>NW_026555310.1:22610000-25220000 GCF_021234165.1 Pteronotus mesoamericanus
ATGGGTAGAGCTATAATGCATGTAAAATCCAAAAGAGATATATCTGTAAATCTAATGATTCTGAGATATATTTATAAGCCTAATCTCCATAATAGAAACTGACTTCTCAAGTAAAAAAATGAGTTAAGTGACATGGGGCTACCAAAAATATCATGGTCTCGGGTGCGTAGGTGCCACAAGCGGATGCTTTCCTCTGTGGGCCCCGGGGGCACTCGCTCTCGTCTTCGTTCTGTACAATATCACTGCTATCGCTGTTGTTATTGGTTTCGTAATCAGAGGTAACTTGAGCAGTGTCATCTGAAATTGAAAGAGAACAGTTTATTATGAAACTTGCAGCAAAAAAGGATCCCATTTAAGTGAATGTTCCTAAAATGAATATGGTAAATAGACTGTTTAGGGAACTATTGCTTTCATGATTTTCTACACACCAAGAATACAGGATCACAGGATGGGAGAAAGCTTACATTTTTTAGCCCAATAAATAGGTCAAATTATGACTTCACTTATATGACATTAAATCCTCAATAATAATGCATAGATGGGTAGTTCAAACCTTTTAAAAATCCTATGACTTTATATTTCTTTTTCCTTTATGCATCCCCCAACACACTAAAACAATGAGTAGCCAACTAGAACACTAAGTCTAGAATGAGTACATGGGTGGGAGAAATTGAGTTGACACCCAAGGCCAAAGTGGTTTCTAGAACATGGAACAACAGCATGTGCTTAGCTCATGGGAGATCCTATGTATCCAATCTCCATCCCTAGGAATCTGTGGCTTCCTTCCTTATCTACCTTCCTCCATTGTTTCCCATATTAATCAACACTAAACTGTGCTAAATGGAGGAACAATCAGGTAATATCAAGTGTCTGAAAAACCTGCTCCTGGGGCAAAAACCTAAAAAAGCTTCACACAACTGAAAAAAGTACCTGAATGAAGTTTATTCAGTGTTTGCTATTTGCCAGAAACCATCGAAAGCACTTCATCTGTACTAACATTTCAACAAATCTGTGAGGCAGGTATTTCGGCATCACTGTATTGCTATTACCCTCACTCTGCAGATAGGAAACTGAGACACAGAAAGAATAGGCAAACTGCCCAAGACACACAGCCGGTAAATTTTGCCACCTGAATTTGAACTCATGAAGTCTGATCCTAGTTTCTACACTCATTTTTTTTGATGAAGTCTACCTTCTTTTTTTTCCCCTTATGGTTATTGCTTTCCATTGTGGCTTATGAAGTCTTTGCCTTCCCCTAAGTCACAAAGCGTATCTTCCTGTGTTTTCTTTCAGAAGCTTTATTGTTTCAGCATTTATGTTTAGGTCTATGCTCCATCTCAGAATAATATTTCATATGATGCGAAGGAGGGAGTGAAATTCATTTTTTTCCCAATCCTATTGGGTTGCTTTGTCATTTTTGTTAAAAAATTCAATGTTGTGGTGTGAGTTACTTTGGGGCTTTCTACTCTATTCTACTTGATCTCCTTTGCTGATCCTTGTGGCAGCACCACACTTCTTGATTACCGTACTGTAAGTCTTGAATTCAGGTAATGTATCCCTTCTAACTTTATTCTCCTTTTTTCAAGATAGCTCTGGATATTCTAGGTTGGTTATATGTCCTCATCCATTTACTAACTGATTTTTCTTAAGTTGCTTGTGAATAATGGCTTTTCGGATGTAGCCTATTTCAATCAGGAGTATTTTATAGGACTCTTCCAAGGACCTATTTTCTTCCATCTTTCTCATGCAACTGCTTCCTTGTTAGAATCAAACACAGAATGAAAATGTAACAGACAAGTTTTAATCCCATAATTTCTAGAAAAGATAAGGAAGCACACTCAAAGGTCACAGTGCTACATGAGAGCGCAAAGATGATTAGGCAAATATCCACCTTATTCTATCAACCTCAATAGAATCAGAAAAGGTCAGCAACACAGAGAAGAGAATATCCCATATCATCAGAATGCTGCAACACCAGACAATGGCCCCAAAGAGAATTCTCTTTTTAATTTTTCTTTATGTTCCCTGACTTGGGATGTTGCTGTAGAACTCCACTGTTATAGGGGTATTTATTTACTTTTTGAGTATTACCAAGAAATGTTGAGAGAGATATTTAAGAATCATACTTCGGAAGAAAGTCTATCCCCCAAAGTCTGTAGTTCATACAAGCAATTTTTTTCTACCTTGTGAATTTTTAGCACTAACAAAAACAAGTCCCTAGGATTACAGCAATAAAAAATAATTATTATTATTATACCAATGGCAGCAAACACTACTTACAGTCACGCAGATACTATAATAAGGGATTTACATGCTTCAGGTAATTTAATTCTTACAATAATCCTCTTTGGTAGGTTCTATTGTTATTCCCATTCTACAGATGAAGGAGCTGAGGCATGGAGAACACAAACTTGCAGGTAGCTGAAGCAGGATATAAAGTTGTCTTGAAAGTCTGTGTCCTTCTCCTTTCCATAATACTGCCTCAAGGAAAAACTCCGTTTCGTACAGCCTACAGTGATCTAAGCAGGGCCATTTCTCAGTGTCTACAATGGAGATCTCCAGAGAGTACCCTGAAGTGGATGAACTTCTAGTGTCCAAGATAAAATAACATTTCCACATAGGGCTATACATTACATAAAAGTCTTACTTAAAAATATCTACGTCGGATACAGATAAATCGAATACATTTCGGACAGCTTTGCACCAAAATTTACCCACGATTAACTTTAGGTAGTAGATTTAGGGTGATTTTGGTTTCTTTTATTGTCTTTTAAAATCTCTCATCTAAAAAATTCAGGCGTGCATGTTATATTTTTGATTAGAAAAGAGAAAGTAAAGCTATTTCCATTTTGAGGAACAGAATTCAAATACAGAATTACCCGTTCTGCTTGGCGTGCCGGGGGCTGTGCCTCCTCTCTCCAGGGGGCCGTCAGAAGGGGTGCCTTGGGCGTATGGCCTGCCGCAGCTGAGGGATATTGGAACGGTGTGAGTACAGTCTCTTTTCAAAAAACCACAGGCATACACCATGCACTTTGTGTGCATTAAGACAGATAACAATAATCAAATATTTCTACCTTCTACTTGTTTGAGGTAAAAACTCATTTTGTTTTATGAAAAAATGGGTGCTGATATACTGTTTTCTTCCTTGTGAGAATGTAATCAATACAAAGGATCAGAAGCTTCATTCCACTGTCATCCTTCTCGGCGGCCTCGACCATACTGGAGGTGCAACTACCAGCAACATTTTGTTCCAGTACTCAGAGAATCCTGGGATAGTCTCCTACCTACTTCTAGCAGTGCTTTTGGAGGGATCAATGTGTTTTTGGTCAAAAATATCTCCCTCAATGGAATCCCTTTGTGTCTGTGTAAAAACCTCATTGTTAGAATTATTTCTATGGCCTAAGACATTTTATGTGCGAAGAGCTCTTTAAGAAAAGATTGTATGAGTGAAAACAGAATAATTGTATGAGAATTTTATTTTTTGCCTCAAAAAAATTTTTTTTTTCAGATTGATGTTACCTGTTATGGCCCTAAGGAAATGAACACAGAAAAAGTACATTTTGATGAAGGCTGAATGTAAAATAACTGCATAAGATGCTAGTTGAGAAAAATAGGCCAAGACAAAAACATTTACATTGTGGGTAACTGAGAAAAAAGAATGTACCTGAGAGGTGGCACTGTAAACAGAGGAGCTTGGAAGATGTAGAATACTTTTGCTTTCCCAACAGATTTGACTGTATTATAAACTTAGAAGTAACCCCACAAATAGCCTGGCAAGTTTCCTCTCGTATTTATCTTGTTTAGAGACTTCATGGTTAGATTTTACTTCGGCATTTTGCTTCTGGGATCCTTCCTTCTGCCTAGTATTACAAAGTGTTTCTGAGGGTTGGTTTGTTTGCTATTTAACCACAGATTACTCACTCTAAAAGGAAAAGGCATGATAGTTTATAATTTAATTACCATCTCATCACTTTTCTTTCCTTGAATTGGGTTTATATGTGCAGTAGAGATAAACACTTTCTAGTTAGAGAGTATTTTCCTCCTAAGTTAATTTATTTTTCAGGACCTGAAGGTAAGTGAAGCAGCATCACACACAAACTATTTCTAATTATGAAATCCCATCAGTTTGACTTAGGTAATCAAAAGAAAATGACAGGACCAAGGGAAAAAGAAAGTAGATGCCAATGATGTGCTTACATTCTTGAGGAAAACGCAGTAGAAGCAGCGTTTATTAGCTCTAAGATTTTTCAGTGCAAGATAATACTTAAAAGGAACATTTAAATTAGTAGTTCAAACATACTACCTCTTATGCCAAAAAAACAGCTTGTTGCATAGACAGTACAGCAGCCAAGAGACTGGGCTTCAACGCCAAACCCTTCGAGTTCAGCAGGGGAAACCACAATAATTAGTCGTGTGTTTCTGGAGCTCTCTGTGCCTACATGGGTGGCTGCCTTGAAGGCAATAATAAAACATGGTTTGAATTATAGATTTATAAAGCCCAAACAAATAAAACACACACTACTGGATTTATAAACATTACTGAACAAGTAGGCAGTGAAATTGCCTTGTTTTTCTCCAAAAGCTTTTTTATAAAAATCCCATTACATTCTTCCAGCTAAAAATACAAAAACTAGACTGTGATGAGAAAAGCTATGTGAGCAGCAGATTTTTTCTGAACATCTCTCTCCTTTCTTTAGGTGACTTATGTCACACAGGTCTGGAGGCCACAGTGGGGCAGTTTCCCTAGTGACCCTGGATGGCCTTGATGTTGGCACACCAGGGGGCTTCCCCTTGGCCAGGGTGCACACGCCAACATGTTTCTTAAGGGTGTTCCAGCAAACGCTAGCTCCACGGGCAATTATTGGGTGTTAACCTAGAGAAATTGGTTCTCTGCTCAAATAAACTCAGAACGTGCTAGATGAAACAAAAAATCAAGAGGTTTTCTTTTTGCAGGACCTCTCAGAACTTTTATCTAAGTCACACATGTTGTGAATCACTAAATGGAAAATATGCTATGTATGTCTGCTTTACCACAGATCATGTTTCTCTTTTTTGGAGGGGAGAAAAGATAAGATTAATATCCTACAGAAATTATTTTATTAAAAAAAGCTGTCATAGAGAGTGCAGCAGAATAACTTTTAGATGATAGAATTTTTTACTCTGGCCATGCCCAAACAAGGAAAAAACATTTTTTTTTCCTTTACAAATATGTGTAAGGAGAAAGTAAGTTAAAAAAATTATAAAAATTATAAAAAGAAAAACCACTCATTTAATATAGAGTTTATAAAGAAAGGATCTGAAAATGAAATTTGTGAAGCTCAAAACTCAAAGTATTAATTAAATCTGAGTCTGTAAGACACTATGTGATATTAAAAGACCAACATGTAACTAATTTATTCAAATGGCTATCTTCATTAACCTTAGAAAATAGCATTTTATTCAAGGCACTCCCATGATTACACTTTGTTTAAAAACATTCAACTGTATTCTACTTAAATGAATATTGTAATGCTTTAAGATCAATTGTGTAAGATGAAGCTATTCCTGAAGAACAACACTGATGTTAATTAGTAAGAGGAGGTATTTCTCCCTCAGTGACAATGTTGGCAAAATAATTACTCTTGCCATACTAGGCCTTTTTTTTTCTTCTAACCCTTTACAGAAAGACAACACTTTGTAATTTTATTTCAACATGACAGATCATTTCAAGCTTATTTGCATTCTGAGACCCATTTAAGATCATCCATATAGTGCCATGTGTTACTTGCACATTTTTAACGTGTTAAAATGGGAATTGCAGACTTAAGGTAAAATGCCTTTAAAATCACTATAAAATCCTCCCTGGAGAACAAGTAAAAAATATTCCAACAAAATATCAAATTATATTAAACTACTTGATATGATTTTTAAAGATATATGCTTTATATATTTTTCCATCAGTAAGCAGACAAAATATACAACTAATTATTTATGTTACCTCCAAAGATTAGCTGTATGGCCCATAGAGACTAAACTTTCTATCAATAGAATATGACAGAAATCACATTATCCTCTACTTCCTTGTTAACTACTCTCGCAAACATACACACAGCTATGTGGACTGTTGGTGAGTATTCCTAAACAGAGAAATAGTATTAGTTTTATGATTAAACTCCAGTTAATAACAACATACAATCCTTACCTGCTACATATAACAGGTGGAGTCAGTATCTGAGGAGACAGGTCAGGGGCACTCTGAGTGTAAGTTAAGGCCCTGTGAGAACCTAGGCCTTGTCTGGCAGTCGTGTTGGCAGATTCTGGAAACTGAACTGTAGAAGTTTTGCTGACCGGACTGCTGGCTGGAGTTCCTTGGAGAGGTGAGGAACAGGGTGATGAAAGAGGTGAAATTTTAGTGAGGGTACCTGAGAAACAAAAAGAGTCAGTAAGTCAAAATAAATGTCTTTGGAATTCAAACTTGGAACTCTTAAACTTGACTGTGGACTCCTTTTAACTCAATAAGGACCATATGAGTACTCGGGCTACGGGGCTGGCCTCCTCTGGAGATGGGGTGTATGTACAGTGGGAGCGTCTCCACAGCATGAAACGTGAGGAATGAACGATCCTGAAAGTAATGGGTGGCGGTGTTGGCAATCCAGTAAAAACCTTCACGTCCTGGAGTAACTTCAGGACAAAAGGATATTATTGTTGTTTCTTTTTGAATCTGACATGATGATAATGGTTACATTTTTTCTCATAGGTTTGCTTTCTCTGAGGCTGTCAAGTTTTTAGCGGCAAGAGGATCAGGTACTGTTTTAAATATTAACATGTCTGGAACAAAGTTTGGCAGGCATCCAATGCTTAAAATATGTAAATTAGGAAGGTGCATTTCTGAGAAGCAGTTAACTTTTTTAATCATCCTTGTTTTCAGCAAAACAACGATTTTGGGTGTGAAATGGTACTTTGATCAGAGTAATTTCTGAAGGAAACATTTTAAAATGTAATATGATCCCTTTCAG
The DNA here is from genome assembly GCF_021234165.1 of Pteronotus mesoamericanus. Taxonomy (NCBI): domain Eukaryota; kingdom Metazoa; phylum Chordata; class Mammalia; order Chiroptera; family Mormoopidae; genus Pteronotus; species Pteronotus mesoamericanus. The sequence goes on from NW_026555310.1 coordinate 22,616,996, forward strand.
ATCAAACAATAGGCCTCGAGCTTAAATTTGAAGGGTGGATCTTCGTGCCAAACTGTGTTTATTCTGGATTGTGAAAATTTTACAGAACACTGGATTAGATTTCCAAGTGCCGATCTTTGAGTACGGGGACAATGTCTTTTGAATTTCCTTTCTTCCCAAACATAGAGAAAGCAGCCTACCTTTAAAATTGCAGAAGAAAAATAGCTCCTGAATAAACTACCTGTTTACTGATTTTCATGATTATAACTGAACTATCTATAGTAAAGCAAAGGAAATGAAATCAGTGAAAGTTGTTTTCTATTTCCCACCACTCCAGGGAAACGCACAGCCAGCTGCTCACATCCATCGTACGGAGCACATGGGCGAACTGGCAGCGGGCTTAGTCTGCTTCCGATGTCCATTTCTCCCAAAAGCTTTATTTGTCGCACCCAAAAGTTCCCTGGTCCAATGAAAGCAGCATGAAGCTTGCTGAAGAGCTTTTGTAATTTTTAAGTTTCTTGTCATTTCTTGTTTTGTTTTAAAAGAGGAGAAATCATACTCTTCCTTTGATTCAGTGTGGAGGCCAGCAAGCCCTCCTAGTCCTTTTGTCAATATTTCTATTGTTGAGTCCTGATCAACAGATCAGTCCCCTGCCTTTACACCTAACTGAAACCACTTAGAACCAGACAGGTTAGGTAACCTTCCCAGGGTCACAGTGCTGGTGAGCAGGAGAATATGGACTGGGATAAGCTATTCTCGTAAAATGTGGTTTATTAGCCCACACTCTAACAGAGACTTCCCACGGAAGAAGAAAAACCCATTATCTATTAGGTAGCATTTGTATCTCTCTGTACAGGGATATGTCTTACGGTTTTAATTTTGATGTCCACCTCTATTGAAAAGGTTTAGCTAGTTTACCAAAGATACTGACAAACCTTCACATCACATAATCTCTTAAGCCAAAAGAATATTAACCTCACCAAATATTTATCTCAGAGTTTCCCAAACTAACTATCGTAGGGTGCAGTAAGGGCCTTACTGGTACCCCGTGAAGTACAAATGGTTGTTTGTTTTTTTTAAGAGACTTAATTTGGAAGCCCCAGAATAAATTTAATTTTAATATTATTTCTAATACTCTATTTATATTATAAATTATATCATAATCTAATGTAATTAGATTTTATTATAGTTTTATAACATAAAAGAAGTAAAATTTTCAACAAGCTCTAAATCCTTCTCCATTTCTCCACTGCTATGTAACAGTGTATTCACATGTGCTCTGATGTAAAAAATAAAAAAGGTTGAAAAGGACTAGTTTATTCAGACTTTTTGTTAGATCACAGCCATCTGAGTCTCTAGACATCTATGAAAAAAGCAGTAAAATAATTAAGGAGCTGGATGGGCATATGAAGTGGTATAAAGGTTACCAAGGTATTTGTACAAAGTAGCTCAATGATTTTGTTCATTCGGTGAATACTGATTGTGCGCCCCATTCCAGGGACTAAGGGGGCAGTAGTGAACAGCAACAAAAAGGTCCCTGTTTTCATAGAGCTTCCATTCTTTTGGGAGGAGACAAATTAAAAAAAGAAAAGTATGTAGAAGAAGAGAAGAAGGAAGGAGAGGAGAAGGGAGGAAAAAGAAGAAAAAAAATGCTGAAGGGAATAAAAGGAGGACATGCAGGAAGACAAGGAAGATAAGACAATTTTAAGTGATAGAAGGAAAAATAATGCAGAGGGTAGAGGATGGAGAAGGACAGAAATGTTCTCAGTGTAAGGAAAAGAGTTCTGTTGAAATAAGATATTTAGACAAGTATTGGGGAGAGCATGTTCTAGAAAGAAGGACCTATCAGAGGATCAGTCAGAAGGTCAGAGTGACTTCTTGGCAAAGAGGAAGAAGAGGGGCAGGGAACATGCTCTGAGAGGTTGCTGGGCAACACCGTACACATCTGTGGACCAAGGCAAGGTGGTGTTGTATATTTAAAAAAGGAGACTCCTGATAAGCATTGCATTAGGCATTTCCTTAGTTATTTTGATAGGTAATAGTGAGTTTTTTGACAAGTGTCTGCCTTTTTTTTTTTTTAAATACAACGGCTATGGAAACATTGTACATTTCTGCCTTGATGCAACATATTTTCTGAAGGCCATTTACGAGAAGAGTGATTTCTTTTCATTGCTAATTTTTAGTAGATGCCAGCTGATGTTCTCAGGGAAATAAAATTCTCTCTTACACTCAACAATTAGAGTTCTTAGAACTCACGGATTAACTACACTTAAATAAATAAGCAGACTTTAAGACTCCAAATTTACTGCCTGGGATGAAATTTAAAATAAACGTTGAAACAGAGGAGAAGCACTTTGCTTCTGCAGTATGTGAGTCTACATATTTTGAAGTCTTCTAACAAGCAAGCGTCTTGGCAACAACCATAAAAAGCAGGGATATTTTTATTCTGTAGGTGAGAAGATAAGGCATAAACATATAATTTTTTTCCAAAACCAAACTACTATTTCTCACAGTGTGTATTACCATAGTTTACTTAAAGTTTTAAAAACAGAAAGAGAATATCATAGGAAGTGGGCACATGTTTATATATTAGTCTTCAAATAGATGGAGAGATATAAGTGCAGATAATAACCAAATACTTTCCAGAAGGGACAGGCTACAAACAAAATTGTTTCAGACAGAGCAGCAGGATACTCCACGGAAATGGGAGAAAGGCCCTTCTTTCAAGTTTTCAAGAACAGACTATTTTTGAAGGTAGTTTAAGTGGAATCATGTCTAACGTTAAGGAACTTCATGACATTTGAAATCTCATCCAACTTTATGTTGTACATCCACACATTTACACACACACACACACACAGGTGAAGGGATTCAGATAAATATACTTTTTCTCATATATGTCTATCTTCATTTTATAGTTGAGTAATATTAACAGACTCCAGAACCTAGCTCATGAAATATAAATCTTGAGTAATTGAAACTGCCCTAATATAAAATACTGAAAACATTTAAAAGTAAAATAATTCAAATATAAATTTAAAAAATTCTAAAATGCCAAGTCCTTTGAGTAATTCAGTCTTTAATTTCTTGCTCCTGAGAGCATGAGAAAATGTGTTTTGAGATACAAGAACTTTGGGCAAAGGGAAATGATAAACACTACTGGAAGGAGGAAATTATTTAAGTGAATCCATCTGTTTTGTCCTGTAAAATTCTCTCAGCTTAATTTTGATCGAACAAGAAAGAAACTAGAATGTCTGATAAATATATGCCTCTTTTCCATGCCCACTGGCAAATGCATCTCCAGTATAGGGAAAGTTAAAAAAAAATTAATTTCTCTCTTGCTCCAAATTTTTTTATAGGAAAAAGTCGGGCTAGCGTTTAGGTGTAGAAAGATCTCTAATCATTATAATATGATTATAAAAATCTTACAAGAATTATAAGACTCTGAAAAGGGACTCCTGCAAATTCAACAAGTATGAAATTAGAGGAATCTTAAAAGTCCATTAATGATATAATAGCTCTATATTGTCAGTGACTCATAAAAAGAAAAGCAAGATTCAAAATGCAAATTGCATTTAAATCTCCTATTTTATGCTTTAATCATAAGACTCCTATGTGATTTTATTCATTTATTTTATATTAGCAACTGCATAATAATTGGTTGTGGTTCGACTATTTAAATTAATGCTTCCTGATCGAGCTAGAGGAAACACTGTTGAATAGATTTGTGCAAAGAACAGATTTCATTAGTCCCCTCTGAAAACAGGTAATTTATTTTTCAGTGGTTCTATTCTCTACCTTTTGCTTGCATCTTCCTACCTCTTTTGCCTATTGGTTGCTACTTTTCTCCTCAGACTCTATGCACACTTTGATTCCATTTCCTTATATTTCTTGCCACATAAAGGGACTTTTCCATGTCCCTTTCCGCATAGTTTATTGAAAACCAGCTGGCTTTGCAGTCGATTATATTAAACCTAACACACCTAGTTAGCTCAATCAACCCAATGCCATCATTAAAGGGAAACAAGGACTTCAAAACACAAGGGCCCATCTGATCAGGGAGAACTGTAATTGAATTTCAGCTCTCTGATTCTTGATGGGTTTTTCCCTCTTGGCAGACTTTCAGGGATTTGTTCAGTTGAATTAAGCATGTTTAGCATATAGTCTATTTTATAAACATTTAGCTCTAGTGTGACAGCAGTCTTAAAGATGTCACAATGCAAAGTACTCTTCAAAGTAACCACGATAGAGACATCTTAGGTACTTTATGCCAAGAAGGGAGAGAGGCTTTTGCCATGGCTGTGGCTCTAATTTCTGCCATCTGCCTCTGTGATATTTGACAGGGACATTCTTTTCCTTTGACATTTTGCCCTTTCTTATTGAGTGCAATCATATGAATTGTGGAGCAGAACACTGGAAGATGAGACTGTTCCTCATGTCTGTTCCCTCATTTGTTTTGTTATTCCCAGTGAATTCACTAACATAATTTTCAGCTTCCTTTTCTTTCTTTCTCTCTTTCTTTCCTCCCTCCTTCCCTCCCTCGCTCCCACCCTTCCTTCCAGATTTATTTATTTTTAGAGAGAGGGGAAGGGAAAGAGAAAGAGAGGGAGAGAAACATCAATGTGTGATTGCCTCTCGTGCACCCCTCACTGGGGACCTGGTCCACAATCCAGGCATGTGCCCTGACTAGGAATCGAACCGATGACCCTTTGATTCACAGGCCAGCACTCAATGCACTGAGCCACACCAGTCAGGGCCCTTTTCTTTCCATTTTCTTTTAATTGAGTTATAATAGACATATAACAATATATTAGTTTCAGGTATACAACGTAATGATTCAATATTTGTATGCCAATTTTAGTATATGTGCTGCTGAAGCCAGTGCACTTTTCATCTTCTTGAGTTTATCATGTTGGCTTTTGTAATAATTTTAAATTTATTACCTAAATGAAGAAAATGAGGGGCAGAAAACCAAATCTTTTCATTATCTTATACTCAGCCAAGGACAGCACACAATATTTTTAATTTTAAATTACCTTAATTTGGTGTCCTCAATTTTTTTTCTAGTATAAAGTCATCAGGACAAAAGAAAGAATTTAGGACAAATTCTGTGAGCTTGGACAAGCCACTTAAGATTTCTGTGCCTCATTTTCCTCATCTGAATCCATTTCTTGAGCTATACAAGAATGTAGACATTAAATTCATATTTTATCCTTTGAGTAACATTAGTATTGCCCAATATTTTAATTCTGTCTTTAAAATAATCTTTAAATACTCACAAATCTGGAAATACTATTATTTATGTATATGTTTGATAGACTCATGGTTTACAAGTTTATTTATTCACCATTTTTATTATATCTTAGATTCTTTGCTAGTGCTTTTCCTTCTACAATACATCCATAATAAATTCCTTTAGTTAAGATTTGGTAGTTAATAAAGTTTTGACCTATCTAAGAAAGGCTTTAGTTCACTCCTATTCTTGTGAGATATATTTTAGGTTGATTACTATATTCTTTCAGAAATTTGTATAAAATATTCTACTATATTCTGATGCCCTTTATTCCAGAGAGTTCTGCCCTCAGACTGAGTGCTTTTCCTAAACATGTCATTTGTCTTTAACTGAATGACTTTAGATTTTATTTTTGTATTTGGTGTTGTTTAGTTTCACCATTTTGTGTTTATCTATGAATTCTTTTCTCTTTATTCCACTTTTCCTCAGAGTTTAGGTCCCCTATCCTCTCCTACAACTATGATTATGTAATTAGACTTCCTAACTCCTTTTCTTATATTTCTTAAAAATCACTTACATTTTCCAGTTTCTCATCTTTGTTGTATTCTGGGTAATTCCTTCACATTTCTTGCCTCCTGGTTTACTAAATTTCCTTATTATGTCACTTAACCTATTGTATTTCCTTGATTATATTTTTATGTTTTAAAGATTTTACTTACTTATTGTTAGAGAGATGGGAAGGAGGGAGAAAGTGAGGGAGAGAAATATCAATGTGTGAGAGATACATCAATTGGTTGCCTCTCTCATATCCTCAACTGGGGGCCTGGCCCACTGCCCAGGCATGTGCCCCGAATGGGAATCAAACCAGTGACCTTTTAGTTCACAGGTCAGCACTCAATCCACTGAGACACTCCAGCCAGGGTTCCTTCCTTGATTATATTTTTAAAAGTTATATTTAGCTGGTCTGCATTTATATCTTCTCTTATTGCTGTTATTTTTTATAAACTCATACTTTTCTTTAAATATTATAAAACTATATATTTTAGCAAATAAATATCTCAACCCTTTTAGAGATCTGTAAAGTTTTCTTTTTTTCTGTTTTCTCTAACTCTTGTTTCTTGTGTGCTTTGTGATCTTTATTGTAACTTGATATGTTGAAGTCATATGGCCCTCAACTGGTGATGCTTTCCTTCAAACATTATTTGCACTTATTTTTTGCAGGGAGCCAACGGGTCCTCCTGACCTATGACCACTTTAGTTTCCCTTTAAAAGCCTCAGGTTTAATGTGGAATGCTCAGATTCAGTTCCTTCATCTTGCTGGAGTCCCACACCAGTCTTCACATCACCGAGCTAAACTGCATTTGACCTTGGGGCAACCCCATTTAAGTCTTTGCCCACCTTGTCCTGTTCCTGGCCCCGGTGCAAGCTCAGTTCTATTTCTCAGGCCATTAATGGCTTCTAAGTTGTAAAATTTAATGAATACTTTCAAAGAGCAGAGAGGACCAGATTAGTTTTCGGAAAACCAAATTACCTTTAATGGTTTCACTCAGTGACGCAATTCCAATAAAAGCATACTTCCTGGAGAAAGTGTCTTCCTACACTGAAGAGCAGAGATTGAAGCCAAGCTGGTGCTTAAATGGTTTCAAGAAATAGTTGCCAATATAAAGTGGGTGATCAAAAGGGAAAGAAATCACTCAATTTCCTTTTCCAGATGTAAAAACAGATAACAAATGCTTCCTTAATTTGTATCTCTTAAGGTTAAAAGTTTATTTCATGATGGTCTTTTAAAATATTAGTGGGATGTGAGTGCTGTTTCTCTATCCCTCACAGAAACATGGCCATTTTGAGGGCTTCTGCTTCTGGCTATGATTCTGTAGTTTGCAGTAGATCCGTGCTTCTTTGAGAACAAATAGAAATGTTGCATTAAAAAAAAAAAGCTATCAAGGCAAGTCAACTAATCTGGGGGAGTAGGTTTCCAGAAAGAAGAGATCCTTAGAAATGTGAGCCCAAATCATCCTATTCACTATTCTCTCTTTCAGAGCATTATTTACTAACCATTGGCTTGGAGTAAATGGCTAAGAATCCAGGCAGAAGAATGCAGGAATGACAAAAATCAAGCCAGCAGAGCTTTTAGCAATGTCATGAGGCTGATGACACAAAAACTGGCCTTTGGGGGCCACCGTGCCAGTCAGAACTTGAACGTCTAACAGCCCAGTGAGTCGCGGGCGATTTTCCTGTTGAGTCATTTAGTGAATTATTAAGCTGCTAAAAAGGCAGAACATGAAGAAGCTAAATCGAAAGGTACTGAAAAATCTCATCAGAGTTTTCTGCAGTGCTGATAGATGAAGACTTGGAGCTAGACTACTCCAAGAAGAAGGAGTCATAGTGAATACCCCAGACTCTCAACTGGGATTTTAGGAGGAGAGCAAGTGGGAGACAGAATCTGACGAATACTGTTTTGAGCCAGCACAGATTCTGATTAAGTGAGGTAATCTCCCCCCAGATCATCTCACTTTCCTGCCTGAAACTTCATTGTTCTTAATTTTGGTATCTAAACTCGTTACCATAGCTCCTCAGGTCCTATACCATCTGGCCTCCGTTAAACATTTGTTTCCATCTGCCTTTCTACACTCTTAATCCTTTCCCTTTCTGTGGGTTTACTCTGCCAGTCCTTTAAAATCCTAATTCCTCAAACTTTCTCTCAGTGGGTTGGGTCTTGCACCTCTGTTCTTCTCTTTTATTATTTGAAATTCTCCCCTCACTTCTTTATTATAGCCTTTAAAACACTATATAGTAACAGCTGACAACCAGTTTAGAGTCCCCAGCACAATGTAAGTGAAAATTCTGTGAGTGGGAGGACTGGGTCTGGCTTCATCACAGCCATGTTCTTGAAACCAGTTTAGCATCTGAAACAGTGAACACGCCCCAAATATTTGTTAGGTAAATTAAGCTTGAGGGAAGATGATGCTTAGAAGAAGAAGGGGTGCATTGACACCAACATGGAAAACTCCATTCATAGTAGCTAGATGCCAGATCCCAGAAGAGAGAAATCATAGCACATTTCATTTTGTACCTGCCTGAAAGGCAAGGAAAACTTCCTGCCCACAGTGCTGTTGGGTCTTTTGGTTGCTAACTTGTGGGATTTTTCATAGGGCTCTGAAAAGTCCTGAAATTATTTTTTCCAAATTTAAATACCTCTTTCTTTCAGTGTTTATTTATTGGGTCGGGGGGGGAGAGGGAGCGGTGAGTGACAAAGTGAGAATTTCTTTGAAAAAATTATAATATGCATAGTAAATAAGCATCTCTTCAAACTCATATAAATACCATACTCCTGAAAAATAATTTTCTTTTAACAGACACTAAAAATAAAATCAAAATTTCCTAAGTGCATCATTAGCTTCTATACTATAAGATAATGCTTCCAGAGGTTATCCTCAACGGTGATAGTGATTTCCTATTCATCCAATGAGCCCAAGATAGAATATCTGGTACAGCAACCAGATATTCTGATGAAGCATCTGTTTCATCATATAAAGTGGAAATCTAGGTAATTAAATACTTACTGATGCCTTTTCTTTTTAGAAGAGTCAAACCAAATATACCAAAGTATAGAGCATCCTCTGAATCTTATTTAAACACCTGAGGCTTAGTTCAGTCAGCTACTGCACACTCAGTAAGTATGAACTCTTCTCCCAGTAAGTTACTTACCTGGACGATTTGGTTTTTTAGCCTTTACATAGTTAGCTGCGGAAATGGGACAGGATGAAGTGAAGGATCTGCTTTTGGTGAGGGCCACCATCACTGGGTTATTCCACGAATCAGAACTAACAGCGCTACAAAGGCAGAGCATAAGGAAAAATAAATAAATTATTCATCAATCATTAAAGCAGAACTTGCCAAAACCCAACCATCATTTTCATAATAAACTTGCCAATCTGAGTCATGGTCCAGGTTCAGTGACAGAACGACTTTGTCCAAATGACAAAACAGGTTATCTAAGCTCAATCTCTGCTGGGGGATATAGCCTTGACTCATCAAGCATACCAGGTTAACAAAAGAGCAAAGATAACTTTCTAATTAATTCAATTAATAGGAATCAAACACATCATTCTACTTACAGAATTATGTTCCTCACAGATTTTCCAAAAACTTGGCAAATTAACTAGTTAAATTAATGTAAGGGACCTTAACCTTAATAGTGCTCTTTATTATTTATCATTCTTGGTGTATCTAAATTCAAAAATTAAATGTTAACACAATCAAAGATAATTTCCTTTGCAATATTTCCTTGTGAAGGAAAAGGTCAGCATCAGGCCTTTAGTCTACAATTTCTTTTGCTGGTGATACCCTATAAAGAAAGGAATGATGATCGAAATCTCCTTGTAAACATGCTAATGATGAACCTGCTGCTAAACACGCTGATGTTATTTACTGGGTGAAAGGTAATGGACAGTGAGACTTCATTGAGGGAATGCTTTCTGCAGGATATACTTGGTTTGTCTACGTTATTATTGTAAATAAACCTGGAATTAATATATCGATGGATGGTTAGGATAAAGAATGTTACATGGAAATGTAAGTAATGGGATATACATTTTGGAGGTGTTCCAAGCCAAAATTTATCTGCATGTATTACTGAAAGCCATACATATTAAATCTGAAACAGAATCCATTGTAATTTAAGAGAGAAAATAATTTAGGAAGCTGTGTTGACAATCTTGGACTACTCCAAGGCAAAACTGCTTATTCAGCATTTTGCTAGCACCTGTGTAATTTCAAGCATTAGTAAATTTAGTACAGGATAAAATCTATAATTTGCACGAACATAATTGACCTTCTGCCAGTCTTTGTTTGGCACTATAAGCAGGATGTAGCTGGCCTGTCTGGGTGGCTTATTGTAAATAAACCTGAAATTGATGGAATTATGGGGTCATGAATAGATGGAGATTGTCATGTAAGTTATATAATTAATGAGGATAATTTGGAGCTGTTCCATAACCAAAGTGACGTCGACTGTGAAAGCAACGCATGCACGCATTACTTAGAATGCTTCATGTTAAATTCAAGCCAGAGCATGTGGTAATGTAAAATAAAAAACAATTTTAGGGTATTGCACTGATAACTACAGATCTCTCTTTTTTTTAATGGTTTATTTTGTTTTCATTCAAGGGAGAGAGGAAGGAAAAGAAAGGGAGAAACTTTGAGGCAAGAGAGAAACGTTGATCAGCTGCCTTCTGTACATGCTCCAACCAGGAATCCAGCCCTCAATTCAAGTATGTGCCCTGACCGGACATAGAACCAGTGACCTTTCAGTTATGTGACAATGCTTCAACCAACTCAGCTGCACCAGTGAGGGTGATACAGGCCTCTTCAGGGAAACAATGCTGAGCATGTGTTCTGTCACTGCCTGTATCGTTTGAATATAGTAAGTTTAGCAATGAATAAGATCTATAATTTGTGCGGAGTCCAATTTAACACATTGGCACTTGTTACCTCATTTCTTCTCTGCTTTTCATTTTAAGATTTTTCTTCAACTGTTGGCAGATATTTTAAAACTTCATCTTTTCTTCTTACTTTTAATAGCAGTTTACAGGATATATTATTAAAAAGACATGTGAAATATAAAATGAATTCTAGCAGTTACCAAATACAACTAAGAAAAGCATATGAAGTAACATTTATTTCATATCCTTCTTAGAGTTCTCATTCCAGGCTCTCTAGGCATTTCAGAAATGTCTAGAATTTGAAACAATGAAATCAAATAAAACTATGAATCTGAGATAAACAACTACACTATTTCCTTATTGTGCTATCCCCTTTTCAACTTTTTTTGGTGCATCAATCAACTCAAAAGATTTACTATGAAGAAATTTTATGTAATGTGTACGTGGTTTAGGGGTATTAATTTCTCAGTATATTATACAATTAATAGGTTATTTCTTTTCAATGTAGACTTTTAAAGACCTTAATGTTAATTACATTCATTTTATTATATTCGAATAGTTGTTTTTTATTATTTCAAAAAGTTATATTATGAAGGGTAGCTTGAAAAGTGCTGGACGGTTGAGCAACAAAGAAAAAGGACTCATGGACTTGGACAACAGTGTGGTGATTTGGGGGTGGGCAGGGGTGGGTGGAGGTGGGAGAAGATATAAGGAGGAAAAATGGTAATTAAAAAAATCCAATAAAATATAAACTATTAAAATAAAAATTGTCTACTATTTGAATTTTTAAAGTAAAAACATTTAAAATATGCTTATTTTGGAAAGTTTTAGAAAGTGCAATAATAGAATACTTTTAATATATGGGGAATTAATGAACTTCACTAAAAAATAATAACATTATAGTCATATATACCATTTTTACTCTAGGAAATATCGATTTATTAAAATATATTAGTAAAATAATAAATCAATATATTTACATATATGCGTATATGTTTATGCATATATGTGCACATTGTAATTTACTGGCACTTTCAAATATTCTGCTTTGTGTGTCTTTGCAGTAGTTTTCAGCTTTGCATTGACCCTCACCTTCTTGATTCCGGTAGAGGTCTCATGAGTATGTAAAAATTTGGATTTTGGGAGGCAAATACCTTGGGGAAAACTTTGCTTGGTCTCCTCATGCTGACTGACACCACAGGGGACAATTATCTATGTGTCTGCTGTGGAAGATCTCAATCCTCCTCCACAAAAGTGGGTTTTATAACCTCAGTTTTTAAAACTTTATCCTAGGTCCTAAAAATCTTACCAGGTCTTAGTAGTTTCTTTTATTGAGTTTACAGTCTCCTTTCTGCAGGGGCAGTGGTCAGTTCCAAGGCTGACTTGGAATAATTACTGCATGATTTATTTGAGTTCTTTTATTTCTCTCAAGACTGTTTTCTTTAAGTACCTACTGGTATTCTTCCAACTAATTTACCTTCCAGTTGTGCCATAGTCCCCTTTTCCTATTCCTTGTACTGGGTACTGAGGATCGACTAAGCAGGTCCAAGATCCTTCTCATCCTCAGTCCAATGCCCTTCGGGTCTGCTGTGTTTAAAACTACTCAGGAGTAAATAATCCAGCTATATGTCCAAAGGGATATATACTGAGGACTGTTTCTAATTTTCATCTCCCATTCTGGCTCTTCTTTTGGTCACTGCAGTCCTTAAAGAACCTCAATACAAGGACAGACATGGAAAAGAAGAAAGCAAAGGGCTAAAACAAATAAATTCTGATATCAATTAGCAGTTTAAGCAATGGGTCTCTTAAGTAAAGGTTTTAACTTTGATTTAACACCATTTTCACCCATAACAAAGAAGGAGCCAATTCAAACTAGTTGAATTTAATGGTGGTACTATTGCCACATATTCATATCCGTTTTTTTCTTAAAGGGAACAAATTCTCTTCAACGTGAATTTCACTTCTTTGGAATGACAAAAAATTTGTATTGCTATTAAATTTTACATCAGTCACAACTTTTATTTTCTTCTTTTTAAAAATTTAATCTTTACTGTATTTTTTTCCCCATTACCACTTACTTCCCTTATACTTCCCTTTCTCCAGCAATCACCACTATCATAGGGCAGTGAAATTATGGAATAGTGTGATAGACACTGGAGAAAATGTGCCAAGCAAGGCATTAAAGAATGTCTTCAGAACCAGTGAAAAAGTAAGATCGTATGCTATTCCTTATCTAATTTGAAAATATTTTAGTATGAATATTTATTTCATAAATCAGAAAGACAGGATTGTTGAGAGTTAAGTCTATAAAAGTTCTTAAAACCCTCTCCCTCATGAAGATTTCAATTTCAGCCTTCTATATCATTTAACTAAGAGAAGAGAGGAGTAGGAGAAATGAAATTTGACCAGAAGCTACAGAAAATAATGAAAAGAAAGAAGGCATTTAAGAATGTATGAGTGGATTTTTGGTAGTCATTCTATGGAGAGAAAATCATGGAGCATTAATTGCACTATGACTGGACTCTTGGCAGGGTGTATTGGTAAAACAGACAGCCTCTCTAAAGATACATAATACTGAAAACATAATTCATTTTCTTAACAAATATTTAACTATAACTTATACCTGTTATCAGCATTTGCTGCTGTAGAAATTGACAATGGTCAGTATTTCAGAGGAAAATATTAACAATGACCTGTAATTTCAAAATTTAGGAAATGTTCATGAAACAGATTGGGTAACATCCAATCAGGTGATGGTGTTTAGAAATTTTACAAAAGACCAGGTAATAAGATAGAGAGGAATTACAGTGATATGTGAAAGAAAAAAAAGTAATTGAGTTTGCTTCTAAATCTATACATATATTAGACTATCAATGTGAATATGGAAGAAAACCAATTAAACATAATTTAATCAATAAAGCAAGAAGAGTTAGGAGTCATTAGTTCTTATGGTTTGAAAAGCTTCCTTCCATTTCTCTACAACTCTCAGAATGGTGCTTTATTTATATTCAAAGCCAAAAACAGGAGAAAATTATTTCTAATATACTGCCACAATGTAGTTCAACAAAAATGCGGTTATTCTGCAGTCATTAGGTCATTAATAAAACTATGCAAATGTTTCAAAAACCAGAAACATATATAGTAAATGTTCTCATAATTATTAAATTCACATAAAGTATGCTGTTTTTATTCAAAATAGAAAAGAACAAACATATTAGCTTCCTCTGAAAGCATCACTTCATGATGATGTTTTCTTTAAAATTCTTTCTAGATCTTAACATTATATTTCCTTTGGCTATGGTAATTCTGGCTCTGCAGTCACTTTATAAAGTTGTAATTAATATACTAACTAAAACGATCAAATCCAAGATGGCAGATGAGCTAGTGGAGGCTACACTAACCTTCGCCCAGGACCAATCTGGAATTTATAACTAAATTATGGAGAAATTATCTGGAACGAACAAGTGAGTAGTAGCTGGAAAGAAGCTTTGTAACCACGGACAGACAGAAGAAACAGCTTCACCACAATGAAACTGATATAGGGTGTGGAGGAGACTCTAGAGTGCTGGCTGGGCTCCCACAGGTGGCAACTGAAGTACTGGAGGAATATTTCAGTGGTCAGGGGGTTCCCCCCGAGAAGTGTGGCATCTAAATCCCAATCTGGGCTCCCCAGACTACAGCTGCAGAACCTGAAAAGAACCCAGATAAAATCCAGCTGCAAAGAGTGGCAGGGTTTCTCTCTGCCAGGGACAGATAGCTGGAGATGCAGAGAGCCATTTAAAGGGCCAAGACATACATTTTCATTTGCAGCAACTTACCCGGGGCTCTGGCAAAAGGGGGATGGGTACAGAATGAACTAGAGTTGCTTGAGGAGAGACTGGGGATGGTGGCTTTGAGAAGATAATTAAGAGAGCAGCTTCCAGGATCCTGGTGCTAAGTCATCCCTAAAACTTCAGGAGCCATCGTGCACAGGCAGACAACTCTCCTCCAAGAGGCATCAGCCTGAGGGGAAGCAACAGTCCCACCCCCAGGAATTAGTCTTCCCTGCCCTGTGGTGCTTAAACCTGACTGCTGATTACAGAGTGAAGAGATTAACAACTGAATGAGTAAGCCGCAGCGGGTGGATCCCTGGTAGTCTCAAACAGGCTGCCTAAGGCCAGACTGGGACACCATCTGACATCACCAGAGGTGGATCCAGAAAGACAAAAACAGTGCACCTCTACAACAGCATACAAGACATGGTGGATGGAAGGACTCTCAGTCAGCCAGCTGGAGAGAAGGGCCCATCAAAGAATGACCTAACAACAATCAATACCCAACTACAACCAGAGAGCCAACATAAACAGCATAAAGGGCATCCCACAAGCATGAAGTTCAGGAGATAAAGGAGATGGCACCACTGAATCACATAGATTTCCTACTGTAGTTCACACCACAAAGACAAAGAATGAAAGAAGATTAATCTAAGAAGCAGAAAGAAACAAGAAGAGTCTCCCCTAAAGGGAAGGGAAAAAGAAGTAACCCCCAACTGAAAGGAAAGGAGTCCCAGAAATGGTGCTAAATGAAGTAGAGGCAAGTAAACTATCAGACATTGAGTTCAAAATAATAGTTATAAGGAAGCTCAATGAGCTCAGTAAGAATTACAAAGAACTAAAGGGAAGCTAAAAGAAACTTATTGTAAACTACATCTGCATGAGGAAGGACATAGAAACTATCAGTAAGAGCCAGAAGGAAATGAAGAATACAACTTCTGAACCGAAGAACATAGTTTCTAAGGAATTAAAAGAAGGCTAGATGAAGCAGAGGATAGAATCAGTGAGCTGGAGGACAAGGTAGAAAAAAATTCTCAGAGAGCAACAAAACAAAAGAGACTCAGAAAGAATGAAAAGGGTTTAAGGGATCTTCAGGACAACATGAAATGTAATAATATTCATATCATAGGAATACCAGGAGGAAGAGAAGAGGAGCAAGGCATAGAAAACCTGTTTGAAAAGAAATGACAGAAAACTTCTGTAACTTGAGAGAAAAAAGCCACACAAGTGCAGGAGGCACAAGGGTCTCAATCAAGATGAATCCAAAGATGCCCACTCCAAGAGACATCATAATAAAAATGGCAAAATTTAAAGACAAAGAGGGAATATTAAAGGCAGTAAGGGAGAAACAGCTAGAAACACACAAGGTAGCCCCAATAAGGCTATCAGCGATTTACTCAACAGAAACACTACAAGCCAGAAGGAAATGGCAGAAATATTACAAGTAGTGAAAAGCAAAGGCCTGCAGCCAAGACTACACTGCCCAGCAAGACTCTCATTTAAAATGGAGGGTGAAATAAGGAGCTTCCCAGACCAAAAAAACCCCCCAAAAAACCAAAACCAAAAAAAAACTAAAAGAACACATCTCCTCCTCCGGACAAGCATTGTAAGAGATGCTAAAGGGACTGCTTTAAGAAGATAAAGAACATAGAGCAACATAAGAACTGAGGGAAAAATGACAATGAATAAATACCTATTATTAATAACCTTAAATATAAGTGGACTAAATGCTCCAATCCAAAGACATAAGGCAGCTGAATGGATGAGAAAACATTACCCACACATATGCTGTCTACAAGAGACCACCCCAGGACAGAAGATCTACACAGGATAAAAGTGAAGGGATAGAAAAAATATTCCAACCAAATGTACCTGAAAAAAAAATTGGGGTAGCAGTACTTACATCAGACAAAATAGATTTCAAAACAAAGGCCATAAAAGGAGACAAAGGAGGACACTATATAATATTTAAGGAAACAGTTCATCAAGAAGATATCACCTTTATAAACATATATGCACCCAACATAGGAGCACCAAAATATATAAGGAAAATCTTGGAGGACTTCAAGAAAGAGATCGAAAGCGACACATTCATGGTAGGGGTTTTAACACACCATTGTCAACAATGGATAGAACTTGCAAGCAAAGAATCAAAAAGGATATTGTGACATTGAACAACACTCTAGAGCAAATGGACTTAATTCATATATACAGAATATTTCACCCCAAAGAAGCAAAATATACATTCTTTTCAAATGCACATGGAGCATTTCCAAAGATGAACGACATGGTAGGTCACAAACCAAGCCTCAACAAACTCAAGAATATTGAAATCATATCAAGCATCTTCTGGGATCACAATGGCTTGAAACTAGAAACCCACCCCAAGGAAAGAACTCAAAAACATTCAAATTCATGGAGTCTGAATAACATGCTATAAAATAATGAATGGGTTAACAGTGAGATCAAGGAAGAAATCAAAAATTTTCTGGAAACAAATGAAAATGAACACCCAACAGCCCGAATCTCATGGGACACAGTTGAAGGCAGTCCTGAGAGGGAAGCTCATAACAATACAGCCGTACCTAAAAAAGTGAAACATTTCAAATAAACAATCTGACTCTTTATCTACAAGAACTAGAAGAACAACAACAAAAAAATCCCAGCGAGGGTAGAAGAAAGGAAATAATCAAGGTCAGAGCAGAATTAAATGACATGGAGACTAAAAGAACAATTCAAAGGATCAATAAATCAGGAGCTGGTTCTTTGAAAAGATAAACAAAATTGGCAAGCTGATTGGCTAACACTAGGGACTGTTAGGATGATGATTTACTTTTTGATCTAATCCTCTGCCTTTCATATAGTGCTAGGGGAGCCAGACTGAGGGAAGTCTCCTAGTCTTTTGCAAATGTCAGGTTGGATACCTTTGATTTACGGATCTCAATACGGATCTCAGTTTAGGTAAAATCTAACCTACCTTTCTTTATTCTGGGCTCAACCCTTCCCATCAAAAGTCCCGGAGGCAGGCATCACCTCACATCATTGTCCCCATTTCTGTTATAAACTGTGCAACACACTGTAAGCCTAATTATATGATGTTAATCCCTACGTTGCCATGCATTTAAACGATGCGTACACCTTTTTCATTTTCAAAGCTGGCCTCCAACCAAGTGTAATTGGTTGAGCCTCCCTTCCCCTGTGATTTATAATTCCCTTTTGGTAAGTAACTCTTAAGAGATGCGAAACAATGGGAGCAGTGCCTAACCTGGGTGAAGGTGCTTCATGTAGTTTGATGCTGGCGCTACGATCCCTCCGTACTGGGGCAGGCTCCAAAGTGGGTAGACCTGTGGCTGAGGTGGTGGTTGTCCAAGTCGACGAAACTCGTCTCAACAAACCAGGGGGCAAACTCCTTCTCAGGCGCTAGGAAGAAGGAGTGTTCATTTTATTACCAAGCATATTTTCTGTCACTAACTTCTATGTAATATAATGGAAGAAAATGGGTTTTTACTTGGAAGTAAATTTATTAAACTATATTGGTTGAATATCACCTACTTAAAATGTGGGTACTCAGATATTCAATTAAAGACTCTGGTCAACATCAATGAATACTATAAAATAACATTTTGGGATATTCATTTCAATGTTTATACAAATATGGGATTATTGGAATGAGAGTCAATTAACCTTTGGGATAATTTTATAGTTATATTTGTTCAATAGGATTCATATACCTATTATAATATTACATATTATATTAGTTATTGTGAGCAGAAGTTTTTCCTCAAAATTCACTTGTCGGGGGCATGACTTAATTTATATCATCTTGCACAACAGTCTCTATACCAAAGTGTTTATTGGTTTAATTTTAATTTTTTGACTTATAAATGAAAATACATAAGAATAAAAGAATGTAACACAAGGTGCACCACTTCTCTTGTGGTTAATGTCACTTAGACTTCAGGCATATGGGTAATGTCATCGGTACCAATTCCTCTGAATAGAAGACTTTGCTGGTTGACCTGCAACTTTCTCTCTATTATTCATTCACCTTTCATATCCTAAAAGAGATATGTGGCATCATCAGCACCGAGGCAAGATTCTGAGCTCACTAGGATAAGTACCATCTAAAAATTAAAGTGAAGGTATTCCACTACAACTGCAGCAACAGTTACTATAGGTAAAATCTCAACCTATTTTTATTTGTGGTTAGCTACTCCTAGGAGACCAATCATGTAAGCATAGTTTACAGAGATGCTGTCTCCTCTTCTGAAGATGGTAAAAATTTCTGAGAAGTAAAGTATATACCTTTGATACTAAATAGTTTTCAGTACCTCCTAAAGATCTGAATTTCTATCTTAGAAGGTAATTCAATGGCAAGAGAAAAGGTCATGCACTGTAAATACCAGGATTATTGCCTATAAATTTGTCACTGACTTCATACCAATTTTGAGAGCCAAAGGAATCAGTTAATCTCTCTCCATTTCCATTTCTTTATGGCCATGTCATGCAGAGCCATGCCCTTTTCAGAGAAGTAGATGTTGGAAGGAAACTATGTAATCACTGAATTGACAAAGTTGTGTGAAGAACACTCTGATGAAGAGACTCACAACAGCAAGAGCTCTGATATTACTGATTCATCACCACCTCAAGTAATTGGCTTCTTGTTGCCCAAATAGATAACTGTGCAGGACATACCAGGGACCACTGAAATTCTGATTTTTTTTTAGCCTTTAATATAACTTCTTTTCCACTAATGCAAGGTCTAAACGGGGTGCAGGATCTATTCCCCATAGATTACTTCTGTAAACTTCTTATATCTTACATATAAAAATATTATACAAAACACAAAGACCATTTTTTTTACTTTAATCCAAAATCAACTAAAACTGTCTGAGTTCCGATCTTGCTGGGTTTGGGAAAGCCATTAGGATACTATGAAGGGCACCATACTAAGAGTGAGAAGACCTCGTGTTTCAGAACGCTATGAATTTTAAGGAGAAACTATCCTAGGATGGGAAGAGACTGTTTTCTTCTTCTTCTTCTTCTTCTTCTTCTTTTTTTTTTTTGCTGCCATAACCTCATCCCATACAACAGGGTCTGGCATACGAAAGTGAAAAAGTTCTTGAAAGTCTGAGTAAAAAAGGTAATGTAAAATTGTAAAATTTTAATTTATAGAAAGCTGTCAAGTATAAGGACAGAAGTCTTTATGTTTAAAATTTTATTACTTTCTTCACCATGATTACATGAGTCATTGATATAAATCAGCATAAGTTTGAAGTACAAAGAAAGAGATCTAGAAGGGAAAAGAAATGGTTAAAGCTTTCCACTAGTGTGTCATTAATACCTACCTTGGGAATAGCCAACTTGTCTTTTTCAGAGCCTTCTTCAGAATCAGAACAGGTATAGTTTTCACTGAAGGAAACGACAGGATTCACTCTGGGCTTGTGAATGGCATGGAAGGTGAGCTGGGTACCGAGCAGGTTGCTCACTGCCCGCAAGGATGTGCACACGTTAGGGGGCAGAGAAGGGTCTGCCAGGAGGTCGGTGATGAGGCCATGGGCCTCGCCCATCACGGCAATATCCACGGTGATACTGGTTCCTGAAGACTGAGACACCAAACAAAGGGACAGTCAGGTAGGAAAGGGCCTGAATCTGAAGGCACAAAGAAATTGGGCTTTTTTGCAAAATGGCTGAGGTGATTCTTTAGGATTGCAGAAGAGTAATGTTCAAATCACATTTCTGTTTCAAATTTTGTCAAAATTTGCCATACCTTCACCGTGTTTGTGTTCATGGCACTTTTTTTTTTTAATGCTAGAATTTGGAGAGGGGTAAGGATATATTTAAAGATATTAAGAAGGTAAACATATGTTTTTAAAGGGCAAGAAATTACAGAGAATTTGAAAAAAAATTTGTATCAATTTATGAAGAGCTCAACATTTTAATGTATATTATCTAAAAATTTCATTTTGAAAATAACATTGATATACTACACAACTTTAATTTTAGTAATATTTTATCCTAGTTTGTGTAATTATTCAACTACTATTAGAGATATGCACAAAAAGCAACTTAATTTGTGTCAAATTCACAAAGTGTCCCTCTTTTTGAGGTTGGTAAGAATCGGAATTTTAGTTCTGGAATTCTGTGACACATCTGTCATATTCTACCAGACTGCCTATTAGACTGAGAGTCTTCACCCATTATTTGCTGAAGTAATGAACAGCCCCCCAAAACAGAGGACAGGAATATTCCTCACTCTGCTGGTGAGGCCAGAGTACAGGCAGAAAGGCATGAGAGCAAGGGAGAGCGTGGACAGAGCCCTGGCAAAGAGGGAAGGTGAAGGTAAAGACAGCATGCAGAGCACCCTTAATGTTGGAGTGCTCCCATGCTATGAGGCAAGATGAATCCACATAGCTTCGAACTGCACAATGCAGTTAGTGATTGGGGTGCAGGTTCCGGAACTAGGGTGCTTACATTTAAATCCTGATCCCGAAACTTTCTAGCTTCATGATCTTTGGCAAGTTACTAGGCTCTCTGTGCTGTGGTTTCTTCATTTGTAAAATGGATATAGTAATAGTACCAACCTCAGAAAATAATTATAAGAATTAAAAGGGATAATACATGTAAATCACTTAATATTGTACTGGAAATTGTAAGTGCTCAATAATGATAATGGTATAAATAATAATTAGAACAATAATTATGGAGCTTTTCAATAAGAGGTTAATAGGTTGGCTATGCATTTGGAAAAAACGTTTAGCCATTCTCTCACAACAAATGGGGGAAAGAAGGGGAAGGGACAAGGAACATGTATAAAGGACCCATGGACAAAGACAACAGTGGGGAGGACTGAAAGTGGGAGGTGGGGGATGGGTAGAGCAGGGGAGAGTAATGGGGGAGAAAAGGGGACAATTGTAACTGATCAACAATAAAAAAATTTAAAAAACAAAACAAAAAAATAACAAGAATGAAAGAAGACAACTTTAAAAAAATAAAATAAACACAAAAGATTAAAAATCTAAATGTGTGAAATTATAAATTTAATAAAAGAAAATATATGAGATTAATTTATAATCTTTGAATGCTAAAAAATAATATGATTTCATAAACTGTCAAGGAAGCATTTTATATACCTAAATAAATATATAAACTTCTGCATGAGAAAGTAGACCACAAGCAAAGGTAAAGGCTATTCTGTGAGAAAATGTTTGCCACACAAAGAAGACAAAACATATTGAGATGAAGATCTACAAAAATCAATAAATGACCAACTTGGATAAAAGGAACAGACAATTCAAATATAATGTAAATAATCAAATATATTAAGAAGCTACTTGCCTTCCAATACTTACAATGCAAATTAAGCAAATGTTTTTGTTTTTATCAAAATGGTATAATAATAAAAGATTGATAGCACCAAGTATTAGTAATAGTTTGGGGGAATGAGCAGTAAATAAAAAACAATTCAACAGTTTTTAAAAAATGTTTTGCTGGGTCTATTTGTTGTTTAAATGTACATGTCCTACAATCCAGTAAAATAACACAGATATCTAGTCTAAAGAAAAATTACAAATATTTAAAAATATAAGGACAAAGACACAAAGGGTACAACAGTGCTCTGATAACAATAACCAAAGATTGTAGCCATAAATGCATATCAAGAGAGTAAATGTAAAAAAGAAAATTCCATTATAACTACATTATAAAACAGTATGTACTTGTTTAAAAGATGTCAGTAGATATATAAATAATTACTTGGCAAAATAGTCATATAATATTGTTCAGTGGGGGGAATGTCTGTCATAAAAAGTGAATATGTATTATTATTTATAATCAGAAAATATATTAATTATGAAAATACCCATAAAGATACCCAATCTTGTAATAACTATTAGGAATAGGTAAATTTTTCTATAAAGGTATCATATAGAATAATTATGTCTTATACCTCTAGAATAAAAATATTTAAATTTTTAAATCACAGTTTACATTCAATATAATTTTGTATTAGTTCAGGTATGTAGCAGAGTGGTTAGAGAATCATATATTTTACAAAGTGTTGCCCTGATATTTCTAGTACCCAACTGGCAATATCATTGACTGTATTTTCTAAGCTGTACTTTACACCCCTGTGACTATTTTGAAACTACTGATCTGTACTTCTCAATCTTTTCATGTTTTTCACCCAGTTCCCCCAGAACCCTCCCCTCTGGCAACCATCAGTTTGTTCTCTGTATGTGAGTCTGTTTCTGTTTTATTTTTGTTTTTTCATTTATACTGTTCTTTAGATTCCACATGTAAGTGAAATCATGTGGTATTTGTCTTTCTCTGACTGACTTATTTCACTTAGCATAATACCTTCTAGGTCCATGCATGCTGTCGCAAATGGTAAGACTTTGTTCTTTAAGATGGCCAAGTAATTTTCCGTTATATTATGTACTACCATTTTTTTTATCCACTCATCTATTGATGGGCTCTTGGGTTGCTTCCATAGCTTGGCTATTGTAAATAACACTACAATGAACATAGGGGTGCATATACTCTTTCAAATTTGTGTTTTGGGTTCCTTTGACTCTATACCCAAAGGTAGAATCACTGGGTCACAAGGTAGTTCCATTTTTAATTTTTTGAAGAACCTCCATACTGTTTTCCACAGTGGCTGCACTAATCTGCATTCTCACCAACAGTGCACCAGGGTTCCCTTTTCTCCACATCCTCACCAACCCTTGTTGATTGTTGATTTATTCATGATAGCCATTCTGAAAAGTGTGAGGTGATATCTGATTGTAGTTTTAATTTGCATTTCTACAATGATGAGTAATGTTTAGTATCTTTTTGTATTTCTTAATCTTTGTTCTTATTAGTATAAAAATAACTTGGCAAAATCAGAATCAGAGAGCTAGAACATTGAAATGCTGGGATGCAGACACAAATACTCTGATCCTACAGCTTAAGTGCTGAACTAGTATACCAAAATAAATACTGATCTTTCATTTCCTGTTCTTAAATATATCTGTACTTACTTAATGCTTTATTTAATAATTGGGCCACGTTTTTCTCTGTAGGTACTCTTATATACATACTATAAACTGGTGTCAAAATTTAATGTAATAGTAACAGTTTTAGGATATATAATTATATTTCACTTATGTACCTATATTGTTAACTTCAAAATATGTCCATGAGAAATGCAACTGTACTAGGTTAACATTCCCTTGTAGAAACATGTATTTTCAAGTGCATCTCTAATTATTATGTTTCTGAAAAACTCAGTGTGATCTTCTGAAAGAGTAATATTTATTGCTACCCATGTTGTTCTAATAAAGTTAAACTAACAATGACTGCACACTTTCCCTAAAAAAATAAAAACAAAAATTTAAGTCAAACTGTGTTTCCAGGGCATAAATTTTCAGTTTTTCTGACAAGGAAATTAGCAGTTTATGCTCTAAAAATTAATAATTACAGAAATTATTTCAAAATATTCTTAGTATTTAAAACTTACAAATATGAAAAAATATACATCATGTTCACTGACAAATAGATTTATGTTTTAAATAAATTATTGGTGAGAGAACAAGTCTTTTTATAATTCTCTAATTTTATGTCTTTTTTAATAACACATTCCCTTTTTAAGGTAATAGATATATTTCTTATATACTCAAAATATTTAAAATTTTAAACGAACTTTGAAACAGAAACAGAACTAAGAACTCATCGTAAGTCAATGTCAACATAAAAATTTAGAAAATAAGCACATTACATATTTGAATTTACTTATGCTATGAATTTTGTGAAAGCAAAGGTCTTCAAGTAAAAATAAAATCATTATTCAAGCTAAAAAGAAGCATTTCTTCATATTGGACTTGGCTAAGAAACCAAAGCAAACACTTCTACTGTTGAAAAATTCTCCCTACTATAACTAAGTCAGGTCTTTGCTTTATTGGTTTTTTGATTCAAGAACAGAATTGTGTAACAGTCAGAAGTTGTGTCACACACAAGAAGTTATTACCATTCTTTGGCTCAAATAACTAGAGGCTTCAATGAAGTGTGAAATCTAAAATCAGCCATCAGATTTGGTTGCCACACAGTTGCTAAGACTAACCACCCATAAAATGCTGAAAGACTGAAAGACAGACTGGCTGCTATTTCAATAAACAGCAGGTAAGTAACAAACATGCAGGCACGTTTAGGGAGTCACCATTAAGGAATTTCAGAGGAGAGAGGCTTTGGTTGGTGGCAGAATTTTTTCACATATGATGCAAATGAAACAATGGAGAGTCACAGAAGGCAGTCCATACCCATTCAACTTCCAATGATATTGCCTAAATTTCTAAGTCTACCAATAATACTCTGAAATATTTCATTTAACTTGTGAAATCTTAGATAGTGGTAATAAATACTCAAAGTAAAGTTTATTTGAAGGTTACTTTAAAGGAAAGTCTTAAGCTAACAGCCTGAAATCATCTTTGAGTGCAGTAATGAACTATACTAAGCATAAAACCACAGTTGAGTCTTTTTATGGAGCAGATGATCAAACAAATCTTTTCCTTAAAAAAAAAAAAAATAAAGTAACCAAGCATATAAAACATTTTACTTTGCAGGCTCTCCTTATAATAGAAATATTTATATTTAACATTTAAGAAAATGCAAGTATAATTCCCCAGACACTTGTTTAAATGACAACCAAATTTGGATTGCCACCTTTAAATAGAAAACCTGGAATTTAAGTCTGATAAACAGTGGAGGAAAGTGCAGTTTTATATATCAAACCAAAAATAACTGATTTTCTTGGACTTAACATCGATTTCTGTTAAATTAAGTAGGAGAGATACAATTATAAAGATTCAAAAAGAAAATGATAACAAATCTGAAAGATTTTCAACTCAGAATGCTTCCAAATGCCTAAGTCATTTCCACTGTAAAAAACAAACAAAAAACAGCCAACCTGACACTGGCAGTCATATACAATTAATTGTGGGTTTGGTGCACGTAGGAAAGACGG
This sequence comes from Pteronotus mesoamericanus, assembly GCF_021234165.1. NCBI lineage: Eukaryota > Metazoa > Chordata > Mammalia > Chiroptera > Mormoopidae > Pteronotus > Pteronotus mesoamericanus. The sequence continues at coordinate 22,642,466 of NW_026555310.1, forward strand.
TTTGAAACCTCAATCAGTAGAGTGGACATATAGTCAAAGTCTTGGCTTTTCATCAAAAAATGTATGAAAACCTGCATATTTACATATATTAAGTTAAAATATATTTCTAGAGGTACAGAAAATTTCATTTTTATGATTCTCTGCTTTAAAAGTTTCTTACATTAACAGACCAACTACTGGTCCTGCTTGGTATATGAATTAGCACACAGGGTGCAAAAAAGGTACGAGTGAGTATTTTCATCATGTCCATAATTTGGAAGGTTGTATATGTGAGAAGTTGGAGTTCAAAATTATAAAGACCTAGGATATGAGTGAAATTTTTATTCAATCATTAATATCAAATTTTTATGAGGTAGTACATGGGGACTTAAGAGCACAGGACTTAGAGTCAGACTTCCTGTGGTCATATTTCAAATGTGAAATTTGGCATTTTGGTGAAGTCATCTATCTTCTTAGCTCTTGTTTCTCGTCTTTATAAAGATGTATAATAATAATACATACTGTGTAGTATTATTGATGATTAAGTGAGACCAGGCACATTAAGACCTTAGGAGAGTGCTTAGCCGACAGAATGTTTGATAAATAATTATATATCACCAATGCCATTATTACCGTCAACGTCATCATCATCATTATTTTTGCACTGAATAAATTGTGTATACAAAGAGATGCATGTTATGCATGTTTGTGTGTCTCCTACTTATACTGGGCTAGTAGTTTCTTTATAAATGAAGGCAGCAAAGAGGTACGATTTCTATACCAAAAACAACAACAAAAACAAAAACATGCACACTTTCACTCCTTATTCTAGGTAAACAAAATCCCTAAGATTGTATGCCCTAACTCCCATATAGTCATAATTCTTCTGAGATTAAATTTAGGCTCTTAGAAAGTAATTGTACAAAAGTCCTGGATTCACTTAATATGGTTGATTGCACTGGTGTGATTCATAACACAGTATGTGAAAGGAATTCTAAAAGCCGGCATCTCTGCTCCATTGTTGGAAGTCTTTTTTTTTTTTTTTTTTAACACTCTTTGTTTCTATTTAGTCATCCTCAGAGGCACCCTGGGAGGCAAACAGCATGGGAAGAACATTCTCAGGGTGAAAAGGGAGTTTGGGCTAAGAGAGGAATAAACAGTGTATGGGATGACACATGAAAGGGAAGAGTCGCTGGGACTTTTCTTACCCAACTTTGGTCCTCCGTGCTGGGAAAAGGTGCCTGATGGGGTTTTGCAAGCTGTCTCATCCTTTGTGTTTAAAGTTGTTTGCCACAACCCCACATCCTCTAAATCTTTCTCTGGGAGGCTGTCTGTGATATTAGGAAGAGTAGTATCTTGGTCTTTAATGTACTAAGTTCATTTAGAAGATGAGCTGGATTCGATAAATGATCTTTGGAGTATTACTGGTTTTGACCTCAGAGCCAGCAGAATTGCATATGTGTTTATACTTTCATAGGACCCATTTATAACTTTAGACTTGAAGTTGGTTGGGAAATTTTTAAAAAATGAAATCATGTGAAAATTTTGCAGTAACTCATTGTAGGCTGAACCTTGGCTAAATGCCATCCTAAGGAAGCAGATGTTTGCTTATTTTAATTTTCTGGCAGGGACTATGAGTTTACATTTGGATTTTCCCCTTAAGATAACATGTATGTACAGTAGGAGAAAAACATATAGGGCCCTTCATCGAACCGCTATCCAACACCACCTCTGGTGCTGGCCCCACTGAGATGTGAGACACAACAAAGTCCAGCAGTTACCAGTTCTTTACTTTCTTCTATTTTGATGTTCAAAGAGCACTCCATATCACCAAATGGGATGCTGTACATGGCTTTGCGTCTTTAGATGTTTTCCTATAATCTATCTGCCAATAATCCAAACATTGTTAAAACTGTCCCTCTGTTTGTTTTCTAAGTATCTTCCAGACACTAGCAAATTCACCTAATAGCCTCAAAAATAATAATTACCTCAGAATACTGTCTTATTATTTAAGAAATAAAACACACTTACTAGATCGCATACTTTAGTAAACACTCATATATCTGAGAAGATAGCTGCTTTGATTTCTAGGCTGGTTTTCTCTGTTTCTTCAAATTAGAAATGATGAGGTGGCTGGCAAAGACATGAGGGATTCAGGAAATGAACTGCTCATGGGACTGCTCATGCAAGTGAGGTGGGGAGGCTTGGTTTAGTATAAATTGCTATGCACATAAAAAGCATTATTTTTTTGTATTAGTAGAAGAAACTGGATTTTCTGATTGAGCATGAGTTTATACACATTATAGGAAAAATGAAAAATTTATGAAATAAGTATGGACTCCTAAGTTAATGAATTTTGACGGTCTTTTGTTTGTTAAATTTTAAGAGTTGCTATTGAACTTGAGGTTTTTATTTGCTTAGCCTAAGAACAATATCAGTGAACAACAGATGGCAGTATTCTGCCTCTTTAAGGAACTCTAATTGTCTGAACATCTTTTTGAATGAGTGCTCTCCTTCATTAATGGGCAGAGGATAGTTTCTTTTTTCACAGAAGAAAAAAACAAAGTAAGAAAAAAAACAAACCTACATAAGTCTACTGGTAGAAAGTAATAAAAAATTTTAAATTGTCAATAAAAATAAAAAACAAACAAAAAAATGTGCCTCTCTCTCAGGATCACTGTTAAAATGAAACGATGACTGCATTAGCAATAGTTCCCCTAAGTAAACATCTCAGTTGTCACTTTTCTCCATTTTTATAAGATACACATTGTAAACATCACCTATTTTCATGCACAATTTGATTTAAATTATTTTCCACATGTAATTATCTACTGTAATTAAAATATTCATAAAAATTAAGATGTGCATTTTAACACAATGGTTTTGTGAGCCTTCATTACCATTTGTTTCATCCTGTCGTGTTATTTATCACCAGACTCTTTCCTCTCCCATGCTCAGGAGGCATGTATCTGTGCTACTGATTCGCTTCAACTACTGCTGATCTGGAAAATCTTCTCTGCACTGCTGCCGTAGCAGCCAAACTGGTCTCTGTGTGAACCCCTGTGGGGGCATTCCTGTACTTCATACACTGGAAGCATCAAAAACAAAAACAAATGACAAACCCTGGGAGCTGTAACTTCAGAGAAATCTTGTGTCTCCCGGCAGTTCTCAGATGTACTCATAGAGCCTCTCTGTCCTAGCACTTGTGACAGTTTTCTGTTCCGCTTTTGGTGTGTGATCATTTGATGAAGGTTTATTTTCCTCTCTTAGGCTGACAGAGTGAGGAGGGCAAAGGCAAGGTTAAGTTTCATTCACCAGTTTAACCCCAGAGCCTCATTTAATATCTGGCACATTTTTAGGCACTTGATGCTGTTAGAAATGGGTGAAGTCATAAGTATTATACTTCCAATCTCCATAGATAAGTAAATTTCCTCTCTCTAGTTCTTCACCTTAAACAAATGTAAAAGACAAATTACAGTGTCTAGTATATTTCCTTAAAACAAATAACTGAATTTTCTGGAAGTCACCCTGAAACATTTAATCTTCCAGCACAATTTCATGTACTAATCTTAAACTGAAAATTAAATAAAAATTTTGAGAATTGCTACTGGAATACTGAAGTCATAAATAAATATTATATTTAAGAAACTGATTCCAGAATAAGTGCTATTCAGAAAACAGCAAAACTGCCAAGGAGAAGTAATAATACTAGAAAAAGCAACATTACGCATTTTTCTATAATTTGGTACTTACATGTAAAGAGTAAGCAGAGAATTAGTGTATACAAATAAGTATTTTCTGGGAAAAGAGAAAAATCTTAAAAGACTAGAGGGAGAGAAAAAAATGGCTTTTGAGTACAAAGTTCAAGTGAACACATAGTGCTTCAGGTTGAAAAGGATATGTCTGTGTATAGCATGGTGACTATAGTTAATAATACTATATTGTATATTTGGAAGGTTATAAGAGAATAGATCTTAAAAGTTTTAATCATAAGAAAAAATGTGTGTGTATGATGATGGATATCAACTAGAATTATTGTGCTGATCATTTCACAATATACACAAATATTGAATGCTGCACACCTGAAGCTATATTAATGTCAATTACATCTAAATAACACAAAAAAGAGAAAATGATGTGTCTTGAGAAATCTGAGGGAATGGATCATGAGAGGAACGTGAGACAAATTCAAGAGCATTAATGAACTACTCAGGGCGAAGAGAAACCTCTGTGGGGTAGTGACATTATCAATATGTGTGCAGGACGGAGTTAGACTAAGTTTCAGGCTTATGGCTTGGGAAAATGGGTAGCTAAGAATCTTTCCCTAAGTTAGGGATCACAGGAGAAGAAATAAGATTTTGGTGTGGATGCTGAGATATTCATCTTTTAGTAAATATGCGATGTTCACAGCATGATTCAAGATGTGTATCGGGACTGGAAATACACATTTGGGTATTAATGGCACAGATATAGCCATTTCCAAAACATACTACAGTGGAAATGTAAACATAAAAAGGATAGCGGACTGAGGGCAGAGCCATAATCAATACCAACATTTAAGGAGCAGGGGAAAGAGAAACTCACAAAGGAAAATGAAAAGGGATGACTGAAAACTACGAGTATAGGCTTGAATGGGCCAGGGAAATGCTTGTGTCAAGATCGGATGAGTGGTTAGCAGTGACCGATGAATTTGTGAGATTGATAAATTATGAAAATGTCTATTATTTTCATATCTGGAAGGTCACTGGTAACACTGGAGAGTGCTGTTTCAGTGAAGTACTCAGGCTATAAGCTGCATTGCAATAAATCCAGAGATGAAAGGAAGACGTGAAAATGGAGACCCTGTAGGCAACTATTTGGTGAAAATTAGCTGTAATATGGAAGATAGAGATATGTAATTATCTAGAGAGAAAACAGGATCAAAACAGCTGGTGAGCCAGTGAGCAAGCATGAATGTTAAAGGGGGATCCCCCTCAGGTGAGGCATCTAAAATGCAGTAAAGCCAATGAGATGATAAAAGGATCAAGATCCAAGAGAAGGAAGCAAAGGAGGGGGGACTAACCTTTAACAATGGGGGATACCTTTCCTATTATAACAGAGAGAAGGGAGAATGAAAATTTTCAAGTGAGAAGTTGGAGTTCTAATACTTTGACTCTTACTTCATCTGTAAATTAGTCATCAGTCCCTTGTTAAAAGAGTGATGTAGACAACGTCGAGGTTTGAGATACAAAGGAGAACGATTGCACATAAAATTACACGTGAAAAGGCAAAGAGCTGAAAAACGGGAAGGGCCTGCCAGATAGGAAAGAAAGAAAACTGGACCGGAGATCCTGGTGAAGTGACAGAATGGATGCAGAGAAGGTGAGGACAGAACAGAAAAGCTTGAAGGAGCATGAAGTCAGAGAGTATATGTGGGGAGGTGTCTGCATGAGAAAGACAGAGGCAGGATTCCATTAGTAGACTAGTGTCTTAGGCATGGAATGGCCTGCTTTTTATTAGCAGAAAATAAGGCTAAAAAGGAAATATGAGGCCAGATTTCAAATGCCCATCAATGACAAATATTTTTTAAAAATTCTATCATTTGGTAATTGAGTGATGAAGGATGTCTGAGAATGAAAATGATGTAACTGCACAGTGCATAGTGCTTGAGAAAGACTGAGGTGAGGCAGAGAAGACAGACTTGACTGAGGCAATACAACAATAAACATGCAAAACTAGGAGACCTGCAGCAGGAATGAACAGGAAGGGCAGAGTGAGAGGGACATTAAGGAAAATCAGTTGTGCTTATAAAGCGATTGATATCGGGACTTGAAAAAAATGCAAAGCATTTATTCCCGTAATAGTCTTCTTTATCCACAATATTCTCCTTTCAGTGCCTCCTTTCATACATCTCTTGAAGTACTGCTGCCCTCACAAAATAAAATAGGGAGGGTTCACTTGTGAGTGTGTAAAATCTATATTGGGTCTGACTAGCCGTCCAAGAAATGTTCCCTTTTTAATGTACCATGATCGTAGTCTTCCACACTGTAAACAACAGAAAGGGTGAGTGGATGCTTTAGTAGCCCCAAAATGATTTAATAAAACATTAAACCCTTCATAAATATATTTTAAAAACTCAATACATTGGAGTTTCTACAACTAATCAAAGATATCATAAATCAAATAATAAGGTTTCCAGAGTTATATATAGATCAAATTTCAAAAACACGTGTAAACCACTTTTTGAATCTAGAATGCATTTTTTCCAGAGAAATACCATAAAGTGATGAAATTCCTGTGCAACCTAACAAAAGCTTATACAACCACTTAATAATAGTTATAATAGCATTTTTTTCCATTGCAAATGCACTCTAAATCAATACACTGCAATATTTTTAAGAACCAAATTCATTTTATTAATGGTGTGGTTAAAAAAAGGAACATGAGAGCATTAGAAGAAATCCATATTTACCTCATTTATTCAACAGATACTACCTGAACATCTCCTGGGGAGATGGAACTGTCTCTAGACCCTAGGGCTACAGAGATGAATGAACCGGGGCTGCTGTCCTCGGGCACTGTGCAGTCTAGTGAAAAATGTTAAAGGGACAGAAAGGGGTCAGAGGATAAAAGAGGGAACTGAGGGGACCCTGTGGATCAGCAATTTTCAACCTTTTTCATCTCACGGCACACAGAAACTAATTATTAAAATTCTGCAGCACACCAAAAAAATATATCTTTTTTTGCTGACAAAAATATAGGCATAATTTTGGGTCATTCACACCAGACAGTATTGTTGTGTTAGCGCTTGTCATTTTTTTTTTTTTTAATTTGACAATCTAAGGGAAAAGAGGTATTGCATGTTTTAAAAATGTTTGCAGCCAAGCTGAAAATCACTACTGCAGATGTATCACTACGGCCTTAGGTTATAAGATGAGTGAAAGAAGCTATTTCTCAAAATGAAAACAGTTGTTTCTCAAAATGCAGGACTCAAAATACCTGCATCCGGCCATGTCGTTCTTTTTCACACAAACAGTGAAAACGGCTGCCCTGAACCAGGTAGCATCCATTCTCATCACATTCTCATCTATACCTCTCCTTCAAGGAGGATCAAAGGAAAAAAGAGGATCAGTTCTCCAGAGAAGAGGAGCATGAGAAGGGAGAGGGCAGGTGGCAAAAGTACACATCACTCAAATACAGAAACCTCAGGTTTCTTGGCATTTTGCTTAAAACCTGTAGTCCTTTGAGCTCTCATAGCTCCAACGTGGTCTTGACTTTGAAACATGGACGTTGGGACTCCCCAGTTTCCAGTTCCCCCAATAAAGAACAGGAAACTCGAGACTGCCTTGTGTCTCAGAGTACTTGAGCATCTGCCTCTCGCTAACTGGTTTGAAGGAATGCGGTGAGCTTATCTGTGACCCATTTTGTATACAGGGGAGATATGTGCAAAATACTTAAAAAGTCTACAATACCATTTCCCAATTTTCTGGAAGGCAACTCACAGCTCTACAAATCACATTTTAAAGGGAATGACTTCGCAAGTTTGAAACTAGAGCACAAAGGTTAAGTAACTTGCCCAAAGTTGCATAGAGAAGAACCGGCAGAGGTGGCGTCCCAACCCAGGCAGCCTGGCTGGATCTCCACTGCTAATTCCAATGCTCAGCTGCCGTCTGTATTTTGAGTTACTGTTCCTATGTATGATCACTTACCTTTGATGATGTGAAAATCTTTGCCAATTTGCTGCACTCTGTTAGTTTTGCAAACTATCGATTTAGGCTCTTGCTATCTATGGGGGACTTATTAATGTCATAAGTAAACTGAGAATTCATGGTATACTCCTTTCCTTCACATCTTTTGTAAAAATCAAATTAGACTCTTGCCAGAACTAAATCTCAAGGAAGAGCTCTAAGTTTTCTCCATCAAGAAAATGCCATTTATTCTCTCTCCTGATTTGCCATGCTTAAGACAAACCTCTTTGTAAAACTGCTCCTGGAAGGAAAAGCTAGCAGGCTGTTGTGAGGACTTCTGTTGCTAATATAAAAGCATCTGTCTTCATTTTCCTTTTAGGTGGTAATGAAAATAAAATTTTATAATGTATCTGTCTACAAGTCTGGGTTAATTACTTCAGTTGAAGAAATTGGTTTCAGTTATAATCTTATTATATTCATAATGTTATGAGACATTCAGGTAATAAATATGATTATCTTTGGGTCAGCAGACCCCAGTAGCTCACCAAGATATTTATTTAATAAGCAGATGTCAGGCAGGATCATACAGGATTTACATGAGAAGCATCTCAAATTGCTATCCTCCTCACGTTTAGCAACTTTGTGTAACTCAGTAGAGGAGGAAATCAGGTAAGAAAATGAGTCATTTGGTTATAATAATGAGTCACTCAACATTTATGTCCTAAATTTGTTTTCTTCCTTGTGGACATAATTGTTGGTTCAGTCAATGCTTCCATATGCCATTAGTATAGCAATGAAGTCACATTTAAGAAATACAATGGACATCAATTTGTTGAGATTCAGCACAGATTCTTTAATACAAAGATGTATACCAAGAAGACAAAATAACTTCAGGGATTAAGATTATAATTTTAAAAGATCAATAAAACTTCTGATTAAAAATGTGGGCTATTTCCCCCAATGTCCCCTGGATAAAGAGGAAGAATCTAGGGAGAAACTGGTAGTGAATTCCTCATTAACTATCATTTCAATCCATTTTAGTTTTATTTCATCTTAAAATAAGGAGATGAGAAGGGAAGTATGGTACAAGAACTTTAGTTAAAATATCCCACAGAAATGAATAAGCAAGCATTATTAAAACAAACATAGAACAGAAGCAATGAATCCTTCCACATCATGATTATAATTGCAAATTAAAGACTAAAATTTATAAATATATAGTGAAGTCTAACTAAAAATAGCTTCAAATTGTCTTCCTGCTGGTTTCAATATTTCAAACAAATAATTTTAACATACTATAATGTTTCTGTCATGAGCGACATTCTATGCTGGCCCAAAAGATGATAACGGCTTCTCAGGTGTGCATCAAGCAGGTCTCATGACTGTTGGATCAATCAGCAGGTTTGGTAGTTGCCCTAGAGAGTACTGCAGCATTTTGACATCAAGGTGAACATATCTAGAGACATTGCGAAATGCCCCAATTCTGAACTCTCTTCAAACAAAATGTGGTGGATCTTGTGATTGACTTCTACAGCAACCATGACGATTCTACCACCAGGGCCAGCAATTTGGTCGAGGATGGGAAGGCTTTGGTCATGTGAGTCAATGAGACACAGAGGAGCTTTGCTTGGTGCTTCTAGGAAAAAAAATTCCCTCCCACCAGAAGGAAACAATGTTGCTGCTAGCAGTCATCTTTGGATCACAAAGATGGAATCAGCTTTAGGATGAAGCCAATTGTGTAACAGCATCAAAAGTAGAATAAAAAAACCTAGGTCAACTACTATATTATTGAGCCATGAATTCGTGACCATGAAGCCTCCTATTATTATGAGATAATAACATTGATAACATTTCTTTAGTGCTACAGCTAGTCTGAGTATAGTTTTCTTTTTTTCATGGTTGGAAATAACTAATATAGCATAAAATTTTACTTAATGTATATGTAATTAGAAGATGAGTAGGTGGTAAGAGAAATAAAATGTCATAATTTTAACAAACTGGTTTCAGTTATAGTCTTATTATATTCAGAATGTTATGGGACAGTAAAAACTATGATTATCCCAGGTTCAGCAGATCCTGATATCCCACTGAGAGCTATGAGAGTTGAGTGATGGCTAGTTTCACTTTAGCCAACTCAACCACCACCACAACCCAGCACACGAGCCATATCTGTACTTTGACTGCAAACACACTCTATTATACATGAATGGGTTTTATGAGCTTCATAAAGATAATAATTATTTTATCTTTATTTTTTCCTCCCACTGCAACTTTAACCATGCTCAGCAAAATGGGTGCCTAACTAGTTTAAATGAATTGTCTTTCTCTAGTTCTTCTTGGTGGAAAATAAACAAAAATTATCCAATCCTCTACAAGAAATTTTAATTTAGCTTTATATATAGATAGATAGATAGATAGATAGGATTTCATAATCCTTGATATCCTCCCTATTGTTTCAGTGAAAGTCTTCTTTTTAATGACTTTTTAATCCCCTACCTCTGTATTTTTAATTTCATCTTTCTAACATGGACAGCAAATTCTTTTAATTTGTTTTTCTTATTTTATTTGTTCTCTTTTTCTCCCCTTCTCCCTCCTCTCAGCCTAAGAACACTGTTAGCATTTCCCCTAATAAAAAAATTGTTCATTGACCCCATCGAAGGTGCTATCTATTCTTTCTAAATTCTAATCTCTTAAAATAACTGGAAAGAGAGCTCTCCTCTCTCTTAACAGACTTTTTAATGGTACTTAATCTTCCATTCATGGCAACCTGATTTAGGTCTCTTCCTGATAAAACAAATCTTATCAAATGCAATCAACACCTTAAACATCTAATGACAACTTGACTGTTCTCCTTTGCCCAATACCACAGCTTCCTACTCCTGTCTTGGCTCTGCCCTGGCCTGGCTTTCTTTAGTCTTTTTGAGCAGTAACTCTGCTTCACTGGCTCTTTCTCTCCTTAACTGGCTTTCCTTTTTATTGTTTTGTTTTTTCTCATCCTAATCTATGCCCTTCTTTTCCAGTTCTTGCTCTGTGTTATAATGGATACCCACTAAGCTAGAGCTTCGACACCAACCATTTCTCTGGACCTCAGCATGTGTTCTTCTCTGGTCTCTAGACAGCTCCACTCCAGATGTTTCCTGGTTATTTCAGACTCAACTTCCCCAAAGAGAATATTTCATCTCCTGAACTCTTCTTTTCCTCCTTTCTTGGCTAACAACAAACATCACCAAAGCTGGACACCTGACTTATTTATTTATTTATTTTGCTTTCTCACCTCCAGCTTCCAACTGGTCACTGCATCTGGAAATTTCTAGTGAGGAGTCTCTGTCAACTACTTCTTCCTTTAAATGCCCTTCATCCTTGCCTTAACCTATTTCTCATTGTTTCACATGAGGATAGCTGCAGTTTTTTTCTTCTGTTTTTTTCCTACCACAAGCTCACTTTTTCTCAATACAGATTTATTAATGTGCTGCTTTGTTATTTTCTTTGATGGCTTCCCAAGAGTATAGAATGAGATTCAACTTTTTGGCATGGCTTTAAGTGTCTTAATAGTTAACCCTTAACCCCCTTTTCCAGTTAAATTTCCATACGCCCTCCTAATGTCTTTCCTCCCCAATTATCCTAGATTATCTCCTCAAATATGCTACCATAACCCCATGACTTTGTTTATGGTGTTACTTCTGCCTAGGACTTCATTCCTCTGGTATATGGGTATAAATGACCAAGATGCGACTTTAAAGATCAAAAACATTTCAGCTTTATTCCCAAACTGACACTAACTTAATCACTTTAGCCTCAAAATCTCCATAGTACTTTGTTTCAACATCTGTCTTCATATTGTGCTATTGTTAATTGTTTGTGACCAAATTCTGTGCCCAATTGTGAATTTGAGGGCAAGAATGACGTTGATTCATTTTTGTATAATCTAGTGCTCAACATACTGGAAGAATGGAAATAAAAATGATTAAATAAATGAGTTTTGCCTTCAAACACGACATGCTGTCCTTACGAATAGTTCTGTAAAGTTTGGAGAATCTTGATCATTGCAATCAAGTTTGGAACATGTACCTTCACCTGGCTCTTCCAGTCAAACAAAACTCCCCTACAAATCCTCACCACCTCCTACTGGGTAGCACGTTACCTCAGGCAACCGTCTGTCTGCAATAAACACAGATTCCCATGTGCAAAGAATAAAGGGAATGGAAAGGAGAAGTAGAATGGACACATTTCCTCTGGATGCTTTCCCTGATTTTCACTGGTCCTTGACTGCATGGCCAGATGCTTATTTCCAGGGGTCCTTTGTATTTTCAGGGTATGCTTTGTAAGCATAGGTATACACTTAACAGAAAATGGCTTTCTTTGTAGCAATGGTTCATTTGAATCACTGGAAAATATTAGGACATAGAAAAAAATAAGAGTGAACAGCTATTAACTCATTGTTAAAATAGCATTAATAGTTTAACACTATATAGAGTATATGATTTCATATAATGTTTAAGTTCTTTTACTGAGTGTGAGCTGATCATTTATACCTTCAAAGAAAGGTAATTCTGGAGATCTACAGTCAATCTCTCTGTTTCCTTAAAACAAATATTGTCTTTTGAGCTTTCCATTGTAATCAGCACATAGCATTTCATATGCTTGCTCTTATAAGATGATATTCTTTTTCCCTTCATGTTTGGGAAGTTTTTAAAAAAAGCCTCCTAATCAAGTCTTTAAATAGATAAGATTCACCACTTTTCACAAATATAACCCACCTCTGATTACGAATGGTTGCCTTTTGGTTTGAGTGACATCCTGGCATCCATGCTGCAATGTGAGGCATAAACTGAAAATGCTATAATGAACATCATGTTTGCCATGAAGCTTTTAGGGCAGTAAATATTTTTGTAAGGAATATGAGAAAGGAACAACTGGAAAGAAGAGCTTGTTTCAATGCAAGTCTACTGCTCCTAACTGGCCAACCTGAGATCTCCAAAGAAGCTGGCAGATAGAGTCCTGACAATGAGAAGGACATAGTAAGCTAAGGGCAAGATGACTATAACACATTAACATCATTTGTGTCTTTTTACTCTGAAATTACACTTCCCAAAGCAGACTTCTGATACTAATGTCTTCTCCTCTGCCTATAAATCTACCCAAGTCCCACATATTTAGATACTCCAGTGTCTCCTTTGCTAGGATACCCTATATTCTTCTTTAATGCCATATTCTTTCTACACGTGCCACATCCCTGTCACCTGCCATCCAGTTTCTCTACTAATATTTGTAAAAGAACAGTTAGTATTCAGGTCTTCATCTTCTCACTTTCCATTCATATCTCATTCCACAGAGCTGGGCTTCTAGAACAAAGACTTGCTATGACAGTGGGTTTCGATTATTAAATTCAAAGGACCCTTTTCAGTCCCAGCATTGTGGGACTTCTTCATAAAGGTTTAGAGTATTGGTGACTCTTCATTTTCTGAAAACCTCCCTTACTTCAGGTCCCATGATATCATGCCCTTCTAGTCCTTTTCCTATTCTGAACATTCTTTTTCTTCTAGGATTTCCCTCTCCCTACTCATCCCACTCAACATTTTAAAAGCCATTTCCTCAGGGGTCACCTCTTAGCTCACTGCTCTTTTCACTCTATGACTCTCTCTAGATTTGTTCACACACTTTCATGGAAACCATCCCATGACTTCCAACTAACAACTCCTAAGCTATCCCCTGCCCCAAACCTTTGCCCAGGGCCTTACCAGTTACTAGACTCCTTGGAGACAGGCAGCAAGGCTTCTCAAAGGCTAGCGTCCAAACTCGTCTTAACTTGACTCTGCCGATGGGCTTATCTGAATATGGAATCTCAGCCAGTGCCTCCAATGTCCAAAACATTCATGCTAGATACGCTTATCTCCCCTTCCTCATTTCCTTCATTCCATTAATCACTGAGCCCTGCCATTTTTACCTCCTACATAACTTGTCACTTTTTTTTCGTAACTACTATTCCCCAAATACTTAATTACTATGTTTTCCGCCCACTACTTTAACCATACATATCTTGACGAATTTCCCTGCCCTCCTCCCCTCACACCGCCACCTTCATTTAGTCTATCCCTCCAACTCTATTACCACTTAATTCTTCCCAAAACACTTTTTATGCCCTCCACCCCACCCCAGGCTGGGTTAGCTACACATCACCTCTACTCCAGTAACACACTCATTATATGTCAGGCATTGCACTGAAATTGCAATGATTAGCTTGCGTATCTTTCTTCAGCACTAGACTGTTGATTGTTTAAACTCTTTTTCTCCAGTGTTTATCACAGTGTCTGATGCCCATTAGGGGCATAAAAACATTTATCAAATTAATAAATACATTGATTTATTCACTGATGTGCTTGCCCAGGTAGACTTTCCTAATAAAAAACAACAACAAAAAAACCCTGAACAGTCAAGATGTGTTATAATTTGTTTGGTGATGATGTTTCTCAGGTTAAATAAGTACATCAACATTCTGGTTTATCCATCAGCCTTTCATGAGACAAGGTAAAATGCATGTTCTTTAAAATCTGAATCCTCTGGAAGAAGCTAGTATACAGGTTTTGAGTATGAGGAAATAAATAATATCTCCACCAGACCCTTCAGTCCAGGTTCATGGGACTCAGCCCAGAACAGCCTGTCATCATTGCTGCCTCTGATCTCCAACAAGGCACATGTCTTGGCCACTTGCCTCAGGAATGTGAAGATTATATCAGTGTGTCAGTATGAAGGTGACCCTGTGGTTAGTCCCTTGTAAATGTAATTGTGTTTAGGATCATGGCTTGAGTGCTGAGATACCAGGCCCTAAAAAATTGTATAATAACTGCTTCTGATTGAAAAAATGATGTCACTACAGTAAGATCATATGGTGGTTCGAATCTAAGATAGCTTAACAATTGATTATTCATTTCTTTGTCATAATACTACATTCAAAACAGAGTAAATCTTTATGTGGTTTTACAGTATCTTAGAACTGTACCACTGCCCAGTATATACAGTATTTTACTACTGAACAATCAAAAACTTATTTCATATTAAGGGAGAGGACAGAACATAATTTATTTTATGGCTGCTAAAAAAATGAATCATGAGCTTGCTGATTCAAGACTTTGGTGGGGACAAATTTACAATGGCAAAAATGACCTGGAGTTGCATTCAGGACCATATTGTTTTAATTCTAGCAATGTTCAGGCAAACCTTAACACGTTAGAATAGTGATAATAAAGGATGTCTCTTGTAATATCAACAATGACAACACTTATGCCGGGGACAAGTGCTCTGTACTTTCAAAGAGGACCAGGAGCTAGGACATTCAAAGTAGGACAACGCTGTTAACATGACAGCTTTATTCTTGGGGACACATGAACACAACCTGCAACAGGCCTGCCATGGTCCGCATACTCTTGAGAGTTAGGCCCCAGTATATATACCCTGTGTGAAATATTTATAAATGAATAAATTTGTAATCCTGATTCTGTCTGCATAACATTCTGGCACTGCCTGGGGTGTGAGTTAGTGATTTATATTTATACTTCTCCCTTTTTAATTCGCATCACCTTGCCCATTTGGATTGTGTTTCCTGACATTTCCTTCCTCCTAAGAGTGATTCTTTAATGTTGATTTTATGTTCCTTGTTCCTGCCCTCATGCCACCTCTCAGCTCTGGGCCTGCTCAGGGATACAAAATCCTGACCACACCCACACCTGAGCCCCTCTCTGCTGCAGCTGAAAGGAGGAAAGAATCAGAGGAAGCAGAAAGGTGCCGCTTGAAATTTTCATAATCTTCACCATCACCTCCTACGTGCCCCTAAACCTGAAGTAGAACCAGAAAGTGAAATTAAAATGAGATAAACACACTCCTCGGCAATTCCACTCTTACTGTTTATATTTGGAAACTATTCATGGCTGAGCCTGTGTATGCATTTGGAGCGTGGAATGGTTAGAGTGACTGCATTTGTTTATTTGCATAATGAAAACTACTCTAGGTTTGCCCATCTCTTGAGCCGCTAGTCTTAACATCCACATAATGTGTTGCCACTGACAAGATGGCAAAAGACAGAAGCTAATTTTTAAGCGTTTCTAGTCCCCTGTCTTCAATCCTCTTAGTTATACTAGAGGTTTCTCCCTTGAGCATGATACACAGATCTATTGCCATCAAGGCTTCCACTTCTTGAGTGTATCATATTATGACTTCAGATAAGAGTTAGGAAGAAAAAGACCTGGGGAACACAACTCTCTGTTCAATCTTTTCTTGGCCCCCCACTAATGATAATTTAAAATCATTTTAATATATTATATCCCTGTAACAGCATCTTGAGCTTCTCTCTTTTGTGTGTGTGTAAGTATATAGAGTTTTCAAATACTCTTGTATTTACTATTGTATTATTGTATAGTTATTATTTTTAAATTTATTTTTAATGTTGTTCTTTTACAGTTGTCCCAATCCCCCCCCCCCGCTTGCTCTCCTTTGCTCTCCCCCACTCCCCACCCGCTCCCACAGTCAATCCCCACCCTGTTGTCCATGCCCATCCATATTTATAGTTATTCTTTAACTAGGCCCTTCCTCTTCTTTCCCACTTTAACCCTCCCTCCTATCCTCTCTGCTCCCTGTCAGTCTGTTCCTTGTTTCCATGCTTCTGGTTCTATTTTGCTCATTTGTTTTGTTGATTAGGTTCCATTAAAGGTGATGGGCACTTAGGCTGTTTCCAGCACGGGGTGCATAGGTTCTTTTGAATTGGTGTTTTGGGATTCTTAGGATATAATCCCAGCAGTGAATTTGCTGGGTCAAAAGGCAGCTCCATTTTTAATTTTTTGAGGAAATTCCATACTGTTCTCCACAGTGGCTGCACCAGTCTGCATTGCCACCAATAGTATACAAGGGTTCCCTTTTCTCTGCATCCCCGCCAGCATTTGCTGTTTGTGGATTTCTTAATGATGGCCATTTTGACTAGTGTGAGGTGGTACCTCATTGTGGTTTTAATTTGCACCTCTCTGATGGCTAGTCATGTTGTGCATCCTACAGACCCTCTGTATGCCTACAGACCCTCTGTATGTCCTTCTTGGAAAAGTGTCTGTTTATTTTTGTGTATGGTGTAAATTGGTGGTCTAGTTTCATTTTTTTATATGTATCTTTCCATCACTCCTAGCACCATTTGCTGAAGAGGCTATTTTTTAATCCATTTTATGCTTCTGCCACTTTGTCAAATATTAATTGATCATAGAGACATGAGTTTATTTCTGGGTTCTCTATCCTGTTCCATTATATATGTGTCTGTTCTTATGACAATGCCAGACTGTTTTGATTACAGTAGCCTTTAAGTATACTTTGGTATCAGCTATTGTGATCACTCCTACTTTGCTGTTCTTTCTCAAGACTGCTGCAGCTATTTAGGATCATTTTTGGTTCCACATAAATTTTTGAAATATTTTGTTCTATATCTGTGAAATATGTCATTGGTATTTTAATAGGGATTGCACTGAATCTGTGGATTACTTTGGGTAGTATTGCACTTTAATGATGTTGATTCTTCCCACCCATGAACACAGTGTATGTTTCCATTTGTTTGTATCTTCCTTAATTTCTTTCTTCACTGTTCTGTAGTTTTCCGAGTGCAGATCTTTTGGTTAACTTTATTCCTAGGTACTTTATTTTCCCATTTCCTACAATAAATGGGACTTTTTTCCTAGTTTCTGTTTCTGATATTTCATTGTTGGAGTATAAAAATGCCTTCGATTTTTCAATATTGACTTTGTGTTCCACTAGGTGGCCAAATTCACTTATTAGGTCAAGTGGTTTTTTGGTGGAGCCTATAGGGTTTTCTGTGCATACTATCATGTCCGCAAATAATGACAGTTTTACTTCTTCTTTTCCAATTTGGATGTCTTTTATTTCTTTTTCTTGTTTGATTGCTGTGGCTAGAACTTTTAATATTATATTAAGTGGTGAAAGTGGACATCTTTGTCTTGTTCCTGCTCTTAGGGGGAAAACTTTTAGTTTTTGCCTGTTGTGTATTATATTGGCTGTAGGTGCCTTCATATATGGGTTTTATTATGTTGAGGTGGGCTGCCTCTATTCCCAGTGTTTTTATCATAAATGGGCACAGTCTTTATCAAATGTTTTTTCAGCACCAATTGATATGATCATGTGATTTTTGTCTTTCATTTTGCTTATGTGGTGTACTACATTTATTGATTTGCAAATATTATACCATTTTTGCATCCCTGGGATGAATCCCACTTGATCATGGTGTATGATCTTTTTAATGTCTTGCTGGATCTGGTTTCCAATATTTTGTTGAGGATTTTAGCACCTATGTTCACCAGTGATATTGGCCTGTAGTTTTCTTTCTTGTGTCTTTACCTGGTTTTGGAATTAGGATAATGCTGGCTGCAAAAGAAGAGTTTGAGAGTCTTCCTTCTATTTGAATTTTTTGGAATAGTTAGAGAAGGAGAGGAGTTAGCTCTTCCCTAAATGTTTGGTAAAATTCTCCTGTGAAGATATCTGGTCCAGGGTTTTTGTGTGCTGGGATATTTTTTTTATCGCTTCAATTTCACTAATTGTTACTGGTCTATTCAGGCTTTCTGATTCTTCTTGATTCAGTTTTGGAAGGTTATATATTTGCGGAAATTTGTCCAATTTCTTGGCATATAATTGTCTGTAGTAACTTCTTACAATCCTTTGTATTTGTGAGGTATCAGCTGTAAATTCTCCTCTTTTCTGATTTTGTTTATTTGGGTCATCTCTCTCCCTCTTTTTTTTTTTCCTGATGAGTCGGGTTAAAGGCTTGCTAATTTTGTTTATCTTTTCAAAGAACCAACTCTGGGATTTACTGATCCTTTGAATTGTTCTTTTAGTCTCCACATCATTTAATTCTGATCTTGATTATTTTCTTCCTTCTACCTGCCCTGTGCTTTATTCTTTATTTGGTGCTGTCCTGCTTGTTCTTGTAGATGTCAGGACAGGTTTTTGGGTTTGTTTTTTTTTTTAATGTTTCTATCTCCTTTAGGTAGTCCTGTATGACTTTGAATGTCCCTCTCAGGACTGCCTTTGAGGTGTCCCATGGGTTTTGGGCTGTTGGGTGATCATTTTCATTTGTTTCCAAAAAATTTTTGATTTCTTCCTTGATCTTACTGTTAACCCATTCATTATTTTATAGCATGTTATTCAGGCTCCATGAATTTGAATGTTTTTGAGTTCTTTCCTTGGGGTGGGTTTCTAGTTTCAAGCCATTGTGATCCCAGAAGATGTTTGATATGATTTCAATATTCTTGAATTTGTTGAGGCTTGGTTTGTGGCCTACCATGTGGTTCATCTTTGAAAATGCTCCATGTGCATTTGAAAAGAACGTATATTTTGCTTCTTTGGGGTGAAAGGTTCTGTATATATCAATTAAGTCCACTTGATCTAGAGTGTTGTTCAATGTCACAATATCCTTTTTGATTCTTTGCTTGGTAGATCAATCCACTGTCAAAAATGGTGTGTTAAAATCCCCTACCATGAGTGTGTTGCTTTCGATCTCTTTCTTGAAGTCCTCCAAGATTTTCCTTATATATTTTGGTGCTCTTATGTTGAGTGCATATATGTTTAAAATGTTTATATCTTCTTGATGGAGTCTTCCCTTAAGGATTATGAAGTGTCCTTCTCTGCTTCTTCTTATGGCTTTTGTTTTGAAATCTATTTTGTCTGATATTAGTATCTTTTTTTCGTGTTCATTTGTTTAGAATATTTTTTCCATCCCTTCACTTTCAGTCTTTTTAGATCTTTTGTTCCAGTGGGTCTCTTATAGACAGTTATATGCAGGTCATGTTTCTTATCCATTCAGCTACCCTATATCTTTTGATTGAGCATTTAATGCATTTATATATTATTGATGAATACTTATTTATTGCCATTTTTTCCCTTTGTTCTTGTGTTCCTCTGTAGCTCTCTTTTTCTTCACCTGTTTAAAGCAGTCCCTTTAACATTTTTGCAATGCTGGTTTGGTGGCAATGTGTTCTTTTAGTGTGTCTTTTCTATTTTTTTCTTTCTTTCTTCTTTCTTTCTTTCTCTCTTTTTCTTTCTTCTTTCTTCCTTTCTCTCTCTCTCTCTCTCTCTCTTTCTTTTTTCATCTGGGAAGCTCCCTCTTTTCCTTCCATTTTAAATGAGTGTCTTGCTGGGTAGTGTAGTCTTGGTTGCAGACCTTTGAATTCCATTACTTGGAATATTTCCTGCCATTCCCTTCTGGCTTGTAATGTTTCTGTTGAGTAATCAGCTGATAGCCTTATCAGGGCTGCCTTGTATGTTACTAGCTGCTTCTTCCTTGCTGCCTTTAAGCTTCTCTCTTTGTCTTTAAATTTTTCCATTTTTATTATGATGTATCTTAGAGTGGACCTCTTTGGATTCATCTTGATTGAAACTCTCTGTATTTCCTGGACCTGAGTGACTTTTTCTCTCATCAAGTTAGGGAAATTTTCTGTTATTACTTTTTCAAACAGGTTTCCTATGCCTTGCTCTTCTTCTCCTCCTGGTATTCCTATGATATGGATATTATGTTTCATGTTGTCCTGCAGCTCCCTTAAACTCTCTTCATTCTTATTGAGTCTTTTTCATTTTGTTGTTCCATTAGGAATTTTTTTCTCCCTTGTCCTCCAGCTCGCTGATTTGATCCTCTGCTTCACATAGCTTGCTTTTAATTCTTCCCAGTGTGTTCCTCAATTCAGAAATTATATACTTCATTTCCTCCTGGCTCTTATTAATAGTTTCTATGTTCTTTTTCATGCTGATGTAGTTCTCAGTAAGTTCTTTGTAGATTGATTCCCTATAGCTCTTTGTAGTTCTCACTGAGCTCATTGAGCTTCTTTTAACCATTATTTTGAACTCAGTGTCTGATAGTTTACTTGCCTCTACATTTAGCACTCTTTCTGGGGACTCCCCTTTTTTTTTCAGTTGGAGTTTTTTTCTTAATCCTCCTATTTTAGGTGAGACTCTTCTTGTTTATTTCTTCTTCTTAGATTGATCTGTTTAGACTCCCTGTCTTTGTGGTTTGACCTTCTATGGTGGGAGACCTGTGGGATTCAGTGGTGCAGTTTCCTTGATCTTCTAAACTTGATGCTCCAGGGATGCCTTTTATGCTGTATATGATACATTTTTAGTTGTAATTGGGTATTGATTGTTGTTGGGTCATTTTTTGGTGGGTCTTTCCTTCCAGCTGGCTGATGGAGAGTCACTCTGCCCACCACAACACACTATCAACAGCAAATGAGCCAGTATTAATAAGGATGCAAAGAGATTAAGACTATTATAAGAAAGAAGAAATGAATATGAGATGACTAACTGAAAAAAAAAAAGACTTTGAGAGGATAGAGAAAGGAGCAATAATATGAGTAGGGTGTCAGGGCAAGGCAAAGAGAGAAAGTAAAATTTAAGTTGAAAATAAAAAATGGAATGAAGGAGACAATGGAGCAAGAGAAGGAAAGCATATAGTACTAGGTTTAAAAAGAAATTTCAAAAAAAAACAGCGAGAGAGAGAAAGAAAAAGGAAAAAATAAGTAAATAAATGAAAAAGGAACTACATTGGAGAAAAAGTTCCACTACAAATAAGCTAAGATTAATATAGGTAGGATGACAATAAGGGGGAACAAAGAAAGAAAGGAACACTTAAGAGATGTCTAGAGGAAAGGGATTTTGAGATGATAGAGGGAGGAGCAATACTAAGAGTCAGGAACAAAAACCAGTCTAAAACTGGGAAAAAGTAAAATTTGAGATAAAAAATAAAGAAGGAGCAGGAGAAACACAGAATTGAGTAGGAGAGGGGAACAGTAAAAATCTAAGATCTGAAATACCAAAATAGTGAAAATCTAGAGTTAAAATTGAAGAAATGTAACAATAGTCACCCTATCCACAACCAATGAGCAAAGACTGATAAAGGTGGGGAGAAAACAAGGGTATTTTAAGAGTGAGAAAAAGAATGTGAGATGACCAATGACAAGAAAAATGATTTTGAGAGGCTGTAGGGGGGAGAAATAGTAAGAGTATGGAATGGAAACAAGTCGTAGCAAGAGACGCAAAATTTAAAATGAAAATAAGAACAGGAAAGAAGAAGGTAAAATGAGGTAAGAGAAGGGAGGGGGAAAATATGAGATTTGAATTAAACTATAATATAAAATCTAATGACAATATGCACAAACTTGAAGGACAAGAAATGAATATTAAAGAGCCATGCAGGAAGAAAATATTGCAAACCATGTAGAAGACCATGGTGGAGTTCGTCTTGGTAGCATCTAGTATTTACCATTGTTTTTTCTTTCTGGATCTGCCTCTGGTGATGTCAGATGGTGTCCCAGTTTGGCCTTAGGCAGTCTGTTTTAGATCACCAGGGATCTCGATTCTATAGTTGATTCCTTCAGTCATTAATTTCATCACTCTGCAATCAGCAGTCAGGCTTTAGCACCACAGGGTGGGGCAGAGTAATTCCTGGGGGTGGGGCTATTGCTTCCCCTTAGGCTGATGCCACTTGGAGGGGAGTGGTCTGCCTGAACAAGATGGCTTCTGCAGTATGGGGGATGACTCAGCACCAAGATCCTGGAAGCTGCTCTCCCAGTTTCTCCTGAAAGCCACCATCCCCAGTCTCTCCTCATGCATCTCTAGTCCACTCTGCACTCACCACCCTGTCTCTTGCCAGAGCCAAGGGTAAGTGGCTGCAAATGAAATTTTATGTCTTGGCCCTTTAAAAGGCTCTCTGTGATGCCAGCAGTCTGTCTCTGGCAGAGAGAAACCCCATCGCTTTTCATAGCTAGATGTTGTCTGTGTTCTTTTCAGGCACTGGTGCTGTAGGCTGGGGAGCCTCGCTTGGGGTTTAGAGCCCACACTTCTAAGGGGGAAATCCCCCTGGCCACTGAAATATTCCTCTGGCACTTCAGTTGCCACCTGTGGGAGCCCAGTCCACCCTCTCACATCTCCTCTGCACTCTATACCAGTCACATTGTGGTGAAGCTGTTTCTTCTGTCTGTCTATGGTTATAAGGCTTCTCTCCAGCTTCAGTTGTTCATTCCAGATGATTTCTCTCTAATTTAGTTATAATTCTAGGTTGGTCCTGGGAGGAGGTTAGTGTAGCTTCCACTTACTTCTCTGCCATCTTGGATTTCTTTTCTGCTCAATCTTAAAATATCAAATCATTTACCATAAATAACATGAGTTACAGCAACAACGAAAAAAATGCTCTCTGGTATAAGTACTTGATCCTTTTTTTTTTTCATTCTCAGTTGGCTGTGGAAATCAATTTATCCAATTAACTATCCCAGAAATAGGTACATTGTAAAAAGAATGTCCTTGATAACCCAGTGAATTAAAAGTTTGTGAAATTCCAGGCATTCAAGTAAAGTAAAACATGAAAACTTCTGGAAGCTGGAATGGTAGAGGTATGAAGGGGACAGACAGGTCAGCCTGCCCAAGAAAGTGGTCCTGGGCTAGTTTCTGAGAGCAGCTCCAGATATTTCAAAACTCCTTTCTTTCTTCTATAAACTGACCCACAGATTTTCAAAAAGTTCCTTTTTTTGTCCCTCCAAATGATGGAGGGATGACAAGGATGTGGGGCATGATGGCAAAGGCAGAGCTGTTTAAATGTACGCACAGGTCTGTTGTGCATTAGGTATTTTTCAGTCCTGGGATCAATTCACAGAACTTGTGTTTTGTTTTGTTTTAATAGCCCATGATTACCCTTTTAGACCCTTCAGGTACTGCTGAACTGAGCATGTTCCCAAGGCTATCAGGATCCACAAAAGATCTTCTGTAAAGAAGATATTCTGAATGATCATGTTATAGTCCTAATTGAAGCTGAGTTGTCCATGGCTCTCTGAAGCTAACAGTAAAACATGTCATTCTCTGAGCATGTGTCCCTTATCAGAGCCACTTAAGGTAACAACCTCTTACAAAAGGCCCTCTGGGTCTCTAAAGGTACAGAGCCCTCATTACTCCTACAGTTAGGGAAAGCTTTAGACCACTTCTGGGAATGCAAATGAATGAATCCCCATGTGACAGCTGTAATAAAAGGCTCCTGTCTTTTTGCAAAGCATTCAAATGCCATCTGGCAATTTCGTTGACGTCAGCAGGCTCAGAAAAACAACTGCCTCACTGCTTTCTTCATCATTCCCTTCCACCCCCAACTTTGATTTCCCTCTTCCCTGGCAAAGAGCTCCAACTTTTAGTTATGGAGAAGGACAGGCGCAAAGAAACCTTTTAAAAAGATGATTTCTATTTCTTGTCTGCTCCAAAACAGCGTTAGCATCAGAGTGGCAGTTGTATTTGGCCCAATCTCTCCCAATTCCAGTTAGAGGTTGTATAGATCATTACATTAAAAAGAAATTTTAAAGCCTTTCCTATTTGTGTTTTAGGACTTGAAGTATGGTTATTCTGAGACTAGAGGTGTTAAAGAAAACTATTAATGTGACTTCTCATTCAACACATGCCCTCTTTGATCAGTGCAAATAAACACCCAGTGTTATGCCGAGAAAAAGTCTGCAGCCTAAGGCTGAACATATTGGCTAGAGAACTTACATATCATACATACATTTTTAACAGTCCGCTAGAAGCTTAGATGGAGGGGGCTTTTTTTTTTTTTCCCAATGGTGAAATCATATAACAGTTATCAAGTTATTTTGCCTTAGATAAAGTCCATGAAAAATGAATTTTCTAAATTACAGAACAAGAAGCAAATAGTTCAACTGAATGTTTGTACCCCTGAAAAAGAAACAGAATCATAGAAGAAACACCATCTAACAGGAATCTTTTATAGAAGTCTTAATTTAAAAAAAAAAAACAAAACCTACTTAATATTTGCACATGGTGTAGAAGGGCATAGAAATTTTAAATTATTATAACCTACTATGGCTTTTTTCATTTGCAAGGGAGAAGCTGAATATTGACAATACCTAATCTGTTCCTGGAAATGGGTAAGCTCTGCTGCTAGTAAAGAGTAAAATGACCCTATTAAAAGCTGATTAATCAGCCCCTGTCAGCCTCCAAAACGATTACTTCTCAAGGTAAAAGAATACAGATTTGAATGAGATCTATAATTTCATCCATGTCACTGGTACCTGCTACTGATCTAGTCAGACCATTACCCAATGGAAAAGACTTCTGAAAAACAATTTTATATGTTAAATTAAAGATAAGTGTATTAAGTGAATACTAGCCAATCAAGGAATTGCTTACATGCATTGCTTCCGATCTAATTTTTTCCTTTCCTGAAGTTTTGCTTTTTTACTTCTTAAATATCTTAAACATTCTAATATAGAAAGGAACGCTGAATACCATTATTTTGCAATTATAGTTTTTCATGAAAATTCATTCATGAAAAACTATATCACAGAAGTTAGGTGAATCATTTTAAAGTACATACATAACTATGTTACCTCTAGGTTAAATTTTTTCCCAAAGCTCCCTCTTATCTATTAAATTTTGAATTCTGCTCCAACTCATTTGAGGAATATGACCCAGTCTCTTTAGTAGAAACAGTGAGGTCAGTTACAAACACAGGGTAGCTGGGGTTAGGTGAGAAGAAAGAATGGGAGGGCCCCATAATTTGAAACTTTATCATGTATCAGAGAAACGTACACTTGAAACCTATAGAATCTTATTAACCAATGTCGCCCCAGTACATTTAATTTTTAAAAAAAGAAAATGTGCCGCCACTAACTCTAAAGAGGAAAGCGGCACATCCGAACTGAGGGCCTGTACTGATATAACTGTGCTCTACCCACCCTTTCATTTTCACCTCTACTCTTGCCACTCTTTTTTTCCTTTAAATAACTATTTGCAGTTTCTTCCTTTCAACAGGCTGCTGTTTGCCTCTGTGCCTCTGGATCATCCTCCTGAATCCTTTACACAGAAGAATTTATTTCCTTGTGCACCAAAATCCCCTATCCTTTATGGGGTAACTCACAGTTCCCCTCATCCAGGAGTCCTGTGTTGATCCATCTCTGCTTTGTTTTGAAAGTGCCCCGTGCACATATCCTCACTGTAATCTCTACAATCGATAGTGTATGAATATTTTCCCATGAAAATGCAAACTCCATTAAGATGAGGGTGGTGTTATTCACCTTTATATCCTCAGTGCCTAGCATGGCATTAAGTATTCAATAGATGGCTGTGTAAAAAACCAAAGAAAGGAGAGAAGAAAAGGCAACACAAGCATAGCAAAGAAAGAAGACACAAACCAAAGTCATAACTAAAATGTCATTACTAAAGAAATAAGCAAAGAAAGAAAGAATTAGAGATAACTTATCCTAGCAGAAGGAAAACAGGTAGGATTTACTGAACATTTACTATGTACCTAGTAGCAGGCTAGGCATGTTCACATATTATTCCATTTAATAGTTAGCAAAACCTGATACATTTGTATTATTACCACTTATATATGAAAAATGAGATTCAAGGGATTTTGAGAATTACTTAATAGCTCCTCAGGCTGACAACTGGCATTTGCAAAATGAAGTGCGGGTGTTTGGACACTGTAGCTTTACTAGATACTTCATAACCTGTGTTGTTTTGCTTAAGGCAAAAGGGGGAATGGGAAGAGATAGCAGGAAAATACATAATCTTTTGCTGAAGTTGAGGTGACTCTTGAAAATTCTAATAATAAATCTATCTGGACATAAGACAAAAACTCAACAAAGTACATTTGGAAAATACCGACTTGAGGCTAAGTCTAAACTAGGCTTCAGTTCCAGCACTATAATAGCTCCCTGGAACAAAAGGTCATTAGTAGCTGCTGATTTAGAGGCAACATCTTCACTGAACATATAAACCTAGTAAGTTTTTCAAAACCACCTGTCACTTGGTAACCACTATTTTTATGAGCTATGTATATTGGTTGAGGAATAAAAAATACGGAATCCAGGAGACCCTGGCAGAATCAGGCAAAGGAAAACACCAATTTAGCAATAGGAGGAAAAAATATGAGATAAAATAACTATTAGAAGATTTGTATTTTTAGGCTTTTAATAATGAGCAAAAATGTATAATGTACTTTCTAGAAAGTGCTACATCAAACATGGAAGCAAAAGGTGTTCTGAGTGCCTTACCTAATTATAACTGCTTTTAAGTGAAAATTGTTTTTCTTAAAACAGAAAAATCAAGAGAACAGACTCTAAAACAGTCCAGAAAATGGTTAACATCTTTTCAAAAGAATAGAAGCAAGAGCACAAAAAAATGAAAATACCAGAAAAAAAATATATTTCAAATTTGAATGGTGCTCTTGAGACAATCTATCTGAAAGAATAGGTTTTATCTTGTGTAAGAGCTAGTCTCACTTTGAGTCAACATAAAACATCTCATATTCATAGTAATGCTTTTTGGAGTTATTCCAAGGATTGTAATGTAAAAGAAAAAAGAAAGAAAAACAAATTATACACAAGTCTCACAGTTGGTCTGTAAAAAAAGAGTATTTTAAATCAAGAGTCTGACATTCTGAATCGTGCTGGGAATACTGGTTTCTAGCAGGGAAGAAGCCGGTCAGGGTGAAGGAGGGGGTTCTGATCTTAGGGAACGGTGCTGCTAAATCTTAGGTAGATGAAAACATTCTAGAGATACAAGAAACTTGAGGGTATGTTTTACTGCTTCTTATCCATGATTTGGGATTCTGAGTTGCGTCATGATAGAATTTCCTGGGCAACGGACCAAAATCTATAATTTCCTGACAAAACTGTCAGGCTATTTTGACCTGATAATATTTTATCCCACTCATATGAAAGTCTCTAATGTGTAAGTATTTCAGAGTTTGGTTTTCCAGGTTATCTCTCAAAAGCATATTTCTGGATCTGCTAAATCATGGGTCATTCATTTGACAAGAGATCAGTTGAGTGACCTTGCTAACCAGGAAAGATCTTTCTTTGGACAGCCTTTTGTTGCCAGCAACAAGGCTGCTACCACTTCACAAAGCATTCCTTTTTTTTTTGTACTGGAAGACTGAGGTCATTCAAAGATCAGCTGAGAATGGCCTTCACCAATCAGTTCTACTTTTGCCTTCATCAGTCAAACCTCTTTTATACTCCCTAGTCCTCCACAGAAATAAAGCAGCTCTCCTGTTCTATGCTACACTAGAATTAACACATCTCATACCATTTGTGTTGTCTCCCAATGTTTGTAGGCTATAACAAAATGAAACCTTTCATTTTTAGAATATTAGCTTCTTAATTTTCATTGATCAATGAAAACAAATCAAACAAAAATAATCCTAGGAAATTAAAATAGTATTAGAATTTACTCATGGTTTTATTATGTCAGGGACTAGTAGAAGCATGTTATACAGAATATGCCGTTCCATCCTAATTTCACCCCGGCAAGAAGGTACTAACATTATTCGTATTTTATAGGTGACCTAGTAGAGTGTAAATAACTTAACCAAGATCACACCACATATGGTAACTGATGGGTCCAGGATGTGATCCCAGGAAGTCTTTGACTCCACACCATGTGTATGCTTAACCATTAACCTCTATACTGCCTAATTATTGAAATCTATTTTAAAGAGATTTTACCAATCCTCTCCTTTTTAATGAAATGTATCATAGGAATTAAGGTAGGGTACATTAAGTAACTCTTTGAGTAAAGCCTGGAAATCACTGGAAAAATTATATAGCTATACCTTTAACACCTCCTAGCTCACAACTATTTATTTATCAAAACTACAGAGATATAGGAAATTTAAATGAGGTCTGTCTGGAAAAAGTCCAGCTATTGTTAATAATAAAAAGAATGGTTTACACAACATCCATGTAGCCTGGCAGCCAAGGAGAGTGGCCTGGAATGCGCATGTGTGAACAATGACACCTTCACTGTACTAGTCATTGGGGGTGGTAGATGATGTTAAGTGACCATGTGTACTGAGTGAGCATCACATTGAAAATGACTGAGCAGGTAGAACAATGACTCTGCATCAAATTTTGCTTTAAGCTTGAACATTCCTCCATAGAAACTAATTGGATGATTCAGAAGGCCACAGCTATGGGCAGCTGGTGATCAGCAGCTTCATCACCACAAAGCACCTGGTGTTGCATCATGTCTCGTGCAGAGTTTTTTGGCAAAACATAATTCACCCAGGTGACTCAGCCCCCCTACAAGCCCAGATTTGGTGCCCTGTGACTTCAGGCTTTTCCCAAAACTAAAATCACCTTTGAAAGGGAAGAGATTTCAGATTGCCAATGAGATTCAGGAAAATGCGACAGGGCAGCTGATGGTGATTGGGAGAACTGTGGGAGGTCCCAAGGTGCCGATTTTGAAGGGGACTGAGGTGTCATTGTCCTATGCACAATTTTTCTTTTATCTGGTATCTTCTTTAGTAAATGCCTCTGTTTTTCACAGTACATGTCTGTATACTTTCTGGACAGTCCTCCTCTCATATATGTATGTATGTACATATGGATGTATGTATATGTACAGTTTCTATATTAAAAATGGTATGAGGCAAGGTAGGGGTGAAGGGAGCACTTCAGAATCTGAATTTTGGGGGGTTAGGGCAGAATCAGCATCCTGACAGGGGCTAATCTTAGTAAAGTGTGCATATATAATAAAGAAAAACCAGTTTTCAGAAAATGAGGGTGGGAAGGGAAGAACCAGGAATAAGTCTGCAATTTTCAAACTCTTCTGCAGAATTTGAGAGTTCCTTAGAGGGTAGTTTCTCAAGAATACTTTTAGTGATTACTAAAATTATCTTTTTCTCCCTCCACATATTAAATTGTGGGAGAATATTATTTATAAATGTACTTCCTCTATATCCTGCCATGAACTTCACTCTACAACAGTGTACTTGTTTTCAAGTACAACTGAGGGCCATATCAAAATAAATATTTCCACATACAGATAAACAAGAGCAAACACAAAAATGAAAAAGCCTACAGTCCAAAACATATTGCTACGTATATCAGCATGTACATTTGCAATGAATATTGTTTCAGATTCTAGCTTGTACAATGGTATTTATAAAGTGGTATTGACAAACCACTTTAAGTTTCAAAATTTTCTATATAAACACAAACATTATCGCCATAATTTTATTACTTCAGTGTTTTGCAGTATTTTAAAATATACTCCAACAATTAATTCAGGAGGTATTATTTACATGGTAACTATTTCTATCAAAAAATTTTTCTTTTACATCCATTTTTACAGCAACAGACCACAGAGGGCTATTTCCATTAGGTCTTAATTTGGAGGGCAATCTCTTTTGTAAAGACAGTGTCAGAATTAGAGAACAGAGACTGTTAAGAGTATAAAAAATTAAAAATTTCCCCAAATAAATAATCCAAATACACACTTTTAGAATGTAGAATTAAATCTTTTTTATTTTTTAAATTTCACCTTTATTGTATTTTTTTTCCATTACCATTTAGTCCCCTTATACCTCCCTCCCCCAGCATGTCCATGAGTCCTTTCTTTCAAGGGAGCTTCTCTTTTTTATTCTATTATTAATGAGGTTATACCCCGTTTCAATTTTCTGGTATTTCACAATTTCTCTCTATAGTTTCATATAGACACATATGTTGTCTATATACTCCAGGCTCCAATCCAAAGAAAGACAAATATTACAAGCTCTATTATGCTGCTCTGCTTGTAATGCGTATGGATGTGTCTTTAACTGGTTAGGCAATACATTCTAGCAGGAGGAGAAAAGACAATAGTTGAGGTGGCAGTAGACATATTTGGCTCTAAGCTATGAAACATGTTCTGCTTGATTTCCCATAACTTTGTCAGAAAATGACCTGTATTAATATTAAATAGTCATTTGTTGCTTGATGATCCTTTAGAAAAACAAAACCAAAGCCCAAACAAACAAACCCAACAAAAACTAGTCTTTTACCTCAAAAACATAAGATTATAAAAATAACGGGCAATAATAAACAACCCATTTAGCATTAGATTTTTTCCTGCTGTTCTGTTAAATGTTTGTCAGGGTGATAAACTATTTCTAGTTTGCCATTCTCCTGGTGATGAAGTTCAATATTACGAGTTCTTGTAATTTTCAAAGGATATTTAGAAAGGACTGTCTTTGCTATTTTTTCCCAAGCCCAAATTAGTTCATTGTAAGGAAGGTTGTTTGAAAATCTTAGTAATAAACAAACCCAGAAGCTATAATTTTCTTGATAGTGGAACCTTCTGTTTGCTTCTGGAAGAAGTAGGTGGGCATGTCATTCTTCTTACCATTTATTATTCATATTTCACCACTATCTTTTATGTGCTACAGTCATTTTGAAAATGCCAGAACAAGATTCAGGAGGTTCATTTATACCCTTAGCTGTCACTTTTAAGAAATGTTTGCTTATTTGTGTATTTGTCAGGAAAGCGATGCATGAGTGTGTAGAAGAAGGGTGGAGGAGCGTTACTTTCATGCTAGGCTGTTCATTTATTCCTCTGATTTTGCACACACTACTGCTCTTGGTGGCACAAAAAATAAATAGCAAGATATAATTTGCAATAATTTTCCTAGTCCATCATCAATAGAAACAGAAACAGAAAAGAATCAGAAAGTCCCTGCCTATCAAACTGCACACTAGTTCACTGACTACTGCGATCACGGCACTAAGTTAACTAAATGCTTTTGGACCTTTTACTATTTTTAATCTTACCAGTGTGGTTACAGAGCTGAATTTTAAAACTACCTTTTTTTCTCCCCTGCCCCAATAGTCTTTTATTCATCCTTCAAAGCCACCAGCTCCTGAAGACTTTAGTCTATACTGATTTTTCTCTTCTTCAAGTTCCAACCACTATAGTCAATATTAGACCATTAAAATGTCATATTCTGTTTCCTTCACCTTTATGTGCCTCTCATGTTTTTTTAAAACCAAAATTTTAAGTTTTGCGGAAAGGAGCCATATCTTTGAACCCAGGAGTTACTCACAGCTCTTTGCTCTCTCTCCACAATCCCCTATTCCTCAATCATGAACTCGCTGAAACTGGCACAGAAATCCTGAAGAAGTGGTTTATTATGTAATAAATACAACACGGGTGCAGTGAATTTAATTCGATTGAACAGAGACTTCTTTAGTGCTAACTATGTAGTTTTAATTAGTTATATTTTGTTTTTACATTTATTAAATTTTGATTTAACATGCAAGGTTTCATTTCTTCATCCCAAATAGTAAAGTGTTTCTTAAAGCTTTTGCAGTTTCTTCTAGGAATGAATATGCTCTAGGCCAACGTTTTCAGTAGGCATTTTTCTTTCTGTCAAAGAGGCCTTAACTTAGCCCATTTCCATTTGGTTCTTTAGTTGCTTTCCCTGAACTATAGATTAAGCCTAAAATCCTTACTTTGATTTTTAACAAAGCATTAACCTAAGGTGCAACTTTGAAACATTGTTTTATACTGCTAATTGCATAATAAAAAGCTATTCAGAAACCTCCATGTACAAGTGGGATGTCGCTGAAGGAATCCCCTAAAATATGAGGCAATGTGTTGGGGACTTGGTGGTAGATGGTGAGGAATCTGCTCTTAGAGGCTAGAAAAAGGTGGTCTACGTGAAGAAGACAATGATCGTGTAGTAACACTGTAGCATCCAGTATCTGAGAAGGTAGATGATAGACCAAACAAACTTGTTGCTCTAGCAGGGAGACTGGAAAACAGGGAGTAAGTAGTATGCATTGGTTTCTGTGAGCGTTAGCACTGGACAATGTAGAACAGACAAAAAACAGATGAGTCCAGAAAAGACTGGTATCATGTACAGGGAAGAAAAGGAAATAGAAAGTGCCAAGAACAGGGAAGAGGCAACTGCCTCTCTTTCTCAAATGGCAAAAGGACAAACTGAGAAGGACACTGATCTCGAAATGCCTGTTACAACTTATTCTTCATAAGAGGTATGCAAGAATATGGTCATTGTGCCCACTGTTAAAACCTCTTACTGGAATAAGGTATCTTAGAGAAAAATCAAATTAAAATTGTAGTACTCAAAATATCTTTTCAGTGGGATAAAATAACACAGGAAAAAGTGACTGAGGATGCTTTTCCAATGGATAATCTTCTAGGTTCTCCCAACAAAGCCTGATAGTCTCATACCATAAGCATCAAAATTGGGAGTGAGCATAGGCCTAAAGGATAGAGCAAATCTATTGGTATTGACATATATATTTATCAAGCAGCTACTATGTGCCAAATATACTTAGGCATTGCAAACACAACTGTGAACACAGCATATATGAGTTCAGCCTATTTACAGGTTATAGTGTAGAAGTGATATAAATGAATAAATAAAAAAATTATTACAAACTTTAGTTAATATTAGAAAGGAAACAGAAGGCTGTGGGAGTAAGTACTGGTCACACATGAGGAGAGGCGCACCCAATTTAGAGGGACTGTGGACAAAGGCCTCTCTGAGGTCATGACATAATAGAATCTTCCTCCGGATCACTACATCTCGTGGTCCAGCTCATAGTTTATCTTTATTATTGTCATATTGTTCTAACTCATCCTCTGCCTCAAGTCATCCATTACTTGAGTGCTACCAGAAGGGCTTTTAAAAGTGTTGATGTCAGAATTATTTTCCCAAATTGTAGATCTAATTACATGAGTTCCCAATCCAAGGTCCTTCAAAAGTTTAGGACAGTGTCACTTAAAAATGCAAGAACCTGCAAGATGTGACTTCTGTCTTAAGTTACTTCCTAACCAGCACTCTTTGCCACTTTCACTGAGTTAAGATTCCGCTAGGCTTTTTTATACACAGTGCCTTTACCTGGAAAGCCCTCCTCATCCCTTCCTTTGACTGACTCCTAATCAACTTTCAAGAGGCATTTCCTGACTCTGTGGTGTATTTATATATCTTTCTTACAGACTTTCATCATTCTCTGAGCAAGCTGCCAACACAGTACCAGCTACCCTTCGTTCTGTATGTTTCATCCATTACACTAAGAATAGGGTGATTTTACTTTCGTGTTCCAATTTTTAATGCTTAGCACAGTGTTCACCAGGCAAAAGGGAGGATGTTGAATGAATGGTTTCATAAATAGTGTGTAGTTTTTCAGATACGCAAAATCACAATTAATAATCTTATATTTGTAGCACATAAAGTAGACATTCAAAGAATGTTTTCTGAATGAACACTTACAGGAATATTGTGTAGATGTGTGCTACAAAGATAAACTTGACAAAAATGATAAACTAAGGGGAAATGTATGTGTGTCTCTGAAATTCGAAACTAGGAATGAGAAAGCATACATTCATTCAGTTTTCATCAACTTAGTCTTTTCTTTTACTCCTTTGTGTAATTCCATGTTACTCCTTCTGGGTCACTAACTCTTCTATTCTAACAATGAGACACGCTCCATTTGAAAAATGAGAAAAATCCATCTGTCCTATAATAACACATGACTAAGGCAGGATATATAATATTTTCATTATCAATGTCTTTAGGTAACTGACAAAAAAATTGTTTTCTACTTGACAAGTTATTTTTGTGAATTTCCATAAATTGAGCATACTGGAAATGAAGACTATCTGATCTCATTTGTGCTGGTAAATGAATGCTTGATGCCGAGAGTCAGTCTCTCCTTTCTGTTTATTTCTAGTAGAGGATTCCATCCTTTCACATTATGTAAGACCACGGCAATCTTTACTTCCTGTTTTCCAGATATCTTCATGTTTCTGCCAAACTACTCTTCCCTGTTTTTAATTAGTTTGTATATAGTGCCGTCTTTATTTCAGGATGTTCTTATCTTTATTTTAGTCAGTTTTTATGTCTATTTCCTGCTAACCTAACATTCAGTAGACAACATAAAAACTGTAACATAGGAAACAGTACTCACAATTCAATTAATAACAGAAACAAATTTTGTGTTCAAATTCCTAACTTTAGAATGGAAAGGTGATATTTTACTCTAAAACTACATTTAGAAAACTTTTAAAGACTGAAAGTTAAGCAACTCTCTCAGTGCCATATATTTTATAGATAAGTGTAGTGTAATAAAAAATTCAAATTAAAATGTTGCAATAGTCTTTTGGTATAAATACTTTGAATTGTGAATATGCACAATTTTTCACTAATTTCTACCACTTTTATGCATTTGAGTTTCATTGTCCATTAAGAAATCTCTTCAGTCATCACCTGCATAAAAAACTAAATAAAATTGTCAGATTACAATATGTAATTAGAGCTCACCTTTTAGGTTAAATCAAGTACTCTGAGCTTTAAAAAGATAGGAAGTGGAAAAAAGCAGCCTTTCAGTAAAAACTGCAAAAACAGTTCAATTTAACAGGACCTTGTGACATAATATTATTCAGAGTAAAGTAGAAAAAGAACTATTTTCACATGGCTATAAGTCTGTGGATCACCCTACAACACGATATGGGAGATTAATGTGTTATATATTAAATTATATATATTAAAATATGTATATGGTATATATTAATATAATTTAATATATTTAATATTTAATATAATTTAATATATATCGCATATATTAAGGATTCCCCAATACCCTCCATCTATCAGGACACATTATTACTAGTAGACAGCATAAGGTGATTTCTGAAGTTGTCTGGTCAATCAGCTAATACCCAAAGTGTACATCCAAAGCAACTTGGGAGGCTGTCATGAATTGTTTCTACAGCTAGATTAAAATTATTTTTCTGTAATCATTTATTTAATCAGAGCTATATTTTCCTCTTCTGCTTTTAATCAGAATTTTACACCTTAATCTTAAATAATATATTAGCCCTAATAAATTAGTTAGATAACTATTAAGGAAGCTCTAACTTACTGAAGTTCACATTTAGCTTGATGCCAAATAAAAATAATGTCAATAAAAAGGTAAAATCCAATTTTAGTGAAGACATCTTAATTTGTTTTATAAATTATAGGATGTAAAAATTAGTATTCCCGTGGAAAATACCTGAGAAATACTTTATGAATTATATTATATTCATCCTCATAAATTACTTGAGAAGCAGGCATTCTAAATCAGACAATTTATCTTACTTATGTAATCAAATGTGCCTGAATAAAGAATATGTTAAATGCCATTTATAGAAGTTGGAAGGAAGGTATTTCCAGTGGGGAAGTCGGTTATGCCATTTCTCATATATTAAAGAATTCTGTGCAATGATAGGCATAATCCTTCTGTGCCCAAATATGATTGTGAGATCTCATGCTGGCTTTGGGAAAGGAAGGGAAGAAAAGAAAATGCTACCAATTGAAATGTTAGGGATGTGTTGACCGAGGGGGCCTTGTTAGTTGGTTCTCAGTGGCCAAGGGAAAAAGAATACTATGTGCTCAACAGGATCAGCTGGTAGAGAGAGGGGCTAAGTCCTTCTTGCCCTGCATGGTGCTTGAATAGCAGCAGATAGGGGTGGTGGTGGTGGAGGCCGATGATGATGATGATGGTGAGGAGGATGGTGATGGTTTCAAGCTATCATTTTAGTGAGCATATTTACTCTATTCCAGATACTCCTTTTGATTTAGTGCTTTACAATGCATTGCATCCACAGGACAACCCTACAAAGTAAATATTATCTCATTTTCCAGATGAGGAAACTCTGACGTCCAAAGATTAAACATCTCTTTAAAGTTATATATGTTTAATGATGGAGTTGGGATCATTATTACTTCAAAGATCATTCTCTTAACCACCATACCAGTCTGTATTTCATTTCAGAGAGTGGGGGATCCTGCTGGACTGTACTCTAAAATTTGTAGTTTCATGAAATTCCAAGGAAACTTAATTATAACCTTTTGCTTTGACAGATGTGCAGCTTCAAGAAGATGAGAAATAGTACATTTTACCTCCGTGAGCTGCTGCTGGTTAAATTGGAGGTTATGGCACTTTTAGAGGTCTTCCAAAGTTCACATTTAGAGGTAATTTCTACTCCCTCATAAATAAACTAACCTTCTTAACAGTCCTGTTGCATACGTGGTAAAGTGGAAGGGTTAGAGAGCTGCACAGGTTTGAAATCGAACGTCTTTGCGCACTTTACATCATAAATCTAATTCACATAAGGTAGGCTTGGCAGCAGAAAAAGCAGTCTTATATTTCTGTTGGCTGAAACTGCCATTTTTTGTCAGAAAAGCAATTCTGAAATGTTTATTTCCTGCACATTTATAAGACTGCTTGAAAAACCCACGACTCAAAGATTGACCTTGCAGTTATTTAAATTTCTGAGACTCTAAATGTATAACCTTCATTACAGTATTGGGCTTATGTTGCTAATTAAAATTAAGGTTGTACAACTCATTAAATAAAAATGAGCTTACTCTATTTTAAATGATGGTGGTTAGCATAAAAACAGAATTTTTGCTTTATCTGATAAAGTATTTCAATGGTCTCATGATAAATCAGATATTAAATATATTTGGTGAGAGGTACTGCAGCATAGTAGAGTCAAAAGCAGGACTTTAGAGTTAGACAGATACAGGTTTGAAGACAATCTTTTCTCTTTCTAGCTCTGTGACCTTCAGCAAGTCATATAAACTGTTCAGTCTGTCTCTTCATTTGTAAATGTGAAATGTTATCTAGAACTCTAGAATATAAACTTTCTGAGGGGCAAAATTTGTCCTAGCACTGTACCCACACATATAAGGTACTCATCAACTTTAGCTGAATAAATAAATTCTTATCGACCTTCCAGAATTATTTTGTTGATTAGAATAAATTATGTGAATTAAGTACCTAGCACAATATCTGGCAAAAGTACATATTCAACGATGGTTAGTTTTTATTTTCTGTGGTTTAAGTCAAGATATGTTTTTAATATTTTATTTCAAATCTTTTCTCTTTTGTTACAGGAAACAATGAGAAATTACTTATCAGATACGGAAAAATTACCATCAAAGTCAATGAAAGGAAAAAGCACAAGGAGTCTCCAGTTAAACATGTAATTTAAGATGAGCCTAAAC
Source organism: Pteronotus mesoamericanus (assembly GCF_021234165.1). Taxonomy (NCBI): domain Eukaryota; kingdom Metazoa; phylum Chordata; class Mammalia; order Chiroptera; family Mormoopidae; genus Pteronotus; species Pteronotus mesoamericanus. The sequence continues at coordinate 22,679,978 of NW_026555310.1, forward strand.
CCAAGTCTGGAAAGTTTAATATGGTTGTAGATGTAGGATCAGCATTTTGATTGGTAAGGGCTAATTAGTACCAACCAATATAATATAAGAGGGGAAGATATTACTTAATGACATTTCTGCATTTTTATTTTATACATTTTACAAAGATAACCTCCAAGTAAAACATGAAATACATGCTTGAACTACACAATTGTAGCTCAGTGGCCACGGGGGTGAAAAGTCTTTTCTGAAACACTAAAATTACTTGCATATCTTAAAAATAAATGACTTGTCTGCTGAAATTGTTATTCTTTCAACATATATTTATTACTCCCTGCTCTGTCAGGATGCATAATTTTATGTTCTTCCATAAATTTTAACATAAAAACCTTAAAAACTCAAATATGCAATCAATGCAGAAGGAAAATACGGGAAAAATGAAGAAGGAAGAACACTGTATTTAAATAAATGTAGATTTGGTACTAGATAAAGATTATAAAGTCCGTGCACTTCAATCTTTTACTTTTGGGTAAAGTAGATTGGGATTTAGGGGACTTTAAAGTGAAGATTCTATACAAATAAAATACTCTGCTTAACATTTTAAGGTAGTTTCGTAAGACCTTAAAAATAATTCTAGACCTTTGGCTGTAAAGATTTTTTTTTTGGTCCCAGGTCATATTTTTGTTAACATTAAAATGTACCTAAAAATATTTAAGAAATAATCTGAACAAGTTTATCATAAACTTGATGTCCGTTACTTTGCAGATTTCTTGCTTTTAAAAGCTTTTAACTCTCCTTTTTTTACTAATATAACTATTGAAAATCCTTTTAGAACAAAAAGGTTATTCAGACCTTTTACCAGTAGTAGCTCTATAATTTGGTAAACATTGTCACCATGTATAATCCATAATAAGATATTTTTTAAAGTTCAGATTTTGTTAGAACATTTCTTACTTCTTAATAGTATGCTTTCCTGAATTATTGGAACTCCAGTTATACTCAGATTAAAGCAAGACTACATCATAGCCAAAGTGTGAAGTAGGTTAAATGAAAGATCTCTGTACTCAGATTTCACATCATTTGCCCCATTCACTCATGCATTGATACATTTCTTGAACAACTTCTCAGTGACAGTTACTGTGGGAGAGTCAAACAAGACATAGTTCCTGAATATAAAAGAAGCTTTAGTCTTGTGCGAAATTTTGCATGCTATTCTAAGTTTTTTTGATAAATGAATAATGGATACAAATGTGTTATGGGAGCAGAGTTGATGCTTAAGTAGAATTGGTACTCAATGGTCAACTGTACTGAAGAGCAATTTAAGAAGATAAAATAAGAAAAAGGTATTACAGGCAGAGAAAACACACTTGTAAAGGCACAAAAGATGAAATAAAATGATCCTTCTAAGGTATAGAAATTGTAATTTATTTTGGAGAGAGGTATGATGTTAGTAGAAGGGTAGTAGTCAGAAAGTAACAGGTCTTGTGCCATTTTCCTGAGAGTTAATCAGAGTGACACAATCAAGTTTAGGTTTTAAAATAATCATTCTGTTATGAGTGTGAGTGTAGATTTAAAGAGTTGAATATCATGCTAAGCAAAATAAGTTAGACAGAAAAAGTCAAGAACCTTACGACTTTACTCTTATGTGGGAGAGAACACTGAAAGCAACAAATAAAGAAACAAAAATTCATGGACACAGACAACAGTATGGTGGTCACCAGAGTTAATGGGGGGTAGGCGGGGTGTAAAGAGTAAATGGGGTCAAATACATGGTGATGGAAATCGATTTGACTTTAGGAGGTAAACACACAATGCAATATACAGATAATGTATTATAGAATTGTACAATTGAAGCCTATATAATTTTTTGACCAATGTCACCCCAATGAATTTAATTTAAAAATTTTTTAAAAGAAAGGACTAAATAGGACAATGTATGCAGCCGTGCACGTTGTATACTGCACAACTCTAGAGGGCATCCTTCATGCAGATTATAATGTGAACGGCTCTTCTTGGAGTTGCATAAAATATTGCCCTGTGTCAGAAGCTGGGAGAAGTGAGTCCAGCACCAATCCTCAAGACTTTTCCCTATTCTTCAACTCCATTACTCATTACCTTCATTTCTTTGCCCTACTTCCTCATGAAACATTATGCTCATTATCCTTCATTCTTACTAATAAATGATCAATATTAATAACAAATGTAAAGTTCCACAATTCATAAATGAATGAGCAGAAAGTAGTAAAAAACTAATTAACCAATGTCACCCCAATACATTTAATAAAAAATAAAATAAAATAAATAAAAATGAAACCTTCTTCCAACATAAAAGAATTAATCCTTATAATAATTTGTTAGAGTCACTTTACAGGTAAGAGGCCTGAAGGTTATTAGTAAACTCAAACAACTTGTCCAAGGTCACTCAGCTGAAAGTGGATAAACATGGCTTGAGCCATGGTCTGCATGATGCTAAGTCAGTGTTATATGTGTGGATTTATCTTTCCTTCTAAGGATTTGACATTTTGGTAGAGGAAGCCAAGTATTTACATTTTAATAAACTGTAAAACACTGGCATAATAAAGTGCAAAATACTTACAGAAAAAAAAATTCAACACTAACTTTAGAATTTCAGGCAAAAGTGAGACAAAGATTATTTTAGCCACTGAAATCCATTCACTTTGTTCTTTAAGTCGATGGTTTAGTAACATGGACACTCTTCACCTCACCTGGGAAACATCTTTGGAGGAAGTTTTCCTTGCTCCATGTTAAACCCTCATCATTGAGAATCTCTGACAAGATCTTCAGGTGATGCAGAATGGGTATCAGCAATCCATGAGAACAGGCGCTTCAAAATTGCTCCTCAAAGGCTAGTGACCACTCTACTCTATATAGAATACGGTATCTATATCTGAGCTTAAAACTTATGGTTTGCCTATATTTGGAAATTTTCATCAAATAAAGAGCACAATTACAGGATACTTCTCTGAGGTATACTCAATTTAGAAGACTGATATTTTTGTGTCTTGGACTATGCATCACTGTTGAGAAACAATCAGGAAACACACCCTCATGTAGTTAGCTCTCCTACTCTAATAAAAACTTTTCTACAGAATCATCAATTAAACAACTTCATATTCAGAAAAACCATTACCTTATTTTAATTTCTAAAAACAACTTTATATTCAGAAAAACCATTACCTTATTTTATTACTTTTAAATCAATTTGAATTGCCAGAAATGTCTTCCTCATATTCAATTAAAATCTGAATTTGGCTTTACTGTGTTCTATCCATTTATCCACAACAGTGTCTTATAGGATCATGTAGAGAAAAAAAAAATCTCTATGTTCCAACACCTTTGATAACTCAAGAAAGCACATTGTATTCTCTCCCATATGGTTTCTAAATATGCTAATTTTCTGTGTGAGTGCATCAGCTTTTCAATATCCTTCTTGAAATCTGACATTCAGAATTGAATGTAACACAGCAGGTGTCATCTGGCCAATGGAGATGTTATTGAATTAATCCTTCTGCTCTATAGGTCATAACTACTATTGCTAATGAAGCCCAAGGATGCAGTTGCTGTTAAAAAAGCCATATGATATTGGGCCTTAAATTAACCCAAATCTTTAAGACTTTTTTTTGTTTGTTTGTTTCTTCATTTGTTTATAAGCAAATATGCAGGCAAAGTCCATGCTGGAATTTTCTTAAAAATTTAGGTGCAAAATTTTATATTCTCCTTTTCAGTTTTATCTTATGAGTTTAGTATTTCAACTGGAATTAAATGAGAATACATTGTATTTCCTTCTTGTGTCATTTACACATTAGCTACATATCCCATTTTTTAATGCTAAAATGTAAATGTACATCCTTTTGTCTATATTAGTCACTGACAAAAACATTAAGTAGGGCAGTGCCATAAAGGGTTTTACAATTCTTGTTTTAGTCTTTGATTCTAATCTTCAAAAACTATTCTACTATCTATGCAAAAACAACAACACTTTAAGGTTACACTGGAAGAGATGAATACACTATCTGTAAACCTCACACATAAATGATTAAATAAACTTTTAAAATAAAAATATATAGAACATCTTTGTCTTTTAAGCTTTAAAATAACAAATACTCATATACGATGTATAGAATATAATGCTTCTCAAGACAATAGAGCAATAGATCGTAAATAGAAACAGTCTGCACTTTTACAGTGTCCTTACATGAAGTTGATTTTAACACATTTCCTAACGCTCACGAGTTTTCTCGTTTTTCACGCGCCATCTGTTATGGACTTTAGATGTCAACACACTGTCTTGTCCACATCGAATGAAGCGATCTCATTGGTGGAAACCATGCAGGTCAATCTATGAAAAACTATATCATTGCAAGAACCCATAAAGCATTGCAGTTACATTGTATTTTGGTCATTCGACCCTGGCGTATGTCTTAGAGATTTCTATGTGATATGCAATGTGTTAAGAAGGTGACCTGGTGACCAGTAAAGTGATGGTTTTCTAAACCACGGTGTCAGAAAATTTGAAGTCTGCTTAACAAAGCTAATCCTTTTGGAATACAATATTTAATGTTAATAAAATTTCTTGTTTTCTTAACTTGATATTAAGAATTTTTATTTTTATTACAGGGCATGCTTATGACTACACTAATGTATTTAAGTGTCATTTTTAGATACATACGTAATACAGTAGCCATTCATGAGCTTGTTGCAAATGATATTAAAGTAGATATTACTTGAATAAAAAATGCACCTTGCTTGTCTCCTTGAAAAACTAATCTTTTCCATATATCCTTCCATATTCTCCGGTTTTTTTCCCTTTCTCTCTAAACTGTTTCCATACTCTATAAATTCCCATATCATCAAATACCATGACATAGATTCAACTAAACACATACCCAATGAGTAAAATGCATACCTTGTAAAAAAGTTTAATAAGAATATTTCTAAGCAATCATCTATCAATTAATAAAAAATCTGAATCAAATATAGCATAATGTTAATATTTATTAAATCTAGTTTGTAAGTATATGGTTTTTTTACACTGTTCACTGTACTGTTGTGTGCTTTAAATGTTTTATAATGCAAAAGAGAGAAAGATTTCAACTTTTTGTAATATTTACTATGTTCTAGCTATGAACATAATATGTATACTACAATATTCATTCCAAGAAATAGTAAATTTCCTATACTGCATATACAATTAAAATTTTTATGACCTCTAGTGCATAAAATGATAAAAATAAAATTTCCTTTAACCAGTTGGAAGTCAGATACATTACTTGCATTCCTATTATTCCTTATTAGTATTTGGTAGAAACTTACTTCAGATAAGATTAGTTAATATTTTAAAGTAGCTAATAATGTCCAGAAAGCCTTTACAAGAAAACTTAACAGTAAGAATGACCTTTTTTTCTGTTTTGCTATAAGAACTTTTCAAGAGAAAATAACATTCATAATAAAATGAAAGGTTTCATTAATTTATGCATGGGAACAGAAACAATTGAATTCTAATGGAATATATAATGTAATCTAAGTGATGCATTTAAACATATAATGTTATAGAAGATATTAATATCACTTCTTATTTCAAGCTTGCACTAAATTAGTAACTATCTGTATTATCATAAGAAGAAAAAAGAAAAGATGCTTTTAAAGGAAATTTCAGTTTGGTATAATTATTTATCTTGTGAAGTTAAAATAATGCATTTTCCTCCCCTGTCTTTTTCCATAAACAAAAGCCACCGTGCCAAGACCCAAACATAAGAAATGGTAAAATTATATATTTTTCTTTTTTTTTGAACAGAAATAGCAATGCCAAGTTCAGTTTGTTCCATTGGTTTTAAGCCAAATAATTGGCAAAAAATAGTGAAAAGCCTGGTCTCATCATGTGTCATAAGTTTCTATTAAAGTCCTTCTGTAAATTTCAGATCCCTGTGCTCCGTGAGACACAGTCACTCTGGAGCTTAAGAAGCCCATGTTATGACAGCAAAGGGAATGGAGAGTGCGGGGCAGCCACACTGGCCTTGAGAATGAGAGGAGCACATGTTCCCTTATGTAAAACTATATGCTTAGATTCTATCTTCTTAATTCATAACAACATGAAAAGTTTTCCTCATACCCGAATGCCAGTTTATAGTTCACCCTACAATAGGCATCCTAGATATTAAAATGAGGAGATCTCAATTTACTTGTATACTTTACATCAGAAAGCTCAAATACAGAGCAATAGCATTAAAAATCAAAAGAATTCTGGTCTTACTATTTATGCTTTGGAAATCATTTCACTAAGTCCTAGGGGGTTGCTACATTTCTATATTGATTAATATAAACTTCTTCATGACACACTGGTTCAGCAAAACTTACTTGAGTAAATTAAACTCCAAATTTATAAATTCTAATATGTTTTTACTTATTTTAGAAATATTTACCTAAAATCTACTATGTATGGGGTTGCCACCATCAGCATAAAATAAAACTCACTGCAGGAATCATACTATTTAGCAAAAGCATTTAAAGTCATGTTATATTTCTATATCAAGAAGAAAACAAAAATGTCCTAGGATTAGCTTTCATGAACTTACTGGTGCATTGGAATATTTTTCAAAAATCATAGAGACCAAAAAATACAATCAGCATGTGTCATATGGTCACATTTTTTAAGTACCAGAGGCGAATTGTCAATAAGTTATGGCAGAAAGTCACCATAATTATGACTAGGGAAAATGGGCAGTAAAGCTGGGTGTAAGACATATCACATCCCCAAATCATGATGCCCAGGATCAAAGGGCTTTTTTGTATGTTTCTAACCTTCTCAACATGGCTGCAATGGTCATGTCTTTACATTGCTTCATGAAATATCTTTTCTCTATTTACTACTCTTTCCCCCCTTAGGTCTCTTCTGTACTATCTTTGATAGATAACTTCTTTTCATTCCTCTGCTCCCAATCCCTTGAGAACTAGAGCTTTCACATCTGTTTGCACTTCTTTATCTTCCTGACTGATCACGTTTGGTTTACTTTTGAAATTTCTGCTCCATGTTTGTCTCACCCACAATCTCCTTCTGAGATCTTTTTTCTCCTCCAAAACTTTTAAAATTGATCTTTTAAGTGTGTATCACTGATGCAGTGTAAACAACTTTCTGCAGACTTGGAGTTTAAATGATTTGAAAAGAAAAGAACATGGTTACAAAATTCTAAAATGGAAATAGTCATAGAGATCCAAGTATAAACTGTCACCCTGAAGTATTTAACCATAGGGCCACAGAATTCAGTAAGCAAGCTATTTTGATTCAAGTTTGATAACATGCAGATTTCCAGTAAGAACAAGCTTTAACTTGTAATGCTCAGATTTTTCCAGAAAATGGTAACTGCATAAGGTGCCACCACAAAAACAAAAGCAAAACAAAACAAAAACTGAAAAACCCTTGATGATCTGAAAAATCAAACTTGACAAGAAGCTTCATATTTGTGACTTTTGAGAAATTTCAGTTCACTAATCTCTCTAATGTTGTTCCAGGATTTTGCCTTGCAATTGTTAGCACTTGGATTATTAATTTTTCCATAATTAATATGGCTACCTACAGAAAATGGGACAGTCATTTAATGCTGAAAATTGAACTGTCAAGCAATCATCATTCTCCAATGCAAACCTTTTTTTAAAAAAATCAAACTTCAGTTTTGCTGACAATGTAATATTAAGTGGGGAATGCTATTAAACAACCTTTCAGTCTGACACGCAGAATGAAAGTAAAGAAAAATCTATATACTATAAACAAGATTGTTATAAATTAGGAATGCATATTTTTACATATAAGCTGGATATATTACCAAGGAAATAAATAAATATATTCATTTTCTCCAAGTTTCTATGAGTTGTACAAAGAAGACATGAAAAACTTGCCTCTTGGTGCTTTTTTGTTTATAAAACAGATGTTCACATTTACCTTAAAAGGTCAACCACTTCCAATGACCATTTCCTATTTCCACTGTCTTACTTCACTCCTTCTAGTTAACTGGCCTCCTAAATGTCATGTAACCTTTACCTCACCTGATCTTCACCTACCATGCTGTCTGATAGGTTACTCTAGTCAGTATATTCTAGTCTTAGATTTTTGTCCCCTATAAAAATCGAATGATATCTAGCATAATCTTTCTTCATAGGTTTTATCTATAAGTAGAATAAAACTTAAAGATCTACCCCCCCAAATTTTATTTTAGAATATGTTTTTATAATTAATGAAGAACAAGACCATACCCTATGTGAGAGGCTGCATAAAATCACCTAGCATGCAATAAAAATCATTTCCTTTTGTCAGGTATTGAAGTTCAAAGATAAAATGAATAGTTCTTACATTAGTATATCTTCTATTATTCTAGCAAGTGGGAAGCAAAACTTTAGAGCTGCAAGATCAGTTCCAGAATGTCTATATTTCTAGGAACTTAAATGCAAAATAATTTTAATGCAAAATACTTGCCTTAATTATTTAAGTTTCTTAAGGTATACATCAAGATATATTAAAAAGAATAAAAGCTGAAAATGCAAAAGTAACCAGAAACAATTTGTGGGTTAAAGTGTTAGGATTATTATTGTCATTTTTATTTCTTTCAGAGTATGCCTCTGTGCACTTAGTAAATTTGACTGCTGCTTAAGCTATCTACAGCTCCCGCTGTTAAACATGGGTCATCTGTAATGCTTACTTCATTCTTTGCTTTGTTTCACATAATGTACCAGAAGCAAAAGCAAACATAAGGCAGTGCATGTGTCATATGAATGATGCTCACAGTCCCCAGATAAGAAGGTCACTCAATAAGTAATAAACAACATGTTTACTAATCTATAAGCAAAGGGATGCAAATGCTAGCGGCAATTTTTCCTTTTATTTCTATGGACTTGTTTGATTCCTGTTCATCGATGCCTTTTGGAGGGACCAGGCAGAGCCTATAAGAAGGAGTGACTCACTCAAGGTCATCTGTCAGTTACCAGAAACACATGTTCTGTGCAACCACTGCCTGGGCAGAGCCACATCGTCCCTCGGACCGCTCCTCTGAATCACCTGAATGCTTCGGGGGTGGAAAGAGTGCCTTTTTTCCTCCTAGTTTTCTAGGATGTGATTCTACTCTAAGTAAACTATCTCACAATGACATTAATGTTATTTTGGTAGAGAGATGGAATGTGAAAGCTTGAAAGCATTAATTCTTTTTTAAAAATTTATGTTATTTTTAGAGAAAGGGGGAGGAAGAGAGGGAGAGGAACATCCATGTGAGAGAGAAACATTGGTCCATTGCTTCTTACATGTGCCCTGATGGGGACAGAGCCCACAACCCAGACATGTGTCCTGACTGGGAATAAAACTGGGAACCTTTCACTTTGTGGGATGACACCCAACCAACTGAACCACACTAGTGACAGCTGAAAGCACAAATTCTTGAAAAAGCATTTTCTCATTTTCCTATATGAAGTATAAAAATTAATCAGTAAATATTTACTAATCTTCTATATGAATAGCAAAAAAATTATGCTGTACTCTCAGTAGCTCTCCAACAGGAGCAATTTTGCCTCCCAGGGGACACTTGATAATGTCTAGAAACATTACACATTATCACAACGGCAGGATGGGGAGTTTGCTACTGGCATCCACTGGGGAGAGACCAGAGATGCTTGAGAGGCAATAAACCCCTGTGTTCAGTTGTTAAAGAGAAACACAATTTTCCCATCTCTGAGGACGAAGAGAAATGTCTCCCCATCTCTTGACACTGTGAATGCTGTGGACATTTTCAAAAACACCCTTACCAGCAAAAATTTTCTAAGACTGTGTCATGTAAAGTTTGTCAATGCAAATTAAAGACATAACACTAAATTCTAACTAGATAAAAAATGATTTCACAGAATGAGGGGTGGATGGCAAAAAAGATTGTCCAATAGTATAGATCTGATTAACCCACTACATTTAAAAACACCTAGAGAACTGAATGGTCAAGATGGGTATGAAATTTTTTTTTGTTGTTTCATATACTGTAGCAGAATGTTATGATTTAACAAAAACAAACATAAGGTAGTAGGGCACGTGACATGTGAATGATGTCCACAGTACCCAAGACAAGATGGTAATTCAGTGAGTATTAAACAAGCAGGTCCTTCCTTGCCTGCCACTGATGCATTAGATTACAAGGCAACTCTTAAAACGTGTAAGACTCAGACAAATATTTGGTGCATGATCCCTGTCCATATAAACAAAATATGATCAAATTCCACAACAGGCAAAGAAAGAAAAAAAGATCTTTCCTTGAAGGGTTGCCAAAAAATGTAATTACTATTGGAACAATTTTTAAACTAGTAGTAACAGTTGTTAGATTAAAAGGTGAAAAAGGAGAAGGAAGTGCAAGTAAAAGCACTATGCTTGTGGAAAAAGCAACACTGGCAGCCAGCTTCATCTACGGTGTGCATTTTTCTTTGGTAAAACATCGGGTATTTGGGAAAGGTAATAATGGACTCCCAATCTGTTCACATTAATTCCTGGGAATAAATTCCTGAGAAATCTGCATGATTGCATTTCTAAATGTAGTAAATGGAGTCAACGCTAATAAATGTATATGGCATTATTCTAGGTAAGTCTGAAAGGCATTTAAATTACTCTTCATATGCTCTTATCAGAAAGGAATTATTAACCCAGAAAAAAATTGATCTGACACCAAATTAGGCCACTAGGAGGAAATCCTTAGCTTCATCAACTTCAGGAGCTATTTATCAACAGTCTCATTCTCTCTGAATACTCACTTAGAAAGGATACTGAAGCATAATATCTTTCCATTGAAATTCATCCTTAAGACTTAAAACAGTGCTGCAAAAGCTAACTGATCTAGGTAGGTACTTCTATTTCTAGAAATGGTATTTGGAGACTCCAGTACATGGTAGACAATTAAAGTCATGCTACTAAATAGGACCAGGTAATTTTTAAGTATCCTGACAGCCTAATGTATATAACAACTTTTTTCCCCACCAGAATATTCAGCTACTTTTTTCTATTGTATGTGCAAAACTTCAATTACTTAGACACATACAAACAAGACTTTCACTGTCAGGAATACCTCAATCACTTGAAGACTCCAGAGATCACACAAAAAGTTGTTTCGTTAATGAAAGGTCTTGAGTCCAGTTGATAAACCTGACTAAAGAACCTACTAATCTCTAACTATTGATAAATAAGGGCCAGCTGGTCCCTAGCACATAAAATGTTAGGAAGTTAGAAATTTACCAAGTGAAGTCATCTTTTCCCACAAAGACCCTCAACTAAGTTATAAGGAAATTACTGGCTCCTTAGAATCATCCACCCTCCTAGTACTTTTAGCTTTTCAAAGGAGAGCAATTTTCTACTGCCTCTCCTAACTTCCCACTGGAAAACTTTTCCCCAAGAATTTAAAAGGAAGAAAAAAAAAAAAACAACTAATTGCCTTCTGAGAATTGCGTCCCCTGACTTCACTTGGTATTGCCGGGAATGCTGCCAGGCGAAGGAGCTCTGCATGCTGCTCAAGTTTATTTATCCTTTAGCATCTTCCCTAATTTGGATGATCGACTACTTGAGAGAACATACTTAAAAAAAGAAGAAGAAAAATCAGCCCCCAAGATGTGAGTGAGCTGACAAATTATGCCACAAAGTTATTGAGAATAGAGTAAATAAATCAATTTGAATTAAACTCTTGCTGAGGATAAAGTCGTATTGCGATTAAATGTTAGAATTTACTTCCAGCAAAATGTGTATTTTTCTACATCAGAAACCCTGATATGAAAAACTATACCTTCTTACCCTCTGTGAAAAATGCACATATGATATAATTTAGCAGGATTAGGTCAATTTGAGAAAATCTCTCATTTAGTAAGCACGTACAGGGAAACCCAGGAGAAGCTTATTCTACCCTGGTAATGATTAATGTCCTCAATACTAGCTTATTTTTTTCTTTATCCTCTGAACTAAGGCTGACTGGATAAAGCTATCTGCTTTTGAAGGCCAAAATCATTGAGTTCATTTTTGAGTCCTCAGAGGCTTAAAAATCTCCAACATATATTGGTGTTTTTTGAATCAATGTAAAAGGTTAATGTTTGTCCTGCAGTTAACCCCTTCACATCTGCGACAGCTTTCTGCTAGGTGTTTCTTGGTGATCAGACATCAAGCCAGTCCTCTTTCTCAGATGTTTAAAACAATGTTTACTCCATATATTTTCTACTTTTCAGCATTTTCCACTATTATATCCTCAACTTTATGCACCCCTTTTCTGCCAAGAAAACTGAAGTTATTAGGCTCACAGTTTTCCTTTCATTTGGTAATATCTGTGCCCATTCTCTCTTTTTCTTGTACAGCCATCTCTACTTCCTTTCCAAAGGGTCTTCATGTGTGCCTTTTGGTGGATCTACCAGTAGTTCATCTGAATACATGGCCAGTTTTTCTGAACTATGGGGAATGGTGGGGTTTGGGGCGGAGACTGGTGGGGCGTGAGAAAACCCCTAACCCTGTGCCAAAAGGGCCACTTTGGAAGAGAACGCATTCCTTTACCTGAACCCCACTATTTTCTGTCCCGAAACAGGTCACTATTACGAATTTCCAGTGTTTTCTTTTCTAACTAATTCTTAATATTCTCACATTAGCATTAAAGACATTCCATTCACATCTACCCCCTCTTCCTGAATCCCACCTTTCTTTTCAAACAAAACTCTCCCAAGAGATCTTTCTATTCAATACTACCTTACACTATTGTCTTCTTAATTTCCAGTACTTCTTCATCAAAACCTCATTCTCAAAGCTCACTAATAGCCTGCTAATCACTAAATCCAAAAGCACTTCCCTTTTTTTTTTTCTTTTCTTGAAACTTTGTGTGTGGTCTCAGCCTTCCTCTTGGCATAACTTCACGGTACACCACCTCTGATTACGCATCAGTTCTCCCACCGGCCTCCAGCGAGACCGCCTGCGCGCTTCAACTCTCTGCCCGGGCTCTTTCCTCTGTTGTTCCGTCTGTATGTTCTTCTTCCGGGGTTATCCACCAATGTAGTTCAATTATCACATTCGTGATTAGCAGTCCCAAATAGACACCTTCTGCTCTAATTTGGCTACAGAGCACCAGGACAGAACCTGAAATTCTCTTTGGGATTGTCGTCTTCAAGCCTCACTTAACATTGCTTCACTTAATGCATCACGTTCCCTGTAAACTAATGTGTATTAGCAACGCTACTCCTTCAGGTACTGGGTTTCAAGTTTTGGACCCTCCTTACTTCCTCCTCATGTCTGGTCAACAAGGTATGGCATTCCCTGGATGATTCCTTCACAGTAGTTGCTTAATCAGTCAATAAGTGTTTATAAAGCAGTTAGAGAGAAAATTCACACACATCCCAACTAACAGACTTTCACGTAAGCTTTTCCATCCATCTGTCCCTCTTTCTGTACTTCTAGAACCTTACCCACCCTTGAAGGCCCACTTCAGGTACCATCAACTTTAGGCAGTATTTCCCAGTTCTACTAGGAATAAATACTCTGTCCCACCTAAACTTCTATCACAGTTTGTTTATATATTTAATATTATATCTACCCTGTAAATTATGTACAGGGTGGGCAAAAGAGTTGCAGTTGTTGCATATAAAATAATCCAATAATTAATAAATAATAATACAAGAATAAACACTGTTTCGTGTACTCCCAACTGTAAACCTACTTTTGCCCCACCCTGTAGTTAAGGATTGTTCTGTTTCCAAGCATAGCTTGCGAGCTCTTGGAAAGCAGTAACCTTGTCATTCGGTTTTGCTTCAGTCAGACCCACAACAGTGCTCTACACAGAGTCAGCACTTAAAATCTGTGTTCACTGAATGGACACTGAGATGGAATTTGAGCAAGGCTTTTGGATAGTAGTAAAATATTAAGAGATCTCTGTTCAAGTGCAGTCTGTCTGAAATTCCTTTTGAGTGGCTAAAAGGCTTTAGACATATGGTCCAAGGAAATAACAGCAAGATAAAAAAGTATGAACGATCTAAAACATACACACAATGGAAATTAGAATTAGCTGAGGTTATTACTTAATCCTTAATTTATCAGAAATGCGCTCCCCTCCCCCATAGTTTTCTGTTGTAGTTGTTATGTTTCTATTTTGTGGTGTGTGTTTTGCTTTTTACCTTGATGATTCTTTTTCGTGAGGTGAATCAAAGTGCGAAAAAGGTGCACTACATTTGGGATACTTATTTAGCTAATTGAGAGGTCTAAGAAAGACCTTGATGCTGATAACAGTAATTCACGGAAGAATGTTCTAATGCTTCTGCTATTTAGAACCACCTCAACCTTTCAAATACAACAAGATGTCATTTATGAACATATTTTGTGTGTGTATGTAGAGTTCTGAAGTTTTATAGTTATGTATAAAATACGTTGAATTTTTAAAATTCACTCTGGGGTTTTTATGTTTAAAGTTAACACAAACTGTTGTGCTTTTATAACAATTTTTTTCAATTTATATTGACAGAGTGACCAATTCAAACCTGAAGATAATTATATTCAAATAGGTCATAAGTCATAACAAGGGTGAATATTAAATATTTTAAACAACTTTTAATGTAATATGACATTATTTTGAAGGGACATGTCCTCAGCAAGTTACTTAACATATTTTGAATATCAAAATGCCTCTAGTGGCAATAATCAGAAACCATGGAATTTTTTACTTGTGCTCATCTTTACTTTTTATTGGTGTAGAATCACAAAGCACTTAACATACATTAATTTCATCATTTCATTAATGACTCCGCAGCAAATTCTGATTTAAAATATTACTGATACGTATAGATGGAGAGTTGTCAGGGAACACGAAGAGGAGAAGCAAATGGTAGGGAAAGCAAGGCATAAATTCTTTCAGGTTATCCTAATTTAATAGGACAGTTTATATTATTTACTAACCAAATTGATAATGGACAAAAATAAAATCACAGCTATTAAAAACATCAACTAGAAATAGTCGATTGATTTGGTTTTCTTTTCCCAGTGACCTAAATTAAATAGTTAACCATGCACCCTGCAGACGTCTTCATCCACTCTGTAAAACGCTTAGGGGAATCTCACATTCCAGAATGAATGTTCTGATACAGTGTTGCACATTCAACTCTCTTGTAACCATATTTTTTTGGCGGCAAGTGCAAAATGTGAGAAGCAGAGGTAAAAATGTCCCACCTACTTAATTTTCATTTGGCATGTTTATAGTCAGACTGCTATGAAATAAATGATTTTTATATTTCTTCACAATATACCTAGGAGGGGAGATAATTTTCTTAGGGCAAAACTCAGCCTTTATTCTGTCAGGCAAAGTAATTATGGAAACAAAACAAATCCACATTGTCTAATTAGGTCATTAAAAAGCATAAATGCGTCATGGAAGCTTTTCTCCTTGCCTAAGACATAAAGTAAGACAATGAAAACAGTCTGGTAATATAGAAAGGTTTAGAATTTGTTTCTTTTCAAAATAATAGGTCCTTTCATCTTTCTATTTCCCTAAGACGAAGACAGTTAATTTAGAGACAAAATCTGTAATTAGTTTAGGGTTTAGTCTGATTATATTTCAAAATATTTAACCAAAAACAGGAAGATAGAGAAAAGAAGAAAATACATAGAAAAAATTATCAAAGGAAGTAAATAAAAATGAGAGAGTGAGTCGCTGATCAAAATGTATTCAGCAGAGACAAGATGAATATAAAATCTGCGTTCACAAAAACACAGCCAATCTGGGATACCAGAAAGCTCTTAGGAGGAATATACTGGCCTCTGCCTTTGGGATTTGAAACCAGACTTTAATTATAGCTAACTTAAGTAAAAACAAATGGCATGATTATTTTGTCTCTTCCTCTTTCTACTTCTTATTATTCCTTGAGTTTTAGAAATCTCATGGCTCAAAGTGTTAAGAAACAAAATGCAAGAAAGGAAGAAAAGGGAAAACTTACTTGTGATCCTCTTGGACCTCGTTTGTGGTCCCATTCTGAATGCCCCATGAGCTGTAAGATAAAATAATAATTACAGTACATTAAATGATACTTATTTTACATGGCAAATATTTGTACTCTTTCTTTTAAAGAATAATTAGGTTTTTGAGATGTATGTTTTAATAGTAATGTATTATATAGCCATCATGAATAAATGAACATACATGAAGTAATAAACTTCTGGTTTAATAACTAATATTTCAATTGCTAAGAGTTTTAAAGATATTTTAACATCACTGTGTGACAAAAACAGTTTGCTAATGAATAGCTTTACAGGTCTTTGTCGGGAACATTCTGGATAGATGTTAAATCATGTTAAGCTTTATTTGCATATTATTAAGTTCCTAGTTTATTAGGAAAATATGCTGAAGAATCCACTAGTGTAGCTTATTCTACTGTCATAAATGAAAAAAACCCAAAGGCCAAAATATTTCAATAATTTTTTATTCTATTTTGATAATATCACAGAAATAAGAGTGTTTTATGTAGTTAAATTATTTAATGTGAAATGAGCCTCAAAGTCATAATGTAGACTTTCATAAAACAGAGACTCAAAATATTACCATGTTATTCCTACTGTTGTAATCGCACTGAGCTACTTTCCTTACAAAGCATGATATTTATATATTAAAAATAACATTTACCTAGAAAAATATTAAACTGAAAGGAATAAAACATTATTCAGTTGTCTGGTACGTGCATTACTCATGAGTGCTCCCGCCATTAATACAATGGGGTTCTAACAAGACAGACTGTACAGCATGTTTATACACATTATCTTTTCTATATAGCAGCATGACTCCAGTAGACATAATGACAAAGAAACTGTTCACAATAGCAACAAAAATAATATAATTAAAAAATGGTAAGACTTTTCACAGGCTGATACACATTCCTCGTTAAGAAGACCAAATTTTATAAAAACTTTAAGCGTTCAGTTCTCTCCAAACAAACATACAGGTTTAACTCAATTTCAATCAAAAGCTAATTGTATGTTTTGAGGAAATTAAAAAAAAACAGTAGCCTAATTTTATCTGAGAGAATACACTTATAAAAGCTAGGAAAATATTAGAAGACATGAAAATACTGTAGTGGTTTTTCAAATATATTATAAAATTTAATCAAATTAGAGGATAATGATTTAAGACTCAAAAGATGAATGAGCTGTAGTCAACAGTTTTGAAGTAAACTCAAGTACATGTAGCAACAAAATATGAAAAAGTAAATTAAAAAATCAATGAGTATTTCATGAGTTATTCAACAAATAAGAGAGATTCCTTGGGCTGACTCTTATAATATACACAAATATAAATTCTAGATAGATAAAAAAGATTTTAATTTTAAAAAGATGAAACTATCATTATGAAATAGAATAAAATCGAGGCATATACTACCTTAGAGTGTAAAAAAGATTTTCTTAATTAAAAAATACACAGAAGATCAATTGATCCAACTACATAAAACCTTCAAATTTCAGCACAAATGCCACATTGGCAAACTATCTGCAGTAAATGGGTAATATATCTTCAGTATATTACAAGTTCCTCCAATTTCAAAGAAACATAATCCTAGTAGACAACTGGGGGATGGATAAGGACAATTTACAGAATAACTATGAATAGTAAATAGACTTATGCCAAAAAATTAATTTTATTGGAAGTGAAAAATTCAGTATAAATAATAACAAGAAACTACTGTTGCCTATTACATTAGCAAATTAATAATGTTGAGTACTGGTGAGGATTTGATGAGACAAATAAGCATATATATTGCTAGCACTTAGCAAATGTGTATATACATACTACATATATATTTTACATGTAAAAATGTAATAGCAATTTTAAAACATATTACATATTCTTTAAAATTTACACCATTTTTACCAGTTAATAAAAATGTAAAAATCCAGTAATTATCATAATATTATCTAACAGAAAGGGAACTATCCAATAAATTATAGGATAGAAAAGATTATATATATAGCAATCAAAATTTGGATTTTAGGGCCTTTTCAAAAAAATTGCACGAGAAATGCTCATAGTATAATAAGTGAAAAATATAACAAAGTAATTTTAAATTTCTCATTTTTAAGGACATAGTCAATTATTGTAAGCCCTGGAAATTAAAGCAGTAACTTAATTATAACACAATTGTGGGTAAATTAGCCCAGATAATCATCACATAAAACTGAATGCTTACAGAGTTATTTATTTAATGCTTTTTAAAAATTTATGCATTTATTGACATTATACCTGCTAGTAAATATTCATTGATACAAATTTAAAGTTGATTATAATAAAGGTAATGGACACTAGTCAAATAATGAAATAATCTGATTTGGAAACATAAATTAAGAGAATATTTAATTAGTTTTTCGCTAGAATTATCAAAAATAATTCTTGACACATTTCAATCATCTGCCCTATTGAGGCCTTGGATTACCTTTCATTAATAACAGAAAGATGAGATGCTTGTCTTGGCAACTTTAAAGAGATAATAAACTTGAGCACTAGGCTCTTAGAGAAAAATGAATTTTAAGCAGAAGGCTTATCTTTTCTTTTCCCTCACTGTTTATTCTTCTGAAGAGAATACTTTTAAAAAGCCTGTAATGAATGTCATCCTCTTTGTGAATAAGTTTAAACTAACACGATAATTTGGTAAATTCTGCTATGTATGAGTACCACAATAAAAAGAGGTAAAGAAATCTCACAGACATGAACTGCAACCCAAAATATACAGTTCTGGGAGAGAACATTTGATGATGATAAATAGTAAATCAAGAAGGTGCCTTTAGCCAGAATCAGACATAAAAGGAGAACAGCATGGAATTCACCATGCTCTGCCATTAACTACTTTAGAGATGATGGTGTTCAGTCAATGAACAGAAACAGTCAAAATGTGGACTCCATTGGGCTATCAACTGCTACAAGAAAAATTTGTTACTTTACAAGCCAGAACTTATAAAATAAACCTCCAAAAATTTAATTCTCTAAATCTGACTTTTTCATTTGAAGCATAAAAGAGTAAAATTGTCCAAAATTTATGTATCAGACATAGTTATTTTCCAGAATTATACGAGACAAATGAGTGATTAAGGGTAAAGAAATTCTATTCTATTGTATTATTGTATTTTAATAGCATCATTATATTTTAATAGCCTGAGTTGACCAAGTATGTGGTAGTATTTTAAAATGTATACTATTACTACTTTATTCAAAGTAATGAAAAGTTACAGAAATCTGCATGCTAAGTGAAATATAATCTGAAAAAGAATGAACTCTGAAGTAATAAATGAGACACTGGAATGTTCTTTATTCAAGGAAATCAACAGGATATTTTTCCCTTTGCCCTTGAGGAAATCATACAAGGGCTTTACAAGTAAAAATTTATTTTGAATTAAAATAATCTGATCCAAAAGCAGCATTAATTATTTCAGCTGGTGTATGTGGTTTGCTCTAGTATTTTCAGTAACCTCCTTTTTTCTTTAATATAGAGAAAGAGGTGATGGGGGGTGCTGGATAGGGGGCTGGGTACCTATCCCTCTCCACACCTGGTACAGGTGGGGGCCTGGGTGGAGAGAGGGAAATGTGGATCAACTTCATTTTAGCACATGATACTGTATGAATTGTATCCTATTTGCATATAGAATACATTTTGCTGTTAAGACAGCCCTGTCCTCAGATCATGGACCAAAGAGTAAAATATGCAGAATGTTTTCAACATTCCTTAAAAAAATCCAGAAATTTAATACAAATAATATTGACTGTTAAAAAATGTACTTTTGATTAAATGAAAAAATGGTTAAGATAGTAAATTCCATGTTATATATAGTTTACCACAATAAAAAAGCAAAAAAAAAAGCAAAAAATAAATGTAAGAGAAACCTGTAACACAAAAGAAAAATGCCTGACTTATTGCACATTACATATTATTTAAATTAAAATAAAGCATTTGGCAACAGGTACATATTCCTGTTAAAGCAGAACCACAGGGCTAAATGTTTTAGAAAGTACCTACAGACACCTCTCTATCCTACTCTCTTGACTATTAGTCAACACAGATTAAGACAAATGAAAATAATTGGTCATTTTAATAAACAGTAAGTAAGAGAGCTTGAACAATGAAGTCAGTGAATTTCAGAATTAAGCGCACACTGATGTTGATGCTATATCAATGAGAAAGCCAAAAGAGACTTTGAATCAAACAGGTAAGATTAGTATTAAATTACAGATGACCAAAGTAGTCATTTGACATTATCATGGGATTGGATAAAAGACAGAAATGGGTCATGGACAATGAGGAACAGAAGTTGAAATTGTGGAATTATTTTCTTTTTGCAATTGGATTCATCTGGACTAAGCTTTCAAGATAAACGAGTAGCAGCAGGATATCTAGGCAATTCTGGGAAAAGAGACTAAGTTTATTAATGTGATATGATATTGTTTTTGGAGGAGAAATATTTATGACTTTAAGAATAGTTACATAAAGGTACTAGAAATGTAAAACACAAGGTGGGGGTAATTGAGACTGAGACTAGAAAAATGAATAAAAAATAGAAAACTGAAATACATTCTGGTTGATAGAGAGTATATGGCTGCTTAATTCAGAAAGAAAAAATTTTTGTCTCTCACCATCTATAAAAGATATCCTGTTGGCTACTCTACTGTGGTTTGCTATGTATAATGTGCACCCATGTTTTTGGCTCACACTTCCAGGAACAACAATCCTTTATTTTAATTTTTTAATTCAATATTTGATTTATTTCTATTTAGATAACTTGTTTTTTGTATTGTAAAGGAATTTTAGCATTTATTTTTTAACATATTATGGTACAAGAGATTTTATGTAACAAATAATTACAAAACACAAAAACAGACACAATGTATTTCAGGTACTACCCATGTATAATGTGCATCCTGATTTTTCCCTCAAAAATTTGGACAAAAATGTGTGCATTGTACCTGGCAAAATACTGTAGCTATGACTACTCTTCTGGGTAACAACATTTTAATAAACATCTTACCAGAAGGTTTGGGGATACAAAATCTGTCTGGAAAAAGTCCAGCCACTGTTAATATAATGAGAACGGTTTGTGCAACATTGATGTAACCTGGCAGCCAAGGAGAGTGAGCTGGAATGCGCATGTGTGAATAATGACAATTTCATTTTATTAGTCATTCGGGGTGGTAGACACCATTGAGTAAGCATGTGCACTGTATGGACATTGCATTTAAAATGACTGCACAAGTAGAGCAACTAATGTTCATCAAATTTTTATGTTAACCTTGAATATTCCTCTGTGGAAACTATTCGGATGATTCAGAAGGCTGCAGCTATGGGCAACTGGTGACTGGCAGCTTCATCATGACAACACACCCACTCATGCATCACGTCTCTGTGTAGTTTTTTTGGCAACACATCAAATCACCGAGGTGACTCAGCACGCCTAGAGCCCAGATTGGATGCCCTGTGACCTCTGTCTTTTTCCAAAACTAAAATCACCTTTGAACGGGAAGAGATTTCAGACCATCAATGAAATTCAGGAAAATATGACCAGGCAGCTGATGGCGATTGGGAGAACTGTGTGAGGTCTCAGGGTGCCTACTTTACAGGGGACGGACATGTCATTGTCCTATGCACAATGTTTCTTGTATCTTCTTCAGTAAATATCTCTATTTTTTATAGTCATGGCTGGATACCTTCTGGACAGACCTCATATGTAGGTCACCAAGGTTATGCCTACACACAGCAAACAAAATCTTTCTATCTAATGAAATTCTCTAAAAAATAATCTCCTAAACAGTCTCCTTCGTCCCCTCTCAGCCCCCATTACTATCAGGACAGACAAAAGGAAGACCCTTATATTTAATTGTACAAAACAAGTATACTTCCTTGTAAAGAAACACAGTCTGTTGTATAAAGCATTTTGAAAATCCTAACTACCTTGACAGTAAGTAATTTTCATCCTTATGGAATAAATTCTTCTCTCTCTTACTTTTATTTTGAATAATAAATTTCTACATCACAGCCTTCAGTTAACAGTATGTTATACAGTAGTTAGTTCCAAGGAAAACAAAGCTGCTGCCAGACACAAATTTAAAAAGTTCACAGGAGAAGCAAAGGAGAAGTCAGCATGGAAACAAAACGGTTCTATCCAAGCAGAGATATTTTTAATAACAGCATGAGAAATGAAGATAGTTGAAAATATATTTCTGTAGGTAAAATATTTTCCTTCCTTGTTTATATAGTTTTCCCTGTTATTTTCTCCTATTGTTTTTTTGTTTATTTATATAAAATTAATGCCTTTTTTAGGGATGTCTTGGAAGAAAGCATTTACCCTCACTCTAATTGGAGGGATGAAAACAGCAGGAGAACCAGGAACAGTAAAAAATTATTCTTTGTGTGTACTTAAAAAAGCAAATGTTTTTGATATGAAGAAGGGCAGTGCTGGAAGGTAACAGTCACCTCTGCTGCCCTCGCATTACTCTCTGGAAAACTGTTCTTCCGTTTCACTTGTTGAAAAGTACTGAAACATATTTTGGAAAACATATAAAAATAGTATACATGTAAAGATGTAAAAGTTATCACACAACCCCCTCTTTTTATTTCATTCTATGTTCATTAAACAAACATTTATCATGTCCCTACTACATTCAAGGAGACATTCTAGTCACCATCTATGCATATCAGGGAACAAACCGAGATTCATCTCTATTCTCCCCGCAATTATAATTCCAGTGAAGGGAGAGCAAACACAAGCAAACATAATGCACCAGGTGATGACAAAGCCATAAGGAATCTTGGAGTGGGGTAACGGTGGGTCAGGGCTGGGAAGAGCACTACAAATAATTTTTGTAAGTGGATCAGGGAAGTGCTTTCTAAAAAAGTGATGTTTTAGCAGCGAACTGTATAAAGCGAGAGTACCAGACACACAGGTATCGAGGAAACAGGCATGCCAGGCCGAGGAAACAGAAGACGCAAACATCCTAGATGGGAGCAGGAATGGGACAGTTGGGTTACTTTAGGTCAAAATTTTAAAAAAGGGTTGGGTCTTTTTAACTGTAAGTATATATTTTGTATTTATTCCCTTTCACTGGTATAAAACTGTCCAAAAGTTAATCATCAGCTTCATTAATTAAAAATTACAAAGTACATTCTCTACAGAAAAACTAATGACCAGGGACTCTCCATTCCTCAAACTCTTACTCAATTTCATAGTACAAGAAGAATCTGTGGAGCATGTACCACCGTCCCTACATCAGTTGTAGTTCACAGAGAAATTCTGCCGGCCCTTTACTTGTGTTTTGTTTTTCAAGAGTCATAAAATGTACAACAGCAGAGGTTCTCTTTTAACTCCACTTACTGTGTTACGCATGGAACTTTCAATTTGATAAGCAAATTAAAGCTCTTTGCCCCTGGCATGCTCCCTTTGGATTTTTCCCTTAGAATATTCTTTTATTTTTCTTTACTGTTTTCTCTCTCCAGAATTCCATGTGGAAAGAAGGGCTTGGATTGCTTACTTCCCTGCCAACAGGGAATACTGAACAGCAGTCCCCTGGCCTGGGAAGATCCATGATTGACAGCTTAGGCCAATTCTGCTCCTGTCTAGTCCTTGCTGGGGAATCGCTCTTAATCGTTGGTGTATGTTTCCTTCTCCTCTTGTTATTCATGGAGCAAGAAGGCCAAAACTACATTGCGCTCTGCAGAAAACAGACCCTGGAAGTCTGCATTGGCGTTAGGCCTTAGGCCAAAGGTGGTAACAGAATCCCTGAGGCGCACACACATTGTTACCCAACCCTCCAGGGTTCTACACTGGGGCTTAGGACCTAGAAAGGCCAGATACAATGGTATTAAAAATGACTGAACCTCCTTTATGATTAAATTTACAAACTGGGAGAATCCCTCCGTCTTTTGGGGAAACCAGACAGCAGCAGCAGCCTCGGTTCTTACCTGCAGCCCACCTGCACCCCCGTCACTTCATCACGTCCCCCACACCCCAAACCCTTCCCACTCTACAGGGCATTATCAAGTGATGGGAGGTTACTGAAAATTTCATGGGGAAACAGGACATAGAATTCATGAAAAGCCACAAAAATATCCATCAGAGATCTCCAAGGGTATTATAAAGATTTTTGTTGTTGTTTTGCTTTTTGGCAAACTTCATCACTTCTTGCCCTTTTACTCTTGGGATGGGGCAAGGGAAATGAGTCTTTCAGCTTACTGATCCCAGCCTTTAATGCCTTGAGAAACTTTCCTGAATCCAAGTATCTTTTTATCATTCCCAGAAAAATTTAGCTTTCTCCCATTCCCCTCCTCTTGAATCTTCAGAGGAATTGGCAGGGGGGAAAAAATTAAAAAGAAAAAAGAAAAGAAAAGGATTCCTTAGAACTGACCTGCCTTAGGAAGCACCGAAAGCCTGAAAACAGGAACACACTAATAGACTCAAATTAAAGGATATCCTTTCCTTTCACAGTTGGTGATAGCTACCTAAATTGCATCCATGGGGCAGAGAATAAATCTCTGATCCTCTTAGAGTTCCAATCCAGCAGCCAGTAAAAACTGTATAAACATTAGGGAATGAGAAGACTTCAAAATAAAGAGAAATCCAAATATTCTGGAGTTTGAAATCCCAGCCTCTCTACTGCAAGTTCTGTATCTATTTCTGATAATATTTCCACATTGTGATTTAGAATGTTTCTATAATTTTATTTCCATCCCTGTTATCATGCCAATCATCACCCTAAACCTATATTTGGCCACTGATGCTACAAAGCTTCCATTACTGAATATATCTTGACTCTCTTGATAACTTAGAATTTTTATACTTTTTTTGATACTACTTATAATGCAATCATATCAGTCTTGTGCCAAAACATGCTGTGAGATACCTTATAAAGAAATGGTAATAGAGTTAAATAAGCTTGTGAAATGCTGCATATTAATATAATTACTCTCTGGAGAGTACAACATATTAACATTGTTAAAGTTTGGGGTCCTAAAGCAAAGGAACTTACTTCAACTAAATATTTCCAAAAGTATTTGATCATGAAATACTTTGTTTTAAAAGAGATTAATAGTTTTCCATGGTTCATCATTATCAAAAAAAAAAAAAAAATAGAGGCATACGATCCCTATTTTATAGATATGGAAATGAATTAAAAGAGGTGATATTGTAATATATCTAGCCAGTGGTTAAATGTGGATTATGCTAAGTGAAATAAGCCAGTCAGAGAAAGACAAATACCATATGATTTCATTTATATGTGGAATCCAATGAACAAAACAGAAACAGATTCATAGATAGAACAACAGACCGACAGCTCTCAGAGGGGAGGTGGGTTGCGGAATTAGGTGAAAAAGATGAAGGGATTAAGGAAAAAAAAAGACACAAGCAATGGTATGGTGATTGCCAGAAACAAAGGGGGTTTGGGGGCAGGAAAAGGGCAAAGAGGGGACAGATGGTAGTGGAAAGAGACTTGACTTTGGGCGGTGAGTGCACGACACCGCGTGCAGATGAGGTGTCATAGAGCTGTAAAGGTGAAACCTAAATGGTTTTATTAACCAATGTCACCCTAATAAATGCAATAAAAAATTAGGTCCACTGGCTGCAAATCATATACTTTCTCCCTACTCTACTACTTTTAACAACAAATAATTATTGAGTCCACACCAAATATCAGGTCCTGGGCACAAAAGTAGATTGGTAAGGAAAAGGAAAGACATGAGATTTGGTTTGTGTTCATGGAACTCGTGATAGTTTATGTGATGGATTTACTTCTAAAAAATTCATTTTCTACTCTCTAGTCTCTACCTCCTTTAAAAAAAAAAGCTTTTGAATAAAAGAAAAAATTAATTTCTCTGAAAATCCTATGTAAATAAGTTAATCATATTTTAAAAAATTGGCCACGCAATTAATTCACTATTTATAGAATATTTTATGTCAGATGTATAGTTATACTAAATTCTCTATTAGCACATCTCATAGTACACATTCACTCCTTCATTCACCGACTCAACTTTCATTCATACATTATTTCAACAAATTTTTTTGGGTATCCGCTGCAGATCTAGCTTCATGCTATATGTAAACATCACAAATGTTGAGCTTGCCAACCCAGAGGCACCCCAGGATCCTCAAGTACCTTCTGAATCATTAATAAAGTGTAGCATAATGGTTAAGCATGTGAGCTCTAGAAACCAGATTGACAGCTTCAAATCCCATCTCTGACAAGATATTCGGTCTTAATAGATATAGGACCTTGCACTATTTACTTAATGTCTCTGTGCTTCAGTTTCTGTATCTCCAGGATTTAGATAATAGCATCTAATTCATGTGGGTTTTGGTTGTATTAAATGAGTCATTATATAAAGAAGGCTTAATATAGTACCTAGCACATAGTAATGATTCATTAAATGTTGGCTATTATTTTTATCACTATTAATAATACATAATATTCTTTAGTATTTTCGAATTCTAATTCTTTTAAGAAAAGTATAACTCAAATGATGTATATGGTAACTTTTTATTAAATTAGATACAAAGGCCATGCCAACACATAATTTAAAAAATTTGATAAAATTCATAAGAAAAATGAAACAATGCATCATTACTCAAAGTAATATGTAACATAGGTATACGACCATATATTCTACTGAATCGGATTCAGATTTATTTCCTGTGTAACAATTGGAAAATGCAAATTTTAACATTATTAGGTCACCCTGGTGAAGAGAGGCACATAGAAATGAGAAATCTTCCAGAGACATAAAAAACAGCAAAAGACTGAGAGTCACAAACAACAATCGTCTGAAAAGATCAGCTGGAGGAAAAGCTGTGTGAGAGTCTGTTCAGTATGGAAAAGACTTGCAAATTCAGGTGTCTCATCTCCCAGGTTGTGTTTGGAAACAAAACCAAATTCCCAAAGCACGTAAAGGTTCTCAATAAACAAACAAACAAACAAAACTAACAAACCCAAAATGCCCAAATCCATGTAAATGTTTCTAAAATAACCACAATAAAATGTATAAATATATGCTATACATATAATGAACTGTTTAGTCAGCCAGAAGAAAAACATGAAGTATTGCCACTTGTGACAACATGGATGGATCTTTTATTATGTTCAGTGAAATGAGTCAGGTAGAAAGAGACAACTATATGATTTCTCTCATATGTGGGATATAAAAAAAAAAATAACAAACTAACAAAACCAAACCAAGTCATAGATACAGACAACGGCATGGCAGGTACCCGAGGGGAGGTGGGGAGGAAGGAGGGCAAACTGGAGATGGGGGGTCAGATATATGGCAACAGAGGGAAACTAGAATACAGGGGCGGGCACTCAGCGGAACATATAAATTCCAAATTATAATGTTGTACACTTGAAAGGTATATGTTATTAACCAATTCTACCTCAATAAAAAAAGCCTTTAAATTTTGAGCAGCAAAACAAAATACATTTTTATGGTGAAATATTAACCAAGGCATTTTATAGCTTTAATTTATTAACTCTATCAATTTTACTTCAAGCAAAACTCAAATCTCTGATCAGCACCGAATTTGACTACAAACCTGTACTCCACAGTTTATTAAACCACCTCCTGTATTATTTATGCCAATTTGGGTAATTAAATAGAAATCATTTAAAAAATAAAGGTCTCATTTATTACTTATAGCTCTTCCCCTGCTGTTTTTAGAGTGGATCATGGTAGTATTTCTGTGCTCCTATATATTCAGGTTCCAATTGCACAATACCTCATGGGAGAACTCACTTAAGGCTATTTTCCCTAGAAAATTATTAAATCTCAGTCCAACTCACCAAGGCAACTTCATGAGACTATCTATAAAATTGATCTTTCCTTAGAAGAAAAATTTGGAAATCCCAGTGAAAATAATGAAATCCAAACTTAGCCTCAGTTGTGGCAAAGCTGTAGTTCAACAAGATTTATGAGGTCTTGGATTTGGATACCTTTAAGGTTTTTTGTTTTTTTTCTTAATCAAACATTCTCATATATGGCATGTGGTGTAAACAACATACAACTCTTAAACTGTAGCATTAAATTTAATAATGTGTGCTGAAAATAGGAAAATTACTTTGTTCCCCAAATAGTTTACATTTGTGGACCTACTTATTAGGTCCACAAATAGATATATTACTATTTATATTACTATTACTATTTATAATAGTAATAGATATATTACTATTTAGTTTATAATCTGTTACATATACCAACAAAACTAATTAAATCAAAGGAAAACTCTATTTACATCATCTTTTTCAGAAATGGTCTTCAAACCCAGTACTGTGACTTTAAAAAAATAAATCTCAATAATTCATGCGACAAATTTAACTCATCTTAGCTCTGACAAATGACATAAAATACCGATTTCATTTTTATACAATTTCCTTTTAATGTGAAAGTTACATTTTTTCAAAAAAATGATTTTTGTAAAACTTTTGAAGTCTTATTTTAGTCAGTGCTTAGCCATGTTTTTTAAACAATTGAAATTAATTTTAATAATACATTTCCTTAAAGCCAGTATATCCAAAACATTATTATTTCAACATGCAATCATTGTTTTAAAAAGGATAAATAAGATCTTTGACTTTTTTTTTCATATTAAGTCACTGAAGTCTGATGTAAGTGCAATTGTACACTTCTTTTGATTGGGATGAAAAATTTGAATTGGAAAAAATTGCTCTGTAGTTAAATTTCAAAAACTTAGAGTAGAAAAAGTAGATTCATATATCCAAATATTTCCAAATATACTTAACAGTTTTCCAATAACAGAATCAAGTATTAGGGTTTTTTTTCTAATTACTAAAAATGCTTTTTATAAAATGTTTAAATCTTATTTTACTCAGTGCTTTTCATCAATGGCAAACAAATGTTCAGCAACATGACAAACTTCCAAGCATTTTCCATGCTACTTCCTCCAGCCTCACTTTGGGGGTGGAGGGGGAGGTTGCTGAGAAAAGGACAGACTGACTAAAGTGGCAGAGAACAATATGTGCCACAGCCCCATTACATGTCCCTCGGGTTTCCTTTTTCCTCTGAATTGGTACTGCCAAAATTACTTTAGTTCTACTCTCCACAATTAGTAAGTCTTAACAAAACTTATGCATGTTATCCTTAGCTTTTTAAATGCTGCTGGGAATTATTTATTATAAGGCCTGGAGATATTATCCTAGCCCAGGTATAAGGTGAAGTGTATCCATACCCTCAGATTTGACCTAGCCCCTTGATTGTCCTTCATGGCTCCAGGACCCATTTGACATACTGAAAGGAATTTTATGGGTCTGTTTGTACAACTAGTGTTCTTTTGATTAAAAAAAAAAGAAGAGAGAAAGAAAAAGTTTCTTGGAAACTTGGAAATTTACTCGCTTTGCAGAAATATTATGTGGGACTCTAGGAATGAAGGAAAATAAATTGGCATGTGAAATGATGTGGCAATGAGAAGGGAAGTGGGAGAAAAAAATGAAGCATACAGCATGACCTGAAGTTGTCTGCACTTCACTGACTGAAACGGGTAGAACTGCAGGTGCAAAAGGATTATAATGCTCCTTTCTCTGTGTCATTACCTCAAAAACTAGAGCTGAGGGGTTTATTTACTTTTTTCTCTTCTCTTTCTCTCTTTTTTTAAGGCAATTCCTATGTACCAGAGCCACTATTAAAGGCAAAACAAAATGAAGAACTTGAGTGAATCTGGAGAAAAGAAACACAAGAAAAGAGACAAATAGCCACTTAAAAACGGCTATTAGAAAACAGCATTCTGGGTTGTAGAAGAGGAAGTTTGACTGATGTGTCATTTTACCACTGACCTTGTCAATTTGAATCAGTAATATAGTGGATGGGGTTCTTGCTTATCTGATTATATATCTAAATTGCAAACTCCCTGGATTTTTTTTTTTCAAGGGAAGGAAGGGATCTTAAATGAAGCATACAATTAAAATTTTTTTCTTGCTTCTAACCATGACTTGAAATATTAAATGTTTCACCAAGAATTAGGGTGATTTTCCTATTAGCTTTCATTTCTTCTTCTTCTCTCTCTCTTTTTTAATGGGAATGACTGTTCTTATGATGTTTCTGGCTGCAGGGTGTGTACAACATGCCCAAGATAGTATCCTTAGAAGACAGCCAATTCAATTCTTCAGAATCAATAAATTACACAATGTCTAGTCTCAACTTGAAAAGCATAGCCAAACTGGACCGCTCAGCTTAAGTTTGTAATCATTTTTCCTCTTTCAATCTATTATTAGTCTAAACTTAAAGAAAATTTATCTTTTGCAAGTTCCATATATTTGAAAAGTTCATGAATCCTAGACCTTTTAGAATAATCCAGTTTATAAAATTACACAAAGTCAATTTTAACCTCAAAAGACCAAGTCAACCAAAAGCAGCTCTGAGAGACTGTGCTATATGCTGAATTTATAGGTCAATATAAGAGATGTTTTAAAAATTGCTTTAAAATTGAATCCATTAAATTGGAAGAGCTCTGATTTTCAGCCTATCCCTTGCTGATTTAAAAATCCATGTCTTCTTGTACAAGTTACTGTACATATTATATTTAGTGACTCTTTTTATAACATTGTATTGTCATTAATGGTAGACTCCAGATTGAAATGTCTTGAAATCAAATTCCAATTTCACTTTTACTAGCTTCATGAATCTGGTTAAGTTACTTTATCATTTCTAGGTTCAGATTCCTCATTTGTAAAATGTAGATGACATTAGCATCACCATAGAATTTTTATGAAGAGATAGTCCCTGTAAGACAATTCAATAGCTTCTCATTTATTTTAGGATTAAATTTGAACTCACAGCTATAGGCTACAAGGCTTAGATATTGCTTATCCTGTGTAGAATGAATTTTCCCATTTTTGTTAGCTCATTTTCACCCTTCAGGTTTCATTTCAAATAACACCTTTCTAGAGACACATTCCATGACTGACCAGTCATCCATCCATCCATTCGGTCAACTATCCATTCATTAAACATAAACAAATATATACTGAGCACCTACCCTGGGCTAGGCTTGGTACTAGGTACTAAGTACTGGGCTTAGAGAGTAAATCAGAGGTCAGCCTTACCTTCCATCTTTCTCCATTACTCTTCAGCATGACCATCTGTTGCCTGTACTTAATGCAATCTGAAATGATCTTGCTTATTTATTTCATAACTGCTTACTGTCTGTTTTTCATTCTAGAAAGTGAGTTTTAGAACAACAGAACCCTTGTTGGTCTTATTTGCTATGTGCCCTGTGCCTGACACCAATTAAGAGATTCAATAAATGTTTGTTTAAAGAATGACTGATTGATTCATTCAGAAGAAAATTAAATAAGCGAAATCACCTAGTTAGGAGTTGATTCAAGTGTCTATACTTTTTAAAATACTTCCTCATCCTCAATTTTATTCTGTCTATACAGTTCTCTTGCTAGGAAAAAGCATCTCGTGAAATGTATGTTTGTCAAATTATAATGCATAAAATGGAAATTATTTTCATTTTTAAATTCTGTGGCAGCTCTTCATGGAAATGCAGATAGCCTTAGATACTATAAACTCAGGGATGTAAACAAGAGTTCACAAGTAGTAAAGATGATTTACCCCTTTTCTCTAACTCAGATATTTCTGCTAGTTGTCTATACCAGATACAACATAACCTTCTTTCCTCTACACAGAACCCCAGTTTGCTTAGAGATAGCAAAGTGCCCAGCTTAGAAACTGTATTTCCTGACTTCCCTTCTATTACAGGAAGCCATTGGACATAGTCTTGGCCAAAAGAAGTAAGCAGAAGTCATGATGGGAAAGTTCCAGTAAAACTCTTTAAAAAGGGAGATCCAAGATGACAGCAGAATAGGTGGAAGGTACACTCACTTTCTCTCAGGACCAAACTGAAATTACAACTAAATTACAGAGCGATCAACCTGAACAACCAATGGAAGACTAGCTGAATAGAAGTCTTATACCAAGGATTTACAGAAGAAGCCACGATGAGACCAGTACAAAGGGATGAAAAGGGATGAACCCACTCCCACATGCAGTGGTTGAGAATCCTGAGGGATAACTCAGGTGAAAAGGAGTCCCTTAGGAACTGTAGAGTCTCAACCCATATGGGGCTCCTCAGCCCAGAGCTCCAGATTCCCAGGAAGGGGAGCCCACAGCTGTGAAAAATCAGCAGGGATTCTGTCTGCCAACGAGATAGACTAAAGTCTGATAGAAACTCAAAGTCTGATAGCTGGCCTCTGAAAGGGCCAGCGCCCATAATCTCATTTGCACTCATCCTGGCTTCAGTAGAGAGGGTGGCTTGAAGCAGACTGGAGTCAGGCAAAAAAAAAAAAAAGACAGGATTGTGTACCTTAGGGGGAAAGAGCTGAAGGGACAGCTGGCAGGGTCCCTGCCCTGAGTCCTTCTCCCATATCACACACAAAAACTAAACCATCTCTCCTGAATCAGACATCTCCCTCCATACTGCATCAGGGAATGCACTAGGGCCACCCTCCTGACTCCCCGTCACTGCCCTGCTGAGCTCACACCCCACGAAGGGGTCAGCTGCCCGGCCCGGGGGTGTAGCCTTTCTTGGAGGGCTCTTGAGGACTGGGGGTGGGGCTCAGAGGTATCAGAGACTGAGTTGTATGGCTCTGGAGCAGATATTCTGATACATGGGAACCTGCACATTAAATCAATTTGGAGAGTAAATTAAAACAATGTTTTTAAAGTATATATTGAAGAACCTGGCATTAATAGTTGTTTTATGAATAAAATAAAACCAATTTTAGAAATGCTGGGTGAGACACATGTTATTTTTAATATAGAACTTCACATGGTCTTTAAATATTATGACCTCATAGTGAGAAATAAAGCAAATGACATTTCTTAAATATACCGTACCTCAGAAATGGAAGTTATCTGTCATGAGCATCTTGTTTACCAAAAAGCAGAGTTTAGAAAACAATGAAACAAAGAATTTTGTTCTTCAAGATTTTATAGCTTTCATTCAAAAAACTAAGAATTGCAGAAAATAATATAAAAATAAGTACTTCTAGATGAGTCATGGAAAGTGAACATTAACCTTAAAATTTAGCTTTTAGAATAATTTGCTTGATTTTTGCTTTAAAAATAAACATGTACAATACCATCAAAAAGTGAAGACAATCCAGAGAAAGGAATACAATACATCTTCAAATCATACATCCTATAAAGGACTTGCATCTAGAATACTTGTATACAGAACACAGAACCTTACATCCCAATAATAAAAAGAAAATAGCCCAATTAAAATGTGGGCAAAAGATTGAACAGACATTGCTCCAAAAAAAGATATACAAATGGCCAACAAACTCATGAAAACATGATAAACATCATTACCTAGTGGGGAAATATAAATCAAAATCACAATGAGATACCACTTCACACCCACTAGCATGGCTATAATAATATTTAAAGCGCACACACACAAATATTGGTGAAGAGAAAGAGGAACCCTCGTATTTTGCTAGTGGAAATGTAAAGTGGTGCAGGCACTTTAAGAACCATTTGACAGTTTTTAAAAGTGTTAAAAATGGAGTTAGCATATAGATCCAGCAATTTTACTACTGGGTATATACCCAAGAGAACTGAAAACTTACGTCCAAATGAAAATTTGAACATGAATGTCTACAGGCATATTATTTATAACAGAAAATTTGAAACAACTCAAATATCCATTAACTAGTCAATGGATAAACAAAATGTGGTATATCCACCCAGTTTATTTTGTACTTAAAAGGAATAGAGTAGTGACACAAGCTACAACATAAATGAGCCTTCAAAATATTATACTAAGTAAAGAAGGTCAATCAAAAAAGACCACAAACAGTGCGATTCCTGTTATAAAAAATAGTCTACAGTAGCCTAAGCTATAGAGATAGAAAATAGTAAGAGTTTGGCTGGAGGTGACAGGGAAAGAGGCAGGAATGAGAAGTGACTGCTGTTGGATATAGGTTGGCTTTTTGCGATGACGAAAATGTTCTGGAATTATTTAGTAATAATGGTCGCACAACTCTGTGAATATACAAAAAAACAAACAAACCAGTCAATTGTATTCTTTGAGGAAATTTTATAGTATGTGAGTTAGATTTCAATAAAGCTGTTTTTGAAAAATTAGCACACACATCCTGCACTGAAGGAGGGCCTTAAGGAAAAAACTGATAAGCATGATATTCATCATCTCTGTTTAAATATGAGGTGTGCCATTGAAAATATTGTGGAATGGAGAAGATAATTAACTTCTTTTTGTATAAGATATTTAAGCTGTATTAAACAGTAAACACAAGCATGGCTTATTTCTAGCAGAAAGTTGCAAGTATGTGCATGGTGGTTATTATTTCAATTCCTAGCTACTCCGGAATCATGTGGGAAACATTCCACTTACACTAGTTCTATCTGCAGGGTCTGAACCAAAGAAAGATTTCACAAGTACGTACTTACATTGTTTTTATTTCTCAACTGGCTCCAGGAGTAATTCTCCACTGAAGCGATACAATATCTGACACTTTTAGATTTGTTTTTTTAAAATTATGGCTCACACAGTTGCTTTCATTTTCTTTTTCTCTATGATTAAAACCCCTCTCAAAATATTTGAGTGTCCATTACAGCATTACTATGGGTATTTAAAACGTATTTTAATTATGTTCTTGCAATAATTCTTCAAATAATTGTTTTGACCAATACATAACCTTCCATATATATTAACATCAATAACCACATAAGCCATTATTATATACCAAGAGCTCTTAGATGCTCTGTGGACAATGAAGATAAAAATGAAATTCTGGCCATCTCATTTTAATATAGGAGAAAGAAACATAAGCAAATTAAAATCAATGCAAACACACATTTATTTTTCCTACTAATGGTTGGGTCCTTACTGTGTTCCAGGCATGCATTTTTCTATGCATTACTCCAAAAAATCTTCAAAATAATTCCTCTGGAGTGGTTTCACTTCCTGGCATTTATAAGTGATGGAACTGTGACATACAGAGAGCTCTTTACTATATGGAATCTGCCAAAGATCTGCCTTTGAAACACTAGCTCGTATCCGTACACTGTTCTCTCTCGCGTATCAAGAATGAATTAGGTGCTAATGAATAACAAAAATGGAAGCAGTGAATTCTTCCCAGGGAGGCAGGGGACAACAATGAGAACTGAGCTAAAGATAGGATGCAGCACTGGAGTTGGGTTTTAAGGTCTGTATAGGAGATTATGGTGGGGAGGGTGGGGAAGGAATTCCAGGTAGGTTGGGATCAACAAGCAGTATATAGAACCTGTACTTGAAGCTAAAGGGTTCATAATACATTTTAAAGGTGAAAGAGGCCATCAGACACTTTAAAGTAAGAATTATGTGGACATATGTGGGTTTCAGAAAGACAAGTCTACAAACAGAGCTGTAGATTGTGTGATGGTGCGATATGCAGGAGGGAGATTGATGGCATGTTCACTAAAAGGCCCTACCAAATGTGGAGTTAAAGTAACATTTTAAAATTAATACTCATTCTGTCTTCTCCCTACAAGGAAATGTCTAGTCCATTTAAGATACATTTGAATTGAGATACAAGGATCTCGTCCTTTCACATTCAAAGATTAAGACCATAAACATAAAAAAAAGATCTCATTTTTTTTTACATGAGGATGCAACTGTTATAATTAATCAAAGAAAATCAAAACCTAATAAATTAGAAACCCCAAAAAGGTGATGGAGAAGTGACAACCCGAATGGGGTGCATGTGGGAAGGTGAATGGAACTCCTTTTCTTCCCTTAAATAGGTTATCTAAATATCAGCTGCAGCCTAAGCACCTGTAAAAGACCCTTGAGCCAGAAAATGTGTCCCAAGGTCTAAAGCGGTGAAGAAGCACTCAGATTTCCATTTCTTTAATTACCCAGATTAGTGTACGGGCTTGTGCCACTCAGAACACTGCACTTAAAGTATGAATGTGAATGTGAATAAGGTAAAAAATAATCCCATGACATGCATTATCCATCAGAGGTAGACACTATCCACCTGACAGATTGAAGTGGCCACAAGGGTAGCTCTGCGGGGAGCGAAGGATGATGGCCTTCAGAAAGCCAATGGCACCCTTGCTTTGATGAGGAGACCCATGTGACACTTATTTCATTCATTAATTCAATTATAAAGCACTTACTAACAGCCAGATGCTGGGTTATATAAGAGAGATAAAAAGCTGAATGAGTGTCTACTTTGAAAGAACTCTGATTCACTAGAGGGAAAGAAAACATATAAATGAAGAATTAAAATATAATATTATACCTCTTAAAAAAAAGAAAACAGTGTTATGGCTTAAGTTCTAGCTAATGGCATAATTGTAGTATGTTTGGAAGTTTCTTCAGTACAGCATGGGATCCTTAATATATTCTTATATGCTGATTTGGATATCTTTCCATAAACAAGAACCTAATTCAGAGAAACTTGACATCAATGTACCTGTTCAACTGAAGTGTTTGTCCCTCCTGTCAGTATTGCTAATGGTTTCAGTGAATGCCAATAATTTGCCTGTCATATCTAACCACATCAGTGTTGTCAATCTTAATTGGTAAACTCAAGAGATCAGAGACTTTGTCTAACTCATTCTATGCACAAAAACCCTGTTAAACTCCTAATAAATGCTGCTGACTGTAGTGATTTAAAATAATTTCTAAAATAAAATTTGAAATTTTTAAATATCTATGTAGTATGCACATGAACTACTACTCTGTGGTAAGTAAGAATGCAACAACTGTCTAGTATCCTATCTTCATATTCACATATTACCACATATTTTGCCAATGTTTGCCCTTCTGTCCTATGAATCTATTATTTTTTAATAAATATTTTATTGTTGTTCTATTACAGTTGTCCCAGTTTTTCCCCCTTTGCTCTCCTCTGCCTAGCCCACTCACTCCAAATCCCACAGACAATCCCCACCCTGTTGTCCACGTCCATGGGTCATTCGTCCATGTTCCTTGACTAGCCCCTTCTCCTTTGGTCCACCCTTATCCCTCTCCCCCATCCCTTCTGGTCACTGTCAGGCTGTTCCTTGTACCATTATTTTATTTATATGTCTTTATATAACTTTAACGATGACTCTACACATGTAACTGTTTGGTATTCAGAGAGTATGTTAGTAAACAAACATCACCAAAAATAAAATTCTTTACAGTTTCTAATGCATTTGCTTCACATATTGCTGTAGCAATTTGTATTTCAGATGGCATGTTTTGGTACTTAAAGGCACATGTCTATCCATTTAGCAACCTCCAGTTACAGATCTATCAGACTTGGGCATAGGACATAACATATTTAGAAACAAACAAACAAGCAAGCAAAAACAAAAAAAAAACAAGCTCTTATTTCACAGTTCCTAAAATTAAATAAAAAATGGAAACCAAAAACAGAATAAACAATTTAAAGATTATTCAGGATTTGCATGTAAAACAAATCTGAAAAACAAAGTTGCTCTTATTGTTCAATTAACTTCTTAGGTACTTTAGAAAGTACTACTTTTGTCTAAATGTTAATAATTTCCCAATGTCTTAATTGACAATAGTTCCCTAATGCAGCTATACTTCACAAAGTTCAAATAAATTGCTGTAGTACAATTTTAGTTTTTCATGGAACAAATTTCACACTAAGGCTTACATCTTAGGGTGAAATTTGTTTCACACTATGTTAGAACATAGTAAGGTTCTACTATGTAAACATCTTTCAGAAGTATATTTCAGTTCTCTGAGCTTCGGTTTCTAAGTAAAAGAGGAGTAGTTATTCATCTCACCCATTTCATAGGAATTCTATAATGAAGCAAATGAAGGAACATGGAAAAGTAATTTCTTATCTGGTATCATGTTTGTGAGTAGAAGAAAGCTACTTAAATTGTGAAGCAATTTTTAAACTGTTGACTATGCATTTTCTATTCCCTTCAATATGAGGTCCAGCATCAGAAATACAGACTTTTCTTAAACCTTAAGATTACTTCTCTTCATATCAAATAAACATTATTGTGCCCTATGGTGATGGAATAATAAAAGATCATTGTGGGTAATGTATTACAAACTGTCCTACAAGAATATACACGGAAGTATGTGTTCACATAGATTCAGTTTTTGAACACAAGAGGCATTGCTTTTGCTGAGGTTAGCAGAACCAATACAGGAACAATTTTATTTTGGAATGTCAAAATAAATAGAAACTAGTTTAGTAGGATGTAGCTAAGAGGAAAGTTGTGCGGCTATCAGAAATATGTCCTGATAAGGAAAACCCAGTTGGCCTCTGGAAATTTCAAGCAGCATAGTTTTGGGTGACATTTCAAAGGATCAGATCTCTGGATTATGATAAGGAAGAGTGGTTTTTTTTTTTTTTTTGTTTGGTTTTTTTTTTTTTGGCTGAAATCTGAACCAGACAAAGATAAATCTCTCTTCATTCTCAGGATCCCAATCCTGTTTGCTCTAAGATTTTAATCAAATCCAGTCAGAACTTACATTGAATGGAGGTTTTTTTTTAAAACATGGTTACTTTCTTTAAAATGAACAGAGTATTATTCTAATTAATGTACACAGATGAGAAGGCCTGGGGGAGGACTTGATTGATAGATGTTTCATTTTTTAATTTGTTGAGCTTAGTGAGGCATGCACATTTCTCTTGTTAATTTACTGATTGACTTTAAAAGATTTTTTAAAATGGGATGTTTCCATAATGCCAATTATTTATAAAATATATTTTTAAGTCATTAGTATTGATGTGCAGACTCATATTCAATCCTTGAAAAATTATATTTAAATCTACTATTTGGTACTCACATTAGATGTATCTCACAAAACATATACTCTACGTCTTAGTTTCTGGAGAAGGGTGTGCCCATGACATGTAGTAAAGCCGAGTTTACCCCTATAAAGACCCTTCTTCCAAATGAAGTTATATTCTGAGGTCACACACTGGGGGCTAGTATGTCAATATATATATTTTAGGGAGACTACAATTCAACACATAAAATACAGGTCTTAG
The DNA here is from genome assembly GCF_021234165.1 of Pteronotus mesoamericanus. Taxonomy (NCBI): domain Eukaryota; kingdom Metazoa; phylum Chordata; class Mammalia; order Chiroptera; family Mormoopidae; genus Pteronotus; species Pteronotus mesoamericanus. The sequence continues at coordinate 22,718,998 of NW_026555310.1, forward strand.
TTTTCTGAAATATAAAATTGAAAATATAGACTAACCAATGGGGCTCTCAATGATTTATGAATGAAGCAATTTTCAGTTTTTTCAAAATAAAAAATATTGTATATACTGTATAAGTATACAATATACTTAATGAGTGTTACTGACAGCATCTGCTGAATGGAAGATCCTAATAAAAGCTGTGCTGCCTCCTAACTTTCTAGAAAAATCCACGTAGAATCAGTTGTGTATAGTGATTGACCACGTGTTCCTCTAACAGATTTCATTTAGAGATTTAGGACTCCTGGATTAGATGATCTCCAAGACCTTTCTAGCCATTCCTTGATGATCCAGAAGTTTTTAGACCTGCATTCTTAGAGAGATGAAATCAACAAAATAAGACAAATGTGTCTGTGGGGGACATCTGTAATAGTGTCAACAATAAAAACAAACAAAAAAGACAAACATGTCTGTCTTGCCCAAGAATTTTTAATAGGAAAACCTAAATAATCAGGAAAAAATCATAACTCAGAGCACTTCCAACATTATTCGTATTAACACCTTTTCTAATGTTCCTCAGTTTTTCAAAATGAGAGTCTCTTCTCAGCACATACTATGTTACTTCTAGAAACAGACACTTCTCAGGATATACTCATTTTTTAAATCAGAAGTGTCAGCAAGCACCTATTTGCTAAGTGTGACAACCCCCGCTCAGCCTGCCTCTGCTGTGATGTGTGCTATGGGAGGGTCATGGGCGTCTCTCTGCCTCAGTTTTCTCGGCTGTGAAGGGGGATATTAATAAAAATACTATCAGGTATGTATAGTGAGCGTATCTTAGCAATAAGTTATTACTAAGTTATTATAGGTGCAATAAGAACTAGGAAGGTAATGGCCACAACAAAAGTTTTGAACATTATAAATATCATTAAGAGCACAAAGAATCAATAACAAAGGGAGCTAGATAATCCCAGTAAAAGTAGCGGCTCTCATTCATTTCCCGTAGCTAGCCACCAGATGTAGCTTGTCTGTTCCTGTGCCTGTAATTCAAAAGTATCATCATTCCTTCAGGGGCAACTGCCCAGGTGCCACCATCAGAAAATGTCACTACATATTATTCAACACCAGAGTGCTAGTGAAAATTCCAAAATGTGGCCATGTTCTTTATAACACTAGTAGCTCCGGTTTGAGAAAAGGAATGACATGAAACCAGGGTTGCAATGAAAAGACTGAGAAATAGCAAATTCGATGTAAGTCCATGTGACACCTTCCTCAGTTGCACATTATCCCTAGCCTAAATTTTTAGCAACTGAGAGTTACTACTCGCAATTAAAAAAAATAACAAGATCAAAAACAACGCTATTAAAGCTATCCAGGCAATCCAAAGCCTATGTACCCTTTGATCATCATTTTTTATCCTGCTCAGAAAGAGTTGGTCCATCCTCACAAATTCCCTCACTTTCCATCAGAGCCTGGGCCTCAGAAAATCGAGCACTTCCAGCTGGGCAGGCAGAGCCTGAGAAACTTTTGCGGGTTTTGCTTTTTTTTTTAAAGTTATACAGACACATATAAAATGTCTGCTTCTACATTTCAGCCACCCCAACATAAGAAATGATGGGGTTTAAACAGTAAAATCACAATATAATGGGGGGGGGGAAGTCTTGCCCCTGGCATCAGGTATTATAAACATCAAGGAGTGCCAGTGTAAACCTTTATTCAAGAGACTGGGTTCTTTGTCAAGCAATGCCTTTCTTCCAAAACATCCTTGCTGCCATATGTCTGCACTCAGCCAGCTGCAGATCTAATAAGAAAGTTCTTATTCATGTTGTATAATGTTTTACAGGTTTGCCACGGGGGTCACTTGCTGTGAGTTCTTTACGTCAGAGTCGGAGCTCTAACAAACAGAGCGAAAAGCTGCCAAGAAATGGAGGTTGGGAGGGGGGAGGATGGAGGAAAAAGAAAGGAAACAGCGCATCAGACTCGTGGCCTTTCTATTTATCTTGCACTCACTTAATGCCAGAAGCGATATTTTTATTATCAGGGAAGAAAAAGAGAGGAAAAGGGGCAACTATTAGGTTGTACAAACACTATCATCAAACACAAGCCTAGAAATGTTTAACTAACTCTCTCTTGGCTCATTTAGAAAGGGGAGGTGCATTAATCTTTTCTGATGCTCAGTAGCTATGTAATTATGCTTCTGCCGTTGTTTCCAAAGAGTTAAAAAATACAAAGGGAAAAATGTTTAGTGGTTCTAAAACATGAAGATCTTATTAGGTCCATACTTTATTTCACTGAGGATAGATCATCAATTACAAATACTATATTATCAATATAAACTCATATTGATATTGAATGAGATGCAGCAAGTAAAAGAAAGAAAATCAGTTAAGACTGGAACTAAATGTTTTCAAAAAGTAAATGAACGATAGCTTTGACTGATTCTTCACTACCTCACGTACCACCTGCCTTATAATGAACTTATTAAGTAGATTTGTAGATTACTCATGAAACATAGCTCTCTGCTACTAGATGCTTAAAGGTTTACAAGACACATTATACAGGCTTGTAATACTAGTTTTTCCCATGTTAACTTGCTTTAACTGCAGCACTTTTTTTCTTTAGCATATTTGATAGAAAAGTGTTTTTTCAAGTGACTTTTTAGATCCTGGATACAGTTTAAAAACTTAATGATATGTAAATGAGTTATTTTTTAAAAGACACAATGCAATCTCAATAAAAAAGGAAGCACTGCTGGCTCATTAAAACACAGAATCTAAAAGCCAATAAACAGGCGCCTACAGGGTGGTTGACTAGAAATCAATGTGAGAATAATAGATATTAGTAGGGAGAAAAATAATTTTCTTGTAGGAAAATAGCACCAACTACATTGAAAACAGGACTTTATTTATTTATTTATTTATTTATTTATGATCCAATGTGCGAAAGCAGTGAAGGTGTGTATCAATCATCAATTATGATGTCATGTCACAACAGAGACCTCAGACAATAATCTTTGCATGAATTGAGAAGAGGAGAAAAGTGGCATCAAGAGTTTCCAAATACCTTTTTGGTAAACTTTATATTATCATTTAAAGCTTCAACAATTTCAAAATAAAGTCCTAGAGTAGGAGGGACGTTTCTTTTACTTAGAAAACTTTTTAATATTCAACCCTCATTTATATATACTTAGAGAAAAAGCAAAAATCTCCAAGTGGGAAATTTTTCTTTGGCTCTCAATACTGATAAGATAGCAATTTTTAGTAACTCATTTTCTTGTGCAACCTTCCTACTTTGCCAACTCATCCTTTGTCTGCCTTTCGATCACTGGTTCTCACATACTCTCAGAAGTACTCTTTAGTAAACTCAGCAGAGGGCCCAAAGCCTCAAAAACACAAAGTAATATTCTACAGTCTGTCAAATTTAAGATCATCTTCCACTGTGTTCAAATGCGATCACTTGGCACTAATATTATATAACATAATAGCAAAATTTTGTTACGACTAAATCTTATATGGCCAGTGACAAGTGTTAAATTTTGAAATAGTAACTCTGACACTAAAGAGTCTTTGCTTGAAATGGAAGCGTCTTCGGTATTCTGAAAGTACACAGTGATAAAGTGAAACAGATGACAGCAAAAGGCTCAAGAGAAATCAGGAGTTTCCATTCACAGATATTTAAAAAAGGAACAGTAAAATTACTTCTCTTAAAACCAATTTTTAGTTCTTCAAATTCTATCTGGTTGGCAACAATAAAGTCTCTCAGATATAAAATTCAACGTAATGAGGACAATAAAAATAACGAACATTTAAATAATGTTTGCTATAGCACACGTCTCTAAACAAGTTATACAGGTGAACTCACTTAGTCCTCACAAGTACCCTTGAGGTTAGTATATTATCACTCCCTTTCTATAGATGAGGAAACTGAATCATAGAGAGGTTAATAACTTGCCCCATGGACCAGAGCGACCCTGTAGCTCTAATCTAACCACCAGACTGCATTACACAAAGATTCTCTCTGAACATGGAAGAGAATGAGATAGATTAGGAATCATATGGGCCTTCCCAGATTCTGGAATGTTTACTTCTTTTTTGACTTTATTTTTATTGTTTTCATTTTTACACGCACCCCCCCCGCCCCTCCTTTACTCACCTCTCCCCCGCCCTCGTCCCCGCCCCATCACCACACTGTTGTCTGTATCCATGGGTTATGCATATATGTTCTTGGGCTAATCCCGTCACCTTCTTTCATGTTGTCTTCCCCTCCTCCCTCCCATCTGACATGTGTCAGTCTGTTCTATGTATCCATGTCTCTGTTTCTATTTTGTTCATCAGCTTATTTTGTTCATTAGATTCCACATGTAATTGAGATTGTACGGTATTTGTTTTTCACCAAGTGGCTTGTTTCACTTAGCAAAATACTCTCCAGGTCTATCCACACTGTTGCAAAAGATAAGATTTCTTTCTTTTTCACAGCCACATAATATTCCACTGTATAAATATACCACAGCTTTTTTATCCACGCATTTTTGATGGGCACTTGGGCTGTTTCCAGATCTTGGCTATTGTAAATAACACTACTTTTTGAAAGGATGTATGGAATGTTTACTTCTTATGCTCAGTGGTTGGTATATGTTTGCTTGTTTTATCTTTTATTATTGTTCTTACTATTTTAACTACATACTTCATATATATAGCTATATTTGGTTAAAATAACATATAAATAAAACAATATGTATATTTTATACTATATGTATGTTATATATACTCTTTTTAATGTTTAACATCTCATAATTTAAAGTAAGAAAACAGCCATTACACAGATTTTAAAAGTTGTCATTAGTAGCGTCCTGAATAAATTTGAGATTTTGATAATGAATTTTACCATCTTTTAGTGAACACACACTATGATTGTGGCAATCTTCACCCCATTCTAAAAGATACCTGAAGATCCCCTGCTGTCCTAAGAAATACACTTTGGCAAGTAATGACTACTCCGGGCTCTGGTCCCCTTGCTCAGAAACAAGGAATTGGGCATTAAAATACCTTACAGCTTCAGGAGTCTAGGGTGGTGGAGAGCTAAATAAAGGCACAACTGCTAACAACAACACCACCACAAACACTGTCATTCAGATCTAAACACTGTGAGTAGTACCAGAATTTGTTACATTGGGAGTAATGGTAAAGGAAGGCTGAGTATGCTTCCTATGGGCTCCCACCCCCTACTTGCAGGGGAGTCTAAGAGACTCCCCTGGGGCTGTGACGGGTAGTTCCACAAGGGAACAAGCTACAATGAGACCTACATTCAAAACTTGGTTCTGCACTAAACAGACATGAGACCTTAAGTTATTTAATCCCTCTACTGTACCTATTTGTTTTATTAATATATATACATATATAATCCAAGTACCTTGCATCAATGATATAAGCAAATGAAGTCATAACTTTATTATATATACTATGTGTCTTCCTAAAGAAGTATGTGCAGTGCAAATAACATTTTAAACATGCCCAGTAGAATTTTGTAAATGATTTTACCGAAGAATATCTATGCAGTAAATCACCTACTATTATTTTCTTTTATAATTCAGATTTTAAAGAGATTTTTCACTTTAAGTTATATATACTCCTGCTCAGAGGTACTGTAGAAGTACTATTTTCTGAAGGATATCCCAAGAATCATACGTCCAGTTGGGAATTATAAATTTTATTGTTGCTTTGGTCAATAACTAGGGTATTCAAACCATCACATCAGAAAACATCAAGTTCTAGGACACCAAAAATTAACATTTTAATTCAACATTAAGAAAGACCTCTGTCAAGGTGGCACTAAATAAGTCTGAACTGAAAAAATGACCTAGGTACTAGTAACAGAAAAAGAAACAAAGCAAAAGAAAATAATTTTTTCTTTTAGCTCTGTGGACCAAAGAGTTTTCTAGGATTGAAGATGGCAATTGAGACACAAGGAAAGTAGCACACTCATCTCCTATGAAAATGTTGTATGCTGTGCGCAGTCCCCGAGTTTCACGGAGAGCCTGCAGCAGGCAGCTGAGGAGCCGGCAGTCTGATCCCGAGCTGTGATGGGAGACGCCTGGGCCTGGGAAAGCCCAGAGGGATACTGGGGATGGCAGGCTCCCACACAACTTCACAGAGGGCCAATGGCCTTTGGAAGCTTCACATTTCCCAAACCAAACATGTTATTCTTTCCCTCAAACCAACTCTTCCTGCTCCTCCCCAGTTTGTAGTTTCCCATCTTACGATGAGGCACTGCCAGCCGGTCATCAACTGCTCTCAGGCCAACAACTTAAGAGTCATCCTGAATGTGCACACCTCACTTCCAGTTAATGCAACAGCAAATTCTAAAGTATCTGCTTTCAAAATACCATCACAATTCCAACCACACCTCTACTCACTAAAATTGCTAACCTAGATTACCACAAAGTCTAACCCCGCAGATATTCTCAGTTTGCTTCCTCACTTCAAGTAATTATTCAAGCAGCACCTCAAAGAGGCCTCCCCCATTCAGCGTTTCCTGATGTTCTTAATCATTTGTTCATTACCCACCTTTTGCAGTAGTTCTCAAACTCTCCTAGTCACCAGGAAGGCCTGTTAAAACACAGATGACTGGACTTGACCATCGGAGGTTCAGAATCATTAAGTCTGAGTGCGGCCTAAAAATTTGCATTTATAACAGTTCCCAAATAATGCTGATAGGACTGTTCCAGGAATCACACTTCGGAAAACGCTGCCTTGCAAAGGGTAAGCTTCTGGATAGCAGGGCTATTTTTTTGTCTCGAAGAAATTTATTCTGTTTAATTCACAAGCTGTATATATCTTATTAAAACAAAACAAAAACAGTGAAAAGAATACACTTTTAAAGCCTGGGCCCTTCCAGCCTTCCGAACAGAAGAGCTCTGAAAGTTGTACATACTATTTGACTGGAAAAAGACAACAAAATCAGGAATGGTGCCATGACATTTCATAGACGCAATCACCACTGTATTCCCAGCACACGGGAGGGCACCTGGCCTAGTACACATTGATGATATTGGTTTAACAAAGGAATGAAGAGAATAAACCTCCTTTAATGCAATAACATTTCCATAAGCATTAGATTCTAAATAATCCACACCAAAACATTCCTAAAACAAACTGTAGTATAAATATACATATATATCTTTTTTAAATGGGCTATTCACGAAATTGGAAATCTGGATATTACCAATCATTATTAAATGCACTGATAATCAAGATAGGGATACACATTCAATAATCACTAATTCACAATTGAGTACTCCATTTACTGAATCTCACTTCTTCAGAAGATTAGGTGAAATGCCTGATTATATTCCTGACATCTATGGGTTTCTAGGCATTTTTTAAAAATTTCCCTATTACTCATGTTGTCACTCCTCTTTTCTAACATAAATTCTTATCTCATAGCAGCTAGATTGCACTGAAGTTCTTGGCTCCCAATGGTGTGTACAAATTTTAAAACTGTGACTGCCTGTTTCCTTTCTGTCCAGCCTGCCTGTTTCTAGACAGCTGCAAGCTAATCTGACGCTTATGAGCCCAAGAAAAGGAGAAAGGTCCTAGAGAGACCGCCAGGAGTTGGGCCAGAAATGTGTCTGAAGCAGGAGGAGGAAAGAGAAGAAATATACCAAACAATAAAGGAAAGGAAAAAAAAATGCCGCTACTCTTGGAACAAAGTACATTTTCATCCGCGTTGAGGAGCAGAAGCCATGTCTTAGTCTGAGCTGTGGGTGGACACGAAAAATGCTCCCTCAGGGAGGTGGGGAAGGGGCTGTATCATGAGTCAAGGTCTCTCTGTCTTGGATCATCAATCCCCTTTGTAGCATGAGTCTCACGTGGGTTACCAAGTACAAAGCAGGAAATTCCTCACAGCACAAAACACTCGCTAAAAGTTCTTAGAACAACACTTGGCTCTGGTTTCCTCTTGCCTAACTCTAACCCCATTCTTCATTTTGCCATGGGGCTGAGAGGTGATGGTGGATGTTTTTGAGCACATGAAGCTGGGAAACAGCAGAGGGGTCATCAAAGCTTGGGCAATTCCTAGAAACGATTTGGCAACCTGATCAGATAAGTGTTGAGTTGTTACTTCATGTTTACGTGAACACAATATAGCAAAAGCTTTTGATTCCATTGGCAGATGTAAAAAGCAATTTGAGTTATTTCTTAAAAACGTACATGCATCTCTTTGCTGACTATTCATGGTGAATTTTTACTCCTATGTTGGCTGACAGCCAGAACTTGCTAGAGTAGAACTCTGCCACTTTCCAGCAACTACGCATTCAGGAAATAATAAAGCCAATTTGAATACAAGTTCATGTCAAGTAGCCAAATCTGCTCTTGATTTTAGCTCCTAAATTTCTTTAGGAACCATGATGTCATTGCCTCTTCTAAGCTAACCATTCCAAGGCTCCACATGATTCACAGCAAAAATTCCAAAGTAGTTACCATGGCACCAGTGATTTTTCATGGTCTCATGCCTCTACCTCTTCAGTCACTTACTACTCCCTGTATCCTCTGCTTCAGGGGTACTGTGCTACCTGACTTCTCCAAACACGTTGCATTGTTCACTGCTGATGCCAGTAACTTCTGGTGCAATGCATGGGCTTTGGCACTGAACAGGTTCAAAGCTGGTGCCCTCAATGAATAATGACCTTGGGCAAGTGTCTTCAACACTGAGCCTTAGCTTTACTGTCACCAAAATGATGATAAGGGCACCTAGGTCGGAGGGGCACTGGGAGAAGTGGAGTGAGATAACATCTCTCAAGTTCTTAGGGAAGCCCCTGGATCACAGCAAGCCTTACCTTTCTAACTCATCTCTCTGCTCCTGCCTGTCTTCCAAAACCTGCCTTCAACGTCATCTCCTTGGTGCAGCCTTCTTTGCCTATGTCCACTCCATTTTGCCCTCAGCCAGACAAAAATCACATCTTCTTCTTTTGCTATTCAAAACTATGCCTTGCCTATACACCAATAATTTGTTTTCTTTTCATGATGCAGCACACGTATTTCATTAATCAGTAGATTCATAAAGGCATGTACAAACCAAAGACATTTGAGGTTTAATATTTCACATATGTAAATATGTAAGTATTCTATGTACTGGTAATAACTATGTTGATTATAGTAATTTAAAATATATTGGAACGAAAACCGGCCATGTATGCAACATGATGAAAGTTGACCTTGAGCAGCACAGGTTTGAACTGCATGGGTGCATTCTTTATCTTACTTTATTATAAGCATACAATATATGATACATATAACATACAAAATATCTGTTAGTCACTGTTAATGTTATCAGTAAGGCTTCTGATAAACAGTAGGCTCTTAGTAGTTAAGTTCTGGGGAGTCAAAAGCTATACATGGATTTTCAGGTGCACAGAAGTCGATGACCCTAACTTCCACATTGTTGTGTATATCACTAGCACTTTGAAAGATACAAATCAGGTGAATCATAATTTACTTTTGCATTTCCACTTATTTTAAGTACTATTCTATTAAATGGGAAATCAATACATTTCAGCAATAGCTCACTAGTTGACCTCACATCAAGCAAGAGCTGGGGATAGCACATCTAGTAAAGGTAGAGACTGTGCTAAAATGAATATTGATAACATAATACTCAATATTCATCCTTTTCCAGGATTTGAATAAAAATCCATACGATAACATTTTTTCTCATATTTTCATGATCATTTTTATCACTTCGTCTACCACTAGCTTAGCTGAGCACAGGTCAAAAACTTTCCTTATGACTTGTCCAGAAAGCACTAAGAAAGCTGTATGCTCCAACAACGGTGCAATTCCACATCATCAAGGAATACTGAGACACTCTAGTGTGTTTTGGAGACCTTGAGTTAATTAGAATGCTCCAAGTGGTCAATGGAACGTCAATTATTTTAGACTCTTTTCACTGCAGCCCAGTAGTTAGTTCTCAGGGTTATAATTAGGGTATGCAGAGGGTGAGTACTTCCAATCTGTGGTTATCAAACACAACATACCAGTTGTCCATTAGGAACTTCTCAAATCACCACCTATTGAGGTGTAATTGGGAGAGACTTACACATCCATCAACACTTGGTTTCATAAAAATAGAGTCAAAGAATTATATATTTGACACATATTCTGAAGCCATGCATCAGAAGCACATTTAACATGTTAGCGGTGCAGGTATATTATAATCGTTATCAACAATTATTTTCTGATAATCTACTATGTGCTGGTGTACTAAGACATTAATAATAATAATAATAATAAATTAATGTTTTTTCAATGGAATGCTAGGGATTTCTACAGATTTCTTTAGCGATTAAAAATAACGTGTATATGCATCTTTGACTGCTTTTGACTGGACTTTTTTTTTTTACAACTACAGGGATAGACTGTAAGTTAGAGAAAACTGATAGTAATAGCAAATAATTCCTATTCATAACAATGAAAATTAATTTTGTCTGGTTGAGAATATTAAGTTCTGAAAGTCTAATATTCATTTAAACTGTGTTTAACATTTTACTGGTTATCTCAGTAATTAATGAACAAAATATTTGACATATATTCATTTTGTTTCTGTGAAGTATAATTTTACCTTTATGAAAATTATACTTTGATATAGAAAAAATGGTCTCTTGAATCCATAATTATATTTTAGTGGGAATAAATAACAAAATGTATCATGAGTGTTTGGCATTATATTTTAGCTATAAGATTCCTAGCAAGAAAATCAAGTAGTATTTCAGATCTTCTCTCTAGGTTTCAAGCTGATAGAAATTAAATTACAAATACAACTCCTCACATGTTTTAGTAATTCAGTCAGTGCACCAAGGCAAGAGACCTCATATACTGGTGGCCTAAAGAAAACGTCCAAAACCCTTTCAAGAAAGTTTATGTTTTCTTTAACATTTATAATTATTTTTTATATATAGTTTTTAATTAAATGGACAAATATGGTTGTCAGGTTTTTTTTTAATTGTTCAAATACGTTTGTCTCCATTTACCTGCTACCACTTCCCCCTGCCCCTCCCACCCCCACCTTCCTCCCTCAATCCCTCCCCACCTTGGCTCCATCCATGTGTCCTTCATACATGTTCCTTGATTTTATAAAGTCAAAAAACCTCCATTCTGAGCTTCAGATTTTTTGTTGGATATCTGTATCCAAAAGGCCTTCCTAAACTTAAGCTCAAGTTCAAAATGAATTCATCTTCCCCTCATCCCTGTCACTCCTGTCAAACAAGTTCCTTCCTCTGTATTGTTTCTTGGACATCCTTCCTAGCAATCCAATAGCTAAGTACACAAGTTGGGGCCTTTCTGCAGCATAACTACCAGTCATTTCATCTCAGGTTAATAACTAACTCCATTCCCATTCCCATTCCAGTAGTTGAGGAGCCACCGTCAGTCCCATGGTTTTTGTCAATTACGTTCCAACATATTTCCCTACCTCCAATATTGCCAACTCAAATGTGTGTCCTCATTGATCTACGAGCCAGAATGATCAATTAGATTAGAAATACAACTTTGACTTTGGCATAGCCTGGTTCCTATGACAGGATTAGGTTTCCTAACCATATCCTCTCCAGGGGACTGAGGTTTCTTCAGAAACCAGAAGGATCCCAAGGATGACAACAGACTATAAGTAGTAGTCCCAACTGCGGTGTCCATGCCAGACCTTGTATCTTTGATTAATATGACCTAGGGCACATGGCACATGACATTTGGTTAGGGGAATGAGCTCTTTCTTATCCATATCATAAAAAAGGAACAGAAATAACTTGCATTCACCTGTAATATATAAAGGATACATTTGCCGTTTTGCCCTGGGACAATATTAACTCCCCCTCCCTCTGTCATAATACAGTCTACAGTGTCATAACTGTCCAGATGTCCTGAAGAATATTGCACTGGTCCACCGCATCATGCTAATCAAGTCCCATGTGCAAGAAGTGGCCAACATGTTGGAGGCCTTGTTTAGATATAGGGGTTCCAGGAGGTAGGGTATACCCCTCATTATTAAAAAAGAGAAAAGAAACTATTACAAATTTTCAAAGTCTGTTACCTATGTTTGAGTTCAGGTCAGCGAAATCTTTAGGCACAGTTAATACATTTAAACAGTGCAAAAACTAGAAGGTTACATCTCTCTTAGATTCCTGCCTAGAAATTTTGTATCAAAAATCAGTAAGAAAAATTATATAAGTATTTATTGCTTGACATGCCAAATATTCTTAGTATAAAGGCTCTCCTGTTAGCATTATCAATTAACTCTCAAAACAAGAAGTAAACTGATGTATGAAACAAAAAATGGTATTCTAGATTCTTTCCAGTAACATTCACACCATTAGAGGGACACACAGGTAGTGTGAGATACAAAGGTTTCTCAGAAATATTGCTCAGATTATTTTTCTCTCAATCCTTACATGTTTTATACATTCTTTTGCCCTTTCCATCACATATTAAACTGTAATATTTATTCATGTTGGTTGGTAGACATTAAATATTTTACCAAATCCCTTATTTTCTCTGGTCTTTCCTCTTTTGAGTATTTTTAACATACTATGTTAACAGTTTACTGTTAATTTGCATTTCAAAAATATACTAAATAAATGTATAAAACATGCAACACATTTGAAATGCTTTATCATCACATAAAATAAGTATCATTAATATTTAAGTGTTCATGAGAAGATAATTCACGAGAAAATACATATAGCTAATAAACATAGTATGTTCAGCTTCAAAATAAAATAAATGTGCATTACATAAATAACTATTCTTTGCCACTATAAAACGTGTAAGTACTTCAAATATATTTCCCAGGTCTAATAACTGTGATTTAAAATTAGCATTATGGTAATGGTTTCTCAAAGGGGCAGAAACATATGTGAATTTATTTTCCATTTTATTCATTTCTGGATTTCTGAAGCTGCACTACAAAGAAAAGATAATTTCACTATCAGAAGAAAAACATTAAATGCCACCTAGTAACAAAATAATCAGGAGATATAAAGTCATCACCTCAGGATCAGACAATGGAGTGGGCTGAAATGCCTGCTGGGATCGTTGTAATGCCAAAAAGCCTTCTCAGAATAGCTTTCCTACAACTTACTCATATCCAACATTTTAATGGAAAAAAGGACTATTTATTTAGTTGAAAATTAAGCTATAAAAGCAAATACTTCCAGGATAAATAGTTCACACTAAGACATAAATGATAGATTGTTTCTGGGAAAAAAGGTTTTAATGATAGAAACAGTAGGTAATGCAGTAAGTACCTGGAAATACCAAGTGGACATTCTGTAGGGTGGAAAACAGATGGTAAACTAGATGCCCAGAACACTAAAGACAGGCTTTGCCTGATACCTAAAGGCATGTTTTATGTACAGACTCTTTAAAAGGCACTTGTGCAGAATATTATGCAATGGCTCTGGCCTAAAAGGAAGCAGCTGTGGACACAGATGTGGTCTAGCTCTATTATTCAACCCCCTACACTGGATAGAAGCAGGTTAAGAGAGGTTTAATGGTGGCAGATAAGATATTTGGCCTATTTGTTAGACGTAATTGAATCTACGTTTTTGAGAACAGCTCTTGATGACGCACATTGTCACAAATCCAACAGAAGAAGGGCAGTTTAAAGTCTGGTGACAGGATGCAAGTACACTAACACAAATGAATGAAAAGTGGTATACATGAGAAAGACATATGTAGATAAATTGGGATGGAATTTTATATTTTGATTTGGAGATGTAATTCCTAATCTTGAAAGGATGGCCTCTTTAAAGAATAAAATGAATGTCCACATTTATGGATTTTGGATGATTAAGAAAAACAAATTTAAAAAAATCAAGATTATTTTTGTGGGTATTGACTACATGATTATTTTAAAGTATTCAGGTTGATAAAATCATCAGGAAGTAGATAATCCCAATGAGATTTTTTATGTAGCAGAAAGAGGATTAAATCTCAGGCACTCCAATTCTGAACTCACCAGCATTTCTTAAATACCTAATCTATGTTTTTTTCCAGTTGTTTTCCATATGCCAAATTGGCTACCTTAATTGCTATTCTATCGAAACAGGCTCCTTTTAAATTAATAGTACATGAGAAATGTAAAGAACTCTAAATGCATTTTTCTCATTTAATTGTTACTTATCTAATTCATTCTGTCAGTATCTTTTGAGCACCTCTTATATGCCAGATACTGTTCTAGATGCTTAGGAAATATCAGTGAACAGAACCAATAAAAGTAGCTCTACCACAGTGGAGTTTAAATTTTAGTGGAAGACACAAATAATAAGTGTATGTAATAATAGCAAATGTATATAAACCAAGTATTAAGTGCCCTTTTAGAGGAAGAGAAAATACGATAAAGCAGGTTGGTAGTAGGGGGGTAGGGCTTCAATTTGAAATGGGGCATGGGAGGCGTCAGGCTAAACCACATCAGGAAGGCAACATTCGATTAAAAACTTGAAGACACAGGCACGGAGAAAATGAGCTATGAGGCTATCTAAGGAGAAAGTGTTCCAGGCTGACAGAACAGCCTGTGCAAATGCCCTCAGCGAGTGAGTGCACCTGGCATGCACAAAGAACAGTAAGGATTAGTGTGGCTGAAACGAAGTGAGGAGAAAGGTAACGAGAAATGAGGTAAATGCAAAAATAAAGAAGCTCAATTACACAGGACCCTGTAGGTTGTTATAAGGCCTCTAACTTCTCCTCTGTCATCAGAGGATTTTGAACAGAAGAGTAAAATTAACTGACATAATCTGCAATCACTCCAGCTATGCTGTTGTGAAAAGACAAGAAAGCAGAAAGAACTGCTCAGAGGTTTCTGAGGTGAATTAGTGCTAGGCATAATGTTAGCTTGACTATAATTTTTGCAGTGGAGGCACTGAGAAGTACTCACGTTCTGGATTATTCGGTAAGTAGAACTAACTGAACTTGCTGGTCGATTGGGTGCGATGTAAAAAGAATAACAGTCAAGGGTGCCCCAGGATCTTCGACAGCGCACCTGGAAGGCTGGAGCTGCAGTCAGCTGGGATTAGGAAGGTTACAGGTAGAGCAGGCTGGAAGCAACAATTGGTAGCTCTATTTGGGACAGATACGTGAACTCTTAGATGTGTGAAGAGGTCATGTATTGCAGATGGGTAAACGAGTCTAGAATTCAGGAGGAGGGTCCAAGCCAGAGATATAAATTCAGGAGCTCTCAGTCTGAAATTTACTGTCTAGTTAACAGAAGGAGAGAGGCACAGTGCTCATTGGTCCCTGAACATGTGCCAGGCACTGTACCATAACCTTTCACATTCCTTATGGCATTATATTCTTGTAACTCCCCTACTTTTCAGACAAGACCATTTTATAGGCCAGTAAATTAAATTGAGAAAGTCTAAGCCACTACTTGAGACTAACCAGCTTTCTTTATGGCAAGGAATTTTGGAAGAGGCAGAACTTGGAATCATAGGTAGGCTTTTCCATTAGCTATAGAGCCTCTCCAAGGCCCAATACAAATAGAAATGGAGCTTATATTCTGGCTATGATCAAGGAAAAAAAGGACTCCAAAAAGTGGATGAAACAGTGCACACAAATACCCCTTAATATCATAATAAATACCCTTAATGATGTGAATTAAGTTTAAAATTAAATTTAATAATTCTTTATAAAAAGAGAATGGAATTATAGACACTCTTTTAGTATTTCAATCAAAATGTTTAAAACATTTTAGTTTATTTCTTAAATGAATAAATTATATTCTTGAAATATCACCTGTTCCTCACAAATCGCTTTATTTTCATGTGCCAACATAAGCCAAATTGTGTGCACATATGTGGAACATCAAATAACCTATTTCTTCAAAACAAAACATAAAAGTAATGGCTTATTCATTTCATGCCATATTTTAAATGAAAAAATAGTAAAATTCTCTCTCCTGCCAATCATTTGGCTTTAAAAGTTTTGTATATGTCACTTCTTTTATACTTTTTAAGCATATTCAGTTATATAAGTTATGGATCTTCTCAGATAGTTAACTAGATAAAGGTATCAAATACCATTTTGGAAGATATTTAGGAGCAAAATAGAAATTCTAACTGTAAAATTCTGAACATACTATTAAAAAAAATAAAGTCTGAGAAAAAAATTGAACTACAAAATTGCTTATTACAAACTAACTATATTACTCTGGCAAAAACTGTTTCAAAATTTTCATTTATATTTAATAAAATTAACTCATAAACTGTTGTGTACATTAAATATACAAGACCTAGAGCTGTAACATCATAACATCTATTCCCTCTATTCATGGTGAACAGATGCAGAAATAGAATTTTCAAAATTATACAGACACTTTTTAAAAATTGTGTATATATATATATGCATATTATGATATAAATGATACATAAATACCCGGTTTATGAATTTACAATATAACTTTCAAAAAATAATTGTAAATCTAAATATTCACTGGGTTATGGTTTTATAGCAGAGGTTAACTCAAAGAACAAACATTGACTTAGCATTAGCATTTACAAAATAAACTTGTGGAGAACTCATATTTATTTAACCTTCTCTACACATACACACACACACACACACATTTATAGTTCCTATTGCTTCTTGACCTGTACCTACTATATATTAGCATGTACACCTTAGAACTTACTAAATACTTCACAAATAAACTAATCACTGTCCACTGAAACCCACTAGCAGTGCCTTAGCAGACATTGGAATGATTATTGTGGGACACTAACCAATGATAACCAATATTTCTCATCTTCTTGTTCAGCTAGGGCAGCTCTACATATATTTGTTTTGTATATGGCAGCTCCATGTAATATTTTCTTGCAAAGAAAAAGACTTCTGTTGCTTACAAAATAACTTGGAAAACCACTGTCCTAGAGATTTCTTAATTAAAAATGTACTTAGAATTATTGATGCATCACTGTTTCACATTTATGTAACAGAACTACAGAAAGAAAAGTGGAACATAGATTAATATTACTTTTCCAAAAGAAACAAGGCAAAATAAATCTACATTGTATAATTTACCAGTAAGTTTAACATTTGAAGCAGTACTTAGTATTGGTTTTACAAAATGCTGAGTTGTTTTCAGTAGTGTGCTGAGATGTACCATGTGCATGTTTACATCATAGTAAATAAAACACTACAGTACAAAAGGGCCCTTTAATAAGGCCTGGAGAAATAGTACATATAGAAAGAGAATGCTACACTTTATAGAACACTTCTCTTTGAGATCTTATTGGTTTTGGAAGTTGAGTAAGAGAGATTTAATCATCATATTCAACTTATATATGTGTAAATGAAGTGCAGTGACAAAAAGTGATTCACATAGAGTTGTAAAGTTGGAAGCAGAAAAGAAGGGGTCTCTCAGGTCCAGTTCCATGAAATCAGCCATGTCTCACATAGAACATACTGTGTGATGAACTAATGTGTTATGAATGTATTGCATTTGGAACTCAAGTGATAGTCCCTAAATATGGGGCTATAGAGGATAATTGCTGAGTATATATTAGAAATGAAATCTAAACCTAAAGAATAGAGCTTTTCTTTTGAGCAAAAACCTGAAGCAAGATTAGACAAAGCAGCTGTGTTTGTTAACCAAGAAACAACTTTCCTACGTAGTTATAAGAAAAAGGCTTCTGGTGCTTCAGCCTCTGGCATATGCTCAGTGGAATAATGGCCCTCAAAGATGTCCATGCCCTAATCCCCAGAAGCTGTGAAGATGCCTTTTACATGGAAAAAGCAATCTTGCAGATGTAGTTAAGGACATTGACATAGGGAGATTATTCAAGATTAGCAGGCAAACCCTATGGAATCATAAAGGTCTTACAATACGGACGCAGAAGAATCAGAGTTTGTAGTAGATGTGAAGATGGGAGAGTTCAGAGCCCTGCGATGTAACAGGACTCCACTTTATCTTTGCTAGTTTTCAAAGTGGGGGGAAGAGTGCCACAAGCCAAGGAAACTGGGAAGCTTCTGAAAGCTGGAAAAAGAGAGGAAATGGATCCCTGCCTGGACCTCGGAGAAAAGAATGCAGCCCTGCCACACCTTGATTTCAGCCCAGTGGGATCCATGTCAGATTTCTGACCTACAGAACTGTAAAATAATGTGTTTGTATCATATTTGTGAAATTTTTTATATCAGCAATAGAAAATTTATACACTCAGCTTATAAGGACATGCTTTCTTTATAAATAAAGAGATTTTAAAATTCATTCAAGAAATACTGAAAGTCTAAGATATGCCAGGCTAAAGGACTGGGATTGAAAGAAAACTAAGATGTACACTTTGCAGTCAGGAGTGAATAGTTTTCCCATGTATATCAATTGGCTTGTATGTACAGGTTAGTACAAGTACAGAAATCTTTATCTGCAATGCAGTGTGTCAACAAAGTAACTGAGAAAGAAGAGGAGGGATTTTTAGAAATCACCTTAAGCCAATTGTACAAATGAGGAAACAATAGTCCAGCTGTCCATTCATAAACTTTGGCAGATATACTACTACTTATTTTGCTTATTTCTAAAGTGGAAGCAACTTTAAGACTTTCTTCTATGAATCTGATATAAACAGTACCTAAATTTCAAATATGAATCAATCAGCCCCAGACTATTCTGAAGACAAATAAGCTCTTGAAAAAAATTTTCAAATTAAGGAACTGGTTCATATTTTCTAATGGTAATAACAGATTATTGAAGGTTCCATTATCTTTGAAAAACTGCAATTTAAAAGTAGTCGACCTCAGGATGATCTATATATTCTTATGAATACCAAAAGTGATGTCTTTTAAAATTAGATTCCAAGATAAGCAAAGCTACCACACATGGAAATTTATTAATATACTAATTATGACACATTTAAAGATAATTATGATACATCTAAAAATACACATCTGAGATATTTAGTTTCTTAATAATTTCAATTATTGCACATGACTCTAAGCTCAAAAAAAATAGAAATTCAAATTATTGACAATAGGGATAAAGAAGGATCAATATGTAGCTATGTAATTTATCTCTGTCTAGAATGTTATGTGTGCCTTCTCTTGATTGGTTCCCAACAGAAATTTTTCTATTTTAGACACAAAATTGATAAGACAATGATAAAAGAATTTTATCCTGAGGTTTTTGGGGTTTTTTTTCAGAGTTTCAACCTCTTAGCTTAACTTACATCCTGCTTATTTTTCTAAAGTAACTTTTTGGGCATAATTTTGTAAGAAAATAGAATAATAAAATTTAACTACTTCATTCTATGAATAATTTCAAATCACTTTTGTTGAACTAAACAGAAATTCTTGCTCCATTTAAATAACTAAAAAGTTCATGTAAAGAGACTATAGAAATAATTTTAAATCTATTTAGAGTAGTAATATTATTCATAGCTGGTCAGAATGGTAAATCATGTATTCCTTCATTAAATTTAATTTCACAGGTATTTACTTAGCACTTTTGAGGCAATAAATAAACCCTGATTTGGCATTGAGTTACATAGATTATAGTACTATATATACTAACCCATAAATAAATTAAAAAATTATCTTTGATTCAATGAATATTTTCTCTTTTCTAATTTAATTATAATACAGGATCCAGCACAAATAATGCCTCTTTTTAATTACAAAATCTTTTGTTACAAAATCGTAAGCACATAATTGTGTAACATAACAATATCACACTCAAGCACACCATATGACATTTTAGGTGAAATGTTTAAATTGTTGTTCATCTCATATGAGACATTCACATACCCTACCAACCACACTCAAGCAGGCATTACTTCTGCCAGATCCTGTGTAATCAAAAAATATAAATTATAATTAAAAATAACAATTATATTTTTCTGCTTAGGAAACTGGCTGAAGAACAGTCTAAGTAACAAACACAGAAAAAAATTCCTAGAGAAGAAAGGAGAAAAAAATTTCAGACCACACTTAACAGAAAAAAAAATTAAATAAAAAATGATCAGAAACTAAATTTAGATTATGAACTACTTTTCAGTATTAAAGGCAAGCACTCCGTTCATAGTATAAAGATTAATCATTTTCTTCATTTAAACAATATATTAAAAGTTCCTTCTTGTTACTTGAGTATCAAAATATATCGACATTGGTTAAAGGTAATTTGCCATCTATCAAAAATAACAGACAATGTATATTCTAAACAGAGTAAAATACACACAATTCTAATTAGAATACTTTGCTCATGAGGCATTCCCTACATTATATGTATAGTTTTTGTTTTTAAGAGGTCCCTTCATTTACAGAAAAATATTTCGATGTTCATTTGGTGGGCTCCGTTTTGATTTAAATATGCTCACACTGTGCCCACAGTCTAGAAGACTTGGGATTTTACATTATTTGTCATTAGGGTAAATTTTCCTTCTGGAGTTAATAGTTATAAAGTACTTCATCAATTGTCACAGAATCACTTTTTTTTTTTTTAATCTAATGAAGATGTTTCCCAAAGGACATCCTCTTTATGGAACTACCTCTGATAGCTTTCATTATAGGAACCTGACAGCCCTCTTGAGAAGAAAGATCCAAAAATATTTTCCACTATAGAATAAGTGCCCATCAGAACACATAACATAAAGAACCATGATAACGCTAAAACTGTCAGCCAATATGGCCAGCAGACTTTAGGTACAGTGCTTCTTCATGGAGCTTTTCTTCTCTTACATTTCTGGACCCATCCTCTTGCAAGTGGCAAGGGTTCTACTGGTGACATAGCTAGTAACATGAATGGTTCCTTTCTGGAACCCTTCCAACCTCTTCTGTTGCTTTCATACACGTGTGCGTGTGTCCTCCATTAAAAAACCCAGCAGCTACGGTTAAAGATTTTTCTTGTTAAATATAAAGCTCAAATCAGTGAGAGACAGAGGTAAAGGTCAGAGCCAATACCTGTTTTGTCCAATACAGCAAAGCAAATCAAAATTTTATAAAGTACTAAAGTCAGGCACTTAATTTTGGATTAATTCCAACTGAATGAAAATGCCTACTTGAGAAACACCTAAATAAATTCTTTGCATGGCTCTAAAAGAATTGTGACCCTTGAGTTACTAGAGAGAATTCGGGGTACACCAAAGTACCTAAGAATATTGGGAATCAGAGCCAGCTTGTCAGGTCTCTGAGGATTAGTTTTGTTAGTTTGTTTGAGGAGGGAAGAGTGGTTCCATTATGGTAACCTGAAAAGCCAAGAAGTTTTCACAAACATAATTCTCACTAGCCAGACATGCCTTCAATTGTGGTAAAAGGATTGCTCATCTGTACCATAAATGACAAATAACAGCTCTGGGCTTTAAATGTCATATGTTTGTGAATTAATCACTTCATCACTTTGTTTACTTATCCATTTATACATCGATCTATCCAGCCATTAAATATATCCAGTGCTCAGTGTCAGGCATTCGGCTATTGCTTCCCTCCCAACTGACAAGCCAGCCACTGTGGGTCAGCTCCACACATGCTTTCCCCAGTAACTAAGTCAGAGTCAGTCTCCCCTTCTCACCACTGACTCCAGTCCAAAGGAAAGGAGTCAGAACCCTGGCATGGTTTTAACCTCTGCTTATTTTTATGGACATTAAGGGTGCCAAAGAGGGGGAAAGATGAAGCAAATTCAAGGTATAATTGTAGCCTGAAGACCTAATGAGAATAAAAATGACACAATTTATTTTAACATGCAGAAGTCCTTTAGTGCATTAACAGAAATCTAGCAGACCAAAATTTCCATCTTGACGGCAAAATGCCTGTAGAGTTATGCTCTTGTCTTTGTTTTAATAATCAGTTAAATGTTGTTCATTTGGCTTCTTATCAAATAAATCCAATTAAAAACTTACCAGCCACTCTCCTACAGTGCTGGTGGGAGTGTAAATTGGTACAGTATTCTTGGAAAGTGATTTGGCAATATGTACAGGAAGTTTTAAAGTATTCGTACCATTTGGTCTAGTAATTCCACTTCTAGGAATATTTTGTGAAATGATTTGCAACTTGAGGTTTTCTTAATACTTTTAAAAATCTTATTATTATTTGTAATAGAAAATATTAGGAAACAACACAAACGAGAGACTAACAAGAGAATAAGTTATGTCATAGCCATAAAGTAAATTGGCATATGACCGCTAAAAATGTTTTGGATCACTTAATACAAGAAAAAATGCTGGTGAAATAGACATAAGTTTAAAAGAGATATTCAAAAATAAATATACAGAATTATTCCATCTATGTAAAATATATAAATGATGATATTTATCTTAAGCATGTAAGATTATACTACTATTTAGATAGTAATACTATGTTAGATACATAAGGACTAATACTAAATCCTTATCTTAGATCCATAAGGTTAAAATTAGTTTTTTATTTTCTTCTTTGTATTATCTTAACTTTCTAAATAGAGAGTTTGTAGTTACAAATTAAAGAAATCCATAATCTGATATTCTGAAAGCACTTCGGGTTTGGTTGGGTGTTATACCAGGTACTAAGGATAAAAGTTCAAGCCTGAACCCAAAGACATAGATGATCAGAGCATGTGTTAGAGACTCCAAGAAGAGTGGCAAGATGGGCAGGAGAGGCAGGGAGGGGACAGCAGAGTGTCCAGTGGGTACTGAAAGAGCACATTTCAGACAGGAACAGTTAGGGCAATAGATACCACATGGAATTCATGGAGTGTTCTCTTTTCTACCATCCATGTGGAAGAATTCTCAAATTGAATTATTTTAGACACAAGGTATATTTAAATAAAATAATGTAGAATTTATTTCTTTACAACAATCTCATTTGTGCTACATCACTTATGAGTGGTATTGTTTAGGACAGCCTGCCACCAATGCCACCAAAACATAGTTTTTTGTAGTATTGCTTAAAATGTTACTTGTTCCAATTCTCTTCAGTTTATCTTTAATAAATGCTAGGTGTTAACTTCTTTTTCCCTTGATCTAAATTCTCCACTAAAGGGCAAAATAATTCTTAACTACTTCAATGCAGAGTAACATGTATTGCTATCCACTGTGATTCCTCCCAGAAGAAAAATTTAACAATGTTGCTTTTTTTCCCCACTTGGTCAACTGAATTTTATAAAATTTACTCCACAGTAGAGAGAAAATTCACTTTATATTCTGCCATGTAAGGAGAAAACAATTCTAGTCACCAGATACATTATTGCGTTAAAAAGGTACATACACAGCATGAGAATCCAGTCAATCATTCATAACGTGTTTCTCTGATCCCATTACAATGAAATCAGCTGGTTCAAGAATTTGCCCCTGAATTTGTTTACATAATTACTAATGTTTTTATAAAACATAAAAAACTTAAGTACATGGAATACTGTAGTACCGAGAAAATGTTCTAAAGGTTGTACTCCAATAAAGTTAATGGAAAAATATTGATAAGCCTTTTATTTCAACACAAAATTGAATGAAGTTAGGGCTTAGTAAAATAGAAGGCTTCAGCCACTTTCTGTCACTCATTTACATTTCTTTTCATCAGAGAGTTGCCTGAAGATGACAATCTAGATGACTCCAAGAACACAACCTTACTTGCATCTCTCTAATCCAAAATCAGTGGTTAAAAGGTGAAATGTTACAAGAGCATGGTGCATAATAGGAAACTACTAAAATAGTCCAAATCTCCATCTAAAAAAAAATTTAAATATATCAAGGTATCCATGCAACAGAATACTCTGGAGCCAGCAGAAAGTAGAGTTTATGAGTATAAGAGTGTGAGCGTGTGCGCAGAGAGAAAGAGGAGTGGATATGCATTTGTGTATGTTTGTTTATATATGCATATGTATGTATGTGTATACACACATAAATATATAAGTATATAGAGACAGAGAAGATGATCAAGATAAATTACTAACATAAAAATCACAAACTTCTAAATAGTGCATATAAAATTAATTCATAAAATAATAACGGTACTATTAACAATACTTGCCGACCAATTTCTATACAGGTGGTACTCACCTAAACACTTTGCACATACAACTCATTTAACCCTTACAATAACCCTGTATAATTGGTTCTATTATTCTCTCCATTAAATTGAAGAGGAAACTAAAGAACAGAAGTGTGTAATCACTCTTCTTTAGGTAATAGAGCTAGTGAATATATTTTGCTAATAATTCTTTACTTGCTCCTCATCCCACATACTTCTCTTCCTCAGCCCTAAAAAAAGATTATCTTTAAATTATGACACCTGGAAAGGTGCCTGAATCCACGGACTCTGTCTGGATTCAAAGGATGAGGGGACATAGAGAAAGGCAGTATTTGCGGTCACAGCCTGCTGCTCTCCCCACCCCAGTCCCAGCCATGAAGTGACCCAACAGTGGCTGCATTTCCCGACCCACTACCACAGCTTCTGTTGAGCAGCCCCTTTCCTATAGCTACCGCTCTCATTGGGTTTTAGTAACAGCTTCCTGTCCTTGTGCCTTTTGGCCAACAGGTGATAATAGTTTTCCCCTCTGGTTCACCTAGGTTGCTTCACCATTCCTTGTTATTTCTCTTAATTCCTCCACAACTAGTTAGTCCTTTCCTCAGAGTTTCAGTGACCCCTTTGGTAGTGTCACCTATTTCCTGCCAAGGTTCTGGTTCATACAGGAACACAGACAGGATTCAAAACCAGTTAGTTCTGTTCTAGAGTCTATGTTCTGTCTCTACCAACCAAGTAATACTGCCTGCTTACTGTGCTGGTATATATGTCTTTTTTAGTACTGAATGACTATGCAATAAATTATTGATTGGAATTTTACTTGGGAAGTAGGCTTATAGGAGTGAATTTAAAGTTCTATATTTTCTAGTTTTACAACGTTTAAATTTTATATTTCTCCAGTACAAGTACAATAAAGTTTTATATATTAAACATTAGCGAGATGACAACCATGGAATTTGATAACACTTACTATTATTGATTGCTCCTTTAAAGCAATTTGGTATACCTATAGAGTAACCCTCTTAGGACAGATAACCTATTTGTAGTTAAAACTGGATTTTACAATTTTGACTATAAGGCTTTCTTATAAAGTATGGATCATTATTCTATAACATCAAGGTCCAGTCCATGTGCTGCATATTAATAGTATTGGACTGCAAAAAAAAAAAAAAAATCCTTGAAGAGAAAAATAGTAAAGAATTATTAAGTTATCTCTCCTTTTGTTGGTAATGTGCCAAAGACAAATTTGGAGCTAGCTCATCACATGGAATGAGAACAAAAGAAAAAAAATTAATATACTTTTAACAATATAGTAGAGTGTAATAATGATGAAATGTTTTGGTTTCCTTTGGGACATTACTGATATACATTGAGTAAGTATGCTTCAAATTTCATCCAATCTGCATGATCAAACTGAGCAATATTTCACAGGGAACAGGAGTGTAAGTAACGACCCAGCCTCACTATGCATGCACTGCTCTGCGTAGCCGCAATGCAGGCAAGCCTTATATTTTGCCTTTTCCACCACAAACGATATTCCCACATACTTGTCCAGTGGTCACAGTGAGTTTCCCAGGGCATAATGGCCTCTAGAAAGGAAATGCAAATTCAATTGTAACAATTTTGTCTCATAGCTAGACACTTTGGAATGCATCCTTTCCAAAAACTTCAAGGATAACTACCATTTTTCTGATAAGTAAAGCATTTTTAATCTTCACTTGTAATTGGTAACCGATAACAGATAGGTATCCTTGGTATCTACATAGCTTAAGCAATATTTTATATTAGCACTTAACATCAAATTAACCAATTCTATTCAAGGAAGAAATCATAAGAGACCAATCTTTCTCTTTCAATTCTTTCAGACTTTCAGTCCCTCTCAATGTGAAATGTTAAATCCATCAATGGCACATACAATACTTCCTAAAAGCCAAATCTAGTTCACCAGGAAATAACACAAACCCAGAATTCCCCCATCTCTATGTACAGAGAGCCTCCAGATGTCACTCATATCCAACTCTGCTACCAAGAATTTACTAATGAATAACTGCCTGCAGTGAATATACCATGGCCCCAAATCCCTCAGCTTCAATGACGTCAAGACCTCAAACATGTGGGAAAAATCCAGGTCATTCATTATTGGAGCGTAAATGTTAACAATCAATGTCTCTAAGCCAGAGACATTATTCTGGCCTAAGACCCATCTGTCATCAACATCTAAATCAGTGAATATTATTTTCAAACTGTTTTTACTAGAATAAAGATAAAGTCTATAAGTGGGGCATGAATCAGAATTAACTATAAATGTTAAGTAAATGTTATATCTTATTATTGATTACATATAATTGTATATATATAAAACTGCTCAGTTAAACAGTAAAGTATTTAGGCACTGAGAGAGGTACATACTGACTTTCCATTCTTTCAACATAGAATATTCATAGAACAAAACAAAGTCTTATTTTCAGGACTGTAATAGTTTACTTATACCCAAAACAACATTTTTTTAAGTCAAAATGGTAGTAAGACTCTAGCACAAAAATGGCTATCATTTTTATGTGCCCACCTCAAGCCTTGCTCACATTATTAGGGGCTGACTGCCAAGTTTACTAGCTATTTACTCTGACTCCATAGATTGTAGCCACACATAATCCTGAGTAGGAATTTTCTGTATTAATTGTATTAATGAAAAAGGAATGCATTCTTTCTCTTGCCCATGCACTCAAATTAAAATAATGTACAAGAATCCTTAAGAAAGGAAATAAATGACCAAAAGAAAATAACTGTGAGTAAAAAAAAAAACTATACTTAAAAGCAAACAGAAAATGACTTCATTTTAAATAGCTATTTTCAGATTCAGAGCATGTAAGTGAATTTAGAATATTGTATTTAAAAGAGAATCTTTTTGATGATCCCCAAAGAGTTATTAGATTACTTATGAAGAATTTTCAGTTAAAACATTTACTAAAACACAAAATATTACCTTGCCCATGGATTTTTTTGTACAAAATAATGTTAATTAAACACTGGGAATGACATTTTTCAATCAATGCTATAGAAGCTGTTTCTCTTAAAAGCCTGCTCCTTCCCACTGGTTTAATGGGATTAACAACAAAGATGAATATTTAAAAAGGTGTGTGAAGATAAAACTAATTTGGCAAAGCTCTGTAATTAGCAGATAAATAGACGCTTTAAAGGTAAATATTAAGAATTCTTGTTTGTCAACACTGCACAATATTCCTGCATGCAATTCTTAGACGACATGACTGATATCATCAAATGAAGCAAGAAAAACTTCAGACTCCAGAATTAGAATTAAACTGATCAGTAGAGCAAGGAGGGCAGAGTGCAAGGGAGAAAAGAAAGTGAAGAAGTGATATATTGTCCCCCACCCCAGAGTAAAGGAAAGAGAGTAAAAGGCAAAAGGGGTTTTGTTTTTATTTTGCTTTCATGTTTTGAAGTGTTTATGCATTCTGTATTGCTCACGGGTAACTAAGCAAATAACAGTGATAGCAATGGGAAGGAATACACGTGTTTTACATTTAGTTATATTAGTTTTAGGTGGAAAAATGTAAAAACAATTCTAATTAGTGAAAATAAAATAAATATGAACATAAGCTGCATGGAAAATTTGTGAAAGACTTTGACATGGGCAAAAACAAGGCAAAACAACAACAAAAAAAAATCATTTAATGTGTGTCCTGACCTACTCACATATCCTGGTTATTTCTGGCTTTCATTGTTTCTGAGCCATTTTACAATTCCATAAATAGAAAACTGGTAGCAAGGCAAAAAAAAAAAAAGTGTCCAATGGATTGCAATTGATTCTTGTCCTGTGGATATCAATCAACATCTTTTTAAAATTAATTTCATCATTCTTTGTCTGACTATAAATGTGTGATACTTTGACTTCTCTGAATCAGCTTCAACGTCTTACCAGTTTCCTCATTAATCAGTTAAATAAAATATTTGGCATATATTCATCTTATATTTTTATGAGTCAAAATTCTTAAAAAATAATTATCCTTTAGTTCTATCCATAGGCATGTGCTCACACACACACAGACAGACACATATACCAATATAATTTAAGATGCTCTATATTAAGGTTAAACTGCAAGTACTTTTTCCCATATTCTTTTCTGCATTTTCTAAAATTTGTTTAATAAGCATGGATTACTTCAATAATTAGAAAAATATTGCTTAAAAAAATTTGAAAAGATATCCTCTAAGAGCTTCTGCACTATATCTAGCTCTTAAACTAACATATGTTTTTAATATCTGTGATTAGGTGACCCACTCAAAAACAGCCAGTTTCTAAAACACCATGCCAATACTTTCATTTTTAAAAACATGAGGAACATACAGACGAGGAACTAAGAATTGCTAATACCAATAAATGTGTCACTCTATCAATGTAAATGTCAGGGCAATGTATTTTTAAAGGCCTGTTGGATCTAGGCTACATCAAAAATTTAGGCTTGAAATATTTTTTTAAAAAATGACTATACCTTGGATTTTATTTGGAGAAGCAGTGAACTACCAATACAACCACAGGCAGTGAGGTAAAGTCCTTAATCTAGTTATTCTGGGCACATTATCCTCAATAGTTCCAAGGCCCCATCTAAATTTCTTAGAGTTTTTCTTTTTGGCTAACATAGATAAAAATAAATCTTTGCACTTCACAGCTTTCCATATCATAAAAAAAATAGATGTACTTAAGTTAGTGTAGTAATAACACTTAAAAGTTAAGTAAATAAATAAGTGCACAGGGAAAATAATTATCACAGGTTAGAAAGATACTGATTTCATAGTAAATGCAGAATCCTTATAATTTATCAATATCAGCAGTTAGAAACAGAAAATAGGTAACTTCATCATGCATCATTACGAAAATTCAGCCCATTTTCCCAGTAAATAAATCAATATACTTTGTGGGGGAAGAATTAGCTTTCTTCTACCCTTCTAGTTTCTTCCAGCTGGCCTAATCAAATTGACACCAGACAAATTAACAAGAGAAAACAACGAAATTTAATTACATACATACGTATGGGAACCTCACATACCACACATGAGAGAGTCAGAGACTCTACATGCATGAGAGGTTCAGAGACAGAAAGAGAAAATGAGGTGTATATGGAATTCGGAGCTAAGAATGAGGTAAGGCACCTTGGGACTTCAGAGGGGAAGAAAGTAATTCATAGTCTGCTAAGAAGAGCAGATGTTTGGTGATTACATGTTTTTTCCTGTACACAGATAAGTCATAAAAAGTTGTCTCTGGTAATAACTCCAATTATGGGCAAGGCTCGACATTTCAATACTTTAAGGGAGAGATAAGATTTTCCCATGAGCTCTCAAGGTCTCGATTGCCTTCAGCTCAAAAAATTCACATGCCAAAGTGTCACATCTTGAGGAGGCCAGTTCCGAATCCTTCAACTTGAATGGACTTTTTGTCTTATTGTGATCACTCAGAATAAAAATAAAATGTACTCTGAAAACATTAAAAATTAATCACAAAGGAACAAACCAGTGTTTTAAGATTTGTTACAGGTTGGATCATGCACCTCTTCCCCGACACACACAGGAAAAAAAGAAAAAGATTATTCAAGTCCTAACCCCCAGTGCTTGTGAATGTGACCTTATTCGGAAACAGTCTTAAAGATGACCAAGTTAAGATGAGGTCATTAGGTGGGCCCTAATCCAATTATGACCATGTCGTTATAAATAGGGGAACTTCGGGCTCAGAAGCATATACATACAGAGTGAAGATGATGCGCAGACACAGGGAGAACACCATTTACAAACCAAGGAATGCCTGGGACCACGAGAAGCTAGGAGAGAGGCATAGAACAGACCCTTCCCTCAAGACTATCAGAAGAGATAACCCTGCAGACGCCCTGATCTTGGACCTCTATCCTCCAGAACTGTGAGACAATACATTTCTGTTGTTTAAGTCATTCAGTCTGTGACACTTTGTTACAGCAGCCCCAGAAAACGCCGGGAATACAAAAATTGGCATTTAACTGTCTGATTTCACATGCTACTTATGATCGCAAAATAATATGCTGAATCTTTTCTATTCCTTAAGCACATGAATGATGACTGATTAAGATATTTTCTTAAGACTAATTATTTCTCCCCATTGCACCCTCCAGAACACATGCACACACACGCACACACAGAAAAAGAACAACAACAAAAAAACTGTGGATGGACTACGGTCTAATTCTCAAAATACAAATTACAACAGACTGTTCTGGTCAGTGTACAACAATTATTAGTATTAATGATGGTCAATTAACACCAGTTGTTTTACTGCCATAATTTTAAATATTAAGATCATTTCAAAGTTATATTTTACCTTGGATATCATAAAAAATAGAATTGAGACAATGGACTAAAGAAAAAAGATTGAAGACAAGGCAGAAAGTTAGAACAGAGGTAAGTTAAATGTTTCTGAAATGTTTATTAAGCTTAATGGAGCTCATCATCCATTAACAGATAATATTAAAGTGAGAAAGAACAGCACACTGAATTACACAGAGAAATCCCTTTCTTGTAGAGATCAGAGGTAAGTTAAAAATCACATTTTCTCTTACTCAGAAGATTAAAAAGTATAAATAAAATTTTCACTGACTTGGGAAAACATATAAAGATATATCTGTCTCAGTTTATTATGAGTGGGTTGTTTAATAAGCAAAAATTAAAATGTCAAAGAAAATATTATATAAACATTAGAACAGACTTTGCAACTGAGTTATATAATACACCATGACACCACCGTTAAGCATAAAACACTTTGGAGAGATAAAAAGCCTCAAGTAATTACAGTAACTACTAGCTGGTTGTTAATTGTAGGTCTGGGCAATAACTAGATAACGAAGAGGGGTTAGAGTTTGGGGTCGGGGAGATATTCACACGTATTACAAAGTTCTGTCTGTCCTACCTGCTACACACAGAAATTAAGTACCTAGATAACATTTAACAAGATGATAATACACACAAGGAGATATTTTAAAATATTGCATCAAAAAGGCATAACATAAAAAAAAAATCATGACTAAATTGAGTCAAGTGGATATGTGAAAAGTGAAGAAATACATAACCTAGAAGGTTCATTTCATCAGACCTATACATTCAGAGCTCTCTCTATACAGGACCCACATGAAAGATTAAGAGTGTTACACATTTCTTAATTCAAGTTTTTCATGTCTATGCATCTGTACTCGCAGTTCTATTTGGAGGATGAAAGTCTATGAGAAGTAAAATATGTTGAAACTGGGATAAATATTAGATACTATAACATTAATTAATGTTTAACTTTCCTCCAATGTCTTTTGAGTTTAAAAGGACTGAATTTTAGGGTAGGCAAAAAGATGAGTTCTCCATAGCAACTAAGCCAGAAAGTACCCTTTTAAATATTATAGTAGAAACAGAGGACTATAAGAAGCTAAGAGAGGACATGTGTTTTACATTTTAATTTAGTCAAACACATCAAGATACAATTATCTCTATATACTGAAAAGTCAAAGTTCTAATTCAAGCAACAAGTATATGGTACTGAATTATTTTAAAATGCAGGTAGCATTTAAAATTAATGAAACTTTTTTCTTATTTTCAGGTCATTTTCCAAAATTCCCTCTAGCTTACGATTTCTTAGTTGTTATGAGATGAAGACTGATATTTGGTCACCAAATCTCTTTGTTAATGTGAGCTGAAAAAGATGTCTAGGAGAAGTGCTATCAAGATAGGAAATACAATCTTCATGGTTAAAAAAAAAAATCAAGCAGAAACTTTTCTTTGCCTAATTCCTACTTCATATCGTCCTTTGCACTTTCTAGGAAAAAGAAATCAAGGCTTTCCCTTCCACAGAAACATGAAACATTGCTTTTGAAAGACTGGAAGCAACTGACTAAAAATTAAGCAATTGTTGCCAATTAAATCTGTAGTACAGCTGCACCCATTTAAAAAGAACAGCTGTTGAAGAAATAAAAGTACATTCTCTGCATCAAACTCCAAAACATTAAAAAACATAGTGACATTTGATTAAATGGATATTTATTAGAGACAGCTCCATATGGCTTTTACACAGATGCTTTTACATAAACACCAGCTTCTCCTTTTACACTAGAAGTTGAGAAGTGCTTATCTCTGAAGCAGACACACTTAGCTCCAATTTTGTCCTTTGAGAAACAATTTTTATTTTATCTTAAAGTGCATTATAAGCAGGCAGGACTGAGGATGGGTAACTGCACTCCAATATTTTGCATCTCTCAACTTTGTGTTCCAGAGTCTGCTCTCTTCATCTAAAATTCAATTTTCTCATCCTCAACTTTTACCTGATTTTTTTCCTTCCCATGTACTCTTGGGTAAAGCATTATCTACCCATTTAAGATAATATAAACCTACAGAAATAGAGAAAATTTCTCTATGCCATGGCTTTCTGGTCAGTTATTTTGAAACAAAAATATTTCCCAGCTAAGTAATCGATTATACAGTCATAAGAGTTAAAATAACAAGCAGGAAGAATGTAGCGTTTTCCATACTTGCCAGAGAAAAGTCATTTTGGGAGCTTGTGAAAAATATACATTTATCAAGTAATTTCCCTAGAGACTCTGAATCAATCATTTAAGCCACGACTCTGGGTAGAGTTTATGAGACTTTAGACGAGATCCTCTGAGCAACAAATAAAGATTAAAATGTTACTTGTACTCATTTCTTTGGCTGCTTCATTAGGTTACTTTATACAGAACTCAAAAGAACCAGGGTGTCCCAGGTTTGGTTAGACTTAGATTTAATATTGTAAAAGTCTTTTTATCCAGGTGACCAAGATCAGTAGTTGGTGAACAAAAAAAATCAGTCAATGCAACTGAGTCATGTAGAGGATCATTTAAACAAATTAAATGTCTATAAAATAAATATTTGATTTTCACTTGAAATATACATTTTCATACATTCATTCCCAACCTTTCTATGAAAGACAAGGCCCTACAAGACAAGTAGGAGTATTGGACTCATACTTGGTTTTCAATGTCAGCTTTAAAAGTAAGATAACTCAAATATCTATACTGCAGCAAGGTCCCCCAAATATTTCACAATTCTATCACCTACACCTAATTTAACATATATGTCATAGCCACTGGGTCTTCATCAAGCCATCCAAAAAAAGCATTTAAACAAATTTTCATAAAAACAGAAAAATTTTTTTCTGCTTATATCTCAAAAGTTAATATAGTTTTAATTAAAGTATGTAATTACATTAGTAAATATAAGTGGGAACAAACAAGATGGATGGTAGCATAAGTTTGGGAAAAAACACAACCGATGTACATCAGTTAGTGTTTTCAACAGAGAGACTAGAGAGCACTGGTTAGCTAGGTAACTGGTTAAGGGCAGGTCAATGAGAATTTCTCCTATGGTTTCATTTCATAACTTGAATGGTATTATCTTCACTGGCATCACTAGTTTTGTTTGGTTAGCTTCTCTCCCTGGAACTTCTTTATATGTTCTTGATTTATCTTTATTAAGATGTGGGAGACACTATTCACAGATATTCCTCTCTTTCTTGCCCTCCCATGGTTTTTAAGCTGAATAGAATAGCTTCTGGGCAAATTATGGCAAAAAAAAGTATGTAATCCAAAGCAAACCCAAAGCAAATCCAAAGGGACATCAGAGGAGGGAAACCTCTCTCCAAGAGGTGAAAATAGCAGACCAAATTAGGAAAACTTATTCCTAATAGACTCACAATAAATCAAGGTATTTCTTTAATAATATGATTCCCTGTTAATTTCACAAGTGCTCTCTCTTCTTTTAAGAAATAAAACTACTAGAAAACATAATTGATCTTATTAAATTACATAATGTCTAGTACATGCAGCAGTTCATCCATAATCATAATGAATTAAAAATCATTATGAAAGTGTCTAAGAAAGAAGGAAATAACTATAAAACCCTCTATATAGCAAAAAAAAAATATTATACAAACTAAAATACGTTGTATTGTTTTGACTTGGCCTTTTACCCTGTGATTTTTCTATAATTAACTATGTAATTTTATAGCAGTGACACTAATTGCCAAATCCCTCTTACTGCTTGGCAACTGACACATCTCCAAGAAGACACAAAATTATATACACATTCTCTTCAAAGATAGTGGGGAATTTGGCCTCTCAACTCTTAAATGGGGCCAGAAAGCTAGAGCAAGAACTTCATGGACAAATTTACTCATCCTCATTGCCATCCCCATAGCCAAAAGAGAATTTTTTCCCAGATACTTGCTTTTGTCAACAGTGGTATAAAGGTCTCAGAATATGACGATTAAATCTTGACAAACTAAGACTTTTAATCATTCAGGAACTTCAGGTTTAGATAATCCACGTTCTTGGTTTTGCTCTCTTATGTACCACGCAACTTCTTTGCTGCACTGGCATTAATCAAATGAAAATCAATTTACGATTTTATTACACAATGTTCAACTATTAACATGCAAAAGAATTTCAAGTAATGGGGAGACTCTCTTAACCAATTACAGCTGCATAAGTCTCTAATCCAAGTGTCCTCTGTGTAATTTGAATCACTTTCCAACCACAGTTTTTGCCATGCTGGCCTCAGGAAAGCATTTCATAAATGTGCTCATATCTGATCAGGAGCTCAAAGGACCAACATTTAGATAATGTGATCAGCAACCAAAATGTTTTCTTGCAGTGAGACTTATTTTTCTTAACTTCTTTTAACTCCCGGCAAAGGGTAATTTTTCAATTCTGACCCTCAATAACAGACACAAGAGATGTGTCATGATAGATTAGAGGAGAATAAACTGAAACAAATAGAAATATATGTAAACTTCAGCACTGAGCAATGAGGAGGAGTGACAAAATGGTCTTCTGGAGACAATACAATCACCTTATACTCCCCCCAAAAGAGAGGAGTCCATCAGTACACATAGCAATGAAACTTTTAGAACATACTGCATTTGATATACTTCATACAAAGAAAAAACAATTTATTCAATGTTTTTCAATTTCTGTTAACTGTTTAGGTTGTCTTTGAAGAGAACGAGTAAAAATGTTTTAAGAGGAAAGAGTACTTAGGAATAAAAATACCATAGCTCAATCACTACTCCTGAGAAATAGTAAGGTACTACCTAAAAATCAAAAATCAATCTAGCTAGTTGCTACTTTTCTAAGCTGAAGTATAGATAATAAACCTGGCCATGAGAAATTGTGTTTTAATAAACTTGAAAATGTCACAGGTAAACATTTCAAATTAGGGTAATTATTATCACCTCTTTTATTTAAGTGGTGAGGAAAACACATAAGAAAATTCATGGAAGACTTTTCAATTAACCAAATATCTAGACAAAAATGCATGTGCCCAAATTTTGTCCTGAAAATTACTTAGAGTTCGTAGTAAAAGAGGAACTTTTGCAGTTAGTATAAATAATATTGAAAAACAGTCCATAAAATACTGGCATTTTCCTGGTGTTTATGAGGATTTTGTAATATATAATTATCCCTTTAAAATTTGTTCTGATTACAAAGGAGAAATGTCATTTAAATTATATTTCAAAATAGGTAGTATATTTGGATAAAAAGTATTATTTCCTGGAAATTTTTATAAGCATAAGAAACTTTTATAAAATTACATTTACAAGCAATTTTTAATTTTGGGGACTACATCTACTATTATAGAGCTATAACTGAGTATCAAGCACTGTTACGTACTGAAAATACCAACAAAAAAAGAATAAGATTCATCATGGACTCACTGAAGGCAGTTGTGTAATGAGTAGAGTTAGGGGCTCTAGATCCAGACCTTATTAATCATGGACATAAGCTAAGTGTTTCCAGAAGCTTGACCTGACGAAGGTATATGAAACACAAATGGCTGCGTAAGTAAGGTGTTTATGTCTGATTACAAACCATCACTATATTTATTTTCTCAGTACCCTCTTTGGAATCATTTTCCTTCCAATTTAGCAGACTGCCTCCAAACATGACTTCCTTGTTTATTCCACATAGACCAAGCTGTCAATAGGAATAAACCACCCTTGATCCAAGAGCACTTTAAAATATAAACTGTACATGAAGAACAATTCCTAAAGTTAATTATCCCTCTCTCACAATCATAATTATGAACATCACAACTGATGTCAGACTATTTTGGAAGAACGTGAGTCATCTGCGGAACCATAAAGTCTGAGACATTTTATTTATTTGTTTTTAATTAATTATTTGAGAAATGACTACTTCCGAGATTTCAAGAAGCCAATTTGTGGCTTCTGGCAGAAGATTAGATCTGAAGAGAACTGCTTCCTCTGGTGACAAAGAAGACAGGCAAGCTGTTGGAGCAGATGGGTCATGAAAGGCTTTTTAAGCTCCATTTTTGGTTGGTATAAAGGCAGGGAGGGTGGTGTGATGTTTTTCAAAAAGGGTCCAGTTACGGTTTAAGGGTCTCACTCCCAAGGCTAATGTACTCAAAGACAGAGAAAAAGAAATCTTTCTAGGTTTCTTCCTCTTACACATAAAAAAATGTTCCTTTCAACCAGTAATGTAATGACTTTAAAATATAAAACTCTTGCACTGCCTTTAAACCTCACTAGTACATTGAATTACATGTGGAAGGATACATGATTCTGTATGGGACTGTAAACCATGACGGGGCAAAGGCTATAAGAAGGACAGACTTGAGAGTGAAAGAATACGCATTCCCTATGTGTGGAACAAAAATACTATTTGTTTATTCTTGGCAAAATATTAAAAATGAGGCTTTTGGATTACTCAACAGTGTATATTTCAGGTAGGATTCAGTAGCCATTACTCTATTTGGCGATTTAATTCATACCATATTCTACGCATATTAACTCAATAATCATAATTATATATTAATGTGTTAAGAACTAGCAAAAACAAAGAGGCTTCAAGCTGTTTTATAAGCTTCTTTGCTAAAATTCAGTGAAACAACGCATATATATGAAATGAATTCCCTCAGTGGAAATTACTTTGTCCCTCTACTTCTTGAACTTTCGAGTCAAGTAAAGAAACTGCTGGTAACAAAATTTAGTTATCTTTAAAAAAAAAGCATTATTTTTTTTCCAGTTTAATGTACGCAGTACTCCCCTTAGGAATATTTATGGCTAAAAAAGAGATATTAACTTATTGTTTATAGTAATAATTTAGCTCATCAATCTGAACTCAAATTTTGAACAGTTTTAAAAACAGATGTAATATCTTCATTCACTCACATATATATCAAATCAAGAGAGAAAAATTAGAATATTAGAAATGAGAACAATACTGAAAAATAAATCTTATACTAAAAATAATCCTTCTAAGAGATAAGTATTACATTTCAACATTAATAATAGCAACTAATTTTGATTTAATATCAAATACTTTTGTATCAGTTTAGAAACAAAAAAAATAGACAACTTAGAGACTGGTACTATTTCTATGTACATTGCAAGATAAAGGAGATGCTTGTAGAAAAATTTTTCTAAGTGTCATACCCACAACTGGAAGTAAATATATGTAATCATTGGGTAATGTTGAAAACATTACATATATATGTTATTTTTAAACAAACAGGAAATATACCTCAATTTTGTTTTCATTTTGTTTTGTTTTCATCAAGATGCTGGTCTAAAAAAAAAACAACAACACAAGTCAAACACCAACATATGTAGATATGAATTCTAGCTCTTCCGTATACCTCGGACAAGTGATTTAACCTCCACAAACCTCCAACTCAAAAAAAAATAAATAAATAAAAGGGAGAAGAAGAAGAAGTAATGAAACAAATGTACAGGGCTATTGTGAGGATCAAATCAAACAGTATACTGTGGCAAAAATACCGAAAGCTATTATGAATCCAAGATAACAACTGCTCATTTCTTGCCAAATCTCAACCACACCTATTTTTGGCAGCTTTTCTAACCACAAGCAGTTTATTCAGCCAAGCAGCTCTAGACTAGGTAAGTTCAAAACATAACTAGCTATAAACAGATATTGAATTCTACTCAATAATATGCACACTGATAAATTTCAGGGAATTATACCCATGTCTGAAAATTATTTGGAAATGCATCAACTGATAAGGGGTTAGAGAGATGGATGGATAAGTTATTAAAACCTATACTGTTAAATGTTAATGGTAGAATCAGTTGTGTACATGGGTGTTCAAAGTTCTTTGAGCTTTTCAATACGTTTGACATTTTCCATATACAAAATTGAGGGTGGGGTTGAGGGTAGAGTGGGGATAACTACTCATCTGAAGAACTATCCAACTACTCATTGAAATCCCCAAATCTTAAAAAATTCTGAGGTTCAATTCCAGATAAAGGGAATGGTGGGGAGGAACTGAACTGCTTTCCTCTTCAAGTCAAAAATGCTTGGCAAGGAGTTATGAAGATATTGAGAATTTTAATCAAAACACAGGAAGCTGGAGCATCTGATGGATGAATCATCCAAAGAAATCAACAATTATTTTCCTTTCTCTCATGATGTAAAATACCACATTGGTCGGTCATGAGATCTCCTCTATCTTAAACTGACCCTGTTAAGGAATATACTAATACTTGTTGACATAGGAGAGAATGTGTTACAGAAAAGTGAGTCTCAGCATCTCATGT
The DNA here is from genome assembly GCF_021234165.1 of Pteronotus mesoamericanus. Classification (NCBI taxonomy): domain Eukaryota; kingdom Metazoa; phylum Chordata; class Mammalia; order Chiroptera; family Mormoopidae; genus Pteronotus; species Pteronotus mesoamericanus. The sequence continues at coordinate 22,757,557 of NW_026555310.1, forward strand.
TTCAACCTTCAGGAACGAGGCCATGTGTCTGTAACTGTCAAAACCATGTCTCCACTGCCCTGTGCCCTATTTCCCTCCCACCACGCCCCAGCCCACAGGTGGATACCCACACTTGTTTTATGTCTGAGAGAGAAGATTTTAGCAAAAACCTAGGGTCATTTTTAATACTCCTATTTATCTATCTAGATACTGAATTATTCCTTTTGACTTGTGGCCTTAATAGTTTGCATCTCAAGTAGAAGTACTATTCTTTATGATCTGGTAAAAAATAAGCATTTGTTGAACAATGGAGCATGAGTGCATTATTCCTGGAACTGGAAGGCTGGAATCCCTTCTTACTTGCAAACTCCATGATAATTATCATGATTATTAGGGCTATCAATTTCTGGCACAAAGTATTTTTTTTGCTATGATATATTTAAAAATGAGAAGAAGAGGTATTTATAGTGGAAATTAAACTCACACTTTTATGTAGCTCCTCCAGATTTCAAAAGCAGTCCCTAAACAAATGTATAAAACCTTTTTGCTCCAAAAGATTATCCAATGGACTTTGAAATTCTTGAACATGTCAGGAATATGTATCTTCTTTTGTATCCTACTGGTGAGGCCGTGCTCACCAAGTGTTTGCAGAAGGGAGAAATATCCTCAAAACACAGCTCGGCAGTGATGATACAAAGGGAATGAGGGGCTGACCCACTTGTGCTAAATTCCTAGACAGTATTAGTAAGAGACAAGGCACTTTCTCTTGTTTTCCTTTTCTTTTTTTTTAAACCCATAAACAACAGTGACCCTCTTACACTGGAGAAACAAATGCTCAGCTGCCATTTCATTGCTAATGGCAGAAAGGAATACAGGGCAGTCAGCAATTATATTCTTAATAATTTTAAATGTATAGTGTAATAAATCCTGACATTTTCAGCCCACAGATTCAAAACAATTTGATGGAATTTGCCAAGGGTTATAATTTTGTTGACATATCTTTTTGCTCTTTGGGGAAGGACTTTTCATCTAAACTCCAGGCACTGGTCTGAATCCCTGCAGACTCAAGCATATGTTCAAAAGACTCACAGTCTATCCATCTTGGATAATTTAGATAATCACATGGAATGAATTCCCCTTCAGTGCCAACTGCATCCTCCTGTAGTAGGTTCACAAGACACACGATGCCACGGGATGAAATAGGGGGGACAATGATCAAGATGGACTAGCAATCTGAAACTTGTCCCCAAGTGTCCATATTTAGGGCAGAAATATCATTGATTTACTCATTTACTTGGTCAAGTTTCTCTGAATGTTTCTTGAAGTTTTTATATTAATTATTTTATATGGCAATCACAGAAGAGCTGACAATCTTCATTTATTGGGATCACAACACTCATCAAATCTACCTCATAAAACTCAAATATGATACAATCAAACATTATATAGCACAATGTACATATCATATTTGCTTCTCCTTTACCATCTGGCATTGATATTACCAAGGTATTGATTTTTCCCAGTCTAAGGACATTATAAATCAATTATAAGTTTGTGACATTAGTATTATTTTGCTTGTCAATAATAGCAATGTTGTGATAGTATTTTTCTTAATATTTTTGCAGTCCTCCAAATAAGAATAAAAAACCAAAAGAACAAACTCTTTTATAGACAAAGGAAAGGACAATAAATTGTATAAATTTCAAGTGATAAAAGCAAAGACATGCAAGTTAAGCAATACACCTAACTTTAAACTCTGTGACTTCTAGTACAGACCTAAATACAAACTGAAGCATTTAAACAATCTTTGTGCTTGTGGCTTCTTGGCTTCGAATTACTTCACTCCCATTTCTACGTCTGTGCTTATCTAGGACCAGCCTCTTGCATTCCTCCCCCCGCCCCCAGGTACATCTGCTTTTCAACTTCTTCCTTTATTAGGAGTACAGCCTGCATCTTCAGCCCATTTTAAGTCTCAATTTATATTCGAAACACAAAACCAAAGGCATTTCCTTTGTTCATTACATGCCAAGCATGCTTAAAGTTAATAAATCATTTAATTAGGCAAAAAGGTTTGCAAAAGATCTTTGCATCATGTTTCTCCCCTTTACTTAGATCTTGCCATAGAAATCACATGGAAAAAGCAAGTGTGAGATCACCAAGGGCACTTGGCCCAAGAATTTGGACATTTTACTGATTTCAATGTGGGAGAAAGGAAGAGGAGTCCAGGAATTTTCAAAGATATAATATATATCAGTATATATTATATTTTCTCTACATTTAGCATAAGAGGTAGCTGAAAGAAAAGGAAAACCATGCCTCATTAAACAACATCAACAGTAATCTAAAGAGACTTCTTAACAACTGATTAGGCTATCAGGATAATCTGGCCTTTGAAGATTCAACAATTACAGCACCTCCACATCTACACCATAAGAAAAAAAAAAAAAAGGAACACAAATTCATCTGCTGTGATAGGCTGAATAATGGCCTCAAGGATATCCAGATCATAATCCCTGAAACCTGGGACTGCAGTGCTATAGGGCAAAAGGGACTTTGCAGCTATGACTAAAGATTTTGAGCCCTGGCTGTTGGGGCTCAGTGGATTGAGCACTGGTCTGTGAACCAAAGGGTTGCTGGTTTGATTCCCAGTCAGGGCAGATGCCAGGTTTACAAGCCAGGTCCCCGGGGGAGGGGGGGCATTTGAGAGGCAACCACACATTGCTGTTTCTCTCACTCTCTTTCTCCCTTTCCCTCTCTAAAAATAAATAAATAAAACCTTTTAAAAAAAATATTTTGAGATAGTGAGAGTGTCCTGGATTATCTGGGTGGTCCTAAATGTCACAAGCATCCTTATGAGAGAGGCAAAAGAAAATCTATGGACAACAGTGGCAGAGGCAATGTGAGGAGCGAAGGCACTAAGCAGATGGCTTTGAAGATGGAGAAAGAGGCCAAAGAGGCCAAGAATGCAACTCGAGAAGCTGGAAAAGGAAAAAAAAAAAAAAATCCCCTAACATCTCTGGTGGGAGAAACACCTGCTAGAACCTTGATTTTTGTACCAATGAAACTGATTTAATATTCCTGACCTCCATAACTGTAAGAGAATAAACGTGTGTAGTTTTAAGCTACCGAGTTTGTAGCAATTTGTTATAGACGTCATAAAGACACTAATATAATTACAATTTAAAGATAATTTTTGTCTTCAAAATGATCACCTGGAAGACAATGAAAATCCAAGGAAACAAAAAAAAAAACACTCAAAATGACTCCAACTGACAAGATACATATCCAAAAATATATAAGGGATTTCTATGAAAAAATGAGAGGACAACCCAATAATAATAAAGTGGGAAAAACACAAACTGGCATTTCATGAATGGCTCCTAAATATGTGAAAAGAGGTTCAACTTCATTATCAATCATGAACATAAAAATTAAAACTATAGTAAATTCCACTTATACCCATAAGACTTGTTGGTGTGTAAAATAATGAGAATTCACACAATCTGTTAGGGAGAGTGTATATTGTTATACCCACTTTGGAGTGTGGTTTGGTTCTTCCCAAAGAGTTGAATAAGTATAAACCACATGACCCAGCAATTCACTCACAGGTTTACACTTTGAAGTTATAGTTGTACATGTGCACTAAAGGCCACATACAATTTAATGTATATTGTTAGTAATATTAAAAAATATTGGGAAAATCTAAAAGTCCATGAAACATCAATGGATAAATATGTGGTGGCATAGTAGCTTCAGACAATACATTAACATGTAATGAGAAATGAATGAACTGCAGTAAGTCCTCACTTGAAGTCTCTTGGTTCTTGGAAACTGCAAATTTAAGCAAAAGGACATACAGCAAAACCAAGTTTACCACAGGGTAAGTGATACTACCAAGAGTTAAGTACCTATGTCAAATTTCTAATCACAAAAACATCACCAAACTTCTAAATAAAGACCCAAAACACTTACAATATTAAACACTGAAATAAGTGTGAGCTATATACATATGGTTAAGGGAGATTAATAAAAACAAGTAAGATGATTATTTTCCAACTGGCTTATTGAGTACAGGGGTCAAGGGTGGCCAGAGCCTCTCGCAGCAGCTCAGGGCGCCAGGCGGGAACCAGCCCTGGACAGGACACCCTTCCATCACAGGAGGCACCCTCACGCCACCCACGCTCACTCAGACTTGGACAATGTAGACACAAGTCACCTAAGGTGCACATCTTTGGGATGTGAGAGGAAACCAGAGTGCTGGAGAAAACCCATCTAGACATGGGGAGAGACCTGCAAACTCCCCACAGACGGTAACCCTGGTCTGCAATCTTTTCTTTTTCCCCCCTCATCGACATTATAACAAAATGACATTGATCAAAATGATATATTCAAGGAGCTGCTGCATAGTAATTGGCATCAATGTAGTTGACTCTAAAAAAGTTGGGTGAAAAAAAGCAAGTCACAGAAAACTGAACACAGTATAAGTCCAATATTATAACATTAAAAAATAGACAATACTAAACATTATATTTTTAAAGGATTCATCCTATTAAAAACAAAAGCAAGAGAATTATTTTTATGAAACTCAAGATATGGCTCTGGCCCTGTGGCTCAGTTGCTTGGAGCATTGTCCTGGGCACCATAAGAGTGCTGGTTCAATTCCCGGTCAGGGCACATGACTGGGTTGAGGGTTCAATCCCCAGTTTGGTTGCCCATGGGAAGCAACTGAACAATGTTTCTCTCTCCCTCTCTTTCATTCTTGCTTTCACACTCTTCCTCTCCCTTTCTCTAAAATCAATGGAAGCATGTCTTCAGGTAAGGATTTAAAAAAACAAACAAAAAATCTCAAGATATGGGTTAACTATGTAAGGAAGAAAGGAATGGATCAGCATAGCGTCCCCAGGGAGCTACCCAAAAAACAAAAGCAAAAACAAAAACAAAACCGACTGGTCATGCTCTGTTTCTTAAACTGAACAGGAGACTATCAGTTTGCTGTTCTTCAAATTATACGTATATACACTCATGTGCATAATATTCACAACTATTCGTGGATAGTTTTCAAGTGCAAAAATTCAATGATAGAACTCATCAGAACTGGGATAACAGCAAACTAGACATCATTTCTAAGAGCTATCTCCCTAATTGAATTATTCATTATTGATTATTGAAAAAAACTAAAGGTCTTACAACTTAACTACACGTAAGATCACACACAAACTTGCAGTGAGCATCCCTTAAAATGTTAACTATAAGATATTTAAAAGGTTTATCATGTTGGCAAATAATCATCTTTATTTAAAAAGAGGGTTTATATGCACTTTTTAATATCTTTAGATATTTAGCTGCTTATGTTCCCAAACTTTTGCCCTTTAATCCAAGCCAAATTTTAAAATTCCTCAAAACAAGATTAAGCTACACATTCCAACATCTAAGAAATTTCAGAGGAAACCCTGATAAGATTTAGAGTTTAAACCACTATTTTTTTTCCTCAGGACATATACAGAGTCACTAGCTACTTACTGTTTTTCTGAGATATAGTTCTTAAGATGAGTTGCAGCTGTGATAATGTGGTCATTTGATTAATAAAACCCCTGAGGGATGACTAGGTTTAACGACTGAGGAATGGGGAATTTTATATCTAGCTGAATATTGTGCCTTCAGTAAAAAGGAAAATAAAAGTGGTCCTCCGCTGTAAGATCCAGAATTTCCCACTAACTGAGGTTTGCAGTGGGAGTGAAGAGAGGAGCTGAAGTTGCTGGAATGTACAAAAACTACACGCTTCCCTCCACCCCCGCCCATAAACTTGACCTTGAAGAGACCAACTATCAGGCAGCAGAGATTTTCCACTAAAGACCTAAAAAAGAAGAGAAAAGAAAAGAAAAACACATGGCATTAGCTAGAGTCTTTCAAAGACACTGAATTCCTTCATGCAACTAAAAAGGAACTCCTTGGTTGTCTTTTCCCAGCCATTTTCAGGAAATACGAGATCTGTCCAGAAATTATCAAGCCACGTACTATGAAAAAGAGACATTAATTGAAGAAGACAAAAGATACAAGAAACACTGTACATAGCACATGACGCTGCAGCCCCCTTCAAAGTAGGCACCTTGGGACCTCACATGGTTCTCCCTATCGCCATCTGCTGCCCTGTCATATTTTCCTGAATCTCATTGACAGTCTAAAATCTCTTCCCTTTCAAAGGTGATTTTAGTTTTGGGAAAAGCTAGGAGTCGCAGGGTGCCAAATCTGGGCTGCAGGAGGGCTGAGACACCTGGGTGATTTGATGTTTTGCCAGAAAACAAAACTCTTCAAGAGATGCAGTGCACGAGTGGGTATGTTGTCATGATGAAGCTGCCAATCACCAGTTGCCCATAGCTGTGGCCTTCTGAATCATCTGAATAGTTTCCATGCAGGAATGTTCAAGCTTAATGCAAAATTTGATGCAGGTTGATTGCTCTACTCACTCAGTCATTTTTAATGTGGCAGCCACACGGTACACATGTTCACTCAACAACATCTATCACCCCCACTGACTAGTAGAGTGAAGTTCTCATTGCTCACACACGTGCATTCCAGTCCACTCTCCTTGGCTGTCATGTTTCATCGATGTCATGCAAACCATTCTTGTGGTATTAACAATGGCTTGACTTTTTCTAGGCAGACCTCATGTGTTAAAAATTCAGGATCCTGAGCCCCATTCTGATCAGAGTTTCTGGGGGGTGATACCCAAGAATCACCTAGGTTATGCTGGTTTGCATTAAATTGTAAGACTCGACAAGGGACTATAGACCTTAAGGGGGGAGAGATGTATCTGTCTCTTTCAGTGTTAATTTTGCAGCCAATATTCACCAGCATGAACATCAGGACTGTTCATGGTCCACACCTTATCTGACTAATCATGTCAGTGCCGCAACTATTCTAAATGTTACCTTCTCCTTTACATCCTGAGTAGTCAACAGGCATATAAAATATTCAATAAATATTTTTTGAATGAGAAGACGAGAAAAACAGCCTTAAAAGCAAAATGTATCACATGTCAAATATTTTGGTAGTAAGTCTAAAGTTCTTTACTTCTTTGAAATGTGCAGCTTTTAAATAATACCAATTTTGTCCAGAATCCAAAAACCTAGAAAATGCACATACTTTTTTTACTTCTTCAGTCCTCATTCTAGGATTTTAAGTACTTAAGAATTTGAGGCAACAGAAAAAGGATGGATTTGTCACTCACAGATTAGTACTGTTGCTCTGAGATATGGAAAGGGGAACCCAAAGGAGAGCAAGAGTATGATTAGACTCTACCTCCAGAAATGAGGATTCGTGGAAAAGCAGCTCACAGGAAAGGAGACAGATTTAGGCCAGTGGTTCTCTTCTTTGGCTGCATGTTATATTCATCTGGGGAGCTCTTTAAAAACATCAAGCCCTACACTGGATTTAATTGATCCAGGAAGGAAACTTGCATCAATCATATTTAAAAGCTCCAAAGGAGACTGTAATGTCCAGGCAGGGTTGAAGAAGCCATGTAGGCAAATTAAAAATTAGATTGTTCTCTACCCTACATGTACATCACAAAATCCTTTGGAGATATTAAATAGTTCAAATGCTAGATTGCTCTTCAGATCTGTTGACTTAATTTCCGGGACGAAACCAGGTAATCTGCATGTATTAGTCAGCGCAGGCTGCCACAGCCAAATAACATAGACCGGGTGGCCTAAACAACAGAAATTCATTGTCACACAGTTGTGGATATTAAAATTTCAAGTTCAAAGGTGCCAGCACGGTCAGTTTCTGGCAAAAGCTCTTTCCTTGGGTTGCAGATGGCCAGCCTCCTGCTGTGTCCTTACTTGGTGAGCAAGGGGATAATCTGAACTTCATAATCAGATGGTTCTAGGTTCATCCCCTAATAAGAGCAGTCATACTTGACACCAGAAAAGGCCCCTGGAAAACCAGCCCCTGAGAATCAGCCAACTCAGATGTCATCAGCCTTCCTTCCCTGTCCCACTGAGCGGACAGAGCCCCAGAGCCCTTTTTAACACCATGTTTCAGATCAAATAGAAACAACACTCAAATGAAACCTAAGTTCCATCGCTACTCTAAATACTCCCATTTTATGTCATTAAATCTATCAACAAATTTATTTATTTAATTAGACAGAGCTTTAGTATATTTTGTAAAACTACCCTAAAAGTTAAAAAAAAATAATGGATGTTACTGAATGCTTGCTGCTACGCAAGTCAGAAAAAACAATCTGAGTTGTGTTAACATGCATTATACATATAACAAACTATGAGTGAGATTATTTTCCCACTTTACTGAAATATAATTAACATATAATACTGTGTAAGTTTAAGATATACATGTTGATTTGATATACTTATATACTGTGAAATAATTACCCCCATAGCATAAAATGATTACCTCCATTACCTCACTTAATTATCATTTTTTTTGTAGTGAGAACATATAAGATCTACTCTCTTAGCAACTTTCAAGTCTTTAATACAATATTATTAACTGTAATCACCATGCTGTTCATTAGATCTCCAGAAGTTCCTCATTTTATAACTGAAAACTTGTATCCTTTGATCAACGTCTCCCCGTTTCCCCTACTCCACTGGACCTAGCAACCACCACCCTACACTTTGTTCTATGAATTTAACTTTTTTTTTTAGATACCATCTCTAAGTGATATCTTATAGTATTTGTTTTTCTCTATCTGACTTATTTCACTTAATCATAATGGCTTCAAGGTCCATCCAAGTCGTTGTAAATGTCATAAATTTTTGTCTTTCTCAAGGCTGAATAATACTCCATTATGTATATATACCACATCTGCTTTACACATTCATCCACAGACAAAAACACTTAGGTTGTTCCCATATCTTGGCTATTGTGAATAATGCTGCAATGAACATTGGACTGCAGATATCATTTCCAGATCCTGATTTAATTTCCCTTGAATACGTAACCAAAAAGGGGATTGCTGGATAATATGGCAGTTCTGTTTTTAATTTTTTGAAAAACCCCTATAGTGTTTTCCGCAGTGACTGTACCAATTGCTTTCCCATCAACAGTACACAAGGGTACCCTTTGTCTACACCTTTGCCAGAACTTACCTCTTTTCCTATGGATAACAGCCATGCTACCAGTTGTGATTTGATATCTCCTAGTGGTTTTAATTTGCATTTCCCTAATTATTAGTGATGTTGAGCATCTTTTCATGTTACCTGTTTACGATTTGTATGTCTCCTCTGGAAAAAATGTCTATTCAGTTCCCATCACACTTTTTAATTGCATTGTTTTATTGCTATTGAGTTATATGAGTTCTTTATATACTTTGGATATGACCCCTTATCAGATATAAGATTTGCAAATACTTTCTACTGTTCCATAATTTGTCTTTTCATTCTGTTGATGGTTTGTTTTGCTGTGCAGGACCTTTTTAGTTTAATGTAGTCCTGCTTTTTTTTATTTTTGTTTTTGTTTCTTGTGCTTTCATTGTCATATCCAAAAAATTGTTGCCAAGCAAAAGAGATTAAATTTAAGATATAATTTCCAAGAAGAGGTAGAGATGGAATCAAATTTGGAAAAGACGACAACAATTTTCCAAAGCCATTTTTGGCAGAGAATATCACTTAGAGTTCCCTGAAAGACCATAAAAAAACAGTTGTCCCATGGGAATATCTATTTTGTCTGCCTTCATTCTCTGCACTGACATTTACTTTCAGAATTCAGGCATTATTTACAATTAGAGCACTGTTAAGCTGTTTTAAATCATTCACTCTGTTTTTATTTCCTAAATAACTTTCTATTATTTCCCTACTCCCACATAATATTTACTTGCAGATATCATCAAAAATATCTGTTGTGGTTAAAATTATTATGCTTCTCCAGACATTATTCAGTATGTAATATCTTTTGAAAAGAGAAAAGCACTTGTGTTTACTAAAAGGGGAATTTATGTGTTTTTAAATGAAAAGGTTCCTAAATAATTATCATCACCAACATAGCATTTGAATTAATTTTTCAAATGCAGAAAGAGTCAACCAGTTTCTGTGCTGCATCAGCACCCTGCAGATGTATACGGGCGGAAAGGGACTCTGGGGACAATGGAATGACTGATGGTAGAGAAGTGAGAGGTTGTCATGAGGCCATGACAACCATCTAGGTGGCAGATGACTAAAATGGGTAGGTCAAAGTTGTAGGAATGGATACAAGCTGACAGATATAAAACTGAGAGGGCATTACAATGTAGTAAGAGTGAGTAATGAAGTTCAAAGGGGAGGCAAAAATGGAGCTTGGATGTCACACTGAGGTAACTAGAAAAATACTGATTGTTGGGGTAGCTAGAAAAAAATCTGAAAATTTCAGTCACTCTTAAGCATAAAGAATGGCTTCAAAATCTTTCAGGGTTAAACGTGCACATGTGTCCCATAATCTGCCCCCAAAATAAAAATTAAAAATAATAATGTGAATGGTGTGAATTGCTCTCTGCCTTCTCATACTTTGTGATTAATGATTTTTTCAAGCCTACCAATCACTGGTGTTACCGTGTAGAAAGACAGTCAGCTGAAGTGCCATGGAATCTCCGCCACTGGTCAAAATGGTGTAGGGGGAGGTTCTTACACTGAGCTTTGCCAAGAGCTGGAAAGATGAATGGACAAGACCCAAGTGGACAAAAAGCTAGAGAGATAAATGGTCAGGGCTTGAGCACGCCAAAACCTAAAAAGATGAATGGACAGGACCCAAGTGCGCCAAAAGCTAGCAATATAATTAGGGGAAGGGGGAAGCCTTCCCCTCCCTATCCCTATAAAAATCATGGGCTTGAGCAGAAATGAAGGATGGTCTTTGAGAGGAAAGTCCACCTTCTTCCCAAGTTGTGGCACCTGAACAAACCTCTTCCCTCTTGCACCAGCACCTGTCTCGTGCATCTGGCTTTTGTTGCAGCAGGCAGCGGAACCTGCATTGTACTTACAGTTTTTGGCAAGTCTACCAGGATAGTTGTGGGCCTTGGTAAGTCCTGAAGGACGCAGGCTGGGGTCCCAGCTGCTTGTGGCAGGCCAGCCTTAGGAGTGGGGCTATGGGTACGTCCCCAGCAGCTGCTAAGAGCTTTTCTTGGGGAATTTCCCTGCACTCCTCCTCAAGGCATCAGCTGCCAGAAAAGCTAGGCTGATGAAAGAAAACGAGTTTCTGGGGAGCAGACACACTCCAAGACTGTGCAAGTGAAACCGACATGCATACCAGGGTTCCTCTATCCCTGCCGCTTGGGCTTAGCGCCACTCGGGTCTGGTTAGGACCATTTGCAAAACTGGTTGGTAGACTATCCCTGCCACTTGGGTGTTGTGCCTCTCAGGCTTCATACCACTTGGACTTTGTGCCACTTGGGCTTCGTGCCATTTGGGTCTAGTCAGGACCACTTGTGGTATCAGTTGGCAGGAGATAAGATGCTAGGACTTGCTTGTGAGTGCTCATTTGGACTTATGGAATTATGGATCCAAGTTTTGTTCATATGTTCCTGCTTTGTCTGGGTCTTTCTATGGTTATGATTTTGGGTTTGTACTATTGTGCCATCAGGAATTGTTCTTTTTCGACTCCTGAAGGGCAGCCACTGGGCCTAATTTTAGTGATTGGTCCATCTAGAGCTGTGATCCAATGACTAAGAAGGAATTACTTTTCTATTGCAACACTGATTGGCCTACATGTACTTTAGATTATGGGGGAAAACAGCCCCTAAATGGTTCCCTAAATTACTATACCATCACATAGTTGAAACTGTTTGGCCAATGGTCAGGAAAATGGGATGAAATTCTTTATGTCCAGGCATTTATATCTTTACACAATAAAAATTTGGCAAAGAAAGGGAATAACCTAATGAGGAAGACGAAGGAATTGGTTTCAAAATCCCTCCCTGATAGTAAGACACAGGAAGAAAAGGAAAATGAGGAGGTGAGTTTCTTTAATGCCCTGAATCTGAGGGACCTAGCATTTGCAGCAGGAATATATCCCCTGTCACTACCCCACTGCTAGACACTCCTGAAATAGGGCCCAGGGGGTGATAACTCCACCCCTTTATGATGAAGGAATGCCCCTTTGAAGACCCGTAGGGCCCCCAATTTGGCTAGGGAGCATCCTGATCTGGAGCAGGACAACTCCCTTTGAAACAACAACCTTATAGGCAAAATAAACCAGGAAGGCCAGCTCACTGGCTACTATTGGCTCCATACTCCATTTTCCACTTCAGACTTACTGAATTGGAAGAATTTCAACCCCTCATGTAGCGAGGATCCTCAGAAAATGGCAGATATTATCACCTCCATTATGGTCATACACCATTGAAACTAGGCAGACACACCGGCTCTCCATAACATCCTGCTAACAACAGATGAAAGGGGGCTAGTTATAAATAAGGCTAATAAAGAGGCTCATTGCCTTCATTAAGAGAATGCCAACAGGACCCCAAACCAGCCAGGGTGATTCCCTTGATAGAGCTTAACTGGGGCCTGAATAGCGGTGATCTAGCCTCCCTAGAACATTAACAAAGGTGCATATTGGAATTCATTAAGAAAGTGGTGCCTAAACAAAAGAGCCTGAATAGGATACAAGTCATTCAACAGAAACCAAATGAAGATCCTTCTGAATTTTAAGAAAAGATCTATCAGGCCTATCGAAAGCACACTAATGCTAACCCACAGGTACCAGAAAATGTCTGAATGCTAAACATGGCTTTTATTGGGCAAAGTGCCCAGATATCAGAAGGAATCCTCAATGTTTAGATGGGGTGTTGGGAATGAATCCCTCTCAGCTGGTGGGCATAGCCTTTAAAGTTTACCATGCCCGGGAAACAAGAAAATTAAAGCAGGCTACAGTTTTCTTAGAAACAATGTGGGAAAACCAGAAAAAAGAGGCAGGACCCAAAAGAAAAGGGGAAAAGCCCATTAGGTGCCAATCATTGTGCCTATTGCAAGGAGGAAGGCCACTGGAGAAAAGAACGCCTGGAACTCCAAAAGGAAAATAAAAAAGATTGAATCTTCGTGTTAGAAAGGAATGACGAATCTGATGATGAATGAAGAAGCCCAGGGGCTCCCCTAAACACCTCCTGGCCTATTACTATTTCCCCACAGGAGCCTGGGCACAATCGACAGTGGCGAACAAGCTCACTGACTTCCTTATAGGTACAGGAACCACATACTCAGTGCTAAACACAAAACTAACCAAGAAAAGTTCAACTGTAGTATCAGTAACTGAAGTGACCAGACAATTACAAAAACAGGCATTCCTTCAACTTCTAGAGTACCATCTTGGGAATCAAAAACTTATGCATAGTTTTCTCCATATGCCAGACTCCCCCCATTCTATTGTTGGGCTGAGATTTGTAAATTGCATGCACAATCACTTTTTCCCCTGAAAAGCAGCCATTATGTTTAGGAGTCCCACAGGAACATGCTCTTCAGTTCCAGGTGCTCCTGACTTGCTCGGAAGGACCTGGCGGTGACCTCTTTCCACCTAAGACCTACAAGCAGGTGGCTCGAGCCATTTTGACCAACAGATCCCCAGTTAGGGCAGTGAACACCCAATCCATAAAAATTAACCTAAAAGAAGGAGCACAGATCCCACAGAAGAAACAATGCTCCCTAAAAAAAAAAAAAAAAAGGTTTAGAGGGAACTCAACCAGTATTTCAGAAAGTATAAAAATCATTATTAATTTGGGTATTCCGGTCTCCCTATTAACACCCCCATTTTGCCAGTCAAAAAGCCTCGCTCTGATGAATATCAATTTGTATGACCTTAGGTCATAAATGATATTGTCCAGGACATAAGGGTTCATCCTACAGTACCCAACTCTTATACTTGTTGGCCATGGTACCCAGGGATAACAAATAGTATTCAGTCCTAGACTTGAAGGATGCTTTTTTTCCTACATTACAATAGATGAAGAACAGATTCAACTATTATTCGCCATTGAATGTCAGGACCCAGAAACTAAAGCCATGCTCCAATTCTACTCAACTGTGTTGCCACAGACCATATTTCAGGAAATATTAGCAAAAGAGTTAAGGGTTATTCAACTGAAAATGGGAATTCTTCTATAACATGTAGATGACCTACTAATAGCTAGCAATATTTATGAAGACTGTTTGCTCAAAACCATCCCAGTCCTGAATCATTTGGCAAAAAGAGAATATCAAGTATCACCTCACAACGCCCAGATTGGCAAACAGGAGGTGGCATTTCAATTGAAACGGGGCCCTGGGAGCTTGATGACTGATTAAAAACAAGCCACAGCTACAATAAAAATCCAAGAGACTGAAGGCAGCTTCGTGGATTCTTAGGGATTACGGAGTTTTGCCAAATTTGGATTCTAAAGTTTGGCCTTATACCAAAACCACCGTAAAATTCTTTGAAAGGACTAGACTCTGAACCTCTTGAAGGGACATGAGACTGTCAGGCAGCATATGACACCTGGAAGGAAAAACTAGCTTTGGCCCCCACACTAGGACTGCCCAATTTATAGAAACCTTTCAAATTATACATTCGTGAAAGGCAAGAAATTGGACTTGAGGTACTGACCAGGCCCTGAGAAATAACCCTCAAAGCATAGCCTATCTTTCAAATAAACTAGATCACATGACAAAAGTTTGCCTGCCATGCCTCCAGACCATAGCAGCTACCTGTGACATCTTACAGGAAACAGAGAAATTCACTCCGGGGCAACCTACCATGGTATTTGTACCACACCAGGTTCTAACCCTATTAGAACACAACAGAGGGTACTGGCTGACAGCAGGGCACAAGGGAAAATACTACACCATTTTATTAGACAACCCAAATGTTATCTTACAAACCACCACTACCTTCAACCTGGCCACCCTACTCCCAGACACAGAGGGAAGCTCAGACCTCCAATGTGATCACTTGGGAATCACTGACAAAGTTTACTTCAGCAGACATAACTTATTGGACCAACCACTGACAGAACCTGACTGGGAATTACATACAGGTTGGGGTGGCTTCATGGAGAATGATCAACAATGAGCCGGTACTCGGTAGCTGATACACACAAGGTAATAGAAGCCCAAGCCCTCACCATAGGAACCTCGGCACAAAAGGCTGAACTGATAACTCTTACCACAGCCTTAGAATTATCCCAGGGAAAGAATGGTAACATCTGCACTGACTCTAAATATGCCTTCATGGTAGTCCCTGGTATTCCTCAAGGAATAAGGATATCAAACATGCAAGAGATTTTAAAATTGTTAGAGTCAGTGAATCTACAGCACCAGCACCAGGTTGCCATAATGGAGTGCCCAGGACAATAGAGGACAGTTCCTAAACAAGCCAGAGAAACCAAACTGCTGAGAAAGCAGCAAGACAAACAGTCTGAAGGCTGCCATTTCTTAGGGCTTTACTTCCCCACATGGACTTGTCAGAATTTAAACCCCATTACACAGAATGAGGGGAGAAATGGGCCTGTGAATGAGAATTCTCTTACACCGACCCTAATGCCTTATGAAAGATCAACACTCATAGTAGGATCTTACTCCTTGAGGCTCTAGTATACCCCATCCTCAGTCACCACCATGAAAGGACCCCTTATGGAAGGGGTGTTTTAATGGACCTCATTAGACCACATTTGAAGGGCCCTCATTCACGAAGGACCATTCAGAAGATTATCCAGGCCTGTCAGATAAGCCCCCAAAACAGGAACGTGCCCCAACAGCAAAGGGAGTACAATATAAAGGGATATGCCCATTTAGGGACTGGAAAGTTGACTTTACACAGATGCCTAAAACCAGAGGAAATTTTCAATTTTTATCATATACTTTTCTGTAGACACCTTTTCTGGATGGGTAGAGACATACCCTGTTAGAACTGAGACGGCAAATGAGGTAGCAAAACTTCTACTCAAAGAAATAATCCCTAGGTTTGGACTTCCTTACAGCATTCAAAGTGACAATGGACCATGATTCACTTCAGAAATCTCCCATAAGATAGGGCAGGCACTACAGATTCCGTGGAAACTAGATGCACCTTGGAGACCCCAGTCTATGGGGAAGACTGAGAGACCTGGCAAAAATACACGAGGAAGCACATTTGAAATGCGATCAGGAACTCCATACTGCCTTGCTCTGGGCTAGGGCAGCACCCTGATCAGGCTTAAATTAAGCCCTTTTGAAATAATTCATGGAAAACCCTTCAAAGTTTCAGTTTTATGAACACACCCTTTGGAACATGAATCAAAAATAAACAATATGTCAAACATTTAGGGCAAACATTAACAACTTTTCACAAGTTTGCTCATTGCAGGTCTACCTACCTGTCTAATGAGCCCTTATACCCATTCCAGCCAGCATATTGAGTCTAAAGTCCTGAACAGCAGTTAGCCAAGTCATGAACCAGTCCCTGTGACATCCTACTGACAACACACTCTTCCTTCAAGCTCATGAGAATCAAAACTTGGATGCACCGCACATGGATAAAGCAGGTGCCCCCAAGAAGCACTCAGATCTTGCTTACTGCTGTTGATGCTGCAAGGGAAAGATGAACCTGCACTCCTGAGATTTAAAACTCCTCTTTCGGAAGGGGACAGTGTCTCCCAAAGCGACAATGTTACAGTTCATTATTTTCTTTGACAATTGCTATACCTTATGCCCATGCTTAGACTGGTAATGCCTTTGTCCACATTTCCCACACAGTGGCTTCCTCAACAAGTTTATCCTGCTGTTGGATGTCCCACCCAAAGCCCCACTCAGGATTAGATCATGGGATTCTTCAGTCTCTCCCTCCAATTTCTAATTTCACTACAATGCCCCCTGTACTACTAGGCATACCCCTCGCTAAATACTTGATTGCTTGTCTACACAATAGGTCTCATGTTGGAGGCCCATCTGCAATGCTGCCTCTTGAAATATGCAGCAGTCTACCAGCTTCACTTGTTCAGCAGTGCCATCCTCTAGACACCACTTATGCCACTTTCTAAAGACAGTAATCCCTCTCCCTTGTGTAAAGGCTTCCATTCTTGACACCCTTCTTCCTTTAGTAGGTAACAAAACTCTCTGGACCCCAGAGATAGATAAGACTATGTCCCATGACAGCAGGAAAAAACTACAGAACATGAGACCTCCATCCATTTATCCTCATAAGATTGCAAGGGTCCAGAGTTTTGAAGGAGGAATTATTATCACAGACAGTGACTCGGAGTCCCAAAGAGTCTCTCCCATTGGCCAAGATGGCCCAGGGTGGGGCGTACTCACAATGAGCACACCAAAAACTAGAAAGATGAAAGGATTGAGTCTAGGCAAGCCAAGAGGTAGAAAGATGAATACACAGGACTCTAGTGCTCAAAGGGCTAGAAAGATGAAGGGATAGTTCCCAAACATGCAGAAAGCTAGCACAATAATTGAATAGGAAAAAAAAAAAAAAAAAGGCCCTCCCCTCCCGACCCCTATAAGAACCAAGGGCTTGAGCAAGAAAATGAGGATGGTCTTTGAGATGGGAGTCTACCATACTCCTAAGTTCCTTTTGCAACAACACCTGTCTCATGAGCTTGGCTTTTGTTGCAGCAGGCAGCCAAACCCACATTTCGATTATACTGTGTTCAAAACATAGAGAAGGATCTGTGAGCTTCACAGCTTTGGACGTCACTTCCCAGTTCAGTGTGGAACTCTGAAGGCTCAAAGAACTAGACCACGTTAGTGATACACTTATTGACGAAGTGGCAGTCTCACAGTGTGCAAAATAAGCTCTTTAGTTACATCTCCCCTAGGGTCATTAAACAAAATAACTCCTGCCTGTAAAGATGTCTGAAACTTTTGGTGGGTACTTTGTGGTTCTTCCATCCTTTGTGGAGAGAAGTCCTACAAAATCCAATTACAATGCTTGCCAATCCATGACTAACATGCAGTGAACAAACACTTCTTAAGTACTTGTTTCTAATTCCTCTCAACAGTAGTTAGGTTAAAAGTCATAACAACAACAGTGAAATAATTCTCTTAAATTTGGCATGTCTGAATCTGCGCAATGTTGGAAGAGGAAGTGCAGGCGAGATTATCAGTGCAACCTGAGACATTAGGCAGACCTTGTCCTCAGTGTAACTTGAGCCGCCTCTTTACATAACTGTGATTCGCAAAAACTTACTAGGTTTCTAATACCGTACCAGGCAATGTATCATTACTGTCTCATTTAATCTTTACAGTCAATCCTATAGGTAAGTCCACATTATTGGTACGATTTTACAGATGACAAAATAAGATCCAGAGAAATTAAATAACTTGCCCTCAACCAAAGGCTAGCGCAGAACTCAATGATCTGCCTTTTTAATTTCCAGACAAAAGGCTAATGATAATAAGCATCAGACACAAATACAGAATATATAATATGCAAAATGTTATTAAAATAAAGAAAACAAGATTCTGAGGTAGCTTATAGTAGAAAAAGGAATGCTCAGAAATTAATGCAAATGAAAAAATAAATACCATAATTAATTTATAAATAGAATTCAATACTAGTAAAACAATGTTGCTATTTTAAAATCTAAACACACAACTTTGCTTGAGCGTAAAGGACAAAGTCACAAAGCTGGCTACAAAAAGCAGACTTGCTATTAATTTAAGTAAGTGTTTGAAGAAATGTTCTTATCCATTGAAAAACATTCCATTGTTTATTAGCTCAAATATGCAGATTAAAGTGGATATCCTAACAGCACATAAGAAATACAGTCCAAAACCTAGTAAAAGGTGCCAGAAGATGCATTTTCAATGCTTTTAAGAGAGAATCACATCTTTAAAAAGTAAATTTAAAAAACAGCTTTTTAAAAATTCTCTCTTATACAATCAAGAGTAATAATTCATTTTTATAAAACATTTAGTGCTGAAATATCTAGGTCTGTGGGGTGATGGAAAGAACGCCAGGCAGAAGCATAGGAAATCATTATACAAAGCTTTGGGGCTTGGGCGTCCTCCTCTATTTACAAAGGGGTTGGACTAACCTATCCTGATAATTCAATGCGGAATTACAGACTCCTTGATGCACAAACAAGAGTGGAGTTACCACTGATCACCTTTCTTTTATCTTCTTCCTTAAAGATCTTTTCCACAGATTTCGCATATTTATAATCCATTGTTTTAACAAGTCTACCTACTATTTCTCAAATCAGAATTCTCTAAAGGATGAAAATAACCAGTAAGTTAGACTTTATTTTTAATAGCTGTCTTCTTTTACTCCCAATTAGATAAAAATTGAGTGTAGTTATTAAAATAATACACTGGTCAAGTAGTTCACCAACCAAGTAAAAATTTTGGAAAGCATATCTAACAAAGACTTCCCACTCAACAATGAGAAAAACAAAGAGGTCTCCAAAAAGCTCATAAAGTTTGTGTATTTCTGCAATTTTTGAACTCAACTCTGGAGTTCAAAGGACAATGTATTTGTTGCCATCAAAACTATATGATGGGGACAGAGACAAATGTATTTGAAAAAATAAATTAAAAAAACAACAAAAAAAACTATATGATGGGAAACACACTCTTTCAATCTCATTCTAGCATTCAAATTAAAAATAGTAACTGGAGCAGGTGGTGACTTCTAAATAGAAGAAAGAGGAAGAAACATTTTATTCTAAAATTCGAATTTTATCTATCACACCTAAAGCCACATGCACGTAATTGTTAACAGTTTAAGTGGATTCCATATTCAGATTGAATTGGTCTACAAGCATCAACTACACAGAAACTGAACGAGAAACAGAAAAACAGACAAAATGGCCTCTTACTCTATGAGACATTTTAAAATAATGTACTCGTCATAATTTAGTCTTAAAATAATAATTCTTTAAAGCTACACTAACAATAAAAAGGCATTCAAATTCACAGCATTACTCATGGCCCTGCTTAACATCGCATGTAATCAGTCACCTAAACACAATTCAGTGCACCTTGTTGGATGGATCACCCACTGGCACCTTTTCATGTCCTCTACCACCTCCTTACCTTATTGAAACAGATGGCAATTATGGCTTCCCATTCAGCAAGAGTTTTTAATTATTAAAGCTTTTTATGGTTGACATGCTTTATAAGATTTAAATTTAAAGCCCAACATATTTGTGTGCATAACAAAAAATAGTTCCAGCCACAGATCATAACTGTCAGTGCAAAGTGTTTGTCCCTCACAGAAGCATCCTGTTTCTTTGCTTGACTTCCACAAGTTTGGCTGTCAGGAACTGGAATGGGAACAATTTCCATGTTGCATAACACAGTTCAGTGTTTTGGACAAAGGGTGGGGCCTCTGGACTCCCAGTGACTATCTGAATGGATCTCTAGGGAACATGCTTTTCAAGAGGCAGAAGAGAAAAATAAATGGGCCAGAGGGTCAGGTTTTAACCTGCTGACTTAGTTCATTGGCTCTTCACACTCAGCAATGGCCTCTACACAGCTTCCATTTAAACACAGTTTCTTATTGATCCAAAATCCCAAAAAGGGAGATCTAGGATGAGTAATAATTTTGGCACACATTTGTATTATTTATAATTCTTTTTCTGGAGCATTCATTTTGATATAGCCTCCTAGCTCCTAAAAAGTAGGAATCATTTGTCCTACTTGCTTTCCCCATTTTTAAAATTATAAATAAAACTACTGATATTTACCATTCTAGAATATGTTAAGTACTTGGCTTGGGAAGCTGGTACAAAGGAAACCCCATCACAGTTATATGCATGTGTTAGGCTACAACTTAATATGAACTACCATGAAGGACACTCCGTTCTTGAAGTACATGCACTGTAGAAATGGGAAAATGGCACACTAATGAAGAGAAGAAACTGCGTAGAGGAACCTCCGATTTCACATTCCAATTTCTTAAGACTTGTATCTTCAGAAAGGAATGTTTGATGAACTACTAAAAACACACAGAATTTTTATAAATTATAGGTAACTTCACATTTTTAAAAACAATAGGTTATAATGAGCCTAAAAAAACAAAAGTGAACAGTTATACACAAAGAGCCTATATGTTATGGCCAAGCTTCTAATTTCATTTTAGGAGTCTTTTCTATTCTCATGCTCTTAACTGCTTCTTAATTCATAATACTGAAATTTGCTTAGTAGTATAAATAAAGTATGATATAGGTTCATAACATGGTAAGAGTGTTTCTCCTAAAGTATTTGATTTTCTTTCTATAAGAGAAGTTTGACTAGTCAGGTATGTCTGGAAAGCTTTAGATAAACCATTTCAAAGAGAGGAATTCATGCGCACATGAGAAACTCCTGTCTGAGCCTATATGTCTCATGTCATTCAACATCCTATCAGCCATTCACAACTCTGCAGTCAGTCTTCAGAAAGAAAGAAAATTTCCATCACACACCATCCTGCTTTGTCTTAGGAGCCAAACAAAAACAGAGGTTTTGTCCCGCCTCCCTGCCTCCCAACCTCCTGGCCTAAACCAAACCATGGGGTGAGGCTGCAAGGAGAGGGTAAGTCGCAGGTTCTTGCAGGACAGGCTTTGACCTTCGGATCATCCAGAGGTAAAGTGTAACATAGGAGCCGAGCCTCCTGCAGTGGGCAGAGGCCTCCCAGGCTGTTCCCTCCAGCAACCCCCTGCAGCTGGCGGGCAGGTTTGGGTTGGACTCAAAGCTGCTGCTGCATGTTCTCTGCCCCTCACTGTTGGTTCAGTCTTACCTGAGGCCACTGTATCCAAGGTAGCCTTGGCACCATGGAGGAGCCAGAACTGCCCCTCAGGTGTTCTTGGGACTGGTCTTGGAAAAACTACCACAGGGTTGTGGCCGCATTGCCTGAAGAGATGATAAAAAGGTCTCAATTCCTAAGGTTTCCCATGAGAACTGCTGATACGTGCTGCTATAGTTGGACTTTTTGCTGTTCCCTTGTTTTTGTGAAGTTTTCAATCAATTAGATGCCATCTCTATGTGGAAAGAGAGAAAAAGTTTGCTGTAGAACTTTCTACACTAATGGAAGAAAGATGTAAACCACCTGAACAATTTAGCCTCATACAAAAGGAGTATGAAGACTTAGGATCACTAAAGGATCCCAGCTTTGAGAAGGAGTCAACAGAAGCTCAATGTTTGGAGGCAATCTGTGAGAAGCTGAAGAGTTCCAAATCTGAACTGAGGATGAAATACACTTTCTAGAAAAAGAGTTAAAAGTAGAAAAATCTAAACATTTTCAACACAATGAATTGATGGTAGATTATTCAAAAAAGGATACAGTCTTTAGAAGATTAATTAAAGCCATTCAAATCACAAGTACCTGAGGCCAAAACAACCTTCAAAATATTTCAAATGAATGAAGACTGACTTAAGATAGCTATAAAAGATGCTTTGAATAAAAACCATCAACTTCAAGAAAGCCAGAAACAGCTTTTATGGAAGTTGAAGAATAGAAAGAACAAGTGAGTAAGCGCAACAAACAGCAAACAACATTTGAAGACTCCAAAGTATATGTAAAATTCTATATGACAAAATCAGATCAAGTATCTGACTGAATGCTTGCTAAAGATGCAAGATTGGGCTGATGTACTTGGATAAGATGTAATGGATGATAACTTGGAACTGGAAATGAGGAATAATTTAGAAAATGATAACAAACCAAAAGTAGATTTAAAAAAGTTGATTTATGCCACTAAGTTAAAGCCTTTAAAAACTCTAGAAAAAGAAAAACTAAATTTACACTCAATTTTCTTAAGCAGATATAACAAAGAAAGAGCTTAAAGTGTATTAAAAATCTTCAGACTGAACAAGCATCTTTGCAGTCTGAAAAATAAACATTTTGAAAATGAGAATCAAGAGCTTCAGTAGAAACTTAAAGGAATGACTGAACTGTCTATGTGAAGAAAATGAAATGACACTTTGGAAGAAATTAGCAGTAGAAGAAAATTACCATTTAGAGCAGTGATTTTTGACGGGTATACCGGTCAAAATATTTTTAACATATACAATACCTGATTATTTAGTCAGGGGCACTGACCCCTTTTCCTTTAGACTGTCAAATAAAAATATTACAACAGCCAACACAACAATAGCTGTTTGGTGTGAATGCCTTGTCTTGAATCACAAATGTATGTCATATAAAAGAATTGTATCTTTGTTTGTCGTTTCATATAATAAATTTGTATCTGATGGGTTAATTCTTGGTACCAGAAATTTTTATATACAAGTATAGGCAGTTTTAAAAAGTCACTTTGGAGCAGAAAAGGTAGATAATTACTACTACTACTACTTCTACTACTACTACTACTACTACTACTACTATTTAGTAAATCAGTCAAAATTATACCTATGTCTTGTCAGATTGGCAAAACATATATATTTTTTGGTGTGATGCAAAATTTTAGTATTAAGTTTATGTGTGCCACGAGACGAGAAGGGCTGAAAATCACTGGGTTAGAGAATGAAGGGAAACTTTCTAAAGCATATGAAGAGATCAGCCATGTTACTGAAGAGCTGGAGACCTACAGAAAGTGAACCATAGATTTAGAAGAACTGGAGAAAACTATTCATCTTTATCAAGGGCAGATAATTTCCCATGGGGAAAAAGCCCAAGTTAGCAACTTGGACTGCTGAAAGAAACCTCAATGATTTAAAGAAAGAAAATTCTTACCTCAGACAAAAATTAACTGAAACAGAGTTTAAATTTGAACTCTTAGGAAAAGGTCTTTACACATTTGATGTTCCAAATACAACATTTGGCAGGGAGTATTCCCGGTGTGGTCCCTCACCATGTGGTCGACCTACATCTGAAGTGAGAGCTTTTTTTCTCTCTTCCAACTTTGTGGAAGGGTCCACTCAGACTCTCACCTTTGCTTCCACAGGGAGGAGGAAGAGGCTCAGGAAGCCCAGGGAATTCCCTGGAACATGAGATTACTAATGAAAGAGGAGAATCAAGCTGTGATAAGTTAACTGATCCTCACAGGAAACTGTTCTGACTCCTGGTCCCTTTCACCTCCGTGGACCAGGCCATAGGATGGTAATTCCTCCCACAGGCCAACCTTACTCTGACCCCGCCCCTCCTCCACAAAGGCAAGAGCTCAGAAGTTTTAACTGATGCAAAGACTTGTTTGGTATTGATAGTAATAATAAAATCAGCCTGTTCTTTCCCTCTGGCCTTGAGATCTGCTGACATTCTAAAAAGTAATTGGTCTTTTCCTCCAGAAAACTTTGAAAAGTAGAAGTGAATTAGGCACCACTGAAGATTATTTGGGAGAGCTGTTAATATACTGAGATCTTAAACTTTCCTGGACTGGAAATTTGAACCACGTTCTTAAATACCTCAAATTTCTACAGCTTTTTTCAAGTTATCAAGGCATACCTCCAAATACTAGAACTTGTGCTGACATATATGAAAGGGTTAAAAGATAAATACTTGATTTAAACAGTGAGTTTTGTAAAACTGCAGCACCTTTCTGCAGGTCACTGCGCTTTTCACCTGCTCATCCTTCACACTCTGACTCAGCTTGAGTTAAAAACTGTTTTCTACCTTGAATATGTTCTCAAAGTCACAAGGGAGAGTTCCCATGCACCCAGTAAACACACTCTATTTTTGTTTAGCACCGGATTGCTGTTATGCTACAATGCTTACCCCACAGCAAGACGTGGGCAGCTCAGAATTTGGACATGTGTCTCCCCTTGAAATAAAAGTATATTTGATGTACATATGCACTAAAATTGAGCACAGTTGATGTTCCACGTCACTCTTCTAAAGACCATGCCTCTCCTCTGAGAGGTCACAGTTTGGTCAAAATAAAGTCCCAGGGCCTCAACATGGCCTATAAGGGTCTCCATGGTGTGTCCCACTGCTTCCTCGGCGACCACTGGTCACACCACTCTCACCTTTGCTCCTCTGCTGTGCCCTCACCTATGAGATTTACATTTGCCATCTTCTCTGCCTGGGATGAATTTCCCCAGACAGGCACAGGGTCTGCTCCCCTGTAAAAGAGCAGATGTCCCCTTATCAGTTCAAGCTCCCTTAGCCATTGTATATTAAACAGTACCTATGCTCCATACCCACCTAGCAATCCCACTCATCTGCTTGATTTTTCTTCACAGGATATATTCCACTGAGACATCAATTACAATGAAATTTCAAGTGAACAGAACATTTACTGATTGTTAAATGGTATTCTAATTGCTTAAAATAGTCTGGCACATAGTAGGCACGTAATAAACATTTACTCTCAGAGAGAGAATGGATGGTCCTTAAAGAGATTTGACAGACCAAGAAGAGAACAAGCTTGAATAAGTTAGAGTCCAAGACACAAACTCAATGACTACAAGGGAACAGCCTCTGCCACTCACTAACCTCGTCCTCTGCCTTCCTCAAATGTGAGATTAGCTCTAGCAATTAACCCTCTAGGGAAGAGGTGAAGTAAAGATCACAGTTCATGAGCAAAGTGAAGAGGCTGGAGGAGAGCAGAGAGTAATGTTCCTTCCTTACCTCATCTCAAAACACTCCACACTATACACTGTTTCTCCATAGGGACTTAATAATAAATGACTGCCAGGAAGCATGACCATTCTTATTTTACTGGAGAGGAAAAAAGAAAAAAGGAGATGACATTTTCTCATGATTTGAACTTATCTAGTTAGACAAAGTGAGAAGGCTGGTAGTTGTAGTAGGATAGGCAGGCCCCTCAAACTCTCACAACGTAACAAATCCTTTCAAAGTCTCACAAAATACATTCTTTTAAATTCTCAAAAAAAAAAAAAAGCACATTCCTCCTTTAAGTTCTCATAGAATACAAATTCTTCCTTCAAATTCTCACAAAATATAAATGCTTCTTTATGCTCTGGATAGGAAGGGCTTCATTTCAGGCATGTGGGGGAGAAAGGGTAGAGAGGAAAGTGCTCAGATGATGCTATTTTGAAGCTATTTGGTAAGAATGGCTATTTTTCCCTCTGATATTCTTGAACTGCCCAAATGTCATGTTTCCGTGCACTGCTGTCTGGATGCTATCAAAGGCACTGCTTCGAGGTGAGAGAGGAGGTCATATGCGCATCTTCTCACATGCTGCTACTGCTGCTGATTTTTTTTAAAAGCTCTGTGACCTAGAAAGGAGATGTACGGTATGAATGATGCACGACTGCCGAGAGCATTGAGCGTCATCAGTCTATTTATACCTCCAGGAAGGAAAAAATGAGTACAGGGCAATGGCTCTATACCCCGTGGACAGGGTATGCAAAGCTCATCTGGAAGAAACAATAAACAGCGAGGGAAATACTTTTGTCATTAGTGAGGAATAAAAGGTGAGGCCATATTTCCATTGCCCTGGGTCTTTCTAAAATTCTGTGTGCTTTTAAAGAATTTCAAGTGGATTCCTGATGTTTCCCACTACTGTGCAAAGCATTCTGAGTCTGAGTGAGAGACACTGCCACCCACACT
Organism: Pteronotus mesoamericanus; assembly: GCF_021234165.1. Classification (NCBI taxonomy): domain Eukaryota; kingdom Metazoa; phylum Chordata; class Mammalia; order Chiroptera; family Mormoopidae; genus Pteronotus; species Pteronotus mesoamericanus. The sequence goes on from NW_026555310.1 coordinate 22,783,915, forward strand.
TTAAAAACTGGCTTCATTCCATATGTGCTTACATACTCACATGTGGCTGTAATCTGCAGCCATTTGGACACGCAATAAATGTGGGGATGAAGTTTTTCAGGCTTAACAAAGTATTTGGGAAAGCCTCCCATATAATTGTGTGAGTTAACTCAGAAAAAGGGGGAAAATGAGAAGATTCACATGGATTTGCACAACATGGTAGAAAACATTTTTCCCAAGGTATGTAGTCAGCTTCTCTTAAATGGTGCAATATTTCCAGAACAAAGCAGGGGAATGCACCCAGGTACAGATGTTAACACTTATTCCCTGCGTCATTGGAGAATTTAAAGCCAGTCTTTACCTCTCGCCTTCTAGTAGTTGTTTCTAATATAAACACTATAGTGTGGGGCCCAATGGAAATAATGCTGTGAAACTGACCCATGTTATGTGTGTGATGTCTGCCAACTTGATTTGCTTTTGGAGATTTTACTAGCAGTGGTGATGGGTTTGCTGACAACTGGCAAGAGTGGGAGTTGTTTTCTAAGGCTCAAGATTAGGTGTTTGCTAGTGTGAAATTTATTGATCCTCAGGGGCTCAAACCTGGTCCTGGATTCCTTCACCGAACACAAACTGATTTACTTTGAACACACCCAAGGTTCATAAAAGAAACACTCCCTGTTTCTATCACTGTCCAAGTCTTCTCTTCATGTCTGAGGCTGAAAATATAAGGCATGTTGCACCCTTTCCTTACATTTGCTGAAGTCAAATTGGATTTTAATTCATGGTGCACGCACTATCGTTACATCATATGCACTTCTCGCACAGCCTGACCTATAAAGGAGTTGAGGCTAGGTCTTGAATTTTTCACATAAAATAGAATTAGTGCTTTATTTCTTTAATTTTGAACACTCACAAGGCAATTTTTGAGATTATATATGTCCATAATTTGTTGTCAAATCAATGATATTCTTAAACTGGCTGCAACATGTAAAAACATAGTGATTAATGCATAAAGTCAATGTATTTCAATAGAATAAGAAACCTTATCTGATTGACTAAGCTCCTGAGAATGTAAATGAACTGATAAAAACCACCACCACTGAATGGTTTTGTTTGTTTTTGTTTTTTTTAGCAAGAGCTTATGAGTTTATGACTACTTGTTCTTCATGAGCATTCAGTGCCAGAAAGAAGAACTGGGCAGTGTGAAGGCCTATTAGGGAAAAGACATATTTAATGCACATGGAAAACTAATATTCATGATGGAGAGGCTGGGACCTACTAGGTAAGGAGGAGACAGGGGAAGCAGGACAGAAATGAAAACTCAGCCAAAGGTACTTGATAAATAGTTGCTGGTTGATTATACAAAAGCAAAGGAAAGATGTATTAAAACCCTTTCTGCATGTGCCACACTACTGAGAACAGGAACTTAATATTTGTGGGCACCATAATGTTAAAGTTCTCTTGTCCTTTAACTTTCCTCTACATAAACCAATACTGCAAGGCTCTCCCTCCTTCATTTCGTTCTCTCATACTGCCACAAAGAAGCTAACTGAGTGATCCTGCCTTTAAATGTACATAAAGCTGACAGACAAGTCAGTTGCTCTTTGGATAGGTTATGGAAACACAAAAATTCAGAGGGATCTGAACAATTGGGCAAATTTTCTGAGAGGCAGAAGAATGATGTTCTATGAGAAAATTTGCTAAATGAATAAAGCAGACCAACAATTAATAGCTATTTCTCTTGTTAAAAAGATATTTTATTTTCATAAAATAGTTTATTTTATGACTTCTATATTTAATATTTAATTTATGCTAATGTATCTCTTCATAATTTTTAGTATAATTACTGTAAGGCAAAGGAAAGCTAAGAGATCTACTCAGACATATTTAACTTCCACATAAGAATTGGAGGAAGGTATTCTTCTGTGAAATATAAACAAAACACTGGAAAAGCAATTACTGGTCAATTCTTTTTCGATCAAACAGATATCACTTTGAAGTTTCCTTACTTTGTGTCTATATACTTGATCACACAGATAATCACTATTTATTTCAGAAAACAATAACGTATTTCCAAAGAAGTTTATATCAGCAAATAATTCTGGTATAACTCTATTCTTAATTTCTACTCTCACTCACGCACATCCTCTTACATACCTATGCAAGTAGTCAAGCTCCTATATGCAGGTTAGAGGGAGGATGACAGAAATACAGTTTAGAAATATCCATAGTAGGAGAGAGTAAGATTTCTCTCTCAGGCTAGACTCATATTAAATGCCCCTCCAATAAATTTCAATATAATTCATTCTTACAAAAGGATATTTAAAAAACAGCAATTAGTATTGACAAGTGCTGACAATTGAAAATAGGCCCAAGAAGAGTAAATATTAAGAAAAAGAAGTTTTATATAAAATTCAATACACCTGTAGAGTAGAAATTCAATGTGAAATTTTGACTAATTCAACTTCTACTCTTTGCCTTTGAGGAATTCTAAACAACAGTCATGCCCTCCCTCTCTCCAAAAGAGGATGCTTTGAATATGATTTATAATCCAAGGATAACTCAACCTATTTGCCGTGACATTACCTTTTTCTACAACACCATCAATGGACAAGATGGTTTTAATACACGTTTTTGTGCCCTAGCTACTAAGTGCTTACATTTATTGAGTTAAGCTTCAGCATATGCTTTAAATTCAGTGTTTTAAACCAACATGCTGATTGTAAAAGACACATAATCACATTTTAAGATTTTTTTTTTAGTTTTAAATTCTAAACTGCTAAATTTGACTACATTTTTACAAACTGCTAATGAACATAAATTTCAAAAGAATTGACTTACAGTTTCTAATACTTAACATCCAGCAGTGCTGTTGACTAAATATTTCCATTTGTCCTCCACGTGGTAGTGTAACAGTGGGAAATTGTAACCTACCCCACCATTCTTTTGACACTGTTTCTGTAAATGCTGACTCAATATGTAGCTTGTAGATAAACAGCATGTTTGTATAAGAATTATAGGAACTAACTTCAAAAGATACAGACTCCAATTTTCAGTCATCTCAGATCTGGGAGACTTGCTGACCTTCAACCATAAAACCAGGATGACATAAAACCAGGATGACACACACCAGACCATCATTTGACCAGTTTCAAAGTCCTTATCAGAATAGCCTGTGATGGTCAGCAAGTAGTCCCCTCTACAGAGAACTCAATCTCCTCCTCCTTGATCTCTTTGTTCTGCTTTCCCTCTCCTCCCTTATAAAAACTCTGCCTGAACTGAGATGTTAAGATGGACTTTGGGACAAGGTTCCCCCCACCTTCTCAGGTGGCTGACAGTTGAACAAACCCTCTTTCCTCACACCAGCACCTGACTCATGAGTTTGATTTTCATTCTGGCAGGCAGCCAAGCCTGCATTCGATAACAGTAAGATTGTACTTCCCTGTCTCCTGGACATTTAATGAGGCCACGTGAGGTCAAGGAAATGTATTCACACAACGTCATACATCACCACCGGGCAGAAGGGCTCAGAGCCAGTGTGTGATTTACCATGTTCTTCTCCCCTGCTCAGGTGACTAGGAAAGCACGTGTCAAGTGGAGCTCCCTCCAGAAGTAACTGTAATAAGCCCAGTCTTCCTGCCAAACCACATGGAAATAACACAAAGTTGTTTTTGTTATAAGCCATGAATGTTTTTGTGGTTATTGTTTCTGCAACCTAACTTAGTCCATCCTGACTACTACATATACCTGCTTGTGATTATAAGGCACACACTGAAAGTTTGGGAGAAAAAAAGAAGAAAAACAATCTATATTAAATCATCTTTAAAGCCATTTTAACATGGAATATGTAGTACCAACAGTTAAATTCCATTTTGATGTAGAATTGCATGTCTGGAAATAAATTTTCAAATTTTATATGAACTATGGATGAAAAGGGGTGTTGTAATAAATTATGAATTCTGAACTGAGCAGATTATGATGGACAGTCACATCCCAGGCCTATAGCTTCCTTAATGAAAGGTTTTAAAGCAAGTCTTGTCTATCATTCTTGTGCATCTAAGTTAACACACCTTTGAAATGCCAGAAGTAATACCTCTCAAAGGTATAACCCTCAAGAGAGAACATAATCTTAACTATTCTATAATCCAATCCCCACTTTGCTTTCTCCCATCTTCATGCAATCTTCCTTATGTTCCCACCTGACTGAATTTCAAATGCATAAAAGACTGCATTCTTTTCCCAGAGCATGTGTGGTCTTTCCTCGGGGCAACTGTCATCAGTTTGGATGCAAATAAGCTCTTATAAAATTCTCTACAGGTTTGGATGTTTCTTACATTGACTGTACTAAAGAGTTAACAAATGGTTCAATAATCAACAATAAATGAGAACAGTGGAAGGGGATGGGGTGATTCAAGGGCGAGAAAGGGTCTTTGAGATGGACGTACTACCCTAGGAAAAGTAGAGGAATGAGAAGACAAAGAAGCTTTCAGAGAATGAAAAATAGTTCCAAATGAAGCTCTAGAGATGAGCAGGGCCTTGTACACTACGGGAAGGAAGAGGGAACATGCTGTCGACCTGGGAACATTGCAAGGTCGTAAGCAACTCTGATACACAATCAGGTCTGTAATCCGGAAAGCTTTCTCTCTCTAGTTTGAAGACAGGGTTGAAAAGAGGAGTGGGTGGGAACAGGAGGATGAGATGACACAGAAGGAGTAACTGGGAGGAACGCATTAGTCATCCTACTCAAAAATATCCCATGAGCGACCATAACTTATAGAATGAAATGTGTATCATTTTCTGTGGTCCCAAAGGTCCTCCAACATCAGGAAAGAGACATAGTGGTCAAGGCCTCCGTCTCTGGCTTCAAGTTCAATTTCCACCACATACTAGTTGTATTGATATTCTGGTTTCTTTAACCATAAATTCTACTTCTGGAGCTTATCATGAACATTTAAATAAGGTAATAAAAGCAAAGTGTTTATTTAAGTAAAGTACCTGGCTCTTAGTAAGGGTTAACTAGTTAATCTAGTGCATTCTATGACCCATAACATAAGTAAGCCACTCTCTTCTGATATATATTTTTTTCATTCTTCATAACTAATGTTGTTGCCTTTGACTATGCCTTTCCCCTGTCTCCACCTGCTCAAATTCACCTGTCAGGATTCAACTCAAAAACCATATTCTCCATGAAGACTTTTCTGAATGTTCCCCACCCACTAGGAAATAATCTCCTCCAATTATGAACTATAACATATTTTCTAACTATTTCACAGCACTTATTATAAACTCTCTGTTGGATAAAAGATAAAATAAAGCTTATTTTTGTCAACTGTATTGTATTTTCCTTAGCCAGTATTACTTCTTATCTGTCCACGTATATTTCCAACAGTACTTCATTGAAATGCCTTCAACATATTGATCTTTGTTGTTAAGAAATTAGATATAATTCTAACATATACCCTGATTAAATGTATAAGTATGATATATAATATTTTTAGTCACAAAGTTCAAAAACAACTATTTTATAAAACTGAAATGAGACTATTTCATTTTCTCTTTCCTTTTATCTATTAAAAAAATCAAAGATTAGACAGGTTAAATGACTGCTCTCAAACTGCATGGCATGTTGATGAAAAATCCTAGAGGAAAATTTATAATCTTTGATTAAAAACAAACAAACAAACAAACAAACACATTTATTTCCTATAGGAGCAGCTGGTCAGAGAGCATTCTTCACTCCCATTGCCATTCAGATGGTACTAAGCAAATAGATATCCTTGTAAACAGCTGGCCATTGAAAAACACTTTGTTTCTCCCCGGATCCCACCAACAAGTAAATCTAGTGTTTCTTGATACCCTTGTCTTTGCTGTAGTAAAGAAACATGCATGCAAGAAATGTTGTATAAGTGAAGGGACTTTTTAAGAAATAGATTTGCACTGTCTTGAAAAGCAACCATCCCAGTAGTCTGATCAGTACAGCCTGAACAAACTAGGGCCTAGCCCAGGTCTCTTTGGTTAAGTGATCAAATAAAATTCAAAGGGACTTAGGAACAGTTCTTGGTTGCCACCCTGACTATAACTTTTCTGAAATAGACTTTGACCTTTAATCTCCACCCCATGGACTTTTTTAGAACCAGGCCAGAGGAACCTGTAGGACAATGGAGCCATCCTACCAATTTCTTTTCCATTCTAAATTACTTTGGAATTTAAATCTTTTGGAGTATAAAACTTTAAAACTAAATCCTAAAACATAAAAGCCAGGCAGTATCATGCACAGAATGCATCACTTTAACATTTAATACCTCAGTACACATGTCAACTCTTTCAAATGTCCCTTGCATAGATTTTCTCTTATACTCATTAGGGTCAAAGCTTAATTAGATTTCTTTGAATCGTACTCTATACTATGATATTTTAAAAATTTTCTCATTTTATAGAGTGCCCAAATGAAAACAATCACAGAAGCAACATAAGCAAAAAAATAATAATTATTGATTTTGGAAGCATATCCAAATAAGTAGGGAAATTATAACTTATTTAAGTTTATTTATGTATACATAAAAAGCTATAGTTCATGTAATAAAGAAGAAATATTGTCACAGAGCAAAGCTCTACTAGATAGTGCTAGGTGTCTGTCCAAATTTATTCCAGACTAATTTATGCAACATCCTGATGATTAAAACAATCCTGTCATGGAAAATCTGTCTCTAGGGTGAGAGGTAGGGAGGGAGTCCCATTTTCTCTTTAGATTTATAATTAGAAGCAGATAGTTAAATAATAAACTTCTTGTCCTTTGCAAACACTTTACACTATGCACTGCAAGGCTATAAAGGACAAATGTACTTGAAAGTAAAAACTTAACAGATGTCCCCTTTTTGCCCATAGCATTTACAATACTATAATATCAAAACATTTTGCTTTGTTGGATAAGCATTCAACAATACTCAGTGATCTGAATATTTCCAAGAGTAATACTTACTATATCAAATATAGTTTTTATTAGGTTTTCTTTCAATATTCCTGTAAAAGCTGAATGATTAAGAGATAAAAATAATTTTTGTTTTCATAAATGTAAAATATCAATACTGTGTGTATAATAAAACTTCATGTTTCTCCATTTTTTTTCTATTGACTAGAACGTAAGTTGATATAAATAGATGAAATTCATTCTATATGTCATACGTGAATGTTAGGACAAAAATTTGAGTATTTTTCCAATACTCTCAGCAATTTAATCTCACTGCTCTCAACCCCTTCTTCCAAATTGCTTGAGACAGATAAGGCTTTTAAAGTCCTACTGTGCTTTTATGGACATTATAGAAAAATTGCATTCTGAAACTAAGTGGAGATTTCAATTTTTTAAATTTTGAAGCTGACTTATAGTCAGAGCACATTGAGTGACAAGAAAATCCAAGAATCAGGGATGTGGCCCGGTGATTAAAAGCAGTTACTCGACTGGAAACAAGGCACAGCATCTCTAGACTATAGCTGTGTTATGGGAAACATGCTATCTCAGAGCACACCCAATCTTACGAAGATATGACAGAAGCTAAAGTACTTCAATATTTCTATATTATAGTATGTGTCTGAATGCACACCATATTTTTCTACACTCTATTTTGCATTGCTTTTTAAATGAATGACTTTTGAGCCACATTTTCTTATATTACTAATGCACTAAGTGCAATGTCAGCATCTGATAATAATTATTTCTGTGTATTCACATAACCTTGGAATGCTGAGAAATGTATTTGGCTTGAGACACAGCATAACTGTCATGACAACTCCGCCTTAACATTATATACAGCAGACTTCTTTAAGGGAGAAATTACTATGTGGTAAAGCCTTATAGTAAACACGCACAAGCTGGTTGTACTGAAGATAAATTGAAATTTAGGAGGCTGAATACCTGTGGATAGTTAGGAGCTTCCTTCAAAGAGAAATAAGAGTAACTTGATGAACTCTGGAAAAAATAGGCCTAATTCTTTCTAATAACACCTTCTACATCTGAAAACAAGAAGCCTTCATTACTAGTTAGAATCAGCTAGGGGAGAAGTCAAGAAAAGTCTTAATGTTAGCAATACCCTTGCGTGGGTCTGCTCAGGAAGACGATTATAATGAAATAATTACTTGTTTTGACTAGTAGTCTTATTGTTAAAAAATCTCTATGTAAAAAAAGCTGGGAGTTAGCTAATACTTGGTGGGGGAAGCTTTAATATGAGCAACACAGCGCTAACTTTCAAATTATTTAGTTCATTTCCAACTTTTGAGCTATGTGCTCAAAAGGATGTTCACCGTGATAAAATATATACTGTGTGAGTACAAATATCTACTTTCTACTCTAGGCCTATCAACTATAATATTACTAGAACATAGTAGGAACACAATCAGGATTTGTTGAATAAATAAATGAAGGCTGAGGTTAAGTACAACACTGGTTCCCAAAGGCTGACCATGAAAAAATTCACTGGTTTATAGCAAAATTGGAACAATAAAGCCTGAAACTTTGTCATGAGCCATCAACTAATTTTTAGTATTAGAGTAGATTTACCTCATCTCACCCAACACTCTCAACCATTGTTTACAGAGTTCAGATGTGGAGTCAATACTCAAAGGAATCACATAGCATTTATCTCAGAAAATATCTTAAATTTTACCCAGAAGCCCAGGAAGAAGCAGGAAAATTGGGCGGCGGGGGCGGGATGGAGTAAAGTCACGATAGGGTTGGCCAAAAAATCTGTTTAGTTTTTTCCATAAAATAAAAGACATTCTTCATTTCCACCAAAAACTTTATCGGTTTGGATATTTTGAGTATCTTGGTTATCTCCTTCATGGTTGAATGTTGATTATTCTCAATTAATGTCTCAATTCTATAGCTGTTAACTTCAATCGGTCCACCCAACTGTGGAGCATCATCCAGCAAGAAATCTGCATCACGAACATCACAAATCACTTTTGACATATCTGGTCAGTCATAGCACCTTCTCTGTAACACTGCACAAATCTTTTTCTGCATTTCAGTAGCATTTTCACTTTTCTTGAAATAATAAAGCATATGATGCCAAAAATGTTCCTTATTTCCTTCCATCTTTAATATTAAAATGCTACACAAAAATTTGCTGATTTTGATAAGTTGTTTTTTAAATGCATGCTGATATGACAGCTTTTACAACACAATCTAACAAAACTGTTTCGAATGAGATTACAGACAACTAAGCACTACTAAAGCCATCTTACATTAAAAAAAAACAAATGAATTTTTTGGCCAACCCAATATGATAATTACAGAAGAAGAAAGATTAAAAATTGTTTCATGCAAAGAAAAGCACTGTTCTAAGGGGAAAGCTAGTTCAGTTTTATCTGATCCTAAACCTTGTTAAGGCTGGAAGAGTTGATACACAATCATATAGAAAAGGTTTGGGTATTAGATACAGAATCTGAAAAGTAGTTCTTGTTTTCAAATATGTGTGTAATATTTATTGAGAATTTAAGCCACTCTTGGTCTCAATCGACTTCCTTTTCCCCCTGTATAACAGAATAAGATATTTTTGGCAAATTACCCTGAGCGCCTGAGAATGTGTGCCTCATGGAACTTAGGGCAGGCAGAGTAGAGCAGCACTTACTCAGCTGTGCTCAGAGAGCAAAGGTGACTAGAACCAGAAACCTAGAAATGAAATCATACATATCTTTTGATAAATTCCCAGTTCCTCTGACTAAATATTTCCCTCAACCCCAGACACTATAACCGTCAGTCATTTTTAGTCTGTTATTCTAATATGAAAAGTCTGACTTTAGCACCATAAAAGTCTTGGGAAAAAAACAGTTTTGAACACTGGTGGGCTCAAGGGACTGATAATGGAATATGAACCTTTCACCCCTAAAATGGTTCCTTGGGAACAGAAAGCAGCATTTTTTTTCCAGTATAACCCTCCTGTGCCCTCATTTTCCCAGGTGGTGCTAAAACATTCAACAGCTGTTAGCTGTCAGTATGCTTATGACATCCTAAAATCTTCTGAATGATCAGGGTAGACTTCAAAATGTCAGCCCTAGTGCTTGAGAAAATTTGCATATAATCCCCTGGGAGTTTGCTAAAATGTAGATTTTAATTCAGTAATCTAAGATGTGGCCTAAGATTCTGCATTTCTAGCAGCTCCAAGGTAATGCTGACCCAATGAACCTTACTTTGAGAGGCAAGCATCTATTCCACCTTTGCCTATGGAATTTAACTCTTGGGTCACCACAAAAATTTCTATGCACCAGAATTCTCTATCTTGCCCAATACCAGAAATAACACACACACACACACACACACACACACACACACACACACACACACACACGGGAGAAAAATCCTGGTTTCCATTACTTAACTTGTTTGTCCAGATCCAACACTGTATTATATTGAGTGGTTAGGCCACTCTTGGAGTGTGTATCTGACTATTTCTAGCTTTGTGCCCACACTACAATATAAAAGCATCTGTACATTTCTCATGTGATTCTTACAACAGTTGTGAGCTAAGCAGAGCAAGTATTACTGCTATTCCATAAAAGAAGAAAACAGATTGATCAAGTTAAGGAACTTACTCATGGCATCTCATAAATAGTAAAAGTTGATCCAGGAATCGCATTGAAATTTTATGACACAGCCCCTTCCCCAGCCAAGTCCAGAGTTTATCTACGACAGTGGTGTCTTTCACAATCGCCCGCCTCCTGCAACCACACAGACAAGTTTTCTCTAATGTTTATTACACTATTGCTGCCTTAGTTGTACAACAAACAAATAAAACATACCAATGTCATATGGGGTTGCTTGGGGTTCACTATTTCAGAACACATTGTATCTCATATGAGTGTTTTATTTTATTGTTTTTAATCTGGAAGAAATGCCTAAATTCTTCTGGATGACATATAGCTGAGTAGAAGATTTAGGATTCTCTAAATGATTCAACAGCAGAGAGATATTTCTGATCAATCTGAATATAAATGCTAGTTTCCGATTGATCTCCAGGGTTGGGAGTTGAGTGGAAATGCTCCACAGTAACGAGGAAGGCAGTGGGGATTCCCTAGGACAGAGTGGGCAGTGGGAAGCACTGCCTGCCTGTCTGTGCTGTTGTCAGAGAGAAGCTCCTTTTGGAATGTAAGTTCAAGAGCCCCAGGCATTTCTGCTTGGTTTGCTGCTGTACCCCCAACACCCAGAAAAACACCAGGTATATAGAAGGTGCTCCCTAAATGTTTTTTAACTCAAATCAAGCACCGATCTCTTATGATACCAATATACAATGCAATAAACATTAAACCCTGTTTAAAAGTAATACCCTCCTTTTTTTCTAAGTGGGTTACTTTTCACATTAATATGAATTAAAAGTTGTCTTAAACTCTTTCATCCTTGAGAAAAATAAAGATGTTCTGTGGTTCACCAACTGACTAAAAATTACTCTTTAGTATCTGAAAGATATAAACCCAAAGCAATAAACTCCACACTACATTAATACCATGTGGAACCAGAGAAAGACAGCCAATGGCATGCATTTATTTCAACCCTATTTTTCCTGATATTGCGGGAATCTAGTTTCTGATTTTCCTATAGATCTTGGCTCAATATGCACTTCATGAAAAAAAGTCTACTATAGGTTCTTCACAGCACCATGTACAGTACCTCCCTTTTTTAAATGTCATATACTTTTATATGTATTTATTTTAACTGTCTGCCACTAGACTACACTCCCTCTGAGGACAGGAATTGTCTGCTTTTGCTCTCAGGTGTATCCATTGAACCTGCCTGGTCCAGGCCCTTACCAGGTCTAAGAGTTACTGAAGAGTAGCAAATGTCCTATAAAAACAATAAACTCTAAACAGACTCTCAGGCTTGATCCTTACATGAAGAAAGATGAGAATAGAGGTTACTTGGGTAGTCTTTATGAAGGTACAACATGCAAGTTCAAAGTTGCTAGGGAATTTCAATGGAAGCAAATCGTAAATTTACATAGCAAATACACATTCTCCTCCTGGCTCATAGATGATTTGGGGGACATGCTGTACTCATGAGAAAGAACGGATTACAGATAGTCAACAATGGAGTTAGAGACAGAAACTCAGGTGAAATGCAGAATAAGGAAAAGGTCACTTCCGTATCCAAGTTTTGATTTAACAAATTAACTAAGATTAAGCATTGTAGTAATATTTTAAAAGAATATCGATGTCATTTCTTTTTTGCCATTTTATTTATTTATTTTCAGAGAGAGGGGAAGAAAGGGAGAAAAAGAGGCAGAGAAACATTGATGCAAGGGAGAAACATCGATTGGCTGCCTCCCACCTGTGCCCCAACTGGGGACCAAACCTGCAATCCAGGCATGTGCCCTAACTGAGAACTGAACCAGTGACCTTAGGCTTTGCAGGAAGATGCCCAACCCACTGAGCTACACCAATTGGCACAGTCTCACGCATTATTTTTAACAAAGTAGGGGCCTCAAACCCCTAGCACAGAGACACTGAGTCTGAGATAGAACAAAGCAAAATCAAGTTAAATGAGAAATGAGCTCAGAGTGAAAAAATAATTGATCACCAAATGTTTCTATAAGCAATTTCGACTCAAAATTGGTCAGAGTGGAGGAAGACAGCTAACAATAAAACATTGTGACCATCTAGGAATATCATCTCTGCATGCCTGTTTCCCACAACACAATTATGAAAAAGTTCAGTATCTGTGAAGCCTGTAAACAGGAGTCTACAATGAATTTGAAGGCAGAATTGTGGCAGAAGACATATATTTTACCTATTAGATACAAAAATATCTTTTTAGTACACACACTTTTCATCTCAATGTCTTTATACTTGAATATCAGGCCCAACTACATCATGTTGCTACTCACCAGAGGAAGGCAAAGTCAAAAGATTTTCAGGAAAAAATGGAGCCAGAACTCAACCCTGAGACCACTAGACTTCCATTTGTGGGACAACATACTTCTGTTATTACATGTGTATCATTTTCATTTGGGTTTTCTATCCCTGCATCTTTTTTAGTTCCAGAAACAGTGAGACTTCACAAAATGTTGGAAGTATCTGTGTGACTTCGGTTTTAGCTTGTTCATCTAACCACCTTAATTAAGTCTTTGCTTATTCATCAACACTGACCCCCTATCACTGCTTTTTATAAAAGATTTCTGAAGGAAGAAAATCATACTCTAAATGACCATGCATTTTTAAAGTTCTTACAGATTAATACACAAAGTCAGATCAGCAGGCTACTCAATCTCATTTGTTTTAAAAGTGTTTTTTAATCTTCACCTGAGGATATGTTTATTGATTTTAGATGTCTTAAAGTTTTACTCTAACTCTCAGCAAACAGAAACTTGTGAACATTACAGAAGTTGCATGATGCATCATTCAAAAAGTTTATATACAACTGAAAAAATAAAGCTCATAGATTACCTTTGATTTCATGATTTCTATTAGTTTATTAAATCCAACTAAATTTCAAAAACTGGAAATATAAACTAATACCATAAGACACTTAACGATATTGTAACTCCATTCATGTTTAAATAGCAGTGATGTTTTGTTTTACCCGGACCAGCCACGCTACCTGTCACAAGTGTCCAAACACCCATCTGATTTATTGATTTATTTATAGTTTATTTTTATTGTTGACACTATTGAAGATGTCTCCATTTCCCCCACCATTTGCCCACTATCGCCCAGTCCCCACACCCTCCCCCTTCCATCACTGCATTGTTATCTGTGTCTATATGTCACGCATATATGTTCTTTGGCTAATCCCTTCACCTTTCATCCAGTACCCCCAGCCCTGTTCCTTCTTACAGCTGTCAGTCTGTTCCATGTATCCATGCCTCCATTTCTATTTTGTTGATCAGTTTATTTGTTCATTAGATGCCACATATAAGTGGATCATCTGGTATTTGTCTTTCTCTCACTGGTTTATTTAACTTAGCATAATAATCTCTAAATCCATCCATGTTGTTGTGAAAGATAAGATTTCCTTCTTTTTTATGGCTGAGTATTTCATTGTGTGACTGTACCACAGCTTTTTATTCATGTATCTCTTGATGGGCACTTGGGCTTTCCAGATCTTGGTTATTGTAAATAATGCTGCAATGAACATAAGGGTGCATATGGAAACCCACTGTGTGGAAGAACCCACTGCAGAGGAGAACGAACACTGTATGTCTGCCAACAATACATCCAATAAGGGGTTAATTTCCAAAATACATAAAGAACTTATACAACTCAACAAAGAAAGACAAACAATCCAGTTAAAAAATAGCCAAAGGACCTGAATAGATACTTCTCCAAAAAGGATGTGTATATGCCCAAAAGATATGAAAAAATGCTCAATGTCACTAATCATCAGAGAGATGCAAATAAAACCACAGTGAGATATTGCGTCACACCTGTCAGAATGGCTTTCAACAAACATCAAGTGCTGGCGAGGATGTGGAGAAAAGGGAAAACCCTGTGCACTGTTGGTGGGAATGCAGACTGGTGTAGCCACTGTGGAAAACAATATGGAGTTTCCTCTAAAAATTAAAAATGGAACCACCTTTTGACCCACTAATCTCATTTCTGGGAATATATCCTAAGAATTCCAAAGCCCATCTGATTTAAATTAATCCTCATAGCAACTCAAATATCCCCATCTTAAACAAAAAGAAATGGTCTCATAAAAGCTAAGTAAATTATTTTAAGATCATGGAGTTACTAAAAATTTTCATCTTTATGATTATGTAAGAACATCCTCATCCTCTCAGAAAATGGGAATTTTTTCCCCCACATGCACCTACATGGCATAACAGGATTTCAGTGAACAACAACAAAAAATCATCTTATAAACTTCAAGAAACTATTTTCAAAAATTAAAATAGAACTTCTTTTGGGAGGATTCATTCATTATTGTTTCTATGAGTCTGGTTAGTACCTTATATATGAAGAGCCAGGCTTAGCCATGGAGAGAATCTCCCTGTAGCCTCATCACACTCTGTATCTTTTATTTTCAAAAGAAAAAATCAGTCGACCTGTTTTAGATATAATATAGAAGGGCAAACCCACAAATATGCAAACTTTATATTAAGAGTGGTAATGTGGATGGGCACATAATGTTTCTCCCAAGTGAAACAACCTAAGGGAGATGTTATTACTCTCGGGAAATTGAAAGGATAGAACAGAGATGTTTAAAAAAATCTTCCAGCCCTGACTCATGTGGCTCAGTTGATTGGAGTGTCATCCCATAAACAAAAAGGCCACAAGTTCAGTGCCCCATCAGGGCGCAAACCTACGTCGCAGGTTTGGTCTGCAACCGGAGTAGGTATGAGAGGCAATGGATCAATGTTTCTCTCCCCCTCTCTCCCTCCCTGCCCCTCTCTAAGATTTAAAAAAAAAAAATCTTCCAATAAATACAAATATTTCAGTATTGTGGCAGTAATTGCAGTACAGAGAGAGTGAACTGCCTAGAGCTGAGGAGTGTGTCAGCAGCCGCCCCGGACAAGAACATGGATTTGAAATAGTTTTTCCTCTAAACTTATTCCTCTCTACAGAGCCGCAAGAGAAAGAAGCCATACACATTATCGTCATTACAGCACAATTCTTTCAAGTGCAGTAAAACAGTGCGTGTGTATATATATTAGAAGTAGGGAATGGAAGTACCTAGGGACTCAGGTAACATCCAATGCTTAAATATATATAACAGGGACCTATTTATGTTAAAATACCGGATTTTAGAATAAAATACTAAATCTCTATGCAGTCCCCCATTTCAACTGTGCACACTCCCATGGCTGTGCAGAACTCTCTTTCAGGGAGGTGCCACACGTTTTCTCTCATGTAGTAAAGTAATGCACCTTGACCCCAAAAGAAAGAACAAAAAATGTGCGTAATTTGTCTTCAAAACAAAATAAACCATTTTCCTTCAGACAGAAGAAAAACTTGTTCAAGCACAGACGCTCATTTGAGGGCATGGTGTTTATCAAGGCAGGAGAGATTACATCAAATTATTAATATTAGCAAACACTTCCTTGATTTAAAAAAAAAAAAAATCTTCCGAAAGGATGCAGTTTGTGACTTTGCTATTCTAGGAACCATGAGTGCATCTCTCCTCCCTGGAAGAGGTACCGGTAGAGAACAAGGTGAAACATTCATTTGATACACTCAAAGTTTTATTGAATATAGTGAATTTTATAGAGACCTGTGTCTGTGTACATGAACTCTGATGTATTAGGAGAGACAGCAAGAAAACAAAAACCATAAAAGAATCTTCTAAGTATGACACTTGAAATTTTAGTCATAAAAGTTTCTAGTTTTATTCTCTGTATCCACTAATCATTGATATGAATACCTTCTAAATTTTCAGGAAGATCTCCCTCTTCTACTTTATATCTTTTAAAGCAGTTTTTAAGAGCTGTTACCCAAGGTAATAGACTAACCAAATTCTATCAGTATAGGGTTTACTTCAGCCCATTTTTCCCAAATCAGGACAACAAGAGGTCCAAAAATCCTCTCACTGTATTTTTGCAAACCCTTAAACTAAAACACATGTGTGTTTTCTGCTCCTTTTCAGATAATTTGCTCTTTTCAGAAAGAAGGAATAAAAGCAGGCGTGAATAGTGGCTTGGCAGTTAACCACACTTCCAATTAACAGGCCCTGTTACTGTTTATCTCTGAGACAGACTTGGAAATTTCCAAGACTGTAATGTAGTATCTGCCAGGCCCATTAGAGGGAGCTACAAGGAACATTAGTTTCCTGACAAGTGGTATTTAGATGAGTCATTGACAGAAAATGCAAGTGACCCAAGAATATTAACACAGTGCATGGAGCCCCAAGCCACCAGATCTTGACTCCGAAGCACCAGGAGATCACCATATCCCTAGCTGGCCAACGGTCACCTTTGTCCATGACTCTTTGTTACAGCTTAAGCACAGCTTAAGCACGGGGAGACTAGTAGGGCACCTGTGCTCAGGAACGCAGCACTGTAAGTGGCTCGCCAGGATTCGGAACACCTGCATGCTCACTGCCAGCTTCCTGGCAGCTTTGGATGCTTTTCAAACTATGTGAGATGATGCCACCAAGGGCGTGAGATAAGCTTTACGTAAGTGTGCATAGAAGAAATCCAGAGCGATGTGGGAATGGGTGGAATTAGCTAGTAGAAATCTTGACATACGGAAATTATTATTAATGTCCTCCTCTATTAGTAAGTAGTTCTGCTGGGTGAAATGTTTAAATATTTAGAAACAAATTTTTTAACTAATAGCATTTTTAAGTTTCCACATTTGAAATGATTTAATGAAGTTCTCCTTTCCAAGCCCTGAAATCAGACCTGGTGTTAAGGATGAAATACTCACATCATCTTCCAAGACAATAAGTATCTGCCTTTTACTGAAGACATTTAAATGGTGTTTAAGCAAAAGATCCTCTTCCTAAATAGTACATAAATTCTCCCAGTTAGGAAAAACAAATTCTTGATAATAGCCAAGGAATTATAGTAATTATTTAAAAATGAATCACACTATCACTTCTCCAAATATTTTAATAATCTTTACTTTTCTGCTTCTTTGATTTGCTTGAAGGTGAAAGTTACCTCACTTCAAAGTAAATAGCTGGAGGACTAATAAACTGTCTATGGAGCCCTGATTATCATATGTGCGTATGCTAAAATTATCTGACGATTTTGGCAGAACTTTAACAAACAACTTCCTATACTGAAGATATTTAAATAATCACTTCCTTTTACCCTTTCAGGAGAAGTTCTTGTTGATATATATACACTTATATTTATATCCTGCACTATGCACTATGCTAAGTGCTTTACATGCAGTGTGTCTAATTCCCATCAAAACATTACAATAAGGATATTTGCATTTTATAAAGGAAGGACCCAGGGCATTGGGAGTTTAAATGACTTCACCAACGTCGCAGTTCTAGTAACTTGTAGAACCAAAATTGAGTCCAGTTCTGTCTCAAACTGAAGCCCAAATGAACACCCACACTGTGATCACACTAACATTTGCTACGTCACATAAGCACAAACACAAACGTTACCCAGCAGCACGTTAGTCACTAAATTGGAGTCACAGCTACTACTACTACTGATACTTCCTTCTCCAAGTTTTGAGGTTTTTGCTTTCTACACTTTTTATGGTGAAAAGATCAGAGTTTGCCACTTGTTTGATTATTGCACCCTGGGTGTGATTGCCTGCTAGCCCGAGAAAAAAGGACAGGACCCCAGGACTAGAGAGGCCGGGCCACGATCCTGACCTGGCCACTGACGATCTGCATGATCTGGGGTGCGCCTCCAAGTTATTCTGTGCTGGACATCTCTGATTTACAAATGACATCTATAAGCACCCTCTACATGTTTGCAGCTGTCTTTATGATTCAGATACCATGCCTAACACTTCACACAATTGTACTCCCAGAAGCCACAATTAGAACAGTGAATAATATGTGTCCAATATTAGTATGACTTTTTGTTGCAGGGTTAACTGAACTGAAAAATGCAAGAGGCACATTCTTTGTGATAACCTGGATGAGGTTAAAAAATGTGAGAATTCAGTGGATTATTTTAAAAAAATGAAAAATGACTCCAAGGGCACAATTTATAGGAAGCTATTCAGATTCTATTAGGTCAGAAAATTCCAATCCAAGATTTATGTTTGACTATATTTTCAAACCACATTCAATAGATGGTTTTTTAAACAGCAGGGTCAATATAGGTTTCTGTGATGTCAACTGATTGATTCTCTTCTGCTAGGGGCAAAATCTTCAGGATGAAATGTCAGAAAGGTTATTTTGGCTTCAAATATTGTAATAAACTTTGAAAGGCAATGAAACAGCATGTTAGGCTATGTATATTTTAATTTTTAAACCCATGTGTAAGTACAGAGCCACCTTAGAGAAGTTCCTCTTTTAAGTGTATGGCTCTTGAAATGCTTTTGTACAAATATGTTTACTTGAGAAAGTGATACTAGCAAACAGTTAAATACCATATGCTACAAGTAATGGAAAAGAATAGTTTAACTGTGGTCCACATAAAACTAAGAGCTCAAAGGAAGGTTATTTTGAAAATGTACCCAAATAAATTTTGAAACATTTGGGGGCATTCCATAGTTCAAGTCTACGACTATTAGGCAAAATATGTAGTAGATGTCGGCATTTGGTTGCTGGGTAGATGCCAGAAAAACATAAAGAATCAGAGTCTAGGATATATGGAATGCATTTGATGCTTCAGTATTTGAAATAAAGTGAGAAACAAATAATGGAGATAAAAAACAAAACATCAATGGTAACAACTACAAAAAAGCAAATATACTCTTTCTAATGGCCAAATCTAAATATATTAACTTTATCTTTTATACTGCCTTTCTCCCAAAATGCTTTGCATGTAGTAGGTGCTCAGTAAAGTGTTCATTCAGTAATACTTTATCTTTGCATTTAAAGTGAGCCCATTACATTACTTAGGATAGTCTGCCCACCCTACATGGTTAGTTGGCAAAAGTTGTACTTGGCTTAGGAAAGCACTTCACAAACACAGATGTGACCAATAAGATATTTACAACTAAACAGTCTTACATTCAAAATGTTCTTTATCTCAGAAGGCCCATAGTTCTATTCTCTCAAATTTTTAACCATTTAATAAAAGGACTATCACGTGCAGCACTCTAGCCAGAAATATTTTGAGACAAGTGTCAAAAATAAGATAAAGCAGCCAAAAAAATAACCATTTGAAGAAAAAAGAATACATGAAGGACCCATGGACAGTGACGATGGTGTGGGGAATAACTATGGAAGTGGGACGGGATGAGTGGGTAGGGCCAAAAGGGGAGAAATAGGACATCTTTAATAACACAAACAATAAAACATCAGAAATGAAAACATAAAATAAAATGTCATTGCCATAAAAAAATCACAAGTCAAACCCTTGCCTGCTATTTTTCTGACCTATATTCATTCAAGGCAATATTAAGCAATAGAATTTAATTATACTCAAACCATTACTTAATGACATGTTTATTCATACTATCAACTAAAGTCTTTTTCCTTGGAATGGAGGGAGAGTTCACATGCAGAATTATCATAAGAGGGTAGGAAAGGGAAAGGTTCATAACATCAATGTTATTTAGAGTCAAGTGTCCACAAATCCCAGTTATAGTATTTCCCTAATAATCTTTAGTATTACAGATATTATATTAATACAAGTGTTTTAAAGAAACATCCCAGTAAAATTAAACTCTTTTTGATGATGTTCATTTAAATACTTTTGAAGTAAAAGAACAGAGAAAACAATTTGCCATCTGAACCCTTGAATGCACAATAATCTCACTACTATTGCTTATACCCAATCCTCTGGAACATCTAAAGAATAAATAAAACCTCCAAAATTTACAGATTCCAATTAATAGACATATCAATTATATTCCTCTTTAACCTCATATATTTAATAAAATATGTATCAAAACTTGAAATAATAAACATCCAAACAAGAGAGTTTGATTTGTTGTGTTTCTTCATAATTTAACAGATTACAACAGGGAGCAAAAGTTCTTCATGGAGTATCAGAACTAGAGAGTACATCGCCAAGTCCTAGTAATTAGGACTTTAGGATAAAAGCAGATGTGACTGGAAACACCCAAAGGATATAGAAATAATTCTTCAGATGTATCCATTTCCATTTCAAAGAAGAAAAAGAAAGTCTTTATTCATTTGAATACTTTTGGAAAATTTCAGTAAATTTGAGGTAATAATAAACTTATGTTACCTAACATTACAAAATAAAAAATATAGATCTGCCTTTTTATTTAGATACTCTTTACTTTTTACTAATCCTATCCTACATGGAAATACATACATTAATTCTACGGTTAAATTTAATAAATTTAAAACATCTACATTGCCCTGGCTGGTGTGGCTCAGTGGATTGAGCACTGGCCTGCGAACCAAAGGGTTACAGGTTTGATTACCAGTCAGGGCACATGCCTGGGTTGCAGGCCAGGTTCCCAGTAGGGGGCACGCAAAAGGCAACCATACACTGATGTTTCTCGCCTTCTTTTACTCTCTCCCTTCCCCTCTCACTAAAAATAAATAAAATCTTTAAAAATAAATATCTCTCTTTTATGAGAACAATTAAAATTACTAAGCCTATTCTATTGTTTTTTCAAAGAAATTATGACTGGTCACTGTACCCAAACATGATCTAATGTCTATAGCTCGGTAATATTAATACAATAAAGGCAAAAATTTTGTCAAGTTGAATTTAAAGGAATTCTAAGATGCAGCACATATCCTATGAAGAGCATATATTTAAAGATCCAAGAGTGAAATATCAAAAGAGAAACATGCCTATAAAACAGTCAGCTCCCAAGGCTAGCCCACAGCTATATTCTGTTGTAGTATCTAATAACACACTCTCATTTTACCCAGTCCTGAAAGAGAATCCTTAGTGTATTGGTATATATCTCAAGTACTGTTCATATATAAAAATCAAAGGTACGCAAACTCTTCACCCTTCTTAAGCTTTTTACCCAGCTAGAGATATGGATGAGATCCATGGGTTTCTCTGATCAGATCTCAATATCATACAATACTCAGTCCTTTATGAAACTGTATGTGTTGGCATAAATGTATAAAATTCTTAATAATTGATTAAGCCTGCATTGGAAAAGTTTGTGAAATTTGTGAAAACACCATATTACCCAATGTATCTTGATCCTACCCTTAAATAAGATTTCAAAATCAGCCTGAGTAAAAGCGAACAAATTATACTTTTTACCCCTCTCTTTATGGCAAGTTGACAAAAGCCTCAACAAATCTAATCTTAACCATCCACACAATCATATAACAGCCTTAGGACCTTAATGAATTTTCCAGGGATCATCACTGCCCAAGCCCAGTGAGGATATAAATACATAAAATTTGATTTTGGTGAATGTGAATAATTGAATCTAATCTGCAACCAAATACAGGAAGTCTAACATCAAGACCCAGCATCAGTACCATTATTAAGAAGAACAACAAACTATTCCTATTATTGGATTGTTATAAAGTTTCTCCCTTAACATGGAGTTAAAAGATACATGTAGCTTTCATTATAGTGATTCTACTTTTGCTTTCTAGAGTAATATACAAGTGTCTCCACTTTTTTAAATGGCAACCTCAAAAATAATTGGAGACAGGTGTTTTAGTTCCCGTTACGTCTTCTCCAGGCTACATGGTCCCATTTCCTCTTTTTTCTACACGATTTCCAGACTTCTGGCACTACAGTTTGTCAATTCCTAAAATTATAGTGTCTTGGATGGAACACAATATTCCAACTGTGATCTGGCCAGTGTTAAGTACGTCAAAGATATTACTTCCCATAATGTGGACACTCTATTTCTATTTATACTGCGTTAGAAAGTCTTAAGGGTTTTTTTTTTTCCCTTTTAAGCAGCTGCATCATACAGTTGACTTATATTAAATTTGTAGTCAAGTAAATCCTCCAGATGTTTTTTAAAAAATAAAAAATTTTCATAATTCAGTTTTCACTTGGAGTCAGCAACCCCTTACGCCTGTAACAGGCAGAGAATTCAGATGTGTTCTGAGAGAGGGAATAACATCTGGGATACTCCACTATATTCTGTTACAAAAATCTCTTCCAGTTGCCATTGTCATTGCTTAAATCTTCATCAAGAGAATTAAGTGGTTTCCCTTTGGGAAAGTCTGTGATATTCCAATATATATTTATGTATATTATTGCTTATTTTACATTTAATATGTGCTGGTAACTCTTTAGAGTGCTTTAAAAATATAAACTCATTTCATCTGGGTAACAATTCTGTGAAATAGATATTATTATCATACACAATTAGCAAATGAAGGAACTGAAATGCAAACAATTTAAGTTACTCACCCCAAATCACACAGCCAGTAAGAAGCAGTAAAAGGATTCAAAACCAGGTAGTCTAGACCCAAATTGGGGCTAATATTCATTTTATCATTATATTATGCTGCCTCTTGACCCTAAGATAAATGCTTAGAAAAATAGCCACTGTGTCAGACACTTGGGAAACAAAATAATATAATAACATCATCATACTTCTATGTTTGTCTTAGTTCCATTAAATAAATAACAGAAAAACAGAACCATTATAAGCAATATGGATATAGGTCATAGACTTATGAGCATAACTTCATATTGAATGCCAGATATGAAGGAGGTCACATTAGGGCTGATGAAAGGATTACAAAATTTAACACCTGTAAAATGCTTAGAATAATGTCTGCCCCAACTTGAGTGCTAGCTCTATTTAAATATCAATTTTATAAACATTTATTCACATAAGTATGCACATATGTAAACTCATATTAATTAATTACAAAGTTCCTTAGGGCAAGAAAGAATAAACATTTAATTGAACAGTAATGAAGTTTTAATCAAAAAAGTAAAATATTCTCTTAAATATAGAATGGAAGTGCGTGAGAATTAAAGTAGACAAGATGATCAGAAACACTGAATGATGAAAAAAATTACTCAATGTCTTTAGCACCCATCTTCTAGTGGGAAGAACTCCAATACCTTCCTGTATTTCACCAATGTGTTTGGAGATTCAAAATAAAACCACTCTCAGAAACATGAATTACCACCAGGACATTACTGGATATCTGAACCAATCCAGGCCTCTTTAAGTACTCTAAATTGACATTTTTGGCAATCTATATATGTTCCTGCTAATCCAAGGCTACCTAAAACATGTTCTTTCGTTAGTGTTCTCAAATGAGACAGGATTCCACCAACTGTCTTTTTCGCTTAAGACTAAAGGCTACACATCGGTAACACTAAAGGCATCTCATCACTAGAGCTTCCTGAACATACCAAGCCCTCAGCCTTGAAGTTTGGTTGCTGTGCTGTGCAAGGAGATAGAGCAGGACAAGTCTGCTCCGATGGAGAGAATTCAGAATGGAAATCTACTGTCACTACATCCTGATCTGCTGTCTTGAGATGGCTGTTCTCTTGATGATATATTTTTTTAATTATAATCATTGTTAATATTTATCAAAGTTTGTCACTGGCTGCTTGGTTTACTCTACAATGAGTATGAAAGAAACTTGCTTACTTTTAAGATTTTCTAATAAATAGACATTCTGACATGTACACGGAGCAGTTTCAATGTAAATCATCTATAAGGCAGCTGTAAACATTATTCCACACTGCCTCCCGTTTTTCATTTTGTATGAATAAGAACACTGCATTGTTAAGTCACCTGTGAATTTATGTGAGTGACTTGTAATGATAGGATTTTCAAGTAAAATAAATTCATAAATATATGTTCAAATTAGAAAGTCAGCATCACATATGCTCCTCTGCATCTATTTGCATTTATTGAATTACTTTCCTACTGAAATGGAAACTTGTGATTCAGGAGAAGTAATTAAGAGGGAAAAGAGGGAAGAAAAAGAGACAGAAAGTGAGCGGTGTGGCGTACTGATGTCAATTATTCCCACAAATACAAAAGAGAACAGATGCTTTGTTGCAGCTCACTCAGGTCTCCTTTAATCATTACCTTTTTCTTTCTCATCGCCATTTCCCTTCCTAACAATTAAGAATTGACCACCTTTTTTTGATAGCCATTCAATAACACAGCAAGAACTAATATGATTACTACAGTGCTGTTAATAATTTCAAGCAAAAAATTATTTATCCTTTAAAAGTTTTACTTTGGTTATACTTATTTTCTGTTAATTAAAAAAATGCAAAACCCCAATACTTTCTACTTCTAATTTGCATCCTCTCCTCTAACTTTGACCTCAATGAAAGACACTGCTACTCCTCCACCCTGACACTAAACAAAGTGACTGCACTCACACCCTAGTTCTCACTGTTATTGCTACTATATGTACTACTACTGTTTCTACATCTTTAGCACCCAAGTGAATAAAAATCCCGCCTTCTACCCCCACCTTTACGACCACTAGCCTTACCTTGGTATGTGAGTTCTGGCAGAAGTGCTTATTATCTTAGTCAGCGGGCCCTGCAAATCACCAGGAGTCTACAAGAAGAGTGGAGGGCTATTGTTGGCCTGGTGTTACAAAGGGAATCAGACTTTTAAGAAGAGACACAAAATGTAGGAGACAGAAAAAGAATCACAGATCGGCCACTTACCAGCACTAAACCCTTATGCATGACAGTCTACTTAACCTTTATAATTATTTCTAAACCAGAATTAATGATTCTGAAAGTCTGTTTTTGAAGGAACACCTTTGTTTGTCCAGGTGCACGAAGCTGTTTCCCTCTGCCACAGAAAAACAACTTCAAGGTATTATAAAAAGTGCACACTTAAAATGATCACTTTAATCTCAGCTGTATGTGTACTATGAAACATTTCAGGACGTTCTCAAGAAAAAAGTCAGCCAAGACATATATGAGTGTGTGAGTGCATATCTATGAGTGTGCACATTATGTCTATGAGAGGCCGAGAGGGAGATCTGTGACATCCATGACAATACAAAGACTTATAAGGCTCTACATTAAATGTGTATATATTTCCTCTGTATATTTCATAAATAGGTATTCTTTAATAAATACATTTTGATAAATGAAAGGTCACAATTTTTTCAGAGACGTAAATATAGAGAACGGCATTGTAGTTTGGTACCGGATAAACCCAGAATAACTAAAATCAACCAGCCTTCGTTGGCTACATAGTCCAGTGACTTGTAATGTTTCGAGTCTCATTATCATGCAAATGAAATTTTACACCATTACATAACTATTACCTAACAAATTAGATAAGGTTAGCATTGCCGATTATGTTACTCAAAAATGTAAGATGTGTGTTATATTCTGACAGTCACACTATAAAAGACAAGAAATTTTTAAAAGGTAAAATTTAAAAGGTAAAAGGTAACTAGGATATCAAATCAGATTTCAAAAGTTTATAACAATTTTGACTGAATAATCTTTACACTTTTAAGAATTGTCTCCAAGGCAGGAAATAAATGTGCTGGTAACTCCAACTGCCCTTTAAAATTCATATATCCTTAAATATATAAAAATATGCACACATGTCTTTCTTTGGGACAATTTAGCAAAATTTGCTTACTTTTATTATCTTATAGGGAGGAGGCAGTACAGCATGGATAAATGGGATATTCTCTCGTATTCACCAGTCTAGATGGAGCTACTATCAGGTCCTTCTAATTAATTTTTAGAACATGACTGGGTTGGCAATAAGTTTTTATTAAATTACATGGATTTTTTTTTTCTGATAGAATATTTTCTAAAACAAAACTTTACTTATAATGAATGTCCTCAGTAATAACATGAAATATAATAACATTGATTTTTATTCAACAGTATTGATTCTGTACATTAACTAAAAGTTAAATTAAAATTTTTTCTTTTGATAGCCTTTTAATTACAAAAAAGGCACTTATGGGGCTGGCTTGTGATTTTAATGCACTAGACAGCAAGTTAGTGCTACCCTAAAGTTTAAAAATAAATACGGCAATAGCTCTAAAAAAAAAAAAAGCTGAGACTTTCTATTATTGTTACTTGAGAAGTTTATGCTATTATATTAGTAAAACCTTACAATTTAGGTAGGAAAAGAAAATCAGTTACGACACAGTCTGAGCCAAATTATCCTAGACTAGCTATTCTCAGAGCTTAGATTTTCCAAATATTTGCCCACTCTTGACTTTATGTTGTTCATTACCAATCTATGTTTTTAGGACTTCAAAGGCCAGCTATTCCAAGGAACAAGAAGCTAGACAGACATGAGACCTGAATGCCACTCGCAGGAACACAGAGTGCTCTGGCCCAGCCACAAAACCAGGCCTCATTTCACCTCTCCCACTTCCTGTTCATAGCAAAGGTTAGAAACAGATGCTGATCTCAAGCACGAAAGTCAGCATGTCTTTTTTTTATTATAATTACCAATAAAACTCTAAGCAGCACACACAGGTACAAGTGTTTTACACTGTTTTCTTATTCTATAGCAGAGTTATAAACTCTTAAGATGTATGGCAATATAATTGTCCTACAGATTAACTTGGCTGCAATCAAAGCAACAAACTTCATTGCCAATAGAAAATTCTCACTGTCTTGAGTCATCAGTGTGAACATAGATTAAAGTCTTACAAATACACATATGAGAACATTACTTTGATCAAAGCTAGAGATATTATTAGGATAAAAGATTTCCTGAACTACAAAATATGAAATTATATTTATACAAAGATAAAATAAATGACAGAAAAGTCAACTTTGGGGGAAAAAAACCTAGAAATGTATAGAAATATGTATGCCTAAAAATCAATGCCATAATATTTTAAGGTGGGTAATTTGACTCTTTGACAATTTCTGGACTAGTGGTACATATAAGTCTATCAAATATAATTGTTTTATTTAATTTGTCATCACTATTATGGTTTTATCTTTTAACATTTCTATTTAATCCCCATTAAACTGTATTTCTGCTCATATTTAAACACCTCCCATGATCAGAAAAAAACATTTATTTTTTGACCCTAGTTCTACTATTTGGGGCAATGTGGAACAAATCTATCACTTATATAACTGACCTTCTCCCTATTCCTATAAAGTAGAGTCCAAATGCCTATCAAATTTAGGACATATGAATAAAGGGTGAGATTTCTTATATTGACTGATAACATCTGGAATCTGATAAAGCGTAATAACTAACCTTGAACATAGAAGGACCCAGAAGTATGTATTTCTAGAGATAAACCTGATGTTCACCAGCACGGGGACTTGTTTAGCACCATGTAGCCAATCTTTCAGGGATTCTGCTCCATACAACAGAGAGAGTAAGGTTTATGCTGCTACCTCTCCAGTACTTTTGAAAACTCCAGTAACCCAGCCTTCACCTGGGGTTGCCCTGGCCCTTGGTATAAGTAAAATTGCCTAGAGTGCCCCCAGATTCCAGTCAGTAAAAGTCTCTGACCTGACCTTTATTCCTTGATTCCTGCTACTTGATGAGTTTTCATTCTTCTTGGAAGCTAGTTTATTCCAGGTCACCTCTGTCCACATCATGTCAACATTGGAATGAAACTCAGACCATTCTCATATATTAAAAATAATGTAAAACTTGGAAACAAGATTCATGAATTTATGAGACTTGACTGAGTTTGCAGGAGGGGGATATGGGGGATTTACAAGTAAGAGTCACATTGTAAGTTGACTGCCAACTTCTGGTTCCCTATACTTGCTCTTTCCCATACTCTTTTGCAACTTGCCAAAAAGATTACAAAACATTCTCTCTTTGTCACACAGATATTATTTTTTCTTCTCTGAAGCCCTAACTCCATCTGTTACCCAAGCCCTTTGGGAATGGGTAGAATGATAAGGGTGTGATGTACTCACCACACCTATGACAATATCTAAATATTTTTCCATACTTTTCTAAAAGAAATTTTGGTGACAGTTGTAAAGTAGGGAAAAATATGCTTCACTTGACTAAAAAAAGTCCCTAAAACTACCCTCGTGACAGTCTCTTTCTTCATTAATATTAAATTGAAATTTTTTATTTAATTCAATGGTTAAATTTTAATTGATGGTTAAAATTTAATTTTTTTAAATTATTTATTAAATATGATATTTAGTATATAATGAGTGTTCAAAATGCAAAATTTCTATTTTATTGTAAAGTAAAACAAAAATATATGGTGCTTTTTTTTTTTTGTCAAACCTGACATTTTAAAATGCATTCTTGGTGTGCCTTCGTTGGTTGGGCATCATCCAGCAAAGTTAGAAGTCACCAGTTTGATACCTGGTCATGGCATATACATAAGGCAACTGACTGATGTTTCTCTCTCACTTCAGTGTTTCTCACCCTGTTTCTCTCTCCCTTCCCCTCTCTCTAAAAATAAATAATACCTTTAAAAAATAAAAATGCATCCTTGGTATTAAAAAACAAAGTTCCACTTTCTATAAGAAAGAGACATGAAAAAAGTGACTTTTGGTGTATAGCTCTTCCTCTCAGAGCAACCCCAAAGGCAATATCACAGAGCACCTTAAAAACCACTGCTCTAAGATTTTTAAAAGACATATTCTTCCAATTTTAATTATTAGATTATAGACCATTACTTTAAAGTACAGAACACTTAGTTTCTTTAACCCATAATCCCTTAGAGAAATATATACATCTGTGTATTTTTTAAAAATCAAAAATGTAAATAAAGGTTTATAAAAATATTTACTTCGGTATTATTTATACTTACAGAACCCAGAGATAATCAATGAGTCCAACAAGACAGAAATGCTTAAACAAAATATGACATACTCATACACAAAAAATTAAGAAATGTAAAAGTGAAAAAATGCTAAAAGTACACAGTGATAAAAGTCTTAATACTTTTAATGTTGTAGAAGCTATTAATTTAAAAATATAAGGGGGGCCTAAAATGGCGGCAGAGTAGATGGAAGCTAAACTAAGCTCCTCCCAGAACCAAACTGAAATTATAACTAATGTATAGGAAAATCAGCCTGAATACTCAACTCAACACTAGAGGACAGAAGCCTTATAACCAAGGACTTATGGAAGAAACCACACCATCACAATGAGACCGGCAGGAAGTGAGGAGGTGTGAAGGGCTGGCTGGGCTCCCACAGATGGCAACTGAAGTTCCAGAGGGATATTTCAGCTGTGGGGGACGGGGGTTCCCCTGAGAAATGTTGGCTGAAACACCAAGCTGTTCCCCACAGCCTAGAGCAGTATAACCAGGAAAGGAACCCAAATAACACCCAGCTATGAAAAGCAGCAGGGTTTCTGTCTGCCAGGGAGAGACAGCTAGAGATTCAGACAGCCTCTCAAATGGCTAACTCACAAAATTTCATTTGTGGCCACTTGCCAGGGCTCTGGCAGAAGGAAGACAGAGTGTATTAGAGCTGCAGGAGGAGAGTCTAGGGTTAGTGGCTCTGAGGAGATAGCTGAAGGGTCAGCAGTGAGGACCCCTGTGCTGAGTCATTCCCCATGTGTAGAACCTATCTTCCTTGAGCAGAGCACTCCCTTCCAAGTGGCAATAGCTCCAACCACAGGAATCTCTCCTCCCATCCTATGGAGCTTAAGACAGGCTGCTGAGGAGAACAGCTGGAGGCTACTTTGAAGAACAGGCCTAACAGAAAGCCTGCATGCAAAGATGGATCTCTGATAGCTCTAAGACTTCAGCTGACACTCTCCTAGGCCTGGTGCTGGTAAAAGCTGGCCTTGGTGCACAGCCTGGTTCTTTCTGCACACACCTAGGCTCAACAGAGAGAGCCACAAGATGTGGATTGCTGATGAATCTGAACAGGTTGCCCAGGGCCAGCCACAGGCAGCATCAAACATAGGTCTCAACAAGAGTCTTTGCAGCTTTCCCTAATACACAGAAAAAAACAAAGAGAAGCAGCCAAAATGGGACAAAATTAACAGGCCCCAAATAAAAAAACAAGAGACTTCTCCAGAAGAAGAACTAAATGAAATGGAGGCAAGCAAATTATCAAATATAGAGTTTAGAGTAACAATTATAAAGATACTTAAGAGTATGATAAAAGACAATGAATCCATAAAAAAGGACCAGTCAGAAATAATACACTGGCTAGTAGGTTAGACGAAGCAGAGTTCAAATCAATAATTTTAAAGACAAGGTAGAATAAAACACAGAGGCAGAGCAGAAAAAAAAAGAATTTTAAAAAATGAGGAGAGTTTAAGAAACCTGAGACAACATGAAGTGTAACAATATCTACATCATGGGAATACTAGAAGAAGGGAGTGAGCAAGGGATCAAGAATCTACTTGAAGAAATAACAACCGAAAACTTCCCTACTCTGATGAAGGAAATAGACACACAAGTCCAGGAAGCACACGGAGTCCCAAACAAGATGAACCAAAGAAGTCCACACCAAGACACATCATAATTAAAATGGCAAAGATTAAGATAAGAAGAGAATCTTAACAGCCATGAGAGAAAAGCAGTTAGTTACCTTCAAGGGAGCTCCCTTTAGACTGTCATCTGATTTCTCAACAGAAACACTTCAGGCCAGAAGGAACTGTCATGAAATACTCAAAGTGATAAAAGCAAGGATGTACAACCAAGAACCTACAACCAAGGCTACTCTACCCAGCAAGGCCATCATTTAAAATCAAAGTAGAAATAAGGAGCTTCCCAGACAAGAAAAAGCTAAAGGAGTTTGTGAACACCAAACCAGTATTGCAACAACTATTAAAGGGCTTGCTTTAAAAAGAAGAAATATAAAGAGAAAAACAGATAAAAAATAAAATCGCAATAAGTACATATCTATCAATAATCACTTTAAATGTAAATGGCTTAAAGGCTTCAACCAAAAAACACAGGGTAGCTAAATGGAAAAGAAACAAGACCTATATAAATGCTTTCTCCAAGAGACCCAGTTAGAACAAAAGATACACACAGACTAAAAGTAAAGTGATAGGAAAAGATATTTTATGCAAATAGAAAAGAAAAAAAAGCTGGGGTAGAAATACTTACATTTGACAAAAGAGACTTTAACACCAAGGCTACAGTAAGAGATAAACAAGGACACTACATAATGATAAAGGGAACGATTCAACAGAAGGATATAAGCCTAGTAAACATTTATGCACCCAACATAGGAGCACCTAAATACATAAAGCAAATCTTGAGGAACATAAAGGAAGAGACCAACAGAAATACAGCCATAATAGGAGATTTTAACATCCCACTACTTCAGTGGGTAGCTCTTCCAGACTAATTCAACAAGGAGACAGTGGCTTTAATTGACACACAGGACCAAATCGACTTAATTGATATCTACGGGGCATTTCATCCCAGAGCAGAATATACATTCTCTTCGAGTGCACTTGGAACAGTTTAGACAACATATAAGAACACAAAACAAGCCTCAATAAATCTAAATCATATCAAGCATCTTTTCTGACCACAATGCCATAAAACTGGAAATCAATCACAAGAAGGACACTGAAAAATACACAAAGGCATGGAAGCTAAATAACATGTTATTAAACAATGAATGGGACGAGATGAACATTAAAATAAATTAAAATGAGAACACAACCCAAAATCTGTGGGACAAAGCAAAAGCAATCCAAAGAAGGAAATTCATAGCATTACAGGGAGGTCTATCTTAAGAGACAAGAAAAAGCTCAGATAAACAATCTAACTTTACACTTAAAGAAACTTGAAAAAGTACAACAAGCAAAGCCCAAAGTGAGTAACAATGAAGGAAATAATAAAGATCAGAGCAGAAATAAATAAAATGGAGTCTAAAAATGACACAAAAGATCAATATATCCAAGAGCTGGCTCTTTAAAAAGATAAACATGATTGACAAACTTTTAACTAAATACATTAAGAGAAAAATGGAGAAGACAAATAAAATCTGAAAAGAAAAAGGAGAAAAAAACAACTGACACTAAAAAAATACAAAAGAATGTAAGAAAATATTACGAACTATAGGCCAACAAACTGGAAAACCTAGGCAAAAATGGATAAATTCCTAGAAACATACAATCTTCCAAAGTTAAATCAGGAAGAATCAGAGAATTTGAATAGAAAGATTAAACCTAGTGAAATTGAAGCAGAAATTAAAAAGTTCCCAACAAACAAAAGCCCTGGACTGAATAGCTTCACAGGTGAATTTTTCCAAACATTCCGAGAAGACCTAATACCTCTCCCTCTCAAACTATTTCAAAAAATTCAAGAGGAGGGGTGAATCCCAAGCTCATTTTATGAAGCCAGCATTATCCTAATTCCAAAACCAGATAAAGACACTACAAAAAAATTAAAATTCGAGGCCGCTATCCTTGATGAACATAGATGCTAAAATTCTCAACAAAATATTATTAGCGAACCAAATATAGCAATACATCAAAGTTCATTCACCATGATCAAGTGGTATTTATTCTGGAAATGCAAGGTTGGCACAACATTCACAAATCAATAAATGTGATATAGCACATAAACAAAATGGAGGATAAAAGCCAAATGATGATATCAATAGATGCAAGAAAAACATTTGAGAAAATTCACCATCCATTTATGAGAAGAACTCTCAGCAAAGTGGGAATAGAGGGAACATACCTAAACAAAATATAGGCCATATACAACAAACCCATTGCCAGCATCATACTCAATGGTCAAAAACTACAAGTTTCTCATTAAGATTGGGAACAAGACAGATGTCTGCTTTTACCTCTCTTATTCAATATAGTGCTGGAAGACCTAGGCATAGTAATCATACAACAAGAAGAAATAAAAGGAAGAAGTAAATGGGAAAGAAAGAAGTAAAACTGTCTTTATTTGCAGATGACATGATACTACATTGAGAACACTAAAGATTTGACCAAAAAGCTGCTAGAACTGATAAATGAATTCAGTAAAATAGTGGGATACAAAATTAATATCCAGTAATGGGTTGCATTTTTATATGCCAATAATGAACTATTAGAAAGAAAAATTAAGAAAACAATCTCATTCACAATTGCTTGAAAAAGAATAAAATCCTAGGAATGAATCTAACCAAGGATGTAAAAGACCTGTATTTGGAAAATTATAAGACACTAAAGAAGATATAAATAAGCGGAAGCACATACTATGTTTATGCATAGGAAGAATGAACATCATTAAAATGTCCATACTACCCAATTTATAGATGCAACTCCTATAAAGACACCAAGGACATAGTTCACAGAACTAGAACAAGCATTTCAAAAATTTATATGGAATCACAAAAGGCCCCAAACACCAACAGCGATTTTGAGAAAGAAGAACAAAGCTGGAGAAATCATGCTACCTAATATCGAACTATACTGTAAGGTCACAGTAATCAAAACAGTATGGTACTGGCATAAAAACAGATACAATAGATCAATGGAACAGAATAGAGAACCAAGAAATAAATCCACAACTTTAAATTCAATTAATATTTGATGAAATAAGCACATAAAGTGGGCTAAAGATAGTTTATTCAATATATGGTGTTGGGAAAACTGGATGAACACATGCATAAAAATGAAACTAGACCACCTTCTTAAGCTACACACAAGAATAAATTCAAAATGGATTAAAGGCTTAAATGTTAGATCTGAAACCATAAAAATCCTAAGCAGTAAAATCTCAGAGCAATATTTTATCAGCTCTATCTCCTCAGGCAACAGAATCAAAAGAAAAAAATTAACAATGGGACTACATCAAACTAAAAAGTTTTTGTGCAGCAAAGGAAATCATCACAAAATAAAATGACAACCCACTGAATGGGAGAACATATTAACCAATACATGTGATAAGGCGTTAATACACAAAATTTATAAAGAACTTATAAAATTCAACCCCCAAAACTCCAAACAGTTCAATTTAAAAATGGGCAAAGGGCCTGAGTAGTCACTTCTCCAAAGAGGACATACAGTACACATGGACAGTATACATGAAAAGATGCCCAATGTCACTAGCCATCAACGACATGCAAATTAAAACCTCAACGAGTTATCACCTCACCCCTGTCAGAATGGTTATCATCACTAAGTCAACAAACAAGTGCTAGCAAAGATGTGGAGAAAGGGGAAACTTTTGCAGGGTTGGTAGGAATGCAGATTGGTGTAGTCACTGTGGAAAGCAGTATAGAGATGCCTAAAAAAATACAAAATGGAACTTTCTTATGACCCAGCAATACCATTTCTGGAAGTTTATCCGAAGTAACCCGAAACACTAATACAAACGAATATAAACACCTCTATGTTCATTGCAGCATTTTTTTACAATTGCCAAGATATGGAAACAGCCCAAGCGTCCATCAGTACACGAATGGATAAAACAACTATGGGACATTTCCACAGTGGAATACTACTAGGCTGTAAAAAAGAACATGTTACATTTTGCAGCGGAAAAGATGAACCTAGAGAATATTCTGCTGAGTGAAATAAGCCAGTCAAAGAAAGACAAATGCCAAATGATTTCACTCATATGTGGAATCTAATGAATGAACTGAATAAGCAAATAGAGACAGACTCACAGATAGAGAGCAGGTTGACAGCTATTGGAGGAGGGTGGGTTAGGGAGTGGAGAGATCAAGCAAAAAGGAAAAAGGACTCATGCACATGGACAACAGTGTGGTGACTGCAGAGGCCAGAGTAGAAGGGGGATAAATGGTAATGCGAAAAAACGCAATAAAAAATTAAAATAAGGTAAAAAATATATAGAAAATCATTCAACATATACACTCTATTCCTAATTATATAGACTACAAAAGTACTGAAAAACTAATGGAAGAAATTTATAAAATACTAATGATTATTTTCATTTTTTTGTCTTCTTTCAGAAAGAATTTAAGCTAATGAATCATTTTAAAATGCAACTACATTAAATAAAATTTAAACAAAACTGGTGAGAAAACTGGGTCACCAGAAAAATCAGAACAGGAATGCCAAGGTACAGCCAGGGCTGAGGTGAGTTCACAAAAGTGCCCCATCAAGTTTGGTGTGCAGGGTTCAGGCAGGCCACAGCAGAGCGCTAATAACCAACAGTCATCTGATGCACAGTCCTCAAAGCAACATTATCGTTAAACTTTACTGAGTATCTCGTATGTGCGAAAGTTTTGTGCTCAGCAATTTATACACATTGTCTGACTTTATCCTCCCAACATACTAGGGTTGTTATTATCATCTTCCCCATTTTACTGAAGGAAAAATTAAGACAGTTTAGGTAGCTTCTAAACTCATCTAGCGAGAGGCAGTCTGATAGTCTGATAAGTAGTCATAAGCCAAATTCTATCCCAAAGGTCTCTTGTAAGGATCCCTTACTTACAGGGAAGCTCTGGAGACCTTCTCTCATGTAGTTTTCTACATGAGAAAACCAGAATAGGTCAGTGGAAAGGAGGATGGACTTAGAGAGCAGGCAACTAGGAATTCAAATCAAGCCTCTCCCACCTAGTAACTTTCTATTATTTATAATTAATTACTAAATTAGACTTGATATAATTACTGTTTTTGTAAATAGAAAACACATATTAAAGACATATTTTTAATTAACTCTTAATTGTTTGAAGATTTTATTTATTTTATAGAGGTGGGAAGGGAGGGAGAAAGAGAGGGAGAGAAACATCCAAGTGAGAGCAAAACTCGAGTGGTAGCCTCTCATATATGCCCAGACTGAGGACTGAACCCACAACCTAGGCATGCGCCCTGACCGGGAATGCAACCAGTGACCTTTCGCTGTGTAGGATGACACCCAATCATCTGAGCCACACAGGTCAGAGCATTAACTCATTTTAATTTTTATTTTAAAAAGAGAGAGACAATATAGGTAAATTGCCTACAACTTAGAATAAGCACTCTACAAATATCAGCTTTTATATCCTACATTTTTAATATTAAATTGTTTTATAAATCTTAATGAGCGTACTTAACACTTGTAACACCTATGGGGTAAATGCATACTTCCAAAAAGTTAGTAGGACAATCTCAACACTTTTATTATTGCCCAATGAGCCATCACACCATCTGGAAGCAGTTCTGGGTGGAATTAGGTGGATAAAGTCAGAAACTTCTTGATGTCTCTTTAAGGTCAAGCAATCTTTACCAGACAGAAGTCCATACCCTTAGCACTTACACCATAACCTTCATCAATGAATTGCTAGCATAGGAAATCAAAAATAAGGACAAGTTTTATATCTCAAGCAGTTGGTTTATATTAAAATTTGGCAATAATCTTAAATATATCAATATCCTAAGATAACTTGTGGTTTATGAAAGTTTCCAAATAGGTCAATTTTAAAAATTCAAAGTAAAACAAAAAGGGAAATTATATCATTCTAAAGTATGACTTTATGTAATAGTACTTTTATATAATAGTACTTTTTGTACTGTTGATTTATTTTTTTCAAAAAGTAACCTGGTTCTAAAAGTTAAGGACTGCTACATAAATGTTACATAAGTAACTATTAGTGTATGACATCAAGTGCAAAGGACAAGTTACAATAAATGTATTTACTCATAATCTATCACTGTCCATATTACAGCATAAATTCTAGTTGCAGGAACAAAGTTTCTCATATTGTATTCACATTAAATACACTTTGGTTAAGATTTCCATTATCACTTGTAAAATGTGTATTTCTGCCTTCAATAAAAATAACCAAGTGTATTCTTTTAATAAGACATATGTATAATGAGAAAAAATCACAATAGCTCACCTTACATACTTTGAATATAAAATTAAGAGATTATTCATGTGAATTTAAATTACCCATATATGTATGAGATACACAAACTAAGAAGAATTTTCACATAATCTAAAGAAATTGCCTATAAAATTTTAATTTTGAAATCAGATAAAATGTCTTCTAATTCTTTCATACTTTTTGAGAACTTTAATAAGTAATGAAGCCACTTAGAGAAAACCTAAAAAGGATGCAACTGAAATACACACCAATACAGACTTAAGTTGTTTTATATAGCATGTGTATGAGTACTTCTAAATTTGGAGGAAAACCTGTAACTTTCCAAAATGTTAGTTATTCCACTATTCCTGGTACATAGTGGCTGCTTAATAAATGCCTTTTGAATATTTAATTCTGGATTTATTTTAAATTGTGACCATCTAGTCATACATACACATATGTATATGCACACACAAAATGGTGGTTTATATGCATTTATTCTTAAATTTATTAATTTATGTCTTACTAGTTTATCATCTCATTTATTGATTGAGCCATTATTTATCCTTCCTTGAATACTTAAAATGTATCAAATAGCTCTTGGGAACAAGGACAATAAAGACAGCTCATAAGAAAGCAATTTAATTTAGTTGTCAATTAGCCTGCATAGAAAAATGAACCTAATGGTGATCTGTTTTGTTTTGTTTAAAATGACCTAGACCATACACTATCAAATCCTTACATTCAAAGATGCTGATGTTCACAGCTGAGAATTTATGTCTAAGTCCCTTACTATTTACACATTCACCCATGATTTCAGCTACATCCATACATCAACTTTGGAAATGCCCCTGCAACTAAGTTCATACAGTGCGATGGATACTGTTAAGCCAAAGATACATACCTTAGTATTAGCAACCTTGGTTTTATATTTCTAAATGAAATAGTGATAGGGCCCATTATGTGGTAGTTTCAAATCCACCCAAATTATACCTTTTGGATCAGAGCTGCAAAAGGCTGGTAGTTACTACTTCACTTTATATACTGTGAGGTTAAAACAAATAGAGATTGAATATAACACATCCAAGGTCACAAGCTAGTGTGTCTGAGTTTGAACTAAACCCCACTTCTTTCTAACAGTGGAGTCCATGCTGCCTCCTTGTTTCTCCAAAATCCTAAGGGTAACCTGTCAGTATTTTACTGAGGAATGAGGAATTAAACATGAAGGCTGAAGGTTTACTGAGAGTGAAATGAATTCTTTATCATGAAACTATCATCTTGTTTTGGGGTAAAATGAGCATAGTCACCTCTATGGGAAACCTGATGGATCGTGGCTTGGCCATAACTGCAATTCAGACACACATGTTTTATCTGTCAGACTAAGGATCATTGCCAAATGAGAGCCAAAAAAGGCGCGTGGGAAAGCCTGTGGGTTGGGGTAAGGGTTAGGGAAACAGCTGCTATGGGCATGATACGAAAAGAAAGAAAAAAATAGCAAAGGAGAAATTAGCAATAAATAGGACAAAGCTATCTCTATATTCTGTGGTTTCAAAAGAAGTTCTTTATATAAAAGATATTTTGGAGGGTTAAAAAATATGCTATTAATTTTATCAGCAATCCTGTAAGGCTTGGTCTTTAGGATCAAAAAGTAATGAGTGTTTTATAATCAGAATTTTATGTTTGACATTCTATATGTCTAATAATGATTTATATTTGCTTATACGACCCAATTTTAAAAAAAACACTTCTCTTAAAAATAACAAGTATTTTCCTCAGTTCAAACCATGACAAAAGAGAGCTACTAAAAAGAAATGCAATAACTCAACATAACTGTGTTTCTACTATGTGCAAACAGCTTACTTGGCCCAGAAGAAAACAGTTGAATAAAGTGAGACCCTACCATTAAAGAACCTATAGTCTTAGAAGTATGCAGGTTTCATTCATTAAGCAAATAGTATTTATATTTTTGGCAGTCACTGTGTTGCTCTGGATTCAGTGAATGATTAGATGAAAAAGAGAAGTTGGCCATAGGAAACCTAGAAATCTAGTGAGAGAAACCAGTAAGACCTATAAAAGGAAGTCCATGATATTCTAAGCAAGCAAAAGTACCGGGCTGAGCAACCAGGGAAAACAAGCTAGAGGCAATGTCCAGGAAATTATTTTATTTGATAATTTTTAATATGCAAAAATAATGTATCTACTTAAATTTGATTACTTGAGAGGTATCTTAAATTTTCTTGCCACCAGAGAGGTAAGTATAAACATACAAAAAATTTTCTTACAACCCTACAATTTATAATTCAATGCTGGCAAAATAACCAATAAGAGGCTGAACTGAATTTTAAAAACCTACACTAGAAAGGTATATTTGGGAGAGTTTCTATGCTATGACATAGAAAGTCACTGAGTCTAACAAGACCTCATTTGACTCATCTTTATTTTTACTCTATCAGACTGGATGAGGTACAAGATATTTCCTGTTATATGATTCTATCTACTGTTGTCGGTTCTAAATGCACCTCTACTCTATTGCTAGATATCCATGTTCTCAAGAAAGTTTTCTTTCTACAAACTCCCAAGAAATTCTGTCTACTTCCATGGCCTTACTGGCCATCTGTAGAGATGATTCCAAAATCTGTACTCCCTGCCAGAATTCTAGCCTCATCTACAGCCTCTACCTCAGTTATTTTCTGAACCCTTACTTGGAGGTCTTACAGGAATATAATATATATAACAAATACCATGTATACCAAAGCACAGTGTTCTCAAAGACTTTCACCAACCCATAAATAAGGTAATTCCATTGTTATTCTCTCCCTCAACAAGCAGTATCTCACATCCCCTTAATCATATTCATGCATTTATAATCACAAGATATATTCCTACTAGACTATAAACCACAAGGTCAGGACGACATTGATTTCTTCATTATTTCATTCTAGCACAAGTTGCAATAGGTGTATCAATGCATTACTGGTAAACTGAATTGTATAATATCTGTTTTATGTCACATTGTGATATAAACTAATTTATCTATAGCCATCAAACTGTACTCCCTCCCTCTAATTATAGCATTTGATTTTTACGGCTAGTATGATGTTGTTCAATGTTAATGGAAAAAAGGAAAATGAGGACCAAGCTGATAAGGCCACTCATCTGAGTTGGAGGAAAAGAATGGGAAGCATGATTTTCAACAATGACCTTGAGTTTAAGTTTCAGGAAAGGACTAGGAGAGTTAAGACAGTGTAATTCAAAAGAAACAAAACACAAAAAGACTTAACAATATTCTTTACATAATACCCCATAGTCCGCCTATGAGGTCCAGTATTTCTAATGCTACAACAGCAATCTATGTCTCCCTACCAGCACTGGACTTGGGTGGGTTTTTTGTTCCATTGTTTTTTGTTTTCCTTCTCATGGATATGTATTTAATTACTTATAGATTTATCAGATACTTCTCATTTTGGAATTATGCTAAGCTAAATATAGATACATAAGATTCCTATATGTTGCTCAGGAGGAAAAAAGAACACTAGTGATTTTCTTAAATGTTTTCAAACTTAAAAGCATTTGCAAGTAAATGAAGGGTAGGTGGTTTAGAAACAACAGTGAAATAGAAAATGACAGTCATCTCATGAAAGCTTTTATGGAACATCTGTAATTTATTCTATTATTATACTATTAACATATAGTATATGCCACTAACACAATTATTTATTGCCCACTTAATGTCTATTTGCACCATGCTTGTTAATGTGGAGCTATAAAAAAATAAGTATTAGTTTTCAAGAAACTGAAATCTGGTTAGGAAACTACTAACTAGTACAACACAATCTATAGTAGGAGAGTTTACAAGTAAGATTGTGACTAAATGAACTATATATAGGGCTGTAGCAGTTGTGAAGTTTTCATGACGAAGGTGAGCTACACGGAATACATGGTATTTGGATAGGTCATGAGAAGCAAGTTGATATTTTCATCTGAGAGGAATTAAAGGTAAAAAGAGGAAAAGTCAAGTATAATCTCACTGAATTGGGTAAAGTTAAATGACTATCTGATGGAAATGAAGACCCTTGGCTAATAATAATGATGGTACATAAATTAAATACATGGTAATGAGATAATTAAAAGAAAGGATCTAACTAGATTATGAAGACCTCAAAAATTAAATAGAAGCTAGACTAGACAAGGAATGTCAGGTGAGAAAATATAATGTTTTTAGCAAGAAGGGGTCTACTCGGGGCCTCTATGTTGCACCAAAAA
Source organism: Pteronotus mesoamericanus (assembly GCF_021234165.1). Lineage (NCBI taxonomy): Eukaryota > Metazoa > Chordata > Mammalia > Chiroptera > Mormoopidae > Pteronotus > Pteronotus mesoamericanus. Next base: position 22,825,308 of record NW_026555310.1, read on the forward strand.
CACATAGACTCCATTCATGGTAGACCTGGGGGCAACCACCAGCTGAAAGCCACGATTTTAAAGACGACTCCTGCACTGCAGATTATGGCTGTAAGCAGGGAGAGAATCTCTGGAGCATTAAGATATTATTTCAGTAACTCAAGTACAAATAGAGACTTGGAGCCTTGGTTGTCAAAGAGGACATACAGAAGAAAGAAAAATGGTAAATCATTAAATAATGTGAGCATAAGAAATGCCAAAATTCTGACATATGCTACAATGAATGAACCTTGAGGACATTATGCTAAATGAAAAAAGCCAGTCAAGAAAAGGCAAATATTAACATGAATCCACTTACATGAAGTACCTAGAGTAGTCAAATTCACAGACACAGAAAGTAGAATGGTGGTTACTAGGGACTAGAGAAACTGTGCAATGGGGAGTTGTTTAATGAGTGCAGAATTTCTTTTTTCAAGGTGAAAAGTGTTTTAGAGATTGGATGGTACTGATGGTTACCTGTCAATATGAACACACTTATCACTAAACTATACATTTAAAATTAAGATGTAAATTTTGTTTTGTGTATTATACCACAATTAAAAGTAATAGTTTTTAAAAAAGAAATGCCAACATTTCACTCAGAATGAAATTAAGGGAAGAATGAGAAAAGAATTCCAAATTACTCTTAGGTCACCAGCTTAGAAGGGAGGAAAGTTGAAATAAAGCAGATCTACCCTGACAAAGGAGAAGAATATCAATTGTCAAATGTATTAGATAGGAACATCTAAATAGAAATGCTTCATAGGCAGCCGGAGACAACAGATAAGGGCTCTGTGGATAAAACAGGAAATATGCTGGTTTTTATTTTAGCATCACCCTTCAGAGGGACAGAGTCAATCATCATTCAGTTCAGGGCCCAACATCCTAAGAGCTGTTTTTAAAATACAGTTTTTATCAATAAATTAAAAATAAATATATAGTTAGGTCAAAATATTTTTTTCACTTTCTAATATATCTGAATTGGGTTCATCTTACAATGAACAGCATCTTTTGATATAAAATAGGAGTTGCAATAACAGAAGCTAACTCAAGATAGCTCAGGGCAGAGTTATTCATAGAATGAAGGGCACGAAAGTGGAGATGTTCAGGGAAGAAGCGAAATCAGAATCGTATAAGCCCAAAGGGCGGTTGAGATCCCTGCCCCCCACCCACCACGCCCCGTATCTGCTTCATTCTTTCAGCAAATTGCCTTTTAATGCTCATTAATTAGAGGATAGGGCAGCCGTCTCCAACCTTTCTGGCACCAGAGATGACAACTGTTCCACAGACCGGGGTGGGGCGGGAAGGAGGTGGAACTCAGGCAGCGTCCACTGACGGGGAGGAGGGAGGTTGGGGACCCCTGGTACAGGGAGTTCAGAAAGAGGCCTTTCATTTTGAAAAGACTGACTTAACAACTTATAATTGGTCTTAATATCAAATTCCTGGATGAGAATTTCATTGCTCTGCTTGAGTCCAACTGAGTACAGTCAAGATAACAGGGTCATACCAACTAAGTGTGGCTTCCAGGAGGTGGCTACAGGAAGTATAGCCCAACACCTCAGTGGGAATTGACTACAGTTGCATTCTGTGGAAAAGGAAAATGTTAACATATAAGAAAACCAAGTCAGACAAAGAACAACTGAATTAAGCGGACATCTTTAGCCAGGGGACAAGAAGTGAGAGTTCTAAGAGGGTAAATAAAAAAATGTCTTTCACTATTTAAACTTATTATATATAAGATAAAATAAGTATTTTTCAGAAAAAGTCAAAGTTACAACAGGCAGCTTTTGATTCAACATAACAATCATCCTATCTATAGCAGTATTTTATTAAATGTTTTGTATATGAGATAATCTACTTACATTATCACTCAACAAAACTGCAGAGCTACAATTTAAATTTTTATTTAATAGATAGGAAACCAAAGCTAACTGACCTGCCCAATATCAAACAGCTAGTAAGTAAGTAACAGAACCATAACTTGCAGAAATGTTCATTTGGAGACAAAGCCATTCCCTTTCTTTTCTTCTTTTCCAGCTTTATTGACATTTGACAAATAAAAACTATATATTTAAATTGTACAACATCATGTTTTGATATATGCCTGTATTATAAAATAATCAGCATAACAAACTAATTAACATATCTATCACCTCACATTGCTACCATTTTTCCCCTTCTCTTCCTCATGCACCCATTGCTTTGTATTGATTTGAATGTGCTGTGCTTGCTTTCATATGAGGTATTCAAGTAGTGGCTACACAAATATGTGTCACAGAAATACTATAGGAATAATAAATTGTTTGGGGTGGAAAACTCACCTCTCTGATGATTTCCAACTGTAACAGTTCATAGCTTTACTCTTTTGGATTCAGTGACTTTATTTTGAAGGCATTCATTACAAGCAAAGGTAAATATTTTTCCCATCTATTAAAGGTTTTATAATCTTGATAATTTCCAAAAAGAAAATGTTCTCAATTTTTCAAGTAAAAGCATAAGTAAGAAGTCTTTTTTTTTTTTGGAGAAGAGATCTGGTTTCTCTTTAAATAAGAAAGCTAATAATAGTAAATATATTCTGAAAAACAACATTTTTTTCTAGGAAGAGTTGAAGAAGGGACCGGCTAGTGAAATAACTAAAACAGAATTTTTTAAAAGTACACACTATTCAAAGTAAAATATTGCTTGTGGCTTCAAACTGGGTCATTGACTTACAAACATAACCATTAAGACCTCAAATGATCTAGTAAATATTACTTTCAAGCTCCAGATTTCAGATGCTTTAGCCCAAGAACCCAGATAAGCGGAGAGGATGAAGAAAAGCTGGAGTTCTGGGTCACCCCCATTGCCTTCAGGAGCTTCAATCAGGTTTGTTTGTTTTAATCTCTCTCTTCATTGGGTTTGCATAGGACTTCTTATAAAACAATAATTCCACTTCTAGAATTGGAGAAAGCAAGGGAGAGGAGACGGGGAACAAAGGAAAAACATACGTCAGTCCTTTAGAGCTTTCCAGAGCCCTCACTCTCATTCCACTTTGAGAAACTATGGAGCAAAAATAATCAATGTATACACAATTAATGCTGTCATAGACTTAAATTTTTCATGGCATTTTAAAAAGTCTTTTGAAAGACATTAGAAATGTGTTTAATGAGATACAAATTATGATAAGAGTAATTATGGTAATAAATTATATAATCATTCAATATTATATATATATTTTTAAACTCATTTGTATTGCTTACAGAAAATAAACATTGAATATTTGAAAATTCTGAATAGAGAAAAAATAATTTTACAGTAAAATAATTATTTATAAGCCCACTTAATCTTTGAAATAAGAATAAAGAAACTCTTTAATGAAAACTACCTGCAAATTCAAGTCAGCTTGAGCCAATTTTTTAAAAATAAAAAATTTTGCCTCGATAATGATTGTTTTCTCACATCTACAGTGCCAAACAGCAGTGTAAATACCAGAAACACAACATTATTAAGAATATCAATTTTATCTACAATGTCAGTTTTCATTTAAGGTAAACAGTTCATATACCACAATTTTATGAAGGGAGGAAGATACACATGTTTAAATTATTTTGACTTCATCCATACTCTATATAGATTTCTAAAACGTTAAGTTACATATCAGACATTTCTAATAAAGTTTTACTTGTAAGAAAATACACTTTACTACACTTCAGTAAGAGTCTGAAACATAACCCAATGCCACAAAAATATTTAAAAAAATTTTATATATACTAGTTAGGTTTTCTTCATGTAGTTACTAGGGTATAGATATAATGCTAGACACATGGAAATTAATTGGAGTTAATTTTTAATGATTATAAGTTTACAAAAACTCCCAACTCCAAACTAAAGTATTCCAAAATGAATTAAAAATTTAATTCTGAACAATGGAATCTTTGCATTGTAAAGAATTATGCAGTGCTGCTATATTTTCCTTCATCTATCCAAGATAACAAATTAGTAACATCACTAATCCTTTCCCTTACCTGAGAATCTTGGTAACCAGCTACACTATATTAATAAGACCACATTTTGGTGGATTTAGAGCTGCTGTCTTTCTGGACGAAGACATGTCAAACTAATTCTATCCACTGCTTCTATTGCCTTTCTAAAAATTCACCCATTCAATAAGTACACTTAGTTGCACACACACAAAAAAGTTTTTAGTGAATACATATTCTAAACCCTACCATGTACCTATGAGGACCAGGAAATAATATTAAGTGTCTGCAATATGTCTGGCACATGTATAGATGCTGTAAATAAATCATCTTAAAATTAAGTAATAATCTTATGAGGTGGGATATATTATCCCCATTAAACAGATGAAGAAAAAGGCTCAGAGCTGCTGAATAAATTCTCCTGCCACAAAGCTGATAATCAACATCTGCCTAGATCTCAAACTCTATTATGCTTCTATGACTTCTGACTCAGTAAGGTTAAGTCAGAATGCCTATGATGTGGTCAAGGAAATAAGCCCACACAGCAGAGTAAGGAAATGCTACCCTGTGAGGTGCTATGTAGGTAAATGAGAACAAGCTGTACAGGTCCAACAGGTTTTATGAAAGAATGGATGTGGAAGTAGTGCATAAAGGATGGACAAGAATTTAGTATGTATAGAAGAGAAATTAGGTGATCCCAAGGACTGGAAGAGAATGACGTTGGGAAGGAACCTTGTGGACTCACAGGAAACAGTAAATGGGGATGGGACATATAGAACAAACCTTGAGAGACCTGGATAATACCTAGAAGTAGGCCTTCATGTAATAGAATCAACAAAATACATATAACAAAAATGAAGAGAAAACTGCTGAGAGGACAGGGAAGGATTAATAAGAAGTAGTAGTGTAAGTAGAATGAATCACATTTACTTCCTATTGCCCTTTTTCCATTTCCTCTTCCACTTCTCTCCTTCACACCTAATTCAAAGCCTTATACAGAAAAGTTGATCTTGCATTCATTCTCTGAATAAACAGTTTGTCAATATAAATATTTGGAAAAGAGATAAATAAAGCCAGCAGAAAACTTTGTATTTGAATCAGTAAGGAGTATGGAATCACTAACAGTTGATTCTTTGTCAGGCATTAGCCCAAAGACAAATGCATATTTTAAAAAAGGATCTGTGCCCTGGCTGGTGTGGCTCAGTTGGTTGGAGTGTTATCCCATTAACCGAAAGGTCACGGGTCTGATTCCCTGATCAGGGCACATGCCTAGGTTGCAGGTTGAGTCCCTGGTTGAGGTGCATTGGAGAGGCAACCAATTGACATTTCTCACGTTGATGTTTCTGTATTTCTCTACCTCTCTCCTCCTTCCCTTCCCATCTCCCTAAAATCAATAAGCATGTACTAGGGTGAGGGGAAAAAAAATTTAAAAGGATCTGTGCTAGTTCCCACCCCCAAGCCCAATTTATAAGCAATAGTGTTTGGCAAGTAGCCAACAGCTCAAGGAACATGAATTATGCTTCATAAGGAAAACAAGTTGGATATACACAAATAAGGCAACCTGAGGATGACAGGTCAACGAGTTAAACCTCTAAGAATAGCTATTTCCATAAGAGAAATATTAAATAAAGACATATTACTAGAGAAGTACTAGAGCTTTCAAAAATGGCTACTTCCAAAAAGAAATACTAGATAAGGACACATTGAGTTAGAATTGGTAGTCCTATTTACTATATTTATTTTATAACTAATAAATCAATAAAAAAATTTAATGAGTGTCTATCATGTACATAGTACTTTGTTAGGTTCAATTCAGGATAGAGAAAAAATTAAGAGGTATGGTTCTACCTCAAGGAACTTACAATATTATATTTTTAATTGGGAAATTACCAAAGTTGTCTTGTTTCTTTTCCATACCCACAATCATATGGCTTTCTACGAATGTGTGATTTTATTAACTCCAGTACCCAATTAGGTTTAAACAGAATGCAGTTCCAAAATTGTAATTAAGTCACTTTTGCCAAAATTTACCTCAGTAAAAAAATGGAAAGAAAAGTAATATTTTCCCCCTGTAATACAGTTATAAACTGAAGGAGCTTATTAAAAGAAACAATGAAGTTTAAGAAAATAACACATATTCCTATTCATATGGCATATTTCTCTATTTTAACTTCACCCAAGTTCTAACACAAGAATGCTCAAAAACTACCCTAGATTTTTCTATCTAGTAAATTATTCTTTTTCAGGAATTAGGCCAAATGATTTCATTTTCGATATGCAAACTTACCGGCCAAAGAGAAATTCCAGAAAGAGCTTTTGAAAGGAAATACTACATTGGTGAAATGCTTGCATTCACTGTATTTCAGCCCTCTGTGCCAGTCCTTATAAATGAGCTTCTGGAATCCCATTTCAATCAAGAGAAGTGAGGCTTTCTCTATCCAATCAAAGTTGTACAGCTCCAACAAAGCAGAGGGCTCTATTCTATCCAATCAGGACAGTGCCTTTTGGACCAATCAAACCACTAGAACTCAGTCCTTATTAGCATAAGGATGAGGCAATCAGGGACCAGGGACAGGGGCACCTTTATATAAACCAGCTCCTCTCTGGCCCTCCTAGCACACTTTCCCTTTCTATGGAAGACTGAAGAATGCATCTCTCTGACTGAGTTGAAACACTGAAGATGTCTCTCCAGAGCAGAGAGGAGCAGACTATGCAGAGCAGCACTCGAGGAGCAGAGTTGTCTAGCTCAAGAGGAGCCTGGCCCCAGGGCCGCCTGGCCCCAGAGCTTCTTTTATAGCCTTGCTGTTTTCACAGTTGTGCTGTATCACAATAGAGCTGTTTTGCACTGAATAAAGTTTCCTTCTTCACTGCACCCCAAACTGAGGATTCCTGTTGGTGGTAAATTGGTGCCAACGACCACTGGTTGAGGATACATATAAATACATTTATTAAAATTTGAGATTAAATTTGACTGTCCCCCCAAAAAATCTAAATAAAAATTTATAATTGATAGTCTTCATTTTTTATATTTAAAGATCAGATTTGAAATAGCCCCCCCCCCAAAAATTTTTTGTCTTATAAAAAAGATTAAATTTAGGTTGTTAAACTTCTAAATCTCCTTCTTTACCATAGAATTATCATTTTGAGCATTCTGATTAACGTTAAATGTCTTCATTTTCTTTAGGAAGCAATTTCAACAAATTCTTCTATTCATAACACAGTTATAAATCTAGCTGGAATGGAGAAAAGGCCCCTAAATGGTAAATACAGTTGTGGTCACAAATCATAAACTCTGTCCTATACAGGAAAAACATCTTGTAACCCGGAGGCCTCCACCTAGGGTTCACTGATTACAACTGTAGTCAGTGAAAAGAAACTCTTTTTTAAATAAGACTACTAACAAGAGTGGTTAAGTGGTCGCCCTCCAAACTTAACAATTCTTCCTTGCAACAGAATCAAAGATATCTGCTAAACACTTTAGATAGCGAACTATAAGGGAGGAAATGAAAATATAAAGAGGCACACACATAATAATATAGAAGCATGGAAGACTGAGCCATTCAGCATCAGGAAACTATCTCTAAACATTTTAACGGTCTCTAAGGATGTTATTGTACTACTGCATTCTAAAGCAATTTAAATTGAATAAAGACCTTGAGCTACAAGAAAAGCTTAATTAAAGTCAGTGTGTACTGTGTACACACCCACACACTAAGAAAATGAAATAAATAAATTTGATTACCAATTTAACAGTAACAATGAAAATCCATGTGTTGGTATTCCTTAAGAGAAAAATAAGACATTACTAATAGGAGTTACATTCATTTCTCTATTCCTATATGACTTTCAACAAATAGTTCTCATTAATATATAAGACTTCTTTATACTTTTGTGAGTTTTTAATAAAATCCTTACTGGTTCTCAAGCTTACACTTCCCAGAAATGTATGCTAACTCTGACTGCCACATTGTAAATTGTTTAACTCTGATAGCTAGGAGTTAGGATTAGACCAACATAAATTCATGCCTCCGAAAAGTTCTTCTCTTACAGCTAGGATATAGACCTGTTTTTCTAAACCAGCATCAGGAAATAACTCATGACAATGTGTAGAACTAAAGGAAAAATGGAAATTCCATTTTATGAAAAAAATTAGTCTGTAAACAATTGGTTCAAAATGTTTAATGTGTTTATAATAGAAACCATAAATCTCTATTCATAAAATTCTCCCATAAAATAAAATATTTTCCAAAATCACTATACTTAAAAAAAATGCCAATGTGTGGGTCCCAACTCAGACCATCAGATCTGCATCTTTGACAGGGGAGATGATTTTATCTTTAATTTCCTTCAAGTGAGTTCAAGGCACAAATAAGGCTCAGAAACCCTGAATTCTGTTGTCCCAGATGTCCTTTTAGCTCTATACTGCTTAACTTGTAGTCCCATCTTGCCACTCTCTAGGAGCGGCATTGCCTGTAAAGCTCCATAGACATTTCCTGACCCTATCTCTAGAAACTTCCACATGTCATCTGTAAAATGGGGATAACCACCCAACTCCATACTTTGTTGTCAGATTTAGTGAGAAACGTACACTTAAGAGGGTATTCTAAATATCCAAGTACTTTATACCTATTGTATATTATTTATACAATACTATCTCATTTGCCCAAAAACAGTTGTTGACCCTCCACATGACACTATGATTAAACAATGTGGAGCAAAGGAAGGGTGGGCCAGTTATACACAGACCCTCCTCAAATACCTCACTCTCACTTATAAAAAATATTTACGATGCAAGGTAGAAAACATAAGTGCCATAAGAGAGTACTAGATAGAGCGCTATGAAGACGTAGAGGAAGGGGGAAGAACTTCCGATTGGGATGATCGGAAAATGAATCATAAAGCAGATAGAATACATGTAGATTTACTCCCATTGGTTAGAGATCAGGATAAAAGAGGTGGGCATTAGAGACTAGGGGCAATAATGCAGTAACTGATATAGAAAATCAAGGGATAGAGATCTCCCTATGGGAAAGCAAAGAAAGGGAGAGCACCCATGTGAGAGCAAGGCTGCTAGAAGCAATTCAAATGAACGAGAAAACTTATGAGACAAAGGAAGTAGTACCTTGAAAATGTTGAGAATAGGAAGGGAAGATGAGAGAGGATCATAAATCCCAAATTAAGAAAGTGTTCGTTTTATATGAAAGGCAGCTAAGAACTACAAAGTATTTTTTATGAAAGGATTGACATGATTTTATATTACCATTCAACAAAACTTATAATGAGAGCTGTACATTGGGAAGGCACGATGCAGTAGTGCAGAGGATGTTAATATTCAGAAAGCACGGGCACAAGAAGATCAGTTGGAAAGTTCCCACAATAGTCTATTCAGCCATGAGGTGCCCAAGCCATAAACTAGGACAGCGAAAGTAGAAAAGGAAGGGCTTGACATACGGATTATCACTCTAAAGAAAGTTATATCCTGTGAATTCCGGTAATGCTTTTGCTGTCTAGTGCAATGGAAACAGGAAGCCGTCAGAGCCAAGCTGACCTGGACTCAAATCCAGGCTGTGCATCTAATAAACAGTGAAATCTCGGGTTATTTTCTTAATCTCCTTTAGCTTCAGACAGGAATAATAATACATATCTCTAAGTTGCTGTGAATTTAGTTGTGATATCTGGGAAATGCTTAGCATATTGAGGGGTATTAGCAATAGGAAAAAGGGCAAACTAGCAAGAGAAACAAAAACATGGATTAAAACATTAACAATGTCAAGGAATCAAAATGAGCTTTTATAACTAAGAACTCAGCCATTATGGTCCACATTCATCAGCGTCTGGCTGTGCTGCTTCTTCAGACAGCAGGGGTCTCGAGGCTCTTCACTCAGGTATCTCTCTGGCTTCAGGTAGTAATTCCTTATTTTAAAAATAGAGTTGGGTGGGACATGTGCCAGAACACAGAAATAGACCTCCAGAAGGTAAAACCTCGCCTGGAGCCCTGGCTCCTGATCTCATACACATTTGGGACTGAGAAGGGATCAGTGTTAAAGTACCTGTTAATGGCTGTCTCCAACTAGAAGTAGACATAATAAGACTGAGAGAAAACAGTGAAGATAACACAAGCAGGAGGATTCCTACAAAGCTTTTAAACTACTCTTCCCTCTGTCCAAATCATTCATCCTTAAACATTTGGAATGACTAGATTGTAATTTAATATGAATACAGAATTGAATGTTTAAAGCAACATTCAAAAAAATTGTAAACAGTTTGACAAATACGGCTAAACCATTCTGAACTCAGAATATTGGTATACTGGTTTGACAGGTAAAAAAAAAAAATAACTTATCTCCTCCTTTTCAAAAAAAAAAAAAAAAAGAAAGCAAAAAGCAAAGCAATGAATGTTCTTGAAACAAATCTGTTATTTCTGTCCACAGTTTTGTTATTTGTTAAGAGGTTTATTTGCTTCTCTAATAGAGAACTAAGACCACAGTATTTTTGAGCTTTACTAATCAATTCTTTAGTAGTCTGAATCCTTACGTAATGACCAGCCAAGCAATAAAATTTCAAATTTAACCCAACATTTACGGACCTAATAAATGTTCTAAAACTGTCTCATGTATGCCCTTTATTCTCTTCCTATAACTTTTTCTCTTTCCACGAGGAAGTAATTGATCAGGATTAGTTTGGCATTGGTTTTTGGGAAAAGTCCTAGTTAAATACGTGCGGTTAAATCACCCACATTTGCTGCTGCTCCTTCGTCAAGGTGGTGATTTTATACAAAATGTTTACATTACTGCCATTTTTAAGTAATGTAAAAATCTTACTTGTACAATGATGTTTGTAGCATTATTATTCAAAAAGTGGAAGCAATCCAAGTATTCACCAATATGGGTACACAAAATGTGACATAAGCATACAATGGAGTATTACTTAGTCTTAAAAGAGAAGGAAATTCAGACGCATGCTATGGCATGAATGGAACTTGAAGACCATAGGTTAAGTGATGTGAGCCACTTAAAAATAGACAAATATTATATGATTCCATTTAAAAAGTAGTCAAATTCATAGCAGAGGAGTGAATGTTGGTTACCAGGGACTGAAGGGAAGTGGGAATAAAGGGGAGTTGTCCTGTCTTGCATGCAGTTTCAGTTCGGGACAATGAAAACATTCTGGAACTGGACGGCGCTGATGGTTGCCCAGCAATGTGAAGTCACCTAATGCCACTGACCCGCACACTTGTATGCGTTTCACTGGTAGATTTTGTGTTATGAATGTTAAAACAATTTTTAAAAATCAAGTCATCTAGCACTAAAACTTCTGAAAGATACTGGAGTTCTAGGAATATAATGAGTAAACAGAAATTTTGGTTCTAGAAAAATACATTGAATCATTGGTGCTAAACAAACTTGTCCACATGTTTATTTTCATTCAATTTAGGCATTTAAGAATCATTTTACTCCCGTAGACTAGAATGAAAACCACTAAAATAAAACCATGTTAGCAGGCTACATCATTTTAGGGGATGCAGATACAAGTAAGCTAAACTATGAATAGAGTTAGATAGCCCTTTTTCATTTTCATGAAAACATTAGGCTTTTTATAACTGAGAAACTCATTACAGATGTTCAAAACAGTATTGGCAAGGTTATCGGGATAAAAGTTTTGGAGGTGAACATGAACAAATCAACTGATGACAGGAAGTGAGATGCCTGAGAGGCCTAAACTGAGAAAATAAAAATAAGATATTGTTACTACCATATTCTCACTAAAGATTTAAAAAACTGAAATAATGGTAAAAGTTGTGAAAATGGGCCCTCTCTTTCTCCTCCATAATAATACTAAGTTCTTCTTGAAGGCCTCTCCTTCTTTACCTACCAAGAGGCCACCAGGTATTTTTCTACTTTACCCTAAGTTAGCTTAGCCTTACATATTATCTATTTGGAAATAAAGGCCAGAGTTTCTGGTCTGGTAAAAAAAAAAAAAAAAAAAAAAGGGGCTTGGCTGAACAGGATAAAAAAGGGCACTCTCATGAACAGATGGATATCAGTAAGTTTCCATAAAATGAATTAAAGAATCAGATAAATTCAATAAGTACCCACCAAATCCTCTGCTTGTTCTAAACTTTGTTGTATTTAATCAATATTATCATGAAAAACCTTCTTTTATTTTTACTCCTTTGCAATCTCCTTTTCCATAATTCTTAAAATTACCCCCGTTGGCATTTAGGAAAATGGGCTGATTCTTCTTTTGACTGAATTGGTTATTTTTATAATTTTGAATTAATGAATATAGTTTATAGACTTCATGCAATTATTTACAGTTTGAATTTCAAAGAAAATCTTTACTTTGTTCCATGTAAGTAGTGCAGTATAAATAGTGTTTGGGAAATATTTTAAAGATCATTCAAACATATTTACTATTTGAACCCAATTATGATTTTGCTAATTATGTTATATGAACTATATTAACTTGATAATTTATTATCATATATATCTTAATATAAACATAATATACTATACATATATCTTCACATAATTTATTACTATACTAACTTAATAAATCTTTGTTGTATGGCTATAGGGGAAATAAGCTGCCTTGAAATTGTAAATACAATTTTCAAGTTTTCATAGGTACCAAATGGAAACCTATGGGAAGTTGGGTTCATTTCAAAACCTTCCTTGAAATAAGCCCAACTCCTAATCCTAGCCAAAGGCCACAAAAATATGTAAAAACACATGACATTGTCATGACACATATCACAGTGCCAGGTATTGTATGTGTGCAAAACTTTAGGCTATGATTTACTGGTAGACTATATAGAGACATTAATTTCACGGTTCCTCAGTTTCCTCAGCTGTTACTCATAGAATACATAGAGACATTAAAATCATTGTACCTCAGTTTCCTCAACTGTAAAATGGGAATAATAGTACCAGCCTCAAAAAGTACTAATAAGGATTAAATGCATTCATAAATATAAAGTTTTTAGAATTTGGTTTGGCGTAGAGTAAGCAATATTCAATATTTTATAAGTTATTACTAGCATCAACATCACTTTAGTCAATGCTTAAAACATCTCTATGGAGTATTAAAAAAAACATGTTTTTATTAAAACAAACCTAAACTTTAGAGATTAAGCATTATAATTTACCCGAAGCCACATAGTTAATACATGACAGAGCAGGAATTTGACTAATGCTAGGCTTTCTTACCACTTTATAGTGGTCAATAATCTTCTTAAAATATGGCCAGCAAAACTGATCACTACACTTCAAATGTAGGAATAGAAATTCTGGAAATTATGCTGCCAAACCAAAGTCAAATAAGCAGTCAAGTCTTTGAACTTAACACTCATCCAACCTTAGGTAGTTATTCTTCCTTTAAACAGGAATTAGATAATGGTCCAAATTCTATCATCATGAAATTCTACAATTATTTCTAAAACTACAATAAGTTTATCAAAACTTACATTTATTCTGTTAAATTTAATATTCCTAATGGTTGCCCACAGTTCAAATCTATGCACATTTTGATACCTATAGCCATCCAATCCTCCAAAGTATTATCTATGCCTTCCCATGTTTTGAAACTAGAAATTTAATAAATATGCTTCTGTGTTTATCTGAATTCTTAATAAACAGTTCAAGAGGACCTGTAGTCCTGGCTTTGAGGATTCAAGTTACAAATTCTCCTGTCTTTTTCTTTACTCACCACCCAGACCAAATTACCCTGGCTTCAGCAACAGCATCACATGCCAGCACAGAAGATAAAAGCATCAATATGACCAGCTTTATCACACCAGTAAAATTTTAATGGGTTCCACAGCTTAACTACTTTAAGAAAGGTGACTGAAAAGGGAAACCAACTAACACAGATAAACTAGCAAAAAAGGGTAACTATAAATTAGAAAAGGAATGTTTTAACAAGCATTTTTTTTAACTTTCATACTGGGAAATTATGAGGGTTTTGTTGTTGTAATGTTTGTTTTTTTAATTACAAAAGGAATATAGGCCATTTGAGAAAGACATTTAAACAATATAGAATAATGTAATTTTTTTAAAGATTACTTTATTGCTTTTGGAAAACCCCATTGGTAATTTCTGTTAATAATTTGGCATTTTTTTAATGTTGGTTTCCCATCTTAAAATTACATTCTTATGGATCTCCCCAGGTTGTCAAATATCTTTTTCTCGTTCTTCAGCTATAGATATATAGATATACATAAAGACTGTATTGCTGCCTTAAGTAACAGAGAAACTCTTATGATTCATTCAAGAAATTCATCTCTATTGATAGTATTTCTGCCACCTCATACCCTATATGACCCCATAAGTACTACACTATCTATCCCAAATTTTATTCTAAGCACAATAACAGTGGCTACCATTTATTGAACATGTAATATTCTCAAGGTTATACAAATAATTTTATTTACCAGAGCAGCGTTGTAAGGTAGAATTGATTATCCACATTTTATAAGTGAATACATTCAGTCTCAGAGAGATTAATCATTTTACCCGAAGCCAGACAGCCATAAGTGGATGGAGTAAAGATCAAAACCTAAATCTGATAAATCCTGCATCTTAATCACCGCTTGTACTTGAATCCCTCCATCAACAGATGTACTGGAATCCCTCCATCAATAGATCCTGTTTTGGGTACTTTCACACTTAGAATAAGAAAATAATCCATTTCCATTCATTTCATCACCCTGTCCATGTGGAGTATTATAAAAAAATGAAGGCACAAATATCTGAAGTTTTTCTCAATCTTGGCAGCATTGACATTTTGGATGAGTTAAATCTTTGTTTAGGGGATCATCACATGCAGCGTAGGCTGTTATCATCATTCCTGTCCTCTACCTGTTACCTGCACCTTGAGAGCAACCCCCAATTCCTGACAACTAAAAATATCTTCAGACTTTGCCAAAAGTTCCCTAGGGGCAAATTAGCCCCTGTAGATAACAATGTAATGCTCTGTTTGAAACTTTGGAAACACAGAACACGCAGAAAAATTACCTCGAGTGGTGGTATATTTTATTTACATTTTAAAATCATATTTTCTCCTATGGAGGTTACAATGATTGAGTTTGGCACTTCTGGAAGAACATGTAGAACTCTACGCAATTACAGTGTTTTTTTTTTTATAGCTCATGTATTATACACATCATTATTTAACTAAATCAGACAAAAATGTTTCAGATTCAACTCTTTAGTTTAGCAGTACATTTCATTTCCATGTTTAATAAAGTAAATCTTAATTAACTATCCAAAGGGCCACAAAAGAGGTTTCTTATTTATCTGAACTCATGAAAAAGTAATTCATACCATCTTTGATGCAGAGATATCCTTTTAGAGTGTTCAGTGTTTCAGCTACTCCGTGCCCCATTTTTTCATGATTTCCCTATAAGTTACAAGTATGAACTCATAAACTACAGAAAATGAACAATAAAGCATAACTTTATGGGGAAAATTATGAGACAGTCTGCTGTTCAAGGTTAGAAAACCAGTAATTAAAGTCAAAAGTAAAATCCAAGTCACTGTAAAAATCGAAGCACATACTGCCTCTTGCAAGAATATTTCACTGCTGTCAAATGAAACTTCTGAAAAGGCCTTTCCTCTATGGTATATTTATTTAAATCTCTCCTAACATAAACTTTGTACACGGAAGTAAATGTTCACTTGGTCCACAAATTAGGTTCATGTCTTTCTTGGGCAAGTTTACAGTGCTGTGATTTGTAAAGGTTTTTTTTTTCTCACTTTAATATACATGATGGATATGACACACACAGCAGCAACTGGCTCCCTACAACCCTGATTCAGAGGGTGGGGATATCTACATGGAAAGAACGCACCAGACAGAACCAAGGGCAGGTTAGAATTTGAAAAAGCCTACTGTGTGATAAACACCCTTGTAGCTGACAAAGAACCACAATACTGCCATCTCAAAGTGCTCCTTTGGATGGCAACTTCACTTCACCATTGACAGCACCATCTTATGTTGATAAAGTCCTCATCATTTGGTATATTAAGGCTCAAACCTCCCTTTTCCAGCTATATTTTAGAGTAACATGGAGTGATAGTTAGAAGCTTCTCAATTGGTTTAGTATCTATATTAAGTATAAAACCATGGACAAAGTATTATATGGACATACTGATTCTTTTCCAGCTACGCCTTTGTACCAAAGAGAACCTCAGACATTATTAAACTTCCTGCAGGTTTCTATTTGTGTTGAAGGTCCATGTTAAGTAAAGAGAAAGTAGATAAATGGAACTAATTTAATTCCCTAAAACTTGACCAAGTTTTATATACATTCTTTCTCCTGCTTTTCATCATTCTAGCCACACATAAATCACCAGAAGATATTTAATAGAGCAGAAATCTCGGCTTTCTTCCTGTTTCAACTGCATCATACAAAAGCAGAAGGCCCCAAATACCAAAGATATAATACAAATAGATGGAGTTCAGTGTTAACTCAAATGAAGGTCTTTTAGCTGACCAAAAATTAACAGTTAAATATAATTCTATACAAAAATATACATATGATTCTATACATTACCTTGCTGGGAATAAAAATCAAATGCAGTCTTAGTATACATTAAGAGTCTTACTATTGAGATTAGTGATTTGTAATGTGACAGAGTCATACAACCCCTGCCTGCTTACCCACATTTTGATACAGTTTAGGTTTGGGGTTGGTGCTTAAGTGAGTATATGTTGAAAAAGGTCCAAATATTACTTTGGTATAAAAAAGGTGATAGTTTCACTCTGCTTTCTTCCAGTTAGACCACACTTAAATTACTGTACCAGGTTCTGGACTTAGAATTTCAAAAGGCCATGATTTAAAAAAGAAAAAAAAGAAGAAAGAGAGAAAGAAAAGAAAGGAAGGAAGGAAGGAAGGAAGGAAGGAAGGAAGGAAGGAAGGAAGGAAGGAAGGAAGGAAGAAGAGAGAGAAGGAAAGAAAGAAAGAAAGAAAGAGAGAGAGAGAGAAAGAAAGAAAGAAAGAAAGAAAGGAAGAAAGAAAGGAAGGAAGGAAGGAAGGAAGGAAGGAAGGAAGGAAGGAAGAAAGGAAGAAAGGAAAGAAAGAAAGAAAGAAAAGAAAGAGGGAGGGAGGGGAGAAGAGAAAGAGGAGCAGAGAGGAAGAGGGATACACAAAGAAGTAGAGTGGAAAATGTATGGAAGCGAACTTGGCTCTTTGTCATGGTAGCGATTAAGCAAAAGCTTAATGAAAACCACTTGTCAGGCAGTTCATAAATTAGGCTCTACCTTTAATTTCCCACCAGCTCTCTGACATAACAGAAGTAATGCTTTCTAAGAAAAGAAACACATATACACATATAAAAAATGTCCTCTAAAAATCCACTATGCTGCATAGAGACAAGTTTAGAAGAATACTGAAAACAATGAATATTTTATCAGGTGAGAATCTTCCACATGTGGACAAAGAATAGCCATCATACTGCATTTGTGGAAACTTGACTTAGAGTGCACACCTTAATTTACACACAGACACACACACAAACATATACATATATAATATATGTAATATATATTTTATAAAGGAAAATCACTTATATATATAAATGCATATATAAATATAAAGACAAACCATTGTAAGCATCTAGAATAACCCAAGAAAAATCAAAGTAAAACTCAACATGATAATGTTATAAGGTTAACAGCTCTAGACCACCTAGAATGTCTCAAATGATAAAATAATTTTAACTATCCATATGATCCAGCTTTCATTTGTTCGAGGATTAAATGTGAGCAGGGTTATGACAGCACCCCACCCAAGGGATTCTCTGAGGGTTCCACAAAAGCTACAGTCTGTACTGACTCTGGTTGGTCTATTTCATTGGTAAAAACAGCACACAGAGTACAAAGTTTTCTGCCCTGCAAGATTAAGGACACTATTTAAAATCTAATCTGAAACAGGGAGACAGTACAAAGACTATTTGTACTATCACAAATAGAAAAAAGTACTTATTTAAAAAGCCTACAACCTTTCTGTGCTTGCAGGTATAGACTGGCCACAAGAAGCTTCTGGATCCAAAAAGCATGTACATACTAAGTCAGGAAACAGAATAAGCAACTGCAACCCTGATATTAAAATAGTTTTTGTGAATAAATGAAATCAGATGCCTTCGAGCAAACCTGGCCACATGATGTTGCAAAAGTGACACACGGAATATGTCCAAATGCTCCCTTTCTCCCTTGGAACCTAAATCAAATAGCAGCTAATCTTCCACTGCTTTTTCTCTCAAAGAACAGCATCCCGATCTTTCTAGTTGCACAAATTCATGGTTCATGCTCTCTGTTAACATTTTCCACCATCAATCCCTGACTGATCCTGCAGATCGCAGCTCTTCATTTTTTCTTAAATCATCTTCCCTTTCCACCACCACTGTCCCAATAAATCTTCAGTGTCCAGGACTTGCACGGTAGTTTCTTACATGCCTCCTGTGTCTGGCGCGCTCCTACCTGACCCACTGCTATCAAAATTAGGTTGCATATGTTCACATCAGCCTCTGGTTGAAATCCTTAATAACTTTTGGCACAGACAAAACAACATTCATATTCCTCAGCCTAATCATAAGACATTCTGTTCTTCATTCCCTACCCCAACCTTCTCTGTCTTATCTCTTAAAAATTTCCTACCAGCCCACCTCTCCCCTGACCATAAACGCCGGGCTATCTGCTGCACATTCATTTCCAGAACATATCACTCCACGCCTAGCATCTAACTCCACAACATATTTTACCCTTTCCTTTCCTCTGGACCTCATACCCACAAGAGAAATAGAGCGAAACATTCTTTTAAAGATACATTCTTATTTTTTTCCTTTTTTAGATATATTCTTCATATTGCACCAAATTGATTACAGTCAGCTTACTATTAACATAAACACATGCAAGAAAGTTAGACATAAATCAAAAAAAGAAGTCAGAAAAAAAGAAAGGAAGACAGAATTTTACCAGAAATCTATGTTGAGAGGCTGATGGTATTCAAGCATTAAATTTAGTTATGACCTTTCTGGAGAGCAAAGTTCTCATGACATATCTGTATTTCAAAACATTTATCATTTGGCATTGTAATCATTTGTTAATACAGTTATCTTTACCGTAACCTCAGGGAGGGGAGTGCACAGACAATCCATTTTAATCCCTCCCCCAACAATCCCACCCTCTCTGGCATGCTGTGGCAGTCTTCAAACGTTCTGGAATACAAGTCAGGGACAGTTTAAGTTTTCCAAGAATTCCCACAATCCAGAGATTCCCCGGTCGCAGTCTAGAAGGTAACCATGTTAAAGGCAACTTTCCCACTAAAAACAAGAAACATTTACCAGTTCATTACTGGTATTCTGGCCCTCCTTAAAGTCCCTAGTATAAATTAATAACCTGACATTCCGATTGATGAGTTATAGTTTTATCGTCAGTGTGCTTCAGCAGTGGGTAGCGTCTGGTTCTATGGGAAAAAATGCATCTCTGAAAGGCTGAGAACTGGATTCCAGCCAAATGCAAACCTCAGTGCCAGTCACCCCACCTCCCCACCCCTCCCCACCCCTCCCCTGCTGTTCTCCCCACCAGCTCCCACCAACCCACACAAACACTTGGCAGAGAATGTCTACCAGTTTCTGTCACCTTAAATCAACCATCTCAAACATAATCTGCTCATTCTCCTTGGATAGTAAAAAGAGAGTGGAATGCTTGAGTAGAGATTATATTTTTTTGTTTAACTAGCATCTGTGATTCTATCATATTTATTTCTGGAAGTTCAGGAGCAGAGGTTTCAATGAGACCAGTCATTTCAGATTTTTTTTTCCCCCTGGGTAGATAGAGAAACTGGTTTAGTATTCTCAAATTTATTTCCACAGAAATTTACAGTTCTTCAAATGAGAAAGCATGTTAATAATCCTAGACATGGAAGTAATTTTTCAACTATTCCTTCTTTCTTTGTTTTTCATTTATTTAAACAAGCAAAAGCAAATGGAAAAATACAAAATCCCTCGGTCTTATGCAGAAAATGCAAAGAATAATCAACAAAATCCTGACAAGCAACTGAAATGAATCAATATTGTATACAGTGTAACTCAGATGCAGAAAAAATCTAGAAATAACTCATATTTCTGCAATTAGCTAGAGTCAAAATTTTAAATTATTATAAGTTATGTGCTTATATTTTATTTACAGATTATGCATAAAATATTGGAAAAATTATACTATGTGTTTCATAAGTAATTCAATACACAGAATTCTTTCAGGCCAAAAATGTTTTTAAAAAAATTTTCAACAATCATTATAAAGTTCATTTTGCTTTGCAACGCCCTGGCCCAATAATTAGTTAGGTAGGCTCAACACCTTCCTCACAAATGTTTTATAAAGAATTCTCTATCAGTACAACCTGATTTGTCTTGATGTTCATCTCATATCACAGTTGTGCTGTCAGTTTGATTGCCACCTTTTAAGCAAAAATAGGCCCAAATCTTCTGTAACATAAGTATGTATTTCAACACATATATGTATACTTTTTCATAAAACTATATTTTCAGGTAAAGTTACAAGATTCCTGTATATGCCAGTCTATAGTTCTGGGGATCCATTTTGGAGGATCACGTACCAGCTGAACCTCCAGCCTTTTATGAAACTTCAGCCTGTCCAGCCATCTGGATGAAGAATTAGGCATGCAGACGATTTTCCTTCTGAGTGTGTTTTACCCGGTTCTGAAGACCATGTTACCATTCATAAAAGCACCTGAAGATGCTACTTCCATTTCTTCAAGGTCAACAACTACTAGGCAAGTGGCCATAAAAATACTCTATGTATATATCCAGAGGAACAATGTCCAATGACTACATTTCTTCATAAAGTTTTGATTGTTTTCCTGATGATAAAATATATGTGCAGGGTGGAAAACTTAGAAAATACAAAAAAAATGGAAGAGTAAATAAAAATTAGCCATGACACCCTCATACAAACAACAACAAACATTTTGACAACTTTCATTTCTGCCATGCATTCGACTGTTGAAAGGGCGAGCAAGCCGTATCCTCAGTTTTGTTTCTCGGATGTCCCTCTCCATTAATCAAAGTATTTCCTCATGTGATTAAAAACTCTTCATTTCACATGCTTCTAAAATATCTTACCATTTGTTGCTCCCAAGCAGCATATAAAATATTTCATAATCACATATTAATCACAGTGTACAGTTAGCAAACTCTGTATAGTTACAGTGCAATCAAGCTATCATAATTTAAATATTTATATAGCACCTATCACTGAAGTGCTCTGTAGGTTGACAAATGATCTGAGTTAACATGAAAACAAAATAGAAGCATTTCCTCTATAGGAAGGTCTGAGATTTATTGGCAACATGCCTTTAGATAAAAATGGGATCTGTCAGACTATTCAAAGACTAATAAAAAAAAGAAAGATTTGAATTCTCTTTGAACAGTCTAATACTTTTGCTACATCAGAGTTTAATATTTTAGAGCATGTGCTACAAATACATCTGTTTAAAAGGAAGAGCATGAGAAAAACACTTGAATTCATTAAAAATGTATTTTGTTAAAATTTATTTTAAAATAAAAAGACACTTATATAAGAGCAGAATTTTAAAACCAATTTTATCATACCAAATGTTATAATACTCTAGCAGACTAATAACTTTTGAAGAGTTTAAGATACTTTGTTAGAATTTGTTTCAATGTAAGGAGATATATCTGATGGCTTTCCAGAAAGTCAGGCCCATCTATACTTTGTATATTCTCTTAAAAGCAAAGGCAGAAGATAAAATTGGTGGGGGCGCAGGGTGGAGGGTAAAGGCAACCCAATCAGATTCTTAAAAGAAGTGAAAGTAAATAATGAATAAATACTCTTAACATTAGGTCCCTAAACAAAAGAGAAAACATTAAAGAAAGTCTCTCCCTATTCTAAAAGATAAGATCAGCCAGTCAATACCATTCTTGGTGGTATTGCCTTCAATATATATTTACAGTCTTCCCACCAACACTACCTCTCGGTCTAATTCCCAATCCTCCCTAGATTATTGCAAAATCTTCTAACTGGTTTCTCTTCTTCCATCCTAGCACCTCTGTTCACTCAACACAAAGAGCCTGAGAGATCCTCCTCTACAGAAGCCTAATTACAGCCTTTCCCTACTTAAAACCCTTGAATGACTTCCCCTTTTGTTGGAGCAAGAGTCCTGCCATGGCTCCCAGGGCCTACTGATCTGCGGGGCCTCTCCCATCACCTGCCTGTCATCCCCTGTATCACGGAGTGAAAACCGAAGCCCTTTCAACGGGCAAGTTGGGGAAAAAAGATGACTGCCTCAGGCAGGATTTCTACATTGATATCAGCCATAGTAGAGAGGGACCGTACAGGATTCCTGCGCCTGCTGAAGTCAAACCAAACTCACACTTCAGACCAGAATGAAGGATCGTTCAGGAAGTGGGGAAATCTGAAGGAAAAGTGGTCTGAGTATTGAGGACTGTGGTAGAGCCTTGTGGAAGCTGGTAAAAGAAAGGAAGGTTTAGAAAAACCCGCTTATGTGATGAAATGAACAGTCACTACTCTCTATGGAGGGCCACTGCTGAGCCAGCGCTGACTGACTGCTTTCCATAGATTTTAAGCAGGAAGTCCCTCTTCTTTGACAATAACGGTATCATTGGCAAATAATGGAAAAAAAAAAAAAAAGAAGAAGAAGAAGAAGAAGGGAATGACTGGAATTTTACCACTAAAAAATCTGAAACTAAAAATTCTGAAAAAGTTTTTGAAAACAAAACATGCATTATTATGGCAGATAGAACACAAATGTTATATGACAGACACAATGGCACAACTGACTCTCAACAGCATCATCAGCCATTTTTCACAAACACATCCAAAGACTCCATCAATTTTTCTAAGTATCTCCCTTCATCCTTCTTCACTCATATCATCTTTTAAAGGACCTGACAACATTTGTCAGATTTTTCTCTTTCCACTGTTAACGTGTCTGGCTTTCTAGGCTAATTGGTCAGTGGCTTTGATTGTAACATCAGCAACTCTCCAATATTGTAATTAACTTGCATAAGACATGCATCTTTTGTAAGACATTCAAGTATGTATTTTTATCAAATAGAAAAATTTTTTGCACTGTTTTACATGATACTTTCTGATATTTAGCTTTCAACCTTCAATGATACGGCCCTAATATTAATAGGTACCAATAAATACTATTCTTGATGTTTGACAGAAATTGATGTTCATTATTTCCATTAATTTACTCTTCACACGTTTCAGAAGTGAGCTATATTATTCCTGTGTTACAGGTAAGATAATTAAAGTTCAGAAAATTGAAGAAAGTCATATATATTACAAAGCTTTGGCCTGTCTCAGTCCAGTGCCTTATACTCTACTTAATATTTGTATAGCAATTTGTTTTTATTTAAGCTTTATAACAGCCATATGAGAAAATGAGACAAACTGTTATTCCTATTTTACAGAAAAATTGATATCCAGAGTGGTCAGGGAAATCCTCTGAGGTAGCCTCAATGGGGAAATCAAAGTAAAAATTTTATGAATGTTACAGGTTCATAAACTATAATCTCTCTCTGTATGAATGTATGCACATGAGTATATAAACAAATAATTTTCCTTTGATACTGAGCCAACTACTTTTTATCTATTTGTTCGATTAGATTGCAGTCCAGTTTTAGTAGACACAAGTCTGTAGCCCGTGCTTCTCCACGAATGCACCTGGAGCACCCCTTAAAATCCTAGATTTCTGGGTCCTACTCTATGCATAACTAAATCAGAATATCTGACCACAGGACCTAGGAATTTCCATTTTAATAGGCTTTCTGGGTGATTTTTATTCCTACTAACATTTGAGAGCGATATCATGCAGTTCAATTTAGAAAGTGCCAGATGATGTGTCATTATAAGTAGGTGACATCAGGCCATCTCCTCACAAATTCTGAAAGCATTTGAAGGAAGTCTATTAATCTACTAATCAGAGGCATTTATTGTTAGAATTCATAAACAATAGTTTGATGAACATCAAATTATATAAAACTATTTAGAACCAGGAAAAAAGAACATAAGAATCTAGGCATATTGAAATACCCAGAAGGAAACAAATAGGCATTGTGATCCTAGATCTTAGATCTTAACTAAGTCCTAGATCTTAAATAAGATACATTTACTTGCTGACATTGTTAGTCAACCTGGTCACAGAAGTGGTAAAAGTTTACAAAAGAGTGCCATAAAGGTACATTTCTAAGTCAATGTGATAAATGGACTAAAGAACTAAAGAATAAGAATTAATGTCTTGGAAAGTAAGGAATGTCAGGAATGTTCATGAACAGCATTATGACCTCTGAGAAATAACGTGTTTTTACTCTAAGAACAAACCCTGAGCCGAGCATGGCTAGCCCACCTGCCAGTGTCTAGGAGTGGCTCCCTCAGTCTCTTCTCCTTCTAAACCATAAGGAGTTCTAGACTTTAAGTGCACCATAAGGCCACACAATAAATATTTTTTTAAAAAACTGAGGAATTACTGTTTTCATTCTGATCTAGTTTCCTTTCTGCACAAGTAAAATACCAGCACTAATTTCTTCCACAAATTTATTGTGGGCTGTAACCATTTCTGAATGCCACTTTATTATTTGGATAACTTACTTAGCCAGTATTCAGTTATATCTCTAACCCAACATTCCCAACCGAATTCTCACGCTTTTCATTTAGGACTAGTTAATTGCTTGCAGAAGTTCCACTGAAAAACCTTTAAAAGATTTAGTTGTCATTCTCTAGAGGGGTTGAGAAGATTGAATCCAATTATTTCTCAAGTAAAAAGGAATAAAGAGAAGCAAACAAATGAGACTACTGCTGTAATGTGCTGTAATGTAGGCCCCATTTAGATAGCAAAAACAAATCATTAAAAGTAAAAACAGGCACTATTCAAAATGGTACAGATATACTGTTAGTTTCCTGTCCCAAAAGGAAAATACAGTTTCAAAGGGTTTTGCTTCCAGATTTTTTATTAAAATGTCAAATACATTATCATGTCAAAATATAGATTAATTTATAACGAAATTCTTAATTTACAATACATTTTTTCAAATAGAAACAATATTCAGATTTTTTTAAATAATATACTCAAAAAATGTCAAACTCTGGAAGTTTTCAGTAATGGCAGCCTTTCTAAAATATCTAATTAAACCATTTGACTTCCAAAGACAAAAATAAAAACACCTCTATGAAAGATGAAAATTACTTTTTATCCAAACACCGTACTCCTAGTTAATCTAAAGGCACGACAACTTGCCCAACATACTCACAAGCGATGCCTCCGATTTCAGTGAGAGGACAGGGCAATATCTCTATTAAGTAATAAAATCACAGCAACCAAATATTCTTATTTGACTTAAAACTTTCTATTTCAACAAGTCAATTTCTATTAAAAACTAGATGGACCAAAAAAGCTAATGGGATAAACTAAAACTTGTCATTTTAATAAAATCTTATACACTATTGATTTAGATTTTTCAGTTCATCAAGACTGAATTATGCTGCCAAACCTCTAGATTATTCAGTACAATTGCAGTATACTACAGTTAGGTGACATTTTTAAAAAGTTAATTTCACAAAGTCATCTCTGGCAGCAACTGGCTCAAAATATATTTGGTAACTGAGCATAATCATAAGATAAAATACAGGTAGTATTCACTTGACATCAGCCTTTGCAGGAAACACAGCTATTCACTAAGAACCCTCACTGAAGAGCACTTGCCAACACTTTTTAGAAGGTGATGGGGACAAATGAAGTCAAAGTTTATTCTTTCTCAAACTGTTAAACTAAAAAAGAGTTGAATTTCTATTTTTCTGAAAAAATATACCTTAATTTCAGAGATCTGTCTAAAGTTTTCACCACAGTAATCTTGGTGGTAACTTTGGTTAGTTATTTACAGATGGGAGTGAACTAAAAATAAGTATCCAGGACTCATGCTGAATGTGGGATTTCCTACCAGTAAGGACACAGGCAAATTCAGCCTTTTATCTGACACCTGCAAGATAATATTTTTAAAAGCAATAAAAATATATTAAAATATTAAAATATATTAAAATGTAAGTTCATAGACCAGTTCATAGATCATTTCTTTTACTTCTCTCTACGGAAGTTTACTTCAATTGGCTTAATCACTAGCTCAGTCTCAGAAGATAAGGTAGATAACTATTTCAGATTAAAAGTCACTTATTTCTTCCCCACTCATTTACCCTGCCAACCAGCACCTACAATGAGCAAGGCATTGGGCCAGGATTTTCTAAAGGAAATATTGATGGTTGAGACAAGGAGGCTAAAATATTTGATTCCTTTTGTAATGAAAACTGTATGATCTGAATCTCACTTCTTTAGTTCCTGAGCCTAGAAAGCAAATTTTCAAGGTGGCTTGGGCAACCCAGCAGGTTCTCTCCTTTCCAAACTTTCTAAGAGACTGATGCTGAGGTAGGACCTCTAAGTATTAAGGTCCCAAAACAACGGGATGTTTCACATCACAAGGGCAAACACTGCCTCCTGAGGAGCATTTCCTAAGCAGACCTGTTAATTTGATTCTCTAAAATACTTAGTTTCAAAATAAGAACCGTTTCCTTTAGTTTTGTTCACACCAGTTTACAAACGTCCGAAAGAGGCTGACTTCACACAGGTTGCCGTAAAGTAAAACATCCTCCCAAAATAGTATTTCTGACTTCAAATTTCCATTAGATTTATTTGAGTGGATTATACCTGGAGAGGAAGAAACACTTGCCACAGACACAGCATAAATATTCAGTTATTTAAACTTACTTCAGAAGATGGAAAATTTTTATTAAAATCCTATTAAATCAAAACCACAACCTTCTTGCATAAAATTACTTCAATATTCCAAGGAGGTTCTGTGGGGTGTGGGGATAAAAAGGCATTCCTTAAATTTTTAGATGCACTCTAACCGAGGAGCCTCTATTAGGTTAAAAAATACAAGAAAATGTGTGTGTACACATACACACACACACAAATTATTGAAAAACCAAAAACATTTTTAAAAGGTATAAGATCAACCACTACATTAACTTAGAGCAATTTCAAAATTAGTCAGGGCAAATGAGTAGTCACATTCAAATACAAACTCTTTCAAGTAACAGTTATGATTAATATGGCATTTTATCCTTCAACTAGCTTCCTCAAGAAGTCTCTCTTATGCCAACAACTTCGCTTTAGCCAAATGTGCTTTTTTGTGTACCATGATTCTATTGACTTTTGTTTTTTTAGATTATTTCCTAAGTGATAGGTGAAAATCTGAGTATTTCACTATTTTTATTCTGAAATGCAAAGATAAATATGCCTTGCTTTAAAAAGGGAAATTTCTCAAAGTCACTATAAGCATCATGCAGATATAAACCATTATATACAAAATAAATGCATACTTTAAAATCACTCTATATAACTATGCATATAAAGGAACATATCATATATAAAAAGTAATTTCCTTATTAATTCTCAATATAACATTGAAACTTGGCCTAGAGTTAATGAATTCGAACTTCAGGGAGAGGAAAGAAAGGTTGAGATTGCAGGGGGGCGGGGGTGGGTGGAGGTGGAAGAAGGTATAAGGTGGATAAATGGAAATGGAAAAAAATATGATGAAAAATAAACTATTAAAACAAAAAGCAATAAATTGTTGTCTTTTTCATTTGCATACTTTTCAGAGTTCACCCTGAAATCACACAGAGCTCCAAAAGCCACCTAATCTCAGTTCCTAGTTTATAAGTTCTGTCAAAATCTCCAATCCTCTCTACACACAAAATGGAACCATTTTCATTTTACATACCCACGAGAGTGATGTTTACATAAGCAATAGTGAAAAGTCGTCTGCCCTTTACAGACACTGTTGTAACTTTCATCCATTTAAGTACTAAAAGGTCTGTCACTTTAGTTTCCTAAGTTACAAAGATAACGACCTACACTATACACATAAGCACTTTCATTTCTAGAGAGACATCAGATAACCCAATTACAGACTAACTACCATGAGCATGAAGAACCATGTGTTCACACTGTATACATAAGCAATCCCTGTTACGAACCAAACTGGAAGGCAAATTCAAAATTAACTGGAAAACATCAGACTGTGTTATAAATCAGGTTATCATAAAGGTTCCTTATTAAAGAGTCCTTATTAAAGACTCTGTTAAAATCCCCCCTCCAATTACAATAATCATATTTTAAAATATGTGCAATAATATGAACTGAAGAAAGGGGGAAAACAGGTTAGTGGTACAAAAATGAGCTATCGGCATTACATAAAAATTTGAACAACCATATAAGTGCTATCATTAGATCTACATAGATTTTCCACTGTAACTGAAGAGGTGACTAGTTTTCAAGTATTTTGTCTCTTTAAAAAGGTATAGCTGTACTGTCCAGCAAGGTAGCCATTAGTCCTATGTATCCGTTGAGTACTATAAATGTGGCTACACCACACTGAGGTATGCCATAAGTGTGAAACACACTGGATATTGACATTTAGACTTTGTGCAAAACACAGAATGCAAAATATCTTGATTTTTTATATTAGTTTTTATGTTGACATGATATAATAAATTAAATTAAACATTAGTATCACGGATTTCATCTGTTTCTTTTTACTTTTTTATGTGGCTATTAGAAAATATATAATTAAATACCGTTTAGGGTTCGTGCTATATTCCTATTGGATAGCACTTACCTGTAACATTCACAGTACTGTTTTCTTTGAAGCCACTGGGTGACACTGTTTCTCCACTCAGTTGATACAACCAACGCAATTGCCTGGCAGAGGAAAAACCCTCACATACAAAGGTATGCACACTTGCGCATACACACGCATACACATACAAACACACACGTTAACAGACATAAAGTGGTCCTTATGACTACTCCCATTCTTAGGATGAAAGAACATAACTACACAAGTAATTTTATTACTATCTTAGCAGGACTGCCTATACTTAAAACCTTAATAATCATTAAATTCCTCAATAATAAATAAAAGCTCTAATTAAATCCAACAGGCAGAAGGTGTTTTAGTTTGTGACATTTCCCAAATAGTCTTCTGCCTTCTAAATGCAATGTTCTTTATAACCTCCTCTAATATTATGTCCTATTTACATTTATTTTAATGGATACTATGCAAAATAATTTAGGTGAACAAAGACAACCAGCTGTTTGTGCTAACAAAGAAATGTTTTACTGATTTGCAGATTAATTTTGGCTTGAATTTTGAAATCCTGAACATTTTTAAATCCATTTATTGAGAAGCAAAAATGTGAACAATATTCAATATTTAAGCTACCTTTGCATACTCTTTTTTGATGAGATAAAGACTCCACAAAGTTAGGCTTTGCAATGCAATTGATATTCATTCATGGGATGCAAGTCCTAAATAATACATCCCAGAGGCTGCCTGGTACATCCGATGACCAGAAAGTTCATTGTAAGAGCTCGAGAGTTTTGTGTTATCTCTACATCCAATGGGTTTTACTCAATCTTCCAATTCTGAATGGGAATGCAGAGCTGGCTCCATGTGTAAAATCGCAAATGATACCTAGGCTTACAATGGCCAGCCTGACTCCTTTTCTACTCAATTTGCCCACATATTCAAGTCCAGGAGAGAACTGGATAAAAGCCAACATTTCCCTCATGCTGTCTACATACATTTAGCTGACTCCCTCAGCTTCCTGCTCTCTAAAAATCAGGCCCATTCTAGTCTCTCTACTACAGCCTGCACAGAATTAAGCAGTTTCAGATTTCATTGCAACAAGTTACCTACAGCCATAAACTATCTCAAGATATGAAAATGAACAATCATTGTACTATATTGAAGTATAACATGTCTTAAATCCTATAATATTTTTACCTTTATTTTGAACTACTATAACTATATCCTAAATTAATTTCCATTTTAAAGAAAAGATTTTCCCTTTCTTCAATATGTAAAGCTGCTCAAAATCTAAAACATTTATGTTTAAGCATTATGGGTTGAGGACCTTCTGAAAAATCTGTAACATTATAGATTTTATCTCCAGAAAAATGAACAGATGAAACTTTGCACAAAATTTCAGAAGAGATTAATGGTATTGGATCTAGATTTAAAACCTGCTCTAAGCTATTACATGCATTACCTCAACATTTATCTAAGAGGTAATTTAGATATTTTACTGGAATTTTTTTTTATGTTGACATCTCATTTCCATAACTAGGCTCTGAGCTCTGGAAAGACAGGTGCCACACTGTATCTGTCTGTGTATAATTCATATGATTTTGAGCACAAGGCCTAATGCAAAGATTAAAAGTGCTGATAAGATATTTCACTGACCAAAAACTGTATGAATTACATCAGCTAAGCATAGCATCTTCTTTTAAAACAACAGTATACCTGTATGGTGAACACATATGGCCAGCTAATATTTATGAGGATTATTATCCAACAGATCTTTCTTTGAACTACAACTTAAGCACATCTTTAAGACTTTTTTTCCTCCAAAGATCAAACCTGTGTATTTTATGTTTACAACTGTGCAGAACATACATTCTCAGTTCAAAGTTAAGAAAATCCCCTAAGGTAGACTGGAGGGGGCGAGGGGACCTCCTTTAAAAAAAATACTGTTAATAGTACAAGTACATATAGGTGATTACTAAAAGCATGTACATTTCTATGTAAAGAAAATAATGTTCATTAGAATATTAAGAGAGCATATCTTTAGGTATAAGGATATGAAGATGTCTGAACTTTCTAAGGTTCATTATGAATTATCTGATAAAGCTTTACTGAAAACATAAATGTAGAAAAAATATAAATTAAGTTTTTAATCTCACATATTTGAGGGGTTTTTTGAGAAGATACAATTGTAACTATTATGCACAGAAGATAAGAGGAAGGAGGAAGACTTCATGGAACAGGAGACAACTCACCATAAATGTGCCAACGAAATAAACAACTCACTATAAATATGCAGGTTTATGCCTACTTTCACAAAGTTAAAAACAGTGGCCCTCTGCAAAAGCACCACCTCAGTGTGACAAAACCTCTTCAGATACCACCTGATACAGTAGTTGCATTGATTACTTTCATCCATGAGATTATGTCTCCCTACAATAAAGACTTCTACCATAAACCCAAGAGAAACTCATTTTTTGATAGATTAAAGAACACCGGTTTTCAGTGAAGTCTACATAGACTCTACTGGGCTGTTACTGGCACACACCATGTTAAATAGAAATCTTAAAATATAATATATATGCCTATTTCTAATTTTGAGGTTCATAAACATCTCACTCCAATATAATAACTAAGAACTTACTTAACATGGAAGTGAAATTAAAAGTGGTACAGCCCTCACTCAACTAGAGTCCTAAAGAGATCACTCTCAGGGCTGTATTCCTAATAGAATACAGCAAATTCATACAAACGTCACTACAGATATAATGAATGTTTTTTCATGCCAGTGTCACTCACCCTGGCCAGCCTGCATCCCCTCCCCCAGGCTTTTCAAAATGTATTTCATACACAGAGTCACTGTTCTGGTTGTTTATTTAATTAACATGACAGCCCAGCATACACAGCATTTCTTTCAGTTCTACAGTTTTAACTTTTTACACTTTAGACTCAATACAGAAAGAGTAAAATTACTGTTTGACTGCTCCTAACCTCTGTAAATTTATATAGATTCACTAACTATTTCTGTCAGTTAAAACAGTTTTTCAGTATGCTTTAAATATATGTATTCACAAAGTAAAATCACAATTTTGTCCTCATACACACACAAAAAAATTCTTTCCCTTCACCTTTCCCCAGGGATAAGAAAATCTTGTTTTTCCTTTTTAATATTTACAGAAGCTGACATTAATTAATTTTAATTCTGTCAACAGGTCATAAATAATCAATATTGTTCTTTGTATCAGCTGAGTTATACTACTGAAATGTGACAGACCTAGAATTTAATTAAAAACCATAATTGCTTCTGAAATTTATTCAATTTGAGATATATGTTATGCTAAAATGCATTTAGGAATTTTAAGGACAATATATTTTACCTTTTCAAAAGTATACTTCGGTATCTCATAACTGTACTATGAACACAAGTTACACTTTTTACCAACACATAACAAGGCCTACCATAAGTCTACCATCAAAAACCATACCTACTTCTATTTTTGTTTTACTGTTTCTGTTTGCTTGAAAATATCTTTCTTATGTCGGTGATGAAAAACTTGATTCTACCTTTGATAATCAACCACCAGACTTCATCACATTCCTACAAAAGTCATTTTTGCCAAAGATGTTTAATTGAGAGGTTTAGGGAAATACTCATGGAAAATGATTTTGATTTTTTAATTACATAATATAAATATATATAGGTGCACATTTCTGACTGATATTGTACCCATCCCAACAAAATATGTAATTAAGTGGTACAAATGCATTAATGAAGAGAGGCATATGCCCTGTGTTTATTTTATGTGAAACCATAGGCAAAAATATTAAATTATTTTTACTATGTAACTGAATAAAATGGCATTGGCTTAGAATCTTTCAAAAATGAATGTGTAAGGTAGTCACAGTAATTAGAGAGGAATGACTAGCCGATTTTGTTCTTTGGTGAATAAAGAGAATAGGCCCTGGTTGGTGTGGCTTATTGGATTGAGTGCCAGCCTGAGCACCAAAAGGTCTCCAGTTCAATTCCCTGTCAGGGCACATGCCCGGGTTGCAGGCCAGGTCCATGGTTGGGAGCATGCAAGAGGCCACCAAGCCCTGTTTCTCTCCCTCTCTCCCTCTCTTCACCTCTCTCTAAAAACAAATAAATAAAATATTTTTTAAAAAACAAAAATGGAGACACCCCTTTAAATACAATTCCCAGGAAAACTGCATAATTGAAATGTTATATAGAAAAATATCACATGTATTATTAATCTTATAATATCTAATAACACAAGAAATTCTAGATACCTCTATATTCCAGTGTTTGGAGGGTACAGTGGTAACTTGAGAGAGACATGCCTAGTCTTGGATGTGAACATCTACTTAGAAAAGATACATACACCTTAAGGGAAACACCTGCCCTCTCCACACTGCCAAACAAAAAAGTACAACTGAACACACTGATCCACAAAACCACCCTAAGTTTTAAGGATTCTGGGCTGACAGGGCTGAACTAAAAGCCACATGAATGTTAAAACTTTGTCTCTTCTTTACTGAGAGTAAAGATACCTTCACTCGCATTCAGACCCACCCAGTGTTGGATTAATTCAATGACTGAAGACTAGACGTATGTCTCCTTTCTTTGCTGGAACTCATCTTCATCATCAATGCTATAAAACTCAATTCCATGTGTAATATTCAATCTTATATGATTATGATTCAGGAAAGAAAAAAAGGACAGGAGGGAGGGAGGAAGGACATATCTCTCAGTTGGTTTGTCTTATGACAATGTTATCATCTACTCTCTTGACCTTCTAGAATTGAGTCACTGAAGAGACATAGTTCATAAGCAAGTGGCCACTATCATTCATGTGGAAAAGAAAAGGCTGGAATTCTCTCACCTTTAAACCTCGCAAGGAGCAAAGTCCAAGTAAGTTTTCAAGAGGCCTCTGCCAGACTGTCTGTGCTTTGTCTTGACACCTCTATCTACAATTCACTTGTTGCGTGAGTATTGTCTTGAGTTGGGAGTAGACATTCTTTCAGAAAAGAACTCCTAATCAGGTAGCATTCAGAGTGTTACATAGGTGCTTGACAACTATTTTGATTCCTGGTAAAGCATGCAGATGACAGTGGTACACTTTGCACCCTTAACCAGAAGACTGTTTCCTTATGAGAAAACAGATAAGCCATTTACTATATTGCTCCTGAACACTTCAGTTATGCTAACGAATGAGATATCGCCCTATCTCATAAAATATTGTTCCATGGTGGCTGCCACCTCCCTAAACAATTATGCTCAGCCACAACTTTAATGCGTCATATATAAAAACTAGTCATCGGTAATATGTAACACACTCACCCATGCCCTCATTAAAACATCAGGGATCTAAATTTCTGCTAAGTGTAACCTTGTTTTTCTTTCAAACCATGGAGATAAAAATCTCTCACTTTGGAATATTCTTCACAAACACAAATTTAAAAACATAGCATCCAAAGAAAATGACAAAAACAGATTACAAATATGCATTTTCAACAACATTAATCAGCAAAGCACTTTAAAAATGCAATGCTCCGTTGTTTTCTTGTAAGTTTTCAGATTGTTCAAATTTTCTATTTATCCATTTAAACCAGAGATAACCCATTAAAATCTGTGGGTTAATTAACACTGATGGTAATTCACCTGAACACCTTCTTATCTTAAATCTACCCTTAACTCCTTATCTTCTAAAAGTAAATGTGGAATTTCATAAATTTAATTTTAGAGGCCAAATGATATTAATTTGGGAGCAAGTTACGATATTTATAATTAAATCACAGATTTGCCTTATGATTCAATTTTGCAATGATCATATCGCATTTCCCTATAAGATAAAGAAAAGTGTGTTCTAAACATATGTAAGCGAGTAGTAGTTTCATTTCAAAGACATTCTCTCCTGTAACAGGGAAAAATGTGTTTTCCCCTGATTGCTTTAAATTAAATTATCTTAAATGTAGCTTACTTTATTCTGGTGATTTCAAAATTTCTACCAAAACTAAGTATCAGTCAGTGCCCTGTTTTTAACTTGACTCTTAAAGCTTCACTTTGAAAACATCACTTTCATGCTTAAACCCACAAAATATTTGCTGTATCCTAACGAACAGCTAAATAAGTACATTTGTTTTAAAATAAACACAGAGGCTATGATGCTGGCATCCATTCTGCTAAATAATGTCAAACAATCCCAGTCTGTGTAATCAACCCCATTTCAGAAACAAACTAGCCACCCACACCATATGGTGACTGCTATTTCTTAGAAATACCTAAATGATTATCCACAGAGTAACCGAAAAAGAAAAAGCTTCCTATATCTCAGGATAGCCTCTCGCTCTCTAAAGTTGTCCTAATGGTGCCATAAACAGGCACAAATTTAAGTGGGAAAAGTGTAAATGTCCACTTGTTGTCCATAACCAGCTTCCCTGACTCGCACCCCAAGTGTCAAATCTGCTTGGAATAGAGAGGTAAACACTCAAGTGCACCTTTTCAGATACAATATAAATTTAAAATTGGATTTGTTCTTTTATGCCCATTATAGCAACTATAGTCCATGGTTTTAAAAAGCTTAATGATAGTGAGATTCATTTCCCAAAATCACTAAACTTTATCTACGACAACTCCATTCGCAATTCTATATTCCTCCCCCTCTTTTTTCTGAAAAATGTATATCACTATTAATCTTAGAAATGTCATCCTGAATTAGTGCTTCCTATATAACCTGTATAAGTCTATGTGAATTCCTAAATATCTACGTATGTAAGTACTAAGGAGAAAATTTTTTTTAGTTGACTCTAACAGCACAGTTCACGATTTTAATAAATTCTGAAGTTCACCCAAATTTAAGTTTATAATTATGATACAAAACACATTACCATGTAATAACATATGTCCTCAGACTACATTTAAAAACAAACTGGGTACCACCAGATGCAGTCTCTTCAAGTAAAACTTGCTGCAAAACCGGAAAGTGTGTGTATCAATACATCACCTTCAAACACTCCCTGATTTACTTTAGAATCTTTTTTTCTGATTTCCATAAATGTTTATCTGTCACTTTAGAAATTAAAATTCAATAAAAAGAAATAGAAAGAAATCTAGTAAAATCCACGTGTTAAAGAAAATCACCCATAGCTCAAATACTAAACTTAATTAGAAAATTCCTGCTAAAGCAGAAAAGTATGAGTGTACTTAAAAGTGTAGGGAAGCCATACACCAGGTGTAGCAGAGCTAAAAAGCTGGCGCAGCTGTGGAAGACCCTGCATGCAAATGCCACCTAGTTTTATTTCTTAAAAGTGTTCCTCTTGTTCGGGTTATAAAATACTGCCTGAGAGACGGAGAAAAACTTTATACTTTTCTGCTGTCTGAAGTTAAACCACTTTTCTAGGCTATCTTTCCTTTAGTTCCCAGCGCTCGGATTCCCTTTACTTCGAGCGTTCCCAAATGTTTCGAGTTTTCCCAAGAGGCGAGAGAAGGGACCCGCCAGTGCTTACCTGTTCCCTCGGTATGCAAGGCAGGGAGGTCCTCCGATGGGACTTGCTGCTGCAGCCCGACATCTCGGCGGACACCACGGAGCTGGACCGCCTCCTCCTTTTTAACACCGGGATATCTTCCCTGGTCCCAGCAGTTAGCTGGGACCCAAAATGCTCCCTCGTGGCCGCCTCCGCGGACTGCGGCAAGATTTGCTCCACGTACCTGGCCAGGAGAATCCCCAGCACGCCGGCCAAGTACGCCAGGTAAGGTCTCCAGGCAATGTTGAATCTCTCTAAGGAAATGAGGGACACGGTCCTGACCGAGCTAGTCAAGGCGATCATGAGGACGCCCAGCCTCAGCCTCAGCACCAGCCATGTCGCGGCGGCCAAGCAGCTGAGCACCACCCCTGCGGCCGGGAGAGAGAGTAAGTGATCTTCCCCGACGCCCAGCCCTATCTGGACTAGCGCTTCCCCGCCGCAGCAGGCGGCCAGCAGCGCGACGGCCAGAGGCAGGCTCACCCCTGCACGCAGGAGGTACAAGCCCATCCAGAAGAAGGCACACAGGAGACTGAAGAGCAGCGCCGTGGGCTGCAGCCAGGGGCTGAGCGGCGCGCCGCCCCCGGGAGCACCTCCCCGAGGCCCGGGGAAGACGCCCCCTTCTGCTCCCGGGGGCGCTTCCTCCTCCTCCTCCGCCGCCGCCTCCTTACTCTGTTCCAGGTCGCAGCCGATCTCTCCGCGGACCAGCCTGACCAGCAGCGCCAGCAGAAAGGACAGGGAGCCCGCGCACAGCGCCGAGGAAAGTTTCCGGGAGCGCCGGAGCGGTTGCAGCACCAGGTCTCCCCAGCAGCCTCGGCAGTTGGAGTCCCGCAGCGATGAGGGGCCAGCGCCACCCCGGCAGTCCGGGCCCGCGGTGGGCGTTGGACTCGCCCCACCTTGGCCGGGTTTGTCATTGATTCGGGCGACCTCGCCGGGCACTGCCATGGTGTGTGCCCTCTTCACGGACTCCCCAAGTTCCCCCTCCCACGCCCCGACCACAACACACACACACCCTCGGTTTTCCCAGTAGCACCCTCGGAATACCTTCTTCTCTGCCCAGGCTAACGAACCACTGAAAGTTTCAGCTTTCGAATAACTCCTGGAGAATACTAGATGCTCCAACAAGACGCCTTCAAGTTAAAAACTAGCCAGGCAGAAACACACGTCCTCCTTTTCCCACTTTGAAACGCTTTTAAAAATTCCCTGCTCCACCCCCACCCCGACTGATACCCTCTGGGGTCTCTTCCTACTTCAGGATTTTAAAGGTTGCCCAAAGCGTCGGGCACAGTGGAGCCGCACACGCTGGAGGAGCCAGGGGCGAAGGGCAGGCTCGGGGCCATCTCGGGCGCAGCTCAGCGCGGCGCTGCTGCGTGCCCGGCCCGCGGCAGAAGTAGGTCCCCTTTCTCTTCCTTCCTGCAGCTCTTTCTCTA
The DNA here is from genome assembly GCF_021234165.1 of Pteronotus mesoamericanus. Taxonomy (NCBI): domain Eukaryota; kingdom Metazoa; phylum Chordata; class Mammalia; order Chiroptera; family Mormoopidae; genus Pteronotus; species Pteronotus mesoamericanus. The sequence goes on from NW_026555310.1 coordinate 22,862,949, forward strand.
TCACTCTTTCTTTCTCCTCGGCCGATCCTCCACCGCACGGCCCCAGGAAGCAAACTGCCATTCCCAGGGGCAGAAAGCAAAGCCTCCCCTGCGTCTGTCGGTCCAGTTCATGGCAAAGGGTGGTAAATATGGGAAGGGGGCTGAGAAATAACCAAGTTGCTAAGTCCCGTCGGAGAGACACACAATCCGAGAGACGAGAGGCTGCCGCCAGAGAAGGGAGGGAGGGAGAGCGAGCGAGCTGGAGAGGAAGGGAGGGTGAGAGGAAAGGGAAGGTGAGAAGGGAGAATGAGATTTACTCTCTTCCTCCCCCCCACCTCTTTTCTTTTCATTGCGAGGTTGGTAATTGGCAGCTTTGCAGAGGGAAGCGAGTGGAGATCACCGGTTAAAACAGTATTTGAAGAAAAAAAAACAACAAACAGGCAACTGGAGTGATCGGCAATTCCGCTTTCTTTCTTTAAGGCAACTCCCTAGGAACGCTTTCCCAGCCTAGCTCCCGCCCCCTTCCCCGGAGGAGGCGCTGCTCTCAGCTCCCTCTCTCCTCTTCCCGGAGTGGGGCTCGCACCTCCAGCACCCTGGAGAAAGGATTGCTGCAGGGGGTTCACCGCCCAGCCCGCCGCAGCTTTGGGGTGCGCGGTTCTGCGGCTGGCCCCCAGACTGAGCTTTCTAGGACGTTGGAAAAGAAGGCTGTGCGTGGCTAATTGGCAGGCGATGGGAACGACATACTTCCTACTGTCATTAAAGATGACAGCCACATCTGTCTGAGTCATTCAAAGATGCTCCTAGGTTCTCAAGACAGTTACAGCTTCAAGGTCTTGTTTTTCAGCAGAGATCCCAAGTCTTTCCTGCTGGTTCAAATAGTGGAAAATCTCAGCAAGTTACACCATATTAGCATTATAAAAGAGAACGGGGGAGGGGCATTCTTTTTTTTTTTTTTATTGTTACTTTAAAAAAAAAATCCAGCGTATGAGAGAGTATTAGTCAACAGTTGGTGGTGGTGGATGGTAAATTACACTGAGATTTAGTGACCCTAGCCTCGAGAAGGTTTACAAAGTTAGGAAGCCCAAATAGTCAGTACTACAAAGAAATCTCAAGGGGAGTTGGTGAGGACAGGTAGGTTAATACAAGGAAAGAATGGTCTCAGAAGACTGTGTAGGGTTGTGAAATACTATATCTACCATAAAGAAAGATTATGAGAAAAAACTTGGACTCTACTTATTAATGTTTATAGAGTGCATTGCTCATGTACCGTAGTAATGTAGTATTGAGAAACCAAAGGAAAATGTTAAAGCTAACTTTTTTTTAGCAGATTATGAAAATAATTCAGTAATCTGTTCAATAGACTTTTTAAATCCATCAATATTGGGGCTAGTTTCCTTTTACACGTAGAACAAGAACATGAGAGTTCACTCTTGTTCATTTTTAATATGACTACCTTAGATGTCATTTGCCCTCAATAATAACAATATCAATAATCAATTTTGTTTTAATTGTCTTGACATTCCAGATTTAAGAGCGTTTATAGCCTGGAGTATTTAGATAACTTGTTCAATATGTCACTGTATTTTGTATGTAGATATGAAACAATATTTTTTAAAAAGCCAAAGGAGATTCTTAAGGTTAAATTAATTCATGGGGTTAGGAGAGAAGATGACTTAAGCTTAAACTTAGCTTCGTGGGAAACAGCTTCCTCTAGTTAGAGGCAGGTATTAGTATTAATATTATGACATAAACAGATATGAGGAGCTGTGATGATACAGCATCTCCCATCAGATGTCCAAAACTGTGCTACCACATGGAAAACTAGTTGGGTAGCTAGTCAACAGCAGTGAGCACCATCTGTTTAATAATTAAGGAAACAGGAGCAGCAATGTCTTTGCCAAAGACAAATGAGCCCCCTAGTATGCACACATACTTTTTTGAGTTTCCTTTTTAGACATATGATTCATATGCTAGAGCCTACCTGAGACGCTTCAGAGTAAAAAAAAGGAAAAAAAAAAAAGCTTTGATTGGAAAATGCCAATATGCTCATATGCATTGGCATAAAAAATAGAATATTAAAAAAACTAAAAATCTGTACATATATCAACATCAGAAAGAAAGATACAGTGGGAGAGGATCAATATTTCAATTTTCTTTGTCCCCAACCTTCACAATTATCTCAGTTCTTTAGGGAAAAAAAAAAATCAACCATAAATTGAACTTGCAAGAGATTAAATGAAGACATTAAAAAATTGTACCAAAACATAAGAATGGCATTTGTTAATGGAAGCAAAACAAAAATACTAGGTCAGTATATTACACAATAACATCCTTGAGGTGCTCAATAGGATTACAGAGGCAATGTCCTATCATCTGGCTTTCTCCCCATTCTCAGCAAAAATTACAAGCAGAAAGTGATTTGTCCCACCAAAAGGAAATGAGGTAGATTCCACCCTCCCCCATCACCATTCAGAACCTGGAAGCAGAAGAACAAAAATAAGAAAGTGCTCTTAGACAGAGAAAGCTATTCTAACAAAGATGTGACTAACATTGTATGAAGCATACTGAATGAAATAAGATCCAATATATAAAGTGGACGATGAGCAATCAAATAATAACTACCCATTTTCTACAGATACTGATGAGCCCTAATTTAAGAAGGTGACAACATTGCAAACAGATAAAAAAAAATATGGCATGCAAAGAAAAATAGAATGTGGAAATGGAAAGAAATTCAAATGACTTAGTAAAGCTCCCTACTTAGCCCAATCTAGAAAATGTGTGTTCCTTAGTACTCTGTAAAGAGGATCTAGAAATTAACGCCATTGCATATAATTTGCACTTTGTCAAATATAGTTATGCTTAAGAGAATTCTACCATTAAATTCAAAAAACTTTACACTTTGTAGTATGAGTTCACTCATTCTCCACCACCAACCTGACTTCTAGACATGTATATCCAAAGGGTGCCTAAAATATAATGTCCCCAAAACTAAATTCTTAACGTCTAACTCCCTCTCCGCTCTTCCACCACCAACCCCTACACACACCCAAATTATTTCTCCTCAGTTCTCCCCACTCCACAAAAAAACACATAACAACCTACCTAGTTACTTAGGCCCCGAAAGAGGGCATTGCCCTCAATTCCTCTTTCTGTTTACCTTGCTTTGCTTCCAGTCTATTAGCAAGTCTATTTGATTCTATCTCTAAAATATATCCTGAGTCCATCTACTTTTTACCATCCCTCTTATAACAACCAACCAAAAATACATCCTTATCCCTAGATGGGACAACTGCAATAACTTTCTAACTGACCTTGCTCTCCTACCATTTATTTCCTACACAGCAGCCTAAGGAATAGTTCTAAAATGTAAATCAAAAGACGTCACTCTCTGCTTAAAACCTTCCAATGGTTTCCCATTGAACTTGTAGAACCCAAAGTCCTCACAGCAGCCTACAAGGACCGTTCTGATCTTTCCAAGCCATGCTCTGTGACCTTTTCTATTCCAATTCTCCTACTTCACTCCTGCAATACTGTCCATTAAAACATTCTTCAGTGATGGAAATATACTCTTGATTGTCAAATGCGATAGCCACTAAAAAACACATGTGAGTTGCTGAACACTCGAAACATAGCTCGCACCGCTGAGCCACTGAGTTTTGTGTTTTAATTAATTTAAATTTAAATAGCCTCACGTGGCTAATGGCTTTTGATGGAGAGGGCATATCTAGCCCCTTAAGCCATCTTTCTGTTCTTCATCATGTCAAGTCAAAAACCCTGTTCAGAACCTTGCTATCTACAGATCTTTAAATTTCTGTCTTCTTCTGCTCCTCAGTTCTCACCTCAAATATTACCGTCTTAAAAAGGCTTTTCCCTGATAATCTTGTCCAAAAGTCCTGGGACTCCTCGTGCACATGTGCATTTTGTGACTCACTATCACACTATTTTGTTTCATTATATTTGTAGCATTTATAACTACATAACATGGCTTGTTCATTCATTTGTTTTCTTATTTATGATGTATCTTCCTTCACTACCGTCTAAGTGCCATGTGAACAAGGACCATGAATGTCTTTTTCCACGAACCTCCAAAGAGCAGATTAGTACTCGACACATGGTACAAGCTCCCTGCATACTTGCTGAATAAATACTTGATGAACTAATGATTGAATAAAATCAATGAATAAAGGATGAAAGAATAAATTTTAAAAGTCTGTATTATCTTTTAAAGTCCTAAATTCTCCACATGTTTCTACATACAATTTGCTCAAGTGAATGGATCCCTCAAAAACTTGCAGGCCCAGACTCTATTGCCCAGAGTGGACCAGTGGGCAAAATCATGCAAATAGCAGTTTCTACAGAATGTTGCTTTTTTTAAATAATGGCTTTATAAGTTACTCATGTATAAAAGAAATATATGTTTTTGAAACTTTGTATTAGTTCTCAGATGAAATGTCTATAATCCACAGGGGTTTTCTGGTAGGAACCCAGAAGAGGCAGTTTAAGCATATGTATCTAGGTAGCAAGTCAGCTGAGAAATCCAGAATTAGGAGATGTCTGAATGTAAATTAATCCTGTCCTAATCCATGATGTAATCTCCAATTGCATGGGGGCAAACCTACTTACTAAGGAGGCAAGAAATCATGGGCCAGGAAAGCAAGACGCAGAGTACATGAGTCAAACAAAAGAATATGAATGCATTTCTTGTATATCTATTTATTTATATTTATGCATTTATTGTATATCTGCTATATGGGTATACAAATAGCAAAGTACTATAAGTAATAAGAGCTTTCAAATTGCTTATATTACAATTTTAAAGACTTTTATTAAAATAAACTATTTGATTTCTCTGCTTAGCACCAACAGCCTAGTGAGTTTAGTGAAATCTTTTTTGTGGTGATTCAGTTTTGTAATGTGTCAGAGCCATTGTTTTCAAATTGTATCTGTGTAAATAGTGGTGGAACTATGGGGGTTGGACTGAATATGAACTGGTTTCTGTTCAGTAACAATTACTCTAAAAATAACCCCAGCCTGGGTAGCTCAGTTGGTTAGATCATGGTTCTCTACACCAAAAGGTTGCAGATTCAATTCCCAGTCAGGGCGCATACCTAGAATGCCAGTTCGATTCCCGTGGGGTCATGTAAGAGAGTCAGGCAATCAATATTTCTCCCTAACATCGATGTTTCTCTCTCTCTCAAATGAGTAAGCATATCCTTGAGTGAGGACTAAGGGAACATTTAAAAATAATAATCCTAATCTCAAAATATAAACACTAAATTGGTCAAAGCCTGAGAGTAGTAAGATTTACTCTTGTGTCTTATTTTTTTCCATAATTTTTAAAAATCTTCACTTTAGGATATGTTTAATGATTTTAGAGAGAGCGGAATGGCGAGGAGGGGGAGAGAGAGAGAGAAATATGGATGTGAGAGAGAAACATCGATTGGCTGACTCCCATACACAACTGGACTGGGGATCAAACCTGCAGCCTAGGTATGTACCCTGACCTGGGATGGAATCACAACCTTTTTGTGCACAGGACAAAGGTTCAACCAACTAAACAACCTGGTCAGGGCTCTTATTGTTTTAAGGCCATCCACTTAAAAAAAATCCTCTTCCACTGGATTCTGGATAGAGCCAGACAGTAATAATATTTTTTTAAATTTTATTTTAATTTATTTTTTCAAATACATTTGTCTCTGCCTCCCCCCCCACCACTTTCCCTTGCCCCCTCCCTCCTTCCCTCCCTCAGCTCTTCCCCTTTGGTTTTGTCCATGAGTCCTTGCTATATGTTCCTTCACTTTCCCCTTCCCTTCCTTTTCCCCGCCTCCCCTCCCTCCTTCCCTCTTGTCTCTGTTGATTTCTTTTCCTTTCAGTGTTGCTGGTCTTATTTTCCTTGCATCTTTGTATTATTGGTTAGGTTCCGCTTATAGGTGAGATCATATGGTATTTGTCGTTCGCCCCCTGGCTTATTTCGCTTAGCATAATGCTCTCCAGTTCCATCCATGCTGTCGCGAAGTTTAGTAGTTCTTTTTTTCTTTCTGCTGCGTAGGATTCCATTGTGTATATGTACCATAACTTTTTGATCCAGTCATCTACTGATGGGCATTTAGGTTGCTTCCAACACTTGGCTATTGTAAATTGTGCTGCTATGAACATTGGGGTGCATAGGTTCTTTTGAATTGGCATTTTGGTGTTCTCAGGGTATAGTCCCAGCAGTGGAATCACTGGATCAAAAGGGAGTTCCATTTCCAGCTTTTTGAGGAAATTCCACACTGCTTTCCACAGTGGCTGCACCAGTCTGCATTCCCACCAACAGTGTACTAGGGTTCCCTTTTCTCCACAGCCTCGCCAGCACCTGTTGTTTGTTGATCTTTTATGATGGCCATTCTGACCAGTAGAAGAAGAAGAAATCAGAAAAAAATACCATTCGATATAGCAAGAAGAAAAATAAAGTACCTAGGCATAAATTTAACCAAAGACGTAAAAGACCTGTACGCAGAAAACTATACAACATTGAAAAAAGAAATTAAGGAAGACACAAATAAATGGAAGCATATACCGTGCTCATGGATTGGAAGAATTAATATCATCAAAATGTCCATACTACCCAAAGCAATTTGTAGATTCAATGCAATCCCTATTAAGATACCAATGACATATTTCACAGAAATAGAACAGACATTTCAAAAATTTATATGGAACCATAAACGACCCCAAATAGTAATAATATTTTTTAAAAAATCAAAGATATTAAAAATTTTGTTGTTAGGGGAAAAAGGTGGGCAGAAAGCATATAATAGGGGGAGAGATGGCAGAGATTTTCAGTAACATTATCTTCATGAATAATTTACAGCCCATATTCACTATAGTCTACAAAAGTGGGCCTCTTTATTAAAAGAACACCTCAAGTACTATTTCATGAAGAGCAATGAATTTTACTAAAATGTGAACAGAACAGAAATGTAAAAACCTACTTTGGGGGAGAAGTAGAAGAAAAAAAATGTACTACCTCTCCAGTAAATTACTGATAAATTGTCCAAGACTCAGCCTTTACTGACTTCATGATCAAATATCTCAGTTCTACAGCTGCTACTAATGGAAAGGCCATTCTAAAATATTAGAACTTAAGGATGATTTGAATTTTTTAGAGCATATTTATAGAGAAACACTTCATGGCTACTTGATAGAAAGCAAAATGCAACTATAGGCTATTTCTTTTGATATTCCAACACCACTGAGTTTTTTAAATTAGTTTTTATCTTACCATCAGAAGTTACAATAGCGCCAAAACTATTACTTCTTGTGCATGTGCTAGCAGGATGGCAGGACAAATTTTATATATAACCCAGAAACACCTTTGATCTATAAAATTAATCCTCTTTTATATGAAACCTACCAGTTTATCTAAAGGTTAATGAAGTGTTTTGAGCTTCCTTATCATTTTGGAGGAAACTATAATCAGCCAAATGTTTGGAATTAGGGAATAGGTGAAAGAAGAGATAAAAAGAAAAAACTGGAGGTAATTTAGTGATTGAAAACCTACCCTGAATAATCCAGCACCCACAGCTCTTTTCCTTTAAAATTAATCTAAGGAGAAAGCACATTTAAAAATAGAATAAAATTATAAAGTGGACTCATAAAAGGAATAAATTATACAATTCTAGAAATATTCTAATACAAAATCTATCAGAGGCTTTGCTGTTTTTAAATAATTTTATATTTATTATCTTAATCTTCATAAGATCTAAAGGACTCAAATTCGCTCAAGCTAATAAAACAGCAGAGGCGACAGAATCCAACTCTTCTGATTCTTGATTCCAGGACTTGTTATTCATTGATACAAGATATCATCCCCCAATAAAATTTGAATTTAAGAGAATTTAGAAGTCACCTTCTATCTTTGACTTGATCAAAATTCTTATACCTTCAAAATTTCAGAAATCCCACTATGTTTTGTAAATTTTTAATTGAGCTACAATTCACATACCATAAAATTTACCCCTTTGAGTTAAGTGTAAAATTCAGTGGATTTCATTATATTCAGAAAGTTATGCAATTATAACTACTATCTAATTCCAGAACATTTTCATGAAAACTCTATTCCTGTTAGTAATCACTCCTCATTCTCTATTTCCCCAGCCCTTGGCAACCACTGGTCTACTTTCCATCTCTATGGATTTACCTGTTCTGAATATTTCATATAAATGAAATCAAATTATATAATACATGGCCTTTTGTGTGTGACTTCTCTCACTTAGCATGTTTTCAATGTTTACACATTTTGTAGCAAGTATTGGTACACATTTCTTTTTATGGCTGAATAGTATTTCATTAAATGAATATTCCACTGAATCGTTATAAGAGTTCCTCATATATTCTAATACAAATCCCTCATCAGAGATAATTGGCAAATATTTTTTTCCCCTTCTATGAGTTGTCTTGAACTTTCTTGCTGAAATCTCCGAAAGCATAGAAGTTTGAAATCTTAATGGAGAACAGATTGACAGTAACCAGAGGGGACAGAGGAGGTGGATAACAGGGGAAAGAAGGGGAGGGGCGGTCAAGGAACATGTATGAAAGACCCATGGACAAAGACAATGGGGGGGATTAAATGTGGGAGGTGTATTGGGGGTAATGGGGGAAAAGTGGGGACAACTGTAATTGAACAACAAATTAAAAAATCTATATTGAAAAAATATATATCAAACAAAAAATTTTAAAGGGGATCAATTTTTATATATTTTTTCTTTTGTTGCTTGTTCTTTTGGTATTATATCTAAGTGTTCTGTAGTTTTATTTCTTACATTTTGGTCATTGATCCATTTTGAACTAATTTTTGTATATGGTGTGATGTTGGGATCCAATTTCTTTTGTGTGTGGATGGTGTACGTCTGGCTATCACAACACAATTTGTTGAAAGGTTATTTTTTCCTAATTTAATTGTTTTAACTCCTCAATACCTTTAAGAGACAGATAAGAGAGACTTCTTAATCTTAGAAAGCTTCCATATTTTATCAATTATATCACAGAGTAAAACTGAAAAAAAGAGAAAGCACCGAAAAAAATCTGCTTCTCAAATATATTTCCCAATTCTGCTTTTGAAGAAATGTAAAATAAGACTTTGTTACTCTCTCTACACTGAAGCATTTAAAATATTTGAAATCTTTATGGAGCTTTATTTCAAGAGAGAAATCCCCAGTTTGTAGCACAATTTATTGGCCACATGAATTTTTGTTCTTCGGTATCCTTGTAGCCTTCATGCCTGCTTGTCAACATCATTCTGGAATGCTGATTTTGCTGGTGCAGAAGAGAACAAAACTACTGTATTGCTTCCCATGATCATGGCTACATATTTATATTAATGGAAACCTGAAACTCAATTAACTGTGTTTTCCAGCTATATCCATGTTGTTTTTGCTTGTAGTTGTTGGCTCATACACTGGCCCCTGGTACACAGAGGTCAAAGAGAGAGCAAAGAAAAGGACAGACCACTCCAGATTGATATGTGGCAAGTTTGATAAGCAAAGGAACTTACATACAAGTCTTGTCTTGACCAGCCACAGGACGAGTAGATCTCCATACCTGCCAGCCAGAATTGTCAAAGTTTATACAGAGGCCTTTACTAGTTCAGTCACATATAATGTCCAGATGATCTCAACAACACGGTGTTCTCTAAGGCTGTGTCTTGGGGCAGATTCTAGTACAGGGAGGGCAAAACAAAGTATATTCCAAGGACTGGAATGAGGATCTTCTGCTTGCCTGCGTTCAGCTCCCAGGTCAATCAGAAATTTCATCCTATTAATGACTTCCTCCAATAGTAATTCATATAAACTACCACAATTCTAAAAAATAGATTGGAGCAAAAGATAGCCCTCTCTTTATGTTATGATTCTTTCATTGTGCACTTTCATCAAAAACAAGGGTCTCCCAGGTAAAGCAGCATTTCCAGGAAACTATGTTTAGAGTTTAAAAAGTATATTTGGTAGACTACGAATCAACAATTAAAAGGAAAGACTATTGATACACACACAAACGTGGGTAAATGTCCAGGGAATTATGCTGAGTGAAAACGGTCAATCCCTAAAAGTCACATATTATATGACACCATGTATACAAAAGTTTTGAAATGAAAAATAAATTGTAGATATAAAGACCAGATTAGCATTTGGCAGAGGTCAGGGAGGGGGTTGAGTGGGAAGGAAGCATGTATGTCTATAAAAGTGCAGCTGGAGGGATCCTTTCTGGGCTGAATGTGTTCTTTATCTTGAGTGTATCAATGCCAAGATACTGCATGTGATACTGTACTACAGCTTTTAAAGGCATTAAAATTAGGGGAACTGGATACTGAGGCTTCTCTGAATTATTTCTTACAATTGTATATGAGTCTACAATATAAGAAGAAAAAAGTATATTTTACATTCTCTCTTATACTAGTAAAAATGGGGATCGCTATTCTTTCTGTGCTTAGGCATGTCATTTCGAAAACGTAATGGCTTTCTCTGTATTAGTCACGCATTGGGATTCTTTTGCTGATTGAGTAATTTGTTTTGAAACAATTGCTATATATCATGTAAATAAAATAAACTAAAAAATATAAAAAATAAAATAGTTTAATCTTTTGGCTATTATATTTTGTCCTAAAAATACTTAGTGTTATGGTTTGCTTTCAGAGATGATTTATAAACATTGTTCACTATGAAATATATAATGGGTGAAGCAGATATGAAGATCCAGATTGGAAAAATACCGAAACAGAGGCACAGATATTTCAGGTGGCTCATTTAAGGTGCTCCATAGTTTAGTCTGGACTCCAGGCCTGTTGATGCCATGATTTAGCAATTACGTATTTTTTATCTTTAGGTAATTGTAGTTAAAGAACACTGGCACTTGACTAATTATCCTACACTCCTTCTATTTATAATGTTCTTTTTATTTGGATCTTACAGAATCTAGGGCTACTTGTCTCCTAAATTCTTGCCTCCCCCAAAGCGCTAGCTCCAAAGGGCAATCTCATTTATGATTATGGCATATCTGGGTGGCTTGAAATCAATAACTATGTTGTAGGCATGTAGCAAAAGTTTTAAAATACAGCATTAAAAAATAAATACCAGTAGAAACTGTAGAAAAGAAGTAATCCCTGTCTATAGATAACTCTTACTTATTCCTAAAAACAAACTCAAATGCAAAAAGCTAAAACCTATCATTTCACCCACTAATGTGATGTTCAGAAAAGCAGGCATTATCTGGGATTTTCAATATAATCAATATCTCACATTCAGGTACCAAGAAAAAAGTGCCATGTTAGTTAATGTGAGTTCTTCTCTGCCTGAAACTGTGAGGCTTTTTTTTTTTTCTTGTTCTACTAGAACCGCAGAGCTATGGTAACTTTCCACAGAAATGGCAAATTACATACAGAACTTAGGCTCAATGATTTCCTTTAACCAAAATCTAGAAATGGGGCATTCTGATTTTAGTAAGAGTAGTAAGTGATGCCTGGAAGAAAGCACTGTGGTTCTTCTCCCAGCCCAGAAAATGAGAGACTCTAAATCCAGGGATGTGTGTGTTTTCTCTGATAATCTCTCTCCTCACCTTGACCTAATCTTTGTATTAATTTTATTTTTGTCTCTTTTTTTTTTCTTGTTTAGGGACCTCATTCACTTACCACTAAGGCTACATTTAAAATTCTTACTCTAATTTTTGTAATTATAATGAATGCATTATATGTTAAGTTATAAGCAACACATAACTAAGTGTTCTGGAAGTTATAGGTAACATATAGCTAAACAGAGTCAAGAAAAGCTTTCAGAGCATTCTAAGTTAAAACAATTATTGTCATTCACTATTTTTATTCTATTTTGTTTCCTATTCCAAATATCAATTATTCGAGGGACTGAAGAGAAGACCAGATAAAACCCTTAAACAAGAAGTCATTTCATCACCTCATGTAAACATTGGAGCAGTTCCTTAATAACCCTAATTATATAAGCTTATTAAGAAAGGTGACTTATTTCTCATCCACAAATACATGTGTACACCAATAAGAAAGTTAAACAAACAGGTGTTTTGCTTTGCTACTGCATAAAATAAGAGTTTAGGATAAAATTTAAAGCAATCTATCAAAGTTTTCTCCCATAGAAACATTAATCATCTTCCTGAAATTTCCATGTGAATTTTTTTTTTCAGAAATTACTGAGAAGCCAATATTGCTACCCAACTGGAAGCAGATTGTAAAACACGAGGATACATCCTTAACCTTATAAAATTGCCCTGGAATGTTTAATGAGCAGAAGTGGTCAGAACCTCAGGCACACATCTCATCCAATAGGTGGTTCTCCTGCAGCTCAGGGCTCCATAAGCCAGGGCTGGGAGTTGGCTCCGGACCACCTTGGGATGGAAGAGGGCCACCTACTGAATCACAGCCACCACATCCTGCAGCATCTTCCATCCAAGTCTTCCCTGGGCCCACCCCTGCTGAACTCCCAGGGTCCAGGGAGATCATAGCTTTAGAGTATTTCATTACAAATTTTAAATGTCCAGTCTCTGGTTTTCATATTGCATTTCAAGATCAACATCCTTATTAGCAGAAGTATATTTTTTACTTTAAAATTTTATAACACTTTTTTCCACTGAGAAATTCAAAGCAGGCTACTGAACTTCATTACCACACAGGCAGAAATCCTCACAACACCTCTGTGAAGGAGTGGGGGGGCGGGGGTAGAGAGAGAGCGTGCACCATCACCTCTTCTTACAAAAGCCCAATCCTTAATAATGAATGAATGAAAGGCATCTTGAATCCAGTGGTCACTGGGAGTAATTGGCACATATTTTCTCAGCTGCCTCTAAATTAAAATGGTAATAATTTAACCAATATATTTGGGCTGTCAGCTAAAATAAGTTCCCTCTTGCACCCAAGCAGTAGAGCTAAGTGGGATCTGAACAGACTACTCTCTGTTACCACTTGATTGCAGAAAACTCACAGGTTGTGCTCAGTAACTGAGTACTTCAAGTCCTGCTCACATTTAAAGCTGCCTTTCTCTGTCCTCATTGAAGAGATTCTAAAAATTGGGAGACCATGGGTTGCATTTGTTTTGCTTTATCTAATTTCCTCTGTCCTCAGGCCTTCCTTACATAAAAAAATTTGGTGTCCAAATGATAAAATAAAGAATACTTTGAGTGATAAAAGCAATGGAATCCAGATACCAAGACAAAATTGTGTGCCTTTAAGGTATAGTTCATGCTATAGCACACCAGTTCTCAGCCTCATACCTAATGTTCCTCCAGTGTGTGGGTTTTTTCCTCACACTATCAAGCAAGTAATTCTCAAACACCAGCTGGTTGTCCTACAGCTCCACTCTACTCTGATACTGTCTACCTGAATATAGCACCATTCCTTCAAGGCACCCCCTAGCCTCCACTGCAGACACCAGTGAAAAGCCCAGGTTATTACTTGTGCTTCCGAACAACCAGCTATAGATTGAAGGTTTCAAATGATTTCCTCCTCAGAATCAATTGATTTGTGAGAGAGTCTCACAGTACTCAGGGAAACATTTTACTTACTAGTTTATCAGTTTTTTATAAGAGAATATAACTCAAGAATTGTCACATGGAAGAAGTGCACAGGACAAAGTATGTGGAAAGGGCCAGAGCTTCCACACTCTCTACCTGTGTGCCATTCTCTGCAGCTCTCCATGTGAGTTCACCAAACTCTAAACCCTTTCCTTCTGGGTTTTTATGGTGGCTTCATTGCATAGGCATGATTGATTAAATCATTGGCCATTGGTTACTGATTCAGCCTCCAGGCCCTCTCCCCTCCCTGGAGGTCAGGGAGGTGAGACTGAAAGTTCCAATCCTCTAATCACATGGTTGGTGTTCCTGGCAACCAGCCCCATTCCTGGGTGCTTTGCTAAAGTCACCTGATTAACATAAAAGACTTCTCCATTGCTCTTGTCACTTATGAAATCCAAGAGCGTTAGGAGCTCTGTACCAGAAATGGGATGAGCACTGAATATATCTTTCATATTGGAAATCACAACATCACAGCCATCATTTATAACAAATAACCCCTCAGTTGTACACACCACTAACTTCTTATTGCTAATCTATGCCTGGGGACTTTCTCTGGCTGTGGAGAGAGTGACTGACTGCCACCCTTTTGTACAATCAGTAACAGGTAAGAGAACAGATTAACTTCAAGCAGGGCAGGAGCAGATCTGGGCAGAGCGAGAGGCGAACCATTGTAGACGTTAGTGTCGCACTAATCACTACTCACTCTCCCTGAAAATGTCTACAGCCACATTTTGTAAATACGTGTACCTACCTGCACGGGGTCTTTTTGTGGCCACAGGTCCATGCTTGACCAACACTTGAGACAGGCCAGAAGCTAATGTCCCTGGGAGTAAGCCCTCAATCAATAACAAATGTGAACCATAAATTAACACTGTCTTTCTCATACCTCAGCTAGATAGTTGAGAGATAGCGCTCTACGCTGTATCTCTGAAGCTCCTAATGACATTGTGCTTCAGCTGCCCATTGATGAACCTGCTATTTAACAAACCTGCTTTCTTTCCTTTCTTTCCTTGTCTAATTCCCCACCAGTGCATTCTGAGGATTATTTCACAAATACATTTCTTGCATTCAAATCCTTGTCTCCCAGTTCACTGTTTAGGGTTCCTAACTTGAAACAATCACTTTTACTAAAATAAAGTTCATAGGTAAGGTAAGCTATCCACCTAGGTAATTAAAAAAATCTATATAATCTTCCAGTTTTGATATAGAGAAGAAAGCTCATACCTGTTATGATGGCTATTATAAAAAAAGACAAGAAATAACAAATGCTGACCAAGATATTAACAAAAGGGAACGCTTTTGCACTGTTGGTGGAAACGTAAATTTGTACAGCCACTATGAAAACCAGTATGGAGGATCCTCAAGAAATTCAAAACTAGAACTTCCATATAATTCAGCAACCCTATTTCTGGTTATATATCCAAAGAAAATGAAACCATTATCTCAAAGAGTTATCTGTACTTCCATGTTCATTGCAGCATTATTTACAATAACCAAAGTCCAGACACAACTTAAATGTCTATCAATGGAGGAATAGATAAAGAAAAGGGGGTAACATAGCCTGAACAGTATGGCTCAGTTGGTTGGGCATCGCCCTGCAAAGCAAAAGGTTGCAGATTTGACTCCTGGTCAGGGCACGTGCCTGGGTTGTGGATTCGGAGAGGCAGCAAGTCAATATTTCTCTCCCTTTCTCCCTCCCTTCCCCTCTCTCTAGAAATAAATAAAATCTTTTTTTTTTAAGAAAAGAAAATGGGTTAATATACACAATGGACTATTATCCCACCTTTAAAAATAAGTTATTCTTGTCATTGGTGACAACATGGATGAAGCTTAAGGCCATTATATCTAGTGTAGTAAGCTAGACAGAGAAAGACATATACTATATGGTATCACTTACATGTGAAATCAAAAGGAAGTAAAGAAGGAAGGAAGGAAGGAAGGAAGGAAAGAAGGAAAGAAGGAAGGAAAGGAAGGAAGAAAAAAAAGTTGAACTCAAATAGAAACTGAAGGTAGAAGAGCAGTTGCCAGGGGTTGGGGAGTGGGGGAAACATGAAAAGTTTGGTCAAAAGATACAAACTTCCAGATATAAGATAAATAAGGCCTAAGGATCTAATATATAACATGGTGACTATACTTGATAACACTGTGTAGTATAATTGAAATTTGCTAAGAGAATAAAAACCTAAATGTTCTCACTCAATAAAAGGTGGGGGAAGCTTAAATATGTGAGGGGGTGGATGTGTTAATTAACTCAGTGGGGAAATCCTCCCACAACATATACATGTATCAAATCATCAAGTTGTATACTTTAAATATAATTTTATTTGTCAGTAATACCTCAATAGAGTAAAAAATATAAAGAAGAAAAATGTATTACTTAATATGTATTTCAATATGCAAATTATTGGGTATTTTCGCTTAAGAAGATAATGAAATCTTACCTATAATACCAACTGACATGAATCTCAAGAAAGATCAGTGCAGACTGACACAGGTATAATTTATTGGGTGCTCAAATACCACAAAAATGTTTCCTGAAATGGTAGACAAGTTGCTCAAAATATAGTCCTCCCTGTTTGTACAAAGTAGTTGCAGTTAAGCTGGAATAAAAGGGAAAACAGAAATTTTAATATCTCTTTAGAGTATTAATTAAGGAAACCTAGGGGGTTCAGATGACAGAAAATACTAGAGCAAATCTACTGCCTAATGTATGATCACTGGTCCACAAACTGGACTAGCTGTGTATTGAAGTGGGCTGGTATTGGCTTCCAAGAGCTGATTCTATACATTCTGCTCAAGTCACATAGAGGCATCATGCTGGTAGCTTAAAATTAGCTGTGGTAGGAGTACTTAACCCATGGAAATTTGCAAGCACTGCAAATCAGTTTTCTTCCCCCCAAGTGGCAGTTAAACATTTATTAGCACACCAGTGGCCATTAGGCTTGCTAACCTGGTATAGGGAACATATATTAGGTAAAGAAAAAAAATCTCATTATCAGGGATTATGGGAAGAAAGGTGACAAAATAGAGCAAGTGCCAAATACTGACCACTGTTTCTCCTCATAATTTGTTGCTGAGGTTTAAGTGGAGTGACTGAGAATGACTATAAATGTTAGCAATAGGGATAGCTTTCTCTTCATGTAGCAATGAGAGGCTTCAGGCTTAAGGAGAATGAGAGGCCTTAGCTGAGGGCAATGCCCAACATTGCTAAGGAGAGATACCTCAGAGGCACTTGTGGATATTGGGTATAGCCATCAAGTTGAGGCCATGTTCCTAGGTCCCTTGGTCTGTGCTTGCTGTTTAGGGAATACCATAGTTCCAGCATGCTTTCATATTTTACCAATACTCCATGGGACCACTCACACTTTAGAATTCTCAAGTCCAAAAGGCAGAATGGACAGCACCTTTCAATGGTCTCAGAGAGTAGATGTCTGGAGGACATTGTGTGGATATAAGGAAACCTCTTCCCTGATGACAAGTAAATACAGTAAGCTGGTCATACACATATTGTAAGAATAAAGAGACAGGGGTAAAATCTGAAAGCCTGAGCAATTACCTAAGGAAGCATGATCATCAAAATTTACTGTTGAAATTAGTCATCAAAGAGAGTTGAAATTTGGAAAAAAAATATGAATCTTCTGCTTTGAAGGGAAAGAGGCAGAAATATTGTCCATTAGTAAGTCTACAATGTTCACACTATCTGGTATGTCTGTGTGTGGAGTAGGCCAGTATGACCAGGAACAATGCAGTCTTTGATACAATGAAAAAGCTACATTTTGGCTTACACAACTGTATTGTAGAGTAAATGCTCTTGTGATCTGGCTACAGAAGGAAGAACTTGCTAACAATTAAAGCCATTTGGAAATGAAAAGATCAACTTTGAAAGTTAGAAATGTTCCTTCACTAAGGGTGTTTTAACTGAGGATAAACAATCATTTAGCAAGATTTGCCAGCATTGGCTGTGAAGCGTGGTAAAAGGTGGGGAGTGGCGTGAAGGTTGCAGTCACATGCAACACAGAGAGAAGCATTCAGTAGACAAAAGGAAGAAGATTAAAACAAATGGATGAATGGTTGATTCAGTGCTGATCAGAGTTGAATTCAATAGACAGAACTAAAGTGAAGTCTAAAGAAACTTCCAAATGCATAATACTGGAAAGCAAAGTGAAATACTGTTTATGTAAGTCTGGGATAGCTTTTGCTTTAAAGATTGTGCTCCATACCTTGCACATAAGAAGATCACTCTCACAGACAGGCTGGGTGCTTGGGGACCTCTCTATGTTTTTGGACCTTTGACCCACCAGCCTCTGTCTACGATCTCATTCTCCAACCAGTGTGCCTTGGCTCCTTCCCCACCACAGTGCTCCAGTCAATAAAATATTTTACCTTATCTTGGATCTTGACCTTCTTTAATTTCTGCACTTTGGTCACTTCGCTCCTCCTTGGTCACAGCATTTTTGGGTATTGCCTTAGTTCAGGCTTCTATAACAAAAGTACTTTAGACTGGGTGACTTCAACATCAAGCATTTATTTCTCACAGTCCTGGAGGCTGGAAGTCCCAGATCAAGGCACTGGCTGATTTGGCATCTTGTGAGAGCCCACCCCCTGACTGTGTATGGCTGACTTCTCTGTGTCCTCATGTGGCAAGGGGGGAAGAGAACTCTCTGAAGTCTCCCTCTGGCCTCATTCATGGCACTTCCAACTTTATAACCTAATTAACTCTCAAAGGTCTCACCACTTAATGTTATCACATGGGGAGTTAGGCTTTCAACTTTGAAATTTGGGGTAACACAAGCACTTAGTCCATAACAAATACCAATAATTAAGTAAGGGGTCACCACGGCACAGCCTTGGGACTTCTCTACTCCCAAAGCGAATTTGGCATTGCTCTTTTCTGGGTCCCAGGAAATGGATCTAGGTGATGACTATTAAAGTTATTTAAATGATGCATTCTAAACAAAAATTTTATTTCTATATGTTCTATAGGTCACAGTAAATGGACCTACATTTATTACAAATTTGGTCCTCTCTAGTGGCATTTAGGAGAGTTGGATGGGACTATATTTTTGAAAATCGTGACTGTCAATGGCAGCATGTACTATTAAGTTCCTAACTTAAAAAAGTGCATTTAGGCCACAGTGGTGATATCTTAACCTCTCAGGCACTATGTAGGATTGAAAAGGGGCAGGATTATTTTTTAATTTGGGTTGAGGCACATTTTGGAATTAGAAAGAAGAAAGAAAGAAAATAATATGCCCCACAAATTGTCTTCTGGAACAGCCTTTAGTAAACCTGTGGTAGAGTCTTTGGGAAAAGGAGACTATAAAAGACTAAACCAGTACATCTTTAAAAAAAAAAAAAAAAGTACTACTGTGGGAAAAGGAATAAGTCTGTACAGTTTTACCTAATCATGAGAAGGTATTTTCTTTATTTCACCATAAGTACCATTGAAACTGAAATAAAGGCAAGACTATGTTGTAATGTGGGTGACATCCTAGGGGAATGTCAACACAAGAGAGGTGAAAAGAGATCACATGATGAACACAAACGGTAGCCAAAGAAGACTGAAAGAAATGCCATGGTACTACAACAGCTATAATAGTTGCTAAGAAATATATTTTTGCTCTCATTGTTTTGCCCTGTATTCTTTCATTGTAGCATCCACATTGATGTGTCCTGAGAAGATCAGATTATAAATATGAACCTTAAAAGGTTTTTGACTTTGTCCCTTTTTTCACTTTCATGATAAATATCAATGTATTACCATATCTTTTTGCCTTACCCCCAATTAGTACCTTTTTCTAAAGGAAAAAATTGTATGAAATATTACCGTGACTAGGCACAAACCTCAGGCAAATACCTAAATGCATAAATTACACACATTTCAAAGAAGAAAGCAGAAGGAAAGTTAGCATAAAGTCTTCAGTTACAAAAGCTATCTTTTTATGTAAAGAATACCATGGTTTAAAATAGGCAAATGTTTTTCTTATGAAATCTACAAAAATACACAAATTATATTAAGAAACATTCATCAAAATAACAAAAATGGTAGATTCAGTGGGTATATATCTGTGCTACAGTAAGCAAAGAAGTATACAGATCACTAGAGGAATTACCACCTCCCCACATGGTCTGAGAATTTCAAATAGGCTGGAAATAAAACATTATCCAATTTTCCAGTCTCAAATTTTGAACTTAGTAGTTCTCACTGAAACTTCAGTTTTAATCATATTTCACTGATCCCAAATCAAGCCTTCTTAAGAACGATCTTTTAAATATTCCAGAAGAAATGATCAATTCTTCACCTGAGTGTTGACTTCTTTCTTCTTGGACCGTAGCCTGAATTTGGTTTGGGAAAGAGGCACAGTTCAGATTTTTCCACAGACCTTCTTGACCTACACGAGTAGGCTCGCTATAAACCAAACCCCTGCAGCCTTCCTATCCTGGCAAAGCAGGGAAAGCCATAAATATTTTTGGCAAAGCATATCCTAAAATAAGACAAGGTTTTGTGTTTTTTTTTATTTCAAGATCACATAACATTGGTCAAAGTGGCATACTGAGGCAGCTAGCTAAAACATATTTTTAAAGCAAATATGCAGTGATATAGAAATATTTCTCACACTAATCCATGTCAATGATCTAGTTGAACACTAGGCTATATAGTATGCAGTGTTTCAGATGGAGATTATAAACAGCCCTCAATTCTGTTAGATTACAGGAAAAGATGCCATTGTACCATTAGCCACTCAGAAATGGAGCTAACACCCAGTCATGGCTGAAGTTCCAGAGGCTTTAGAATACCTCCTGACTGGCAGTTTCCAAACTTGAGTGCATTTCAGAATCAACGGGAGGACTTAGCTGGTGGGTCTCAGCCAGAGTTTCTGATTCACTAGGTCAAAAGGTGGGCTGAACATTTTTATTTCTCACAAATCCCCTGGGACTGCTGGTTCTGCCAGCTCCTGGACCACACTTTGTGAACTATCACATTAGACTGACTTGGATGTCACAGCAGCACTTCAGAGGGCAGAGAACCTCACGGCCACATCGAGACTGCAATTTCACATAATGGTTACTTGTGCAAAATCCACTAAAATGTTGCAACTGTCACTTACTTGGTGAATATTTGCTATTCAGCTTGTTGAGGGATTTGTGCCACTTGGTTCAGAATTTGAAGGGTAATTAAGAGACGTCAGAGTAAAGAGCCAATCACAAACCCAACACTCATATTTATTTATTTGCCACAGGTTTCATTACCACCCCAAAATCTCCTGAATTGCAAAGAACCATAACTGGTAATTAGTTTGCATAAAAAGATTTGGTTCTTATTTTTTCTTATTTTTATTGGTTCACATTGATTTTTCTCATAGAAGTCCCATATTCTGAGGTACTCCCCTGGGTTAACTATAAATGAAGTATTATGATTCACTGTAATGTATTATTTAAATGTCATATTATTTCACATAAGAAATAAGACAATATAAGATAATACATGCCAACATAATTTAATTTTAATGTACTTGAACAGTAAGTACTGTGGCTGATTGTATTGTTTCTCCCCAAGTCCTCCCTACCTTCCTGTGAGAGAATTACATATCCCAGCCCTTTGCCACATGCTTGCCTGTATCAGCTGAGACTAGCCTACTTCCTACTGCTGCTTTGGCAATGTGACTTGTTTTGATCAATGGCATGTGAGCAGAAGTAACCCATACAGGGCATGGGTTCTACCAGTATCTTTCTTGCTATTTCCTGAGTAAAGACTGTGTCCTCCAGCTTTGTTCTTGAGTGAAGGAGACATGGAGCAGAGCCCCAGTCGACATCTATCGTAAGTGAGAAATAAACCTTTGTTTTTCCAAGTGAGAATTGGAATTTATCTTTTTTTAATTTTTATTTGGAATTTCATTTTTTCATTGAGATTTGGAGTTTGTTTGATACTCCAAATCTCAATGTAGCTTAGCAAAAGTATAACATGAATATATACGATATGTAAAATAAGAGAGACAGTTTAATGGCACCCTTTATTGAGAAAGTGTCATGAAGAATAGGGAAAGGATGGATGGAATTTACATAGTTGCATCTGTAACCGATAAATCTGAGGTCCAGAGAGGTTAAAGGATTTGCCTAAGATACACACTCAGTAAATGGGTGAACATTATTTTCAAGAGAATTGAAGGGAAATAATAATAAGTGTTCCAGGCAATGAGCCAGTCTGTAGAATTCACTGCATCCTGACATACATTGGAGTCCTACACTGGAGTTCTAAAATTAATCTCGGTTAGAAACTGGTTGCCTCAAATTGAAAACCGAACTTGCTTCATCAGCTAGAATTTTCATCACACACGTGTGTTGGAGATGACATACAGGCCTCAGTGAAGCCCCAGCAGCCAATGCCCAGATAACTTAATAGATGCACAGTCAATGCAAAGGTGAACACAACAGGTGGTTGTGACACCAGAACTGATTATATAACAAAATTCCTTCAGACTGATTTCTTGTCCACTAAAAAATTTTCCTGCTATTTGTATCTCCATTTGTAGTTCGTTTAAGGGAAAAGAAGATGCCAGTCAGGCTGAGAAGACTATATGAGGCGGGCCCCCCAAAAAGGGAATATATTTATAAAAAGTTGTCTATTCTTACATGTTTCAACCTCAGTCACCTTCAAATTACTCTCCATTTGATGCAATACACTTATTGAGACTTTTTTCCCACTGCTCAAAATGGTCTTTTGAACTTGTCGATTTTGATATGTTTTAGTGCTTCTGCAATTTTTTTCTTTCACCTCTTACACTTAGGCAACATGTTTCCCTTTGAGGCCTCTTTTCATCTGGGGAAACAAAAAATACTTACTTTGGGGTGAGATCAGGTGAATACAGAGAGTGAGGCATGGAGGTCATGCCATTCTGGGTCAAAAACTGCTGAACACAGTGCAGTTCAGGCTGGTGCACTAATAAATCACCCATCATGAAATGGGCAAATGCATTGAAAGAGTCTTCAAAAAGAATTACCGAAGCAAAATGCAACCTCTCACAACAACACCAGCTAGTACACTGGTACAGATGGGTTCCTAGGACACTCATCTACTGGGGGAAGCTGTACTATACGGGGCCCAATCTTCAGATTATTCTGTTTGGGGGGCTCCTCTGTAAAGTTCTGTTGTATTTTTCATTGTATCAAAGAATTGTAATTTTTTGCCCAATATCTTTCTTATTTTCTAATACTAAGATGTAGCATTTCCTTTGAGAATAGTTAATCCTTTCTGTCAGGCCACACAATCAAGGTGAAGTTCATTTCACATTCAGCTTCGGGAATGGACAACATGAACCAGCCCATCCCAACTCTCTGGTATGTGGCCCTGTGGGAGCTGTGACAACAAAGTTCAGGATGGTTGGGAAAGAGAGGATCTCCCTTCCCACTAGATGAGAAGCCTGGAACTGCAGTGATAAGTTTTTAATCAAGAAGAGGAATCATGCCTGCAAATGAATACAACATGTGGAAGGAAATTAATTCAAGGTAGAGAACCAAGTAATTGTAATATTGTTTGAGCCTCAACATCAAGACAACCAAACCTCCAAACTTTTTTCATTATTTAAATCAATGAATACCCTTTGTACTTCAGCCAGCTTGACATTGGGAGGTTTGTTATTTGAGCCCAAGAGTTCTAAATTCTAACACAGTAAATTAACAAAGCTAGCATTTTTTTCTGCTTCGTATGAATTCAGAAAATGCAAGTTAACCTCCCTGACATTCACAGACTCCTGGTGACTGACATGATTATTTTGGCTAGGATGTCAAGCTACAAGCCTAGGTATCCTGACCAAGGTAAATGTCAACTCTAAGGCTTATTAACAGCCAGCTGTTTTTCTCTTTTAATTCTAAGGTTATCAAGCATCAAAGTTCATCCTGCTTTTTTCTTTTCAAAGTGTACAGGTTATTGAGTAGCTTTACCTTGTTTTATTTTAGAGATAACCCTCTCCCTCAGTTTACTTACATTTAAGGATAAGTATACGAGACAAACTAGAAATAATATAAAGTGGAGTTTGACGATCCTATTCCAATTCTGTATTTTTAGCTCCATGAGCCTAGTTAAGTGTCTACTCAAGTACAGCACTGATGAATTTTCTTCGTCTGTTGTCAGTTTGTCATCCAAAACTTCTTTTTTTATACCCCTAGTCCTTCTATACTGGGATAATCACTTCATTGTATCAAATTCCTTATTACTAACAAAATAGTTTCTATCTCTGTTGCTTTTTAGATTTTAATCTAGAGTCTTCATAAATTGTATATAGTTCAGTATGAAGGTTGTTTCTCTCCTTGCTGTCAGCTAACTGGCTACTGCTAGTATTTATTATACAGAGACTGGCTTCTGTCTCTATGTGAGCGGCCCGGCAACTTTCTGTCTTCTCTGAGTGCTCTTTGTCTGCTGTGTCTGTGTTCTGCCAGCGCCGCAGACGTTGCAAGGACGGGCTGTATGTTCCACTGCTTTTGGCTGGAGAATAAATTCCAGCTTAGGTGCAAGTTGAAAATGAATCCCCCGTTAGGCAAAAACATGGACTCTAGTATACTTCCTGTGTACCCAGTTAAAAACCCCTTTGGCCGCAGTGGCCTGAAGTTTTACAGTAGAGCCATTTCATGCTTAATAACATGTTCTTACACCGGGCACCATGGGAAACACAAAGGCATGAGGCCATGCTCCCCACAAGGAGAAGTGCAAACTCCTGCACAGAAGACAAGGTTTGTATGTACACAGAAACATGTGTGTGCCGCACACACATGTGAATGCCTTGAAAATAATGCACCATAGCATATATACAAGTGAAAAATGTATGATACTGATGATTGGTGGATGAGAAGAAATCAAGGTAATTTTAATTAGTCAGAAAGACTTCACAGGAAAAGCTGAACTTGAAAAGTGTTTCGGGGGCCAGGAAGGACTGGAAACATTCTGTGACTTGAAAGGTCTGGGCTGGCTAAAGGAAAGATTCTCTGAGTTGAGTATTAATATCAATTTAGTTAAAAAAAAAACCAAAAAAAAAAAAAACACAAAAAACCCTGGTCCAACAATTGCTTCTTATAATGTAAGCCACATGTGTATATACTGAATTGGTCCCCTTGTAACTGCTTATTTTGGCCTTGTAAAGCTCCGTCCTATATCTTTTTGCCTTTCATATGGTGATATATATTTAAACAAGTTTCTAAGACTGCATTTCTTGAAATCTAACAGAACAGTGTCATGTATTTTAAACCTGATTGTCCTTGTGTGAAAAACCACGAAAGCTTGCTTTCTAAAAGTTTCAAAAATATTTCATGTTTAAGAGTCATCAGCTAAGCAGTTCTATCAGTTTTCTAAGTGAATCCATAAGGGTGTACTTTTCTTGGTTTATTAACTGATCTGTTTGTTAGAAGCCTTTATTATGAATTCAGTCATTCTGCAAATATTTCTCTAATGCTTTTAAAATAAATAAAATTCAAACTTTGCCTTTAAGCACCAATAAAATTAGGAATGCATCAAAGCAAGAAATTCAAAGCGCAGCTCAATGTGGCCGTGAGAGAGCTCCACTGTTCAAAGGCATTGGAAAATGACCCTGGAAAGGTGCAATGTTTATATGTCAAGTCTATCTTACCGCAGCTTTAGATCACATTTGAAAAAAAAATCAAAGCCAGTTGCCATTGATTTTTTGGAAGGTGCTCGTTTACTTTATTTGTTCTTTGTAATTATTTATAAATATTTTCTGTATCATTCTAGGTCAATTTTAAAAGTGAGAATATCTCAGGGGTTTATTTTATAGCAGTACAAATAAAACAAACACAATTTATACAATTTACATAAATAGAAGCATTCTACTTGTAAAGTCTAAAAGTTGTACTTTGTACTTCATGATTTTAACACAGCAGCCTAATCTTACTTAGCCAAGGGCGTTTATTAGAAAACAGCATTGTGAGAAGGGTTAAAGGTGAACTTGCTACTCACCGAATCTAGAAATGACTAATTATTCATCATGCTGAAGAAAATCTCCCACAAGTCTATAACATGAATTTATTTTACCCATTTGGGTCTGATTGCAGCATTAGCCTCTTCCTCCTTTCTCACGATGCAAGGCTGTAAATGAGTCATGGTGGGATACCTCCTATGAGAATTATTTTTTCTCAATAAAAATAAAGGTCAAGGATATTCTTTTGCTTTCCTTCTAAAGTTCACACAACTTTTAACTCTTCCTGAATAAGTTTCTTTTCATTGACTCTAATTTAAGACATTTGTATTTATAAAACATACTTTCCAGAAAACATCTGGTGTATTCCTGCCTATATCTAATAACAGAATAGAAGGTTAGAAACAAGGCAAAGCAAATTTATCTCTTTCTTCCTTTTCCTTCCATAGTTACCGCATCATTCATGTATAAGAAGAATTTCTAATAATATTTTCTACCTAACTAGAGATTATTTTTAACAAACTAAAATATTGGCTTTGGGTACTGATTAGCATTCAAACACAAAATCTTTTTTATATTTAATCATTGAAGTTTATCATAATTTGTGATATTCTGAAGCAAATGAAGCAAAATGCTTATGTAAAACTTACTAAGTTCAGAATGCTGGTCCTATCATAATAAGTATAATCAATTGTGTAATAGATCTGGACATCTCTTACATATACATAAAAATACACCAGTCAAGTTAATTGCTAAACCCATTCTTAAAAATCTTTTAGATTGGCATATAACATTTTATTAGATTCAGTTGTACAACATAATAATTCAATATTTGTATATATTGCAAAATGATACAATAAGTATAGTTAGTCTTTATCACCACACAGAGTTCAAATATTTTTACTTGTGATGAGAACTTGTAAGATATGCTCTTAGCAACTTTCAATTATACGATACAGTATTATTAACTATAGTCACCGTGCTGTGCATTACATCCCAATGGCTTATTTATTTTATAACTAGAAGTTTGTACCTTTGGACCATCTTCATCCAGTTTACCTATACCTATTCCTGTCAACCACAAATCTATTAATTTTATCTATGAGTTCAGTTTTTTCAAATTTTCCATATAAAAGTGAAATCTTATGGTATTTGCCTTTTTCTGAGTTATTTCGCTTAGCATAATGCCCTTAAGATCCATCCATATTGCTGCAAATGACAAGATATCCTTCTTTTTATGGCTGAATAATATTCCGTTGTATGTGTGTATAGATATATCACATTTTCTTTATTAATTCATCTTTCAATGGACACTTAGGTTGTTTAAAATTTCTTTTGAAAAAGAATACTTATATCTGCTCTATGGTTAGTATATACTAGTTACCTGATTTATATCAAGGAACTCCAAAGATACGACTTGATGATAAAGTTGATGGTAAATGGAAATGTTTATGTAATAATTACCAAACAGAATGCAATTAAAATTTTTGTTATAATGATTGAATATTGGCCCATACAGCTGTAAATTATAAGATGGACTGTAACAAAGGGAGAGCTTCATGAATGATCTCATTCAGGTGCTCAGCAACACAGGCAGATCACGATCGATGTTTCTACCTCTTTCAACTCTCTTTCCATGAGCTCACCTACTCATGGCTTCCCTAAGATGGCTCTCATGATTTCCACTCTATAGTGTTATTCCTATATTTATGTTACATTCCTATGGCAACAGAGTTTTTGCAGATGTGATTAAGGTTACTAATCTGTTGACTTTAACATAGGAAGATAATCCAGAGAGGCCAAACCTATCCACACAGCCCTTTAAAAGCCGAAGTTTTTCCCTAGCTGGCACCAGAAGGGGAAGTCAGAGATTTAAAGTGTAAGAAGGATTTGACATGCCTTTGCTGACGTGAAGATTAATGTGGCCATGTGAAAAGGACTTGAGTGTGTCCTCCAGTTGCTGAAAGTCATCTTCAGCCAATAGCCAAAAAGAAAGCGAAAACCTCAGTCATGCAACCGCAAGGAGTTAGTTTCTGCCAACAACCCAAATAAGCTTGGAAGAGAATTTTCTCCCAGAGTTTTCAGAGGAGTGTTCAGCACAATTGATAGATTAATTTTAGGCTTGTGATACCCCAAGCAGAGAACCCAGTTACATTATGCCAGCCTTCAGATCTACAGAACTGTGAGATAATAAAAATGAAGGTTGTATTAAGCTGCTAAGTTTGTTATAATTTATTATGCAGCAACAGAGAACTAATAAATGCACGAATCCTCTTTGTCATTTCACAAAAACTTATCACAACATTAATAAGTAGTGTTAAGTGTATGAAAATAAAGCAACCATCCATGCCTTGGAGATTTTTCCCCTTGAGGTTGGTATTAGGTTTGTCTACCAGAAAGCTTCAAAGACTTGGAGATACAAGGTCATATTTGTAAGATAACTTGAAAATGAAAGAAAACCTCATTTTAAAGCCGTACTGTATATGGAATCCAGAAAGGCAACCATACCTGGAGTCCACATTCCTTTTAACTCTCTAATCATGGTTTAAAACTTAGTAAGTGCTGCTGTTAGAGTAGCTGACTACCAGTTTTTCTAAACACTACCCCGCATTGATAAATCTTTTTCTATCTAAAAGAAAAGCACTTGTGAACATATTGACTACAGTCCTCTCCTGGAGAGAAGGCAGCTTACTTTATATCACCTGCAGAGGCCTTGGAATGAAAGCATAATCATTTGTATTGAGATTCTGAATCTCATGTGCCAGGTCTGAGGGTTTTCACCCTGGATTGGCTGGCCTTTGGGAGCAGAAAAACAGAAAGAGGAAATGTCCATGTTTGAGCTGGCATGTGCCACGCAATCTTTCTCCAGCACTGACAAGTCCCTGCTGTTGGAAACCTGCAGCAGTTGTGCGGCTTGTTGGTGGGCATTCGCAGAGGCCAAATAACTGTGCCGTATGCACAGGGATGATTAAAGAAGTGTAGACAAGATGAAAACATCTACAAATACATGCACACAGTCTTAAAGACCAAAGTGTCTCCTTAAGGTTTGACTCCTGAAACTATATGTTTAAAAAAATCAGATGGTATTTGAGTACCATCTTTAAATGTTTGTTATTATATATTGTAATATATATAACAATATACAATATACAATATTTGCTACTCTGCCTTCCCCAGTGTACAAACTAAATGACTTATTTCTCACCTTTGGAATTAAAATTAAACTGTAAGAATGTCTACCTAGTGTTTATCGGGGCTGTTATGCAGCACTTTTTAAAGAGGTTACTTACCTGTTTATTTTTTTTTTAGACAGAAATAAAGTTTAAATTCATTTTAATAGTTTATTAAAGCTACTCCCCCACATTCTTTTCTTTTTTTTTTTTAAGGTCTAGAAACATCAGTCTCAATTTCTCCCATGAGTATAAAGCAATATATGTGAAAGAGAAGTAATTATGAATAAGAATTTTGTACATGGACACAGCAATTTTAGCTTTCTGAGACAAAATAACTCAGGGACTTGCTTTACTTTTTAGATGGCATGTTTTTAAATACATACATTTTAGTTGAGGAATGGAATCATACCCAGTTACAGACACTATATACCTAGATACTCCTTACTTTATGCCACAACTGTGCTCAAGAAAAGCTGTGTATATGAATCAGTTTATAAGATTGAAAAGTTTAGAAATGTACTAGGGGAGATTTCCATTTCAAGAAACCCTGTACTGATTCCTTTCATAAAACAAATAATCATTTGCAGAAATTATCTTTTTTGAAATTAACATACTTGGCATGTAATAAATCAGCAGAAAGAGGCAAAATCAAATTTAAGAAACAGGACTTTGAAAGCAGAAAGAAGTTTTAGGTATATTTTAAGCAGTGTCTAGGAAAAATCACACTCAATAATATTAGTACAGTATAATTATTTCTACTCTTTATTCAAGGATACATACACACACATACACACACATATATTGGTTGGTTTTCACTAACCAATCTCTGCATTCCAGGATGTCCAATTTAAAATTTGAGATCCTTAGCAAGAATACCCAGTTCTTGTCAACTATAATGATTCTGAGTTGACAGATAAGTAAGAAAAAGGGTAGTATGTTTACCTGGATATAATCAGAGAAAGCAGAAGAATTTCTAAATTGCTCACATAATGAAGCCCAAAATGAACTTTGTGTTGGCGTTGGTGGTATAGTAGTGAGCATAGCTGCCTTCCAAAATGAACTTTGTTTTTTTTTTTAAGTGTATGTAACATATATTTGTACTGATATTTTTCCATTTTTAATTTTAGAAATTTGTTTTGCCTGAAAACAAAAAGCAAATTCCGGCCAATCTGTGAGTATTTATTACCTATTGCTGCTACAACAAATTACTGCAACTTTTGTGGTGCAAGACAACACAAATTTGTTACCTTACAGTTCTGGGTGTTATCTATGCTGGCTAAAGTCATGGCTTCAGCAGGGCTGGTTCCTCTGGGGTCTCTAGAGAAAATTCCATTCCTTGCCTTTTCCAACTTCTCGAGGCTGCCTGTATTCCTTGGCTCGTGGTCTCCTTCCAGAAATACCATCTCTCTGACCTCTGCTTCTTCTATCATCATATCTCTTTTTCTTCACTCTGATTTTTCTGTTCCCCAGGGGGATCTGTGGCACAATGGGTAGCACACTGGACTTCTAGTAATGAAATGATTTTTCTGCCTCCCTTTTATAAGGCTCTTTGTGATTACATTGGACCCACTCAGATAATCCAAGGTAATCTACCCATCTCAAGAATCTTAATTTACTAACATCTGCTAAATTCCCTTTGTTATGTTCCATGGTATATTCACAGTACCAGGAATTAGGGCCTAGACATCTTGGGGTGTGGGACATTATTCTCTCTACAACACTGTGTTAGAAGCTCATTTTAGGATATTAATATCAAATTTGTTACTCTGTCTTTCCCAATGTGCAAGCTAAATGATTTATTTCTCACCTTTGGAACTAAAACAAAACTGTAAGAATGTTTACCTAGTGTTTATCAAATACATTCCATTTACTAGGTACTACGCCAAGTACTTTGTGTATACTACATATTTACTTAATTCTTACACTAAATTTATACTGTTAATTTTATCTTTCTGTACACATAAAGAGATTGTAACACAAGAGTGTTAAATTACTTGCTCAAGATTCTAAATCCAACAAGTGTCGAGGTTAGAATGACTCCAGAGCTTAACCTCCTAACCTTTTTATTTTACCCACCACTCCTGAAAAAGTTAGCAGACCATTTACACAATTTGCATATGCAAATTAAAATATGCTTACAACACATTACACTACACCAACTAAGATATGGCCATACTGAAACAGGGCATCGAAGTTCAGGTGATGCCTCTCCTTTGAGAGCACATCAAGAATTAATGGTATTAAATCAACTCTGCAGGTTAAATAGAGCATTGGTATATGAAAAGGAAGATTCTGGAAGCCACTTTCCCATCTACTTGTTTGTGTGTGTTTGTACATGTGTTAGGGGTAGGTTGGTTGCCTTTCCCCCCAGCTCGGCAAGGTAAGTAGTGTCTGGGGGGATAAAGACCAGGCTGCACCTGAGGGCAGCAGTACTGTCAGAGAATAGACCATAAGCCACCTCTCATCCCATCACTGCCCACAAACTCTATATTTCTAATTTTCATTAGCAAAAATCATTTCTTCCTTTTTTTCTTTTACCAGTATTACAATTGAATAATTTTAAAAATAAATATATTTTTAATTTCACATATGTAGATTCTTAAGGCTCCATGAAAACCAGAACCACATCTGTTCTATTCATCATTCTACCACAGCAACTAAGAGAGTGCATGGTATACTTTGTACAGTACTCAATAGTTATGGATAGGTGGAAGTTAAGGGAAAAAACAAACAACAACAAGCGAGGGAAGGAAGAAAGAAGAAGAAAAAAGAAGGTTCAGTCAGTAGTTTAAGCCTAGGTAGGAAGTAGTGATGAGGTGCACATGAAAATTAAAATGAGACGAAAGGAGTTAGGACACCTCCTGAGTTCAGAGCCGAAGGCCAGCTACACAGCAGGCAAGGCGCAGAAGGCAAACGCCTGTTAACTTCCTTTGTGCGGAACCTGGTCCATCCTGTGCAGAGCGGAGTGGACTTCACAAAACATTTTGCTGACTTCGAAGGAAGAGAGAAAAGTAAATTTTTGAAATGGCACTTTGGGGTAAAAAAAAGACATTGTGGGGAAGTTGAGCAGGGCAGAAGAACACCACTGAATCAGCATTTTAAAAGGCTCACTTTTGATAACAGTTATGGTAACTGTTTAGTCCCCCCACCCCTTCCCCTACACTGAAAGTTGCCAAATTAAGAGCATGGATTGTGTCTTTTACCTTTGAAATTCAGAATTTAGTAAGTATTTAACAACTGAATCATGGTGAAAATAGATATAAGCCATAGTGGAAATAGGACAGGCAACATGAGCACAGAACCTCAGAGCAGCGGTTTCCTTGCTGAAGTCACCAAGATAATCATCAGAGAGAACAGATTCTGGCCCAAATCTTGAAAGATGAGAGAATTCCCAGGCTGAGAAGGAGGAAGAGGTCTTCTTCGCAGATGAAGGAGGCTGTGCAAAGGAGAGAAGGCTTCAGGGACAACATAGTAAATTCTGAGAACTGCATGGAATTTTGGCATGGAGAAAGTGAATAATAGGAAAATGTGGTTGGGATGGTGAGAAGGGAAAAGGAAAAGACTAAGAGAGTTTGAGGCTATGCTAAAAGTATTGGGAGAATATTTAAGATTAATTTAGCAGCCAACATGAGTGGATTACTTCCCCCAGCTATGTAGCAATTGAATTGCAAGGGAGTTGAGGAGAGGGGTTCTTTTAGATTGAGATAGAGGTCATTGCAATAGTCTAGGCAAAAAAAAATTATGAGCACTCAAGCCAATTCACTGTCATAGAGAATTTAGAGGAGAGGATGCTGGTTAAATTGAAAGGTAAGACAGAGTCACTGATGTCTGCCTAGGTGATGCCAGTCACCAATCAGGTGAGAAAGAGCAGAAAGAGACTGGAAAATATTAACACATAACGTTATTAATTCCTACCTTTGTGCCAGGCTCTTTTCTCAATGTTTTACATGGAATCGTGAACTCCAAATGAGATGGCATTTATGGACACTTTGGGGAAAAGCATGAAGAGCAACATTACTGTGTGGATTAGTATTTATGTTCTCTTCTCTATTTGTACCATATTTTGGAGATTAAGATGCCAGGATTTTTATTTTCTTTTCTCTTCTTTGTTTCTCAACAACAATAAAAACTACACTGTAAAAAACTTGAAAAGATAATAAATTAAGATGTCCTTTATTATTCCTTTTTAAAAATGACTTCATGGGAATGTGTTTTAAAACGCTTCTAAAAGAATGCTTTTTTATATAGTCAGTCTCAGAATTGAAAACATGTTGTTATTTAAAAATATTTAATTAATTCATAGGCAAAATAATTGAATAAGAATTTTAACCTCTTACTTTTGGTCAGTTCGCTTACAGGTGAAACTCCTTCCGTGGATATACAGTTGGCCTAGGGCAGCCCCATCACCATTAACTACTTCAGACATTGTTTCATTAAAAAATCAGGGTCTTTGTGTAGCATGAGTATTCATCATTTTACCAGTTTACATGTGCAGTTCTTAATGTTTTGCAGTCTTACCATAGCATGAGTAGCTTATATATTCTTTTAAAACTGCTGTATTTCATGTTATCCTGATAAACTACTTATTGAAGTAAAACTGGTATATTGGATAAACCGTTTGCCCTGGAATGAGGAGCTCTTTAGCAGGAAAAAAAAAGGAACAGTTGCATCATAAATGAGATAATTAATACCAAATATAAAGAACACTACATTTTTCCTATCTGAGGGCAAAGGCCATGAAAATCCACTAATGCAACAAATAAAATTATCTTGTGCAATCTTCTCCTCAGGAATAAAAAGAAACAGAAGAAAAGGCTAGTAATTTAAGAAACTGCAGATTATAGCCAATTAAGTATATTATTAAATGTGCAGGTTAGAGTAATGGAAAGAATTCTAAATTTAGAACCAAGGACCTAGGTTTGAGTGCTGCTCTGTTGCTGATCTGACTTGGGACATTTCTAATCCTCAATTTCCTAATCAGTGCCCTATGGCAGTTATGTATTTTGCACACATTTAAATATGCATTTTAAAGTTACCATTATTGATACAAACACTGAAAATCGGTATGATACATACCGTGTTTAAAAATTACTCTTCATACCATGAACTCTTTGTTAATGTTTTTTTAAAATAAAAAATGACTAAAATGAGACCATACTTTCTAAATGCATCAGTAACTTATTAAAAAGATATTTGTCACTAATTTTTGCAAGAGAATGATAGCAATGACATACCAAATGCAAATTCTTACTTTATAATGTAATAAATTTTAATGAAATATGTGGATAATGCCATTGACATTCTACATTGATAAAGTTCTCTTTACTTTATCATATGAATTTACTTGGGAAAAAATATTGTCAGACAAGTCTTCTTTGGCCAACTTAATTAAATAGGACATCTGACATTCTTTTGTCCAAAATCATTTTTATTTTTAGCAATTTTTACTACCTTAAACATTATATTTAATTGTTTATTTGTATACTTTCTTCCTCTTTCCACTCCAGTGCAAATACCAGGAGAGCAGAAACTTTATTTCAATGCTGTGTCCCCAACTTCTAAACCGGTGAATGGAACAGAGGAGGCCCTCAATCAAAATTTGTTGGATTAATGAATTTCTTTCTGCTAGATATTGTGTAACTGTAATGTGTGTTTCCTTATTTAACTCTGATATTAAACTTTTTAATTATATAATAATAGTAGAAAATACTTAAATAAGGCTTTGTAGATGACAGGCAATAGTCTAAGGATAAATTAAATACATAACTTAATTCTCATAGAACCTAAAAAGTATTCTCATTTTACAGAGAAGGCAGTGGGGGCACAGGAAGTTAAATGACATACTCAAAGTCATTTATCTAGAGTAGTGGAAACCTGATTTTTTATGGTAATGCAGTGTTTTATTTATTCTTCCATTAATAATTAATATTTGAAAACATTTACAATATTAATGGAACTTATTCTAAGAGAAGTTAAATATATTTTTAAAAAATATTTCAATACAAGGTATCAATAAGAGATAATTATGATCAAAGTTACTATGTCCAAAACATGAATATTTGATATTAGTCTACATACAAATTAGTTTTCAGTGTAAAATTCTTTGCAAGAAAGAACATTTGGTTCATTTCACTAAGAGGACTATCTCTTAATGCTGGGATGGTCTCTTCTTGGTATTTCTTCTGCTGTTGATTTTTAGCACAGTGACCTGTGATTGTATGAATGGAGTTGCATGGAGAGGTACTCATCAAGTTTACTCCAAATACCAGTACATACCCGATAACTATAACAATGAGAAGGTAGGCGGGCAATGCAACTGCCCAACACTTTTGAGGGTAATAGGTTAAGACTAATTGGGAGTTTTAAAAAAGAACGAAATCACAGATTGCTCTTTCTGGCATTGGTGACAGAAGGTGAATTTTCCACCATTTTCCCTGTAACTTTAGATAATCTGCACATGTACACCAGCTGCCAAACCTCATGCGTGCGTGCACATGCATGCACCAAAACTGAATTTTAACCTAGCCAGTGTGGCTCTAGTTCCCATGCTGGTAACTATGACCTTAAAGGCCTTTACATTTTCTTTTTAAATATATTTTTCAATTACAGTTGATATGCAATATTATATTAGCTTCAGGTATACAATATAGTGATTATAGGCCATATCATTTTTATGTTACATGTTAGATGGCTAAGGCTGAACACACTGAATGGAAACTGTACTATTTCCTTATGTATATTTTATATTCATGTTGTATTTATATTTATCATTGATTAGAATGTCTTGTCATAATAAGTGACTGCTATAATATATTCTAATAGAAAATGAATATAGAAAAATATGGCAGAAATGTGTTCAATACTAACCATACTTGGAGTTATTAAATAGCAGAGGGTTAGAAATAAAGGAGACCTTAAAAGTCACCCATTTTCAATTATCAGTTTACTAATGAGGAACTGAGGCTCAGACATGTAAAGTGATAGTTTGTGGTCACTTAGCTCATTAGTTATCATTCTAGTTTGAGATCCTTTACCTTGGGCAGAATGCTTTCAAATGAATAGTTCAGAGGGTATAGTTTTTCAACTCCCACGTTTCCTTCTTGCTTTTTACTATGAGAAATAGATGCTACGGTGATAAGCACTATATGAATAATTACTGAAACAAAATAAACCATAGGAAGAGGGGAGGATCATGGTCTCCTCATCTCCTCTGTGTAGTGATTAAGCCGTGCACTCTGGAGGCTTTTCAGAAATGACAAATGAATCTATTTCACCATCATTTATCAACATGTTTTCAGATTTTAAGATTATTGAACTTATTATATTAGCTACTGCTGTGCTATTTATTTGGATAAGAAATGAACTCTACTTGCAGTAGAATTGTTTCTACTGGGTTTTTTTTAGCTTGAAATAGATGACAAAAGTAGATGTAAGACAAACATTTAATAAGCATGTCAGGTTTTATAATGAACACTATTTTTCATTCATTCACTCAACAGATATTTATCACCTTCTTGTTAATGCTAAGTATAGTTGTTCTATGTGTTGGATATAGATTAGTGAACAAATCAGATGAATAAATATGTAGTACACTATCAGGAAAAATAAAACAGGATGGAGGAGATAGAGAGACTACTTTTGACAATGTGGTCAGAGCAAGCCCCTTTGAAGAGGTGATGTGCAACAGAGAGTTGGCTGGATTAATGGGCTGATCTGTGAGGGCCTCTGGGGAAAGTGTATGGAGTATATCAGAAAGGAGAACAAGCTCTCCCAGTGTGAGAAATAGGAGGGCCAGTGTGACCCAAGGGAGTGAGAGAGCAGGGGAATGAAGGGAGACAGTCACTGAGGTGTCCAGGAGCCCATCTGGAGAAAGCCTGGTAGACCATTCTAAGAATTTAGGAATTTGTTATAAAATAGGAGTAGTCTATTTTGGTTCAATAGTAGGCAGAGTTAGATTAACCTGCCTTCAAATTTTGCAAGGGAATATAATGTACAAGAAAGGATCCCACCAGCAGATCAAAAATAATGAAATATTCCTGATGGCAGAAAAAATAAGGGCCACTGCTTGATAAAGAAACCTGTAAAGCAAAGCAGATACAATCTTCTACACAGATAGCAGAAAAGAAAAAACAAACACGACAGTTGAAGCGTTTGCAGCGATAGCAAATAGTCACATGAAGAAGTTCCTGTATCAGAATCACCAAATACAGAAAAAATAGACCATAGAAACTAACAACTGTTCTCAGATCACCTAAGGGAATTCATCCTTACCCTCTTCAACTGCCTGTTGAAGGCAGCATAGGGGATACTGATTGCTTCTGACTGAGGCTAAAACTTTAAGAATTTATGTCTAAATAGAGTGGGAGTATAATTCATAGAATCTGGATCAGAGAGAAATGCAAAGGGAAACTTAAAGCATCTCAAAGCTGTCACAAGAGATAGAAGAGAGGGGAAAGAAAATAAGCCAAGAGACCTAGGCATTAGATGCACCACCCACTGTCAGCATAAAGCCCTTCTTAGGTAGCACATTGTAAGGGGGATTAGCCAAATTGCCCATATATCCTTAAGGCTCTCTCTCTCTCCCCTCCTTCTTAAGAAGTATTTTATTTATTTATTTTTAGAGAGAGGGGAAGGGAGGGAAAAAGAGAGAAAAATATCAATGTGCAAGAGAAATATCTGATTGGTTGCCCCTTGCAAGCCCCCAGCCAGGGAGGAATGGAACTGGGAAACTTTCAATTTGTGGAACAATGCCCTACCCACTGAGTCACACTAGTCAGAGCTTCAGGGTGTCTTGATTTCTGACATACATCATCTATTTACACGAAGCTCACAGTCAGCCACCCATCCATAACTTTGAGGGACAGACAGGGGGTGAGGGGCGGAGGAAGTGCTAAAATATTTCAGAGGAAAAGAAACAGTGAGGCAAGATAATGAAATTAACCTCAGACTTCTCATCAGCAATCCTTTCTGCTAGAAGATAATGAAATGATATCTTCAAAACTGTGATGGAAAATTGACTGAGTCTATTTTTACATCTCCAAATTGTCAGTTATTGGTTAATGGAAAACAAATGCTTTTGTTTATACAGGACAAAAAGGAAAAAGAAAAAAACCCCTCCACTTATTTGTCTATAGTAAAAAAAAGTAAGAAAAGGTTTATTCAAGCAGAATAATAAAGAATCTTCAGAAAGAAGATGATATGGTATATAAGAAGATTGACAAGCGAACATGTCCAGAAAATTTAAGATGGTTGAAAAAACAGAATTTCTATTTCTAACCAATTGCCAGGTGATGTTAAGGTGGCAGGTCAAGAGACTGACTACACCTTGAGAACAATTGCATTAAGCCCTGTTCTCCAGCCACACAGTTACCCTCAACCTTTCTGAGTCACTCACTTGTGTAACCTAGGTGGCCACTATTTAAGTTTTTGTTTCCTGCATTAAGTCTTACTTGCAATCACTTTTCCAATTAATAGGCAGAACTTTTGATTTGGAAAAAGCCTATCTTTCACAAGAGGAGCCACCAAATATGTGGTCATACCATATTGAGCACATGGTATAAAAGTATTGTTTGTTTTTTTGGAAGGATTTTTATTAACAGAATGAAGTTATTAAAAAGAATAAAAATACCCTATTGATTTTCTTTTACATATCCTGGATTATTTTTTTTCTTAAAGCTGTATATGCCAGGCCAGAATTTCAGGTACACTCCTTAGTAGCAATTGTGCCTTGGGTGGTAACAAACTACATTTGTCTATGCCTCAGCTTCCTTAACCACAGCAATGAGGATGGAATACTAATGGCACCTCTCTCTTCGTGATGGTGTTGGTGAGGATGAACTGAGCTGATGCCCAGAGCTCTTAGCTGAATGCACAGTACCCATCTTGGTAACCATGAAACTGGTGATTCTGATAAAGGTCACCTTGTCCAATCTCAATTCTTTTTTGGCGTGCAAACATGTTAGTAAATGTTCATTTGTACACCTATATAATAGTATTACCAAGTGTTATCAAACTTGTTTTGTATGAAAGAATTCCCAAGTTTCTTGGTTTGCCAGAGGCAGATTTCATATTGAAGGGGGTAATTTCAATAATGGTGGGGAACTCCACTGCATACAAATACTAGTGTTGCACAATAGAGTACAAATATGCAAAGAATCAGAAAAAAATAAGAAATATTAGTAAGAGCAAATAGAGTTTGGTGTAAAGCAATACAAATAAAGTTGGTAATTGCTGTTTCGCATAACTGAGACTAAACCTTATGAGCAGCCAAATTTCTCTATATTTGACTATTTCTGTAGAGAAATTTCTGAGAAAGCAAACCTGCCCAGTAAGCCTCACTGGTATTTAGTAATTGGCTAGGATATTTCAACAACAGGATAACAGACATTAGAATAATCAGTAGCACCTAGATGTTTCAATTATTTTCTAGAAATCAGGTAAGTTGTATGAAAAAAATTGTTAAAAATTACTGGAAGTGAGCAGGAACACAGAGAAGATGAAGGCACATCTGAAGTATCTGATCCACAGTGCATAAGTGAGTTCCATTCTAACGTGGGGGCATGAGCTCTGTTTCACTTTATCCTCATTTTCATTGAGACTAGCAATTTACAAGATGCAGGGAATATGTTAAGTAGCACTATCATTAGAGCACACTTCTTAAATACCTTTAAAACTATTTTCAGTCTCATTATGCATGTAAGTCTTTGAATAAAAATGCTACATTTGGCTTCTATATGAAATTTTGCAAATCAAAACTAGTAATAATAAAAGTCACCTTAGTATTAGCCTATTTCCCCACACTGCTGTATTTAGAAAAGCTGTTATTTCAAGCTTATTCAGCAAAATATTAATGTGTAGCACTGTAGCAATAGAATTATCTAGGTTGTGTGGAATAATGAAAGAACACACTAGTCTGTGGATCTTTTCCTCTTTCCAGATCTGAGTAGTACTTGAGCAAGGCATGAAGATCATAAGAATCATTCTGTGAATAATTTACTCACCCTCTGGGAAATTTTGATGAAGCTAAGCGTTTATTTTTACCCCATGTTGAACACAGATTGTAAATGAGAAGCTCCCTATTAAATACATTGAAACAAATAGCAGATAAAAATATTAGTCTAGGTATCAGAAGACCTGAATTATAGCCTTGGCTCCTCTATTCAGTATGTGTGACCTGATACTGACCTCATCCCTACAGGCCTCAATTTCGCATCAATGAAATGAGGCTTATTTTTTAAGTGATTTCTAAAGACCCTTTCAGTGATAAAATTTTTTAATACTAAGAAGCCATCAATTATTTTCAACAAGATATCATCAATTATTTTCAGCACATTGCACATATGTAAGGATGATTTAGGGATGCTGACATCCTTAAAACTAGGTATTTAGTTAGAAAAAAATTAATGTTCCTTTTTACAGAAGAAACATTCTTTTAAAAGAACAGAACTACCTTAAAATTACAGCAAATGATAACAGTTTTCAACAAGGTATAGCTTCTTCACCATTTAAAAATAGTGAATGGGGCAGACAGAGATTGTGTAAAAAGAACTACAAAATCCTTACCTAATATGCTTGCTTACGGACATAGTATTCAGAATTATCGCTCCCAGCTCAGTCTTTTTTATCTTCATCAGCTGGCCGTAGGGGACTTCTGGGAGCCTCAGGGGTAGACCGAACGAGACCTTGACAATGAGGTACAAGTAGGCCCATGCAGGTGCCTACTCCTTGCTTGTGCTTTCAAGATCAGACCTTGCAGTTATTATTTCAAACTGCTTATCACCACCTTTAGTGGGTTGTGAAATAAATTTAGTGGGTTAGAACCATATCTGAAAATAGAATAAAATAGAATAAAAAATATCATAGTACACTACACATAGTAAAGGTATGTTAAATTTTACAAAATTTTTTATCACATATACTCACGTAAGTATTTATGTGGGGAATGGTACAGAGGATGACAATATTTCTTAATGTGGCGCTTAGTCCAAACAGGTTGAAAAACACTTCCTAATGATTAAATGGAAGGATGAAAAAACAAAAAAAGAAAACAAAGGAAACCTCTTCACTTATTTCCCTATATTAAAAAAAATGGTAAGGAAAGATCTATTCATGATATGGTATATAAGAAGATTGACAAGTGAATATGTCTAGAAAAATCTAAGATGGGAGAACAAAACGGAATTTCTGTTTCTAACAAGTTGCCAGGTGATGGCATTGAGCCCCTCTGAATTAGTGACTTAATAAATACAAAATCAGGTAGTATCTAATCAATAACAGGCAGTTTGGGCCCCACATTTCCCTGATTCATCATTCACTTACCCCTGGACCTGGTAGCAAGACAGAAACTCCTTCTCAAAAGAAGTACACTTACTTGCCATAAACGGGTCTGTTTTGTTGACAGCTACAAGGGCCACTGATTCTCTTGGGGGGTTTGCTACAGTCTATACAGCATCCTGTTTAGCAGAGTTTGAGTGGTGTTGTGCTTGCTAGGTCATAAGGACTTAGCTGTGTAACCATTTGTGTTGCAGGATGGCTAATGGAGAGTCTCCTCTTGCACTGAGCACCACTGAAAGCTGGCAGCTTTTTGGGCCACCTGGTAATAAGGTCAAAGCAGGACACCAAATGCGGTAAAAATTGCCTCCAGGCTCTAACGGTCCTCACCAATAAAGTTTTCTTTTCTCAGTTTTTCTGTGTCCTTGTGTTTTAAGCATGTCTTATATAAACAGTGAATAAATGAAAATTGTAATAATCTATTATAATTGCTTTTCAAATGTAAATCAATATATACATTTGCATGTTTTAATTTTTTACCATCTTATTTTGTTTTTATTCATTTCCTGAATCTCACTTTTATTTGTCAATCAATATTAACTGAAATTTGTGTCAGTCCACTCAGCAAACTATGGGAATCAGGGTTTTCTACTAAGTGCATCATTATTGCAAAACTCAAACTGATCTAAAGTTTTATTTTTATGCTTAGTTGAGTACCCTAAAATTTTATTTCCATAGATATTCCTGAGATGTAATACAGTATATCAAAAGAGTTCTGTAGTTCTCTTGTGTGGGCATTTGTTCCCCAGGGCGTGAGTTTGGATTTTACTCTCAAGGGCATATTGGAATATAAATTTATTAGATTTTGATCAAATGAGAGATAGGAACTGGTTTCCTTTTGGAAAGTAATTATCTTAGGTAAGGAAATGTTATTGTCCTGAATGCTTTATAGAATTAGTGTAGAAGAGGAACTGGTTAGTGAGACGAAGGGGAGACCATACGAGAGGGAAGGAGTGGCTGCTTTCTTAGGTAGGGAAGACTCAGAAGGTGGAAAGTTTCAGAGTTCCCTAGTTAGTCTTCTGATTTTCTTCTACATCCCCATTTTAATTCTCAGGGCCCCATTTCTTCCAGATCAATCCTCTGTTACATTAAAAAAAGAAAAGAAAAGAAAAATTCAAGTAAACTCTGAGCTTAATTTTGAGCTTTTTTAGCTCTTTACTTATGAGTTAAAAAATGTGTTCTCTCTGACAGTGGTTCTCCTAAAAGTATGTCTTTTCTCTCTGGCACCGCGGCCGTTTAGCCCTCTCAAAGACACAATCCCAGTACAGAGCAACAAAACGTCTGAATCAACTAAATACACACGCATACACACATACACACCCCCACAAAATCAACTGTTTATAGGCATGCATAAGCTGTTAGAAAGTAAGGGGAATTCTTAGATGTGAGATACACAGGTGTTTGCCTTGGGGGCATCTGAAAATTCTTGATGGAGTAGAGCTTCAGTTTTAAATGTCCTACATGACAGTCAAGAGACAAAACCAGGGCACTCCCCAATGTCTGGAATCAAATAGAGACACCATTGTATAAAACAGCACCCAAAAAGCAATGCCTTCAATGGATTAACTAAAAACGTTCTCGCTGAAAAAAAATTTTGACAGCCTCAGCCTTCATTCTGGATAGAGCTGGTGGAAGGGTACAGGGAAGTATGAGGCAGTAAGGGGAGGTTTCCTCATTATAATCCAGTCATCACACAGTTTAGGGCGGAATACCTGATGGATTGCAAAAGACTTGAACTGAATATTTAAAACTGTCCCTCTAGTGCCCTCAAGTACCAACCACCGCCCCCCAAAAGTGCATTAATTAACTTCAACCTCAAGGAATTCCAATACATAAACACTCAAGAAACATAAGCCAATGAGTAAAAAAAAAAAGGCAAAATAGCCAAAGAAGCAAGCTACACAATCAGCTGAAATTAAAACTTTCAGAAACAAACATGCAAGAAACTTATGGAATTGTCATATACAAATATAACTATGGTTAATATGTTCTAAAAGCATATCGAACTGTCAAAAAACAAACTGTAAAAAATGACAAGGAACATCTGAAAAATTGCCTAGAATTTCTAGAAATAGTCTAACATAAAAAATGCAGAACACATTAACTTCAATGAATTTGTTAGGAATTCAAAGGATGTGTTAAATAGCATATTAGACACAAGTAAAAATGGATATGATAAACAGGAAGATAGAACTGAAGATTACACAGAATGCACTGCAGAAAATGGCAGTAAGTGAGTCTAGTATGCATCTTATTAGAGTTTCAGGATAAGAGATTAGAGGGAATGGTAGGGTGACAATATTTAGAGAAGCTAGGACTGAGAGTTTCCAATACTGATGAAAGACAATGAAACTCAGTCTCAGGAAACCCAGTGAATTCAAAGGAGGCTAAATAAACTTCCATTGTATTTTGAAATTGCAGAATTCCAAGAACACAGAAGGTCTTATACCCATCCAAAAATAAATTCCAGATTGCCTATAAAATAATAATAGAATTAACCACTAACTTCTACAGAGCAACAAATAAGCCAGGCAGAATATAAAGAAATGATGTTTTTCGATGCTAAGAGAAAGTAATTATCACTCTAGAATTATATTCCCGGTGAAACACTTTTCCAATTTTGAGAGCGTTGTAAAGACAACTTTACACAAACAAAAACTGAGCATTTCAATACTAACATACATTGCTAAAGAAGTTTTTAAAGAACACAGAAATTCTTAGAACTGTGGGAAATAATTTAAGAAGGACGATATGAAGTGCAAGAATTAGTGAACAAAGAAAGTGAAAACATGTAGGTAAACCTGACCAAACACTGACCATAGAGAACAGTAATAGTATATAATTAGTGGGCTAAATGAACAAATGAAGTAGATGTAAAATAGGAGTAAAAATATGAGATAAATGGGCCAAATAACAACTCCAAAAATCAATATTGATGTAGAAATAGACTAAATGTTGTAGACAAATGCAAAGATGAGCAGAATGGAGTTAAACATTCAGCTATTTAATTTAACCTAAAATGCCAATGAATAAGGAAGGTACTATTATTTTACAGCCTACAATGAAACACTACTTATGAAACTAAAAACTGTATTTTAATGTTAATCCTGTGTAATGAAAGCTCTCTATAATTCATGAGTTAGCCACACCATTCTCTCTGCTTTGAAATATTTTCAGTTATTCTGAGGGCATTTTAGACTGTTTTTACTTTCTTTCTTTCTTTTTTTCCAGGCTTTGGTAAGTTTTATTGGCGCAAAATTTCAACAAAAGCTGTCTTTTATTTACAAATTTCTTGTGTGTAGGGACTGTCCAACCTGCTTGGACACAAGTGACGATAACAATTAAGTCTTCTTATTTATTCTCCTATTTTCAATTTGCATACAAAAAAATTTGTTTGCTTCACATACATAAAAATCCTGACATTGTAAATGACAAATAACCCACCTTACCAATCTCTTAATTAAATATAAAAACAGCTTCAAAAATATATAATTTAGATTGGTTTAATCTTGAAATGTAATCCAATAAGACTA
Organism: Pteronotus mesoamericanus; assembly: GCF_021234165.1. Lineage (NCBI taxonomy): Eukaryota > Metazoa > Chordata > Mammalia > Chiroptera > Mormoopidae > Pteronotus > Pteronotus mesoamericanus. Next base: position 22,907,454 of record NW_026555310.1, read on the forward strand.
AAAACTAAACATTTCAAATCCTGTGCCAAATAGTAAAATACTCGAAGGCCTTCAGGATCCTTTGACTGATTTACATCAATAAGAGAACCTATCTTTGATGTAGTAAAAGAAATGCGTTCATCTCCAATTACAATTTCAAGCTCCTGTCGGCCAACACTGTCAGGGGGAGGCCACAAAGCATCATCCTCTTTTGTAATTTCGCTGTCATCAATAATTCTCTTCAGTTCTTCCATGACACTCTTGTGTACATAAGCCTCTTTTCTGATCATGACATCATTTTTATAATTGCTGTTGTTGGTATAGCTAAGCTTTCCATCGGGCCGGAACTCGAACTCCAGAAACTCGTGTCCAAACTTGCCCTTGTGCCCGACATAGTAGCGCAGGTAGAAATCGCTAGCCATAGCCATTTTCGCCCGCAGAAAGCCCTCCAAAGGCTCGACAAACGTGCCACTGGGCGTCTGGCAGTGACGTAAGTCTGTTTTTACTTTCAGTGGCAATTATTGTGATAAATGATTCTTTGGCTTATATCTGAGAAATAACATATAACAAGTTTATCTACTTGTAAGTATCTTTCCAAAGTTACTGCCTATTGATAAAAGATTTAGTCTCAACAAGATGTAATTCTAAATTGATATGTACTTAACCACATATTTTCAAAATACAAAAAAAGAAATTGATAAATTTATTATCATATTAAAAATTAATACAACCTTAATAATTTATAGATCAGAAATCAATAAGAATTGAGATAGTATGAAAAATACAATTATAAAATTTGCTAAAATGCATATAACTAATTGGTACCCCAAACTGCAAAATATGTCTTTTCAAGAATATACAGAACATTTGCAAAAATTGACCAAGTGAATACAATAAAGCAAGCATTAACAAATTTCAAGGAATCAATAGTTTAAAGAACATATTCACATATTCTGTTTTTTAAAAATACACTTAATACAATAACAAGAAAATTTTTTAAGTTATGCAGATGAATTTTAAAAATACACTTCTTTATTTCTACCCCTCAAGCTTTAATAGGTAGGGTTATTTTTTCCTAAGAATTTAATTTTTTATTTCACACTCAGAGAGAGAAGGGAAACAAAAGAATAAAATCTGGCTTAATTTAAGCTCTGGCTAAACTTTCAAAACTTAAAGGCATTAAATATGGTTATTAAATTAAATAAAAATGTTACAAACTTCTTGACTTATACCACTATGCCATATGTGCTAATCTCTTTTAATTGTTGCCAACTAAACATCAATTTTTTTTAAAGAGAGTTTAACAAAAAACGAAGAATGAAAATTCTTAACTTGGCTAGGTAATAATCTGCTTGCAAATCATTGATTTATGTCACCAATGGGAAAGGGGAGTTTGCATTAATACTGCATGCTAATGTGGTTCTTCCAGTTTATTCCACATACTTTAACCTAAATCGCCCATATTACTCCACAGAAATGCCATGGAATGTCTGTGAAAGCTAATTTTTATGGATCTGCGTGAAAAATTGAGAACCACAGCTGGAAAATAGTTTCTCCCCATCATGCTCACTTGCTAGATTACTTTCAGAACTCTTTGGCTATAAAAAGAAACCTCATCATGGGCTTTTGAACATCCAATTGCCCCCTAAACTATGGCTATCTGTTGACTGGGGTAAAAAGTATCGGGTGATTTTAATCCTAAAATATGTAAGTGGTCTCAAAATACATAGCTGCTTGCTGTTGTATATGGAATATCTCAAATTTAAAGTAAATTTCTTCTAATGACTATTATATTTACATTAGACATATTCAAAATAATAATCAAAACCCATAATTTTTTCATTAAATATATGGGCCAGATATTTAGATCTAAACAAATTCTGAAGTTTATTAGCACTTAGTGAGTTCGTTTCACAGAATGTAAGTGATTAAATAGTATTCAAAGATCTACTCTAACCACATTTTACAGATGAGGAAAACTGAGGCCCGTGAAGGGCAGTAACCAACCCTCAGTCCTGTAGCTTATGAGGTGAAGAGAGCCAGAGCTCTGTCTCATGCTCACAGCCTCCCAATTCTATGATCTTTCTCATGGTTTGATTTCAAGACTGTTGACCACATGGGAGGATAACACTCTTACCCTGAGAACTGGCAAAAAGAGTGGAGGTTGTTCTGGCCCCTAGACGTTATTTCACCAAGAAACAAATTGTATCAACAATACAAATGAAGTTAAAAATTTTTTAAAATATATCTGTGTGTGTATATACATGTGTATATATTCTTTACATATATGCTTCCAATGGAACAATTTTGGAAAGAGAATATACCACAGTCCTGTTCTAGTGGAAGAGCATCAACAAAGCCTGAGATAAATTGAATGAACAATTTTTAGGGACTAAATGGGTACATAGAAATGAGGCAAATTAACTTTTTTTTTAATCCATTGTATTGTGCATGTGGCTAGTGCTTGATAATGCTTGAGTCACTTTATGATGAAAATACTGGACATGTTCCTCTCCCATCTTACCAACAAAATAATACAAACGTCATCAAAGATATGTGGAGGTATTTTTCTTTCCTACTAGATTTTAGGTTCCATTGGCATAGAAACCATGTTTGTTTCATTTATCATGTAACTCCAGTATCAAGCCAAGTGCTCTGTGCATGATGAGTGCTCATTAAAATTGTGTTGGATATATGAATAAGCAGGAGATCTGTGTAACAACAGAAATAGGGGATATAGACTATTGCCGTTTTCTTCCATTCTCATAAACTTAAATTCCTAAATTTTTTACTCAGCCTGAACTCTGGAAAAAGGCATAATTTTATATAATGTAACTATTACTGGATTAGCAGGCAAGCCTAGACTCTGCTGACTACTGGGTGATAGAATTAATTTTTCTGGGCCTTAGTTTTCTCATCTATGTAATGGGGATAGTACTCACCATAGTTCCTCCCAGGGTTCTGAAGAGGATAAAATAAAACAATAGTATGTAGAAATTGCACTCAGCTATTTAGCCAAAAGTTTTCCCACCTCACTGCCCCCACTGCTGTCATGGGAGTCACTCTGGGAAGCTGCTCTTATCCCATCTCTGCATATACATTTCGCCCATGCACAGAAGGGTGTCATTGGGAGCCATTTCAAAGGTAATGGCAACACCCGCGTGAGTCTCCAATGCCAAGAAAGTGTTGAGAAGTAAGTATGTTCCTTTAAAATGATGTTTCTGAGAAATAAGATAATTTTTTGGAGTTTCCAAAAGGAAATTTCAATACTGTATTGTTGATTCAATGCCTTTTACTGAATTTTATTTCTAGAAAAGCTAAATTTGTGGACGATGACAATGGAGCTTGAATCTTTGAGCCTCATTCTGTGGCGATTCTTTGAACATAAATTAACATCCCAGAGAAAATGCATTTATTTTGTTTTCCTCTTACAAGAGTTGTGAAGGTTTTGTTTTGTTTTCTTTTTTTTCAAGATTTAAGTAGTTTTGATGTCTTTTAGGCATAAAAATAAAAGTTAGTTTTTAAACTATGGTAAAAGATTTTAGATTGTATTTCTTTTATTACAGAGATACTTCCCCTTCAATTGTAAATCAGTTATCTCTGATAAAAATACACTGTCAAAGATGTGAACTATAGAAACAGAAAGTACTTTTTTTATATTAAATTCTCCAATGGAGTGTTGAAGTTTGAGTTTTTTGATAGTTTCTTTGTTTCTATGTAGTAAGCAATTATTTTTCTCAGAAAATTAAGAAAAAGGGATGTATCTAAACATTGAAATTATTTTTGTTGTACAGTTGTTGAGATGAGTGTGTATCCTGTTGGTTTATTTCAACCAGAATATGGTACTTGAAAATTAAGCAAGCAAACATTTTGGGACCTTAATATCCATAAATTTTGAAGACTAGTTCACTGTATTTTTAAACACAGTTGAAACACATCTCAAAACAGATATTCTGAGGCTACTTTGGAAGAAGATTCTTGGGATTGGCCATCATCATCACTCACAAGAGACTTTTTTGGGGGATGACTATCCTGCATAACACTCTATAAAGGGTGGCATATTAAAAAAATAGGGTAAGATATAACTTGTTCAGAAAGCTTCTACTCCTGTTGATAGTCAGTATTTATGTGGTCACAGTTAAACAACAATACAAATGAGATAGTAATGCTAGTGTGAAACCAGATTTTCCAACAGAAGAGTCTTAACCTCTCCTGGTTTTAAGAACTTGGGCAGATGGCTCAATTTCACTCGATCTCTATTTCTCTGCTGTATAATGGGGTTATTGATACATTCACAGGATTTTTATGGTTTCATAAAATGAGTTTTTGGATGTAAAAGCATTCTGTAAATTGTCAGATTTGTACAAATGGCAAGTTTTATTTAGAGATAACATAGACTAGTTCCACAAACACAGTGTGTACAATAAATGATATAGCAGTTCAGAGAAGGAAATAAACAGCTTGTACAGGCAGGATGTGTTTTCAATGAAGTATGCTTACAGTTCATTCAAACCTAAAATTAAGTTAGGTAAATTATGAAAAGCACTATTGATTACGCTCATGAACAATGTTCCTTTCTCACCAGGTTAACGGTGTAGATTTTTTTTTTCTTCCTTACATTTGTACTAACTGAAACCATGTCTAGATTTGAAAACATAGTTGGAAATTCAGCATCATTTAAAATTTATTTTCCTAGCTGGAGCTATCTTTGCTAATTTCAGCAGGAAATGTGCTGCAGAAACGTGATCATCAGAGATGGAGAGAGTGTGACCAGCAACTGATTGGATCTGAGCTCAAGAAGAGCCATCAGATATTAACCACTTTGAGTCACAATCTTCAGCGCATGGGATGCTTCTGAATGGGTCCTTTAGTTTCCTGTGAAGACTAGTCAGCTCAGTTCCCTTACAGGAAAAGTTATATTTAAGTTCTTTCCTGTTTTATCAAGTTCTTGACTAAAACATCTGAACTAGAACTGAAATGGTTAAACTGTCAGATCTAAAAGGAATTTCCATTTCCAACTTGTCCCTGCAATTCAAATATGTGTCATTTATACATTTTACTTTTCTTGTAAGAAATCTTTTTTCCCGTGCAATTACTATCCCTTCCCAAATAATAATGCTATTTATTATTCTACTACCACTTTTCAGATAGGTATTTTTCATGTTAGGAAAAGCAAGTATATACTTTTCCTTCCATTTTATAGGCATATTCTTTGATTTAAAAAAAAAAGAAAGAATACAAAGTAGTTTTCACAATTCCCTTAATTTTTCAAAAGAGAAACTTTACAGAATATTTTAATATGATATTCAAAATAGATGCTGAGTTATGCCCTTAGTTACAACAAGGTAAAAGAATAATGCAGAAATTTAATCAGCATGTATCAGATTCTTAGAGTATCTCTTCCATGCAATAGGTATGGCCAATAACAAATGCTACTAGCTTTGTTTTATTTTGGCAAAAGATATTTTTATTTTAGTTTCTCTCAGGTGCTCAAAAAAACAAAAGTTTAGAAGTCTGACAGACCTGGATTTGGATCCCAGTACCACTGTATACTGTCTGTATATTCTTAAACAGTGACTTAATCCCTCTAAACCTCATTTTCTTTATATAGAAAATGGAGATACGAACAACTTGTGAAAATTAAAATAAGATAATACTCGCAAAGATCATGGCAATGCTCCTAGGACATATTATGTCCTTGACAGTGATGAGTTCTCTGACTCTTTGTTTAAAATAAACGTTTGCTATTATAGGTAACTCAGACTGTTCCTGAAGCATAACATGGCTTACCCTGACTGAGGCTAGATTTAGTTCTTAGAAATGGGATGATGTGTGCCAAATGAGACAGAATATGTGGCATTGACTGAGGAGTTGATAGTGAGGACGCTGACATTTCAGGGTAAAAGCACAGAACCCATGTCATGCACAAATGAAATAGCTTGGAAGGTAGGCAAGGTATCTGATAAGCTTGTAGCTCTAGGAGAACCTGGAGAACAGAATAGCAGTGCCATTGTGATTGCTGTTGTCTGTACAACATTATTTGGAACAGACTGATCTTCAAACAGCAATGAAAGGAAATCGACAAAAGCCACGATTTTAGTCATATAAATGGAAGAGACATCCACCCTCCAAACCTACACAGTAAAAATAAAATTAAAAAATGCTGTCAGGATAAAGGCTGATCAAAACTTAGCTTTGTGGTAGGAATCAAACAAGGACATGCTCATCCACCCAGTGTTAAAAACTTTGAATAGATTAAGGTGGCACCCAAGATATCTAGAATTGAACAAAATGACTCAGTGAACTAAAGGTGTAACTCTTGAATTAAAGCCTGATATTTTCAGAGTACTCACAATAAGTCAAAAGAAAAGCATGAGGGAGAAGAAATGTATATATGTGTGTGTATATATACATACATACACACACAATATGTTCACAAATATAGATGTATATATATACACCTCTTAGCTTTGATATATATGTATGTGAAACAGTTTATTCTTATATTATTATTTATTAATTATTGTAATTTTTTCATACAAAATACTATAAACCTACTTTTGCCCCACCCTGTATGTGCGTGTGTATATATAGATGTGTATGTGTGTATATATACATATATATGAAATATATATAGAAAAGAGCAAAGAACTTTGGTTATTAGTACCTAGAACTAGCTGGAATTTAATATATAAGAAGCCAATCATTTTAAGAGTTTGTGACTGTAGATACAATAGGTCTGTGCTGAGAAAGTCTTTTCAGAACAGAAAATTATCCTTCAGTCCCAATACTTCTCCAGGCAGAAAGTGGGCTGAGAATACTTCTGGCTTCCAAGATGGGCATATTTTCCAATGTTCACTTCAAATGAAGCCAAGGAAGATAATTAAACACACACACACACACACACACACACACACACACACACACACACACACACGAAACAAATGCCACCATAGAACTGGGGCAGATTGAAGAACCCTTCCAGGAAACAGAACTGGGCATAATCAAGAAATAGTCCCATCCTGGGAGCTTAGAGGGATTTCAGAAACTAGCATATCCATGTATAAAAAATTTTTTCCAATAGGTTTATTTCTGACTATAAACCATCATAATAGGTATAAGCAGCATACTCAACCACATTTAGCATATAAATGTGCCTGCATAACATTCAGAGTGCTTTTGTAGGATCTTCTAAAAATGCTAATTCAGATTCCCCTTCAGACTGAGACAACCACCATCTACACACACAGAAACAAAGCAATGAATGTGATGATGTTGAGAGTTGATCTGCAAAGTGGCATTGCAAAGCAGATAATATAGGTTTAATAAATGAACACTTACATTACCTATTCTTCATAAATGAATAAATGAAACAGTCTCCAATTTAGATGTCTTATAACTTAAAATCTACCTGTTAAAACATCACTAGCTCTGCCATTACCTTTTCTGCTGATTTTCTTAAAGTTCAGCTTCAACCATGTGACCTCCCTACTCAGAATCTTTCCATGCCTCTTCATTACCTATCACATCATGGCGAACTCTTCACTCTGGCATTGGTGCCTTCTCTATGAGACCTTCTCTAGTTTGTTCAGCTTTACTTCTTGCCACTAGATACTTGTACATAACTGCCACAAAGGTACGCAAGCGGAGTGGGTGGTGTTTTCTGTCCCACAGAGGAGAGCAAGTCCATCTCCCAGGAACTAAAACTGAAGGGTTTTATGCCATGAATCCTTTTTGGGCTCTTAGAAATGACAGCATCCCTGAATTACCCTGTCAAAACAATTCGACCCTCAGAGGTTCTCTTTTCTACCTAACACGCCTTTGTTTTAAGTGTTGTCCCTGATGGTGCTTGCCCAGAGCTTTCAAACTCAGCTGGGCTACTGGACTTTTGCCTTTGGAAGCTTGCCCTGCCCCTGTGTCGACACCATGGCATCCATCCATTTCTGGCTACTGGTCTTTGTTCTCAGATTTCCTTTTGGCAATTGTGTCACTCCTCCCGCTTGGGCTGATCCTGACATCAGTCTTCGTGCGACTTTGCCCCATCTGTCATTCAGTCATCCTCTACGCCCTTCTTGGCTTCAGCTGCTATTGACCCAGGCTCATACCTTCAGGTGGGGGTTGGAAACACCCTCCTCTGGGACTTGGCAGCCAGTCGTCACACTACACCATATGCTGCAGCCAAACTGGCCTAGTCATCCAGTCTGGTGGCTGCCTAGAATTTTCTTCCTCTTGCTAAGGTTTTGAAAAATTGGAATATACTATCTGTCCTTTGAGATCTGCCCCATATGTCATCTCTTCTGTGACGCTTTCTTTCTCTGACTTCCCTAGGCAGAATTAAGCAGCTTTCTCTCTGAATTCCTGCAGCACTTTTTTGTTTCTTCTAATTTGTATTAATCTCATCATTTCATAATTCCAAACCAAGCAAATGTGTCATCTGCCGTATGGCCCAGTGCAAACACCACTCTGTATCTCTCTTTGACATTCTCTCCACTCATGGCAGAAGAATGAAACATTCCTTTCCTTGTTTCCTTGACATTCATGACAGATCTAAGTTCCTCAATGGCAGGAATATATTTTATTCTTCTTTGTATTCTCAATGCCCAGCTTAGTGAATTGTCAATAGGTTTCTGAAAAACCTCACTGTTGACATGGACCTTTACTTACGTTATTTTATTTAATCCTCACAATGACAAATAAAAAAGAAAAGAACAGCTATTATCCTGAGAAGAGAAAAAAACCAAGGCTCAGAGTAGTTAATCTATTTAGTCCAATTTTATGTATAACCAGAACCAGGTATTAACAGACTTTAAGTCTAATTAACTTAATACTATTCCTCTCTCTCTCCCTCCTTACCTCCTTCCTTCCCTCCTTTCCTTCCTTCTCTGGCTTCCAGAGTTTCAAAGGTAAATTAAACAAGGTCTTACCATAAAAGGAATCATTTAATGGTAAAGATAAAAAATAAACATATAATATAGTTTGATACATGCTTTGGTAGAGAAGGCTTAGGATTGGATATTAAAGGATAAGTAGAAGTTAGTCAAATGAATAACTGGGGGAAAGACATTTCTAAATATAAGAAAGCATGTGCAAAGCAATGGAATTGTGAGAGGATGCGGCCCCTCCAGGGAGCTGCACACACATTACAATGGCAGCTATGCAGAGAATATGAAAAATAGCCAGGCAGAGAGTTGACAAACTTCTTGGAAGAGATGGTGTATAAATAACAAAGAGAGCGTCAAAGCAGAATTACTCAACTGTTATTTGGCTTCCCTGTTCTCCATGAAAGGAAATGACAGTAAAAAAAAAAAAAAAAAAAGCCACCTTAGTCATCAAGATTTAAAACTGAAAGTAAGTATGGTAGTGGGGAAAAAGATCATGCACATTTGCTACTTCAAATAACTTAAGCTCCACATATCCAGCAATAATGCATCAGGGATGGATAAACTCAAAGAGGGCGCATCCGCAGAATTCTCCTCCTACTTCCAATGACTGCATAAAATGTGATGAGCCACCATCACGAAGTATTTTGAAAGGAATTACTTAGCCTTTATCTCCATTATTCTTACAGCCTTCTTGTTAAAGATACAAATTCAATTAGGAAAGATTATTTGTTAGTTTTAGGGATTATTTCTTAGAATCATGTGGATGGTAGAATAATGACCCCTCAAAGATGTCTAGGTCCTAATCCTCAGAACCTGTGAATGTGTTACTTTAATGGCAAAAGGGCCTGTGAAGATATGATAAAGTTAAGTATCTTGAAATGGGGAGATTATTTTGGATTATCTGGGTGGGCCCAGTGTAATCACGGTGGTCCTCATAGTGAAAGTGGGAGTCAGGAGAGCCAGAGTTAGAGAAGTAGGTGTGACAATGGAAGCAGGAAAGAGCAATGCATTTGCTGGCTTTAGAGATGGAAGTGGGCTATGAACTTAGAAACAAGGAAAGCCAAGGAAAATGATTATCCCTCAAAACCTCAGGTGGCTATGACAGAATACTGAGTGAGTGGCTTATAAACAACAGAAATTTATTCCTCTCATTTGAAGGTTGGACAGTCCAAAATGAAAGTGCTAGTAGAGGTGACGTCTGGCTCTTGTTCCGTCCTCACATGACAGAAGGGCAAAGTGGCCCTCTGGGGTCTCTTTTATAAGGGCACTGATACCATGAGGTTGCAGTGGTTTTGACAAAGTTTTGTTTGCCTCAGAGGTTCCTACTTAGAGTTTTGACCTTGGCAGATCCTAACCAACTTCTTTCTCCACTCAACACTGAAAGACTGCTGAAAATTCTCTTCTGTTTTGAAAAAACTACTGCTGTCTGCCAGCATCTCTGCACCTCCTTTCTTACTATGATATTTTCAAAACGACTACTTCAGCATCCTAGAAGTTCATTTTTCTTTTCTCTAAGCCTGGGAAATTGCCCAAAACTCTGATGGTCCTCTGTTACAATCCCTGACATTTTATCATGTCAGTAGTTGAAAAATGCCCCAAACAGAAGACATGCTCTGTTTGCAGTCTTATCTCTTCACTTCTTAGTGCTTCGTGGTTTCCTTTTCTCACATGTGTGTGTATGTATACACATATACCATAGTATATCTTGTTTTTTGAGTTGCTCTTGGCAGAGGGATTGTTCTGCTATAAAATAACTCTACAATAGCTAAAAGTATGTCACTCTCTGAATAATATTTAATATCAATAAATGAAGTGAATAAGCAAAAATAGTTTAGCTAGTGATATTCTTACAGAAAATTATTGGAGTTTATACATGTAACTTTTCCATACTGTCAGACGTCTGCACAATAATACAAAAGAGGTGGCAGTTACTAGAACACAGAAAGTATTCTCCCAATAGTCATAGAGGGCATGAACAAGAAGTCCTTAAAATACAGACCACTGAGCATAAAAAAAGAGAGAAAAAACTCATGGACATTGGACAACTCATGGACACAGACATAGTCAAGTGTGACAATTGCTGAGGAGAGGCAGGTGATGTAACTGAGGAAGGTATGAGGGAGAAGTGGTGATGGACTGAGGCTTGACTTTGGGTGTGAATACACAATACACTGTACAGATGATGTGTTGTAGAATGCTGCACCTGAAACGTGCATAATTTTGTTAATCAGTGTCACCCCAATAAATTCAATAAAAATAGTAAGTAAGCAAATAAATAAATAATAATAAATAATACAGGCCATTAAGCTTTAATTTTAATCCTCTTTAAAATTTAAGCATGAATCAGAAATCGTTTTTCTGGTTCTTATAAAAAATACCTAAAATCCAGCATTGGTTCACTAAGAGCAGACTGCCGCACAGAGAACCTACCTGCTTTTTAATAGCCTGACCACACGGGTAGAAGACAGAAGTTTTATGGCAATGAGATAGCCTTAAAATACCTAGATTAAATCAAAACAATTGAAATAGACTCTCAATCAATAGTGACTTTTTGGACAGGTATTAGATAATTAAGTTAATTTGTCCTGATTGAACTGTAGCCAAAGCATTGATTAACAGAGCTGGATATTAAATCATAGTGCAGTGTTCAGACATTACTTTGCGCTATCCTGTTCAACAAGTTTATCAGTTACTTTAATACAGTTTAGAAGGCATGCTTGTTACATTTTTCAATGATATAAAGCTGAAAAACCTGGATAATTCAGTTTGGCTAAATCAGGATTCTGAAAGTGTTTTAAAGACTAAGTATTTAATAAGAATAAATATAAATAAAAATATAAATCTACATTGAAAATAGTTGAGTCTATATGTGATGTATATTTTTTAAGAATGATTAAATTTCTGTATAAAAAAACCAAAACAATCTGGAACACACTGGAAGAATTAGAGTGTATAGACCAAAACAATGAGAGTTATATGCCATATGTGCCTGTCCTCACTTGTTCTAAAGTTGTACATTGGATTTTAGTAGGAATGCTACCAAAGTGTGATACATTAAGGAAAGGATGACTGTGATGGCTGTCAGGAATCATTAAAATATTGGACCTTTTTTACTCAGAGATATTTGGAACTATAAACCCTATTCTCCACACTGACAGTTCTACATTAAAATTGAATGAATTTAGAAAAACTGTTATATGGGAGAAAATAAAAAAATGTATAATGAATCAAATTTTACAGACAAATGAGTATAGAGAAGCATATTTTGACTTGCTATAAGTTACAACTTTTTAGTAATTGTAAATGCTGAACAACTAAATGGCCTATCTTTTGCATATTCTGTTTGTTAAAAGCCAGTTACTAGGTCTAGCCCACATTCAGGGGAGAGGATTCCACACAGGCATGAACTCCAGGAGAGGGATAACTCTGAAAGTCATACCAGAAGCTGCCTAACAAGAGTAGGCTGTAGTTAGTGTTATGAACATTACTTCCCTTAGGCTTACATAAATAAACCTAGGAAGCTGTGTAAAAGTGGTTCTTTCACTATGATAGAAGGTTGGCATAGAGAAACTTCAGTGTCCTTTCCTAAAACTCTTAAAATCTGGGTCCTTTTCACCATTCTGATAATGATAATTGACATTTCTAACATATAATAGCTTGTACAACATGTCAGGTAAAGTCAGGTACTATTCTAAACAACTTACAAATATTTTAGCTCATTTATTCTTCAGGAGTATGTGATGAGTCAGGTAGAGCTATTATGATCTTTCAGATGAAGAAACTGATGAACAGAGAGGTTGCAGAGTTACTGAATGGCAGAGCTGGGACTTGAACTTAAGCAGCTTAATTTCAGAAAAAGGGCTCTTAGTCACAATGTATAAAATAAGGGCTCCCACTGAAATTCTTGAAAGCTAAACCTAATGCCTCTTTTCTATCTCATCTTCTTTTACCTTTCTGCAGTATTTGCTCTGTTGATAACCCAAAATTTCTTGGCATTTGCATTTCCCTTGACTTTCAGACTACTTTCCTTGACTACAATATTATGACTATATATTGATGATACCTTCCACTGATAATAGATCCTGATATGCATACAGTTTGCCTCCTCTGTTAGATTTTAAGCCTCTTACAGGTAGAAATCAGAAAAACATATCTGTGGAGTTGGTAGGGCTCATAATAATAATCAACTAACTAACTTTAGAAATATTTAATTTATACTGAACATAGGAATCATGCTCTTATTCTGTGTATTCACTCCAGAATAAATATTGAGCAGCTATTCCATGTTATGCACTGTTTAAGTGCTGGGTAAACAACAGAGAATGGACTAGACAAAAACTCTTGGCACTCGAGAAGCTTCTAGTCTACTCACATGAGTTTAAAAGAAATGGATACAAGAAATGTATTCATATTAGCTTGCCTAAATGTTCATCTGAACACAAAGAAGCCATAAGTGTACAAATCACCAAAGATATGGTTGCCAGCGTAAGTCAGAACAGAATTTTGTTGTCTTTAATACATTCAAAATCATGAAACTCTTTCCCAGTAAGATTCTGTGTTTCCATGAACATTCAAAACTGTTTTAGGCATTGACATCACAGATACCAAAAAGAGACAAAAGGGGGTCTCATTTTTATTCTTGGCTAAAATGCTTGCATTGCCTGCTATTACAAGGAATAAAAGATAGAGCTTAATATAATAATTTTCTTTCCAGAAGAATTCAGAACCTGTTTTCTTATGCAGTCTCTCACTTTCTCAGGTTTCCTAAGTTCTCCAATGCAATTTTCATATGCAATACTTAGCTTCTGAACAATCCATGTTTTCCCCAGCCATTCCCCCCGCCCCCCACTCCTTTTTATTTCCCTAATTCTTAAAGAAACCCTGTTGCCTCACTCAGCTTCTCTCAGTTTCAACCACCACAGGACATTCTGGAATTATCTCATTATAACAGTCCAGAAATATGTCATAAATTAGGATTCTATTGTGGTTAAATAATTAGCTGCAACCACAGGAAGAATTTCACACCAGATGAGGAAAAGCATTTTGACCCTGCCAAGGGGCCTCCTTTCTTAATCATTTGCAAAATTTCTCACTTTGGGGTATTGGGGGGGGGTTTGCTTATTTGTTTGTTTGTTTGTTTGTTTTGTCTGAAAGGTGATTACTGAAACCTACAGGTTCTAGTCTATACAGTTAACTGGGAGCATCATGAAGCTGCAATTACCCTTAAGCAAATTGCTTCTTACCATAATTTGTGCCAAGTAACATTTCTGGGACATTAGAAGTACCAGACCAAAGTTACCCAAGTCCTTTATAAATTAGAAAAGGATCTTTGTTGCCACCCACAAACTACTTTGTGAGTGTGGCTTTGACGAAGCCTACACGTTTTTCAAATAACATTCTCCCAAAGATCATGACCTGTTTAGTATGACAAATGCTTCCTTAGGCACTGGGGAGATCAGAGTGGAGACAGTCATTGTAGATTTTTCCCCCTACTAATTCAAACAATTGAATGTATTAATAGGGATAGCAGAACATGTTAATGAGAGCTGTGCTCACTGTAGAGCAGTGAATAAATCCCTATATTGTGTATATGGGGAAGACAAATTATGAGACCTGCTTTTAAAGTTTATCTACAAAAAAATCTGTAGCACTTGAAATAGTAAAGAAGTTGATGTTAGAAGTATGTTTTTAGACATATATGTTCTCTTTTCATGTTTGCATTCAATGATTTTGCCATTTGTGGATATTTCTCTGTTACAGAAGATCTATATTCAAGATAATTTAAATATTAAATACTTTTTAGATTGAGAACTTTAAGTATGAGGTTGAATACATACATTTATGTTTTTTGGTTGTCAAATATGTTTTATGTATCTCAAGTTCATTTGAATTTGAATTATAAATTACAAACTTACATCTGGATGAATATAAAACCAGTTAATAACATGTATATATTTTTATAAACAGACTGTTTTGTTGCTGAGAATGTAAAAACTTTATTTTTTTTTTAGCACAGGTGATGTTAATGAGAAACCATGGTCTAGTTTGGTATATTTATTTTTCCAAACCCCTAAAATCTCTTTATTTATAATTTAGACAAGATAACAGCACTGAAAAAAAACTGACCTGGAAATACTATATGACTTAGTATGAGATATTAAAAGAAGAGACACAAAAGATGTTGATTAAGTGTTATATAAATATTTTCCCATTTATTTAGCTCAAATTACTGTACCCTTTTCGAAGATGTATAATTGAAATGAATTTTATCAATTTATGTAAACACGTACTTTTTAGCAATCTATATTAGACTTCTATTTCAAGCACATTTTAGAAAATATACAAATAAACATGATCTATAGTTGTTTGATTATATACAGAACATAAATCTGAATTCTCTTCCTTTTAGTGTTTCTATGTCATTAGTTTTCTCTATATTTACTGCTGTTTTTTTAGACTCCTCCTTTGAAAATCCTTCTCTCTTCCCTGACTTTAAAAAAAAAAACTAAACAAAAAGTAGGTGATATCTTCCAGAAGAATATTTATGGTCTGCAAGTTTCCAAATTTCTATGAGTGTTCTCATGTTTTTCTCAGGGTTGCGCTATTAATGGTATCCACACAACACACACGTTATTAAGAGAAACAGGGAAAAGAAACAATATTTCTTGGCTGGTTTCAGAAAAATTTTCCTGAATTCATTTTTCCTTTTACTTTCTGTGGTCTGGAAAACATGACTATTGTTTCTCTGTGAGTTCCAGAATTGAATTGTTGCTTCCTCTGACAGTAAATTAAAAATCTTTGTATATGGGGCCTGTCCAAAAGGTATCAGCCATGTAATATGAAAAAGAGAGACATTTATTGAGGAAGATATAAGATCCAAGAAACATTGTACAGTGGACAATGACACCTCAGACCCCTTCAAAGCAGGCACCTTGGGACCTCACACAGTTCTCCCAATCGCCATCAGCTGCCCCATTGTATTTTCTTGACTAATCGACTGTTTGAAATCTGTTCCCTTTCAAAAATGATTTTAGTTTTGGGAAAAGTCAGAAGTTGTAGGGCGCCAAGGCTGCACTGTAGGGGGGCTGAGTCACTTGGGTGATTTAATGTTTCACCAAAAAACACTGCATGAGATGTAATGCACAAGCAGGCGCATTGTCGTGATGAAGCTGCCAATCACCAGTTGCCCATAGTTGTGGCCTTCTGAATCATCCAAACAGTTTTCTTGGAGGAATGTTCAAGCTTAAAGCAAAATTTAATGCAGATTTCTTACTCTACTCACTCAACCATTTTGAATGTGCGGCCACACAGAGCACATGCTCATTCAACGAGCATCTACAGCCCCCACTGACTAGTACAATGAAGTCGTCACTGTTCACCCATGTGCATTCCAGTCCACTATCCTTGTTCGCCAGGTTATATCTATGTTGTGCAAACCATTCTCATTATATTACCAATGGCTGGACTTTTTCTGGACAGACTCTCATATATTGAGAAAATTGAAACAAGAGGTGAAGGAAACAAGAGGCTGAAACATGAGGCTAAGGAGATATCACAACTCAAACACTGACCCAAGATGAATTGGACAGCTGCCTCAGGAGTTTGCCTTGCAATTGAGCAGTTCCTAATGCTGTTATGATTACTCAAGTCCAGACTGAGCTTTAATAGCTAGAGTTGATCAGGATTTAGAAGGACAGACTCATAATATACAAATCCTAAAGAGATTGATTTATAAACAAATATCCAATTAATTTAGAGTAGGAATATTGAAAGATCTCTTTTCCCTCCCTCTTTATCTTGTCAAAATGAAGTTTCTATATTTCTCTTAACAAAAGTAATATGTAACTCAATAATGTTATGCATTGAATGGTGTTCACTCCACCCTCCCACTAAATTCATATGTTAAAGTTCCAATCCCAGTACCTGAGAATAAGACTGTATTTGGAGAAAGGGTCCTTGAGAGGTAATTAAGTTAAAATGAGGTCATTCTGGTGGGTCTTAATCCAATATGATTGATGTCATAAGAAGAGGAAATTTGCACATAGATGGAAGGCCATGTGAAGATAATAGGGAGAAGACAGCCATCTACAAACTAAGGAGAGGCCTCAGAAGAAACCCACTCTGCCGACATCTTTTTGTTGGACTTCTGACCTCCTCGTGAGAAAGGAAATGTCTATTGTTTAAGTCACCCAGTTTGTGATGTTTTGTTATAGTATCCCCAGCAAGCAAATTCAACTGTGAAAAAAATTAGAAACAAAAATATAGATGACACTAAAGAATACATATAATTCCCCCAAAATTGCAGTTACATTATTGAAGTATGCATTTTCATGTATTTTCTGGTATGTATATAGGGTTGTTTTTAAAACAAAAATGTAATTTTACTGTATATAATATATAACTTGCTTTCCAACTGTATATATGTCTAAAGATTGCCTTTAATAGGTGGATAATATTTCATTATATGATATCCTCTTTTATTTAGCCATGCTCTTGGTAGTGAACATTTAGGGTTTTTTAAAACATTTTTACTCTTATATCAACAGTCTTTGGTAGAAAGCCCATTTTTATAATTTTATGACAATGTGGATTAAGATCATTTAATTGGTAATATATTTTGAGGGAGAAAAACAAGTTCACTAAAGAGATGATGGACTATCAGTTATGAAATATATGGACAACATCATACAACTGAGTTTAGTATTTTTCTTTTGGAAATTATTTTTTTTGGCTGATTAAAATCTTTAGCACCATACCATGAACCTGGGTCATGTTGACTGTACTCTTTGCCAAAGCCTGATTACTTGAATATTATTCCAGGTTTTATATCTTACTTTATATTTCAGGGTCCTTGCCACATGAAAATTTAGGACAGCAGTTGATAAATTATTATTCCATTTTTCAATGTAGGCTTCATGTAAATGTTTTCCTTTGATCTAGCATTCTAATAATATATGTACTCATACAACTTAACCTTTAAATTTGGGCTAGGATCACAGGCATCTACTGTGATATAAATTAATTATGTTCAAGTTCTTTTACACATTGGCAAAAACAAGTTTGGCCAATGAAGGAAGGAATGAGAAATTTAAAAAATCACAAGTATTTGAAATATTTATTGATGCACTTACATTAAAAATTGCCATCACATCCTTATGTAGCTTTAGCTTGGCTATTATAAAATTAAATTTTTATAAAATTTTATAAAATTTTCTCTTGTTTCACATTTGGAGATTACTTAAAATTGGTTGGCATTTTGTTTTCTTCTACTAAATCAAAATTGTGTGTGTCACCTTTAAGTTAATTAGAAAAAGGAAAAATATTCAGTAGTATATTTTGCAGTCTATAAAAAAGACATGAATTATGTATTTCTATATATTTCTCTTTTGAGGATAAAATAAGCTTTTTAAATTAAAATAAGCAACACTAACTTTAAATTGTAACACTGTCAAATAAGGCAACATGTATGCTTTTATATAGTTCACTCAGTATAAACAAAATTGATGCAAATACTATTATTCCTCAGCTACCATACCCATAGAGGAATGGGTTAGGGAGTATTTATATGACTTAGAGAATTAAACTAGAACTTACAAATATAAGTAGAATATACCCTATATATTCTCTTGTTTAATAAAACTCAGCAGTTTGGTTTTACTTGAAAGGGATAAAAGCAAGTACAGATGGTCCCTGACATATATGGTGGTTCGATTTATGATTTTTCAACTTTATGATGGTACAAAAGTGATACTCAATAGAAATTATACTTTGAATTTGAATTTTGATCTTTTTCTGGTGCTATCAACACATGGCACCACATTGCCTTGTGATGCTGGGCAGGGGCAGCAAGCCCCATATCTCAGTCAAGCACATGATCACAAGGTTAAACAACTGATACTCATACTGTGTTGCCAGCATTTTTTTGGATATTGTGTTCTGCGCATGTTTACAGTAGACTAGGCTAAGCTACGGTGTTCAGTATGTTAGGTGTATCAAACACATTTTGTATTTAACAATCTTCTCAGTTTAAGATAGATTTATCAATCCCATCGTAAGTCAAGGAGCATCTGTACCAAGGAGCTTGTTTTCTTCAGCTATTTAAGAAAAGTCTGGTGTTTGATGTCATGCTGAGATCAAGGAAACCCCTAAGGAGACTGAATGTTTCCTTCCAGAAATAAGTTTGAATTTTAGGTATCAACTGCAAAGTGAAATGTGGTAAGTGTTTATAAACTCAAGGTAAACACCTTGATCAGGGTTGAAAAAAATGGAAAAACAAAAACAAAACGGTGCACAATATAGAATTCTCCCCAATACATTTTGGGCAATGCGTAATTAATTGCATTAATAGAACGTATTTTTGATTGATTTCTAATTTCTATACAACAAAACATTCTGTGATGTCAGAGCAAGATTCAAAACATTATAATACAAGTTAATTACCCTTGTCATTAGGCATCACTTGCCATAAAGAGCTTAACTCAGCTTTACTGTTTGCCTGCAGATTTGCAATAGCATTTTTGTTTTGTTTTTTCTAATTATGAGAGATGCTCATTGTTGAAAAAAAAAGTCAACATTTCAAAAAATGGAAAGAAGAAAGTAAAAGTCATGAAAATCCCACCACCTAGAGGTAGCTTCTATGCACATACTGGGGAAAAATCTTTCTGCATATATATAAATATAAAAATAGGTATGTAATCTTATAAATGGGATATAGCATAGGGGTTAGATATATAGGCTTTTATGAGTATCTACTTCATAAGATATATAAGAAATAAATGAATGAATAAACTAAGTATTGTGCCTGGAACATAGTAAGTGCTCCAAAATATTTGCTATTATTATGTATAGATCCATAGAGACTAAAGTGCAAATGTTTGCAACTTCTGAACTAAATCTGAATTTTAAAAAAAATTTAAAAATGTATTAATATAATTTAAAATATTTTGTGAACAGATTACAATTCATGATAATATTTACCTGAGTCAAAGGAGAAAAGTTTGGTGAGAAGCGTCATCTATATACATATATGTCAGGGTGTTAACTTTTCAGGTAGGCAGGTATATTAGGTGCTTACTCCATCTAAAGAAAACACACACATTAAATTAAAAAGAATGTGGGTGGTTGGCTCTAGGGCCTGTGTTTTTAACCTACCATTACACTATCAATGGAAATCATAATGATAATCAATGAAACAAAGATAATGACAATCATTAATAGGTAATACAGTTAACAGGCACCTCACTCTTCCATAGGCACTTTTCCAAGCACATAATATGTATTAATTTAATTCTCACAATGATCCCATGAAATAGAAACTATTATCTTCATTTTAAAAATGAGGACATTCTTTCATGACAGCATAGAGCTTTGCAGAACTGCTTTCCATTGAAAACGCCAATTCAAAAGAACCTATGCACCCCAATGTTCATAGCAGCACAATTTACAATAGCCAAGTCTTGGAAGCAACCTAAATGCCCATCAGTAGATGATTGGATCAAAAAATTATGGTACATATACACAATGGAATACTACGCAGCAGAAAGAAAAAAAGAAGTACTAAACTTTGCGACAGCATGGATGGAACTGGAGAGCATCATGCTAAGCGAAATAAGCCAGGGGGCGAAAGACAAATACCATATGATCTCACCTATAAGCGGAACCTAACCAACAATGCAAAGAAGCAAGGAAAATATGACCAGCAACACTGAAAGGAAAAGAAATCAACAGAGACAAGAGGGAAGTGGGGGGCAGGGAAAGGGAAGGGAAGGGAAAAGTCAAGGAACATATAGCAAGGACTCATGGACAAAACCAAAGGGGAAGAGCTGAGGGGGGGAAGGTGGGAGGGGGCAAGGGAAAGAGGTGGGGGGAAGGCAGAGACAAATGTATTTAAAAAGTAAATAAATTAATTTAAAAAAAAAAAAGAAAGAAAAGAAAATTATATAAAAATGCAACTGCATGGCCCTGGCCAGGCAGCTCAGTCGGTTAGAGTGTCATCCTAACACACCAAGGTTGGGATTCGATCCCCTGGCGAACTACAAAGAGCAACTAATGAATGCATAAATAAGTAGAACAACAAACTTATACCTCTCTTTCTCTCTCTCTCTCAAATCAATAAATTAAAAAATAAAATGAAATACAACCAGCGAAAGCGTCTGGAAATAGTCATAAAAGAATATGGCAAATGAATAAACATTTATGCAAGAAAATCTAAAAATTCTGTTCAAAAAAGCAAGAATCTGGGGTATTTGACCCAAGACCATTCCCTCATACCACCTTCCCAGCCCAACAAAGCAAAGAGTCCACTACAGCCAGGAGCAGTCATATGTACAGGGCTCCTCTCCCTAGAGCCTCAAGTTGGAAGGCTTTCTTTCAGGGAGACCAGGCTGTCAGCAGTTTTCATCCTGCTCCCAGCTACCTCCCTGAGGCTAAGTTCCAGGCGAGTGTTGTCAAGAGGTGGGTGTCTGCCTACTTTTACCCAGCCCCTGCTCATGAGATGAAGGCTCTGCTTTGGGTTCAGTGCCACTGAGAACACTGCGTCCCTATTCCCTTGTTTGGGTGCATGAGGAGGTGGCTCCTTGCCAGAGCAGGCAAGCTGAGAAGACCTCAGTCCACTGCCCCTCTTCCGCCTGGCATCTGGCAACTGAAACAAGGATGTCACTTAAAGATAATTATGCCATTGTCCCCACCCCCAGATCCAGAGGACTAGCTCAGAGATTTTGTCTGGTAGGGAAGTAGGTCAAAAACAGATAGCTCCTAATCTTTTCCCAAAGGAACTGCCTTCATTTATGACAATATGAAAATGAAATTAAGAAAATAATTTAATTTATAGTAATATCATAAGAAATAAAATAGACTAAACAAAAACAAAAATGTAAATATTATACTCTGAAAATGAAAAAAAATTGCCTAAAAATTGAAAAATATCTAAATAAATGGAAAAAAAATCTTATGTCTTTGGATTGGAAAACAATATTGTTAAGATTTGGCAAAGAATTCTTACATAGGATATCAAAAGCATGACCAACAAAAGAAAGACAGAGATAACTTGAAAAACAAAGCTTTTTTAAATTTGAAAATATTTTAACCTTTTTTCCTTCAAAAGACACTACCAGAAATATGAAAAGACAACCAATGGAACTGCAGAAAATATTTCCAAATCATATATTTGATATGGGACCTGGATGCAGGATACATTTAAAAACCTCTTATAACTCAATAATAAAAAGACAATTCAACTAAAAAATTGGCCAAGATGCAGAAAATACTAATACATGCTACAGCACCGGTGCATCTGGAAAACATTATGCTAAGTGAAAGAAGCTAGTCACAAAAAGCCACACATTATATGAGTCCATTCATTTTAAATACCCAGAATGGAGATATCTATAGAACTCTGACCTCTGAAGGGGTTATTGCTAGGACTCTTCTCCTTTGGGCAAGTACTTATCACATGGCAGCTTTATTACTTACTATTTCCCTCACTGAGTTATTGCAGGGTCACCAAGTCACAGTTAAATGATTTTTGCAACTGAGTATCAAAATACACGCATTATATTATTTGAGTAAGAAAATATTACTCTAACAATGATAAAAATTTAGTTTATGTTTTAATGATTCTGTAGGGATTACAAGTTTTCTGCTTTTTTGAACAAAATGAACAGAAAGTAATTCTTCCATACATCGTCATTATGATCAGAATGATGGGAAAGTTCACTAATAAGACAGGGCTGCTCCCTGGGGCCATGGAGATATTCCAGGCTTCTTGCTTCTATATTAAATGGCCCTGGGGCCTTTCAAGTTATTATGCCTGGTGTCAAAAATAATTTTCCAATATCTTACTCATTTTCAGACTGTCATACTTTTGGCTGTTAGACCTCTTTGTTTTTACTATGTCATTCTACTACTGGAGACTAAGCGATTGGAAACCTGACATTTTATGATTTTGAGTAATGGGCCTTAGCTTTAGTACATGTTTTTTATGTCATTTATGTTGTTCACTCAGGTGCCTTTTCCTTTTTTTTTTTTTCAGAATTCCTCCTGCAATTTTTGACAGGTTAGCCTTCCAGATAAAATAAATTTTGCTCATTGCTATGCAGGATTGCTCAACTGATGTTCTCTGGTAGAGCTTCTCAAGGTACTAGTCACCTCTCAGAGACGCTTCTGAGCAGGTGTAGGTTTATGCATTCTGTAATTCTGTTTTCAGCCACTTACAAGTATTTAGTCTATGGGGTATTAACTGGCATAAACCAAACCCTCAGACACCTGATTTAATGATGTCCTACATAACTTGATATATTTTATTTAACACATTTCATGAAACAGTACAATGCACAAGACCATGTGGTAGTCATGGGGGATTACAATACCCTCCTGAAATCCACAGGAAATAAAAAGGGAAAACAACATCCATGTCTATTTCTATGGGATGCAACTCTATAGCAATCAGTACACGTGTGCTTGCTTCACAGAGCTCCAGGACCAGGGTAGCTTAAAACCAAATAACTAATCAGAAAATTTTCTGATGTCCACTAAATCAGGGAAAAGTGATCTCTATAGTTTCTTGGGGTCATAGATCTAGATTAAAACTTACCCTGGTATTGCTTCTTTCTAGAAACTATAAAATAAATAGAAAGTCCTATTTTTTTTTCTTTTACTTATTTGTTCATTTGCTCATCAATTTATGCCATGCAGGCCATCATATACTGATGTGCAATTTTTGTAATGCCCAAGAGAGCTGAAACAAGGGACAATTAGGTCTGAATCTGGCCTGCCCTCTGTTCACCAAGCTGTTTCCTGTAGGACCGCAGCCCCCGTGCTGGGCACTTTTTCCAGTTCACCTGCCCAGAGGGGATGCTTTTAAGGATCTGTCTTCTCAGATGTCTGTGCACTTTGCAGTCCTGTGCTTGAGCTCAGGTATAAATAAGATTGGGTCTTACGTTTCAAAATTGACTTGAAATGTAGCAATATTTGATATATTCTTCTTTAGATTTATACAGTAAACCCTGTATTGAGTAAACCCTGACCTATTTGTCTCAGTTTAGCTCCTTTTTATCCAGTACTCCTGGTCTGTCCTCAAAAGTTTCAGAAATTCCATGAACTCATTAATTTCAATAGGTTGTAGATAAATGATAACTTGTTCTATATGAGTCCCATTCTGCCCTGATGTTCTAAGCGATTTATATCCTTCACTTAGCCCTTTAGGAGAGGTCATAATCAATAAGACATTGCTACATAACGTAATACTGTGAATCACTTTTCAGAAGGCATAAGGATAATGTGAATTTCAACTCCAGAAGGATGTAGTTTCCCTAAATTTTGGAGTTCCTTTGAGGCTGCTAGCTTCCTGTGCCTTGACCAATCGTCATCCCTGCCCCAAACGCTCCACAAGGAGGAAATTGTAGGTATTGCTGTAACATTTCTGACTGATTGCCTACCTGTTTTAACAGTTCCAATAATAGAAATTTCACATTTCGAAGTAGACTGTTTCATCTGCTAAATTTTCTTTTAGGATCTTATTTTCCCTTAAAATATACAATTTTCTGTCTACTTATTGTATCCAACTATATTGGTCCTGGACCTGTTTTATGGAGCATACAGAGGATAAGTCTAACTGCAGATCAACTGAAATGTCTTCAAGTATGGAAAATTTTGAATATACCCTTCCATATATTCTTTCCTCCAAAACTTCTTTTTTTCCAGTAGATATTAAAATTAATTGGTAATTTTTAAAATATTGATTTTAGAGAATATTTCATTAAGTGTTAAGAATTATATAAAATACATTTCCTTAAGATTATGCATTTCAATAATTTTAAATTGTTAGAAAAAAAGTACAAGAAGAGTCAACATGTCTTTGTCAAAGACATTCAAATTATAACAATTTAAATGATAAAATTAGTTATGTATATCAACTCTTCACACTTATGTGTTTTGGTGTTATTCATTTGGCCACTATAAACAAAAGACTAAAAAGATAACACAAATTCTTATATTGCATACCTTTAAATTATAAGGCTAAGATAGACATAATAGGAGTATTATTTGAAACTATATTTTCTCTGTGAATTAGCATTGATGTACACCCCTCATAGAGAAATTTTGTTTTTTTACTTTCTAATTTAAGTTTTTTTCAGTTTTCATCACTGAAAACTTTTCTTTTATTTTTAAAACTCTATATATCTGAGTTCTCATCTTATGATATTGCTGTGAGAAATATGATCCAAATCGCATACGTGTTTTATTTAGATATATTACATATAAATAAGTATTTACATAATCATGACTCATATATGTGAATTTTCATGCATTATATGTAAATATATAACCATTATATGTATACATCAAAATAATTACATTAAAAGCAATGTTTGTGACTCGTATTGAACTATATACTTTTTCTTTTGTTGATATAACATATTTAATGCCTTGGCAATATTACTGGAAACTTATATGAAAAATATGCTGGCACATGAGATTAATATGCATTGTCATTTGACCTTATTATCAACATACCATAAACAGTTATTAACACAAGTCACACAAAATGAGATTTATACCAATTCTTTTTCAGTTTCATTCCTTCTGTATCTTAGCAGAACTTAGCAACACCCCAGAGCTACTTAGAGAGAAAAACCCTTGGCACATGGATTTATTAGAAAATGAGAAACGTGTTGTAAGAGAAGAGGCAATTGTATTGTTTTACTTCTTAAAATATTCCTTTTCATTACACAAATTGATTGCATAATGCAAAAGCAAGGAGGCAAAATATTTTGGTCCTGAATTTCATTCTTTAATTATTTGATATCATTTGTTAAGATTGTTGCTAAATGACTATATGCACAAAAAGATGTTGTAAATAAGTCTGACTACGTAGTCTTATTCCCTAGTGGAAAGTTATGCATTTTTATTTTACTAAAACTTTGGCTCAATGTGTATAAATATTTGGGAATGTTCTTCTATCACACCTTTTAAGCCAAGATTGCAATCACTACCATATTAAAACAATTAATCACCAAATTCTACAGGGTTGCTAAAACCCTCTTGGACAGCCAAAGACCTTCCTCTGAGATATACAGGGTAAGGCAAAAGTAGGTTTACCGCTGAGAGTCTGCAAAAGACCTAGCTTATCCTTGTATTATTATTTATTAATTACTATATTATCTTCCATAAGAACAACAGTAAACCTACTTTTATCCCACCCTGCATTTTTATCGTTCAAATTCCAAAAGTCCCAGTTTCCACTTGTAGTGCTACTTTGAGTATCACACCCTTCATTAAGTTCTTAAGTTTTCATGTATTCTGTGGTCTTGTAGCAGAAGCAAATAAATTGTACCTTGGTCAGTTTCACTGTCCCTTTGGTCACTTAAAGCCTATGGGAGATTATTACCAGACGTGTGATGTTTTAGGGTCTAGTTCCTCAGTCACTAGAAGAAAGGATCAAATATTTCATGTTGGATGATTTGACATGTTCTAACAGATGCTGTCTTTTCCCTTCTGCAGATGCTTCTGATTTAACTCATGTATTAGAATAATCCCGTACTTGGTGTTCTAATGATGGGGATGTCAGAAATTTTTTCTGAAGTTGGGAGATGAAAGCTTCAAAGAATGGTTTTAATCTCTAAGTTTATTTACCAGAGGAGAATATTAGGGAAAAATACATTCTGCTCATCATCTTCACACTCTATATAGTCTTTGGAAAGGGAATGAGAAAACACTCTCAGTTTTGCTAATACCTTAAATCTGTTCTTAGATGTTAACAAGCAAGATGTGGACTATAAATGCCGTGGCAGAACTGCTAACAAAAACAGGGTCAAGGTCCTTAATAGCAAATAAATGACTGGAACAAAGCTCCCTAAATCGTGTTTATTCAACTTCAGAACCTTCCAGTATACAGACAGGCAGCACCTTCTTGCAGGGTCATCTGCAGTCCAGATGCTGGAGCGATTTGCATCTCAGAGCACATTTGCCAAGGATTCTGGATTCTAACAAACTGATACATGTGAAGCATGCATACTGTTCTCTGCCCCAACCACCGGGGGCTGCAGGGAGTACACCTTTGATTGTACAATAAGTTTTTCTGAGAAGAGAAGAGGAAGAGAGGATAAGTGGAAATGGGTCAGCCAAGGCAAAGAACAGGGAAGTGATCAACAGTTGCTTACCCATCTCTCTATCCAGGCCATAGCTATGATGTAAAAGAAAAACAGAACTTCCTGTGCACAAGTAACTGTAGATTGACTATGTGGAATTATGTCTCTGTTCGCTACTTAACGGCTGTGTAAACTTAGGAAAATCTCTTGACTCCACACAGCCCGGGATTCCTCATTTCTATTTGTAAAATTTAGAAGTTAGTATTTTAAAATCAATGCATACTGATGGTTGCCAGAGGGGAGGGCGGTTGGGGGACTAGGTGAAAAAGGTGAAGAGATTAAGAAGTACAATTGGTAGTTACAAAATAGTCATGGGGAGTAAAGTATAACACAGGAAATATAGTCAATAATATTGCAATAACGATGTACGGTGCCAGTTTGGTACTGGAAATATCAGGGGAACACTTTGTAAAGTACATAATTTTCTAACCACTAAGGTGTACACCTAAATCTAATACAAAATAATATTGAAAGTAAATTGTAATTGAAAAATAAAACAAAATCAATACATTCTAATTATAAAAAATTAAAAGTACTTTAATAACTAAAATAAGAAATGAGAGTTTGGCCTCATCCACAGACACATTCATCTATAACACATTTCCAAAAGATAGCTACTGCTAAGACTGAGTATATCCTTTCATTTCTTTATTTATAAACTGGAGACAAAAATAAGTGTATCCTACTGTTTGTGAGAATAAAAGGAGGTAAAATATGTAAGATGCCCAAAACATTGGGAAGCCTTCTTTGTCTTTCTTTTTCCTCTCTGCTTCTCCTTCCTTCTAATTTTATTTGTTTTACTTAATCTGATGCTTGTTCATATTCAGGCCAATTTTTCAGTCCATAGGCTATTTCTTGTATTAGTCAGACAGATATTGTCAAAAACAGTCCAGGGTTTCAGTGCCCTATTACCACAAACATTCATTTCTAGCTTGTGGGTCTGTAGGTGATTTTTGCTAGGGGGTCTGCCCATTGGCTGGGCTTGGCTGTTTCAGGCTACAGCTGGGTCAGGTTTCCCCTACATTTCACTTACTGTTGGGTCAGACTAAGTAGCCACAGCTACATGGGCATTTTCTTCTCACGGGGATAAAAACGGGCAAATGAAAACACATGATGTCTAATTTTGAGAAATATAAAGATATAAAAAACTAGGGCTCTAAATAGTTTTGTTATATAGTAAAAGATGTGTCCCTTCCCACCCCCTCTTTTTTTCCTCAACCCCCAAGAAAATTTTATGTACTATATCTCAGTTCTCTATGATGCTTTGTTCTTGGGCCTTCCTTAAGGGAACAAATAGAAGTTCTAAGGTCCTTTCAAGACTGATGTCAGTGGAGAACAGGAGCTGCTTGGGAGGACAAGTGAACACTAAGTTAAATATGGAAGATGTGTAAGATGCTGTTAAGGATGACAATGAGATTCCCAATATGGGAGGACTGCCACTGAGCAAAATAAAACATAGAGGGGGAAGTGGGTACTTGGAGGAGGAAAGAATGAATTAAGGTAAGTGGTAGGGATATAGTGGTCCCAAACAATGCTCGAAATGAAGAGGGTAGAGTGATAAGGAGACATATGCTAGTCAAAGGAAGAGAAGGATCTTGAGCTTGGATTGCTTGCCCAGAGCCTGATTCTTCCTGTCTCTAACTTCCAAAGCGAAACAATACAAAGGATGGGAGACTCAAGGATAAAATGGGAAGATTATCAAAAGGAAAGGATTAGATATTTTTTAAAACTTGCATTGAGCTTCCGTTTCCCCATTTTAAGAACAACTTAATCTGTTACAATCTTTTGTCTCACACTTGTTGAGAGAGAAGTAAGGGGAACAAGCGTGGACTCCCCCCCCCTCCAGCTTCTGCTGCTCATGACACCATGACCGTCATTATTGAACAAGAACTTTCCCAGCTGTGTGGCCAAAACGGTCTCTAAGAAGATCCTTTCTCTTTCTGACTTTGTCAAAAACAACTAAGTATCTCACTAAAATATGACTTTCCTTCATCTGACCTCTTTCTAATAGCCAGGAAAACAGTTTCATCTGTGGATATTTTAGGTAATCGATAGTCTATGAATAATATCTCAAAACATACTCTGAATTGCATTGTTTTAGGTTTTAGTAAATTCTAAATGTATGTTACACACACACACACACACACACACACACACACATGTACACAGCCTGTCTTTAAAATGCAATTTCAATTAAAAAAAGGCAAAAGTGAATTAATATATTGGATATTAGACAGCTGGCTCCCTTCCAGAATAACACTTGGTATACTTTTTTAAAATGTGACTCATTCTTGGCATCACAACTGGATTTGTTCTAACTCTTTTGTCAATCCTCCATTGCACTGTGAAGGCCTGGCTTATTTAAGATATTTCATCTAACATTACAAATTTACTAGAGTTTTCTCCTTTGTATTCTTCATCACATTTTCTCACATTTATTCAGGTAATCTTGATAATTACAGTCAAGGTTATCCTTTAAAAAGACTACCCACTGAAAATGTAAAATAAATGTTTTTTTTATGTTATACATAAAAATATGTATGTATGTGTGTACACATACACACACACATACACACATTTCTATGGATATGACCATGTTGCTCATAAAACTAACCCAAAGGAACACACTTCTCGTTTGGAAAGCCCTGTAGCTACATTTTCAAGTAAATGGAGTGGAGTGTGGGGCTCTAGGGTGAGGCCATGTGGCTCCTCTAAGGTAGAAAAACCTTAGAACTTATTTAGTCTACTCGTCTTATTTCCACTTAAAACAACTTTGATTGTTAGCTTAGTTGAAAAAAATTTAAGATTCAGCATTATTACACCTTTCAAAGGACTTTATCACATTCAACTTTGTTAGATGATTGGAGCATCACAGGAGGCTATGTGAAGAAAAGAAAAATAATAAATGTTTCTCAGATTTAATTATTTCAAACCAAATTTTGCATTTTACTTATAGAGAACTTCTTTAAAACAGATCTTAACTGAATTTCCATGTAGAACACTTGAAGCTGCAATTTCTTACTGCATTAGAAGTAAGTTTTAGGATTAATTTAGTATGTTTTGTAATCAAGCAAGCAAGTTTAGGGGTTACCCACTCTCAGTTATGAGTATTCAAAGTTATTCAGAGAGAGTCACTGAGATGGTGTCTATTCCTCCCTATGCTAGGTGGAGAAAGTATAACCCATTATTTCAAATTCTTCAAATTAGGTAAGCTGCTAGGCCAAAACTCCAAGTACAATGAGCCTTGTGAGTTTGACTGATGGAAATAAGAAAAACCATTAATCATTTTGATTAGAAAAAAAATAGCATAGCTCAGAAACAAGGATTGGCTTTTTCTTCACTGGCATTAATCAAGAACAGTAAGTAATTTTTCTGTAAGTTATTTGCCATTATATGCATTCAGAATTATGTTCAGTAAATATCTAATATTACAAAATAGGTATAATGCTCCCAGATTTTTAGTGATGTTAAATATCAGAAATAGCAAATATTATTTTATTTCTATAATTCTTTATAGCTTTTAAAGGCTTAACATATATTATCACATTTAATATGAAATTAAATTATTTCTTTCAAGTGAAATTATTATTAATCTCTGCTTAGAGAAGTATTGGGACTATTCCAGATACAAACTAATAGAACTTAATTGATTCTAGGGCTTCATAGTTCAAAAACTGTACTAGGTCTGACATCACTGCATTCCCAATTTTATGAACATGCTTTCTCATCAACCACAGATAGTAGTTTGAAAAAGATAGCCATAAATACAGGATAATTTATACCTGGAAATTAGTATTTTTGTCCTGTAGCTCAACAACCTACAATTAACACATAATTAACTTATATTTCTGTGATATTTTTTGTTTTTGGCTTTTGTTTTTTAGAGACAGGGGAAGGGAGGAAGAAGGAGAGGGAGAGAAGCACCGATGTGAAAGAGAAACATCAATCGGCTGCCTCTCATCCACACCCCACCTGGGGGCTGAACCTGAAACCTAGATACGTGCCCTGACCAGGAAATGAACCCACAACCTTTTGCAACACTCAAACAACTGAGCCACACCAACCAGAGTAAGTAATATTTTTTTAAATTGTGATAATTACTTGTGTCTAATCATCTAACTGCAATTCAAGCGATTAAATATGTAGCAAAGAAAAATAAAGAAACATAATATTTTATACATTTATTCATTTAACCCACATGCATTTCTCATAATCTGTATGGTAGTTTCTATACTAAATGCTGGGGATATAAAGTTCATTGAGAAAGCAATTGGCTCTTTTCTCAAGAAGCTTATAGTCTTCTGGAAGAAAGTCAGGTAAATCAGAGATTACCATAGTTAGATGGTGCTCACAGAGATATTCACTGTGACATTGGCGCATCGAAAAGAAGTGATAAATTGCACTAAAACTGAGACATACCCACAGAGAAAAGAGAAGAGTGAGGCAGAGTGATTAGAAGGGTGCTCTACATGAGGATGACTCTTTCCAGGTGCACTTAATCATGTGATCTGTTGTTGGGTGGGACTTTTTTGGCAATCAGCCAATAGGGCCTTTTCGGACAATGAAGCATTGCATTAAAAAGTAGAAAAATGGAAAGGTGAGAGAAGAGAAGTTGAGAGAACAGATTTTTTTTTCCCTTCCACCTTTGGAGAAGAAAAGGAGGATAGTCCCCCTCCTCTAACAGGAAAAAAGTCCATTGAAGGAGGATCCAAGAAGGTCATTTGTAGCTTTAGGGCTGCCTGACAGGAGAGAGAGATTGTTATCTCAGTGCCTGCTTGGACATGTATGTAGCTTGTGGACTTGTTGATTTTGCCCCATGTGCCTCCTTGAACACAAAAACAAGGGAATGGGAGGAAGATGCCAGGGTATGGGGGTGGGGAAGTGGGAAGCATGGAAAAGCCTCTGTGTCAACCATTTGGCATCGTAGAATGTGGGTGCTGCTTACGGGTAAATAAAATACGATGGAAGATAGTTTGGGTCATCTGTCCAGCACCAGACCAACAGAGCAAAATATTAGGAGGAGGTGGCCCAAGTAACAAGAGGCTGGTGGTATCCTGGCGGAAGTGGGTGGAAGAGGCCAAGGCAGAGCTGGCTGACTCATGGCTGGGAATGGTCGGATTAGAAGGCTCCCAAGAGGGGCTGCTGAAGGGCTCAATGATCTGGATCTCGACCAAGGAGTGGCATTGCTGCACCCTCAGGGTTAGCATGGAAAACAGTGACCACCAAAAGCAAACTACCCAAGTGTTCTGTCAGGAAGAAGCACTAATTTTATCTCCTTCCTACCTCCCTCAGCTCACTAGGGGAGGAACTGAAACCAGGAAGCAGAAGAGAAAGGAAGTGTCCCAGAGCAGCTATATGGCTTCCACTTTCTACTCTAAGGTGAGGGCATGAGAAGGGGAGTAAAAGAGCAAATCACCCTCCCTAACCCATAAAAGTGATGGGCCCTGGAGGAGAGAAGTAAAAGAGATGTAAGATACATAAACTCTGACTTCTAGAATGGAGAAATTAAAAATGATCAAAAGTATTTAAAAAGTTAGTATATCTGTGTTTTACAATGTCCTATACAGTGGGTTGGGGAAGCGTGACATAGGATAGTTGAGAAGGGTGGTGGGAGAAAGCAAAATTTGGTTCATACGATGCTCCCACTAAACACTGAACAACGAGCTGATCAGAGCTAGGTATATGGGGAAGAGCAGCAGATGCGACTAGAGAAGTGAGCAGGAGTTGGGACAATGAAGGCTATGAGCTAGGGGGTTGGAACTTTGGACTGAACACTAGGGGAAGTCATTGAAAAATTCTATAGGGAGGTCTTATAATCAGAGTGTAAGAGCTATCCTTTGGCAGCAGAGAAAGTACTGTTGGCAGCAAAGCCAAGCTCATCTATTTTAGGTAGGAAAAAAATACAATACATAAAACACCATTTTGTTAGTGGATGCTGAGGTCACTATTAGCAATTATGCCAACAAGTTGCAATGTTTTCTTCTCAGTGTAAAAATAGCACAGATATAATAATGAAATAATTCCCCATGTCTTCTATGTATATTTCAGTAAAATATGTTTGTATTTTTCAACAACTATTACTTGCTATGTTATGTAATTGGTTTAAATTTTATGCCTTAAAAAAGAAAATCGATGGCTATGTGAAAGACTGAAGCCAAAGGAAATGTAACTCCACAAAATTGGGACTACTAATCATTGTTCAGTGTTGTATGTTTTTAGCATCATTACAGTAAAGCAATTTAGAATGTTAAACTGGGTTAATCTCTCTATGTTCCATCTTTTATCTCCACCACTGACCTAAAAATATTCAATAGATGAAGGTGGTACTTTAGAGAAAAAATTTCCCAATGGTGTTTCCAAAATTCCAAGAACAGTATGGTTATAGTTAAAAATGTTCATGAAAGCCGAATGCCTAGTAGAAAAACATTTCTAATCAGCATTGCTGAACACGGGTATTTTTACCTCATTAGCTAGTCAGTGAAAGCTAACAACTGAACCTGGTTCCAATTTTTTGACTTTAGGGAAAGCAGAATATGTTGGTAAAAATGTGACTGGAGAAAAATGAGGGGGAGGGTGATTTTAACCCTGTACATTTAGGAAAACATATAACTGAGCCTATTATATGCAGTATGTGTTGCTAACAGTGCCTTAAATTAGGAGACAGGAGAGGAAGAGGAAAAGTCCATTCAGTTAATAACTGACTGTTCCATTTAAACTCCTTTGCCTGGGGCAAATGTAATACAAGAAGGTGAGACATGCTTATCTTTGTTTTCATCTAACTGTAGAATACTATGCCATTTATTTATTTTTTTTCATTTCAGTTTAGCAGGCAAAAAAAAAAAAAAAATCCTGAAGAATAAGTGTCTTAAATTTAATTAGATGGACATGTTTTAGTTTAGAAATTTAGAAATGAAAGTATTTTTTTAAATTAAAATAGAAATACCAAAATAAAAATAATTAGGAGTTGAAAATTAAATCACTGTTTTAAAGAAAGAAAGAAAGAAAGAAACACGAAAAAGCCTCATAACTCAAAGTGTAGTCTGGAAACAGTGTCAATGAAGTCATCTGGAAGCTTATCAGAAATGCTGAATCTGAGGCCCCAACCAAGACTTGCTGAATTAGAATTTACATTTTACCGAGTCCTTTAAACAATTTTATGCCTGTTGAATTTTGAGAAGCTACAGAAAGGCCCATTGAATGCTGTAGATAACTCCAGTGAATGTTTTCTACCACATAACTGGGAACTTAATTTAGCCAAAGTGCATTATCACAGTTGAAATCTTTTTTTTTTTTTGTAATAATTAAAACAAGTGTAAGTTTGCTTGCTCGAACTTATTTAATTCCTTCTCAAATTTTCCATATACTAATATACAAATCCAACATACCACTTCATTTATGGAAATTAATTTTGATTTGTCGACTAAGAGGAATCCAATCTGCTGATTTTAGGAAAAGGGTTTCTAGAAATAAACACTATGGTTAAGAAAGCACTCTCGTAAATTGAAAGTTCCATTTTCATTGTTGAGACCTGGCTCTGGTGTGCTACATAGAGTTTTCTTTTTGCCAACTCTACATTTTTCATTTGGGCGGAGTCAGAACAAGAACCATTTATGTGCTTCTATTGTGTTTGACCCTCCTTCTCTAGTAACAGCTGACAGCACCCCTTCCATAGGCAACGGTTCCAAGAGTAAGAAAGCCTATGGAGACTTAAGAAAAATATTAAGGAGAATCACAGAAGAGAGTTATGATGGTGAAGATAGAGAAGAAGAAAGAACGGAACAAGAAATGTCAAATGGAAAATGTTAAAGAAGGCCTATTGTGAACAAATTCAGATGCATAAGTTACTTAAAAATAAAGCTTTCTCTTTGCTTTCCTGTTGCTATGTCATCTTACAGGTTTTACTAAAGACTTTTTATTCTGGATGGTAGATTAATGATTATAAATGCAGTATAGCTTTTGTTTATTAAAAGAGTATAATGACTTTTAGCTTCTAAAATGCCAAATGTTCTATTTACTGTTGTTTATTCACTCGGTCATATGTTCATTTCTTCAATAAATATCTATTGAGTAAACCATATTCCAGGAACTATTCTAGAGGCTCAGGATACAACAGTAAATCAAACAAAGGCCCCTGCCCACAAGAAGCTCTCTTATGAGACAGAAAAGGAGACAAAAATAACCTATGAGCAAAATAAATAAGTAATTATTAGAGGATTTCATTATAAACTCAACTGACAACTCACTTCCTTCCTATTCCACATGCATTGAGAATAGGTATATCTAAGCAGTGAAGGGAATAAAGTGTATTCTTCTATACAATAAGGAAATTAAGGGTTGTTCTTAAATACTTTGTAATTGAGTCAATGAGATACAACAGGAACATGTATAAATATTATAAAAGGCAGACTATTCCAAGTGGTTAAAAAAAAGGATTATAAAGGGCTTCAGGCGACTCAGGGGAAGGAATTTTTTATTTAAATAAATGAGATGACAAGAAATGAGGAAATGGAATATTCCATCAGTGAAAGGAAGTGCTAATTTTAAAGAGCTTTAAATAATAGATGTGACAAGTTGTGCTTAAAGAAAATATTTCAACTATGTAATAAAAATACATTTCCCAAGTTGAAAAATATATTTTAAAAATCTGGCTGATTTCAAACTTCAAAGAATGAAAGCTCTGAGCTTTGACTAATCCAAAAGGAATATTTATATAAGCTTTTATAAATGGCCAGTATCCTTGTTTTGAGACTATTTCCTTTCTGTTAGGTACCTTCTACTGTCACTATTGGTATCACTCGGCAACTGTGGTTTTGTGTAGTGTAAAATTAAAATTAAATTTTAATTTTCTTAGTCAGCTTAGAAGTTGTTTCTTGTGTTAGTGAAATCACTTTTGAAATACAAGGTACTATTAGGTAAAGGTGGAGATTGTGCTAAAACTGCCAGTCAAATAAAAAACAAAGGTCTAAGACGGTAAATCATCAGTAAAATACTCAGAAACAAAGGCCTCCATTGTTAGCTTGATGTTCCCTAAGGGTTCCAAGAAAAGGTGAATTCACTCTGATTTTCTAAAGAAATGGGTCTTACCTGATTCTTTTTTTCTAAGCAACAGATGGACAAACAGAAAGTCAGCATAGTGACTATGGAGAGACCCAAATGTGCACAGGAAGAGTTACAGAAAGACTTTTTGATTCTAGGAGGCAATGAAAGAGGCAACAAATATTCGGCCAATACAAAAATGGTATTGAGTCTTAACAGTTAACTTTTGCATTATGCTTCATGGTTTATGAATGTTTTTCACATATCACAGTTATTTAACTCAAAACAACTTTTACTTGCATCCATTATTAATTAGCTATTAGTCACTAGTATTCATGAAATAGGCTCAGCTTAATCCTACTGCCACCTGTGGCTAAATCTTGAACTATATTTTTTGAATTGTTTTCTTAAGATGGAAAAATGGAAAGAAATCTCTGAAATGCCTCATCTATAAAATCTGACACTATGCAATGATCTGGAGAGCCAGTGAAACAAATTGATAAACAAAAGTTCTTTCAATTACAGAAGAGCTGTCCCAAACTGACTACAACCAATATTCCTCCAAAACGATAAAGGCAAAACTGGGTACAGGCTTACAAAATATCACTAAGGTCCACCCCTTGGCTTTACGTATTTTGGATTGGCCTATATTTATTTGCAGGCTGCAATGGGAGGGGCGACATCACACTCACGTCATCGCTATACCCAGTCCCTCAAGCAGACAGTCTGCTTTCTGGATGATTTAAAAAGAACCCAGAATTGAGTTTAATTGTCTGGTTACCCTGAATTATGTCATTGTTCCTCCCAGAACAAATCTCTGCAGCCAGGAAAAGAGAACAAAAATCCCTAATTGTTTAGGCTAAACCTAGGTCAAATGTTCCATCCCTACAGCTGAGAGAGGAGAGGCTTACTGGCAAAAGCAGCAGATACCTCCTATATCTAAGAAGCAAGACGATGCAAATAAAGGTTTATCACACCTTGCTGTTGTGCTCCTTTCACTGCTAGTCTTTTCCTTCTCCAATTCATCCTATCTACTGTTCTCAGGTTAATAGCCCTAGAAGACTGTCTTGTTCAAGTTACACCTCTGCCCAGACTTCAAAAACTCCCTGTGATTTATGAATCAAATTTCAGACTCCTTAGCCTGGCATTTACGGCCCTTTACAATCTGGTCATTACTTACCTTATCATTCCTATCTCTAGCCAACAGAACCTCATTGGACCTTTGCTTATGCTATTTTCTTTCCAAAATGCTTTTTCTTTGTATATCTGCTTATCTAAAGTGTACTGAGAGCTTAAAAATTAAAGTGAGTGCCATGCATCCTTATGAAACTACAAGTAAGTTTTTCCTTTTTTCAATTCCCAGAACCACAAACCTCTCCCACAGTATCTACAACTTTCTACCTGAGTCACAGTTATTTCTAGATCTGTCTGCCAGTATCTCTATTTCCCACTGAAAGTAGTATTTAGATCTTATATTTTCCTACTTTTGAAACAACAAAGTACCTTATACTCAATAATATGAGTGTTTTTAAAAATGAACTAATATATATGGCATATTAAGGACAAAATTAACTCACCCTAGATCTTCTCTATCTAGACACAAATGTTTTTTTGACATTGGAAAAAAAATGCCAGAAAATCAGTCATTCATTTTTCACTCATCCTTTCATTTGTTAAACTTTTGTCAACTGCAAACTCTGCTTCAGGTAGTGGAAACAACAAAATTAAATGGCTTGGTTCTCATTATTAAGGAACGCATGGATTAGGTAGGAAGACACACAAGTAATTACAGTACAATGGAACAAGATGATGTGGGAATGTAGAGGAGAAAAAGATGAATTATATCTAAAAATTCTTTAAAATCTTCACAGAAAAAGAAACATTTGAGTTTCAAAGAAAAGGGCAGGAAAATAGTAGGCATAATATCAAAGAAACAAATTGTGTTTTGGAATGTTAAGAGCTCAATGCAATCAGTGTTAAGTATATTTGAGGATACAGAGGAAAATAATATTGGGAACATTGATCAAAGCCAGGTAATAAAAACACTGTATACTGTATTGAAAAGAGTATATATTTTATCATGTAGGTATCTAGCATTAGCCAAAATTTTGAGCTTGTGCAGTGGTATCAGATTTATACTCTAGAGGTAAAAAAAGAGAGACCAGAAAATGGTTAGAAGGTAAGTATAACTTTGAAGATTCTGGCCTAGGAAATAAGATACATTTTAAAGCCATTAATTGAGGCCAGGAAGATAAAAAAACACAACAAATTTTGGAAATAGGGAAAAATGATCATATTGAATTTGAGATTGATGGAACCTTCAGGTAGAAGTGTTTAGCAAGTGAAATAAATGACTAGAAACTATTACTGCCTTATCTATTTCACCACTGATTGTGGAATTAATAAAAATGAAAAAAATTATTTTCAAAAAAGTTTATTTTATACCTGGGTTTCTGCAATAATTGGAGTAGAACATATGAAGAGACTTTTTTTGTGGACTAATTTAGTAAACTTGCTAAAATAAATAGAAAATAATGAACTTCAGTTTTAAAATTAATTATATACAAAATTAGAGTTTTCTGTTCTTTTATAACATAGCTGAATCATTTGAAACAACTAAATACTTTGTAAAGTCCACACATACTTCTTAACATTTAAAATAATTTCAGTAAAGCCCTTCTTCATGGGTAGCATGAGATATGTTTCTCAAACTATACTCAAGGGAAAACTAGTTCCATGAGATGTTTCTATATTCCCACATTCTAACAGAATTTGTCTATTGAAAGAGGTAGCATTGCTTTAAGATGTGAACATGTTTCTAATTTCAGAAACATTATACAGTGGTCAAACATATCTACTGGATGCCTTGATATGCTGAATTTGAACAATTTAGGTCCAATTTAGAACTTTTTCCCCATCACTTTTAGAGCTTCCTTTACCTCCTTATTTCTCAAACCATAAATCAGGGAGTTCAATATGGGAATCACAATGCCATAACATATGAAAGCCATATGTTATGCAGCTGTAGGTACACGTACGATGATAGAATTCCATGGAAACTGAGGACTGCTGTTAGTTAGGAGGCACACGTGGAGAAGGCTATTTCCTCCCTGTGGTAGAAGACATCTTCAGGACGGTGGCCAGGACACAGATGTAGGAAAAGATAACAACCAACACAGTGAACAAGTTAAATCCCACAAAGACAGCAAGATGCATAGTGTTGATGTCAATGTTGGAGCATGAAAGGGTGAGAATTGGTGGAACATCATAAAAAATGTGATTGATGGTATTGGACCTGCAGAAGGACAGCAAAAATGTAAAACCTGATTGCACAGAAGCATTTAGGGAGCCCATGAACTATGAACCAAATACCCAGTTGATGCAGGCTCTTCGTGACATGACCCTGGGATGGTGAAGTGGGTTACAGATGGTCACAGAATGGTCTATGGCCATAGAAGCCAGGAGGTAACAGTTACTAGTCACAAATATTGCACAAATTAATCACACAACAACCCCACTGTCATCTGCTGTCTTTCTATCTTCAGAAACCATGTCCAGCACAGACATTCATTGTAATGTCTGGAAGGATGAATAATTCCAGCCTGGAAGTCAGTGAAATACACCAAGGATTTTATCTCTGATTCTTTGCAGGTTCTAGAAAAATCCTCCTGCAGAAACTCAACAGTGGAAACAGCAGTCAGAGCTGCTAAAGGATTTTTCGTAGTCATGACACAGGAAAATAGCACTCAACTGACTGAATTCTTTCTTCTAAGATTTGACACCCAAAACAAATTTGAATATGCTCTATCCATTATATTTCTATCATCTATGTGACCTCTGTGGTGAGTAACGTTGGAATGATTCCATTCATCAAGACTGATTTTAGACTTTGAACATCCATGTACTTCCTACAACACTTGGTTTTTGTTGATACCTTCCATTACCTCTGCTATCACCCCCAAGATGCTTCAAAACCTCATAGCAGAAACTGAAAATGTTTTAAAATTAAAACAAAGAGTATGTAGTCTTATACACAATAAAAATACTGGACAATGAAAATTATTATTATACATTGTCAAG
Organism: Pteronotus mesoamericanus; assembly: GCF_021234165.1. Taxonomy (NCBI): domain Eukaryota; kingdom Metazoa; phylum Chordata; class Mammalia; order Chiroptera; family Mormoopidae; genus Pteronotus; species Pteronotus mesoamericanus. Next base: position 22,947,577 of record NW_026555310.1, read on the forward strand.
ATAGATTAAAACATAATTTACCATTTGGCTTACTTGTTTTATATTTTTTTATGAATGGGAAAATTAATAAACTGACTACTAAATTTGTAACTTTTCACATAAGTTTGATCCAAGTTGTTTAGGATGGTGACTTCAAGTCCCTAGACTGCACCCCCTACCTAGTTAGTAAAGACCAGAGGGCTGACATTTTGCAAAACATTTCCCAGTCCTTTCTGTTGGGACTTTATCATGTTTTCTTTTGCCTTTACTCTTTGGATTTTATCCCAACTACTGTCACTCTCTGTGTACCATAAAAACTTACTCAGTAGTTTGGTTGTTTAAAAGGGTTACATTAGTGTTAAAATATTTTCAATTATTTTGCCAGAAACCATTGAAACCACAAAAAAGATAAACTAAAAGTTAAGAATTCTTTGGTTTCTCTGAAGGAATTATATTAATCTTGTAAACTATATGGTGAGAAAGTTTTATATGCAGGTTAACTATCGGTCACCTATAAAGTTAGAATGATAAGCTCTCATCTGATGGCTATACACACTTGGGAAAATAATTTTCTTAGAATTTAAAATACACTCTTGAATTCCTGAGCCATTTGGCAAACACTGGAAACTGCACTCTCAACTAACTGTTCTATAGTTCACTGAGGAAAGTATGACAGCAGCTGAAGTCTAATGTGGATATTATTGGGTTTGCCAAGTTATTTCAATTTAACCAAAAAGATTCCTAAGACAAAATCCCACACTATAGGACATTACTGTTAACTATAATATTTAATTAAATATAAGCTAAAGAGAATTGAAATTCAAGCCATAGAGTGGCCAAAAATATCTGTAAAATATATATTTGATAACGGTATCCAGATGTACAAAGAACTTTTAAAACTCAACAGAAAATATCTCAATTAAAAAATGGGCAGAATTATACCTAAGAATCCTGAATCACCAATTCCAAAGAACCTATGGACCTCAGTGTTCATAGCAGCATTATTTACCATAGCCAAGTGCTGGACACAGCCTAAGTGCCCATGAGTAAATGAATGGATCAAAGAACTGTGCTACATTTACACAATGGAATACTACACAGCAGAAAGAAAGAAGGAGCTCCTACCCTTCACAATGGCATGGATGGAACTGGAGAGCTTTATGCTAAGCAAAATAAGCCAGGCAGTGAAAAACAAATACCATATAATCTCACCTATAAGGTGGAACCTAATCAACTAAACAAAAGAATGAGAAAAATAGAACCAGAGACATGGAAATAAACAACAAACTGACAGTGACCAGAGGGGTATAACGGGAAAGAAAAGGAAGAGGCAAGCAAGGAACATGAATAGAGGGTGCATGGGCAACGACAAGGGTGGGGGGATTGACTGTGGGAGTGGGGAGGGACAGGGTAGGGAGAGCAATTGGAAAAATGGTGGGACGATTGTAACTAAACAGCAATTAAAAAAAAGAGAGAGAGAGAAAGAATGGACAGAAGATCTGAACAGACACATCACCAAAGAAGATATACAGATCACAATAAGCTTATGAAAATATGTTCAATATCATATGCCATTAGGGAACTGCAGACTAAAATAATGAAAACCACTTCACACATAAACCACTATGCACCCAAGCCACTACATACCTATTTAAATGGCTTAAATCCAAAACACTGACAATATTAATGCCAGCAAGAATGTAGAGTAACAGGAACCCTGGTTCATTGCTGGGGGGAATGCAGAATGATAAAGTCATTTTCGAAGCACTTGGGCAGCTTCTTACAAAACTAAACATATCTTACCATACAACCCAACAATCACACTCTCAAGTGAGCCCAGCTGAGTCAAAAGCTTGTTTCCACATAAAACCTGTACTTGGATGTTTATAGTAGCTTTATTCATAATTGCCCAAACATTGAGGCAACCAAGATGTCTTTCAATAGCTAAATAGTTAAACAATCTAGGGTAGAGCCAGCTATACAGAGTATTATTCAGTGATAAAAAGAAATGAGCTATTGCCACTGGGCAGGTGGCTCAGTTGTTTAGAGCATTGTCCCAGTACGCCAAGGTTGTCAGTTTGATCTCTGGTCAGAGCACATACAAGAAGCAACCAATGAATGCATAAATAAGTGAAACAACAAATTGATGTCTCTTCCCTCAACTTCCTCTCTCAAAAAAAAAAGGAAAAAGGAAAAAAAATAAATGAGCTAGTAATCTACGAAGAGTCACAAAAAGAATATTAAATGTCTATTGTTATGTGAAGGAAGCCTATCTTAAAAGGCTATATACTATATGACTCAAACTATATGACATTCTAGAAAAGCCAGACATTCAGGGAAAGAAAAGAATGACTATGTGGAGCACAGGGAATTTTTAGAGCAGTGAAGCTATCTGTATAATACTGTAATGATGAATACATGACATTATACATTTGGTAAAACCCATAGAACTGTACAACTCAAAGAGTCAATCCTAATGTGAACTGTGGAATTTAGTTAATATTAATGTATAGATATTAGGACATCAATTGTACTTTGTATGTATGACACCAATACAAAATGGTAAATATAGAGGAGATGAGTGTGGGAGAGGGAAGGTAATTGGCAACCTCTGTACTTTTTGTTCAATTTTCCTGTAAACCTAAAACTGCTATAAAAATAGAGCTTGTCAAAAACAATGATAGAAATGACTACATTATTTGTGCTTAAGAAATACAAATAAATAGGATAAGAATGTTGGTGCATTCCATAAGAATTCTAACTAGAAGTATTTATGAAGACTCCAAAGAGGTTGTGAGAGTATTGGATGATGAACTAGATTTAATAGGAATAATTAAAACAAACAAGAAGTGCTTTATCAGGTAACATTTCATAAACAGAACTCTTTGTTGAATGATAGCCATTCAGACTGTATTGTGTTGTACTATATTCAGAGAAAATGGTGGCATAACAGGTAACAAAAATGCTGGTTTTAAGTATAATTTTTCTTATAAAATTTATTCCAATGTAATCATACTTTTCTCTCTCCTTTAAAAGACAGAAAAAATTGTCATGCTATGACTAATTAATCAATGTTTGTAGATGTGTTAAAATCAACTGATCTCCCCTATCCTGGAAATAATTTTCCCTTTGTCAATGCTGACATCTTCACTTACCCTTGTATGTTTTTCTTTCCTGTTGCTGGCAAAATTTTTTAACATGTGAGCTATATTCAATTCTTCAGCACCAATGCTTTAGTATTTTCCATGCACCTACCTCTTTTTCCTTATGAATCGGTCTCAGGAAAGACTTCAATGATCTCTTCCATATCAGACTAAAAGGTCTTTCCTCCATTCTCTCTTTCTTTTTTTTTGGTGGAGGGAGGACACTTACTCTTATTGACTACCCCATTTTTTGAAAGTTTCTCTCTCCCCAGATTTCAGACACATGGGATTCCCACCCCACCCCCAACTTCATCCTACTGTTCTGCCTATCCTGGTGATAAGTCCCATACCAATGCATCCTCCCCTCACTCTCAGACTGCTGTGCTGTGAGTATACAAGTGTGAGTAAGGTTCCTGGGGCCCCACAATCTAGAGGAACTCAGGACCAACTGGCCTATCTGCTCTAAGAGGCATATGCTAAGCACTAAGGGGGAACTGATGCTGGCTTAATAAATATGTGGGATGGGTAGCAAGGGGTCCAGGGATAGCAAATACAAAAGCATAGTAGATATAACCTATGATATATCATATACTGAATGAATTCAGCAAGGCTAGTGTTTAAAGGTAGATACAAAGTAGAAGATAAAGAGCTAAAAAGTAAACTGAGGACTGATCAAGTAAAAGACCTTATTTATTATGCTAAGGTACTTGCCCTGTACCTAACAAACATGGTCAGTGCCCAAAAACTATTAGTTAAGTACTGGTTAGATGAATCGATGAACAGACCAACTAGTAGGTATTAAATAAGAAGGGGAAAATAAGAAATGGTCTCTAATTATGAGAAATTTATTATCTAGTTGTAGGAGGCAAACAGTTTATAGAATGAGAAACCATGGATACTACTAAGTTAAATAGGGCATTTAATACGTATGGCAGAAGTGAATAGTAATACATGTGTTGATATTCAGTGTATACTGACTATTCCAAGTACATGATTTAGACTTGAATTAAGCCTTGAAATTTAAGGAGAATTTGGATAGGGTGAGAAGAAAAAAGGAGGACATTTTAGGTAGGTAGAAAAGCTCAAGCACAGATATGGAACAAAAGACTGGCCAAGGCTGTACTGAGAGCAACAATGTCACTGGCCTGAATGAACATTATGGCATGCTAGGAAATGTGGTAGTAATTGATGGATGTGGTAGTCAATTGTAAAAACAAAACAAAACAAACAAATAAAAAGACAGAGATAAACTGCAAACAATTTTGATAAGAATTAAAATTGAAGGCTAAGACAGGCAGAATGAGGTTCATAAGAAGTGTAGGATGCTACAATACAACAAACAGAAGTGAGGCAAAATTTAAATTGTTCAGAATAAAACTGAAGTCTTTTTATTAAATGAGTCCCTATGCTTCTGACCTCGTATAATATCCAAAGGCCAAACCACTGGCAGATAAAGTCCATTCCTGTGTTTTGTTGGCCTCCCCAAGTAAGTCTTATTATCTTGTCTTTGTTGTCACTCCAGCATACTTTATTTTGGATTGTATCCTTTCCTCCACCTTACTATTCTGTTCTTTATGGCCATTCTGTTCTGGGAATGCCCAATCTCCTCCTCTATGTCTTTCTTTTTAATTTGGATTTTAATTATTTATTTTTAGAGAGAGAAGAGAGGAGTGAGAAAGAGAGGGAGAAAAACATCGATGTGTGATTGGTTGCCCTGCAACCCAGACATGTGCCTTGACCAGGAATCAACCCTTATCTTTCACTTTGCGGGATGACACCCAAACAGTTGAGCCACACTGGTCAGGGTCTCCTCTGTGTCTTTTCAGCCCTAACCATTTTTACGGCCGTACTAATGTCATACGTCTACTAAACCTTAACATGTAACTTCTCAGAACTTATACTGCAAATTAGAGAGGCTCTCTTCTGAGTCAGAAAAGTGCCCTTTTTGGCTATTAAAAGGATCAGAGTAAAAGTCTTGCTAACCGCAACCATTTTACTTGGTATTATTAAATTCGTTCTTCCAACCTTTAGAAACAAACAAACAAACAAAAAAGCAAAGTGGAGATATTCATATCTTTTTTAAGATCTTTCCTCAATTCTTTTCCCTTCCCCTTCAAATTAGTAGCATAGTAGTCCCCCCCTTATCTGTGGTTTCATTTTCCAAGGTTTCAGTTACCCATGGTCAACCACAATCCAAAAATGTTAAATGGAAAGTCCCAAAATAAACAATTCATAAGTTTTAATTTGCTCACCATTCTGAGTAGCGTGATGAAATCTCTGGCCATCCTGCTTGATCCTGCCCTGGATATGAATGATCCCTTTGTCCAGTGTCTCCATGCTGGATACACTCCCTGCCCAGTTGTCACTTAGTAGCTTTTTCAGTTACCAGATGGATTGTCATGGTGTATTTGTGCTTGTGTTCATGTAACTCTTAGTTTACTTAATGATGTCACAAAGCAAGAGAGTAGTGATGCTGGCAATTTATTTATGCCAAAAAGAAGCTGTAAAGTGTTTCCTGTAAGTGAAAAGGCATGTATGTATAGGAAAAAAACATAGCATGTAAGTATAGGGTTCAGTGAATAGAATTTGAGTAGAATTCTATTCAACTATTGGAAGTTTCAGGCATCCATTGGGGGTCTTTGAATGATTCCCCCATGGATGAAGGTGATGACTTTCTATCTTGCCTTCCAGAAGTATTTATATTGCTTACAGTTCTTTTTCCATTCTGAGGTCTTGAATTTCTAGGCTTGATTTGAAAGCTGCTCCTAGAGTGAAAACTCCTCCCAAAGAGTCTCATATTCCAGTGCAATGTTCTCAAGAGAATGCTGTTCCCTTCCCACAATATATAGCAGAAATATGAGTAAGGGACTGGTCATAATTCTCTCTTCTGTTTTTGTCTATCTCTACAGCATACATAAAGTTATATGTGTATATCACACTTCTCAGAAAGGTGAGATAATTTAATTATGCTATGTGAAAAATAAACTTAAAGATGTATATTTTATGAATATTTCAAGGTAAAGGATTCTGATATATTAAATGCTTCAAAAGAAATTTCCCGGTGAATATATCCCACCTTCTGTCATTACTTTTCTCTCCTTAGATATTTACTTATTTGTAGAACAACCTCTTCATTCAAATTTTCTAATGACAGATTATTTCATCAAGTCTGATTAGTCCCATGTAGAAAAACATTATCTGATACTATAACCATTAGCCACATGTGGCTATTGAGCACTTTAAAAGCAAGAAGACATACAGATGGCCAATAGACTATGAAAAGATGCTCAACATCACTAATCATCAGGGGAATACAAATCCAAACTACAATGATCTTTTGTAATTTGAGCTGTTACCTCACACCAGTCAGAATGGCTATTATCAAAAAGTTAAGAAATAACAAGTGCTAGTGAGAAAGTGAAAAAAAGGGAACACTTGCGCACTATTTGAGGGCTTGTAAATTGGTAGAGCCACTATGGAAAACAGTATATAAATGCCTCAAAAAATTAAAAATAGAACTACTGTAGAACCGATAAATTCCACTTCTGGGTATTTATCCAAAAAAAAAACCAAAAACCTAATTTGAAAAGATATATGCACCTCTATGTTTTCTGCAGCATTATTTACAACAGGCAAGATATAGAAGCAAATTAGGTTTCCATCCATAGAAGAGTATATAAAGAAGACTTGATACAGACATAATATAAACAATGGAATACTATTTAGCAGTATAAAGGAATGAAATCCTGCCATTTGCAACAACATGGATGTACCTATAGAGCATTATGCTAAGTGAAAAAAGTCAGAGAAAGACAAATACTGTGTGATTTCTCTCATATGTGGAATCTAAAACAACAAATGAACAAACAACAAAACAAAAACAGTCATAGATGCAGAGAACAAACTGATGGTTGTCAGAGGAGGGGGGATAGAGAGATGAGTGAAAAACATGAAGGAGAATAAGAGGCACAAAATATCAGTTATAAAATAAGCCACAGGATGTGGTGTATAGCACAGAGAATATAGTCAACAATATCATAATAGTTTTGCATGATGACACGTGGTTAGTAGACTTTTTGTGGTGATTACATCATAAGGTATATAAATGTTGAATCACCATGTTGTACACCTGAAACTAATGTGATATTGTATGCCAGCTATGCTTTTATATAAAATTTTTAAAACACAGAACACAAATCAATCTTAAAAACCCTCTAAAATAGCTACCAGTAATAATAAAATATTTTTTTTACTAATCAAAGAAAAATCAAAGGAAAAACAGAAAGAGTCATGTGTATATCAAAAGAAACTACTTACTATAAGATTTTAATTTGTGTATGCTTTATGTTTTATTTAAACATAAATTTTCTTCCAAATAAAAATAGATGACTAGTCTAAATTGCATTGTGCTTTAAGTGAAAAACATCTACCAAGTTGTAAAGACTTAGCATATATACACACACACCCATGAAATAATAATGGAATAATAATTTATACATTGATAGCATATTGAAGTGATAATATTTTTAATACACTGAATTAAATAAACTGTATTACTAAAATTAAATTAACCTGTTTTTACTTATTTTGATGCAGTTATTAAAATATATATTTGTCTTGCTTTAATGCTATATATATAATTCTATTGGACATTGCTGGTCTTGAATAATGAAGTCATTTGCAGGAGGTGGGCTTGTGGATAAGTTTAGGAAGAGAAATAAAGCTTCAATAGGACAGTCTGTGGTGCACTTTGTCATTGCAGTTCTAGCAGAAAAAGGTCTAGCGTAGATTTTTTTCATGTCATAGTCAAGTTGAAGACATGGATTCACTAAGTCTCATCCAATTATGGGTATACCCAACCAGTGCAAATCACAGAATTAAAAACAAATTCTCCATATTATTATGATTGAATTATAACAACATGTACAGCTTCAAAAAACAAATTTTACTTTCCATTGATAATGTCGCATAAACCAGAGCTGCACACTAAAATGATTATAGGGGTAAGATTGGCAACTTAAATGAGTGAAGTGGCCCTGGTGAGATGGGTGGTAAATCAGACAAGTATTTTGCATTGAAAACAAGCAGCTAGAACCCATAGGTACAAACAATAACATGGTGATTACCACAGAGAAGGGGATGGGGGAGGCAGAAGAGGGTAAAGGGGGGATAAATGATTTGGGGTGGTGAACACACAATACAATATACCAATGATGTGTCATTATAGAATTGTACACGTGAAACCTATATAATTTTATTAACCAATGTCACCCCAATAAATTCAATAAAAAATAAATTTTAAAAAAAGAAAAAAAAAAACAGGGAGCTGGTGCTCAGCTCCAGCCAATTGTTAACATGTAAGAATATTGGCTCTGTTGTTGCTGTCAGACCTTCTGAGATTTTTAGAGAAATCAGAAATCCAAATTTGTATGTGACCTTTAATTACTTAGTCATTTAAACAATATTGGGTGCTGAATACAACCCATATTGGAGCCATTTATACTTTAGGTTATAAATCTGTAATTTGTGGTCTAAATTTAGAGAAAAAAATAACTTTCTTTTTATTTATTTTGGTAGTATTAACATTTTTAAATATTTTATTGAATCTTTATTGTATTTTTTCCATTACCCTTTAGTCCCTTAAACTCCCCAGCAACCACCACACTGCTGTCCATGTCCATGAGTCTCTTTTCTTTTTTGCTCAATTCTACATAGTGCCATAATGTCTCAATCTATGACAAAAGTTTTACTCACAATGAAATCAGCATAAATATATGTGTGTAGAACATGTGACTTTCCTTCATCTGTAACACCTTTCAGACTTGAACATTTTAAGGACAGTTAGACATCTAAAAGCAGCGGTTCATTACAGTATATATATTTCTAATTTATTAATTTTTATAAATGAAATATTTCAAGCATTCAACATAAGTAGAGGAATATAATGAATGATCAATAACACTCATCACCAAATATAAGACATAAAACTTGACATATGAATAAATTGGCACAAGTCTACAAAGGTCATTTGGCAGTTTTTATGAAAATTACAATATTTCTATTGTTTGTTACCACAATTTCAATAATATTCAATTACACCAAGCACAATGCCTCAGCCCCAAGTAATTACTATCCTGAATTTATTTGAGTGGTCATAATTACCAGATTATGCATTTTATACTTTTTATATGTATTCATAAACAATATAGTATTATTTATTCATATTTTGGTGATTAGGATATGTTGTATGATAACATTTCTTCTCAAACATTGTTTTTACTAAGGGCCCTATGCCTTTTCTCATCTTCTGTGTTGTATGTGCCATTTCTGAATTTACTGCTTTCATTGAGACCAAATGGCAGGCCCTATTGATTTCGGTTCTCAACATTGTTTTGTGAGATTTATCCATTTGCTGTATATCTAGTTCATTTAACAGCTAAAGAGAATTCCATTGTAGGAATAAAACAGTGCATTAGTCAGTCATCTGTGAAGGACCTTTAAGCTCTTTCCAATTCTTCTTAATCACAAACGATCCTAAAGCACTCTTTTACGCACTTCTTTCTGCAGATGTGGCAGGTTTTTAGGGCAATGATACTCAAAGTGAATTCCCAGGTCAGCAGCATTGGCATGACCTGAAAACAGGTTGGAAATGCAACTTCTTGGGTCCTATCCTAATGGAGTTGCAAATTCTGAGGATGGAGTTTAGCAATTGGTTTTAAAAATCCCTGCTCTTGATTCTGCTGCACACTAAAGTTTAAGGATCACAGCACTGAGGTATAAACCTAGGAGTTGCATTGGCTCATGGAGTATATGCATTACCAATTTATTATGTTGATAAAAAGTTGTTTTGAAAGTGGATGAAGCAATTCATAGGGAAGTAGCTTTAGAATATCTGATAGAACAATCAGGTGGTAAAATACACTACAATGTTTTAGTAGTTAAAACAGGGTAGTATTGACATATGATCAGTATAATGAACAATGGTACTCAATCCAAAGAACCCAAATAAACCCAAACATATGGAAGTTTAGCATAAGATTCTGGAGGTATCTTATATCAGAGAATAACTTTTCACTGAACTCTGTTTAGAGAGCTGGAGAGACATAGAATAAGATAAAATGGAGTTCATTTTTAGATAAATTTCAAATCAGTAAATACAGGAGATGGACAGATTGTGTGTGTGTGTGTGTGTGTGCATGCATGTGTGTGTGTAACCAGAAAAGTACTAGGAAAAAAGAAAACATTGAGAATGCTTCCCTTCAGAGTGGGGAGGGCCTTTTTCTCTATGAGAAATTTAGAAGTCATAAGTTTCAGTTAAAAAAAAAACAACTTACAAGTAGCAATAATAAACAAATACAGAAGTAGATAAAAGTTGGTTTACAGTTGTATGTAGACAGTTTATTCTTGTATTGTTATTTATTAATTGTATTATTTATTATTATTAACCTAATTTAGCCCACCCCTTTAAATAAGCAAAGTAAATAAATAAACAAAATACTCATATTACACATATGGGAAACAATGTAACATATCATAGACAATGGGCCATTATTCCTAGGGAAAAATGAGCAGAGAATATTAAAAGATTCTCCTAATGCAAAACACAAATATCTCTCAAGTTCAGGAAAGCATACCAAAATAGGTATGTGTTAAGAGAAACAAGTTTAAACAACAACAAAACAAAATTCTCACCTACCCGAGAGGCTAAAATCCAAAATATACTGTGTGTTGTCTAGGCCGTAGGGAAATAGAAACTCTCAGGAATTTTTACTGAGAGAATAAATTAAAAACTATCTCTAGTGAGCTTACTTGGCAGCATTTATCAAAATTAAAATGTTTGTGCTCTTTGTCATCATAATTCTAATCTTAATCTTAGGATTTTATTCTAGACATATATTATCACACATGTGAAATTACATTTGTACTTGATTAGCCATGTGGCATTATTTATAATGATAAAAGTAAGAAAAACAACCTAAATTCCTATTAATGGAGGGCTGATTACATAAATCATGTTATATCCACACAATCACATACTTTTAAATTGCTAAAAAATAAAAAAGAATGAGGAAGTACTTTACAAATGATTTAATATGGAAAGAACTTTAATGTGCAAAACAGAATGTAGTAAATGCTACAATAGGAAGAGAGAAAATTCATTCCAGGATAAAAATATATTCTTATATTTTATGATGTTTGAACTATGTGAATAATTGATCAATCCAAAATCTTATATATCTGTGTATGTTTGAATGGGTTTGCTTAGATTCTGTGTTAGAGGAATCAACTATACTTTTATACTGATTCCATTAATACAGTATAATAATGATGTCTAACAAAGGGTAGATATTTATGCTGATAATATACTACTGTACTTTTAAAAATTCATTTGAGAATTTACTTCCTTTTTTTGCATGACATCCTTAGTGATTTTTTTTTCTGCTGCTATCTTGTCTGAAACATATTCCAAAATGCTATTTTATACTAGGAATTTTTAATAAAACTCTTCTGTCATCAGTGAAATTATCTACCTCACAGTATAGTTCCACAAGTCTGACTCATTTCAATTTTTTTTAATGATTACATATAATTAAAACCAGAGCTTTGACTTAGATTCCCCATTTTCCTCTTCCTGTTCAATAAATCTCCCTTTTTCCCAAATCGTATTTTTATTATACTTGTACCTCTACCCTCAGGCTCTGACTCATCTCCTTTCCATTGTTTCTTGCTACCAAACAGCTGCATCTTCCCTTTAATGTACACGAAGAAAGTTACCTGATTTCTTCTGTAAAATTTCTGACATTAGTTTCTGATTATATTAAATTATGAACCAAAGTAAAATGTGTAAACATCTATTTTAAAAGCTTGCTACTTTATTCGGGATTCTCAACAACTAACCACAATTATATTTAGTTACTTGAAAGCAAGTTTATGGATGGCTTACACCAAAGAACTAAATTTTAACCCTCCCTGCTAGGCAATGCTTTCATTGTTCTCTCAAGGACTGATGTACTTTTCTTGCAAGTACATCAAAAAACTATGTGTTGCTTCTAGCATTCTACTTCTATATGTATTAAAACCAACTATCATTCCAATTCTTTCTAGTACTGTCACAAAAAGCATTCTGTGACATGGGGCACCTCTTTCAGGTCTTTGTTCAAATGTCCATTTCTCAGGGAAACATGCCCTGCTCACTTTATTTAAAACTGATACTTATTTTTCATACTTAACTCAGGACCACCAATCTCCCTTTTCTTTTATAGAGAGATGTGTGTATCTTCATTCATGTATGTTGCATTAAAAACAGGTTCAGTTTTTAATAAAAATTTTTATGTAAAGATATAGATACACACATTTACTAGAGAGACACTTTATGAGGATAGGATGTTTTGTTTGTTTTTTTCCTTTTTCATCCACTGCTCTATCTCCAAGCATCTAGAACAGTGTCTGGAACATGAAAGCACTCGATGAATATTTGTTCAATGAAAAAGTATTATTTTTTCTTGGAACCCAAGAAGCCTCAGGATGTCAAACTGTAAACCCAATCAGATTTCATCCTCAGGTATAATTACAAGATTGAGCTAAAATTTGTAACTTGAAAAGTTTAAATTGTATCATGTCTTTGATAATTATTCACTTTTTACAGGAAATGTTAAGGAGAAAGTCCATTCCAAAACAGGGCTAGCCTAAGAGAAGTACAAGAAAAAAGGGGCATTGGAGAAAAAGCAACATATATGAATTGAATGTCTAAGGCATTATCATGAACAAAAAATATCAACAGTATGTTAAGCACTTTGTTTAAAATCTCGTTTTTCTTAACGTCCTCATCTAGACAAAAATATACTCATCACGTGTATACATATGAGTATAATGTAGTTTATTTTTATTTATTTGTTTTATTGTATTTTTCCATTACCATTTATTCCCCCATATCCTTTTCCACCTTCCCCCAAATAACCACACTGTTGTTCATAGTTTTAGCTAGAGATATTTGAGAAAGGGGAAATTTCAGTATTCTGAAGACCTCATTGGAGGATATCCTCCTCTATACTTCTGAATCATTCATTTTGTTAAGAGACTTTCAAACATTTCTGTTCTGGGTTATAAGTAAAGTTAACAAAAGCTAGATTTCCTCATGGGGATTTTCTAACGTCCTTCCGGCCAGATGGCGTTTAGATCCTGGGTTACCTTCCTGTGCTGATCTCTGATGGTCCTCAGCTGCATTGCTGTCTTGTTCTTTAACCTTCTCTCCTTATGCTGTCATCCTGCAACAAGCGATTCTCCGCAGATCAATCCCAAGAAAACCTTTTACATTTTGCATCCAGAAATAGAATTGAAATATTATATATGAAAACAATTAAGCAAAATCTTCACAAAACAAAAACATAAAAAATGCACAATTTGTATAGGACAACCTGTTTTTTGTTTTTGGTTTTTTGCTGTTGTTTTTTAACAATTGTCCCATCAGAGCCTTATGAATTGCAAATAATGATTGCTAGCTCTGTACGTATAGTGCTTTGCTATATAGTTGTTATTTTTAACATCATGCTTCATTAAGGAAAACAATTTTTGATAGATAAGTTTAGAATTAAATGTATAATTAATTAATATCAAATATATAAACATATGTTACTAATACAATTAATGAATGCTTGTTGACTGATAGAATGAACAGTTATTTTATAAAGTTGTTTTTTTTCTTATAACCAAGTTGTGTCTTCTTCAGCTTATAAGAGTCACTCTTCACTTTACCACAAAGAGCATCCTTCTTCAATAACTGGGTGTCTTGTCTTAGAACACTTTCTCTTCTCTAGATATTTCTAGAATCAGTGAGGAGTGTCAACAGGTTTCAGAATTATTCTATGTATCGCTGCTATCCAACATTTTGTTTCCTGGGGCAGACTTTGTCTCCTCTCTACTTCTGGATCTCCTCTGGTAGCCTATAAACTTACTCCCTCTGGCAGTGGCTGCTCTTCACTTTGGTATTTCACTCAAAGCAACCCCCCACAGCACAGCTAAAACCACCCACCATCACTTAACAAGAGTTTACTAAAGGTTTAGGGTAGGAAAAAAAAGAATACAGTGAAACACACACACACACACACACACACACACGTACACAAAACCCTTGAAGCTGGATTAAACATGTATGATTTCTCAGAGTTCTTAGGCCAGGCTACCCCACAGGCACCCTGAGACAATTCTCAGCTAACTTCCACCCAGCTATCATGTTACAAAGACCAGCGTATCTCCCTCCCTACACCTTCCTACCAGGGAATCCAGACAGCCACTCTCAGATGCCCCAACGAAGGTAAGCAGGGGGGATTTCTGGCAACTCTTCCCAGAGGGAAAATAATGCTGTATAACTATTATTCTCGGAAAAATAGGATTTTATCGTCTTAAACCCTCCATTCTAGAATAGGATATTGGCTTTATCTTTGCATAACCTATAGGCCAATTAACAACAAAAACATCCCCCCCAAAGAATGTATTATCTGCTTATGAGAAAACCTGCTTTCAGCTTTGAATTATATTGACCTGTATCCTACCCCTCATTCACACACTCACATTAATATATATTAAAGTTATTGATATGAGCAAATGAGGGAGTCTGGTTTATTGTACACCTAGATCGACGATATACTTTCTGATCACGTAGGGCATGTCCTTACTTTCTATCAAGGCATATTTTAATGATTTTTTTTCATATATTAGCAGAACATGTCTTTTTTTAAAAAATAGTAAAATAAGAATTTCATGAGTACATTTGCATGTTTATTTTTTTAAAAGTCATAGTCACAATTTCTTATAGATTTAAAGCATTTGAACACTTAGGGAGGAAATGTCAAGAACAAACAAACATACAGCAGACGGAAAATCCACTCTATCAGTATTTCTAAACATTGGCTGTACACTTGAACCATCTGAATAAGTTTTGAGAAATACTGATACTTGGGCCCCAACCCTCAGAGATTCTGATTCGTGTGGGGTGTGTCCCAAGAATTGATTATTTTTGTAAAAGTTCTCCACATAATTCTATCCACAACCAAAAATGAGAATTTCTGTACTACGTGAATCCAATGGGATTGGGGGATAAGGGCATTATAGATTGTCATCTGAAAGGAATTCCACTGAAAGATGTAAAAAACTCAAAAGTAACTGCAACAAAAGCAATCGGTGCATTCGATCAGGAAGACAGTATTTTTTCAGAATCTGAGCAAAAATTTACTTGTGTGCTTTTCCTAAAAAATTAAATCCTTCTACTACAATATTTAGAAATTCATCTCTAAATCTAATATTTACTTTATTTTCAAAGAAAATAAAACTCTTCTAAAATTTTACTTTTTAAAAGATTGATTTAAAAGTAAAACTAAATGTGTTCCACTCCTGATCTTGTGGAAGTGAACATCTTGGCCAAAAGAGTTCAACAATGAAAAATTTATTTAAACTTTTTATGAACATAACTAGTGTTATTCATTCTGAATAACTGAACTGAAGACAATCCAATCCACATTGATTGGATATAATTTAAATATTATAAAGAGGGAATTTTATTCCACAAATTGGTTCCATTTGTAAAACGTTGAGTTACATAAGCCTTTGGTACATTGGGGAATTGGGGATAGATAAGAGAAGAAAATGCTAATATACTGTACACCTTTGAGATGACACCATTTTTCAGAATCTAAGCTCTCACACAGGGAAGCTGTGCACTGCAGTGATGCATCATAACATAGGCTCATGAAATTTTCAGAATACACAACTTAGATAAAGGGTATGTTGGTAATATAACTTCAATACAAAAAAAGGATTATTTTATTTTGGGCATTTTTTTCCTCTTTATGGACAGTTTGAATCGAACTGAATATTCAATTAGGTAATTGTCCAGGAGTAGATACTCCTAGATCTACCCTGTTTTGTTTTGCTACTTACTCTTGATTAGGCTATTTTAAAACTCTGTAAAGGTTGTAAATTAACTTGTAAAAATCTGATAGCAGAGCAAATTATTCTTGGCTAATTACATTGGAAAGGAGCATCGTTCCTGTACATAGAAAACATTACAACCCAAAAGTTTTAGCTTCAGTATTTTTTTTCAGTATTGGTTTAGAAGATGTTTTGTTGACTGTTCAGCAACTGTGATGTTACCCTACGAGGTATCAGGTATGCTACTCTACTTATTAGGGAACAAGTTAGCCTAACATAGTTTTGTGTTTGCTCGCAAAATCAAGTAATGCCTTGCAGGTCCCTTCAGCAGATTTCATAAATTTGAAAAAAAGCAGAACTTTTTATATTATATATTTATGTTATATACTATATAAATATATTTAGAATTAAATATAATATATATTTTACATGAATGTATATAATTTATATAGTTTATTTAATAAACAGAAATAATCTCTATACCTGGCTCTTTGTATTCTTATGTAGTATTCTAATACATTGGTTTTAAGCTAATCATAAACTGTAAATTAAGCAAACTATTTCAATTTGTCTGTAGGAATTTAGTAATTCACCAGGTTTTACATTTTATGACTGTAAACATTATATATTTTCCAATGTTGGGATTAAAATATTCCCTACATATATAATCTTCTTAATCGATGTGGTACACTAAAAAAATGAGATTTCCCCCTCTAAAACTCTGTCAAAGATTGTTGTATTTTTGGTATTCTAAAAAGGATTAAAATAATGAACTATCTTATACACTTAATTGAATATAAGATGTAGATATTATCATTATAATCCCTGTTATTAAGCTATTGTTAGTTTTTAAAAAGTATAATCTATAAAGATCACTTTGGATACTTTGCTATTTTTTAAAAATTTTAATTGGCATTTAAAATTTCATCTGTTATTTGGTTACACTCTAATTTCATAAATTTAAACTCAGTAAGAATTTTATTTTTGTAACTTTATAGCTATGGTGGTTAATCACTGAAAATTTTAAACTGTTTTAAAATTATATTTTAGATTTAAGTGATCTAAAAAAAGACAAACAAACAAACAAAAAACCAACCCTGTACCAATAAAGGTAGCCAATCCTTTTAAAGAAAAAAAAAAAAGCATTATATACTTTTAACTAAGGATGGGAGTTTAGAGGCAATTCACATGAAAATAATTTTAAAGTTCACATCTAAATCCAGTCTTTGGGAATTAAAATTCATTGGTTCAGAGGAGTCTGGCAAGACATGCGGAAATCTCCCTTTCAACTGAGGAGGCTACGCTAAGAATAGGGCTGGCTCTTAGAGAGGACGATTTAGAATTTAAAAAAAAAAATCATTGATTCTTGGCAGCGTCTTATTTCTAAGAAAAAGTAAAATAGCTGGAGTATGTGTGTTCATGTGTTTTAAAAGTAATGCTGATGAGCCAAAAAGTGAATTTATCATAAATATTTTGAAGAATTTTTCCTACTCAGATTTTGTTTAAAAGGAAAATACATTTTTAAATAGTTAGAGTCTTTCAGGACATTTAAAAGTAGAGTTTTAAATCATTTGCCAATGTTTATTCTGTTTAAATCAACTATGCTTTTCCATTTATGCTATAATCTAAATGTTCATGCATTAAATCTTAATAACAATTTCTAAATAATTGTGTGATATGAAACCTGTTCTGACCACTTTAGCAAGACAGAGATGGGTTTCAAATAAGGAGAATAAAAGTTGGAGTAGGAAGAATATTCTGTGAAGGTATAATTAACTTGGATTTTGCCATGAAGGAATAACCTTTTTTTTCCTCTTCAGATATAAAAATGGTTTTATATTCTCATTCTTTTGGGAATCTGATCAGTCATCTTGTTACAGTCCCTAATTGGAATCCTTGTCTTTCAGTTGTCACATTCTGTTAGTGAGAGCACTGGATCTGAACATATAGACAGGGGTACGGCACAAATAACGCCCCTACTTTATTACAAAATCATAAGCATGTAATTCTGTAATATAACAATATCACATTCAAGCATACTATATGACATTTTAGATGAAATGTTCAAATTAAAACTATAAATTATTACACCCATATTATTACCCTACCAACCACACTCAAGCGGATATTACTTCTGCAGGACCCTTTAAAAGACATAAAGCGAAAGTACAGCTAACCACCTCAGCAACACAGAAGGGATCTGCCATCTCCCTCATTATTCAGATCAGAGACCAACAAGTGGAGGCCCTTTACTGATTGCTGTAGATTGAAAAGCCTAGCATTTTTTCTTCCAAATCTATTATGCTTACTACATTTTCTGCATGCGCTTAATATAGCTTAAAATTATGGTCCTAGAGAAATAAAAAGTTTATTTTTTTTGTAATATATGCTTTTTTAGATAAGTATATAAAATTTATTATTAATTAACTAATATTTAATAAAATCTTATCTTTTACATTTACTATTTTTCTTAATCTGCCTGGGCTGCCATAACAAAATACCACAGACTGGGTAGCTTAAACAACAAAAAAACTATTTCTCACAGTTCTGGAGACTGGAAAGTCCAAGATCAAGGTGCCAGCAAGGTAGGTTTTATTCTGTGACCTCTTCTCTTGATTTGCAGGTGGCCACCATCTCACTGTGTGCTCACGTGACCTTCTCCTTGTGCACTAGTAGAGAGCTCTGTAGACTCCCTCTTCTTATAAGAACATCAATCCTGTTGGGTTAAGGCTTCTCTCTAATGACCACATTTAACCTTAATTGTTTTCTTAAAGGCCCCGTATCCAAATACAGTCACACTGCAGGTCAGGGCTTCAACATATTAAATTGGGGTGGACACAAACATTCAGTCCACATAAATATTTTTATTAGATTTTGTATGCCAGTATTCATCAATTAAAAGAGAAAGTGTTTTGCTTGGATACTATTGAGGAGGTTATAAGAGAATGCTCTGCAGAAAAGTACTGTTTACACTAATCTGTAGAGAGTTCTCATGTACCAATCTAACAGCAGCAAAATTTCTGCCCTGTTATCCAAAACCCAAGTGTTCACACCAAAAAAAGTTGATATGCCATACCTCCTGGTGTTACTAACCTAATACTGATACCTACTAATTCTATTTATTTAATATCATGTAATTTTAGAAAAGACGTCAAGAGTTGTCGAACATGAGATCTTTAAATGACAGGAAAAGCATTCTGTTTAAAGTTGCTTCACTGTCTAAGCATAAACATACAATAAGAAAGACTCTATCCTTGGCTCCTCTCTTCCTCTGCCTTATTTTTAAACTCACTGTCCGTTCCCCATGTCTCCCTTCTGAATTTGACCAAGTTCAGACTCAATTTTCAAGTATTATCTTTACAGTGGAGGGAAGAGTACTAGCCATGGTTCAACCAAAAAAGTAGAACGGGAAGGAGATCATGTTGACAAGCACATAGATGTCTGTTTGCTTATGTAATTGCGGCGGCTGGAAGAACAGGTAGGAAGCCCGCTGGGCTGTCAGGCAGGAAGGGAAGATCAGGAGCCAGCAGCAACCCCATTGTCAGGACCTAGAACAGTTTGTTCACAGTTCCTCACTCAGGGAAGGCCTGAGCATATATTAAAGGCCTTTTAACTGACCAGTTCAGGCCCACACAAGATAACCTTCTGTTTGATGAACTTAACTGATTAAAGGCTTTAATCACTTCTGCAAAATTCCTTCACAGAGCAACCTGTTAGTTTTCAGTTTCCTGGGAGCAATTGTGTGCATGCTACAAAATGGTTTTAACTCCCCCGACTCTTCCACTTATACTCATGTAACAATCTTAAACTGGCTATTAAAACTCTGGTTTTTAATTTCCACATTTGTGAAATGAGAACAACATCGGTATTACTGAATTTCTGTGAGGATTAAAAACGTATTAAAAATGATAATTACTGTTATTAACTCATCCTTTTCAGAGAAATTTGATTTATATTAACTAATTCAATTCTCGTTGTTAATCCTATAGTGTTTAGTATAAGTTCTTTCTTATTGAAATCAGAAAAATTTAACAATTATATAGCAATAAGAAGCAAATAAATGGCAATAAAAATCAATTGCCAAAAAGGAAAAGGTTTAAGAATTGTATTTATAAAATACGGAACTTGAGCAACTATTAAGTATATAAAACACAGATTCCTAGAAAATAATTTTTACTTTGAAAACTACTTTAGAGTTTATATTTTCAGAAATACAATGTTAACCGTATATTTATAATATAGTTTCCTTTATAAATTATACATTTACAAATGTTTCACACATACCCTTTCTTTTTTATCTTTTGTAATATATTTCCTTCTTATATAAAACATGCCATTTTATGCAAAAAAGGAAATAAGAGAAACAGTAGATTTGATGTAATGAAAATCATAGTTTTAATTAAAATATTAGCTCACCATCAGGTTTTCCCAGGGAGACAGTAGCTAAAGAATAAGCCACCTCTCAACCTTTCCCCAGCTTCCCTCCCAACAAACAAACATACATAGAGTTTTATTACTGTGTTTTAAAATATCACACCTGATGCCTTGCCCCAAACCAAAAAATTGAATGATATTTCAAAACTGCCAAAAGCTATCTTATTTTAAGATAAAAGGAGCATAGTATATAGCTGGAACATGAGACAATGGTGTGAAAGATATTGTAGAAAATGTATTCTCTCTTTAGGAGGAAAATGTTAACTTTATTCTGCATGGGTGGATTTACATGTTCAAAGCGAAAGAGGAAAGTGGCTCTCTTAAGGAGCAAAGGGTACAAATTCACATTTTTTTTATTCTCAATATTCTATGACTCAGCTATAGGTGAGTTGCTGATATCAGATTGATTTTATCATCTAGAGTAATTCAAAAAGCTTGATTAAATGCAAGCAAAAAGTAAATGAGGACATCAGAGAACAACCAAGGCAGCCAAATCTTATGGGACCCAGCTCTAAGAGAGCAAGAAAGGCATCAAAATGAGCCCTGCGTTTGTACCACTTTTTTCCCTCAGCAGATTTGCCGGTAAACTGACAATGGAGGGAGGTCAAACAGAAAGGGTGACAAGGAGCAGGCAGCAGTCTCACTGACCCAAGGAGATGGAAATTGGTACTCAGGGCTACCAAAGTAGCTGGGACCAGAGAGACCAATATCTTGAAGGAAAAGGAATGAGCCCAATGTCCTGACTGCAATTGCCTCCCAATTCATTTACTGATTTCTAAGCTCTCTGTGCTTTAGACACCAAGAAGAAAGCAACGGGTAAGAAGCTAAAACACTAAGCAGAGATCGGAAGTCTCAAAGTCCTAGGGAAGCAAATATTAGAACTTAGGGGCTGTGTAGCAAGAGGGGAATGGTAAAAAAAAAAACCAAAAAAACCAAAAACCAAAAACTAAGTTTTCTGTTAAGAGGCCTGAAAGATCTGCCTTGTGAATGAGGAGCAATGCAGAAATAAGTCAGTAGTCAAAATGGCTGAAACCAAGGTGTTGTAACCAAGGATTCATTGGCCAAGGGCCGAGCTGCTACGCTGCACCATGTCCACACGGCCTGAACACATTTCAGCCAATGGCTTAGCACTGCAGGGAAACAGAGGCAGGTTCATTTCTGGTAACTATGAAACTCTTCTGACACAAGTACCGGACCTTGACCCAAATACTCACCAACAGCCTTGCTGAACCTTCCTTAGTCTGCAGGATACCCTCTCTCTTTTACTTGGGGTCTGACTCTCCCATCATGGCCTGATAGCTCTCTTAGCCTCTCCAGGTCCTTTGCCCATTTTGTCTCATAGGCATTTCTAGGATAAAATCCTTTCACGATTATTCCTGCTTTGGTGTCTGTGACTTGGAGACAATCAGTGGAGATACTGAAGGCTATTAACAAGAAGTTACTAGCTAAGTAGGAGAGCCAAAGAACTGCTCTGCTCTGTTAGGCTGTGGTAGCTTACATGGAGCCCCTTATCACCTACGTTGGGAGGACAGACACAGCAGAATGGCAGGCTAAAGACTTACTTATTGGAGTTGCACCATTCCAAAGAAGTTTCAAAACAGCCGCAGTAGTTCTGTTAGGCGAAGGTCATGGCCCTAGTGAATAAAACTTGAGATCCTAAAACATGAAGTAGAGATATCTGGATTGGTTCTTCTGAACATGTAGACTCTGCCACACCCCTGAGCCCTCCAGGCTTGGAAAAGAAGTAGCTCATCCTTCCCTTGCAAGAGCTAGCACTTCTGCTGTGCTAGAAGATGCTGCAGGAACTTCTCTACGAGACATCGGGGTGTCCTGAGGGGTTAGTCCAACCTCCTCTCATGGCTTCTAGGCTGAAAACTAGGGTTCAATTCCAGCATATTCTGGCAGGAATGTGCTAGCCCTCAGAAAACAGCATTAGATAGGTAGGTAGGTAGGTAGGTAGGTAGAGAGATAGATAGATGGATAGCTAGGCAAGAATGTAACTGAGTCCTGTGAATACTCCTGGGATTGAATTCTTATGGTGCTTGATAAAAGGAGATAGAATAAAACTAAATAAGCAAGAATTTTTTACTTAGGTGAACTTTCTTGGGACATGGGACTTAATGCCCTAGCTAGGATGCCTGAGCATGGAGCAAACTCACTGCTGCGCTCTTAAAAGTCAAGAATATAGAAGGCAAACTCTCAGCAAAATATAAATGCCTGAATTGTCCTGTCAGGTGGTGTAGGAAGAAAAAAAGAGGCTGAGAGAAATGGGAATGCTAGAATGGATATCTTATGCAAGGCTGGAAATCCATCTGAGGATTATGTTCCATGAAAGGGCTCAGAGGTGAACACATTTACCAAGGCCATCAGCCACACACTGGTATGAGAAAAACAAAAATCACTAAGAAATTTGGTAGTTCTCCTCTGCAAGTTAGAAATGAAGGGAAGGAAAGGGTCAAGTCAAGGAACATGTATAAAGGACCCATGGACAAAACCAAAGTGGGAAAGGATTGAGGGGGGGGAGGGGGGCAGGGGAAAGTGGTGATGTGAAGGTGGAGACAAATGTTTATGAACAATTGAAAAATAAAATAAAATAATAAAATAAAACAAAACAAAATAAAATAAAATAAAAAGAAATGACAGGAGGAGA
The DNA here is from genome assembly GCF_021234165.1 of Pteronotus mesoamericanus. NCBI lineage: Eukaryota > Metazoa > Chordata > Mammalia > Chiroptera > Mormoopidae > Pteronotus > Pteronotus mesoamericanus. Next base: position 22,970,707 of record NW_026555310.1, read on the forward strand.
AACAGTCACAGGGCTGGGCTCATTAACATCCATAGGGACGACAAGGGGTTCCCTCATTCCAACAATAGAGTTGAGGTGGCAGGGTTTAACTACAATAAACTGGGAGGCTGCAATTACCATGATGACCTGAGCTAGCATGATGAAAATGAGCTGAGGAGGAGCCAAGCAGGCTTGACCCAAAGGGAAATGTATAAATGATTAACAAATATGGCGTCCCTATGAGGAAAAGGGCAGCCAGCAAAGGTTTTGCTCAAAATCAATAGTAACAAAAGACCAAGAACGGAGCAATAAGAAGTTGAAGAAAATTGCATGAATAAAATATCAGAACTCCTTGCTTGGTTATCAGATCTGAGACAATTTTCATATTTGGAACCCGTTGACTGCGTTCCAGGGATACCTAGGAGAAAAGATTCTCTAATATCATGGGAAATATGTACATTGTTACAATTCCCATAGGCCTTTCAAAAGGAAAAGGGAACATTCCTTTCCCAGAAGGACCTACGGTTAGTCACTCAGATGACTTTACACAAGAAGAAGGGTGAATCACCAGACATTTCAAGAACTATGGGACATTAAACACTTGTGAGTTTACTGTCTGCAACGCTTTGCAGCTCCAGAATCCAGCAATTGTCCTGAGAAGAAAATCAGCCACATGATTGCTGTATTACAAATTTAAGTCTCTCAATTTAGTCCCTCCAGTGTTAATTTCCTCAGCTGCTTCTGATATTGACAAACCCATCATCATTTTATCTGGCTTTCCCATTTGTTCTTAACAAGAGAAATGTTCTTTACTTAGGATAAAGTCTCATTCAGCATTTTACCATCTTCTGGAATAATGTAATTCTTTTAATCTCTTTTTCAATAAATAATTACTTAATGGCTAGTGTAGCACAGTATAAGATCAGAATCAGGGAAAATCCTAAAAATCTACCAACTAGAAAAAAGAAGGAAATAGTTTTTATTTATGCACATCATATAACAAACCCTGCAGTGTTCTTTATACTCCAGGCAATACTCCTATCTCCTTCTCCCTCATCTCCAATATTTACAACCTAATACCTATAATTTTTTAAGACTGTCAAGCTTAATTCTATTATGTTATTATCAAGGTTCACATCAGCAACAATAAGCTCTTGACTCCTAGATTATCACCCATCTCTTGGATCCCAAATCCATGCTTTGTTGATCTTCTAACCTAACCTCTCTCCTGTCATCTTCCAATCCCTGAAATCCCATGAGGCCCTCTGAGCTAAATGGTCAGTAACCAGAAAAATACCCTATATCTTCAAATATAGTAAGTCTTCACTTAAAGTTGTCAATAGGTTCTTGGAGCTGCAGCACAATGGCGTGTAACAACATTGATTTTTGCCACAGTCTAATTGATATAAAGAAGAGTTAAGTTAATCCAGCATTTCATCAGCCTTATAATAATGAAATTAAGTGAAAAGATATTGTATTCGAGGACCTTTTCTATGTCAGTGAAGTTTCCATTCACCCTTTTACTCCAACTGTTGAATGCCTCTTCCTTGCAGACACCAATTCCCACTCAGACCTCTAACAGGAGCTAGTTTCTGTCCCACAGTCCTAGCACCCCGAGGTGTGGAGGCTGGTGGTGTTCTTCAAAGGACAATTTTTGTCTCTTCTCCCTCTCTCTGCCCTAAACCCACCCCGATTAGAATTTTATGATATCAGCACATGCAACTTGGTCTCCTCCTTATTCCAGTCATCTCAGTTCTCTCCAGTTACTGACCAATTGCTCTGCTCTTATTGAGACATAGGAGCTTATGTGTGAGGCACCCCACACCACTTTGTTGTAAACTGCACACATGCACTAACACTCCATGCCATTTTATCTTACTCATTTGTGTTATCCCCATTGACGTAGTATCTATTAAATTTTTTTTATTCTGTCTTCCTACCCTAGAATGTACCTTTTGTGATGAAAGAATTTTTCTCTATTTTGTTTATTGTTCTATCTCCAGTATTTAGAACCAGAACTAACACATGGTAGGGACTCCAGAAAATTTAATTATTGGTCAGAAGAAGTAACAAAACCTTAAGGATATACAGCCATTTTGAGTGTATCCAAGGAGAGATATACCACTGTAAGCCTAGTGGGATTTTCAATGAATAGATGAATTTGATATAATGAACATATTGAAATAAAAAATATTTCTCAGACCACATTTTTCAAGTGAAGCCTTTTGAGAAGGGGCATACTCCCTCCTTTTTTAACCAATGGGTCTCAGAAGATGCAGCTTTACAACTCTTAACTATAAACAAATGTTGTCTGTTCAGTTTTTATGTGTTTGTTCTTATTAATAAGCTCTCTCTTAATCTGTAAATGTTAAGTTATTTTTCACGCATTCAGCGGCTACTTATTTGCCAGGCACTGTGCTAGTTTTGGGGGACATAGGGTTCCTACTCTCAGGAAACTTACAATTGCATTTTTTCCAGTGTATAACACCACATTTTACCCCTAGCTTTAGTAATGTCATGTACGGTTATGTGGTTATTTGTGGAACTCCTGATACATATATCATTGACCTTAGCTACTTTGGGTCTAGCCCAAAATAAACACCCAAAAACAGATACTGTGACCTAATATAAATGCATTTTGGGACCGATGACCTGAATTTTATTTCCTATAATGTTATTAACATTTGTAGTAGATCAGAGGGTCTCCATTGTCTTGGTGTATCTGTAAGAAAAAGTGAATAATCCCTATTCAATGCAAATATTATTATGAGGATACTATAATAGTTAATAAAATGTTTTAAAAACTTAATGTACTATTTACATTTTATCTCAATTGGGAGGAGACACTGTGTGATGTGAAAAAGACATAGCCTTAGAAGGAGACAGACTGGGGATCAAATCCTAGCCCTGGGACTCAGCAAAAGATGGAAACAATGTCATTTAATTTATAAAGTTAATGTGGGAATTAGAATTGACATATTTAAAAAGCCTAGCACCTAACACAGGATCAGTGAACACAGCAAATGCCATCATCAGCTCTTTTTATTTAGTGTAATATTTTGGCACCTAACTATTAGAATCACTTTTCTTCCATTTTTTTATGTATCTCAGTTTTTAAATCTGTAGAATGGGGAAAAATATAGTATAGGACTCTTTCAAAAGGCTTTCTCAGAAGCATTATTAATAGGCTGTAATTCTTAGGCAAAAGTCACTATTATCTCATCCTTGAGGGCAGCGTTTTGATGTTTTTTATTAGATTTCTGTATGATCAATTCTAAGAGACAGACAAATCACATCTAGGAAAAGCTCTTCAGGGCAGGACACCAGAGAAAAATAAGAATAATGAGGTAATACAAACTGTAAAGTAAACCAGGCAAAGGGCCAAGAATATTCATGCAAAGGGAGACTGGAGACAATCAGCTCTCATGTACTTTCAGCTTCCAGCTCCTTTCAGAGGCAGGAGACAGAGAACACTCTTCTCTAGCAATTTTGAAAAGGCAAAGCCAAACAAACCCCCTCACTTCCACTGTCCTTAGAGGACATGCCTTCACACTTCACTGTTGGCCTCAGATCACTGCCTCTATTGACATCCTCTAGTCACACAGTGGAGATGTTTACAGTTTGTGGAAACTTCAATTCTGTTCTTCATTAATCTAGTGTCAAGGTTATTCTCTTAAGCAAATGAAAGCAAAATAATGAAATTTTCAAGTCACTTTATCACAGTTGGTTTGTACAGGTTTTGTGCCTTCACTTGAAGTTCCCAGAACTTGGAGGATTCTCTTTCTCTCTCTTCTCAAGTACTTTTGGTCTCTTGAAATGAAGAAAGTAAGCTTTATATTATAACAGCTAGAAATTAGCTGATGTTTGAGCATGCTCTAAAGCTGTGTGAGGCCATTATTGCATTCTGCATTTTCACTAGTGGTTCTTTATACATTTTGAAGGCCCAGACCAACAATGTGTTCCTAAATCTATCATTTAATGATTAAGAAACAAAGTGACCTACTTTTCTCATGAACCATGGAGTATTGGTTCCATGAATACATTCCACGAATCAATACTCCATGAACAAATTGACAAACTCAGTTGCATCCCCCGCTTAAGGATTTTATTGATTTCATGGCACTTCACATTAAAACCAATGTGTGAGGATTTAGGTCACATTTTGATAATTCAATCCACAGAAACCTAAAATTTTTTTACGCTCTGGTCATATCTGAACATTCAAGAGTATAACAAAGAGTCATACTGTTCTAGATCACGTGCTCAAAATGTAATTTATTGTTGTAAAACTAAAATTTTACTGGTGCTCTTATGAGTTATATGATTACCATGAAACAGTACCACAAATAGGATCAGAAACATAACTGACAGATGATAGATGGATAGACAGATGATAGGTAGGTAGATAGATAGATAGATCGATCGATCGATAGACAGATAATAGAGCAAGAGCAGAGAGGGATTTTGGGGTACTTTTGACAATCCAATATGAAGTCACTGTCAGCCAAGGCAGTTATGTCAAATGCTTTGTCAGGACTGAGGTAATGAGATATAATGAGAATACCCTTAGGAGGATCCAGAATGCCCAAAATCACAAGTCTGCACACTTGGATAAGGACTCCATCTGGACACCAATATGAACGGGACCACCTAAAACTGGAGCTTGGCTGTACCATGGGTCATGCTTGGAGCCCTGCCAGACTTCCACTCCACCAGACCTGTGCTGCTACTGTAGCCACCTGGCTTGAGACTGACTCCCTCCACTTCACCTACAGATGCTCCCAGTGACTGGCACAGCCCACTGGACCCTTGACCTGCTTGCTTCTGTTGAGTAAGTCCCCCTCTCTGTGTGTAACTTGCGAGTGACTAGGGAAGTCTCCCCTAATAAACCAGGCCTTTTGGGGGATGCTTCCCTGCTCATGACAGATAGATAGACAGACTGATAGGCAAATAGAAATATTTTTAATATTGCAAAAGCAGTTTACTACCACAAAAATTGGGAACTTTTGATTCCTGACATATGGCATTTGATATTTTTCAATAGGTAAGTTTGATATTTAAATTTGGTTTTGTTCTTTGCCTGGTTATTTTAGGGGTTTGTCTGTACACTAGTCATTTGCAGCCAGCCAAATGATTACTTGTTTTTTGTTGTTGATTTTTTTTTTTTATAGATTCAGAGTTAAAGAGATTTTTTCTCTCATCCATCTCTTGCCCTGTCTTTGTGGTCCAATGACCTTTGAGCCAATCAATTTTTCCTCCAGAGTCATGGCTTTCTTTATCTAGTTATCATACTTAAAATCTTTGGGGCCAAATACGATTTTCTAAAAAGTGGTACTCATGAAATATTTTCTCACTAGAACAGAGGAGGGCTATGGTTTTTCTACCAAGCTATGGAGAATTTTCCTCTGCTGCTTTCAGAAGGAAAAACTGGGGATCTCAGGGTTTCCTTTGTCTGGCTGTGATCACTCACATATTGCTAATGGCCCGAGGCACGCATATATTTCAGGGAGCTCTCCAGCCTTCTCTTGAACTAATTCCTTCCAGAGCCTCCGTTCAAGTGTGACTCATCACTTCACAAAGCCTCCGCCTCCCTGCACTTCCCCTGCCAAATGTGGAGGGAACGTCTTTCCCACTGGATTCTTGCCATTTCTTTCATACATTTGACGTAATCCTCTTTCCCATTGTTTTTGTGCGCTGGCTGTGTAAAATCGCAGGCCAAAAAAGTAGAACGGGATCTTCAAAACCTAGAAGACAATGCTGATATGTCTTCCATTATCCTGGGGTATTCTTTGGCCATGAAAAGCTCTACTAGTTTGACTAGGGAGTTCTAGTTTAGTTCTGTTTCTTTATGTGTTTATTTTGGTGGAAAAGTAGGGTGTTGTGTGACTTCATATGATTCCGAATAGTGGGAGAAATTAGAGGAGACATTAAAAATATAACATATGCTGGAAAAATAAAGAACTTTTTTTTTAATCTTTATTTTAACAGTACAGAGGCCTTCTAATTTTTATACCTATATTGCCATGAATTTATAAGGAATGGGTTCCAGCAGCTCAGGATCCTTCCCATTGGCTCTCGCGAAGTGTGCCTCTCTGGGTGGAGCAGGCTGGCGCTTCAACTGAACCCAGGCACCTTTCTCTTTGGCACCTTTCTTTTTCTTATCATTTGCCTTCATATGTTTCAAGAAACTATCTCGGCTCTTAAAGAGAGCTTAACATGCTCGGTATGTACATTAATTCTCCTGGCAAGAATCTTGTCCTTAACTCATTTGTTTACAACAATGCCCATTGCATGCCAGGTGATATTGCAGACTCTTCCAGGTTTGCCATGGTAACATCTGTGGGGCTTTCCTTTGTGGACACTGCCCATTCCTGCGATGTTTACAACGTCACCTTTCTTGTAGACTGGCAGGTATGTGGCCAAAGGAAAAACTCCATATTTTCTAAAAGGCCTAGAGAACAGATAGTGGTGCCTTCCTCTCTTTTTCTTAGTCATTTGGATAAATTACTGGAAGATGGTGGTTCCAGTGGAAAAGAAGAAAATTTTAAAATTAAAAAAATTGACCATTTTTAGTCATATTTACCATCTGAGCACACTGTAGGCCTTAATAGAGGTTTCATGGCAACAGAAATATTCCTCACATTCACCTCTGCCTGAACTTTAATCCATCAATTATCCCCACTCTGCTCAGTAGTGTCAACCTTTCCCTCTCACCGGGCACTTTTCCCTTAACCTGTAAACTGACTTGAGTCTCTTCCATTTTAACAATCAATACTTTTTCACCTTTGTCTCCAGTCTAGCACCTTCTCCTTTTTAACTTTTTTTTTATAATACTTCAGTTTCTAGAACAAGCAATCTGTACAAACTGTCTCTACTTTGTAATAGTCAGTCTTTCCCTTATTGATTACCATCCCTCCATCCCTACATTATTGCTATTCTAAAGTGAGCTTCTATATTGCTAATTCCAATTTTATTAGTCAGTACTCTGGGATAAAAGTGATTGAGAAGTCAATTCAAGCTGGGTTTAAAAAAATTATTTGTATTTATGGTGATTATTTTTATTCAGCTCATTTACCTAAAAAGTTTGTAGAGCTAACTTCAGGTACAGGTGAACCAGGACTTACTTGTCACATTTCTGACTCTGCCTCCTTCTACTTTAGCTTTACTCCTTGGCCAGCTCATGCTTTGTGGTGGTAAAAATGACAAGGATCTCTAGACTCACATTCGCACTGCTATAAATCTAGTAGAAAAAAAGGTTTGATCATATCTCCCATATAGTTTTCAGAGTTAACTTTGGTGGACTCAGAATAAGTTATATAGCCACTGCTAAGCCATATAGTCCATGGGGCTGCAACATTCTGATAGATTAAGGCTTATGCCATATGAATCAACTTTGGAATCAAACATGGCTCTGAATTTCAGCTGTAATAGTGTTTATTAGTAGTAAAAAATATAATTACACTTTATAGCTGTCATCTTGTCCTTATAATAATCATATTAAGTTACAAGTTAGACATTACGAAGATGATATATGTTAGAATTTAAGTAGTTGTTCCAACTCTAAAAATGAACAAGGTCTAAGATCTGACCTCGAGTTTGTTTAGTTTCAAAATTGTGCTCTTTCACTGCATATTCTGAGATACTATACCTAAAGCCCTCATCAGAAAGCCAGCACATGCTTGACTAACATCAGTTCCTTTTCTTTTCTCTGCATATGCAATTCCGATCATGTCATTTTGTCTTAAAGGGCCCTCCATCATGTGGCCCCTTCCTACTTTAATGGTTTCATCTCTAACCATTTTCCCCCAGGTAATTCTGAATCATTTGTCCTTCCTTCAACATACTACATTCCCCTATTTGTCTGAAATAGTCAATATAAAATGTATTTATTCCTGCCTGGCTTTCTCAGTTCATGGCAAATTATTCATTTTTCAATCTGACCTCCAGAATTTACTTCCTCCTATGTTCTCTGCAGTTCATGCATATCCTTATTATGGAAATTATTATATTGTAGTAGTTCCTATATGGTCTTCCATCATGCTGTGAAATTTTCAAGTCAAGCCTATGGATCAGCTGATTTTCTTTTCATATCCACGGTGACACAGTGCAGGTGCTATCCAAATGTTCATTGAATGAACGTACATACAAAGAAATGAATTCCTTTTTCTCAAATTGGCACATAGTCCCTATCCCAGCATAAACTTTGTTAGACACAAGAAAAACTATTCTTGATGCCCCCTTTTCCTTCCATCCAGTTGATGTTGATATAACTTCCTTAAATAATCTTCACTCTTGTGCTCATTCCTCTATCTCTATTGCTGGAGCTACTCCTTTAGTCTAGATCTTCACCATTGCCTGGAATATGGAAAGAGTCTTCCTTCCTTCTATGTGGATGTTGCTACATACCATATTCTACATGGCTGCAAGAATGATATAACCAATATAAACAAGAAATCCTTCTATAAGTTTCTATTCTCTTGAGAACAGACTCCAGACTTCTAAAATGACAAAGCTTTTCCAAACTGCCTTCATCAACCACTTCGGTGATTTTCTCTTTGTTATTCCCACACCCACATCTTCATTCCAGTCACATTATTGAAAAAAATAACCAATTTAAACCATCCTGCATGCACCTATCATTTCAAGTCTATTCACTTTTCTTGTGTTGCTGCCTTCATCTGGAGCACTGCCTCACTTTGGACACTTTCCAAGTACAAGCTCATAATCATCATAATCACCCCTTTATCTATGAACACTTGTCAGATACTCCTACACATGACTGCTTCTTTCCTTCTCCCCAGAGGTAATACTTTCATTTTTTTTAAAAAAACCCCAAACTTTTAATACAACTCTTGTATTTATTTATTCTATCTTTCTTACTCCATGGTAAACCTCTTGATAGCAGGGACTGTGTCTTATTCATCTCTTGTTTCCTGGCACCTAGCCAGTGCTCAGAATATAAATATTTGGTGGTTGTACTGAAAAAGGAAAAAAGAAAAGATAAAAATACAGAAAGAATTAAGTCTCTTTTCAATGCCTCTGAGATGCAATGCCTCAGAGGAAAATCTCTGAAAGAATAAAGGAGAAGAAAACTCTTGTCTACATAAAAATTGCTTTTGCAACAATAGCACCTATTGCAATGTAGTGAAGTATATATGTGCATACACTATTTGGTCTTGAGTTTTCTCTTGCAAGGTTTTAATTATACCAGGAATAACCTTTCGATTTGCTGGCTCAAAAAACATTGGCAATTCTGGGAAATAAAATCTAAGAAGTTTACATTCTTATTCTATGTGCTAACAAAAAATGAATTTGAATAAATAAATTATTTTTGTTAAATATGTATTTCCTCCCCAATAGTTGTCTTGATTCTTAATGAAAAACAAGTACAAACTTATCAAAAATATTTTCGATCTTAAAGTAGATACTAATTATTTTACTATTTTCCCTATTTATATTTTTCCTACATCTAGCAGGTGCTCATTAAATAAATCTCCAGCCTTTTTTAGCTTTTCTTCTCTCTTCCTTGCTTTTCATTTAAATTTTCTAAATGAGTGGTTTAACCAATACTTCCAGTGTCTGCACACCAAGTATCTTAATACCCTGCTATCAGTATAACATTTACTACCTTATTCTACTGAAATTGCACCAGCAAAGTAATCAAAAACCTTTAACAGTATTTATTGAAAAACCATTATTGTGGAGGATTTATGAAATTTTTGCTAATAATCCTGGAGTCAACAAGTTGTATGGCTTTTTTCCCTTCTTTTTAAAATCTATTTTTGGATTTAACAACCTTGAATTTATTTTCCAGAAAATCTTTGCTCTTTTAGCATTAATGATAGTACTTTCTTGGCTGATGGAAGGCTGTGATTCCTAACTGGGGGGATGCCTGTGAGGACTGACTCTATTGCTTCTAGCCTGACAAATTTAATTCTACCATTGGTACTAAGCCCAAAGTCCCAAGTATCAGAGAGATAAAGGGTGAGTTCAGTGATGCTGGATTGTTTCACAAGGAAGTAGAGCTCCCTACTCGGATACTGAACTCCAGAGCATCAAAAGGTCACCCAGATATTTGGTAACTGAGAACCACAGTACTGAACAGAAGCTTTATTCTTTTATTCTTCTTTGTTCTCTCTGGTAGCCTTTTGTTGTTGAATAAGAGGTCATGAGGAAACCATACAAACTTACTGTGTCTCATTTGAAAAGTGGACTTAATATATATTCAACAAATTAAATGATAGTTTATGCTACATTATTTTTTAAAATATGATACTCCTTAGAAGCAAATTTAAGTCAGTTTTGTGTTTTTCTATACATATATTTTAAAGGAAAACCCTCTGAGACAGAGCATACATATTATTTGTATCTAAACACATATAAATATATAGATTATTATTTATGGTCCTATAGTAGTGATCAAAATATGTATTTAAAAACTAAGTTTTTTAGTTAATTTTTGAAATGATCAAAAGATATGTGATATCTATGTTATATACTCTATATCTTGTACATACCCATACACACACAAATATCTCTGTATGACAAATGATCTTAGAATAGTTTTTAAATATAACATCCAAAATATATTAAGTATTATAGCTATGAAAATGTTGTTAAGTATGCATAAACAATTCAAAATAGATATCACAAATACCTATCTGAGGAACACTTCTAATCATTTCTGGTTTGGTGTTGCCAAATTCAATTTTATTTTTGTTCATATAAACTCTTAAAACTTAAAAAATAGAAATACATCTTTTTTTTGAATTGCTAATATAGTCAATTAAATTTCTAAACTTCAAAAGTAGTATTTCTTATTCCCTAGTGTTCCCACTAATAACACATTGGAGAAATATCATAAAATAATTTGACTATTTGGTGTTCTGTAGACTAAAAAAGTCAGTTAAACTGAATTAAACATTTTGAAACCTCATTTATGTTAAACTGATTTACTACTGATGCTTTATGTGTTCTTATCTCTCAAATCTCCTCCAGCAAAGCAAATCCTTTGGTTTAAACTAGGTAGTTGTAAATGTAGCTGTCACATTCTTTTAAAAGTGCTTCAAAACATAGTTCATTTTAATTTTACTTTTTAGGTAGTTTGGCTTCAAATGCTAACAAAAGAGACTGCTTTACTTACACTGGAAGCTACTTGCTTAAAACTGTGCTTATTAACCTGAGTACAAATAAGTAATTGTGTGTTCAATTTTACATGCTCAAAGAAAAAGTAGAGTCAGGAAGAATTATCAACATGAAATTAGAGCTAAATTTCACATCAAAACATTGCTAGTTTCCTGTGAAAATCCACTTCTAAAATGAATGTAACAACAGCACACGAATCCACACATTAACATGAATATTCACTGACAGGGCACATTCCCAATTTAGTTTTAAAGGAACCATGGGGAACACTTTATAGGCTCATGACCATGAGTAAAGGCAATAGATAGGGCAGTTCATTATTTGGGAGCAGGTAGAACATAATCTGAAATTGCAGTGTTTTCATGATTTCAGCAAAGACAAAGTATGCCCTATGTATATTTCATGGTAAGTTGGAGTTGAGCCAAAGTACACAGCACTGGAGTTTGAGGGTTAAATCATCATATACTATCGACCTGAACAACACGGTGATTCAAGTCATTGGCCCTGAAAGCAATTTAGAAAGAAACTCAAGTAAAGCTCTTAGAACAAGTCCATCACTGTTTTTAGAAAAGTAAAAATGTTGGAATTTAGTTTTTCAGAGGAACTCTGAAGTATACATGGAAACAACTGCAATGTCTAATTATTAAAATTAAGTTTCTTTAGACTCATAGATAGCAGGATGACAGCTACTGGGGTGGGGGGTTCGGGGTAGAGGGACCGAATAAAAGGAGAAAGGACTCACGCACAAGGAAGACAGGGCCGTGGTTGCAGGGGAGAGGGGCTACACGGGGGATAAGTGGTGATGGAAAAATACAATAAAAATACATAAACAAACATAAAAAAGTTTCTTTAATAATAGGTCATTTAGATCTTTTAGAGGTAGGTTTCTGCTATATATTTAAACCACTTATTTCTAACTTTGTAAAAAGCAGCATAAAATCCATCCAAGTTAGTCAGTCCTTAACTCCAAAACAAGCTGAATGTTGAAAACATAATTTTTTTATTTTTAAAATATTTTATAAATTCAAATTCATATTTAAATAGAATTCAGTCTTGCTCAGAAAGTCTGAGAAGTCTTGGCTTAATAACTATTTTCTTAAGTCTAATGGGAAGTAACTGGAACGTTCTACAAATGGCTGATGGTAATCAAATAAATGCACCTATTAAAAATACATGTACCTATAGTTGTGAGGGATCTTGTTATTCATCATTGAAAACCCTTTTTTAACAACTACATTTGGTTTCCCACAATCATTCATGCTAACAAACATCCTAACCAAAAGTAGACAAATATTTCCATCCTGTATTAAGCGATATTTTAAAGGCCTGGGCCTGATAATGAAGTGAAAAACATTTACTGGCATACCAAGGTGGTTCAAAAATAGCAATAACCTTTGACAACAAAAAGCTTAGTCAACTCGTAGTAACAGTCATTTTCTGCATTAAAGATGAAATTAACATTACCTTAAAAATCATCAAAAGATGTTGCATACTAAAATGGTATTTACCATAAAATTTACACAGTAAGAAGAATTTCTGGTGCGCATTTGACCTTTACCAAAATGTATAATGGCATAACATTGGAAACTTGAGGCACATCACAATATCCAACTCTGTTTAAATCCTGAAACTGTACATCTTGAAGACACTGAATGTTACAAATGTTTGTTGAAATGTATGTTATTTACCTAGTTTAATCAGCCACTGGTTGTTATCCATTTAAATTTATCTTACTTCTTTGGAAAAAAAAAACAGCATTGTAATAAACATCTGGGGTTATTACCCAACTTACATCAAGCCCTTCCAAACCACCTACTAGTCCACAGGGCTATAACCTTGGGCTTTGCCCTTTGATAAGTAACATAGTAATTATTACAGGTTTTTTAAGTGATAACCTCTGAGAATCAGTGAGAAAAAAATTTTTGCTTTGTAATGCTTGAACTGCAAAACAGAGAAACGTGCTTCATTCATTTCAGTAATAGAATGCAAACAGGGCACATGGATTTCAAGTGCTACAGCATTTGGGCTACAAAGACATCTGTGTTTGGCTCCTGTGCCTTTTGGCAATTATACTTTAAGTATTGATACAATATTTAGAAATCTTGTTGTATTTTCTAAAATACCAACTATATGTGTATAGAAAATTGTTTAAAGCCTATTTCATGGCCCTTAAAAAATAAAGAAAAAATCAAAGCTAATTTACCGGAATATAATCAGGGTCCCTATAATTCAAAGACACAGGTATTACACTTCTACACTTGCCTTGGTTGATGACTGGCTGTGAAGCTGGAAAAGCTGTTTAACTATTTAACTGCCAGGTTCTTGAATTTAACTTCATTAAATATGTGATATAAAGATCAATTAAAAAATACGTATTTAGCGTGTTGAGATCTTCATAAGAAATGGACTGTATGAAATGCTGTAGAAATCAAGGATAAGAAATATGTTAATATATTAGGATAAAGACATATTTACAGAAATACTTTTAAAATAATAGAAATACCTCCAAAAAAATAAAGCAGGCATTCTAACCAAATAGAATATATTTTTATAGAAATATGGAAGAAAACTTAGGGTCTTGATATTCATTTCATGACCACATTTTTCTTTGATGATAATTGTTGCAGGTAAAAAATACATAGAAATTAACACGTAACACCTGGACTCTGAAAACTAAAAAAAAAAAATACACACACACACACACACACACACACAACTATATATATTGCTGGGTGAAAGTAAAGAAGCCCCAAATAATTAGAGACATCTCATTCATGGGTGAAAGGTCTGGACATTAAGACATCAGTTCCTCTCAAATTGATCTATAATTCACAATCATATCAAAATCTCAACAAATTTTCCTTTTATTTTTTGTCATATTTTTGCTGGGACTTGGAAAACATTATAAAACTCATTTACTAATATAAAAAAATAATATAGCCAAAACTACTTGAAAAGGAACAAAATTGGAGGGCTCGTACTATCTGATTTCCAACTTATTATGAAGCTATGATAATCTAAGACACAGTAATCTAAGTATAGCATTGACACCAAAGTAGACAAATATATCAATGGAGCAGAACAGACATCCAGAAATTGACCCACACTCTTATAAACAAATGGTTTTTGACAAAGATGCAAAGGCAATCAGATTTTTCAACAAATGAGCAACATTTGAAAATGCATACCTAAGAAAATTAACTTACATTCATACCTAGTACCATTTCAAAGCTAACTCAAAAGGGATCATAGACTTAAATGTAAAACCTAAAACTATAAAATTTCTAGAAGAAAACATAGGAGAAAAATTTTGTAATCTTGGATTGTCAAAGATTTCTTAGGACAACAAAAGCTTAATCCATATAAGAAAAACTGATAAATTGGGCTTAAAATTAGGAACTTCTCTTTTGTGATCTAATGAAGCTGACAAGTTAGGAAGTGAGATCAACAACTGAAGCAAAAAGATAAAACCAGACTGTGAATCAATGCTATGAGGGCTACATAAAAGAGCTTGTTGAAGGTAAAGGAATCTTGTAATGGGTAGTAAAATGGGAGTCATGATTAATGCTCACTCTTTGGGTTAATTGAAACAGAAGTAAATTTTATTGCTTATTATAATTAATAATACATGAAATATTAAAAGGACTACCTATTTTCTCCTTGTATCTTCTAGTTTTATATGTGGGAAGTGTTTTTTCCACTACAAGTAGAATCTGGATGCCTACTTGATGGGGCCAGGTCATGGCTGCCCAATGTCATAAAAAGTTGCTGGATTGCAAGCCAAATCCACACAGTTCAAAAACATCCCTTCATAATGAATACTAAGCACATGTTACAGACATTTAAATCATTCACGCAGAACTACTTTTCCAGCAGCGAACCAATTATCACTTTGCCTCTTCTGTATTATAATATTCACCAAACACAATTTTATCATAACTTCAAAACTGTTTGTTTATAATTTGGGAACCTACTAATGCATTCCAGTAATCATTACAAAATTTCCTGCCAAGAGTACTACAATCATCAAAGGTACTTTCCTGCATGGATCATGTAAAGCAGTGGATGCCTAACCTATGCTGAGTTAAGTGTCCTTTGTCAGAAAATTCCCATAACCCAGAGATAAAAAGTGAGAGGCCTTAAAAGCCTTGAGCCGCTAACAGCCCTGTTTCCCACCACGAGAATAAGAATAACGACAGAATGAGGCAGCTGAGTCCAGCGAGGCAGAGCCAGGCATTGGAGGGAAAGAGTTATCAGCATTTCTCTCCAGTTTCCCTTGTTATTAAGGCCTAGATGCCTTGATGTTTTTCTCAAAGCAAAGATGCCAAAACTTTCTCGGATTCCACCAGCTTAAGATTTTTGCTTAAACTAGCTTGAGTTATAATTTTTTAAAAATTGCAAAATGTTTGTGAAATAATGACACTTAATATGAAAGAAAATGCATTAACATTCTTTCGCTAAGGTGTTCAACTACCATATAGCTATACTAATTAAATAAGTAGTATTCTAAAGGTGGACTATAGAGACAGATTAACGTAAGAGTATTCAAAGACAAGAATCATACCAAATATGTATCAATGAGAAATAAATTCTTCAAAAAGTGCTACTGTGTCAAGTGCCTCCTTAACTGAAAAACAAGTATGTTCAGATATCTTCTTGACATTGGTACTAAAATAAATTTTAGATGTATTAACATTATTAAGTATGAGAAGACAAAGATAAAAATACTCAAAGGAAATAGAGCTGAGTACATAGTTAAGATGTGGCAAGTCTTTTTAAGCATAAATAAGGACACAGCTAGAAACAAGATAGAATCTTTGGTTTGAATTTGAAAAATTCAAATTCTAAGAGGGGTGGGGAGGACTGGAAGTCATTAGCCAAAGAACATATATGCATATGCGCATAGCCCATGGACACAGGTAACAATGTTGTGAAGGCTGGCATTGGGCACGTGGGGTCTGGGTAGGGAGGGGCAAGGGGAGAATGGGGGGACATCTATAATAGTGTCACCAAAAAAAAGTGTTGATCTAAAATATAAACATACATAAAAATGTTGAAAACATGATTATATACATAAACTAAGACAAAGAACAAATATCCTTGATATAGCAATGCTTTATTAAAAAAAAAAAGACAAACATATGCAGAGAGAAATGGACTAAGAATGTGAGGAGGCAACCTCATCAAAAAAAAAAAAAAAAGAAAAGAAAACAAATCTCCAATAAACTCATGGCAAAAGAGCCAACATCATTAGTAATAAAAGAAAGCACTTTAAACAGGTATATATGTAATTTTCAACTGTAAGATTGATAAAGATGAATAAACAATTACATGCAGTATTTGTGAGGCCATTAATATCTTACATGTTCTTTTCTTAGAGATAAATTCACATTGCTTTCCTGGAGAGCAATCCGGTAACTTAAAACTTAAAATATGTTTAGACTTTTTGACTCAGCTGCTCAACATCTAGGAATTTAATGGAAAGAAATAATTGTGTAAGTCCCTAGGCATAGAAAAACTAAGAGATTCACCAAAAACTTTTTTTTAAATAAAAAATCAAAAAATATAATAAGTACTCAAATGCAGAGGTTTTGTTAAATGAATTACGACAAAATCATTAAAAGTAATAATTTAGATAGATAGTCATTGACATAGGATGACATAAATTATATATTGTTATCTGAAAATGGAAATTTATAGAACAGTATGCTCTTTTTTCTTTTAGGAGTATATATTACATATGTATATATGATATTTGATACCCTATGATTTTAAAGAAGCAAAGAGCCCTTTTTCAGGGAATAAGCTTCATTGCAAATATTAAAATGGTCTCAGTTTCTGCTTACAGTGCATGCTAACAGTTTTATTACTAACATTTTTGCTACAAAGAAAAGTGCACCTGTTCATTCCTCTTAATTCAGATGAATTAGTTGCTGACCTAAGTGAGATGTTAAGCCCTGTGTTAAAATTACAACTCTAGAGAACTGGCATATCTTGTGTGTGAGAATGGCAAACCTTTTCTACATTATCCCATCAGCTCTGACAGGCTCTGTTAAGTTTCAGACTTAAGTCTTTCTAAGTCAGCTAAGAGGATTAAAATATGGACACAGAAACAGTACCCAGCCCTGAGTTTAAAATATCATGCAGGACCAACAATCATTGATTTATTTGCAGCTGCTCTTTGCTGCCTCTTAGTTTTCCCAATCAGGAGGAAAGGGAAGGTATAACTCCACCACCAACTGCCACACCTCCCTTTTAAGGCTGCAGCTAAGCTAACTCAGGGAGGCCAGTTGGGTTAGAGATGGTGGGGACAGGCAATTCTTCCATTCTTATTTTCCTCATCAATTTCCCAACTGTAACCCTCTCTGTTTATCTAGTTTCTCCTGTGTGTTAATACCCATAAGTTTCTGGACTTCTTTTTCCCTCACTCAAATTTCCACTCCATTACTTTTCTCAGGTCCTTTTATTGTCTTGAACTTTGAAGTTGTGAAGAAAAAAAAATTCCCATCTTCACTATCTTCCTCAAACATTTCCCTTTACTTTCTTGCCAACAGAAAATTGTCTATGCCCAGCCCAGCTGCAATAGAAGCAGACACACAGCCCCAGACACCTTTCAAAGAACTGACCAGCCAGCTGAAGGGAGTGTGGTGAGCCTTCCCTTCAGCTGTCAACTCCTTCCTGGTTGGCCACAGCTGAAGAGCCTCCTAGCCTAAAGTCATGCTATTCGGGGTGGAGGGCAGGGAGGGTAGGCTGCTAACTGAGTGAGGTAAGGGTATAAAGGAAAGCTAGTTTGACCTAAATATAGTACACTATGACGGGCTATACTCACTCGGGTGCTCCCTGATCACTTATCAGTTGATGAGATTACATCAGATTTACCTTGCAATATAACTTCTTACTATGCCACATATGGCTTCTTCCCCCTTTCCCTCACAAGTATTGATTCCTAATAAACAACATGCCTTTTGAACTCCATTTCAGTGTCTTCTTCCAGAGATCCCCGATCTGTGACCATTGGTCCTGGTAGTGGTTCAACAGACAGGCAACCATGTGGGATTTGGGAGCTGACATTCAGGACCCTGATGGCAGGTGGAACACAGCCCCTTACACAAGATGGGCGTCCAATTGTTAGAACTGTCACTGAGTGTGAATTGGAAAGCTACCAATTCACCAATTAAAGGAGGCGGCAAATCTGGTTAGAATATATATTCTAATATAATATTAATACATATGTATATACATGTACTCATATTTGTATACATATGTACACATGTACACAAGGGAGTGTCTTGATTGGTAGGGGTAACTGGTGCCATTCATTAGGAGAAGAAAGAATTGCTGCTATATAGTGATCTCAGCGAGGAATATGTGTGAAATCTAGATAATCCATCTGGTGCCTCTACATACTTCTTTGCCCAACCGTGAATGTAAGTGGACAAATACAGCGAACCTGACTTGAGAAAGCCATAGTGACAAGAAGCTCAGGCCCCAGAGGTAGGTAGGGTCTAAGCAATGCCACTAGGTAAGCCATCAAGGACAAGCTGAGGGTGAGAAAAATGTAGAATGAGTAATGGGTGAGTGAGACAGTAAGTATTAATCGCAACCGTAAGATCAAATGTAGTAGCAGAGACTATCGTGGGACAAAACTACCTCTCTCTTCTATATTTGTCCTTGGAAGAGTTAGCCACTGGAATTCTGGATGAGCTGCTCCCTGAACTTATGTGGAGAAGATATATATGACACCTTAGGATATTCACACGGAGTGTCTCTGTTCTCTTGAAGTGCAACTATACCTCTGCACCAGGTATCAGTGTCTTGCTTCTGCAACAAGGCAGAGAGATTTATTGGTCAAAATTCAGGGGAGTTGCCTATTAACATAATTGCACTCAAAATAGAGAACTATGTTTTGCAAGAGCACAAAGTACTGTTAGGAGGAGGGAAAGACTTTTGAACACTAGTGGATGCCTGAGTGCAATACTGTGTCCATACTTGTGGAAAATGTAGAAATAAATGTAGGCCAGGGAAAAAGAGGGGATTTGTTTACAGGTTCACTTGAATGTGAACACAGAAGGCAGTGGCGGGGTGGTGTCTAAAAAGAGAGTTACTTTGCATAATATATTACCTGCTCTCTTAAAATATCTACCTTGAAGACTGACATTACCATTCAAGGATTCTGAAATTAATTTGGCCCTCCTTTTAACATGATCCCATTTGAAGATTGGACTTAAAGAGTGCCTAGTTTTACTAAGGTTACCCCTGAGGAATTATTCAAGATTTCAGATATGTAGTTAAGTACTCAGTTCCATCTCAGATTAAAATATTCATGCTAGGTTGAATCAAGAAATTTTTTTCTTGATTTTTCTTGATTTTCTTTACTTTTATCAAGCTGGAGGAAAATGGTATAAATAACTGTGTTCAAATAGACCCAAGCTATTATTGTTCCTTGAATACAGAGAAAATCATTATGGAGGTTTTGCCACAGTCTGGGTTACAATTTCACAATGCCTAGGTCTGATTAGTTGTTAAGGAAGGAAAACTAGACATATTGCATTATAAGGATTCACTAAATTGAGGAAAAGTTAAAGATTTCCTTACATTATCATCTAGAAATTGCTTTATGGTCTAACTGCAACCACTTTCCAAATTCCCGAGAAATTATGTCTTTCTTCTAGAAAGAAACAAGTTAATAGGGATGCAAGTCCTCAGCCACAGATGCTCTCTTGGTTGTTACCTAAAGGGACAGCTCTACAAGTTTTCTTCATAACAAATCTCTGATTTTTCTACAGAGGGGCAATATACCAAGTCCCAGACAATGAATACTGTTCTGTTAAAACCAATCATTACAATCCCATTTGCCAGTCCAAGTGTCCAATTTTCCAGCCTGTCTTGTAGTGGAGGTGGCCATGAGTCTCAATTATGGTCAATGAGATGTAAGGGGACATAGGGCAAAAGGGACCAGGTATAACCGGGTTTGTAGAATTAGTAATAGAAAACTGAGGGAGTTCTCTTATGATATAGCTCCTATTTATTGCATACTACAAAGTAAGAGAGTACTCAGATGTCTGAAAATTTGAAAATTCTTCCTCAAGCTTTTTCCATGAAGTATGGAGTAAAAATCTTATGTTGAGCATGATGGGGTGGAAAGAGGGTCACAGATATGAGGAAAGTATAAAGTTTCAACATAATTCTTTCAAATCTCTTGCCCCATGTTGGTGCATGTTCAGTTCATTCTATGTAGCATTAACTCCTCTGCACTTCCCTCTTGCGTATCTGGCCACTTTGGAAAGCCAGGTCCCACTTTCGGCATTGAGGTGCTGTGTAGAGGCTATGGTGTGAAAAGGTAGAGTCTCTGTGGGTCTAGTAAGGTCAGACTTGGTTGTCAAAGTCTCTGTGGTGGACATGAAGGCCACTGTGCCAGAGCTCACACCCTGCGCAGAGAGGCTGCAACAGATGGCAACATTAGCAGAGGAGGCCAATAGAAAGACAGCTGAAGCTCTCTACTGAGCAAGAGGCTAGGACTCAAGGAAAATAGGTCAAAGCTAATCTGTGGAGATATGAAAACAAGATCTAAAATATTCTCTTGTTGAACTCAGCCATTCAGCCAAGTCTTATATAACCATAAACTGTCACTTAATGGTGTTAGAGAGAAAAGTAGATGATAAGGCTATGATCACTCCTGTTTTACAGATGTCCTCACACAAGTGGCAGCATAGAAATAGTTGCAACTAGGATCCGAGTTATTCATTAATTTAGGACATGATCAGGAGTAAAATGAATAGTGGTCTTGTCCCACAAGAGTCAGAGTGGGGTGAATAGAACAACATAATTCAAATGAATAATAATCAAGGGTAGATTTAGATAATTTCACAACTTCTTCCCAAATGTTAGGTGGAGAAGGAGGGACAGATACTGCTTTGATTGCAGTTAAGATAGCAATAAGAAAAACAATAAACAATCTCAGGTATACTCAGTTTTCAAAAGGACAGTCAAGGCACCAATTTTTTATCCATTCTTTGGATTCCTTGGGGAATCTCTCACTCATGTCTGCATGTGCTCCTAGTTCTAACTTATTTGTCTCTGAACTCTTCTGCTTCTCTGTAGCAGAGAGATTTTTTTATATGGAGAAAGAAGAAGTTAAAGAAAAGGCCTTAGTGTATCAGGATGATGCCCTATAGGCACCCCTGTGCTCATTGCAGCATTATTTACAATAGCCAAGATTTGAAAGCAGCCCAAGTGTCCATGAGTAAATGAGTGGATAAAAAAGCTGTGGTGGCATTAGTATTACACAATGTAGTATTCCATTATGGTTGAGTAGTATTCTATTGTGTAATTCCATTTAAAAAATGGAATTTTTTAATTCCATAAAAAAGAAGGATTTCTTACCCTTTGTGACAGCATAGATGGACCTGGAGAACATTATGCTAAGTGAAATAAGCCAGTCAGAGAAAGAAAAATACCATATGATTTCATACCATATGTGGACTCTAATGAACAAAATGAAATAGAAAGATTCACAGATAATGAGCAGGCTAACAGCTGTTGGGGTGGGAGGGTCTGGGGGTGGTGAAAGCATTGAGGAAAAAAAAAAGAGAAAAAAACTCATGAACACAGACAACAGTGTGGTGATAGCTGGGTTTGAGGGAGGTGGAGGAGGGTCTAGGAGAAATAAATGGTGATGGACGGAGATTTGACTTGGTGTGGTGAACTCACAAGGCAGTGTACAGATGATGCGTTGTAGAGTTGTGCACCTGACACCTGTATAATTTTCTTAACCAATGTCACCCCCCAATAAATTCAACAAAAAGGGGGGAAAATTTTAAATAAATTTTAATAAAGACAAGAAAAGGCCTGCTCTCCAGTTCATACTACTTTAAATAGTGTCATTTGAACATGTAAGCTAAGTATACGGCACCTTTATTCTCTCCAGTGGACTGTCTCTAAAGCAGTAGATGATCACTTATATCTACCCCAAACTGGGAGCACAAACAGCTGCCCCACTCATGCAAGACCTGGTACAACAGTGAATATGTGGAACGTGGCCAAGTACAAGATTTGATCCCAGCCACCATCTCTCTTCCCTCTGCCTTGTTATTTCTCTTCACTCCTGTTCCACAGCTTCTACATGTGCAATTGATATTTGAGGTGGCTGGGAATACAATACGAAATTTATTTATACCTATTAATTTCATCTTTCTAGTGCAGATTAAGCATTCTCATTTCATGGGATATTGTCATATTTACTAGATCCCTCAGCCATGTGTCATTTGCAAATCTTAACCTACACTCTGTTTTACAGAAAGATTTACAAGAAGTCTGCCTAGAGGAAGTGAGATGCTCCAGATGACCTTTGAAAGTCCTTGCCAGGTTTATGTTTTGAATTTTCCATAACATTTCATTATGTAAAACAGGCCCATTAGCTGTGTTTACTCAGGCACATGGAGGAAGTTTGAGACAATTACCTAAAAACCCACTGCGACTTTTCAGTAAATGTTATTAAAGAAAAAGTGGGAAATGGGGCTTGAATTATCCAGGGTGTTTATTTCCATTGATCAAAGTCACAAAATAATTACCTCATTTCACTTTGCTTGATTACTCATAAGTTCATGACAGATTTTATCTTAGGATACAAAGAAAGGAAAATATGGTGAAACTACATTAAAACTGACAGAGCAGAAAGCTGTCCATTAAGGTTCTGTTATTTAAAGTGAAAGGACACCTCCATAAAGTCAGAATAGTTTAAAGTGTAAGTTAGATTAGTGAGGGAAATAGTGAATACTTATCAAGATATGATAGTCAATATGTAATTTAATATCAAAATCGTACTACTTTATGCCATGATATAATGAAATGGCTTCTGTCAGTCCTTAGTCAGAATATGTTCCTAATGTCAAGCATTACGACATTATGATCTACAAACATCAGGATCTTTGTAGAAGATCATGAACCAGGGGTTAATAATAGATGAGACACTTTCTAGAGGGTGCTCCAAAGATAAGGACAAAGAGACATTTTAAAACATTACTTAGAATGATTAAAAATTTGCATGTGAATTTAAAATTCTCCTAGGAAAATACAAGCTAATTCTCATGATGGAAAGAAAGAAAATGAAATTACTAAAAAAAAAAAAAATTGAACTATTATCATTCAAGACAATAATTTTAAAATAAAACCTAACTTTTCTCTTTCCATGGTTGATGAAAAAGTATCAAGTCACAAACCATGCTCATCATAATTTTTCTATATATGGAACTTGTGAAGCTATTTACTTTCTGCCAAAGATCAGGAAACATTCCATGGCAATGACATCTCCTAATCCGTGAAATATTATCTCAGGGGAAATGGTAGAACCCCCTTCACTAGTCACTTATTGTTTACTTAAAAAAGTAGAGTGGATAAAATATGATAAGACTTATGATGGGAAACAAATCTTTTTTTTAAGGGCGAGGTAAGAGCAGAAGATAAAAAAAGGAATCAACTTCTGCTCAGTGCCCACTCTGTGAACAAGGCATTTTACACACTAATTTTGTATCTACAGCCACTCTGGGGAAGGAAGTCATGAACATTTTGCAGATGAGAAAACTGAGGCTAAGAGTAGCTTGCTGAAGTCAGGTATTGAGTGACAAAGCTAGGGACTTGAGCCTGGGTCTGTTTTATTCTGTGATGGTTACTTTTAAATATCAACTTGACTAGTGCCATGGGATGACCAGATAACTTGGTTAAATATTATTATCCTGGGTATGTCTGTGGAGTGTTCCTGGATGAGATTAACATTTTACTTGGTAGGCTGAGTAAATCAGATTTCCCTCCCCAAGGTGGGGGACTTCATCCAATCTGCTTGAAGCCTGAATAGAACAAAAGGCAGAGGAGAAAAGAATTTGTTCACTCTTTTTTTTGAGAAGAGAGGTGAGTCTTCTGCACTTGAACTGAACTTACACCCTTGCCTCTCTTGAGTCTCCAGCTTACAGAAGGAGGATTGTGAAACTTTTCAGCCTCTATTATCATGTGAGCCAATTCCTCATAATATGTCATATATGTACGTGTGTGTATAATATATGTAATTTATACATAAATTATAGTCTCGTATTGGTTCTGTTTCTCTGGGGGCCATGTCTGATATCTGTCCTTAGAAAATGGTATTTTAGAGTGGCCACCACAGAAAAGTCAAGTGCAATATTTATTCTCTGCTTGATTAGACACAGAATCATTTTCTATCTTTGCCATCTGTGATGATATGTTATGTTCAGACATGAAGTTGTAAGGATAGGAACAACAAGCATGCAATAGCAAAACAAGATTGTCTTATCATCATGTTTGAAAATTGGGAGATTAATGAAAACTACCAAGAGTCTAGTTGCAATAACAACATAAGAATGAAAGCCAGATTGCTGGAGACTTAATAATGCATGACAAAAAACCAAAGTAACTACCACCAACAATTCATCCAATCTGCACTCTGTTATGAGTATTCTCTCTCTCTCAGTGGCAGTAGTGTAACGGGGTACATCCAGGGCCCAGGGACCCCCCTAAAGGGTATTTGTGATCGGGCCTGGAGATTGCGGTGTCCCAGAAAAATATATTCTCCCCACCCCAGGGCAGGCTGCCATGGGGGATGGGAGCCTTGAGCAGGGCCATTGAGAGTCAATTTGCATGTCAATAACAGGATAGCTTCAGTCTTCATATGCCGAAAGTGTTATTTTGCAGATCACCAAAGCTAATCAGGAAGGTTTAAAAGACTTAATGCGGAATGTAACTAGAGAAGGAAGAGGGGAGACAGGGGCCTGCAGGAGAGGAAAAGGGACACTGCCTCTGGGGAACAGTGTGAAGACCACGCGGGAAGAAAGAGGGGAGAAAGGACTCTCGCTAGCGGGCCAGGAGAAGGTGCCACATGGTTATGGATTAAGAGCTGGAGATCGTGGCAATGCAGTGGATGGTGCTGAGACCCGCGAGAGGCCTGCCTCGCCGAGCCCCGGACTTCTGCTCTTCTTCTGAAGGATGATTCCCCTGACAGGCCCGACTGGCCTAACTGGGCAAAGGGGGGAAGGCAGGACGGTGTGTGTGCTGGTGATTGTTTTAAAGGGATTTTCAGGTTTAAGGGCGACATTTAGCCATTAATCAAACCTGGATAACTTTTGAATAAATAGTTCCTTTCCTTTTCACCAAACTCTGCCATTCAGAGCCATAATTCCAAGGGCGGCGAGCAAAGGACCTACAACTGAGGGACCCTGGGGAAGAGGGGTGTCATTTCGGAAATAGCATCTGGACACCTCCCCCGGGTCCATTTGTTCGGTAACAGTAGGAAATGTAAAGCATACATTCAAGAAGAAGAGAAAAGCGAAAATGTTATGAGAAAAAAGAAAGATTATGATGAGATGCATTCTTTTCAAACAAAATGGTGTTTCAAATATTTATATGTTGAGGAGAAGAATCAAGGGGAAAAAAGAAAGATTCAAGGATTAGATAATTGTTAACCATAATAGTTATTATTTATTAAGATTAATTAAAATTACCAAGACAATGTTTGAAGGATGGAAATCAGAAGTAACTCATTTTGGAAAAATGACAAAAGAAAGCAAAGCTGGGAGTAAACACAGAGCCATACAAGGCATTGTAATAGTTATATCTAGGAAATTAAGTTGATATCAGCTATGAATAAGTGAGTAATGAGTAGACGCTAGAAAACAGAAAAGATTAGACTGTGTCATATATGCATAGAAAAGGGGACAGGGATGGCAAGAAGGAATTGGATTGGAAATAAGGAAGAAGGATTATTTCTTCTTTGAAATAAATTTGAGAAATTTGAGCAAATTTCTCAAATTGCGCAGCCCTAGGCAATTTGAGGTGGAGCTAAGTGTCCTGCTTAGGTGATATTTGCTACCAACCATCAGCATCTTGGAAGGAGAAAGAAAGTGGTTTGATTTTGCCTAAGCTGATGATTCTAAGGGCAAGAGATATGATCAAAACAGTGAAGGTGCAAATGAGAATAGAGTTGAAGTGGATATTCAAGGAGTCCAAACCTGGTAGAGGAAAACGTGTACAGCTGGAACTGACGTATTCGGAAATGAACAAGAAATCAAAGCCCTGGAGTTGACATGAACTAGAGAGAAGCTCAGTTGAAGTGGAGTAATAGCAAAAGCAAAAATGTAAGAGGCCAGAATTTCAGATGTTAAAACTTGTTCAAAATTACTTTTGGGTGATAATGAGTTTAAGGCTCAGCCAAATATGTGGGTTATTAATATGAAGAGGAAGGAATGTCCACTAAAAGACAGGAGGCCACAAGAATGACAGGTGTTAGCCTTGAGTAAATTATTTGCAGACACACTGAAATCTACCCATAATCATATAGAGGACTACAGTGAGTTAGTTCTTAAGTCCCTGAAAAATTGGAAGAGAGTCAGCACGTGAATCAGTGTGATTAGCATGAGGACGGTAAACGGCAGTTGTCATCAAATGTTAGGGATTTTATAGATTGGGGAACGGCCATAGAGAGCATTAAGCAGTCCCCAAAAGGTCGTATCATCAGGAGAAGTCCAAATACCAGTTTAATGAAAACCGTAGAAGGTTTCTTTAAAGAAGGAAAAAAGGCTGAGATGGAAGAGAAAATTGATTGCCAGAAAAACAGAGATTTCCAAAAGCACCAGGAAAAATGGTTAAAGGGCTTAGTGGGAGAAACTATAACCAAACACAGGTCCGGCTGCCTGCTGCTATGCAATCCAAGACTTGAGAGGCAGGTGCTGATATAAAGGGAAATCATTTATTTCCAGGTGCCAGCAACCTAGAAAATGGGGGCTCGTATCTCAAAGCAGCAGTGGAGGCAGAGGTTTTTATAATAAGGCAGAGGGGAACAGAACAGAGATCAAGGAAAGGAGGGGAAGGGTCATCAAGGAACCATGGACAAAACCAAAGAGGGGGGTTGGATTGAGGATGGGAGGTGAGGGTGGGTGGGGGGGGGAAGGTGGGGGTAAAATGGAGACAACTGTTCTTGAACAACAATCAAAAAAAGGAAGGGAGTTGAAAAGTTCACTACTTGCAGGCGAGCACAGTACACTCTGATAAAGCAAGCGTTGGTCTGGAGTGCATCATCCTGGTTTACTCAGCCTGGCTTAACGTCACCCTGACTTTATGTCATCCTGGCTCCATGGATGAAGGTCAGCAAATCTGGAGCTGAGATGACTGAAGGTATGAGCCTGTACTTTCTGAAGTTAGTTCCTAGGATTCTTAAACAAACATACTGTTCATCTAGATGCTACATATTAGTCACCGTCCTCACTTACAGTGACAGTGTCAAAAGAATGGTGAAATGGTTTATAATTTCCCATCGTTACAATTTTTGGTTGTTACAGAACCATGAGGGAAGAAATTACTGGGTTGGCCAAAAAGTTTGTTTTTTATGTAAAATAAAAGACAAATTTTCTTTTCACCAATAACTATTGATTTGGCTATTTTGAGTATGTCGGTTATCTCCTGTTATTGGCTTCTAGTGGGTAGAGGCCAAGGGCACTACTAAACATCTGCCAATGCATAAGACAGCCCCACAGCAAAGAGTTATTTGGCCAAAATGTCAATAGTACCAAGAAACTTCGCAAACTACTTTTGACATGTTTGACCAGTCGCAGCACCTTCTCCATACACTGCACAAATATTTTTTTTGTGTTTCAGTTTTTCCTTTCTTGAAATAATAAAGCATAACATGCTGAAAATGTTGCATATTTTCTTTCATCATCAATATTAAAACGGCTGCACAAAAATTCACCATAGTTTTTTTAAATGCATGCTGACATGACAACTGTCACAGTACAATCCAATAAAATTGTTTTTAACAATGTTCAAGACAATTAAGCTCTGCTAGAGCCATCGTATGGAAAAAAAAAACAAACATATGGGACTTTTTGGCCAACCCCATAGATTAAGGCTAATTGCAATAAGGCTGTGGAGGAGCAGGGAGTTGGGGTGGGGAAGTGTACTAAGGTCTGGGATTACAGAGACAAAGAATGCCAAGGTCTGGAGGGAAAAGGTCATAATAGAAAAGAGTTTTGCATCCAGTCCCAAAGCAGAATAATTATCTGGTATTTCTAAAAATTTTACTGCGATTCAAAAAGTCATGCAAAAATAATGGACCAGAAGACAAATTTAAATTTATTTTAAAAATTCATTGAGTAAAGATGTGAATTTATGTAATGAGAAAACACCCTGAGTACTAGGCAAAATCAACCTAAGATATCCTTTCAAAATACCAGAAATGAAGAAAGAGTTCTTAAGGAAGGCAAACAAAAAATAAGAGTCACTTTTAACGGGGAAAGCAGGCTGGCCTTGTGTTTCTCCACAATATTTAACTGCAGAAGGCTGTATAAAATAACAAGTATCTTGAGTACAAGGTATTCAAGAAAAGAAAGTTTATACAAAGATTTTAATACATAGCCAAATTATCTTCCAAAAGATGTATATAAAAACTCAGGAAACATTGTTTCCATGAGTAAGTACTTCTTGAGAAGTACTTCATTTGGTCAAGAGACAAATAGGGAAACCATGGCAAAGAAGCTGGCCATAAATGCTAACATTAAAATAGATCTAGTAACTGGAGTAACAGAACAAAAATGCAACTCTGCTCTGAAATTGCAGACATGATGGCCTAGTACAGATTTGTCAGGAAAGAGGCAAAGTAGATTTGCTGATTACCTCATCTGTAATCTCTGGAGTCAAAGGATATCATTTAATACTGGCAGATCAATTAATAGATGTTTAAGCATGTTTAACAGTACAAAAGTAAACATAAAGACAGATAGCACTGTTGACTAAAGTGAGTTGGTGGAGAGAGAGAAGTGCATGTATGTTAACTTTACCCTTGCTTATAGTAGAGAACAAAGAGACTCTGGCTAAAGAAACGTTAGACCAGTGGTTCTCAGAGTGCTGTCTGTAGATATCTGAGAGTCCCAGCAGTTCTTTGAAGAGGCTCATGAATCAAAAATATTTTCACAATAATACTAAAATGTTATTTGCCCTTTTCACCATGCAGACATTTGTACTGGTGCTGCCAAACAATAATGAATAAAATTGTTTGCATTTTAGAAGAAATCAAAGTTGTGACAACTAAGTATAATAGTGGTCGTAGTCACTGTATTTTTCACTATCATACGATTTCAAAAAAAATATCTCCATCTTTACTTAAGTATGCCCTTGTTGAGGTGGTGAAAATGCTTAATGTTATTATACTTTGACCTGGAAAGACATGTCTTTTAAAAATTCCTTTTAACAAAATACAAGGTACACAGAATACTTCTCTGTACATACCAAAGAATGATGATTGACTCAGTGGAAAGCACTTGTGCAATTGTTTCAGCTGTGAGTGGAATCAGCTGTTTCTTCATGAAACACTTTTTATTTTTAAAAAATTGACAACATACAGTTAATCTGATTGTAGCATTTAGCAAACATGTTTTTGAAAATGAAAAAAAGAAGCTTATCACTTCAAGAAACACCAGTGAAAAGCAAAAATGAGAATTGTATTGCTAGTTTGAAATTGACAGCATTCTAATACTTAAAGATTTTTCTGATGGGAACAGTGATGATACTAATAAATGTGTATTTTATATCACTTGATAAAATGTGTTAATATTTGAGATCTACATAAGGCAGTGAGCCAAATGACCAATGCATGATTTTCCAGAAGCATGCATTGGCAAAAGATCTATCTGAAGTGCAAAACAGATTTTAAGCAACAGAATACCAAAACTCCATTGATATGATTTAAGGTTCCACACTCAGGCTAACATTTAAAAAACTACTACTTGTTGAGTTTTAGTGAAGTGTCAAAGAGGATATTGACAATTTTTGGAAAAATATATTAAATTTCTCAGTACTTTCCAACTATATATTTGTGTGAAACCATATTTTCTACATACACTTCAATCAAAACAATGTACCATAACAGATTAAATGCAGGAGCATTTATGAGATTCCAGCTGTGTTCCATTAAGCCAGACGTTGAAATGATTTACAAAATGTTTAACAATGCCAGTCTTCTTATGAGTAATTTTTGTTTTGAAAATACACTTTATAAATGTATGGTATTTACGTTAACATGTAATGGGTTTATTACTGTTATTTGTAAATAAAAATATTTTTAAATATCTCAACCCTAACTTCTAATACAGGAAATATTGGTAGATATGGTTCAAATAAACATGATTGCATTGTCCTCAATAATTTTTAAGATTGTAAGCAAATCCAGATATACAAAAAGTTGAGAACTGAAACATTAAGCAAAGTGTGTTATATAGTTTGACAATTAAAACTTTATCTTGAAAATAATTCCTTAAAATGCAGAATTAAGTATACTGACATTAATAGGATAAAAATGTTTCTTAATTATTTCTAAAGCCCTGCATACTATATTCGCTGGATATATAATTCTGGAGAAACATGATGCCACCTCCTTCTGCTTTCATGGTTTCTGGTAAGAAACTCATCCTCATTGAAATTCATTTTTCCTTTTAGGTAAAGTTTTATTCTGCTATTTTCAAGGTTTTTTCTTTGTGTTTAATTTTCACAAGTTTGGTTAGGTGTCTTGTCATGGATTTCTTTGAGCTTATGCTATTTGAATTACACAGCTTCCTGATTCTGTTGGTCTATGTCTGTTGCTAAATTGGGGAAGTTTTTGGCTATTATTAGTTAAAGTACTTTTCAGCCCTGCCTCCTTTCCCCTCTCATTCCAGGACTCCAATGACATGTTAGATCTTTTATTGTAGCCTCATAGGTCCCCAAAACTCTGTTAATCTTTCTCCAGCCTATTGTCTCTCTGTTGTTCGGACTGAGTAATTTCTATTGTTCAATGCAGAACCTCACATATTCGCTCCTAGCCTTCCTGTCTGCTATTAAGCCCATTCACTGAGTTTTTTATTTCAGTTATTATATCATTCAGTTCAAAAATTTCCACTTGGCTCTTCTTTTTATCTTCTATTCATTGCAGGAATGTTCAATTTCTTACAGAGACTTTCCATTTTTTAAATTTATTTAAAGCATGGTCATAATTACTTGAAACATTTTTATAATGGATGTTTTAAAATGTTTGTCAGATAATTGTAACATTTCTGTCATCTCATTACTGGCATCTACTGATTGCCTTTTCCATTTGAGTTGAGATTCTCCTGGTGGGTGATGTAACAAGTGATTTTATATTGAAACCAGGACAGAAGGTTCCATAAGATCTAGAGGCTCAGAATGCAAGACACTTTGCTGGTGTAGGTGGGAGTCAGACCACAGTTGGGGTTTTTTTCCCCTGTGGTGTTTGGCTAGAGTAGAGAAGGTTAGTGCCTAAACATTTCTCTCTTGCTAGACTGCTTCTCTCCTGGTCATTTGGCTAGAGAGACTGGGCTTGCATCGGGGCTTTTTCGTATGAGCCTATTGGCATTACTGAGTGTCCTGCTTTTTCAATTTTAAGTCTGGGTTATATGAGTCATAAACAAAACCCAAAGAACTCTCCACTGAGTTCTCTCTCTACTTTTCAGAGTCTTCACATGTTTGTTTTACATACATGCCCAGGGGTTTTAGTTGATCTTAGGGGGAGGAATAAATAACAGTATATCTATTCCATCTTCCCAGACATGGAGGTCTCCTCCTAAATGCACTTTTTAATACTACTAAAAGAAATTGCTATGTTCAGGTAGCCGAAGAGGAAATAAAGTTGAATGAATATCTCATAATGTATACTATATACCAGAAAAATATTCTAAATGGATTAAATATTTGAATGTGAAATATGAAACCATAGAAGAAAACATGGAACAATTATTTTATAAGCTCAGACTGTGAAAAAAATTCTTCTAATTATAATATATTTAACTGTAAGAACAAATCAACACATTTGACTAATAAAATTAAATCTTTTGCATTGGAAAACTAAAACCAATATGAGAAGCATAGTCAAAAAGTCTAATGTCAAACTAAAAAGTTTATATTCCCAATTTATGTCACAAAGCTTTAACCTCCTTGGCACATAAAAAGCTACTAATTTGTAAGAAAATTATCAGTAGTCCAATAGAAAAAATAGGCAAAGAATATGGAAATACAATTCACAGGAAAGCAAATGTGTACAAATGGTTTTAAAATATTTTAAAAGATATCCAACCTTATTCATAACTCACAAATACAAATTTGAACACCACCAGGAAGATACTGCACCCCCAACCCCTTTCAGACTAGCAAACATCCAAAAGTTCATGACACATTCAATTGGCAAGAATTTGGAGAAATAGAGACTTTCATTCATTACTGATGAGAGTACAAACTGCTATAGACCTTTGGAGAACAGTTTGGTAATATCAAAATTGCTTCTAGGAACTTATCCTAAAATATAATTACATGTGTGGAAAATGATGAATGCGTGTGGGTATTCCTTGCAACTTTCTTTTTAATAGCAAAAGACTGGAAACAATCTGTTGTTAAATTTAAAAAACGTGTGTGATATGCTTGCATTCTTAAAAGAGGAGACAACACCTACAATTTTATTGGCTTGTATTTACATAACAATTTTTTGCAAGGATAAACAGGAAATAAGGGATGGTGATTACCTGGGGCATGGGGAAGGGGAGGTACTTACTGAACTAATAGCTGGGAAGATGATTTTTCATTGAATAACTCTTTATATTCTTGATATTTGAATCATGTGAAACAAGGAAGAATGAGAAGGAGGAAGGAAGGAAGGAAGGAAGGGAGGGAGGGAGGGAGGGAGGGAGGGAGGGAGAGAGGAAAAAGAAAGGGAAGGAAAGAAAAGAGGAAGGAAGACTTAGGAGACTTGTGGGAAAAAAATAAGAGAAGCAGAAACAAAAACAATAACAAAAAGAATTCAGCATACAAAGATGGCTGCTAGAATCCAGTTAGTAATTATTTAGGCATCGTACAGGGTACAAGCTGATGATACTGAAAAGGAGAATGCAGTACAAAGTTTGCTAAAAGGATAATAGTACATTTATCTTTTCAATTCATTGTATGTTGGTCAATACAAATTCTATTAGCTGTATGTTAGTATTGTTCTTGTACTGTGTGATAAGCACAAGGGTGACCCTCTTTTCATAACAAGTAAACCTTTTAAAAGCACACATGTAAAAGGTTGTTGACTATGAAAGTCAGGAATGATTTAAGATTCTAGCCCTGAGACCTAATATATTATCAAACGAATCCATTCCACTAAAAAATACTCTGCACTATCAGAGTCAGACTCTCACTGTGGGAGAAGGGTTGTGCAGGACGTATCTGAACATAGGAGAGAAACAAAGGAGAGATGCCTGAACACGGCTTTCACTCTTTGCAGACGAAGAATAGGCCCTGATGCTGGGGGAATCTGAGAACCAGGAAACCCCCATTGCCTGCAAACATCCCGTTCAATAGAAATAGCAAGTCTACATACTATTTTGAAGAACACTGTAAGCCATAAATGAAAAAGTGCTGTGGTAAGCATTAAACTGAGCTTTGTAGATCTAGTGAGACTGCACCTTAACCAGGGAACCTCCCTGGCCACCGCATTCTCACATCACAGAGGGCGGTCAGCCTCAAGGCCGCTCCTTTGAGTGTGCTACCTTTGTGCCTGCTCTCCGAGGCTGCTGATCTTAGCTGAATGACTGCATCTCTTGCCAGACAAGCCAGAAACTTTATCAGACCTGGGGCTGTGAGAGAGGGGAGAGGGGAGAAAGAAGACATGGGGTGTGAAGGGAGGGAGAAATAGGAGAGACGGAAAGGGAGAAGGAGGGGAGGGAAAAAGGAGAAAGAGAGAGAGGGGGGAGAGGAGTGGGAGAGAGTAGGTAAAGAGAGGGGAAAGGAAGATGGGAAGACAGGGAGAGTGGAGAGGGAAGGGGGAGGGAGGAGGGGAATGACTGTTCCGGATGTTTGGTGCACTCTACCCCTTTGGATACTCGACTCTGCACCCTGTGTGGCGTATGGCAACTGTATTGATGTTTTTTGACTCCTTCAAGTGGTGACCTGTCTCTGGGTATGACTTTTTCAAACTACTTTCTTTACTTCATCATTTCAAAGTAGTTTAATTATTTCTAATTCCCAGATAATTTTTTCTTCAACAATTTCCCCTAATGGTAAGTAGAACCGCTATAAAAGATTTAATGCGACATCTAGAAGGTTAAACTTCCTTGGCCTTTTGGTAGTACCTCTAGAATGCCATTTGTCAGCAACTTAGGATCCAACTGGCAATGTAGCAATGCATGCACGCGTGTCTAAAACATAAAAAAATATTTCCGATACGAACAGCACGAGCACAGGGAATGCCTGTGAGTGATGCTTCCCCAATATCCTGTTCACTCCTCACCATTACCTTTTGGGACAGGAAGCTTTATTTCAGGTTACACAGGAGCTTATAAGGCTCATCAGGGTGTTATTTTAAAAGGCCATGTTTAGACCTTCTTATGTCAGAAGTCATATTCTTTCACGACACCCATAACTTTCCTAGGTGTTTCTTTTATTGTTTTTTCTAACCTTTGCTCACACTGTGACCTAATATCCCACCCTCAATTCAATCTCACATGCAGATCATGCAGCTAATTTGTATCAATAAGGAAATAATTTCTTAAGCAATCAACAGGTCATTGCTACTTGTTCCTCCCTGGCTTCAGAGGTAACCTGCCACATCTTCAGCGTCTTTGTTTGCAGGGGTCCTGAGAACTGGAGCTGTGATTTCTTTCTGAGCTCCCAGAATTACACATCCTTGAACTTTAAAGGTTATTGTTATTTCCTCTCTCAGTCATGGTCTGAAGCCTGTAACCCCAAAATATAATACAATTTTTAAAAACCCCGTGCCATAATTATTGAACAAGCACGGAAAGTTCAATATCAATTTGGCTGGGAGAGGTAGAAAAATATTTCTATTTGCTATACACATTGATTTGTGGTATGCAATAGATCCTAGAAATAACCACAGGATTTGTTTGATGAAAGCTATGACAACAAAATGGAATATTGACTTGTGCTTTCTTAGGTCCATTTTTTCATTTATATATCCAATAAGCATCTATTGAGATATGCAAAGTGCCCAAATTATGCTGAATACAGTCTAGATAAAACAAAACAGAACCTAATTAACATGTGATGCCTAACAGGGAAATGCGGTGAAAGCACTGGGTTGCCTATTAGGAAACCTCAGTTAAAATCTACTGCAAGTAACTGCTGTGTGATCTTAGCTAAGTCATTATTCTCTCAAGGCCTTTTTTTCTCAGCTATTAAAAGAGTTAAACTATGTCTTCTTTCAGATCTCTTTCAAGGCTCAGAATTATGTAATCTGTAATAGGCCCTGAATAACCAACAAAGTTGAAAAAATACACATATTGCCTAATCCTCCAGATAAAACGTGAGTAGAATTCCAAGGTTAACAAAAAAATCACAGGACCCACTTTCAGTATTTTCTGATAAATTATTTGGCCCTTTGAAATGTTTGTCTTCCTTTAGAAGTTAACCCCTTAAACCAAAAAAAAAAAATGTATGCCTCTTTAGATACTGATCTTTACAATATATAATAGCACCAGAGGTAGATATTAAAGTACCATAATCATGACTGTTCTGAAAACAAGAACAAAAATGAAAGAGTAACAACAACAAACTGATCACCACCCTCTCTGTTAACATTGTTTTCGTCTATTTCACATTGCGTTTCCCTCCATTTTTTGGTGATACTATTGTTTTGTCAGTTCATCTCTCTATTTTACACCACTAACACCTTTGGCACCTAAGCCCACATTTGGCATTTTCTTGTTTCTTTGTTAATTAGTAATTTTTAATAATAGATGTTACTAGGAAGCTTCAAAAGTGGTAAAGATCATCTCTGGCCTCTTGCTAAGATACATTCTTAATATTTCTCACAAGGAATTTCTCACAGTTTCTATGGTTTTACTCTGAATATTTCCAACCAATTTTCACTTATTATTTTTATTTTACTTTGAATTGTATATAGGATATTAAATACTATGTCAAAGAAGCTGTGTTGCAAATCATTTTTTAAATTCCTAAAGTGCCTTCTCCTCTACGTATAGTACTAATGACAAGATCCAGTCTTACTTGAATCATGAGCATTTCCACAAAATGATTCCAAGTAAAAATGTTTATCCATAAAAACTACACAACTCAAATATAATGTGATTTATCAAGATAATTGACTCAATAAAACATACTTCTATTCCCAAAGAGATAATTTGTCAGAAGGATTCCTACTCCACAGACAGCAAAGTTTATAAGAATAGGCCAAAACATCAGCAAAGTATATGATTTCATCTTTGAGAAAGAGGGAATAAATTAATTTTATAATTACAGTCATGAAGAACAAGGATTTAAGTCATGTTAATCCTTTGCTAAGTCAGAAGAGAGAGGGAATAATTTTAAGCAAACAGTATATTAATATATAAAAGCAAAAAAATGTGTTAAGAATGAATCTGAAGATACTGCTCTGAGGAATGTTATTGTTCAGGGTACACATGTAAAGACACATGCTTGTCCACATGCACACTCACAGACACTCAGGCACTGCTCTCCGAAATGGTCTGCTATGCCTAGACAGGCACCTGGCACCTCTTTCTCTTTGTTTTTTAAACACATCATCAAGTAGAACTCTCTTGCTTCACTTTTTCTCCTTTGGTCAGGCCTCAAACATATTAAGAACAAAAACATAAAATCCAAAATTTATTTTCTTTTACACTTGAAGTGACAGTCTCATACAAACTACAAAATTAAATAAAACACAAGGGAAGAAAATACACTAACGCTGTCATTTTAAAAATCCAATAGCTCAAACAAGTTACATTTTCTAAATAATGATATAAAGGAGATCTTACATTCCAGGTGTAAAGACATATATTTGCTTTAACACAGAAAATCATCTTGCTGATACCTAGCACAACTATTACCAATATAAAATAAATGTCAAATTTTAATTTCAAATGCTTGGTAAAATACAAGCACAGGAATCATTGTTAACTTTGGTTATAAGCTCAATTTGAGTTATCTTGCCTACACCAACATTTTAGAAAGATCTGAAACATTTCCACTGATAAAATAACTAAAATAGGAAAACAGAATCATCTCTCCCTATGAAAGCCTATTGACATTACAACTTCAGAGATAACTTGAAGCAAAAAGTTACATTAAGGTCTTTGAATTTTTTTCCTAAAGCCAGTGAGAAACCTTTAACAGGGAAGTTGCAGGACCAGTTTTGAATTTTAGAAGGGCCACTGCCCAGAAGGAGGAAAGTGGATTGGTGGCATGGGGGACAGAAGGTGTGCATTGTCTTATATCAGGCGAAAGATGATGGTGCAATGGAGTACGGCAACTTCAAGGCTGACACTTAGGCTTTTGGCTCCAGCAACTACTTAGATGGTTATGTGATTCACTGAGATAGAAGAAGAATATGAGGAATTCTGCTTTGTAGATAGTAAGCTTGAGGTTTCTGTAAACTAAGTCCAAATGTCTGATATGCAGGAGGACTCAGGCCTCTTGTTCTGAGCCAACGATGGCCGTCTGGGACTTAGCAGCAGCGTAGGGGTAGTGAACAGATATGAGACTGAATAACTTAACATGAGGAACATTTGGAGAGAAGATTGCTTAGAAGTGAAGAAAAGCACTTAAATGCCATGGAAAGGCTGAAGATCCAGTGCTGCACAGAAAGAAGAAACAAGAGGAATGATAAAAGGAAGAGAGCATTTCAGAGGAAAAAGGGCTTCACATGTCTAATGGTGATGAGATTTCAAGAAGAATAAGAATGCCCTTTTGCATTCAAAACGAGAAAGTTTTTGATGAGAATTCTAAGTACAGTTTCAGTGGAATATAAGAATGCTATTCCTTAAAAGTCTCTGTAATCCTCATATTAATATGATTAATTGTATTTTTAAAATCAAAGTTAACAATGAAAGAAAATTGAATTGCCTAAACCTGCTTAACATGAAATTATTCTGCAAAGGGAAGAATTAGGTAATCTTGAAAACTTGGCTTAAGTCTGAATGTTTCTATGTAAGTACAAGAAATGGGCACTTCACATCAAGGCTAGGGACACAACATATTTTTGTTGGTTTGCACGTTAGTTTAAAAAAAGTGACAGAAAGCTAAGCATCTGAGTATACCTGACTCAGATTAGAGGCTGTGCATTTGACTGATCTCCCCTGGCATTCTTCTGGAGCTGCTGATTAAACAATAAGATGTCCAACACTGAGGAACTAAGCCTTTTGATAAACTGACATCGTTTAATGGAACAAACATAGAAATTACTTAAGCATAAGTTATAAAGAAATATTCAGACCATACGAAAAGATGCAAAAATGCTCAATTCTCTTTATCATAATCCCAATAAGTAGAGTATAAAAGGGAAGGAAAAGGAAAAAGAGATGTAGAGAGAAAGGAAGATAGCAAGAAGGAAAAAGAAAGAGCACTACCGAAGGAAAAATCAATCTCACTAATCAAGATTATAAAATTCTGCATTGTAGTGGAAGTATAATGTTCTAAAATAAAGGTTTATTTTTGAGAACACAAGAATAATTCAATATTAAGAGGGCTATTAATATAACTAATCACATTAAATGTAAAAGTTGAAAATAATATAAGTATATTAATATATGCTAGAACTTAATTGCTAAGATAAGCAGACATTTCTACTAAAATGTCATAAGCTATAAATAGAAGTGTTAAATTAAATAGGAGAAAGACTAACAAGGCAACAATCAGTCTATGTGAAGCTATACTAATACCATTTTCATTAGATGCAGGAAAAAAACAGACAAGTTTGCTATTATTATTATTATTATTATTATTTAAATTTTTATGGAGGTTTTACTGAATGCAACAAATGAGAAAATTTTAATAATTATTACAAATATTGGAAAAATGAGATACAATATGATTTGCTGATTATATAATTACATATTTTAAAATCTAATAAATTATATATATTTAATGAAAGAATTTGGTAAGGTGTCTGCATACAATGTAAATATATAATAAGTAGAGTATAAAAGGGAAGGAAAGGAAAAAGAGATTAAATATATAAAACAGCTTTTCCATTTTAGCAATAGCTATCTAAAAAAGTATAAACAGTAACGATATTCCAATATATGGTGCCAAAACAAAAATATGAAGTATTGTTGAAGGGCATTAAATATGACCTGAACAGAAGAAAATATGTTTTTGAATGGGAAATATTAATTGTCCCAAAATTAATATGAAAATGCAATGTCTTTTCAATTTGAATCCCAACTAATTTATCTTGATTTCTTCCACTTTGGGAAAGTGGGAGAAAGTTGGCTAAAATTATCTTACGGAAAAATGTGAGGACAAATTTGCCATATCAGTTAACAAAGTTAAAGCTAATATAATCACAAATAGACATATGAAAGGTTAATTGTAAAAATAACTTATATGGTAAGTAATGGCACAGTTGGCCATCTTTTTACCCTACCATATGTCTTATTTAAGGAAAATTCCAAATAAAATAAAAAATAATGCAAAACCCAAAATAGTAAAAAAAAAAATATTTGGAGAAAATTTATGTGCATAATCTTGGAGTTAGGATGATACTGTAAAACCAAGATAAAAAATCCAGAAAGTACAAAAGAAACATAAGCTATATATTATATTTTAATTAATAAATTTTAAAACTGTACAGATTAAAAATATCCATAAAAGGTCAATAGGCAAACCATAGTCTGAAAAAAATACATTTGTAAAGTCTGCTAAAAATAAAGGGTTAATATCTATAATACTAAAAAGCTTTTGCAAAAAAAGTTCTTTAATTTGTCATTGAAATGGATTTGCAGTTCTGACAAGTACCAATCCAAATGTCTAATAAATTTGAAAATCCATTTAACCTTCCTAGTATTCATTCATTCACTCAACAAGTATTTGTTGGGTTTTGATCAGATTGTTAATAAGATATAACTTAGTTTTAAAAAGGTTACTCTTATTTGTTGAGAATAGACCAATAGAAGGTAGGTACAGAAGCAGGGAAGCCCACCGAGAGAGTACTGCAATAATCTATGCAACTGGTGATGGCAGTGTATATCTAGCTGCTAATAAAAGGTCTCATTTGGGGCATTTTTGAAGGGAGGTTCAAAAGGACTAGCTAATAGAAAATGAGTACTCTGAAGGAGTAAGTTTGGAAGATAATTAGGTTCTGTTTTATGTCAGCTACATTTTTAGTACCTATCAGACATATAAAAATAAATAGTTTGAAATGAGTTAGTAGAATTTGGGTGAGAAGTCCAGGCTGAAAATACACATGTGGGAGTCAACAGAATATAAATTAAGCAATGATACTAAATGAGATCACAAAGTGAATTAGTACACACAGGAAAAATGTCCAAAGTCTGAAACCTGGGTCACTTCTACAAATAGACACTGAGGACAAGTAACCAGCAAAAGAAAATAAAATTTAGGAGGGTCCAGAGGTAATGAAGATAATCTGGAGAATGTGATATGTTGGCAATTAAGTGAAGAAAGTGTTCTAAAAGGAAAATGTAATCAACTGTGAATGATTAAAAAAGAAAAAACTGAAAACGTATTAGATTTACTCACATGAAGATCATTGGCAAAAGATGCATCTATGGAGTGATCGACAAAGTCTGGAGTGAGATAAGTTCAAGGGAGAATGACTGTTCTTTTAAGCCACTAGGTTTTGGGGGTAACTTGTTATGCAGCAAAAGTTAACTGATACAGGGATGTGATGTCAAGAAAGTTTTCTTTCTTTCTATTTTAATGAAAGAGTTTGACACAATTTATACTGACAGTAATTCTTACAAATAAAGAGGAAAATCTTGCCATTGAGATGCCTTGAGCAAGGAGGGTGATATCTAGCGCACAAAAGGAATATCGTAGATGACTAAGGTAGAATGCAGAACAAGATCACTAGGGAAAGGGAGATTTAGGAATTGAGAGGCCAGCACATTTGAAGGGTTATCAATGTAGACACTGACATCACTATGAAAGATGAAAAGAGCAGTGTTGGAGACAGTGCCTGTGAGCCTGAAATTTATACCTTCAGGAAATGAGGAAGGGTGACTTAGGAGTTCTGCAGTTGTCTCCAACCATGTGAGATAGAATGTGGTTTAGTGTGATGGATTTGAAGTTAGTGACTTTTAGGATAACAGGGAAAATTAGAAAAGTAGCAATAAAAAACAGAGTGAATCTATGTTATTTCAATGCTATTGGTTGGGTTTTGAGGAGGTTTTACTTCAGAGAGCTGCAAGAGAAGCATTGATCTCAATAAAAATATATGGTAGGTATTTTCCTTGCTCTAGACCTTCCTTTCTTCCCTTTCTCTCTTTCTTCCTTCCTCCCTCCCCACTCCCTTCTTTCCTTTCCTTCTCTTTGCTTTCTTTCCTTCTCTCTCTCTGTGTCTCTGTCTCTGTCTCTGTCTCTCTCTCTCTCTCTCTCTCACACACACACACACACACACACATACAGACACATGCTTGTAAACACATTTATAAGATAATGATATCCATTCTTCCTATTTCAAGTCCAGTACCAACATAAGTATTAAATCACTGTTTTATTTTCCCTACTACAGCTGATTCTTGCTGATTTTAATATCTGCTTATAATGTCCACTTTAGACCTTGGCTTTTCGGTTTCTTGGCTTTCTTGCTTTAAGTGATTTTATTTGCATCCCACCTCAGTCTTCCACTTTCATTGTTAAAAACTACATATTGTCTTTGCCAATAATTGATGTGACAGATAGTACTCAAGTTTGGTTAACCAAGATTATTTTCAGTTCCCCCTAGCCTGCAGTACACATCTACAGAGTAGAGTACAAAAACTGAAACCTTTTCTCCAGGTTCCCACATGGTGATCACGTGAAGTATAAATGAAACTCCACTGGTACTCCCTCTTTCACTTGCTCCATCTTGCCTGAAACATATAGACATGTGACCTGGAGATGCAGCAGACAACTGGGTGCCATAAAATGAAAAGCGTAAGGATATAAGGCTTACAGCCAATATACTGAGAGTCGTAGAGCAAAATAGAAAATGCCTAAGCCTTCTACTTTTGACTATGGTTTAACTTGTATCAGTCCAACCATCAGTTAAGAACAAGTAGGAAAACAGGACAAGATAGGGGGAAAAAATATGGAAGAACAGATTTCAGGAGTCAGGATCCCTGGAAAAATAACTGCAAGATATATATCAATCTCAAGTGAGATAAATACAAAGAAAACCACATTGAGACATCAGAGAAAATGTACTTAAAATCAAATGCAAAGAAAAAAATCTTAAAATCAGTTTAAAAACCCAGACATGCTACCTACAAAAACAGCAGTAGGATGAGAGCTGACTTCGCTAAAGAAACAGTACAAGTCAACAGAATGTACAATGTATTTCAAATTGAAAGATAATTACTAGCAAATTATTATACCCAGCAAAACATCTATGCCCAGCAAAACATTCTTTAAAAACTTATCTTTTACATCTTTAAAATTTTCAGATAAGAAAAAATCAATAGAATATATTCACAGCAAACTTGTGCTAAGAAAAATACTAAAGGGAGTCCTGGAAGGAAGAGTATAAATAAATAAATAATGTGTATCTAAATAAATACTGTATAAAACAATAAAAACATTGCCTTATAATTAAAAACATTTTAGACATTTCATTATTATTTATTTAATGATATTAAATAAATAAATGATATCATTAAATAAATAATAATGAAAAATTTAGGAGGAGGAAATGGAGTTAGAGTAAAGTCCTTGCATTCTCTGAAGTTGCTTAAGTATCAATATAATGAAGTTTCTGTGAAGTCAAGAAATCATGCTGCAATAGGTTAACTGAAAACGTTGAGTTTTTAAGAATACAAAACTAATAAACTAGTAGGAAAAAAAGTTGAATTAGGACAAAAACTGAGTAATCTGAAACAGATAGGAAGCAGGAAAGAAAGGAGAGTAGGGCAAATGTTATTGTTACCAAGTTAATAGTTGACTGTTAGCTATCCTAAACCCAGTTATGTAAAAGAAGTGTATGTCTATTCATTTTATTTTTTTATCCAGTCCCAGAGATTTCCCTGCTTTCCTTTCTCTTGCCTCTCTACTC
This sequence comes from Pteronotus mesoamericanus, assembly GCF_021234165.1. Lineage (NCBI taxonomy): Eukaryota > Metazoa > Chordata > Mammalia > Chiroptera > Mormoopidae > Pteronotus > Pteronotus mesoamericanus. The sequence continues at coordinate 23,013,884 of NW_026555310.1, forward strand.
ATTCATCAAATGAATTTCATGTAACCCCTTATGCCTCTTCCTTTAATTGCAATGTATAAAAATAAGGTACAAAAATGCCATTTTCTGGAGTATTTTCTCAATTCATTGAGATTTTGTTTCCCAGCATTTGTCACCAGTTTGGCTCAAATAAACTCATAAAAAATTCAAAAATAAAAAAAAAGCTGTCATGGCTACATTAACATCAAATGAAGTAGAGCTAAAGTAAATGAATTATTAGAAACAAAGAAGGCCATTTCAATGACAAAATTGTCAGTCAACTATAAAGTAAAACAATTCTAAAATTTTATGCATTGAATAACAGAGCCTAAAGGAAAGTAAATTTAAAGCAACTGAAATTAGAAAGACAAATCTACATTTATAATTAGAAATTTTAACATAACCATCATGAAAGAGATAAAAGAAACAGTAAACATATATAAGAAACCTTTACCAAAAACAAATGTATACTGGGCCATAGTCAAGACAAATTTCATAAGACAAACATCATACAAAATACATTTTCTGACCACAGTGAAATTAACTTAGGAGACAAAACAAAAAGATAAATAAATATGTAAAAGTTAAGCAAAACTCACCTCAATATCCCCTATGTCAAAGAAGAAATCATAGTAAAAATTAAAATAAAAAGAGTACATTAGAATCAACTGATAATGGAAAGACTACATTCCAAAAACATTGAACTGCGAAAGCTTAATTTAGAACAGTGGCTCTAAAACATTAATAGGAGTCCAAATCACCTGGAGCACTTTTTTAAAAAAATTAAAATTATATTTTATATTTTATGCTATTACAGTTGTCTCAATTTTTACCCCTTTGTCCCCCTTCACACATCCCCCTACTTCTTCAGGCAATCCCCACACCATTCATTGTCCATGTCCCTGGGTCATGCATACACCTTCTTTGGCTACTATATTCCTGTGCTGTCCTTTATATCCCCTTGACTAGTCTGTAACAACCAATTTGTACTTCTTAATACCTTCACCATTTTTGCCCATCACTTGACTCCTTTTCCATCTAGCAACCATCAAAACATTCTCTGTATGTATGATTCTGTTTGTGTTCTACTTTGTTTACTTTGTGTTTTAGATTCAATTATTGATAAATATGTATTTATTTCCATTTTATTGTTCAAATTTTTACTCTTCTTTTTATTAAAGAAGACCCTTTAACGTTTCATGTAATACTGGTGTGGCGGTGATGTACTCCTTTAGGTTTTTTCTTATCTGAAAAGCTCTTTATCTTCGATTCTAAACGATAACTTTGTTGGATAGAGTAATCTTAGTTGTAGGCCATTGCTTTTCATCACTTTGAATTTTCTTGCCCTTTCCTTCTAGCCTGCAAAGTTTCTTTTGAGAAATCAGGTGGCCGTCTCATGGGAGCTCCCTTGTAGGTAACTAACTGCTTTTCTCTTGCTGCTTTTAAGATTCTCTCTTTATTTTTAACCTTTGGCACTTTAATTATGATGCATCTTGATGTGGGGCCTCTTTGCATACATCTTGTTTGACCCTCTGCACTTCCTGAATTTGTAAGTCTATTGCCTTCACCAAGTTAGGAAAGTTTTCTTTCATTATTTTTTTCAAATAGGTTTTCAATTTCTTGCTACTTCATTTCTTCCAGCATCCCCATGATGAAAAATTTGGTATGCTTGAAGTTGTCCCAGAGGCTCCTTACAGTATCCTTATCTTTTGGATTATTTTTTTTCTTCTTGCTGTTCTGACTATTTTTTTCTTCCTTATATTCCAAAGCGCCGCTTTGATTCTCAGCTTCATCCACACTACTGTTGATCCCCTATAAATTGTTCTTCATTTCAAATAATGTATCCTTCATTTCTGACTGGTTATTTTTTATGGTTTCCATGTCCTTTTTTTATACTGTTGAATTTCTCACTGAGTTCCTTGAGCATCCTTATAACCAGTGTTTTGAACTCTGCATCTGTTAGTTTGCATTTTGTTTAATTCTTTTTCTGGAGTCTTGATCTGTTCTTTCATTTGGGCCATGTTATTTGTCTCCCCATTTTGGCACCCTCTCTGTGTTTGTTTCTATGTATTAGGTAGCACTACTACAATTTCCAGGTTGGGTAGAGAGGTCCGATGTAGTAGGTGTCCCACAGGGTATACCCTCCTGTGTAGTTGACCTTTGGTTGTTGCTAGCAAGTCAGTGGGAGGGATTTACCCAGGCTAATCAGCTGCAAGGACTGGCTGTGACCACTGACCACCATGAAGGATCACCTGTGCAGGGGCCTACCCCACAGAGCAGGACTTCCTTCGGCAGTGCTCTCATGCCAGCTGAGTCTGCCCCTTGTGTGTGTTGCTTGTGGAGTTGTTTTATGGTGATGCTTGGACATGGTCTGTCACTGTACACTGGGTGCACAGGCTCTGGGGCTTCCTGGCAGGTGCAGACTAAGGTCAGCCACTACGTGTGTTCTGTCCAGAGCCGCCCGGCATAAGCTAGAAAATGGTCTGCAGATGGCTGCTACTTGTGCTAGGCTTGGAGGTGCCTAAGTAAGGCCAAGCTGTGAACCAAGGCCAGCTGCTGCTAGTGCCAGGCCTGGGGCCACTTAGAATGATGTTCAGGGCTTGCTGATGCCAGATGCTGCTTGTTTGAGAGGATTTACAAAAATCTGAAGTATAAGCTAGGACAAGCCATGCCTATGGAAAAGCTGCTGGAAGAAGCTCAGGTGAACCTGAAAGTTGAGTGGGGCAGAGCCTCAGGGAATCACCAGGGTAGGCCAAAGGGTGTGAGCCTTTTGAAGCCCAGGTTGATGGCCCCTCTCTAGAACTCCCAATTCAGTGAGTCTGGGATACTTTGAGAATTTGCATTTCTAACAACTTTCCAAGCGATACTGATGCTACTGGTCCAGCAACCACAATTTGTAGTATGAACAACTTCATGAAATTAAATTTGATAAATAAATACATATTTATAAAAACACAATATACCAAAATTGTCATGAGAACAGATACAAAATGAATGTTTTTTATCTATTTAAAGATTTGAATTCATAATTTAAAACTTCACACAAAGAAAATTCCAGATCCAAATGGCTTCACCAGTGAATTCTTCCAGACACTTAAGGAAAAAAATTATACTAATCTTACACAAATCCTTCCAGAGAATAGAATTAAAAAAAACAAAACCTCAACCTCTTTTATGAGATCAGCATATTATTAAACATTAGTAAATCAAAACATCTGAAAATTATTATAAGAGGAAAAATGTAGTTCGAGCACTCTGATGAACATAGACCCTGAAATCCTAGAAATGAATGAAATAAATATGTAAACAAACCACAAACTACATCTGTCACGATATGACAGGGGTCGGGGGTAGGGGAAAGACAGAGAGAGAGGAGAGAGAAGAAAGCTAAAAGCTGAGTCCTTGATGGCAACAGTGAGAAAATAATTCCCTCAGCCTTCAATTTTCTACCTGGGGACTTCTTGATAAGTGACAAAATTAAACTTAACACTTACCCATATATGCAGCTAAATGATTTATTTAAGGATATAAATGACTATTACCTAAAAATATCTCAATATAAGCATCTAACCATTACCTACTGTATTTCCAATACCCTAATTCAAACAATTATTCACCCTAACTTTGAATGTAATTCATTAACTCGGTCATCTTTACACTACCTATTCAGGCCTCACTTCCTGTGTCCTTCACTATTGTCATTTCCTTGGGTATAATCTCAAATCTCTCACATGCATCCTCTATTGCATTTACCTGACAAGAACCCAACTCTAGTTAGGTTAAATTTCTGTATGCTTCATAATTGTACATGAGTGATTCATATGGTTGACTAAAAACTAACCAGATTGCTAACTCTTCTCATTAGAAACCACTAATCATGAGCCTTCGCAACTCACAGAAATAGAAAACTAACCACATTTTCTCATCAGGTGATTCTTTCCTTCTCTATAAGATAGTTTCACAGCTATTGCTCTATTTTCAAAGAGCCAATTTTCTCCCTGCCCTCCTTACTCTCAGCTGATGACTCCCTATTTTACTACAATAATAGAAGCAATCAGAAGATAATGCCCTCATCTTCTCCCACCTGATTTACCAACATATCAGGAACTGCAACTCTACAAACTCTGTCTTGCTACCATTTATAACCGCACTATCATAAAAGAACATCACAACGTCCCAGGTCAAAATCAAAATCAGGAAGATGCTTAGAAAACGTGAACTAGCACAGTGTTTCTCAAAGTGTGATGTTTAGGTAAGTGACATCAGCATCACCTGAGAACTTGCTACAAGTGCAAATTCCCAGCATTATTAAATCAAAAACTCGGGGGGCGGGGGTCAGCTGTAGTCATCAAGCCCTGCAGCTGATTCTGACGTGCACTAAGGTTTTGAGAACGAGTGCTCTAGAGTGTACTGACCTAATTATGTTGGTTTACATCTTGCTCAAAACAGAGTAGCCTATAATAACTAATTCTTTTATTATTAAGGGGAGAAGGAAGAACATTTAAGTGCACACTTTTTTGACTTTAGGAAGCTTAAAGAAACTTTCAGTTGCCTCTAGGTTCTAATCCATTATTTTTCTAAATGAAACTGAAGCCCAGTAACATGCCCAAGTTCATATAGCTAGGTCTGATTCTGCCCTTTCATAATGATGTGTAATGGGAAAATCAATTAACTGCCTCCTAAAATAGAGAGCTAATCTCCACTGTGCTGTATTAATTTCCTAGGGCTGCCATAACAAATTACAGTACCCCAAAGTAACTGGTTTTAAATAACAGAAATTCATTCTCTCATAGTTGCAGAGGTCAGAGTCCAAAATGTAGCTGTGTCAGCAGGCTGTTACTTCTGGAGCTTTTGGGAGAGAATGTGTCCCACATCCCTCTCCTTGCTTCTGGGGGTTGCAGACAACCCTTGCTGTTCCTGTGCTCATAGATGCACCCCTCTAATCTGTGCCTCTGGCCTCTGTGGCATTCTCCCTCACACGTCTATCTGTGTGTCCAAATTTTCCTCTTCTTGAAATCCTTCCTTTTGAAACAACACAGACGGACCTTGAGAGCATTAAGCTAAGGGAAATGTCATGGAATGACAAATATTGTATTATTTATATATGGGATCTTGAAAAGCCTAACGTAGAAACAGACAGTAGTGTGGTGGTTACCAGGGGCTGGAGGCTATGGGAAATGGAAAGATGCTGGTTTTAGGGTCTAGGTGTAAGATGAATAAGTTCTGAGGATCTAATGTACAGTATGGTGACTATAGTTAATAATATATACTTGAAAGCTACCAAGTGAGTAGATCTTAAATGTTCTTGGCATGCATACACACACACACACACACACACACACACACACGCAAATAAATACAAAGGTAACTATGGAATGTAATAGAGGGGGTAGAGGGGCTATGGAATGCTTTGATGGAAATCATTTTGAAATATATAAGTGTATCAAATCAACACTTTGTACACCTTGCACTTACACAATGTTATATGTCAATTATATCTCAATAAAGCTGAGAAAACCCAAAACTAATTTTCTTCCTCTTATAGGAATACCAGTAAGATGATTAAGGCCCACCCTAACCCAATATGACCTCCTCTTAACTTGAATACCTCTGAAAAGACCTTATTTCCAAATAAGGTCATATTCACACATACTGGGGGGTAGGGCATTATCTTCAAGGGGAAAAGGGGAGACAATGTAACCCAGCACACCTTCTTTCCATTTTTCAAAAATTGTGAAAGGGGAAAATGAAGAATTTGCCCCACCCAACAAATAGAGATCCAGTTCTCTCTGTACAATCGGCTGCTGACCCTCTGTAAAACACCAGCATCCATGGTGCTCGGGATCTCAGCCCATCGCCGCAGCCCCCTGCCCCAAGAAATGCTGTGTGTCCTGCTGGCTTGCTCCTCCTCAGCCACGTCCATTACCTACTACTTGCTGGACCGAGGATGCTGATTCCTGAAATCTCCTCCAAGGCTGCCAATGCCCCTGGGGCCATCCCATTGTGAGATGCTATATCCCTTCCCACATCTGCCCGGCTTCCCTTCAAGGCCACAGCTTAATTCTAAACCTAAAAGGAACATAAAATGACATAAATTAATACTGTTTCATGTTTAATATACAAAACCTTTAGTGCTCTTAGTGAGAGCAATGTGGAATGGATATGTTGGTGTGATTAATAATCCTTATTTTACTTTATAATGTGGCTGACCAAGCACTTCTACTGCTCAGAGTGAAAATAGCAGTAGTTCTACCATTATCTTCTTTGCTTGTTTTCGCATTATTAATTTTTCCAATCTGTTGTTTCTTTGCAGAAATCTTTTAGGACCACTTGCCAATTTGGGGGAGGGTTAGTGTCATTAAGACCAGATATTATAATCCATAAACCGATTTCACCAGTCAAAGGCAAATTGCAATACACTGTCAACTCCCTGAAAATGTAAAATACCTGCTTTTCTATCAGGATATAGATTGGGAATTGTACATTATATATGATTGTCTCATGTACATCCAAGTGAAGAAACAAAGATCAATTCATAAAGTTCATATTAGTAAAATAATATTTTTAGAACAAATATTATATAACTAGTATTAGGTTAACATTCTAACATTTTCTTCACACTTCAATGGCACACTGTACATGCCCACTTTGAGAACACCGTTCTAGGACATGTCAACAGTCAACATTCATTCGAAACAAGCATCTGATAACATACCCTTTCAATTCCTCAGTGTTTGCTCTCCCCCTGAGTCACTCGCTCTTTTTCTTTTGATTATCATCAGCACTTCACATCTGACCTCAAGTTTCTATGCTCCTAGATTGCTTGTTCAACTACCCCTTTAGTCTCATATTTCATTGAGATATCCAGTCTCATTTTCCTTATCACCTCTTTCATCTTTTCACTTTCTTTTTAATCTAGTATAAAAGAGGGAACAAAGCGAATTGTTTAAAATATTAGATTCTAGAGTCAGACAGACCTGGGCATGTGAGGGAGGGAAAGTTGCTTTACTTCTCTGAGCTGCAATTTGTCCATGACGGAAACCGGGGATAAAAACAGGGGCTGACCTAGTCTTCTTGGAAATATTAAATAAAATAAGGTATACAAGGTATCATTCACAAGGCTTATGGTACTATGGAGGTCAGTGAATTATAGGCAATATTACTGAGTGGCCAAGGTGAATGAAGTCTAAAAGTATCTAGTGAACTTAACAGCATGAAGAAGTAAATGTGCTATAGTATTACCATCATTGTGCCTGTTGACTCCTTGGTGTCAGTTCATCCCTCTCTGGACTGTATCATCCTATCACATCTGAACATGAAAATATCTTCCAAATGCTGATAGTTTGCAATTTTTTTCATTCCATTATTAATCCTTAGTACTTCTCTAGATCTTGACAACGTCTCTCCTGTTCCTACTGCTAACTCTCCCAGCTTCACAACTAAGACTTTGATTTGCACATTATCAATGGTATAGTGTTAAACATACTTAGGTACTGAAAATAAAAATAAAATATAGGGGAGTTGGCTGGAGAAATATATATCCTGAAGTCTATGCCCAGAGTTTCCACTGTAATATATTATTTTCAGGATTGGAATTTAGCATCATAAAATAATCTGGTTTAGAAAATAATAGATGTGTAGTAGAAAACTAAGTTGGGAGCTTGGGAATGCTTCTCCATTTCTACCTGGATCAGGCAATCACTGGCTGGACAACAAAACATACTTTGTAGTCGCCTCTCATGCAGTGGATGTGGTATCTTGAGTGCAAGTCATGTGTAGCTGGCCAAGTACTTTCTAAAGACAAAACTTCATTTTTGAATTTTTGGTTAACTAGTGTACTCAAAGCCTAATTTTTGAGTCCATGGTCTCCTGAAAATTTAGACACATGTGACTTAAGCTGTCATCTTGAGTAGCACTTTCTCATATGCATACTCCTGAAATCTCTATAGATCATAAACTACAAAAATGGAATATTTAGACAGTAGTTGCTAAAGCATACAGGAAAGTTTCTCCTCCAACTACTCTCACTTCTCTAGTTTCTAGACAGATCATTCACACAATACATCCTATATAAGGTTGTTTCTGTTCAACTGGGAAAGCCTTAGAAGTGAAGTAGCATTTCTCTGAAGTCAGCCATTCTTTCCAAAAATCTAGAGATGAGCTAAAACGAATGGAAGTTAAACCTGTGCATAAAAGGCAAGAGTTCTTATACCTCCAGTACAAAAACTATCAATCTTTGGGGTTTATTGGAAACTTAGTATTTAATATCACTAGGACCCAGAAGAGAATTCTGAACATTTAAATTGGGCTTCTAGTATTTCATTAGAGAATAATTTATACTTGAGGCATCTAGGATATTTAATTTTATAAACTTCAAAGCCAGGAAAATGTTCTTAGTATGTACAGTTCAGAGAAAATATGTAAAAATGTAATAAAAATGAAATATTCTGTTTATGGTTTCTTTGGGATTATGTATAGAGTTACATTTTTGATAGTCTGCCCAGAAGTTCAAAACCTTGGATGTGTATATCAAAGGTCCCCTTGCCTTTATTACTTCAGACACCCGATTTCCCTCAACCTTAAGTAGAAACTGAACGCCATAATTTCTCATGAGCAATGGGCATATCAAGCTAGTGTGGCCAGACGTGAATCAAGAATCTCCATAACTTCTCAGCTCTTCAACTTTCTCAAACGCCAAACAGACAAAGCCATTTTAGAAGACAATTTTGCCTGCAGAGACAATGACTATTTACGAACCCAAATTGTCTTTGTGAAATGTAGGATATGATGTTGAAAGAAAATTGAAACAAGGAATTTCTGTCAGCCCTCACAACATGGGCAGCCATTTTATGCAGTTGCTTGCAATTCCTTTCACCTTCTCACCTCCTTCTTAAATTTGAGACTCCAGAGCTATGAATCACCTACTTCTAAGAAATTAGCTACTGCTGGATGAAACAGGAACACCGTGCTTTGTGGACTGTTTTTTCTAAATATGTTCATGCATTCCAGCATTATGCTGGGTTTTAAAACATGCAACATATTAAATATCTTTTAAACTTGTTCTGTTTAATGAGTTAGAATGCCTTTAAATTCTCCAGTGGCATGAATCCCAGCAAAAAGTACCTAACAAAAGAGAAGAATGAGCATAAATTTCACTCAAGCAGCCTTTGGAAGAAAGGCCAACATATTACATGGGTATTGCAAATGAAAAAAGAAATTCTTTAAAAAATTTTTTTCAAGTAAATGTAAAATGCAAATCTATATAACACTCCAGGAAGATAACATAGAAGAAAGTCTAGATGACCTTGAGTATGGCAATAACTTGTAGATACGATACCAACTACATAATTTCTGAAAGAAATAAGTGATAAATGAGACTTCATTAAAATTTAAGAAGTCTGGTCTGTGAAAGACAATGTCAGGAAAATGAGAAGACAAGCCACAGACTGGAAGAAAACATTTGCAAAATAAAACCACATCTAATAATGGACAGTTATTCAAAATATGCAAAGAACTCAAAACTCAATGAGAAAAAAGAAATCAACCCAATTAAAAAATGGGCCAAAGACCTCAACAAACTTCTCACCAAAGGATATATATGAATGGCAAGTAAGCATATGAGAAGAGATTCTACATCATATGTCATCAGGGAAATGCAAATAAAACAATGAGATACTACTACATACCTAATAGAATGACCAAAATCCAAAACACTGACAACACTAAATGTTAGTGAGGATATGAAGCAATAGGAACTCTAAGTCATTGCTGGTCCGAATGCAAAATGGTACAGCCATTTTGGAAGACAGTTTGGTGGTTTCTTACAACATTAAACAGACTTTTACCACACAATCCAGCATTGCATTTCTTGGTATTTTCCCAAAGGAGTTGAAAAGTTATGTCCACATAAAAACCTGCACATAAAAAGAAATGAGCTATCAAGCTATGAAAAACATGGAGGAAGCTTAAATGCATATGACTAAGTGAAAAAAAGCCAATATTAAAAGGCTGCATATAATAAAAATCCAACTACATTTGACCCTTGAACAATGCAAGAGTAATGGCTGGTGACTCCTGCACAGTTGAAAATCCTCAATAACTTTTGACTCTGCCCTTGGCCCTTCATATCGTAGATTCAACGTTCTGCTAATCGAAAACATTTCTTTTCCATCCAGGATTGGCGTCTGCAATTGGGAAACTTGCAGTTGGGAATGTGAAAATACTGTTTTCAATTGCAGTTTATTTAATCGGCCCATGTATGTGAAACCCTCAAATACAAAGTGTCAAATGTATATATTGAAAAAGATACGTGCATAAGTGGACCTGTGTAGTCTAAATACATGTTGTTCAAAGGTCAGCTGTATACCTTTTTTTTGGAAAAAGCAAAAACTATGGAGACCATAAATATATCTGTGGTTGCCATGGATGAAGAAACAGGGAGAGATGAATAGGCAAAGCACAGAGGATTTTTAGGGCAGTGAAAACACTTCGCGCAATCATATAACAATAGCTATATGTCATTATATATTTGTCTAAACCCATAGAATGTACAACACCAACGGTGAACCCTAATGTAACCTATGGACTTTGGGTGATAATGGAGTGCCAATGTAGATTCACCAATTACCAATTATAGTAAATGTACCACTCTGATGGGGATGTTGATGATGAGGAAAGCTGTGCATGCATGGGGACAGGGGATAATATGCAACATTTTTGTGCCTTACTTTAAATTTTGCTGTGAATCTAAAACTGCACTATAAAATAAAGTCATTTAAAATAATAATTCATTCTTAAAACATGAAAAAACGAGTGTCATAAATAATTCTTAACAAAATTCAGAGTTATGGGTTTTGCTCCTGCATCTTCAGCCTTCCTTTCTGCTCATCGATATGAAGACTACATATGGATTTTTATGCAAAGGGATAGCGTGGGCCTGGGAATCTGCATTTCTTACAGCTCCAAGTCTTGACAGCATGAGGAACCACAGGAAGAGCCACAGAAGAGATCACAAACTGCTCAAAGCAGTGGGCAGAGCTGTAGAGTCCAGGTAAGTGAACTCCTGCATTGCAAATGCTCTGTCCCACCCCACCCTCCCCTATGCATCCTGCTCCTGGCAGAAGATCCCCCACTCCCAGGCAAGATGGTGGCAGGAGGAAGTTTTGAAATAAGCACACTCATGCTATTAAGAAAATTGGACGTGTGAAAGCCCTCCCACCCACTCTTGGAACCTGATTGCAGGTGGGACCAGAGGAAAGCAGGCACATGTGCCATAGAGGTCAGAATGGAGGCAGGGAGAGGTGTGGGACTGGAGACACCTGTCAGTCTAGCTTGAGGGAAAATAAAGGATTAGGCGACAGACCCTCCCTGAGCACATGGAAGTTTGGGCTGGGAAAACTGTCCCACATGGGAAACTAATATAAACCCAGGGGAGAAAAGGGGTGGACCCCTTACTCACCTCAAGAATGTACTGTCTGGTGTATTTGCAACACATTCTGGTCCTGGAAGCCATGTGGCCAATGGTGGTCCCAGCCCCACACCTGGGCTCCAGGAGGGAGCCTAAAGCTGACAGTGGCTGGGGGAAAAGCTGAGCTGTCTGGATGACCACTCAGTGGCCGCCTACCATTCCCAAGGGATGGTACTTAAAATGGGAGAAGGAACTCTGGATGCTGCCTCTGGTTTTGGTCTGGCTGAGGGTGGTTGGGGTTTCCTCTGGGTTTCCTGGAGAGGATGGATTTTGAGACAAGAGTCGGCCATTCTCTCAGTCCAGATTGAGGTAAACATGGCTTCCCTCCTTGCACAACCACAACAAAATTACAACTACAAAATAACTATCACCCACAATCATTAGAAAATCGAGCTGTATGGAAGTTCAACAACCAAGAAACTAAAGTCACATTCATTCAGACGCATAGCAGGGGCAGAGACATGGAGATACAGAATGGACAGTCCCATATGTACATGTGATGGATAAAAACCGGGAGGGATACGTCAGGAGCGAGGGATCCCAGTCCCATACCAGACTGCCCAGTGCCAGGGTTCCAGTGCCAGGAATATAAGACACCATAACTTCTGGCTGTACAAACCAGTGGAGGTTGAGGTGGCAGAAGAAACTGTGGGATTCTCAGGTGTCTCTTCTTAAAGGGTCTACAAAGGACTTAGAACTTACATAGACTCACTCCCTCTGGGCTCCAGCACTGGGGCAGCAGCTTGAACATCACTGGTGGCATATGGGAAGAAACTGAAGTGTCTGGCATCAGGGTGAGTACCAGAGAAGAGCTTCCTCCTGGACAAAACTCCAGAAGCCAGGCAGCAGACATTGTTCCTTTTCTGAGCCCTCTGCTACAGAGCCACAGAGTTGCCACACCATATCTGAGACCCCATCAACCTAGTTCACAGGGGTTACCCTTCCCTGATGAATACCTAAGGCTCTGCCCCATCCAAATTACAGGCATGTGTTCCTACATTAGGTCTCACTACTAAGAGAGTCAAAGCAGCTCTACCTAATACATAGAAGCAAACATAGGGAGGCTGCCAAAATGAGGAGACAAAGAAATATGGCCTAAATAAAGGAACAGAACAAAACTCCAGAGAAAGAACTGAACAAAATGGAGATAAGCAATTCGTCTGATGCAGAGTTCAAAACACAGGTTATTAGGATGATCAAGGAACTCACTGAGTATTTCAACAGCAAAAAAGTGACCCAGGCAGAAATAAAGTTTACACTAAGTAAAATAAAGAAAAAGTTACAGGGAATCAACAGTGAAATGGATGAAGCTGAGAATTCAATCAATGATTTAGAACACAAAGGAGAAAAAAAAATTTTTTTAAATAAGGAAAGGGTAAGGAGCCTCTAGGACAACTTCAAATGTACCAACATTCAAATCATTGGGGTACTGGAAGAAGAGGAAGAACAAGAAATTGAAAACATACTTGAAAAAATAGTGACAGAAAACTTCCTAACTTGGTGAAAAAAATAGACATACAAGTCCAGGAAGCATAGAGAATCACAAACAAGATGGACACAAAGAGACCACACAAAGACACAGAATAATTAAAAAAGCAAAGGTTAAAGATAGAGAATCTTAACAGCAGCCAGAGGAAAGCAGACAGTTACCTTCAAAGTCCCCATAAGACTATCAGCTGATTTCTCAAAAGAAACTTTGCAGGTAAGAAGGGATTGGCAAGAAGTATTCAAAGTGATGAAAAGAAAGCATCTACAGCCTAGATTACTCTACCCAGCAAAGCTGTCATTTAGAATCGAAGGGCAAATATAGTGCTTCCCAGACAAAGTAAAGCTAAAGGAGTTCATCATTACCAAGCCATCATTATATGAAATGTTAAAGGGACTTATTTAAGAAAAAGAAGGTTGAAACTATGAATATTAAAATGTCAATAAACTCACAACTACTGAAAATTGAATCTAAAAAACAAACTAAGCAAACAAGCAGACCAGAAACAGAATCATAGATATGGAGCTCATTTGGATGCTTTCCAGTTGGGAGAGGGAAGGGGAAGAATGGGGGAAAAGGTGCAGGAATAGGTACAGGATAGGCAGGGGGATGTTAAAAATGAAATAGAGCAGCCAAAGAACTTTATATGTATGACCCATGTACATGAACTAAGGAGAGGGACCGCCAGAGAGAATGAGGAGTACTGGGGGGTGGGGGTCAGAGGGGAAAAACTGGGACAACTGTAATACTATAATCAATAAAATATATTTTAAAAATAAAATAAATAAAACTGAAAAATAATAATCATAATAAGAGTCTGCCATTCTCCCTGATTATGCAGCATTTAAAGAAAGACCTCTTCCCTTTCTCACCAACCTCTTCCTCCAGAATTTGCATATTGATGGCAGTGGGCAGCCACCAATATACATAAGAACATATATTATTTTCCTCAAATGATATATAGCAGAAATATATGGACCACATTTTCAATAGCAAAGTCATAAACTACCTTGAAGATTGAGATTAGTTAGACTGTGTTTCTAGGGGACCATACAACAATCATGAATGCAGCACAGGGACTTGTTTGGTCACCCTCTTTGACAACTGGGAGTAGGTGCTGGGTGAGCTGAGGAAAAAAAACGTTGCTAGGAGGAGGACCAGAGTTTAAACTTATCTGCCAAATATGTTAAGCAATGTTAGGGCTAACAAGAAAACTAAAGGGCGAAATGGAACTGGCATGAATGTAAACTCCATAACTTCTGTGGGGTTTCACTTATTCAGCTTTCAAATCAACAGGTTGAACTTACATAAGTCTTGGTCACAGGGAAAAAGCAAATAGGGGTGGGGGAGGCGTGAAGAGCTGGGATATTCAGGATATGGGGATACCAAGGTAGACTGGGGAGAAGATCAAGGTCATAACCAAAGTCTTAATATAGCTATCAAGGCCAGAGCATGAGGCAGAGATGGAAGCAAAGTAAAGTATTAAGTTTAAGATCAGGATATAGAGTGGGACAAAATAATACTTATAAAAAATTGGGTCAAAGAAGATAATTAAAAATATAGTCTGTGAATCATAAATAGAGACCAGAGAGGCCTTTTATATGATGTCTGTGGCAGCATCATATATCAGCTTAAAGCAGATGTGTCAAGCTGAAACTGACAAATCTTTTAAGTCCCTCCAAGTTCTATAATTCTGTAACCAATGTTCCCTTTTTCTTCTTCCATGGCTTTCCTTGGGATCAGCTTGTTCCATTTGCTCCATGGGTTCCCATTCCCAGAGAGTATTCCTAACCTCTGTATGAGCACTTAGAAGGTCATTCCCAATAATCCTTTTTGGTTTTTACTGGTGTAACTTCTACATTAATTTTGCTTTTCTTTGAACACATGTTCCATCTTTCCCTGTAAAATATTACTTTATTTTTTAACATTTTTCACTATGACACTATTTGATTCCTTTGAATTTTCTTTTGAAGGAATTTTAATGGTATATATAAAAATTTTCTTAAAAACTCTCATTTTATTTTTCACTAAGAAAAGGTCACATAATAATAGAGTTTTCTATGTGTTTTGTTTTTTTTTTTCGGTTGATTTTTTTCCCTGTTTAGTAGGGTCCTGATTAAGTCAATAAATTTAAGTCCACAGCCTATTACTAGCTTGAAAACCATTCTTCAATGGCTAGTGTGCAGGAAGCTGTGAGGTAACTTTACATTAATTTACTGTTTTCAACTCTCTAAGACACAGCACTTTTGTCTAATGAACTATAAGAAAATAGTTTTTAAAAACACTAAACACATTTTCCTCAAATAATCTATAGCAGAAATAGAAATACCTTATAAATGGAAATGCAGAAATAGATATTTAGATATATAGTCTATTAAAATGACATATTCAAATACTATGTCTTTGGATAAATGTTTACACCACCCCACATTTTATCACAGTCTGAATCTCCCAACACTTCTAATTGACAGAGTAACTTACTGAAATTCCATTGACCAAACATTAGTGCTAATGATATGATCAAGGGAGACATTTCAAAAAATAAACAATATATGAAACACAATCCACCAGGACAAAAGAACATACGCTTTAGTTTCTTATAATTCATTTTTTTTCCTTTCAAAGAAAAGTGCTCCTCCTAGCAGCTCTCACAATATGGACAAATGTTTTCATGCAGCTCCTCGCAGTCTCCACCTCTGTCTGAAATTTTAGTCTCTAGAGCTTTGTCACACCACTCAAAAGCCTCACTCCTGCTGAGCAAAACAAAAGTAGTGTGCTTTGTGGATGTGGGAACGTCACGTTCTCAAGACCATCTGCCTCAGATTCTCCTGGAAGCATGTTAAGAATTAAAATACCTGGGCTCCCTAGATGCACTCAATGACAATTTCTGCTGATGGAACACAAGAATATATATACTTTTATATCATTTCTGGGGATTCTTATAAACTCTAAAGGTTGGGCTATACTGTCCTAGAGCAAAAGGTCTTACAATAGCCACTTCCAAACATTTTTCTGCTTTAAAACATTTACCTCTATTGTCTCTTTCTTTGCTAAACCATGAATGAGATCTGCTTAGTGAGAAGAACAATTATCTTCCAGGACCAAGTGCCATATCTACTTCCTCTTCCTTTTTCTTATGAAGCTTAAGAGTGCTGAAGTTCTACCCCAAAGCATGTTCCACATCAGTGTCCCAAGTTACAAATATATTACCTAAATGGAAGACTCATAGACATACCTATCATCACCAGGTTTGCTTAAAGTCACTTCTCCCAGACATTTCTCAAAAGACTATGCATTCAGCAGTAGGGCTCCCAAGGGGACTTCTTGAACAAACTCCCACTCATGTTTTTTGTTTCTTCTGGGCTGCCCCAATTTACCTCTGTCCTCTTCTCTTATCCTGAAGAACAGAAAAATAGCTATATCTACCCACTCCTGCTTTTATTTCTCTTCATCCATTTCTCTACAGCCATATCCACTGAAATATGCATGCTAGGGCCAGCCCCCTAAACACTCAAGAAACAATGAGTGATGTTACTTTTTATTTCAGACTTAGTTTTATTACAAAACATATTGCCTTTTCAAGAGATGCTGAATTGTTCCTAGGTTCTTGACCATCTGTTAAGTGTGCCAGGACATACATGCACAAAAACCCAAGTTTGGAAAACATTCATTCTCCTGTATATCAGAGTGCTGATGTTCTTTTTTTTTTTTTTAATTTGAAAGTATTACTGAAGTACGGACTGCTTTTACTTGCAATTATTGCTCCCTTCTGTTAAATTTTGCTGTTTCTTCTTGAATCACTAAATTTGTCTTTCAAAACTCACTGTATTTCTAAAATACAGATTAAATTATAACAAAATTCATGTATATATTTACTTTTATTTTGGATTCATTTCTAGGCCCTGAAAAGTACATCGTGAGGGAAAGCACTGGCCTAAGCACCAATACACCTAAGTTCTAGTGATGAGGCCAGGACGCTCACACTTAGCTTGGCTGGCCAAGCATATCCAACCTTGTAGGAAGCCATGAGCTGTCAGTCCAGTGGATGGAGGCCCCGCCCCCAAATCCATCACTTATTAGCCCATAATATATGACCACACAATTGGACTGTGCTAGAAGTAGCTAGTGCTTCACAGTGCAATTGTATTATGAAAGTATCTTATATGTTAGAGGTTCTGTACAAATGAATTAAGACTTTGCCTTTGGTAATCTCAAATTAAACTAGTTTAAAATAATTTAAATTAGTTTAAAATAGTATTTTTTCATTATACTTTTCCTCTAAAACTGACACTGTATTTCCTGACATTTAAATTCAATCTCTAGCCTCAATCAATAGATATGGGTATATTTAGATCCCTGAGTCACCTAATACCTAAGTGCTCTGTACAGGTGTCTGCTTAGAAACATATAATCCGTTTAGTGGAGGTCTATAGCACTCATTTGTTTTCACAGATGGTGTTGGATTATTAAAGTGGAAATACGCCAACAAGTTTTTAGAGCACCTTTCCTTTTAAGATGGACTTTGCATTATTTAAAGTTATGATAATTCAGCTCAGCTCTAACCCTCTCATAGTTTAGTCTGACAAAATCCATTATTTTCTATGTATCCCAAATATTAGTTTTCTTATTATTAACTCCTGCATCACACAGGAAGTTTCAGAGGGAAAAGCATATCATTCACCCTCAATGTGTTTAGTTGATAGCCATATCCTTTTTCCCTCAGAGGGAAAGTAATGGCCACTAGTGAGCTGAAACAGATTCAGGAAAAACAAATAATGGTAAATCTACTACTGACTGTTTGCCTATGGGAAGTCAGTCAATTTCTTTTATCTCAGGTTGGTCATCTGTTAACTAAGGTAATAAAATTTTTCAAACTACTAAGGTTTGTAAGTGCAAACAAGTGGTAAAGTAGTTCAGGATTTGTTTGCCTGTGTTTGGAGACACAATATAAATCCAAAATATTATTATTGTTTACCTAATCATACACGATATACACCATTGGTCTTTTAGTTAATAACAGTGGCAGGGTTGTAGAATAGAAGGATTTGGAGTTGAACAGAGAATTCAGATCTTTCAATTAGCTCAGCGAGCTTGGGGAAATTTCACTTGCACTTCTTCGGCTCCCTAGAATCTGAACTGCCTTTGTATAGACAATACCCCACCATATGCATTCTATTGAGCTATCTCCCACTATAGAGCCTGAAAAGACCAAAAACCCACTCCTCTCTCCCATCTGCTTTATCTCCCACTCCCAGCAGGTAAGGTGTTTTCAGAGAACCTAGGCTTCTCCAGATAGATACTTCCATCTGAGACTCTGAACTTGGATTGAGTGACATAGGCAGAGAGAGTAAAATTTACTTTGTCCATGGGAATTGCAATAGGGCTACTGTTTTGGTGGGGATGGAAGCTCCAGGAGTTTCCATTTGGTTATGGCCCTTACTGCATTGTTTGAGATACTGATGGGGAGATGGAGCTGAATACTGAGGAACTGAGGAAATTCCAAGGCTGGATTTAGGGTATTTCATATCAGAATTCCATTTAGCCCATAACACCTTTAAAACTAGTTTTTAGCTCAGAGTTGGTGCCAGTTAAGTCCAAAAAAATGTTTTCTTTTGTGTTGTTTTAAAGCTGCGCTAGTATTCAGGGCAGGCTAGAGGACTATTTATAATAATGACTTGCAACCACACTTTATTGTCCATCCTCAAACCAGTTAGCCTCCCCTCAGGTGACATCGGGTCTATAAAAGTATCATCATCTAGTTACAGTAATTTTCCTCACACTATGAGAACGTTCTCCAGGAAAACCAACTATCACAAACTACTTTGAATTTCCCTCTAAGGAGAAACAAGTGTTTCTAATGTGCTACAGCTTAATTGTCTAGAATAGATTAAAATCTCAAGCATATGAAAATACTAAATAAGTGCTTATCACTTAAATAGAATATATTAAATCTGTCATTTTTATTACCAAAAATTCGCTTTGCGGTATAAGCTACATCGGGCCATGGTATAGTTGAATAAACAGGCAGCAACCAGTATCCCTAATGAATACTAACGTAGAATTCAAAACTTGCGTTTCTTTAATTTAAAATGCAGTGACTCTAGAAATAAAATCCCAAAGGTACCAATACTAAAAACACACATTTCCTTTATATTAGAAAAATTAATAAATTTCTGATTTCAGTATTAATTTTACTCCTTTCAAGTATTTGAAATGGATAATGCCACATGCAAAATATATTTCGCCCACAGATATTATGAAGAAACTTTTTTTAACCTCAAAATTTTAACAACTTCAGGCAAAATTATAAGAATCAAGGCTTATGATAAAACTATGGAAATTAAGGCAATGGTGGGCCTAGTATCAGCAAAATTGACCAATAGAGAGGATACAAAATCCCAGAAATAGAACTACTCCAGTATGGAAACTTGGTACACTCAGCGGTGAGAAAGTGAGGAACTGTTCAATAAATGCAGCTGAAAAATTCATCCATATGGAAAAAGATCTAATTTTATCCCTACCACATGCCATAATAATTTTTAAAGTTCTGCATGAAACAAGAATGGACAATATAAGAACAAAAATATAACACTCCCAGAAGAAAACATAGATGAATATTTAAGATCTTGCATTCGGAAAATATTAATTTATAAAAAAAAAGAAAAATTAATCCCTGTGTATCCAAATTAAGAAATTTTGTTCCTTCAAAACAATTATAAGGAAAGTAGAGGTAGGGACAGAGGAGGACTATAATGCAGGAGACATTTGCACATTTGCAAGAACAAAAAATTATGATAAATAACATATCTCTTAAAATTCCTAAAATATTAATAAGGAAAGCAGAAACAATACAGAAAAAATATATAATGACACAGGAATTTAACTAAAGATAAAATTCATATAAACAACAAATATATAATAGTTAATATTATTTGTGATCAGTGAAAGACACATCAAGACCATGATGATATATCATTGCATAACAACTGAATATACAAAACTTTAAAATTCTGTCAATATCAAATGTCAGGAAGGGTGTGGACTCCCAAGGGCTCTTATACATTGTTGTTATAAAGGTATGTTAGTGAAACTATTGTAGAAAACAATTTTAAATTACCTCCAGTATTTGAATATTCATATGCACCATGACCAGCAATTTTATTCCTACACATGTATGCTAGAAAAGCTCATGCATGGGTACAAGAGAAAATGTGGACAGAATCTTAAAATAGCACTACCTGCAGCAGCAGAAAGCTGGAAACAAGCCAAATGCTCAAAAAAAATGAGTAAATTGATGTATCTATTCATGAAATGTTACGCAGAAGCCATTATAATATTACAGCAATTATAGAAAATATATGTAATTATATATGAAATTAGAATGCAAAATTCAGGATTTTATCATACTTTGTAAGCTTTTTTGCCCATTAAACCTTACATATGTATTTTTTTTTTTTGCCAAAAAACCTAGATAAATTCCAAAGTGTCAAAAAGATACTACGTACATTCTCCCTGAAAAAGAGTACAGCTATATATATTTACAGAAGAAATATTAAAGAAGGATCTCAATCACTTAAAATTCAAAAACAGTCTCTTCAAAATTGCAACAAGACTATAAATCTACAGTTATAAATAGTCAGGAATTAATGATGATGAGTGAACTATACCCAGAATTTATAGGAGATGAACAAGGTAATGCTGAAAGGTAACTTTTTATTTTAAACTTATAATTTAAAACAGCATAAAATAAATTACTTGCCTTTTATTTTATAAACTTTAAATTCAAGTATTCAAAAAATTCATAGAAATCTAGAAAATTCAGAAAGAAAATACTAATGACTGAGTCCTTAGAATATAATGCTGAAAAAGAAAAAACACCTACCTTTTTATTTATGAAAAAAAATTGCCTGCTTAATTTTTGCTCAGCATTTTTCGATATATAAAATAATAAACAAGTCAAAGGTTTTGTCCTTGAGAAATTTAAATTCAGTAAGAAATAAAGTAAATAGATAATTACAATACAGGGGATACGTTTTTCTGATAGTAGTACAAGGAGCCAGGGGGCAAGGAGCTGGACTACCTATAAGCCATAAGATGGCAATGAATATCTCCTGAGGGACAGAACACAATACATAAACCAAGTCCTGAGAGTAAATGGCACTCCATCAGGGAAAAGAATGTTGTCAGCACACACAGAAGCATGTGAAAGGGGAGAGAACAGTATGTTTGGAGAAGTGAAACTATTTCAACATTGCTAGAGATAAATGATGAAATGTGGTCTTGGAGAGGTGAACCTAGACCCTGTCATGGAAATCTCATAGGAAATGCTAAGGAATTTCATTGTTATCCTGAGGATGTGTTAAAGGAGTATAAGTAGGGGCATGCCATGAGAAGGTGTGTTTTTTTAGAAATGTGACATGATGGGACATGACATGTTTTCCTCTGTATTCTAAGGTGGGACCCATGCCACACTAGGAACACAGGGACTCATGATGATAGCTCAGAGAGTCACATGCATAGGCCAGAGATGAAGTCAAGTAAAGAAATCAATGCCCAAAACCCAAAAGGGATGTACAGGGAGCCAGTAACCAAATGTCATCACATACCAACTACTTAAGAAATAGAACATCCAAAAGTGAAGGAAAGAAGAAGCTGGAGTGAAGGACACAGAGGAACAATAGAAAATTGACAGAGGCATTATTAAAACTATGAGAACTGAGAAAAAATGGCGAAGCATGATTAGTAAAATAAGGGGAAAGAATTGCAATAAAGGTGCACCACAATTCTACTGGGTTTCCTTTAAAATCAATTGGTAAGGTACTTTTTAGAAACTGTCCATTCAGTCCTATTATATAACTTTCAGTCCTCAATCAATTAAAAACATAAATTATAATCCCATTCCCAACATGTCTAATGGGCTGAATGCGAATCTTAGAATTCAGGGTTGTCTATGAAATGGTTGTGATTCCTTGGAACTGGTAGCAGTGGTTACTCTACTAATGACTTTAAAACAAAACAAAAGCATAATGGAAAATTCCAGAGTAATTTTTCAAGTGGATCATAAATTTTAATAATACTGGAAGCTTTTAATAAAATGATGTTAATTTCCCTAATGCTATTCCTAGCAATAGTGCTCATATCACATCTAATTATAACCAAAGTGGAGTATGTTAGGAGTCAGAGGCTAAAGTCCAAAATGAGAATAATGAGAATATATGAAACTGCAGCAATAAGTGTTAAGGGTGTGATTAGTGAAGCATCACCTTCTCTCCACAGCTGTGGCAAATCTCTTCCCAGTGACACTGAGCATTCTGATTACATCAATTATGTTATCAATTATTTCTAGATATCTATCAATGTCAATCACTAATATTATTTTTTCTCCTTGGTATTTTTAAGTACTAATCTTAAGAAAAAATGTTATAAAAGGAGTCATTTGCCCTTGTTGAAATGATTTGCCAACTCAAAACAGTAAGTGCCAGCTCTGAGCATTATTATGAACACCACACTAAATATAGCAAATGCCAAATTGATTATGTCAAAACATTCATAAAGTTAGAATTCACAGAATTTCAGTAAAATTAGAGTTCTAGGATTACATATGTATGTAATTATCTGTTCATTTATTCATTTAGTCAATCAATCATACACAGAACATATACAGCACATCTATTATGCGCTAGGTCCTGTTCCAGATGCAGGGACTAGAGTAAACAAAAGAGATAAAATCTTACTCTCAATGAACATCCTAGATTGATTTATGTAAGATTCCATTCCATGAAACACGAAAAATCCATTACACATAACTATTTGCTTCTTTTGAAGAGAAGGTATGTGTATTTTGAAAGCTTTAGAGAATATTTGTGATATATTTTTTCTCTTCCCAAATACATCTAATATATTTATCACCTCTCTGACAAAAAAAAGAAATAATACTTCTCTTTTGAAGGCAAAAAAACTCATCTGTAATATAATTTACTTTATTGCTCACATGAAAGATTTCCAATAACAGCATGAGATTTTTTTTAAAGCATTTTAAAGAAATTATCACTTCAAATTTGGAATCTGTCAGACAAACACTTGATTCACCAGTCACCTGCATGTTCAAAGACTCAATAATCTCCAGATGTGTCTCAATTAGAGCAGCAATGTAAGATGAAGTACATGTCAACTTATGCTTTGCAACTTTCATAGCTCACTTCTAATGCCTTTGTTCTGCTTACCTATTTTGAAGAATTGTTTGTTTTGCATATTCATGAGTGGTGCCATATAAAATTATCACAGAATTGAGAGCTTTTCACAATGCTTTTATTATTTCACAAAACATTATTCTTTATAAATCCAAACAACATTCACAATAATAGGTGCATAAACTTCTTTGCTTTTCTTTGAATTCCACAGTTACATCATTAAAATTCCCACAATGTCAAGGCTCTGTTGCAGGTCAGACCCTATATTTTGTTGTGACTTGCTGCAGAAAAGTTTTTATACCATTATGTAAGTTAATCCCACTCATTTTTTCCTACTTGGATGAACTTTAGACACTTTTAAATTAGGGTATATTTTGATATTTTCAGTTGGTTCTATATACACTTAAGTTTCTCTTTTCCCCACACTGTTTTCTCATAAAGTACCATTAAATAAGCTAAGGAAAAACTTATTTTGTTTACTATGATGATATTCTTGTATTTTTTTATTTGGTACTGAATGTAGTCCTTTTTGTAGAGACATCTATAATTCATATGTTAAAATATTTTTTTGTCTTTCATTCTAATTTAATCAATCAATAGATAAGACTATAAACATTTATTTAGTCCCTAATATGTTTAGGCACTATTCTAGGTGCTAAGAATATAAACAGCGAACAAAATAAACAAAAATCCCTGCCCTTATAGAGTCTCATGTTCTCTTAATATTAAATAATATTTTATAGAAATACAATCTTTCAAGTATAAAACTTAGTTACATTATTTTCTTCAAACTTTTTTGAGTAAACTTTCAATTTTTTTATGATCCCAGTTTTCCTTCAAAATATACTTTAAAATCACAATAATTTAAAGTACATGTCACATCTACAGCCATACCACCCTGAACATGCCCAATCTCATCTAAAATACATGTCACATCTTTCTTGTATTTTAAATTTTTTTCAGGATTTTCTTGCCAATTAGAAATAATTGTGCTATAAATGTCTCTGTTCATATCTACATCTTTTTGGAAAAATAATTAAACAAGTAGCAGAATTTTCTAGTCTTACCATTGAGAATATGAATATCAATATTTTTGAAAACTTAATGTTATACACTTAGGTTTGGTACTTTGAGATAATTCGGGTTGCTATTTGGGGAGAGGAAGTATTGCAAACTGTCCCTCGATATACATTTCTCCCTCTCTTCATTCATAATTGAACCTTGCCCTGTTGGGTTCTTTTTCACTGGCTAGAACATACATAACACACTGAAGTTTAATCAGGCACATTGGATCATGGGAGTGAAGCCACATGATGACTATGGTTCAACAGAAAGACAGAAGCCATTTGGACCCTTGAGGATTATGAAGCCATCGTGTCAACCTTAGACAGGTAACACTCAGATTCTGTTTGCCTGAGAGAGAAATTTCTGTGTTTAAGATACTGTTTTTGGAGACATTTGTTAGTTACAGACAAACCTAATCCTAATTGATACATAGTTCATAATTTATTTTCGTAAACTTAACACCCTG
Organism: Pteronotus mesoamericanus; assembly: GCF_021234165.1. NCBI lineage: Eukaryota > Metazoa > Chordata > Mammalia > Chiroptera > Mormoopidae > Pteronotus > Pteronotus mesoamericanus. The sequence continues at coordinate 23,038,555 of NW_026555310.1, forward strand.
CTAAATAGTAAGATCCTATATAATTCTTACCATTCTGATTATTTCTTGAAGATGGTGAAATTTTCAGCTATGTCACATGAATATTACTGGCAACAGCATGATTCACTAGTCCAAAACTTAGAAATTTTTCTGAAAAATAAAAACAAAAACATTATATAATGTTAATGTTGTTGTTATAGAAAATAAAATGACATAACAATGTCATTTGTTTTGACATTATTTTTACATAATCCCAGATACCTAGAAAGAAACCAAATCAACAATGGCAAATATAAACAAATGACTCACGATAATAAAAATATCTGTACAAAGAAATACGAAACTACAAAGGTAAGGCAACAAATACTTTGGTAGAGGCAGCAATACTAACTAAGCAGGAAAAAGGCACTATTAGAGTGTTTAATTAGTTGAATCACATTAATTTGCCCATAACCTTTACAGGATTTTAGCAAATAGGATGCTCTATAACTAAATCGATATCATCTTTCTCAGAGTAAATTTTGCCTCCCCTCACTTTTCTGAGAAATCAGGATTCACATAGTCTCCAGCCTTTTTTTTTCCTTCCTTCTGCTTGATGCTATTTCATGCATGAAATTATACACAGGGCCAACTTTCATTTTCTAACCAAGACCTCATACATTAAAAATCAGATCCATCACATGTCACACAACTTTCATGTGACCCTGATTATTTTTCCAAATTCCAGTGATTTACAACTGTTGCCTAATGGCTAGAGAGCATTTTAATTCAGGGCGGTTAACATTACTTGAACTGCTACATCATTTAATTGGTAACACTATAGATTTACGAGCAAAAGCAGGCTTTGCATAGAGACATCAAGTCTACAAAAAAATAAATGAAAAAAAATAAACCATCAAGTTTTAAAAGTTGAAATGTACCATTTAGTTCAAATAAACTACTATGAAATAATCCCTTAAAACATGTAAATAAAGAGCCAAGGACTTAAAAGCAAGAGTAACATCTAGATCAGAGAAATAGTTTATATTTTGTTGGGTGGTAGGATTAAATAACACACAGACTCAAAATATACCTACATATAAAACAATTGTTCCTAAAACAATTATGAAACATTTACACCATCTCTAAGGGAATGGCTGGAATGTAAACAAGTTACTCTATTTGAAAGAGGATCAAAGAGCATTTCTATTACAGCAATTAATTTACATTCTGAAACCCTGAGGAAACTGCAGATCTATGATAGAAGTTTATGGTACTTGATAAATCAAGCCGAGAAATTATACTACCATCATGATTATCAATAACAACAAAAACATTCAAGAGATTCACACAGAAATATGTGCTTTTAGTTTTGATGCAAATGAGAAAAAAATATAGCTCAAACCTTTTCTTTCAGCAAGACAGCATAGAGGTTAAAGTTACATATTAAATCTCTACTTCTGCTCAAAAGTTTAGATTTTAATATATTGTTAAACAGCATAGGAAGTGTCACATCCTAATATCATATCAAATAACAATATGATCAGAAACTGCCTTATTCTATGAATGCAAAATATTATGCATTCATAATATTTTATTTCAGTTTTTTGCCATTATACTTAACCTTTTCTTTCAATTTTAGCATTGCTATATGCACAATGCCGTGCAGAGGGGCGGTATGGTATTGTGGCTAAAAATGGTTAGTCAGACTGTCTTGAGTTCAAATCCAGAGTCTGTGCCATATGATTGACCTTGAGCAAATTTCTCATCCCCACTCGCTTCAATTTTTAAAATGAGAATAATAATAATACATAATATTTATTTCATAAGGTCATGGGAGGAGTAGCTTGCAAGGCTCAGAGTTTCAAATGAGATGTGGGCACAGAAGTCCAATTCCAGCCTCATTTATTTGCTCTTTTATGTCTTTGAGCATCAGCCCAAGGAATAAAAAATAAGAATAGACATTTCTGGCTGAACTGCTACCTTCTTCTTTTCTCTTCATCCACCAGTATTCTTGATACACTAAAGGGAAACTTAGAGAATTTGAAAAATCTTATTTTCCATGTCAGAAGCTATTACATCATCCTACTTTCAATAACATGTCTTAATCTTCTCCAGGTTTGATGAATTCCTGGGCCAACTAGAATAAATGTCATATACTAGGAAACCAAGAATAGAATGCATATTTAAATTTTTCAAAGTATTACTTCCATCAAAACAGTAATGAAAGAAACACTGTGTAATTGAGTTGGAAGGATAGGAGGTAATACTGCTATGCTTCTGAAAGAATACCGGGTCAAACAATGGTTAGGAAATGGTGTTATCTGGATCTGAAGCCCTTGCCAAGCTGACCTTGGCAGAAACAATGAATCTGTCCTTTATTAGACCTGTCAGTTCATCTGCACACTTTGCTTTAGAGTTTGATGTATCTACTCCTCGTCTAGCCACAAAGGAGGGAAGTGCTGAAAAATCTATAAAGAGAGGTTATCTAACAATTAGCGAGCTTACCTGTGATTTGCTCACGGAGGGCCTCCTTCAGTTCTTCAGGGCTTCCTCCTGTTATATTAGAAGAGTGTCTAAAAATAAATTGCTTTCTTTTTAACTTTAAAAATTAATTCTGCATTAAGTTCTGTATTATTAGGAACTTTACTCTTATTTATGGAGAATTAGTATCCAGTTGCAAACAGCAGCCTCATTGATTTAACCTCATATGGTCTCGTATGGCTGATAGGAGACCCATTTATACCAATAATTCCTTATTCTGTTTGAGGATTATTAAAGATTTATTAATTCAATCTAGAAAAATGCAATCCTTAATCACACTTTTTAAACTCTCTATAAAAATCAATTACCTCATTTTTGATTAATTAAGCCAATTAAACCATGAAAAATGTTCATCCTGATCGTATCTCACTACTTAACACACTTCAAGAAGCTGATTTTTGGCTTCCATCTGTCTTTTGTGATATGAAGAACATTAATCTCTACCTTGGTGTTATATATATTAATCCTCATATTTAATGGTAGAGGCACATATATTATATATTAAAATGTATTTTAAATTTTAAATTGTGAAGCTAGGCTTTAAAAATTTTATGCTGTGGGAATAAGGGAAGATTTCTTTTCCATCTTGCCTTGTTTACTCCTTAGTGCCAATAACCACTAATAATTTTCCAGCCTACTCAGTTTAGCCAAATTGTACTTTCTCCCCAGGTTGCACTTTAGGAAGAGGACCTATGGTCTAAATCTTTAATCACTGAAGATTTATGTTTATCTATAGTCACATTAATGTTTAATTTTATTTCAAACAGATACATTGGAATGCCAGCATAACCTTGGTTGTTTAAAGATAATTCTATACAGAATTGTGGTCAAACATGCCCCCTTGCCAAACAACTGCTTACCATTAACTTAATACATCATATATAAGGCATAAGGATATCTCTTTTCTCAGATGAATTCCAAGGCACTCCTTTATGGAATTTCAGGATTAAAAAGCATCATTGTTACAAAACCCAAACAAATTATTTGAAACACTCTCTGCAATTTAAGCTCTTTCCACATTTTTCATCCGGTCAGTAGGCTAGAGAAAAAGAACTACTTGCTTTGATAAGTTTATCTTCAATTCCTGGTCTTGAGAAATAAGATTTTTGAAAAGCTGGGGGAAAAAATATATGACTACTGATTTCACAGCCTTATGCACTTTCAAGTTCACTTTCCTATTTCATCAAATAGCTGTCCAAAGCAGGTTGATTTTTTTTCCCCTCCTCATTTAAATGTCTCTCATGCTTTCTGATTTAAGAACCATGCTAAAATAAAATTAGTCACTGTTTGCTTTTATTTTGCCTAGATTTTTTTGACAGAAAAAAATGTAGCCTAAAATGAATATAAATGAAAATGAATGGATAAAGTGGGAATGCACCAGTCATAGAGAATGAGATTGTTCTGTCAGAAAAAATGAGAATGATTGCTATATAGTTTACAAACTAATAAATTTCACATTATCTCATTAAAATTCATTTTTAATATTGAGAATTTTCTGTTATCAATGTAAATGCCTTAACTCTAGAGATAGAATCAGTTTGTTTAAAAAAAAACTATGTGAAAAAAACATAATTTATACTATGTATAGGATAGATAAAACCTCATTTTGATGCCTAGAAAATAATTGCTTACAACACTCCTTCTTTAAGAACCCAAAGGAATCTCTAAATGTGGAGTTACATAAATTTATTCAACCTAGAAAACAACACACACATGCATACTTTATATATAAAGTATGTGCACACACCATACCAAATATATAGACTATCATGTGGAGCAAGGAAAAAGCCATTAGACATTGAAACAAAAGGAAAATGACAAGTCATTGTCAGTATTTGATAAGCTAATCATAAATTTCTGACATAAATGCATAAGCATAAATGCAAGGGGTCTCTCTAATGCTATTAAGTTGGAAATACAAGATCAACTAATGACTAATGGCTGGATAGAAATTATGACTAAATAATGGGATGGCAGCCAAAAACAGACACCCATGAATAAATAATAGTTAAATGCCACATGTTTAGCTTAATTTAACTTTGCATCTTACTTGTTTCCCAAACTACTGTATTCTTTCGATGACTATACAAAGACCTACTGTGTGCTAGGCTAGGTTCAGTTTGTAGCAAGTACATAATTATAAATAGGTGTTAAAATCTAAACTTTCCCTAAAATATTTTGTTTCAGTCTTTCTGATCTTGTGCTCTTTTGATGGTGGTTGTTGAAATTAATAAATGCTCACCACATTCGGTAACATTTTCCAGACTTCCAGACAAAAGAATTTATAGCATACTCATTCACTTCCCTTTGAAAGCATAATTTTTACAGTTTTTGTTTCCAGAGAATACAGAGTATGTTTATTTTTAAGAAGAATTAACGAAATAAGAAAATGATTGCTTCACTGAGTAGTGTAGCCTCAAAGTCACGGATAATCTAGAGAACAACTTCAGTGACGTACTTCTTTTTCCACTGGGGCCTGTTCCAATTAAAAAGAAATCCACTCCCGTAAAGCTCTCTTTATCCAGCTACCACGCACTTAATGAGAACTCCACTACCTGCTCTCACCTGATCAAATAGGTTTTCAAGACAAATCCTACACTTTTGCTATTTTAAAGGGTGACTTTGTAATCACTTTTTGGATAAATATTGTTAAATGATAGTCTTAGTTCTTTTTTACCTGCTTACTGTAAAGGAGGAAATTGTTTTTTAAACATAATTTTCAGATTTTCTTTTATTGCTCTCTGTTTCTATTCATCTCCCTCGTCTTCACTTGGGGGCAAGGGCCATATTTATAGTTCTATGTTGTACTACAACTGAAATATTTTTTCAAACCATAATTCATTTGTCTACTACTCCTTTGGAGATTATATAGATTTACTTGGACATGTTCTTATCATACCAATTTACTAATATTAATGTAGACAGTAGTGATTTTATAATGTGCCAAATAACTAATTAATTAAGGTTTCCTAAGACTGACACTCTGGAATTGGATTTCTTTAAGTATTAGTCTACAGAGATAGCTTGTGAAATTAGGTTGTGGACATATACTAACTAGTGTTAATAAGAGAATCTTATTAAACATATTTCTTCCCCAATTATTCAATGTTTCATTAGGTAACTTGATTACTGTATCTATTCCTAGTGAAATTCAATTGATATCTTTCTCAATTTGTCCAAGGTCATACAGACAACAACAACCTACAAGTGGACTAAGAAAAAAAAAAGATCCATACAACTAAGAAGCTTACACTTTTCACCTGAGGCAGAATTATATCAATGCTTTGTTCTCCCACCTCCACCAATGACCTGCTTCTTTTTTTGTATTTTACCTAAGTAAATAACAAACTACTTGACCAAGTCAGAAATCCAGAAGCCACCTGAGACTGCTCCCTCTTCCTTATAGACCATTTATAATTGGTGCCTAAGATCAGTAGAGTTTTCCTCTTTAACATTCAGGGTACCTGTTCCTATTTTTACTTCTACTGTGTTAGATAAATTCCTTACCTTTCTCCCAAATTAAAGTGTTTCTCTTTCTCTCACCCTCCATCATCAAAACTCCATGTTACACACAAATTTTCTATAAGGCACAACTAACTTCGCGCACACCCCACCACCCCCATCATCATCACCACCATCATAAAATTCTTGTCTGATATCTAACAAGATAAAGTTCAAATTCATTAGTGTGTCATATATTGTTTTCTGGTCCAATTCCTGCCTATTTTCTCTAGCTCTTCCTGACATACCACACTTTATCCTCTAGTCATTTTAAACCACCCACTGTTCCCTGAAACTTTGTTCAACTACTCCCATTATCTGAATGAGCTTTGTTTCCCACAGTCTCTTCAGGTCAAATGGTGCTTCCTCTGTGAAGTCCTCTGTGAGTCTCCCCTCTGGGGACATTGTGACTGACTGCCCAATATTAGTTGCACTGTGAATTACTGGTTTAAATAAAGATAACCTAATTCCTCTATTCTATATGGCTTCAAGACAGTGTATGATACAACCCTAGTCAAATTTATTTCCCCTATTATTTTACAAGATTAACACCTTTTACAAAGCTTTAATTTCTTTAATGGAAATAAATCTATCATGTTCATCTTTGTAGTGGTCATACATGTAACTCATATAGTAGGCACGATCATACATGTAATGGCTTATATAGTAATTAGAATCAAATTTATTTAGTAAGCAGAATCAAATTTATATTTGCCATATAATAAACTGTCATGTAGAAGACTGACTTATAGTTTCAACTGTCATGTAGTACTTAAATGCTGACATAATAAGTTGATATTTGAATAGCAATATTTATGTAATAATGATATAAAGATGAGTTACTTTTAATATTTTGTCAGCATAATGCACTTTGACTACACTATTATCACAGTTGGTGGTTTCTCTTAGTGACTTTATTTAATATTTTTGGTTCTTAAAAATATTTGTGGTAAATTTATTTTCCAGACAGATCTATCCTTTAAAAGATCCCCTCCATCATATGTGATAATGCTGTTTTTTGTTTTCATCAAATTCTACAGGTAAATCAGATTTTGTCATGTTTGCTTCAGCATATTTTACAGCATTATTAAGGTACAATCAATATACAAAAATACTGCATATACTTAAAATGTACAATTTGATGAGTTTAAGCATGAGCACACATATGATATCATCACCGCAATCCAGGTAATAAACTTATCCATCACCTACAAAGTTTCCTTGTGTCCTTTTGTTTTTATTTTGCTTTGTTTTTGTTTTTGTGTGGTAAAAACACTCAACATGAGATCTGAACATGAGGTTATTCTTAACAAATTTTTAAGTGCATAATATTGTTTTCTTAACTATAGGCAGTATGTTAAACAGCATTTCTAGAACTTATCTTATGTGACTGTAACTTTATACCCCCTAAATAACAACTCCCATTTCCCCTTCTCCCCATCCAATGGAACCACCATTCTATTTTTTCTTCTATAAGTTTGACTATCTTAAACATTTCATAAATTGGAATCATGTGGTATTTATCTCTTCATGACTGACTTATTTCACTTAGCATAAAGTTAAATTGGAAGGCTTGTACACTGTAGGTGGAAATTTAAAATGGTGTGGTCAATATGAAAAACTGTAGGGAGCATCCTCAAAAGATTAAAAAATAAAACTACCATATGATGTTTTCTCTTTCCCTAGTATCCAGACTAGATTGAGTGTATCAACTCTGTCCTCATTACTACTTGTGTCCAAGTGACTTGTTTTTATTTAGCCCACTGAAATGCAATTTCCTGAGAGATCCAGCATCTTAATCATTTTTAACAATCCCAGCGCAATTACTGCTACATGGTACCTAATCAACATGCCTATTGAATGAAAGGCAATTTGGGATGTGAACAATTATTCCAACAGAGAATTCCCAGAAGTTCATCTTTTTCATTTAGAGCTTCCTGAGTGGAACATGTGTATGTATGGAAGTAGTGCATATCTAGAATGTCTAGGTCCCTGGTTTTGTCCTAATCAAATTGACAAGAAGAGGTTAAAATTGGACCTTGTTAATTTTGGGTTCATTGATTATGGTTAATGTAAAGTATAGAGAAACCACTTTGTTTATAACTAAGCATACCATTATAAAACATTTTAACAATCAATATTTTCACCCATGTCCAAATGTTTACCATATGCCAGACAGAGGAGCCTTGGGGAATCTCATCAAGTGGCATCCTTGCTTAATAACTTCTGTAGCCCTTTTCTTCTTACAATACCATTTATATTGCGGGGGGGGGGGGGACCAAAATATGGTTAGTTCTAAGGTCTCTTTATTGCATTTTCACCTCATTAGCTGCTGAGAAGGCAAGAGCACTCAGCCTTTATCACAAGTTGGCCTGCGATCTTGATGCAATGCTAGGAATGGTAGAGTTGGGCAGTGGTCCATCCAGAAAGTCTCTAACTATGATCTTGGCAACAAGTATTCTATGAAGAAGTTAGCAATTTTGCTTCACAATTAGTTTTGCCTTTGGGACTCTAGCAACTCTATATTTACCTTAATTTTTCCTCAATCTGCATTAGCAGCTGCCATGGCTCCCCTATGTTTTCTAGCTTTTGAGATTTACCTGAGTGTTTCTTTCCTTGCCACATTAGTACTTTCATGTGTAAGCGTGTGTCTGTCTGCCTGCCTGTCTGTATGTGTAGAAATATACATTTTTTAAAAGGTTTTATGTCTATTTTTAGACAGAAGGAAAGAGAAGGAGAAAGAGAAGGAGAGAAACATCAATGTGCGGTTGCCTCTTGCGCACCCCCTCCTGGGGACCTGGCCTGCAACCCAGGCATTTGCCCTGACTGGGAATCAAACCTGTAACCCTTTGGTTCACAGTCCAGCGCTCAATCCACTGAACCACACCAGCCAGGGAACTTCTGAGCATAATTAAGACCACCCCTAGTGTTTCCTATTAGTATCTCTTCACTGAGAAAACAGTGGTATCAGAAATGCCATTCATACCAGAGGGCAGAAGATATTTACGTATTGAGTTTAACCACTGGCTGGTCTATCCCCTTGTTCTTTTCCTGGGATAGTGGAAAGTATGGGGATAGTATTCTTCCAGGAATTGCACAGTAGTTCTTCCACCTCTAAATGAGTAGTTCCTCCATCTCTAAATGCCAGCAGGGGAATTACCTCAAACTTCCGTGAGTCAGATTCTACCTGTAGAGACAGCCTTATTTGGATAACTTCCCCCAAAGCTCTTCAATATTATAAACATCTCATCATTTATAATCAATACAACTTTAACCTTTCTTTATAATAATTTATGAGAATATTTGCTTTGATATCAGAAAGAACTGAGTTTAAATACCAGCTCTACACTAACATTTATTAATATGGAAATAGCAATATTAAACTCAAGTGCCTTCAAGGAATAAATGACAGAATGTACCAAATAATACCTGGAACATAGCAGTATATGAGATATTATACAGTCTATAAAATGTCTTTTTCTTAAAATGGAATATGAGGTGACTCTTAAATGTTTTTTAAGTCAGAAAACATAAAGGCCAAGTGAGTTTTGTTCACTAGGCTAAAAGTTTCTTTGAATCTTAAGTGTCCTAGGGATTCTCAACAATTATAAAAGGTGTAGCAATAGCCCCTTCATGGACTTGCAGTCATTCCTCCTAAGTAGGGTATATAGCTGGAGGTCTGGTCTAAGTGGTGAAGAAACAGGCTTTGGATCTAGACTAACACAGCCATTTTATCTTGGACAAAGAATTTCAACTCTCACATGCTTTAGTTTCCTTATCTCTCAAAAAATTTCTGCCTCATAGGTTTTGTTAGAAAGATTTCAAGAGTTGACACATTAAAGCATGCCTGGAACATGAAATGCTCTTATTACAATGTTAAATATAATTACAGTCCAATAAGACTACTAAGACAAAAGATGAACAGGGTGCAAAAACATAAAGGTGTTAATCTGACCCACTTTTGACCTGAGTTAACCTGGACCTGAGCACCAAGCTTATTATAATAATGCTTATGCACTTTCTACAAGACATACTAAAATTTTATTAGTGCATACATCACATAGCCCTCCTTCCCATATGGTTTCTTCTTCTTGTTTACCCTCTCTTCCCAAATGTTTTCCCATGCATAAGGCACACATCCTTCCCTAGAAATATCTAGCACATGCACAAATATCTAGCACATGCACATTTGATCCAAATTGGGCTTAGAATTTAACTCTTTATTCTGTTGGTATCTTTTCCCTTGTTTAGTTTTAATCATCATGGCTTAAATGTAAAAACCTCTAGGAATATTTCAATTCTGTTTTCTACTCTTACTTTTTGATATATTTTAAATGTTTTATTTCAAACATTGTTGATGAAATTAGGATTCATCAACAATGAGGAATCTTAGGTATTCCTTCCCACCCATGCAAGTCATCCCCAAGTCACAAAGACTTGTGATTCTTAGGCCATTCATTCTAAAAGAAAGAAAAATATAAATCAGTAAAGAGAAAAAAACTCAGAAACATATGTTTGTGTGAGTGCTTATCTTAAATAAGTTACACTTATTTTTCTTGTAAAATTATAGTTATCAGGAGCCATAAGATTTTACCAATAACTATGTCATAATAGTGTACATTTTTCTTACGGTTGTTAAATCAAAACATGACTTTTTTGGAAAAAAAAATTATCCTTCTACCTCAGCAGCTAACTTCAGTTTTACTTAAGAGAACCAACAGTGAGGGAAAATTTAAAGGAACTGACAAACACCAAGCTGAATACTCTCAAGATCCCACTGCAGGGTAAGATTTATTTTAAATAAATGTCGTGTCTCAATTCAGGTCTCTCAGCTGGGAGTTCTACCACAGTTGATAGCAATTCTACATTGCCTTTTTTAGGTCCCAATTATATTTTAAAATAATTTTATTATGCATTTTAACAAATAAGCTCTAGGTCATCCAATGTGTCACTGCAGAGAAGGTACTCTCAGGAAGGTTATGAGAAGGGTGGTCAGGAGGGCAAAACATTTCCTGATAAACTTGTTTCTAAGATATATAAATAGAAGCTTTTCCAGGGCTGTAGCTTGATGCTATACTGGGAATCATGTAACATTTACAGTATACGTCCATGCAAAACAATCCTGTGCTAAAACATTGTTAAAAGAGACATTGCTTTTAGAGTTCACCATATGTGATATTCAAAATCTCCTCTCTTAATCCTCACTTGTTATTATGGTAAGTCGCTTCCTGGTTTTCTACTTCGCCCAACAAGCATTGGAGTATTTTGGCCATTAGAAGTAGATAGTGAAAATTCCTCTAAGAATTCCATTTACTTGATCTGCAGCTACTATGATAGAATTTAAAGTTTTTGAAAAATAGGATGAAATCTTAAACTCTTCTTGAATGGAAGAAATAGATTTAATTCAGAAGGGGAAAAATAATTGAAATGTCTAAAACTATATTATGCGTTGATCTAAAAGCTTTTATGAAGAGCTAATAAAAATGCCTAAAATTCTGAATTTAGATAATCACTTTAATATATGAGTTTACTCCAAATATTTACTGATTGCTTTCCTAAAGAAAACATATATATTTTAATATCTCAGTTTTTTCATATAAATTCTTGGTTATGTTTGTCATTTTAAAAATTTCTAGGAAGAAATCATAATTCATGTGGAAAACAGATGTAGATGATTAAGATGTGTGTGAAGCCCTCTAGTTAAAATAACCTTATAACTTTGGATACCAATGGTACTATGTACATATTTTCTTAACATTCTGAATTTCATTAACCTGTTTTAGAATTATAAATAATTCTGAACTTGAAGATGAAGAAAAAGAGTAACAAAACGATGCAATATATATCAACCTGAGGATCAATGATGAACATAGAACTATTGACAAAATTCTTCTCAAACACATGAAAGAGTTTACAAGATACCCCAGGATTTGCTGAACCAAAATCTGAAAGAAGAAAAGAAATCAGACATATAAGTTCAGGCACTCAAAGTACACTTACCCTAAGAATATTAGCCATTTCTGCAGGAGAAGTTGAAAGGCTGAGTGGTGCTTTTGATGACCCTTTTGGATTGGGGAAAAAAGAAATCAAATCTTACGAGAAGAGGGAACATTGACAATTTACCCATTAAAAAGGGTTATATCCATAAAGTTAGCTGGAAGTAAGCAAGCCCTCTCCTGAATGTATAGCTTATCATCTGTAGTCCAAGGAAGCTCAACTCTTGAACTTAAAATGTTTCTGGATTTGTAAAACCCTATGTGTTTGGAAGATCCTGTATGAAGATTATCATATGAAAGTCAACACTTTTTTCCAAACAATTTTTAGCATATCACCAAGTCAAATAAAATCAGTTACACAAGGAAAGGCAATATCATGAGTGAACACTAACAGACACAATACACAAAAATACTTGCTGGACTTCAAAGTTCCACTGCTTTACTCAAGCAGAAGAGCTAAATCAGAGCCCTACTCACTTCTGAATGTAGTTCCCAGACCTGCCTAACCAGAAACACCTGGAAGCTGCATAGCCTCGCAATGCCTGAGCAGAGTCCATCAGGGAGAGCTGATTATCTGCAAAGCAAAGCCAATTGCCCTGGTCAGCCAGCAAATTAGTGTCCTGCATTGGCTTGAGTCAAGCCCACAAACAAATGGTCTTCCTGGCCTTTGAACTTGTTCTCTTGTGCAGGGAAACTAATTTGTAGCCCTGTCCATTGCTGAATACAGATTCCAGCCTGTACAACCAGGGACTCTAACCAGAGACACAAGAAGCTGCATACCCTGTCCAATAGCCCTGCTTATAGTGGCACTTGAACAGAGAGTGTAGCCTGTGGATTTTTCCATCTGCAGAGCAAAGCCAATATCCCTGTCTGGCCAGGAAATTGAGTGGATGGCCTTGCCTGAGTCAGGGACCCAAACAATGAGCCATGCAGATCCTGGGCCTATCCTGCTGCCCCACCAGGGAGGGTGATTCATAGCCCCACTTATTGCTGAGTATAGTACCCAGTCCCGACCGTCTAGTAAGTCTGACCATAGAACCCAAACAACCCATCGTACAGCCTCATTTGTGCAGAGAAGGAAGTCAGCAGTCCTATCCAAATGTTCCTAGCCAGAGACACCTCCCCCCAAGCCCACATGCAGAGCCTAGGGCATTGATCTCATCCAAAAATAGACCCTGATAACAAGCCTCACCTGTCTAAGGACATTACTAACAGACATACGTAGCAACCAAAAACTGAGCTGACTGATGAAGAATTACCTCTGCCAAAGCAAACCTGTAAAGTTTTAAAGAGGAAACCACTTACTCAAATGTGTATATACCAATGTAAAGAATCAAGGATCACAAAAATCAGACAAACATGACGCCACCAAAGGAAACTGATAAAGTTGTATTAACTAAACACTAAAGAAATGAAGATCTGTGAACTATTAGACAAAGACTTCAGAATAATCCTGCCAAAGAACTTCAACAAACTACAAGAGCACACAGACAACTAAATGAAACTAGAAAAATAATATATAAACAAATAAGTTCAACAACAACAATTAAAAAAAGAAACCATAAAAAAAAAAAAAAACTCCAGCAATTGCAGAGCTGAAAAATACAGTGACTGAGCTGAAGAATCAATAGCAACTTCAAAGAATTCTACCATATGGAAGAAAGAGTCAATGAGCTAGATGGTAGGACATCTAAAACTCTCCAGTTGGAGGGGCAGAGTGAAAAGAATGGAGAAAGCCTACAGGACATAAGGGACACAAGCAAAATAAAAAAATATTCATATTATGGTAATTCGAGAAGAGAAAGAAAAAAGGACAGAAGAGAAAAAAAGGGACAAAATATATTTAAAGCAATAATGATTGAAAACTTCCCAAACCTGGTGAAATAAATGGATACCCAGGTACATGAGGGGCAAAGGATCCCAAATTGGTTGAATCCAAATAGGGCTACAATGAGACATATGTTATAATTAAATTGTCAAAAGTCAAAGACAAAGAAAAAAATTTTGAAAGCAACAAGACAAAAGAGAGAAATTACATACCAGAGAACTCCCATCTTAAGACAAATGAAAATGGAAATACAGAATACAAAAACACATGGGATGCTGCAAAAACAGTTCTCAGAAGAAAGTTCTAATGCCTACATCCTGAAGCAAGACATATCTCAAATAACCTAACCCTATACCTTAAGGAACTAGGAAAAAATAACAAACATATCTCAAAGTTAGCAGAAGGAAGGAAACTTTTAAAAGTTTGGAGTAGAAATAAATAAAATAGAACAGAAAAACACTAGAAAAAAATAACAAAACTAAGAATTGTTTTCTTTGAAAGGATAAACAAAAGTAACAGACCTTTAGCCAGATTAACCAAGGAGAGAAAGGAAAGACCCAAATCAACAAAACTATACAGTCATGCACTGCTTAGCAAGAGGGATACATTCTGAGAAATGCCTCACTAGGCAATTTTGTCATTGTGTGAACATCAGAGCGTGTATTTATACAAACCTAGGTGGTATACCCTACTATATGCCTGGACCATAGGGCAAAACATCATCATATATATGGTCTACCATGGACCAAAATGTCATTATGTGGCACATAATTATAAATGAAAGAGGAGACATTACAACCAAGGCCACAGAAATACAAAGGATCATAAGAGGTTACTAGGAACCAACAAACTAGACAAACTAAAAAATCTAAAAAAATTCTTAGAAATATAAAACATACTAAGACTGAATCAGAAGAAATTGAAAATCAGGACAGACCAATTACAGGTAAAGTTTAATCATTAATATCAAAAAAATATCTCTCAGCAATGAAAAGCTCAGCACCAAAAGGCTTCTCTGGTGAAATTCACCAAACACTTAAAGAATTAATACCAATTATTCTAAAACTCATATGACTAATTTAACTCATATTAGTCAACTAACATTTGACAAGAGAGCCAAGAATACTCATGGATAAAACACCGTCTCTTCAATAAATGGTATTGGCAAAAGGAAAAATGAAACCAAATTCCTATCTTAAACCACTTACAAAAATTAACTCAAAAGTATTAAAGACATAAATGTAATAGCTAAAACCACAAAACTCCTAGAAGAATGAATAGGAAAAAATCACCTTGACATTGGTTTTGGCATTGATTTTTTTTCAATATGACACCAAAAGCACAAGTAACAAATGCGAAGAATAAACAAGTGAGACTACAAAAACCCAAAAAGCTTCTGCATAGCAAAAAGCAACATATGAAATGGGAGAAAACATTTACAAACTATACATTTGATAGGTGGTTAATATCCAAAACATATAAGGGAATCCTATACTCAACAGCAAAAATAAATAATCCAATATAACAATGGGAGAAGGACCTCAATAGACTTTTTTTCAAAGATACTCAAATGGTCAACAAGTATGTGAAAAGGTACTTAATATTATTAATCATCAAGAAAATGCAAATCAAAGCCACAGTGAGCTATATCACCCCACACCTGGTAGGGTGGCTATTACCAAAAAGGTAAGAGGTAAATATTGATGAGGATGTGGAGAAAAGGGAAACTTGTGCACTGTTGGTGTGGCTGTAAATTTGTACAGACACAATTAAAAACACTAGGGAGGTTCCCCCAAAAATTAGAAATAGAACTAACCTGTGATTCAGCAAACCCACTCCTGAGTATATATTGGAAGGAAATAAATTCACTATCTGTAAAAAACGTATCTACACCATTATGTTTATCCCAGCATTATTTACAATAGCTAAAACATGGAAACAACGTAAGTGTCCTTCAATAGATGAATGGATAAAGAAAAAAAAAAATAAAATAGAATATTACTCAGCCATAAAAAAGAAGCAAATCTTGGCAGTTCTGACCCTATGGATGAAGCATGAGAGAATTATGCTAACTGAAACATCATACAGAGAAGGATAAATGTTATATGATCTCACTTACATGTGGAAACTAAAAAAAAAAAAAGAAAGAAAAGAAAAACCTCTTAGAAAGAGAAGATTTGTAATTGCCAGGGGCAGGAGATGAGGGAGAGGAGACGGGTGAAAGTAATCAAAGGGCACAAACTTCCAGTTAAAGGTGAATAAATTCCGGGTATGTAATATACAGCATGGTGACTGCAGTTAGCACTGCTATACTGTATACTTGGAAGCTGCTTCGTGAGTAGATCTTAAAAGTTCTCATCACACACACACACATAACACTCATACACACCAATGATAATAATATGAGCTGATAGATGTGTTAACTAACTTTGTTATGGTGATCATTTCACCATATATATATATGAAATCATTACACTGTAGACTTTAAACTTACATAAAGTCTAATTGTTCAATAGACACTTCTGGCACATGACAAATGTATTGCCCAAGCACAGGTATAAACACTCTAAAAGATGAGTTTTGTGGAGGAATCAGCAGATTTTGCATTTGGAAAAAATGTAAATAAATGTAGCCAGAGAACAAATTAAAATATTTTAAATATGATCACAAATATTTTGCAGCTTCTCCCATTAAGAAGTGGAATCTATTTCCCTACTCCTTAAAACTAGGTTCACCTTTTGACTTGCTTTGACCAACAGAATGTGATAAAAGTGCTTTTGTATGAGTTCCAGAGCCTGATACTCAGCATGACTTTAACCTTTTCTTCATAACCTTGGAAAACATCTCTGCTGTTTAAGGAGGCTTGGAACCAACTACTGATAGATGAGAGATTTCATAGGTCATTGTTCATAGGCAAGAGCCAACACCAAGACTCCAGATACGAGACTGAGGTCACTTTAGATACCCCCCTGCCACTGCTCCAATCAAGACACCAGATTGACTGCTGGTGAACTAGTAAACCCAAGTGAGACCAGCAGAACTGTCTAATTATCCCAGCTATCATTTGACCTGCTTGATACTGATATTCTCCAGACAGCCTCTTTACTATCTATTGGCACATATATGGCAAAGACACATGTGAGTCTAATATTTTCCAACATTCAACATGGAAAGAGGCATTCCATCTCTCTTATGTTCCTAAATTTAAAAAAATTTAATGAGAAATGCTGCAATATTCCCCTTTTCAATATTTCCTAAGAAATTCCTAGTTCTCTGACTTTCCCTTTTCCTCCATAGTTAGCAATCTTAGCTTATATGATGGCCGGGTAGGCAGCTGCTTCTGCTCAATCACTTTTTTTCCTAATCTTTTCCTGTCTTACAGCTACTAAGTGAAACCTTTCCTTTAAACAATGTCTAGGTGATGAGAACGGGATTGGATTAGAGGCCTAAAATATACAAATGAGGGTGGAGGTGGAATGGGAAATCAACTGCATGCACACTTTCCTATCATATTCATCTAATTGCAAATAAATTGCAAATATATAGTCAATAAATTAGCTTATAACTCCCACATGCATTGTGAAACTTTGCAGAGTTGAATGTATGGTAAATACCAAGTATGTAATTCTAATTCTAATTTGTTAATTAAGCCAATAAAATTCATCCAGGTAGAATTCATGCCCTTTACGTGTTCAGCATTTGTCTCCTCAGAGGAAGGTTATACCTCCGGTCCTTTGGTGGCCAATGGGCATAAATCTTTCTCTAAACAGCTACATAGACTATTAGTGCCTGTTGGATAATTTTCTGCTCAGAGACAAATGAAAAGAGGATATGGGAGAGGAGGAGGGTTCTTATGCACTTCACATCCATGAAAACATAGTCTTAGCTTCTTTCTGGCTGGAAATAGAGAATAACTTCCAACAGTTTTGAATCAGTAATTTTTTTAACTTTGAATAATTCAATGATAAAATAACTATAGTTTACAATCTATGTCAAATAGGTTCTATAGCTGATTTTCTAAAATATCCTTATAAATAGGTTCTTTTATTGTAATTGTAACACTTTGATTATGTTAGACAATGGTATACTATATGTGGAAACTGGGGCAAGACCCTGGAATATTTATCTAGCATGAAACATAAATCAGATATCATTCATTATGTGAAAAACTAAAAAATATGAATTCTTTACTCATTTTTCAAGTTATCAATGTGATTAGAAGATGGCAGCAGCTCAGATTTATCTAAAGAGCAACATTTTTCAAAATCCAAATTATTAATTATTTATCTCTTTCAGACCCTTTACTGAAAATTTAAGGTAAAATAATAAAATATCTTTTGCAATTATATAAAATAATGTTTTCTATACACATGTATGTCAAAGCTTACCAAATTAGGAAAATCTGCTATGCAATTTTAGAAGAACAAAAAGTAAAATGGCATTGGTAAATATGGGAGACACTTAGAAAGTTCCAATAAAAATTGTGAATAAAATTTATCATTTTAGAGAGCTAATTTCAAATCCCAATTTAATATTTTAGATCCTTTATTTCACTTGGCAAATAATTAATAATTTAGATGTATGAGCATCTAATGATTAAGTATCCATTGCAAATGACACAATTTCTAAGAAAAAAAATGCTGCCTTTTGCTAATACTTTTTTCCAAAGAGAATGAAATGAAAAGGAAAGCATCCTTAGTATGAATTTTGTTTGTTGCATTTGTCCCCCTCTCCCAGGCTCATTTATTTTCTTTCTGCATGCATATATTTAATTTCATCAAACCAGATCATTTTCATCAGTACACCAGATTTGGGTTTCAAGTAATACTGGATTTCATGGAACCAGTGACTATAAATGGGCACAGTAATGCAACAGAACTTCAGAGAAACACTAAAATACAATGTGTCACAAATACAATTATTCTTCCTTTACATGCCAAATCATTTACTAAATCCAGATTTTTATTCCAAATATTCTGATTAAAATTTATTATATTAGTTATTTTGTTGAAAATACTTATTGAGCCAAGTTATCTCTGGGCCAAAGTCACTCCCTAATAGTAAACATAACAGTTCCAAAAAGTGGAGTTCCAGTAGCTTGAGAGAGTTACCACTCTTCTTGAAGGATTTACTCAATTCCAAAGAAAACACAAACCTATAAATGCAGAGATTTTCATTAAATGTAAATTAAGAAGAGTACTTTGGAGGTTTGGTACAGGAAAAAAAATGGGTTAAGAAATATCCTTTCAGTTGGAAAGAATAATAACCATTTAAAAACTACTAAAGGTCATTTAAACACAAGTATTATATGAAACTTATCTGACCACAGTTTTTTGGAATGTTTTAAAAATTGGGAATTTTTGTGATGAGAACTTTTAAGATCTAGTCTCTTAGCAATCTCAATTTAAACAAAAAGAACTTTAAAATATTTATCTAAATGTATGTAAAACATTAATGTAAAAGTATACAAACATTTTAATGCATGGACAGAGACAGGCAAAAGTAGTTTCATAGTTGTTCATATGGAAAAATATATAATAAGAGAATAACCTCTGTGTTTCATGTACCCACAGCTATAAACCTACTTTTGGCCACCCCATATTAATTTCCCCTCACACTCAAAGCAAGTTAAATCCCCCTTCCCTAGATCTTGTGTATCTATGCATTTACAAAATGTCTTCAAACGGAATGTCCTTCTTGGTTCAGAATCTCATGTATGATTTGCATGATAGTAATGAAGTTACTTATTCAACCTGTTGTCAGGAAGCCAACCCACTTCACATCCTCAGGAACCTAATTCTATCTGTTACAAGCTCTTTCTCCAATATCTTCAACGTCTTTATTCACCCAACCAGGTTGGCACCCTTAATGGTCCCTTCTGTACAGGAGAAGAGCTCTATAGGAAGAGCAGTGGTTATGTACCCAATGCATCAGCAATTTCTTCAGGATCTACTTCCCAAGGTCCACTTTAATGCCTTCCTCAAAGGGTTTATTTACTTTATTTTTACCCTATTGCTTTGAGTCAGGAGTCTCCTTTTAGATTCATTAAAATTGAAATCCAGCCTGCTTTTGATTTGTTTCTCCCCTCTCAGAGGACTCACCTTTGTCTACAGCCCAGAGGCTAGCCCCGCCCACCCCTCACCCAGCTGGCTGCGGCTTGATTCTTGCACTCACCGCATAGCCTGCGCCTATTGGCCCCTATTTATTCACATACGGCGTTAGCCAAAACTGAACCTTTTTTTTTTTTTTACAGTTTTTAAACATACTCAAGTCTGCCCTATCCAAAAAAACAAGAAAAACAAAAAACGCTGCTTCTATTACTTATCTCAAACCCTTCTGTAGTCTCAATCCCTCTCCTTTCCTTTTGATTAGATTCCTTGAAAATGTAGCCTACCCTCAATCTCTGCTTATCTCACAACTCCCACAATACTGGCTTCCGTTCCCAGTAACGCATTGTACTTGCTCCTGCTAAAAATGCCTTAGGCCTAATCACTAGCTCCAATGGATACTCTTCTGAATTTATTTTACTTAATCTCCCTATGGCCTGACCATCTAAAAATGTTCCTTCTTTCTTGGGTATCTCTTCTATAATATGTGTGACACTTTTTTCTTGTCACTCCCTGAGGAGGGAGAGTGGATAAAATGGTCTCAAACATGCAAAAAAAGCATTAAAAATGAATCTTCATATGAATTGTAACATCTAGCTTCTTAGTAGTACCATGTATTAAGTACAAGAAGCACGAAACTGCATACACTGTATTTGGTGATCAATATCTCCTTGCTCAACTTAACTGAAGGGGTGCTGGCTGAGGCGGCCAGGAATTTTCCCAAGTTGGTTATAATTCTTGAAGGCAAAGAAGATGGTCTGGAGCCTAAACCAGATTTACAGCTTTTACCAGACAAGTTGCACCAAAGCTTCTCTACCTGGCAGGTCAACTATCCAGAGCTGGGATTCTCCTGAGGCTAAGATATATATGGTTCCTTAAATTTTCCTAGTGGAAAATTGGGGGGAATGGAGGAAGAGATGAAAAATGGGACAGATTCAATTTTTTGTTTTCAGTGGAGTTTTCAGAGCACTTGCTGAAACCCAGGGATAGAAGCTGGCTGGGTAGGAAGGTCTTTACTATGCCCTGCCCCCAGGTGCAATATAGCGCAAGAATGAGAATGGGCCTGCTTTACCTTCCCATTGAAGTGTCTTTCAGTTCAACACAAATATTCACTGGGTTTCTACTTCATGCCAGGCATTCTGTTGAGGGATGAGGACACAAGGATAAGGAAGCATTGGCTCTATGCTTCAAAAGCAGTGGCCCAGTGAACAGCCAGTTTCATCAGGTGGGCATCAAAAAAACCACAATAAAACATCAGGAATCCTTATCAGGTGGACTTTCCCCCTCTTCCTCTGCTCTATTCATCAACCAGTGTAGGTGGAATCCCAAATTTCACTCTTCAGCCTCTTGCGATTTAAGTTACACCCGCCTGCACTTCTGAACTCCCATAATGACACTCAGGACCAAGATGTTACTACTTTCTTCATTTTGTCAAAGGAATTTCCAGTGAATTTCTGATACTAGATATCAATGCACCTCCTGCATTACTCTTTAAGACATGCGGCTTCTGTTGGATGAAACATTGGCAGGGTCTTTTGGCTCATCTCATGTTATGCACATTTCTGTTCCTTTAGTCCGTATTCCTGCTGCATTGGGATTTTAGTTGTTGAGAGGACAACCAAACTGAATCAAAACAATTATGCAATAACGTGCATGCCAAGGTTTCCTGGCACCACTTACCAGAAATTCTACAGTGTTATAGTGCATTGCCCAAATATTTTATTTACATTCAACTTGTCCCAAGGTATTGCTAAGAATAGGAATAAATATATAGCCTGTTTGTTCGGAGTATTAAGCCACATAGCCAAATTTGGACTGGTAAATGTTGTATCTCCCTCATGAATAGGGAATATGGAATTGAAAAATGACTAACGTGGAGGACAGAATGACTCAGAAATCCAAGAATAGCCAAATCATGTGAAAAGACCGAAAGCCTCCTTCAGAATGAAATGCATCTGCCTGACTCACAAAACCGGCAAATTGTATTATTTAGATCTACGTAAAATAGAATTTCACCCACATTTTATCCATATATTTCATTTCACTTTGGGTTAGTAAGAAGTTTTCCTTCTTAATGAGATAATTCATAGGTTCAAAGGTATACTTTTGGCTCAAAAAAAAAAAAACCTAATCTAGTTTGTTTTATCTCTATCATATCATAAATTAATAAGGCGCTGTTTGAAATTATTTTAAGAATAGGTTTGAAAATTCACTTTGGATGAACCACATGCTCTTCAAAGATCTAGGTGACACTAACCACCCAAGTGTTGAGAAAGGAAGATAATATGAAAGTCTCAGACACCACGGGAGGTCCAGTGTTGGCCTAGGTGAGCGTCTCATCTAGGATTCGAGGAATAATCAGACCCTCTGAACAGAGTGCTTCCTCTGCTTCAGTATTATAAGCCACCTTATTGGGATCTAATTGGGAACAGAACTGCAGATACTCTGAGAGGACACGCTCTTTACTACTCTCACCACCACATTTATCACTGACAAACTGTCAAGGAAAAAACTTAAGACAAGGTCACTGGAACCGAATATCATCCTACATCAGCCACCTTTGCCAGCCACCCTCACCCCCAATGCACTGCGCCCTCTGGAATTCCCACACTTCCATCAGCAAACAAACCTATATCCTGAATCTCTTCCTGGAAGTCTTTGCAACCCCTTGCTTTAATTAAAATCTGGATCTCATTATGGGCTCAGCCTTCTCTGCAGCCCTTTCAATTGGAAGTTGTTTTCTTTTCTCACAAGTGGAGTAGGTAGCTTCACCACCCACCATTGCCATTTCCACATCATTACTTTGTCTATGTAAACCCTGCTTCTTTGGGTTTCTTGCCACTTGGAGAAAACACTTGATCTCCTTTATTACTGCTATTATGACTTGGGAGTCACCCCCGATTCTTCTTCCCCTTATTATATACCACCACTTAATGCATTAAAAATTTTCTCCTCCCTCCAAAATATATTTTAATCCATGCGGTTCACATCTGCACTGCCATCAGCCTAGTCTAGGTCACCATCCTCCCTTTCATAGATTTTTCTAGGAGTATTTTTCACCCATGCTGCCTATTCAGAAAAGGCTTCATGGCCATGAGACCAGTGCAGTTGCACAAGACCTCATGTTTAGAAGAGACCTGTGTTCTGTTTAAAGCTCTATTGTTGCCATTTTTGAAAATTTTAACTTATTTTTGACAAGGGGCCTCACATTTTCATTTTGCACTGGGTCTCACAGATTATGCAGCCTGTCCTGTTCCTATTTGTAGACTTGCTTCTTCTACTCACACCACATGAAAAAAGTCAGGGTATTATTTTTACCACGTGAATCATGACACTCCCCTGTTTAAAATACATCAGTGGCTTTCCACTGCATTAAAGTCCTCACTCAAATCATGGTCTATAAAGAGTTGCCTGGTTGGGTTGCAGGCCTCTCTTTCGCACGTCATCACTCGCACTCACTGAAGTTTCAGGATGTGTATTTCCAGAGATCTGCATTGTAAGAAACACTAAAGGAGTTTCTTCGGCATAAGGAAAATGACCCCACAGGGAGACCGAGAGATTAAGTGAGAAATAAACAACAATGGAAATGACAAATACGTAATAAGTATAAATTAATACTGACTGAGCAAACTAAAAATTAGTTTTATGTTTAAATGTATATATAGATTTGAAATTATGACAGATATATAAAAAGTAGAAAGGGTATTTTAAAAAGTAGAAAGGGCCAAATTGCTAGCATTATTGGAGAATGGTACCATATGTTCTGTAATTAGACTGTACTAAGTAGGGTGTGTATATTGTACTCTCAAATTAAACAGTAAAAGGATAGTAAAACAATGTAGAACTAACAAATTAACACATATAAAAAGACATAATAAGAAAAAATTTCATTAATCAAAAAGAACAAAATAAAGGAAAAAAGAACTTAAAACATTAAAACATATGGAACTAATTTTAAAAACAAATAGAAAAATGGTAAATATAAATTCAAAATAACAAAATATTTCCAAAAATATGAAAAACAAAATAAAAGCAAAAACAAACACAAGTGCATGTTCTTATAAAATATAGAACATTGAAAGTTTGGAAGTAAAAGGCCAGAAAATGATGTTATGCAAATAACTTTAAAAAGATGGTGTGGCTATGATGATATAAAATTTAAGAATTTTAGCCAAAAAGCACGACAAGCAATTAAGAACTATTCTTAATGATAAAGAGATTAATCCACCAACAAATATAACTGCTAAAAAACCTACATGTACCTAATAACAAAGGATGGAAATATATAGGCAAAAGGGACAGAATGAAAAGGAAAAGCAAAATCACAATCTGTTCAATGGAGCTCTCTTTGTTATGCTGGAACAGGCAGAGAAAATCAGGAGTGATACAGACAATCCGAAGCTAATCTATAGTGACAGCCTCACTTTATGATCTATCACATGGGAAACTGTGCTAACTATTCCATTGCATTTCAAAGGGAAGTGTAATTGGTAATTTTTGAGAACAGTGTTCTCTGTACGAGGTCATATATAGAACACTGGATTCAAAAATTGCCAAATTTACCATATGATGGACCATAAAGCAGGTCTTGATGATTTTTTATAAATTTATTAAGGTATAATTTACATATAATAAAAGATATCCATTTCACATGTACAAATGAATACACACATGTTATCACCACCACAATTAGACAGCAGAGAGTATTTCCCCTACACCAAACAACAAACCCTCGCGCCGCTAGGAAGGCAATCCTCTTCTTAATCCTAGGAAAACGCTGACTTGGTTTCTGTTTATTATGTAGTATAGTGTCATGAATAGAAGTAAATCTATGGAGTCAGACTGCCTTGGTTCAAAAATGGAGATCATAGTAATATTAATAACTTCCTGTTAGAGTTGTTATGAGGATAAAATTAACACATATAAGGTACTTATAACTGTGTCTAGTATGTATAAAGGGCCATATATTCATTGACTGAGTTCCTAGAATAAAGACCTACCATCATCCACAGGAACTTTTGTTTTAGATCTATTGTTAGATGAAGAAGGCATAATGATGGGATAGAACATTATTTTCTCTGTTTATTATTTGCCACTTACAACATTAACAGAAAATATATTTACGAAAGCAACTTCAAATTGCTAAGCATATTAGAAAATTCAATTGAAGACATAAATGATGCAATTCCATATCCTTTACAAAGGCAAGGATGTGTACCTTTTGAAGAATGAGGATAATTATTAAGAAAAAAAATAGCCTGCATCATTTAACACATTTGGTAACAAACAAATTAAACCTCTATTGGTCTTAGCAAATTAGATACCTATTAAGCAATAGTAAGTCATATTATCAACTTCCAATTCTTATGGTTCATTCTCATTAGCAAATAAGGAAGTGTCATTAATAAAAGGTGTTCTTAAATGGTATCTTTATATTTATGCCTTAGATAAGTGAATTAAATAATTCAAGGAGAAAAAAATCCAACTCATTTCTTCTGAGTAGAAACTACTCATTGAAAAGGCTCTTTTAAATTAAATCTATATCTAGAATAAAATTGAGTATAAATTATGGGTTTTTTAACAAAATAAAATGTTTAGTAGCTTATTTTACTTTGAACTGATTTCTTTCTAACTATAGTCCCAGTTACAATTAAGCCTATAAATTATATCTAAATGGCATACATAAATATCTTCTGACAGTTTTATATTCAATTTCCATGACTCAGAAAGAGAATCTTAATAATCAAGATAAACTAAGAACCAAATTAAAGATCTTGATATAAGTAGGAGAAAATGTGTTATTAAATTGGCATATAAAATATCAACAGCAAAAGATCATGATTTTAATTATTTCCATCTGAAAGTCTTTTTTAAGATACTTATCAATGCCAAAACTTTAAAGATGTCAACATCTAAATTTATATTTACCACTTGTCCCTACATGTACAAAATAAGAACATATTTGAATAAAAAAGGAAAGAAATAAATCAACTAGATATTTTAAAGTAAACAATGCTTACATTAAAATATAATAAAACTATTTTACTTATTTTTTTCATCGTATTAACAGAAATAAAATATGAATTAAAGCCTTGTGTTTTTTACTTTGACTAACTTAGAAGACAAAGGTCATTACATAGGAAAACATACCCCTAACTGTCCTTATGCCATAAATTACATTAAAGAAACTTAAAAGACACCCTAATAAACCAGTATATGGGCTTTATTTGGTCCTATTTCAAATAAACACACTGGGGGAAAAAAACTGAGAAATGTGACCTAGATATTTGACAATTCTAGCAAATTAATGTTATTGTTAGGGTGTGATATAGAATTTAATTTTAAAAAATCCTTGTCTTTTAGAGATACATAATGAACTATTTACAGAAGAAACAATATAATGTGAAGAATTCAATATAAGGAGGGCAGAGAGGAGGAAAGTGGTTGACAGACCAGTTGAAACAATCAGCCATGTGTTGAAAATTGGTGAAGCTGCACAAATAGTGCACTGTGTTCATTTTGTAATTCTCTCCTCATGTATATGTTTGAGATGATTTCCCATAATAAAAGAATTTTTAAAGATTTACTAATTGCTGTTTTAGAGAAAATTCACTCTGACTGCCTAAAAACAGAGAGATGATAAAGATATTTGGGGTTAAACATGTAAATACTTATCACCTTCAAATAGAGTTCTTGACCATTAATTCATTAAGTATGAAACAAAACCTTTGTGGGTGACTGCTTCTTTATTAAAAAATAGTCCATTAAAAATCATGGAAGGAGATATTGTGCATCTTTTATTTTTCTTTTTGGTTTCTCCAAAGATTGTAATAAAATCTCTGGCCCCTCCAAAAAACTGCAATTTTAAAATGATACTGCTTAAAATAGAAGGCAGGGAAGTTAGAAAATATGGCAAATTCTCAGAAAGCAATAATATTTTTCTGACTCTATCACAGACTTGTAACTAGCATTCCTTTTTGTTATCCTTGATTTTCTGATACTGGCACCAGTTGGCAATTTTTTTTCTTTAAACTCTTTAAACACTGATTTTAGTATCTGTTGCCTTGTAGTGGATTGTGTGTCAGGTTACCCAGATAAACTAAATGTCATGTGGTTTAGTGTGCAAACACCATTGTCTTCAGAATTTAAAAATATGCCTTTAAATTAATTCATGTGGTAACCTCTGAGAAGCTAGTAAACTGTTCTATGGTGTTTGAGGTAACCATAATAGGAATATATGTCTTCCCAATTTCCTGATAATCATGACTACAAGCTTTAAGACCCTTTTGCTTTCTTGGTTGCTGAAGAATTTGAGGAATTACTTCTCTTTTATCATGAGTTCCCAAATTCTGTAATTTGATGGTTCATTTTGAAGGTTTCACAATTCCTGTCTCAGATTCAGTCAGATTTTTGCATGAATAAAAATACTACACTCATTTCTCTTTGAACACTTTGATGTCATAGAAAAGATTGTTGCATCTTGCCAAAGTTTATCACAGTAAATTCAAGCTGTGACTGTACTGGCATAAAACCCAGACATCCAGAAGAAAAGTGAAAAATCCAATGAATCATTTGAATGTTTCTATACAACAAAACTTAATTGGTTGAAAATATATTCCTGTTCCTATTTTCAAATATGAAACCAGAACTCGATAAACAGAATCCTGCTTTTTTTTCTTGTGATCTATTTAAAAACAGACAAATAGGCATAAAATAATAAATTGAATACTGGTTGACTTTTGTACAAAAGGACATGAATGTGAATATATCATGCAGACAAAAAAACAAATTTTTTTAATGGATTACGTGTTTCCAATGCTTTCATTTTAGAGACATTATCTAAAACAACCCCTGTTAAAAAATAAAAGTAATATTTCTCTGTACCTCTAGGAATAACGATTTCTTGTTTAAAGATAATGAGCTCCTGAGTTGTCATAAATTCTTAATGTTAAATGCAATAAACATTTCTGGACCTTATTGGAAAACCTTTTATGTAATTACTTTAGTCATGTTAATAGTAAATACTTTCAGAGTGTGTTTCCAATAGAAGTCAATAACAACGGAAGAGCTGACAGGAGATGTAAACTGTAGTATTCTTGTCTTTAATAATACATCCTTTAAAAGTCAATATAGTTTTCTAGTTGAGATGGTGGCAGTTTTGTTTCCAGTGATAAAGTAACTACTTAAAAGAGGTTAGTTGTGAAAAACAGGCAAAACCCCCCAAATCCCCAAACACTCATAAGGCTGGCACCAATATAGCTTTAGATGGCCACCTTCAGGTGTGATATCGACATCCATTTTCGTAAGTGGTTTTATTAGCTTCCCCTATTTGTAACACTTAATATTTAATGGCAAGGGACAATTGCCAACAATTAGCTCCTGGAGAGTGGCCAATCTACCCATATTGAACTCATGTTTGCCCCGGCGGAGTTCCCAAGGCTAGATAAGTAACAAAAATAAATAAGAAACTGAAAATGTTGCTATGAGATATTTGCTAGACACCATGAGCAGCAGAATGGTCAGAGGATCTCTGTGAGTCACCGGAACACAGCCTCAAACTGCACAGGAAAACTAGTGCGCGCTGAGAAAGCCCAGGAGCATACCAGTCCGAACTGGAACATGAAGGAATGAGTTTTCTCTTTTTGATCAAAGAAAACGTGCAGAGAGATAAAATGACTGCATTTAATGAATGCATCATGAGGTATAACAAATAATGTTGTAGTCAGAATCCAGATATCATGGAAAGCAGTACACATGCATTTACCTTCTCAGCCACATACTCAGATTATGTGTGTGGATTTAAACTCACTAAAAGGTATATGTGTTATTTAAGGCTCTGGAGTCAGACAGATCTGAGCCTGAACGATAGTTCTACCAATTTGCAAACTATTAGAAATGACTAAAGCCCCAGTTTTAGGATGGGTAAAATGAGAAGCATAGTTGTACCTAATTTACCAGTTTTAATAAGAAATAAAATAATATACATTAAATTATATCACTCTTCCTGGAAGTGCTCAATGATTATTAACTACTATTCATGTTTTTATAGTCAGTCATACATATGGTTTCCAGATTGAGCAAAAGAAAACAAACCAGTTACCCGGTTAAATTTAATTTCACATAAATAATGAATATTTGCTTAGTATATGTCCCATGCAATATTTGGAACATACTTATTCTAGAAACTTATTCATTGTTTATCTAAAATTCAAATTTAACTGGGCATCATATAATTTATCTGGTAACTCTATTCATACAAAAATACAGTCACGAAAATTCATTTATCTATTACTTAGTCAAAAGCCTATTGGTAAGTAAGAGATCTAAGACAAACTAAACATAGCTATTAACATTCCTGCTAATCACTTCACAAAATATTCCCTAAGTCTTTACACAGTGTCCATGCACCTTAACTTTGTATTTTGAAGTTTATTTTCTGGTGAAGAGATGTTTGTCTCGGAAAGTTGGACTTATTAAAAAATATCATTCTTGTTGTGGAAAAGCTGCAGGTCTTCGAAAAGAGCATTAGTGCAAACAACTGCAGGCTACAGGTTCTCCCAGCCAGGCCTTCCCTGAGCCCTTGCTCTTTATCTTCTTCTTGGCTCTGTCAGCTTGTGACCCAGACTGAGCCATGGACTTTGGCTCTCCCATTGGTATCTCTTGTGCTACCCCAATATCTGGCCCCAGGCACGTACGTCCCTGATTCTGTTTCAAGTACATGGACTGTGTTTTGGAATGCTGTCCCTGTTTTCTCAGCACTTCCGCCCTTGCTTTGTTCCTGGCTTGACTTTGCACCCTCAGCTCAGTGCCAATATCTTGCACAAGTCCATTTCGCTATGTTACCAATACAGGAACTGTTTTCTAACTCAAACAGATTACTCTACAAATTAGTGAAAGAGCCAGATATAACAGGAACACTGATAGCAGTGAGAAATTATGGTTAGCCACCTGACAGCACTGATATGCTGCGATAACACTGTGCCATAGGTTGAGAATTTACTGCTCACCAATCACTGTGTTCGACACTAGCTACATTCCTCTTTCAATCTCTTCAAAGAAGGTAATACTATAACCATTTTACAGATGAAGAAAATAAGATCATACTGTTAGTATGTTCAGAGCTGCAATTGAATACATCTCTCTAGCTCTGCAAACCACATGCTTTCAACCACAAAAGGCTATGTGCTCAGCAAAAGAAGACATAGGAAAAAAAGTTAAGTGTCATGAACCCAAAAAGCATTAAAGTATTAGACCACTGATATAGGTGCAAAGGTGACCATTTGTATGGGTCCTATATATTAGATATGTGTTATAGTACTGTGGTCTTGGGCCCAGATGGCCCTACTCTATTATAATGTAAGTGAATGCAATATTTAAGTGTGTCTTCATAAAGGTTTAATTTTTCAAAGAGATAATACACTAAGGTGATTAAACAAGTTTTGGGAGGGAGTAGTCAGAGGACTTGTTTCAATCTTGGCTTCACTACATCCTTCCAATTTTGAGGATTTGACCAAGTTTCTTTTTATATTATAATTTATCAATTATGCTATTACAGCTGTCCCAATTTTTCCCCATTTGCCTCCCTCCACCTAGTACCACCCACTCCCTCAGGCAATCTTTACATCATTGTTCATGTCCATGGGTCATGCGTGTAAGTTCTTTGGCTACTCCTGTTCCTACACTGTTCTTTACATTCTCATGGCTGTTCTGTAACTACCTATTTGTACTTCTTAATCCCCTCACTTCTTCAACTGTTCCTCCACACCACCAACCCATCAGGTAACCATCAGTTTCCATATCCATGATTCTGTCTCTGTTCTTCTTGTTTGCTTAGTTTGTTTTTTAGTTCAATTGTTGATAGACATGTATTTATTGCCATTTTATTATTCATAGTTTCAACCTTCTTTTTCTTAAATAAGTACCTTTAACATTTCATATAATAATGTTTTTGTGATGATGAACCACTTCAGTATTTTCTTCTCTGGGAAGCTTTTTTATCTTCCCTTTGATTCTAAATGGTATCTTTGCTGGGTAGAGCAATCAAGGTTGTAGGTTTCTGTTTTTCATTATGTTGGATATTTCTTGTCAATCCTCTCTAGCCTGAAAAGTTTCTTTTGAACAATCAGCTGACAGTCTTATGGGAACTCCCCTGTAGGTAACTAACTGCTTTTCTCTTGCTGCTTTTAAGGTTCTCTATCTTCAATCTTTGACATTTTAATTATGATGTGTCTTGGAATGGGCCTCTTTGCATTCATCTTGTTTGGGACTCTCTGTGCTTCCTGGAGTTGCATGTCTATTTCTTTCATCAAATGAGGGAAGTTTTTTTCATTATTTTTTAAAATAAATTTCCAATTTCTTCTTCTTTCTCTTGTCCTTCTGGCACCTCTATGATGCGAATGTTGGAGCACTTGAACTTGTCCTAGGGGCTGCTTATATTATCTTTGTTTTGTTTGTTTTTTTATTCTTTTTTTCTTCTTGTTGTTCTGATTGTTTTTTGCTTTCTTAGTTCCAAATAATTGATTTTATTCTCAGCTTTATCCACTCTACCGTTGTTTTCTGTAGATTGTTCTTTATTTCAATTAGTGTATTCTTCATTTCTGACAGGATCTTTTTTATGCTTTTGAGGTCCTCACTAATCCTTGAACGTCTTTAAAACCAGTGTTTTGAACTCCGCCTCTAATAGATTGCTTGTCTCCATTTTGTTTAGTCCTTTTTCTGGAGTTTTGACCTGTTCTTTCCTTTGGGGCATGTTTCTTTGTCTCCTAGTTTGTCAGCCTCCCTGTGTTTGTTTCCATGTGTTAGGTAAACCTGCTATGACTCCCTGTATTGGTAGCATGGTCTAATGTAGTAGGTGTTTTGTAGGGAACAGTGGCACAGTCTCTCCTACCACCCAAGCTAGGTATTTGAGGTGTGCCCTTTGTGTGGGCTGAGTATACCCTCCTCTTGTAGTTGAGTCTTAATTGCTGTTGGAAAGTCAATTGGAGGGATTTAGCTAGGCCAGTCAGCTGCAAGGACTGGCTGTGACCACTTACCATCAACCTCTGCCCTCTGTGGAGGATCAGCTGTGCAGGAGCAGGGTAGTGGAGCTTCCACGTGGTCTGTAGCTGTCTACTGGGTGCACAGGCTCTGGGTTTTCCCAGGTGGTACAGACCAAGCTCAGCCCCCACCTGGGCTCTGCCTGGGGCCATGATGCCTGAGCTAAAAACCAATCTGAGATGGCTTGTTCTTGTGCTGGGCTTGAAGATTCCCAGGCAAAGCTAAGCTGTGAATCTAGGCTGGCTGCTGCTAGTACTAGGCCTGGGGTCACTTGGCAAGAGGTATGGGGGCTGGGGGTTACTGAGGCAAGCTGTTGCTTGTTTGATAGGATTGAGGAAGTTGTGAAGCATGGTAGGATTTAGGATGTTGTGAAGCATGAGTCAAGACCAGCTATTCATTTGGAAAAGCCACTGTTAACACCTAGGGTGGGCCCATAATTCGGATAGGACAGAGTCCCAGGGAATCTCCAGGGCCAGGCAAACAGGGTTAGCCAGGTTGATGGAGCCTCAGATATGGCACCCACCTGCTGGCTCTGTGGCTCTATGGCTCTGTGGGGGGAGGGTTTAGAAAAAGGACAATGGCTTCTGCCTGCCTTTATGTCTGGGAGAAAGTTGTCCCTCAGCTTTCACTTTGATGCCAGACACTTCAGTTCTTTCCTGCATGCCACTGGTGCCTTTTAAGCTGTTCCCCCACTGCTGGAGCTCAGCGGAAATGAATCTAAGTCTGTGTGTGGTTTCTATAAATGGGTTCTTGGTACTCCAGAGTTTCTCCCATTGAATCAATCCTCACCGGTTTTTGCAGCCAGAAGTTGCGGGGACGTATCTTTCTGGTTCTGGAACGCTGGTATGGGGGGCCTGGTGTGGGGCTGGGATGCCTCATTCCTGAGATATCCCCCCTAAATTTTTATCCACCACACGTGGATGTGAGACCAGCCTGTTCCATGTCTCCACCTCTCATACTAGTCTGGATGGATGTGGTTTCTTTAATTCTGTAGTTGTCAGACTACAGATTTCTGACATTAAACTTGATTTCTGACAGTTCTGAGTGATAACTGTTCTATATTTTAGTTGTAATTTTGATGTGGTTATGTGAGGAGATGAGTTGTGTTTTACCTATGCCACCATCTTGACTAGAAGTTGACCAAATTTCTTGACTTTTTCAGGCCTCATGTCCTCTAGTAAAATGATGGTGATAGTGCCTATCTCATAAATTGGGTGTGAGGATTAAATGACAGTGCAGATAGTAAGTGTCACTTAATGTCAGAAATATCACAGTTACTGAAAAATGTTAGTTTAAAAGAACACAAGGAAATATACAGTATATTTTAGAATTTTCTCCAGAAAAGAAAAAGAGGAAAAGCTCTTTTTAAAAAGAAGAGCCAGTTATTTTGAATGATTCAATGATTCATACCTTATGGTCCAATAGCAAAAACTATATATATATGATGTACACACACGTATAGAACTATTTAAAATGCTAAACTTTCTTTAACTAATTTAAATCCTGAAGTATCCTTACAGCCCTAAGACTTCAGTCTCTTTAGAATCCAAAGAACCGCCATCTAAGTGTGGGCACCTGAGTCAGTACTGTACCTCTATATTTTCACCATAATCTTGCTTTTTATATCTTTCTCTATATCTATACTTATAGAGAGATATAGCGATATTAGTATAGATATAGAGATAGAAGTAGAGCTAGTGATAGAGGTCGAGATGTCCATACCTTATACACAGGGTGGGGCAAAAGTAGATTTACAGTTGTTCATATGAAAAATAATAATAAGGAGTAATACAAAAATAAACTCTGTGTTTCACATACTCACAACTGTAAACCTACTTTTGCCCCACCCTGTACTATACCTATACCTATTTACTGCAGACTTCTTCATCATTTACTAGTTTAAAAGAAACACAACCAAACAAGAAAAAAAATCTACTAGAGTCAATGTATGATCCAGAAAGGAATTCTGTCTAGTATATAATAATTAAGTTGCAACTCACCTTCACACTCGGGAGTTGTCATTTTATAAGTGTTGAATGCCAAACAGTTGAAAGTCATGAAGAAAAGACAAAAAGTTGTACCTGGAACATTCCCCCATTCTCTTTTGTATGGCATTTAGGGAATCAGTTTGTGTGGTCTTCACACCTGGATTTGTTTGAGAGATACTGCAAGCATCTGAGAGAGCAGCTGTGGCAGGTGGAACCAGCAGCTGGCATGGAGACCGAAGACATGGATTGTAACCCTATTTCCACCATTCATTGGCTAAACCTCTTAAAAACCACAGAGCTTCAGTTTACTCACTGTAAGCTGTACCACCACTTTCATCAGAGGACTGTTGTTTCAGTAAGGGTTTTGTGCATCAAAGCTCCTAACACAGTGTTTGGCACATAGTAGGCACCTAATGTTAAACAATGTGGTTGAAAAAGGTTCAACTCTACATTTGCTCTTTTAGAAAGAATTAGCACAGAATGACTGTTCTTGGAGGATTTGCCTAGGAGTTTCAATAAAGAATAGAAGAAATTTGCTGAAAAGTTTGCAAGTTTTCAACATCAAAGGGGATAAATAACATTTCAATAATCGCGTACTTAAAGATTTAAACCTTTTGATAGTTACCCCTGTCAAGTTGAAACCAACTGCTGAGCAAATTAGCAACGTATTAAAGTCATAGAAAAATCTTTCCAATACAATTTTTAAAAGTGTGTGAGGGACTGAATATACTTAATACCATTGGGTTATACATTTAAAAATGGCTAGGATGGTAAATTTTATGTTATATGTATTTTATCACAATGAAAACAATAGGGGGAGAAAAGTGTGTGTAAGAAGGGGATATGGGAAGGGCTACTTTTACATATTTGGGAGAGATGATTTTTATGTGTTGTGTTTTGCTTTATTTTTTTCCCTGCTCAAAAAATTTTAAATTTAAAGCATTAAAAATATATAAGACTAAAAATACTTATTATGAATTTTTTTTATTTGGGCAATACCATAGGGAAGAGTGGAGAGGGTTAGAGTACAAACCGATAATTCTATACATGGATGATTTCCAAAACACCTGCCTATAATATCACAGGATTACAACTCCTGCAATAAACATCTCCTATATTGAAATCTTTCAGACTATTTGTGGGAGTGCCCAGGGGATTGTTACCTAGCCAGCTGGGTACTAGATCACAGCTTTAAATACAAGGCAAGAGACTAGGACAAGATTTGGGGCTAACTTAGTTAGCAACAAGAATATTTCTTTTGTGGGCTCATCATCTTAGGTGCAAATATATTTGAGTATGCCACAGTCATGGGCTAGAACTAATCTGAACTGGAGATTTAAGTTCCAGATTCATCAACCTCCTCTTCTCAGATTAAATGAAGAAAATGAAGAGAGAACTTAATATTCATAAACTGTGCTTTTTGGAAACTGAAAATTGTGGCAAATTTGCAGATTTTATTGTCATTATTTACCAATAACAATATTACAGAATTCTATGTGTTGTGCACTGTGCAAAATTCTGTTCATGGTTCATCTCATAAAATTTTCATAATCACCTTTTGAAATATATTATACTCATATTGTAGGTAATAAAATAAAAAATTTAGAGAGATATAACTTCCTCAAGATCACACAGCTCAGGAGAATCCTCAAGTTCATCTGTTACCACAGGCTGTGATATAAATTACTTTATCTAACCATCCATTTATATGCATTCTGCATTATGTAAATTATCAATATATACAGATATTTTTAAGTACTTGATACATCTATCCAGATACTTCATCTATGAAAACCACAAAATAAAGTACTGATATATATGCACAGTAGAGTATATTTAATCAAAGGAGTCATAATTATGTCAAGTTGAAAGCACTTATAAATTTTTACTTTATTAGAGGGGACCCATAAAATTTGTATATTTATAAATTTATTAAAAGTTGTGTATTTATTCTTACATGTGGAAACTTCAGTACCTTCAAAGTGCTCTCCATTTGATGCAATACACCTATTGAGATGTTTTTTTCCAGTGCTCAAAGCAGTTTTTTGAACTTGTTGATTCTGATGCCTTTCAGTGCTTCTGCCATTTTTTGTTTAACGTCTTCCACATCGGCAGCACATTTCGCTTTGAGGACATTTTAATCCAGAAAACAATAAAACAAAAGTCGCTCAGGGTGAGACTGGGTGAACAGGGAGGATGGGACATGAGAGTCATGTTGTTTTTGGTCAAAAATTGCTGAACACTCAGCACAGTGTGGGCAGGTGTGCTCCTAAATCGCCCATCATGAATGGGCAAATGCATTGAGAAAGTCTTCAAAAAAATTTACTGAAGCCAAATGCAGACTTTCAAATCAATGTCAATGGGTACACTGATGCAGATGGGTTCCTAGAACACTCACCTAGCAGGGGAAGCCCATACTACAAGGGGCCTGCCCTCTAGAAGATAATTCCACTTTTGGGGAGTCCCCCCTCGAACATTTATTTTTAAATTTAATAGAAAGGCAACATGCAGAACTAATGACAGAATTAGAATTTAAACTTAGTCTATGTTTCACAAGAGTGAGAGCTGCTATCTCTAACTTAAAAGATTCCCTAGACATCAATAAGAAAAATATAACAACCCAGTAGAACACTGGAGAAAGTGTACAAACAGGTCAGTCACAAAAGAAAAAATAAAAACATTGGTCAAATATGTGCTAGTGATGCTCAATTTTATTAAACGGAATATAATTTAAGTGCCTATCATAACAAAATGTTTACACATAAGTTTATCTATACTCTGGAACACTACATAACCCTTTAGATGATTGACATAGATTGCCAACAAAGTCATGATGATCTGGATGACCACTCACCAAACTGGTTTCCTCCAGAAGCATATTGGGTCTAAGATAGACATCACTAGCAAAAGGGTGAGCAAAGGCAATGAGCATGCCAATCAAAGGATGTACTTTGGTTTTTCACTGCTTGATTTTTAAAAAATAATTAGAATGTATTGCTCTTGAATTAAAAAATATATATATACTTAAAACATTATTTGACTAAGAGGAAAATAAGGAGTTAAACATCAAATAGAATTCCAACCATATCATGAAGTACTTAAAAACATGGGTGGGGAAGTAGAAAGAGACATGAATAATAAAAGAAATAGAATAAGTTTAGAAACATTTACAGTTTTATCCATACTAATTATTTTGGTATCTTCCTTTAACATAAACTCTACACATTTACATTTTCATATTTATAATGCTATAATAATACCAGATTTATATTTTATATCATTTTAGAGCTCACAGAATACTCTTAACGTAGCGCAGTGAATTGACAGTGCCCCCCCCCCGCCACCCCTGCCCAAAATAAGTTCTTGTCCTAATGCCTGGAAACAGTGCATGTTATCTTTCATGGAAAAGTTTACATATGTAATTAAATTAAGGATCTTTAGATAAGGATATCATCATAGAATATAAAGATGGCTGCTAAATCCAAGGACAAATATCCTTATAAGAAAAAGACAGAGGGAAATTTGAGACAAAGAAAAGAGGAGGCAGCATGACTGCAGAAGCAAAGATTGGAGTGATGCAGCCACAAATCGAGGGATGTTAAAAGCCATCAGAAGCTAAAATAGGCAAAGAATGGATTCTTCCCTAAGACCTTGCAGAGGGAGTGTGACTTTGTGGAAATTTGATTTAAGTCTTTCCATCTCCAGAACTGTTAGAGTATCAATATTTGTTGTCTTAAGCCACCCTGTTTGTGGTGATTTGTCACAGCAGCCACAGGAAACTAATATGCATAGCCTATATCTCATTTTGGATTTTTTTTTTTGTAATGACCCTAGACTCAAATGGTATTTTTCAGTCCTTCTCAAACTCTTCCAAAATAAGAAGGAAGAGTTCCATTCATGCTCTGAGGCTAGCATTATCCTCATACCAAAACTACACAAAATCTTGTAAGAAAAGAAAACTACAAGCCAACATCACTTATGAATATAGATACAAAACACTAGGAAACTGTTGGGAACCATCCTGCCTCATTTCAGGGACTGTAGCCTCATTGACAGGTTAGGGGGCCCTAAGTCTGGGGTTGAGCAAGGAGGCCCTGGGAAAATAGGCCACTGAGGAGACTTGGCCCTGGAGGATGGCTGGTTAGTCAATGACGGGTAAGACCCCTCGATGTCAGGAGCAACCTAAGACAGGCACAGTCACATAGGGGCCATCAGGGAAGGACTTGGGAGACACAGATAAGGGGAAAAGACCCTCACCCCCTGGCTTTGATATATCTGGAGTCCTCATTCTATCTGAAAGAAGTCTCCTTATCTCTTGGCGGCTCTGCCCCATCCACCTGGCTCAGGCTTGAAAGATGCTAAAGGCAGGTACAGCCCTAAACTGGATGAGGCAGTCCCAGGGACAATTAGGCCTGGAAAAGGAATGCATTAAATCCTATGAAATTTACTTTGCTAAGAATGCCCTTGAGTTAATGAGTACTGATGTTTGGGGTTGAGCATAGAATGTGATCAGTTTCCCAGGTTTCAGGGCTGAGTGGGCACCACCCTGACCTGAGGCAAATCTCTTGTGTTCCTTCAATTGTTATATATGATCTCTATCTGTTTTCTGTAAGCATAGCCTTTTGACATTGATTGATGAGCTTTGCGTCCATGCTGTATACCTCTGCACATATGGTCCTCAATAAAAGCTACTTCAAGAGACGGGCTCGGGGGCATTCTCCACTAGAAGGAAGTGCCACCCCCTTCTTCTGGCAGACCGAGAAGTGTCTGGGATGACTTATTTTATTTCCCCATCCATGACAAGCCAGAGCATACTCTGCAGGACAGAGTCTGCCTTCCACCTCAGGTGGAGCCCGAACAGGGTCCTCCAGAGACTGCCTCAGGAAACCAAATCTAGCATCTAGCAGCATATAAAAAGTTTCACTGAACATAACCCAGTAGGATTTATCACAGAGATAAAAGATTGCTTCAACATACTCAAATCAATCACTGTAATACACCATTTAAATAGAATAAAAGAAAAATATATGATCATCTCAATAGAGACAGAAAAAACGTTAGACAAAAATCTCACACCCTTTCGTAGTACAAGCACTCAACAAACTAGGAAACAAAGAAACTTACTCAATCTGATAAAGGACATTAATGAAAAACTCATATCTAGCATTATACTTAATGACAAAAATCAAAAGCCCCCCCACAAGGTCGAGAACATGATGAGATGTCCACTTTTGACTTTTCAACTTAACATTATACTAGTGGTTATAAACAACAGCAAACTAGTCAAGAAAATGAAATTGAAAGCATCCAGGTCGGGAAGAAAGCAGTAAATGTATCTCTATTTGCAGATGATATCACCTTGCATATAAAAAATCCTAAGCAACACACACACACACAAATGTTAGAGCTAATAAATAGGTTCACCAAGTTTTCAGGTTAGAGGTCAATATATAAAAATTAGCTATATCTCTATATACTGGTATAAGTTATCCAAAAATAAAATTAATAAAACAATTCCAATTCTGATAGCTTCAAAATAATACCTAGATATAAATTTAACTAGTGGAGTGAAATATCTATACTTTAAAACTACAAAACATTGTTTAAAAAAATTATAGAAGACCTTAACAAACAGAAAGATATTCCATGCACATAGAATGGAAAATAAAACTATGAAAATGGCAATGCTTTCCAAATTGATCTACAGATTCAATTTTTAAAATTCTGCTGTTTTTACAGAAATTGTCAAGCTGATCCTAAAATTTATAAAGCAATGCAGGAGGTCCAGAATAGCCAAAATAATCTTGAGAAAGAAGAGCAAAGTTGGAGAATTCTCACTTTACAACTTCAAAACTCATGACAAAGCTAAGGTAATCAAGAGAGTGTGGTACTAGCATTAAGAATGGACATATAAATCAGTGGAATAGAATAAAGAGTCTGGATATAATTCTTTGCATTTGTGGTTAATAGATATTAATAAGGGTGCCACGACAATTCAATGGAGAAAGTACGGTCTTTACAAAACTGGTGCTGACACAACTAGATACATACATGCAAATGGATGAATTTGTACCTCCTCCCTCACATCATATACAAAAATTAACTCAAAATGGGTCAAAGACCTAAATGTAAGAGATAAAACTTTTAGAAGAAAGCATAACAGAAAAACTTTATTATATTGGATTAGGCCACAGTTTCTTAGCTATGACAACTAAAGCACAAAGAAAGGAAAATAGGTATGTAAGATATTACAAAAAAAATTGCAGACATTAAAAAAATACTGCAGCAAAGGATACTATTGAGAAAGTGAAAAGAATGGGAAAAACTTTTACAAATCTGAAAGAGTCTAATATCCAGAATATATAAACTGCCATACAACTCAACAATGAAAAGATAAATAACCCAATTGAAAAATGGGCAAAGGATTTTTTCATTTTTCATTATATTTTTCCCATTATCATTTATTCCCCCAAAACTTCTTTCACCTCCACCCACTCCCCCACACCCCTGCAATCAGCACACTGGTGCCTGTGTCCATCAGTTCTTTTTCTTTTTTGCTCAATTTTTTTAACCCCTCAAATTCCCCCAGACCTGTTAGCCCACTCTCTATATATGAATCTATCTCTATTTTGCTTGTTAGTTGTATGTTCACTAGACCAAAGGATTTGAATAGACATTTCTCCTAAGATGTAACAAATGGCTAATAAACATATAAAAAGATGCTAAAGATCTTAAGCAATAGAGATAGGCAAATCAAATCCACAGTGACATATCGCTTCACACTTACTTGTATGGTAGTAGTAGTATTAGTAGTAGTAGTAGTAATAAATAATAATAGTAACAACAAAATAGAAAATAACAAGTACTGTTGAAGAGAGGTGGAGAAATTCATACATTGCTGATGAGAATATAAATTAGTATAGCTATTTTGCACAAAAACTTAAATGTAAACTTACTATTCTTAGTATATACCCAAGAGAATTGAAAATATATTTTCACACAAAAACTACTCACGTGTGAATATTCATAGCAGCATTATTCTCAATAGCCAAGAAGTGGAAACAACCCAAATGTCCATCAACTGTTGGATAGACAAAATGTATTATATTCAAACAATAGAGTATATCCAAAGGAATGAAGCACTGATATGTGCTACAACATGAGTGAACTTTGAAAACAGTATGATAAATGAAAGAAACCAGACAAAAAAGGCCACATATTTTATGGTTCTATTTATATAAATGTTCAGAACAAACATTTAACCTATAGAGACAAAAGTAGATTAATGGTTGGCACACGCTAGGAGGAAGGAGGGAGACTGCTAACAGGTATGGTTTTCTTTTTAGGGTGATGAAAATGTTATGGAATTAGTGGTGATGGTTGCACAACCTTGTGAATAATCTAAGACCACTGAAATGTAAATTTTAAGATGACCAGTTTTATAAGAAACGAATTACATCTTAATAAATAATTTAAATAAATAAAACAAAAATAAAAGGTAAACTTGTCTTCCAGTTACTATGACATAAAAAAAAAAAAAAATACCCCAAATGTGGTAGCAGTAAATAACCATTTAACATGGCCATAGAATTCGAGTAGGCTACACAAGATGGGTTTTCTCTTCGCTATGACATCCAGGGCCTCAGTTGGACAGCTCCAAAGGGATAAAATCATCTGTAGACGCCCTTACTCATATGTCTGGTGGAGGATGTTTGGCTGTGGGCTGAGACCTTTGCTGGAAGTGTTAACTAAAACACTTTCTTACGGCCTGGGATTTCTCACAGCATGATGGCTAGGTTCCAAGGACAAGTGTCTCAATAGAGAAGGAAGAGAGAGCCAGGTGGAAGCTGTTCACCTTTTATGACCTACCCTCTCAGAAGTCACTCAGTCACTTTTAGCACCGCAGTCCCTTTGAAGCAAGTCACTAAGGCTGGCCTATATTCTGTTTCAGGAATAAAGAACTCACCCCTCATTGGAGGAATGTCAACGTCCTGTTTTAAGGGAAACACATGGATAGAATGTACCGGGGCATACAATCTGCCCTACTCTTTAATAATAACATCCCCCCTGGGGAAAAAATATATAATATACCAAATGTAAATTCTGCAAAATACAAACCCTGAGACTTAAGTGAAACAATATTAAACAATCTATCCAACAACAGGACAATAACTAAACAGGCATTTAAAGCTGTGTTTATTCTGAGCACTTTTCTATGGTTTACATATTCAATCATTCACTCATTCAGTTATCCATCCACTGAACAGAAGTTTATTGTAGTCAAGTGTTCTGGGATGCATGGGTGAACAAAAAAAGACACATGGCACCTAGCCTTAGCAGGAAAGATTAATTACAGTGGAATCACATAAATGTGGTAAAAGCAGAACTACAGTGTTGTAGGAAGACAGCTTAGTGTCCGCTCAGACTACCCAGATGTGTAAATAGCCATAGTGTGACTGGTGATTTTTAGGCATTAAAGATAAACAACTTGATCAGAAAGGACACATTAGTTGCTGAAAACGAAATCCCTCCACAAATGAAAGAATATGGATACCAGAGAAAGACTTAGGCATTTTAAATAATTAACTAGAGAATAAAACAGTATAGCTCTGTGTCAGAATTTATATTCCCTTATCCTCTCAACCTACCTTCCCAGTCTCTAGTCCCCAGTGGAGCAACCTGGTAGGGTAGAATGAAGAATTTCAACAACTATGCAACAAACTCCACCAACTTTTAAGTCCTAACTAAGGACATTAATACATACTGGACTTTTCAATGACCCACATAATCATTTTAATTTTTTCACATCACTATGCCAGTGTCCATAGAGTAAATATTTTTTATTAAATTTGTCACCTCTTATTGTGCTTAATCAAAGTACAAAAAATACAGTTTAATTTTAACTAATCATTTCCAGAAACTTCCATAGTCTATAGTCACACTGATGTTAGGTTGACATTTTCTGCAGAACACTTTGAATGTAACTGGGTTTGTTTTTGGTTTTTTTTTCCCTTCAAGCTTTAATTATTAAAAAAACAGAACCTGAAAGTAGTGGCAATGTAATTATAGCTTTATGTGACTAAAATTCAATCAATTTCTCATGTCACATAAAGGAGACAGGACGCTAATCAATCCACCCAAAAAAACAAAACCAACAGCTGTAAGTTTTCCAGCCCAAGATCATTTGTACCAAGAAAAGGAACTTGTACTCTTATGAAATGCCAGCTGGGAAGTAATAAGTCCTGCGATTTTGATCATAAGATATAACACAATTGTACCA
This sequence comes from Pteronotus mesoamericanus, assembly GCF_021234165.1. Lineage (NCBI taxonomy): Eukaryota > Metazoa > Chordata > Mammalia > Chiroptera > Mormoopidae > Pteronotus > Pteronotus mesoamericanus. The sequence continues at coordinate 23,081,793 of NW_026555310.1, forward strand.
AGCAGGCAGTTTAGACATATTTTTTAAATAGAGAGTTATATGTAATTTTCCATGTAGCTAAAATTCTTTTGGGTAAACTACCATTTTCTTTACAAAAATGAGGAAAATAATTTAGGAGAGGTCTTTCTGAAAACTCCTCTGCTTAAAAAAGTCAGTGTAAATGTATTCCTACTGCCTAGAATACAGTCCCACCTCATCCTCCCTGCACCCTCCCCGTCTCCAGCCTCACATTAGCTCTCACGACTGAGTATTGTCATTTCTTCTCTTTCTAGTTCATTTCCAACATTAGACTGAAAGCTCCAGGAAGGCAAAAACTGTGTCCTAACGTCCCTAAATACTGGTATCTAAGCAGTTAGCGGACACTTGAAGAATGTTTTGAAAGATGGAAGGGAGGGATTGATTTTGAAGATTGAAATAAAATTGTAAAAGACAGAAAATAGATTCCAAACTAAATTTTTAAAATTTTACTTTGATTTGTTTAGATTTTATACTCTGACTTTAAAAAGGAAGAGTGTCTCATTTTCTTTCACACATTTTTACCTTGAACAACAGTAACATCTGATTTACTAAGACCGTGTAACACATTCAGCTTTGTTGTTGTTTATTGATGCTTCTGGAAGTAAGGGAAGGATAACATTTTGAGACTTTTCTCATAGATTCTTGTCGTTTCTGCATTTTCTCAGGATTTGTCATATGGGGAGTTAAAGGTAATTAAGAAGGGTGAGGCGCAGAAATGCTCATACATTTTTACTACAACATTTCTCAGAACTCCAGTTAACATGTTTCATTCTACCATCTTTATTAGTCACCATAAAAAAGAGTTATCTTGGAAAAGAAATGGCTTCTTAGGGGCTTATCATGGCTTTATCACAAAGAACTCAGTAGAGTTACTGTGCAAGCAAAGAGACATTACTACCTAGGGGATGTCTTTGCAATTGAACTCACTAGTTAAAAAAATAAAAAAATAAAAAAATAAAGGCACTTACTGCTCAGATTCAAACTTTGTTCCTAGACACTGTATGATTTCTTTGTTGATCTTTACTTGTTGCAAAAAAATAATTCTAAAAACTGGAGGTGCAGGTAAACGTGGTTTGTCTCCTCATACAACCGTAGCAAAACTACAGCTAAACTACAGAACAACTATCATTCAGAACTGTCAGAAAATCAAGCTGTATGGAAGTATTTCTTTAATAAGGAATTAAAGAAAGCACATTTATCCAGATAGCTAGGAGGTACAGAGGGGTGGAGACGTGGAGACACAGAACAGACTGGTTCCAAACCCACATGTGGTAAATATAAAATAGAGGGATATCTTGGGAGTGAGGGATCCCAGCTTTACATGAGACCACCCAGCCCAGGGCTCCAGCACCAGGAAGATAAGTTTCCATAACTTCTCGCTGTAAAACCAGAGGGGGTGGAGTTGGCAGGAGAAACTGCAGAATTCTCAGGCATCTCCTGTTAAGGGCACCCCACATAGAGTTAGGACTTAACACAGATTCACACTCTCCCAGCTCCAGCACCAAGGAAGCACCTTGAAGAGCAAAAGTAGCATACGAGGAGGAACCGAAGAGTCTGGCATCAAGGTGATAGCTGCCAGACTGCTTTATCCTGGACAGAACTACAGACAGTGGCCATTGTTCCCTTTCAGAGCCCTCCTCAACACAGAGCCATAGCGCAGTGGCACCATATCTGAGTCTCCACCAACCTCGCTCACACAGTTAGCCCCACCCTGATGATTACCTAAGGTTCCACACCATCTAATTTACAGATCCACCCAACTGTTTATATATATATGGCTGGGTTAAGCACAGGCTCCAGACCTTCAAAAATCTGCTTAAACAAGCAATGGCTGAGCCTAGCCCCTGTAACTCTCCTGAATGACCCCAAGCCCTGCACTAGCAGTAGCCATCTGCATTTTGTTTTATAGTTTATGCCAAGTTGCCACAGATAGAAGACAGGTGAAGGCCAATCTTGGCCTGCACCACCCGGGAAGACCCAGAGCCTGTGCACCTAGCAGATAGTCGCAGGCCATACCAGAGCACCACCACCCAACTACCTCCATAAGCCACGGAAGGAGGTGGTTGCTGGCCAGTGGCAACAGCCAAGCCTACCAGCTGTCTGACCTGAGTAAATCCCTCCCATTAACCATCTGACAGCAATCAAGGCTCAACCACAAGAGGAGGGAGTACTCAGTGCACACCGAGGGTGTACCTCACATACTCAGCTTGGGGGATAGGGGAGCCTGTGCCACTGGACCTTACAGTATACCTACTACATTAGGCCACACTACCAAGACAGAGAGTCATAGCAGCTCTACCTAATATACAGAAAGAAATACAGGGAGGCTGCCAAAATGAAGAGACAAAAAAATCATGTCCCAAATGAAAGGACAGGTCAAAATTCCAGAAAAAGAACTAAACAAAAGGAGATAAGCAATCTGTCAGATACTGAGTTCAAAACACTGGTTATAAGGATGCTTAAGAAACTCAGTGGGTACTTTAACACCGTAAAAATTATCGAATCAAAAATGAAGGAGATACTAATTTAAACAAAGAACAATTTACAGGCAAACAACAGTAGAGTTAATGAAGTCAAGAATCACATGAATAATTTGGAACATAAGAAAGAAAAAGACATCCAATCAGTACAGCAAGAAAAAAAGAATCCAAAATAATGAGGATAGCATATAGAGTCTTGGGGACAACTTCAGTCATTCCAATATTTGCATCAGAGCGGTGCCAGAAAGAGAAGAGAAAGAGCAAAAAATTGGAAAACTTTTTGAAAAAATAATGAAAGGAAACTTCTCTAATTTGGTGAAGGAAATAAACATCCAAGTCCAGGAAGCACAGAGTTCCAAATAAGATATATGCAAAGTGGACCACACCAAGACACATCATAATTAAAATGCCAACAGTTAGATATAAAGGGAGAATCTTAAAAGCAGTGAGAGAAAAGCAGTTAGTTACCTACAGGGAAGATCCCATAAGACTGACAATTAATTTCTCAAAAGAAACATTGCAGGGTAGAAGAAATTGGCAAGAAATATTCAAAGTCATGAAAAGGAGGGACCTACAGCCTTAATGCCCTACCTAGCAAAGATATCATTAAGAATGGAAGGGCAGATAAAGAGTTTCCCAGACAAGAAAAAACTAAAGGAGTTCATCATCACCAAACCATTATTATATGAAATGTTAAAAGGACTTATTTAAGAAAAAAAAGATAAAAAATATGAACATTGAAATGGCAATAAATATATAATTATCAACAATTGAATATAAAAAACAAATGAGGCAAACAAGCAGAACAGAAACAATAATAGATGTGGAGAACATTTGGAAGGTGGCCTGTGGGGAGGGGTTTGGAGGATTGGGGGAAAAGGTGAAGGGATTAAGAAATACAAATTGGTAGTTACAGAATAGGCAGGGGGGTGTTAAGAACAAGTATAAGAAAGGGAGTTGCCAAATAAATTATATGCATGATCCATGGACATGAACAAAGGGGGGGGGGGGTCACCAGAGGCAGGGGAGTGTGCTAGGTGGAGGCAACAAAGGGGAACATTGGTACATGTTACAGTATAACCAATAAAAATTTTTTTAAAAGTCTCAACACAAATATTACGGAATGACTTCCAGATAGAATTTATTCACACTGAAAGAAAAGTTTATATAATTATATGCCTTCACTTGACACCAACCTACTATGATATATACCTTGACACAAAAATCTGGAAATAAGGCTGCTCCTATTTTTTTAGTTGGAAATATGGATAAATTACCTGAACGTATATTTGCAAATGAAACCTAACTGGAACCTCCTCCATATTTCAGGGAGGAAAAATATCCTCAGATCAACTCTTAAGGGTGAATGATATCTTTTATCCTGTTAAGGACTTAAAGCCAATATGGATATTTGAGCTGACTCCTGATGGTCAGCTTAAACCTAGAAAAGAACATGCCAGTTCTGGTCATGAGTTTGCTGGTTTCAAAGGAGAACTGCAAAACCTACCTGGCTGACAGACCTCTGCCTCGTGTAGAAAAGACATTCTGATATGAAGAAATTCATTAGAAGATGCTATTAATGATTTTATTGTATAAAGCACATCACATGTTATTGGTAAAAGTTATTTTCCTTGTAATTTCCTGGGGTAGTTCACACAAAAAGCACACTTTAATTTTAAAAGCCACGTAACTATGAAAAAATATGTAATATCTATAAACTATTTATTCTAGAAGAATGTATTCTAGTTAGTAAATAAGAAATTAAAGAAGTTCAAATCTTTCATCCACAATTTGTTTATGAACAACCTAAGGAAAGACAGCATATTAAATTTCCCAAACAAAGTATCATAACACATAGCTTTTTAAAATAATAAGCCATTGCTAAACAGAATATGAATGCTGTCATTTGTTCTATTACACTGACTCTTCTAAATTTGACTTCAGATCTTCCTAGGGAGATTTGACACATAATACTTTCTAAATCTTGTTATTCTGTGAGTTGGGATGCAAAATAGAATTGAGCTCAGATATTTGATACGACTTTTATGGGAATATATTTTATATTACAAAGAAAGGCAAAACATCACTTAACACAAAACATAACACTCATCAAGAACCATACACTTAAAAATTTGTCCAGGGAAGCCCTGTTCTATTCTCAGGGATTAAGGCCTAAAATTAAAAGACATTAATCATGTCATAAATAAGGAAATACAGAAGAAACCTAGTCCTAGTAAGCAAATGGTTTTTTGGTGGGTTTTTTTTTTACTTTTGCAATGTTACTTAATTATTTCTCTAAGAGTGTTCTAAACTTACTAAGGGAAAAGATTATATTTTATATAGCTTAAGGCCATATGATAAGAACCATAGTAAGTGCCCAATAAATCTGTAATTGATTATCATGTACATTACACAGGTTGGAGGCGTAGGATTCAAGTTATGTTGGTATCCTATTTGGTAGGATCTTGTAACTAAGACCAATGGGTACTAATCTTATAATCTATTGACCTTGCAGAAAACTCTATAAGTTACACTGAGCAAATGTGATGGTCCAATTCACAATGGATATGTAGCTAGGGTCTTACTAAGGACTCTTATTTTGTGTTGTCATAGAACTTTTAAATTTTGTTTCATTTCTTTTTACGTACAAAAAAAAATAAAAACAGATTTGCAAAGCCAATGCGAAAGTGAAAATTAGGTATTGCAAATCACGCTCTTTTGATGGCTAAGTCCCATTTTTCTGGATAGTTATTTCTTCATGATCCAGGCTCCTTACACAGCAGCCAGCACAGCCGTGACTGCTATCAGAATAACTATGGTTAATTGCAGCCATCCCCCCGTATCCAGGGTTTCACCGTCTGCGGTTTCAGTTACCCATAGTCAAACATGGTCCTAAAATATTAAATGGAAAATTGCACAAATAAACAATGTATAGATTTTAAATTGCACACAGTTCTGAGTAGCATAATGAAATATTGTGCAGTCCCACTTTACCTCACCAAGGATGTGAATCACCCCTTTGCCCATCACGTCGACCCCCTTGGTCAGTCACTTAGTAGCCATCTTAGTTATCAGATCAACAGTCATGGTCTGAGGGGCTTGTGTTCAAGTCACTCTTATGTTACTTACTAATGGCCTCAAAGGCATTCACATAGCTGTCATTACATTATAGTGTCATAATTATTCTCTTTTATTAGTTATTGGTTTTAATCTCTCACTGTGTTTAATTTATAAATTAAACTTTATCGCAGGTACGTATATGAATATGTATAGAGTTCAGCACTGTCCACGGTTTCAGCCACCTACTGGGGGTCTCGGAACATATCCTCCATGGATGAGGGGGGCACTACTGTATAGCCAAGCACATTTAAATATATTTATTTACAAAATGAATTCATGAAAAGAAACATTCTAGATGGAGAATTTAAGAATTACTGCAATTAAGAACTTAAATTTTGCTAATTTAAATGGATTAATTATGAACCAATTAAAAATTTAAATTTTAAGGGTATAAAAAAAATATCAGAGCATGAAAATATGAAGGGCATTTTATAAATGAAAAAATTCCATTTCTCCTACATCATACAGTGTGTGATTTGATGATAGCGTTTCCCAGGCAGGAAAATAAGTATGACAAATAGGATCAACTTGTCTCCATTAATATGTACACTTATTGATCAGTTTTGAGAGGGCACTGGACCTCCACTGAGCTCGAAGAAATCATTCTATACCATTCACATTTTGTAGATAAGAAAACTAGAGATATTCTTCAATAAATGCTCTGAAGTCACATACAGAGGAAGGAAGTCTTTCCAGAGCTGGGAACTTACAGGTTCTAAATCACATTTTGAACTATTACTAATTTCTGTTCTAGCCAGTTTCCTGTTTTCTTGTTACCATTCTTTATTTTAGACTGGGTTGAAATACTTCTCACGTTGCTTTCAGTGATTTATTTTCTGTTACAATTATAGACTGATTAAAATGTTACAAATTTGTATTTTCCGTCCCCATGGATAACATCTAGACAGCCTCCCCCTTCCCACACTCTATACTTTAAATAAATAGAACAGAATTGTCACAAAGAATTACTCTTTCCCCCTAAAGTTGAGTTGACCAAAAACGACTGTTGTATCCCAAGAAGAAAAAAACACTGCAGGGCCAGTCCCTCCCTTTTTCTCTCAATAAGCCGGCAGTCATTTAGCGACATAACAAGAGTCTCATTGGGAAACTACGGTTTAGTGTTATCAGTGTTATCACATATATTTCATAACAGAAAACAGAACAATAATATCCTGCCAAGCAAAAAGCCATAAATTGTAAATATACTTCCAATTCTTCCTTTATTTTGAAAGGTCCGTAAATGTCATGCATTGGGATATCAAGGAAAGGAAATCCAGGAAACATAAAGGTCACCTGACTCTTCTATTTCAAAAAGGCTTTGTCCAATATAATAAAGAAAAATGTATCTTAAAAAAGTAAATATAACTTAAAGCTTTTAAAAATCTTAATACTTTTATGTTTAAGCATATTTATTTATTTATTTTGATTTTCTATCAGTTTCCGGCGGACAGCATAGTGGTTAAACAGTTATATTCTTTACAAAGTGGTCCCCTCAATAATTCAAGTGCCCACCTGGCACCATACACAGTTATTACACTATTATTGACTGTGTTCCCTGTGCTGTACTTTACGTCCCCGTGACTATGTTGTAACGTCTCACTCCCTTCACCTTTTTACACTTCTTGAAACTATATCTTATATCCGTGGTCTTAGGGCCCACAGACTTCCACAGAATCTATCCGTATAGAATAATGAATGATGCAATATACAGCAAATTGTGACATCGCTTTATATGTGCATATATTCTCCTATAACTGAGCAAATGAATGAGTCTGTGATTGCGATCAGTGGAGTTAAGCTGCCTAAAAATTACACAGTATATATATTTATTTTATATAAGAAAAACTGCTTTGAGCTAGTTGATTTCACTTATCACGTATATGTAATATAATGATAGAGAACTGCTTATTTTAAACCTTGAATTACATTCAGAGTTGGATTTTTTTCAAGCATCGAAAAAGAAAACCAAGACCTACTTTTGAACTTGATGTAACCTATGATCATTTAAAAGTGTTTCCCAACGACACAAGCACAACTGGAAAGTAATGACATACATATATAGGAAAGAAAAAAAAAGAGCAAAACTTGTCATTATCTTTGCTAATGGGAGGCAGAAATAATAGAGATAAATGAATAGATACATAACAAGAGACAGATGGTAGGTGAATGGGAGTGTGTATTTGTGGCAGTCCCCCTCTTGCTGTCCGCCTCTCAAATGAATGTATTAATGATTTCCAAATGTCTCCCTGGCCCCATTACCTCTCCAGTTTATGCCTGGTTCCTTAATTAAGCTGTGAGGTCCAGGCACATGATCGGTGTTATTGTGTGAATGAAAAATAATCAGTAGAAATAAGAAATACATAGATGCTCTTAAATAAATATCTGTTAAAATAAAATAAATTATTGAAGCTAAAGAAACAATGATCCTGGATACTCGACAAAATAAACTTTTCCATGACCAAACTGCAGATCAAACATTTAATTCTATGAAGAGGCACAGAAAGCAAATTAAAAAAGTAGAAATTTATACAAGAATTTGTTGAATTTAGTATGATGGATGTAGACCCATAGAATAAATATTATGTTTTCCGATAGTTTTTTTGGGTAAAGCATTATAGCAACCTTGAATTTTGCTTAATGTATTATATTCAAGTTATTCTTATTTATAAAAAAGAAGTTGACATAATAAACTTGAAAGTGACTATAACCAGAAAACAATTTCTTTTTTAACAAATAAACTTTATTAGATGAATCTTTAAAGTGTTAGGAGTTCTGTGTAAATAAACAACGGGAAAGGCCACTTACCACCCTTTATTACTACTAGAACTTGGAGCTCTAGCAGATCACTAGCACAACGTCTTAATATGGCTCAAGCATAAGTGACTTTCAGCTCTCAAACATCTTGGCATTACTCTGTGACTATCACTCAGACTGCACCCCTAAAAAGTTCATCACAACAAGACACTTTTGGTTACTAAGGCAGAATCCCTGTATATCTCATATTTCAATGAGTCTCTTTTTATAGTGTAATGGAAATGTTCTTACTAATGGTCCTTTTAAAATTACCAGTTGTTCTTGTGTAAAGTAGCAACTACTTTCCCCAAGTTTAACCAAGTGCCTCCCCAAGATTTTCTAAGACCTGACTCCTACTCAGCTATCTAGGTACATTTCAAGCATCTCCAACACCATTCCCACCTCACTTTTCCTTCCAGCCGTGGTAAGCCAGTTGCAATAGCACCAACATTCCCTACCCTCCTTCTCACCTCTAAGCATGTGCACATGTTACTCCTTCTATTTAAAATTCCTTTTCCTTCATTCACTGACTCCTTCGATTTACTAAAACCTCTTACCTTTCAAGTATGAGATAGACACATCCTTCTCTCCCATCAAATATTCCACATCCAGCAAGACTTGATGAAAGCACCTTTCAAGAGTTTAATATGTTATATAACAATTGTCATTTTATCTGTCTGCATTTTCCTTCTAGGCTGGGAGAGTGGAATGTCTAACTTATTCTGAGCTATCCCCAATGCCTGGCATTTTGCCTCATACATATGGTAGATACTCAATAAATACATACCGATGAATAAAAAATGAGTATAACAAAAAGATAAAGAACGTATTAGATCATGTTTTAAAAATACATTTATGGACAGTTTTTTTGGTAGAACATTTATGATTCATTCTATTGGCAACTTTTAAATATATAATAAAGTATTATTAACTATAATCATGATACTGTCAAATCCCCAGAACTTACAAGATCCCCAGAACTTACTCATCTTATAAATGAAAGCTTGTATCATTTGCCTAATATTTCTCTGTCAATCAATTTAATAAATTTTTAAAAACTTCTGTTAATTAAAGGATTTGTAAAGATAATGAAAATATAAATCATAAAACTCTAAAAGATACGTCCAAAAGATATGTTGTTACTTAAAGTAACAACAAAGGACTATCTCTAGAATAAATAAAATGCTCCTAAAACAATAAGAAAAGGTAACCTGAAAGAAAAATAAAGTAAAAGGTCTGAATTTGCATTTTACAAAATGGGAAATCCAAATAGCCAAAAATGTATACAGCCATGTGCTAAATCTTGATAGTAATCAAGGAATGAACATTAAAACCATAATAGAGCTTATTTAACTATTGGTTACTATGCATTTTGTTAAATTTTCAGGGTATATCAGTGCTCAAGGTGCTAGTGATTGCAAACTGGTAAACACAGGGTGAACTACAATGAGAAAACAATTTGTGCAAGAGTGAATAAAGTTACTTTTCAATGCAAAAAAAGAAATTAACCCTGTTTTCAGACACTTCTATGAATTCTAACTTTTCTCCTCTGTGATACAGATTTAATGAACTTTGGGGAAAAGAAAAGAAACTACAAGCTAGCAGTTGTGTTCACCAGAGTTATTTCTACTCTATATGATAACTTTAAACAAATCACTATGGAAAAGGGCTGAACTCTCAGCCTTTACCTTGAGTTCAAACACATATCATTTAAAATGATAACACATGAGCTTTAGTAACAGCAATATGATTTCACTCATATGTGGAATCTAATGAACAAACTGAACTAACAAGCAAAACAGAGACAGACTCATGGGTGGAGAGCAGATGACAGCTCTGGGGGCAGGGGTGGCAGTGAGGGGTGGAAGGACTGAGCGAAAAAGAAAACTCACAGACACAGACAACAGTGTGGTGCTTGCGAGGGTGGCGGGAAGGGGGTGGAGGTAAAAGAGGGTATAAGGGGATAAGCGGTAATAGACAAAGACAATAAAAACTATTTTAAAAGCTATAAATGTATCTATTTAAAAAGAATAGAGTACCAAAACAAGGGTATAGACAATTAAAATTACATATATGTGGCCAGGCCTCAAAGTCTTCTGGCTGATTTACTGCCAATAATTTTGCATCCTGTATGTAATTATGGGGAGGTAGATAGCCATACATCTATGAATTAAGTTTCATATTTGCTAAAATTAATACTTCCCTGCTTTACCATAAAATCCTCAAAAAATTTCAGCCTCTTGTTCTACACATCGAATATTTGCAATGAGACTAGTGGGGATTTATAAAAGTCATTTTCAAATTCACAAATAAAGGAGATTTGAAAAACTATGGCTGGGGCATCTGTATGGATAAGCCCATATGGAAGCATTCAGGGAAAAACTGACTTTCTGTTTAATATTATCAATCAAGTAACTCAGAATTATCAAACCATTTTTGTACAAACTTTCAATCCTAGAATAATAAAAAAAAAAATCTAAAGTCCCAGATTCAAGAAAATGTTCTTTAGTCATTAAGCACACAGACTATGTGTAAATGACAATCGCAAAGTCTTTTAGAAAGAAACAGTTGAAGGAAAACTGGTTTCCATTGTCCTTAAAAAAAAAATTTCCCTGAGATGGAAAAGAATTACAAATGTCCAGAGAGCCGCTTGTCTCCTTTACACTTGGTCCCTGTGCTAGTTGGCTGGCTGACTACTGGTAGGAACTGATGGGTGGATGTGGTAAACCAACTAGCAGAGCTCTTTGTGAAGGAAATTAATGGTATGAAAACACAGCAATTAACATTAAGTCTCTAGTAATTAACCATAAATAGACCAGACTGTTCAATTTATTTAGATTTCAGGGAAGAACAACATTTCTGCTGTTGAAAAATAAAATGTTTGGCTAGTGCCTTGAAAAAAAGTGTTTGACCAAAGTGTTTGAGTCAATGACATCCTGTAGACAGCCTCTATATATAAGAGTGGGACACAGGAGCCAACTATGGAGCAGTTTGTAAGAGATTTCAGCTGGCTGAACTCTGCTGGGTAGTTTCAGTGCAATGTATGAAATGTGTTCATCTTGAAAATGTTTACCTGTAAAATAAAAATCCCCTTCCTGTTTTATTTTGAAATATGTTTTTCAGCTGTTGGAATGCCATTACAGTCAATGTTTGCCTACCCAAATGGATCCATAAAACAAGTATTGTCCAGCTGTTGCATTAATGCTCTAAGCACTCCACAAAGCACTGGACATAAAAGACAAGCTTCTTTTGTACCACAAATGTCATGTCTTTATTTCCCTGTATACCACTGATGTTAAGTATTTTCATATTCATGTACATTACCAAAGCGATTACTGTTACAATACATTCTCAAGTTATCATATGTTCTCACAAACTTACATGCACAGGTGAAAAATTATCCCTGTAATTTTCTCCAAGTAGTGTGTAAACCTAAAAATTGCACTACGACACAAGAGCTTCCCTACAGGTGTGATCACTTTGTAAGGTATATAAATAAATATCTAATTACCATGTTGTACCACTGAAGCTAATATAATATTGTATGTCAATTATAGTTGAGAAATAAATTTTAAAAAAGAACCTCCCACATTTCAACAGACTTCTTCTTTGTCTGTAAAATAATTTGATTTCAGTCAATTGTGATCTTATATTTTTCTCAAGCTTCTGGTATTTCCACCTAAATTATATTTTATTTCCATTTGTCAAGACCTGTGACTATGTCCTCTTCAAAGTCCTACTATCACTCCTATTACACTCTTTATCACCTACCAAAGCATTTTTAAATCATTTTAAAATTGTTATCCAACTTATAGTCTCCCTCCATCCTACAAGTTCTCCTCTTAGAAAATCTTCAAAGTCCCCCTGCCAAACAGAATATACCTCCCTAAATTATTGCTCATTGATTTATACCTTATAAAGGATATATGCAAATTCTACTTCCTTACTTTTTTCTGCTTCTCTTCTTTCTCCCCATGCTGAAGGCTTTCCAATCTTCTGCTCACTTTCCCTTAGCCAATGGAGCCTTCACAGGGCTTCCCTGTGATTTCTCATTTCCCTCATCTCAGAGGCTGAATGCTTTCCATATTCCACTTCTCTTTAATAGAGAGTTCACAAATTGTATAGGTGCTTTAAATAAAACAATAAATAAATAAACATCATTAAATAAATCTAAGACCTGGGACTGATTGCAGGTTGTAAATGGCCAAATTGTTGTGGTTCTGGAATTCTGGAAGGAAATATATTGAGAACAGAAATTATTGATTCAGATAGTAAATTTTCCTGCTGAAAATATGCAGGAAGTGCAAGCGATGTGAATGTGTGTGAAAGGGCATTTATACTGCAGCTGATGAATGAATAGGCTTAGTGGACCATTATTAAACCATCATGGGAACTATAAAGCTTACCTTTTCCCTTTCTTACAATCTGCTAATTCTTAGAAAACATGAAATATTTTCCCCTGCTCCATTTCAGTGTCTTCAATATTTCTGTTTTAGAAAAATTATTAAATTGAATAATTTCTGCTTCTTAAATGTGTTCTAAATCTTGGTTTTATAAGCTCCCAGATTCTCTCTTAGCAATCTCAAGACTGCACCTCATCATATTTTCACTAAATTCTTATAATAATACTAATATGACTTGACTTTATCTGTACAGCAAATACATGCCATGTATTTCATGTAGGAAAGTAAGGAGAGAAAGATTCCATAGCCACAAAATCTAACACAAAATTCCAAAAGCGTGCAGATCATTGGATCATGAATATCCATAAATTCACAAACCAGATTTGCCACAGACCAATACTTTAAAATATGTAATGATTAATTTTATGTATCAACTTGTTTGGGCCAAAGTGCCCAAATACTCTGTTAAACATTATTCTGTGTGTTTTTGTCAGACTATTTTTTGGATGATATCAACATTTAAATGGGTGAAATTTGAGTAAAGCATACTGCTCTCCACAATGTGGGTGGGTGTCATCTAGTCATCTGGAGGCCTTAATAGAAAAAGACTGACCTCTCCAAGGGACAATAATGAATTTTTCAACAGACAGATTTTAGACTTGAGCTACAGCATCGGCTCTGCCCTGGGTCTCCAGCCTACTAGCCCATTCTGCAGATTTGGGGAATTGCCAGAATCCATGATTATATGAGCCAATTCCCTATACCACATCTTTGTGTGTGTCTGTCCAGAAAAAGTCCAGCCATTGTTAATTTAGTGGGAATGGTTTGCACAACATTAATGTAACCTGACAGCCAAGAAGAGTGGATTGGAATGCACATGTGTGAACAGTGACAACTTCACTGTACTAGTCAGTGGGGACAGTAGGTACCATTGAGTGAGCATGTGTATTGTGTGGCTGTCACATTCAAAATGACTGAGTGGGTACAGCACAAATCGGCATCAAATTTTGCATTAAGCTTGAACATTCCTCTGCGGAAACTATTTGGATGATTCAAAAGTCTGCAGCTACATGCAACTGGTAGTTGGCAGCTTCATCACGACAATGCACCTGCTCATGCATCACATCTCATGCAGAGTTTTTCGGTAAAATCTCAAATCATCCAGGTGACTCAGCCTCCCTACAGTCCAGACTTGGTGCCCTGCAACTTCTGGCTTTTCCCAAAACTAAAATCACCTTTGAAAGAGAAGAGATTTCAGACCACCGATGAGATTCAGGAAAATACAATGGGATAGGTGATGGTGATTGGGAGAAATGTGAGGTCCAAAGATGCCTACTTTGAAAAGGACCGAGGTGTCATTGTCCTATGTACAATGTTTCTGATCTTCTTCAATAAATGTCTCTATTTTTCATAGTACATGGCTGGATTGTAGCTTCAAATAAACAAATTAACCTCTAACTAAATATTTAAATAATTACTGTTGATCTTTGAACAATGTGCCAACTCCCATAGTCAAAACTCCACATATAACTTTTGATTCCTCCAAAACTGAAGTTGTCCCATAGTGTTTGTGGCAGATTAGTTGCAGAAACCCCCCACAGAGAGTTAAATCCACATATGCTTAAATCCCTTAATGGCATAGAACAATGCACACAGTTTGCCTTCTGCATCAGTGGATTCCCAACCAAAGATCAAAAACACCTTTTTTATGTGTGGTTGACTGAATATTCAGATGTAAAACCTGAGGATACAGAGGTCCAACTACATATTCATTGAAAAATAATCCAGGTGTAAGTGGACCCAGGGAGTTCAAACTGTATTGTTCAAGGATCAACCTCACACACATTATTTTAAAAAAAAATCCCCAGTCACAAATATCTTAACACACAGAGAATTTCTCTTTGTCCATTCATCATAAGACAAAAAATTATCAAAATTTACATTGTTTTGATTATAATACCAAATAGTATTTTTAAATACATACTAATACATACATCTTTCCTCATTTTTCCAGTTTCCTTTCCTCTGGTAAAAGTAACTTCAATTTCTATGGGCAATTAGTCACCTGTTTGAGGTTAAGTTCATATGGCAGGATGAGATAGGCCTGCCCACACATGAAAAGACTCTACGGGTAAGTGGAGGTTCTATAGCCTTGGCATAGGCAATGAAAAAAGAGAGGTGGTCTAAGTACAAAGCAACAAAATTTCATGACTTCGTACCACATATAAGGCCAGTGGTAATGATTTTATGAGGAAGTCTTTTTTTCCCTTATACTCTAGTGGAAATAGTTTCTGAGCTCTGTGGCAAACTTTCACAAAGGCAGAAAGATAAAAATCTTAGAATCTTTTTAGTCCAAAGGTTCTCTCACTTGGCAGAATCTCATTCTACACTAGCTATCAGCTTATTATCACCATCTTGAGCTAATCAGACCAAGAAAAGCCAGACTCACTCAGCTATATCCCCATAACTATTTAAATATGTAGGGGTATTTATGGTACTAAAGTCAGGTTAGTAAAGCCACAATCATAGGACTACTTCTGGGAATGTTAGAAAACAAAAACAAAAAAAAAAAATAACTCCATTTTCTTTAGTATTGTAAAGTTGCAGTCACGTGCATGGGGTAAACAGCTATCTTTTTTTAAGTTGTTGAAAGAGCTTCTCTGTGAATAAAGTTCACAGATAAGAAAGCAAAGCCAGGACAGATAGAAAGAGAGAATCTGGAGGATGTTGTTGGAAGATGCAGATGTGGATCAGCCATATCTATGTTCCTCTGCTTTCTCCTCTTCTTCCCCCTCTTCTTTCTTCATTCTTCTTCCTAAAGCAGGACCTTTAACATTTCTTGTAATACTAGTTTGGTCATAACAAACTCCTTTAGCTTTTTCTTGTCTGGGAAGCTCTTTATTTCTCTTTAAATTTTAAATGATAACCTTGCTGGGTAAAGTAGTGGTGGAGGTAGGTCCTTGATTTTCATCACTTTGAATATTTCATGCCAATCCCTTCTGGCCTGAAATTGAGCAATCAGATGACAGTCTTATGGGAGCTCCCTTGTAGATAACTGTCTTTCTCATGTGGCTTTTAAGATTCTCTCTTTGTCTTTAACCCTTGTCATTTTAATTGTGATGTCTCCTGGTGTAGGCCTCTTTGATTCCATCACATTTGAAAATTTCTGTGCTTCCTGAACTTGTATGTCTTTTTCCTTCACCAGGTTAGGGAAGTTTTTGGTCTTCAAATAGGTTCTTGATCCTTTGATCTCTCTCTTCTCCTTCCGTTACACCTATGAAGAGGATGTCATTATGATTCATGTTGTGCCAAAGGTCCAAGAAACTATCCTCATTTTTTTTCATTCTTTTTTTTTTCTTTTTGCTGCTCTGATTGGGTGTTTTTTTCACTACTTTGTCTTCCAAATCACTGATTTGATCCTCTGCTTCATCCAACTTACTGTTTATTCCTTCCAGTATATTCTTCATTTCAGATATCGTATTCTTTATTCATTAATGGTTCTTTTTTATGATTTCTATGTCCTTTTTCATGTTGTGGAGCATCATTATAATCATTACTTTAAACTCTATATCTGATAAATTGCTTGCCTCCATTTTATTTGACTCTTTTTCTCGAGATTTCTTTCATTTGGGGCCTGTTTCTTTGTCTACTCATTTTGGCTGCCACGTTGTGTTTGTTTCTGTTATTAGATCTTCTATGAATCCCCATCTTCATGGGGTGCCCTTATGTAGTAGGTGTCATTTGGGGTTCAGTGGTGCAGTATCCTTGATCACCTGAGCTGGGTGCTCCAGGAATGTCCCTTGTGTGAGTTATGTGAACCTTCTTGTTGTAATTGAGTCTTGATTGTTATTGGCTTGTTTGTGCATGGGATCAACCCTCATGCTGGCTGGCTGGCTGTGAAGCTTAACCTTAACTATAGTGCAGATACTGACAACAAAAAATGGAATTTGCCTCAGCAGGGTCTGGTGCCTGCCAAGATCTCCCTTTGAATATGATGCTTGTGAAGGTTATTGGATTCTCTCATGTTCTCTAAAGCTGGCCATGGGCTGCATTGATTCTGAGCTTCTTGGGAGGGACACTGGTGCAAACCAATATAAGTGGCTGCCTGTAGTGGCTCTCAGCATCCTCTTTGGAGCTATAAGTGATCTATAGTTTGTGGTTGTCTCTGCTGGGCCTCAGTATGCACAGGAAGGACAAAGCTGCACACCAAGGAAGGCTTTTACATCAGGCCCAGAGGCAGGTCAGCTAAAGATCCAAGACACACTGACAAGATCTGCCTCCTCCTGCCTTTGACCTGCTGGTTGCCTGTTAGGCTTAGTCACTAAAAGAGCTTCTGGCTGTGCTCCTTAGTAGGATATAATCTCCGCGGGGTGGGGCAGGAGGGAATCCAGAGGGTGGGATTACTGCTTCGCCCCAGGCTGATGCTGCACTAAGGAGAGTGCTCCACCCAAGAAGGATGAGGTCTGTAGTATGGGAAAATCCTCAGCACAGGGATCCTTGGGCTATCCCTTCAACTCCTTCCCCAGGCTCCCTTTACTCAACCACAGTCCACTCCACCCTCCCTCTGCCGGAGCCCAGGAGATGAAGATCAAATAAATAAGAAGGTGATTGATACGATTTCATTCTCCTTAAGTTTATTGAGACATGTTTTGTGTCCTAATGCGTGGTCTATCCTAAAGAACATTCTATGTGCACTTGAAAAGTATGTATATTCTGCTGCTTTGGGGTGAAATGCTCAGAATATAGTGAGTAAATCGATTTTATCTAGTGTGTTATTTAAGGCTGCTATCTCCTTGCTGGTTTTCTGCCTGGAAGATGTATCCATTCAAGCCAATGGGGTGTTGGAGTCCCCAACGATGATTGTAGTTCTGTCAGTCTCTACCTTTATGCCCATCAAGATTTTCTTTACATATGTAGGCGCTTCTATGTTGGGTGTGTAAATGTTTACTAGAGTTACTGCCTCTTGTTGGATTTTACCCTTTATCATTATGTAGTGTCATTCTTTGTCTCTTACTGTAGCCTTTGTTTTAAAGTCTATTTTGTTGGATATAAGGATTGCTACCCCAGATTTTTTTTCTTTCAATTTGGGTGAAATATCTTTTTGTATCCTTTTACTTTTACCCTATGTGTATCTTTCAATCTGAGGTGGGTCTCACGTAGGCAGCATCTACACGGGTCTTGTTTTCTTATCTATTCAGCTACCCTATGTTTTTTGATTACAGCATTAAAGCCATTTACATTTAAGGTGATTATTGGTAAATACATCTGTAATGCCATCTTATTGTTAGACTATTTTCCTCTGTTTTCTTTTCTTTCTCTTTTTCTTCTTCTTACTAAAGCAAGCCTTTTAATATTTCTTGCAGTACTGGTTTGGTATTAACAAACTCTTTTAGCTTTTTCTTATCTGGGAAGCTCCTTACACCTCTTTTGATTTTAAATGATAGCTTTGCTGGGTAAAATAGCCTTGAATGTAGGTCCCTGCTCTTCATCACCTTGAATATTTCATGCCACTCCCTTCTGTCCTGAAATGTTTCTGTTGATAAATCAGATAGTATTCTTATTGGTGCTTCCTTGTATGTAACTATCTGCATTTCTCTTGTGGCTTTTAGGATTCTCTCCTTGTAGTTTAGCGTTTTCATTTTAATTATGATGTGTCTCAGTGCAAAACTCTTTTGCCCCATCTTGTTTAGAGCTCCCTGTACTTCCTGGACTTGTGTCTCTTTCTCCTTCATCAGATAAGGGAGGTTTTCAGTCATTATTTCTTAAAATAGGTTCTCAATTCCTTTCTCATTCGCTTCTCCTGCTGGTATTCCCACGATGTGGATGTTGCTATGCTTCCTGTTATCCAACATGGTTTTAGGCTCTCTTCATTTCTTTTAATCCTTTTTTTCTGCTCAGCTTGGGTTTTTTTTCCCTACCTTATCTTCCTAAAAACTGGTTTGATCCTCTCCTTCATCTAACTTACTGTTTATTCCTTCTTGTGCATTATTTATTTCAGATATTGCATTCATTATTTCTGACTGGTCCTTTATTATAGTTTCTATGTCTTTTTTCATGCTATTGAGTATCCTTGTAATCATTACTCTAAACTCTCCATCTGATAAATTGTTTGCCTCCATTTCATTTACCTCTTCTGGGGAATTCTCTTGTTCTTTTATTTGGGGTCTGTTTGTCTTCTCATTTTGGCTGCTTCTTTGTATTTGTTTCTATGTATTAGGTAGATCTGCAAAGACTCTGGTGCAAACCTGTATCAGACCCAGATTATGACTGGCCCTGTGCAACCTGTTTGGTTCTATTCGTGATCCACAGTGTGTGGCTCTCTCTGTTGGACCCGTTTGTGTGCATAAGAACCAGGCTGCATACCAATGCCTGTTTATACCAGCATTGGGTCTGGGTGAGGGTTGCTAAAATCAGAGCTCCCAGAGATCCACCTTAATTGTTAAATTTAATTAATAATACAGCCTCAAGCTGCACCTAGCAGCCAAACTTAAACTCCGCAGGGTGGGGCAGTGTAATTCCTGTGGGCAAGGCTATTACTTCCCCTTAGACTGGTACCACATTGAGGGGAGTGCTCTGCCTGGGAAAGATGGCCTCTGCAATATGGGGAATGACTCAGCACAGAGATCTTGGTGACACTTGGTCTCACACTTGTCAGAGGGAATTCCCTGGTCACTAAAGTATCCCTCCAGAGCTTCAGCTGCTGCCTGTGGAAATCTAGCCAGCTCCCTCATGCCTCCTCTGCATTCTCTACCAGTCATGTTATGGTGAAGTGGTTTCTTCTCTCTGTCCTTGGTTATAAGGCTTCTTTCCAGCTAAAGTATCCACCTAAAGTTGGGTAGTCAGGATGCTTTCTCTATAATTCATTTGAAATTCAAGGTTGGTCCTGGGAGGAAGTGAGTGTAGTTTCCACTTTCTCCTCATCATCTTGGATCTCCTCCTGGACCAGCCATATCTAAAGTCATATATATCTCCTGGAATGTTAGATCACATGAGCCAATAAATTCATGTTTAGCTCAAGGCTGAGTTAAATTTCTGTCACTTGCAAATCACAAAAGCCCTACTTCATTTATATAACTTTACCAAAATTAAATCTGGAAGTTACAACAAGCAAATCAAATGTTAATTATCATTTTAAATGTATAAGAGTTATTTTATTTGGGGGACATACCTACTTTAATAGCAAAGAAATAAAGGCTTCAATGTAGTTGTTCATGAGAATAGAACCTGGTCTGAGCAAACAGTTTTCTTAGTACACCAGCCCCATTTCCAATCTATTCTTTACTTTCCATTAGTCCATTCCATAACTTACTCAAGGGGGCCGAAAGACATGCTAGACACAGGAAGAAGACAGAAAAAAGTAATTGAGCCCATTCCTTCTCACCTCCAATCAGGCACTATTATTTTCACACTTGTCACTTTGGGTATGTATGTTAATACAAGTTTATTATCAAAGTGTACTATCAGGTTTAGGAACTGTGTTTAGGAATGTAAAACTGCCTTCTTCTTCCATATACTCTATTATATCCACATTTGAGCATCTCTTTTTTTATTCTTTTACTGAATAAGAATTTTGAGCAGCAAAAAAACCAAAAGACTTCCGGATTGTATTTCTGCCCTTAGGGAAGGTGTTGGAGGCATCCCTTCCCCAGGCTACAAAGCTCATATACTGTGAGATTATATCACTTCAAAGAACACAAACTCTAGTGAAGTGTTCCATTAGTTCCAGGGAGAAGAAAAAATGCAAAGCAAAATCTCTATTTTCCTCTTCTTTTGTCCACCACTCACAGATATAAAAGAGCTTCCAAAGACACGTAAGGAAGCCACATAAGCAGACACTATCTTTCATAAAGCAATAAGTAACTGTCAAAATGAAACATATTCCTTTTGTCACAAATATACTGTCTTGACTCTTAAAATGCAATGCTATCTGAGACTCCCTAGCCAGTGACAGTATTAAACTACGTGGAAGAGAGAATGACAGTCCTTTCAGCTGAGAACAGGGTGAAGTTAAATAAGTGTCAGTTTCAGAAATAGAAATCTAGATCAAATAGCAAAAGAGAGAATAGGAAAATTCAATTTGTGGGTTCTGGACACTTTAGTGTGTTCAAGGAAGTTGTAAAATCTTTCCTCTAGGAGATGTTTCATGATGAAAATACTGTCCACCATATGCTTGCCTTCAGGCAGAGAAAGGACTAGGTACATATTTTAAAGCCATTTCCAGTTCTATGTCCCAGTCATTACTAAAATGAAGAAAAAGAGCTGCTGTTGACTGAACAAGCATGTTTTTCTCTGACTCATTCACATTATGTGGAATTGGCTCAAGGAAGAGACCAGATGTGGGTCATCAGGGTGCATTGCTGACTTTTTGGCTGATCTAAGGAAGCAAATCTTCTATACTCTGCACTTGCAGATGTGGGGTAACATCTAACATTTAACACTTCAAAACAATAGGAGAATAACTAGTGAAATTAATGAGAAAAACATGTTTTTAACCTTTTTTCACCACTTTGAATGTAAAGCATGTCTAGTAAAAGTCTGTTTCAGACACAGCTTTATCAACTGTCATTTTGCAACAAGTTAGAGCAAGCAGTAAATTGAATATTCTTTTCCTTCTCTCCAGTATGGCCGACTCTCTGGTGTTTGCATTCCTTGGCCATGAATTACAGACTCCTGTTATTTTTATTTTCCAAGAGAGAATTAATCTGAAATTATAATTTTTTTTCTGAAGATATTCTGCTCACTTTTTGGCTCTCTACAGATAAGCTATGTATCTGCATTGATGAAAACCAGATTGTTCAACTACTGATGAAATGCTGATAGTACCAAAAAGCTTTACATTTAAAACTCGATTAGAATCTCTAGCAAAGTACAGGTCTTTGACTATTTATATTCGTTGAGTGTTTCACATTGCCTTGAAAAGCATGGGTCTGGCCCAAAATACAGCCAGTGTCACACTAAAACATACTTAAAAGAGTACAGACTCTAAGATTTTTGTAATTTAAGGCCAGATTCAGTCCTTCAAGGTATTTGCATAGCTCTTATTAAAAATTAATAGTGGTTACAAAAACAACGATTTAGGTTTCCTTACCTAGCTCAGGTATTCAGAGATTGCTCTTTAATAGATGATTATTTAGAAAACTTTCTCTGACATGGGCAAATATCTAGACTATTCTTCTGGTAGCAGTTTGGGAAGCTGAAGAGGGAAATCAGTTCATATTAGTTGAGCAAAATTGTGCTCGGCTTTTCAGAAGAGGGTTTGTTATTGTGATGCTCTGTTATGTTGTTGTTGCTACTGTTGTTATTAATCATAGACTAGTCATAACTTTATAAAGTATTTTTATTTTTTTAACAAATAAAGAAAATGAATGTTTGAAAAGTTAAGTAATTTTTCTGAAGTCATACAGAGAGTAATTGTCAGAATCAGGATTTATACTCAGGCTATTTGTGTTCCAGAATTCATGCTCTTTCAACTAAGACGTGAAAGTGACTTGTCACAAGCACCAGGGGATTGAACCTAGAACAGAAAATAGTAAATACCCAAGGATTTGTCCAAAAGGTGGGCCCTCCTACCAGCTTAGCCCCCAACACTACACTGCCCTGTAGATATGGGCCCAGAGGTAACAGAAATTAAAACGTAAAGGGATAAAAAGTAAGGGAGGTTGAAAACATAGGTCCTTAGATTAATGAATTGTAATCAGAGCTCTAAATAAATTTCTCCATTTTTAATCCTGTATGAAGGAAACAGAAATAAATCTTATTAAGTTACCTATTAGATACTATCTAGTCCATCTTAATCATTTAATCATTTAATACCTCACATAATTATCACCTACATAGTTTAAGGTTTTGTTGGTTTAAAATAAAACAAAATACTATTCTTTCTCTCTCTTTTGTTCACATACTTTTTTTCTGAAAAATGTAGGCTGTGGCACAAGAAACCACCACACTGTTAATCATAAATTAGAAAATTGAAGGTTTATTCAAAAATACTAGTTTTACAAAGCTGAGCCAAGAATTTATAAGGTGTAGACTTTTCTGACACCTGACAGCTTGGATTACTCTGACTTTTTTTGACACATTGAATATGAAGAGATTAGTTTTCTGGCCCTTCTACATAAGACTTTGCCAAACCCACAATATGTAGAAACCTATCAATGTGATAAATAATATGAAAAACAAATCCCGGGAAAGGGATTAAACTTGGTGGAGACTTCCTTCAAATAGCCAAATTCATCTTTCTCAAAAGAAGTAGAGGAAGCTGCTAATGCTGCCTTGGAAAATTTGAAAGTGAAATATGTTCACCTCTGTTTACTTATCCAAATGTCTCAACTTAGTTAAAGCAATGGATTCAAAACATCCTGTAATTGAAAGGGCAGGTTAGTTTTCAGTTGTTTTCCCCAGATAATTAAAATCAGAAAATTCATATTGCAAGTCATAAAGAGAAGTGATATAAGATGTATTCCCCAAGAAACAACAAAAAGATTATAAACAAATGCAAAAAGAGACACTAGGGAAATAGAAAGAAAAATTGAGATCACAAAGAAAAAGTGGTTTTTGAGCAAAATAAAGTTTCAGGATATCCAAGAGCTAATCAGCAGATATGATTTTCTCCCCCTAAATAATGTAGTAATTAAGAGTACCGGTTCAGCCACTTTATAGCTATGTCATCTTAGGTAAATTACCTCACCTCTTTCCATCCTACTTTCTTCTGCCATATTATATCTGTACCTACCTCAAATGTTGCTGTAAATATTAAATAATTTGATACTTGTAAAGCTGGGAATCTTGCCTGGTACATAAAAATATCTATCTTACTATGTAATTTCCAAATAAATGTCACCATTTTATTAAACTCTAAAACTTGAATGAGAAAGAAACCCACTACATTTAGAAGGTTGCTTAATGTATTTAATTCCATATTTTCTATCTTTTCATTTAATATTAGGGGGAGAAATAAGAAATACCATGAGTCTGGGCTCACTTCTGTCTTTCAGCATTTAACTCACCTTTGGCTTTCTTACATTTATTTTAGAAGAAATAAATGTAGTAATGAGCAGCAGGTTAACTGGACCCTACATCTCCCAAGGGTTTCCTATTCTTCTATCTCATTATAATTTAGTAAATGTTCTTATAATAAATAAACCTTTATGTTAAGAATGATATTGGCTTCTTTGTTAAGTTGTGTGTGCAAAAAAAAAACAAAAAACAAACAAAAACCCCGCTAATACGGAGAGGAAGGGAAACATAGCTGGTTTTTCATCACTGGAAGAATATTACTAAATGTTAATATCATGCTTTAACTTTGAGGGTCGGTCTAGAGCAGTGGTTCTCAAACTTTCTCATGTGTTGGAATTACTTGGAGGTCTCCTTTAAAGACAGAGTGCTGGCTCCAATCCCCAGAATTCCTGACTCAGTAGGTTTCGGGTGGATCCATAAAGGCACCTAACCTGTCCCCAGGTGATGGTAACCTGGGGACCACACTTCAAGAACCTCTACTCTAGATCTACCTCTACATATTGTGTTAAAGTCACTCAGGCATTTCTAAAGACTACCAATGCCTTGTAAATCAGAATCTTTGGGTGGCAGGGTGAGTATGAGTATCTGCACTTTTTAAACATATTTTTCTTTCTTTTTGTTTTTTCCATTACCATTTAGTCCCCTTATACCTCCACCCCATCCCCCACCCATGCAATCAATACACTGCTGTCCATGTGGAAAAAGGAGTATCTGCATTCTTTACAATTCCACTCCAGTTGCAAATGGGTGCAGCCACTCTGGAAAACAATATGGCAGTTACTCAAAAAATTAAAAATATAACTACCTTATAACCTAGTAACTCCACTTCTGGGAATTTATTGGAAGAAATATGAAACACTAAATCAAAGAGATATGCATCCTTATGTTCGTTACAGCATTATTTACAATAGTGAAGATATAAAAGCAACCTAAGAGTCTATCAATAGACAATTGGATCAAGGAGATGTGTGCATATTTACAACGGAATATTACTCAGCCATAAAAAAAATGAAATCTTAACATTTGTGACAGCATGGGTGAACATAGAGGGTACTATGCTAAATAAAGTAAGCCAGGCAAATAAACACAAATACCATATGAGCTCATATGTGGAATCTAAAAACCAAAATAAACAATGAAAACAGACTCCTAGACACAGAAAAAAATATATCAATTGCCAAATGGGAGGGGTGGGAGAACTAGGTAAAAAATGTGAAGGGATTAAGAAATACAAATTGTAGTTACAAAATACTCATGAGGATGTAAGTACAACATACTGAATATAGTCAGTAGTATTGTAATAAGTATGTATGGGACCAGGTAAGCACTAGACTTACTTGAGGATCAATTTGTAAATTATAGAATTGTCTGACCACTATGCTTTACCTAAGGCTAATATAATATTGAATGCCAACTGTTACTGAAAAAAAAAATCTAATTAATTGATTTTTTAAAAAACCTCCAGAGGTGACTCTGTGGTAGAGCCAGGATTGAGAATGCTGAGTCTAGAAAAATGGTTGTCAAGGAGGACGGGGGCTGACTCCGACTCACCTGGGAACCTCTTCCAAATCTTCCTGATGCCGCCCATAGGGTTAGATGAGGCACTGAGAAGGGAGTGAAAATAGAGTTCTTAAGTGTTCCTCAAAATTAGTCTCAGAACCACATCAATCAAAATTACCTTATATGTATAAAAAATGAAGATCCCTTGCCTCACCCAGTACCTACAAAGCCTCACGTGATTTACACACCATACCAAAGTGTGAAATTTTTGCTCTAGGGATAAGAAGAGGCAGGTTTTCATTCTTCCTAACAGGTAAGAAGTTTCACTGGAACCTCACAATAAATATAATAGTAATTAGCTAGTTCAGAGTTCCACGGCCCCTGTCCAAGAGAGGTGAATCTGTAGAAGGAGGAAGGTGGGGAGGAAAGAGGCAGATAGGCCGGGATGGTAAATGGAGTGATGACACACACGCCTCTCTTCTCACCAGACCCAGTAACCACCCAGCTGCTCCTCCTTTAATTTCTCTGGCACAAACAGAGAGAGAGTGTTCTGCTGATATATGTTTCTAAAGCACCAAGCAGCCTCTGCTGACAGCTGGGTGGGTTGCTGTCTTAACACCAAAAAAGTGAGAGAGCAAAAGAATTTTGCAAGGAAACATTTTTCTTTATTTCCCCCTCTACATGAGGAATGGAAAACCATATGTGAAATGAAGAAAGACAAGATGTATTATTATGTAAGGTAGAAAAACAGTAGAAATTAATATAAAGTGAAGTGTTAAGAAGATAACTGACTATCGAGGAGAGACTGTCCTCTGTGAAGCTAGTTATCTAACTAACCTCTTTACTCAAAATACAGCACCGTATTTTTTGCTCTTGATGATGATCTCAAACACTATTTTCTGGGCATTTCCAAAAGGACAAAAATGAACAAGATTCCTCCCATCACTTTGGAAAGAGAAAGACTGCCTGCGGTGTTGTCTGCCACCATCATTCTCTGCATGGCTTGTCAGAGTTTGCAGCTTTGCCCCTGAAGTTGGCAGTCACTCGAAGGCTTTCACCAAAGGAGAACCCCAGTTCTGTTAGCTGGATTCTATGTGAATTTCTTGGCTGGTGATATTTTCCATGAACCCACAGCCTGGTTGTGCCCTTGGCAGCTTTAAGCAATATGTAGCCTTAAGGCAACCTACATATTGCTGGGGTCAACAAAGAAACAAGGATTTCAGTTCTACTTGGTGAAATCTGCCAAGAGTTTTATATCCCAGCATAGTTTCTAACAAGATTCTCAAATAACTAAGGACTTATTGAGATACAACTAGGATATCAATTATTAGTGACACACACTTCGAAGCAACTTTTTCTCCATGTGTGCTGCATATGCTCACTCTGACTCCTTAACAACAATTTAAAATTTTAGAATGAAAACATGTAAAGTTTTAAAAATTCATCTAAGCCTACCATAAAGTTGTAAAGTCAAATGATTTCTCCTGTAAACTTTACTTAAAGTAAAAGGAAATTGAAAGAGTTTGTTTTTCTTCCCCTTTATCTAAAGTAATCAGAGGGCTTCGTTTTTGTCAACTTCTCAGTTACTAACATTGTTCTCATCTAAAATCAAACTGATTCTGAGAAGACTGCACTCTCCTATGTTGTGTTTATTCTGTAGCATCATAGAAATCATAGCTTCTATACCTAGATTCTCCATCTTTTCAGTTGTCTAGTCCATTGCTTGTCACTATTATTCTGAAAAACGTGCAGAAACTTCTGGAAAGCACGAAGTTTGGATTTATATGTGAAGGAATGAGAATAAAAAAAAGGAAGACAGTGAGTTGGCACACTTTCCTGGTGAAGCATAAGATTTAAGATCGCAACATTTCATACCTGTGTCAAGAAAGGTTACCTGGCAAATTCAGAATAGAAATTCAGTGTTCACTACATTTTGTAAAGAGAATTTCATTCTCTCTTTGAGAGAGACCACAGATCCTGACTGCACTTGCACAGTGGGAAAATATTACTTGAGCTTCATGTCTACCATACATATATTGATATTTTAAAGTAAACATATAGTCTTGTTTAGACTACATTTACTTACATTTACTCATGATTTTAATGAGAGAAGTCATTTGTAATAACAGCATATTACAAGTGGAGTAGCTAAATGGTAAGGCGGCACACATGTTAAGAATCAATGTTTGTAAAGGAAAAGGTCTTTAATTTTCAGTGCAAAGTACACGTACATAATACATGACATAAAAAAAAACATTCTCACCCTGGCTGGTGTGGCTCAGTGAATTGAGTGCTTGCCTGTGAACCAAGAGGTCACCAGTTCGATTCCCAGTCAGGGCACATGCCTGGGTTGCTGGCCAGGTCCCCAACTGGGGGCATGCAAGAAGCAACTAATGGATGTTTCTTTCCCTCTCTTTCTCCCTCCCTTCCCTTCTCCCTACAAATAAATAAATAAAATCTTTTTAAAAAAATACATTATTTCTACATTTTTTTAACGATGAGACAATACATACATTTTCTTCTATATTATTTTATTTTTGGCTATTTACAGCCATTTTGGTCATCAGCTATAATATTAAGTGTTATTATTACTAAGAAGAAGTAATTTCAAATTGGTTAAACTATTGGAAATAGAAGAAAATGTGTGTGTTTGTGTGTGTGTATTTAAGCCAATTATATGAATTAGTATTTTATCTTTAAGAGAGAATTTCTAAATAGTGGGTGGAATCAATGTATTGCCCTAGGGAGGCAATCCTTAAAGTATGTTCTGTGGATCCCTGGGGGTCCCTGAAAACTTTTCAGGGGTTTGTGAGATCAAAACAATTTTTATTATTATACTAAGATTTTATTTCCTCTTTCACTGTGTTGACATTCTCACTAATGATGCAAAAGCAAAGGTAAAGCAAAAGCTGATTGTGACTCAGCACTAAATAGGGCCATGGCACCAAATATTATCTCTTTACACTTTCATTTTTTTAATTGTTTCAAGACAGAGTTGCCTTGATGAAACAGTAAGTTAGTAGTTTTTTAAAATCTTGAACCATTAGCCTTATAATAAGTAGCACACATAAATCCCTTCTGCCACATAATGAAGTTCAATGGTTTTCTCAAGTAACAGCACCATGCAATTTTTCCAATTGTAAACAGAGCTAGCTGATTTTTCTATGGAACTCCACTTTTAGTTGAAAACAATGATTGGTAGACAAGCTATCATTGTGCAGATTTAGCCATTTAGCTAGTAATTTATTCAAAATTAAAGAAGTAAGCCAATTATTTCAAGGAAAACAATTGACATACTTCTTGCCAAGAACAAAATTTAAGTTTTTGAGTAAAATATTAGAATTTTAGAAACTTATATTTGCTACCACGAGTTTGATAATTTCATAATATTTGGGAATTTTCAAATGAGCTCATTGTTTATTTAAATGAAAATAATTTTTACATTGTATAGTGAAACATGTCAACATGGAGGAGAACTGCATTAATTCAGTGAGTCAAGGGTCTCCAAATGACTAATGTATCATTTAAAAAAATCAAGTATGGGTAAAAGTGTATGAGTCCAATCGATTATAATTTATAGGGTACACAAAGTTCATTAATATGCCTTCAAATCCCACATTGCAACTAAACTATTACTTGTCAAGTTTTGGTGTAAAGTTAAAGAATACCCACAATTATCTAAAAAATTTATTAAAATACTCTTTCTTTTTCAAACTAGATACCTGTGAGAACCTGGGTATCTTCAACCAAAATAACATGTTATCAAAGATTTAATGCAGTGCAGATATGAGACAATCAGCTGTCTTCAATGAAGCCAGACATTAAATAGACTTGCAAAAAGTATAAATAACTTATAGTTTCTAAAAGTCCTTTCCTTATGCTATTTTGATCATTTTTAAGTAAACCAAAATATTTTTTAATTCTCAACTATAGCTTCTAAATCAGTAAATACTGATAGACATGATCCTGGATTGGTTTCTGTCCTGGTCACAGGGGTGTCCCACCTTTTGGCATCTCTGGGCCACACAGGAATAAGAGTTGTCTTGGGCCACACATTAAATACACGAACATTAATGAAAGCTGGTGAGCGCAAAAAAAAAAAAAAAAGAAAAAAGAAAAGAAAGAAAGAAAGAAAGAAAAAAAAAAGTGCTAAATAAATTTACAATTTTGTGCTGGGTTGCATTCATAGCCATCCTGGGCCACATGTAGCCCACGGACCATGGGCTGGACACCCTTGATCCACATAAACAAAAGTTTTTGAAGTCTTCAATTATGGGGGACTCCAACCCGCGAAGTCCCCCAATTTGCCACAGATGAAAGAGTCATTCCAGACACTGTTTGCCTGTCAAGGAAAGGAGAAGGTAATTCCCCCTAGTAGGGAATGCCCCGAGCCCCTGTGCTCAATGGCTTTTATTGAGAGGGTTACAAACCAGGGATAAGTAGCAGGAATGTATAGGTAACCTAATTACATCAGTAACTTAAGTTTACAATGAATAGGTGATGTTTAAAGAAGACAATGGCAGGAACACACTGAATTGCTTGGGTCCAAGATGAGCAAACATTATGGCGCAAGATGGGATTGAGTCAGGGTCCAAGAATTTTGTAAATTTCTTTCCCAGCCTTGAGCTGGTTATCTGGTATAAGATTAACAGAGCTTGAGGGAGAAACAAAGCATGCTTCAAGGAGTGTAATTTACTTCTACATCTCATTTCCCCCAGGGGCCCTCGGAATTATTATTGGGTCTTTCTTATCAACCACATTATCAGTGTCCTGGCCAAAACTTATGGGCCCTTTCCCAGGCACCAGCTTGCACGGGACTACTGTCTCTGATACCACTCAAAGCGGTCCCCTACACTCAATATTTTTTTAGTAGTACAAAGTGTTCCTGAAACAAAAATATTTGAGAACTGCACCTCAGGTTACCATTTTCCCTAGTCTCAGGTTAATATAATAAAGTATCATTTTATCACCCTAGCCTCGGGGTATCATTTCCACTGTCACCCTGCAACACACTATCATACTGATTATGGCACAATTAGAGGCCTTTTTGTTAGGTGAGTAGTCAGAGAAACATTATGGAGTTTAGATCATTCAGAGATTTAGAAGATGTGCAAGCATTGTGAGTAGTTCCAGTAACCTCCAGGTTGTAGCATATTGGGCTTCCTCTTGAGCTGGTATCCCATCATATAAAGTAAAAGTGCATACCACTATCCTTCTTTGACCATATGGTATAAAATTAAAGACATACACTTTTTTCTTGCAGCATCTTAATCAATATTCAAGTTTTCTTCGGATTCTCCGCGCACTGATCCCGCTGACCATCCTTGCTCTAAGGATAATATATCTATTCTGTTTAATGAGAAACCTCCTGATTGGGGGGCCAAGTTGGGACAGAAAGGTGGCCACCAATAAGCCAAGTCAGAAACTACATGACACTATTTATATTATCTATTAATTGCCCCCTTGGTAATATTGGCTCCGTGTTTGGGTAGCTATATAACTATCCTATGTTCTACTCACTAAACAAACATGAAAATAGGAGGTATAAATAGAAAGAAACTTTGTGATAATAGTTTAATATTTCTTTCATACTGTTTTCTAGGTAATATGATTCTATATATCCAATGTGTTATATCGATTGGCTAGCATGCATTTCGGCAAGGAAATCTCACTTCATCCAAGTTTGACAGTTGCTTTGTCCTGGAAACCATTTTTCCTTAAAAACCACCAAATTTTCACTTGGCCATGATGGAGGAAAGTGATCGTGCAATCTTCTGCCATTTCCCTGTTATCACTGAGCCTAAGGTCAGTTCCCTTGATGAATCTGGTGAGAAGAGTATAGAAACAGGTGGTCCCATTTCTTCTGCCAGGCTATCCAGAGAGCAGACATAATGCTTAGGCCTCAATCCTTTGTGACCCAGAATCTGTTTTTTCATAGAATAAGCATCGTGAATTTACCATACTCAAGCGCTATGCAGCTCTAGTCTGAGTTCAGGAGAGTTTGTTCAGAAGGCTGTCATGACAACCAAAGTCTCATTCATGATATTCTTTCTATGAGGAAATGCACCCTTTGTTTGAAATAATTGCTTTACAAGCAATCTTTTAATATACAATCATTCATATATTGATGAGCATATTTATATACACATTTTTCAAAACTATACATGCAGTAGAGACAGTCTAAATATTTATTTTATTTTACTACAGGATGAAAGTTGATAGAATCTTTTCTATCTGCCTGTAACTAGCATCAAAATATTTTGAAAAAAGCTAACTTAGGCCCATATGTTTTATGACTAAAAGCAATAGGATACTGACTATTGTATACATGCTCATTTGTTTTCCTCAACTTGCCTTGATAAAAACTATTTTTATTCTGTACTGATAATATTGAGCACCAGAAAATCAAACTACAACTGGATTTGATTTATGACTGTTTGGGTTCTGGGAACAGAGACCTTCTGGCAATGGTCCACACACGGGGTAAGTGATCTATTGCTTCTCTGCAATAGCCAATCTGACCCAAACAGTATCTGATTGTTGAAAAGGTGGCCATTTACCCACTTTGAATGGAAAACCCAGAAGATTTAGATTCAGGTCACAAAAGTCATTTGGGAGTCTACTTTTTTCTGAGATTTACAAAGAGCTGCTAAAGAGCATAACTTTGCACAAAGTGTCTTTGTTTTAAGATTTCATAGATTTACTGTATCCAATATCAAAACATGCTTTATAGATAGCCAGGAATATTGCAAATTATGTTTATATTATGGTTTTGTCTAATTTTTTAAAACAACATGGTCTAAACACGCCTAGTTGGTATAATGAGATTTAAGAGAGGAGAATCTTAGGAATGTGGTTTTCCTCAAAACTGAGTAGTGAAGTCAAAGTACACAGTGTTGAAAAATCTGTAAACTAATAACAACAGCTGCCTAATAAACGGCTTTTGTTGGGAGAGAGGAGGGAGAACCTGCCTGCCCAGGCTCAACACATTGGCAACTCAACCTCATGTGAAGTCAAAGGAAATCCAACAATGTTATCTAAAGCATACAAAGGGCATAAACTGATATAATGTTAAATCGACTGTGTAAATATTAAGAAGACATTATTTAAAAACCCAAATGTTTTCTTTTGTCTAAACTGTGAAATATGGAATTCCGTAGCTCTGCCATTTCCTTTCTGACTATTTAGGACTCAGACTATGTTTATTTCCTTTTTTTTCTTCTTCTAATATGAACTATAGAAATATAAGCATAAATCTGAAGAAAAAAATAGGCTCTGATCTTAGTCAATGTGTATTATGTTTAAGCTGAAATCAGGTATATGTGTTGAAACTAGCAGGCAGTTTCCATCTCAGGAGGAACAGAGTGTTTCTTTTGACTTTGAATTACATAACATGACAAAGGACTTCTTTTTCCTAGTAATTTCCTAACCGCATTCACTAGCAAATGTCAGCTACCATTTACGCCAATTTTTTTCTTATGTATGAAATTATGGAAGATATAAAAAATTTAATAAACTTAGATGCTCAAATATTCATTGTCAGAACAGAATTTTGTAAACAACCTGTTAAAAATTACAGTCCTAAACAGTGTTGAGCAAAAGTAGGTTTACAGTCATGAGTACACAAAACACAGTTTATTCTTGTATTATTTAATTATTATATTAATATCCATACAAACAACTGTACACCCACTTTTGCCCCACCTTGTATATTATTAAAACTCAATGGGAATTCAAACAGAAAATATATGAGCTATAAAAGCTATACTGGTAATGATTGTAACTATGGTATTAGACAGAAATTCCCTAGGGAATAAAAGCTTGCAGTTTTAAAAACCATCAAGTTATGGGAGGTAGGTATTGTCTCTCTCAGTAAATAAGCATAATTAAATTGTGTCTGTGGGCCCATGGCCAGCTCAATGATATTTACTTCCATCTCTACATCACTACAAGAGTTGACATGTGTATCAAGCAGCACAAACCTTGAAATGCTGGTCTTACCAACCATGGAGTGTTAATGTGGCAGCAAATCAAGCTGGCACAGCTCCAAGTTTTACTGCCTCACATACACAACACAATTGTTCATGAGTCTTGAAATTTTAAATAACAACACCTATGTTAAAAAAAAACTCCTAGAGTAGCATAGGGTAATACAAAGGATACGGCTAAAATTACAAATCTAGACACCAATTCTAGCCTCACTTCTGTATAAATCAAGGCAAAATAATTAGCCTACCATCCATGGTGTGTCTGCTAAAAGAAAAAATTAGATCAAATTATTTTAAAGTCCTCTTTCATTTAAATAGTCTACAAACTTCACAACAGGGCAGCGCTTCCAAAACTTTTCCTCAATCAAGGGCATCCCTCCCCCGACACACACACTTTTTTTTTAAACTACAGACTAGATGCTTTATGTAACCATTTACATACCTCAATGTTTGTTAATTATACATCTTGAGTATTTTTGTTTTCCTCTGAGAGCCTAAATTAGTGGATAACACAACGAGTAATGAGCAATCTTAAAATCAATCCCAATGGGCTGAGGGGGGTGGGTGGCTGGGGTGCCACAGTCACATGAGCCACTCGACTCACAAACATTTTTAGAGACTTTCAAGGTCACATACATTTTTCATCAGTATTTGTCTTGAAACTTCTAATGAACTAATCAACCAGTCAGAAAATACTGGCATTCATACTATATGACTGAAATAGGCATTTTGTGAGTAGGGCAAGATGTATAAGAAACCATGGAAGTAATCAAGGAATATAGTAGATTAGGAAAACAAGGCACAAGGCCAAAGCACAAAGAAGCAGTGTGGCATAGAACAAACAGAGTTAAGTCAACTGGAGACCTTATGCAAATAAATCATTTAGCCAATTTTAGTTTCAATTTCTTCAACTGATAAATGAAAGACAAGAATTCTGAATATTACTAGTTCCACAGGACCAATAAAGCTATCAAATATTAGGAGAGTTGAAGGCAGAAGGCAGAGTTCAGGGGTGGATTTACCCCTGAAGTTAAGTTGAGCTGAGCATAAAGGCATGTTTATGGTTTGGAAAGTTAGTGTGAAAACCAAATGGGCAAAGACAGAGAGATATCAAAGATTAAGGCATATTCAGGTTAAAAATAACTCAAGTACACAGAGTGGAATAAGATTATACCTGAAAAGGCAATTTGCAACAATATTATTAGGAGCATTGAAAGGCAGTCTCAGGAGGCCATGGAGGATTTCTGAGCTGGTGGAATTGCATTCATTTATTAATCCCTTCAGCATATAATTATGGAACGCCCACTATAAAAGCATTTTTAGGGGCTGTGGGATGAAACAAAGGTGGACAATTTGTGTTTCTTCTACTCAGGGAGATTCATAGTCAAGTAGAGAAGGCAAAGTATGTGTGCAAATAAGCATTTAACTCATATTTGAGTTGAGACACTCTGCCTTTCGAGAATCAAATGACATTGAATCGAACCCCGTCCAGACAGACTGAGTGAGAATTGGTAAGCTTCCCTGGGTACGTGATTTCCATTGTGCCTAGTTAATTAAAATGCCAGTTTTAGCCAGTTCTCAATATCTTATCTTGCCTCTTGATGCGGCTCCCTTCTTTCTACTGTGTATTGAGCCAAACGTGGAGCATGATTTTTTTTTCTTTGATCTCACACAATTTGTATGCCCTTGATATTTTCTGTTTGCAACTATGCAAATTACTCTACCTTATCGACTTTGCCCTTATACCTAGGAGGCTGAAATACATGCTTTGGTCAATGATGCCCACTGACTTCCAGCTGGGTTTAGCCAAAAGGAGATATTGGCGAGATCAGACCATGGGGGTAAAGAGATAAAACAGTTTATTTTTCATTTCCCTTTCTGATGGGTCACTGCATGTTGACTAGATTTCTCTACCACAGCTCTTACCAAATAACTAACCTTCTCATTCAACTAGAGCTACTTTGTTTTTTGGTTTGTTTGTTTGTTTTCTGACAATCGCTCCCTATACATGCTGCTTTAGGCCTAGGCAACGGCACTGTCACTTCTTGGTTTTCCTAAATCCTGTCCACACCTAATATAATCTCTTTTTGAAACTCTAGCTATTTTACAAAGTTGAGTGGCATCTCTTTCCTGCCAGGACCTTAGTTGTTCCAATGTGTAACAGATGTTTTCTGACTATTTAAGGTGTAATAGTGAGGATTATACTTGCAATGCACAATGTAACTTAATCAGATAGCCTTATTCTTAAAAGTCTTCTAATTGCTGCCTTCTCTCCTCATCAATCCCATCTACATCTCCTCTACTGGGGATCCAGACATTCATTATATTGCTAAGCCCTTTTCTAACCTCTAACTTCTCTTCCCACCCCACACCCCCAGCAACTCTGCTCCAAACTCCTGCAGTCCTACATAGACTTCTGAATTCTAATTTAGTTATCTCAGTGGTCAAAACTTGGACAACCCTGAGGTCTTTCCACAACCAAAACCACTTCCCAAGTTGTTTCGTTAAACGCATATTCCCTGCTATTACATAACAATAATATAAAGATGAGAGTTTTCTCTCTACCATGAAAGAGGTAGAGATGGAGTGATGTGAGACATGAGAGGAGAAAGAGCTGGCAATATCGATTGCTATTTCAAGAACGTGGCATTGGACAGATGTAAGCTTTGAAAGAGAAATGTGATATGGTCAAACAGAATTAGGGAGAAAGAAATTCAAAGCAGAGGTAGAAGAAACAGCAAGTGCATGATATGGAAAAGCAGGACTCGCTTGAGTAGTTCTGTTTAGTTTGTAAATGATGAAATGGTATTTGAGAAGATTAATTTGACAGTAGCATGTTGGAAGAATTCAAGGGGAGAAAAACTCGAGTCATGCAGATCAGGCTATTGCAACATTTACGCAAGAGCTGATTACAAATTAACCTGGAAGTGCAGTATGACAATAGAAATAAAAGGACAAATATAGGAAACTAGGAGACTATATGAAAAAGAAGTTAATCTCTATATCCTGAACTGAAAAATGGACATTATACAATAAGATTAAAAGAAAGTTAAAGA
This sequence comes from Pteronotus mesoamericanus, assembly GCF_021234165.1. Classification (NCBI taxonomy): domain Eukaryota; kingdom Metazoa; phylum Chordata; class Mammalia; order Chiroptera; family Mormoopidae; genus Pteronotus; species Pteronotus mesoamericanus. The sequence continues at coordinate 23,118,167 of NW_026555310.1, forward strand.
ACAAAATTTTTTATATTTATGTATATATATTTTCATATAATTACACATATAATTATGCATTTATATATATATATGTTTGCCTAGCACAATATATCTAGCAATATATTGACATATTAACACTTGAAGATTAAAGTGCCTTGGTTACCCAGTTTATTGGTGACAGAGCTTGGAATCAAAACTCTAGCAGCCTAACTCTAAGGAAAGTTTTTTAACTATTATTATATTAACTTATTTACTCTTTGTTCAATTATTATTCCCATTTTACAGAAGTAAAAATTTTTTTCAATTACAGTTTACATTCAATATTATTCCTTATTTGTTTAGGTATACAGCACAGTGGTAGACAAACATGTACTTTACAGAGGGGTCCCCGCCAATATTTTAAGTACCCACCTGGCCCTATACATAGATATTACAATATTATTGACTACGTTCCTTATGCTAAAATTTACGCCTCTGTGACTAGTCTGTAACTACCAATTTGTACTTCTTAATTCCTCCACCTTTTTGACCCAGCCCCCTAACCCCCACCCCTCTGTCAACCGTCTGTTCTCTGTATCTATGAGTCTGTAGGAATTATTAATGCCCCCAATTTACAGAATAGGAAAGAGAAAAAGAAAGAGTTCAATAACTTGCCCAGCTCCTCACTAGAGGAGAAGCAATTTGACCCAACAGGGCCAGTTTAGAGCCTGCAGTGCTAATCTTCATACTATGCTACTTCTCTTGATATGCCTAACAATAGGGTTTAATACTTCAATTACTTAGAAAAAGAGACAAAGAAGATGTAAAAGAAAACTGAGTTTTGAAGTTCAGAAGATAATTTTCAAGGTCTTCTCTGGTTTAAAAATGTTAATATTGGTTTAGAGTCAGACAGATTATGGTATAACCATGGCTTAGCTGTTTATTAGCTGGCCTACCCGGAGCAGACCTCGGACTCCTCATTTGTGAAATGGTGCACAGCAGAGTTAAGAGGCTAGGCTTAGAGGAGAGAATGTTTGGCAAATAGTTTAGTGTTTAATAATTGTTCACAAACTTAAATGTTTCCTCAATGTTATATTAATCAATTAAATATTCATTTGATTGAGGGACTGGTTGATTAATGGAAATTAACTACCTAGTTACAATGATTCCCATGATCTATCTCTGTTTTCTCTGATTCATCTCTAGTCTGTGATTTCAAATTTGAATAAATTTTCTATCTAGCATGCATACATTAGTAGATTCAAAAGGAGGGGGTGGTAATTTAGAAAAAGTAAGATTAAGGCAACTCTAATACATATAGAATTGTATACTTCCAATCATATAATTATCTTTTAAAGACTTGCTTGTGTAGGAAAAGTAGTTTCAGAAATCTCATTCTTTTCTTCTGCCAAGTCAGAAGGAAATCTAAAATACTCTTGATTGTGCCACACCCTTCAGCTCTATACAGATTCATATTTTTTAATAAAGAAATGAAAATAAAAATAATAAAGTTCTGAATTACTGAACTCCCTAATTCCATTCATCTTGCTCACTGACATTTTTAAACTAGATTTTCAGTGACCAGGTATACTAAATATCAGCAAATAAATCTACAGTCTTTAGGTGGAATTCAGAAAAATTGACACAAATTGAATGAAAAAGTAGGAAACTTGCTTTCAATTGACTAAAAAGCAAGCGTAAATATAGGATTTTGATTACCAAGTGAAAAGGAAACTGCACAATAGCTCTTTACCACAACAATTATTAAAATTTTCTGATTTTTCAGACTGGAAAACATTTCCTAAAGAATATTTAAATGATGCTTTAAAAAAAAAAGTGATGTAGTCATGGTCATATTTTGGTAAATTATAAAATGCCTTCACATTTCCCACATTTCTCCCCGCATCCTCCCCCATTCACACTGGCTTATAAAGTTCTCATTCCAGTCAACTGAATAGAGACAGATAATCTTTGAGGCATATGAATGGCAAAATCACTCTGAGAGGATAAAACATGTGTCTCTAAACTGTCCTTGCACATGCCATAAAAATAATGCCCCCACCAACAGGAAGCCACATTTGTATAAGGTTATGACTTGTTTTCTACGTAAAAAAGGAATAGCCTAATCCTTCACAGAAAGCAAAACACCAAAAAAAGTGAGACTTTCTTGCCATTTCCATCTTTCAGTAAAGTTACAGGCCATTTTCTTCTATTTCAGAGAATAATACCCTTAATAAGGGCCTCTTTGCCATGAAAAGCCTTACTACGTTTTTAAGATAGACGGTATTACTCCTCTTATCTTGAGATTCGGAAATGTCTCTATTCCAGCACAATTTAGGAGGGAACCCTGTCCGAGTTCGCTTTGCTTTAAGTGGCAGTTTAAGGAGTCTCCTTGCCCTTATCTCAAACTCCATTGCAGCGAAACACATTAAATCAGCCAACCAAATAGTATTTCTAATAGTAAAAATAAAAATAGGCACCCTCAAGTGATCTCCGAAATAAAGTGCCAAAAAATAAATAAATAAATAAAACCAAGGGGACATTTCAGGAAGAAATTAAAAAATGTATCTCCACTTCTCCACATTCCCTCCCTACTTCTGTTGCTATACTTGAGCATGTTCTTGGATGTGCAGAAGAAGCTTTCTAGTTTATGGTCATGCTGATATTTCCCCTGGGGAAGGAAAAATGGTTCACGAGCAGTGCATTAACCTAAAAGGGAAACATCTGTTTGGAGCACGGAGCAATATTGCCTGAGTTCTGAATACAGTGATTGCAGCTGAGATGCTCTCTGTGATCGTGCCAGTCTCATCAGAGCACAAGGAAAGGAAAATTGGTCTTTATGCAAGCACTCGCCTGGGACTTAAGTGGATTAGAAAATAGATTATGTTTGTCACTTAGATAAAGGCGGTGTTCTTCACAGTACAGAAAATTTGAGAATAAAAAACAGCACTTAATGGTAAGAAGGATGTGGTTAAAATGTTAAATTTTATGGTAGGTATACTTATCACACCAAAAAAAATATTAAGATGATGAAAAAAAAAGATACCTGCTATTTTTTATATTTTGGGTTCTAAAACAGACATCAAAAACCTCAAATCTGAATATCACCTAAGTAAATCCAATCTGAGGATGTTTTTGCTGTGAAATTGCCCCCCTCCACTTTTACTAAGAAGCAAACAAGTCTTTTGTTTACAGTAATAACATTTTTACTGTTTGGAACTTTTAAAGGGCTAGCATCTCATCCTACTAAGTCTATGCTCATTGAGAGGGTTTTAAATGTGCACAAATATGTGAAGATCTAAAATTAGATGTGGCATTGAGAATGTAAAATACAGCACAGTAATATTATAATAATGACATATGTTGTCAGATGGGTACTAGATTTATCAGGCTGATCACTTCATAAGGTGATCTAATCAATACATTGTACACCTGAAACTAATGTAATATTGTACATCAACTGTAAATGAAAAAAAATTTTTTAAATTAGATATTGTATGTACATGAAACTAAAATGGAAAGAGATGGTAAATAGAAGAGTTATTAGAACAAAAAACTGATTTAAAAGTAAAAATTGTACCCATTTTCAAAGCACCAGATTTGATCTTACAAAGTGATAATTGATAACAAAGTCCCTGAGACAAATATAGCAGATAAATTAGGTGTACTAATGACCATCAAGTTGTTGCCACTGTGTAACTGACAACCATTAGGTGTCATACACATTATACATTTGAAAATAATTGTATTTAGAGCTGGATATGACTAGCCATATAATTGGGAAATAATTTCTCTAATTTTTAAAATTGTTCTATAAATTATAACTGATAAAAGGAAAAATAGATATGCTATGGACAGGGCTCACATTCAAGTCATATCTATTACTTGTATGCCAAGAAGATAAATAACATCTAACCTAACCACTGTTAATCACTTGAATTTAATGGATTTGTGATCATACCAATCTTTATAAAATAGAACTTGAAATTATTAAAGAAGGAAAGAAAAAAAATCTTATCTCTTTGGTCTTTAAAGTCTTTAAGAAACTGCAGGCCGTCCTTTTCATAACATGAATTTAGCCCACCCATTTGCCAATTGTGTCTTCAAAAAATGACTACAGACATAAAAGTCCTAACTTAACATGGCATTATCAGTGTTTTAAATAACTTATATTGACTAATGATAAATTATCTGGTACAACAAATCCCTACTTGTCAATAAATAAACTTGCCCAAAGGTCAGACCTCTGGTTATTATAACTACTCTGTACAGTGCTGCTCCAAGTACTTTTCATATACAGTATTTTATTTAAATCTCACAGCTACCTGATAAAGCATTATCACCACTCTCCTTTGACAGAGGGGGAAGTAATATTTGACAGTCATAAGGCTAGTACAGGAAAGAGCCTAAAATAGCAACCTCCAGTTACCGTGATCTTCCCAAGGGAGAAAGCTCAAAGGACAACTGAAATGCAGAAATTAAAACAGTCACAAAGGTTTGAAGAGTTTTAATTATATGCATCAACAGAATATTTTAATATTCAAGCACTTTTTAGTAGTAGGTCGCAGCTAATACTTTGAGACTTAATGAGATGGCCGAAGAGCACCAACAAATATAAGAATAATAAAAGCACAGTCTTCTATTGGCAAATCTTGTTCTCCCATAGGACACCATGGTATTATCATGCATTAGTTTGCTAGGGATGCCATAGAAAAAGACCACAGAATGGGTGGTTTAAATAACAGAAATTTATTTTTTTCATAGTTCTGGAGACTAGAAATCTGAGATCCATGTTAGACAGGGTTGGTTTCTTCTGAGCCCTCTCTCCTTGGCTTGTAGATGGCTGCCTACCCCCATCACATCATCCTTCTGCTGTACCTGGCTGTGTTCGAATTCCCTATTCTTATAAAGACAATTTCTCATATTGGACTGGGCCCACCCTAATGACCTGCTTTTAGCTTAGTTACCTCTTTAAAGACTCTATTTCCAAATAGTCACATTTTGAAGTACTGGTTAAGACTACAAAATTAAAAATTGGGGTGGGGGGAAGATTGAACTCATAGCATGTTATTCATAATTATTTACTGGCCACTTACTCTTACTGATCCCTACCCTCAATGGAATACCCACAAAATTATGTAGATATGACATGAAACTGAAAAGTTAAATGAAAATCCAGAAGTTAAATGACAACAGAACTATTTCATTGTGGGTTAATATTCATGTTGTTCACATGACAGAAGATAAATTTTCTCACTATATACTTTAAGCAGGAAACTCTGTAATGTGTTTTAGAAAGCATGACACCTTAAATGGTTAAAATATTTATAACTTGCTGCTTTTTAAACTACCTGGAAAATTAATGTATATGAACCATTGAACTAATTCAGCAATTTTCAATCTTTTTCATTTCACGGCACACATAAACTAATTACCAAAATTCCATGGCACACCAAAAAATATATTTTTTGCTGATTCTACAAATAGATATAATTTTGATTGATTTACAAAAAAATAAGAGTAATTACCTTTTTTTTTTACTCTAAAGTGACTTTTTAAAAAATCAGGTACCTATACTTGTATATAAGGATGACTGGTACCAAGAATTAACCAATTAGATGCAACCTTATTATGGGATATGATCAATAAGATGCAACTCTATGATACAACCTATATATTTATGGTTCAAGACGTGGAATTCAACCTGCCAGTTTTTGTTGTGTTGGCTGCTGTCATTTTTTAATTTGACAATCTAAGCGAAAAGAGGTCAGTGCCCCTCAGTTTATTGTAATACTCACTAAATTGTGATGGTCTAGAAGCAAACACACTATATCTCCAATATAGGCCTGAATATACTAAACAACAACAACAAAAAAACACGAATGTGTGAGTTTGTGATTGAATTAAAGAAAAATAATTTTTAAATGTCAGTCACCAATAAGTAGTTTTAAATATAGTGTCTAACTTCTGCTTGTTCTTTTAGTTTTTTAAAAAATTAGTTTCTAAAATATTCTCTTTACCCTAAACTTCAATTGCCTATTAGTCACTGTTTTACACGCCATACTGAAAATTTATATTCCTTTTTTAATAAAAGTTTCTGAATTTTTTTAGGTTTAGTGATATCTATTTAAACCACAAAATAAATATTATAGAGGTCAATCTGGCAAGACCAACAATTAAAAAATAAGCAAATATGTCATTAAAATTTTATCAATGTCATAGAATACTCAAGTTATAAGTGACCATAGAATTTTTGATATAGTCCTTTCATTACAAATATATATAACATACATATATTTTCAGTTTTGTTCTGATGTCAGGTTATGCTTGCCATTATGTTGGCTGTTTTGAACCACACCTACACATGGCTCAGTGTCTTCAGAAACAGGTTAACAATTGTTTTCCTCTTATTGAAAATCATAGCCCAGAGTGCATTATCCTCTAAGACCCAGTGTGACCTGTTTTTCTCCAAATATCTAACTTTATACTGCTCCCCTACATAATTCAGATAACATGGAATGGAATGATGGTAATTGAACCTTTTCTATTTGAAATGCATTGCATAATTTTTACCTCCTATTATAAACAAACAAACGTCATCTAAAGAACAATTGCCCCTTTTAATGTTTATTTACAGTCCTAAGGCTTCACAAGACAAATGGTTAACATTAATTAGTTTATTTAGCCATAAATTTTTTTCAGCTACAGGTAACACCATCATAATGAAAGAATGGCATTACATAAAAGAGTAAAAAGGGGAAAAAAACAGAAGCATGACATGGACAACTATTTTTATTGGCTTGAGTTGATACACTATCAAAGAAAATTGTCATTGGGTTTATGATACCTGTTAATTTTTAGCCAGCAAGATAAATTTGTTTTTACTCTTTGGCATGACTTTGTGCTTGCTTGCTTTCTCACTTTTTTCTTTCTTTATTTCTTTATTATTTAAAAAAAAATCAGAGTATATTCTCTTCCCCTTATTCCCATCTCAAATTCTGATAAGCCTAAATCTTTTATTAATGTAATTCAATATATTTTCCATTCCAGTGATTATCAAGAGAAAAGCACATCTATTGTAATAAGTACACTTGTGGATCAAAAAAAAAAAAAAAAGAAACTTAAGTAAAATTGATCTCTTAATATACCTAGTAGCAAATTATAATCAATGTTTTTATAATTATAAAGAGCAAAAGCATTGCTCAACTTTAGGGTGAGGTTCACGATAGGTTGCTTTATGGTGTTGACTGGTCAGAATAGAACTCTTGGAGAAGAAAGGGCAGAGATCAAGGAATAACTTTACCAGCCTTTTTGATGACCTTGCATAAATCAACAAATTACCTTTTTTCTTTCTCTTTGACAATTCTTTCTGCCTGTTGGCTTGGACTAATGAACTGGAGTAATACATGGATAATTTTCCTCCACTTATTGAAACTTTACACAGTATAAACTTATGCTTCTCTTTATACTCTACACAATGTTTAACTACACAAATCAGTTTTGAACAAGACTGAAAAAGTTTAGGGTGTATATTAAATTACTTAAATAGACAAACTGAGATCAAGCATATTAAGAAGTACCTTTTGCATATTACAGTTAAATACTATGTTCCCTATAGGTGATCTTTTCTTGGTACTTACTAAAGTTCTGCTAGAACTCTCAGTTGTCATGGGCCCCTGTTACAGAAGTGTGAATTATTAAGTATTCAGAAAGCATAACATTGCTTTTCTTTAAAGTTCCTCTATAAATAATACTGCAGTGAACTTATACATGGAATTTAAAGAAGAATATAAACAAACAAAACAGAAACAGACTCAGATACAGAGAACAGGCTGATGGTTGCCAGAGGGGAGAGGATTGGATAAGGTGAAAAAGGTGAAGGGCTTGAGAAGTACAGACTGCTATTTAAAAAATAGTAAAAAAAGGTGAAAATTCTAGAGGCACAACATCTCATTCCAACACAGAAAGCCACGATCCACAGTACTAACTCAACACGAGGTGCCAGGAAAGACAAAGAAAAGGGACGTTGAAAGCAGCCTCCATGAACCTCTAGGAAGAAGACCTGCATAGAAGGGGACTATAGCAGTAGCTGGTTTAGGCCAAAGCACTTTCATTTTCCTGCTGGCAATTGCTACCTGACAGTTTCCATCCTATTCATGAAGCATAAAATAAAGATACTTGGAGTTCTAAAAAATAAAATAAATTTAGGGGAAAATCCACCAGGGGAAAACGCCATGAATGTACCTGACTGTAGACCATAAGCACTTTTTTCTACAGCCTGCTATCGTCTCATTCACACCACTTGGTGGTAAAGATAATTCAGGGAATAAAGTAGAAGAGTCACCAAGCAGAAATATGGATAGTTTTATGGATTAAAGTGTTCCACTGCTCTTTACTATTTCAAGGATCCTAAAGAAAATCCCATTATATATGGTTCTTTCTTAATCACTTTTTAAAATGCTAAACAAGGTAATTGAAGATGATTTATGGTAAGGAAGCAGTAAGAATTATACCAATAGCCTGGCCAGACTACAGCGAGCAGGCCAGCAGGCCGGGAACAGCAAGGGGCACTGGGTGCAGAGCATGCTGCCCCTGGCAGCAGATCCCCAGCCCCTGGGCAAGATGGCAGCAGGAGGAAGTATTGCAGTAAACATGTGCAAAGCTAAAAAGATCATTGGATAAAGGGAAAAGCCTTCCTACACCCTTGCCGTGTCTGATTGGCAGTGGGGTCAGGGGAAGGCAGGCACAAGCCATAGAGGTCAGAACGGTGGTGGGAGAGGGGCAGGACTGGAGAAACCTGTCAGTCTAGCCTAGGAAAAACAAGGGATTGGTCGCTGGGGAGGGTAGATCCTCCAGAAATGTGCAGAAGATTGCGAAGTTAATTGGGAATTTTTGAGAGAACACCTCTCCTCCCGTACCCTGAACTAATATAATCTCAAGAGAAGGAAGGGACACTTTTCTTTACCCACCTCGTGAAGATACTGGCTGGTGCGTTCACGGGACCTTCTGACCCTAGAAGCAACATGGCCAATGGCAATGCCAGCCCTACATGCTGGTTCCAGGAGGGAGCGTAAGGCCTCACAGTGGCCAGAATACCTGAGCTGAATGGATAACCACTTAGCAGTCACCTGCAGTTTCCAAAGGACAGTACTTTAAATGGGAGAAGGAACTCTGGTCGCTACCTTTGGTTTTGGTCTTGCTGAGGATGACTAGGTTTTCCTGTGGGTTTCCCCAGGAAGATGGACTTGGAGACAAGAGTCTGCCATTCTTCTAAATTGCTGAGCATTTGAAAAAACCTCTAACCTTTCTTACCATCCTTTGCCTCTAGAATTTGTCTATCAGTGGCAGCGGCAGTGAATCTTCTTGCTACTGAACCCCTACTTTGGTTCAGTAGCAAGAAGACTCACTTCTAATGCACATTAAAATAAAAAGAGCAGTTCCTCAGAGGACAAATTTATGTAAAAGTCTCCTTCAATATCTACTAGGCACTAGAAATATTTAAGAAACCAACAAAGTATATCATTATTTTATTACAAATATCTTATATGCAATGGGTGAATTATTTGTTAAAAATTTCTTGTGCTGTTTCTTCAGTTCTTTTTGCAAAAATTTTAATTAAGACAGGAATATTTCAATTTGGTGATAAAAACTAAGATTAGATTTTATAATAAAACTGCATTTCCTTGAATAATATAATTCACATTTCTTCCCAATGTTCTAGTATTTCTAACCAAATCTTATATAATTATTTCCCTTATATTGCTTTCTGGCTAGTCTTAAAATGGCTATTTTGCATACATGGAATTTCGCTAATTTTATCTCCATAGAGGCCTACTGGAAATTCTTCGAAATTGTATTGGCAGGCTATTTTGGTAGGCACCAGTTTCTTTCCCTGTTGGCCACATTCATATGTTTGTTTAGACCTTGACCTTGTAGAGCAGTGGTCCTCAACCGTTTTGGCACCAGGAACTGGTTTTGGCAGAGGGATATGGAGACAGGAGACAGAGCTCAGGCAGCAATGCAAGAAAAACTTCACCTCCTGCTGTGCGTCCCGATTCCTAACAGGCCAAAGACCCACCCCGTCTGCAGCCCAGGCACTGGGGACCCCTGTCGTAGAGTAAGTTTGCTTACTGGAAATGAGGCAAAGATCCTTTCTTCAAAAATTTCTCTATCACATATTTTCTTTTCTTTTTTAAAAAAGATTTTATTAATTTATTTCTAGAGAGATGGGAAGGGTGGGAGAAAGAGAGGGAGGGAAACATGGATGTGTGAGACATGCATCAATTGTTTACTTCTTACACTCCCCCAACTAAGGGTGTGGCCCACAACACAGGCATGTGCCCCAATGAGGAATCAAATTGGTGACTTTTTGGTTCTCAGTCTGGTGCTCAATCCACTGAGCCACACCAGCCAGGGCTCACATATTTTCTTTTAAAAAAGACTCTCTTAATTTAAGAAACTACTTATTTTTTAAAATGCACAGTAAAGCTATTTGAAAATCTCCTATAAAATTAAGCACATACTTAATGTGCAATCTAGCAATTTTATTTAGAAAAATGGAGATGTGTCCCTGAAAAAAACTTATATACAAATATTCACAACAGCTTTATTTATAATAGCTGCAAACTAGAAACAACCCAAAATCCATCAACATGTAAATATCCATACAATAGAATACTACTCAACAATATAAAAGAAACAAACTATTGATAACATTCAACAAAACATAGATAAATCTCCAAAGCATTATGTTGAGTGAAAGAAACCAGATACAAAAGACTACAGTCAACATGATTTCATTTATATAACAATCTATAAAAGGCAAAACCATATTGCCAAAAGGCAGATCATTATTTGCAGTGGACTGGAATTGGACTGCCAAGGGGAATGAAGAAACTTTTGGGGGTGATATAAATGTTCTATATTTTATCTTGGTGGTAGTTACATGACTGTATACCTTTGTCAAAATTCACTGAACTGTATGCTTAAAATGGGTGATTTTTTTACATGTAAATTAAATTGCTTAAAAAGAAGAAAATACAACTTAGATCAGTGAGCCTTAAAATATTTTGATTCCTGGTATTTAAGGAAAGCTATTGACCTTGTTTCACAAAGTAGGGAAAAACCACAAAGAAATTTTATAGACTCTGTAGAGGCATCCAGTCTCTGCTTACTCCCTGGGTTAAAACACCTTTCTTTGGAGGATTAAGATTGTTGAGCTTGAAATACTCAGATTGCTCACCTCAACACTTAAATCTAAAATCAATTGAATAGAAGAAGGGGAGTTTGAGGGATGAGAGGAAATTGTTCAGTTTAGCCTGAAGAGAGGCATTGCAGAAAGGAATTTTAAGAATGGTAAAGACAAATATCACCCACTTACAATTTTTACAAGACCTCCAAGTTTGGCAACTATCACCATTCCACTAAAAATCATTTCATGTACCATCTTTGACACAAATAACCATGGGTTGTGCAAATGCCTTTGATCTCAAAGAGATACAGTGAAATGGAGTCTCCACTAATTAAAATTAATAGTTTTAAATTCAATTAATGATATGAAGTACATAGGGTCAACATGTCCTTTTCTCTTGAACAAAAAATAATTGATCGAAGCCCTGCCCTTAATATTTCCAAAAGATCACATATTTTATTATACTCATCTTTAAAAATTAGTTTCTTCATTAAAAAGATTTTTAAATTCTTATTTCAATAATTATTTTAATTAGCAATCAAACAATTTCCATGTATGATTCTCCATACAATTGTTTTAGAAAGAAAATAGGCTGTTTGACTGTCCTATCATTGTCCTTCTTTCTTTGCCACTAATTTTCTAAAATAAAAGAGTTCCACATGATTAAGTTAGTCTGGATTTCCCTGACTGTTACAGTGCAGAATGATTTGTCAGTCTCATTTCTATAAATATTGCTTATACTATAGTTTTAAAAATGGTAAGATCCCTTCTGTCACATTCTATTGTTTAGAACAAGTGACAAGAACAGGCCAGATTCAAGAATTGGGGAAACAGACTCCATCTCTTGATGGAAGGAACTGAAAATAGTTTGTGGACATGGATAGTCTACCATAAATAAGAGAGACAAGACAAGTGTAGTGTAGAGTTCATCTAGTAGAAAAAAAACTATACTCCAGTGGAAAACTGTGCATTGTTTAGAGCACACTCTTCCAAGTTATCTGATTCTATGGGGACTATTTTATAACTCTGTAAATTGTAGATAATTGATGGCAATGTAAAATGATTCCTGTGTATGGACATGTAAATGAGTTCTGTCCCCTACAGTCCCTATTGACCTGCCTCCCTCACTGTGGATCAAGTCAGTTTTGCTTCTATTTACACACTTGTGAAGATATTCCTAATCTAAATGAATGTCTGTTCTTTGAATTCTTTTTTAACATTTTAAAATTTGTTTTTAATTGTGGTAAAATGTACATAACATAAAAATCTGCCATCTTAACCATTTTTAAACTACAGTATATCAGTTAAGTACATTCACACTGTTGTGAATCATCACAGTCAGTCTCCAAAACTCTTTTTATTTTGCAAAACTGAAATCCTGTTCCCATTAAACAACTTCTTATTCCTCCCTCTCCCTGACCCAAGCTCCTGGCAAACTGCCATTCTACTGTGTCTCTCTATGAATTTTACTACTTTAGATATCTCATAGAATGCAACCCCACAGTTATTGCCTTTTTGTGACTGTCTTATCTCACTTAGCATAATGTACTCTAGGTTCATCCACATTGTAGCATGTGTTAGAATTTCCTTCCTTTGTAAAGTTGAATTAATATTTTATTGTATGTATATACCACATTTTGCTTATCCATTCATCCATTGAGGGATATCTGAGTTGCTTCTACCTATAGAATAAAACTGGTTTTTAAATTCTTCTGGATATAGATCCAGAAGTGAAATTACTGGATATGGTAGTTCTATTTTTAATTTTTTGAGGAATTTCCATATGGTTTTCCATAGTAGCTGCACCCTTTTGTGGGACATCAGTGCACAATGATCCCAATTCCTCCACATCCTCACCAACACTACTTACCTGTTTTCTGTATAGTAACCATTCTAATGTGTGGTGAAGTGGTTGGATTCTTCTTTACTTGTAGTATCTTACTGAGTCTCTCTTTAATAATAAGTTAAATTAAAATTTTAATGTTTATTCACTTTGTATGTTTATAAGAACCATGTTTTTACTTTTCTGTTTTGAAAATTATCTTTTAACAAGCAGAACAAGACTAACAGTCTAGAATAGGTTTTCTAGAAGTAAGAGATATTGCGGCCTGTTTGATTGCTAATACATACGTTGCAATAAAGAGGGAAATTTATGATGGAAGAAGGGGATCCAATAGCAGAAGCAAAGTTCCTGAGTACAGAAAGGGAACTCTATCTAGATAGCCTTAGATAGAATCCCATATAATTTGATTATTGCAATTGGAAGAAAGGCAAAATATTCATATAAAATGCAGATAGATTCATTTATTTGGTTATGAAAACATGTAGAAGATATACATTTCTCTTTTCATTTTTTAATCTCTATTACTTACATCAAAACATAGTGCATAGTAGCTACTTAATAAATATTTCTTGAGTGACTGTAACAAAAATAACCCTCCTCTACAAGAAAGAGCAAAATAGTGAAGACCCACCACGTCTAATACAGAAATAGTTTTAATATTCAACTAGTTCAATTCATAGCTTTTATTACAGATTCTTAAAATGTTTTTAAATTACCTATGTGAATAATCTTGAACCAATGCTCTCCTGAATTTCCCTACACCACCACCATCCCCTCCTTAGCAATCAAGGGTAAAAGAGCCATGTAGCTAAGTTGATCTGTCTGCAACATGACACCTCTTTGACAGAAAACAGACAAACAAATGAGAGGAAGCTAAATAGGGATATTGTTTACAGGGCTCTGATGACTTATTGTTGGCAAGCAGGTGAATCCTATCTAAGAGATAGGGAATAAAAAAATATCATGCTTGGTCTTTGATAAGTAGACTATGGAAAATATGGAGAACAAAACAAACAAACCAAAAAAAAAAAACCTAAGTGACATATTTAGAGCTCACTAGACCTTAGAAGTAGAGCTCAGGATATACCCTGAGACTTTAAGTACATAAAGAGCGGCCCTAGCACAAGCACTAATTGATGGTTGAATGGCAATCTCATTGTGTGGGAGAAGATTGCCGTGTGTTCAAAAGCATAAACAACACATTCCAGGGTCCAAACTATGTAACTTCCCACACTGAGCATCTGACCCAGCTGACCCTAATGTTGAGTGAGCTAGTCAGCATCTGAGAATAAAGTAAAAGTTACACAGATGCCAAAGGTAGAACGACAAAGCTCAGAAATGTCTTTCAATTTAGTTGAATTCAACGAGTATCAATGGAACATGTTATATTCAGAAACTTACTGTTAACAGAATGTAGGTACAAAGAACAATAAAATAGATATTCCTTTGCCTCCTTACTTTTGATATAATTATTAACTTTCTCTTAGATTATAATTTTAACTAAGAAAAAGAACTTGCTTATTACTTAATTCAACAATATGGAAAAATGCAATATGCAAATTTACTAAACATTTATATTAAGTGTTATAAGTAATTCCAAATGCCTTCTACCAATGTGACCTCAACTATGACCCCTGACACCTCCTCCCACAGTATGATCAGCATCAGTTTTTGATCCTGGATGGCTAAATCTGAAACTCAGTCTGTTCCTCATCCTCTCCATTTCAATCAGTTTGCCTTCTTTTTCTTCTTGCTAGAGAGTTATGGGTTCCCTCCACTTTCTTACAATGCTGCATTATTATACTTTTAAGGATACACTGCCAATTTGTATGTCTCCCATCCCATGTGTCCCCTTTCTCTTAAACATGTTAGTTCTGCTTCTGTGGTCTCCTCTCTATGCTCCATGAACTCCTTGAAGCTGCAAAATTATTTGTTTCACACTTTCAGCACATATGTACAGAGCATACTTCGCTGGTTCTGTGATTTGTGCTACACTGTAGATTTTCTCCTGCTTTTCCCTATTTACTTCCCCAGAGTGTTTCTTTACCACCCATCTTACTCAGTTCTTCTTGGTTCTCTGCTCCTCTACTTCAGGAAATCCTGTGGTTTAGTCTGGAAAAGACTGAGTTCACAAGAGGGTGCCTGCAGAAAGATCATGTCCCCAGAATACCCAACAAGTCTCAAGTGTGTCTCTATCTCTCTCTCCCCTTTGTTTTTAGTTATGGCCCCAAGATTCTCAGTATTACAGAGAATGACAATGTAACTTGAAGAATCATCCCCACAATTTCAAAAATCATGCTCTTATCCATTTTTTCTCCCAACACACACCCTGTGAACTACATAGTTTTCCCCAGTTGTCCAAATGTAGATCATTCCTATGAAACCTTTGTTAAGTTGAAATGGTGTTAAGTGAAGAAGCAATTGCCTTCAGACACATCTTACTAATGATACTGAAAACAAATTGCAGGTGCTCAGAGACAGTTTAAAGCTATGGCAGTTTAACGCTGAGATGCTGAGTGTAGTCCCTGGGGAAGTGATAACATAGCCTGGCCAATGCTCCCAGTGTGAGCAGGAGCAGAGGGGAGGGACTACAGGAGGATAGCATGGCCTGTGATGACAAAATTCCGCACCCCTGGGGCAAAGATGCAACAGGATGAAGTCATTGTGCAGAGCATGAGTAGGGTCAACAAAATGTTTAGCTAAAAGAAAAGCTCTCCCACTCCTTTACAGCTCCTGGGTAGGGGTGGGACCATAGTATGCAGCCACATGTACCTTAGAGGTCAACATGGACACAGAGGGAAGTGCTGTGCCAAGAGAAAACGTGTCAGTCTAACCTGAGAAAAAGACTGGATTGGTGCGGGACACTCAGACCTTTCCAGACCTCACAGAAGTTTGAGCATCTGGCATGGCCCACAAAGATAGCACATTTAAACAGAGGGAAGGGAGAAATGTGTTCTTGGATCCACCTGGCAGACATGCAAGCTAGTGTTTGGTGGACCAGGCTGGCCCTGGAAGCTATGTAGTTAATGGCAACTATGATAATACCTGCAGATTCCAGGAGGGAGCCTGAAGCTGGAGAACTCCCCCCACCCCCGACTCAGCTACCTCAGGCTCCAAAGGCTAGATAAGTATGGAGAAGGAATTCTGCTCATTGTTTTGGGCTTTGTCCTTTTGGGAACTGCTGGATTTTGCGTTTTGTGGAAGAGATTAGCCTGGAAACGGGAAGTACCTGTCCTCCCAAATTGTGCAACATTTTAATGAAGACTCCTTTCCTTTCCCACCAATTTCTGCCTCTAGAATTTGCCTATGGGTGGTGGGGGGCAGCTGAACCCCACTTTTGTTCAGTAACAGAAAGAACTTAGTGGACACTCTCATTGCTTGGGATGCATTCTACCTCTATGATAGCTCCCTGCAAAACAAATGATGAACACCATTCCCACTTTTCAGTAAAAGCAAAAATCCTCTTCAGATATCTTTCAGTTAGCACTAAAACAAGTACTCATGCGGGTCTTTTGTAAATGTGAAATGGCATAAAGTGAACTTTAGAAAAGTGGAGGACCTCTTACATAGCTAGAGCAAGTTGAAGAATTTGTCAGAAAAGTTTTGAGAGTTTTCCATTTTCTAATAAAAATGTTATCATGACTCACATCATAAAATTGATATATGAGACTGTCAGACTGATTTTAATTCTGATTTCTCATGTTCCCTTCCCACCCTGTCACTGCCACACTAAGGACTTAAAATGCCCCAAAAGAATAGCAAATAAGAAAACAAGGGCAAAAGCCAGAGGACTAAAAGTTCCCAAATGAGCAAATATTACCCATACTTGAGAAAAATTATATTGAGTTGCTTTATAAATATTTGAGCATTATAAAAATCTCCAGAGGGAAAAAAGATAACCTTTGACCACAAGAATGAGATACTCTGTCCATGATGTCACTCACCAGTAATTACCATTTTTAAAGATTAACACTTTCCTCCCCAGGATAATTCTATTCAGGAATAGATGTATTGACCTGTGAATGAAATGCATCTTAAGCATTATATATTATAATATCAAGTATAAAATCTAACTAAGTAAAACATTTTCAAAGTCATTTTTAAAGTCAGAAAAATATTTATGTTTTGGTTATGCTGAAAGTTGTCCTTGCTAACAAAGAAAAACATCTCTTATGTTTATTCAGAATGAAAACTATAACTAATATAGAAAATTTGTAATAACTTATAATGTAGTTAGCCTGTTACTAAGAACCCACCTGTCTCCACTCTATCCCACTGCATTGTCCAAACCAGCTTAACAGCTAGATGGCCTGGGTCAGGTGTCCACAAGTAGTGACTCTCCTCTAATTTTTTCCTAATTTTTAAAGTTTTATTTCTCAGTTGCAGTTTACATTCAATATTATTTCATATCAGTTTCCGATGTACACCATAGTAGTCAGGCAATCACATGCTTTACAAGGTGACCCCCCAATCATTTCAAGTACTCATCTGACACCATACATAGTTATTACAATGTTGTTGGCCATATTCCCTATGCTGCACTTTATATCCCCCAAGACTATTTTGTAAATACAAATTTGTACTTCTTAATCTCTTTACCTTTTTCACACAGTCTTCCAACCCCTCTCCACTCTGGCAAATATCAGTCTGTTCTCTGTATTTATGAGTCTGTTTCTGTTTTGTTTGTTCATTTACTGTGTTCTTTAGATTCTACATGTAAGTGAAATCATATAATATTTTTCTTTCTTTCTCTAACTTATTCCACTTAGCAAAACGTCCTTTATGTCCATCCATGCTGTCACAAATGGTAAGATTTTTTTCTTTTTTGGCTGAGTAATATTCCATTGTATATATGTACCACTGTTTTTTATTTACTAGTCTTTCGATGGGCACTTGTGTGCTCCATTATCTTGGCTATTATAAATAATGCTGCAATGAACGTAAGGATGTATATTTCCTTTCAAATTAGTGTTTAGATTTCTTCAGATAAAACTTTACATATTGAATTGCTGGGTCATAAGGCAGTTCCATTTTTTATTTTGTGAGGTAGCTCCATACTGTTGTACATAAGGGCTGCACCAATCTGCATTTCTGCCAACAATGCACAAAGCGTTCCCTTTTTCCACATTCTCTCCAACATTTGTTGTTTGCTAGTTTATTGATGAGAGCCATTATGAAAAGTGAGAGGTGATATCTGATTTTGGTTTTATTTTTTATTTCTCTGATGATTAATAACATCGAAAACATCTTTTTATTTGTCTATTGGAAATCTGTATGTCCTCTTTGGAGAAGTGTCTAATCAGGTCTTTTGCCCATTTTTTAATTGGGTTTTTTATTTTATTGGCATTGAGTTACATGAGTTCTTTACAAATTTTTGGTATTAACCTCTTATCAGATATACCATTGGAGAATATCTTTTGTTATTCAGTAGGTTGTCTTTTTGTTTTATTAATGGTCTCCTTTGCAGTGCAAAACTTTTAGTTTGATGTAGCTCCATTTGTTTATTTTGTCTTTTGTTTCCTTTGCCCCAGGAGATTTATCAGAAAAAAATATATATTGCTAAGAAGAATGTCAGAGATTTTACTGATTATGTTTTCTTCTAAGATTTTTATGGTTTCAAGTCTTACATTTCAGTCTTTCATCTATTTTGAGTTTATTCTAATATATGATATAAGAAAGTGGTCTAGTTTCATTTTGTTGCATGTACTTGTCCAATTTTCCCAACACAGTTTACCATATAGACTTTTTACCCCTGGTATGTTTTTGCTTCCTTTTTCAAATACTAATTGATCATATATGCACGGTTTCATTTCCAGGCTCTCTAATCTGTTCCATTGATCTGTGTCTGTTTATATGCCAGTATCATGCTGTTTTGATTTTGATAGAGTTGCAATATAGTTTGATATCAGGTAACATGATAGCTCCAACTTTGCTCTTCTTTCTCAAAATTCCTGGGGCTGTGTGGGTCTTCTGTAGTTTCATATAAATTTTTGGATTATTTTTTCTAATTCTGTGAAATATGTCATTGTCCTTTTGATAAGAATTGTATTAAATCTATAGATTGCTTTGGGTAGTATGGATCTTTTAATGATGTTAATTCTTCCTACTCATGAGCACATTGTATGCTTCCATTTATTTGCATCACCTTTAATTTCTTTCTTCAGTGTCTCATAATTTTCCAAGTACAAGTCTTTTACCTCCTTGGTTAAATTTATTTCTGAGTATTTTTTGACACAATTGTAAATGGGATTGTTTCTTAGTTTCTCTTCCTGAAAGTTTATTATTGGTGTAAATAGTGGATCATTTTCTCAATATTTATTTTGTTTTTTACCACTTTACTGAATTCATTTTCAGTTCTGTATTTTTTGGTGGAATCTTTAGGGTTCTCTGTACATAGTATCATGTTATCTGCAAATAATGATAGCTTTATTTCTTCCTTTCCAATTTGGATGACTTTTATTTCTTCTTTTTGTCTGATTACTGTGGCTAGGACTTCCACTACTATGTTGAATAAGAGTGGTAAAAGCAGACATTCTTATCTTGTTCCCAATCTTAAGAAAAACACTTTTAGATTTATCCATTGAGTATGATGTTATACTTTGTCATACAGGGCCTTTATTATGTTGATGTATGTTCCATATAGTCCCACTTTGCAGTTTTTATCATAAATGGGTACTGGATTTTTCAAATGCTTTTCTGCATCTATTGATATAATCATATGATTTTTGTCCTTTATGTTGTTTATGTGGTGTATCATATTAATTGATTTGTGGACATTATACCAACCTTGCATGCCAGGAATATATCTGACTTGATAATGGTGTATGATCCTTTTAACTTATTGCTAATAACAGTTTGTTAATATTTGTTGAGGATTTTTTGCATCTATGGTCATCAAGGATATTGACCTATAATTTTCTTCCTTTGTAGTGCCTCTGATTTTTAAATGAGGGTAATGCTGTCCTTGTAAAATGAGCTTAGGAGTTTTCCTCTCTCTTGAATTTTTTGGAATTGTTTGAAAAGGATATGTTAGTTTTTCTTTTAAGGTTTGCTAAAATTCACCTGTGAAGCCATCTGATCAAGGATTTTTGTTTGTTGGGAGTCTTTTGACTACTGGTTTGATTTTGTTAGTTGTAATTAAACTGTTCAGATTTTTTATTTCATCTCAATTCAATTTTGGAAAATTGTATGTTTCTAGGAATTAATCTATTTCATGCAGATTGTCTAATTTTTTTGCACATAGTTATTAACAATTATTTTCTTATAATTTTTTATATTTCTGTGGTATCAGCTGTTACTTCTTGTTTTTATTTATGATCTTATTTATTTAGGCCCTCTCTTTTTTCGTGATGAGTCTAGTTATCAATCTTGTTTATCTTTTAATAGGTTTTTTAAAAAAACCTCACGGTTTCATTGATCTTTTTTTATTTTCACATTTCATATATTTCAGCTCTATCTTTATTATTTCTTCCCTTCTACTCACTTTTGAGTTTGTTTGTTTTCTAGTTCCTTTAGGTGTAAAGTTAGATTGTATATTTAAGATTTTTCTTGTACTTTGAGATAGGCCTGTATGGCTCTGTATTTTCCTCTTAGAACTGCTTTTGCTATATCCATAGATTTGGGGTTGTTGTATTTTCACTTTTATTAGTCTCAAGGTATACTTTTATTTCTTCCTTGATCCAACTTTTAATCAATTCATTGCTTGGTAAAATATTTTTCAGCCTCAATGTTTTTCAGTTTCTCTTGTAATTGATTTCTAGTTTCATACCTTCATGGTTGGAGAAGGCGGTTGATATGATTTCAATCTTCTTAAATTTATTGAGACTTGTTTTGTGGCCTAAAATGTGGTCTTCTCTGGAAAACATTCCAGGTGCACTTGAAAATAATGTATATTCTGCTTCTTTGGTGTAAAATGTTCTAAAAATATTAAATTTCTCTGGAAAATGTGTCATTTAAGGCAACTTTTTCCTTACTGAGTTTTTGTTTGAAAGCTCTACCCACTGATGTCAATGGAATTAAAATCCCTGGCTATGACTGTATGACTGTCAATCTATCCCTTTATGTCCATCAATATTTGCTTAATATACTTAGCTGTTCTTATGTTGGGTGCATAAATATTACTAGGGTCATATCCTCTTGTTGGATTGACCCTTTTATCATTACATAACATCTTTTTTTGTCTCTTATTATAGCTTTTGTTTTAAAGTATATTTTGTCTGGTGTTAAGTATTGACAGTTCAGCTTTTTTCTCCTCTCTACACACATGAAATAAAGTATCTTCTTCCATCCTGTTACTTTCAGTCCCTCTGTGTCTTTTGATCTGAAATGAGTCTCCTTTAGACAGCCTATGTATGGGTCTTTTTTTCTTATCCATTGAGCTACCTTATGTCTTTTTATTGGAGCATTTAATGCATTTATATTTAAAGTAATTACTGATAGTTATATATTTATTAACCGTTTATTCATATTTATGGTCCCCTCTTTTTTTCCTTCTTCTTTTTAAAGAACTCCCTTTACCATTTCCTATAATACCAGTTTTGTGGTGATAAAATCCTTTAGCTTTTCCTTATCTGAAAAGCTCTTTATTTCTCCTTCAATTTTAAATGATAGCTTTCTTGGGTAGAATAGTCTTGGTTGTAGGTCCTTGCTTTTCATCACTTTTAATACTTTGCTTCCTATCCCTTCTGGTCTGAAATGTTTCTCTTGAGGAATCAGCTAATAGTTTTATAGAATCTCCTTTGTAGGTAACTAATTGTCTTTCTCTTGCTGCTTTAAAGATTCTCTCTTTGTCTTTAACATTTGCCATTTTAATTATGTCTCTTGGTATGGGCCTCTGTGAGTTCATCTTGTTTGGGACAGACTCTGCACTTCCCAAACTTGTATGTCTATATCCTTTACTGGATTAGAAAAGTCTTTAGTCATTATTTATTTAAATGAATTCTCAATCCCTTGCTCTCCATATTCTCCTTTGATACCCCTATCATGCTGATTTTGTTATATTTGATGTGTCCCAGAGGACCCTTAAACTATTCTCATATTTTTCATTCTTTTTTTCTGCATAAAATTAATAAAAAGCATAAACTTAATGAAAAGTTAATGAGCAACATAAAAATTGTAATAACTTTTCAAGAGAAAAGAAATGGTTCTCTTAATTTGTTCCTGACATAAAAGAGGCAGTTTTAGAGGAGAAAGATGATTGTTGGAAAAAAGAAAAAGGCGACTCTGGAAGAATGATGTTTGATAAGCATCCTCGAGTAACACCCTATCTGCTACATGATACATCAATACTATCAGTGACCCAGATATTTTCACTAAAGCTAAAAACATCACAATGTGCCCAAGAGGATCAGATGTTCTATAGATGCTGCTGAAGTTAACCCAAAGCTGAAACAGAATCAGCCTAGGAAGACAAAGAGAAAACATAAACATAGACCATGTTAAAAATAATACCTCAGTACCTTGGGAAATATGGGGACTACGGACAACAAAGTTGGAGAATCATTGCTCTACATGGTAGCTTTCCACAGAAATATAAACTCGAGAATAATAAAATGTTCAAGCTGTAGGTCAGGAGAGATATGGTGAATTCATTAGCCCCTGCTTTTGAGTATCTTTCAAAGGTGTCACCCAAGGCCCTATTTTCTCACCAACATTTTCCTAGTATGTTCTAGAAATCAGATAGACCCTTAATCAGAGACAAATCCACAGTGGGGTCAGTTGGAAACCAACATTGAAGGTTATTTATTGGTTGTTTATTGTTTTGCTACATTTTGGGGTTGAAAAAACTGTTAAGGCACTTACCAAAGAAAAGAAGGAATGACTGAGAATTTATTTCAAATAGTTAACCAAATGCGTAAGTGGTTGCAATTGGGTTGATCAGGTTGAGTTTCTTAAATGACATTTATTGTCACTGCCATTCAAGAAAACATTTATTTGCCCATATTGACTTTATATAAAAATCTGCCTATTAAATAAGATTCCAAGAAAATGATTAAAATGGGAACAATTCTTCGACTGGTTAAAAAATGTGTGAGTTGCATCATACCTGGAATCCACCTGTGGTATTTTCACTTCATTAAAAAAATTTTTATTTTTCCAACTCCTGGGATATTTTCAAAGCTTATTTAGTTCTTTCTTCCTCTGGTTAAGCACACTGGTGTCTTTTTCCACATCTCTAAATTCTGGTACTTTAACACCTCAATATTGCTTTGCTTCAAAAACAGTTACAATTTTCATAAGATTCTTAGATTTCTATGAGAAGAAAGTGAAGAAATATTACTGTTAGCCCAAGACGTACCACTTGAATGCATTTCATCATTGACTTCCAGGATGAAGAATCCTGACTGAGGGCTACCATTTTCCAGATTGTGAAGAGAAATCATACTGCTCATCATGAGTACTAGCATCATTGTAATCTATCCCTAAAGCAGACCACATCGTTATGATACCTAAGATGGACATGGTTAATTTTTTAAGTTATTAAATAGTAAAGGGATCTTTTTCTTTTTAAAATACAGTTTATGTTTTATTGAAACTTGTATTTTGGTACACATATCTGTAAAATCAATCTATCTTCGCAAACTTTAAAGAAAAAGCCAACAAATGCTGATTACATATTAAAAACCCTCATGTGTTCCCAGAGGCCTCACTAGAATAAAAAAACATACACTTCTGAATACAACTTATTTTTCTTCAGCCATCTTTTTCCCAGACTTATTGAAATATAGTTGACATATAACATGGTATAAGTTTAAGTTGGGCTATGTGATTTGATATGTGTACATGCTGTACAATGATTACCACAATAAGGTTAGTTAACACATCCACCACCTCACCTTTTATCATGCGTGGGAGAGAACTTTTAGATATACTGTCTTAGCCATACTCCAATATACAATACAATATTGTTTACTAGAATCACCATGCTGTTCTTTAAAGGGATCTTTTACTAACTTCCCTATGAAATTACTTTAGAATCTCCTTCTTTATCTACAAGTACACCTGAAATACTTTTTTAGTTGTATTCCACTAAAATAAAATAAGTTAAATTTAACTCCCTATAAAAACTAAGTTCATATCACTTCCATACTCTTTAAGTAACAAAACATTTGCTTACCTCAGATTTTATTTTTTAAGGTGGTACAAGAAATTATTAAAAATATAGAATTAAAAATGGCAATGTAATACCTATTAAGCAATCTCCCTCTACTGGATAATATTAAAAATGTACTCTAATATATGTGCTGAAAGATGTGGTTACATAGTCAAGTGACATGGAGAACTAAATCAATTAACCTGATGTTCTATCCCTAATTTTGTCATAGAAGAAAAATATCACATGACATCCACTCTGACTAACTTTGCTGCCTAACTGCTCTCTTTTAGCCCATGTGAATGTGTCATATAAAATAACAATAAATATTTTTTACCTTGCATACCACAATATCTGACTACAATTATTCAGTTAAGGTAGAATTTTTTGAAAAATAACTTGGAATATCTAAAACTACCATAGCAAAAAGAACAGGTATTATTGTTATTTCAAAGTCAGGATATCCAAATTCTTTCTTTAGTCAAACCGTTGCTTGAGGACTTTAGGTCCAGGTTTTCAAATATAGCTCTTCATAGCTGAGCACAGGGTTTTTATTTAAGAAATTGAAGAAAGCTTCTATCATTAGACAATTCACAGAATACTCCAAACTGGAATTTATTTTCTTTTATGACATAATATAGGACAAAGTTCTGGCTTCAAATCGTAAATGGCCCTTAGCAGCCATATGACCTTGACAATTTACTTACCCTTTCTTGTGTTTAATCTCTTCATCTCCAAATTAGGGGGAATTTTCATACTTACTGCTTTGAGTTATTTTTAGGATTATCTAACTCAATGTATAAAAAGTTTAATAAATATCAGCTACTTTTAAATAGTAATACTAAACATGAGTTTAATTAAGATAGTAATGCCAATTTTAAATTATGTGAATGAGTCTTATGAAACTATGAGTACATTTAAATGGATGATTTCAAGTCAGTCTTCTGTATACTTTCAAGTACAATTATAGATATAATAATACATTCACTCTTTAATATGTACCTTGATAACCAAATCTGACATTAAAACTTAAAATATAATGAAGTAGAAAAGACCAAACAGGTCTATAATGGACTTTAGGTATTATTTCATACAATCTCCATATTTTTCACTTATGAGAACACTAAAACCTTAAGAGTAAAATGTCCTCCAATGATAATAGAGCTACAGCCTAGCCCCTCTATGCTGTAGAGCATAGAACAAAGCCAAAGCCCCAAGGGCCAGTTCAGGGCAGTCCCCAAAAAGCAAACCTTTTCCTGACATCAGATGCTTTTCACTGCACGGTCTTATATTCAATACATGTAAAAAAATATAACATATGATGCAAATTATGATGTAACCAAATGTGAACATGAAATTTTTGTGTTTAGTCACTAGAAAAGTTACCACAAAAATAACCTCAATGGTTTAAATTACTCAGAGTACACTACAGTCCTTGTCATCAAATTATCTTTATATTATCTCATTTTATTCTTAAATCTATCCTATAAAGGAGGAAGAACATATCTTATAAAATGCATTTTAAAGGAGAAATTGAGACTCAGAAAGTACAATTTCAAAGTTAGTGATGGGTGAGACAAAAACCACATCTTTGGACTCCTGGTCAAGAGATCTTCTTTGCATTATGATGATTTTAAGCTATAAAGTTGATACCCTCTATCATTAACAAATAGTAAATACGTAAAAACAGAACCACTTAAATTAATGAATATTTTGATGTATACAAAATAAAGTGTGCATCCTAGGGTATATATGTTATCAAGAGTTTGACATCTGAGAAAATGTCACAGTCATTGTATGCTTTACGTTAATTTAAAATATAAATTGACAAAACTTTTAATTCCTGTGATGCACTTTTAAAAATAAGTTAAAGTTACAACCAACTAGAAATAAAAATATTAAAAATGTGCATTAACATAAAGTACATAAGTTTAACCAGTTATTTCTTAAGACTTAAAAAGTCTTTCATATTTGAAAGCAGCTTATAGAAGATATCTCATAGGTAAGCATAAGCTTCTGAGTTGAATTTTTAAAATGACCTTCTCTTTGGAGTGTCCCTTTAAAGATATCCTGAAGTGTTACCAAGTAGAGTAAAACACATTCTCCCGAATGTACTTTAACACTGTGATAGGTTCTATTGATGTAACAGCATTATCAACTACCCGCCCTGGCAGATAATACCTTTCTCAAGGCACTAGGGCAATAAAGATCTGACTAAGCCATGCTGCCAGGATTGTAAATCCTCTCCAAGAAAAGCATTTTACCCCTTTGCCACGTGTACTGCCGGGATTAGGAGCCAACGGGGCACCCTAAGCAGAGAACACCTTCAGGGTGTGGCATCCACATCCATGGCTGTGAGCCCAGGGCAATGGTGCAGCCAGTCTCTAAACCCCTTCCAAGAAGCCATCCAGAGCTGAGCCTGGAACTTGTTAAAAGGGCAGGTGGCATGGTCATGGCAGGGAGTTGGAAGATTGTGACTGAGGTTATGAGATGAAGTTAGATTAGTGTGACTCCAGGTTAAGATACTAAAGGGCAGCTAGCATAGTAAAAAGAACATGGCATTTTAAAATTAGACAGATCTGAATATGAATTCCTATTCCTTAATTTCTTTACCACCAGCACAGCTTGCAGCAAGTGAGTTAACCTCTTTATTTAATAAGCATATGACCTTAGGAAAGTAGCTGGACCTTTTTGTTTTTTGGTTTCTTCGTTTTTAAAGTAAAATAATGTCTCTTCGGTTGTGGCAGGTTAAATGACTTAATATATGTAAAGTCCTTAGAAAAGTACCTGGCATATGGTGAGCGCTTTTAAATGTGAACTATTCTTTTTTTTATTATTAAATTTATTGGAGTGACATTGGTTAATAAAATTATATGTTCTAAGTGTACAATACTATAATACATCACCAGTATATTGTATTATATGCTCATTACCCAAATTTTAGCCTCCTAGTATTAGTTACTCTTATTTATTACTATCTCTCTGAGCTGCAGTTTCCCCATCTGGGAACTGGGGATAATAGAACATGCCTTACATAGCTGTTTTGAGGATTATGCAAAAATTCAATACTTACTCTATAAATTGTACTGTTATCGTTGTTGTTACTTTATTGTTGTTTGTTGTGTTGAACGGTGGTACCATATATGCTCACACTAACTGAAAAAAAGTGAACTGGATTTTTCTGTAATTATAGGATGACAGTTTATGACACAAACCAGGAATTCAACCCTAATTCAACCCAGGGCTGCCCAAGAAGAAGATATTCTCAAAACAAGTCTATCACTTAAAATGAGTTATGTTAAAAAGGTTTCATATAGGTGATCAAATAGTTATAAAATTCAATGTCAGAAACATACTCAGATTATTCAGTTTTAAGATCTCAGATAATAATACAGGCTTTTCATACAACAGTTTTTTTCTTTGTCATTCTGCTGCTAATACTAATTCACGATAGTTTGTCAAAATTAAACCTTTAGAAAAGACTAAAAGACATTCTATTTTTAGATTTTTTTGTTGATTTAGACAGAGAGGGGCGGGGATAGAGACATTGATTTGTTCCACTTATTTAAGCATTCATTCGCTGCTTCTTGTATGTGCTCTGACCAGGCATCAAACCCGCAACCTTGGCATTTCAGGATGATGCTCTAACCAACTGGGCTACTTGGCCAGGGCAAGACTATAACAATATTCTTCAGGTTGGAAAATGGTAAGTAAAAGCAGACACAGGTTGCAGACTCGTTGATTGTCTTTCTGGAAGAGAGCAACACCAATATTACCCATGTTGAAGCAATGCTGTATCCTGGGGGTAAAAATGAGGGACCAACACTTGAGGGAAGCAAGTGAGGCATTCACCTTGGGTTTCTGAACCTCAGTAATCAAGATAAATAGTACTATAATGCAATGTTTTTTATTTTTTAATTTAATTTTTTTTAAATTGAAACTAGTGCCAAAAATTCATGATGAGTAAATATAAAAATTTTAAATAAAGTCAGTAAATTTGTTTTCTATGGCTTCTGTAACATATTACCTCAAATTTAGGTGCTTAAAACACAAGTTTATCATCTGAAAATTCTCTAGACCAGAAGCCTGACACGGATCTCACTGGAATAAAAATAAGATGTCATCAGGGCAGTGTTCCCTTAAGGGGATCCATTTCCCTACCTTCCCAGTTCCAGGGGCTGCCTGCATTCCTCCATGCATGGCCCCTTTCTTCCATCTTCAAAGCCAGTAGTGCTGGGCTGTCTTTCTCACAGTGCATTATTCTGACCTGTCTCCCTCTTCCCCTTCTAAGGACACTTGGAATTACATTGGACCCATTCATATAGTCCAATATAACCTCTCTACATCAAGGTCCTTAATCACAACTGCAAAGTCTCTTTGGCCGCATAAAATAACATTGTCACAGGTTCCTGGGATCGAGTCTTGGACCCCCTTAGGATCATTATTCTGCTTACCACCAAGAAGTTCCTCCTTGTACTTGTAGGACGATGCCTCACTCTCCACACCCTAATCCTGGCCCTGCCACATTGTTAATTGACCAATTGTGATTATTTTAGTCCTAAATTTTGTGGATTTGTGATGTCCTTATAAAATCTAGAGGTGTCACTAGACAAAGCTATTCTGTAAGTGGCCCAGAAGCATAAAGGTAATCAAAAAAAATACAAAACAAGCATGATACATAATTTGTTTATATGGAAAATCATTAGTGTTTCAGTTTTTGGAGCCTGTTGAAAAACTACAACCCATCTCTACAGCATTAATGATTTTTTTCCTTCTATGTAGTAATTAACCTACTGCTATTCTAAAATTTTTACTCTCTTACTTTTATTATACTCTTGACTATTTTAAGTGCTGCAAACATTTTATTTGACTCTTATGATTATTTGCTCTCAATTTGCAGCTGGATTAAAGCACCATACCTTTCTTCCACAGGGTCCCGGGTGCTCCTGAATTGCTTTCTGCTTATATCATGTGAGACTTGGTGGTACCGTTCCTGACAACTCTAAGCATATAAGCGCCCTCTCTAAATCTCATGTTGGATTTTTTCCTTCAGGATCTTACTTGGTGTTCATGAGTTCCTGAGTGCAGGGATGATCTTAGTTTTCTTTTGGCATAAAATAGGTGTTAGATGATTTTGCAAATGTTATAATATTGAATTTATGTAATAAAATTACAATCCAAAGAATTAAGCACTGCCTTCTCCTACTCTGTCCCAGACAAGTGGAGTGGCTTGCCCAACATCACCCAAGATATGAGCCCAGCTTCATCAGGCTCTAAATCTCCTGCCTTTTTCACCTACCCCCACCCCAGCTTTCCTCACAATTGAGGGCATTATTGTGGGTAACCAAGTGCAAGCTAAAACCAAGAGATATCCCATAGGTTCCAGACTATTTACCCTTTTTCACATGTTGTGCTAATAAACATACACACACACAATTGTGCTAATAAAAATAATCATTAAAACTTTGTTAGATAATCAAGCAGTCCAGTTTCTGAAGATGTATTAACAACCCCATTTCTGATCAAAGGAACAAAATTTTGCTTGCGCCATCAAAGTGTTCAGGGAAGCTGAAGGAAAGACATCTGCTTCATAAATAGCATCCTTGCCGATAGGGCCAATTAAATTAAGATGGTCTCGTTTCCCTCAACAGATTTGGTTTCAAACGCATTACACAAGTTATAGCCAGAAAATTTACTGCCAGGAGACCATTTATACACATTAATCTGAGAGCTTTCTTTTGCAACCTTTTTCTATGAAGGAAATTCCCATTGTTGCCCTAAATTATTCGACATTTTTATTTGTGCATGAAAGAAGCAAATTCCTCCCCTTCACGTCTTTAGCCAAGGCAGGTGGTGCCAGCGCCAGGATGAGCAGGTGCAGCTTCCAGCATTCTCTTGGTGCTGGCTGCAGCACCAAGAGAAAAGCCCACAGTAATCACTTCAAGGGCAGAACATCATGGGCTCTCCCTACAGAGCACCCGCCAGCAGCTTCAAGCTGCCATGTAGAGGTCAGTGAGAGATCTAGGGCCATGGGTCTTTCTGCCAAATCAGAGTTCACTCAAGGGAGCACATTGCTCCACAGGGCAAGTGTGACTCTAGAGAAGCAGTCTTTAGACATTTCCACTGTAGCCGATGTTTTCTCTCAAGTCTCAACACTCCTCCTCCAACTTTTGCCTTCCCAGCTAGGATCCTGACAACAAACTGGTCAAATGCCATCATGGCAAGATGCCATCTCATAAACACCAAGAAAAACAAAATAAAACAGAACAAAGAAGTTTTGTTTTAGAGAATCATAGTGAAGTTGTTCACAAATTATAACATCTTATTCATCTATATAGAACTTGCTTAAATAAGTTTTCCTCAGTAAAGAAACATATTAAGAATCTGGCCTTTCTGAGAAATACTCTTTTTCAAATAGTAATCAGCAGAAATAAATACTAATTTTTATTCAAATGATCCAGTGTTTCTCACATGTAAGTATTCATCGGAATCATTCAGAAAGCTCCCCAAAGCATAGATACTTGGGCCTCTACCAAAATCTAATGAATCAGAATTATTCAAGGAAGTACATGAGCATCTGGATTTTTACCAGGATAACTGGACAAGTTTAGGAAACACTGAATTATGCAAGTCTTTTCCATGTTCTATTATATGCATAGCTTTGCATTGAACCCTGAAGTTAATATAAAGATGAAAAGATATATAGTTCATATTCTGGAATGACTTTAAATTTAGTAAAAAAAATCAGACAAGAAAAAAATTATATAATAAGGTATAACATAAGAAGTGTCATAAGGATGTTCTATCAAAATAGATCTAGGGAAGGAGAAATTACAGCAGGTCATGAGGGGAGTAAGGGAAAGCTTTAAAAAACATTTCATTTGAGATGGACTTAACAAAAGTATGATCTTGATGAGAATCAGAAAATGCAGAGGCACAAAGACATAAAACCCTCTATATGAATGAGGAAGAGTGACAGCTTGGCTATAGTACAGGGAGTGGCCAGCACAAAGGCCTAAAATGTAAACCAGTGCCTAAATGGGAGTCCACTGGATGTTTCGCAGTATATGCATTTTTAATTTCATAAGAGATGAGGTCAATGAAGTAAGATACCGAGTCAGCTGGTGAGGATATGACCCACACAGCACTGCAGCCAGAGGCCTGGTCCAACAAAAAGGGAAGGAGGACTTTGACAATTAGTAACATTGATTCTGAGGTCTCAACCTGAAAAATAGGATATATCGGATCTTAAACTCAAGTCACATCCATCCCTTCTGCCTGTCCTTCCTTCCTTCCTTCTTTCCTTTACTTCCTTCCTTCCTTCCTTCCTCCTTCCCTCCCTCCATTCCCTCCCTCCCTCCCTTCCTTCTTTCCTTCCTATCTCTAATATGTAATTTCTGCATAGATAATAGACTACATGCAATGTTTGCCCCTTCAAAAATCTCAAAATACTAAACAAACTCTTTGTTTTTACAACATAAACTGTCTAAATTAAGACCTAGAGAAGTATGTCTTGCTCACCAATAGATGCACCTAATTCTACAGAAGTCAAATAAATAGATTTTGTCATCCTTCTGCCAATACTTGACATGCCCAAATGGAAACAAAATGATCTTTTCCAGGCATATCTGCAGCACAGAAAAATGACTGATCTTTTTGCAGGATATATTTATGTAAATATTAATCCACAGCTTTTGATAAAGAAAAATACAGCATATGCTTAAGCAAACACACACATATGTTTTTGAAAAATATTTTAAATACAAGCAGCTTTGCAAAAATTCTCAAGAATTATTCCAAACGTTAGCAATTATATTCTCAAAGGAAATATCGGTCTCTATAAATGAAATAAATGCAGGCCATTTTTTTTAGTACTTGTGATTGTGCAACACAGATGTCAAGATATGTTTATACGAAGAGCTGGGAAAATAAGCACAGCACTAGGACAGAGACCCAAAAGAAATCAAGAAAGCTAAGTAGGGAAAAAATAAAAGAGGTTAGAAAAAAAACTGCATTATTTTCTCTTTCCCTTTCTGTTCCTTTTCAATATGAGTTTACTGAAGCATTGCTTTTGTGAGCGCTCAGTGCTTGGACAGCTCTGTATTAAAAAACAGTAAATGGACAGGGAATACTAATTTCCATTTGTTAAGCATCTATTTTGTGCTAGAACATCTGCTAGGCTCTTTACGTTTGTTATCCTGCTATGTAGGCAACCCTTGTTATTCAAGGAAAGATTTAAAAATTATCCAGGGTTAGAGAAGCAGTAAAAATAGTGCCTAATTTGTTGGGCTATTATGAGGATTAAAATGGGTTAAAACAGCAGAGTATTTAAAACAGTGCCTGACATGCAGTAAGTAAATGCAAGCCATTATTATTATACTATGAGAAGACCAGTATCTATCTCACTTTAAGTCATAATTTACTACAGTTAAATGTTTCTCATTATTCTTGTCACATTCCTAGTGCTATTGACTCATAGAGAACCATTTTCTCAGTAAATGTATACTTATAATCACTATTTTAATCTAAAACTCAGTTAAAGGAAATTAAAGCAGAAGTATGTGGAAGGAAGGCCTTCCTGGGATTTATTAGCAGACTAAGTAGATCATATAATGCCATTTACAAGTTCCACCTGCTTTCTTTGTATAGTTGTGCAGTGTGTGCCTAATCAGACAAATTTGTAAGGGACATCTCTGTGTTTGTGTATTTAACTGTGTCACACAGCCAAGGCAAGGCCTCACGGTTTCCCCTGCTATGAGGACAGAGAACAGATTTCAGAAAGCCTCAGCCAGATTTTATTACTAAATTCTGATGTTTCAAAGATATAGTGGTCTTTTTAAAAAAAATTATGTCAACATGCAAGAAGTATATTATTATTTTAAAACAAATATAAATATATATTCAAATTTTTTCTGTTTTAATTTCTGATGTTTAATATATAATATCAGTAGCTACACCCCACCCAAAAATACAAGAGATCTCTGAGAAATTTCAATACTTTTTAAGACTGTAAAAGGGTTCAAAGACAAAAAGTTTGAGAACCACTGCTGTAGATGCTATTGTTGTAGGTATTTCTTGTGGATAGACTGAAGCTTGGCCATCCTAGCCATAGTAACACCACGACTGGGGTATAGCGTGTGTGTGTGTGTGTGTGTGTCTGTGTGTGTATGTGATGCATGCTTGGTGTGGGCCAGTGTGAAGCACTTGTGGAAATGAATCACTGTATTCTAATGTACAGAGCTTCATGTATTTTATGTTAGGTGTTCTTCTGACAGCCGTATAAGTACTATTATTATCTGTATTCAGTAAATGACATTAACGTGTAAAGAGGAATGAAGCATTCAATAATGAAAGTATAAACAATGCAGCAGAAATAATAGCTGGAAAGTTTATTCATCTCTAGAAGAGGAATCTTCCTGTCTGGGATAGAAAAATTAAGAAATGGTGGAATATTAGAAATAGAGCAAGCCTCAGAGCACACAAACACAAACAATCATAGTTAATTCCTCATTTGACCTTGAAAACTTGATTCTCTCCATCTGTACATGGAAATACTGATCTACCTCTCCCCGTGTTTATAGGGATAAAAAAATGCCAATGTTTATAGAAATTCTCTCTGAGCTGTGAAGTCGGGAATTATTAAGTAAGGTCATACTGTGCATGTTCAAAAAGCATCGTATTTGTGGACTTCTGGTTATTTCAAGATTACTCAGCTTAGAAGGGCTCTTTATTTATTAGTTTGATCATCTCTTAATTTCAAGCATAATATTTAGTGTTTTGTGAAAACGTGATATGCGTTAAGCTAATTGTTGGTAATGTATTTGAATAGTATTGCTAATTGTTGGCATTTTCATGAATATTGCAACCACGTGTTTTGTAAATGACTAGAAACCTCAATCATAGAACTTTTCAGAAAGCCATGGTACCTCTTATGGGGTATAATGAAAGGAAAAAATGTTTTCCAAATTTTCCTTGGGGTTTGTTGACTTGAGAATTTATTTTATGAAATAGAATTGACCATAGTTTACTTTTCTTCGTGTGTGTGCAAGTGTGTGTTTTTATCAAGTCAAGCACCAGCAATCTGTTTGCAAATGGAAAGTCACCAAGCCACACTCAAGCTTTTGAGCAGGAGCTTTCATCTTACCATGTCTGGTAGCAACCACAGCAGGGGTGTCTATGTTTACCAAACTTGGCAATGAGCTGGCATCAGAGCTGGTCTGAGGCCTCCTTAAGAGATCTTGTGCAACTCTCAAACCTGATGCTAGCTCAGTTTAGCTTAGAAAGTCAAGAAAATTGATGCTTCTTGCATTTCTAATACTGTATGATGTAATGGTAAGCACTCCAATCTTTGTTCCTTTGTAAAATGAGATTAATAAAAAAGTTTATTAAAGAAAATGCAATCTCTATTTCTGCAAAAAAAAAAAGAGCATTTTGAAATTCAGAAGGTGAGCATTATGGATATATTATTCATTAAAATAATAACGTAATGTCTATCTTATTCCCATGAATGGAGAAAAGGACGGGAGCCTTGTCCTGTCTTTGACACTTAATAGCACCAAGAAAAAATCTGAAACAACTAGAAAACAATATAAAGCAATCCATTAAAAAGGACTAGATTCATGATACAGACCAAGTGCTATAGGAACTGGGAGAAAGAAAATCAATTAGGCTAGAGTGACCTAAATTGTGGTGTTAAAAGAAGAAAAAACAGAAGCTCTGAAACCTGGCAAAGCTATATTGTAGTAATGTAAAAACATTTTGCTTAATGTTTTCTTTCCAGATATCAGGTGCTACTACACTTGCGAGAAAAAGAAAAAGAACTTCTTTGTCTTCCACCTCACGATCTCTTCTGGAGCCAAGGTTATGCTCAGCGCCAGAGAAAGTATTATCCTACTCACAGACCCTTGGGCACTGAATATAAAACATCATACCAAAACTTTATTCCTGAGAAAATATCTCAAAGTCCGTGTCAGCCATAGGCATCCTGTGTCATCAGAAACGCAAGAATCTGAGGTAAAGGATTTTATTCCCCCCTATAAAATCCTTGGCTGTGTTCTCCATGTTCTACATGACCACTGTAGGTTAATATTATATCCAACGTCTTTAAACATGTGCTATAGAAAACATTAAAGAATAGATCTTGCAAGCATTACATGGTATTTATACAAGATGTTTACCTGAGAGAGAAAATTATTTATACTAAGGTATATCATAATAACTACAAGATGATGAACACATTTATGAAGAGAATTGATGTAGATTTACTCTGGTCTTACTACAAAGTGTGAGGTTTGTAAGGGAGGCAGAGATCTTTAAATCAGTGATGTGTCCTGCTGATTCGTTGATTCATTCACTCATCCAAGAAGCAGTTATTGAGGGCTTATCTTATACAAAGTACTGCATTAATCATAAGATAAGACATGAGTAAATATAATATGATACCTTTTCCAACTCACAGTACTGTGAGGATGACAGGCAAACACCTTTAAAAGTGTGAGAGAAAGCATAACAGATCCATGTTCAAAGCACTGCAGGGTGACAAAAGAAACAGTAGTCAGCTGGGCCCACATGTCAAGGGCAACAGTGGTGCAGAGTCTTGAAAGAAAAGAAGAAAAAAATACTTATTTCACAACAGACTCAGGAGGGACAGATAATGCAAGCAAATGAAGTTGCACATGCAAATACGTAGAGGCTGGAAAGAGTATTTGGATTTTCATTACTACATGTGCTTTGGAAGGCCTGCTGCATAGAGCATGTACAGGCAAGCAACAGGAAGAGAGGTGGGGAAGGGGAGCAGTCAGATCATGTATAAAACTTTAAAGAAATCCAGATTGACTCTTGTGGGCATTGGGAGCTACCTAATCAGATCTATGATTTAGAAATAGAACTTGTGGAAGCATCAAAAACGATTTGGTTGAGCACTGGCTGGTGTGGCTTAGTGGAATGAGTGCTGGCCTGTGAACCAAAGGGTTGCCAGTTCGATTCCCAGTCAAGGCACATACTTGGGTTGCGGGTCAGGACCCCAGTGGGGGGCACATGAGAGACAACCACACATTGATGTTTCTCTCCCTGTCTTTCTCCCTCTCTTCCCCATCTCTAAAAATAAATAAATAAAATTTTAAAAAATTCATTTGGTTGGACTAAGAGATCATTACAGTTTTGAATGTTATGCATGCTGCTTTCCTGATAAAAACCAACAAGAATGTTCCAAATCTAAGTTAACAACTAGGGCAGATCCTGCTAGTTGCCTACATAATATCTATTTTCCTCTTCTTCACTACCTACAGAATTACAATTTTGTTTGGGGTGGCAATGTGCCAAATTAAAAAATGTTCATCTGCCTCAAAGACAGATCTGAAACTAAAGCCTTATGACCCTAATATTGTCCAATGAGATGTAAGGGGAAGTTTACTGGGAAGGGCTCCTGAAAGATCTGTTGTTTTCTTGATGAAAATGTGAGAAACACAGTGAACACATGCCTTTATGTTCAACCTTATCCCTCTTGCTGCCTGAAACATGAGCATGATACCGAGAGATGGACCAATCATGCTGTGAACTTGAGGATAAAGACATATGAAAAGGATGGTAGCATGGGGGGGGGGGGAAAGAACATGACCCCTTGATGGCTCTTTCAAGCCACTGTACTATCCTGAGCTGCCTATCTCCAGATTTCTTTTGACATGTAAAATAAGTAAATTCTACTTGCTAAAACAGTATAGTGACATTTCTACTATGTATAGCCAAAAGTAATACTGACTGACTCTTTGATGAAGGAGAATTTATGGGTAAAGGTAAAGCAAAAAAAAAAAATTTAAAGCAAACAACAACAAAAACTAAACAGTGAACAGAGAAAAGAATCTTGTTCAAGACAGAGAATGATCAAGAAAAGATCCCCCCAAGCTTTATATTGTAGTTTATATCTCCAAAAGCCTCAATATTTGTCTTATTAATCTCATCACATATTGACTGTTTAAAAGTTTAAACCCATGATCTAATTTCACCTCACTTTTTTTTTTTTATTTCCTTGGATCAATGCAGGGTTAAGAATAAACCTACCCTCAAAGTTAAGGATGACCTCCACTTTATCCTGCAAGTACAAGCAAAAACATACCTAGAGTACTTAGAGGGTGCCCATGGCATTCTAAACAATCATTTTCCTTTTAAACTGCTAGCTAAAAATACCTATCAAATCAGGTATCATTAAAATATCTTACTGTGGCAAATTAGTTTTGGTAAAAGGACCATTATAGAGCCATATTTAGTAGTTTGTTTTCCTGAGCACAAGGACTGATTGAACATCAGCATTATCCTCGTTTAAAAAACAAATTACCATGGACATACAAATTATATTTTTAAATGTGCCAGACCTGCCAAGTGAGGCTTTGGAACCCAAACACAATGGATAAGTCACATCTTCTCTTCCAGTTAACATGTGTAGTTCCCATTGGCATTTCTGGGATTTTGGCCATAAATGGAGGCTAGCTAACATGTGGTTCTCAGTCATTCGGTTTCCCTGTACATAACAGGAACTGTTCTGATTATACGTGGGCTAATGCTGACACATTGTGTTGTTCCAACTAAGTAACTCCAAACATTCACATCTGAAGCCGACCTACATTACCACTCTGGCTGCCAGATGTTCTTGAGAAGAGCTGTCTCCTCTGTAGCGTCATGAACCTTGATTAAAGTAGATGAAGGGCATTATATTTACTTCATCACCCTTATGTGGAACAGTGTTCTGGCTATTGATTACAACTAGCCTCCAGTTGGAAAGAATAACCATTATTATGTAAAAAGTTCTAAAAGCTCAATTGAGTAAACATGTGATACAAGTTAACTGATTGATTTTTAACTAATGATTGGTCAGCCTGACCTAAAAGGACAAATCCTTTGTGACATTACCTACTTTTATTATGATCCAAGAGTAAGTAATATCACTTCTGAGAAGCTATTTTTCTCTTGGATCAGGATGACAAAAAATGAAAGAATCATTTCTATACTATATTGCAAAAGACAAGATTTTATGCATAACACATTTACCTCTGTCCAGCTGCATGTGGATCTGATTGATCCCAGATGCCAGCAAAAAGCAAAGCAAAAAGTGAAACCATGTATCTACTAAAACATCTTTTTATTTATACCTGCATAATCAACTCAATGGTCAGAATACACATTTAAAAATAAGATTTACTATGAATACCATTAGTCAAGATCTATCATAGCTCAACCTTTGGAATGATTAAATGTGAAAAGCCTTATATTGAATCAGGATGGTGGCGTCTTTGCAGATGGTATCAAAGGAGAGAACAGGGGGAAATAAAAAAGAATGATAATTTTTACACCAAAAGTTGTGCTATCTATATCTTTCCAAACCTGGACTTTCAGAAATTAGAGAATTGACATTAGTGTGGACTTCACTTTACAATAAAAATTAGATGATCTGTGAAGGATATAGGATTTTCAGTGACACATCCTAGACCTAATAGGGAAGAAATACAAGTCTGGTGAGGCAGAACCAATTTCTAGCTTTAAAAATCTATGGCAGGCATAACAAGAAAGTTTCAATTCTAATTAATTGGTAATATTTATCTGAAACATCATATTGAGAAAGCTTTGGAGGTACTGTCTGAGATCAGAAAGGAAGAATGTCATAATTGATTAGTAATGTCTGCCATGGATAGGAATTGACAGAACATGTACCAGACATACCATCCTGCCTATGGTATCATTTCTTGTCATCAACTGTAATTTAAAGAGAAAAATCACAGTTCCTTTTCTCTTACTAAAGCCAAAAATGAAATTTTAAGGGAATTTAAATATCCCAGAATTTTTTACTACTTGGCCACAGGTGTTGGAGTCTTTTTTCCCACACCACCACTTTTCATACCAGCAGATTTGGTTATTGCTCTGACAGTTATCCATGATATCTTCCTCCAATGTATAGCTCTACATGAAGTAAGAAGCAAACAGAAGTACCTTTATGAATTAGAACAGAAATATCTAATTAATGAGAAATATCTAGAATGTTTCAGAATAAAATGAAGAATGGGTCCGAAGAGTATAAATAATGCAAACTGATTAAATGGTGACTTAAATTCTATTTAACATCATCTTAGTTTCCACTGTGAGACAGATGTAAATCAACAATACTCTAGAACACACATCGTAACTTATGTTATTGATTGATTGATTTCAATGAATATTTATTGGGTATCTATTCATTGTCAAGCATTATTCTAAGTATTTATATGCTCTCTGGTTCTATATGCTGAGAAGGCTGAGAAGCAATGGCATCCCACTAGCAATGAACACACTGAGAACTCAAATCTTAGAACCAGTACTTCTTAGAAAAACAGTCAACACAGGATTGAGGGAGGGAAAGTACAAGATGAGGCAGGAATGTTTTCTTGGACCAGAAAGTAAGAGAGTACTCAAAGAATAATAAGGACATGTCAAAAATACACAGGTGTCTCCTTAAATAGAGGTGATATTTAAAATATACTTGAATGTCAAAATGAGTAACGGTAGTAACAGATTACAAATCAATGGATAAAATAGAAATCTCTGAGACTATGCTGAAATTTAAAAATATACAAATGAGAAGAGAAATTTCTTCTTTATGTTAATCTTCAAAAAATATATGTAAATGGTAAGAGAAAATCAACATTTAGGAATCATGATGATGGCATTTGACACAGGGGGGAGTTGTCAATAGAGGCTTATAAATGGTAGGAGAAGGTTTGATGCCAGGAAATGGGCATAATCTTGGGATATTTCTATCACAACTTAATATGATTAGTGTTAACATACAAAGGGGCAAATAGTAACTTTACAGTGGAGAAACCTGGCAGGCAGCAACATGGCCAAATAAAAGGTTAATATCACCCATGTGTGCCCCCAGCTGCGATGTACTGAGAGAGTCATAGCATCTTTTCCATAGCAGATATGTTTCCATGATATTCCTGCCAAGAAAGCCCGCCCTCAGTCTTGTCATGAAGAAACACTGGAGAGACCCAGGCTGAGTGTCACGTGATAGAGCAAGGAGCCTGGGTTAAAACTGTGAAAGGCAAGAAAGATAGGGAGAGGAGAAACACCTGTAAAACTAGAAAAGCTTGAAGAACTCTAACTTAATGCAACAGCCATTTCTGGATGAAATGCTGGGCCAGAAAGGAAAGACACTTCGTTTAATAGCTAGAGAAATGTGAATGGGATGTGTGGGTTAGCCAGTAGTACTATATCAATAATTTCCCGATTTTGGAGGGTTTCACAGAGGTTACATAGGCAAGTGTCCATGTTTGGGGGAATGACACACGGAAGTGTTTAGGGAAAATGTGACATCATATCTGCAACTTGCTTTTCAATAATTAAAAAAAAAAAATCCTAATGCTAATGGAGGCATTTTTTGAAAAGGGAGTGATGGAGCAAATATGTTAAATAGTAACAGTTGGAGAATCTCAATGAGAGATATGTAAGAGGTCTCTGTAATGTACTTTCAATTCTTCTGTAAGTTTGAAATTATTTTACAGTAAATTTTTGAACTGACTTTTTAAAGTCAATGTGATAAAGACTATTGCAGAGAGATATAAACCTTAGCCCACAAAAACAGGTTATGTAATTTTCTTTACTTTTCTCATATTTAACTGAATTTCTAATTCTAGCTCTAGAGTCTGCCAAGAGTAGAAGAAACTTAAAATATTTCAGTTCAGTGACTCCCTATACACCCCTTCCCAGGGGGTTGCATCTAATTTCTGGACTCTAATAAATTCAAAGATATTGGATAAAAGTGAGAGAATATAGCCTTCAATTTCCCTAGCCTTTCAGGCATCCACCAAGACACGGGATATCTCTCTCTGGTCCCACCCCAGCATTCCACGGAGGTCCCTGAGTTAATAGTCCTCATTTTTCTTCCACACAGCTCGTTCAGGCTTGCTGTACTCTCCCCCCTCACAACATGTAGCACTACATAAGCTTCCCCTGTCCTCCTTTCTCTCCCGAAAAAACTTATCCATACAATGTAGGGTAAAGTATGGGGAGAGGCAGCGGAAGTCCTGAACTGAACAACTGAGATAAGCTTTCTACCACCTTAGGGAATGAAAGCAAAAATTCAATACTTAACTAAAGTATATAAAAATTAACAGAACTTTTTCTACACACTCAAGTTTGACATGACACAAGAAGGTTAAGGGGATAGGGCACAGGGGAGGCGGAAGAATTCCTGCCTGGCTCTTGAATGTCAAAATCCTAAGTCCTTGGGAAAACGGAAAGGAAGGACTCATGGCTTATATTAAAACATTTTAGAAAAATATCACTCCCTACTCTCCAAGACAAGAAAAGGATTATCTGGATTGAGAAGGCAAAGAATCAGAAGAAAATTGTTAAAACACAGAGAGAAGGGCCCTGACCTCTGTGTCCTGAGCTAATCCAGAGAGGCAGCAAACCCCCAGGTGTGTTCCTGGGCTCTAAGTCAGATCGAACTTATCCCATTTCACAGCAGAGTCTTGGGGCCATGGCAATGCCCCCACCCCGGCCACGCCGGCCGCCCCGCGATCAGTGGCTGCCTGGTATGCCTAGGCCAATGGGCCTCATCCCTAGCCAAATATTAAAATTGCCTGGGAACCATACTAATAACTCACACTCTAATTCAGGACATTGTTCTTAAACTTTAACATATCAAAATCACCTCCAGGGATCTTAAACTTTATATATGTAAAACATAAAATACAAATATATATTTTTGGACAACACCCACAAAGTTCTTGATTTAATAAGTATTGGATTTGTCAAGAATTTTGGTTTCTAAAGCATCTCCAGGTGAGGCTGAATACTCCTACTCCCGACCACACTTTGAGAACCACTACTTTAAGTGTTGGCACCTTGAAAGCTGCTTAGGTGATCCTTACATTCAGCTACGGTTGAAAACTGCATGTCAAAGCAGCTGGAGCCTCGGCAATGACCCAGACATCCCTGCTTGTCGCATGGGGGAAACAGAAAGTACTCCCAGTGTGGGCCTGAGAGGTGCACAGCAGTAGTGGAGTGATCCCCTGAATCCAGAGGAGCAAAAGTCTGCATGAAAGCCTGTGGCACTGACTGATCAAGAATGAGATGAGAAGAGGCAGCTCAGAAGATGCCTCTGTGGCCAGATGATGTCAAATTATTCTTTTCACTCCCCCCAAAACAGTAACAACCCAGGGAGCAAGTACGGGGGCTGTGGAACTCCCTGTTTGGCTAAGAAACTTGTTTTTGCCCCTTTAGTGGAACAGGGTCTCAAAATAGAAATCATCCCGAAGTACAGAAAAATGTAAAGGCTAAAATATTGTGGACTGATTGTTTTTCTCATTGAAGGTAGCAGGCGAGGTCACTTTTCAGGGCTAAGGGGACAAGAAAGGGTGTGAGAAGAGCGGTTAAAGATTAGAATGCTGGCTAAGATAATGAGCATCGGAACTGACCAGGGACTGTGAAAAGGATTATCAAGATTATTGATCTGAATTGCAGGGCCAACAGGAGACTGAGAACCATAAATTTGTAGTGCTATCAATTCACACAGTTGTGTGACTTTTCCCCACTGGTGGGGGCCACAGTTAGAAAACGAGGCGTTGAGTATATTGACGTAACTTTGGAGGTTGTGGATAGGTATAGCTAAAGGGCAAGTCAGTGAAAGAAACTAACAATCTTGAGTGTTAGTTGAGAAGTTTAACTATTAACTCATTGGAAAAGACGGGCAGCCAATCAGATTTAAAGTAGGTAGAAAATTGGTCATAAAAGGATATAATAAAATGTATTATTAAAATGGGAAATATATTCAAACCCAGTATTGCTATGGGGCAAATATGAAAAGAGATGATGGATACAGGAAGAAGGAGCATCAGAAACGTACAGTTCAAGAACCTCATCAGCCACCTAGAGAACAAAATATTTAACCACATAAACTTTAAAATAATAATTTGAGAACAAATAATGACCTAAGTTTCAGTGAAAAAGATGTATCTTTATGAGAAAAAAAGGGTAGCAACTATTGACACACACATAAAAGTTATTTTGGCCACTTTTAAAAGAGACCAAAAGACTAATCATTCTTATGTTATTTAAAAAAAAAAAAACTCTGAAAACCAACTGAAATATTTTTAAAAATCATAACTTGAGAATTCGAACACTATCAAATTATTTAACATCTTCTACCTAATACCAAGTAAGACGTTCCTAGGATTGTTAACTGATATATTTTTTAGATGCTTTGCAATAATAAATAATTTCAGTGTGTAAAACTAAAAGGATAATTGCTTGCAAGTTTATCAGCAAGCTCCATTTTAGTAGTACTTTTCTTGCCCTGAAAAATCCACCGAATTGGCATTAAACCAAGAGTTATTTGTGGTGAGTCTGAGAACGCAGCATACATGTTTGCCAAAATAGTTACAAGATAATGCTAAATTCAATGGGACATTAATCATATGAGTTTTAGAAGAAGAAGAAATGGCACAATAGTTTC
The DNA here is from genome assembly GCF_021234165.1 of Pteronotus mesoamericanus. Taxonomy (NCBI): domain Eukaryota; kingdom Metazoa; phylum Chordata; class Mammalia; order Chiroptera; family Mormoopidae; genus Pteronotus; species Pteronotus mesoamericanus. The sequence goes on from NW_026555310.1 coordinate 23,161,737, forward strand.
TCTTAGTTTGCCCTGAGAAAATTCCTTTAAAAGGATCTGCTGATAGATTCTGCCACTTATTTTAAATTGGAACTGCAGAAATGAGTAAGTAACCCACCGAATGCCTGGAAGCACTATGTGAAATTCCAGGGAGTGATTGAAAGTGTTGATCCAGATGGTGGTCAGACAATGTTTGGGAACTCTGCTGTCAGCCTAATTGTGAGTAATGACTCAACTCTGAGGAGTGTGCACATTTGAATCAGATAAGCATCCACAATGTTGGATTCTTTCAAATTGTTTAAATGTGCCTTGGGTCATTTGTCTTTTTTTCACTTGTTTTAATTGCTGACATTTCCATTGCTAAGAATCTTCTTCGCATAAAGAATATACATTTGATGGCTTTCTAAGCTACCTTTAAATCTGTGACTTATTCCATTGGCAAACTTTTAAAACTGAGTGTATTGGACAAATCACACACACACACACACACAAAATGAAGAGCTGGTTACTTACACATCAGATATCTTGTGTGAGTGTCTCTTCTCTGCCCTCTTCTGCTCCACCACTTCCTTCTCCTTCTCCATCTCCTTTTTTTTTTTTTTCCTGAATACCTACTATCAAGGCTACACAAGGCCCTCTAATATCATATAGTTTAGTGGGAAGGAAACAACAAACACGAAAATATGTATAACTATTACAAAATTATAATAAGAGCTGTAAAATCGTACTGGGTACCATGAAAGAAAATAATGGCCGTGAGAAGATAGAGACAATGAGGAGGCATTACATTGCTTTAGAAATGGTGGTCACGGAAGGCTTTTTAGAGAAGGTGCCTTTGAAGACAAGCTGACTTTGGGAAAAATAGTCCAGGCAAAAGAACTAATATATGCATGAGGCCCTCAGAAGGAAAGAGAATAGGATGTTCCCAAAAGTGAGAGATTAGTGTAGCTGGAACCCAGTGAGATCCGAAAACCCAGAAACAAAACTGGAGAAGCAATTAGGGGGTTAGACCATGAGGGGGCTTGCGGGGATGAGAAGGGTTTACATTTTGTTCTAAGTACAGTGGGTAGTCTCTAAGAGGGGGACAAGTGGGGACTAACAGAAGATCCTATTTGCAGTTTTAAAAGAATCACTGGCTTGTGCTAGAGAATGGATGGGAGAAAGACGAGAGTAGAAGCAGAGAGGCCATTTAGGAATGAATTAGTACAGTCTAGGCAAGAGACAAGGGCTGCCTGACCTAGGGTGGTGGCAATGGAGACATCCAGCTCCATTTCAACCCTTAGTGTACCTGATTCTATCTTTATTTTCACAAAATGGGCTTATGCTCTGTCCCTCTTTTTGGCTCACAGTTCTTTATCAGTATAAAAGGCATAGTTTCTAATACAAGGACTTCACATTGTTTTCACTTGTTTCCAGGTGAACTTTTTTCTACCTCTCCTGAAAATGTCATGTTGATAAGGAGTGTGTATGAGGAATTTAAAAGGATGATAAAAAGGATAGCCAACATTTATCTTCCCTAAGTTGAAATTCGTCACATTGTTGTATATAGGGAGAGAATAATTGCTATTTTAGCTCATGAGAAAACATATTTATACACTCTTGTCCTGTGAACTAAATATCCATTTTATATAAATATACAAAATAGTTGCAAGTCAACAGTATAAACTTGATCCAAATTTAATAGTTAAGCTAAAACTTGAACTTATTTCCCAAATTTAAGATTTACTAAGCACTATTCCTCCTCCCTTGATGAAAATATCAGTGCTGATTATGTCCATGTAGTTCTCAACATTATGATAATGTGCATCTATGTTTCCCAATAAATTAGTTGAAGGAAGAAAATTAGCATACCTAGGCATTTATAATTCTTCATTGAATTGATGGCTCTTTGGTGACGTTAATTATAAGTGAAATTAATTCACACAATATGACAGACTAAATCTTTTCATTTCAGAATAAGGTCTATTGTTAATTAATTTATTTGTTGGTTATGAGGGGCTCAGCCTCATAGCCAAAATATTTTTTTTTATTAGGAAACGAGTAAAATAGATTCTTTACTCTAAATCATCTCTGCAGACAGGCCCAAATTATTCGGTAAGTCCTTAGAACTCAGTCGGGCATTTGCTGTCTTCTCTGATTCGGATCACTGGCAAACCTTCTTGGATAGTCAGCAATTTACAGTATGAATGAGTGGATATGTCAGCAGGAAAGAAAAATGTAGGTCAAGTGACAATAATTAGCTAACTTTTATAAAGAGGAGAAACTATGATTTTTCTAAGATGAAATAAAACAATTTTCTTTGGCTTTATTGAATAGCAGGGGAGTGGGACTGAAATCAGTGTGAGCTATAGGCCAGTCGATAGTCCCCCAGAACTCTACACATGGCTCAAATCCGTCCTATTAATCACCTCAGGGAGTAAATCCCTAATTCCAAATTAGATCTCCAAATCCCCTTCAATTCTTCAGCTTCTCCTAGCTGATCTGGGTAGCTATTTACCCCAGACTTCTCCTTCCATTTTTTTTTCATGTGGCCATTCTTGTGATGAATATTTAAACATCAGTGCAATGCTTACATAACCTTAAGTGCCCAGCTTCTCAGAGGGAGTTGAGTCAGCCAGGCAGAACATATCATGAGGGGGAGGAAGTGCTACCATGGTGATTTACCCAGAGGACTCACCCTACATGGATGTTGCATAAATTAAATTCCATTCATCATCCTGGGTGCCTTTGTCAAAGCTATCTTTCCCTTTTATATACAACAGCAGTGTAGTGGAGTACTAGAATACTAGGGAAAGCAGAAGAGAAGAAGCAATAGATGTACTTACAAAACGCATGCAGAAAATCATTTCCCTGTGGGAATAGTGAATAAAAGGTGATTGCAGCACACAGACCTGCTCCATAGTATAAGAAAACATTTGCAGGAGAGTGGATGAAAGATGGGATGAATGCAGATGGCATTATTAAACAGTGGCTCCTAGAATCAACATGCTCATTATACACAGTGTTTCCTCAGATGTCATCATGTGACAATTTTATACTCATCACTGTTCTCTTAACCACCACTTCATCCAACTTACTTAGTTCTCACAAGCTGTTCCATACAGCTTCTGTGTCCTGTGGCTCCATGACACATGGTCAATAGAACAGTGCACTCTTGCCATTATTACGTCAGTCACCAGGTAGCTACCCATAAAAGGAGTCAGGTGAGTAACTGTTGGCAACAATGTTAGAATGTCCTTGCTGTTTGCCAACCAGGAGATACTTCTGTGCGATTGATTTCCTTGGGTTTAGTATGGGTTTATTTGTGTATCTTCAAACTGCGTCACTAGAAACTGTGTGGACTCTGGATCTGTAAAAGATTAGTATTCCTGCCAGAGAAGCAATCAATAACAATGAGAAACTTCTGCTGCCTTACTTTAGAGGAGGCAATATCTTGTTTATTCAACATTATTTATGCTTCTCACTTCCTGAATATGTGATGTAAATAGTCAAATTGTTTTTTTTTAAAAAAAGCTCTAGATTAAATACCTGATTAGTGTACCCTAACTTTTAAAAGTTCCTTTTTTTTCCTCAGTAATTAGGCTCCATTAAATCATAATCTTGAATAAATCCTAATTATAACACATTTTATTACTAATTTTCTTATTTTTACCACTCAAAACAGATGAAAAATAAGATGTGAGTCAAAGGGAAAATTTCCTTTATATACCAATATTTTATACCAAAACAAATATTTTAACTAATGAAAGAAATATTTAAGTCCTGATGCAGAGTAACCATAATTCAGCATGAGTGATAAGAAGTATTTGCTTTTGCAGAAAATAGCATTGATAGGTGAACTCTTGTATTATGAGCAACAACTATAAGGTAATCTCTAATCATAAAGTACTGCCATCAAGAAGTTTGACACCTACAAACTTTTTTCTGAGATACAGAAAAACACTTCAAAACCAACATGCCCAAACAAAACTGAAGGTCTTCTCAAACCAATTCCTTCCCCTATATGATTTATCTCAGTAGTAGTACCAACATCTACCCGGGGCCACAAGCCATAAAACTAAGAGGCATTTTTGTCACCTCCCTGACCCTCAGCCCCCAAATCCTACCCAACACCAAACATATTGATTTTGTCTCCTAAAAATATTTGCAAATGTTTTACCTAAGACTGTGTGTGCTATGGTACATCTCTCGCATAAACAGTGCAAAATAGTCTCTTCACTGGTTTTCCTGAATCTTCCCTTTCCCACTTATAATCTATTCTCCACAATGCAGTCATGCCATCTTTTCAAAATATAAATCTCACACCATCCTTTAAGCCACTACCCACTGGCACTTGGGGCTCCAAGGCAAGAAGACAGGAACAACTGCTCAGAAGTCAGGACCTATGATCAAAGGTCAACAACAAGGTCAACCAAGGATGCACCTTCAAGCAAATCATGCACGTTCTCCCTATGCTCCACCATGCCAAGTTAACAGCATTTTCCAGAATATAGCGTACCATTGGTGGTTCTTTCCTTCTAAATGAATTTTTACACTTTACCCAATAAAGTCATACTTTTCCTTTGAGACTCTGTTCGACTCCTCCTGCCTCATTTGGCCTTCTCTGGCTGTACCGAGGCTGGGTTACTTGATCTTTAGTGCTAGGACTTTTAAGTTCCTAGGTCAGGACTTCTGTGTTCATGCTATTAGTGCCTTTTCTTTTTCCCCAAACTATTCAATATTGTTTAAAAATATGTCTACAGTCACCACTATACATGTAACTCTAGCCTATGAAAGGCATATAACCTGAGTTTGGTTAAAAAAAAAATTAGTTGATGTTCTTTATCTTCTCTAGGAAAAAAAGGAACCAATGGAGTTTTATCATCATTGTTTTTGCTTTGGTTTATATTGGGGGGTTTTAATCTTCAGTGTGTAGCACAATGTCCGGCACATATTACGTACCATGTAAATGTTTTTTGAGTAGATAAATAAATCCCTGGAAAACCCTTCACATTATTTCCACCAGGCAAACTCCAATTCATGCTTCCTTCTTTAAAGGTGTATTTCTCAGCTCCTGCAGACAACTTTGACAACCCTCCCTTATTCTCCCAGAGCAAATGTGCATATCCTTATGAGAGCCCTTAACTGAATTTTAAAATTTTGTTTGACACCTGGGTTTTTTTTTTTCACTAGAGTATGAGCTCTTGATATTAGGTGTCTATCTGACCCAGCATAACAAACAAATGAAGGCAGGAAGCGCTACAATGATGTATGACACTGAGAATACACAATAAAGGCGTACAATTTTTAAATTTAAGGATGGAAGGTTAGGCTTTTGGAGAAAATGGTTCTGGAGTTGAAAGATGAACAAGATGAATAAAATGAAAGTTCAGGGTCATATAAGGAATAGGGACAAGAAAGGGCAATCCAACTAGAGGACAGCATAACATAGCAGGGTATAACTGTGCATGTGCAGGCGGGTGGGGCGGGGGGAGGCGGTGAGGGAAGCGGCCGGACCGCAGGAGAATGGAGGGTTTGGAGATGATGCAGGGATAGCGCAGGAAAGGAGCGTGAACGCAGGTTATGAAAAGCTAAAGCCATGCTGGGATTCGCCACGCATAGAATGTGAATGTGGTTACTGAACATGGTGCTGCAGAATGTCAGAATATGATAAGAGCACAAAGTAATTACTAGATTTGGTGACTATCAAGTGGGAGCTTTTAGAAGAGTGTTTTTGGTGGATATTGGAGGCGAGGGCTAGGAATTTAGGAGTTTCACAATGAGTGGAAAGAAAAACAAGAGCAAAAAAGTAGATCATTCTCAGAATTTTAATATTGAAAGAAAACAAAAAGACAAGAATTCAAAGGTGATGAAAGGAGATTGAATAGTTGAGTAGGCCCCCCCCCAAAAAAAAGGAGGCTAATAAATGGAGGCAAAAGCAAGACACAGATGAAAAAGATAGTACAGGTGGAAGGTCAAACCTTTGAAAGGAAATGGGACACTGCTCCCTTAAGGATAAAATTTATAACCTTAAAGGAACCTGCATGTAATGCTTCATTAGGATCTCTCTATTAGAATGCATGTGGTAAGAGTAAATTTAGCATCAAAAAGCATTTAATTATATTTTCTTTACCACTTAAATGGATAAAGACTATATTATTCTAGAAGGAAAAAGGGATGACCTTTAAATTACATAATTTTAAAAGAGAAAAGATGGTCTCTAAATTTTCTTGTAACTCTGAATTTCTTTGTCTCTAGTCTCTTCTGAATCACTGCTGTGGACCAATTTCAGGGTCACAGGTGACAGCCACATCATTCCCTCTCATCTGCTCGAGTGGCCCATGCTGGTGGATGGTGCAGGGTTTACATCTCTAAAAATGTCTTCCGTGGAGAAAAAAATATCACAGGCACATAGTTGCAAATAGAAATTGATTTCTTGCTATTGAATATGTTTCATTCTCCAAATTCAATGCTGGGTATTCTATGTTTTGAACATTATTAAATGAACTTGCCAAACTTTAATTTAAACTTGATTTCAAGTCAAGGCCTATTTCTTGTTCCTTTAAGGAATCAGCAAAATGATGTGTGCCACACACAGATCATTCAGTACTCTTCATGTCCTGTTGCATACAATACAAAAAAATAGAACCCTCATAGAATTTACTGCAAAACATCAAGCTAATTTATCTTAGCATAGTGACAAAAAAAATTTTTAAGTTCTTGGAAAACTGAAGCACTTCCTTTGCAGAATCAGCTGAATAACTGCTGGGTATGCTAACACCTTCAATTAAAGGAAAATTTCAATAAGTCCTTATAACTGCACCATGATAATCACTGAGTAATATTTTTTTCCTGTTACTTTCCAAAATACATTTAACATTATTATCTATTTAAAAATTATCTAAAATTATATGTAGTGAGTTTTAATATAGCTTAATTTGGATTATTCTCTAGCTGTAGCTTTTCCTCATCTTAAATCATCTAACCTCCAACCTCTGACTCATTTTTTGTTTATGGCTATAGATAGAGACACAGTGTATTAATGATTCACCCCATATGTTTGGTAAGGTGAGTTCAATCAGTCTTTGGCAGAAGTCTTAAAAAAAAAAAAAAAAACCCAACTCTGCACCATGCAAGAAAAATTAGATTGACCTAATTGTTTTCTGGAACATGGGATCTTCACAGCCATATTTTCAATGTCTCTTTTTAAATGTTCATGTTCTCCTGACTCTACCTTCTAGTGTTTTAAAGAAGATACATTAGAAAAAAAGGAGGGGATTTAATGCTTTTTGTACAGTGTTGGCCTTGCATTCTTTAATACCACTGTGCCCATCTTTTCCTCTCATCTTGATTGATTCGAGCTTGAGGGGTTAGTGTAAGCTTGTGGCAGTGATAAAGCATGTTGACATATCTCTTCTATATCATTCCAAAAAGCTTCCAACAACAATCTACTTACTGCCCCATTCTACCAGCTTCTGTTATTTGCAGAAGACATTGCCAGGATTGGCTCCCAAGAAATCCTGAAAGTCAGATAACTCTCTTTTTGTTTTAAAGTTTATTTTATTATCATTCAAGAAAGAGGGGAAAAGAGAGAGAAAGAAACATTGACATGAGAGAGAAACACCAATTGCCTGCCTCCTGCATACGCCTCAACGGGGGATCAAACTGGCAACGTGGGCACGTGCCCTGATGGGGAATTGAACCAGAGACCCTTCAGCTATGGGAACAATGCTCCAAACAATTGAGCCACACTGGCTAGGGCCAGATAACTCTCTGAATGAACAATGGATTAAGAGGGAAAAGGACTGATGACTCAATAAAAGAATAATCCACATCATCCTCATAAGCAGTTACCTAATCAAGTTTCTAAATAGCATATAAACAAACTGTTTAAGTAAAATAAAAGAGAAATGACTTTTTCATAAATTGTGAAAAGAAATCCAATTGCTAAGTATAAAAATGTTTTTTTGACTTATAGCATATTTGAAAGAGAATGCATACTAAGTCTCCAATAGAGTGGAAAAATATTTCAAGTAGCTCAAAAATTACTTTACTGTGTGTAAATTGAGTGAAGTATAACAGGATGCTACATTAACAAGGAATCCACTTTAGAAATTAAATTAATCTGGTAAGCTACCAGCTATTGTCTTTATTGGCTGGCTTAGTATACACATGTGCAATATAGAATAAAGCTTTACTGCCATCTAATATCCCAATAAGGTAAGTTTGCATTCATTTCTGTAGAAGGAAAGGTGATATAAATGCTCATCTCTATGAGATACAGCATAAAAATACAAAAGGGATACAAAATATCTAATCCAAGAAATAGATAGGAATAAGAATATATTCTACTGTGAATTAGGGCCTTAACAGATTCCATATGTATCAGTCATTTAACACTTACCAGAAACAAGTAAGTCCCATTTATGCTCATTTCCATTCATGAGTTAAACTTCTCCCTTCATGTAAGATTTGAAACAAATATCTCAGTGATTTTTCTGTTTTGGCAGACAATGAAGCCAAATGTATGTTTTTTCTTCTTTTGTAATTACATTAATTTGAGAGGGCATGTTTAAGTCAATTAGATGTGTAGTTTAAAATGAAGAATAAAAAATAAAAATAAAAATAATAATTTTTTTAAAAATGAAGAATAAAAGCATTTTCACTTTTTCTCCTCTCAGAGAATCACCCCAGAAGAATGAAAACAAGAACACAAAATGAATTCCATCTTTAACAACTCAAAGGAAACATGTAATACAAACTATTTATACAAACATGGAAATTGATGAAAAGTGCTCAGTGGCTTAGCAAGAAGTGAAGAGTCAAAGCTACATGACTACAAAAGATGGAAACCGAGGAAAATCTAGGTGGCTGTCTCTGCAGAACCTCAAAATAACAATGCATGTAACAATGCAGAATAGCTCAAAAATCATCAGACACTACAGGAAGCAAGAATAAGCACATGGTCCAAGAAGGTGATTTTCCAAAAGTCTGGACATGAAGCAATTAGATCTTCAGCCAAAAAAAGTAAAATTTCTAGAATAAAAGCAAGAAACTAAAGTTTTGCTCTGTGGACAAGAAGTAGCCCCAAGTTCCGGGCATAGAGAAAGGGCAGCGTGAGATGTCACATAGAAAACAGGTGAGTAAGTCTGCATACTGAACTATTGCATCACTCTCCCAACCCTCCCCACATGGCTCCTGAAAGGCAGCAGCTACGCCAAGGTCCCCAGGCAGATGACTGCAGGATCCTTTTCTAGAAAAAATAAAAAGAAAGACCTATAGCTTCTAACATTTGGGATCCCCTAATAATAACGAAGCTAACTAGCCATACTGGCTTTCCTAGAATGAAGGCTACCAGTGTACAAGCCTATCCCTACCCAAAGATCTTCCAACCAGCTTTTTAGCTCTTTGCTCAAATGAATGGACAGCCAAGTATTACTGAATATTTGAGGGAGGAATCCAACATAAAATACAGAGAGGAAAGTAAATGAGAAATAAAGTATCTAGGCGGAAACAGAGACGATGAAGATAATAGACAATGAAGGTAACATCATCATAAAATTGTGATAGAAATAAAAGAAGGTATCATATCAATGAAAAAGAAACTGGGCATGATTTCAAAAGAAAAAAGGTAAACTTTGAAATAGAGCTCTGGAAATTTTAAGGTAAGATTTCTGCAATACAAAAATCAAGAAGATTTAGATAATAATGTCCTGGAAATATCATAAGTAGAAAAAAACTAATTACATAGCTAACAGAAGAAAAATATAAGAATAATGAGAATTAATCTAGGACATATTTCATACACATAATAGGATCACTCAAGGAAAAAAATAGATAAAATGTTGGTTAGAAGAAAATCATCAAAAAATAACACAAGAAAGTTTTTCATAACCACAGTACTTGAATCTCCAGAATGAAAATGTTTGAGTGCCCAGTGTAGCCAATGGAACAAAATTAACAAGAAAAACTATTTTGATTGATTCTTCAATTAATATAAAATACCTAGGTTTTGGCATTTTATTTTTGCTTTATTTTTTATTTTTGTTATTTTATACTTTCGTGGTGTTTCCTGGATAATTAAATGAGAAATTGAGTCAAATATACCAGGATACTACTACATTGACAGGAAAAAAAAATTCATTGTGGAGGGTATATAGCATACAATGTATTACTCAATTGCACATTTTTGTATTATTTTATGACTATTAAACCTGTTTCTCAAAAGAGAAGGGCTAGCTCATATGTATACTGTCAAATGATTTTTAATTAGAGCCCAAACTAACAATGGGAAAAGGAAAGTTACCATGTGCAAAAATTATTTCAAGAGGGTTCATAGACCCATATGTAAAAGCTAAGACTAAAACACTTCTAGACAATACAGGAGGAGATCTTTCAACCTTGAAGTAAGCAAAGATGTCTTAGATAAGACAGAGAAAGCACTAGCTATAAAATTAAGAAATTGATAAATCTTACTTATCAAAATTAAAAGCTTCTTTTCCTAAAAAAGATAAATTTTACCAAGAAAATAAATAGGCATGCCACAGATTGGGAGAAAGTGTTCACAACTCATATAAGTAACAAAATATTTGACTTCAGAATATATAAACAACTTCTACAATTCAATAAAAAAGTTAGACGACCCAATCAAAAATAGGCAAAAGACACTTCATAAAGGATATACAAATGTTCAATAGGCACATTAAAAAGTGTCCAACATTATTAGTCATCAGAGAAATGTAAATTAAAACCATATGACAATGACAAACCACTGATAAATGGCTAAAATGAAAAAAGATGGAACACACATATTGATGGTGTGGAGCAACTACCACCCTCATACACTGCTAGTGGAAGTTTACATGGTGCAATCACACATCCACCCTATGACACAACAACATCACTCACAGGTATTTATCCAAGAGAAATGAAAACATATGTCTTCAAAAAGCCTCTATAAGAATGTTTACAGCAGTTTTAGTCATAATAGCCAAAAACTGGAAAGAGTTCAGTGTCCACCAGCAGGAGAAGAGAGAAACAAAATGTGTTCTCAGCAATAAAAAGGAACAAAAAAGAACTTCAAAGACACTATGCTGAGGAAAATTAGCCAGACACAAAAGGTGTGGGCTATAGGATTCTGTTTAATAAAGTATTAGATTAGGTAAAACTAATCAATTAGTAATTGCTTAGTGGGTATTAAATGGGAAGGGGCACAAGTACACCTTCTGTGGTAATGGAAATGTTCTATGTCTTGGCAAGGGTATGCGTTACACAGGCATATTCATTTTTCAATACTGACTGAGCATACATTTAAGATTTGTGCATTTCACTCTATGCTTGATAGTATTTCAATAAATGTATCATGTGGAAAAATAGAAGGATTCTATGTTAGATATATAAGACATTTTCTCAGTGATTATCAGAGCATTGGATAACATAAGTATTATAGACCAAATGACACATTATAAAAACTCAGCCCAAGTAGATTTTAATATTGTTACATGAGAAGTTCCAGTTTCATGATGTCCTCACCACTGTTTATGAAAAGTTCTGTTGTAGATAGAAGTTAACCTGAAAACCACTCCCACCAAAAGAGTATACATATAACAAACTGCCCTAAGTTAATTTGTTTACATCCTTTAGGGTTTTGGGGGGGTTGTGGGGTACATATGAGTAATCTCCATTGGTTAGAAGTTATTGAGCGCTCTGTGTTGGGCCTCTGGGAGGTATGTTATAATGAAAACAGGTCTTAGGCTGAATTGAATAACCCATACCAACATTTATTAGCAAGCAACCATGAACAGAACCTTACAAACTGTTCTCTATGTTCAACAAAGTCCCAGTCCTCTCCTTTTTGGTACTTTGACAATAAACACCCTGCATAGGGGTTTAATTAGAAAGAGGTGGATGGAGTCAGCTAATATTCTAGTTGGATGAGGTAACAGAACCCTCCAAAGATCTTGAGATATAAGGTTGATGGAGTTTCGTATCAGGGCAGAGGTAGCTCAGGCCACTAGACTCTTATGTCCTGTGTGAGCAAGGCTGAGGTGGCCACATCAAAGCCCTAGCTAATTGACAAGTCTTAAATATCATTCATTTTGTCGATCAAAAATAAGCAATAACTTCATTTATACTAATTTATAAATACTACAGAGCTGACCTCAGGTAAAAATAGTTGTAGTTTAGCAGCCCTGTGAGTATGGCGGTCTAGTTAGAGCAGCGGTTCTCAGCTGTGGCTACACAGCAGATTCTGTGTGGTCAGAATCACCTCCAGAGATTTTTTCAGTCTCAATACCCAGTTCACACCCCAGATCAGTAAACTGAGAGCTTGTTGGGGTACATCCAGTCTTCAGTATTTTCCAGTTTATAGACAAAGTTGACAAACTTTCTGGATTAGAAATTTACAATCTAGCCTAATTGCAATGTATACTCCTTAGGAGGTTTAAATGCTAGTCAACAACCTTGAAAGATAGATAACATACATTATGGGTCACACTATTTATATGTAAATATGTTTTAGTAAGTTTTACAATACAAGAGTATAAAACACATCCATTTCCTCAATAATAAGATAGACACAACAAAACTAGAGATATCAACTAGATCAGGGCTGTAATACTCTCCACACCCAGGGAAAGAACTTGGCCACTTTTTTTATTTCTGGATATGCATTTATATTAGACAATTAAGCCCTTGTGTTGAAAAATTAATCTTTAATCAATTACATCCTGAAAATTGTCTGTAATAGTAATATGTACCTGAGTCAAAGAAGTAACTATTTCAGCCAGATCATGTTAAAGCAAAAGCAGCAATGTACAAATAGAATAGGATAAGCAAAACCTGGGTGACAAAAGGAGAAAATCTGAAACAGAGTAGATTTGATAATTCCCTTAGCCCAGCCAGTCAAAGATTTTACTAGTTCCCAGTGATGAAAAATTGGAAGATATCTTCACAATGCTATTGCAATTTATCTGTATTTCTGATACATAAATTCATGCGAATTGCTGAATAAACTATATTTTGTTATGATTGTTGAGAGTGGGACACTCTTTTTTGATCTTTTCTATTTTTATAAAGCCTGTTACCTCACAAATTTTGTCCAATCCCAAAAAGTTCCCTTTCTGAAAAGATTCTCCCTTAAAGAATGTGACCCCAGACATCAACACCCTTTCAGTGACACTTCTAATTCTTATCAAAGTGGTGTTCTCTCTGATCGCAGTCGTTTCTAGTAAATTTACTTTAACAGGTTATCTGGAGATATTTTGGTGAGATCAAAATATCTGTTTTTGGAATGGTATATATTACATGAGTTTAATAGTGTATATTGATAATTTAAGTAGAAACAAATTTAGCAATATAAAATTCCAATCGAATACTGCACCATCCCATTTGTTAATTGGAAATATCTGAGAGGGCTTGAGGAACTACCAAAACCCAGCCTACCCAAATAAAGTTCCTTCATAAGGGTCAGGTCACCTATAAAGTACTAGAGATTTATTCCATTGAGTCTTACATACAAATGCTATATTCGGTCTCAGTGCTTTGGTCCATTACTTCCTTTGCCTGAAATGTTCTTGCAATCTTTCCAAATGTGGGTTTGATGATATTGCTGTGGAGCTTTTGATGAACCCCCTCATCCTTCCCTTTATATTTAATTCCTCTCTCCTCTCAGTTCTGTCTTTTTTGTTTAACATACAGTATTTGTTTTCATTTATTTCTCCACCCACAATATTTTTACGTACGTGAGGGCAGAATCCATGGTGTACACATACATTTGTTTCCTAAGACTTCACCATCTCAGAGCCTCAATTCTTAAAATGTAATATATTTTATTGAATTATTTAACCAGACTTTTGGTCCTGTGGTTATTTTATTTAATTGCAAACTCTACTTATAAATCCTTTTAACTAATGATACCTGAGTCATATATTACTTTTCCATGAGAAAAAGATCCACTAAGAAGGAGATACACTGCTATCAGTTGGTTGGGACAGAAATTCCAGCTAGAACAAGAGCACTAAAATAGAAACTAAAAAGGTGCCAAAGGCAAGAGTCGACTATCTGGGGTCATAAGAATTTTATAGAGGTTTTATAGTTTTTGAATATTTTCTAGGGAAGTCTAAAGTGCTTAGTATACTAGTTCAGAATAACTCATTTTTGTATGCTAAGCATTTTAGTTTTAAAAACTGCTATAGAAGATTTTTTATCAGGTTCAAAAGGGTGAGGTTGTGTGTATGTGTGTGCATGTGGGCCCGTGTGTGTGTGTGTGTGTGCATTCTTGCAGAAAATAAACTCTATATTACCTTAAGTCACATCCTATATTGTTATTGTTCTGAAATTTTTCCAGGGACATAGTCTAGCCAATATATCCCTTATGTTAAAAAATAGTGAATTTTTTAAATGTAGCATTCTTCACTGAAAGGAGCAACTTGTTTTCTACTTTGTAAGGGTCTGAAAAGTTAAATGACATATTCAGGTCACTAAGAAAATGAATGTCAGGATTGAAACACATCAGGATTTATCTAAGAAGCCTTCCTTCACCTGCAACAAGTGAGTGGTTACACATCATAGAAAGAAGGCATTACAGCTTTAGGATCCAGAATCCTGGCATCAAATTAGAAATTCACATCTTATCTGGGCAACCATAGGTCATTATTTCATGTCTCTGGGTCTCAGTCTCTTCTTTTATTAAATGGGGGATAATAGTATTTCTTTTGGTGAATTTTTCTGAGGATTGCATGAGTTATGTGAAAAAGTATATACAAGGCAATAAAAAGGTTTTTGTTGAATTGGAAATGTATTCATAGTGACTCTATGGGTCAGTTAAGTTAATAAGATAATTTCACCCACCCAGATTATCACTTTATATATGAGATCATAGTTCTGGATTCAGAACCATAAATTCAAAGACAAACTCTTTGTGACCGTAATAATTTAGGCAATGTGAAATTTGCTAGGATACGGCAGCCAATGAGCCACCCCGAGCATGAGACCACAGAGGTGCTCCAATACCCACAGCTGGTCCAGATATCTGTTTTATGTCTCCCCTGAAAGAAGGCAAAGTGTTTTTCTCTATCTAGTTCTCACAAACTAAGTGGACAGAAATGTTAGCCGTGTGACTTAAATGAGCGTCACATGAACAAGTTCTCTACTCAGTACTTTGGAAATGTCGCCAAATGAACAGTTGCATTTAGAAAGGGCATAAAACTGAACAAGATAATGGTACAATGGTTGCCTGGTACACAATTGGGGACATTACCTTTGCAGCTGGAAAATATAACAGGGATGCAGTAAATTTGGTTACTGCCTGCACAGAAATTACTCAGAGCATGACACCTCTGCTTTAAGTTGAAAATTGGTTCTCCCAAACCAGACCAAATAAACCTACACAAAGCGTACAGTGGGTTGTTTTCCTGTTGTTAGGCAGTTAGAAGTTTGGCTTAAACGGTACACTTGGTCATCCACACTTGACACATTCTCTGTTGCCATAAGTGCAGTTGATAAACAGTTAAAAACTCTCACAGATAATACTTCCAGAACTCCCTTCTGTTTCTATCTTGTTACCCATGGAAATATTCCAAGCAAAACAAACAGTAAGAACTGTAAGACACCCTCTGTGGAGCTCTTAACTCTTATACACCTGATTAAATTCACATCTAATTGCCATTTGCCTGCCCAAAGTGCTTAAAACTTAGTGTGCTCATTGCATTGTATTCTCCATATGGCATTATAACAACCGTCACCTACTCTGACTAGCTACCTAGTTAGATGACAATTAATTGTATGCATTTCTACCCCGACCCTAGCTCTTGGAGGGTGGGTACAGTACAATATCAGAATCATTTTTGTATCACCGACGCCTAAAACAGGACTTGGCATCTAATAGGACCACAATAAATTTTTGTTGAGTACCTGAAGAATGCTTCATTATAGCATCTTCTGTCCTATTGAACCCATGCATTTGCTTGCAGAAAAGCTCCTGCCTTCATGTCTTAACAGTATCTAGTAATACCTAGATTCTGAATCAACCAAACTCTGAATTAATTATCACACATCATTTATATTCGCCGAACTCCCAATCTACTTTCTCAATTTCAAAAAATATTGATCAACTCTCTGAAAATACCATGCAACATTTTATGAAAGTTGAAAATTTCACACTGCTATCTGCAATAGTACTCTCCCATAGAAATATGAGAGCCACAAATGAAAGCAAATGTATACTCTCAATTTTTCTAGTAGCTATATTTAAAAAGTAAATAGGAACAGGTAAAATTAATTTAAATAATATATTTTTACACTATGTATCAAAAACATTATCATGTCAACATGTGTTAATATGTTAATATAAAAATTACTCAGATATTTTACAATCTTTTTTTTTCTTATCAAGGCTTCAAAATCTGAAGTGTATTTTAGGCTTACAGTACATTCAGTTTGGACTGGCCACACTGCAACTGCTCGATGGCCATGGTATGTGGCTAGTGGTTTCCACCATAATGAACAGCAGAGACCTACAAAATCACCTTTTCATAAAAGAGAGGCATACATAAAACTCTGATACAAAATAGACTTGAATGAATACAACATTAAGTTAAATCAATAAGCATAGGGCCTGAGGGAGGCCTCAATTTAAAAGAGGAATAGAAGTGGGCTCCTTTGGACCTACTCTCTCTTCCCGTAACTAAACCACACATCCTCTCATCTTCCCAGTCACTCCCTCCTTTATCCAATGATTGTGCATCTGTGAAAGCAGTGATATGTTTTATAGAACTACATATAAGTAGATAACGTTATTTATGTGAAAATGAGGCCATGTGTAAATGACTGTGAGTCTGTGCAGCTTGTATAAATACTGTGATTGGAATATATGGGAAGGGCAAATGCAAAGTAAAAAGAAGGGGCTGTGATTGGCAGAGTATATAATAATGTGCTCTTTTCCCATTTGAGTACCAAAGTGTAAATGCAGGCAATGAGTAAGACAAACCTAATTACTAATAAAAGGAAAGCCAACTTTCTGCTTTTCTCCTTCACAGGAAAAATAATTAGTAGAAATCAATGATAATGTTTTCATAGCGCCTATTATACCAAAGATGTCTCCATTTTTTACTATCAGGAATAGAAATAAGTTTAGAACTACAAGGACTCATGAAAATACTCCCAACATTTGGCAGAGGGGTCTCTAATGTTATTATATTCCTTCCAGCACACACTAGTGAGAGTTGATACAAACAAACAGGGTGTCAGTGTAAGTATCAGGTATAAATTAAGTGAAAAAGACTGGGAAAATGCATCAAAACAACACTGATCATACATGTAAATCATTAGCCTGGAAAGAATTTACTCACAACACACTGTTTTGGAGACTGGGGATTCAATTTGATTGAGAAGATGGGAACGGAATTTGGAAGGAAGAACCCAAGTGAATTATCCTATACAGACAAGAGGGTGATAACTCTGCAATGAACATAGAAGTGCACATATTCTTTTGAATTAGTGTTTTGGGTTCCTTCGGATATATTCCCAAAAGTGGGATCACAGGGTCATAAGGCAGTTCCAGTTTTAATTTTTTGAGGTGACTCCATACTGTTTTCCATAGAGACCGCACTAGACTGCATTGCCACCAACAGTACACAAGGGTTGCCCTTTCTTCACATCCTCACCAGCACTCGTTGTTTGTTGATTTATTGATGAAAGCCATTCTGACATATGTGAGGTAATATTTCATTGTGGTTTTAATTTGCATTTCTTTGATGATTAGTGATGTTGAGCATTTTTTCATATGTCTATAGGCCATCTGAATGTCCTCTTTGGAGAAACGTTTATTCAAGTCTTTTACCCAATTTTTAATGGGATCGTTTTGGTTTTTTGGTGTTGAGTTTTATACATTTTGGATATTAATCCCTTATCAGATGTATGGACTTTACATTTATTCTTGTTGTATTACAAAGTACTGATACCTGACTAATAAGAATTTTGAATTCTTATTTTACTGTTTTTAATATTGGCTATTCTTCTAAATTTCTGGCAATATTTTTTATTTTACAAGTCAAATATTAAAATATAAACAGGTTAGGGTAAAGAGAAAAATGTTGTGACAAAATTTAATATATGAAATAAAAATGTTTATTCTCATTTAAATTATGTATCAAAAACTAAAATTAAAGGTACTTCATGATGTGAATTTTGAAGTGAATTTGTTTCCTGCATATAAGAAGATATAAGTATAACAGGGTTAAAGATATTAACAACTGTCAAGCTGAGAAAATTTATTTTTTTCAAAAAACTTACTATTATTGATTACAGAAAACCTGAAAGACAAAGAGTTTGCTGACACCCTTATGGAAAGCATTTATTGTGCCATGTAAAAAAGTTTAAGATGCATTAATCTATAAATGTTTTAATCTAACAGGCTTACTTAGATTTTTGCTTACATAGATGCCCAGACTAATGAAAAATATGCAACTAAGTTCAATATTAGTCCATTTCAATTGGTCTTACGATTTTAAAATCATGACTTTTAGTCACCTCTCTCAATTCAGTGATTTCAATAAGCCTTCAAAACAATGATACAAAAATCAAGCAGTAAAATAAAACCAATATGCTTCAGCATTTTAATGTGTATTTGGTTGTTTTGCAGATAAATATGTGTATGCACTTTCTTGAGCGAGATATATAGAACTGCTTAACTGTAATGCTTTTAACAGTAATCCATGACCTAATTATTGCTATAAATTCATTACAAAAGCCTTTCCCTTTTCCACACCAAGCTAAAATGTAAACCTTGCATCATTACAAATTCTAACTGCAGCCAAATACATCCAATTATAATCAGTTGCAGTAAACTCTCACTTTGCGTTAGACATAATTAACCATGTGATAATCAGTATAATAACATTTAATGTGCTGTGATAGCATTTCTAAACTACTCATGAGAATTCCAGAAAACAGAATATACTTTGATTCTAACCATAAATTTTTTTAACCGTTTCATGGTTGAAATTTTATGCCTGTGCTTTATTAGAGAAATTTTATTATACCCACTCATAAATTAAAAATTGATTGGATATGCTTAGGGACATCGTCACATATATTATAATTTAAAATTCCCTATTTTCATCAAAGCATTATCTACTTAAAAATTAATAGTAAATTACATCCTTATAAATATAGCCATTTTCTAAATTTTTAAGCATTCCCACAGTGGTCAAGATTTTTCTTGGTACATTAGAGAGCATAGGTTAATTAATAATAATCTTTAATTGATGCATTTGCACTGCAATATAGATTTTTCACCTGGTTTATTTCAATAATAATAATAATAGGAAAAAGTATTGTAGAAGGAGGAGGAAACGGAGGTGGAAGATCTATGTTCTTTCCTCATGAGGAATGAAATACTGGGTAAAGTAACCGAGGTTGTAGAGCCTTGCTTTTCATCACTTTGAACATTTCATGCCACTCCCTTCTGTCCCAAAATGTTTCTGTTGAGGAATCAGATGACAGTCTAATTAGTACTCCCTTGTATGTAACTACCTGTTTTTCTCTTGTGGCTTTTAGGATTCTCTCTTTGTCTTTAAGCCTTGGCATTTTAATTATGACATGTCTCAATGTAGACCTCTTTGGTACCAACTTGTTTGAGATTCTCTGAGCGTCGTGGACTTGCATGTCTTCTTCCTTCACCAGATTAGGGAAGTTTTTAGTTATTATTTTTTCAAATAGGTTCTTGATCCCTTGTTCACTCTCTTCTCCTTCTGGTAGTCCCATAATGTGGATGTTGTTACACTTTATGTTATCCAAAATATTTCTTAAGCTCTCCTCATTTCTTTTAATTTTTCTTTCTTTTTTTTTTTTTTTTTTTTACTGATCTGCTTGGGTGTTTTTTCTTACCTTGTATTCCAAATCACTGATTCAATCCTCTGCTTCATCTAACTTACTGTTTATTCCTTCCTGTATATTATGTACTTTAGATATTGCATTCTTTATTTATTTCTTTTTATCTTTGGTGTATTTTTTTTTACATTTCCTTTTAGTCCCCTTATATACCCCACACTCCAGCAGCCACCACACTGTTGTCCATGTCCATAAGTTCTTTTACTTTTTTGTTCAATCCCACCACCCCAAAAACTCCCCCCACCATGTTTCTGACTGTCCTTTTTTATGGTTTCTACATCTTTTTTCATGCTGTTGAGTATCCTTATAATCATTACTTAAATACTTTATCTAATAAATTGCTTGCCTCCATTTCATCTAGCTCTTCTTCTGGAGAATTCTCTTGTTCTTTCATTTGGGGTCTGCTTTTTTTGTCTTCCTATTTTGACCGCTTCTTTGTTTCTATGTATTAGATAGATCTACAAATACTCTGGTGTAGATCTTTGTCAGACACTGTTTGTGACTGGCCCTGCTATACCTGTTTAGAGCTCTACCTGTTATCAGCAATCCACAGCATGTGGCTTCCTCTGCTCAGCTTGTTTGTGTGCAGAAAGAACCAGACTGCACACCTAGGCTGGCTTTTATCAGCACCAGGCCCTGGGGAGGGTCAGCTGAACTATCATAGAGCTCCCAGAGAGCTGTCTTACTTGTTCAACTAATCAGTGATATAGCCTTAAGATGTAATCAGCAGCCCAGCTTAAGCTCCACGGAGTGGGGCAGAGTAATGGGGACATTCTCAAAGATGGAGAGCAGGATGACAGTTAGTGGGGAGGGGGTTAGGGAGAGGAGAGACTAAGCAGAAAGGACAAAGGATTCATGGACATGGACAACAGTGTGGTGATAGCTGGGGGGAGGAGGGTATAAGGAGACTAAATGGTAATGGCAAAAAATTCAACAAAGATTAAATTTTTAAAAGATTTTTAAAAGGAATGAAATGCATGTCTATTCCATATATTTAATTTTTCCATGGAAGAATATTTTATTCTAGCACATAAAATTTCTTTATTATCACCAACATTGTCCTTTTTATTTCTATCACAGCAAGTTCAATTAAGAATAATATCAAATAGTGTGTCTGAATTTCACACTTATTGTTTAATCTTGACTAATTTCACTCATGGCATTAAATAACAAAATAATAATAGTACCTATTGCAATTCTATGTTTCTATGTTACCCTAAAATAAACCCCATGGAATTCCTAAAAGTAAGTGGCTGCACTTAATTTTATTTGGCTCTGTAATAGTGTTTTAAAGGTGGGTTCTAAGCTAGGACTCAGAATTTTCCTCTGGGTAGAAGCTATTACAATAATGTTTGCTCTAGTGAGCTTTAACCTATATATTCATTACAAACATGATTATATGTTACGTTTCATTATTTATCTCTGTTTTCCCTCTTTGTCCCACAAAACTTTTGGCTGGTAGTCTCTCTGGTCAGTTTAATATTCCCATCCCTAAAGGCTACTTTTAGTTCATCGGAGTTGCTAAGTGAGAGACCTCTCATATTATCTAATCGATCACTTTGGGTTCAATAACCCAAACTGGTAAAGAAGATACTCTTCGGATAATTTCCACTGCATGTTTGCAATATTCAAAAAGAAATTTACAGGGAATTAGGAGATTCACTTCACCCAAGACAAAAGCTAGTCTTTTATAACCCAACCTCAGAAGTGACATCCCATTACTTCTGCCATATTTATTAATTATTCTGCCATATTCTATTTATTTGAAGCAAGTCAGTAAGTCCAACCCATATTCATAGGAAGGGGATTACTCAAGAGCAGCAATATCAAAAGGGAGGGATCCATGAGGACCAGCTCAGAGGCTGCCCACCACTCCACATTTTGGAGCTGAACCTTTTGGGGATCCATGTGTAGGCTCTTGTCTACCTATCTTCTGACTATGATGCTGCCTCTGGACAATAGCAGAGGTGTGGCAGGGGTGGCAGTAGGAGCAAATGTTCTTAACCCTGTACTTATCAACTGCTGGCACACAGGATGGTCACCCTACTCCTCCCACAGGTTTGTTATTCTCCTGCAGATATCTGCATGTATCTCCTCTGAGGGATTTCAAGACCTTTTCTCTGAAACATTTAAACATGCTTTTTCAATTACTGTCCTAGTCTCTGGTCAATGTGGTAAATGCCATGCTCTCCCGAATCAGCCTTAAGCCTTGCAGGATGAGGGACGGAGTTTGCCTGTGTGAATAGAAGCACGCCTCTCACTGTACTTGCAGGCCCCTTTTCTCTCCTCCCCCTTTCTGGTAGCACATGAAAGGCAGTGGAGTCATCACTGTTAAAAGAAATCACATTCTATAGTGAGAACACTTGAAATCTCTCTTAGCAAATTGCCAGTGTACAATACAGTTTTCTTAACTATAGTCACCATGCTGTACTTTAGGCCTCCAGAAAGTATTCATCTTATAACTGAAAGTTTGTACTCCTTGACCAACATCCCCCCCATTTCTCCCAAACCTCCAGTCCCTTGGAGGTGCAGTAGGCTTAACAATATACCTCAAAAATTTATGTCTACCTAGAAATTCAGAATGCAACTGCATTTGAAAGTAGGGTCTTTAGGGATGTAATTAGTTAAGTCAAAATAAGATCACACCAGATTGGATATAAGGGGGGCTACATGCAATGAATGACTGGTGTTTTTTTAAGAGGAGGGGAAGATACACTGAGAGGCACACAGAGGCAAAAAAAAAAAAAAAAAAAAAAAAGCCACGTGAACATGGAAGCAGAGGTTGAAGTGATGTAGCTACAGGCTGAAGAACATCAAAGATTTCCAGAAACTAGGAAGAGGTAAGAGCCTTCAGAGGAAGCATTGACTACCAACACCTTGATTTTAGACTTCTAGCCTCCAGAACTGTGAGATAATAAATGTCAGTTGTATTAAGCCACCCACCTTGTGGTGATTTATTAGGGCAGCCCTAGAAAATTAATACAGCAAGAGATAGAAAGTCAGCCAGAGAGAGCGCATTTGACAATAAATAACAGAAAGAGATGATGGTTCCTGAACCTGAACAGGAAGAGGTTGAACCCAGACTTTATAGAATAATCTACACATACACTTATCAGACAATAAACAAACAAATGAACAAAAACCCCTCTTTTCCACTCATTATTCTAAATATTCATCAATAAACCATTATATCCCTTATGGACCCATGCATTTTGTAAAACATTTTTAACCAAATTGTTTCTATAGAGAAGAGCCCTACAGAAATATAATCTGTCAAGGGCCCTAAACACCCTACATGTGACCTTGTTTACTGTTCACCTACATATCATTTTTGGTTCCTCACTTTTTCCCTTCATATCATACGTGCCAGTTTGCCTGAGGCAGTCCTAGTTTGTACCTGTCCTGGTATAATTTTCAAAATGTCCCATTTCATGATCAAAAGGATCCCACTTTAGAATATAAAAGTACAGGTCTTTCCAATTATACCATCAGCAAGTCTTATAAGCCCTATCTTTTTAAAAAATCCCTATTTTGACCACTCCTTATCATCTTTCAATGGGCCTTTACAATAGCATCAAAATTCTTTTCCCTGCTTCATTCTTGTTCCCCACCCAGCCCCTAAACACAATCTATTTCCTCCCCTCTCCACAAAAAAATAATGTCATACTAATCTTCTTAAAGTATAAATCAGTTTATGTCATTCTGCTAAAATTAATTAATTAATTAATTAAAATAAACAAAACAAAGTCCTACAATTACTTCCTATCACACAGAGAATAAAATCAAAAGCCTGGAATACCCAACCTCAAACCCTTCTCACAGTTCCTTCCTTCTCTTTCAGGTAGGCACTCAGACCAATCCTCAGAGAGCCCTTCCCTGACTACCCCCATCTAAATTGTCTTCTTCCAACCCTGTCACTCTCTAGTTCAAAACTTTCTATGTTCTCTTTGTAACACTTAATCCTATTATAGTCTATGCCAGATCCTCTATAGTGATTCTACTTTATTCTAGTCTGGCTCCCCTACTTACCCGAATGTAAATTTAATGAGGGCAAGGGCTTTATCTTTTTTACCAATATAATTGCAATACCTAGAAAAATGCCTTGGACATAGTAAGGACTCAATAAATATTCAGTTTATGTAAAGTAGCTGCTTTTCAGAAAAAACCAAGATGGCGGAGGAGTGAGTGGAAGTCACACTGACTTCCTCCCAGGACTAATCTGGAATTACAACTAAATTTGTGGAGAAATCACCTGGAACAAACAACTGAACAAGAGCAAGAGAGGAGCCTTCCAACCTCAGACAAGAATCAGCTTTAGCACAACCTAACCAATAAGAAGTATGTTAGAGACTCGAAAAGGTGGGTGGGGTGCCCATGGGCAGCAGCACCAAAAGGATATTGAAACAACCAGTTGGATCCCCCTGAGAAGCGTGGGGCCTAAACCATAAGTGGGTATCTCTAGCCTTCAGCACCAGAGCCAAAAAAATACACAGATAACAACCAGCTGCGAAAAGTGGCAGTTGCTCTCTGCCAGAGAAAGGCGGCTGGAGATGCAAAGAGCCTTTTAAAGGCCAATGCATAAATTTTTATTTGCAGCCACTTACCTTGGTTTCTGGCAAAGGTGGAGGCAGAGTGGGCTAGAGACACTGGAGGAGAGACTGAGGAAGGGGGCTTTGGGGAGAGAACAGAGTGTAGCCAGCGGGATCCCATTACTGACTCCTCCCCCATACAGCAGCAGAAACCTGGCTCAGGCTTCTCCCCTGAGTGGCAGCAGCATAAGAGAACACAATAACCCTGCCCCCAGGAGGGACTCTGCCCCTCCCAGTGATATCTAAGCCTAGCTGCTGCGTGCAGAGTGACTAGATTAACAACTGAAGACAGCCACAGACAGTAGATTCCTGGAAGTCTTGAATAGACTTCCACAGACTAAGGTCACACAGGGTCAACATCTTACATCATTAGAAACAGATCAAGAAAGAAAAACAGCAGTCTCCTACCATAAAAGTTCACATCACAAAGTCAGGAAATCAAGACAGATCAATTTAAGAAGCAGAAGCAAAAAGGAAGAGTCTCACAAATAAAGAGAAGACAAAGAAACACTCCCTCCCCAGTCGAAGGGAAAAGGGGAGTCCCCAGAAAAAGAACTAAATGAAATAGAGGCAAGTAAACTATCAGATATTCAGTTCAAAACAACGGTTCTAAGGAAGCCCAATGAGCTCAGTGAGCTCAGACAGAATTACCAAAAACTACAGAAAAACTATGAGGAACTTACTGCAAACTATATCAGCATGAAAAAGGACATAGAAACTATCAGTAAGAAGCAAGAGGAAATCAAGAATACAATTTCTGAAGTAAAGAACACTGTAGAAGGACTCCAAAGCAGTCTAGATGAAGCAAAGGATCAAATCAGCGAGCTAGGGGGAAAAGTAGGAAAAAGCTCCCAGAAAGAGCAAGAAAATGAAAAAAGACTCAGAAAGAATGAAGAGGCACTGAGGGAAATGCAAGACAACCTGAAACGTAATACTATTTATATAATAGGGATACCGAAAGGAGAAGAAGGGGAGCAAGGGATAGAGAACCTGTTTGAAAAAGTAATGATGGAAAATTTCCCTAATTGGAGGAAAGAAAAAGTCACACAAGTCCAGGAAGCACAGAGAGTCCCATTCAAGAGGAACCCAGTGAGGCCCACTCCAAGACACATCATAATTAAAATGGCAAATAGCGAAGACAAACAGAGAATCCTAAAGGGAGCAAGGGAGAAAGAGGTAATAATATATAAGGGATCCCCAATATGGCTAGCAGCTGAGTTCTCAACAGAAACACTACAAGCCAGAAGGGAATGGCAGGAAATATTCCAAATCATGAAAAGCAAAGGCCTGCAACCAAGACTGCTCTACCCAGCAAAGGTCTCAATTAAAATGAAAGGTGAAATAAGGAGTTTCCCAGACAAAAGAAGCCACCAAACCAGCACTGCAAAATATGCTAAAGGGATTGCTTTAAGAAAATAAAGAAAAAGAGTCTATGAACACCCAGTTTCTTTCACAGTTGCCAATATTGTATATTACCAATATTTTTAATACTTATTAATCTGATTGTGACAATGATGTGTTATTTTAATTGTTACTTTATTATTTGTTGAAACTAAACCAGTTTTTGTATATTTCTTACACATTTCAATTATTTTTAGAAAGGTTTAAATGACTTTTTGGTATTCTTTATCCATTTTTTGATCAAGTGTTTGTAGAATGTTTTCCCTAAAAAAAAAAAAAATAATAAAAAAACTATTAACTCTTTTTTAGATATGTTACAAACACTTTCTTTTTCTATTACTTGTCCTTTAACTTTTGTATATGTATATTACTGTATAGTCTTAAATGTTTAATATAGTCATATTGTCAATATTTTACTTTATAGCTTCTGAGTTTGAATATTTCACTTCAGGGTAAGAAAAATATTACTTTGTATTTTCTCCTAAAACTCCTTAGATTTTTACATATTGATTTTTAACTCACCTGAATATTTTTTTGTATAATGTGTGAAATAGAGCCCTACATTCTTTTTATTTCAAGTAATAGTTGTCCATGCACCTTACTTGTTGAATAAGCCTTATATTCCCCATTGATTTTAAATATCAATTTAATCATATATTACATTGTTAGACACATGTATATGTTTGTTTCTAGAATGCTCATTTTATTTCATTGATCTACTTGATAATTTCTGTGCTGGTCTCATGTTGTTTTAATTGCAGAGACATTATAACGGATTTAATTTTTTTATATAATGGATTTTGACATTTAAAAAGATACATTATTTATGTATCTTTTTAAATGTCAAAAAGATACATTATTGTCATAATGTATATGTCATAAATAAAATCAATCTGCATAAGAAAGAAAGAAAGAAAGAAAGAAAGAAAGAAAGAAAGAAAGAAAAAAACGAACTCCTACTTTTTGCAACAACATGGATGGAACTGGAGAATATTATGCTAAGTGAAGTAAGCCAGTCGGTGAAAGATAAATACCATGTGGTCTCACCTATAAGCGGAATCTATTCAACAAAATAAACTAACGAACAAAATAAACCACAGGCTTGGAAACATGAAAATGGAACAGGCTGAAAGTGACCAGAAGGGATGGGGAAGGAGGACAATGGAAAGAAGGACAAGGGCCTAGCCAAAGAACATGTATGAATGTCCCATGGACAGGGACAACAGAGTGGGAATTGACTGAGAGAGAGGGGGACAGGGTGGGATGGGAGGAGGAGGGCAAAGGGGGGAAAATTGAGACAACTGTAATAAACATGATTTAAAAATTTTAAAAATCATTAAAAAATGTAATAAGTAAAGCAGCTGCTTTATAGTGTACCATTTTATATATGTACACATATATATTTCACTTACATACATTTATAGATAAATATACATATTTATTTTTATGCTTATATATATGTACATATATATTTAGTTAGTTATATAGCCATGGAAATAAGAATTAAGAAGCAGTTAATTCAAATGGCTATGGTCAAATGCAACCTCATATGGTTTCCAGATTAATGTTTTCCTGAAACATCATTATACTCATATCACTCCAATATTCAAACATCTTTAGAATCTTTTTACTTCCTGTAGAATAAATTCCAAACTCACTAGTATAGTATTCAAAGTTATCTTCAGTCTGTTCTACTTTATTCTCTCCAGCTTTCTTTTATCTCTAATCTTTTAGATTCAACTTTAAAAACTTCAGCCTTATTCTCTTGTTTTCATCTATCTATAATGTCTTCTTCCATTCCCTGCCTTCCCCCACAAACTTCTTTCTACATATAGAGTTACAATAGTCCCTCAAAGTAAGGTCCAAGCTTTCTCTGCACTACCGTGTATTCTCAGATAACCCAGAGCTTCCCTGGCCTCCTCGTCTTCTCAGCAAGAGTGGTGTCTTACCATGTGCATCAGTCATTTGGTATTTGGCAATTTTATTTAGTTAACTAATAGTTACATCTTATGTTTCATTATTTTTTTCTTTACTTATTTTTGTATTATCATTTTTATTGTATTTTTTTCATTACCATTTATCCCCCTTATACCATTTTGCACCTTCATCTACATCCTCCCCACTGCAATCACCATACTGTTGTCCATGTCTATGAGATCTCTTTCTTTTTTGCTCAATACGCCCACCCCCTATCCCCTCACCAAGAGCTGTTAGACTGCTCTCTATCTATGAGTCTTTCTTTTGCTTGTTAGTTCAGTTTGTTCATTAGATTCCACGTGAGTGAAATCATATGGCATTTGTCTTTCTCTGACTGACTTATTTCACTTAGTATGATGTTCTTCAGGCCCATCCATGCTGTCACAAAGGGTAAACATAGACTAGTTGAGAAAAACAAATACTCATATCACTGTGACAGTCACAACAGTAGTGAGGCTATAGTAAATAGTCAATAAATTATTACTGATTGATTAATAAGTGAACACATTTACTGAATGTAAATGGCACATTCTCTGATTCATATTGTGCTGGAGAATAAGTTCTACTGAGGCCTATTTTTGAATCGAGTTGACTTATATCTTAATCAGCTTAGGAAGAATGAGGTTAAATTGGAAATTTGTTATCTCTTGAAATGGAGAAACTGAGACTCAAAGAACTTTTTTCAAATAAAAAGTATAAATATTAATATTTAGAGTAAATGACAGTGAAAATGGAAAACAGCATTCCTTCTCAGACCTTTTTCTCACTCTGAAAGATAAATAGAACTATAAACTTTTCTGGAAAGTTGACCACCAGTCTACAAAAACTTGCTCAGTATTTCTTTTTCTTTCTGCCTTTAATTTTTCAAGTAAGTTTAAAACATCAAGATGTTGGTCCTCAGCCAACAGAAAAATCATTCCTCAACTCTGCATGCTTGTTGAACTCTGATGAAGGCACAGAATGCTGCTTTGAATTTTCAGGTTGTGTTTCCATACCACGAGTTCCTGCAATGGCCTAAGAGAAGCTTCCCAGAAGGAGAGCACATGTGACATTCATGTTTCCCTGATGTTCACTTTCTTGAACTTGATTTCATTTACTCTCTTAGCTCTTTTTTTTAAAGGAGAGCCATTTTCTTGGCTCAAAATATTATTTTGTTTTATTTTGCATAAATTTGCATAATGAAGCAGTAACTCAAAACATAAATAAAAAATCAAATAAATGTATTAGTCGATTTACGGTAATTGTATTCAAGTTCAACAAGGGTCGTGTTGCAACATAAAATGCCTACAATTTTAAAATAAATCACAACCATGATTTAAATTAAAAAAAAAAGAGGTAGGGCTATTGCTGAACAGCACTGTTTGAAATCCAATGAGAAAGCTCCTGGAATTATGCTGCTTTTACCAAATAATGCTACAGGATTCTGGCTGGGGCCCTATTTTCCTAATAATGGAACTAAAAGTGAGCACAGTTCAAACTTTATCCTCTCTGTGAAGGCATTTCACTAATCTTTGTATCCTCAGGATTCAGCATTGTTTCCAAAAAGCAATCAGCTGGTCACTTCTCTTTCTCATTAGAAATTTTTCATTTTCCCCCTTTTCTAGTCCATAAATAAGTTTTTCTGATCTCCATCAGAATTATTTGCAAATTCTAGACCAAAGTTACTGAGTCAGTTTACAAAGATGGGATCTACAAATCTGAATTTTTAACAAGATTCATAAATAATTCTCATTTACATAAACTTTGAGACCCATATTTATATACACACATACATATACACACACGCACATCATGTAACAAACACATTTCTTACTCAGAGAAAAATATACTGAGCAGATGTCTAAAGAGCAGGATTTTCGTATCAGTCTTTTATATCAGTTACTGAAAGAAATGATTATTCATCTAGAAGGGGACATATTTACTAAGTAAATGATGGAAAATGGTAACACCTTTTTAAAAATCTGTTTTGCATTTGCTATTTATTGGCAAATGTGTCTTATAAGAAATCAGGACCCATCATGTTCTCTGTAATCTTCCCACACTCCCATCTGGAAATGTCACATATTTGAACCACATGATTCCTTCAGTCTTCAAGAGGCCTACCATTTGGAGATGATTGGGAATACACAAAGAAGAAAATTCTATAATGTCTTATATATTAAAGTGGCAGAAATTAATAAAGTACAAAGATCACATTTTAAACAAATACAGGCATTAAATACATTAAAGGGCAAAACTATTTTTTCCTGTTCTCTTTATGTCATAAAAAAATTTCTCAAGTCCAGTTGTCCTTGTTGCTATTTTTTTTTTTATAGACTTTTATGTAGACCTTCTTTCCAGTGTAGGAATGGGCTATGTAAAAGCTGGTTGGAAAGGCCTATATCAAATAACTAATTTCTATGTGGACAGATTTGTGCTGGTTTTTTATTTGCTTTGCTGTCAGTCATTAAATTACCTAGAATTGCTAGGAGGCTAATCAGCAATTTTTTGACAAATGTCAAGTAATTAAATGATTATAGCTCTAACTAACTTTTCAAAAAAATTAATACAGCCCCTGTCAAGTGGATGAATTCAGGCAACCTTATTTTGTAACTGACCAGAAGCATTTGTAATAACACAAAATGATGACATGTGGAATGCTCTAACAAGTGCCCTCTAAATTCGAAAACAGAACATCTAGTACATTAAAAAACTATACAACCCAGAGGCCAGAGAGAAATCAGTAGGGTATTTAATGAACTTCTGAGAGAGAAAAAAAAGCCTTTGCATTCAAAAACCATATACACATCTGTCCATTTGTGCCCTTTGAGTTGGTTTTCCAGTAATTATTATCAATTCATACTAATATATCCATATTCTCTCACTTGTTTCCCATCATTGTTGGTAAAGGGTTTTATGGATCATTGCCAAGATAACAGAAGTGAGTTTGGGCCTAAGGCAATGACTGGTTCCATTCCATCTGATCATCATCATTGAATATGGAAAGACAAGTAGCAACAGTATTAAATATTTTCTTGAAAAATACAGTTTGTGGTTATTGAATAACTGCAACAACAGCTAGCCATTTTTAGAGGGCCAGGAAACTTTCTAGAACTTTAAAGCACATTGAAATTCATATAAATCCTCATTACAAATTTATGAGTTAAGTGATATCATTATGTTGCTTTTAAAGAGGAAAACTGAAGCTCAGAAGTTATGTATTTTGCCCAAATCATGTAGCTGGTAAGTGTCAGAGCCAGGATTAAAACAGGTGGGGTAGCTTCAGAGTCCACACTCTTCCCCACCGTGTTATGATGCTATCAAGCAAAATAAATTGGTTCGTGTAGGTATGGACTCAAGAATTCATTATCACAGCTCTAAACAACTGAGTTTACCAGTCATAGGTAATTCCTGAATAACAATTTAGATGTATACACGTAGGTCCTCAAAAAATACAGTGGAATCATTTTTATCTAACATAAAATATGCCCTAGAGAACAAAACAGGTGTAATGTATAAAACTAATATAAGAGAAATACTAAATGAGTGTTGTATTAGCCAGAATTAACTATAATGCAATAATAGATTTTGGAGACCCAGAGTCTGACCTTATACTTAGGAACTTACAACTTTCTTTCTATTCAAAATACATTGTAACTATTCCACCTCTTCTTCAAAAATACTGAGAATATAATTTGAGCATATTAATTACTGTGAATAGAATTTTTAAGATAGAAAATACATAAATACAATTTTAAATTAGAAAAAAATATTATTTTAAACACCCCCCACACACAAACATACATAAATCACTCTCTCTATATTGCCCAAGATTATGACAGAAAAAGTTGTTAACTAAAAATGTTAAACATGTTCCAGATAAAATAAAGGAATAAAGTAAATTTGTGAAATATACTAAGTAAGCTATATCTGACAGATGGGAGACCAGAGCAGAGAGGAAGGTTGTGGGGGTCTCCACGGGCTAACGGGAAGGTAGGAGTGCCATCCCAATGGATAGCCCCAGAGCTGAGGCCAATAATCTGGTCTCCTGATTAGACTACGTGTTACCACTACACCCCAATTCAGCATATAATACTTTGAACAAGTCTTTACAAACTGAAAATGTTTCACAGGTAGCTTTTATGGCAAAGGTCATTGGGCATATTTATACTTTTGGACCATCTATTTAGTTTACTATTACACTTTATAGCATGATGGTTAAAAGCACAGACTGTGATATTAGAATCTCTGCTTCAAAATTCGAGTTCCCCATTTACTAACAGAGTAAGCAGGTAAGTCATTAAACTCTCAGTGTCGCCTTACTTTTCTTATCTGTAAAATAAAAGGTGCAAAGTTGCTTACCTTGGGGGATGGTGGTAAGACATGCATGCATGTACAGGCCATAGTCGCAGTGTGTGTGCCGCATGGTAAGTCTTCAAAAAATGTTATTTCTTAGCTATAGCAATAAGCCTAAAGAGCTGGAATTGTGCTATCATTTGGGAGATGTCCTTTCCTTAATCTGCAGAAGTAAGTCAAGAGGTAAAGAAGTTATGTAGGACCCTTTTTCCATTTAAATTTTTTTTTTAAAATAGGTTTATTGAGGTGAGAGAGAAAGAGAGGGAGAGAGAGAGACATTGATCAGGTGCCTCCTGTACATCTGACCAGGGACCAAACCTACAACCTAGGTATGTGCCCTGAGCAGGAATCTAACCAGCAGCCTTCTAGCACACAGGACAATGCTCCAACTAACTGAGCCACACCTGCCAGGGCTCTTTTCCAACCCCCTCCCCCATCTCCTTTGTATTCTCTGAGTACAGAAGCATAAGAGAAAAGGAATAAGTACCATTTTAAAAAGATACTACTGCTTTTGTTCTCACTTAGTCCATAAAGAACTTTGGGTCAAAACAGTCTGCTATGAGAAAAGTTAAGAAACTTTAATTAGAGTTTTGAAATTCCCTTTATAAAAATGCCATTATCCATTTAGTGTGTCAGTGAATATTTTTTAGGCTCCAGGCACTGTTAGGACACAAACACAGAAAACTGGGAAGTTTTCCTCCTTAAGATACGCAAAAGTAAACAAGACAGACCCAGAAACGATTACAATACCCAAAAATAATTGTTTCATTGGAAGATTTTACAAATATGGTGAAATCCCAGACAAATAATTACCCATGTCTGCCTGGGAAAATTAAGGAAGGCTCACAATTACAGTAGAAGCTTTCCAGACAGATAGGAGAATTTCAGGGAAAAGAACACAAATACTCAAAGCACAGAAGTTGAAACTATAAAATGTAATAAGAACTATAAGCATTTTTGGAGTAAAAGAGTGTGTTAGAGGAGAGATAAAATATGTCAAAACAGACAAGTCGATGATCACGAAGGGCATTTCATATCGTACAAAGGAGAGAATAGACATCAGATTTACGTTAGAACATAATTTTAATGACTGTAATTAAGTGAGGTAAGTTGGGTTGAGAGTAGATTCATGGGGAGTAAGAAAGAGCCTATGTAAGATAATACGGAACTAAGTAAGGACAGAGGTAATAGAAGTAGTAGAGAAGAGGAATAGGGAAGGTATTTAATAAAGTGAATGAACTGGACCCGTTGACGGATGGATATTAGGAGTGAGAAGGAATGCTCATAGCGACAGTCTGCGATGAGCAAGGCAAGGAGGGGTTGTGTGTATGAGTCTAGGTCTAATGATGAGACAGAAATCATGCAGTAACTTGAACAGAGGAAATTTAATACACAGAATTGTTAACTAAAATAAGGATAAACTACTAAAAGAAAAAGAGAAATTTAAGGACTACAGCAATGGCAAATGGAAGGGAGCAGCCACCACCCCTAAGGCTTAGGCAAAACACCCATGGAAGAGCCAGTCTGGAAGAGGCCTCTATTTCCCACCAAGGTTGAATTTGACAGCTTGGTGGAGAGGGACAGCCATGACCCAGCGATGACCAAGTGTTTTGCTGGGATGTCACGCCAGCAGGACACAAAAGGATTTCAATCTCTGGGCTGCTGGAGGAAGCTCTTCATGGGGAGGTGTCAAGCTGCTGAATTCACCAAAAAGCTACTGTTGGGGTACAGAGAAAAGCTGTCCATGGGGAAGTGCTGCTGGAGTCTATCAAGGGGAAAGAGTTTTCAGAGAGAAACCCCTCCTCCTGCACAGCCCTTCAACGCTCTCTTATGACAAAGCTTGGCATGAAGCCAGCTGGCAAAGGAGAAATGGTTACAGGGTACAGCTATATCATCACAGGATGAGTAGAATTGGAGCTCAGAAGCAATAAACTGAGGTCAGGCACAATATGTACCAGAATAAGGTGAATTCTACTATGAAAATTTTGAGTTTGAGGTGCACTTTGGGACATCTATATTAGATAACAGATCTTGAAATCTGGAGAAAGATTTGAGCTGGAGGTACAGATTTTTAGAATTGTCAACAGGTATGTGGCAGAAAGAGCCTTGGGCATGGATACAATTGTCCAGAGCAAATGAGTTATTTGAAAAGAAAAGATGCCAATGGCAAAGGAAAACGTTATGTATTAAAAGGAGGCAGAGGAAAAAGAACCCACAAAAGAAACCAGTAAATAAATCACAACTTAGTAGATTTATGGTTAAAAAATGTGAGGAGAATGTTGAATAACCCAAAGTGTTAAGGAAAACAAAACCAGAACATTTTCACTAGATTTGCCAATTAAAAGGTAAACTAAGTGGGGGAAAAAAAAATCTTTCCATGTAAGGCAGACAAAGAAAGTCACACTGCTTGGATCGAGATGTAAATAAGAGAGGAAAAGAGGTAGAAAACAGTTTTTTGTTTTTGTTTTCTTTTTCTCTAGGGTTGTGACTGAAAGAGGATGAAGCATCAGTGAAGAGAGTTGTTTTTTTTTAATTTGTTTGTTTGTTTTGGGGAGACAGTGACAGAAAGAGAAGAACAAGTGGTAGGAAAGCAGTTTGAGCATGTGAAAGAAACCAGTGACAAGAGATACAGGAAAAGAGGAGCCGATCGCTAAAGTAAGTGTTGGGGGAGGCAGCACACAGATGAAGAAACCAGACTCAGGTAGAAGTGGACATACCTTACCTTCAAGAATATTTATTTGTCAATTAGTGCACAGATCAAGAGTGGAATTTCTATCCACCCTAAAGTAAATTTGCAATTTTACCCAACTCAGAAGCAAAAGATTCATTGAATTTTGGAACTTGAAGAGAACTCAGAGCAATGGTTCTCAAATGGGGGTCCATAAACCAGTACTATCAGAATGGGAAAGGACGGCCCTTTTTCTGAGGGTGACTTAGGAGCTAACTTGAACACAGTGGGGAGCCTAGCAGGAAACACTGGGCCTTCTTCAAACAAAGCCAGTTCCCTGTTCTCTTGTTTGACATGTTTCAGTTTCCTTTTCCTGACTGATTCAAAGATGAGTTCTGCTTTAACATTATTTGAAGGCTATGCTTTAGTACAACCCATTCATTTCAGAGAAGGGGAATCCGGAAAATCAAGAGGTTAAATGACTCATCCAAAACACCAGGGCTACTCTGTCCTTAGAGCAAGTCTTCATTCATTACCAATAATAAACCAATTAGTGTATCAATTTCCCCAAACTTAAGGTGAAAAGGCATGGCTCAGTGGGTTGGAGATCATCCTGCAGACTGAAAATTTCCCCAAACTTAGCAATTTATACTATTTACAATTTTAACCCAAATAATTTTGACCTCAGACCTTGACCCTTTCTTGGCATGGTGACATCCTACCCCCTCATTCAACAAAAATCAAGAGGCCATATGTTTGTGGCTTCTTATGTGTTTGCTTAGTGGAAATGGATTCAGTAATAACTATTCTAATTACTTTACAGACCATAAACAGAAAAGGACCTCAAGGAAGTGACTGAATGCATTATGTTCTGCCACATCAATGTCTTAACTATGGGAAACAAATGATTTTCTATTCTCTTGAAGTGAAAAGAAAGCCCATAATTGCCCTTGGGAAATAATGCTCTGCATTCTCTCACTTTGCCATGAGCAATCAAGTGAAACAAACTTAAAATTTCCATCCTCTTACTTCGGGATCTGGGGAAAGAACTCTTAGAATCACCGTAGGAGAATTTTACAAAATACACATTCCCCCACTCTAATCAAGATATCCTGATAAATTATTAACCCCAAGAGAGATGTAGTTTATATAAAGAAATAAGTTGAAGTTAATTGGATGTGAAAAAATATGTATACTCAGTTAAAAGTCAGAATGATAGGGCTTAGAGTACCTATATTAATACCAGGTGAGCTAGGCTTCAAAGCAAAAAGTATTATCAGAGTTAATAAAAATAATAATAAAGGAAGATATAAAATTATAAATATGTATAAATCTAACACTGCATAATTAAAGGCAGAACTACACAATTCTACAATCAAACCTGGAAATGCCAACACCCATCCCCATCTCAGCAACTGATACAACAACTAGATACAAACTCAGTAAATATGAAGCTAATCTGGAAAATATCATGACATAATTTATATTAACAGAATCAGCAAATGCAGAATACATATATTTTCAAATGTACATGTACATGACATATTCACCATGATATAGCACCATGAAAGAGTTCCTCAAATTTAAAGAGCTCAAAGTCTGACAAGCACATTCTCAGACCACAACAATTAAGTTTGAAATCAACAACCATGAAAACATAGATATTATTTCAATATCTATAAGACTTTGATATTGGCAAAAGTGTCTTAGAACACAAAAAGAAAAAAATTACAAAATTGATATGTAAGGCTTTAACAGAATTAAAAACTTTTGTTCTTTGAAAGACACTACTAACAGATGGAAAAGGAAAAATACCAACTGTGAAAAAAAATTTTGTAACATCTTTAAGACAGAGAACTTTGATCCACAGTGTCTAAAAAACTTTTAAAACATAATAATAAGCAGACAATTACCCAATTTCAAAAGTAAACAAAAGATGTGGATAGAGTTCACAAAAGAAGAACATGAAAAGATGCTTACCATTACTAATTATCAGGGAAGTGCAATTAAAATTTCAATAAGATACAAAGTGCAAATCCATTTTTTAATTGGACTAAATTTTTAAAAATAAAAATAAACTTACCAAGCCTTGACCAGATGCGAAGCAACTGGAATTCTCATACACTACTGGTGGGCATATAGAATAATATAGGCATACTGAAAACCAGTTTGACAGCTTTTTAAAAAACTAGTTAGTTGCAATACAACCTAACCATTTTATTGCTAGGTATTTACACAAAAGAATCTAAGACATGAAAACCTATACATGAATGCCCATAGCAACTGTAACAGTGAAAAACCAAGTGTCCATCAACAGGTGAATAGATAAACAAATTATGGTATATCTATATAATGAAACACTAATCTAGTCTTATACACAACTACATAAATGGACAGCAAAATTGCTATACTTAGTAAAAGAAACCAAGACAGAAAAAGAATGTGTATGAGGGGGCACCCAAAAAAATGGAATTTATTTATAAAAAATTGTGTATTTATTCTTATATATTTAAACTTCAGTCACCTTCAAAGTACTCTCCATTTGATGCAATACACCTATCGAGACATTTTTTTCCATTGCTCAGAATAGTTTTTGAACTCATAGATTTTGATGCCATTTAGTGCTTCTGCCATTTTTTGTTTCACCTCTTCCACACTGGCAAAACATTTCCCTTTGAGAAAATTTTCTATCCAGGAAAACAAAATAAAAGTTGCTCGGGCGAAATCATATATATAAGGAGAGTAGTATGGCACAGGGTCATGCCCTTTTGGTCAAAAACTGCTGAATACTCAGTGTGGTGTGGGCAGGTGCGCTTGCAAATCACCCATCACAAAGTGGGCAAAGGGCATTGCGTCTTCAGAAAAAATTCACTGAATCTGAATGCAGCCTCTCACAACATTGCCAGCTGGCGCATTAATTCAGATGGGTTCCTAGAGCACTCTCCTAGTAGGGGGAAGCCTGTACTACAAGGGGCCTGCCCTCCAGAACATAATTCCAATTTTGGGGGGTCCCCCCATACTGTATTATTTATATAAATTTCTAGAACATGCAAATCACTCTATAACAAAAAAAAGCAGATCAGTGGTTGCCTAGGGTCAGATGAGGAACAGAATACAAAGGGACAGAGGAAACTTCTGAGAATGCTGAAAATATTTTGTATATGGATAGTGATGATTTCATGGATGTATGCATACATTAAAATCAATCAAATGCACATTTTAAACTTGTGTATTGTATTGCACTCATTTATACCCCCATAAAGATATAGGGAAATTTTTAATAATCCAGTATTGGGAGTAGGTTGACTATAGAAGAAATAAAGTTAGTTATGTGTTGATAATAATTGAAGTTAGATGATAAGTAAGTACAGGAGAATTCATTATACTAATATCTTTACTTCTTGATTCCTATGAAACCTACAGAGAAAAGTTAATTTTCTGGCCTTTGCAGTTACTTAGCAGTAGAGTCTCCATATCTGCTTACCATAGTACAAGGTGGCTTATATATGTTAGTAAACATTTTGCTATGCCTTTGTAAATGAATAAGGCCAAAACCCAATCAAACCATGTTTTCTTTGCAATTAAGAATTAGCCCTGGCTGGTGTGGCTCAATGGATTGAGTGCTGGCCTGTGAACCAAAGGGTCACCAGTTCGATTCCCAGTTGGGACACATGCCTGGGTTATGGGCTGGGTCTCCAGTTGGGGGTGTGCAAGAGGCAACCACAAATCACTGTTTCTCTTCTTCTCTTTCTCCCTTCCCCTCTCTCTAAAAGTAAATAAATAAAATCTTTTTTAAAAAATTTAAAAAAAGAAAAAATTATTTTTTGAGATTATTTGTGATTATAAAGTAGAACTGTTATGGAAAAAAATTCAAAACTTGGAAATAGGCAAATGGATGACAATATTTTCTTTCAATGTCATGCTGGAACTCATCTACAAACATATCCAAGGTTTATTTAATTATCTAGCGTATGCACCTTTGTTTGACTTACTATTTACTATTGATTGGAATACTTTACAATTCTGTGGGTGTATGTTAATTTGTGGAGAACTTATAATGATGCAAATGATTCTTGTCTAATAACAATGAAAATAAAATTTGTCTAACAGAGATTTTTATCTGGTAGCAATGCAAATGACTCCTGTCTTATATAAAAAAGAAAAAAGATAACCCCAAATATCACACTTAGGAGTTTAGGGTATTAACAGGGCTCTTACCTAATTCAGCAGTCCTTTACTCAGTCAGTATTTATTTTCTTAGTGATTATGAATATCTGTCTCTACCACACTCCGTTGAACTAAATTTATCATACTTCTGGCTCTCATTTAAAAGTAGATATAATAGCCAAGATATGGAAGCAATCTAAATGTCCATCTATGGATGAATGAATAAAGAAAATACAAGACATATATACATATTATTCACTCCCAAAAAAGAATAAGATCTTACCATTTGCAATAAGAATAAAGAAAATGCAAGATATATATATATTATATATGTTACATATGTGTTATATATAATATTATGTTATTGTAATAGTATACATATATTATAAATATATGTAAATAATATATGTATATGTAATAGTATATGTCATGTTACGTAATAATAATATGAATATTATTCACCCCCCATAAAGAATAAGATCTTGGCATTTACAATAACATGGATGGACCCAGAGGGCATTATACTAAGCAAAACAAGTAAGAGAAAGACAAATACCGCATGATCTCACTTATATGTGGAATCTAAAAAAAGAAAAGGTTTTATATCCCCTAAATACAGAGAACAGGTTGGTGGATTCGTGGTTGCCAGAGGCGTCAGGGGAGGGAGTGAAA
Organism: Pteronotus mesoamericanus; assembly: GCF_021234165.1. Lineage (NCBI taxonomy): Eukaryota > Metazoa > Chordata > Mammalia > Chiroptera > Mormoopidae > Pteronotus > Pteronotus mesoamericanus. Next base: position 23,201,394 of record NW_026555310.1, read on the forward strand.
GGTATGGAAGGAATCAAAAGGCACAAACTTCCAGTTACAAAATAAATACATCATGAGGAGGTACAAAAAAAAAAAAAAGGTAAATCTCTGTGCTCACTTTTTAAAAGTAGTATAAAAATGCCCAAATCCTGCCTTGCATCAGACACACTATCTGTCCATTAGAATCTTCTAGAGAGAACGGCAGAGGCCCAAAGGCAAAATTAAAGGGTGCTGTGTTATTTTTGGCTCCACTTGTGCCTGCAACTCCCAGTGCAGAACACTATGGTAAAGTAGGTTTAGGCCTAAAGGGAAACTTCGTCCACCTAACTCCCAAACTAAATTTTATCATCACACAGCATCCCAGCTCTTGTAAATGAAGAGAGTAAGGTGGCCCTTTTAGGTTAGCTTGACACCTGTAAGAAACAAAGAAAAAGCTACAGTCCTGGGTGACCTTTTAGCAAGGAAATATTAACTGTTTGGCAAATGTGCTTAATCAGTGTCCTGAAATCTAATAAATCAAATTATTCACAATGTGGTCATTTGGTATCTCAATGAGGTATCAGAAAGGGTTAGGAAAAGGGATAGAGGGCAAATCCCCTAGATAAATACCTATACTCAGAGCAAGACTGATGTAAGTCCTGGAAAAGGTTACAATCTAGTTGGAGAAGACTGACTTTGAACTTAAACTACCAGGAGAGCTATTGACGCAGACAGGTTAGACTAGAGGAAGGCAAGATTATTATGGGCTGGGGCATTCTGAATGAATTTTCATGGAAAAAAGGTGAGGCTTTTTGATGTTGGTTTTTGTTTTTAGGGGAGAAGCAAATGCAGGAATTTAGCAATTGCAGGAATTTGTAAAATGGGCTCAAGGGAGAGGAAGAATACTGTGTCTACTCTGGGATACTAATTCTAATTCTTAAAAGCAGAGACATAGGAACAACAGTATAAATAGAAATTACATGTATATTTAAATAAAATATTAAAATAAGATGATGGGGGAAGGGCCAGCAGGGCAGCAGGACCAGGAGCAGGAGACTGCGTTCTAACCCACACTGACAGCGAGCAGCCAGACGCAACACCCTGGGAAACGGGAAGTGCTAGCCCACAGCAGGCGGGACTCCTCTCTCTGCGAGCCCAGCCTCAAAGCACCCATGACAGCTGGCTCTCTAGACATTCCATTGCTTGAAGTTTAGCAAATCTGAACAGCCCTCTAGACATCAACATTAGCTCCCAGATACTCATGTTTATCTTCTAAAACAAATTGGACTGGAAGAAAGAAAACAAAGGGAGAAGTGGTGGGAGACCTGTGTTTTGTTTGGGGAGGAGACAATAGAGGGTGTTACAGGGGTTGGAGCCCCAGACTGAGTCAACACGGAAACTTGGTGTCAAGTGCAGGGCACAGAGTCGGCAGTGAAATGCCTGGAAGCCAGCCCTGGCCAAGCCACTGTCTGTCTTGGGCAAGCCATTGGTCTTACTGCCATAGAAATAAATGTGAAATGAGAGAATTCAATCAAGAGAATGATCTCCTAGTTTCCTTCCAACTGTAAAAATTATGAAAAATTAAACTCTAAAAACTATGAGTACAAGAAATTAACAATAGATTGGAAGAATAGGAAAGGAGTAGAATTTAATTTTACATAAATAAAACAGCAATAATCGTTGGATCCATCCCTTTACGAAAACTTTAAGGACTTTACTGTCTGAAAAGAAACCAAGGTACCTTAGAGAATGGACGATTACAATCATGGTAGTAATGCTTAGAAAACAGGGGGGAAGAAACCACACAGCCATTGTTTTATTAATGAGCTGCTGCCTCCTACAGTACAAGATCCACATAGCTCTTGAACTAGAAATGTTTTCTTAATAGCAAAACCAAACAATTGCGTTTTATTTTAATAGTCTCGTTTTTTGTAGTGTTTTTTTCTTTAACTAGGGTGGTGGAAAGAAAATAAGATACAGACTTAAAATTTTTTAAAATTTACAAGCACCTGAATGCAAATGTTTCCTGACTACATGCGAGCCCTGCCTGGGCTTGGATTTGCAGGGTTCCTTCACACATTGTCTGGAGCCGGACTTTCTTCTCTGTGCTTCCTGCCACCTTGTTTGCAGCTGAACAAAGAACAATCCTGTCCATTTTACATCAGTCTTGCTTGAAGAGTTCATAAGAAAACAGTGATACCAAATGCGGCAGACTCTTGAGAAAGTGTAATTACACAGAAACAAATAGGGTATGTGTTAACCTAAATATGTCCGGAGTGATTTATTATTTTTGTTACAGTTCAATAAGTTTTCGTCTTTGATGTGGAAATTTTCATTGAGGAAAATGTATAGTAAATTGTAACAGTAAAATAGGAATTATAAGGGCATGGACTCTGGAGCCAGACTGCCTGGGTTAGAAATCCAGCCACAGACCTTTCTTGTGATGTGACTTGGGTGAAGTTAGCTAGCCTGTCTGTGCCTTAATTTCCTCAGCTATAAAATAGGGGGAATAGTAGTACTTATCTCCTAAGTATCGAATGAGGTCATCTTTGCAAGGCCTTAGAACAATAGCTGGCACGTGCTACGTAAGTGTTTATTAGTACTAATAAATATCTGTTAAATAAATAAACTGGAGGAGGAAGATCTGAATTCTTACTTTCTCATATACTTTCCCTTTCACAGTTACCATCCATGTCTCTCTCCTGCACCTTTCTATTCTTTAACAGGCATCTTTTTCCTATGCTTTTTTGTCACATAGACTCTTTCATGTTCTCCCACCACTACAGAGAAAGTAATCAAAGAATCATAGAGCAGGAAAGTACTTCTAATAGAGCTTAGTCTTTTCACCTACAAGGACAAGGAACTGAGACCCAGAAAGATTAACTGACATGTCAAGGGTCCAACAGCTAACAAGTGGCCACTTCTTATCAGACATTCAAAAGCTCCTTCTCCTCTAAAGTACTAAACCTCCCCATATTTCTCTTCCCTCCTCTCTCTTTCTCCTCTCTTTGCTCCTCTCTCCTTTCTCTCTCCTATACCTCACTCCAGTGAAGAGTTGCCAACTGAATACCTTGTTCAAGTCTGTTCTAATCTGGTTGCTTGAATTCCCTTTTGCAGGCATAATATAAAGTAAAATAACACGCCCGTAGATCTGAAACAGAAATGGAAACCCAAGGTAAGAGTTTTCTACCTTTTTAAAAAGTGATATGTGAATTGTTACACACTGAATGAGTTGAGAATGAAAACATAAATTTACTTTGTATTGAGTTTATTGGGGTGACATTGGTTTGCAAAAGCATACAGGTTTCAAGTGTACAACTAAATAAAACATCATCTGCACGCTGCGTCAGCGCTCACTGCCCCAAGTCGAGTCTCTCTCCATCCCCATTTTCCCTCCTTCTGCCTCCCTCCACCCAATCCCCATTCCCATTTCCCTTCAACCATCCTCAGGCTGTTGCTTGGGTCTATGTGTTGTGTATATACTTTTTTGGTTAATCCTTTCACCTTATTTCATCAGTCCCCCAACCCTTTTCCCCTCTGACAGCTGTCGGTCCGTTCCATGTATCCATGCCTCTGTTTCTATTTTGTTTGTCAGTTTATTTTGTTCATTAGATTCCACATATAAATAATATCATATGGTATTCTCCTTATATAACCGGCTTATTTTGCTTAGCATAATAATCTCCACGTCCACCCATGCTGTTGCAAAAGGTAAGATCTCCTTTTTTTTTAAGGCCCAGTAGTGTTCCATAGTGTTAATGTACCACAGCTTTTTTATCCACTCATCTATTGTTGGAGACTTGAGCTGTTTCTAGATCTTAGCTATTGTAAATAATAATACTGAAATGAGCATAGAGGTGCATATATTCTTTTGAATTAGTGTTTTGAGTTTCTTCAGATATATTCCCAGAAATTGAATCACTGGATCAAAAGGCAGTTCCTTTTTTTTTTTTTTTAGGAAATTCCATACTGTTTTCCACATTGGCTACGTCAGTCTGCATTCCCACAAACAGTGCACAAGTGTTCCCTTTATTCCGCATCCTTGCCAGCACTTGTTTATTGGTTCATTGCTGCTAGACATTCTAGCAGGTGTAATATCTTATTGTGGTTTTAATTTGCCTTTTTCTGATGATTGGTGATGTTTAATATTTTTTTCATATGCCTATTGGCCCTCTGTATGTACTCTTTGGAGAAGTATCTATTCAGGTTGTTTGCCCATTTTTTGATTGGATTGCCTGTCTTCCTCGTGTTGAGTTTTATAAGTTTTTTATATATTTTTTAATTAACCCCTTACCTGATATATTATTGGCAAATATATTCTCCCATTCAATGGGTTCCCTTTTTTATTTCGATGATGTTTCTTTAGCTGTGCAGAAGCTTTTTAGTTTGATGTAGTCCCATTTGTTTATTTTTTTCCTTGGTTTCCCTTGCCCAAGGAGGTGTATCCGCAAAAATATTGCTTCATGAGATGTCTGAAATTTTACTGCCAATGTTTTCTTCTAGGATTTTTATGGTTTTGTGACTTATGTTTAAGTCTTTTTTCAATTATGAGTTAATTCTTGTGTATGGTGTGAGTTGGTGGTCTAGTTTCATTTTTTTTTTTCGCATGTACCTGTTCAATTTTCCCAACACCATTGATTGAAGAGAGTGTCTTTATTCCACTGTATGCTCTTGCTTCCTTTGTCAAATATTAACTGACCATAAAAGCATGGGTATATTTCTGGGCTCTTTGTTCTGTTCCATTGATCTATATGCCTTATTCCAGTACCAGGCTATTTTGATTACAATGGCCTTGTAGTGCAGTATGATATCAGGTATTATAACTGCAACTTTGTTCCTCTGTCTCAAGATTGCTGAGGCTACTCCGGGTTGTTATTTTGGGGTTTTTTGTGGGGTTTTTTTGTTCCATATAAATTTTTAGAATATTTGTTCTAGATCTGTAAAATATGTCATTGGTATTAGAATAGGAATTGCATTGAATCTACCAATTGCTTTGTGTAGTATTGACATTTTAATGATGTTTATTCTTCCAGTCCATGAACACAGTATATGCTTCCATTTATTTGTATCTTCCTCAAATTCTTTCTCCAATATTCTATAATTTTCCAAGTATAGGTCTTTTACCGCCTTGGTTAAATTTATTTCTAGGTACCTTATTTTTTTGTTGCAATAGTAAGTAGGAATTAAGTTTTCTTAATTTCTCTTTACTATAGTTCATTGTTGGTGTATAAAACTGCTTCCAATTTCTGATTACTAATTTTGTATCCTGCTACTTTACCGAATTCACTTATTATATCTAGTAGTTTTTTGGTGGAATCTTATGGTTTTCTGTGTACAATATCATATCACCTGTAATTGACAGTTTGACTTCCTCCTTTCCAATTTGGATGTCTTATTTCTTCTTCTTGTCTGATTGCTGTAGCTAGGACTTTCAGTACTATGTTGAATAAGAATAATAAAAGCAGAATTCCCTGTTTTATTCCTGGTCTTAAGGGAAATGAAGAAAACATAAATTTAAATCACAGGTGATTTTGCATTAGAGAATTAATTTTCTTCAAAAAAATGAAGTTACATAAAATTAGTATTGTTGTAGAACTCAAGTGCCTGCCATCCATGTGTACAGATGTATAGCACATACAATTAAAACAACATGAATATTAAAGCCTTTAGAATCACATTAGTTTCCATGTTGTGCTCTTTTAATCGTCTGGTGACCAGACGATTAAAAGAGGTATAAATACCTCAGCCATCAAGGTATATATACATCATCATATTTTAATTATTCACCATCATTTATTGTGTAACTATTACCTGCAAAGAATGTGGTGCTATATTAAACAAAGACCAACAGTGTAGCTTATACTTTAGTGTGGTAAGCAGAAAACTAGATAATTAAATAACTTCGAGTATTAAAATAAACATGTAAAATTATCCTTCAACAGAGCCTCAGTCAATAGTTACAAACTTCTAGTCATAAAGTAAATAAATCATGAGGATGTAATATGCAACATGAGAAATACAGTCAATAATATTATATTAACTTTGTATGGTAAAAGATAGTACCTAGACTTACTGTGATCATCACTTCATAATGTATCAATCACTATGTTGTATATCTAAAATTACTATAATATTGTACTTTATACAATAATATTGTACTATAATATTGTATGACAATTGTACTTCAACTAAAAAATAAAAATATGTGATATCCTCAACAAAAGAGTTAAATGTAGGAAAAATGACACTCTAACTCAGTCTTTTTGGGGGACACATAAATAATTAATAAAATATATACTACATAACTACCAGTGAGATTACTGTTGTGAAGGAGAAGATCAGGGTCTATCTTAGATGAGAAACATTAACTGGGAGACTAATGTATTTAGAGTATCTAAGAAGGGTTTTCTAAATAAGTTACCTGAAGCCACTGAAACTGGAAGTGGCCTCAAGCCATTGAGTAAAAAAGTGATCCACACAGAACAGCAAGTGTCAAAGTCCTGATTCAGTAAAGGACTCAGTGCTACTGTGCTTGGAGCTGAAAGGAGGCCATTGATGGATTAACCTAAAGTAAGAAAGTGGTAAAGATAAAGGAGAAAAATCAATCAAAACATTTGGGGGCTGAATATATATATAGTTTGTCCAGAAGAAGTCCATCCATTGTTATTATAATGAGAACGGTTTGTGCAGCATCTATGTAACCTGGCAGCTAAGGAGAGTGGACTGGAATGCACATGCATGAACAATGACAACTTCACTGCACTAGTCAGCGACGGGCGGTAGATGCCATTGAATGAGCATGTGTACTGTGTGTCTGTCACATTCCAAATGATTGATCAAGTAGAGCAACAAATCTGCACCAAATTTTGCTTGAAGCTTGAACATTCTTCCACAGAAATTATTTGAATGATTCAGAAGGCCGCAGCTGTGGGCAGCTGGTCATTGGCAGCTTCATCACAACAATGCACCTGCTCATGCATCACTTCTTCTGCAGAGTCTTTTGGTGAAACATCAAGTCACCCAGGTGACTCAGCCCCCTAACAGCCCAGATTTGGCGCCCTCTGACTTCTAGCTTTTCCCAAAACTAAAATCACCTTTGAAAGGGAAAAGATTTTAACTTATCAATGAGATTCAGGAAAATACAAGGGGGCAGCTGATGATGATGAGAAGAAATGTGTGAAGTCCAAAGGTACGTACTTTGAAGGGGATTGAGATATCATTGTCCTATGTACAATGTTTCTTGTATCTTGTATCTTCTTCAGTAAATGTCTCTTTTTCATATTACATGGATGGACTGGATAGCTTCTGGACAGACTATATATATAGTCTGGACAGACACTTCCAGGTTTTTGACCTAAGTATTCTTTCTCAATCTCATACAGTATTTTCTTCCCCCATTTCCCCGACATCTTTCTTGTGTTCCTGGTACACTATAGAAAGGAGTAAGATAATGTAACCAGGCTGTTCTCTTAAATTTGCAACATTCAGAACCTCATAATGGATAAAAATGAGGACCAGCTGAATAAATATATTTTCATTATGATTTGAGATTCAGGAAGAGCCTCATGTATCAATATATCTCCTAGTATCTGTGCCTTTAATTCTACCAATAGAATATTCATTTGGCCCAGGACAGCATTCCATCTCCAAGAAATTTCTAATCAAAATGTAAATGTTCTAGGCAATATAGCATTCATTCACCTTGGAAGAGAATATTTTAACAGATAGCTGGGAGAAAGCCTTTACCTGGGTTATATCATAAGGTTGGGAAATGTAAAAGAAGAAGAGGAAAGATGCTGAAAGAGGACATGAAGGATGCCAACTTTTGGCTTTTTCAGAGTTTGTCAAATGACCAGCTTTGGATGTCACTTACTGATTAGAATGTTATTGCATATGTCTGGTCATGTGGATAATTAGTAAAACGCAATGAGAAAAGTGCATATGGAAAAGATTAGAATGCAATAATGACTGAGAGGAAATCAGACTGCTTGCAGACATACCTAAAACAGTATTGTGTGATGTGTTTTTTTTTTCATACACAAAAAGACCAAGAGTGAAACTGTAATTATGCTAGAAAAGCACATCCCATCAAAAACTTGGAAAAAAGAAGGTTTAGAAACAATTAAAAGCAAAGCCTGCAAAGTAAAAAAATATTTGGGAGTACAGGTCACCAAAGACAGATGCATAAAAAAATCATTACAAGGTTAATTGTAAAACTAGATCCTGAATCTTGACTTCATGTAAATAAAAAGATTACATAGGAAAAATAATTAAGAAAATACAGCAACAAACTTGAAGACTTACAATTATGTGGAGAATTTAAATACAATCCCTATTTATTTATTTATTTATTTATTTGTTTATTTATTTGTAATTCAGAAAGCATTTATTGAAACTCTACTACATAGACATCTGTGACATTTTTATTTGCTTGCTCATCCACTGACTCTTTCAGCAACTGTTAAGAGCCTACTAATTCCAGGAGCTGGAAATTCAGAAGTGAACAAGAATTCTAGCAGGTCAGAATTAGTGGAGGAAGAAAATTGAGACCAGCATCGTGAGGTCAGAGGTGAAGCAGACCAGAACACTTCATGGAAGACCTTGTATAGGCTAGGATAAGAAATGTGAACTTTATCTTTTGGACAAGATTTGAGAGGACTGTAAGCAGAATGGCCAAAGGATGCAATTTATAATTTAGACAGAGTAACTTGAAGGCACTATTAAAAGCCAGATTTCACAACAGGAATAAATGTTGAGAGTGTGGAAGCTGATGAAATAATCCAGATAGTGGTTGATCAGAACCTGAATATGATTGTGTTGATAGTAATAATAATAGCTTTAACATACTGTGGCACTTACTCTGTTCTAGGCATTCCTTTAAGCAATTAACGACTATTCACTCATTTAATGCTCACAAAGTCCTATAAGGTAAGACTTTCTAACTATTTTCACTTTTAAATATAATCTTTATTATATTTTTTCCATTATAATTTAGTCCCTTTATATCCCCTTCTCCTAGCAATCACCACACTGGTGTCCATGTCCATGAGTCCTTACTATTTGCATTTTACAGTTGAGGAAACTGAGGTAGAAAAGAGTTAAGTAACTCACCTCAAAGTCATAGAGCAATACAGAAATAAAGCAAGTAAGTATAATGCTGAGAGCAGGGATGAGAGATAGAATTGAAGAAATATTTCAGGGAAAAAATATTTCAAGACATATTTAAGGGGAAAAAATGGTAACATTTTGTGAACATATAAAGTTAAGAACACTTCCACATTTCCAACTGTGCCTTTTGTGTTTGACCATGGCATTAACTGAGAAGAATAAAAGTGGGTAAAGAGTCAGCAGTTCTGCTGGGAAGGGAATGATTTCAGTTTGAGGGATTTGAGGTAGCTGTAGAGTATCCAAATGGATACAGTGAGCAGGAATTTGGAAAAGTAATTTTAAATTTCAAGAGAGAGATCTGGGACAATGTTACAAAATTGCATGGAACTGGCATATAAGTGGAAATAGAAACCACCAAGAACATTAACAGGAAATCTACATTTATTAATAGCATAAACAGAAAAGGAGATCATCAGGATTCAGTAAGCATCTGCTTCTTCCCTAAGGAATCAGCAGCCCTGGAAGTTTCAGATATATTCTTAGGTCAGATGAAAAATAAAAACTGAGAGGGTTTATGGTCAATTTAACAAAAAAAAGTGCAATATTTTAGTTGTTTATAGTTTTTAAAGAAAACTTTATCATAATACCAACATACAATTTAAAGTTAAACCAACTAAAATATTTCAAGGTGTAGAGTTTACTGAAGTTGATGGTGAAACTCTTATTATGGATTTATTTAAGAATGAAAAATGGGTGGGTAGAATTTTATTTTAAGGTGTAAAATATGTAAGAATAATTGTTTTTCTGGGAACTTTCAATCTTCTAGTCAAAAACAATGAAGACTAAGTAATAATAAGAGACAAAACAAATGCTCTTTCTACCCATGTGCCACTGAAAATCTAATATAAAATATTTTTCTTAGGAATTTTTTTCTACAAAATATGAGTTTGGATTCCAAGTACAGAACTTCTGTTAACTATAATGTGTAGAAAACTGGTAGATAGGAATAACCAGGTTAAACAAGAGAAGCAGATATGAATATGATACAGACTTTATCCAGGAGGTACTGATAGCTTGGTGGAAGAAATAAATTAAGTCTTGCTAATCTCTTTTCTTATTGATAATAAATTCCTTTTTTTTCTGCTTACATTTACAGAAAAGGTAATTCTTGATCAACCAATAATGTACCCAAAAATAGAAATTATATTTCTATTATTTTATGTAATATTAAGATTCCAGTGACACATCCTTCCATTGAATTCATAGCACTTATTGTTTAAATAATATATTTGGCTATTAATTGTTCATGCTGTGATGTCCCTTATACCTCCATTTTTAATATCACTTTCAGCTTCCGTCATTTGTATATAGCTTGTATCCCCAACTGGATTATAAACTGAAGTTAGCAACCTTGTTTTATTCTTGCTTGTACCCACTGTTCTATCATGCTGAAAAGAATTCCTTGTGTCCAGAATGTCTCAATAATTATTTTTAATCAATCACACTACCTCTGATTGATAACATACTATTTTAAGAAAATATTAATCCACTCATTCAACCAAAAATTGTTCAATACCTATAATGTGTCAGCCATCACTCTGGAATTATAGCGATGATAGCAGTGAACTCAATAGACCCTAGTACCTTAGAGCTTATGTACTACAGGGGAGAGGGAAGATAATTAAATATCCCAGTAGATAATGTATTATCAGATAGTATTAAATGCTTTAAAGAATAATACAGGCTAAAGGAATAAAGAATAATTGGAATAATCAGGGAAGACCCCTCTGAAGAGCTGACATACGAGTAAAGGTCTACCCACCCAGGTAAAGTGAGCACTGAGTACAAATACCTGAAAGTGAAATTCCTTTGGTGAGTTATAGATATGGCAAGGAACCTAGAATACCTATTTCAGGGTGTGCTAAGGGGAAAGGGGTAAAACAGGCTTGGGAAATGATTTTTTTAAAACTCATTTTATTAGACCTGACCCAGTCATTAAGTCGTTAGTGATTTGGAGTAATATTCTTGCCTTAGTATCATCAGCTTTGGTTAATAATGCCTGTCTTAATTCACAGATATGATAAATATGAAAGAAGGTAGTATATGTAAAAGCATCCTGAACAGTTATAAGATGTTATGATTATGATCTTAAATACTCAACCTCTGCTTTAAGGTTTTCCAGTGGGTTTGATTAGAAAATGTCATTTCTTTTCTTCTCTAGTTTTCCAATAATTATATGGCCTCAACTATTTAAAGCAAAAATTAGTGGGACAAAGAAATATAGATAAATCCACAATTATAGTAGAAAATTTTAGCATATTTTTCTCAATAATTGATAGAACACACAGACAAAAAATAATGATATAGAACAATAGAACGAGGAGATTTGCAAACTTGACTTACTAGATATACATAACACTGCTTTATTGTAGAACATGCATTCTTTACAAATTCACATGGAACATTCACTGACCTTATATTTAGTCAGAAAGCAACTATCAATACACTTCTTTTTTAAAAAAATCATACAAAGAAAGTGTTATTAAAACAAGACAATCTATAAATGAGTGGTTTTTAAATATCAGAAGATCTCCATGGGTTAGAAGGATTTCAAAATTTTAAAAACAGAGAATAAATAAAATTAAAATAGGAGATATCAAAATTAAGAACATGTGTATTTTAAACAAATTATTATCTTCAAAGTCATCTATTTGAAAAAGAGATAGAGTAAAAAATAATGAGTTAACATTCATTTCAATAAATTAAAGAAAATCAAATTAAACACTAAAAAGTAGAAGACAAACTAAATATTCATAGAAAAAATCTGTGAACTAGGATGTATACACACAATAGAAAGGATCAATGCCAAAAGCTGGTTCTTTCAAAAGACAAATAAAACTGATAAACCACTAGTGAACAAGTAAAGGAGAAAGAAGACACCCATACCAGAAATGACTAAAAGAACATGTTGCAGACATTAAGATATTACAAGGATATTTTGAACAGTTTTGACAATGAATATAAATTTAGGACAAATGGGTAAATTCCCAGATAAATGTAACTATGACTCAAGGAGAAAAAAGAAATATGAATAACCGTATATCCATGAAATAAACTGAATCAAAAATGAAAAGTCTTCCCACAGCAAAACTCCAAGCATAAGTAGTTTCATTGGCCAGTTATCCAAGTATAACACATGCTTATTCTAAGAAGCTAGTCTTAATTTTGATATCAAAACCCAAAGAAACATTAAGGGAAAAGAAACTTACTAGTCAACCTAACCATAAACAAAGATGCCAAAATCTTCAACAAAGTAGTGGCAAACTAAATCCAAAAATATTTTTAAATGATAGTACATTTTAATAAAGGAGAATTTATTCCAAAAATGTAAGTTTAGTTTGACATGAGAAAAACAATTTAATATTCTACATTATCATATTACCTCAATAAGGGAAAATCACTTAATAATATCCAATATTATTTGTAGTAAAAAAAAAATTAGCAAAAAAAGAATGCAAAAGAACATCTTAATCTGGTAGAGCTGGCAACCTTTTTCTTGTTAAAGAGCCAGACAATAAATATTTTCAGCTTTGCAGGCCATTTAATCTCTGTCACACTACTTAACTTTGCCATTGTGAGGCAAAAGCCACTGTAGACAATAATTACATGAATGGGCATGGTTGCATTCCAATAAAACTTTATTTGTAAAAACAGGTGGAAGGCCAAATTGGATCCACGGGGTATAGATTGCCACTTTTGAGTTAGAGTATCTGTAAAACATAACTTACTGGTATATATCACAATTGATGGTGAAACCATATCTTTTGAGATAGGAATGAGACAAAATTTTCCACTGTTAAAACTGACTCACATTGCATTTGAGGTCATAGTTAGTGCAAGAAGGCAAAAATAAATAAATAAATAAATAAATAAATAAATAAATAAAGCAAAGATTTAAAAGGAAAAAATAAAACTGTCATTATTTTCAAAAGAAATATGTATATGTAAAATCCAAAAACAAACCCCTACAGGTAATTTTTTTAATGAGGCCAATTTAGTATGGCTCCAGGATACAAAAATCAATATAAAAACATATTCCTATAAGAGTTAAAAAGTGGTATAAATAGTATCAAAAATATTAAGTATCTAAGAATAAATCTATAAAAATAAGTATAAAACTTCTACAGAGAAATTTATGAAACTGTAAAACATTAAAGAAAACAAAATAAATGGAAAGAGAAAACATGTTCATGGGTTGAAATCTCTAAATTATAGAGATTTCAATTCTCCCCTGCTGTATGGATTGAACACAATTTTAAACAAAATCTCAACATTCATTTTATAGAGTTTGACAAACTGATTCTAAAATACATACAAAATTTCAGGAGGTCAAGAATAGACAAAACATTTCTAAAGAACAAGATAGGAGGACTTGATTTAACAGATGTCACAACCTATTTCAAAGCTCAAATAATAAAATTGTATGGTACTAACCTAGTGACAGAGAGTTTGGAAATAAGCTACTTTTTCATGGTCACTCATATATAACATAAGTAGCACTATCTATCAGTAAAGACATGGCAGCTCGTTAAGTAAATGTTGCTGAGAGAATTGGATATCCATGTAAGATAAAATAAAATCAGACCTATTCACACCACCTATAAAATCCATCACAAAAAGAATCAAGACCAAAATGAAAATAATAAAACTATAAATCTTTATGAAATTCAGTGGCCTTAACTAATAGTACAGGATGGACCTGGAGAATATTATGCCAAGTAAAATAAGCCAGGCAGGGAAAGGCAAATACCATATGATCTCATTTATGTGTGGAATCTAATGAACAAAATAAACTAACAAACAAAATAGAAACAGAAGCAGTTACATGGAACAGACTGACAGCTGTGGAGGAAAGGCAGCGGGTGCGGATGAAAGAAATAAAAAGGTTAGCCAAAGGATGTATAGGTGTGACCCTCGGCCATGGACAATGATGAGGGGATTGTCTGGGGGAGGGGAAAGAGCTGGGTGGAGGTAGGCAAAGGGAAAAATAAGTGGGGACAACTGTAATAACACAAACAATAAAATACAATAAAAATAAATAACTAAAAATAAATAAAATATACTGGCATGGATGTGGAAAAAAGGGGAATCCTTTTGCACTGTTGGTGGGAATGCCAACTGGTGCAGCCACTGTGGAAAGCAGTATGGAGATACCTAGAAAATTAAAAATGAATCTACCTTTTCACCCAGCAATCCCACTTCTGGGAATGTATCCGAAGGAACCCAAAACACTAATTTGAAAGAACATAGCACCCCTATGTTCCTTGCAGCATTATTTACAATTGCCAAGATATGGAAGTACCACAAGTGTCCATCAATAGATGAGTGGATAAAACAACTATGGGACATTTACATAGTGGAATACAACTTGGCCATAGAAAAAGAAAATTTTACCCTTTGCAACAAGGAAAATATTATGCCAAATGAAATAAGCCAGTCAGGGAAAAGCAAATACCATGTGATTTATTTCACTCATATATGGAATCTAATGAACAAACTGAACTAACAAGGAAAATGGGGACAGGCTCATAAATGAAGAGCAGATGACAGCTAGTTGGGATGGGGACAGTTAATGGATAGAGGGATTGAGCAAAAAGGAAAAGGACTCATGGACATGGACAACAATGTGGTAATTGCTGTGGGGGAGGGGTATATAAGGGCCTAAATGGTAAAGGAAAAAGTACAATAAAGATTAAATAAAAAATAAATTAAAATTTTATTTAAAAAATAAAAATAAACAAAATAATAAACATATCCATATGATCTTAAGACAGAGAAAGACTTCTTAAATAAAACACAAAAAATAATCCAATGAACAAAGTGATTAACAAATTCTTCTATGTAACATTAAGAGCATCTATTTATCTAAACAACTATAAAGAAAATAAAAGTACAAACCATAGAGAGAGAGATTTGCACTGTATAAACACAAAAAGAAACTGGTATCCGGAATATAAAAATAATTCTATAAATAGATTTTTAAAAGACAATGTTGTGGAAAAATGGGAAAACAAGAGTCATAAAGGAACATGTATAAAGGACCAATGGACAAAGCCAATGGAGGGGTAGAGTTGAGTGTGGGAGGTAGGGGTGGGTAGAGCAGAGGACGGCAGTAGGGGGAAAATGGGGATAACTATGTTGAAAAATAAAAAGAAAAAAAGAGAATAAAGGGAAAAATAAATAGCCAAAATGGAAAAAACTGTCCAACTATCAAATAAACATAAAAATGATGCTCAATTTCATTAGTACATTAGATGTACCAATTATCATAAAATTTCTTTATAGATTATAGTTTTCCCACTTAAATGTATTCCCCTATATTGTTAAACTACTTTCAGGGGAAAAAAGACCTGTGACAATGAATTTATAGATACTAAAAAATATATACAACAAGCAGAATGGAATTATTCTCCAAACCCTACCCTCCAAAGCTGCTAAAGATGAAAATCTAGCTAGACATATAACAATAATAACATGGATGTACAAAGGTGATAACAATTTTTTGTCTATCTACAAATAAATTAAAGTAAGACCATACATGATTTGTACAGATAGTAGATGGATTACAAATACACAAAATGCTTAATCTAACAAAATTGAATACTCAAAATATATTGTTCTTTTCCATGTGTTTCTGAATTTCTACCAAAACCAGTATTATACAGAGGCTCTAAGAAAATTTATGGTTTCAAATTAATAGTTATAAAGGCTGAATTTTTATCCATTTTTTTAAGTATCAGTCCCACCTACTCTATAAAAGACATTTATATTCAAGACCATAGTATGGTCTCAATCCCATACATTAAAAAATGAGCATTTAAAATGGTATTAATGGACACATTTTTAGAAAGCTGAAGTAGTAATAATTTTAAAACACAGTTTTCATGAAGCACATTCCTCTGTGCCTAGAATCTGTCTTCTCAATTCTATTTTGAGATTTTTGGTCATTTCTCTGATAGCAATGCCAATAAAGCTGCCAGTTGCCATTAATCTCAGTTCTATGAAAGAATAAATCATTCCCACAATCAATTAAACGATGAATGCATTAAAATAAGACCAATTAGAGCTATGCCTAGACATTCACCCCATAGTTATGAGACAAGCTTGTCATAATTACTTCAACTTTAACTGGAAATTTCTTTAATAATTCCTTTCAGCGGAGACAAGACTGAAGATTTTATTGTGGGAGTACCCAAATTCAGTTGAGTTTAAACTGAAATAGTCCACCAGGAATTTCAGTTGTATGTCTACAAAGCTTCTCTGTACCATTAATTTGGATACCTAGGATTTCTCCTAAGCTTTGTTTGCCAGTTATCTACCATGTACAACACACTCTGAGGGCTGTGACTGTACTAACTTTTTTCATGTTTCCAAGCTTTTAAAACATGCCTTACAAAAACAAAGAGAGCTCACAGACAATGGCTGTATGTGGGGGTTTTTTCCCTTTAGGTAGTCAACATTATACAGAAGACTGATTTTAAGGTGTTTTAATAATTTGGGCCTTTGTGGGAATAAAAATTTCTGAGGTCTTCTTTAATTCAGTAGGTGATCTTTACAAATAAATATATCAGTTATTGTTTAATGTATTATTTCTTAATACCATGAATGTATGGATGAATTTTGGCAATTTTCAGAGAAACTCTGAATAAATTCTTTAACTAGTTTCTAAAGTTTTACTGTGGTCATTCCTGTTGTTGTTGTTCAGTTTCAAATGCCATATTTTATTCACCAAAAATAACACTCATTTCCACACTAAGGAAATAGAGAAATAATGCAGTTATTGATCTAATGATGTGTTGGCAACAGAAAATTTCAATTTCTTTCATTCACTGATATACGAACAGTTTTCTTATTAAGGTAATAAAGGGACAGAAAAGCCATAAACACAGACAGAGAATTTCAACACTGTTGGCAAGAGAAAGAGACTAAGATTGGGGAGAGGGCGCTTGGTGGAGCAAAAGGAGCACTCCCTGAAAACCTAAGCTAAAACAGAAATGCCCTTGGGTGTAGCAGGGAATCAGGGAATTATAAAATGCAATGTTTTGGCTTATTGCTATTAATATGACGTTTTTAAATAAAGGCCATTATGATAGAAGATAATTTTGAAAATCTGCACTTATTCAGCGCCCACAAAGCAGAGTAAAGGAGTACATGGGCACTCTACAGGTACACGGTAGTCGCAGGTATCCCCACTCCAACTCCAGTCTGCCTTGAGCTAAAATCCCCAACAGGTGCCTTAACCTTAGGTGACAACCTTAGCAATTTAAAAATACACTGCCCAAAAATTACATAGCAACTTTATAAATTATAAGTGGACTATGGGTGTCTAATCTGGATCCTTGTATGAGCATCAGAATGTTTACAAGCAACTTAAATTGTAAGCAAAACACCATGCACGTGTATACATAACACAATTTTCTAGGGAAAGAATCCATAGCATTTATAAACTCGTTTTTAAAATGCATACAACCTTTCAGAATGGTTAATGTTTGAGATGTATGTTTCATTTAATGCTGTGTCCCCCCAGAATAACCTGCACCCATGCACATAGAAGAAAGTATTTCATTAGGATTATGTAACTAAATACTTCAAGACTTTTCATTTTATTTTACAAAAGTTTCGGTGGATTTTTTAATCTAAGCATATGAAGCTTTATAAACAATGCACTTTCAAAATAACTAAGAGAAAGATGTCCTTGTGACACAAACAGACATATAAAATATGTCCAGCCCCTCTCTGTCCACCTCAGTCTTTTCCTCTGTCCACCAGTCATGTGTAAACCTTCTGTGCAAGATAAAAACTGACCTCTGTGAATGTAGTAGAGATGAATGAGTGAGTGAATGAGTGAATGAATGAATGAAACTAAGACAACTCTACCTTCTTGAATTGTGATTTTACCAATGCAAAGAAATAGCTCATATTTTCATCTATCATTGCCTGCTGGTTACAGGAATTAGAAACAGATATGTAATGATAAAATATGAATATTTCACAATGATTGAACCATACGCTAACCTTGTCTAGCTAAGTCTGCTGTCACCCACCAGATCTTATTATAATATCTTTAAATGTCTTTTCTGATAGCAGCATTTGGAGGATTGATTTAAAATGAAATCCATGTTTGCATGTATACATAATAGGAAGAAAGTAGGAGATTAATAAATGTATGTTTCTCATGGAAATAAAGGAGAAGGACAAATTGTTTTCATCAGGGGAGAAACAAAGAGTAAATATATATGTGATATGACTATAAAAATGATTCAATCTACTCTTAAAAAATCAGGGTAGGCCCAGTAAAATAAACTCTAATATAAATGAAGTCTGACTAAAATATCTCAGCCTACAATCAAGGGGAGAACTCACTAAAAACTGAGAATATAACCTGGCACCACAATATTTCATTCCTCGATGCCCCTGGAAATGAGAGAAGCTGGGAAAAAGGTATGCAAAAATATTGTAAGCCACACAGTGCTACAAATATACTAAAGTCTTATTTATCATCATGTGTTGACATATTGTTCACCTTTATATATCAACATTAGCGTTAATGTTGATTCTCTTTACATATGAAGTAAATAAATACAGCAAATATAAATAATTGAAAGATCACACTGTTCAACTCTCAAACATACATATTTATGTATGTTTAAACATATAGCATATTTATTACATTGGGCAAATATTGTAGATCAAGGCTTACCTCATATCCTGGCTGACATGCTCATGATTTTCTTTTGTTCATTCAACATCATTCATTCTTTTTGCACACCGGTGTGTGATAATAGAACTCATTTTTGCAGTGAGAAAGACCTAAGTTATAATCTCAGAACCACCATTTAATAATTGATCTTAAACAAGTACCTTGATGGCTCAATTTTTCTGTCTATAAAATAAAAGTGAAAATAGAGCCTTTGCAAAGATTTAAGAAAAATGGCTTGTAAACAGAAACATGATTTCTTTTATCCCATACTTCACTGTTCTTGAATCTTATTCCAACTCTGATTTCAAATGCATGCATGAAGAATGCTCAGAACAATGACTGACACATTATGGCTCTCAAAACACAGGGATAACTAATGGTTAAAATATTAGTAACTTATACCTGTGGATAATATCTTAGTCTTATGGTTCATCTTAAAAAAATAAACATCTTAAAACTTAAACCTGGAGTCAAGAGCTGAAATGATTATATTTGATATTTAAGGGTTAACAAAAATGTAAGTCAAAGTTAAACCACATCTCTGTTACCATTTGGATTTTTTCACTATAATATACTATGATACGAATGGAAGATCTGACTCATCTCTTATTTGCAAATTACCTCAGCAAACATGGAAGCAATTTACAACCAATCATGTTACATATTAAAATTTCACAATACTCTGTCATCTGTTGTTGTCATCAAGAGGACCACTTCCTTCATACTAACTTCTGTTTTGTATTTTAAAACTGACTACATGTCATCCAACACATTAAAAAGAAAGCCTCTTAAAACGTTTTGCTCTGTAAGGGATAGTACAGTGAAGGATTCAATGTGTGGAAGATTATTTCCTCTTAATTGATGTTCTAAATATTTTAATTGGTTTGACTACACACTAATCATCAAAGCGTCAACCCTGTCTGTGCAAAAATTATTTCATTATTAATGTACCCATTAGAGTAACACCACATAGGACCCCACAAACTAGAGCACACCCCTAACAGTAATGAAGGCCTATGCCTGAAAAAAATAATAAAAACAGGGCCTAAGAAGGGGGCTTTATCCATTCATGTCTCATCTTTTCAGAATTGACTTGATTCTCCAATTCCTACAAAACTGAAAGTCAAATGGGTGTTAACCACGACTCTAGAGTTGCAAGTCACAGAAACACAAGCTAACTAGTTTAAACACAAAATAAATAGGTGGGTGGAGTCTTATCACTGTGGGTGGCATCTCATTATTGTGCAATCGAGTCTTACTTTGGCATTGTCCCTTTTTTAGTTGTGTGATCTTTGGTGAGTGAATTATGTTTTCCCTTCCTTATGTCCCATAAAGTAGGGACAGAAATAAGAACTAATTAATGGCACTGTTGGGAGATTACATAATTTAATACATGTAAAGCACTTAGAAAACTGGCACATAATAAATGTTCAATAAATTTTTAAAAGAGCGAAGGTAAACTTAATTTTAGGGAGAAATGGAACCAATGGATGAATGCCATCAGGATTCACTTACTCTATTTTCTTTCTATCTACAATTCAGTATTTCTCAGCTTCAGACAGCTTAGCAACTGGTCTAAAATAGTCTTCTTTCCTCAGATCAATATAAAATATCTCAGGGACGGGCTCTGATCAGCCCAGTTTAAGTGATGTGCTCATTCCTGGACTAGCTACTGTGCAGATAGGGACCTGTGATTAGCACGGCCAGCGTTCCCAGCTTATACCTGTTATCTCAGCATAATGGCTAATAGTGTGCCTTCTGCTCTCTCGTCATAATTTCCATAACATTTTCCACATAGCATCCTTGCTAAAATGTTTAATCTAAAACCAATTATAAGAAAACAATCAGAAATATCTAGATCGTGGGACATTTTATAATACTACCATCATGGATGCTTTAAAATGTTAATGCCATAAAACATTTTTTTAAAAGAATTTTAAATGAGATAAAATATGATAACCCAATAAAGTGCAAGATCCTTGGAGCTGGGGGAACACCTACAATGAACATTTTGTGAACAGCTGTGTGTGATGGCAGTACTGTGCTTATGTAGAACAATGTCCCTTGTGCTGTGATATACACACTGAAGGAGTTAAGACTGTCACATACACACCTTGCTTTCAAATAATTCAAATAAATAAGAAAAGGTTACATGGATACAGAGAGATAGAGAGCAAGTGTCACAAATTGTGAGCAAGTGCTGAATCTGACTAATTCAACAGATTATATTCATTGTACTATTCTTTTGATGCTTCTGTAGGATAAATAAAATCTGCGGGGGCTGGTTAACCCCCAAGGGAAAATTTCTTTATCCTCTTTTTTGTAGGTTTAAATCTTTCCAAAATAAAAAGTCAGGGGAACCCTGGCCGGGTGGCTCAGTTGGTTAAACATCATCCCCTATACCAAGGGGCTGTGGATTCGATCCTCACTCAGGTCACATACTTATGTTCTGGGCTTGATCCCGAATTGGGATGCGTACATCAATGTTCCTCTGTTTCTCTAAAATTAATAAGCATGTACTTGGCTGAGGATAAAAAAAAAAGTTAAGGGAAAAAGTGACCCCCTGTAAATGTCATAAATTATATGGTTACTCTATCATTGGACTGCTGGGTTGGTTGTCTGTCCTTGAACAATTACTGTTTGACAGAGAAGCAAATTCATATAAAAGAGATGGCTAGTTCCATTCAGAAGTGTCTTACATATGAAGAGCAAATTCCCAAAGAATCTGAAACCAAGGAAGAATCAGTGCGCATCAGGCAGCCACACGGTTTACGTACTATAACATGCAAATTATCTCTAGTCAAAGAGCCATTTTTCTTGAATTCCACTTATAAAAAGGAATAAGCCAATCATTGTCCATTTAGCAATGGAAATTGCTAAATTTCCCTCTTTGTGAATTGCCTCCCTGGAATTACCACGGTCCTTTACATGTACCTACCAGTAAGAGAAACTCCACTGAGAAAGGCTTAGAAATTCTTGCAATTATGGTCCCAAAAATTTGATTTTGTCCAGTCTGAAAATTTTGACAGTTATCCATGATTTCTATTTCTCTAATCAAAGCCTGAGAGAACCTGCAAGCTTACTTATCATAGAGCCTTTTTTTATTCAATAAAATTTTAAGGAAGACTCACTATTTTTTTTTATTTCATAATTATGTAAGGTATTTGAGAAGGCCATAAATAAAGATTTGAATCTGGACCCCACATTTACCATTTGTAAGATGTCACTTTCGGAAGGTTACTTTACATCTCTGAGATTGTGTTTTATTATGAGTAAAATGAGAATAATCACACCAGCCTTGCAGGACTGTTGCAAGAATTGGATTGAATAAGGTAAATACATAATAGCTGCTTTCCGTAAATGAAAAGGATGATGAAGAGGACTCAGCTCCTGCCTTCCAGGACCTCATTATCGACCGACCTCTGTCTCTCCTCACCCACGCTGCTGCTTACCTCAACCAGTTAGAACGTATGTCCAAAACAAGTGAATGCCCCTCTATGCAGGCAAGTACAATGCAGAAATACAGGGTTTTTGATGTCTGAGACCACCTAATTTCACAGCATCTTATTTTCACTTTCATCTTGTTTTGTTTTTTAAACACTCTCCTAATCCAAGTTCATTATGGTGCACTGAGTTCTAAAAAGACATTTCTTCCCTTTTCTTCCTTTCTAAATGAAATACTATTTTCACTTTATACAAGAATAATAGCCATTCTTTCAAATTAATTTAGATTTTCCCCATCATTAGATATGTCTAAATATTTTTGTGAATAAGTAGGGCCTTTTTCCAGAGTAATACGCCATCAATAAAACAAAAGACGCAGCTGGTGTATTACCTGGTAAATATTATTTGTTTGCAGTAAGTGTGTAGTAGATGGAAAGAATGTAGTTAAGCTAATTGGTATGACAGTTGGATTCACAGAATTAGAAGAAAAATATTTTGGTTAGAAAATTAAGAAAGCAAGACCTCAATGTCAGTGTATGAAACAACCTGGAACACTAAAAGTCACTGAATTGAACACAAGAATTTCAAAATATTGACTGCAAACTAGGCAAGATTGAATAATACAGCTTTTTCACCTTTACACCACAAGAACCTAATACAGAGACAAAATAGAAGAAACCAGAACTCTAATAAATATTGAATGATTTATAAACTAATAAACTAACAAAACTGGAACCAATTTAATAAGCATTTAGGATCATAATATTTCTAAAGAAATTAGTAGAACCTTAATTATGTTTTTTTAAAGTCTACTATTTAACCACTTTAAGAGAACCACATATTTCATCTGTATTCAAAAGTCGCCTTGTTGATAGGCATCTATATGATTTCAGAAACCTGTGAGACCTACTGTGGTTTTGAATATGATTTCAAGTAACTACATTTTCTTACAAGTTTCCAATGTAGTAAATCATTTTAACTAAGGTCATAGAAGCTGAATCCAAAGTTTATAAAAATAGACAACAGCTGAGACTCCCTGTGTAGCAAGATCTTAATGCCTTTCTTGTCCCCCAACCTCTTAACCTCAAGAAAAAAAGAAATAGGGAAGAAGAATGCTAAACATGGCCATGAAGTGCTAATAAGAGAAGACTCTTGAGACAAATACATCTGTGCAGTTAACCATATGAGCTTCAAAAAAGAAGTTATCTGCGGAGCGGCCCCAACCTGGAATAACTTACTCAAAATATTTGCCCACTCAGTTCAGTGTATGCCTTACATGGGACACTGCTTTATGATATGCTAAGATAATTGGTTCTATATTTAGAACTCTCTTCTAAGATGATGAGAGTTCAGTCTCTCTACCACCATTTTCTGTGCTCTTGAGTCCCTTACTATTGTTCTTTAGTACTATAGGAAAATTTTCCTAGCTCCTGTCTCAACATCAGTTTCAGTTAGCTATTTATTGCTGCATAACAAATTGCTCCAACATTTAAGTAGCTTGAAACAGGAACAACCGTTCACTTGCTCACAGTTCTGCAGCCAGGCAGGGCTCAGCAAAGGCAGCCTCATCTCTGCTTCATGCGATGGCAGCGGGAGCTGTTAGGACCAACAATTTGAAAATAGCACTACTTACATGCCTGGCACCTCAGCTGGGATGCTGAAAAAGCTGGTGGCTAGGTTCTTTGGCTGGTCTAAGAATTAAATTGACATAATACAGATGAATAGGACTGATAAAAGCTGGAGGCACCTCACTTTTCCATGTGGTCTCTGCAGCAGGCTAGCTGGGTTTCCTTATCAAAAGAGCAACAGAGCCTCCAGGATTCTTAAGACCAAGGCCCAGAACCGGTATCATTTCTCCTCTGCCCCATTCTGTTGGTACCTGCAAGTTACCAGGTCAACCAAGACCCGAAAGAAAGGCAGATTCGACCTTGAATGAGAGGAGCAGCACTTGCTTGTAGAGCTGGGAGGAACTAACAATGCCATCTTTACAGAAGAACAGCTTATGATTACACTTCAGTACATTTTAGTGACTAACACACCATGATCTTAGATGACAGAATTAATTATACTCTAACTTCCTAAGTTCCTTATTAATGATGACTAATACAAATTATTTCTTACTTTATCATTTTCATACAAAAATAATCTATAAAATAATCTAAGAATATATAGTCATGGTGAATTAAGGGTAGGGATATGCTCATCAATACTTTCTTCTCTTTATACATTTTAAAGTAACTTTACATCTTTCCTTTTCTTTTTCTCTTTTATGTGCTGAATATGTCCAGTTCCTCCCATCATACTTCATATGGCATGGATTGGGACTTTCTCATCTTCTTGATCTCTCTTTATTATGAATGGCTTTTTCAAGGATAACTCTCCACAAGGAATACAACTTTATCATGTCACACCCAACAGTGGAGAATATAGCAGTGAACTCACCTTCCCTCTTTTGGGTGCCATACCCAATGAGGTTGTGACAGTGGGGTCAACAGGACAAATAATATTGCAGGGGAGGAAAACTTTCCTTCTGCCCTTCTAGGTTCTGAGGCTGGTCTAAGAATTAAATGGACATAATACAGATTAACAGGATGGATAAAAAAATTTTAATTACCTATGTATTTACAGGAGTTACTCAAGGATATGAGACTCCAAAGGCCTCAAAATGATTGAAGTGTGTACACCATCCTGAACTAAGGAAATGGGTAGGGAATCCAGGGCTTCCAAGGTAGAAGTGGAGAGGAAATGTATGGGAAGGTGAGAAGAAAAAATGTTTAATGAACAAAAGTGGTCCTGCCATGAAGATAATTTTCTCAGTTGAAAACAGTTTTCTCTGATAATAGCTCCTTTTCAGATACAGGCCCCTTTCTCATGTAAATTTCCCTTCCAAAAGGGTAACTTTCACCCTTTTTTCAGAGCTTCTTCTGTGTTTGCTGTTTCTCAAAATAATCTTCATGCCAGGGAGGCATATTTTAAGGTGGCATATTCTGCCACCCTTCAATATAAACATCCCATTACTAAAAAATAATCCAATAAAATGGCATAACTTCACTGCACCTTTGCCTTCCATTTATATGTATATATGTAATACTCTAATGTTTCCATCATACAAAAAAAACAGAATTTTAAAATACAATTAGAACTTTCACTATTAGAAATACCAATCCTGCCCAGAATTCAAGGTCTTAAATTATATTATAAGAAAGCCTATTGCTTTAATAAAGTAGGCTCAATTTTATAATCTCATTTGAAGCAAAAACATTTCACTATTTACATAGTCCATTCACTTCAAACTCTCAAATGCTATTGAGCATGAGATTAAATACTGCTCTCCTGTCTGTGGAAAAAGTTCAGTAAAGAAGACAAAAGCAAAAATTATCCCCCAACAGAAAACAAAAAAATGTCTTAAATCCAAACAAATGTTTATACCTTGTTGTACTATTTTGCAATATTTCAAGGAAAAAAAATAATATTCAATAGAAATGAAAGCAAAGCTTTTGTTTTGTTTGCCCTACCTTATTATTAGGAAACCACTAAAACAGAAGTCATATTTGCTCAATTCCTAGAAGAGATGAATCATTATCTAGAGGAAAAGTTGTGAGGTATTAAAGGCTCTTGCACAGATCTTAAATGCAGTCACAGTGCTAAATGAAATGGTCTCAATGCTAAATGAAATGGTCAAGATTTTAAGCCAGTGGTGGGGACAGGGGGCGGGGAGGAGGGCGAGCAAGAGGGAAGTCAAGGGAAGATTGGCAGAGGGCCTAGAAGAATCAAGTAATGTGTGAAAAATGAACTTCTAGTTCCTAACATTTTAAATGTTTTCATTTCTCTAAAGAACCAGATTCTCATATGGTTTAGGCTGGCCTTTCTTTGTCACCTTAAATAAGTCCCTTAATTGTCCACAACTAAATTTCCCGCATTCAAACCTTCTAGGCATCCAAAAGATGATGACAACAGACGTAACAGTCTTAGTGCCATGGAAGCAAGTAAAATTTGAAATCAGGATATTGTCCCTGTTGTCCCTAGACCTGCTATATATTTTAAATAATTCCTGTAAAGGAATGTGTGAATAGAGATGCTATGGCTTAAATGTTTGTGCCCCTTCCCCCCAAAAATTCAAATGTCAAATCCTCATGCCCAAGGTAATGGTATTAGGAGGTGAAGCCTTTGGTGGTGATTAGGTCTTAAGGGCAGAACCATCATGAATGGGACGCATGGCTCTTCAGCGACCCCTAACCCCTTTTAAACATATGTAGCTAATACAAGAGGTCTGTAACCCAGGAGAGGGCCCTCATCTGACCATGCGGACACCCTGATCTCAGACTTGCAGCCTCCAAAACTGTGAGATAAATTTCTCTTTTTTTTAAAGACACTCATTTTGTTACAATAGTCCAAAAGGAGTAGTACTAGAGATTTATTAGAAACATGTTGAGGTCAAGTCCTCTGCAGTAAACAAGAAAATATATATAGAATTATTAGACCAGTTCTTACTGTCAATCAAGTTCAATGGGTTATGAAATTTTAGAGCTGTTTCATCTGCTGATTAGGTGATATCTCCTCCTGTCTTAATAATTATTGATAACAAATGTACACTTTTAAGTTTAAAGGGTGATGCAGAAGAGGAGAAATATGGCTACCAAGATAATCCACACCAATGTCCAAACAAACCTTCAGAAGTATTACAAAAAACTATGAAAAAATTATAATTATCTCTGTGAGCAAGCCTACTGGGGTGTTAGAAATTGTCTGAATTTTGAACTTGGAGGTGGTTGCATTAAGCTGTATATGTGTAAACATGTATCAAGTTATACCCTTACTTTTGGTGTACTTCACTGTATGTAAGTTATAGCTCAGTAAGGAAGAAAAACTGCATCTATAAGTTGATATTGTCTCAGTGGCTCTAAAATCCACTTTTTGTTTTGAGTTAAGCCCTTCAGTTACGATACTGACAAAGAGCACATGGGTTCTCCATGGCTTTTGGGCACCCATGACATCCATGTTAAAACCCTTAATGCCCTTAAAAAACCATGTCCCTGTCTGCACAATCAAAGCTCAAAAAACCAAGGTCAACATTTAATTTAACAAGTGAGCAGAAACATCACTTAAGTTATACCAAATGATTACTCTGCCCAAAAGTCCTTTCTACCTCCTGACAGAATTCTAGAAATGTCCACTCTTAATGAAAGCTTTGGGTAAATGTTTTCAGCTATCTTACTAAAAGGCAATTTTTTAAACAAAGGTTCTCTGAAAGTCACCTAAAAGAGCTTTGAAGATGTGAAACACAGAGAAATGTTTATTAATTTGTTTAAAAACTCCAGAGTATGGCTACTACCCATGAAGGATACGCTCCAATGCTATTAGCATATTGTCTGGCTAGCAGAAATGGGGAAAGTGGTGGAATGGGAGAAATGAAAGAGAAAGAGAACTCAAATTTTTCCTGCCAATCACATGGAGAGATTATTCAAGTGTTAACAATGCTACCACCCCACCCTGTCACCACCAGAGATACAGGCTAGAAATTTATGTGTGAGATGCATGGAGAAAGGCAGGGGAAAGGGGACAAAAGTCCTCTCCAAAATTAGCCAACCTCAATGCAGAGGAAACCATGCTGGAATTATGAACTGCGAAACCTGGCTTCAGTTCCAAATCCGTCACTACATAGCTGTGCAGTTATCACTTAATTTCTCCCATTCACCATCTCTTCATCTATAAAAGGAAGAGGTGGAACACGATGATGTATAAGCCAGAGATTCCAAGTGCTCCTGGTCTTGCTGAATTATAATGTCTTCTACTGAGTCCTGTTGGGTTCTATAACTTCAGTCAGAGAGGAGGAATGTTTCCATTTGGAGCAGGAGGTTGTCATTGTTTATTTTCATGTCTACCGTGGCAACATTCAAGCATGCTGGGAGCACAGATATGTCTGGCTCTCTCCCCAGTGTCCTCTTGTTGGCATGCTTTCCAAGAAGCTGACATGAAACAATAAAGCACAAAATCACTGGGAATTCCTACATGCCCCCTAAGACACACGTCACTACCAGGATTCAGCGTTGGCCTGTGTCGTTAGCATTTTTACCAATCACACCAATCCTCCCCAAGGTTTTTGTGTTGGAATTCATAGGTGACTGTCCCCAGGTGATATTCATTGGGTTTTTTTTGAAGGTATAAATTCTTAAAAATATTCTACTTCAGAGAACAAATCTGAAGAAAGAGCTAAAACTGCACAGCTAGTAAAAGCTGAAAGATTGTAAATGAGATTTTTTTCTGTACATTTCAAAGCAATATTTCAAAAAAGCAATAGTTAATGGTTGAGTTACAGTTTGCATCTTTAGAATGACTTCCAGGAGTTTGAGATTTAGTCTGTCAGTGATGATACTATCCAAAGACTTAGAACAATGATTTTCAACCTTTTTCATCTCATGGCACACATCAACTAATTACTAAAATCCTGCAGCACACCAAAAAATATATTATACAGTGTCCAGCAGAAGTAAGTCCTGCTTGAGTGTGTTTGATAGGGTAATAATATGGGTGTAATAATTTATAGTTTTAGTTTGAACATTTCACCTAAAATGTCACATGGCATGCTTAAGTGTGATATTGTTACGTTAAAGAATTACATGTTTATGATTTTTGTAATAAGAGAGTTTGAAATAAAAAGGGGGCATTATTTGTGCTCAACCCTGTGTTTTTTGGCTGATCTGACAAAAATAGGTATAATTTTTATTGATTCACAAAAAGAAAATAGTACTTACCTACTCTTTTGGCTACAAAGTCAGATTTAAAAAAAAAAAATAAGGTGACTATAGTTGTATATAATGACTTATAGTACCAAGAATTAACCAATCAGATGCAACCTTTTTATGCAATGTGACAAATAAGATGCGACACTATTATATAACCTATATATTTATGGTTCAAGACAGGACATTCACACCAAAGTTATTGTTGTGTTGGCAGTTGTCATTTTTTTTTATTTGACAATCTAAAGGAAAACAGATCAATGCCCCTGACTAAATAGTCAGATGTTGCATGTTTTAAAAATTCTTGCAGCACACCAGTTAAAAATCACTACCATAGAGGACATAAAGCGTTGCAGACTTGTATGTATGAAAGTCTGGACACATTCTGTAGGATCTTGCTCTATCAAAATGACTCAGAACACACAACAAGAACATGTAAAAGATAAAAGCCTGGCATTGCTCCTGCTGAGAAAACAAGTTTCTGAGACAGAATCGGACTTTAGGGAGTATGGCAGACATCAAATCATGGACAAAGTAGATTCTTGTTTATTTGGTCACCACTGCCCAGGAGGCCTCACTGTGTATCCACAGCTGCCCTCGCAAGTACCTGCCCTGCCCCTGGGCTGGAGTAGAGAGAGGTGGGAAAGAAACTAATGCATGAGAGGTGGTTTAAATGAAAAATTCGGGCTGCAGACATGGAATCCAGAGGAGAGAGGAAAGAACCCTCAGTTATCTTTATCCTGACTCTGCTATAATGAATATGCTTCTTAAAATTCCACCAATCCTATCAGAAAAATAAAAGGGGTAAACATATTTCCACTGGTAGCAAGGTCTATTTAATATTCTGTTTACCATTTTCATTGCTTTTACAAAACTAAATTTTACTAACCAGCACACCTGCTAAAAATAAAAGCATGATTTAATAACGAGCTTACTTTTAACTACATATCATTCTGATTTCTAAAAACCCAGTCCTAAACAACACTGATTTTAAATTAAAAGTTCACTGTCCTTTGTAATTTCTAAAAATAGTTGGCTTAGCTAAATATGTAGGTCCTGCAGAATTGGCTAGATTTATGAAACATTCTTTAATAAACCAAACAGTGTCTATATAAAAAGCAGATGCAATACCTTTGTAATTCAATTTTATAGTTTAAAAATATTCTACATGAAGTGCCAAATTCTGCCCTGCAGAGACACAGGGCTCCCAATGACGTCAATAAGAGACACACACCCCCAAAGGAGAGCAAAACTGTGCCCTGAGCACTTAAATTTAGTAATCCATTAGGCACAGCAAGGAAGAAAAGATCAGTTCAAATACCAGCTCATCAGCATTTAAACCTGCCAATGCTAAATGCTATTCGAGGCATGTTTAAATGCACAGAGTATATAGATGAAGAAATACAAGTGCAGAACAAAAGTCATTTTTCATACAATTTCTGACCAATTTTTTAATTGGAATTTTATGTACACTTCTATTCCCAAAGGTAAACTATGCCTTTATTCCTTCTGAGACCATCTTTTACCATTTTGAGACAGTTGGAGAGTCTGACTTCCTGAAATAAAATGCAGAACTTGAAGCTGTATAAACAAGGAAAACCTCTTCCTTAAATGAATACAGAGAGGATTTCTACATGAACTAATGACTGCTTCTGATGTAAGCCAGCACTCTGCAGTCACTCAAATAGAAGAGATGAAGAAAAGACAACTGGAAAAAAGAAAAGCCAAGAGCTGCACGATCTGAGTGATACTTCCAGAGAAGCCACTGATTCTCTCTCTACCTCTGGTACCATGTCTAGGTTCAACAGACTTATAGGGAGCTATTATTATCTTAACTACATGCTGTTAAAATAAAGTGAGGATGCGGTGCCACACTTAAGTGTAAAAAATACTTTAACGAAATGCATCATAGGAAAATATAGTAGTAGCAGAAACATCAACTGGATAGGGTCTTCAAATTAAAATACACTTATCATTAATGATTTCTTGTCGGGCTCTGTCAGTACTGGAATTTTTCTAGGAGGGTTTATTCCTTGACTGTTCCATGACTTTTAAACATCTCAGAGACATAGCAAGTGAGATTAATTATAAAGCAAGTCTAGAGTTGAACAATCTTTCCTCCAATAATCATCACTCTTTCTATTCCCTTCCTCTTTTGGTCAGTTTTACTCCCTGCTGACAGAATAATCTTACTAAAGAATATTGTTCTCAGTAAAACACTTTTACTGCTGCCTTGTTAACCAAACTGCAAGTCTCGGTGTCCTAACCTGACAATCAAGGTTCTCTTTAATCTGACTCCACTCTCCAGTACCCAGGCTGAACCATTCACTGTCATCCTAGGAAGTTCCTCACACGTCCTCTCTCTTTACCATTTCCTCTGTCTGCCAAGCCCATTTCCAAAGGTCCCTACATTGATTATCTTTTAATTTGGACCTTCAACAAATTACCTCCTACACAAAGCCACACACAATCCCTTGCTAGAAGTATTTGATTCCTCCCTGACCCCCTCATAGCAGTTAGCTTGTACAGTAGTCCCTCCTTATCTGTGATGTATTCCTTTCCAAAAACCCCACTGGCTGCCTGAAACCATGGATAGTACCGAACCTTACATTACAGGGTGGGGCAAAAGTAGGGTTCCAGCTGTTCACATGGAAAATAGTACAATCATTAATAAATAATAATATAAGAATAAACTTTGTGTTTTGCATACTCACAACTGTGAACCTACTTTTGTCCCACACCATATATATAAACTATAATGAAGTTTAATTCATAAATTAAGCAGAGTAAGAGATTAACAACAATAACTAATACCAAGATAGGACAATTATAACAATATACTCTAGTAAAAGTTATGTGATTATGAATTCTCTTTCTCTATCTCAAAGTATTTGAAATTTTCCATTTAATAGTTTTGGACTGCAATTGACCACGTGTAACTAAAATTGCGGAAAGCGAAGTAGAGAATAAGGGAAAACTACTGTACTTCCTTACTGTATGCAATGAATAACCTTCTCCATTCGCTTCTGGTTACTAATGTGTGATTTATTTCTCTTATTCTAATAAGAGACTAATGGGCAAGTTGCATATTTAATTCATACTTTTTATCAGAAAAATACCTAGACCGATACTTCATCAGCAGTACAAGAGCCAAAGATATTTGCTGGCAACAGAAAAGATTAGTACACAATGTTATGATTATTGGTGAGGAAACAATCATTACAGTCAAAGTCAAAATAGACTAAAATGCTGGCGCTGTGTCAAGAGTGGTCAGAGAGCCAAAAAGAACTATAAAATGTTTTGGCACAAGTGGCTTCCAGTCTGGCAACGGCTTCCAGTGAGAATTTCTTCCCTTGGATCATGTCTTAAAATTTGAAGATATCATGTGTTACGTTATTGCTGGAGGAAGATAGAGAGGTAGCTAAGGGACCTCTTGTTCCAGCAGCATCTAATCCTCACAATCCATCTGAACGCTGCTCCCATGATGTGAGAAACACGGTAGGTTTCATAAAACACTCACGACTGCCAGTGAGAAAGCACTTCCACTTCTCTAACAGAAACAAACCCATGAGGTGGCGTCCCATCTCCTGTCTCTGCTCTGTAGACAAATGAGAAGCAGAGGCTTCTCCAGGTGGCAAAAGAGGAACCAGGTTGACAAGACAAGAAATATGACTGACACCGTGACTAGATGGCTGCAAATTAGAGTGAAGGGAACATCTTCAGAGGATAATCCATGGAGCCGCCATTGTGGAAGGCTTAACCACTTCCAGACACAGGGACCCTGCAGCGCACTCAGCTGACTGACCTGGGCTCTCAGAGAGCAGGCAGAGGCCAAGTCCACCCCCAGGGGCTCCCATTTAGTTAAAGTGGCCTGGGCATTTAACGAATGCCCAGGACACTATGCCGTATAAACCAAAGATGAAGATGCAAGTTCAGTTTAAAAGCTGTTTTCCTTTTTAAATTTTCATACCCCTATGTAGTTAAAACTATGGCATTATGTCAACAACTTAAAATGACCAATCACAGCTACTAGATTCATCAAAGCAAGGCAATTAGAATCAACATCAGATATATGCAGGATGAGAATATTTTACTTAAGTGTCTTACTGATTAATCAGTCAGAATCTCAGTCAGAATTTGTGTGTTGGGGCTGCGGGGGTGGTATGCAAGGAGAATTTGCCAATTAAAATCAAAACCATTTTCTTTCTTGTAAGAGAACCACTTCTTTGGCCACAATATAATAGAATTTCATTAATGAAATTAATGTTTTTTCTTTCAAGAAGACACTGCTTTAAGTAGGTAAAGTAAGCTATCTATGTTCATAAGCTCCCCTGGGATGTTTGAAGTAGTACACGGTTGCTTAACCCATTTCCCTCTCCTCCATTTGCCAGCAGTGCCTAAGTAAAAAGATTCATCTAAGGCTTATTTTCTTCTGGAAACCCTTTCTTTTTTCTTTTTTCCTCCTTTCCAATTATTTATGTCATTTCCTCGACTATTAGAAACAACAACTGAGTCGCATCATTTAGAGAATGTTGTTAAAATAAGATTCCACTATTTGAATCTGACCCAATCTATCTGAAAAGTCCAAGTCCAAGTCTTAAAAAACATGGCTAGCAGCATAGCATTTTCTCATGAGCTGTTCGGTCTTTCCCACTGTATGTTTTGTTTGTTGCATGACCTAAAAATGAAGCATAAAATGGAACATAAAATGGTGAAAGTTATTCATAATTTAAAAGCATGCAAGAGGGGATGTTTCAGGTTTCTTGATTGTGCTCAGTTTCCCTTTTCACTATTTTCTCTTTCTTTTTATCGGGTCAGAATTTTATCGCAGCTCTAGTTAGATTTCTCACATAGAAAAACTTTCACTCTTCTCAGCCATCATCAATTTTGCTTTTTTTCATAACTCAACATGTTTCAAAATATACTTAAAAAGGACATTCTTCTCCATTTAGCAATATTGGATTATGTAGAGATCAAAGTGAGCCTCCAGTAAAAATAAGCAAAAAGTAATAATTATGGAGATAAAAAGAGAAGTGAATTTTGTCCTTCCTTCAGCAAAAATAACCAAATTTATCTTCACTCAGTCTAGGTAAAAGGCCACCACACTATTATGGGATGTAGGGTATCGTAAGTCAAATGGATACAAGAACAAAAGGAAGAACAATGAAACAAAGTATCACTCAGGATACACCAATTCAAATGGAAGCTTCCTGATTCGCAATCTTTCTACTATCAGGTTCAATCTCTCAACAATTTCCGGTCCATGTGACAGCTTTTTTAATAAGCTGCCCAGTGGTTTAGCAGAAAGCCAAGTGCTGCTTTAGATGGGAGCTCATCAAGTCAATTCCAAAGATACTGATGCAGCGATATCCTTCTTCAATTCCTTTTCTGATTATGAAGTCTTCCTAAATCAAGATCCAAAATGACAAGGCGGAAAAGGGTCACATTAAATTTGGAAAACAAAGTACACTCAGCTTGCTAAGTAAAAAAAGGAAGGAAGAAGAGAAAACGATCTTCTTAAATGAGCTCCTGAACTTCACTGCAATGGATCTCTTAAAAGTGGTTGTTATCAAGTCTGCTCAAAATTGACACATCTATCAAGTCTGCATTGCACTCCTGATCACTGGGGGAGATTGGTGCTCTGTAGCAGTATCTTTTCCGTGTGTAAAATTTATCTCTGTTCAGTTGTCTGAATGTTATAGCTTGCTTATGTACATAATGAAGATATAAAACAGTTACAACATTAACAAATCATAGATATTACTCATCACCAAAGTTTGAGGAGAAAATAAAAGCTACAATTGATCCTTGAACAATACAGTTTAAACTGCATGGGTCCATTTGTTCATGGATTCTTTTCTTTTCTTTTTTTATTGTTTATGCTATTGCAATTATCCCCATTTTTGTCCCTTTTGCCCCCCTCCACCCAGCCCACCCCTCTCGCCCATAGTCAATCTCTTCCGCTGCCCATGTCCATGGGTCATTCATACACATTCTTTAACTGGTTCCTTCCACCATGCCCCCCGCCACATCGTCCCCTCCCACAGCTATCAGTCTATTCCATGTTTCCTGTACATGGATTATTTTCAATAAATATGCACAGTGCTAGGAATGTATCTTCTTTATTTTAAGAATAGAGTATATAATACACATAACATACAAAATATGTGCTAATCAACTGTGTATGTTATGGGTAAGTCTTCTGGTCAGCAGTAGGCAATTCGTCATTAGGTTTTGGAGGAGTCAAAAGTTATACATGGATTTCCTACTGAAGCTGGAGTCAGCGCCCTAACCCCTGCATTGTTTAAGGTGCAACTATAGTTGCGATAAGAAGGGGTTGACGATCTATAAATCTGAAATTTTTATTTAGTACATAGGAGAATAGCACTAATATAGTATAAAAACCCAAAATATTTCCTACCCAGTTCCCTGTCTTTAATCAAAGAATGGCAGAGAAATGAGTACTTTATGTGCATTCCTTTTCTCACAAAAACTCTGGAAATCATATTACATCACATGTGCTTTGCTTATGTTTCCATCCCTCACTTAGATGATGAGTGCCTGAGGGCAGAGGACAGAGTGAGAGAGTGTTTATCTTTGAATTTCCATTGGTTAGCACATTATTGTACAGGGCAGCTGATGGCATGCATGATACCAGTAATAGTAAAGACAGTACCATTTAGGATGTACCCAATAAGCATCAGGCGCGGCACTCACATTATAATTATTGTTATCTCTGTTAAGGACAATAATTCTGTATGGTAGATTTTCTTGAAACACATTTAGCAGATAGGGAACAGGCTGGAAGAGGATATGTAATTCACCTAGCATCACACAGCTTTTAAGGGGTAGAGTTTGAATTTCAACCAGATGAAAGTAATTGATGCCCATATATTTTCCACTATAGATGTATCAGGTGCTCAAAAAAATGTTTTTTGAGTTGAAATAAATATAAAAATAAAATAATATGAGTTATAGAACACTAAAAATGTTATGTAATACAGCATATGAGTAACTGCAAAACAGGTGACGTAACTGCAAATCGAGTGACGTAGGTACACAAAACTGGCAGTTATCTGTATTTTCTACAGAATGAGGATTATAAATATGACAACTAACTGAAAATTAAAAGGATATATAAAGGTGTAAATAATAATTTTTTTTAAAAATTTTAAATCCTACTAACATTGTTAATGTTTTAGTAAATATATTTGGTCATTACTTCTGTACATACATAAAAACATATTCTTTTCACATAGATGAAATAATACAGGTCCCCACTGTATGTAACCGACATTTTTATTCAGTAAGTGACTTACAGGTGTTTCTATATTATTGAATCTAGAGAACACCCTAATTGTTAATGCCCATATAGGCTTCTATTCAGTCCCCTAGCCTGGTTTCTGTTAAGAGAGATTAATCTCTGCTCATCTGTTTTTATGATCAGTTGCTAGAAATTTTCTTATAAATTCCTCCCAAAAATGAACATTATAAAAGCTAGAGAGCATGACTACAGTGAATAAAGTATTCAGAAGTATACTCATTACAGTGAGAGGATTCATTATTTTTCTTAAAATAGAAAATAGTTCTATGACTAACCATTGGTTCTTTACCACTCTACATCTAAAAATTTTCTTTAGGGAAGAATTATTCATGTAAAATAGGGAGAAAACAACTAGCTGAAAATGGCCAGAGTGGCAGGCCTTCAGCCCAGGTATCTTATACAAAAAAATTTTATCTTCATCTCCTTGTTAGCCTGACCTATGCCTGGTTTACTTGCTCACATAGACTTGA
The DNA here is from genome assembly GCF_021234165.1 of Pteronotus mesoamericanus. NCBI lineage: Eukaryota > Metazoa > Chordata > Mammalia > Chiroptera > Mormoopidae > Pteronotus > Pteronotus mesoamericanus. The sequence continues at coordinate 23,238,198 of NW_026555310.1, forward strand.
AAAGTAAGAACACAAAAGTCAACTCCCAAAACATTGACTATGTTGTATTTACCATTCCCTCAATGCTTCCACTAAAAACAGTTTAAAAAACATGTGCACGTACCTGTAAATGCACATGCCTAAACAAAATGCATTTTTCCCCAAAAGAATTCAATAAATACTTGGAAAAAAAAAAGACAGGACAGAGGAGTAATATCAATATTATACTATGTAATGTTTAAAAATTGGTTACTTGTTATGTGCTATTTCCATTAGATATAATAAGCACTGGTTACATGTATGATTTGGGGTTGAGGAGAAGGGGTTCCAAAAAAAAAACCTGGAATTTATTGATTAAAAAATGTGCATTTATTCTTACGTGTTTAAACTTCAGTCACTTTCAAAGTACTCTCCAATTCACCTATCAAGACTTTTTTTTCCACTGATCAAAACAGTTTTCGAACTCATTGATTTTGATGCCTTTTTAGTGCTTCTGCCATTTTTTTTTTTTGTTTGTTTCACCTCTTCCACACTGGCAAGACATTTCCTTTGAGGACTTCTTTTCATCTGGGGAAACAAAAAAGGGAAATCGCCCAGGGCAGGTGAAGTGAATAGGGAGGGTGGGGCATGGGGTTCTTGTGGTTTTTGTCAAAAACTGCTAAACACGGCACCGGCACCGTGTGTGCAAGTGCACTCGTAAATCACCCATCATGAAATGCGCAGGCTCATTAAAAGAGTCTTCAAGAAAAAAAGTCACTGAAGCCAAACGCAGCCTTTCAGGACAACCCCAGTTGGGACACTGAAACAGATGGGTTCCCAGAACACTCACCGAGCCGGGGAAGCCTGTATTAAAAGGGGGCCCACCCTGAGGAAGATAATTCTGGGTTTTTGGGGGGGTCCCCCTCATAAATATGTTTGGGTCTATATGCACACACCAATACGTATGTGTGCATATTAGCTTTCTCCAGCGTGGCTTATCAACTCTTCTTTTTTCAAGTGCAAAGTCAAGCATTTCCACTCAAATGGAGTCATATTTAAAAGGTGAACTTTCTAAACTACAAATCTCTTAGTGCAATTCTCCAGCCCTACCTGCCTAGAGGACAGAGTCAGACCTTTTTCTCTGACAAAATCCATCATTTTATCTTCTCATTTCTTTTCCCTATCTCATACAAGCCCATTAGAAATACAGTGACAAGTTACTCCTGCTTGGAAATCTAAACATAACCTTAGACACCCAGTTCCTTACCTGGCTAATTCTGGCTTATCCTTCAAGACTATGTGTTAAAAAATACATATAGACACACACACATTAAAAACCAAGGAGGAAAATAGATGCCTTGTTCCAAACCAGAGTGTTCATACACAATTGGGCTGCCTTGTGAAATAAGGGGACTAGAAATTATTTTCTCCAAGCTAGTCTCCAACTTGAGATTTAGGTTCATATTTTAGATAGTAAACGTTTCTGGACCTCAATATCCTTTCAAATCTCTCAAACCCATACTACCATTTAACTCATTACAATTATTGGTAAAAGTACCATTTTTCCCCAACATGACTGCTTCTTAAAGACAGAACTATGGCTTCCTTATTCATGTAACCCTAAGTCTTAGTCTGTTTCTATTATATCAGAAACTCTTAGAAATTATTGATAAATTAATGTTGCTTATTTATTATTAATTTATTAAAATCTCTTTAATATAACTTCTTTTTTTATTATGAATGAGCTTAAGCCTCAATTAAATGGAAGAGAAGCTCGGAGAAAAAGAACATCTAGTCCCCCGTCTCATACAGCAGTCAAGTTGTATATGAGCACTGCAGTTTGAAACAAATCCACGTTTTTTTTCTTTGGTTTTTAATGTGCATGAGTCCTTATGTGTGTTTGCCACATGTCTTCCAATTCAAACTGGAGATATATATATATATATATATATATATATATATATATATATATGCGTTGTTAAATTTCAAATTACACAAAGAGCCCACTGGCTCTTTCAGGCTCCCAGAGAGTCTCTTCAACAAATGGTGCTTGGAAAAGTGGATATCCACATGCAAAGAATGACAACGAATCCCAATCTTTCACCCTACAAACACACACACAAAAAAATCAACTCAAAATGAATTAAAGACTTGAACATAAATCCTGAAAGCATAAAACTCCTAAAAGAAAAACAGGGGATGAGCTCCTTCACATTGGTCTTGGCAATGGTTCTTTGGATTTGACACCAAAAGCAAAGGCAACAAGAGCCAAAATAAACAAGCAGGACTACATCAAACTAAAATGTTTTTATATGGCAAATGAAACCATCAACAAAATAAAAAGGCAACCTATGGAGGAATGAGGAAAAACATTGGGCTGACCAAACAGTTCATTTAGTTTTTTCCAAATGGTGGCTCTGGTAGTGCTCAGCTGTCTTTAACTTCATTCAAAACAATTTTGTTAGATTGTATTGTGACATCTGTCATAGCAGTGTGCATTTTTTAAAAACTTACCAAAATTGGTGAATTTTTGTGCAGCCATTTTAATAGTGAGGATGGAAGAAAATATGTAATATTTTTGGCATATTATGCTTTATTATTTCAAGAAAGGTAAAAAAAACTACAACTGAAATGCAAAAAAAGATTTGTTTAGTGTATGGAGAAAGTTCTGTGACTGAAGGTCAAAAAAAACTACAACTGAAATGCAAAAAAAGATTTGTGCAGTGTATGGAGAAAGTTCTGTGACTGAAAGTTCTATGACTGAATGTGTCAAGAGTGGTTTGCAAAATTTCATGGTATTATTGACATTTTGGCCAAATAATTCTTTGCTGTGGGGCTGTCTTATGTACTGGAAGATGTTTAGCAGCACCACTAGCCTCTACCTACTGGAAGCTAATAGCGGAAAGTAGCTGTCATACTCAAAATGTTCAAATCAATAAAGTTATTGGTGAAATGAAAAGGAAAAAATGTGTCTTTTACTTTATGGAAAAAACTAAACAGACAATTTGGCCACCCAATACTTGCAAACCACACATACATGATAAGGGGTTAATATCCAAGGAATTCATACAACTCAATCATGAGAAAACAAATATCCAATTGAAAAATGGGCAAAGGACCTGAATAGACATTTTTCCAAAGAAGACACAGAAATGGCCAGCAGTACATGAAAGGTGCTCAATACCACTAATTATCAGGGAAATGCAAATCAAAATCACAATGAAATACAAAAGACAAACAAATGCTGGAGAGGATGTGGAGAAAAGGGGACACTTATACACTGTTGGTGGCAATGTAAAGTGTAGAAAACAGTATGAAGATTCCTAAAAAAAATTTAAAGAGAGCTACTATATGATCCAGAAATCCCACCAAAAGAGACAAAATCATCTCGAACAACATCCGTAGTCCCACATTCATTAAAGCATTATTCACAATAGCCAAGAGTGGGAAAAAATTTAAATTGTTCATCAATGTTCATTCACTAATGGATGAGTAGACACAGGAAATATTATATATATATAAATATATATATATACACACACACACGTACACACACACGATGGAATATTAGTTAGCAGTAAGAAAAAACAAAAGGAAATCCTGCCACTTATAATAACATGGATGAACACAGAGGGCATTAAGATCAGTGAAGACGGAAAAAGACAAATACAACATTTTATCACCAACGTGTGGAATTAAAAGGAAAAAAAAAAGTCAGACTCTTAGACACAGAGGAGAATGGCAGTTGCCAGGGGCTGGAGGGAGGAGGAAATAGAGGTTGGTAAAAGAATGCAAACTTTCAGTTGTAACACGAGTAAGGTCTAAGAATCTAATAATGTATAACATGGTGGCTATAGTTGCATTGTATAATCGAAATGTTTATATTTTAACAGACTTTTCAGTTTATAATCTGCATTGTATAATTGAAATTTGCTAAGAGAGTAGAGCTTAAGTATTCTCACACACACATACAAAAAGAAAAATATATGTGACATGATGGATTGATGGATGTGTTAACTCTATATGAAAATTATTTCACTATATATTATATCAGGTCATTAACTGTATTCTTTTAATATATTATAATTCTATTTGATGATTATGCCTCAATAAAGTTGGAAAAATAAATTTAAAAATTAAAAATAAAAATACGCAAGTTAATTCTAAAATTTATTTAAACTTTTAAAGGACCTAATATTATGGCCACAAAATCTTGATCAAAAAAAGAAAATTAAGAATTCACTACCTGACATTAAGACTTATTCTAGAGATACAATTATTAAAACAGTTTTAGTATTATTATTCAAGTATTTAATTTTAATAATTAACAATTAAAACTGATTTAAAAATAAACCATTGGTTCTTAAGTAATTTGATCTCAGGTCTCCTAAGACTTTGTAAATTATTGAGGATCCCAAGATTTTGTTTTTATAGGTTATTTTTCTTAATGTTTACTATATTAGTAATTAAGAGAGACATTTTCAAAATTTATCTTTAATTTATTCAAAAATATTAATAACAAATCAATTACATGTTAACAAAATTAAGTATTTTATTTAAAATAAATATTCTCCAAAACAAAGAAAATCAGAGAAAAGCAGGTTTGTTTACATTTTTAAAAATGTCTTTAATATCTGACAATAGGAGTCAGCTGGATTCTCATATCCAGTTCTGCATTCAATTCATTGCTATACTGCCTGGGTTGAAATACACTAAGAAAATCAGGCTACATATTGATATGTACTAGAAAAATAAGGAGTATTTTAACAGTCTTCTCAGGTTACTATATATATTCTGTTTGAAAATACATTATAATTCAACAAACAGTAGCTTTTTGAAGGTTAGTTGCAATGTAGATCCTAAAAATTTATCAACGAAGTTTTTATGCTCTATTGTCTACCTTACACTTTGAACAGATCCTTACCCACTCATGCTTTTATAAGAGCATACGTGTCATTTAGAAAATATTGAGTCATCAAGTTCAGCCTATCTTCCTAATAGTGACACATTTTATTATAAAATATTTGAAAATCATATGCATTAATATCATCATTAACCTTATCAATAAAGTCTTAGGAAGCAATCAAGCTCACGGTGTCAGATAAAAATTTTGCAAAATTATAATTTTTTAAAGCTCAAATTTTATCATTGGCATCAGAAATTGTCCACTTATTTCTCTAGAAGAACAGGCCCATTTTGTTCAAGGAAATACCTGCCAAATCCTCAAATCTGAATCAGTTTGTCAGTCAGGACAACGATGGTGTTTCATAGGAGGGGGGAAAAAAAAAGCATTTAGTTCAGTTTGTTAATCAAACAATGTACAAAATACTTTTCCCCTGAGCTGAAATCCACACACTAAAACTGCATGGAGCCAATGCAGCCTTACACCTGCTTTAGTAAATACAGTCTTACTAGAACACAGACACATTCGCCTGTTTACATATGTCTGACTGCTTCCTGGGACAGTGGCAAGCTTACCACCTCACTAGCTTACTAGGTGCAGGACTTGGGTGTGGAAAGCTGAAAATATTACTGGCCCTTTACAGAAAAAGTTTACCCATCCCAGCTCTAGAATCAGAAAAGTTTACCCATCCCAGCTCTAGAATCAGAAAAGTTTACCCATCCCAGCTCTAGAATCAGAAAAGTTTACCCATCCCAGCTCTACATCAGAATCAGAACTGCAGTAAGTAACTGAAGTGTTTCATGCACCCTTGCCATTTCATCAAACAGAAAATTTTAAAGATGCATATTCAAAAGAGTCAACTTTAATAAAATTAGTAGTTTTTCTTGCTTCATTATGAACTTCTTAAGTGTGTGGCAGTGAGTACAATTTGGCACCACTGTCTTGATTCATACTAAAGTAACAGCAATTTTACGCATCATTATTTTTACACCATCAGTGCGAACAACTATTCAGTAAAAGAAAATAAACAATATCTTTGTATTCTTATGAAATTAGATTTTAATTGACAGATTCTCCAAAAAGATCTTAGGGGTGCCTGTGGTTCTGCAGACCAGACTTTGTAAACCACTTTAACAGGCAAATAGATATGGGGAACAGAATAGAAATTTAAGAAATATAGTCATACATATATACTCAACTGATCTTCAATAAGCACTAAGACAATCGATGAAGAAAAAAGGTTTTCCAACAAATAAATCTGGGACAATCAGATAAACACGTGGTGAAAATGATCCCTGACTTTACCCACCATACACAAATCATTAATTTGAGATAGACTATAAACACAAATACTGAAGCTGAAACTGTAAACTTCTAGGAGAAAAAGAGAATATTTTTAGGATCTTGGGCTAAGTAAAGTTTTCTTTTAAAGAAAACACGAAAGGGACATCAAAGAATAATCTGTCTTTTCTGTGAAAATGTATACTCCACTGGCTTCCTTTTCCCTCAGACATCATATGACACAATCATGCAAATTAACATGGATCTAATCAGATAACCTCAGTGTGTCAGCAAGTTTTCCTAAAATGCCAGCAAAAGGAAGACAACATTTCTCTCCATTGTCACCACCTCACCATATGCTTACATGTTGTAGCTGAGTCAGACTGAAGCACATACCCCCCTTGCATTTAAAGAAAATAATTGAAACATCATCATTAAACCTTATGCCAGATTTCTGCTTCTAGTTTCAGGCAGATTGTTTCAAAGAGTAGTATGAATTGCTTAGCCCACCAACTGGTGATAGTGACTCATCTGAATAAGTAATTTGAGAAAGGAGATATGAGGTCACTAAAGAGGAAGCTGTAAATAAAATTACCACCAGAAGTATCTTACCAAGCACTAACAGCTACAGATATAAAGCAATCATGTTTAGTCCCATCTCCTACATTGACGCCAGTGGCCCTACCAACAAATCACAGATGCACACCCCATGAGCAGGTGCAAGGACGATTTCAGGAGACATGTGATGGCTGTTTGGAAACAGTAGTGGGCCCATCTCACACTGGAGTTGTACATTTGTTATAGATCCAGCATTTCATTATGGAAGATCTTTGCATTCATTTAACCCCTCTGGCGATACATTCATTTAGCTAGGCTAAATATTGCATGAATATTCATTGGTATGCCTTATTTACACAAGCGCTAGGCTATTCAACCTTGAAGCCAATATTCTAAACCAGAACTCTGTATTAACTGTCACTCATGCACAACCACAGTATCATGACGATTGATGTTCATAATGACCCTAAAGAATTACATGATTTTGAAGTCCCTTCAACATATCAAAGAAAATAAATTCATGTCCAAGTTAATTCTCAAGTGAAAATTAAAAGGTAATGAAATTTTATCTTTGGCAAAGATTAAGAGAAATGATAAAGGTAGCGGGACATGGGACCCCTAAACACCATTTAAGGCAATGTAAACTAGTATAAAATTTTTAGAAAACAGTTTGTCAAAATGTTAAAAGACTTATAAATAATAGCTAACACATATAATGCTTATTGTAAGTCATGTAATATTCTAAGTGTTCTCATTTACTATCTAATTAATCATAAAAATATCCTTATAAAATAGGAATTATTATTAGCTTTATTTAAGAGGTAAAGAAACTGAGACTCGGAAAGATTAACTTGTCCAAGGTCACACAGCTGGTAAATGGCAGAGCAGCACTTTAAACACAGGAAAGTAGTCTTCAAGAGTCCCTGTTATTAATATCCACATTGTATTGTATTATATTGCATCTCAAAACGTACAAACCTTCATCCTCTTTTATTTTTTTAAAAGTTTTATTTATTTATTTTTAGAGAGAGGGTAAGGGAGAAGGGAGGGAGAAAGAGAGGGAAATATCAATGCATGGTTGCCTTTCACACACCCCCTACTGGGGACCTGGCCCACAACCCAGGCATATACCTTGACTGGGAATCGAACCGGTGACCCTTTGGTTCATAGGCCGGCACTCAATTCACTGAACCACACCAGTCAGGGCCCTTCACCTTGTTTTAGAAATTTATGCTAAGGAAATGAAAAAAGATATTTTTAAAAACATTATCTATTGGACTGTTCACTATAGCATTTTTAACAGCAGTAAAAAATACCCAAGTATAACTTTTGTAAATTTCCAATTTACAGTGTTTAATTGTAAAGATTATGGTATATCCATGTGGTGACCTGCTATAAAGCCATTTTTGAATGTTATTTTTAATAAAAGATGGGGAAAATGTTATGCATAACAAGATCTTGTGATGGGTCTTCCCATTTGTACTCCTTCGTGTTTCCCAAAGCCTACCCTTATTTGACCCACGAGGCCAACCCTTATGGTCCATGTCTCCCGGGCTCCCTTCAAGGCTATATTCCAACTGGGTTCTGCCAAAAAAGAAGCATTAACATAAGATTAGAACTGAAGCAGAGGAAAAAGAGAAGCACTCCACAATGTGGCAGTGGTTGCATTCTTTCTGGATTATAACCGTTGGTCAGAAGCCCCTCCTCCAAGGCTCTAACTTTCATTGGGCTCCAATAGTATTATTTTTTCCCCAGACCCCACAGGCTAGGAAGGTAATAGGCCACCAGTGCTAGTTTCCAAGTATCTCAACCTCTTTTGTTATCTCCCAATGCCCTACATACACACACACATAAATGGTCCTTTCACTGAGGTCTCTTTAGTAGAACCATCTGAGAAGAATTTGGTTGCTTAAAGAGACCCTAACTGTGAGGGATGGCGAGTGGGGTAAGAGATGTATTTTAGCTTAGGAAAAGTCTGATAGAATATATGAGAAAATGCTGTCAGTGTTTTCCTTTGGGTGGCGAAATTATGAGTTAGTTATTCATTTAATCTTTATTCATAGACATTCAGGAAAGAGAGAACTTTATTCACATCTTGGTTCCAAATGTAATGAAAACATTGAGCAAATCACCTGATGTCACACCATCATTTATAAACTAAAAATAACAATGTCTACCTCTCAGGATTTTAGGAATATTAAGTAAGACAATCCATGGAAAGTCCATATGAGCAGAGTAGGTGCTCATATGATATCTTTTTTTATCAGCTTTCTGATACATGATTTGTGTGCTAAAATTGCATAACATATGAAAGTACATATCAAAAATACTGAATGCTATCAAAGACCATATGAATGTATATTTTGAAATTTTACAAAGAAAAAAACTTCTGCACATAGTAAATAGTGATCTGAAATATTTTAGGTAATTTTTTGAAATGACTGTATTATCTACCCATTAAATTATCATTTAGAACATAGGTGAAAAATGAAAGGAACAGAAAGCCATTCTTGGTTTGCATAGTTAGCTAAGAGGTAGCTCCATAGAGAAGAAAACAGAATTTCCCAGAAATCAATATGTTCTTGATGGCTATTAGCTTTTAAGATTGTCAAAAGAAGCATTCAAGAGCAACAGTCCCTCTTTTGACAAAAAATGAAATTTTAATTTTTCTTTGGAGCTATTCACAGTGAGACTTCCAAGCCATTCATCTTCTGAGTCCTATAACTCAGATATTATTCCAACACTTTCCTCTCCCTCCCACACCCCCCCTCCACCAATCAATGCCAGGTGACTTAAAGATGGCATCATTCAACCCAAAAAGTCCAGCTGTTTAAATGGTAACTTTTTCCACTGCTCTCACCATAAATGAATGACTGGATAAAATAATCAAAAATCTCATAATAAAAACAAAATTAATGAGAATTCATCCAAGCTGAAAGTTTGAAAGGAGCCAATACCACTGTAAAGTCTTACGCCAGACAGGGCTTGAAGGAGTTCACAAGTTCAGTCATTATGAGAAACTGAAGGAACTGCGGTCAGACCTGCTGTCAGTTTAAAGACTATCACTGAAGCTTTGCAAAAATGATGTATGTTCCCATTCAAACACACCAAAAGCTATTGAACTTAATTTCCTTTCTAAACATGTACTTTGCTATCCTCAATTGCTGATGGGTGAGGAAATGCTTTAACCCACAGAGCATTTTTGGTTCACTGACAAATGTATTCACAAGCAGCAGACTGTTCCCACAAACATGTTTTTATGTGTAAGATCTCAAGTAGACTGCCATTTCAAAGGTCTTGTCTTTCTTTATTCATTTTCCTGTTCAAGAATCCAGCCATCTTCCCATCCTACCTCCTTCCTCATCATCTGTCAATTTTGTGCTACTCTCCTAACATCTTCTATGATTATTATCTTGAGCATCAAAATTGAGTCACATTATTGCTCTCCTTGACTTTTTTCACTATGTGCCCTGATTTTGCAGCCCTTCTGAGTCTCCCATTGTGTAACTGATTTGTTACCCTGGCTTGAATTTCCTCTGCCATATCAACCAAACTCAGCCCAGCAGCAGGACACCTGGCTTCAGCACCCACTTCACTTAATTCAGTGTCATGGGAACTTCTCATCCAAAAAATACAAGTCATGTGTTGCTTCTGGGCTGATTCTAAATAAATCTACCAAGGAAAAATAAAATTGAACTTCCACTCTTTTATCTGGTAATTGGTAAAGACTAAATACTTCAAATTCCCAGAGTAAGATTGAGAGACTATTCACACTGTTATTCTACTGCATTTTTTTTTTATTTTTTGCTTAAAACCTGTAGAAATAGGATAAGTTAATGTGGAAAATTCCCATGGATATTGAAATATATAATACAAACTTCTATGCACACTTAAAGATGTATATACAATGTATGTGTGTATTGTAATGTCTTCACTACAAACTACTGGAGCAGAAAACACATAGTTCAGCATCTAGCAATTCAATGGCTTATAAATAACTAAATATCAGCTGGATGGAACCTTTCATCTCTAATTATCTCTTAATGTGCTTTGAAGACTATCAGGATAAAGAAGTAATAGGACAGAATCTGAATATAATTTGATGAATTCTAATTATTGCTGTCATGACTGATTGTTTTTCCTCTAGTTGTGTAAGCTGATTCACAGCTAGTTTCTGTTATTTCTAAGCTGCATATAGCAATATGGCACATACTCCAACAAGAGGCCAGGAACACAACAACCATCTATAAATACAGAGAACTTCAGCCCCAGAAAAAAATAAAAGACATGGTTATATATACTCTAGGAGAGTTTCCCCGTCTAAAAGTTGTAAGCTGTAAAATTTAAATTTAGCTTTCTCCAATTCCTGGTAGAAAAGTAAATACTTAAACTCCAAGGCACACTGATAAAAGGATTACTTTTTCACCATCATTCCTCCCTCCCCACAATGCTAGGTTGCATTAAGCCAAAAAGAAATATTGACTATCTGGGGCCAATTCGCTCCTTCTCTTCTGTGATATTTGCTGAGACCAGGCTCACATCCTGCTGCCCCTACCTCTGCCTCTCAGCTGTTTAATCAGATGGTAAATGACTTGCGATAGCATAATATCACAGATAGAAGGCGCTCACATAGTTACTCAGTGGATGATGAATGACCTGACTGCAATTATCAAATACAGGAAGATGAGAGTAGATACTATTTAATACTTCACAGAAATAACCCATATAACTCATTTCCCATATAAATGCTGCTAGTTACTTTTTCACACACAATTCTGAGTTATTAAAACATTGCTTGCGCTCTTTTTCCTTTTTTAAATACTTTTAACTTTTCAATTACACTTGACATTCAATATTATATTCGTTTTAGATGTACAGCATAGTGGTTAGACATTTATATAACTCACAAAGTGATCCTCCTGATAAGTCTTGTACCCATGTGACACCATACAATATTATTGACTATATTCCTTATGCTGTATTTTACACTCCCATGACTATTTTATAACTGCCAAGTTGTACTTTGTAATCCCTTCACCTCTTTCACCCTCTCTTTTATTATTTTTTAAATCACAATGGCTCAGGCACTCACTTAGGAAAAGTTCAGAATATTCAGCACACTGATTATTTTCTGTTTCTACCTGGCATGTCTAAATTTGTTGCCACTGCTTTTGCAGTACATTTTGCTAAGGGCTAAGTTAAAAATAGAAAAAAAATGACAGGGTTTTAGCTGCCTTTAATATCTCTACTTCCATATGATCCTATATATTCATATTCCCTGGAAGCTGCCACCCACACAGGCTTTAGACTCTTACTCTGTCACTAAGTGAATACACGAGCCTGTCAGAAATTCTTATTCTGAAAGCATTCATTGAGAAAAGCTTTCTACGTTACCATGCATTATTCAAGTTCTGTTTTAACTTCATATTACATTAAAAATCATGTAAAAATCTCCTTTTTTCCATCACAGGCAAATATATAGAGCTAGTTGCTATATAATAACACAATGACAAAAAAGTGGGAACAAAACTTAAAAAGCTGGTGGTAAATCTATGTACTTATCAAGCACTAAAAGTTAGGTCCTCCTGCTCTCATGTCTTTCCTGGTAGGGTGCAGCACAGACTAGTTGCTTATACCTGGCTGAATTCTGTTATATATACCTCCAAATTTAGGTTAGATGACTGTGGTTTCAACACCATTTATTTTTATTCAAGTCCAAAGAAAATGCCCAACAGCAGATCAGAACTGGTTTAAGGCAAAATTGTTCCAATCTCAGAGAGTATTTTGCCAAGTCTAAGAGGCAATACAGAAGTATGTATGTGAGTGTGTGTGCATGGCTGCATGCAGAAAGTGCCTCAAGAAAACCTCTATAAACAAAATGCCACTGGATTCTGCAAAGTAATTGAAATCTCTTTCATGACCAACACCCATTTGCAAATAACATCTAAAATGCTAAAGATTAAATTCTTTCTCTAATTTATTCTTTCAGAGCATGTACATTTTACATGTTAGTGAACATCCCCTCATATAACCCAAAATGTCCAAGAGCCCTAGGAGTCTCAGAACTAATACTCTAATTTCAAGTATCCCCTTGCACCATGCTTCCACCATGAGGACTGATGTCTAGTAAGACTCTGCTATATTTGTTCCCACACCTACTTTACTTTGGTCTAATTGTGCCATTTAAATTTATAAATGATGCAATATAAATATAAAAAACACTATTTCTATGACACCGAAGTGTTTTTAAAATATATAATAAAGGAAAATTTATTTTAAAAATAATAACTTCTATTGAGGGTGAATAAAACAACACTAAAAGTTTAGAAAAAAAATAAAAATTTAGAAATATTCTGAACTCATATTGCTCTAAAAATTTATTTCAGAGATCGCCCCACTTGAAAGAAAACAAAATTAGAAACTGTAGCCTATGAATAATGATTGGAGAAATAAAAATAAAATTTCAAGGATGCCAAAGGATTCAGGACTTGAGGGGCCGAGAGCCTAGTGAAAAGGGCACCATGCAGTCATGACCCCCAAATTTTATGTGCAATGGCCACTTCAAGTGATTTGTTGACTCCTTGCTGTACATGGGTAAGTTGTTGAAGAAACAACCAAAAATAAGTTGCTGAGATGTTAAAAAAAGCAAGTAGAGATTTTGGCCATCTGAGGAAAAAGAAATTTGAGTTACAATGTCTGTCTATCGAGAGTCCTAATAAATATGCCAAGATTTCTGTTGGGACTTCTAAAGGACTCTCTCCTGAATTCGGACACAGCTCCAGTCTCACTTGGACATAATTGGCCTTGTTTCCAAAGCCACAAGGTTTAGGAGTGGGACTAGAGTGCAGTCTCTTGTTCTGAGGAAGACAGGCCATGTTGCTAGGGTGTGTATTCCCCCTGGCAATGGCCTCCCTAGGCTCTAAGGTGCGGTGTACAACCTGTGGCCCACCGGCCATATGTGGCCTAGGATAGCTATGAATGCAGCCCAAACATAAAATGGTAAATTTACTTAAAACCTTTTGTTTTGCTCATCGGTTTTTGTTAGTGTTTGTGTATTTAATGTGTGGCTCAAGACAACTCTTCTTCTTCCATTGTGACCCAGAGATGCCAAAAGGTTGGACACCCCTGGGAGTCTAAACCATATGTTGGAGAGTTGGCTTTACCAGCATTGTTAGAACACAGTTCTTGTAGTAACCAGAGTTGTGCAGCCTCAGGTTTACAAAGAATATCAATTAAATATTCACATGGAAAAAATAAATCTTTAGCCTTATCTCACACCAAACACTAAAAGAACTTTCAGCTGGACTGTAAACTAAATGTAAAACATTAAACAAAGGGCCTCTAGTAGATAACATGAAAGAATACTTTTATGTTTCAGAGACAGGCAAAGATATTTTTAAACTGGAAACAATAAACACTAACCATAAAGTAAATTTGAAAAATTGGACTACCATCCATCACAAGACACCATAAGTAAGGACTTCCATTTTAAGGAAGTCCTTAAAGTAAAATTAAGGACTTCCATCCATCACAAGACACCATAAGTAAGTAAAAAGGCAAACCAAGGACCAGAAGATACTTACAATCCATACATCTAACAAAGGATTTGTGTGCATAGTATGTGAAGAGCTTATATAAACCAGTTAAAATAGACAAAACAATTTTTTAATGAGACAAACACTAGAACTCTAGCCAAAAAGGCTACGCAAATGTACAATTAGCATACGAACAGGTTTTATACCTCATCAGGGAAAAACAAACTAAATTCACAATGAGACTACAAATAGTAAAAGAGCTAAAATGTTTTAAACCCTTCAATATCAAATGTTGACAATGTGGAGCAACTGGAATTCTCTTACACTGACGTGGGAATTTTAATCGGTACAATCATTAGGAAAGATTTTTTAGCAACGTCTCAAAAAAAGATTCATGCGTTCTGTAGTCCAGCAATTCCACGTCTAAAAACAACAAAAAATATGTACATATTTTCATCAAAAGACTTGTGAAAGAATATCCATGGTAGCACTATTTGTCATGACATCCAACAGGATATAACCCAAATGCCCATAAATAAAAGAAGGGATAAGTAATTTGTATACCTATACAATGGTATACCACAGAGCAATTATTGGCAAATTTTTCTGTTAAGGAAAATAAATGTCTTAGATATTGCAGTCCATATATGTTCTCCACTGCATATTCATATACATAGTTTACCACCCTTGAAAAACTTCAAACTTATTCTTAGCTCAGGGGCTGTACAAAACAGGTGGAGGGCTGGACTAGGTCTATGGACAATACTTCACCAACCCCTGGCCTAGAGAAATACAACAAATCATGTTACTGTGTGAATGAATGTCATGACTATAACACTGAACAAAAGACAACAGACACCTAAGAAAAATACGATACCACTTACATAAAGTTTGAAATAAACCAGATGAGCGTGATGGACATGAAGAGGGCCTCTGGAGGGCAGGAATGTCTCTATTTTGATTTGGGAAATGTTTATATTACCTGCTCTGTATTGATTTTGCAAATATTCATAGACCTGCACATTGAAGGTCTACACAATTGAGAATATTTATGCTTACTTCAATAATAATTTATAGAAAATTTAACAATTGTTTTCCCGACAGGACTTCTCAGATCACTTAATACACTAAGGTGCATCTTGAAGTTCCCATTAGACTGTGATAAATATAGCATTTCCCATATTTATTTAATCACAGGATGTTTTCTCCCAGGACAACTCTCACAACTAGCATAACTCTTTAAGAAAAAGAAAAAATATCGACTAACTAGAACACAAGGTGTGTGAAAGTATACAGGAGAGAATGAAAATGAAATAATGGGCTAAGATCATAGAAGACTTCAATGCCATCTCTTCAAATGGCATATCGAGTTTTAACTTTTCTGTTATAGGCAACTATTAAAGGATTTTAAGTGGGAGAAGAAGATCAGATCTGTGAATTTAAAAGATAGCACTGGCAGTAGAGTGGGGAATGACTGGATGAAGAGAGGACACTGGGAAGGAACAGAGAAACTGTAAGTTGGGGAGCAGTTTAGACATCCTGAAATGAAATGGGAAGGGTTTAATCAGAGCAGCGACAAGAAGGAGACAAACAGTTTCAAAAAATAAATAAATACGTTGACTGGTCAA
This sequence comes from Pteronotus mesoamericanus, assembly GCF_021234165.1. Taxonomy (NCBI): domain Eukaryota; kingdom Metazoa; phylum Chordata; class Mammalia; order Chiroptera; family Mormoopidae; genus Pteronotus; species Pteronotus mesoamericanus. The sequence goes on from NW_026555310.1 coordinate 23,254,061, forward strand.
TTAATCACTGGTGATAAATAAAGACCCTTGTCATATTTTTAAGAAGAAATGTTCTTCTGTTCTATAGCTTCTTTCACTGCTTATTTCAAGTCTTGGATTCTTTTTTTAAATACATTTTATTGATTATGCCATTACAGTTGTCCCAATTTTTACCCTTTTGCCCCCCACCACCCAGCACCCCGCCCGCTCCCCAGCCCCCTGGCTCCCTCAGGCAGTCCCCACACTATTGTTCATGTTCATCGGTCATGTGTATAAGTTCTTTGGCTACTCCATTTTCTATACTGTATTTTACATCCCTGTGGCTATTTTGTAACTACCTATTTGTATTTCTTAATCCCCGCACCTCTTCACCTGCTCCCCCACACTCCCTTCCCATCCAGCAACCATCAAAATGCTAAAATTCTATATTATCAATAAATACAAGGTACAAAAGATGATCACAGAAGTTCTATGGAGGGTACTTAGAGAGGGTGAACTGGTTGAAAAAGGACACATGAGGACTTGTTTTCCAATCACACTTGCAGAGCAATGCCCAGTTTTTATTTATGTGAATTTTTACTGGGGATGACTTGAACCTACCTTTGCAGAGCAAATATCATATTTTTACTTAGAACATGTTTATTTGTGGGTAGTTGGGGAAGGGGATAAGGAAAATTTGAAGGAAGTCAAAATCTCCCCATCAGGCATCACCCCTGAGCCTCATACTTAATTTATCACATTTTAATGATACCATTACCATAGACAATCAGGGAGCACTAGGGGAGTCACCTCCTTTGGCTAAGGTGGCGCAGGAGGAAGTTCTCACACCTAGTGCACCAAAAACTAGAAAAATGAATGGACAGGGCCCAAGCACACCAAAAACTAGGAAGATAATTGGACAGAAATAAAACCCTCCCCTCCCTACCCCTGTAAGAACCATGGGCTTGAACAGGAAGGGTGATGGTCTTTGAGACTGGAGTCCACTATTCTCCCAGATTGCGGCACCTGAATAAACCTCTTTTTTTTTTTTTTTTTTTTTTTGCATGAGAACCTGTCTCATGAGTTTGGCTTTTGTTGTGGCAGGCAGCTGAACCTGAGTTTTAGTTATGATATCATTCTTTTTGTGAACTCATAAGCTTTGCATGCTTTGTTATCTGCCACCAAAATGTCAAAGATAATAGTGGCCATATGTCAATGTTTTGACTCCAAATGGCTTTATTGGGAAAATACACACCAAAAAGGCAGGTGCATACATAACGAATTAAGCATGGCAATCTGTTACTCAACCTCATTTACCTCTACAGTTTCTATACAAGACGTTATTATGAGGTCTATGTTCAACAGAATAATAATCTCCTAAATATACACACATTCTAATTCCAGGCACCCACGAATGTTATGTTATTTTATATGGCAAAGGGACTAGGCAAACCCAATCAAGATAAAGATCTTACAATGAAGACTACCGGGGATTATCTGGGTGGGCCCACTGCAATCACAGCGGTCCTTACAGGAGAGCTAAAGAAGGCAAGGCCATGACAGGTGCGGTGACTGGAGTAACGCACTTTGAAGCTGGAATAGATGGAGGCAGCCGTTAGAAGCTAAAGAAGGCAAGGAAATATTTTTCTTCTCAAGAGCATCCAGCAGCAACCAACCTTGACTTTATAACCCAGTGAAACTAATTTGGGCTTCTACCCTCTAGAACCATAAGAGAACAAATATGTATTGTTTTAAGCCATAAAAATCTGTGATGATCTCTTTACAGCAGAAATAAGAAACTAATACAGCATCCTGGTAAACTGTTCATCAAACCTGGTACACACTGTAATCACCTGGGCAGTTTGTTAAAGACACAAGCCCTTGGATCCCATTCCTAGAAATTCTGATTCCCTAGATCTGTGACAAGGCACAGAAATATAAACTTTTTAAGAATTTCCTGGGATGACTGTTGTGCTGCAAACCAGAGTATAAGTCAGAAAAGCGATTAGAGAAAATTCACTGCCTGAATTCGTTTCCTAGGGCTGCCACACCAAATGACCACAAACTTGACATCTTAAGACAACAGAAATGCATTTTTTCACAGGAGAGGAGAGCTGAAGTCTCAAATTCGTTTCAGTGAGCCAAAAATCAAGTGTCCACATGGCTGCATTCCTAAAAGAAGCTCTAAGAGAGAACTGGTTCCTTACCTCTTCCAGTTTCTGGTTGCTGCTAGTATTCTTTGACTTGCGGCTACAACACTCTCTACCTCTGCGGTCACATTGCCTCCTTCTCGGTGTGTATGAAATCTCCTTCTGCTTCTCTCTAATAAAGAGACTCGTGATTAGAATTAGCACCCACATGGATAATCCAGAACAATCATCCCATCCCAAGATCTTTAGTTTCATCACCTCTGCAAAAATCCTTTTGTCTCATAACGTAACACTCGCAAGTTCCAGGAATCGGGACCTGATATCTCTGGGTGGCCATCATTCTGCCTACTACTACACTGCCTCTTTGCCCATAAAGGCAATTTAAGGATGAAGACAGTAGACCTAAAGCAAACTTTCCAAAAATACAAGACTAAAATCTTTTCCATATTCAAATCCCCTTCCGACCTTTTACAAACTACAGTTATGCTATTAAAAAATAACCAGTCTCACTGGAGTATTCTGATGATTAATGAGGCTATGATATGCAGGGATTGGAGTGATTATTGGAAAAAGCAGGTTCCTAGAATTCAGGAGCATTTTAATGTTGAGGTTACATGACCCTTTAAAAAATTGTCTTCTCTCAAGAGTGTTTCTGAACACAAACGCATTGCCAACAGAAGAATCTATATGAAAATTCTCTGTCACAGAGAAATTTATCATATGTGACCATACAAATGGATTACAAGAAATGTTGGTTGCGGGGGTCTTTTTAATGCAAAAGTATATTTCAACTTGAAATGACTCCAAGATTCCTTTGCCTGCATTTTTACTCTAGGCAATCAAGAAATGTAGGCTCTATGGGTCACTGACAATAGCATTCTTCTCCTGTTTGGCTTTTTAAAGCAAGTAATCTAGAAGAGATATTACCCCACAGTCACAAGAAACACAAACCAGAATTCAAATACTGGACCACAAAATGTGTATAGTATGATGATGCTCCACAGAAATAATAAATAATATTTTTTAAAAGTTCTCTCCTTTTGGAAATGATACATACTCATTCTAATATTTTTCTAACATCCCTGTACAATGAGGCATAAGACCTTCCCTAACTGTAAAATATTATTATTTTCTCAAGAGTACATTTTCATGTCCATCCCCAAAAATCATTTATAGCTCCACTTTCCTTTACTATTACCTATTCAAAATCTAAATAACCATCCCCTTAAAATAATCCATGGTTTGGATTTCAACAATCTAATTTTCACTTTAACAGGCCCTTATTCCACCCTGAACAGCCTTCAAAACAAAATAATAACAATTTCTAACTCATCCAATCTGAGTATGACTGTACTTTTTTGCCTACAAAGTATTATTCGCTTATTTGAATTCCCTTGGTAGCAGTGGCTACAAATTGTGCTGTGTCTGAGCTAATCTGCCAGCCTTTGTCTCTTAAAATTCCCAAAGCAATAGTGTTGGATAATGACTAACTAATAGTAATATATCATATAACTTATAGTGTTGGATCATAACCAACTAATAATAATGCTAAGAACCAACTCATTAGAACCACCTAGGAAGCTTTCCAAAATGCAGATTCCAGGGCCTCGCCTACTAAATATAATTTCTAGGAAAATAACTTAGGAATTTTCACTTTTCACAAACAAAGTAGAGCCAGTAGGAAATTGGAATCCAGTGATTAGAAATACCCACTTCATGTATTCTCTTCCCCCACTAACACTCAGGTCTTAAGCTTTAATGGCAGTGTTCTGGAGAAATAAAGTGCTCCTGGTTAGCCCCATAAAGTTAAGCATCATCCACATGCTACTCAGTAACTGTGTCATATCTTTACTGCACCTTTAAATGCTGACACTATGTCTGTGTTCTTAAATTTCTAACCAATTTTATTCTCCCCTTTTCAGTAATCATAACTCCATCACTCCTGGATAAATCCATTCTTTCTTATTCTTCATTATTTCAGTGTCCAATTCCATTTTCTAGAGACGTCTCCTCAGGTCCCTTATCCCAGTCCACATACTCCTTACATGAAGGCCAGGAGGGTGAGTAGGCAAAAAAAATCAAATATCTGGAGGATATATTATTTGGTAAAGTTTTGTTGACAAACAGAACAAGAGAAGGTAGCAATTAACCTGCTTAGGGCATATTCTGAACCACAAAATTACCAGCAGGACTTAATTTCTTCTGGGTTAGCATAATAGAGAAAACTAATTACAAGAGGCTTATTCTTTCGGGGAAGGAAAATCTAGTTTCTTGTTTTGTGATACAAGGAACCTCACTCTTCTTACCTGTAGAGAATTTTTAGTCAACATAACAACCTGAGGACCACTTACTCTTGTTCAGTTATACTGAAAATAAACCTTTCTTTTCCCCAAAAGGGAGATAATGTATTCACCAGAGACGACTTCACAAAATGCCATTGACAGGAGCAATTGCCATCCACACTCTTTACACTAAAATAGTGGAACCTCTTGGGCAAGACACAGAGAAAGAAAATCCACTTGTAAGTGGGACAGAGAACACATTTTGCCTTTGTACAAAGTTAACCTCCTACATTTAAACTGTCTTGGTAAAGTGCTTCCCTGTAGAATGTTGTTGGCCAATTTACATGGCATTTGGATTTGAAGTTATATGCCATTTGGGGAAGATTACTATAATTAGAAAAATGCCCTGATTATTTTTCTGGCAACAGTGAAGAAAGAGAACAGACTTTTCAGCTTATAAAGACAAGTCCTTGAGAAACCTCAAAAGGTTTCGGGATCCTGTTTGACAGGAAAGAACATCTCATGTGAACCTCTTGGATCTGTTGAAAACCAAACTGTTGTTTTTTGGTTTTTGTTTTTTTTTTTGTTTTTTTTTTTTGAAAAGCCAAAACCACAAGAGAGGGGAAACAAAATTTAAAAAAGAAAGTAAGAAATACTCCTTCCTATTGGGTTTTGAAACAGAGATGACAGAAACGGTCCTTTCTATTACAGTGCTAGCTTCATTTACAGGTCCTTGTAAGAAGCACAAACAAAGAACAATGGGGTTAGGAGGAAGGAGTGTGGATTTTCAGTGACGAGATTTGGAAGACGGTTTCACTAGAATGTTGTTTGATGGCTATGTCTGTTTTCACTTCAAATAACAATATTATAACCTCAGAAATTAAAAGAACGGTTCTAATGTTTAGACCTCAAGATAACACTTATGATGGAAAAGGCAAAATCATACTAAGTTCCTATTTCCTGTGTTGAGAGAGTAAGACATTGCTTCACTGACTCAAACACCTACTCTCCAGGCCTGGGTCTCACGGGACACTGACTTTCACACAGAAAGAAAGAGGGGACAGTGAGAGGTCTGTTCCAGAAAGATGACCCAAGGATTTCACTGTTTAGGTTCTATTTCCTGAACTTCGTAATTGAAAAATCTGCACTAGATCAAAAATGTTTTCACAATAATGCAATTTAAACTGTCATGAACTTTTAAATTAAATGTAAGGGTAAAATTGGGATGGTGATACAACTTCAAAACATGCATTTGGAGGAAGGGAGAGAGCATGGTAAATGGGAATAATTAGTTATTAAATGGTTGCTCCTTTCAAGTCATGACCTGTCTAATGAAAATGTTCCCTTGGCCCTAACTGGTGTGGCTTATTTGGTTGGGTGGCATTCCACAAAGGGAAAGGTGACCAGTTTGATACCTGGTCAAGACACAAGAGAAAGATCACCAGGTTAGATCCCTGGTCCGGGAGCATACAAGAGAGACAACCGTTGATGTTTCTCTCTCATACGGACGTTTTGTTGTCTCTATCCTACTCGCTTCCCCTCTCTCTAAAAAATAAATTTAAAGAATATTTTAAAAAAGAAAAGAAATGAAAACATTCCCTTGGTCAATGATTCTATCATTACGATGTTTCCTGTCTTTAGTGATTTCTGCAGTGTCCCCTCCCTCTCTGAGGCAATTTTTCAAACACAGAAAGGACAAGTTGGATGTTAAGTTGTGCTAGAAGTGAAATGGCAGTTCTGTCCTTCACAGTTCTTAGAAGAATCATCAAATAAAGGCCCCTTTGATATAAAACCTCTGGGTTATTTTTTTAATTCCACAGCTTAGGTGGAAAATGTAAATATATCTAAAATTACTGCCCTCCTCCATTAAAATTGTGACTCTTTTTTTTAAAGTCCTTTATTTTTAAAGATTTTATTTATTTATTTTTAGAGAGAGGGGAAGAGAGGGAAAAAGAGAAGGAGAGAAACATCTATCGGTTGCTTCACACCCACCCCCAACCAGGGACCTGGCCTGCAACCCAGGCATGTGCCACAACTGGGAATCAAACCTGCAATCTTTTGGTTCACAACCCAGTGCTCAATCCACCGAGCCACACCCACCAGGGCTGAATCTTTTTCTAATTTCAGTTTTGCCTTTAAATGTTTATCAAGTTCTTTCTTACTTTATATTAGGTAATTCATGTGAACATTTTAAGTATGAGTATTGTTCCAACCAGATTATCATTAATTTGTTTTCTAGCAAAAAAAAAAAAAAGATTTGCTGTATATAGTATAGCATTAATCAAGTAAATCTTCTGTACTTCTTTTGGCAATAATCAATTCATTTGGAAGAAAAGAAAAATCTATAATTACACATTCTAGGTTAATCTTTTGTGTGTGTTATAAATGTTAATTGAAATATAATTATAATGCTATTAGAAGGTATTTAACATAGTTCATAGATTCTTTATAGAAACACAGGGTCAAAATTATTTTCAATGGAAAGAACATAGATTTTTATTATTGAGCTACAATGAACAGATTAAAGACTGGTTACCAACCTGCATAAGAATTCTGAAACCAAACTATTATAGGTTGAACTATGTCCACTCAAAATTCATGCATTGAAGCCCTAATTTTTGGTATCTCAGAATGTGACTGTATTTGTATTTGATAAACCTGAGGTCATCGGTATAGGGTATAATACAATCTTATGGATGTTCTTATAAGAAGAGCAAATATAGAGACACAAACAGACACCAAGGGTGTGTGTGCATGGAGAAAAGACCATGTAAGGACATAGCAACAAGGCTGTAGTCCAAAGAGAGGGGCCTCAGGAGAAACCAGCCCTGCCGGCACCTTGATCTTGTCTTGGATTTCTACCTCTAGAATGGTGAGAAAACACATTTCTGTTGGTCAAACCACCCAGTGTGTGGTATTTTGCTATGGCAGCCTGAGCAGACTAATCCACAAACCAGCAAGTAAAGGTAGCAATCTGAAAGCAGGGCCCTAATACTAGATTGGAATTGACAACACAGAGAGCTGGTGTAAAAACAGAGAGCAAGGAGTGATGTCTGGAACATAGAAGGAAAGAGTCAGGTTGCCAAGTCAAAGCAAGAGACATAAAAAACATACATCTTGATCTCCAAGCTATGAAGGGGAGTCATAGCTATTTCCTATAGGATGAGGATTCTATATAATGCAGTGTTAACGAGTATCAACTGTACCTGTGAAGGGAGGGAGAAGAGTGAGCAGACCTGGATTTTAGGAGATGTTGGTAAGGCTAAAGTACAATCTTTTGGTACTGCGAGAGATTACACAAAAGATGATTACAGTTCTAATTAAGGCAGGATTAGAGACACCTCAACAGGGAAAGAGACTAACAGAATTAACCCGTTGAGGGAAGAGAAAGAAAGTTGTTGTGTGTGGTTGAGGGGGGGGGGTTGAATAATGAAGACTTTCAACATAGATAAAAAATAAACTCAGATGGTTGACTCTATTTCTTTTCCTTTTAATATTTTATTATTTATTTATTTATTTTTAGAGAGATGGGAAGGGAGAAAGAACTATCAATGTGGGGTTACCTCTCATATGCCCCTAATTGGAAACTTGGCCGGCATGTGCCCTGACTGGAAATCAAACCAGTGATCCTTTGGTTCACAGGTCAGCACTCAATCCACTGAGCCACACCAGCCAGGGCTGGTTGACTCTATTTCTAGTGTTGTTTAGGTGTCATTTGAAAAACACCCAAATTCAATGAAGGGCAGGAGGTGAGACATGTTTGAAAGTTTGATCCTGTGCCTGTGCATCCACTGATAATGTTAACTCCCCGGGCTGACTGGATGTGTCCTAGGGAACTAAATTAAGGATACCTTTATGTGCACATAGTTACACGAAAGTCTTTGGCGAAATTGAGACCTGTAAAGCTAATTCACAAAAAGACTCTCCATTTCCCAGTTTTCTCCCCATCTTTGTCCCTCCCTCCTAAAGAATGAACTCCAGGTCTTGTAATCCTGGAAGACTCTTCTCAGAGTCCACATATTCCTTTTTAATCTTTGGGATTGGGACTGCCCTCTTATATATCTAGGTTTTTGGACTATCATTATTTCAAACTACATTCTTTGCCAAGGCTGAAAATATTCCCTCTTAAAACATGTATTAATTTAAAAGTTGACATGATTTCTCATTATTCAAAGAATTAAACATTACTTGACAACAATATATCTTCTTGGTTATGAAGATGAAAACAGGGAATATTCGCTCTCAGTTATATACAGCCTCAAATGACGAGGAACGCCACTAGATTATTTATAGGACATGTTTCTGTGGTGGGTAAAATATTACCAAACAATTCAACAGAGCAACTCCGTTGAGTGAAATACTACGGTAAGGATGGGTGGGACACAGAAAGACAAGATATAGTCTCTGAGCTTCAGGAGTTCACAATCAAGAGAAGAGAGACAGATCCAAATATTGCTAATAACAATCAGGTGATAAAAAATACCATAGTTTAATGCAGTCAAGTGCTGAGAAAGTTTACGAAGGGAATATATTCATTCTAAATGGGGACAATGGAGAGGCTTCCCTGAGGAAATTGTATCCAAGTTTGAGAATCCTACTTGATAGGGCAAAACACACTTCCCCATGAGAGACCTATTTTCACATCGGTAGTTTGAGATTCCTTGACAAGGCTGAAACACCATCAGTTAAAAAAAAAACAAACCATGAGTGTCATGTTAACTTATCTTGATGCCTAATTCTTCTGAAATTAAAAACTCAGAAAGGCATGCACATCCAGGTCTATTAAAAATAAAGCCTTGGAAACTCACTTATTTTTGAAAGTCAATTTTAACAGAAATAATACAAGATAAATATTAAGAGATCACTTCAGGGCAGCCTGCCTCAGAAATCTGATGTCGCCACTCTCAATACATCAGACACTGCCCACTGTTATTTCAAAGTAGCCATAAACTTTTCTTGCACCAGTTTTGTACTATGCTGTCATGGTCCATTGAGTGCCAGAGGACACTATGTACATGTGTATGATGTACATGAGGGTATGAGTGTGTGTGCACACACATGCACGCTAAGGCAAGATTTGCATCTGAATGGAAAACAATGAACATCCAACAATAGTCCTAAGAAAAGAAAACAAGCCTAAGACAGACTAGCCTTATTCTTCTTTCCTTAGAAATATACTATAACTGTTAAATTATATGGGATCCAGATGAGCCAGCTCCTGAAACTAAGTACACATATTTGGAATTGTTTTTAACAGTCTCCATGACAACTCCTGGGGTTGCCTAGTCTTCTCAGAAGCCTGTTTTCACACACAAAGGAGCATAGCCACACCACACACAGGCTCCAAAATTTACACTGGCTCCTCATTCAGTTAAGGATCTTTCCTAAACTGCTTTCCTAGTTGTTTTGAATTTTCTCTCCAAACATCCTTCAGTTCCCTGAGATGCCTTCCCTTCTGTCAGCTCCTTCTTCACCCTGTCCTTTCACATCAACCATCAGGAGCTGGAGAGGACAGGTTTCCTCATCCACCAACAAATCCCTGTCACCTGAGGCAAGTGCCTAGAGAGAACTCTCTTTGCTGTCATTTCCCCCTGCCCAGTTCTTCGTGCACATCTCAGCCAAATACTCTTCTCCCAAAGAGACTTTTATGACAACTCTGCTCCAGGTCCATTTATAAGATTAAGTCCAAATTTGTCAGCTGTATATAATGGACCCCTCCAACAAAGGCTGACCTCTAGACCTTATCTACTGCTATTGAGCTTCAACCTTGATTAAAATTGGACTTGTCTATTCTCTGTTCCTTAAACAGTCACAAATTTTCCCAACTCTACTTCTTTGTTCATGCTATTCTCCCTTGCCTACAATATCCTCTCACATTCTCTTCACTCTATTTAGGTTCTGTTTGTTCTGATTATTTGCTGTAGTCATGTTCTATAAAATCACCACAAATATTGAATTAGTAAATACTGAAGCACTACACTTAGGAGAAATACAGCGTTAGGTTCCCACAAGTCTCCCGTCACAACATTTTTGTCCACCAACCAATACTTTGTTTGCTATGCATTTCTGTTTAAAGACACCTATTTAATATAAACTGTTGACTCATTAACATTGAACTCACAACAAACAATACTATATAACTCATGCCTAATGAAGCTTATCGGACACACTCATTTCTCCATAAGGCATATCTCAGCTTTCTTGCCTTCAGGAGCACTAGACAACAGTTCAACACTATGTTTGAGGGCCATTCTAAACAGCAAAATCACCAACAAAAATGTGGAAAACATGGCACTAAACAGACCGCAAAAAGGACACTTGTTTACAGTATGAGAGCTGAAGCAAGAAGGCAGAGCATGGCCTTGTTTGACCTCAGCTGGGGACGTCCATCTGTTGGGCAAGTCAAATCTTTCACCACTCTGTTCCTGCCCATGAATAACTGCAAAAGTGCCACAAGTATTGATTTGGGGTTACAAATAAATTGTAGTGAGTAGGCGAATTCTCAAATATGGAATCTGAGAATAATGAAGATTAGCTCTATTACCTATTCATCAAGGAAGCCACAGAGTAGCAAAATTGGTCCTGAACTTTAAGTGGAAAATCTGATGGGACAAGTTCTTTCTGCCTGTGTAAAAGTTAGCCAGTATTTCATGTCCTTAGCCCTCAGTTTCCTCAGCTTTCAAATGGCAGTAATAATGTGACACTCAAATAAGAGATGAGGGGTATAAAATCCACCTGTTTCAAAAAAGCACTACATAAATGTGAGGTGGTATGGTGCTCCCATCTTCCACCAAATCTTTCCTATTCTATGCTATCCAATCTCTGTCTCCCTTGAATTTAGAATACTTATTATTTAAAATATTTATTTGTCATTTGACATAGTCTTTCACAGTTTGTACTTCCTCAATTCCTTTGATCATTTAATTTTAACTTCTCAAACAGAAGATGAGCTTCTTGAGGAAGGAACTCTTGTCTGCTTCCTTGTCTCAGTCACCTGTATCTAGAGCAATTCTATTCATGATGAAGGCATGAATGCGAAACTCACATAAATCATTCCACAGACTTCTCTCAGGACTCTGACAGCAAGGGCTTACGTAAAAGTATGATGCCAGGTTAGGGCTCTTAGAATTTGGCTAGCAAGCAGTCAGGCCAGCAAACTTTTGAGACCTGTTGGCAAAAGAGCTTATCTTTCCCTATAGATAAACTACCTGGCACTAAACCAAAGCCACTTATATGCAAGTTAAGAAAGTTCAGTTGACTTTCTGATAGCTTCTACGCTTCCAGCTTTTGATGGAGACCAGCCCCCAGTATGCTAACCTTGGAAGAGCAAATCTTTTCATAAGGACACATGCTCTGGAAAAAACAAGTGAGGTTTTTGCCTTTCATGAAATTGCTATTTTTTTTCAGATATTTAAGGTTTATAAAACTGTCTCTGGTTTAGACTAATGTTTGGGTGTTGATTAAGACCCAACACCCAAACATCCTGATAATCTCCTCTTTTCTAATAACTTAAGCTATTCCTATCCACTTCCAACTCCCATTCACAGCAGCCCACAGTTTCACATGATTCCATAATGGGAATAACTGGAGAGAGGAGAAAAGGGGTAACTTTCAAAGGAAAGCCGTGTGTCTGGTGTAATAGGAGAGAATCATTTCACACGGATAGCTCATGACGTGCTCTTGGCTGTTGGTCTATCCTTATACTTTCTTAGTGATTTATTCAAAGGGCTCTGCTTTGTTTCACTTGCAAACTATTTTAACATTGCTGTGGGTAAACAGAGTGTCACCAGATTTCCCGTCTTTCCTGGGTCATTTTTCCTGGTTATATAAATGTTTGTCTTAATCCTACTTCTTCCTGTGCACTTTTCAAAATGTTTTTCTATGCTTCTAGTCTGCACAGGGTCAGTGTGCTAATTACCAAATGAGATGAAGATGAAGGAGACTCCGTGTTTGGGGCCAAATATCTGGGCTACAAGACTTCAGGCAACATCATATTTTTAATAACATTCAGAGTCATCTATCCAGGCACCCTTCACCCTCACATGGTGTTTCAAATTACTAAGGGACAACTCCAAATGGACTGAGAGCAGAAAACTCCATGTTAAGGATCCAATAATGGCTTCTTCTGCTCTTGTGGTTTTCAGAAGTGGGAAAGACTGCAGCCAGGTATGCTGATTTATCAGCATATTTTCTTCGGCTCCAAACTTGAATGTTAGGGTGAGAAATCTTGGTTAAATGTGAATGCTCCACAGTTTTCCCACCATCCAAACTGTGTTGTATTTGGCAAATGGTTTTCTGGCAAATGAACAACACGTTAAGCTCTGGCCATGACATAGTTTGTGATAAGCTTAACTGAATTCAAGAAGGAAAAATCAATGCCAACTGTTCTTACACTCTTACAATTTCTCATGCACACAGGGGAGAAAAAATTCAAACGAAGCTTAAATAGTTCAGAAACAATTTGATATATAAACTGTATTAATTAATCCTGGTACTATTCTGAAGTGGTTTTCAAATTATAAACAATCTTCTGGTCATGTCCAGAGAACTATTTTGACTAAAATATTAATGACCAAAACAGGATAAAAATATAGCACTAAGTTGTTTTAAAAAAAAAAAAAACTTCCTATTCAACTCCAAAGTGAACAGAAAAGTAGACCATTTTTTTTTTGCTGAAATAATAACAGGCATTAATTTTTCTTTTCCTTTATGAAAACTGCTTATATTTGTGTTACCAGAACAGAATTTCTATTAAAAGTGTTTAATGGTAGAGACTAAAAATTTTATTACCTAAAATCTAGCAGCTCCTCCATTGTACTCAACTAAACCCAGCACACCTGTTTGCTAAGGGGAATAATTCTAGCTGTAAGGAGATGATTCGTTCATGAGAAATCAGCCTACGCATTCCATTTTACCCACGGTGAGGCTGACAACCGAGCCAAGATTTAGTACACAGCTAAAACAGAAAATACCTTGATAAACTTTTCAGGGACATAGAAATGACATTTCAAGTGATTTTCGAATATCTTAGAGATGAGGCCAAATATTAAGAGAATGGCACAGACCAGCCTATGTGAATCAAATTGTTCTTTTCATTTAGGACTGTAGTCACAGTACTTGTTGCAAAACAAAGAAACTCTTGGATGTAAGTAAATACACAGGTGGCAACTCAAGCAGAACTTAAAAGTCATGAGGAAGGCCTTTGCTTGTCTTTTGGTTTGCCTCTAATGCCCAAGTAGTATCTTTAGACTGATACTGGAAGGCAAGCAGTTGAAGTGGGTATGAGGGCAATGCCTTTGAGAGTCTGATAAAAATTATGAACTTGTTTCCTGCAAAAATGATTATATGTACAATTCAGCAAATGTGCAGGAGGTTATTGAGCTTCATTAAATGCATCTACAGAAATGTAATGATTTATGGACCTCGTGTTAAGAATCCCAGAATAAAGGCATTTTCCCCCAGAAAGAAGCAAATGTCACTGAATGAAGTAATTTCTAACTGTTTGAATCACAGGCACTCATTCATTTATTCTCTTTCAATAAATTTGTATTCGGCACCTGTCCTCACACAAAGTACTATGCAAAATACCATACACCTCTGGGTGATCTCAGTGGAACCTCCCCATTTAATGGTAGGTTTGAATTAAGGGTAGCATTTTGCTTTATAGTAAAAGTACTATTGAATCCAAAGGATTTTGTTTTTAATTGTTGTTCTGCTCAAGTTTATTTTTTTTTATATTTAGTTTTTAAGGAAAGGTCTCTTCAAGTGCAGGAAACATGTTAACTTTGATTTGTGCAACTTGGAGTAAGCATCTGTAAAGTATTCACTCATTATAGAGACAATTATGATCAGCTGTCCATTCCAAAACATAGACTCAGACCTTATACAATATTGCCTCCGCCTTTGCAACAGGACTCTAGGGCACAGTCAGAAAGAGGGTCTATTTCTATTAGATACCCTCTTATATACACTAATATTTCTATTAGATACACTTAGATACCTGACTTCCACTGCTGCAGTGCAGGCAGGGTCAAATGGCAATGCCCCCAAATGAAGGGACTGAAAAGGCTGCTGCATCCTAGTAGAGCACAAAACACAGTCCTAACCCTTAAAGACCCTTTAGCTGAGAAGTCCCAAGACTTCAGCTATTTCTGCTTCTTTGTCAATGAATCACAAGATACAAAGGCATTTTCAGGTAGGTAGTTAAAAGCCTTCCTCCACCTGCTACTCCCTAGTCTTCTAACAATGGGCAAGGCAGTTAACATTTTAAAATCTAATTGTATCCCTATCATGAAGGCTCTTGTGAAGACTAAATGATCGTCTCCTAAAGGATTTAGTGTGGTGTGAGACAAAGAAGAGGACTCTATAAAATGTTCATCCCTTTTTATCATACTTTCCCTGCCCTGATCCACCCAAACTCTGAAAGTTAGTGTCATCTGGGCCAAAAAAAGTGAAACATGTTCAAAATGACATAAGCAAACCATCAGGGGACCCCAACTGGAAAGTAAGTCTCCCGACCCCTTGCCAGGAAGCGTGCTAGTAAATACAGCATGGGCGCATAAAAGTCAGATCCAGGCAACGTGTGCAAAGCATTGCTGATGCAGTAATGAATAGGACCCAGTCTTTGTTTTCAGAATGGAGCAGAGTATAATGAGAGGAATCTCCCACACATACGTGTTATATACATGATGAGAGTCTTCAGCAATAAAAACAAATGGAGAGGTCTCCAGAGAAAATCATAGGGTGGGGGAGGGTAATTTGTCAGCAAAGGTTTTCAACAAAAAATAACACTTGATCTGGCTATCAAAGTGCAGTGAAAACATTTGAAGTCAGCACAATGGGATATAATTAGCCTGTGACTTATATAAGCATTGAGACTTAATATTCTCAAAATGACAGTTTTACTCAGGTAGAAAATGGGGGTAAAAATATCCACCCTCATAATATTGCTGTGAGAACTACATAATGTTTGTAAACCCCTTTTCATCATATAAGTCATTGTTTAAACCAAGACGCTTTAAAGAGTATGAGAAGACACTATAAAAATTATAGCATGGCGAGAGGCAAAAACCTGAACGTATGGTCACTGTATTTATCACTATACCTAGTACAAAAGATGGTATTCAAAATATATCAGTTCTTTTATTTGTTCCTCGATCTTGAAGGATTCATAGTAATTTCCCAGACAGAGGGCTGTGGGAGGGGGAATGGAATATGTAACAGAGGGAACTCCATGATTAAAGGAATAGTCCCCCATGAAACACTTGCAAAACAGTTCATCTTATTCATACAATCACAATTATATTATACAGAAAGAAAATGAGATATTAAGTCCAAACTGTTAATTTTATAGATGAAAATGAACCTTTGAATGCTGAAATAACAGTGATATCTAGTCTCAGAGCTAGAACAAGTACCTAGGTTTTCTGCCTGCTCACCCCTGTATTATCCCTCATCTCTAAGAAATATGAGGTCTGTCCAGAAGATATGCAACCGTGTCATATGTAAATAGAGACATTTATTGAAGATGATACCAGATACATGAAACATTGTACACAGAACAATGACACCTCAGTCCCCTTCAAAGTAGGTACATTGAGACCTCATAGAGTTCTCCCAATTGCCACCAGCTGCCCCATGATATTTTCTTGAATCTTATTGATGAGCTAAAATCTCTTCCCTTTCAAAGGTGATAGTTTTTGGAAAAGCCAGAAGTCACAGGGCACCAAATCTGGGCCATAGGATGGCTGAGTCACCTGGGTGATCTGATGTTTCACCAAAAAACTCTGCACGAGACATGATGCATGAGCGGGTGTGTTGTTGTGATAAAGCTGCCAGTCACCAGTTGCCTGTAGCTGTGCCCTTCTGAATTATCCAAATAGTTTCCATGGAGGAATATTAAAGCTTAATGCAAAATTTGATGCAGATTCATTACTCTACTCATTCAGTCATTTTGAATGTGAGGGCTACACAGCACACATGTTCACTCAACAGCATCTACCACCCCCACTGACTAGTGCAGTGAAGTCGTCTTAGTTCACACAGGAGCATTCCAGTCCGCTCTCCTTGGCTGTCATGTTACATCAATGTCATGCAAACTGTTCTTGTATTAACAATGGATGGACTTTTTCCAGACAGACTTCATATCTCTCCTAAACCAGAGTTGTCAAAGAAATAGTGGAAAATCCATTACTTATCTCAACAGCTTGTCTTACACTTCTTAAATTCTTACCAATTGAATCCAAGCAACTGCAGATCCAACTAGGACTGCCTTCAGGGAAGATGAGTACAACTAGCTACTCTTGCCAAGGAGGAAGAAAAATTCTCTCTTACATGTTATTTATTGCTAAGTTAAAAAAAAGAATAACTTAGTTCTCATTTATATAATGTTTTCTTCAGATTTGGAGATGTCATTCATAATAGATGTATTTACAGAGCACATAATTTAAGAATAGGACTTTATAAATAATGATATACTTCATATAAAGTTCATTCTTTCAATTGATGATATAATTCCCTAGGGCAAAAGTTACCAATATTTTTCTGCACAGCATGAGTGAACTAATTGGCACATACTCCCTTCATTATCAATGGTTCACAAAAGGGAAAAGGGAAGGCAGAATCTCTGGGAGACACGTAGAATTTTTTTTTTCTCAAAGGTCCTCAGATTATTCTGATACTCTGCTGACTTCCTCCTGACATTCCTCTGTAAGCCATTTTTCATAATTCTGGGACTAAGCTGAACATAGAGAATGTCTCAACCTAGAAAATAAGTTAGATAGAAAGATGCCCATCCTTGTTCATTTGTGTTGTTGATACCTTGCTCAATAGTTTTCTTTCTAAAGCTTTAGAGTCTCATCCACCCAGCAGAGTTAGTCACTCCATCCTCTGGAATCTCTGGCACCTGTATTCACCCCTGTTGTAGCCCTTAGCACACTCTCTGTTACAATAATTACTCAGACCTCTCTGAGCAATAGGCTGCTACTCAGAGATATGTAGGAGGCTTCATACTGCTCTGCAAACCAAGTAACAGCCTTGCACATAGTAGGAACTCAAATAAGAACATACTTGAACATAATCACCCATTGAGTGAATTATTTGGGTATCCAGAAAACACTATAGTAATACAGAATACTGCCCTGGAATTATTTTTAAGACAGAGGACATGGCCTATGCAAAAGCACTATAAGTTCTTTGTAAGAAAGTTACTGTAAAATTACAAGGCATTATTTTCCTTTATTGTATGGCAAATCACTACAGTGTTTGCCTTAAATGGTACTTAGTGGCCTAGAAAGCTAATGTCTCTCATTAAATGCCTGACTCCCAGAGAGTCACTTATGTAACTGAAAGCACTTCAGTGATTTCATTGCATAAAAGTCATTTTCTTTTAAAAATTCTACACACAAGAACTTATCTCACCTAGTCCATTATTTGTAACCTTAGGGAAATTGTAAAAAAAAAAAAAAAAATTAACATTGCAAACCCTTCACATGACACAAAAATGAGAGAGAAAAAAGAAGCTAATAAATTATTTAAAAAAGAGGGTAGTAAAGGCACTACCTAAACCAAACCTACTAAATTACCACTTGAGGTTTTTAGGTTCTCAAGTCCTATTAGAATACATGATATTCAAGAAACGTTTACTTGGATATACTTATTTTGGCTTTCATAAACATACTTTCTGGTTTAAGAAGGGAGAAGTACTTGAAAGGTGTAGACAGAGAAAGCAGCACAATGTAGACACAAGAGTTTAAATTTCACCTCATGTGATTTTTCACAAAGTATAAAACGTTGTTAGACTTAGTAAAACAGTTGCTGGATTCTTATGTCCTACAGCTATTTTATTTTCCTATGGCAAAAATGAATGGAAATAGTAATTTATCTGTTGGCCTACTGATTATATGTGTGTGTGTGTGTGTGTGTGTGTGTGTGTTTAATATATATATATCAGTATATATATCAGTGTGTGTATATATATATATATGTTTAATCCTTTACAACTGCATTGTACAAAAATAAATACCAATCACATGCACTTCCCTTCACTAGTAGTGGAGGTTTAAATCCAAAACTCTGTTCTTCAGACTGCCAAATGTAATCACAAACTTCACAAGTTAATGAAAGGTTTTTGGTGTCCATCTGCAACATGACCACCACCCCTCAAAACAACAAATAATAAAGCAACACTTTCCACCTGTTGATCAATTCGCACACAAACATATCCACGTACAACTAAATGCATTTGTTCCAAACTGTCTCTCAAGGTTTTATTAATTTCAAACACACATTTTCAGATGTTCAGACTGAATTATAAACATTTAAGCACTACACTAGTATATTATTAATTTCTTATTAAAGGGATACCTTGGCAGTGTCCCCATGTTATTGATGATTTCCAAACATAGATATTTTCAGCACACATTTATTTAGCCTCTGTCATACAGAATGGGACTACAAGCTACTACCAGCAGCTGTAAAATGTGATTTTTGCCTCCAGGAGTTTTTATCATCTTACACCTTCATGAAAGAAATGTGGGCAGGGGGAATCAAAATACTTCAACCTGTTTGTCCTCCAAAGGTATCTTTCATTTTATGTTAACATGTTTCAGATACATTCAGCCTTCCCATTGGTGACACTACGAATTTGCTCTTTTCCTTTCTTTCAACAGTTTCGTGATTGTCATATGAACACAATTCCAGTGACCTTTGGCATAGAAACTTCTACACACAATAAGAGACTCTACAAAACACTGAATGTTGACACAAACATGTTCAGGCCGAAGAACATGTGTCATATGTTCCATTGGCTGGAAAAAGATATTAGCTTTTCAAGCTCTAGATTTTTGTATTTAATTGAATAAACATTGGGGTACACCCACCACGTGCCCAATATATTAAGAACTCCGGATATAAAAATGAATAAAATATGTTCCCTGGCCTCAAAAAAACAAAGTTTTTACATAGCTTATGAATAATAATTGTCTAGAGATGTCTCCAAAGGCCAAATTTCATGCATTTTTTTGTACTTTTCTTTTTTTCAAAGAATGGTCTCATCATCTATCTACTAAGCCAGCCTAAGAATCATTACAGAATTATCTTCTCCTTTCATCCAAACATTTCAATACCATGAAAGCCCCACTAATTCCCCCTTCTAAATTCCTCTTAAACCCATTACCACTACCTTATACCCCAGATCTGCTTCTCTTTCTACCTGAAATTCTACAGTAACTTATTGGAATTGTCTTAGTAGGAAGGGATAGAAACCTAACTCAATCTAGCCTAAGGCAAAAAAAAAAAAAAAGAAGGGCGGTAACTTTTCTAAAATAAAAGAAATTTGACTCACCCAAAAAATCCAAAGATTAACTGTAGGACCCAGTGCTTAGAGAGCACTTAGAGACTCCTCATTTGACAGTATTTTCTCTACCTGCCATGTCTGTTTCATTGTGTGCTGTGGCCTTTTTCTGTACTATTACAACAGGTTTTCCCAGGCTTCGGGTAATACGGCTATACTGGATTGAGTGGTGTCCCCCAAAATTCATATGTTTAACTTAATTGGAAATAGGATTATTTCAGATGTAATCAAGTTAAGAGATCATTATGGATTAGGGCAGGCCTTAGTTTAATAACTGATGCCCTTATAACAAGAGGGAACTTTGAGCACAGAGACATGATGCCATGTGACAATAATAGAAGCAGCGATTGGTGTGCTGCCTTTATAAGCTAAGGAACACCAAGGATTGCCTATAAACACTAGGAGCTACAAGAGACCAGCAGAGGTCCTGCTCTAGAACCTTCAGAGAGCACATGACCTGACTGACAACTTGACTTTGGACTTTGGCTTCCAGAACTATGAGAGAATAAATTTCTGATGTTATAAGGCACCATCTTGTGGGATTTTATTAGGGCAACTCTAACAAATTAATACAATGGCCAGTGGCAGATCCAGGCTTCCATCATTTTTGGTAGGAATCTTTAAAGAAAGAATGCTTCTGTCTTCATATTAGCCTATTTAAAATCCTAACCGCAGGACCTGATTGACCCACCATGAGTCATGTGCCTCTCCTTGGACACATCGAAGTGTCCAGGGATGGGAGGCCGTCAGTGCCCATGCTTCAGAAACGTACGTTTCTCTTCGGGCTGCAGAGAAGAGGCGAGGGACAGTAATTGGAAGTATTTGTCAGTATACATCAGGACCTTACAAAGCATACAGTATTTGGACATGAGGGCAAATGGTTGTGAATTCAGCAACAGATAAGATGCCATATTCCTAAGCCTTCTCCCTAATTGTGATTTTTACTTTC
This sequence comes from Pteronotus mesoamericanus, assembly GCF_021234165.1. Lineage (NCBI taxonomy): Eukaryota > Metazoa > Chordata > Mammalia > Chiroptera > Mormoopidae > Pteronotus > Pteronotus mesoamericanus. Next base: position 23,274,752 of record NW_026555310.1, read on the forward strand.
TGCTCTCTTTCTTCTCTCAGCCTTTGAGAATCCAGAAGCCAGAGAACTGTATCTAAATAAAAGTAATTCATTGTTACTTATTCCTCTCTGCTAACTTGGATGTGAGTATCTCCATTTTTCTATTTGGACACTGGGAATAAGAACTGCCCCGTAAGTCCACATTTACAAGACACAATGAAATACTAAAACTAGGAGTGTCGGGTAAGAGTTACAATTTCTCACCAGAATATGACCTCCAAAGTCTCTCTCAATCCTGAGATGCTAGGACATGCCCCATTTGTTGTACATCCATCCTAACCAAGGGGGCTAAGGTCAAGGCTACAATAGCAGGAAGCACTGGTCTAGGTCAGACACTTAAATGATGGGAAAAGAATTTGCTCTCAGCATTTTACATTACAGTCAATAAAATTCGGACAACATATGTCTTGTGAGTGGATAATAAAAATGAAAAAAGTTAATTTTAAAATTCAAAACAGAATTTGGACAGGGCAGGCAGGGAAAGACCTTTTGGGGAAAGTGAACTCTAACTTTCGAAGAATCTCAAAAAGGAGGAGAACAAGAAGTTACTTATTTATTTATTTTTCACTGTGAAAGGAAGTTAAATAGCCACATTTCCTCCCATTCAGGAACACATTTGAGCAGCTACAATTTGCCAGGATAAGTGGCCCACCTAAATCACCTAATTGGATGAAGGCCATTTACTCATATTAAATGGCATTGTTTTAACTTCATTTAATTCACCAACCAAAACAAGTCAATCTCAAAACTTTTCAGTGGTCTTAAATGATGATAGTATTGTTTGCTTTTAACCCATTATTTCTTTAGTATTTAAAAAATTTACTAAAGATTTTTTTTGTTTTTTAAATATATATTGAATATATAAATGCTCTAAGCCAGACAACATAAGAAGTAAAAATAAAATGGTAAATTTTATGTAGCATTGAAAATGTGAAAAGATATTTTTAAGACCTTGAATACTCTAAATTAAATCAATAGCAACAGCATTGGAAAGAAAAAAAATAACAAAATTCCAAAGCAGCAGCCAACAAGAATCTAAAAAAAAAAACAACGCTAGAGCTAATAAATTCAGCAACGTTTCAGGATATGAGATCAACAAACAAAGATCAGCTGTTTCTCTACACAAGCAATGAACAATCTGAAAGATAGATTAAGAAAATAAATCCATTTACAAATATAATGATTAAGATGACACGTTTTGAAGGCAGGCTGCTTGAATTCAAGGCCCAAATGCTACTACTAAAAGGGATTGGGGGAACGAACTTACACAAATTACTAATCACTCTGTGCCTCATCTGTAAAAATGAAAATAATCACAGCCTACTTTATAGGACAGTCATGAGAAATTCTTTAATCCATGTAAATTATTTAAAACAGTCACCTGATACATAGCAAGCTCTCAATAAATGTTAGAGACATAAAAGACATTTAGCAATAAACAAGCACAAGTATAACTAGAAAGCTTCAAATGTACATTATTCATCCATGCTTTTGGAGTTGAATTTGTAGTTGTGAAGGCGTTTGCTTTGTTTTCATTATTTCGCTGTGCGGCTTCACACTCCAAGGCAGCTAAGAGACCAAAGTAAAGGACCTCAACATATTCATAGATGATCACGCAAAAACCACCATATTCTCTCAGGATGCTCTAATGAGCAACTAGGCTTTCCTGAAACCTGCCTTTGTCTCATCATTTCCACATCTAATCATTCATCAAGCCCTGCCATTCTATCTTGAAAATGATTCTTCAGCCTCCTCTTTCTACTTCCTTTTTCCTCTCACGACTGTGGTTCAAGTTCTCAGTCTTTCACTGGAGTACTACCACAGCCTGCAAACCTGTCTCCCTTCCTCCAATCTCACATAATCCTCAAATCTTCCCCCTCTATATCCATCAGGGATGATCCGTCTACCCACACCATTTCCCTACTTAAAGGTGTCAGACTTTACCACAGCATCTTGAGGCTTCTATTCTAGATTGTGGCCTTCCACTCCAGACGTCCATGGTGTCACCAGCTGTTTTTCAAGAAGGTACTTTCAGCGCACTGTGCTCTTCTTGTCACTTTTCTCTCCATTCCCTTTTTTTTGTGCTGCCTTCTTGTCCAGGGAGTGCCCTCTCTCATTCTCTCTCACTCTCCTTGGTGGGCCAGCCCCTCACCATTCTTTAAGAATTATATCAGGGGCCACCGTCTCCAGAACCGTTGACTTGAATGACTCTCTCAGGTTATTGTGTAACACCCTCCAAATATCTTCCCACTAAACTGTGATGTCCTTGGAAACAGAAGTTGCTTACTTATATTTGTGTTCTCCATGTCCCACATAGTACTTTGTACAGAGTGGGAACATTCCATTTCACCATGATATCTTCACCACCTAGCATAGATCTAACATATAGCACTCAATAAATATTGAAAAGAAAAGAAGGGAGAAAGGGAGGAGTGGAAAGGGGAAAGAATGTTGGTTGAGAGGATAGTGTTAAGAGTCATAGAGCCCTAGTTTGTACAGATACAGGAAGCAGAAGGGATCTTGAAAAAAACAATGTGCCAAATTGGCTAAAATATAAAAGGAAAACTGTTCAAAATCGGTCCAGTGATATCACACCTAACTCTGTCACTATCCATATGATGCTGAGTATATATACTCCTTAGCATTATTACCCATAAAATTGAACTATTACTACCTACCTCATTTTTTAACATTCAAAGACAAAGCACGTAGGACAGACTCTGGTACATATTTCTCAATAAATGCTAGTTATTAACTTTAAGAATATAATACCATTTGTTACAAAGATAAATGTAATCGCATAGAAAACATAGATTAAAAGGTAGGATGGATGGATGGATGGATGGGTGGACAAATTCACAGGACGTCAGGGCATATGTAATATGATCTCCTGCCCTCAGACAGTTAGGCAATCTTCACCAACTTTCCCCCCTTGCAATGTGCCAACATTAATCAACTCTATTTCTCTTCCACAACTTAATTAAGCAAATATTCATTGAAGGCCTACCAGTGTGGAATATTGTATGTGCTCTCTCTGATTCATTTTAGTCATTACTCTCAGAATGTGACTCTGGTTTCTTCACCATTAATTTAAAATGTGACTCAAAGTGGATACTGTGTTTTAATTAAGGCTTTTTCAATAAGCCTTTAAATAAAAATAACAGAACGGCAAGAACCACTTGCTGAACCTTATACTCAATGCCCCATTTATTATACTAAAGAATCAAGTTTCCTCTTACCAAAATATCATCATATTCTTTATTAAGCGTATGTTAAAATAAATTTTTCAGATCTACTTCTTTTTCCCTTATGCCTAAATAACACTACCTTAATGCTTAATGTTTGAGTTGTTTGGGGCTTCTTTTTCCCTGTGGAACACCTAGCTCTAATTTTAAAGAATCATTTTCCTTATTGTCACGATCATTCTGAATTTCAAATATTAATCATTAAATAACTGTCTTGGTGAAAATTTGATTTTTAAAAATCCCTTGATCCTTTTTGTTCAGATGATTCATTTAAATATTTAAAAGACTATCCTAAGTGAAGTTCTGCGAGCCATCATTTGAAACATCTTAAGCTTTTTATGAGTAAACCCCTGTGGAGAATGCTTTGAGGATGTTATATAAGTCCCTAGGTCATTCACCTATAGTCACAGAGGTATAAAAAGATGTGAGGTGCACCCCATACCTGATGCTTGTAAGCTTTATGACCTTCAAAAAAGTTACTTAATACACTTAGTCCATTTGTTTCTTTCTCTGTAAAATACCTCCATTTCAAAATAATAGTAAGGTATAAATAAGACTGTATAGACAAAATCATATTTTTCATAACTTTTTTAAGAAAGCTAGATATAGGAAAGCTATATTAGGAAAAATAATCTCCATGGTTTCTGGTGCTGGGAGCAAGAAATGCACACAAGTAAATGTCAAATTTGCACTCTTTTTTGACTATTCCTATTACCCAATAAACATATGTAATAACTTCCATGTCCCTCCAACTATTACCTCACTTCTATTTAATAAAACTTCCCCCAAAAAGCTGATGACACACAATATTACTATCATCTTATGTAAGATGACCTATCCCTGCCAACCCTGTGCTCAAATAATTCAGACATGATGAATGATCCATAGAAGTCAGCACAGAGGAATAAGGAAGCACAAAGGAGTGAGAGCACCTAGCCCCTCCACAGCAGAGGGTAGAGAAAGTTTCCCACAAGAGATGCTGTATCTACTGAATCAGGAAGGCCTCAGTCAAATGTATCCAGTATTCTAAGAAAATGTTGTAAATGTAAAAGCCTGCAGATGAGTAACAATGATTAATTCAGGGAACTGCAAGTCTTTGTCATCACTGGAGAGTTGGGCGTCCGGAGGTGGTGAGTCTAGGCAGGCAACCTAATACACTGCTATAGCCCGCATCCCACCTCACTGCGGTCACTTGGCCACTACGAGCACATCCCATTAGGTCATAAGCAACATGGGGTCCGAGATCGGGTTGCTTCATTCCTTCCCGTATATGTTATTTTTATATAAAACACAGTTGGTTCTCAAAAACAACTTTTTGACTTTTAGGTTGCTTTGTTGCCATTCACAGTAGCTTTATTTTCATATGGTTGATGCACATTCAATGTACCTTTCATATAAGAGATTTGAATGATCATATTTAAAAGAAAGGTCACACTGGCAGCAGCACTAAGAATGAAGAGGAGGAGGGTTAGGTTAGAAGAATATATAATCCATTGTATCCATACAAGCATTTTATTTCTGCCCAGCATATCTAATTTACCCTATATCACAGATTTACAAATAAAGCCAAATCACTGGAAATTTTTTATCTTGAAAATGATATTTTATATCTATAATCATAATGGATAATTTAGGATAATTTAATACAGAATCAGATCAAATTCTGAAGAAAGATTTTTTTTTTGCCTTCATTTATTCTTTCCCATAGATTTCCATGAGATTTCTGTTAATTATTTTTAAGTTCTTAGTTCATTTCGTTGCTTCAGAGCATTTTGTGTAGTAAGGACCCTGACAGTTGATAACCTTCTGCAACTTTTAAAATTATTTAAAACTTCATTTTAAAAAAGTATAAAAATATAATCATGAAAAGAGATATACAAGCCATTGAAAGAGAATAGAAAGTTCAAAAATCGAACCAAATATATACAGCATCTCCGATCAATGAGGGAAAGAGAGCACCTCTCACTACATGGTGCTATGATGATGAATCATCAACTGGAGAAAGTAAAATCAGTTCCAAGAGAATCATAAATTTAAATATAACAAATAAAACCATAAAATTACTAGAAGAAAAAAATGGACAAATTCTCTATAAGTTTGGACAGGAAAAGGCCTTTCTAACCAGGAATCAAAATCCAAAAGCCATAAAATTGATAAATTTATTACAGAAAAAAATAAAAAATTCCTACTAGACACTTTAAGTAAAGCTAAAAACTAAGTAACAAATGTATTTTCCCTCTACCCACCAATCTCAATTCTAGAAATTTATCCTGTTATAAACTTTTCACAAGCCAGAAGACATGCATTTGATATTATTCAATATAGCATTGTTAGTAGCGGGAAGAAAAAAGGAAATAACCCAAATGTTTATTTATATGGGATTGGTTATTAAACAATATATCCACTTATATCTTGATGCTGATATAAAAAGATGGCCATGATATTCAAGTTTTAAACAAAAGCAAATGTAAAGGGATAAATGAGGATATATATTAATCTTCACTTGTACGTGTATATTTCAAAGGTACATAAGAAACTAATCAAAAAAGATGGGGAAAATGTGTACAAAGAAATGGTCCAGAACAAGTAATACTGAGACTTCTCAATGTTATCATTTTAATATTGCTATTTTTCTTAGCCACATGAGTATATCACCTATTCAAAAAGTTGAAAGTCTGAAGTGTCAGTGGGCAATTAAAATAATTACCAAATTTAAAAAACTGAATTAAGAGGAATAGGCATGTAAATGGAGTACTGAGAACTTTTGAAAATAATGGCATAGATAAAAGATCCAGTGGTAGATTTTGTGTTTCATACTCTTCTGATTTCTCCCTTTGATGTACCTGTTTTTACAATGGTAGCTTTCTTGTAAATATACACCATTCCATATCAGCTGGCCAGTAAAGACTGATTAATAAAGTTTTGAGCTTTTAACATAGGAAAAGAAGGAGCTTAAAGCTAACTGGTATGAGCACATTGTTTTCCCACCCAGTAGTTCACCTAAGCACAACAGTGTGGTATTTTTCTTGATATTTTCCTTTAAAAATATATATCAGTATTACCTACATTCCATATCTACAGGGCAACAATATGCTTTATACAAGTACAAAAGAAACAGAGTAAACAGGCTTGAATCAAGAGCAGTCAGGAAAATAAAGTGCATCTGTGTTCCAAGAAAAGTGGCATACAAATCCATTTCAACAATATTAATGTGTCAAAAATGGGTGACAGAAGGCAACCTATTTCCCTACAGAAGAGATGGAGAATGCTTTGTCCCTTGAGGAAAACCTTTCCCCACAAACCACCTTAACTGATGGCAGCAGATACACCAAATCTGCCAGCACTAAAAAAATGAAAGACAAACACAGGAGACCTTCAAAAGCAACCAAGCATTTAGGAAAAATAAGAAGGAATGAATGAGTTAATTCTGACCAAATTTAAAATGTTAAATAGACAAATTTGGAAATAAAATAATAGAAAAGCATACCATACTAGAAAGGTTATATCAAGGGCACCTTAAGATATAGAATATTTTCTTTCTTTTTTGAATAGTTTATTTTTATTGTATTTTTTCCATTTCCATTTATCCTCCTTATGCCTTCTTCCACCTCCATTCACACCTCCCCCAGCCACTATCACCACACTGTTGTTCATGTCCTGAGCTTTTTTCTTTTTTGCTTGATCCCTCCACACTCAAACCATCTCCCCAGAGCTGTCAGTCTGTTCTCTATCTATGAATCTGTCTCTATTTTACTTGTTAGTTCAGTTTGTTTCTTAGATTTCACACATGAAATCTAAGGGTATGTGTCTTTCTCTACTGGCTTATTTCACTTAGCATATGTTCTCCAGGTCAAAAGATTCAAAACTATAAAATCCTTGTATAAATATACAAGAAAACATAGACAGTAAAATCTCAGACATTGCTCGCAGCAATATTTTTTCTGATGTATATCCTCTTGCAAGGGAAAAAAAGAAAATAAACAAATGGGATTACATCAAACTAAAAAGTTTTTGCTCAGCAAAGGAAACCATCAACAAAATAAAAAGACAGCCCACAGATTGGGAGAACATATTTACCAACACATCTGATAAGCGGTTAATATCCAAAATGCATATAGAACTTATAAAACTCAACAACAAAAACTCAAATGACCCAATTAAAAAATGGGCAAAGGACCTGAATAGACACTACTCCAAAGAGGACATACAAATGGCTAATAGACATATGAAAAAATGTTCAACGTCACTAATCATCAGAAAAATGCAAATTAAAACCACAATGAGATATCACTTCACACCTGTCAAAATGGCCATCATCAGCAAGTCAGCAAGCAACAAGTGCTGATGAGTATGTGGAGAAAAGGGAACCCTCACGCACTGTTGGTGGGAATGAAGATTGGTGCAGCCACTGTAGAAAGCAGTATGGAGATACCCAAAAAAATAAAAAATAAAAATGGAATTGCCTTATGACCCAAAAATCCCACTGCTAGGAATTTATCTGAAGAAACCCAAAAATACATATTTGAAAGAATATAAGCACCCTTATGCTCACTGCATCATTATTTACAATAGCCAAGATTCGGAAGATATAAAATATCTTCCAAAATTTTTATCCAAATTACAGAGGAAAATAGCATACTGTATTTTCAAATTTATGGATCTATTTCATTAAGAATATAGGTCCCCATTTCATAGAAGGAAAACTCCCACTTAGAGAAGTAAAGATTGCCCGCAATCAGCCAAACCAATGGTGGACCTGAGATTTCTGGAGCCTACACTCTTGACCACTAAAAACATAAAAAAGTGACAGACAACCAATGATTCAAAAACAAACCAAAACAAAATTAGCAATTTGAGGGCCTAAGAGCATACCTACACACAATATCCTACATGATCACAATGGAGCTTTATGTAGACTATGATTAGTGTTACTTTTTGTTACTGCTATCTTTAGTACTCTAGAAATCTCCAAAACTACAAAATAATAAATGCTCATAAGATTTCCATGGCCCATGAGAAAAAAAGTTTAATTTATTTAAAAAATAATTTATCTTCAAAAAGTTTTCAATATATTTTAGAAATTTTTTGGATTTCCAGGTAAGATGGAGGTAAACACAGTTCACCTCCTCATACAACCACATCAAAATTATACCTAAACTACAAAACAACCATCACTAAGAACCATCAGAAATCAAGTTGAATGGAAGTCTGGCAACTACGGAGTTAAAGAAACCACATCCATCCAGACTGGAAGTAGGGGTGGAGATGTGGAATGGGCTGGCCCCACATCCACACACGATGGATAAAAATTCAGAAATAATTGCTTAGGAGCAAGGAGCCCCAGCCTCACACAAGGCCCACCAGCCCAGGGTTCCAGTGCCAGGAAGATCCAGTCCCTGTAAGTGCTGGCTGAAAAACCAGTGTGGATTGAGACATGTAAGAAATTCCTGGAGTTCCAAGCAGTTCCTCTTAAAGAACCCACACACAGACTTACCAGACTTTGTCCCTCTCAGTTCCAGCACCAGGTAGCAGATTGAAAGTCACCAGTGGCATACGAGGAGGAACTGAAGTGTCTGGCATCAAGGTGAGAGCTGGGGGACAACTTTCTCCCAGACAGAAAAGCAAGCAGAGGTGATTGTCCCTTTTCTAAACCTTCCCCATACAGAGCTACAGAGACAGCAGGCAGATGCCATATCTGAGACTCCATCGAGCTGGCTAACACTGTTTGGCCCACCCTGGAAATCCGCAGAGTGCTTTGCTCTGCCCAACTTGTGGGCCAAGCCAAGTTAACAGTGGCTTTTTCATATGAATAAGCTGGTCTTGGCTCAGGCTTCACATCCTCTTAAATTCTCTCATATAAGCTACAGCTGGCCTCGATAAGTTCCAAGCCCCCAGCCCCCATACCTCTTGCTAAGTGGCTCCAGGCATGGCACTAGCAGGAGCCAGCCTAGGTTCACAGCTTGGCTTTGCCTGGGAATCTCCAAGCCCAGCACAAGTAGCAGCCATCAGTAAATTGTTTTCTAGCTCATGCAGGGTGGCCCCAGGCAGAACCCAGTTGGGGGCTGACCATAGCCTGTACCACCCGGGGAACCCAAGAGCCTATGAACCCAGTGGATAGCTACAGACCACATGGGAGCACCACCACCCTCCCCCTGCACAGTTGATCCTCCAAATAGGGCAAAGGTTGGTGGTCAGTGGTCACAGCCAATCCTTGCAGCTGACTGGCCTGGGTAAACCCCTCCCATTGACCTGCCAACAACAATCAAGGCTCAACTACAAGAGGAGGGTGTCCTCAGTCCACACAATGAGGGCACCTCAAATATCCAGCTTGGATAATAGAGGAGGGTGTGCCACTGGAACCTACAGGACACCTACTACCTTAGGCCATGCTACCAATGCAGGGAATCAAGGCAGCTCTACCTAATACATAGAAACAAACACAGGGAGGCTGCCAAAATGAAGAGACAAAGAAACATGGCCCAAATGAAAGAACAGATAAAAACTCCAGAAAAAGAACTAAACAAAATGGAGATAAGCAATCAATCAGATGCAGAGTTCAAAACACTGGTTATAAAGATGTTCAAGGAACTTAATGAGAACCTCAGCAGCATAAAAAAGATCTGGTGAGAGACAAAGGATACACGAATTGAAATAAAGAACACTTTACAGGGAAATAACAGTAGAATGGATGAAGCTGAGAATCAAATAAATGATTTAGAACATAAGTGGGCAAAAAAACAACCAAACAGAACAACAAGAAAAAAGAATCCAAAAAAAAACAAAGATAGTGGAAGCAGCCTCTGGAAAACTTCAAGCATTCCAATATTTGCATCATAGGGGTGTCAGAGGAGAAGAGAAAGAGCAAGAAACTGGAAGTCTATTTGAAAAAATAACAAAAGAGAACTTCCCTAATATGGTGAAAAACATAAAAATTCAAATCCAGGAAGCATAGAGAGTGCCAAACAAAATGGATTCAAAGAAGCCCACTCCAACACATAACATAATTAAAATGTGAAAGGCTAAAAATAAAGAGAGAATCTTAAAAGCAGTTAGTTACCTACAAGGGATTCCCCATAAGACTATCGGCTGATTTCTCAAAAAAATCTTTGCAGGCTAGAAGGGACTGGCAAAATATTCAAAGTGATTAAAAGCCAGAACCTACAACTTTGATTGATCTACACAGTGAAAATATTATTTAGAATCAAAGGGCAGATAAAGAGCTTCCCAGACTAGAAAAAAGTAAAGTTCATCATCACCAAATCATTATTATATGCAATGTTAAAGGGACTTATTTAAGAAAAAGATCAAAACTATGAACAATAAATAGCATAAATAAATATCTATCAACAATTGAATCTCAAAAAACTAAGCAAATGAGAACAGAGACAGAATCATGGATACAGAGAGCATTTTGATGGTTGCCAGATGGGAGGGGACTGTGGGGGAATGGGTGAAGAGATGAGGAAGTTAAGAAGTACAAGCAGGTAGTTACAGAAGAGCCATGAGGATATAAAATACAGTATAGTATATGGAGTAGCCAAAGAACTTATACACATGACTCATGGACATGAACAATGGTGTGGAGACTGCCTGAGGGAGTCGAGGGTTGCTGGGTGGAGGGGAGCCAGGAGGGGGAGTTGGGACCACTGGAATAGCATAATCAATAAAATATAATTTTAAAAAATTTTCTACTAAAAGCAGTTATGTGCTTAATGGAGTCCTCCTTAACTATTCCCAAAAGTCATTCTAAGGAACAAAGAAGTTAAATAAATAAGCTGTCATTGCTTGTGAGAATATAATTTGACTCACAATAGTGAGTGCCATGTACCAACTTTGTTTTTCTTTTCTTTTTTCTTTTCAATTTTTATTGTATTTTTTCCATTACCATTTATTCCCCTTACACTCTCTTCCACCTCCCCCAACCCCCTCCACACCACAATCACCACACCATTGTCTTTTCCATAAGTCCTTTTTCATTTTTGCTCAATCCCTCATATTTTTGATTACCAAAGGATTTGCAATAAATGTTAATTTTTCAAAGGGAAAAACAAAACATTATAGCAACCAAATCCAAACACTTGAATTCTTTTAGAGTTTAACCTTTGTTCTTCACTATTAAAAAAAAATATCTTGCAACAAAATAAACAAACAAAATTCGGAACAGATTCATAGGTACCGAGAACAGATTGACAGTTGACAGAGTGCAAGGGGGTTGTAGGACCAGGTGAAAAAGATGAAGGGATCAAGAAGTACAAATTGGTAGTTATGAAATAGTCACAGGGATGTGAAGTACAGCATAAGGAATACAGTCAATAATAATTGTGATAACTATGTATGGCGCCAGGTAGATCCTGGAAATATCAGGTGAACACTTTGTAAAGTATATGATTGTCTAACCACTATGCTGTGCACCTAAATCTAATACAAAAATCCTCGGGGAAACAAATCCTGCAACGCTAATCTGGAAAATAAAATACAATACAGTCATGCTCCACATAACGATGTTTTGGTCAATTACAGACCATCTATACAACAGTGGTCCCATAAGATTTTAATGAAGCTGAAAACTTTCTATCACCTTGTGACATCATGACATCATAGCAAAATGTGTTGCTCACATGTTCATGGTGATGCTGGTGTAAACAAATTTACTGTACTGCCGCTCATGTAAAAGTGTAGCACATACAATTATGTTCAGTACATAATACTTGATACTGATAATAAACTACTGTTATTCGTTTATATATCCACTATACTTTTTATATTACTTAAAGTATACTGTTTCTACTTATAAAATATAGTTTGCTCTAAAACAGCATGCCAGCCGTGTTTGCCAGCAGTAGCCTCATACATTTCACGTTTACTGCGTCTCTTGATTGGATCGTTTTCTCTTGTGCTTAATTTAATCTGTGTTTTTTCAGCCTGTAATATGCTGTACAGGCTTGTAGTCTAGGAGCAATAAGCTATAAAATATAGCCGAGGTGTGTAGTACCACCTAGGATTAAGTGCATTCTATGATGTTCTTACAATGATGAAACGGCCGAACAATGCATTTCTCAGAACTATCCTCATTGTTAAGCAGCATATAACTAGCAGCGTAATCTAAGATTTCCTCCATATTCATTTTAGATACAGAAAAAATATTGTTGCCCCTCTAATGTTCCAGTCTATATGTATTTCCAAAGCACAGGATACCTCCATACTTAAATCCCTAACAAAAATAAATAAGTAAATACTCACCTTGGTGATAATGACAATATTTTTAGAACAATATCCCATCACATTTTCATATAAATATTCAATAAAAAAAAAATTCCTCTAAATTTAGAGACACACTGGAAATAAATATATTTTACTTAATTTCAAATTGGCCCAGTTTCCAAGCTGGGGCATTTCTTCATGCTTACATAGATTAATGTTGTTTATATTTTTCTTTGGATGGCACTTACATCCTCTGTGGGTAAAAATATTTTCTTATTTCTTATTTACTACATGTTAGACACCCTTGTCTGTTTCAGCACACTGGAAAATTAAGTTAGAACACATATTTTCACAGACATGTAGAGACCACAAAGAAATGAGGTTGGGGAGAATCACTCCGAGTGACATTTAATGGGGAAGAAATATGAATTTGCTGAAGACAGATACATTCCCAAGGAAGAAAAATTAAGAAGTTTATTATTTGTCTGTTTCCAATTAAACTTACAGGAGGGAGGGAACAACTTTTTAAATTACTCAGTAGGAGAAAGGCAGAGAAGACTATTTTAAATCTATAATATCTTGGTATATCTTGTCTATATCCTTTAAAACGTGGAATTGGACACATGAGAAAAGTGTGTGTGAGCCAATGGTATACTTTACTAAATTGAATGACAAAGCTTTTCAGTGTGGCTGTATGTCTTACATTCTATTTTAAGTTTCTTACCCATTCTGTACCCTTCCTTGCAATTTGTCAACATGAGAGGCCACAGAATGGGCAAGATACCTAAAATAGACCTTAAGGCAATACATACCACACTGAAATCCTCTTCATTCAGTTGCTAAACTATACACCATTGCAAGAAAGGGTGCTGGCATAAGACTGGGAAAAATTGAAGACAAATAAATCAAAACTAAAACTTTTACAGCATATTAAGAGACTAAAAGTCCCCATAAAATATATTAAAAGAGTTTTGTTCAAAGTGATTCAGCAAATATTGTATGCTTACAATGTGCTTTGTTCTGTGCTAGGTTATTAAGCTGTATAACATCCTTTAGTACATTTGCAGGTACATGTTTTTTCTTCCCGAAGAAACCAGTCAGTGAGAACAAAACATGTACAAGGAAGAGTGACTAGGTGGGCCCAGCTGGAGCTAATGTTCAGATACATTGCGAAAACTGGAAAAAATAGTGTAGTCTGAGTAGAACTGGGTTCAAGTCCCACCCTAACAATGGCTGTCTAATTCTAAGCAAGTCACATTGATAGCTCCAGACCTCAAATTGCTCATGCATAAAAGAGGCAATAATATCTACTACTGTAATACCTATCGCATAAAATTATTATGAGAGTTAAGTTAGGTAATATATGATTTAGGGCTCTGTCTGGCATGTAGCACTTGTTCAATTAAATATATTATTAAACTGGAGAATAATGGCAGAAGTGCTGGGATTAGTAGGCTGGGTTAGATAATAATCTAATCTACCCACAAGGAAAAAGAGATAAAAAGATATAGGCAAAGATGTTGAATCTCTCTAGTAATTAAGGAAATGTTCATTAAATAACAGTGAGATAATATATTTAGCCCATCAGATTAAAAATGAAAAAAATTGGATATCATCCACTGTTTGCTAAAAGTAAAGAAATGGGTGTTTTCTTGCACAATCAATAGGTGTGTGGATTGACACAGTCTCTTCGAAGGACAAATTGGCATCAATGCACATGCACTTCAACCCAGCAGTTATACCACAGAAATCTTAATTTATGTGTACTAAAATATTTCTACCACCATAGTCCAAATTATCATCATCTGGCCTATTGCAAAGGACTTCTGTATTAGTCAAATTTGCTGCACTAACAAACATCCCCAATATCTTAATAGCTTATAGTAAGAAGCATATATTTCTCATCATGCTATACACATATATGAGATGAAGATCTGCTATAGGCTGTGGCTCTTCTTCACATATCTTTTCATTTCAGGATCCAGCCTGAAAGAAGGTCCCCATCTGCTATCCTTGCAGCAAAAGGCAGAACCAAAGAGCTGAGCTAGGCTATGCAATCTGATTTAAGAATTGTGATAGGTCATGTCTGCGCACATTTCCATTGAACCAGGGCCAGTTACATAGCCCAAAATTGAAAATTGGGTGGATGGGTAATGAGGGGAAATAGTAGGGTGACGATACTCCTCCCTACTCAGCATATTAAATGGCAATCACAGTGGGGAAGAAAGGAAATAATTATAACTCACACCCCTAACTGGTCTACTTGATTCCACACTGCAGCCAGAGTGATCCAAATAAACAGAAGTCTGGTTCTGTCACTCCTCTACTCAAAATCTTCCATCAGCTATACATCTCACTAAGAGTAAAAAACCAGTCCTCACCATGGCCTTATAGGCCCTACATGGTTTGTCTAACCTCTCCAACCCCACTACCTTTCTGGTCACTCTCCTCACCTGCCTCAGGGCCTTTGCACATACTTAGCGCTTTGCTTGAAGCCCTCTACATCCAGATTTGCCCTGGCTCAGCCCCTCACTTCCTTTGGGTTTTATTCAAATGGAAACTTAAGAATAAATAATTGCAGGTTACACAAATCTATACACGTGATAAAACTTCATAAAACTACACACACAAATGAGTACATGTAGAAACTGGTAGAATTTGAATAAGGTCTGTAGACTATAACAATGTCAATTTCCTCATTTTGATATGATAATATAGTTATGTAAGATCTTACCAAAGGAAAGTCTGGGTAAAGGGCACATGGGACCTCTGTGTTCAACTTCCAATGAGAATATAATATTTTGAAAGTTAAAAGATTTTTTAAATGAGGAGGAAAAAAAGATGATCAATCATTTTGTCAGACCATATAAAATGATACCCCCTACCATCTACCCCTTCATTCTGCTCTATTCCACTTCATTACCCTTATCACAAGCTGATGTGTTTTGGTAAAGGTGGCACATTTATTTGATGATTTTCTCTTTCTCCCACTAGAAAATAAATCCATGGCATCAAGAGCTGTGTCTTTTTTGTTGACTGTTGATTTCTTAGCATCAAGAAGAATGCCTTGAGCATAGTAGGTACTCAGTAAACATCTTTTAAAGATAATAAATGTGCTCAGTACTTAATATTGAAAACTACTTAAATACTGATAAATGGGGAATAATTAATTAAATTTGAAATGCAGACAAATACTATGCAGCAATTTAAAGAATGAAGTAGATGAAGTAGATGGATATGTGTTTACATAGACTTTGGATTAGATATGTTGCTAAAAATATATGTTCCATGATATACTGTTAAGAATAACAATAAGTTGTAGAAAATTGGTACAACATGATCCCAATTAGTAAAGCAGGAAATTATGATACTAAGAGTAGAAACTCTAACTGTACATCCTGACTTCATTTTGCATTTGCAGAGTGGCCTTGGACAAGTTATTTAACCTCATTTGCCTCAATTTCCACATCTGTAAAATCAAAGCGATAATACTGCAGAGGTTAAATGAGTTAATGCATAGAAAGCCATAACACAGTGTAATTCATTTCTAGTACTTAGCATATAGTAAACATTTAATATATGCTAGTTATAATTACTACTTATGTACAAAATCCTATACGACTCCAAGTGTTTTAAATCCATATAAAAAGGTCAAGAATGAAACACAGGAAAGTGTTAACAGTAGTGATCTATAGGGAGGGATGAGAGGAGGGATGTTGGAATTTTTTTTAATTAAAAAACCCACACATCCAAGGGCCAAATATAAATTATTTTGAAATTACATAAACTAATGCTTCCTTCCCAAACTTTGGATAATCAAGAGGGATTAACTACATCTGCTTCACCTAAATTCACAGTGGAGTTTGCGGGGCCCAGGAGCCCACACACAATTGAGGCAGTAGGCCCCCAGGGCCCCTGCCTGCTCTCCTAATTGCTCGGAAATGCTGACTTGGACTCTGGTGCCCAAGGTGCGCCGAAGGGCAGGAGTCTAAGAGAACGCACTTCTCCTCACTCTCTCCCTCCTCTCCAGCCATTAGGGACTCTATTAAATGGGGCCTCACACTATGTAAAATCGTTTCCTACTCAGAGAATTCTGTTAAGAATTCCTGCCTTTTTCTGGCTTGTAGTTGGTTGATCAGTTGACTTCTTATTCAGGTTATATTTTGTCTTTTGAAAAACATCTCTACAGCTAAGCATTGTTTTAGCTTGTTGCTCAATTATGCTGCTTTAGCTTTTCTTTTGTATGTTTACTATCCATTTTCCTCATCTTCCTACTTCCTACTTCCTGCTTTTACTTTTGTCTTTTTTATCTTTCATTTGAAATCACACTTTATAGACAGATTCATAGATGGAAAGCAGATGGTCACTAGTAGGGGATGGAGCTTAGAGGGTAGAGGGATTGAACAAATATGAAAAAGGGCTCATGGACATGGACAACAGTGTGGTTATTGCTGTGGGGAGGGGTATAAGGGGCCTAATGGTAATGGAAAAAATACAATAAAGATTGAATCAAAAAATAATAAATAAATCACACCTTTTTACATTTAATCTTTTTTTCTTATAAGCTTTCCTTTCATCTTCTTTTCTATTGGTTTTAAGTATCTTTATTTAAAAATATTGTGACTTGGTCATTTTCCTTAACTTTCATTATTTTAAGTGTTTATCCATTTTAAATTCAATAAATTCTATAAAATTGTCATTTTGTTTCTTTTAGCTTTTTCTTTGTTTAGATTTGTAAAACCTTTTATCTCATTTTTTATATAATCCTTATTTGATTTGCATGTTGTAGAGAATTTGATCTAATTATTTCTTCTTATATTTCAATGTGGTCTGATGTCATGTCTTGTCTTTAGGAAGGCCAGTAGAAATCACGGGCAAGGTGGTGGTGACAGAGGACATACACATCATGCCAACAGGAAAGCTCGAGACCTACTCTCCTTCAGGTGTCCCCAGAGCCCTGCCCCAGTTCAATTCCCTCTCCACCCCTACTTAGCCAAAGGCCTCCTTCTGTAATATTATTTGTCTTCTAAATATCTTACTCTATAGTCATTGCAGACTATGGACTGTCCCATCTCATTGTGAAGAGATCCCTATTCTCAACTCAAAGTTCAACAATAATCTAAGGAGTTCTGGTCAGGAAAGACATTATAGTAAGAGAAGTTTGTGTCATCAGCATGTCTCACCTGGCTTTGTCAAAGAAGGCAAAGCATAGGGTCCATAATGACATTTCTGACATCACTTCTACACTAGCCTGATTCTGATATACTTATTTCTAGCTTAGTCATCTCTCAGCAGGGCTATGAAAGAATCTTCCAATGTATCTGTTTCTCCAGCTGTCTTCTCTCATTATTATACACAGGGATAAGCTCAATGGAACTGAGTTGATCTTCAATGGTCGGGGGACAGGGGGTGGGGAAGAAGGTAAGGAGGGAGGATTATTGCTGTTGTTCTGTCTTCATTGAAAGCTTTTCTTTAACTGGATGACACTATAATGTATAGTAAAATCATCAAGTATATGATTTATTTAGCTTATCAAAATCAAATAAAAAATGTTCCATCACCTGAAGAGATTTATAAGATCTTCATTAGGCCTCAAGATAAGGTAAAACAGCCCAGGTTGAATTCCTCCTTTCCTATGTCACTCCTCCAAAAAAAAACTCCACAAATATACTAATATCTTGATTAGTTTTCTGAACTTGTGCTACAATGTCAATTCTTCTAATTTCCTGTAATTTCTCTCATTATGCCTCTGTTTATTCTCTTTAGATCCTGTCCCTGTGGACCCAGCCCACAACTGCACAATCACCAGTATTTTATCCCCCTCTCCAGTCCTAGGAAATGACATTAGCCAAGTATCTTGATTGAAGATCTGAATCATCAAGCCATTCCCATTCATACCCACGCCCACAGAGGACACAACCTTTTGTATTCAGTTCACGCACTAATGAAGGAACGTCTGGTTGGGTATCTTCCAAGCTCTCTCCACCTATGTGTAACCTTATAACAAAACCTGTTTGAATTTGGTCTGCTCAGCCAGCAACTACAATTCTAGCTCATGCTAAGCTGCATAATTATGCCAGTGTCTACCTTTCCATATAATCAGGAATGCTCCACCCAATGAATATGAATCTCAAGGAAATAACTGCAACAGATTTCCAGAGTAAGGAGCCTCATGGGTATGCTTTTCTAATCCATGTTAATAGTAGATGTCCAATGTAAGAGACCTATATTGTAGAAATCTATTTGCCTGTAATCAATGATTAGGCTCCTCCCTGTTTTTCTCCAGCTATGAAGAGTAGACATAGGCAGTAAAAAGGCCACTCAGATAGCTGTCCAGTTAAGAATTGGCTCCAAACTGCATTTTACATATTCATATTTTTCATATCCTGGTTTCTCTTCAGATTGTATAAATTTTTTGCCTTTTAATAGTCATATTTTATTAGTTCTCTCCCAAAAACATACCTGTAAAATATCTAATGTAGTTGTAAATGTTACTAAATGTATAGAGACAAATAAACTTGACCTAAAGGAACCCTTTATAACAGATATTTGTGCCATCATTTAATTAGTAAAAATATCATAAGTCTAAGATCCAAATTAGGACCTCAATTCAGATTTGTAATAGAATGTCACTATATGAATGCAATAAATGTAAAATTCAATTATTTTGCACCATGTTTCTTTAAAAATATATTTGATCACTAAACAATGTTCTACACAACTACTTTTTACATATGTTGATCTTTACTTTATAATACATTTTACAAAAGCTGTTTACATCAATAGTATAAACAAGAATATGAGGTGTAACAGCTCTAAAAATGTGATGAGCCATTTTCAAGCTTTTTAAGTTAATTTTATGGGAGTGACATTGGTTAATAAAATTATATAGGTTTCAAGTGTACAATTCTATAATACATCATATGTATATTGCATTGTGTGCTCACCACCCAAAGTTAAACCTTCCATCATATATTAGACGTCTTTACCCTTTACTATCTCACACACACACCTTTTCTCTGGTAACCACCATACTGGTGTCTTTGCCTATTAGTTTTTGTTTTTGTTTTTCTTGTTTGTTCATTTGTTGTTTTCAGTTTTATACTTCACATTTGAGTGAATCATATTCCTGACTTTTTCTGTCTGACTTATTTCCCTTAGCATGATATTCTCCAGATCCATCCATTTACCACAAGTGGCAGTTTTCGCTTTTTCTTATGGCTGAGTAGTATTCCATGGTATATGTATGTACCATATATTCTTTATCCAATCATCAATCAAAGGACATTTCAGTTGTTTCCATTTCTTGGGCACCGTGAATAATCCTGCAATGAACATAGGGGTGCCTGTATTTCTGCAAATAAATGCTTTTAAATTTTTCAGGTAGACACCCAGAAGAGAGGTTGCAGGGTCATATGATGCATCTAAATTTTTTTAGGAACCTCCATACTGTTTTCCATAGTGGCTGTACCAGTTTAGCCAGTTCATCAGCAATGAATGAGGGTTCCTTTTCTCCACAAAGTCTCCAACACCCAAGAAAACATACAAATGGCCAACAGATATAGGAGAAGATGTTCAACTTCACTAGCTATTAGGGAAATGCAAATCAAAACTACGGAGAAATACTACCTCTCATCTGTTAGAATGTATACAACTATTTTTAAGGATGAAAGGAGTATAGAGGAGAAAATAACATGAAAAAAGTCATACATAATTACTGTATGTGTGTGTGTGTATACATACATATGTGTATGTATATACACATACATAGCCTTAAACTAAATAGCCTTAAAATAGTCATGTGACTATTATATATGACTATAAAATAATCATATAAAAATAAAATAGCCAAAAAAGTCATCTTAATGACTATATATGTGTGTATGTGTATGTATGTTTGTATGTGTGTGTATGTATATATACACACACACACATAAACTAAAATTGAGCCATCCTATATGAATATTTAAGAGTTTTGATTATAACCTAAGGCAAAATAAATGTCTTTTACTCTTTAAAAAAAGGAGAGGTAAGTGTAATTGTTATGATTGAATTTAAAACCTTGCTCTAAGCTTCCTGGCAGCTAAAAAGAGAGGAATGTTTAATAGTCTGTTACTTAACCTCACCAATAGAAATGTGACAGCACTTTCTTCAAACACACATTGTGAGACTATCCTGAGAAAATATAGATGAAGTGTTTGGCATACTGCCTGGCATACAGGAGATATCTAAGGGTGTCATCTGGTATTACTGTCTTAAAAAAAAGACAACTGAAGCTTCTCAGGAAAGACATGGTTAATGCTACTACCAAATCCTAAGACACTTTTCCTGCATGAATCATTGTATTAGGGACTTATACAATGAGAGTAATTTTATTAAACTTGACTGCAGTAAAGTTTGAATTACAAAGATAGTTTCTTCTTTCAGGAAACACTCATTATATTGGTGAGAGGCATGGCGTCTTGCACATAATAAATAGTTATTTTTAATTGTTCTTAT
The DNA here is from genome assembly GCF_021234165.1 of Pteronotus mesoamericanus. NCBI lineage: Eukaryota > Metazoa > Chordata > Mammalia > Chiroptera > Mormoopidae > Pteronotus > Pteronotus mesoamericanus. Next base: position 23,295,715 of record NW_026555310.1, read on the forward strand.
TGTTCTTATTGCTCTTTAGTAAATATTTCTGAATATCAAAGCCTTTCTGTTTTCCTCCACAGACTGTCAATTTCCTGAGCTTTGGCCAAAATTCTCCTCTTCAACTCTTCCAATTACATTGCAAGGAAAAAAACAAACCGACCGACCTAAATTCCCAGTCTCTGCCACCTGCCATAATGGAACACAGAAATTGATGAAGATTCAAGAGAGGAGACAGAATAGAATACAGATGACATCTTTTCTATTTTCTTGCAAGTTGAAATTTTACCTTCTTAAAAAATATCTGAGAATTTGAGTGAATCTCAACTCCCCAATTCTCCCCCTTACCTCCCATTCTCTTTGTAACTATGTTCAAAGTTACTATCTCTGTTTCCTCCTCAACCTCCTACACCCACCACAGGCAACTTTTCTTCCCACAGCTCTTGCTTTGCAAGGTTTCAAATGACTCCTAATTACGAAACCTTATAAAACTTCAATTTGTATATTTATTGGCCACACTGAAGCATCTATTTTGGGACACATCTCTTTCTTTAAACTGTTTCTTCCCGTGGTATATACAACATCATATTTCATTCTATTCTCTTTCTACTCCTAAACAGTGTTTCTCTCTCTTCTTTGTCAAGTCCTGATTTTCTATCTAACTCTTAAATGTTGATGATTCCAGGAGCGCCAGCACTGTCTCTTTTCCCTCACTTTTACATTTTCTCTAGGAATATTCAACCCTATCCATCTCTTGATGACTTCCTCTGCCCACAAAGCAATCCTGGGCCCCCTCATCTACATCAGCAAGAATGGACTATAAAAGATTTGCATCCTCAAAGAACATGTATTCTAATGCAGCCATGGTGAAGAATGAAGTTGAAAAGAAACTCCAAAAAGACAAAGTCAGGAGTCACAGGAAAATGGACTAGGGAACTCCTCCCACAGCAAGTCAAGAGCTACCACAGAGACTAATCAAGGAGCTTTTCTAATGCAGAAAAAAGAGTTCATAATTCCTGCCCAGCAAAAGTTGATAATTGCTATGGATAGTGACTGCTATATATTTCTTATTCCCTTCTCTTCTAAGCAGGAACTTTTATAGCAGTTATTCTACCCTTTGTGTATAATTAGATTTGATTTTGAGTGCTTAAGGGGCAAAAAGAATGTCTTTCAGTTTACAGGTTATCAAACCACAAGATAGCTGGCCTTGATGGAGAACATCAGGCACATCCAGAGTCAAGGACTTTGCGATGGATGAGTAATTTAATGGATTTGGGAGTTATCTTCCTTTTGGGGGAGCTGATGATGTTCTATGAATGAACAAAAGTGTGATAGTGGATATTTGGGAGTCCAAAATGTTGTCCCCAATACCCATTTTCCCCTTTTTCAACGTGATAGACTCACTAATTTGGGACTTAGCACATGAATGGAAACCACAGCTTCCACTTTGCACTTCTCTTTGCAGCTAGGTATAGTCACAAGACTAAATTCAGGTCAATGGGAAGGTAAGCAGAAGTATTTATGTAGCAGCTCCTGAAAGAGCATATATGCCTTTTGCTCTCTTTTTTCTCCCTTCCTCCAGCTTGTTACCTGGAACTTAGATGCTACAACCTATGACAAGGCAATAAGATAAAAGGAACCTTGTGCCTCATGTTATACAGAACCATATTAGTCCTCAGGCACCAACCTAGATTTTTATGTAGAGCTAGAATAAACTTTTATCAGTTCAAGCCACTATTAATTAGAACATTTTGTAATTTAGAATAAAACTTAGTCCTAACTGACATGGGCATGTGAAATGGAAAAAGGTCTCTTGATCAATGAAATAGTGAATGGTGGCACCATTCATTAACACAGGAAAGGGCAGGTTTGAGCAGAGGACTTGATTTTGGGCTACTCATAAAAATCAAAGTAAAGACACTCTCAGGGGAGGAATTAAGGCAAAAACAAAGTTCCAGAAATCTGTAACATGCAAAAGGTATATAAAACCTCAAGAATCAATAAGTTCATCCAAAAAACATACATATTAGATGGGCAACTATGGTATGAATCCAAAAACTTTATTTTAAGCCTACAAACTTCTGTCATTTCTCATACTCTGGCTTTCATTCTCATGTTTATTCAGTACACACGGTATTTATACTGAGCCAATCTCATATCAGATCTGACCTTGCCCCGCAGGAATAACCAGTGGAAAACGCTGTTCTAATAAAGTCAATGGAAAGTTCACAGACTTGTCCAAATCTTATCTGCACTATTTATAGTTCAAGAAACATATCTAGAACATTTAGGGTAAAATAGGCCTTTCTGAATAACCCCCATCACTCACAGTCATAACTAAAAAGAATAATAAAAAATCACAATAAAAAGTGTACTCAGGTCCATCTAAATGAACACACCACTGTAAATGTTACTGCTACATAAAGAGTATGTCACAAATAATTGAGTATGTAAATAATTTATTTAACAGGAATCTTAAATAAACCAACTTAAGAGCTATTCCTACATGTTTGAGAAAATAAAAGAACAAACTTTTCCTCCAAGAAATAACTTAGCAAATGCAGAAGTATTAAGTACACCTATATATAGTCTCAAGATAGACCTTTTCCACCTTGAATATGAACAAAAATGAATTCATTAGTATTCAGACATCAGCAAGGAAGTTCAATCTAAATATGGGGAACCACTTTTGGACTTCAAGGTTATTGAAACATTGTTAGAGTTTACCAAAGGAGTTCATGGAATCTCTCAGAGGTTTTTAAGAATCAGTTAGACACTCATTTGAAGGAATTAGTTTAAGATAACTTGAATGTACTTCTTTTGCAACAGGGAGTTGAACCACAAGATTGTTTTTCTGTGACACTATTTCCTGGCTGGAAATTGAAGGTGGGAAAAGAAAATAACAGTGAGTTTGAAGTTTGGGGTTTTATTATTTAAATCACTTCCTCATATTTAATGAACTGCAAACTTCACCATTTATGGCATTTAAATACGTTCAAGACTCTAGGACATTTTACAAGCCCATGCCAAATGGATTAATTAAGATTTTTCTGAAGGAGACATAATGTCTTGGTTCGGGATCCTGCTTTATAACTTCCAGTCAAGGCAAAGAACCACAAGACTGAGCTACCACAGTGGACTAACCTCTATTGTTCAAGGACATGTTGGCTTGCCTGGACATTCTTTGATACTTGAAACTAGTATTTGAAGTCATAGAGAAACATCATCTCTATGGTTTGGAAGTAGTTAACTTTTCCAACCAAAAGTTCTGTAAAGTCAACTCTTGATTCATGGGTTATGATGTGAAAAAGGTAATGACTGAAATCCAGATCTCATATAAAGCAAAACAGCAAGTAAGCATTGTTAATTCACACCCAACTGATCACCTCAACACTCTAAATTAATAATGAAAGAATATGTATAAAACAGTAAGGGGAAACGGACCCAAAGACTAACGTATAATGCATTCTTGGAAATAAGGGCTAGCAAGTACAGAGAATATGATGGACTATGCTCTCTACCCTTAATATTTTTCTCTTTAGGAAGAATCTAGATGCAGAATTCTCTCATAAAGGATGTAGGAGAATAAGATCACTAAATTTCCATGTCACAACAAGACTTAATTAGCAACAAAGTACTTGTTGTGCAAATTATTAAAAGGCTAGCACAGAACATTGCTTGTCATTGACCACTACAACTGACTGTTGGGAAACGTCCTGTCTGGTTTCAGGGACTGTAGCCTCACCGACAGGCAAGAGGGCCCCAAGGCTGGAAATAATCAAGGAGACCTTGGGAAAACAGGCCACTGAGGAGAAGAAACCTGTTCCCGTGGCAGGGGTACAGCCTCTGCCTCCCTCATATCACCCTGCTTGGCCCTGTGATGGTTGGTTAGTCAAAGACGGATAAGATCTCTCACGAGGAGGGATGACCTAAGAAAGACACAGCCAGTATGGGTAGCAGACAGGGACTTGGGGGCAAGGAGAAAGGGCAAAATGGCCCGCACCCCTTGGCTCAGCTTGAACATGGCCGGAGTCCTCATTCTATCTGAAAAAAGTCTCCTTATCTCTTTGTGGCTCTAGCCCACCTGCCTGGCTCACACTTGAAACGATACTAAAGGCAGGTACAGCCCTAAACTGGATCGGGCAGTTCCCAGGGGGAAATCAGGATTAGAAGTAAGTTCCTTGAAGCATGCTTTGTTCTTCCCTCAAAAGCGTTGATAACCGGCTCATGCTGGGAAGGAGATTTACATTATTCATAGACCCTGACCTGAGGCAGATCTCTTGTGTTCCTCCAATTGTTATCTATGATCTCTATCTGTTTTCTGTAAACGTAGCCTTTTGACATTGATTGATGAGCTTTGCATCCATACCACTGTGCATAAGGTTCTCAATAAAAGCCTTTGGACATGGGGCAAGTCGGGGTCTTCTCCACTAGAAGGAAGAGCTATGTCCCCTCTCCTGGCAAACAGAGAAGTGTTTGAGATGACTCGTGTTTATTGCCCCTTCTGTGACAACCCCAGGACGGGCTCTGCAGAATTCAGAGCCCCACTCCCTCCTCAGCTGGCTCTGGTCAGTAACCCTCAGATCGAGGAGCGCCTCACGCGGTGCTCCCCATGACAACTGACACCTTGTTAAGATTCATAAAATGCCTGGTAAGTGAATTATTCATATTGGAGTGCCTCTTCTGGAAAAGCGCCTACTTTCCCTGCACCATTGGAAAGTAGCTCCAGCCTAGGACTATAGGAACAGAAAGAAATAATGCCCTGGTGAATAGGAACAACAAAGCTGCCACTCCTGAAGCATTTTCAGGCCACTGATTAAACCATGGGGCATCGTGGCCAGTGTTTTTGGCCTCAAAGCTTTACATATGGAGAATGTTCCAAAGACAAAATAAATGTAACTTTTGAAGGTAGAAAGACACTAAAACTAGACACAGTTTTCTTTCATAAAGAAGGTATATGGAGAATACCTGCATCTGAATGGCTTACCTTAAATATAGCAAGCAATGGATAAACTGACCTTGGTCTACAAAAGCATGTGTTCAAGTCTCCACTTCTTCTATTGCCTCATGTTTATTCAGTACACATGGTGTTTATGTCCATGTGTCATTAAACAAGTCCTCTATATTCTCTAAGGCTCAGTTTTCTCATTAAAAGAAGGAAAGTGAAAAAGAGAAAGAAAAGAAAGTGGAAGAGAAGGAGGAGAAATCTGTATAATATCTACCTTAATGGGTTGTTTGTGAGGGTCCCAAAGTTAATAATGGGAAAGTTCTTTGTGAAGTACAGAATTCTATAGAAAACAAGGAATGACTATGCTTATTATCTGATTATCATCACTTGAGTAATTATGACTAAATGTCTCAAGTATCCCCTACCTCTTTTTCAAAATTCATCTAGAAGTTGTACTTTCTAATATAAAATAAAGAGAGCTATATACCTACAGTTTGTAAGCCACATATATACCAAGTGTACCAAGTACCAGGCCCAATGCACAGTATAGCACATATTAGCTACATATTTATCACATACTTCACCTATAAGTTGTCCAACAACTTCTATAAAAGAGTGAACTATTTTCATAAAAACCCGGTACCTAGTGATTATGCCGAACACTTTATCTCTTACTACTGCCTAAAACGTTTTCTCTTGGGAACAGAGTTTTGATGTTTTTTCCTGTCCATAGAAATTATCTCCTTCTCTGGAATTAGCAAAAGAATGTCTTAACTAATAGTTGCTCTTTACTATTAAAATTTAGGGGGAAAAAAGAAATTGACATTTATTGTGCACCTATCATAGATTAAGCATTTTCCAACTGGGGAAACCTAATTCTTGTTGACAAACCATTGTTCTCCAGGCACTATAATAGGCAATTTCCATTTATTACCTCACTTGATTCCAACAACACTAATGAAAAATGCCTATGTTTCAAGTAAAAGAAGTTAAGCCTCGGTGAGGTTGATACCCAAATTCACACAAGAGGTTGCAAATTTGGCATTCCAGCAGGTACACTCTCTCATTTCAAATATGTTTAAATATTAACAGTTTACTTTGTATGAAGGAAGTAAGATGCACAAAACTATTACTAGAATATCAATTATCTATAGAACAACAATGTCAATGAACAGCAGATTGAATCTTTTTCAAGACCCAAAAAATGGGGGTAGAGGGTGTAAAATAAAAATATGGCAGCAGTCTGAAAAGGAGGTTATCACATTTGATCCCATCTTTTTCATTTTTTTTTGGTTATGTTTTCCTTGGATTTGGACTTGCAGAAGCATTTCTTAGGTTTTTGTTAGAAGCAGATATCTATTCTTTCTCAGGCTAGTTATTTGGAGTGCTGTACTATGTTCTCTGCCTGAGCAACATATCTCCAGAGTAGACTCCATACCCTCTTTTATCATTTTTTTTGTACCCTGTATGCATCCTTTGTAGCTGTGTAATGTCTTTCTGCCCCATTAAATCATATACTAATGTACATAACGGTAAGAACTACATTTGTCTTGTTGCCAGCACTAACCCAGGCTCTTTCACAGGGTGTGTCGGTGTGTCTGTCTGTCTGCCTATCCATCTCTGTCTCTGTCTCTCTCTCTTTCTCTCTCTCTCTCCTTCTCCATAGTCATACACTTACACACACGCACACAGCATTTACTAAATATCAGTTGCATGCTTAAGTGAACTGAAGGGTTCAACAATTGGCCAACCACACAGTCCACAGTAGAGCACTTCAATTAGTATTTTCAGGAGGGACAACAACTTGAAGTAAATTTTAAATGTAAACAAAAGACCACCTGGCTTCAATATTTTAAAAATAACATTGTTGAACATTTTTTGCCTTATCAGAATGTTTCCTGAGGTTTTCCTGCCTATAAAATGATTAAAACCAAACTCTCCAAGTTGATCTCATCCAAAAATAAGAAAGAGCCAGCCACCACACCTGCATCAAGAAATTTTTTGTTCATTCCCAGAGTCATACTTACTTTCAAAGGCAAGATTTTCATTTACATTTTCAGAATTCTTTCCAAATTTTTTTCTCAACCAGAAGCTATACCTCCCTGGTGTTATCTCCTGCCAGTTGTTAACTATTAATATTCTAAATGCAGCTTACCTGCAAACTCATAAAAAAGGCAACTGTCCTGAGGCAAAGAATATCATAACTAGACAACATTGACTTCTGGTGGAGATGGAGACACAGGCAGATACAGCTCACCTCTTCACACAACCACATCAAAATTACAACAGAAATATAGAACAACGATCACTCAGAACCATCAGAAATCAAGTGGAATAGAAGTCTGACAACTATGAAATTAAAGAAACCACATCCATCCAGACTGGTAGGTGGGGCACTGGTAGGGTAGGAAACTGAAGCAAAGCAATGCAGGAAACTCTGGTCCAATACATTATTGATGAGATCGGCACTATTATCAAACTCATCAGCACCTTACTCAACAGAATAGGATTTTATTCAACAAGGAGTAGGATTAATCAATTCATGGGCCTTGGTACTATGAGGTCCAAGCTCTCCAAACTCTCATACTACAATAAAACTCTGCAAAAAAACAAGGTTGTCAGTATACCCCTGCTCATTGTTCACTTCATTGCTATCACTAGGCCAGCAATCTAGTTTATCCAGAACACAAGTTCTGTTTACCTCAATTGGCCTAAGGGGCAATTACTGCCTGGCTACATGACAGAAAGCTAAATCATTTCCCTTCTCAAGTTTACAAATAGATCATCTTAGTCTTGAAACCACTAATAATTTGTTTTGTAGGATAAAATTGTATCAAGCAAACACAGTGGCTGTATAAGCTTCTGAGGACAACCTCTTCTCCATTTTCAATCTTTTACTTTGTTTAGTTTAGGACAGGCACAACTTTGCCCATCACAAGAGCCATAAACCTCCTAGAAAATTTTCTCTGGCTTCAAGTAGGCTCTGTTCACCAGACTTGAGGTGAGCAAATGCTTGCACGCTGAGCCCAGCAGATGGGGGATACTTGGAAAACTGATATGGTCAGCATTTGTACCTTGCTTGCATATTTTGAGGTGGTCCCCAAGTCACACATATGGGAGACCTGAGACTCATTTTATAGGTAAAAATCATGGGCTTTTTTTTAATTTAAAAAAAAAAAGCATGAGCTTTAGAATCAGAGAACGTTAGGTCCAAATCTTGCACAGGACTGTCAAGAAAATTCACTGTATTGCATACATTTTCAGGGTCAAGAGAAGAACCAGCTCCACTGAATAAATGTAAAAGAATAATGAAATTAAAAAGCTACTTACTGACTCCATCATTTTATTCATTTGTGTTCAATATGCCTGGTTTGTCATTTTTCTTATTATCCTGTCAGGGTTTAAGATAGTTGGAGGCAAGAGCTAAATCTTGCCCAACTCTGGTAGCCTTTGGTGTGATTTGGGTTTCCAGGCCCACCAGCAGGATATATATTGGTTGGCCAAAAAGTTCATTTGTTTTTCTTTTTTCGGTAAGATGGCTCTAGAAGTGCTTAGTTATATTTAACTTCATTCATTTGTTAGACTGTATTGTGACAGCTGTCATATCAGCATGCATCTAAAAAAAACTTATCAAAACTGGTAAATTTTTGTGTAGCCATTTTAATATTGAAGATGGAGGAAAAAATGCAACATTTTGGCATATTATGCTTTATAATTTCAAGAAAGGTAAAAACACAACTGAAACACTAAAAAAAAAGGTGTGTGCAGTGTATGGAGAAGGTTCTGTGACTGATCAAACATGTCAAAAGTGGATTGCAAAATTTTTTGCTAGAGATTTCTCACTGAATGATGCTTCCAAGTCAGGTAGACCAATTAAAGTTGATAGTGATCCAATCGAGACATTAACTGAGAACAATCAATGTTATACCATGTGGGAGATATCTGACATACTCAAAATAACCAAATCAATAAAGTTATTGGAGAAAATGAAAAACGTGTCTTTTATTTTACAGAAATAAACTAGAACAATTTTTGGCCAACCTAATAATTACACAAGAATATCTGCTCTGGTGAATTAGCTGCCCTTGGAATAAAACTTTTTAAAGTGTTTTTGCAAATAGCATTGTCTATTTTAATGTAGTAAGTAAAGTAAACTTCCTCATACCCCTGTGTCACTTACCTGAACATTAGGACACTGCACAATATGTACAGAGCAATAATGAGGAAGAACACCTGTGGTCCAGGTCTCCAGGTTACTGTTCAGACCCACAGCACATCCAGCAGTTCTTTGCTTTGGTGCTGCCAGAACCTTGCATGTCATGCAAGCTCAACAAAGCACACGGTGAAAAAGTTGATCCAAGCAAGTGTCTTCTCTGGGCTTTGACATTGCTTGCACTTGTCATAGTGATTCTTCGAGTACTGCATCATATCAAAAAAGAGGGGTTGTTAGCATAAATGAAAAGTCATTCAAAAATAATCAAAACAGAACTTTCTTCCTCTGTTTATAGCCTGCAATGTAAATTTTAAACCTCAGTGATTATAAAAGAAAGTGAAAATATCAAACACCAGAAATACGCTATCAACCCCCACAAGCAGAAGTAGATTAACATAGTGTTCTTAAATTCTAAAGCTGGTGCCTGGCATATATTTAATAGAGTTTTACAGCTCTAGAACTGAAAAACTGAAGAAATAAAACAATCATCTTCTAATCCTTATGTATTGACTAATGATTTAAAATTTAATTTTGTGACTTCTGGCCAAGATGGAAGCATAGGTACATACACTTCGCCTCCTCGCACAACCAAAAGGACAACAAAAAATTTAAAAACAAAAAATAACCAGAACTGCCAGAAAATTGAACTGTACAGAAGTCTGACAACCAAGGAACTAAATAAGAAACATTCATACAGACCAGTAGAAGGGGTGGAGATGGGCAGCCGGGGTGAAGAAGACGAGCGGCAAGGCAGTGGCTAGAGGACAGGGTCATCCCACATTTGTGTGAAGATAAACCAGGAGGAACAGCTGGGGAGCAGGACAGACCATGCAATCCAGGGTTCCAGTGTGGGAAAAGAGAGCCTCAAAAACTCTGGAGGTAAAAACCTGTGGGGGTTGTGGCGGCAGGAGAAGTTCCCAGCCTCACAGGAGAGTTCTTTGGAGAGACCCACTGGGTCCTAGAATGTACACAAACCCACCCACCAAGGAATCAGCACCAGAAAGGCCCAATTTGCTTGTGGGTAGCAGGGAAGTGATTGAAAGCTGGCGGAGAGCCAAGCAAGCACCACTGTTCCCTCTCGGAGCCCTTCCCAACATATTGCATCACAACGCAGCGACCTGGGTTGCCCCGCCCTGGCGAATACCCAAGGCTCCACCCCTCCCAACGTAACAGGCATGCTGAGACAAAGAAATATGGCTCATGTGAAAGAACAAATCAAAGCTACAAAAAAATAGAACTAAGTGATGAACAGATAGCCAACCTATTAGATGCACAGTTCAAATTCCCAGCCTCACAGGAGAGTTCTTTGGAGAGACCCACTGGGTCCTAGAATGTACACAAACCCACCCACCAAGGAATCAGGATGGTAATCAGGATGCTCACAGAAATGGCTGAGTTTGGTCACAAAATGGAGAGAGAAGTGAAGGCTATACAAAGTGAAATAAAGAAAAATATACAGGGAACCAACAGTAAAGGAAGGAAAACTGGGACTTGGATCAACAATTTGGAGTAGAAGGAAGAGATAAACATTCAACCAGAACAGAATGAAGAAACAAGAATTCAAAAAAATGAGGAGAGGCTTAGGAACCTCTGGGACAACTTTAAATGTCCCAACATCTGAATTATAGAGGTGCCAGAGGAGAAGAGGAAGAGCAAGAAATTGAAAACTTACTTGAACAAATAGTGAAGAACTTCCCCAATCAGCAGAAGGAAGTAAACTTCCAGAAGATCCACGAAGCTCAGAGAGTCCCAAAGCTGGACCCAAAGATGCACACAACAAGGCACATCATAATTACATTGCCCAAGATTAAAGATAAGGAGAGAATCTTAAAAGCAGCGAAAGAAAAGGAGACAGTTACCTACAAAGGAGTTCCCATAAGACTATCAGCTGATTTCTCCAAAGAAACCTTGAAGGCAAGAAGGGGCTGGAAAGAAGTATTCAGCCATGAAAGGCAAGGACCTACATTCAGGATGACTCTATCCAGCAAAACTATCATTTAGAAAGGAAGGGCAGGTAAAGCGCTTCCCAGAGAAGGTCAAGTATACATTCATCATCACCAACCCCTTATTACAGGAAATGTTAAAGGGACTTTTCTAAGAGAAAGAAGATCAAAAACTATGAACTATAAAATGACAACAAACTCACAACTATCAACAACTGAACCTAAAAAGAAAACAAAAACAAAAACAAACTAAGCAAACAACTAGAACAGAAACAGAATCACAGAAATGGAGATCAGAGTAGGGGAGGAGGTGGAGAATGGGAGAAAAGGTACAGAGAATAAGAAGCATAAATAGTAGGTACAAAATAGACAGGGGGAGGTTAAGAGTAGGATAGAAATGGTGAAGCCAAAGAACTTATCTGTACAATCCACGGACATGAACTAAGGGGTGGGGAGGGGAATGTGGAGGGGAATGCTGGGGGCAGGGTGGGGGCAGGGTGGTGGGGAATAAAGAAAAGAAAAAATTGAACTTTTATCACTTAATCAATAAAATGTATATAAAAATAAAATAAATGAATTTAATTTTGCTACGGCTATAAGACCTTAGCCAAGTCCTAGTCTCGGCTTAATAATCTGTATACTCATCTTTGTTAAGGGGCCTTAGTCTACAATCCAAAAGTATCAAAGTTGTAAAAAGAAAAAAACTCTTAAAAATCATTTTATTGTGTCTCATTTCCCACACAGAGAAAACAAAGGCCCAGAAATATAAAATGACTTGTCTAGAAATACCTAAGTAATTAGTTGTGAAGATGAGTCCAAAACTCCAACTAGTATCCTTTGCATTGTACAGGAAATTGTCCAACTCCATTCTTCACAAGCTTTGGGATCTCCAGAGATGCCTCAAAAGGCACCTCTCGTTCAAGAAGAGTTTTAACAGCTTGTTGCAGAACACCAAACCTCATTTTCCTTTCCCCATTTCAAACTAGGCAACTTCAGTTTAATTTCTTTTACATATTAATTTCCACATTAGAGTTCATTTCAGAAACAGGGTTTAGCTAAAATCATTTGAAAACTATTATTTCTATAAATATCGGTGAAATTTTTGTTTTCAAAAAATGCATTGTGTATCAAAACAGTAAGCCCAAGCATAATGTATTATTTTTTTAGTCTCTGCAGGACACACTTGAATTGCTACTACTTCTTAACAAAAAACAACAAACATCAGTTAAACAGCCGGTGAATTCACATTCTCCTCCTAAAAGTTGGTAACTTGCATATAAATCACTAATTGGCTGTTAGTTGAATCTTGACTGGATAATTGGTTTTAGTTACATCCTATATTGTATCTTCTTTTGTTTCCTTTCACAGAAGAAAACTACTCAAAGAAAATATGCTCAGAATATGATTTCATATGAGAGGGTAAAAGTATTGATATGTGTACATCAGCCATTCCCACAAAAACAGGTGAGTTATATTGGGTATGTTAACTGTAGTCATCATTTCAAAATCCATCACTATTTGGAAACTTTGCATCTCAAGACATCTTTGTTCGGGTATATCCACCTCTTATCATTCTAGTTGCATAGAAGCAGCGCTGTTTGATACTAATGGAGAAAATCTAGGCTGTGGTAAAGCCTAAAACCTCCTGTCTTGTTATATCCTTATCACTGGTTATTATGTAGCCTCACAATGGGTTTTCTAGCTACTGAAAGGAGGTGATGGGTAGAGTTGATAGAAAAAACAACAGTAACAAATGCCTGATGGACCAAGAGCTAGCAACACCTTTTCACATTCCACATAAAAAATTGACCGTTACCTAACTTTCTAGCTCTGTTCCCTTGGTAACCCAATAAAAGCTGGCATGTTCACATTTTACTAGGCAAGATTGCTTATGGTAGAAGTAATCTCTGATTGACACTTCATCAGGCTGGGAAAGCAATATACCTGATTGCAAGTCTTACCTTTGGGCTTCCCTGAGGAATTAGTTTTTTTAACTCAGCCTATGTTTTTAAGTCATCCATATTGTAATATATGACTATATCAGTATTTCACTTCTTTCTCCTCTCTTTTAAACAACTTTATTGAGATATAATTCACATAACATGCAATTCACTCATTTAAAATGGACACTTCAGTGCTGTATATTCAGAGCTATGCAAACATCACCACAGTCCATTTAGAATACTATTTCATCGCCTAAATTTTTTTTTAAAAAATGTATCCTTTAAATATCCTCCCCCTATCTAGACATCTCCTCACCCTAGGCAACCACCAATCTACTTTTCTGTCTATATGGACTTAAGTATTCTGGACTTTCATGTGAATGGAACCTTACAATATTTAGTCTTTTGTAACTGGCTTTTTTCACTTAATGTTTTCAAGGTTCATCCATGTTATATCATATATCAGTACTTCATTCCTTTTTATGGTTCAACAATATTCCATTGTATGGATATACCACATTTTATCCATCTGTTGATTGATGGATATTGGGTTGTTTCCACCTTTTAGCTATTATGAATAATACTGCTTTAATATTCAGGTAAAAGTTTTTTTGTGGACATATGTTTTTATTTCTCTTGGGCATAGAACCATTTGCTGAATCATATGGTAATTCCATTTGAGGAACTGCCTGAATGTTTTCCAAACTGACTATACCACCACTTCATAATCCTACCAGCAAAATATGAGGGTTCTGTTTTCTCCACTTCCTCCCCAAATCTTATTTGACCTTTTGATCCTGCATGCTTCCTTTTAATAATCACTTCTTCCTCCTCTAAAGGGCTTATAAACTTAATTTAATGCTATTTTCAAGAATTTTGGCCAGAATTATCAAATTCTTTAGCTTTTTGGTTATAAAATTTTTCTCCCCATTTTTTAAGAGACAACATAACAATTGCTTTTGTCAATCTCCTGCACTCATTCCCATTCTCCAAGTTGGTCCACATATCACCATCTCTCAAAGATCACTTTCTCAAAGTGATCACTTTTTTCAAAGATCATGTAAGGAAACTAGAAGGAAAATAGAAGACTGAGTATCCACTTGTGTCTTTTTCTTCAAAACTAACAAAAAAATTTGCATAAAAACAACCCCCAAAACATAGATGCTTTCTTTGAAAAAGAAAAAAAATATATATATTAAATTAATTTTGGTTACTGACACTACTTTATTTTTGTATTGTTTATATTATCTCTACATTGAGGTTTAATAAGTAATGTCTTTAAATATAAATCAATGTTATAAAAGGTTCTTAACCACAAAATTGGTTAAAATATATACATTTGATAAATATATACTTGCAGTATTTTAAATGCAGAAACAATCCTTTTGAAATGATACATTAGTTCTTATAAATAATTATTTTCCAAAAGGTTTTTAATCAAATTCAGGTTTTAAATAGATTATTAACAACCGAGAAAGGGTATTGAAATATTCTACTTATTTCAAAACAGACAGTATAACAAGGAATTTCATTATCATTCTAATGCAGTATTATGACTCCATGTGACCTAAACCTGAGCAGGAGGCATTTTGAATCAAAACAGTCAGTGACCGCCTCCCATTGCAGGTATAGTGAGAACTGAAAACTGAACAAACTTAAGATGAAATGAGCTCAGGTTTAGCTGTCATACTATATCATTCCAGCAGCTGACATGGCTGATCTTAGTCGACTATAAAAAACAGAAAAAAGTTATAAGATAAGAAGCTGTATAAGAAATCTCAACAACTCCAAGTTCCTTTGGGGGATTAATATTATCTATGTGTCTATTATTGAAATTGCATTCATTCCCAGAATACTGTATTTAAAACATAAATATTTTATTACTAACTGTAATTTTAAGTTATCTGTCATTTTGGTTATCCAATTCAAACCTAAGCCCCTCTTCATTTTAGCATTCTTAATTAAAACTTGTCAGGAAATTTAAATTATATCTGCAGAAATTCTCCCATTTTCTAGGATGTTTAGTTTATAGACGTACATCCTTGGACCAACGCCTAAGCCTAATTTTGCGCTCTTTTTGTTTAGCTCAAGTCCTGTCCAGTCCCCTGGAACTAATCCTCCAGAAAGGAGGGGAAAGCATCTGGTCAGTACCAGGGAGCTAAATTAGCACAGGGAAGAATACTCTAGGAAGAGCAAACATCCCTCTGGCTCCTCGGATTTTGCTGGTATCTTTTTAAAGGCATCTCTCG
Source organism: Pteronotus mesoamericanus (assembly GCF_021234165.1). Taxonomy (NCBI): domain Eukaryota; kingdom Metazoa; phylum Chordata; class Mammalia; order Chiroptera; family Mormoopidae; genus Pteronotus; species Pteronotus mesoamericanus. The sequence continues at coordinate 23,310,990 of NW_026555310.1, forward strand.
GGTAGGAGCATCTATACAGGGCCATCTAGTGGCAAAAGAGGAATCAGTGCAGTTACCGGCTCCTTGACATTAGAACTTGACCTTTGTTCCATCTCTTTAGATCAAAGAGAAAATATTCCCGAAGTCTACATAGTAGCCATTTATAGTATTTATGACATCATTTGGAACACACACACACACACACACACAACTTTAAAAAAACAAAGAATTTTAACCAAATCTTTCTTTCTGTACCCACAAGTTTTCTATATTTTCTCAAGCCATAGTTCTGTTAAGAAGTAAAATAAAAATTTTACCAAAATTAAGCTTTCCAGAAATACCAAGTGCCAGAATAAACCAATTCCCCTTTATGTTGTAGAACATTGGTTTAATAGCATTACTTTTAAAGCAAAAATGACTGTAATAAAAAAAACTAATCGAGAACTAATGATCTATGTCACAATTGAAATCATTAAAATGAAATTATAGTGGATCTTAATTAAACCATTCAGTATCCTTAAGATATTATTATGTGCGTCTTTTACAGAAACTTTTTGCTTCTTTCTTGAAAATGAGATTGAAAATTAAGTGAAACTTACTGTAGTGCAAATATTTTTTTCCCATTAGCTTTCTTTCCTGCTGGAGCAGGAAAAGCCATCTCCTTCGTAAGTATTTCTGGGGAGGTGCAGAGCCAAAGACAAGAGTGAACATTTAGATCTGGATCTAAACAGAGTGTATTATTGACAACAGATACAATATTAATTACTGAACTTAATCATTTTACAGACCAACCAGGAACCTTGCCCAAGGCTAAACTCCAGGAAGGACATTTAATTGCAGGTGTTTTGTTTTCACTTTGCTTTCAGCACAGGAATTACCCTCCCCATCAGGGAACCAGCCCTTCCAGCTCTCTCCCTGTACCAGCTTTCTAGTCCCAATGCTGCTTCATTTTTCCTCCTCATGATCACGTTTTCCCATTTTTGCTGACATACAAATGGGCTCTAATATTTTAATGGCCAGTTCACACTCACACAGGCTTATGGAAACATTCAGGTTGTATTTGGAATTGTTACCTAGTCATCGGGCAGGGTTGATATCCTCACTTTCCTGGGCGCCTTATTCCTGACTGCCCTAATACTTACTGTCCTCACGGGCTCAGCATTTCCCGGCTGTAAAACGATCTGGCATTGATTTCTAGTGGCTGTGTAAGAAAGAGGGCTCTATGGGAAGTAGCCTCACAGGATGATCTGATCATAAATTCCTGACTGGCAGCTTATGGTGGGTAGTCATGCCCCAGGCACATAACTTTTTTAATAAAAGGTTTGCCTTTGCCTTAAGCAAGCCCTGCCCATTGTTTCTGTGTACCTAGGTTAACACACCTTTGAAATCAAGAAAGCACATAATCTTGTTAACTATCCTGTAATCCAATCCCAAAGACATCTTCTGAAGCATTTGAGACTTTGCTTCCCAGAAATTGTCATCAATTTGGCTCAAATAAAAATCTTTTAAAAAATTCTTCATAGGTTTGGACGTTTCTCACATCTACAAGCATCAGATGGTCTACCCATAATAACTTTTTTCTTGAGAACAGGGTTCTTTGGAAGTAAAAAGATCCAGAGTATATCACGGGGTAGGAGTAGCGGGGGAAGTTTTTTTGTTTTCTGAACTTTCCTTATCAGCCTAACAGCAGAACCTTCCAAAAAAATGAATCTGTCATAAATCCCTTCCTTGGAAATTTGATAATCAGAGAGGATTGACTCCTTTTACAGGAGACAAGAAGTTGGCACCAGGAGAAAAAATTAAATAGACATTGTCACAAAACTATCATATTTTCCATCTATTCTCCCATTTATCTGTCCTAGAAGACATTTGTTTTCCCATATGCCACTCCCCCAACCCTTCCCTTATTAAGATGGTACATACGCCACATTTTTCTGTAAATACTCCTGTACGTTCATGAATAAAAATGTTTTTCTCTTACTAATCTCTTCTGTCGGTTTAATTCTCATTGCCCCTACTTATTCAACCTAAGAGAGTAGAAGAAAATTATTTTCCTCCCTAAAAGGAGGAATAAAAAGATTTCATTTTATAGAAATAACAAGATAAAGGACAAAACCCATTCCTCACCCAGTTGTTATTCTCATCACAAATTCAGTCATAGATGTTTTATGCCCCAACTATATCTTACAAAGAATTTTCAGCAACACACAACAAAAACACATATGGTATAAGAGGAAACTATCAAATCGTTCCAGGGAAAATTTAAGACTTGTAGGGAGGAAGTAAAGCAAGTATTCACATCATAAGTGTCCGTATAATAGTTTTTCTCTCTAAGACAGTCCAAAGAAATAAGGAATTGTTTCCTTATTTGTGATTGATCTTTATTGTTAAAAAGAGAGAAAGATGCTATGGATCCTTTAAGCAGCACTTTTCTTAGCACTTAAAGCTAAGTGGGATTTCCCACTTGAGGTTTTCTAATGGGACACTGAGGCCCCTTGTAGGCAGCATTGCAAAGGCCGTATCAGGTTTCAAAGGGCGCTTCTTCTAGCTTTCTCCATGCCAAGGAGCAGTGACAGCTCCCTGAAGACCAGCTTAACAAAGGGGTGAGGAGGGGTATATTATCTAATTAGCATTCCTGTTTGCCAAGCATTCTCTCCCTTTCTTTCTTTCTTCTTTCTAAGATTTCATTTATTTATTTTTAGCTAGAGGGGAAAGGAAGGAGAGAGGGAAACATCACTGGGTGGTTGCCTCTTACACGCCCCCTACTGGGGACCTTTCTCACACACAGGCATGTGCCCTAGCTGGGAATCAAACCAGCAACCCTTTGGTTTGCAGGCCAGTGCTCAGTCCACTGAGCCACACCAACCAGGGCGTCAAGCATTATTTTCTATCTTGCTGGTGTGACTGGGCTTCTTAAAGCTTTATCATCCTTGGTTTCTAGTGATTAAGAGAGTTCAACAGAAGCCAGAGCAGGAGTTCTTCAGGTCCTTGGAACATAGCCAGTCTTATGTTTGGTACATTTTCAAAAATATACATAAGTAGCAAGCCCTTAAAGAGACAGAACACTTCAAAGCACCCTTTCTTGCTTGAGAAGCATCTATAAGGATTAAAGTGCAATTAATATGAGCGAGGAAGAGAAATTCAGCTGAAAGTATTCTGGGCCAAGACAGTGGCTCCAGCTCTGGCTCACAAATGCACAAGCTTGGAAAAGCCCTTTAACGTCTGTGCCTCCATCGCTAAAGTATCTAAGATACGCTTTAGGAAACGTTAGGTTTACACAAAGAAATATCAGGAACTAAGGGAAGTTTGCTCCTTTCAGTCATTAGCCACCACTAATGGAGTACTTGTCCACTGAGGCGGAGCAAAGCCACATCTTAACACAGCAGAGTGTGTGAACAGTGAGGAACCGACTGGAACAATTCATGTGAATATCTGTCACTTCCGAGAGAGTAACAAGTATGAACTGGGGAAAAAAAAAAAGGGTGAATTTGCCCTTAGGATTCAATGAATTATTTTCTAAGAGGATGCAGGGAAGTCAAAACTATAGACTATGAAATGTTCAACAGATGGTTCTACTTTTTTATTACATGCAAAGTAAGTGTCTCAACTATCAAGAAGTGAAAAATAAATTTAACAGGTAATTTTGTCCACATGTTGAAAATAGACTGCAAAAGTTTATTTATCTTCTTCTAATTGCTTCCAAGAAATGATTTCTCCTGGTCTACCTTCCAGTAATGACATAGGGAAAACTGTATATCACTGTCACTTGAAGACTGGTTGACTAGTTAATTGGTCAACCAGTTAGCTAGTGGTTCTAGGAAAAAAAAGAAGTTATTTAAAGGAAAACCAATTAAATGAGTCGCTTCCTTTTGAAGGAAGGGAATAAAAAATCATGGTTCAAAGTGTAGATCTAGAGTCAAAATGCCTGGGTTTAAAAATTAGCTTATTAGGTGACAAAGAGCAGTTGACTCACCTCTCCATACCTTTGTTTCCTTACCTGCATAGTACGGATGGTAACTGAAAGCACACTATCAGGTCATTTTGGAGACTAAATAGTATAATTTACATAAAGTGCTTGAAACAGGCTTTGCTCTATAGCAAGTGCTCATAATGTTCAGTGCACTGATTATACTTTTAGCAGTGACTCAAGTTACTAAACTAGGCACCTATCCAAAAACTTGGTCCCACTAAGTAATTCCTGAGAAACCAAAAGTGCCTCTTATGTTGATATAGACTAAGTTAGATTCAGAAATTCAGTCACTTCCATTACCAAACACTACTATTTATTTTAAATAAATTATCTCCCAAAAATGTTTTCCCCTTTAAAAAACTCATTTCAACATTTTGAGTATAGCTTAAATTTACTTTAACTAGCTAAGGAACATTCCATCTTACATAAACACATTTTAAAAATGTAATTAAAAGGAACAATGAGATTCCATATGGGAAAAAAAGAAAATGAAAATGTGTTCACGATCTGAACTTTATAGATTATAGTTGAAATGTTTGTGCAGCTGCACTATTTAATTGGTTTACTATCATCCCAGAATTATGAGCAATACAAGGGGAAGATTGCTAGGCTGCTCTTTTCATCCAGTGGGAGTTAGGGGAAAACGTCACAGAAGCAGCTTGGTTTGCAGATAGAGGCAATTGGTTTACCTTGAGTGTGTTGGACAGAGGAAAGTAAAAAGCTCCTGAACACAAATAACGGGAACTTCTGCAAGTTCTGTATATGTCAAGAACGTGGCTAATGTATTCAGCAAAGGATGCAACCAAAGTGCACAAGATCAGGCAATAAAATATAAGAATAAAATAGGAAGGTGCCTCCTGCTCCCGCAGTTGAATTCAACTCCGAGCGATAGGAAATCTTGAGCCATTTACCCCAGATTAAACCCTCCCCAGAAACCTTAACTCTAATCTCCCAAAACAAATTTGAGGGCTGCAATGACTCCCAAAACAGAACTACCCTCCTTTGAACTCAACATTTTCCACGAACTTCGTGCATCTTCCAGAGATCAGAACCGAGCTCCACACTCCCCCGTGATGAGACTGGCGTGTATGCCAAGTCACTGTTGCTCCTGGGAACAGTATAGCACCCCTCTCTCCTGAATCCTTGTGTCTCTGTCCAGGTAAGGACGGCAGGATGGAATTCTCAAACACAAAGACCATTCACAGCTGGAGGTATAGCAAAAAAGGAAAAAAACACTGTATTTTGAGTCTGAAGATCTGAGTTCAGCTCCTACTTCAGCTACCCACTAGATCATCTTGGGAAAACAGTAAGTCCTTCAAGGCTCAATCTCTCAGTTGGAAAGTAGGTATAATAATATCCTACCTAAGAGCTTCTTGAGAGGATAAAAAGGGATAATAGATGTCAAAATTCTTCGTAAACTCTAACATGCCCTCAGAGTCTGTTACAGGATTGCTTGATAAGGTTTCCCACAACTGTTTTACCTCTCTCAAACAGATTGTGACTTTCGTGGGAGCAGGTACTGTTTTCTCATTTCCTCATTTGTACTCAGCAATTTCTTGAGAGGCAGTTTCATAAAGCACATAGAAAGAACACTCAACTTTTAAAACTTGGGCTTTACTTTCTTTCATGAGTCATTTAATCCCACTGACCCCCGTTTCTCTGACCCAGAAGTTTATTTTCTCCCATAAGAGGACATCCAAAGGTAGGACAAGTTTCAGGGTTAAGTGATTCAAGGGCTCAAAGATGTCATCAGAGATCACTTTCTCTGCCTTCCTATCCAAAGCATCAACTTCACCCCAAGGCTGATCATAAGATGGCCACGTAGTCTTCCCTCATTCACTCTGCCCCTAAGTATAAATATGCATCCTTGCCTTGAGAAATGAACTGGTAACAGCCACCAAAAAAAAAGTCATAGCCCACTGATTGGCTGAGGTTATGGTTCTCTATTATAACTACACTTTAGAATCACCTGGAAAGTATTTTCAAAAACACCCAATTCCCATGCCCCAGAGACTGATTTGGTATGTCTGGGGTGGGAGGCTGGGGCGTTTTTATTTTTTTAAATCACCCAAGAGGATTTAAATATGACTACCTGGTAATTAGGATGCGCCCATGAAGCTGGGGATGGGGAGGTTTCAAAAGTGAGCAAGAAGGGGACACTGTAGTAGATATTGCTGCATAGTATATACCCCTTTAAATGTTCAGAGTGTACATACTCATATTAAACACTCAACAGTAAAGAAAGCTAGTCAGTGTTTTTGCTGGCTACTTAATGAAGAAAAATCATGCAAACAGAGCAAAAGGAAGCGCTAACAGCTAAGTGAAGCACTAAGAACAAAAGTCCATTTTACTAGTCCAGAACAATATTCTTGTAGGAATTTTTTAGATAGATTAGATATAGGTTAGCTATGCAAGCATAAAACAGGAAGTTCAATAAGACCAGTGTTAAGAAGTGCATAGCCCAGAGATCAAAATAATAAAGTCATCATTCAGGAATCTGAACAGATAAGAAAGTCATATGAACACGCAGGAGAAAGTGAGGTGACACTGAGTGGAGGCAGAAGCTGTTTCTATTAGGCAATTAACCAGTTCCAGAGACTAGGCAACTCAGAATCCATAGAAGAGAACCATGGACATGAAACAGCTAGAAATGCTACAGGAAAGGGCAGCAGATGCAGATACTCTTCCAGTTGAATTAGCTATCTGCATTTGACAGAGGCACAGGAAAGAAACTCTTCCGAAGGTAACAGAGAGGCAGGAGGATGAACTACATGAGACCTCTGAATGGGCAATATCCCTCATTATTGTAACCATCAGCAGGAAAATCGCCAAGGTGCAAGGCTCATGACCTGGCGAACCAAACATTTGGGTTCTAGCCAAAATGGAATTAAAAGTACAGAACACTAATAACTCAAAATAACACCCCTCAAACGAATATGCGGTAAATGAAGGACATGGGGAAAGGTAGCACAGATACTCCAATATGCATCAAGAACAAGATATAAGAGAAACAACTACGTAAGCATTTTATCAAAATGGTAAAAGCGAGGTCACTAATGATGTCTGAATGCTGGCAACTCAAGAAGACTTGGGTTTGCAAGCAGAATCATACAGAACACAGTTTTGGCAAAGTTACAAATAGGAAGCACTTGTGCAAACATTATGTGACAATGTCCCTTTGGGGAAAGCGTGTGTGCAGTCCCAAAAGAAGTGTGTGTTAGTCCAGTCTAAAGAAGGAGTTAGCCAATTCCTGACCACTCTACAGGCACTCCTTTGAATCAAATCATCAACAGGGTCTACCTGGCAGCCAATGAGAGAACAACCTTCCAGCACACACCACTTGAACACAAATGAGAATCAGGAACGCCTTCTGGCTAAAATGAACTTTTAATCTCTCAGGAGGGTTTGGTCTACTGTCTGAGAATTGCATTCACCACAAGTCCCTGTGTCAAAAATTCTGAGCATTTTTCTTAACACTATGTAGGGCTGGTAAGATTAGATTTGAGGGTTGCAATGACTTTCGGAGTGTGCACCTAAACCCATGAACTTGAAGATCTGACATGCTAAGGTCATAGGCAAACCCAGACATTCAGGTGTCTCTAACCCTCAAACATCCACAATTTCCCTTCCCCTAAGATACAAGAAATGGGGAGGGGGGAGCAGGAATGACTAAAGGGGTAACATGTAAATAATCATTTTTTAATTAGAAAACATAAGAAGACTGTAAAGTATAAGCTTTATGATAGGTTTCTGGTACTCTAACCAGACCCCTTCCCTGGAGGGCTGGAGGAAGGGATCCAGCCACACGTGGAGAGGTGCCCCGCTGGGGAGCTCCCGCAAGGCCCGCTGCCCCTCTGAATCGGAGCTCGGCGCTCCCGTGGGCCTGTGGTTAACCCTGGATCCTGAGGTACTTGAATAGGAACCCATAGCAGATGTTTCTAAAGTTAGAAGGCCACGTGGGTGACTTCTTGAGGGTCTTGAAGGCATTGCTTGGTGAGTCCATGGCCACGTAGCTGACGGCCCCAGAAGTGTGCACATCAGCTGCCGCAGAGACAGCCACAGCAGCAGCGATGCAGGGTTCCACGTCTTAGGAAAGGCCGCCTACCATTTTACTTCATTTCCCATAAGGTCTTTTGTTGTTGTTGTTGTTCTTTTTCAAACAATAATATGTGATACCTGAGCTTCCTGGAGACAGAACAGAATCCTCAACTAAAAATACATGTTGTTTAGCAATCCTGTTATGAAATATGATAGCAATATACAGAAAGCCATTTATTTGCCCTTCCCCATGGTTCAAATGAGAATAAAGGCACACTTGATGCTTATAACGTTATTGAGGCAAGCACAGGACCTTTTTTGTTTGTTTGTTTATAGAGGTGGTGGTGTTTAGGAGAAAACAGAAATTTTTTCAATAGCAGAATCCTTTGCAGCCACTAATTTATTATTCCATTTAAACCACTTGCATCCCTGAGGGTAAGTACAATAGTCTTTAAAATCTGTGATAACTGTCAAAGTAATTTAGATTTAACTGACAGAATTGAGGGGGAAAGAAGATGGGTTTAAAAAAATAAATAACCATTATGGTACAGATAACTCTTCTTAAAAATAGAGGTTACCTGCAATAGGACTCTAATGGTACTCATTATCTCTCTATATTCTTTTTTATGACATAGATTCAAAGGCTTTCTTACTTGTTGTCTTGTATTTTCCTTTTTGTGTTCCGAGTGCAACACTGTGGCACTCGGAAGATATGTTATCATTGGCACACAGGCCACTAACTTCATTTAAACAAGCACAGAGGTGGCATTTTAAATTATTGTCCATAGACGATCAAGGGGAGGGAAGCGATGAGAAGCTCTCCCATCATGAATCACCCAGGCTCTCTCCGAGGACCTTAATGTGAGATTGAAAGAAAATCTCTGTCTCTCCAGTCATTTTTTAAAATAAATTATTTAGTAAACTGGTTCAGATGTGATTTTTAGGCAGTGATGTGCTGGTGAATGTGTTCCATCAGCTATCACATCTAGTCTTCACTCCTTGGAAATACTCTCGCTGTGGCTGATTTCAAGCTACTATGATGATGCCCCCAACACAGTGTTGGGAAGAGAAGCACACAGTCAGCTCTCACAAGCTGGTATGACTCTACCTCATACACAGAAACGCGGACACCAGGATGAATGTAGAAGATGAAGCACCCCCCCGAAATTCAGCTGTCATACCAACATTTGAGGAGGTAGGTGAGTGTGCAGGAAATGTTTTCCTCTGCCTCACTGGAAAGTTTTCTAGTAATTTACATTTATGTTAGATCCTAGTCTAGGATATATATCAAGAATAACTAAAAAGAAGTAGGGTGGGTTTTTATTGGTGTAGATGATGTCTTCACAGTCCTTACTAGCGTTATTCGTGATTAGACTAAAGCACTTAGCACAAATTGACGCAGGGAATTCTCAAGGATCCCTGAGGAGAAAGTAGGCAGCAGGTGGAGATTTCACCTTCCAGGGAGCAAAGGATTTCAGGGACTGCAGTCTGGGCGTGATGGCCTCGAATGAAAGTGGGAGGCCAGGCGTAGAAGACACCTGGCGCTCGGGTCCCTCGCAGCACCTAAGATGCAGCAGAGCTTCTGTGTGACTGTCAAGGTACCGAACACCGCACAGCTCCGGGGCCGAGGCCCTGTCCCACCCAGGGAGGGAGTGAGGATGGCAAACCACCTTCAAATGGGCCGCACAAGCTTAAACAGCAAACACCTCAGCGATGACCATCCCGGACAGAGAACAGGGCCCGCCGTGTCCAGTTTTTCTGGTTCATTTCAGTCCCTTGGCTCTCCGGCTCTTCCGAGTGGGGGAGGGCCATGGCTCCAGAAAACAACTTGAACTTGACTGTTCTGCTAGCCAGGTGAACGCAGTGACCCATAGTTAATTGGATTCAGAACAATAAAGAAGTGAGATGCTGTGACATCCCCGAGCCCTGCTGAAAGTCCTGCGGTCCCTTTCCTGAGGCAGGAAGGGCTTTCCCAGGCCTCCCTTGTCTCAGGCTGCGAGGAGCCGGCTCCTCTGTGAACCCCACGTTCCTGTGCGTATTCTTAGCTCCGCACAGGGCTCCACTGCAGCTGAGCTAAATGCTCATGAAGTTAAGCTGAGGTAGCTGCCTCCGGGCTTTGACATTTTATACCCGCAGTGAGGCTTTGGGGATGCCCCTCTTTGGATGAATTAAATTTGATTGAAGAAGTCGCGGCCCTCTTTACGTTAGTATTACCTTGGGAGAAGGCTGTTTCCGCCATACCCTTTTACCGCATTTGGACGCTTAGATAGAGCTGAGAGGCATTTCTAGAATCTTAGCTGCTTTATGCGAAATTTTACGAAGCAAAGCAAAAGCCGGCAAAGCACAGCAGAAGTACCCGCCTCCGCCAGTGGCTCACGCGGCCAAAGCTCCCGCGCCCTTCGTGCCGTCAGAGGCCGGCGGAGCAACGCGCAGGCTCACGGCCCGCGGCGCCTGCGCCAGCTTTGCTCTTTCTGAAAGTTTGGACGTTCCGCTCGCTAATCCCTAAAGTTCCCTGCGGCACCCAAATTCTAGGACTCCAAGATACTATGAACTCCCAAAAACAAAGGAAAAGAGGGATATTGTTCTCGTTCTATTGTCCACCCAGCTGGATTTATCAGATTAAGATTCTGAGTTATAAATAAAAGAAGAAAAGAACTGATACAATACAGAACTTGCATTTGCAGGAAGTGCACTTTTCATCCATGTGGATCTTAACATACCTCACGTGCTAACAAATAATTGAACAGACTATCTATAGGAACGGTTTTGTCCATCCACGCACTTTTCTCTAGAACGATAAAAATAACTTTATGCCTTTGTTACAAAACTGTGTTTGAACAAAAATAGGAAAATGCAATCCTCAACAGTTTCTGAGATCCAGCTAAGGGAAGAGTCGGGCCGGCAAGCCCGCGTCTTGAATAGAAGCACAAAGGTAAGAGTGCCATCTGCTGGCCGAAATTGTCTAACAGAGCCTAACTTCATTCAAGAAAATCGCGACTTCACAAATAGCTTCGAAAACCCTGCCTCGGGAAAACCGAGTTCTTCAATAACTTGACATACAGATCTTAAATAGAAAATTGATTTGCCCAAAATACACAAATCATAAATATGCCAAAGTGTACATTCCTCTCTGAATTCATGAAGTACCTTATTTTTCCCATATCTTATTTACTGTACCAAAAACAATAAACCTACCTAGTCGAAGACCAAGTAGATAGTGTCTTTCTGTAAAAGCCCTGAGAAAACTAGCATATTTAGGTTGTTTATACAGTAGGAAAAGTGTCATTCGTGAAGTTTTTCAGTTTGACAACAGTCTCAGAACAATTCACTGATTCTTGGCACTGAAGGTCTTTTACCATCTATGATGCCACCCTCTGAGGTTGTTTGGGAAAGTCAATTATTAAAATATGAAATCAAGTAACTAGTATACTTTAAATGAATTTAGGCATAGACATAGACAAAATCTATATGGAAAAAAACCAATATACTTACCATTTTTTGGTTGAAAGATATCACTTGTTTTTTCCCCATGTATGACTGTGAACGAGTGTGAGTAAACCACACTGCAGATTATTCGCAGTCTGTATATTGAATTAAAACCATTTCATGATCCAAGTGTCATTTTGGTTAATATCGGTGACCTACCTTCATACCGTTTTCATCGCTGGTACCAGGATGCAAGAATGCGGCTGTCCGAGGCTCACATACTGCCTCTGGTTCTCTGAGAAAGGCTTTAGGTCAGTTTGCATACCTCCACCAGCCTTGCCAAAGTATAATGACTGAGCTCGGAAACCACATCCACAAGAACGCAGGAAACCAATCAGGCGTTTGCACCAGGCTAATGACAATAGACAACTTGGAGGAAATTAGTTCATGTAAAACATGCCATGTTTCATACTTACTCAGCATTGAAAACCACCACAGATCAACTACAGTGGTCAAATTCAGACCAAGAGTGATTTATATCGGTATTACACTCCACAGTAAAATATTTTCCCATATATTATTTCATTTGTTTCTCAAGACACCCTCTGAGGATAGGTAAACTATTTTACAAATCATTTGAGATCACTCAGTTTTTCATAGTTGGAAAATAGCTACTGTGTTTCTTCACTTGCTTAATGTTTACTGTAAGACTAAAAAACCCTATAAAGCTTGTCAGTGACATACTAGTAAACACCAAACCATAAATTATGGGTTAACATAACCCAGTGAAGCACATTACCGGTGTCTGCTAGAACCACATGCTCTGTGACGGAATTAATCTATCAGCCCAACAGCTGGCTCCGCCACATTGAGAAAAAAGGACAATAAGCAGGTGCCCGAAATAGGCATTTCCCCCCGGACCAAGGGATGCCTGTAGAGAGTGAAAACGATAAAGTGACAGAATCAAATTTGCTTTCTGAATATATCAAATGATATCAGCACCAAAATATACTCAAGATTATGTAGATGAAAAGACAGAGGGCCCAAAAGTTACGCTTCATCAAGTTCTCACAGTTAGTAGCAGTCAAGACTAGAAAGCAATTCTAACCTGAGTCCAGAAAGTAGGGTTGCAGATTGGAACAATGTAGAAGAATGCAAGACAATTCATTAAAATGTCGCCAATAAATTAGTCACAATATTTAAATTTAAACAACTTTGGAACTGAGAATAAACTAGAACTTATGCTTTGGATGGTCAGCACCTCCTGTGCTTTGGAAATCTGCAGTGAACTGGGATTAGCTCTTAGGCAATTCACCTGGTTCCTAATTTTCTAGACATTAAAGCAAAAATGGAGTAGTAAGTTCCTTTTATCAGTGGAAAACACATTAAATTATTTACAGTTTTTTCCCCCTGGAACTGCATCATGCTAATCTTTACAGAGAAGACTCAAAACACCCTGAGCAGTAAATTTAATGTGGCCTTAAAAACCAGTAGCTGTCCTCTGATGTGTCTTAGGCATTGACTCTGTGACAAACCATACTCCACTACATGAAATTAAATGTAAGTACAATTCTGTCTGAGATCTGTGTGATCTCTGGCAAGAAATGAGTGCTTATAACATACATTTAGGTAACAAGTGTTTTTAATAAAACCACAATAATCTACCCAATAATACTCTGTCTTAGAGAACTCATTTCCTTAGGTGTCATAAATGCTTAGTTAGAAGCAGAAGGCTTCCTTTTATTCAAAAGAAATGTCTTTAATATCCCAATATACTCTATTAAAATAAACACTTCTCTCATTTCCCAAAGGGATGATAACAGGTAGTCCGTGTGATTTTGTGTACTACATATTGGAAAGAATACCATGTCTGCCTCCCATCAAAAGTCTTTTACTTCAAACTTGAAGATGTCCTATATACAGTGCTCAACTGCATTCTTAGAAATGGCACAAATAAAATTGTCTAGAAGAGAAGATTAAGTGAGGGATCACGTCAAATTCACCCTAGCCTTATATAAGGAACATCAGACCAGTCACCCAATCTAAAGCAAAACAAAAGTAAGGAATGAGTCTTCCTCTTGACCAGTGTAGATATGACAACCTCTCCTTTGCTGAAATCCCTGCTGTCAGGCAGTGAGTTCCCCTCACTTTGCCGTGTGTATTCCCTCACCAACTATGACACCAAAAGGTAGGTTTGGGAGAATATTGCTCATGATTCTATTTGTCTCCAAAAAGCAATGAGCATCCCTGTTTGTCCTTCAATGCCATTATTTTATTCAGCAAATATTTTAATTTCTTACCATGTGCTGGTACTAGACCCTATATAAAACAGACCTAGAGACAGACATGTGAGGAAATATATCAAATAAAATGTTACAATTGCTATGGTAGCATTATGCACGTGGTTCAGTAAAGAGCAAAGGAGAAAACTGTCAAGTTTATCTAAACAAGGGTTGCCAGTTCATTACTGCAAAATGTGTTCATACGTATCTTTTAATGACCTTCGAAGTGGTCTTTCACTCTAACATATTGGGATTTAAGGATCAAGTTAATAGCCCAACCATTTTTCTAGTCTTGATTTTATTATCTTTACACTCTTACTAGAATCTAAAGTACAAAAAATATATTCATATTACAATATTTTATCACTATATTTAACCAAGACAAAACTGCATTAATTAAATGGTTAGCATACAAAGCTTGTAATATCCTTTCTACGTGCCTTCTAACTACCATTTTGGAGGGTCTGCTAAATATTTGTCATGTCTGTGGCAATCCAGCATCTTCTGAAAACCCTTGCCTGGACATTTTTATACATTCTGAGTTCAGTCTTTTCAACAAAGAAACAAGAAACCCAGTCTTGCTTGCAGCTGGAGAGGAGCATGTGCTGCATGACGTGCCCACACGGGACTTCAGTCTCAGACACTGGGAATGTGAGAAAGCAGATGCAGATGTAACCCATCTTTAAGGGAACACGGCAGCAAAGGTGCCGGGGGGAGCAACACATTGTGGGGAGCGTGGGGTGCTCCAGAATCTGAGGGTTACTATCCAGAGCCAGCTGAGGAGGGAGCGGGGCTCTGAATTCTGCAGAGCCCGTCCTGGGGTTGTCACAGAAGGGGCAATAAACACGAGTCATCTCAAACACTTCTCTGTTTGCCAGGAGAGGGGCCACGGCTCTTCCTTCTAGTGGAGAAGACCCCGACTTGCCCCATGTCCAAAGGCTTTTATTGAGAACCTTTTGCACAGAGGTATGGATGTAAAGCTCATCAATCAATGCCAAAGGGCTATGTTTACAGAAAACAAATAGAGATCATAGATAACAATTGGAGGAACACAGGAGATCTGCCTCAGGTCAGGGTCTGTGAATAATGTAAATCTCCTTCCCAGTCTGAGCCGGTTATCATTGCTTTTGAGGGAGGAACAAAACATGCTTTGAGGAACTTACTTCTAGCCCTGATTGTCCCCAGGAACCGCCCAATCCAGTTTAGGGATGTATCAGCCTTTAGTATTGTTTCAAAGCTGAGCCAGGCGGTGGGGCAGAGCCACCAACAGATAAGGAGACTTCTTTCAGATAGAATGAGGACTCTGGTCAGGTCCAAGCTAAGGGGTGCGGGCCTTTTTGCCTTTTCTCCGTGTCCCCCAATTCCTTCTCCCACTGCCCATACCAGCCAAAGTCTGTCTTAGGTCGTCTCTCCTCATGAGGAATCTTACCCGTCTTTGACTAACCAACTATCACAGAGCCAAGCAGGGTGATGCGAGGGGGGCAGGACACAGCTCCTGGTTTCCCACTGGTTGTGGGAAAACCAGTGAGGAGGACTGGTTTTGTCTCCTCAGTGGCCTGTTTTCCCAAGGCCTCCTTGGTTATTTCCGGCCTTGGGGCCCTCTCACCGGTCGACAGGGTTGGGAAACGCCCTGCTGAAACCAGACAGGGCGTTTCCCAGCAAAAGGTATCTGGTTTTTTCGGGTCTGACATCCCAGAGCTTCTGGGGTCCAGGTGAGCAACATCTGGTGAAGTTGCCACATACATGACAAAATGCAATGTCTGTACTAAGTGGTGGAAGCATTGGTTTCTGGTTGTTTAGTGGCTGGGCCAGACACCCTAAGTCTGCTGCAGATTCTTTGATGGGCCAAATATATTTAATAAGTTTCTTTCCTGCATAGGTAAGCTGCATTGGAATGTATCATTTGGAACACTGACATGCTTCCAGTGGCTGCTGACTGTTGCTGACATCCGACTCTAAGCTGTCCAAATGGTCACACGGCAATGCTCCACTTCCTACCCCTCCAGAATACAGACAACACGTGAGCGGTTGTGAACGCTCTCAGCAGCCTGCTGTTCCACTTCTCCAACGATGACACAACCACCAAGTGGGCTTTTAGAAATGGACTACATTTCTTTGTTTCTGGCTAGGTATGTCTTTCACTCACTTCCTCCAAATCTCAGCACACAACATTAGGAATTTACTTCACCTCAAGAAGTGTCTGTTTCTCCCTATTTATCTTCTACCTCTAAGCAAGTTCTCTCTGCATTATAAAACATTTTTCCAGAACTACAGTGACTACTTGATAGCTATGTTCTAAAATATTTTTGGAAAATTTTTGAAAGTTTTTGTGAAGTATATAAACTTTCCTTTTTACCTTCTAATAGAGTTGGTAATTTCATTCAAAAAAATTCTCATAAGCAAATCATATTACATTTCCCTAATAGACTTTCCCTGTAAAAGGCTTGTTTAGAGAGTCTATCATTATTACAGATTCTACCAGCCTATCTGACATCCAACTGTTTTTTCCTGGAATATTAACTATAGTGACTTGTTTTTGTACAATATAGTTTTTAAAATTTAATAGCAACTCAGTGTTTTCATCTACACACAGAGAAATCACCAGAGGTTGTCACTTTTTAACAAGTATGAGTATGTGTGCGCACAACATCCATACACCCCAGTTTGTATTTTTTATCAAATTCATCAAGACACAGTTGAAATTTGCCTTTATACAGCATATGAAGGGCAACATTACAGAGCAAAGTGTGGTATAAATAAAATGGAAAAGAAGTTATAATATTAAGAAAACAAATTATTCACAAGCACTTAACAAACCTCTATTCATATATCATATGCTGTATCAGCTCAAATCCATGACATCTCACACCACATCAACAATATGTGTGAGACTGTAGGAACCCATTCCGGTTTTTTTATGTTACATTCACTTAATATAATCAGTAGTTAATAGGTATTTTGCTCAAATATTCCTGTGAATTGACAAACCAAATGACATCTGCTATCCTGTTGGAGGTTGCTAGAAGTTCAAATTTATAAAGTGTAACCTAGAAAAAAATGCATGTGATATAGGGATTAGGTAGGACACTAACAAAAGGATATATTTCTTTATGGGCCATAAACAATCTCTTTCTTCTATGAGAGCTAAAGTTTGGATCTTAGAATTGAGGTATGGATTTAAAAAGCTGAGAAGCATTAATCAAAGCACACATGAGGGATCTTGACACTAATTCTTTATGTTACTGCTGTGAATATGATTTTTGTAGTACAAGAGGGGGAAAATATGAAAATTTACCATCATTCCTAGAAAAAGGATTAATACTGATATTTTGTATCAAGATTATAAGGGGGGAAAAAGAAATAATTAACTGCTTATGGCATGCTATAAGCATTTCTCTAAGAAGTTTGTGTTATCTCATTTAATCCTACAACACTAAGAAGTATCTTTATAAGGCCATTTTATAAATGAGGCACATAAAGGTGAAGTAACTTCTTTGAGGTCACACAGTTTTAGCACCATTGAATTGAGACTCAAACTTAGGCAACCTAAGCCCAGAGCCTAGGCTTTGTATTATTTACTATGTAATTTACAGTATCGCCTGTCTGTTTTCCATACTAGGTCCTTGCAATTACTTAACACTCTATATTGTAGATTTCTAAGTGTGTGAGTGAAGCTGTGAGAAAGAAAAAGGGAAAAGAAGACGACACTTTAAAAATATCTAATATAGAGAATCAAGATGGCAGAAGAGTGAGTGGAAGTCACACTGACCTCCTCCTAAGACCAATCTGGAATTACAACTAAATTGTGGAGAAATCACCTGGAACAAACAACTGAACAATAGTGAGAGAAAAGCTTTATAACCTCGGACAGACAGAAGAATCTGCTTTAGCACAACCTACCCAGTAAGGAGTGTGGTAGAGGCTCAAGAAGGCGGGGGTGGGGGGGCGGGGGGGACGCCCATAGGTGGCAACACCAGAAGGATATTGAAATGGCCAGGTAGACCCAGCTGAGAAGAGTAGGGTTTAAACCATAAGCATGGATCTCCAGCCTACAACACCAGAGCCCAAAAAGGACACAGAAAACAGCCAGATGTGAAAAGCGGCAAGGATGCTCTCTGCCAGAGAGAGACAGGCAGCTGGAGAAGCAAAGAGCCTTTTAAAGGGCCAACACATAAATTTTTATTTGCAGCCACTTACCCTTGTCTCCAGCAAATGCAGGAGCAGAGTGGGCTAGAGACACCTGAGGAGAGACTAAGGAAGGAGGCTGCAGGGAAAGAATGGAGAGAGTAGCCAGTGGGATCCGGGTGCTCAGTCCTCCCCAAAACAGCAGCAGCCATGTGGCTCAGGCAGACCATTCCCCTGAGCGGCAGCAGCATGAGAGGACCCAATAACCCTGCCCTCAGCAGGGACTCTACCCTGCCCTGTGGTGTCTAATCTGGCCTGCTGAGTGCAGAGTGACTAGATTAACAGCTGAAGGAGACAGCCACAAACAGTTGATTCCTGAAAGTCAAGAAGAGATTGCCTAAGGTCACACAGGGTCAACATCTGACATCATCAGAGGCAAATCCAGAAAGAAAAAAGATAGCGGTCTCCTACCGCAGAAGTTCACCCCACAAAGTCAGGAAATCAAGACAGATCAATTTAAGAAGCAGAAGCAAAAAAGAAGAGTCTCACAAATAATGGGAAGCTAAAGAAACACCCCCCCCCCCACAAATTGAAGAAAAAAGAGGAGTCCCCAGAGAGAGAACTAAATGAAATAGAGGCAAGTAAACTATCAGATATTCAGTTCAAAACAACGGTTCTAAGGAAGCTCAATGAGCTTAGTGAGCTCACACAGAATTACCAAAAACTACAGGGAAACTACGAGGAACTCATGCAAACTATATCAGTATGAAAAAGGACATAGAAACTATCAATAAGAAGCAAGAGGAAATGAAGAATACAATTTCTGAAGTGAAGAACACAATAGAAGGAATCCAAAGCAGGCTAGATGAAGCTGAGGAACGAATCAGCGAGCTAGAGGAAAAGGTAGAAAAAAGCCCCTAGAAAGAGCAAGAAAATGAAAAAAGACTCAGAAAGAATGAAGAGTCATTGAGGGAAATGCAGAACAACCTGAAACATAATAATATCTGTATAATAGGGATACCAGAAGGAGAAGAAGGGGAGCAAGGGATAGAGAATCTGTATGAAACAGTAATAATGGAAAACTTCCCAATTGGAGGAGAGAAAAAGTCACACAAGTCCAGTAAGCACAGAGGATCCCATTCAAGAGGAACCCAATGAGTCCTACTCCAAGATACATCATCGTTAAAATGGCATATAGCAAAGACAAAGAGAGAATCGTAAAGGAAGCATGGGAGAAACAGGTAGTAACATATAAGGGAGCCCTCATATGGCTAGCAGCTGACTTCTCCACAGAAACTCTACAAGCCAGAAGGGAATGGCAAGAAATATTCCAAATAATGAAAAGCAAGGGCCTACAACCAAGGCTGCTCTACCCAGCAAGGCTCTCAATTAAAATGGAAGGCAAAATAAGGAGGTTCCCAGACAAAAGAAAGCTAAAAGAATACACCTCCACCAAGTCAGCACTGCAGGATATGCTAAAGGGACTGCTTTAAGAAGAGGAAGAAAAAGAGTCTGTGAATATCCAGTTCCTTTGACAATCATCAATACTTGTTATTACCAATATTTTTAATACTTATTAAACAATTGTGACAATGATGTGCTGTTTTGTTACTTTATTATTTGTTGAAACTAAATCTGTTTTTGTATATTTCTTTCTTATTTCTATCATTTGTAAAAAGCTTTAAATGACTTTTTGGCATTCTTTATGCGTTTTTTGATTAAATGTTCATAGGAATTTTTCTGTAACCCTTTTTTAGATGTGTTACACTTTCCTATTCTATTATTTGTCCTTTAACTTTTTTATACGTATATTACTATATACTCTTAAATGTTTAATATAGTCATATTATCAATATTTTACTTTATAGCTTCTGGGTTTGAATATTTCACTTCAAAGTAAGAAAAAAATATTATTTTGTATTTTTTCCTAATACTCGTGAGATTTTACATATTGATTTTTAACTCACCTGAGTATTTTTTGTATAATGTGTGAGATAGGGCTCTGTATTTGTTTTATTTCAAGTAATAGTGGTCCGTGCACCTTATTTCTTGAATGAGCCTTATTTTTCCCATTGACTTGGAATATCAATTTAATCATATATTACATTGTTAGTCCAATATATACATTTGTTTCCAGAATGCTCATTTTATTTCATTGATCTACTTGACTATTTCTGTGCTGGTGTCATGCTTTTTTAATTTCTGAGACTTTATAATGGATTTAAATTTTTTAATATTTTATAATGGATTTTTGACATTTTAAATAAATAAATAGATATATAAATAGATAAATAAATAAAATCTGCATAAAAGAGAAAAGAAAGAAAGAAGGAACTTCTACCTTTAGCGACGACATGGATGGAACTGGAAAATATTATGCTAAGTGAAATAAGCCAGTTGGTGAAAGACAAGTACCGTATGATCTCACCTATAAGTGGAATCTATTCAACAAAATGAACTAATGAACAAAATAAACCACAGGCATGGAAACATGGAGATGGAACAGACTGAAAGTGACCAGAAGGGATGGGGAAGGAGGACTATGGTGGAAATAAGAAGAAGGGACTAAACAAAGAACAGGTATGAATGACCCATGGACATGGACAACAGAGTGGGAATTGACTGTGGGCAAGGGAGCGGAGTGGAATGGGTTGAGGAGGGCAAAGGGGGAAAAATGGAGACAACTGTAATAGAATAAACATGATTTTTTTAAAAATATCTAATATAAATTTTCCTCCTCTGAGATTTGAGTGATGTTAACACCCTAAGTAAATCAATAGTGAACCAATATTACTCAAAGACTGATAAATACATATCCTAGCAAAACAGGCTTCCAGTTGTTGAAGCTAATTGCTTTTTTTTTTTTACTGATTTTTTTAAAGCATTTATATTTTGGTTGTGTTTTCCATTTGCATCATCAACATAGATTGAACAAGAGGCCATTGCTTTAATAATCAACCAAGTCTCAATAATTAGCCACTTACCTTAACATTAAAAATATACGAGGTCTGTCTGGAAAAAGTCCAGCCATTGTTAATATAATAAGAGTTTGTGTGACATTGATGTAACCTGGCAGCCAAGGAGAGTGGACTGAAATGTGCATGTGCGAACAATGACAACTTCACTGTACTCATCAGTGGGGGCAGTAGACACCATTAAGTGAGCATGTGTACTCTGCTGCCATCACATTAAAAACTGACTGAACCAGTAAAGCACCGAATATGCATCAAATTTTGTATTAAACTTGAACATTCCTCTGTGAAAACTATTCGGGTGATTCAGAAGGCTGTAGCTATGGGCAACTGATCATTGACAGCTTCATCACATCTCATACAGCTTTGTTTGGTGAAACATCAAATTGCCCAGGTGACTCAGCTCCCCTACAGCTCAGATTTGGTACCCTTTTCCCAAAACCAAAATCACCTTTGAAAGGGAAGAGATTACAGACTATTAATGAGATTCCGGAAAATACAATAGGGCAGCTGATGGCAATTCCAACAAAAGATTTTGCAGTGTTTTGAATAATGGAAGAAATGCTGGGAGAACTCTGTGAGGTCCCAAGGTGCCTACTTTGAATGGGACTGAGGCATCATTGTCCGATGTACAATGTTTCTTGTATCTTCTTCAATAAATGTCTCTATTTTTCACAGTATGTGGCTGGATACTTTATGGACAGGCTTTATATTTCACCTGCAGTATAAATAATTGAGAATTTCTAAATTGTGCTTACAATGCATCACTCTGCCTTGTGGCACAATAAATAACATGTACTTGATCCTTAGTGACCTCATGTTCCCCATATATATGTATTCTCTGCACACTGTTTCCTGATCACAAGTGTGACTGCCACTGTAAAGAGAGCACTCCTGATAACACAGACTTTCTACAGTAAAGAAAACAGATCACTTGCTGGAGTGTGGCAGCATGTCACTGTTAATTCAACAAATGGGTAGTGAGTGCTGCTTTGTAGTATAGGTAACAGAGATGCTGTAGGAATAAACACAGACCCTGTCCTCAGACAACGCAGTCTAGTTTATACACTAGTCAAGATAATCAAATATTATGATACACTGATAAGTCTTATAATCAAAAGCAAAAGCCATTATGAGAGCCCAACAAAGGCATTTAGCTGGTGGATTGTTGGGGACTGGGCAACTTCGCGGGATGGGATCCTCCACAGTGGATAAAGACAAAATATATGAATCATACCCTGGATTCGTTAGAAAATGCTTTCAGAATAAAGGACACTTGAACCAAACTTTAAAGTCTAAGAGATTTTAGCTAAGGTGAAGAGAATTTCAAACCCAGAGAACATAATCAACAATCATCCTTAGAAAATTGTACCAACACAGCAAGCGATAGATTGGTGTGATTGAGCAACAGTGTGCATGTGGAGATGTGGTGAGTGGTGGAGCCGTAATGACCTGCAAAAGCCTGGATTCCAAAAGCCACTTGCTCTAATAAATACATGCTGTGAATTATTCACTGTTATTCCCTGCTTCTCTCATATCCCCTCAATTAATAATAAATATATACCAAAGAGCACTAGAAAGAAAGGTAAGACAAAGAAGCAAGGATGAATCTCATATTTTTAGCTTAGGAACTGTGACACTATTACT
The DNA here is from genome assembly GCF_021234165.1 of Pteronotus mesoamericanus. Lineage (NCBI taxonomy): Eukaryota > Metazoa > Chordata > Mammalia > Chiroptera > Mormoopidae > Pteronotus > Pteronotus mesoamericanus. Next base: position 23,333,429 of record NW_026555310.1, read on the forward strand.
AAAGTAAGCAACATTAAATAAACAATCATTTTGATGAAGGAAAATAATGCAGTCAGTTTCGAGACAGTAAGTTTGAGTTACTCAGATCTGTGCTCAGGGAAGACACCTTTCTTGCTGAGCCCAATGTGACTTCAGAAACCTCTATATTGTTCTCCCCACAACCACTACCAATTAACCAGAGTTGGCACTTGCATTAAAAACCCATGTCTTCCTGATGTAGAACAAGAGAAGACAACCAAGCACTTGACTGGGAAGAACTGGTTCTTAAACATCTCACAAGTCACCCGCCTCACATGTGTGTGCTGCTGTGAGCATATATGGGACACTTGTATTAAGTACCACGAGTTCATTTTAAACCAAACCACACAACCTGTCCACATCATGGTCCTAGCTAACCTTCCTTCTCATTGTCACTTCTACAGGAGCCTCACAAATGCTTTGCCACCTACACGTTTGTCCCTCTGTAACCCCGCTTCCACACTGCAGCCAGAGTAATATTCCCAAAGCAGAGACAGGATGGGATCACCCACACTCTAATCCCTGCTATCAAAATCCCTTGATAGCAGCTCATTGCACTTAAAATAGAGACCAAGATCTTTCACATGGTCTACAAATGTAATAGGGTTTAACCCCTGATTCTCCAGCCTATTTTGTACCATGTACCCTCCCCACAAACTCCCAACCCAGTCCCATTTTCTGTGCTGCTCCCCTCCACCATGGGCTTTTGAAGATGCTGTCAGCCATCCTTGAGGACACCTGCCATCCGACTTCACCTAGCTAACAACTATTCATCTTTTAGGTCTCAGCTTTAATGCCACATCCACCGGAAGCCTTCCAGGAATGTCCAGATGTCATCATAACCCCATGTTACTGTGTGGCCATGTGCCCTGCTGTTTCAATATCTGTCTCTCTTACCCGGCACTTAAGCTCCATGTGTTCAAAAAAAAAGGTTCTTTATGTTTTTCCGATACTTAGCATCATGCCTGGCACATAGTAAACACTCAATAAACATTTATTTAATTGCATTCCCTTTGATGATCTGAATATTGATAATATATTTTCACTTCTGGAAAATATGCTTAATAAAACATTCACTAAGAGTTTACTTTCATTTTAAAAAATGAATATGGTTAGACAAGAAATAACACTTGGGAAGTAGTATGACATTTCAATAGACATTTAAATTCATCACAATTATTCCATCATTTCCCAGGAAACTTGCAAAGCATTATTGAATAAACAGTCACATTACTTCCTGAAATTGCATGCAGCTGGAAAACATGCTGGCTTCAAAAATAAGAAAATGAGATATCTTTTCTCCTCTTTTATTGAGTTTGCAGGCTCCTTTTCAAAAATATTGCAATCTTTGTTGTCTTCAGCATTACCCCAAGAGTCACCAAGAATCACACTCTCATTCAGTTTAGCTAGTTGTGTGGAACACCTCTTATTTCCCACCCCTAAGTATCCCTCCTCTTTAATAGGCCTTAATTTAAGACCACAAAGCTACTCTGACAGCTTAGATGAAGCACCAATGTCTATTTCTCCCCTTACTTCCTCTTTAAGTGAAAGAGGGCACTGTGGGAAAGTAGGTACTTTCACTGTTACACATGCCTAGGAGCATCCTCTTAGACAATGAATAATACACTATATTGGCCTTCTAACGTATGGCTGACCCAACCTCCCTGAAGAACTGCAGCGGTGCCCCATAAAATGATAGCACTACATAAAGTGCACAGCCTTTTAGCAGCCAAATCCAAAGAAAAACACGTTTCACTCAGGTGCTGTTTGTTGTTGTTGTTTTAAGTAGTTACAAGTGACAACTCTTAAGTATGAATTGTGCCTTATGCAAAGCTGTGAAACACACACACTTCCCTTGTAACACCCAAAGTTCTTTAAAACTTTGTCTTTGCCTTCACACACATTTTTAGCCCCACCGCCCTAGGACTTGTGATTTGCCCTCGCTACTTAGGGCGTACTGGCTTCCCTTTAAAGAAAAAGTAGCCTCAGTCAGAACCACCTACCTGGACTTCTTATTTCTTGGCATATACTTCGGACCTGGAGCCCTCTAGCCAAAACAACTACTGTTGTTTATCTGACAAACTAACTCATATTGAGATATTAATGACAAGTTACTTGATTATTTGTTTATTATATCATATACATTTGAAGCTTTTTAGGGGGAGTCAGAAATTACAGTGCCTTCATCTAAGTGACCACTGGTGGGAATATGGGCAAGAGATAAGTCACTGAAAAAAATAATCTAGGAGTTGGCTAACCATCTATTCTACCCACACATAGGTATTCACCATTTCAAACATACACCAAGGAGAAACCAAGGAATGGCAAATACGAATAAATTCTACCTGTCAGAACTCCACTCAGTTCACTAGTTTAGTGGATATCGTCCTGACATCCAAGAATCTTAGAGTCTGGGGTACTCAGCTATGTGTCAGTCTTGAAGTCAAAGGCTCTATAAGTCCTTCAGAAATGAACTAAGTATAAATACAAATACATTTTTTTCAAAAACCTTTCCACAATTAAAAAAAGTCTCCATAACTTATATCCACTAGAATATAAGATCCACGAGAGCAAGGACCTCCTTTCGGCAACTGTAAACTCAGTGTCTTGCACTGAGCTCAGTAAATATTTGGTGAACAAGTAAATACTAGCAGTATGTTCTTGAAAATAACAAACTCTGTCTTAGCTCATTTTCCCTTCTACAAAATAGGAATTACAATACTCACTTCCTAAGACTTTTATGTAAGTTAAGTTAGATGATACATGCAGAAGCTCCAAACAAGTCTTTAGGAAACAGTGTCTTTTTTTTTTTCAAGTGGGCTGTACTAATTGTGATGACAGGAATGAAAGATGTAACAGAGGGAAAATGCATTCAACCTTCAAGCACTAATAACAGAAGAGTTCCTCTGCACACAGCTTGCACCACATAGATAATCCGGACCCTATATACCACCCAGGGCATACACTAGGATAGGAAGACTGAGAGTGAAAAAGCAGAGTGGGAACAATCTACTTTGAGAGAACTAGGAATTAACTATACTTTCACTATATAGCTAACCAGTGAGGTGGTAAGAAAGTAAAGGACTTCATCTAAACTAACTCCAAATATCCCACAATAATCACAATCTGGTGATTTGACATCACATGTGGTATTTGATAACAATATCGCTAAGGATCCAGAACATTCAGTTTTGTCCCCAGCTCTCACAATGCTAACAAGCCATTAATCAATTCTGTGTCTTGGTTATCATTAAAGTAGCTGTAACCAACTAAAAAGTTATTTATGACTAGTAATTGTGAAACATGGAAAACAGAAATGAAATGAAAAATATTCTCCAGGGTTTTGCCTAACTTTGAAGCATGTCTCCATTTCTATCATATGTCATAAGTATTCCTTTCCAATAAAGATTCAAACAAGTAAGAGTTCATTTTCAAGGCAGTTTGTTCTTGAATATATTGTTTTATTAGGTACTGTGTCAGACACTAAGTTGTGTTATTTTGTTTGATTCATTATCTTACATCATTTATCTTACATTATCTTATGTCCTTTGTGCAAAGTCTTACCATCCAGTGTACAAATATTTTTAATTGTTTCTGCAATAGGAATAAACAGATTGTACTGAGTTGTTATCTTCTTTCAACTAGTTCCCTTTGTGAACATGTGAAATATTGAGCCAGAGCTTGATGATGCAGTCAGTGCCCTTAGAAGACAATGTTCTCCCAAATGACAGAGGGTATTTAATGGGAAGATCAAACTTCATTAGCTCCAGAATTGAAACTTGTGGTTAGTGGTTGATGCCATAATATTGGTGGCAAAGAAACATGTTGCTAGTTCTCATCTTGAAAACTGAGAACAGAGGAATATTTTTGGCATAGTGCCTAGTTTGACCTTTCAATCTTCTTTCCTGTTCTCTAATTATAGCCCATGGAGAGAATATGGCACACAAATCATTGAACTCTCTTGTTCATCATAAAATACATACATCCATTTGATCATTCAACACACATTAACTAAGTACCAAGTATGTCCAGGAACTAGAATACAAAGATGAATAAGATAAGATCATGTGAGAAAGACAGACTAGGAAACAATTGCTCTACAGAATTCAAAGTTTGATCACTGCAGTAAAAAAATAGAATGTGAATGCAGAGAAACCAGGAGGGTCAGGAAAGTCATTGCAGAAGTGGTGACAATTGAGCTGAATATGAAAGAATCAATTGAATGTTTTCCAGACACACATGTGATAAGGGAAGTTTTCTTGCTGAATCAGCAAGAAAAGTATTATAAAGACATGAATTGAGATAAGCAAATTAACTTTGGGAACAGTGAGCCATCTGTCCCCTAAAAGTGGAGCTAGGACAGACAGGAAAAGGTACCTGGAAAGGTGGATTGAGGACAAATTATTAATGTCCTTTATTAATTAATTCATAAACAAATTATTTTGGCTCACTTAACTATGTATTAGATATTATCCTAGATAATGTAGGCACAGCAATAAACATGGCAGACGAGATCCCTGCCCTGGATTCTGGCATATGGCAGTCTAAGGAGTGTGGACTTTACTCTGAAAGCAACAGAGTTAAGCAGGAAAAGTAGCACAAGCAGGTTTAGAAATGTAACTCTTTAACAATGTGGAGAATGGATGAGAACAGAGAAACTAGACATATTAAGTTGAGTCAGAAGATAACTTTAATAGAGCAGGTGAGTCCTGCTTCTGCTGTCTTCTTGGAAACATGATCTTCTCCTACATGTAGTTTCACCAAGAATTTATAGAGAATATTCATTCCAAAATATCATTATTACTTGATTAAGTGAGTTCTCACAAAAGATGTGAGTTTATTCTCTAACATGACAAATTTCTACACCAAGAACATATTTCTGTTGGATCTACATTTTGTTGCACCATTAGCTACGCTCAGTCATCCTGACTCATTTCCTGAACTTGCAGTTGTTCCAGGCTCCAAGAGAACCTCGTTTTGTCCAAGAGAGTTAAGAGAGGGCCAAAGAGCCTAAAGCCACCTATAAGGACCCAGTGAATTTTCAATTTCCAGAGGACTTCCAAAAGATTAGATGAACAAAGACTCCTTGAAGATGGAAAAAAGGAAATAGGCTAAATTGGTTTTCTTCCTCTAATCCATCCTCCCCAAGATAATTAGGACCTCCAGGATCTATGATCTTCCAAACTCTCATACTCACTTGTACACATCCCAGAGTCTCAAGAATAGCCCACAGCCTTGAAATTCATGTGAGAGGGCCCCCTAAATTCTTTTCTGTATAGAACTTCATGCATTTTACATCTATTATTTCATGGGTTCCCATTAATAAGCAATGGAATACGGCAAATCATATATCATCAGACCCATTTGAAAGATGAAAAAACTAAAACCAAGAGAGAGCAATTGACCTAAAGCTATGTGCTAGTAAGTATTAAAGTCAGAACCAGAGCTGAAGACTTTAGACTTCCAACCATGCTCTTTACCTCTATTCAGTCTCTTCAGCTACCAACATTGTCTCTCTCTTACTGTATCTAATAGCTGCATAACAATTATTTGCCCCCTTAAGATTTATAAGTAACCACTCTTATGTTAACCTAGATTTCATGAAGAAATCACTCATTTTCTAAAGCTCAAAGACATGTGCATTAACCACTCAGTGAAACTTCTTCTTTTATAGAGATCCAAGATGTCAGAGGAGTAAGTAGAAGCTACACTAACCTCTGCCAAGAACCAGTATGGAATTAAAACAAAATTGTATAGGAATCACCCAGAATAACCAAAGGAACACTAGCTGGAGAAAAGACTTATAACGAAGGACAAACAGAAGAAACCACTTCAACACATGACTGACAGGGAGTGCAGTGGAGGCATGACAGGGTTGTCTGAGCAGCTGAAGCTCTGGAGGGATATTTCAGCAGCCGGGGGATTACCCCTTAGAAGAGTGGGGTCCAAACCCCAAGCTGGGCTCTGCGGCCTACAGCACCAGAACTAGAAAGGGACCCAGATAACATCTAGCTGTGAAAAGCAGCAGGGTTTCTGTCTGCCAGGGAGAGATGGCTGAACATTCAGAGAGCCTCTTAAAGGGCCAACACAAAAAAATTTTGTTTGCAGCAACTTACCCTGCACTCTGGCAGAGAGAGGGCAGAGTGGACTAGAGACACTTGAGAAGAGTCTGGGGCTCGTGGCTCTGAGGAGATAGCTGAAGGAACAGCTACTGGGATCCCAGTGCTGAGTCATTCCCCACACTGCAGGAGCCATCTCTCTTGGGCAGAACACTCTTCTTTGAATGACATCAGCCTGAGGGGAAGCAGTAGACCCACCCACAAGAATTACTCTGCCCTGCCCTGTGGTGCTTAAACCAAACTGCTAATTACAGCTCAATTAGATTAACAACTGATTCGTTTAATCACTGATTAGTTTAACATCCAAGGTGGAAAATACAAAGAAGACAAAATGGGAAGACAAAGAAACAGAACCCAAATGAAAAAACGAAAGAATTCTCCAGAATAACTAGATGCAATGGAGGCAAGCAATTTATCAGATAGAGAGTTTAGAGTAATGATTATAAGGATACTCCACAGCATGAAAAAAAAAAAAACATAGAAAACCATAAAAAAAGGACCAGTCAGAAATAAAGAATGCAATATCTGAAAATACTGGAAGGAATAAACAGTAGGTTAGATGAAGCAGAGGATCGAATCAGTGTTTTGGAAGATAGGTAGGTAAAAACACCCATGCAGAGCATCAAAAAGAAAAAAGAATTTTAAAAAGTGAGGACAGATTAGGAAACATTTTGGACCACATGAAGCATAACAACATCCACACCATGAGAATACCAGAAGGACAGGCGAGTGAGCAGTGATGGAGAACCTACTGAAGAAATAATGACCGAAAACTTCCCTAATCTGGTGAAGGAAAAAGTGATACAAGTCCAGGAAGCTCGGCGTTCCAAACAAGTTGGACCCAAAGAGGCTTACACTGAGACACATAATAATTAAAATAACAAAACTTAAAGACAAGAAGAGGATCTTAAAAGCTACAAGAGAAAAGCAGGTAGTTACCTACATGGGAGCACCAATTAGACTGACATCTTATTACTCAAGGCTATCATTTAAAATCAAAGGAGAAATAAGGAACTTCCCAGACAAGAAAAACCTAAAGGAGTCTGTTAACACCAAACCAGTATGCAACAAAGGTTAAAGGGCTTGCTTTAAGAAGAAGAAAAAGAGAAAGAAAAAACAGAGGAAAAGAGACTAACGATAAAATGGCATAACATACATATCCAACAATGATCACTTTAAATGTAAATGACTTAAATGCTCCAACTAAAAGATACCTGATGGTAGCTGAATGGATAAGAAACAAGATTCATGTATATGCTGCCTCAAAGAGACCTGTCTCAAATTGAAAGATACACACAGACTAAAAGTAAAGGGTTAGAAAAAGATATTTTATGCAAATGGAAAAGAAAAAAGCTGGGGTAGCAATACTTATATCCCACAAAACAGACTTTAAACCAAGGCTATAGTAAGAGACAAAAAGGATACTACATAATGAAAAAGGGAACTATCCAATAAGAAGATATAGTCCTAGTAAATATTTACATGCCCAACAAAGGAGCACCTAAATACAGGGTCCAGCACAAATCATACCTCTTTTTTATTACAAAATCTTTTATTACAAAATTATAAGCATGTAACACTGTAGCATAACAATATCACACTGAAGCACACCACATTACATTTTAGAACCGTTCAAATTAAAACTATAAATTATTACCCCCATACTATTACTCTGCCAACCATACTCAAGCAGGCCTTACTTCTGCAGGACCCTGTAAAACAAATCTTGATGGACATCAGGGGAGAGATGGACAGAAATTCAGCCATATTTGGGGATTTTAACACCCCATTGACTTCAATGAATAGATCTCCCAGACAGAAAATCAACAAGGAGACAGTGGCTTTAAACAACACTCCAGATCTAATAGATTTAATTGATATCTTCAGAGCACTTCACCCCAAAGCAACAGAATATACATACTTTGCAAGTGCACATGGAACATTTTCTAAGACCACATATGAGGACATAAAACATGTCTCAATGAATTTAAGAATATTGAAATCATATCAAGCATTCTCTGATCACAATGCTATGAAACTAGAAATCAATCACAAGAACCCTGAAAAATATGCAAAGACATAGAAGATAAGTAACATGTCATTAAACATTGAATGGGTCAATGACAACATAAGGAAGAAATCAAAAGATACCTTGAAACAAATGAAAATAAGGACACAATAATCCAAAGTCTGTGGGACTTTGGGAAAGCAACCCTAACAGGGGAATTCCTAGTTACAGGCCTATCTCAAAAAACAAGAAAAAGCTCAAATAAAGAATCTAACTTCACACTTAAAGAAACTTGAAAAGGAACTACAAACAAAGCCCAATGTGAGTAGAAGGAAGGAAATAATAAAGATCAGACCAGAAATAAATGAAACAGAGTCTAAAAAAATGATACAAAAGGCCAATGAATCCAAGAGCTGGTTCTTTGAAGAGATAAACAAGATTGACAAATATTTAACTAGACTCATCAAGAAAGAGAAAGGACCCAAATAAATAAAATCAGAAATGAAAGAGGAGAAATAACAACTGACACCAAAGAAATACAAAGGACTGTAAGAAAATATTATGAGCAACTATATGCCAACAAACTGGACAGCCAGGATAAAATGGATAAATTCTGAGAAACACACGATTTTCCAAAACTAAGTCTGGAAAAATCAGAGAATCTGAATAGACAGATTACACCTATTGAAATTGAAGCAGTGATCCAAAAACTCCAAACAAACAAAAGCCCTGAACCAGGTGGCTTCACAAGTGAATTTTACCAAACATTCCAAGAAGAACTAATGACTTTCCTTCTGAAAATATTTCATAAATTTCAAGAGGAGGGAAGACTCCCAAACTCATTCTATGAGGCCAGCATTATCTTAATTCCAAAACCAAAGAAAGACACTACAAAGAAAGAAAAGTATAGGCCAGTATCCCTGATGAACATAGATGCTAAAATCCTCAACAAAATATTAGCAAACCAAATATAACAATGCATAAAAAAAACCGTACACCATGATCAACTGGGATTTATTCTGGGAATGCAGGGCTGGTACAACATTCTCAAATCAATGAATGTGATTCACCACATAAACAAATGAAGGACAGAAACCACATGATCATACAATACATGCAGAAAAAGCTTTTGATAAAATCCAGCGCCTAATTATGATCAAAACATTCAGAAAAGTGGGAATAGGGGGAACACACCTAAACATAATAAAAGCCGTATGTGATAAACCCACTGCAAGCATCATACCCAATGGGCAAAAACTACAAGCATTCCCCTTAAGATCGGGAGCAAGACCAGGCAGTCTGGTTACACCTCACTTATTCAACATAGTACTGGAAGTCTTAGCCACAGCAATCAGACAAGAAGAAGAAATAAAAGGCATTCAAATTGGAAAGGAAGAAGTAAAACTGTATTTATTTGCAGATGACATGATACTATATATACATAGAGAACCCCAAAGATTCCCCCAAGAAACTACTCAAACTGATAAGTGAATTAAGCAAAGTAGCAGGATACAAAATTAATATCCAGGAATCAGTTGCATTTTCATATGTCAATAATGAACTAACGGAAAAGGAAATTAAGAAAACAATCTCATGCACAATTGTTTCAAAAATAATAAAATACCTAGGAATAAACCTAACCAAGGATGTAAAGACCTATACATGGAAAATTATAAGACACTGAAAAAAGAAATTGAAGAAGATACATATAATTGGAAGCATATACTGTGTTCATGGATAGGAAGAATTAACATCATTAGTGTCCATACTACCCAAAGCAATCTATAGATTCAACACAATTCCTATCAAGATTTCAAATTCTCTGTATTTCACAGAACTAGAATATTTCAAAAATTTATATAGAACCACAAAATGCCTACATAGCAACAGTGATCCTGAGAAAGAACAAAGTTGGAGGAATCAAGTTATCTAATATCAAACTATACTGAAAGGCCATAGTAATCAAAACTGCCTGAGACTAGCATAAAAACAGACACATAGATCAATGGAACAGAACAGAGAGCCCAGAAATAAACCCACACTTTTATAGACAATTGCTATTTGACAGAGGAAGCAAGCACATGCAATGGGCTAAAGAGAGTTTATTCAATAAATGGTGTTGGGAAAATTGGACAGATACATGCAGAAAAATGAAACTAGACCACCTTCTTACACCACACACAAGAATGAATTCAAAATGGATTGAAGACTTAAATGTTTGACCTGAAACTATAAAACTCCTAGAAGAAAATATAGACACACACAAATAAAAGAGACAAATCATATAAAATTGCTGCAAAATCTCAAACACTGTTCACAGCAATAATTTATTGGATATATCTCCCCGGGCAAAGGAAACAAAAGAAAAAGTAAGCAAATGGGACTACATCAAACTAAAAAAGTTTTGCATGGCAAAGGAAGTCATCAACAAAATAAAAAGACAACAGAGTGGGAGAACATATTTGCTGATACATCTGATAAGGTGTCAATATCCAAAATTTATAAAATACTTACAAAACTCAACGCCAAAGAAACAAACAATCCAATTAAAAAATGGGCAAAAGACCTCAGTAGAGTCTTCTCCAAAGAGGACATACTGTTGGCCAATAGACATACGAAAAGATGCTCAATGTCACTCATCATCAGAGAAACACAACTTAAAACCACAATGAGATACCATCTCACACCTGTCAGAATGACTATCATCAATGAATCAACAAACAACAAATGCTGGCAGGGATGTGGAGAAAGTGGAACCCTGCTGCACTGTTGGTGGGAATGTACTGTGGAAAGCCGTATGGAGATACCTCAAAAAACTAAAAATGGTCTGCCTTTTGACTCAGCAATTCATCTTCTGGGAATATATCCAAAGGAACCTGAAACACTAACTCAGAAGAACATAAGCGCCCCTATGTTCATTGCAGCATTATTTATAGTCGCCAAAGATATGGAAGCAGCCCAAGTGTCCATCAGCAGATGAGTGGACAAAACAACTATGGGGCATTTACACAATGGAATACCACTCGGCCTAAAAAAGAAGAAAATTTACCCTTTGCAACATTAAGGCTAGACATGGAGAACATTATGCTATGTGAAATAAGCCAGTCAGAGAAAGACAAATACCATACGATTTCACTCATATGTGGAATCTAATGAACAAACTGAATAGCAAAGAAAATGGGGACAGACTCATAGACGGAGAGCGGATGACAGCTAGTGAGGGGCAAGTAGTGAGGGGGTGAGGTATTGAGCAAAAATGAAAAAGGACTCACGGACATGGACAGCAGTGTGGGGATTGCGGGGGAGAGGAAGGCATGAGGAGACTAAATGGTAATGGAAAAAATACAATAAAGATTAAATTTTTTTAAAGAGTAAAAAAATTTTTAAAGTTACATTTCTTTCATGTTTTCTCATCTATTCAATTTCCTTTATTTCTTCCATGTCGATTTTAGTTAGATAAAGTGCAAAAACATCTTTTAAAATATATGAGTAAGCTAGCAAGACAAAAACAAATGAAGGAGTCATAAAAGGCCAAAATTCATATGAATGTTGTAATCCTGCTAGACTGTTCCCAGGTGGCCTGGAAATTGAATTTTGATGGGACTCACACACAAAGGAAAGAACACAAAGCCTGGATTCTTTACAAAGCAGAGAATTAGAAAAAAAGAATCTTGCATAAAGGCATAATTGATTTAAGTATGGAGAAAGCTTTACAGGGAGGTACATTAGGTATACTACTAAAGCCTTGGCAACGGGAGAAGGGAGGTTGAAGTCATACGGGAAGTAAAGGGGAGAGAGAGAGAAAGGGAGAGAAAGGGAGAGAGAGAGAGAAACATCGATTTGTTGTTCCACTTACTTACGTATTCATTGGTTGCTTCTTACCTATGTCCTGACCAGGGATCAAACCCACAGCCTTGGTGTATTGGGACAGTGCTCTAACTGACTGTACTACTCGGCCAGGGCCAACTGCCCTTAGTCTTACAGACAATATAAATCGAGAATTAAAAAGAAATAATTATAAGAAACAAAGCCAGAACCTGACTCTTGGTTCCTACTGTAGAGACTCTCATCTGAAAAAGTTCCAACTGTCTGAAATCTTCACTTTAGAATCCTAACAGGAATAAGTCTCTCAGAGAGACGTTACCTGTGGCATTATGCCTTTACCATGGCTAGGGTAAAAATCTGCTTTTGCATGCTGCCACTTTTATTTGAGATTGGCAGGTGAGACATTGCAAAATTCGGAAATTTGCAATGACAGCAGTTTGGCCACCTGATCTCACTTAAAGTGTCCTTTTTTCCCCAATACAAACCTTGAATTTCTATTTCCCCACTGAACTCCTTACAGCTAGGGACTCTCTGCTGAAAAGTTTCTTCCTCATTTGTAATTAATATGTCCAGAGTCAACTTGAGATCCTGTGGTTGTGGAAGACTTGAACCATGCACAAGCCACAGGGTGCCAAGGTTAGGCACTCCACCTTCCCCTCCCTCCCAAGCCTCACTGCCCAATGAACTTTGGAGCAGCACGATTCTTCAATCAGCAGCAAATCTTTGAAGTTAGTCTCCTTAGTGCTCAATGCACACCAAGTACTCATCTGTCTCATTTAGTCTCAGCCCTGGCTGAGAAACAATGTAAAAATAGCAAACTTTGTTACATTCCTTCAAGTGTCAAAGGCCTAGGCACTGAGGCTCTTAATCCTTAGTGGGATGTTTTTCTGGCCTGCAGGACAGCTGCCTCTATGTACTAAATTGTAGCAGTCTGCATCCTGGAGCCGCCCTTATCCTTGCTAAGGCCCACCTGGCTGGCACATTTCCTTATAAGATTAACATTAGTGAGTCCTGCAACCCCTGCAAGACTCAGTGGTCTCCTCAGCCGACCAAGAGGTGTCTGCTGCAAACTACGCATATGAAGAGCCTCCTGCGGCCCAGCCTCTGTGTCTATGGAAACAGCTGTTCATCTCTGGACAAAGCTGTCATAAATTGCAGTCACCATTCTGCATGAATGGAAATACAAAGCTTCACCCTCAGGCAATAGCAGGAGTCACCTGTTAAGTCAGCTTGGCTAATATAAGCCTCTGCATACCACTGAGGTCAGACTATCCCACCCATACACTACCTAAAATATAAAGCCCAAAGTCACCTGTCCTGACCTCATCAAAAGCCATTCCTTTGTATATATATTTTCTCTGTCCCCTACTTCCATTTCTTTTGCTTTATTTCTCAATATTAGCAGACAATTAAGCACTTTTTGGAATCTTCTTGAAGGTCCACGAAATAGTGCCCTTCTCCTTCCGGTTTCCAAACACATTGAGAAATAAAGTAAAAGAACAGGATGGACGGCATGTCCAAATGTCACCATGTCTGCCGATAAAGGCTTAATTCAAGACCCAAATGGGCTTTTTTGTACTGAGTCCCACAGTGGAAGTCACAGCACAGCTAGGCCCTGACACGGAGTGTTGTCAATTGTGACATCTAATGGAGGTGAAGAGAAGGCAGTGGTACTAGCTCTACTTAGAAGTACAGTATCAGATTAGCCTCATCATATTGCACTGTTGCACAATTTGAGGAAACATCATTTTGCCCACTACCCTAGAATTTAGCAGTTCAACAGGACCCCTTGTCTAGAACAAGAAATGTCAAAGGAATCGGCCCTTATTCTCCTTGTTAGGGTGTAACCACCCCCTTCTGTTAATTACAGACGTTCCCTTTCATTTTTCCAGAAACACTGGTTAGGTCTCTACTCACTCAGCTGCCAGTCGGCTGAGCTGCTGTTGGGAAAACATGGCCCAGGTTTTGCTTTCTGCCTGCCTAGATTTCCGGAGGCAACTGAGTGGCATTCGGCCTGGGAGATCTCATTTTTTGTTGTTGCTGTGTTGTTTTGGTGGTGGCGGTGGCGGCGGCGGCGGCGGTGTGTGTGTGTGTGTGTATGTATGTAGGTATGGCAGTGGAGAGGGAAGACTTTAATGGGAAATACCCTCTTAAAAACTGTGAGATCAGAGCTACGGTAATGGAAATGGGCCTTTGGTTAGCAAATGTGAAATAAAAGTAAAGGCACTGGCTGAAAGTTTAAGGAGAAAACCAGGAAAAAATAAGACTATTGGAAGAAAGTAATAATCTGAATAGAAGCGTGGACGGGGAAAAACAAATATCTAACACTGAAAATTTGTAATGTGCTAAGAAAATGTGACCTGAACTTTTCTAAATAGAGAGAAAAGGAACTAAGAAAAAGCAGAGATTTAGAAGTACGGTATCTTATTTAAGAAAAAAAGTCTGCAAACAATAGGGAAATTAAGGCAGTGTTCCTCTTACATGAAGGCTGAATTACTTTTTTTTTAATAGTGAATAGCCTAAGGGATTTTGAACAAGTGTGTAATTTAATAGACAGGTTTTTTTTTTGATGTGCCAGCAAAATGGTAGACATTTTAAAGCTTATTGTTATTTTTATTTTCAGTGAATGAAGATTTTTCTTTCCAGGTGCAAGCCTTTATCTTAAGTCAAGTCCCCATAACTGCAGAAGGCAAACTGCCGTCCAACTCTACCGAGATAACACAAAAAGTAATTATTTAGGGGCCAACCCATCCGTATTCTTTGAAAAGTTAAGCATGGTTTTGCTATTACTCCTGCATTCTCATCGTAAAATTCCATTGATGTTTATTGTGTAATTTTAGTGTTCTGCAAAATACTTATGTGTGTGTAAATATATGTAAGTATATGAATTCCTACTGCAAATGAACTTGCTAGATATTTACTCCTTTATTCTTCATATTCCATTTTCGAGGTCAAAAATAGCACACTTCAAACTTCATTAACTTCACACTTTATTAAATGTTCTGTTGCTGCTCCAAATCCCCCATGACCCCAACCCTAATCCTTTCCATGCTCAGGAATGGCACAGATTCCAATATCAACACCAATGTTTATTTATGACTGAAAATGGATCACACCATGGAAACATGAAGGATATAAAGAGGAAAGAAGGAAAGAGAACACCCCCCCCCCAACCACCAAATAATTAAAATAAAAAACCTAATCATGTCAATGATGGGGAAAAAATAGAAAAAAACTTTTTTAGAAGTTAAAGACTGGAGGTAAAACTAAGTCCTCTGATGGGAGCGAGGGAGCAGGATCCGCCCGTCGCTCCGGAGCTGACCCTGATGCATCTTCCAGAGGCAGCTCCTCCTCTGGGGCAGGAACCAGAGCGGGTCTGAGGGAGGGGTCTTCGGGCAGGCGCGGCCAGGCCTCAGGCAGGTCAGGAGCTGCTGCGCAGGCGCACCCGGGCTCCGGAGCCATGGCTAGAGCAGCGGCTGGAGGAGGCATGACCCCTGGAGGCGGACAACCTCCGGGTCCGGAGGTGCCGGGAGCGGCCTCCTGCTGTCCTCCTGCATCGGGCTCCTCGGCCTATGAGACAGGTGTTACAGCAGGACCCGGCTCTGCCTCCTGGGCTCGTGCTGGTGATGCAAGAGGGGAAAAGGTCACCCACGTGCCCGCATTTCCACGGGCCCCCCACAGACACGATGCAGCCAGCGCCTTCCAGAGCAGCCGCAGCCCAGGACCCAACCGGGATGACCTCCCCCGCAGCAGCTCAGCAGATGGGGGATCTGAGGCCAGGCTTGGCTTCTGGTCAACCTCTGTGGGTGCTCCCTGTGTGTCTGGCTCCGGCCCACCCCCATAAGCTCACAGGCACCTCCACCCCCTATCCCACCCCTACCTTCTTGCCTTTTCGCCCTTGGGCTCTGCCTCCTTGAGCTCCAGCTCACCTGGCTGAGTTCACTTAACACGGGCAGCGTGCTCCAGGTTGGAGTGGGAAATCATGAGCTGCCTGGAGATCCTGGCTGTCTTTGGAGAAGAAGTCCTTCTCCGCTCCCCACGGGCCCTGGTTTCCCAGACCCCACAGTTACTCCTGGCCTGCCCTGGCCCTTGCTGGCGTGGCACACCTGCCCCTCACCTGTGGAGACGGGGCCGGGGTCTTCATCAACCAGCTGCTGCACCTCCAGGACCTCGGGAGTCGGGCAGGCAACAAGAAGACATCCGCTGGTACAAATGTCTCCAGCCCAGTGAGCTGGGCAGGGACCGTTTTAGAATGTTACGGCTCCGGGTAGGAAGGTAACTGATCCTCAGGAAGTGAAGTCATCACTCTTGTCTGAGGAGATGCTCAGGCTAAGGGACCCAGGCAGTGACCTCACTCCCGAACAACAGAGCCCAACAGAACATGGAACCCTGGTAACTAGGCAGCCGCATACACCAGCTGCCCCGCCCTGCTCACTTGGTTATGGGACTTTGGACAGAGAAGATGTTCTCCTGCTGCTGTTCAAAGTCTGAAGGCCAAGGCCTCTCAGAAGAAACAGAAAACAGTTTACCAAAGGGACATTGTTGGCAAAGGGTTCGCCCAAGAGCCCTGTGTCCCTCATCCGACAATACCATTCAGGTAACAGAGGGAGGCCCGGGGTGGTTTTCTTCAGGCCAGGCCACCACTTAGATCACACCTGAGCAGCACTACATCGCCAACTCATGTGTGAGTGCACGCGCGCGAGATAAAGGACGCTCACAGGGGTAGGCCAGTTCCAAGCAGGAGCTGATGAGACCACTCGTGGGCCAATCGGGCTCACACTCCAGCTCAAGACTGGCTGGGTGGATGGGGAGAATGGATGGGGTCGTCAGAATACTTTTCACCCGCGCCCTGGAGGTGAATCTAATGTTCCTGGCTCAGGTCTGTGCAAACACAGGCCTGGGCCTGATCCTGAATGGGAGGTTCAATAGGCAGAACCAGCAGCAACTAGTGACAAGTAGGGCCCAAGGAATCCCCACTCATAGTAAGCATTGCCATTGTACAATACACAGAATAGGACAAATGACCGGCCAGAGCAAACACATCGGCGAGCCAGAAAATGGTGGAGGTTTTGGCGTAAACAGAGGACCCCCGAGGCATTGGAACAACGGGAAGAAACCACTGGTATAGTCAGGCCAGAGGAGGGTGAGACCCAGGGCTCTGGGACAAAAGATAAGTGCCCACGGGAGGACACGTTGAGAAGGCTGAGGGCATGGTGGCCATTCTGGATATGAGACTAGGAGAAAACAGGAGGGAGGGCTAAAAATCAGGACTGGGGCGTACACTGGCCTGAGACACGAAATCCGTTGAGCTTGCTGAGGGGAGGGCTGCCCAGGGCAAACGGCGGCGGGAGCCCCTGGGCGGCCCGGCCTGTGCTCAGCGTTTGCGGGGCCGCTGCCATGGTGGGCCGGTGAGTGAGATGCCCTTGTCTCCCCACTGCAGACCCGGGCCAACCAACCAAGACCGATGGCCCAACGGCCTATCACAAACAAGGCCAACAGAGACAGGGGGCCGTGGGGACACAAACCTTCCCAGAGAAGACTGAGGGAGGAAGTGCCGAGCGAGCCGGGCAACCTGGGCCATCGCGGGCACAGGGAGAGCCCGCGCCGCGCAGGGCTCCGCCAAAGCCCCCACGCCGAGCCCGTAGGCTTCCTATGACTTTGGAGCCGCCCGGCATCACGGACCAGGCCAGGCCGCAGGAGGGAGGAGCCCAGGCCTCGGAGCCAGAACGTGAGTGTCCGCGGCATATGGTGGTGCGTTGGACAGGGCCTGGGCGGCCACACCGGCCATTAGTAGGGGCGTGAAGACTCAGCGAGGGGGGAGCAGGCGGGCAGGGGACACGACAAGCCTCACAAGAAGTCCGTGGGGCCCACGGCGGGGACGGCAGCCAGGGGCGGACCTAGGACGATCCCTGGGAGGCTCTGCCTGAGCCGAGCATTCCAGGGGACACAGCGACGGTCGGCCTGAAGGTGAGAAATCCTCGTCTTTGCACTACAGCACCAGGCCCGCCTGATGCCGACCCCACATCCGCGGCCTCTCCAGCCGAAGACCCAAATGGGAAAGCGGCCCCGGTGACCAAAGTCTCCCCGGAGGGCTTGTCCGCAAGCGATGACCCGCTGCCCGGAACACCAGAGCACACCAGCGCCCATGTAACAGCTGAGCCTGGGGTAGCTCGGAGGCCTCCCGCGACCGTCGCGCCGTCAGACGACGCCGCGGCCGAGGCCAGGCCGCAAGAGGGAGACGCCGAGGCCTCGCGGCCGCCACGTGAGTGCCCGCGGCAGGAGGTGGTAGGGTTGCACAGGGCCTCGGGGGCCACACCGGCCGTTCGTAGGGGTGTCGAGATCAGCCAGGGCGGAGCAGGCGGGCAGGGGCCGGGACAGGCCTGCAACGTGGAAGTCCGCGGGGCCCGCTGCGCGGAGGGCCGCCCGGGGCCCACCGCAGGGCGAGTCCCTGGGAGGCTCCGCGTGAGCCGTGCGTCCGCGGGGCCAGGGCCAAGGTCGGCCTGCGGGTGAGTGCTCCTCTTCTCTGCACTGCAGCACCAGGCCCGCCTGATGCCGGCCCCACCTCAGCGGCGACTCTCGCCGAAGGCCCTGACCGGAAGGCGGCCCCGGGGGCCCAGGTCTCCCCAGACGGCTTGTCCGCCGGCGATGCGCCTCTGCCCTGGCCACCGGGACACACCACCGCCCAGGGCGCGGCTGCGCCTGGGCCAGCTCGGCGGCGGCGGCGCCCTCGCCGAACCCGGAGGCCTCCCGCGACCCTCACGCCGCCAGACGACGCGGCGGCCGAGGCCAGGCCGCCAGAGGGAGACGCCGAGGCCTCGCGGCCGCCACGTGAGTGCCCGCGGCAGGAGGTGGTTGGGTTGCACAGGGCCTCGGGAGGCCACACCGGCCGTTCGTAGGGGCGTCGAGATCAGCCAGGGCGGAGCACGCGGGCAGG
This sequence comes from Pteronotus mesoamericanus, assembly GCF_021234165.1. Taxonomy (NCBI): domain Eukaryota; kingdom Metazoa; phylum Chordata; class Mammalia; order Chiroptera; family Mormoopidae; genus Pteronotus; species Pteronotus mesoamericanus. The sequence continues at coordinate 23,352,333 of NW_026555310.1, forward strand.
GGCCGGGACAGGCCTGCAACGTGGAAGTCCGCGGGGCCCGCTGCGCGGAGGGCCGCCCGGGGCCCACCGCAGGGCGAGTCCCTGGGAGGCTCCGCGTGAGCCGTGTTTTTGCCGGGCCACCGCCGTCGGTCTGCGTCAGAGTGAGATCTCCTCTCTGCACTGCAGCGCCAGGCCCACTTGAATGCGGCTCCACCTCAGCGGCCTCTCCAGTGGAAAGCCCTGATGCGAAGGAGGCCCTGGGACCCTGGCCTCCCCGGAGGGCTTGTCCGCCGGCGATCGACCGCTGACTTGGCCACTGGGGCACACCACTGCACAGGGAGCGGCTGCATCTAGGGCAGCTCCTTGGCGGTGGTGCCCCCTCCTAATCCAGAGGTCTCCTGCGTCCGTGGCTCCGCCTGACGTCGCAGTGGCCGAGGCCAGGCCACAGGAGGGAGGCGCCCAGGGTTCGGGGCACCACATGAGTGCCCGGCGCAGATTGGTTTGGGCCGACGGACGCCTGAGTGGCCTCCGCGGCTCTGAGTTTGGGTGACCGCACTCAGCGTGGCTGTGGACTTGTCCATGGAACAGCTTGCGTGCCCAGAGGGATGTCCGGACTTTTGCTCAGTCCTTGTTTAGAGGAGGAACCGAGTACATGCATAGGGCTCATGATAATTCAATCAATAACGTAGGTTGGTGTACCGATACGGTCAGAAATATAATGAAGTCCACGTCCTTACGGTACATAGGAGACTAAATTCAAAATGCATGACAGACTTTAATGTGAGACCTGTTACCGTGGGAATCCTCGGAGTCCCTCTGGGCAGTATCGTCTCAGGGCTGGCGCTTGGCGATGTTGCTATAACTCCAGGCAAGGAAATCAGTGACATAATACAAATTTTAACCCTATTTGGAGGTATAATTACATCTTCAAGTTTTTGATGAGATGTTTTTATTTTCCTCTCTTTCTTAGAAAACACTTTGTGAAATATTGCTCTTAACTTTAGGCACACAATTATAACCGTGTGTGAACATATAGTTGATTCTAAAGGTGTCTTTAAATCAAAGGTGTCTTTGTTTTATCTTCAATATTTTCATCAAATGTTATCATTTTCATCGTGCAGACTTTTCACTTCCTTGGGTCAACATCTTACCAAACATTTTATTGATTTTATAGCTATTGTAAATTTGATTGGCTTTTTTAAACTACACTTTCAGAAACTAGAACAGAATAAGTAACCTAAAGTTAGCATAACAGAAGGATAAAGAGCAGAGCAAAAATAGATGAAATAGAGAAGAGAGGAACCATGGCAAAGATTGGTGAAATTTAGAGCTGGCTTTGTAAAAGATAATCAAAATTGACAAGCTCTTAGCTAGCCTAAGGAATGAGACAGACTCAAATGTATAAAATCAGAAATGAAGTAGAACACATGACCACTGATACCGCACAAATACAAATAAGTATACAATACTGGTATAAACAGTTACACACCAACAATTTGTACAACCTAGAAGATATATATAAATTTCTACAACCACACAACCTACCAAGGCCAGATCATAAAGGAACTGTAAATCTGAACAGACCAATAACAAGCGAGGAAGTAGAATGAGTAGGCAAAGCCTCCCACCAAAGAAAAGCCCAGCACCAGGTAGATTCACTGGTGAGTTCTATCACACATTTGAAGAAGGTTTATAGCAGTCCTTCTCAAACTCTTCCAAAAAATTGAGGCACGAGCGCTCCCAAGCTTATTTTGTGAGGTCAGCATTACCTTGATACCAAAGCCAGGTAAGGAGGACACTACTAGAAAACAAAACTACCAGCCAAAATGCCTGATGAGTTTACAGCCAAAAATTCTCTACCAAATATAGCAACCAAACTCAGCAGGACATTAAAAGGATCATACGCCATGATGAAGAAGGATCTATGTCCGGGATGCAAGGGTATTTCAGCATGCACAAACCAATGACTGAGGTACACCACATTATTGAATGAAAGATGAAAATCACATGCTCGTCCCCACAGATGCAGAAAAGTGCTTGACAAAATTCAATATCCTTTCATAAGACTCTCAACAAAATGCATGTAGAAGGAATGTACCTCAACATAACAACGACCAGATATGACAAGCTCACAGCTAACAACATACTCAACAGGAAAGGCTAAAAGCTTTTCCTCTAATATCAGGGACAAGAAAAGGGTGCCCACTCTCACCACTTCTCTTCAGGGTAGTACTGGAAGTCCCAGCTGGAACAATTAGGCCGTGAAAAGAAGTAAAAGGCATCCAACTCAGAAAGGGAGAAGTAAAATTGTTTCTGTTTGCAGATGAAGTGGTCCTATATATAGTAAATCTTAAAGACTGTATCAAAGAACTGTTAGACCTAAAACAACTTGGTAAGGTTGCAAGATACAAAATCAACATGCAGAAATCAGGCATGTTCCTGTACACTAACAGCAGACTATCTGAAAAATAAAGAAAGATGAATGTTTATTTCAACTTTGCCATTGCGTCTAAGATACTAACGTGGTCAGGCCGATCAAGTTAAAAAGTTTAATAAGCAATTAAATATACAAGATAGAAACTGAAAGGAAGGAATGGCTGTAAATCAGGAGTTTATAAAAAATATGCATAAAATTTATATTTGTATTTGTAGGAGTACTTGACATATATACATATGCATGTACACATAGTCTGTCTGGACAAAGTCCAACCATTTTTAATATGGTGAGTACGGTGTGTGTGAGATCTATGTAACCTGGCAGTCAAGGAGAATGGAGTGGAATTCTAATGTGTAAACAAGGAAGGCTTCACTGTACTAGCTGGTAGAGGCAGGAGACGCCATTGAGTGAGCATGTGTACACTGTGGCTGTCACATTCAAAATGACTGAGCAATTGGAGCAACAAGTCTGCATCAAATGTTGTGTTCAGCTCGAACGTTCTTATGCAGAAATTATTCAGATGATTCAGAAGGCCACAGCTCTGTGTAACTGGCGATTGGCAGCTTTATCATGACAACACGCCGCTAATGTAACATGTCTCGTGCAGAGGTGTTTGGCAAAACATCAAACCGCTCAGGTGACTCAGACCCCTATACCCCAGATTTAGTGTCTTGTGACTTCTGGCTTTTGCTAACACTAAAATTACCATTGAAAGGGAAGAGATTTCACACTGTTGATGAGATTCAGGAGAATAAGACGGGGCAGCTGATGGTGAGTGGGAGAACTGTGACAGGTCCCCAAGGGCCTGGCTTGAAGGGGACGGAGGCATCGTTGTCCTAGGGGCAGTGTTTCTTGTATCTTTTATCTTCCTCCATGAATGTCTCTCTCTTTCATAGTGCATGGCTGGATACCTTCTGGACAGACCTCTGAGCTCTAACTTCCCATCTCCTCACTGTAGTGGTAGGCAAGCATCATATGTTGATTAATGAAGTAGAAAAGGAATGGGGGAGGGCAGAACAAACCCTATTTTATACCCATGGAGATTATTGGGCTGTACACACTTATAGAAAATTATTAAAATGTCAGGTGTCTGAGTGTGAAAACTACTCTGTCTACAGAACCAAAGGGTAATATAATATAACATAAAAAAGAACTGCAGTTTGTTTTACGGTGAGGTTGGCATATCCCCCCGGGGATGGTATGGAGCAGTTGCATTCAACAATGGCCTCCCTCAGCCTGCCTCCTCCATGTGTAGAAGCGGAGCGGAGAAACCCAGTGCGCACTTTAAGAAGCAAGCTGGTGTAAAGGTTTGCTTCCCTTTTTCACATTGTTTTTTTGCATATGAAGTAAAACTGTTTATGTAGAAAAATGTGGACTATATCTACAGTAAGAAAAAATTAAAATCACCCAGAATTTGAACTTTTAGAGGTAGAAATTCTAAACATTTTGATGTTAAAAATCTTCCAGTGTGAAAACAGCTTCCGGTGTTCTCTTTTTCAATGTAAAAACGAATGTGTGCGCAAGTCCGGCAGCATCATGCATACTATTGTGTAACTTTTAATCTCAGTAAGGTCAGAGATTCTTTTATAAAAAGATGTTTAATGGCTCCAAAGTTGATTAAATCAGCAATATTAGTTGCTAAAAATCTACTAAGCATTGCTGTGTACGAAAGCTAGATATACTTTAAATGTTCGTTTAATCCTCACAACAACTTATCAAGGCTATTTTAACACGAGGAAGCTGAGGCTTAGAGAACTTAAATAACCTTGTCATTGTCACGCGGGCAGTATGCGACATGAACCCAGCTTTGTATCACTCCACATACTAAGAATTTTGTCACTATGAACAACTGGCTCATCTATGGAAATAACACAGTTAACTTAACAAATTTTGCATTCTTTAATATTTAGGTGATTTTTGGTGATAGTTAATTTGATGATGTGAAAAAACATACTATGATGACCCTATTTTTAGGGAAATTTATATACACAGGGAGATTATTTCTTTAAGTTAAATTGCTAGAAGCAGAATGGCCCAGTCAAAAGAACTGCGCAATTCTAAAAGACCGTTTTTAATGCTTACTGCCGAATTGCCCTCTAGAAATAGTGAAGTAATTTACAGTCCCTACTTTCCTGAAATCTCTTCAGCACTAGACACTGCATTTTTCGGCGTAAAGTTTTCATGCTGCGCCCAGGAAAGGAATAATTCTGTAAGTTTGAAAGAGTAGAGAAGACTCTTTTTTGAAAATCGGGCAGACAAGATCTTGATTTCGTCTACGTGGTATTGCACTGAGAAATTAAATCAATTAAATCGTTTGGGGAGGATTGGAACCCTAAAATCAGAATAGACTTTGAAAATTTATGTTAGTGAGAGTTTTCCCCTCTGATTTATTTAAGAACGTAAAGCAACTGCAAACTGGGAGAGGGATTTACCTTGCTTGGCCCGAGGGGAATTCCAATGGCACTGCATCTTCCGTGTGATATGTAACGTCATGTACACGCACGCACACTTGACAGAAAAGGAGTGATGTTTCAATGTCATTTTTAGTTCTGTGAATATCGTATTACTGTTTGATCTTAACAAATCTTTTCCTCTTTTCTTTCCTAACGTCTTTAGGTAGCCGAGGTCACAGGACTGAAGAACTGAGGTCGGATGAAAATCAGAGAGAGCTAAGGGATGGTGCACTCTGATCAGAAGATGGCTGGGAGTCTCATGATTTGGATTTTATCCCCCAGTTCCTTACTTCTTGGGGCAAGATTCTTCACTTCTTTGCGCTGTATCGTTTACTTCTAAAATAGGTTTTGACCAAATTAGCGGTTTTCATATAGCTACAGGCATTCTAAGAATATGTCGCTGCAATTTCACTTTCAAAAGGCATTTTGACTATTAAAACATTCAACCGGTAAACCAAAGGTGTTAAGCCCCCAATTTTAGTATGTTTGAGACCACCCAAACACTGTTACATCAGCCTCTTTTTGTGTTTGTTATCCCTGGAATAAAGCTTCTTGCACTTATATTTGATTGCCTGATGAATGTGTCACTAAGAAGAAAACAGTTCTGGGAAATACTGCCAATGTAAGCCCAGTTCCTCTCACAGAAAACCACCAGTGAATACAGAGGCTGCCATCACAGAAGTGACACATCACAGGCATACTCACCTGGCTGGCCAGCTTCTGGTCACCATCAGTGACTGCTTTCTGCCTCTGTTCTAGGGAATGCATATGGCAGTGCATTTTAATGCTAGTTTGTTTGTGTTTTTTAGATGCTTGTTCCTGGTCTTTGTGTTATGCGTTTCAGAAGCTTCGTGCTTAACTTTTATGTTCATATACATATAGATGCATTTTAGGTGGAGTAGAATTACCCCTGCAGCTAGAAATTAATTACTGGTTAGAAGAAGAACATTAAAAGCAAATGTGAAGATGGAAATGATAATATCGATCAGGCTCACGTTTTTGGATAGATGTGCTATATTGATTATACCCAGAATAAACCAAATCATATTATAAACTACTAAATGCATCTTCAAATTTTATCAACCAAACTGACAACACTATGCAAGTGAAAACAATATGCAAAAATTCTCTTTAAAGTCACTAAAACACAAGTTTCTATTTGTTTGGCAATTCAGGGTTTCAGCGAATTACAGCTACAGATTAAAGTCTCAGCAAAGAAATGAAAACTTAAAACCTTAAAAGCGCTATTTTTAACCATTATCATTGGGATTTGGTTTTGTGGTAATAAAAGTTACAACACCATTTTAAAATGAAATGTTGTGACTGTAAAAATAAGAATTCCAGATTCTTTCATCAGTATTGTGAGTTCCTCCTACCCAGAGATGGAGTATATTTTCCCACTTCTTGAGTCTGTGCTTGCTTCCCAACTTGCTCTGACTACAAGAATGTTGCTGGAGTCATAGTGTTCAGAGGCAAGGCTTGGAGGTCTTGCCTCTCTTGAAATGCTCGGGCTACCACGAAAAGAAGCCTAGTAACCGAACGGTGAGGAATCATGCAGAACGAGTGGCTTCGCTGACAGTCAGCACCAAGGCCCGAGACAGATGCGTGAGATCAATTTAGACCTCCCGGCCCCAGGCAGGTCATCACCTGATCTATGCACCTACGAGAGTGAACTCAGGCAAGATTAGCCGAGTTGTGAAAAACAGTAAGTTATTTTTTAAACCACTGATATAGCAACAAGTATGGGAGCATATCATACATAACATTTTCTGATAACATGTTCCAGAGAGTATTTGAGAATGTATATTAAACTTGTATGAGTTAAGAAGCTGAGGGAGGGAAGGAGGGAGGGGGCAAGGGAAAGAGGTGGGGGGGAGGCAGAGACAAATGTATTTAAAAAGTAAATAAATTTTAAAAAAAAAAAGACCTCAAGTGAAAAAAAAAAATAAAGCTGAAGTTCACATGCATTCTTGACAATTCAACTGATGATACTGAAAGTACCCTGGATCTCTCAGTTTTGCCTAATTTATGGTGTGCTCTGGCACACAGAGGTAGAGAAGATCTAATACTCTGTCATGCACATCATTCAAAGGAGCCAGAAAGAAACGATGAGTTAAAAATCTGTTTTCAAACACTACTGATATAGAAATGGCTATGTTGACTGTGTAAGAACAGCAGTGGGGTAGAAAACCCATCAAGGAATTTGTGGCTCAGAAAAGCTGTTGCCAAAGTGTACGTAATTAGTCGTCCTATGCTGTATAAGATGATTGCTACCTATTAAGATGTCTCCGTCGCTAGATGGGGCGCGTGCAAGAGACAACTGATGATGTTTCTCTCACATTGATGTTTGTCTCCCCCTCCCTTCCCCCTCTCTAAAAATAAAATCTTTAAACAAAAAATGAGTTCAAATTTTCTTGAAGATATTACAACTGCCCTTAGCCTTTTAAAAATATTGATTTTAGACAGAGAGGAAGGGGGGAGGGAGAGAGCAAGAAAAGGAGAGAGAGAGAGAAACATCGATTTGTTGTTCCACTTACTTACGCATCCATTGGTTGCTTCTTACCTATGTCCTGACCAGGGATCCAACCCACAGCCTTGGTGTATTGGCACAACGCTCGAACCGACTGTACTACTCGGCCAGGGCCAACTGCCCTTAGTCTTACAGACAATATAAATCAAGGATTAAAAAGAAATAATTATAAGAAACAAAGGCAGAACCTGACTCTTGGTTCCGACTGCAGGGACTCTCATCTGAAAAAGTTCCAACTGTCTGAAATCTTCACTTTAGAATCCTAACAGGAATAAGTCTCTCAGAGAGACGTTACCTGTGGCATTATGCCTTTACCATGGCTAGGGTAAAAATCTGCTTTTGCATGCTGCCACTTTTATTTGAGATTAGCAGGTGAGACATTGCAAAATGTGGAAATTTGCAATTATGGCAGTTTGGCCACCTGGTCTCATTTAAAATGTCCTTTTCCCCCTCCATGAACCTTTGAATTTCTATTTCCCCCACTGAACTCCTTAGAGCTAGGGACTCTCTGCTGAGAAGTGTCTCCCTCATTTGTAACTACCTTGTCCAGAGTCAACTTGAGATCCTGTGGTTGGGGAAGACTTAAATCCATGCGCAAGCCACAAGGAGTCAAGATTAGGCACCCCACATTTTCCTCCCTCCCAAGACTCAATGCTGAATGAACTTTGGAGCAGCATGTTTCTTCAATCAGCAGCAAATCTTTGACGGTAGAGTCTCCTTACTGCTCAGTGCATGCAAAGTACTCATCTATCTCATTTAGTCTCAGCCCTGGCTGAGAAACAATGTAAAAATAGCAAAATTTGTTACAGTCCTTCAAGTCTCACAGGCCTAGGCACTGAGGCTCTTAATCCTTAGTGGGATGTTTTTCTGGCCTGCAGAAGGAAAGGGAGCTGCATCTGTGTAATAAATTGTAGCAGTCTGCGTCCTGGAAGTCTGCCCTTCCCCTTGCTAAATCCCACCTGGCTGGCACATTTCCTTATAAGATTAACATTAGTGAGTCCTGCAAGCTCTGCGAGACTCGGGGGTCTCCTCAGTGGACCAAGAGGTGCCTGCTGAAAGCTACCCATATGTAGAGCCTCCTGCGGCCCAGCCTCTGTGTCTATGGAAACAGCTGTTCATCTCTGGACAAAACCATCATAAATTGCAGTCACCATTCTGCATGAATGGAAATACAAAGCTTCCACTCACAGGCAATAGCAGGAGTCAACTGTTAAGTCAGCTTGGCTAATATAAGCCTCTGCATACCACTGAGGTCAGACTATCCCACCCATACACTACCTAAAATATAAAGCCCAAAGTCACCTGTCCTGACCTCATCAAAAGCCATTCCTTTGTATATATATTTTCTCTGTCCCCTACTTCCATTTCTTTTGCTTTATTTCTCAATGTTAGCAGGCAATTAAGCACTTTTTGGAAGGTCTTCTTGAAGGTCCACCAACTAGTGCCCTTCTCCTTCTGGTTTCCAAACACATTGAGAAATAAAGTAAAAGAACAGGATGGACGGCATGTCCAAATGTCATCATGTCTACCGATAAAGGCTTAATTCAAGACCCAAATGGGCTTTTTTGTACTGAGTCCCACAGTGGAAGTCACAGCACAGCTAGGCCCTGACACGGAGTGTTGTCAATTGTGACATCTAATGGAGGTGAAGAGAAGGCAGTGGTACTAGCTCTACTTAGAAGTACAGTATCAGATTAGCCTCATCATATTGCACTGTTGCACAATTTGAGGAAACATCATTTTGCCCACTACCCTAGAATTTAGCAGTTCAACAGGACCCCTTGTCTAGAACAAGAAATGTCAAAGGAATCGGCCCTTATTCTCCTTGTTAGGGTGTAACCACCCCCTTCTGTTAATTACAGACGTTCCCTTTCATTTTTCCAGAAACACTGGTTAGGTCTCTACTCACTCAGCTGCCAGTCGGCTGAGCTGCTGTTGGGAAAACATGGGCCAGGTTTTGCTTTCTGCCTGCCTAGATTTCCGGAGGCAACTGAGTGGCATTCGGCCTGGGAGATCTCATTTTTTGTTGTTGCTGTGTTGTTTTGGTGGTGGCGGTGGCGGCGGCGGCGGCGGCGATGTGTGTGTGCGTGTGTATGTATGTAGGTATGGCAGTGGAGAGGGAAGACTTTAATGGGAAATACCCTCTTAAAAACTGTGAGATCAGAGCTACGGTAATGGAAATGGGCCTTTGGTTAGCAAATGTGAAATAAAAGTAAAGGCACTGGCTGAAAGTTTAAGGAGAAAACCAGGAAAAAATAAGACTATTGGAAGAAAGTAATAATCTGAATAGAAGCGTGGACGGGGGAAAAACAAATATCTAACACTGAAAATTTGTAATGTGCTAAGAAAATGTGACCTGAACTTTTCTAAATAGAGAGAAAAGGAACTAAGAAAAAGCAGAGATTTAGAAGTACGGTATCTTATTTAAGAAAAAAAGTCTGCAAACAATAGGGAAATTAAGGCAGTGTTCCTCTTACATGAAGGCTGAATTACTTTTTTTTTAATAGTGAATAGCCTAAGGGATTTTGAACAAGTGTGTAATTTAATAGACAGGTTTTTTTTTGATATGCCAGCAAAATGGTAGACATTTTAAAGCTTATTGTTATTTTTATTTTCAGTGAATGAAGATTTTTCTTTCCAGGTGCAAGCCTTTATCTTAAGTCAAGTCCCCATAACTGCAGAGGGCAAACTGCCGTCCAACTCTACCAAGATAACACAAAAAGTAATTATTTAGGGGCCAACCCATCCGTATTCTTTGAAAAGTTAAGCATGGTTTTGCTATTACTCCTGCATTCTCATCGTAAAATTCCATTGATGTTTATTGTGTAATTTTAGTGTTCTGCAAAATACTTATTGTTACGTTCCCCGCTCTTCGAATTACTCCAGGACACAGGACTTTTCGCAAGCGCTTTATTAGTTGGCCAAATGAACCTGCACAGGGGCAGACCCTCCACCTACGAAAGGCGCGCCGCTGCTAAGGCACTAGGGTTTTTATACACAAGCGGAGCAAGCAAGCAGGATACAAGGGCGAGAAGTGGCAGTTAGCGATAGGCTACTTTAGGCAGCTTCTTTTCTGCTGATTGGGTTCAAGGCTGTTACTGGGCCCCCCTACTCTGTCTTTCTCTGGTCAGGATGTTTATCTGAGGCAAGGCTCAACCGTTGCCCTATGCCTCCTCCTCATTCTTGTCGACTCTGGCCCAGCTGCATGGGGGCTGCACCCTGATATGTTTTTCTTGGTGTTAGTTCCTCCCTTATCCTCAGCTTTGACCCTGCTCTCACGGCTCCCTCATTCCCCCCTTTTCTTGTTCATACCTTGTCAAACCCTTGACTCAGTGTCTTCTGCGGCCAGCAGAGTATAGGGTTGGGATAATACCATTAGCTTAACAACCTCAATTCGGTTTCGCACAAATGCCACTAGCTTGTTCAGGATTAGAGGACCAAACAACAGGATCAGCAGGAGGATTAGAATCGGTCCTGCTAACGCTGAAACCAAGGTAGTCAACCAAGGTGAGGCTTTAAACATGGAGGCATACCAGGAGGAGTCACTCTCTTCACTATCTCTTTCTTTTAACCTACGGGTGAAGATTTTTATATTTTCCCTTATTACTCCAGAGTGGTTTGCATAAAAACAACATTCTTCTCCTAATGCGGCACATAGTCCCCCTTGCTTCAAAAACAGAAGGTCCAACCCTCGCCTATTTTGGAGGGCCACCTCTGCCAGTGAGTCTACTTGCTTCTCTAGATAAATCACCTGCTTCTGTAGCAGGGACACATCCTTGGAGAAGGTCTGCGATAGCTGCCTCAGGCTCAATTCTCCCTGCACAAGGGCACCTGCCCCTAGGGCAGCAGAGCCTACTATCCCAATTGTGGCTACGACGGGAACGAGCAGAGGGACCTTCTTAATTCGAGGGGAAGGTTGTAGCAAGAAGTTGGAATCTCCCCCGTATAGGTAGACTTGAGGGATGATGTATGCACTGACACAAATATCAGGGTTTATGGGGGCTATGCACTTCATGACTCCCCTTGTGCAGGCAAACCATAGTCCCTCCTGAGCTTTCAAAACTTCCGGTTCCTCGTCTTGTATGGGGGTCTGTTCCTGCATATACACATAACTGGTACAATAATTTTCATATAATGAGGAGGAGAAATTGGCCAAGAGATAGCATGTCCCTTTTCCATGAAAATCTGCTAATTTTAAAGTGGTCTCCTGGTGACACTCTGGCATAGGATACGGATAATTATCCTTGGTCACTTTGATGGGCTCTGAGGAATTCTCTGTGGTATTTGCCCCTACCCCAATATAAAAGGGTGGACGGGGACTGAGACATAGCCAGCACGATTCTGTCAGACCGGGCTGGGTCTTGTTTAAATAGGGGAAAAACCTATCGAGGAGGTCTAAGGCATTTGCCTCCTGCTCGGGCGGCTTTCTCTGTTCCATAGGCCAGGGTCTGTCTGGTTTTGACTGGTTCCATCCCTCACTAGGCCCCAGGAGACTATTGTAGTCAGTCCTATTTCCTGTGCTATTCCCAGAATCTCTCACGATGGAACTTTCTTCGGGGGATGCCGTGCCTGTAGGAACAGGCCGGGCGGGCAGGGGTAGCCCTCCCCCTATGCCTCTTAGCAAGGGTCGATTCACTAAGGGTATTCTGCGAATAGTAAAAAAGGTTCCCGGGTCTGTCCCTGATACGTAGAGCCGGATACCCCAGGTTCGGCCCTTCGTCCATTCAGGGTCCTGGGGTTTCAGGACCGTGACTACAACTGGGTTGCAATTGTCTAGGGCACAGGCGTTATTCCACCCAGAGCTGGGCTTCATAGTTTTGTTGCGGATCAAGGCTATATGGGGGTCTTTGCCCCCGCCTGGATTCCAACCCCCGTCCGTGAGGGTCTCGCAACCCCAAGCTTTACAATAGAAGTCTGTATAGGATCCGCAGGTCCGCCTCCTCCCCGGGGGTGGCTCAGGGCAAGCATAGTAAGGGGTGTACCATAAAGCCCTATTCTTGGTGTTGGGGTCACAATCAGTTAGGCCTATTGTATAGGCAGAGGGGAGACTGTCCTGGAGGGGGCCCTCCACGGAATCAGTATGTCTTCATGCTGCTGGGGAGTCACAAAATTTGTCATCAAAGAATTTAGAGAAATCTACCCTAAAGGAAACAATCCTCCCCCCCCAAGTTTGATTCTTTGCAATAACAGTTCCATCTTTTGTTCGTATTAACACCCACTCGCGGGGTTCATACCCGTTTACCTCCTTCGATAGTCCAGTCAGTATTAAGAGCGGGAAAAAGAGAGTCTTAAGGGTTTTTCTGGGTCTTGCCGGACCCTCCATGGTTTCTTTTCCCCAGGATCCTGCGCGAGTTTCACGTGGGATATGTGTATCCAGTAGGGTTTTTCGGCTACTCGAATAGCCGATGGGGTGCTCAGCAGTACCTGGAATGGCCCAATCCACCGGGGTTCAAGGTTTCCTCGCCGGTGGTTCAGGATCCATACCCATTGTCCAGGGTTTAATGTCCTCAGTTCGTTCGCGCTATCTGCCTCAGTCGTGGCCTGTTTCTCCTCCCGCAGGCGGCGAACCTCCTCTCTGATGACTTGCAGTGCCTATAATGACTTGAGGAAATAATGGTTAGAGGCCTCTATCTCCTCTCTTGTCAGTCTGGGCACCAGGGGCACTGGCTGCCCATATATGATTTCATAGGGGGTCCAACCCCCTACATAAGGGGTATATCTGACCCTAAACAGGGCGAAGGGGAGCAACTCTACCCAGTTCTCGCCGACTTCCTCCTTCAATTTCATTAATGTTTCCTTTAAAGTTCGATTCATCCTCTCTACCTGTCCAGAACTTTGTGGTCGGTATACACAGTGCAATTTCCAAGTGATGCCTAATCTTCCCGCCAAATTTTGGGATATCTGTGATACAAAGGCGGGCCCATTGTCCGAGCCGATGGCCACAGGAATTCCATATCTTGGAATTATTTCTTGGACTAGAATCTTTCCTACAGTGGCGGCAGTTTCACCTTTTGTGGGGAAGGCTTCAACCCATCCCGAAAAGGTGTCAACTAAGACTAGCAAATATTTGTATCCCGACCTTCCTGCCGTCATTTCGGTGAAATCGACCTCCCAGATCTCTCTGGGGGTACTTCCCTTGTGCCGGATGAATCGTGGGCACTTCTGATTCTGTGCGTTTACCCTGGCGCATGCCTGGCATCTGGACACTACAGACTCTATGACCTCCCTTAGATTAGGAGCCCTGTAATATTTTAATATTAACTTTTCTAGTTTTCCCCGCCCTAGGTGTGAGCTCGCATGCATTTCTCGGACCACGTGGGTTAGCACTCCCTGGGGCAGGTAAAGCCTGTCATCCGGGAGCACTATCCAACCTCCTTTGTCTACCTTTCCCCCTATCCTCCTCCCTTCTACTTCCTCTTCCTTACTATAGGTAGGCGGGGAAGGTAGCACTGGGGTAGGCACCATGGGGAGTACTCCTGCAGCCTCTTCCTTCGCTGCTCCCCTCGCCGCCTGGTCAGCTAGAGTGTTGCCCCTAGTTATGGGGTCGCTCCCTTTCTGGTGTCCTCTGCAGTGGATGATTGCCACCCTCTTAGGCATCCACAGTGCATCAAGCAGTTCTAGGATTTCCAAGCGGTTTTTAATCTCCTTACCCCCAGCTGTTAGCAATCCGCGCTCCCGGTAAATGGCTCCGTGCACATGGGCCGTCGCAAAGGCATACCTGCTGTCTGTGTAAATGTTGACTGTCTTTCCCTCTGCCATCCGCAGGGCCTGGGTGAGCGCGATCAGCTCTGCCCTCTGGGCCGATGTCCCCTTGGGCAGTGCCTGCTTCCATACCACCTCGTCCGCTGTTGTCACGGCTGCCCCAGCATACCTGAGTCCGTTGTTTACGAAGCTGCTGCCGTCTGTGTACCAGGTTAGGTCCGCGTTCTCGTATGCCAGGTCCCGCAGGTCAGGCCGACTCCCAGTTACTGTCTCTAATACTTGCGGGCAGCAGTGAGTTACCTCTAACTCTGGTACTGGCAGCAGGGTAGCTGGGTTCAGGGCAGCTGTTTTGAGGAACCTTACAGCCGGGGGGTTAAGAAGTTGGGCCTGGTATTGGGTTAGCTGGGTGTTGGTCAGCCACCGTCCAGGCGGCACGCGAAGCACCTGCTCGACGTAATGCTCCCCAATCACTTGGACGTCTTGTCCGAGGGTTAACTTGCTCGCCTCTCTTACCAAGACTGAGGTGGCGGCTACAGCCCTCAAGCAAGTTGGCCAGCCTGCCGCCACCGGGTCCAACTTCTTGGAAAGGTAGGCCACCGGTCTCTTCCAGGGTCCTAAGGCTTGGCATAATACCCCCAGAGCCATACCTTGTTTCTCGGCTACATAGAGGAAGAACGGTTTGGTCGGGTCAGGCAACGCCAGTGCCGGGGCCGAGACAAGGGCCTCCTTCAAGGCCTGGAATGCCTTTCGTCCCTCCTCTGTCCAGTTAAACTCAGTCTCTTTTCCCTTTGTCAGGTCATACAGGGGTTTCGCCAGCTCTGCATATCCAAGGACCCACAACCTGTAATACCCCACTGCCCCTAGGAATTCCCGCACCTGCCGCTTCGTGGCAGGTTCCGGTATTCCCAGGATTGTTTGAACCCTTTGGTTTGACAGTGTTCGGAGTCCTTCACTTAAGTTATACCCTAGGTAGCTCACCTTAGTGGATACGATTTGGGCCTTCTTGGCCGAGACTCGATATCCCAGCTTCTCGAGTTCCTTTAACAGGTCCTCCGTCGCCTTCCTGCAGTCCTCAGCTTGGGGCGCTGCCACGAGAAGGTCGTCTACATACTGTAGGAGTACCACCTCTGGATATCTCCTCCTGAATTCCTGCAAATCTTGACTGAGGGCCTCATTAAAAATGGTGGGGGAGTTCTTGAACCCCTGGGGTAACCTTGTCCAGGTATACTGGCCCCCTAACCCATGTTCTGGGTCGTTCCACTCGAAGGCGAAAATTTCCTGACTCTGGGGTGCTAGCGGTATGGCAAAAAACGCATCCTTCAGATCCAAAACGGAATAGTGTATATGGGTAGGGGACAGGGCGCTCAGAAGCGTGTAGGGGTTCGGCACGGTGGGGTGTATTGTCTCTACCCGTGCATTTACTTCCCGCAGGTCTTGCACTGGGCGGAAATCTAATGTCCCCGGTTTTTGTACGGGGAGCAACGGGGTGTTCCAGGGTGACTGGCACTTCCTTAGAATCCCAGCGGCCAGCAACCTTAGCAGATGCTTGGCAATTCCTTCCCTGGCCCTGGTTGGAACCGGATACTGCCTGACCCTCACTGGGGTGGCTGTACTCAATAACTGGACTACTACTGGCGCCTGATGTACTGCCAGTCCTGGGGGGTTGGTCTCTGCCCATACCCCAGGTATCTTTTCCCAGAGTGCCTGGGGAACTCCAGTGGAATGAGGCTCGGCCTCACTCACAGCTAGCAGGTACTCTTCCGACAGGGGAACAGTAACTTCTAAGCTGGGGTTCCCCTTCTCTTCCTCGGGTGTCTTGAACACTATGGAGGCTTGCAACTTTTGAAGTAAGTCCCTTCCTAGCAGAGGGTAGGGGCAATCCGGTATAATCAGAAAAGAGTGAGTGATTGTCCCTTTTCCAAGGTCCGTAATTCTCGCACTTGTCCAAGGATAAGTCTCTGATTTCCCGGTGGCCCCTATAATTTTGGCTGTTTCCTTTTCCAGTTTTCCTTGAGGCTGCTTCAGGACAGAAAAGGTGGCTCCCGTGTTGACTAGGAAATCAACTGGTCTTCCTTCGACTGTCAAGGTGACCATGGGCTCCCGGGAGCCAATGCTTATGGAGCCCTGGCCCCGTCAGTCTAGGGTCTGCAGGAGCACCCCAGGGGTCCCCCTTAGCTCCTCTATCCCCTTCCTCTTGGGGCATTCCCTCTTCCAGTGCCTCTTCTCCTTGCAGATGGCGCACTGATCCTTCTCTAGCCGGGCTCCCCTCCTTTCTCTGTTCCCCCTACCGGGGTTCCCTCTGGGTGCACCTCCTTTCCTCTGCGCCGCTATCAGAATTTTTGCTACTTCCCTAGCCTTCCCAACCTCTGGGTCATCCCTGTTGACATATACCTTTTGGGCTATTTCTAGCAGTTTGCTGATACTCTCTCCCTCAAATCCTTCTATCTTCTGCAACTTTCTTCTTATATCTGAGGCTGATTGTGTTACAAAAGCTACATTGACGAGTCTTCTGTTCTCCCTTGCTTCTGGGTCTAAGGGCGTATATACCCTATATGCTTCCATCAGCCTCTCTAGGAATGCGCCAGGGGTCTTCTCCCGCCCTTGCACTACCTCACTTACCTTCCCAAAATTAGTGGGTTTTCGGGCTGCCGCCCTCAATCCCCTTAGGAGTGCTCGGGTACTGCAGGAGTGCTTCCCTTCCCCCGCTGGAGTTTGGGTCCCAATCAGGGGGATTCGAAGGCAATATTTCTTCCAGTTCCCTTCGGCCCCCGACTGTCCCCTCCTCTTCCCCCATGACTGCCTTCCCTGCCTCCCTTAAAATTCTTTCCCTTTCCTCTGAGGTGAACAGGGTTTGCAAGATTTGTTGGCAGTCATCCCATGTGGGCTGGTGGGTCCTGAATATGGTCTCTAGGAGGGAGGTCAGGCCCTGAGGTTTCTCCGAGAAAGGGGGTTTTGGTGCTTCCAATTATACAAGTCACTTGTGGAGAAGGGGACATAAATTAACCTTGGCGGAGCCCTTGGGGCGTCCGGAGCAGTTGGAACCTCTCGGAGGGGTAGCATAGCAGCTTCCCCTGAGCCGGGGCCGGCCCGCTCCCTGCCTTCTCGGGCTTTGGCCTCCCCGCTGCTATAAGAGGTTCCACCCCGGGTGTGGGATGGGCTCATAACCTCCTCAGGTTGCCCTGAGGAGTCTGGTACGGCTGGGGCTTGGTAAGGGGGTGGCGCGCTAACTGGGTCTAGAGGATCCTCGGGCCGGCTAGGCAGGACCGGGTACAAACGGTTTTCTTGGGCACCAGGGACCGGTTTTTGCTCGGCGGCTTCGGCGCGCCTGCCTCCTACCGGTACCGCCCTAACTCCCTGTCCAACGGCAACGCACACTGCCCTGCCCCGCCGGTTTGCCCCCGCCTGCCCTTGGGCACATTTCCGAACATAGCCAGGTCGGTCCATGGCGATGTCCGTCCAGACATTTATATATATTTGCTGGTCTGGGTGGGGCACCACATAGGTGACCCTCTGGACTGAGAAACAGACTGGCAGCTGAAAGGTTCCCTCGGGCGGCCACCCGACATTAAAAGCGGGCCACTCAAGCGGGCAGAACGTCCTGAGAGCCTCCGGGTCCGGAGGCGGGCCCCCATACCGCTCTGCCCGCTTCCTGAAATCAGAGAAATTTTTTAGAATACAATCCAAGGGAGAGCCCTGGACCGCCCCTGTGGATCCCCCTTGGCCCATGTCTCCTTGTATCCGGATCCAAAGCTCGTGACCTACGAGGCTAGAAAGGTTAAAATGAGGCAACCAGCCAGACACCACACGGCCCTTTCACTCACACCATTCACCCTCCGGCCGGAGTCACACAGACGGGTTTTTCGCTGCGCCAGAACCGAAACTAAAGTTTCCCTTTTCCTCGGCGGCTTCGAGCCGCAGCGCCTAGGGGCGTCCCCCTCTGTTCGGAGCCCCCTGGGTGGAGTACCGGCAGCGTCTCGCCTACCACCTCAGGGCTTATTCGGACGTCCCCACTGTCCTAGAGAGGATCCTCAGTTTCACTTACCCAACTCCGAGCGAGCTGGCCTCTCGGTTCCTGCTCCTTCTGCTCCACAAAGGGAGATCTCGCTGGGGCCTCCAAAATGTTACGTTCCCCGCTGTTCGAATTACTCCAGGACACAGGACTTTTCGCAAGCGCCTTATTAGTTGGCCAAATGAACCTGCGCAGGGGCAGACCCTCCACCTACGAAGGGCCCGCCGCTGCTAAGGCACTAGGGTTTTTATACACAAGCGGAGCAAGCAAGCAGGATACAAGGGCGAGAAGTGGCAGTTAGCGATAGGCTACTTTAGGCAGCTTCTTTTCTGCTGATTGGGTTCAAGGCTGTTACTGGGCCCCCCTACTCTGTCTTTCTCTGGTCAGGATGTTTATCTGAGGCAAGGCTCAACCCTCGCCCTATGCCTCCTCCTCATTCTTGTCGACTCTGGCCCAGCTGCATGGGGGCTGCACCCTGATATGTTTTTCTTGGTGTTAGTTCCTCCCTTATCCTCAGCTTTGACCCTGCTCTCACGGCTCCCTCACTTATGTGTGTGTAAATATATGTAAGTATATGAATTCCTACTGCAAATGAACTTGCTAGATATTTACTCCTTTATTCTTCATATTCCATTTTTGAGGTCAAAAATAGCACACTTCAAACTTCATTAACTTCACACTTTATTAAATGTTCTGTTGCTGCTCCAAATCCCCCATGACCCCAACCCTAATCCTTTCCATGCTCAGGAATGGCACAGATTACAATATCAACACCAATGTTTATTTATGACTGAAAATGGATCACACCATGGAAACATGAAGGATATAAAGAGGAAAGAAGGAAAGAGAACACCCCCCCCACCACCACCAAATAATTAAAATAAAAAACCTAATCATGTCAATGATGGGGAAAAAATAGAAAAAAACTTTTTTAGAAGTTAAAGAATGGAGGTAAAACTAAGTCCTCTGATGGGAGCGAGGGAGCAGGATCCGCCCGTCGCTCCGGAGCTGACCCTGATGCATCTTCCAGAGGCAGCTCCTCCTCTGGGGCAGGAACCAGAGCGGGTCTGAGGAGGGGTCTTCGGGCAGGCGCGGCCAGGCCTCAGGCAGGTCAGGAGCTGCTGCGCAGGCGCACCCGGGCTCCGGAGCCATGGCTAGAGCAGCTGCTGGAGGAGGCATGACCCCTGGAGGCGGACAACCTCCGGGTGCGGAGGTGCCGGGAGCGGCCTCCTGCTGTCCTCCTGCATCGGGCTCCTCGGCCTATGAGACGGTGTTACAGCAGGACCCGGCTCTGCCTCCTGGGCTCGTGCTGGAGTCACGAGAGGCGAAAAGATCACCCACGTGCCCGCATTTCCACGGGCCCCCCACAGACAAGATGCAGCCAGCGCCTTCCAGAGCAGCCGCAGCCCAGGACCCAACCGGGATGACCTCCCCCGCAGCAGCTCAGCAGATGGGGGATCTGAGGCCAGTCTTGGCTTCTGGTCAACCTCTGTGGGTGCTCCCTGTGTGTCTGGCTCCGGCCCACCCCATAAGCTCACAGGCACCTCCACCCCCTATCCCACCCCTACCTTCTTGCCTTTTCGCCCTTGGGCTCTGCCTCCTTGAGCTCCAGCTCACCTGGCTGAGTTCACTTAACACGGGCAGCGTGCTCCAGGTTGGAGTGGGAAATCATGAGCTGCCTGGAGATCCTGGCTGTCTTTGGAGAAGAAGTCCTTCTCCGCTCCCCACGGGCCCTGGTTTCCCAGACCCCCAGGTGGCCAGAGTCACTCCTGGCCTGCTCTAGCCCTTCCTGGTGTGGGTCACCTGCCCCTCACTGGTGGAGACGGGGCCGGGGTCTTCATCAACCAGCTGCAGCACCTCCAGGGCCTCAGGAGACGGGCAGACAACAAGAAGACATCCTCTGCTGCAATGTCTCCAGCCCAGTGAGCTGGGTAGGGATGGTTTTAGAACGTTACTGCTTAGAAGTAAGGTAACTGATCCTCAGGAAGTGAAGTCACTGCTCTTGTCTGAGGAGATGCTCGGGCTAAGGGACCCAGGTAGTGACCTCACTCCCGAACAACAGAGCCCAAGGAAACGTGAAACCCTGATATCCAGGCAGCCACATACTCCAACTGCCCCACCCTGCTCACTTGGTAAGGGAATTTGGAAGAGAAAAAGATGGGGTGTTGCTGCTTCTCAAAATCCCGAGGCCAAGGCCTCTCTAGAGGAATCAAAAAGGTACGAAAAGGACATAGTTGGCTGAGGGTTTGCCCTAGAGCCCTGTTGTCCACGAACCAGAAAGAGAGTCAGGTAACAGAGGGAGGCTCAAGGTGGTTTTCTTCAGGTCAGGCCACCACTTAGATCACACCTGAGCAGCCCTACATCACCAACTTGTGTGTGTGTGTGTGTGTGTGCGCGCGCGTGCGTGATTAAGGAGGCTCACACAGGCGGGCCTGCCCCAAGCAGGAGCTGATGAGACCCCCGGTGGGCCAAGCGGGCTCACACACCAGCTCAAGACTGGCTGGGTGGATGGGGAGTATGGATGGGGTCCTCCGAGGACTTTTAACTCGAGCCCTGGGGGTGAATCTAATGTTCCTGGCTCAGGTCTGTGCAAAC
Source organism: Pteronotus mesoamericanus (assembly GCF_021234165.1). Lineage (NCBI taxonomy): Eukaryota > Metazoa > Chordata > Mammalia > Chiroptera > Mormoopidae > Pteronotus > Pteronotus mesoamericanus. Next base: position 23,373,038 of record NW_026555310.1, read on the forward strand.
ACAGGCCTGGGCCTGATCCTGAAATGGGAGGATCAATAGGCAGAACCAGCAGCAGCTACTGCCAAGTAGGGCCCGAGGAATCCCCACTGATACCAAGCATCACCACTGCAAAATTCACAGGACATAAAAGATGACCCAACAGGGGAGCAATGTCGGCCAAAGCCCACAAAATGGTGGGGGCGATGGCGAAAAAGGAGGACTCCTGTGGCGCTGGCACTACAAGATGACATCTTTTGTATCGCGGAGCCACAGGAGGGTGAGGCCCAGGGCTCTCGGAGAAAAGGTAAGTGCCCACGGGAGGCCGCAGTCGGATGGCTGAGGGCATGGTGGCCATTCTGGATGTGAGACTGGCAGGAAACAAAGAGATACAGCAGAACAAAGGGGCTGGGGCGTGGACTGGCCTGAGACCACGAAATCCGCTGAGACTGCTGAGGGGAGGGCCTTCCAGGGACGACCAAATCGGGGGTCTCTGGGAGGCTCTGCCTCTGTTCGCGTTTGCGGGGCCACTGCCACGGTGGGCCGGTGAGTGAGATCCCCTTGTCTCTGCCCTGCAGGCCCTGGCCCACAGGACAAGACCGACAGCCCAACGGCCTGCCACCAACCAGGCCCAGAAAGAGAGGGGGATCTGGGGACACAAAGCTCCCTGGAGGGCATGGCGGGACTCAGAGCTCAGCCAGCCGAGCAACCTGGGCCGACGACGGCACAAGAAGCGCCTGTGCAGGGCAGGGCTCCGCCGAAGCCCCCCGGCCGAGTCCATAGGCCTCCTGTGCCCGTGGCGCAGCAAAACAACACCACGGCTGAGGCCAGGCCACAGGAGGAAGGCGCCCAGGCCTCGGGGCCAGAGAGCGAGTGTCCGCGGGAGGTGGTAGTGGGATGGACAGGGCCTCAATGGCCACACTGGCCGTGAGTGTGGGTGACAACACACAGGGAGGGCAGAGCAGGCCGGCAGGGACCAGGACAGGCCTGAGATGACGAAGTCTGTGGGCTCATTGCGGGGAGGCGGGTTGGGGGCCAACTGCATCCGGAGTCTTCTGGAGGCTCTCCCTGTATTGTCTTTATATGGGGCCACTGCAAAGGTGGGCCTGTGGGTGAGATCTCCCCTTTCTCTGCACTGCAGCACCCGGCCCGACTGACGCCTGTGACAGCCCAGCAGCCAAGCACAAGAAAGTCCCTGATGGGCAGGCGGCCCCATGGACCCAGGGCTCCTCGAAGGACTTGGCCGCCAGCGACACTCAGCTGTCCTGACAATCTGGGCAACCCATGGCCCAGGGAGTGCCCGCGCCTGGCAAGACTCCAAGGAAGCGCCTCTGCCAGAGCACCCCGACTGAGCCGTAGGCCTCCTGTGGCCGAGGCGCAGCCCAACAACACCGTGGCTGAGGCCAGGTCACAGGAGGAAGGCGCCCAGGCCTCGGGACCAGAAAGTGAGTGTCCGTGGGAGGTTGTGGTGGGATGGACAGGGCCTGGCTGGCCACACTGGCCTTGAGAGTGGGTGACAACACACAGCGAAGGCAGAGCAAGTGGGCAGGGGCCAGGACAGGCCTGAGATGACGATGTCTGCTGGGCCAGCTACAGGGAGGTGGACCCAGGGCCGACCACATCGGGAGTCTCTGGGAGACTCTGCCTCTACTGTCTGTATGCAGGGACACTGCGAAGGCGGGCTTATGCCTGTGATCTCCTCCTCTCTTCACTGCAGCACCCGGCCTGACTGATGCCTGCCACAGCCCAGCAGCATATCCAGAGCAAGTCCCTGACGGGCAGGGGGCCCCGTGGACCCAGGGCTCCTCGGAGGACTTGGACACTGGCGACGCTCAGCCGTCCTGGCAGCCTGGGTGATCCACGGCTCACGGAGAGCCCCCATGGAGCCCGTAGGCCTCCTTCGTTGCTGGCACTGCAGGATGACAGCGCTGTCGAGGCTCGGCCATAGGAAGGTGGTGCCCAGGTCTCGGGGCCAGAAAGTGAGTGTCCACTGGAGGTCGTGGTGGGATGGCGGAGGGCTGCATGTCCACACTGGCAGTGAGAGTCGATGACATCACTCCATGTGCGCTGTGGAGATATCAGTGAAACAGACTGTGTGCCCAGAAGGACACCGAGACTGTTTTGCTCAATCCTTTTTTGGAGGAGGAACCAAGCACATGCATTAGTCTAGGGGTAGTTCAATCAATAACTTCAGGAGATGGACTGATACATTCAGAAATATGAATTCAGTCCCGTTCCTTACATTACATAGGAGAATAAATTCAAAATGCATTAAAAACTTTAATGAGAGACCCGGTACCATGAGAATCCTAGAAGTCTCTCTAGGCAGTAACGTCTCAGAGGTGGCCCTTGTTTATCTGCTATTCCTCCAGGCAGGAAAATAAGTGAAAGAATTCAAATTTTAACAATATATTGGAGGTATAATTACATCTTCAACTAATTGATTAGATTTATTATCCTCTCTTCAAAAACACTTTGTGAAGTATTGCTTTTAACTTTAGGCACACAATTAAAACCATGTGTGAACATATATTTGATTCAAAAGACGGTTTTAAATGAAATGTACCTTTCTTAGTTTACATATTGATTCATGGATGTTGAATATCTTTCTATGTGTTTATCTTCAATATTTTCATAAAAACCTTATCATTTTCATTGTACAGACTTTTCACTTCCTTGGTTCAACTTATTCCTAAGTATTTTATTGTTTTTATAGCTATTGTAAAGTGGATTGGCTTTTTTAAATTACACTTTCAGAAACTAGAACAGAATAACCAGCCTAAAGTTAGCAGAACAGGGGGATAAAGAGCAGAGCAGAAATAGATGAAATAGAGAATAGAGAAATGATAGCAAATATTGGTGAAACTTAGAGCTGGTTTTGTAAAAGATAATCAAAATTGACAAGCTCTTAGCTAGACTAAGGAATGAGACAGACTCAAATGTATAAAATCAGAAATGAAGTAAAACACATAACCACTGAGACCGCACAAATACAAATAAATATACAACACTACTATAAACAATTATACACCAACAATTTGGACAACCTAGAAGATATAATTTCTACAACCACACAACCTACCAGGGCCAGATCATAAAGAAACCGAAAATCTGAACAGACCAATAACAAGTGAGGAGGTAGAATCACTAATCAAAAGCCTCCCAACAAAGAAAAGCCCAGCACCAGGTAGATTCACTGGTGAGTTCTATCACACATTTAAAGAAGGTTTATACCAGTCCTTCTCAAATTCTTCCAAAAAATTGAGAGGCACGAGCACTCCCAAGCTTATTTTGTGAGGCCAGCATTACCTTGATACCAAAGCCAGGTAAGGAGGACACTACTAGAAAACAAAACTACCAGCCAAAATGCCTGATGAGTTTACAGCCAAAAATCCTCAACAAAATATAGCAACCAAATTCAGCAGGACATTAAAAGGATCATACGCCATGATCAAGAAGGATCTATGTCTGGGATACAAGACATGACTATGATACAGCACATTATAGAATGAAAGATGAAAATCAAATGCTCGTCCCCACAGATGCAGAACAGTGCTTGACAAAATTCAATATCCTTTCCTAAGACTCTCAGCAAAATGCATATACAAGGAATGTACCTCAACATAATAATGACCAGATATGACAAGCCCACAGCTAACAACATACTCAACGGGAAAGGCTAAAAGCTTTTCCTCTAATATCAGAGACAAGAAAAGGGTGCCCACTCTCACCATTTCTCTTCAGGGTAGTACTGGAAGTCCCAGCTGGAACAACTAGGCCGTGAAAAGAAGTAAAAGGCATCCAACCCTGGAAGGAAGAAGTAAAATTGTCTGTTTGCAGATGATGTGATCTTATATATAGAAAGTCTTAAAGACACCATCAAAGAATTGTTAGACCTGAAAAATTTGGTTAAGTTGCAAGATACAAAATCAACATGCAGAAATCAGGCATGTTCCTATACACTAACAGCAGACTATCTGAAAAATAAACAGAGATGAATGCTTATTTCAACTTTTGCCATTGCGTTTGAGATACTAACATGGTCAGGCCAGTCAAGCTAAAAAGTAAGAAGCAATGAAAAATATAAGATAGAAACTAAAAGAAAGGGATGGCAATAAATCAGGAGTTTATAAGTAATATGCATAAAATTTATATTTGTATTTGTAGGAGTAGATGGTATATTATATATACTTTATATATATATATATATATATATATATATATATGCACACATACATATATAGATGTTACCCATATATATGAGGTCTGTCCAGAAGGTATCCAGCCATGTAATATGAAAAACAGAGTCATTTGTTGAAGAAGATAAAAGAAACATTATATATAGGATGATGACAACTCATTCCCCTTCAAACTAGGCACCTTGGAACCCCTCCAATCAGCACCTGCTGCCCTATCATATTTTCCTGAATATCATTGAGGGTCTGAAATCTCTTCCCTTTCAAAGGTGATTTTAGTTTTGGGAAAACCCAGAAGTTGCAGGGCACCAAATCTGGGCTGGAGCAGGATAGAGTCGCCCGTGCGATTTGATGTTTCACCAAACAACTCTGTATGAGACGTATTGCATGAGCAGGCGTGTTGTCATGATGAAGCTGCCAATCATCAGTTTCCCATAGCTGTGGCCTTTTGAATCATCTGAATAGTTTCCATGGAGGAATGTTCAAGCTTAATACAAAATTTGCAGAAGCACTGCTCTACTGTCTCAGTCATTTTGAATCCAACAGCCACACAGTACATATGCTCATTCAACGGCATCTACTGCCCCCACTGACCAGCACAGTGAAGTCGTCATTGTTCATGTATGTGCATTCCAGTCCACTCTCCTTGGCTGCCAGGTGATATCTCGCACAAAGTGTTCTCATTATATTAACGATGGCTCGATTCTTTCGAGACAGACCTTGTGTATGCAGGTACTTTGTGGCCATCCATAATTAAGACACATCAAAAAAATAATTTTAGGAAAGTAGCACTAATGATCACTAATACTTTGGAGTAGTCGAAATTTTAAAAACAAAAAGATAATTAAATGTGGCTCTTCCATCATTGGGTGACCTTAAAGAGTATAATTAAGTAGAATAGGAGGAATTCAGAAAGCAAGAGTTTAAAAAGAGTGAGTACTAAAGGACTTGAATATCATAAGAGACCGAAGATTGGAAACAGTAAAAGGCATTTTTGCAAAGATTGCCTAGAAGGTTATCACTAGTATCTTTGTTCCTGGCAAATGAGAAACAACTGATAAAATGATAGTTGGGAATGAATTCAAATTTTATTTTTAATTCTCAAGTACTTGGTTTCTAGGTTCTGCTAGAATCAAACAACAAATATTTATCGAAGCTAAAATATCAACATTTAATTTATCCAAGGGTCGTCAGGCCAAACTGATTTATACGAAAAGGCAATTACATAACTTACAATAAAAAGCACAGCTGTTAAGCAGCTTAATATTGGCAAGTTAACACATTTTATTGCCTCACAGTAGAAGCTGTCTCAGTGAATGAAGCAAGTTTAAAATTACAAGGTGCTTGTTTGTCATCCCCACCAACAGAAAGTTTTCTCCTCCTGTATCTTGTATCTTCTATCTTCTCATTGCCACTTTTTAATATAGTCCAGACTTCATTAAAAGGGAGCTTTTAAAAATGTAAATGTTGGGCCCTTGCTAAGACTAAATTCAAACTTCTAAGAGTGAGACTTATAAATCTCTATTTTTTTAACAGCTTCACCACTCCATCCAACTGATTTTGAGGCACTTTAAAGAATCTTTGGTATGGTCTACGCTCACTTCTATTTCCTCACCTTGTACTTCTTATTCAATTCATCTGGCTTCTACAACCCCACTCTGTTCTTCTCTTGTTGAAATATCCCATGACATCTTAATTTTCAGCTCCAATGGCATTGTTCCTATTAACTATTCTAAAACAGTGAACATTTTTTCCCCTTTCTCTTTCATGGGACTTTCTACTTCTTGGCCTCCAAGGTAGCATTCACTCTAAGTTCTCCTACTCACTTGACTTCATTTGCTTTCTTTGCTGAATCCTCTTCCACTGCCTGGGCCCATACACTTGGGGTTTTCCCAGAGTCCAGTCCTTGTCTTTTCCTTTGTTATTTCTAAATTGTCTTTGGAGGTAATTTCATTCATTTCCATTTCTTTTTCCATTGACAAAATATTTTTAATTCCAAAGTCTTTATTTCCAATCCTGAGTCTTTTCTTACCTGTGGTCATTAACCAACAGTGCTCACTTAGCTGCTTTCAAGAATTAAGTAAATTTGAGATAGTAGCAGCAAGAAAAGGCTTTAAGTGAAGCTGCTCAGCGAAGGTCCAGGAAAGTGCTCTGACAGAGCTGCCTAAGGTTAGACAGATCCAGTATATAAGACACATAATAAGAACCAGATGACCTCAGCCCAGGAAACATAAAGCTGGTGATTGAGTAGACAGACCCAACCCAGAGAACCTAAAGCCTCAAGACAGTGTCAGTGTCAAGCAACTGAGGGTCATAAGCAAGGGAACTGGGGGTCAAGCAACTGGGGGGTCATAAGCTGACTGCAGGTCTGAACAGAAGCAGGAACTGAGGCAAGAGCTTGGTCAGGAGCAAGACTGGGAGCTACGCAGGTATTGATCCAGGTGACTGCAAAACACAGGAGCACAGTGCTAAAGCAGTCAGCAAGAGGATAACCTGTCCATTGGCAGGGAAGCTTAAAGGGATAAAAAGCTCCATAGTTTATCTATAAAAGCTCTTAAAAATCACCTAGTGATCTTGGATTTACTATGTGTTTAACCTAAGGTGGTCAGAACGTTCCAGGATTATCCTATTTGAGAGCAATCTCTCATCCTCCATTCCCTCCTTTTTAAGTATCTAATCAAAATATTTCAAATAGGAAAATACTTCAATACCTATGTAGCCTCCACAGAGGTTAAGCAGATATTAATATCTTACTATAATTGGGTCAGATTTCCATCCTTTTTTAAACAGATCCATTGGTGTACATAGAGAGCTAAAGAAACCCGCCAAACATCTTCTCTTCACCCTGTTCCCCAGAGATCGTCACTCTGCTGAAGTCAGTGCGTGTCATTATCGTGCCTGTTTTATTTCTTTCACTACAGTGCAAATACTAATAATAAATCTATAATTTTTAATTCAGCAATGTGTAAAATTAATAGAAAATGCATGTCACAGTGGTATTTAGGAGAAACCTTGGGTTGAACAAACTGGTTGAAATAAGTACTTTGAGAAGTCAAAGCATTGTCCTGACCATTACTCACCTCAGGAAGAGAAGGAAATAATTAGAAAATACTAATATTTCACCAACCACTGAAGTAAAATGAGTAAATACCTAAGAAACTGGCTGAGATGATGATCTTATTTCAGTCTAAATCAATGTAAGTTTTGCTTACTATTTCCATTAAAGTAAATGCCTTTCTTTAGTGTTTACTAGGAGAAAGAAGATTCTCAAGTTTTTCAACAAAGTTTTGGGTTGCTCATCAAAGAATGTGACCTTAAGCCCTGAAGTATATGATAATTCCAAATTTTTGTCTTAGGAAATTTTACTTCTCATCCAAACAATATTTTTGTACTATGAATTTAAGTTTGGCCATCTGACCTATAATGCTTTCACACACCTAGTAATTATTACTCCAACCTCTTGCTCATCAGAAAGCTTCAGTATCCTTGGGTTTAGACTTACTTGATAAACAAAAATGTGTTTTAATTTTTAATAAAGTAGGTGCCTTTAACAGATTCAAATCCAAACACAATGTAAAAGGAAATTAGAGAAGATAAGTAGAAGATAGAGGTTTTTGTCCTCATAATTAAAAGTCTGAAGAGATGGTCCAGAGAATTTTATTGCAGTTGGGCAGTATTAGGTACGTCATATCTTTCTATCTTGTTGTTCTCCCATCCTCAACTCAACACTGTCAACTTATAGTCTAAAATGGCTGCTGTCTTTACGTGTGCATTCCAACTAAAGGAAGAAAGAAAAGGAAAAGCTAAAAGTATGCCCTTGTGTACCTCTAAGCACATTACTTTGACACGTACCTAGCCATGGTGTCACATCTAGCTGCAATGAATGCAGGGAAACGTGGTCTTTGTATGAGCAGCCATGTGTCCAGTTAAATTTGAAATTAAATGAAGTTAAAAACAACTAAGCACTACTAGAGCCATCCTATGGAAAAACTAAACAAACTTTTTGGCCAACTCAATACTACCCTTTTCCTGGAAGACACAAGAACAGGAAAAACATGGCCAGAGCCTGTCAGCAGGGCAACATAACTTACGTCTCTTCAAAAAAGATGAAAAGACACAGAACAAGGCCCAGTATAAGAGAAGCTTGTCTCAGTCACTGGAAGACATTTTTCTCCTTCAGAAGCACATATACACACAAAATGACACCTTAATTTTCTATGAAAAGTAACAGAATGTACTTATCCTTGAACATAATCATCCTAGTATATAAAAACATAAAGATAAATTGGAAAAATAAGACTAAGCATTTTCCAAAATGATATGAAAAACCCAAGTACCTTTGAATAACAAAAAGCCCAAGTAGAATTACATTTTAATTTTGATTCAAGGAAATAATCCACGTATCCGACTCAACACTCAGGCAAATTTAAGCTAGTGAATGGTAAGCTTCACTATGCTTATCACTCAGAGAGCAGGGGTTTGCCCATGCCACGTTCCTATTCCCAAAGATTCTGATTCTGAGGGTTTGAAGATGAGCCTGGAAATCTACTTTTCAGCAATTATCCCAGCTTAATCTGTTTCAGGTTGTCTTGAGAAACTTTGGTCACAACTCTAGCATGTAGATAATATAGAAACTGTAAAGGTTTTGATGTAGAAGAATAATCTAATGAAAACCCTCTTTTAGAAAGATTATTCAAGAATGTAGAGGAAGTAGATTGGATCAGGAAAAAGGACCAGTTAGAGAATTATTGCAATAACGCAGATGAAAGGTAATGAGAGTTAAAAAGAGGTAAAGACTGGGAGATCAGGAAAAAGAGATGGACAAAAATGATATTGAAAAATCAGACTCCACAGAATATGGCAAAAGACTAGAAGTTGAATATAAAAATTGACAGAAGAATTAAAGATAAAAATTGACAGAAGAATTGACACCACAGGAGGAGGCTGACACTGTTTGTAATGATGCAGCACAAACACTTCAATATAGAGAAAACAACATAAATATGAACATGTGAGTTTGAAGTATTGGAGATATTCTGCCAGCAATTGGGAATACATAGTTTGAGTCACATAAGGTCAACAGAGATAGTTTTATGAGTCCTCTGCATAGAGATTATAGTTGAAGCCATGGGAGCCTGCAAAATCGCCAAGAGGATAAAGGAGAGAAGGGAGCAAATGTGAAGAGAGAGCCAAAGGAGAATATCTAAATAGAAGAGGTTAGGAGAAGAAATGAAAACAAGAAGCAAGGTAGGGTCAGAAATGGCTGTGTGCTGTACCTCAAGAATCTAGGATAGAGAGTTTCATAAAAAAGGAAGTTAAACAGTTTGTTAAGTATAAGAGGTTGCCTATTTTAAGGCTAAAGAGGCAATCTTTAAGAGGGTGGTTTCAATTGACAGGATTAGGTAGATTCAGGGGAAAAAATAAGAAATGGGAAAGTAGACACAACAAAAGTAAAACTATGGAAAGACGTTTAACGGTAACATGAGGGTACAGAAGAATTTTTTTAAAAGGTGGGGTTCTGTTCTCATAAAAATACATAAATTAATCCACATACCGAGAGAAAAGAGTAAGTAGAAAAAATAGGGTGAAGATAGAAAATAGAATATTCAATGAAGCCAAGTCAGGGAGAGCATGAAAGGGATGAAAAAAGAGAAAAATGTGGCAGGGTTAGATAGAGAGATATGTTCCTTCTTTTGAGCTTGAAACAAGGTGGGGAGAAGTAATTGTAAGTCAAATTAGAGCGTCATCAAGGAGAACGTTAAAAGGCTCACATTTACTGAATTTAATCTTTTTCAGAAAAGTAGAAGGTGAAGCCACCTGCTTGGGGTGGGGGCAGAGTTTTAACTCTAGGCTTGCAGGCAATGAAGTGGATTCAAACTGGACATGTGTCAATGATAAAAAATATATATATAAAAGTTTCTAAACTGCATTCCTCTTAAGTCAATTACCTACTCCTGACGGCATGACTGTACTGAGAGATACATTCGGCTAGAACAGATCTGACCAGAAAAGGTACAGTATCAGTTATTTATTATGGCAAAACCTTAGTGGCTTTCAGGAGCGTTCATCGCTCATATTTGGGAGTTAGCTGGAAGTTGGCAGATCTAGACCAGCCTTGACGGGGACAACTCGAGTGACATGGTTCTGTTCCACGCATCTCTCATCCTCTAGCAGGAGACCTTGAGTATGTTCCCGTGGCGATGAGAGAGGCACGAGAGAGCCAACTCAAGCCCATTTCAAGCCCCATCATGTATTATGACTGTGAACATCACATTGGACAAAGCAAGCCCCATGGCTGGACCCATGGCCAGGGAGTGGGGCAGGTCACCCCACCCACGGAAGAAAAGCACCACAAAGATGTGTGTAGAGAGATGGGTGAAAAACTGACCTCTGTCACTGAACTTTTGCCTAGTAGGTAAATGGAGTGTGGAACATATGCTGATTTGCCATTGTAAACCCACATCTCAGCATGAAATAATATCAGCATTTATGTCTTTAAAAATAAAATGTTCTCATATTGAGAATAAGCTTCCAGCCAAGCCATTTGGAAATTAAAGCAAAGATTTTTCAATTAATATATTATCATATTTTGAAAAGTTATGAGTAAATATTACACAATTAGCCCCAAATTATCATAGTTATTGTCACAAAGAAAAATAAATGCAAATGAGAAAATAATTAACTCAATAATACAGCACAACTACAAGCCATATCATTTTGACGTGGTCTGAGTATTTGGTGTTCTTGATTATATTGTAGAACAAAATAAAACAAATAAAAGCGGTGAGTAAAAAGATATGATTTGAACAAATTAATGTAAGTTTATGTTTTGAAGTCCACTCTAAATGACAGACTTACAAGTCTGTCATTTAGATTTTTATCCGAGCTTTGAAAGCATTTTGTAAATCATAAAAGCTGTTTAAAATCTGCTCCCAGACTTTGGCTCTCTCCGCTCTCCGCCGCGTCTCTTGAAGTCCGCAGCGACCCCCCACTGCTGAATCCCGTCAACAGCGTTCGGCCACTCACTCCTTTTTAATACATTGATTTCATTTCTCTGTTGGGATATTATGTTTTCTTGGTTTTCCTCCTACCTCACCAAGGTTTCCATCTCAATCTCTGCAGCTAGTTTTTCGTCTTCTCTCAACCTCTTGATACTGGGGGACTTCAGGGCTTAGTCCTTGCATCTCTTTTTTATTCATCTACGTTTACTTCCAGGTAATCCTATCCAGTCCCTTCACCTTGGGTCAGGGGATAATTTCTATACCTCCACTCTGAACTCCAGGTTCTTTTATCCAAGTGCCTATACAACATTTCTATTTGTATACCTAATAGTGATTTCAAACTTAACATGTCCGAAACCAAATTTCCTACCTTTCAATCTAAACCTGCCGAATTCCTACTCCAGTGGACAGCAATTCCTTCTTTGCACATGCTTTTGTCAAAACCTTAGGGTCACCCTGGCTGGTGTGGCTCAGTGGATTGAGTACTGGCCTGTGGACTAAAGTGTTGCCAGTTCGATTCCCAGTCAGGGCACATGCCTGGGTTGCGGGTCAGGTCCCTGGTGGGAGGCGTGCAAGAGGCAAACACACATTGATGTTTCTCTCCCTTTCTGTCTCCCTCCCTTCCACTCTCCCTAAAAATAAATAAATTAAGTAAAATTTAAAAAAAACTTTAGGGTCATGCTGCATTTCTGTCTTTCTCTTTCACTTCACATCCTTTGTCTCAATTCTAGCAGAGAAACTCGTTGGCTTCACCTGTAAAATATATCCAGAACCCAATCATTTTTCATCACCTCCACATCCATCACCTGCTCCAACCACCACCTTCTAGCTGGATTACTGCAGTAGCATCCTTACCAGTCCACATGCTTCCAGACTTGCCATTCCACAGCCTAGTCTCAACAAAGTGATTCTTTTAAAATCTAAATTAGATCACGTAAGTCCCTCTGCTAAAAAATGCCCCATTGGCTTCCTGAAGGCAATATCCTTACAGTAGCCTATAGGTTCCATGTGCTCTGATCCCTGCTGCCTTGCTGGTATCATCTTCTACCCCCGCATCTTGCTCACTCTGCTCTAGTCATACTGAAGGCCTTGCTGTTACTTGAACACATGGGGCATGCTGCAACCTGAGGGCTTTGCACCAGCTGTCCTCTTTGCCTGAAATGGTCTTAGTCCCTCCTTCAAGTCTTTGCTCAATTATCAACTGCTCATGAGGCCTTGTCTAATACAAAATTCTACTCCTCAGCCTGACTCCTCCCTCAGGCAAGCACTCCCTGTCCCGATCTCAGCTTGATTTTTAAAGTGCTTATCACTTTCTAATGTATTATATAATTAGCTTATTTATTATTTATTTCTCCCCCCACTGGAATGTAAAACTCACAAAAATCAGGGATTTTTGTGTCTTTTAGTTGTACATCCCAAATACATAAAACAATGTCTGGTACCTAAAAGGTCTTCAACAAATATAGGTGTAAATATTTAAGTTTATAAATTAGTAAATAAAAAATGATTCAATTACTAAATGCATCTCTCTCATACACAAGATGGATATTTTCCCAAATAAATGACTTTGGAGGTTTTTCCATGCTTATTTATCTTTATTATTCTAATTTTCTCTCCTTAGAATCTGCATTTCTTAATAGTGTAGTATTTTAAAACCTATCTGTAATTAAACTTTCATTTTTACTTACACATTTATGCTTGTGTAAATACATAATTTACACAAAAATACGTCCATTATGCTTGTTTCTTTGCATATACAAATTTCAGCTGGAAGCTAGCTAAAATGTCTTCACTTCTAATGCTTTTACAATTTATGTAGAAAGTTTTCATGTTGTATATTTTAATTATAATCACTCCAGCATCTGACTTGATACTTTTTTTAAGGTGTTATTTATTTTTTTGAGAGAAGGTTAGAGATGGGGGAGAGAGAGAGAGAGAAACATCAATGTGTGGTTGCTTCTTGTGCATCTCCTACTGGGGACCTGGCCCACAACCCAGGTGTGTGTCCTGACTAGGAATAGAACCGGTAACCCTTTAGTTTGCAGGCCAAACTTAATCCACTGAGCTACACCAGCCAGGGTTGAGTTGATACTCTTTTTAATTGGAGTAATAGTGTCAAGAAAGAGTTGTCTTTTCTATTAGCGACAACTAAGCTGTCATTGCCATCTTTCTGTTTGTGAGCTGAAAGCAATAGACTCTTGCCACTTAATGAACTCCACTTGGCAGACAGAAGACCAACACATCACACATTTCAGTGACTTTCTTCTCTTGCATATCTCCCACACATCCAAACGTTTTCTCCTTCCTTGCCCTTCCAATATCTTACCTGGTTCCACTTTCAATAATGCTAATTGCCAGCTTTATATGCAGTCAGTACATGGACTGCAACAGAGTGCCCAGACCTACCTCAAGGATCAACCAACAATCATATTCACTCAATGACCTCCTCCTACAATTGGACATGTAATAAGAGTGAAAAAAAATAGAGTCCACATTCCCAAGATACCTAAGGTTCAATGTAGCTAAAAAAAATTGATGAGTAAACACTTTCAATATATTATTATAAATGCTAAGACAGGAAAGCACAGGGCTTTTTCTAAGCAATTTTGGAAGGAGGGGGATCACAGAGATTTTCTGGAGGAGCAACTCTAAATAAGTATCTGGAAAAGGAAAAGATGGCAGAGGAGTGAATGGGAGTCACACAGACCTCCTCCCAAGACCAAACTTGAATTGTAACTAAATAGTGGAGAAATCACCTGGAAAACAACGGAACGATAGACGGAGAGAAGCCTTGGAGCTGCGGACAGACAATGCAATCAACTTTCACACATCCTAACGGTGGAAGTGCAGTGGGGGCTCGAGAGGGTGGGCTGGGCGCCCACGGGCGCCAGCACCAGAGGGACATTGAAACGGCCAGCTGGCTCCCCCTGAGAAGAACAGGGTCTGAATCATAAACAGGGACCCCTAGACTACAGCAGCTGAAACCAGGAAAACACGCAGACAAAACGCACCCTCCACCCACCCCCGCCCCCAGCCCTGCGAAAAGCTTAGGGGCGCTCTCTGCCAGAGACAGGTGGCTGGAGATGCAAAGAGACATTTAAAGGGCCAATGCAAAAATTTGCAGTGGCAGCCGCCTTCCTTGATCTCTGGGTAGAGGTGGCAGCAGAGTGGGCTGGTGCCTGAGGAAAGATTGGTGAGGAAAACTTTGTGAAGAGAACTGAGACGGAGGCCAGCGGAACCCCGGTGATAACTCACCTCCCATGCTGCAGCTACCATCTCACTCAGGTGTAAGTGAATTAATAAACCTGCCTTTTGTGCGCTCCGCATACAGCTTGTGTGCGTGTGAGCTGGGGGCTGAGTGCAGACAAGCTGGAAGAAATAGAGGATCCCTGACCAAGGGGGACACACAGCTGCATAGAGACCCTTGAGGAGAGACTGGAGAAAGAGGCGTTGGGGAAAGAACGGGAGGAAGAACCAGGGAGTCCCAACTCCATCCCCATTCCCTAGTCTCCATTTCGCGCAGGCAGGCCATGCCCCCAAAGAGACAGAAGCAGGCGTGGGTGAGCCAGACAGTCGGGGATTATGACACGGTCCGCAGAAATAACGGATCCCTGGCTGAAGGGGTCACAGAACTGCCCAGAGACCCTCGAGGAGAGACTGGAGACAGAGGCATTGCGGAGTCCCAGTGCTGACTCTTCCCCAGTCCACGATCTACATCTTGCTCAGGTGGACTACTCCCCAGAGTGACAGCAGCCTGTAAGGGCATAATAGTCCCATCATCAGGAAGCACTGCTCCGCCCTGTGGTGCCTAAGCCTGACAGATGAGGACAGAGTGACTAGACTGACAATCACAGGAGACAGACACAGACAGTAGATTCCTGGAAGGCTCAAACAAATGGCCCAAGGTCAGACAGGGTCAACAACTGACACCATCAGAGGCAGACCGAGAAAGAAAAGAATGAATGAATGAATGAATGAATAAATAAATAAATAAAAAGACCCACCTACTACCATAGAAGTTTAATCCACAAAGTCATGAAATCTAGACGGATCAACTGAAGCAGAAACAAAACAAAACAAAAAAATATACTCGCACAAAAATGGGAAGAAAAAGAAGTTCCCCCCAAATGAAGGGAACGGAGGAATCCCCACAGAGAGAGCTAAATGAAATAGAGGCAAGTAAACTATCAGATATTAAATTCAAAACTATGGCTCTAAGGAGGCTCAATGAGCTCAGTCAGCTCAAAGATAACTATGAGAAATTGCAGAGAAACTATCAGGAACTTACGGCAAACTGTATCAACCTGGAAAAGGACATACAAACTATCAAGAAGACTCAAGAGGATATGAAGAATACCATTTCTGAATTGAAGAACACACTAGAAGGAATCAAAAGCAGGCTGGATGAAGCTGAGGATCAAATCAGTGAGATGGAGGATAAGATAGAAAAAAACTCCCAGAAAGAACAAGAAATGGAAAAAAGACTCAAAAAGAATGAAGAGGCATTTAGGGAAATGCAGGACAACCTGAAACACAATAATATCCACATAATAGGGATACCAGAAGGAGAAGAAGAGGAGCAAGGGATAGAGAACCTCTTTGAAAAAGTAATAGTGGAAAATTTCCCCAATTTAAGGAGAGAAAAATTCACACAAGTCCAGGAAGCACAGAGGGTCCCATTCAAGAGGAACCCAATGAGGCCCACTCCAAGACACATCATCATTAAAATGGCAAATATCAAAGACAAAGAAAGAATCCTAAAGGCAGCAAGGGAGAAGGAGATAGTAACATACAAGGGAGCCCCAATACGTCTAGGAGCTGACTTCTCAGCAGAAACACTACAAGCCAGCAGGGAATGGCAAGAAATATTCCAAGCAATGAAAAGCAAGGGCCTACAACCAAGGCTGCTCTACTCAGCAAGGCTCTCAATTAAAATAGAAGGGGAAATAAGGAGTTTCCCAGACAAAAGAAGGCTAAAAGAATACGTCTCCACCAAACCAGCACTACAAGATATGATAAAAGGGCTGGTTATCATATCATTATATGATAATAAACAATTATATGCCAAGAAATTTGAAAACCTTGTTGAAATGGACAAATTTTTAGAAAAGTATAATCTTCCAACACTGAGAGGAAGAAACAGAAAGCTTGAACAGACCGATAACAGCTGGGGAAATTGAAGCAGTAATAAAGAAACTCCTGACACACAAAAGCCCTGGGCCGGACGGTTTCACAGGAGAATTTTACAAAACATTGAAGGAAGAGCTAACCCCTGTCCTTCTCAGACTATTCCAAAAAATCCAAGAGGAGGAAAGACTCCCAGACTCTTTCTATGAGGCCAGCATCACCCTGATCCCAAAACCAGATAAAGACCCTACAAAGAAAGAAAACTACAGGCCAATTTTGCTGATGAACATAGACGCTAAAATCCTCAACAAAATATTGGCAAACCGCTTCCAGCAATACATTAAAAAGATGATCCACCACGATCAGGTGGGATTCATCCCAGGGATGCCAGGATGGTTCAATATACACAAATCAATATACATAATACATCACATAAACAAAAGGAAAGACAAAAACCACATGGTCATCTCGATAGATGCAGAGAAAGCATTCGATAAGGTACAGCACCCATTTATGATCAAAACACTCAGCAAATTGGGAATAAATGGGGCATTCCTCAAGTAATAAAGGCCATATGTAAAAAACCTACAGCCAACATCATACTCAATGGGCAAAAACTGAAAGCTTTCCCACTAAGATAGGGACCATGACAAGGATGTCCGCTTTTACCACTTCTATTCAACATCGTATTGGAAGTCCTAGCCACAGCGGTCAGACAAGAAAAAGAAATAAAAGGCATCCAAATAGGAAAGGAGGAAGTAAAACTATCATTGTTTGCAGATGACATGATAGTGTACATAGAAAACCCTGTAGACTCCACCAAAACACTACTCAACCTAATAAGTGAATTTGGCAAAACAGCAGGATACAAAATCAATATTCAGAAATCAAAGGCATTTTTGTACACCAGCAATGCAATAGAAGAAAAAGAAATCAGAAAAAAAAATACCATTCGATATAGCAACAAGAAAAATAAAGTACCTAGGAATAAATTTAAACAAGGAAGTGAAAGACCTGTATGCAGAAGACTATACAACATTGAAGAAAGAAATTAAGGAAGACACAAATAAATGGAAGCATATACCATGCTCATGGATTGGGAGAATTAATATCATCAAAATATCCATACTACCCAAAGCAATTTACAGATTTAACACAATCCCTATTAAGATACCAATGACGTATTTCACAGAAATAGAACAGATATTTCAAAATTTTATATGGAACCCTAAACAAACCCAAATAGCCAAAGAAATTTTGAGAAAGAAAAACAAAAGGGGAGGGATCACAATACCAGACATCAAACTGTACTACAAAGCCACTATACTCAAAACAATCTGGTACTGGCACAAGAAGAGACCCACAGACAAGTGGAACAGAATAGAAAGCCCCAAAATAAGCCCAGGTCTATATGGGCAACTAATATTTGACAAAGGGGGCAGAAGCATAAAATGGAGTAAAAATAGCCTCTGCAACAAATGCTGTTGGGAGAGCTGGACAGCTACATGCAAAAAATTGAAATTTGATCATCAGCTGACACCATACACAAAAATAAACTCAAGAGGAATAAAAGACTTAAATATAAGTCGCAACACCATCAAAGTCCTAGAGGAGAACATTGGCAGGAAACTCTCAGATATCCCACGTAGCAATTTGTTTACTGATATGTCTCCTAAAGCAAGGGACATAAAGGAAAGAATAAACAAGTGGGACCTCATCAAAATAAGAAGCTTCTGCATGGCTAAAGAAAACATCAGCAAAATGAAAAGGGAGCCAACCATATGGGAAAATATATTTGCTAATGATATATCAGATAGAGGCTTGATCTCCAAAACATATAAAGAACTCACTCAACTCCACTCCAAGAAGACAAATGATCCAATCAAAAAATGGGCAAAGGACCTGGGCAGACACTTTTCCAAGGAAGAGATACAGAGGGCCCAGAGACATTTGAAAGGATGCTCAGCGTCCCTAGCCATCAAAAAAATGCAGATCAAAACCACAATAAGATACCACCTCACACCGGTCAGAATGGCCATCATAATCAGAGCAACAAACAACAGGTGCTGGCAAGGATGTGGAGAAAAGGGAACCCTAATCCACTGTTGCTGGGAATGCAGACTGGTGCAGCCATTGTGGAAAGCAGTGTGGAATTTCCTCAAAAAGCTGAAAATGGAACTGCCTTTTGATCCAGTGATTCCCCTGCTGGGACTATACCCTAAGAATCCCAAAATGCCAATTCAAAAGAACCTATGCACCCCAATGTTCATAGCAGCACAATTTACAATAGCCAAGTGCTGGAAGCAACCTAAATGCTCATCAGTAGATGAATGGATCAAAAAATTATGGTACATTTAAACAATGGAATACTACACAGCAGAAAGAAAAAAAGAACTACTACCCTTCGTGACAGCATGGATGGAACTAGAGAGCATTATGCTAAGGGAATTAAGCCATGGGGCGAAAGACACATACCATATGATCTCACCTATAAGCGGAACCTAACCAACAAAACAAAGATGCAAGGAAAAGAAGACCAGCAACACTGAAAAAAAAAAAAAAAGAAAGCAACAGACAAGAGGGAAGGAGGGAGGGGTGGGCAGGGGAGAAGGAAGGGAAGAGGAAAGTCAAGGAACATATAGCAAGGACTCATGGACAAAGCCAAAATGGGGAAAGATGGGGGCGGTGAGGGGACAGTGGTGGGGGGAAGGCGGAGACAAATGTATTTGAAATAATTAATTAATTAATTTAAATAAATAAATAAATATCTGAAAAAAAGATTTTTCACCCAATGATCAATAGAGTCAAACCCGTGAACTTTGACCTTAATAAAGTCAAAAGCATCTGGTATGAAAACAGTGCTATGCTAACTTCGGCAAGAAACAAAAACTGAATGTCCAAATTTAGTCAGCTAGGAACACTGAGTCAGGCCACTTAAAAGAGGCACAAAGTTTAATCATTCTAAGGAGATGAATAGTGTGTATCTAAGCTAAAACTGAACTTCTCATTTAGTTTTGACATAAAAACTATTTATAGGGTTTTTTTTTTAATGAAGAATAAAAGAAAACTAAAAAACTTAAACCCTGGACACTTTTTCTAAACCAAAAGTGATGAGGAAAAAAGCAACATCTAATGGTTGGTTACTTCAAAACAAATCCAGTTGCTCTGCAAAACTCAAGGTACTAGAAGAGAGAGATTTTGACATAAACCATCACACAAAGACAGCCTCAAAAGTCATCCTGAAAAGTAAAAAATTTCATGCAGCCATCTGGGAAATGAGCTCAGTGCATTCAATGTAATGTGTTTAGCTGAGAAAGTCTGACCAAAAGGCATTCCAAAGATGAACCATAAACACCTTAAATACTTTTAGACTCCTCATGAGATTTTTTTCCTCTTCTGAAAAAATAATAACCAACAGTTATGTACTGCAAACATGTACCAGACCCTCTTCTGAGTGTCTCATATATATTAACTAATTTAAAGATTCTTTTTTTTCACACAATCTACAACACTGATGCAAATGAATAAACCATAAATTCTGTTACAACCCTTAAGGTCAAAGTAGGAATAAATTAACATCGTTCAAAGACAAGAATATTAAATGGATTTAATTACTTCTTAGAAAAGGACCACAAAGGAATACAAAAAGTCATGATTTATATTTTTGTCCTTAAGAGTCATTGAAAAATCTATCCCATGCGAAGAAATACAGCATATTTACTTATCCCTTAGTTCTTTCTATTTGTTCTTTGCTTTCTTTTGGTGGGAGGGGATTTTTGTTTCTTTTATTAAAGATGGCTGCTTTTATACCAAATGAATGAAGTAGAATTTTTTTTATTTTTTTAAATTATTGTTCAAGTGCAGTTGTCTCCATTTTCCTGCCATGAATTTCCCCTGCCCCAACCACCCCCACCCTCAGTCATTCCCCTGTCTGGCTTTGTCCATGGGTCCTGTATACATGTGCCTTGACGATCCTTCCTCTTCTTTCCCATATTATCTCCTTCCCCCTCCCCTCTTATCTTGCTCTTCTGTGAAAAATATTTTTTTCCAAACTTATTTATTCCATCACTCAATTTGCCAGTACTTTATAGGCTTGTAAGGTATACTCCCAAAAAGTTTATCTCTCTTTCCAAATATCATTCCTCCAATTCTAGAAACAGTTGCCAGGTGAACGGTAGTATGTGGCTTATTAGGCAAACAGCAAGACCAATACCAAGAATGTATATATGATCCACAACACACGTTTATCCTATAGCATAATGTCATCATATGAAAATTAGACTGTAAACATTGTTCTATTTTGCTTAATAAAGGAAGATTTTTAAAATATGTGTTAGTCACCTTAACTACCTAAATATCAACCAACAAATATAAACTGCTCCTAAATCCAAACACAGTTTTATTTCTCATAAAAATAGCAGATGTCTGCATTGGCTGGTGTGGCTCAGTAGATTGAGCACTGGCCTGCAAACCAAAGGGTTCCCCATTTGATTGCCAGTCAGGGTACATGCCTGGGTTGTGGGCCAGGTCCCCAGTAACGGGGGGGCAAGAGGCAACCACGCATTGATGTTTCTCGTCCTCTCTTTCTCCTTCCCTTCACCTCTGTCTAAAAATAAAAAAAAAATCGTTTAAAAAATAGTTGATATCATATTTGTCCTCACCTAGAGTTTTGTTGGTCAATGAATTATATGTGGTCTATAACCTATATATAAATTCAGTTTGAAAGACAGCTTCACGATATAAGCACATTACAGGAATTTTTTGGTAATAACTATTTCCTGTAACTAATAAAAAAGACATTAATTTATCTGTTAAGGGTTCATAATTTGTTCTGAAGCATCTTTTGATGTTATGTATACTATCTTCACATTCGAAGGATGCACAGGTACCAACTAGCAATGACTGGTCTCCTCATGTTTGAATGTATCTTTGCTACATATGAAAGCTTTTTTCTTTCTGTTGTAGTGACCAGAACTGAAAGACATACTTTACGTAACTTTATCAAAAGGCACAAAACCCTTTGCTTATGTTTTCCAATCAAAAAAAGACTTTTAGGAACAAAAATTCTACATAACCCAATTGCCTTTCCCTAAAAACTAAACATTCTGTGCATAATGTATTTTTCATAGACTGTTAAGACCATCCATTAACCAACCTGGTAATCCCCAGCCCCTTTCAAATCTCTTAAAGGAGCTGGTCATTTTGTAGTCCTCAGAACAAAAGGAACACACATTTTAGACTTATAACACACAGTAAGTGTGGACAGTTCAATGGGTCCACTGCTGAACAGACAAAGCTCTGACCCATATTACTTATTAGTGACTTCCAACTACATGAGCAGGAAGATTTTCAAATTATTTCTCTCAAAGAGGAAGAAATGGAAGAGAAAGGGGATATTGGTAGCTTTTCTTAGTACACCTGTTGAGAATAAGAAATGTGTAATTCAATGATGAACCTCACAAAATTCCCTCTCCTTAGAATCCCCACACTTCTTCAAAATTCCAGACCCTGGAATATATCTCTTAATTTCTTCCCAAATAAGGTTCTCTTCACTTCTCCTCTGGAAGCTCCATCTCTCAGCCTTCAAGCATTTAAGAGTGCCTTGCATATAGCAGACCCTCAATAAATGTTTTTTAAGTTAATTAGAAGCATAGTTATAAGTTTCTTTCCAACTTCTTTCACAGGTCAGTATCTCCAGCTATAGTCAGCCTGTAAATGCAGTCATTTCAACTTCACCGTCATATTTCTGGAAGTGTGGTGAGAAGCAATGCTGTCTAACCAGACTAACAGCTAAGCCAGGCCTTAGGTCGGGGAAAAGGGAAATGAAAGTGGCTAAGACAATTTCTCCCAAGGCACTACAGAGTTAGGTCTGGAAAAAATTAAACAAGACAATAACTTTGTCATAGCTCTGGTCATAAGAGGACTTGGTTTTCACGACCGTGAAACAAAACCCTTGGTCTTGATGACTTGTGAAACATTGACATGACTTTTCCACAAAGTTTAGGATAAAAATAAGTGGCTGTAGAAGCCAGGGAGCTTTATGGTATAACCAAGAAGGAAATCTAATTCACCAAAAATTCAGAGTGGGAATGCTTCTCATGGGAAAAGAACTGAGAGACTAATTCCCAAAGATTTTTCTCTTTGTGCAGCAGGACATGGAGAAAGGGAAGGGAAACAGAGAAGTGTAGCAGTAAAAAAAATTCTGTTGATGGAAAAAAAAAAAAAGACTAGGAATTTTTAGTTGCTGTCACAGGAGTAAATTTTCAGAAGACAGAGATGCTTCTCAAACTACCTGTGGTAAACAACCAGGTTTGTTTTGTTTGTTTTTTTTATTTCCATTCTGTTACTAACTAATCCCTGCTCATTGTAAAGGCAGAGAGAGATATTGTGACACTTCGTCCCTAAAGTATGGAAAGAAAGTAAAGAGTATCTTGAAGATAATACCCCCAAGTTGCTGAACCCTGGTCTAGAGGATTTTTTAAAGAAATTTTGCAAAAGCCTATTAACAATGAACACACTGTGAAAAGACTACTTGCAAACTAATGTTAGTCTGCTAGAGTTTTATAGATGCTGCCAGAAGATATGAGATTCCTGAGTCAGAGAAAAAGGACAAGTTATTACTCAACTGCAATAGCACTAGTCAGAATATCAGCATTTGAGCCAGCATCTCCAAGCACCAATACCCACAGGGCAATGCAAAGAAAGCCAAGTGATACCTGAATCCACACTGGCTAGTATTCCAGCAGAGAAAAGTTGAATTTGAGAAACCTGACTATTTTATAGTGGTAAATAAGTATGTCTGCTTTTTTCCTGGAAAGAGACATTATCCTTATTCTACTTTATAGTAAGCATATTTATCCTTTGCTCCAGAGAGAAACACTATCCTTATCTCCCAGGGAATATTATTCGTTCCCAATTGCTGCTGAAACAAATTACAACAAACTTAGTGACTTAACAAATACACGTTTCTAATCTTGCAGATCTGGAGGTCAGAAGTCCAAATGGACTAAAATCAGGTGTTAGCTATATTCCTTCTATAGGAGAGTCCATTTCCTTCACTTTCCCTGCTTCTAGGGGCCACTAGAATTCCTGGATTCATGGCCCCTTTCTTCCTGTCTCAAAACTATCAAGATCAAGTTGAGTCCTTCTCACATCTATTCATTCTGATCTCCTTTTCTGCCTCTCTCTTGCACTTTAAAAATCTTTGTGATTCATGGGCCCACCTAGATAATCCCGGATAACCTCCTCCTTCAAATGATTAGCATTCCTAATTCCATCTGCATGAATTCCCATTTACCCTGTAAAGTAACACAGTCAAAGGTCCCTAGAATGAAGACAAGGATGTCTGTAGAGAGGCCATTATTCTGCCTACTTCACAGAACCAAAAGAAAACCTGTTCTTTGCTCCAGACAGAGACAGTTTCTATCTTCCCAGGCTGTTAGCTATACAAACATCCTTGAGAAAATATTCTATAACAAAAGGCACTGAGTACTTTCCTTCACAAGGCAGGCAGAAATCTGAGACAGTCGTCAACAACTGTCCCTCAATATCTAGCACAACCTGCTACACTTATATATTTGCATAAAACTGAGTAAAGATTTTTAATTGCTTTAAATTACATATTTTCTTTCATACTGTGTTTCTGTTTTCTTGTTTTTAAATATGACCCCTGACAGAATCACAAGGCTACATGGGTTTACATGGGTTTAAAAAGTTAGATAATTCCATGTACCTGTGGAAATTGAAATTATAACTAGATCTTTCTAGGTCTTTTTAGAAGTTTCCTAGTTTAATCAGGGACTAAGATTTAATCCACTATCATCAACTCGCAGAGATGAATGAATACTTAAAAAAACAAAGCAGTTCATTTACCATAATCCCACAAAGTTGGTTTGGAGGCCAGTGCTGGAGGGAGGGTCCTTTAATATTTCATCTCAGTCGCTAAAGAATTTTGTATGTCAGGAAATTCTCCAGACTTAACCTTAAATCTTACTATTTGTGGCTTTTCCCATCTTCTTTTAAAATGCCCCCAGGGATCTCTCTTTCACACGAGCCTTTGTGTCTTCCAGAAGGGACAAAAATAAAAGCCTCTCATGATACTCCTTCCTAATAAATTGTTCTGAAAGAAATTTACCCTGTTGTTCCTACATCAACACCATCAAGAAGGTGTAAGGGGAAGAAAAACCATAAACCAGAAAGCCCGATGCTCTTAACCTGCTCTGCTCTCGCTTCTGTAAATCTGCTTAGCCCTGGAACCGCCGCCAGCTGCGATAAGCCCCCATTCCAATCTACTTCGGCATTCCGGTCCTTTTCCCGCCCAACGCTAAGGCTTATAAACCCTGGCCCAGCCCCAGTTCGGGGCTCAGAATTTGGAGACTGCCTCCTCTGAGCCCGCGCGCATTAATAAAGGTTTATACTCCGTTCCCTGAACCGTGTCTGAGTCTGTCTTCCCGCAACGAAGGTTCATTAGTAAGTATTAATTTTCTTTTTCTTAAGTATATTTTCTTGATTATGCTATTAGAGTTGCCCCATTTTTTTTTCTGCCCTTTATCCCCCTCTGCCTGGTACCCCCATTCCCTCCAGCATTCTCCCCTGCCTCCAGCCCTTAGCTCATGTCCAGGGGTCACCCATATAAGTTCTTTGGCTTCTCCATTTTCTGTCCTGTTCTTAACCTCCCCCTGTCTATTTTGTACCTACTATTTATGCTGCTTATTTCTTGTACCTTTTCCCCCATTCCCCCCTTCCCCCTCCTTGCTAATAATCCTCCATGTGATCTCCATTTCCGTGATTCTGTTCCTGTTCAAGTTGTTTGCTTAGATTTTTTTTGTTTTTGTTTTTTCAGGTTCAGTTGTTGACAGCAGTGATTTTGTTGTCATTTTACTCTTCATAGTTTTGATCTTCTTCTTGTTCTTAGATCAATCCCTTTAACATTTCATATAATACAGGCTTGGTGATGAACTCCTTTAACTTTACCTTACCTGGGAAGCACTGTATCTCCCCTTCCATTCTAAATGATAGCTTTGCTGCATAGAGTAATCTTGGATGTAGATCCTTGCTTTTCATGACTTTGAATACTTCTTTCTAGCCCCTTCTTGCCTATAACATTTCTTTTGAAAAATCAGCTGCTAGTCTTATGGGAACTCCTTTTGTAGGTAACTGTCTCCTTTTCTCTTGCTGCTTTTAAGATTCTCTCATCTTTAATCTTGGGTAATTTAGTTATGATGTGTCTTGGTGTGTTCCTCTTTGGGTCCAAATCCTTTGCAACTCTGCGCTTCCTGACCGTACATGTCTATTTTCTTGGCCAGATTGGGGAAGTTTTCCTTCATTATTTGTTCAAATAAGTTTTCAATTTCTTATTTTTCTTCTTCTCCTTCTGGCACCTCTATGTATCAGATATTGGAACGTTTAAAGTTGTCCAAGAGGTTGCTAAGTCTCTCCTCATTTTTTTGAATTCTTTCTTCATTCTGTTCTGGTTGAATGTTTATCTCTTCCTTCTACTCCAAATTGTTGATACAAGTCCCAGTTTCCTTCCTTTACTGTTGGTTCCCTGTATATTTTCCTTCATTTCACTTTGTATAGCCTCCACTTCTGCCTTTATTTTGCGGCTATACGCAATCATTTCTGCAAGCATCCTGATTACCAGTGTTTTGAACTCTGTATCTGACAGGTTGTCTATCTCCTCATTGCTTTGTTCTTTTTCTGGAGCTTTGACCTGTTCTTTCATTGGTGCCATATTTCTTTGTCTCAGCGCATCTGTTACTTTGTAAGGGGAGGAACCTTGGGTATTTCCCAGGGCAGGGCAACCCACTTCACCAAATTGTGGCCCTGTATGTCAGGGTGCGAGGATGGTCAGAGAGGGAACAATACCGCTTGCTCAGCTCTCCCCCACTTTCAAGAGGCTGGCAGTTTCTCCCACAACCCCCACAGGTTTTTACGGCCAGAGATTCTGAGGCTTTATTTTGCCCAATCTGGAATCCTTGGTTGCACAGTCTGTCTCGCTCCCCAGTTGTTCCTCCTGGTTTATCCACATGTGAATGTGGGACTGCCTGGTCTACCAGCCACCGCTTCACCCACCTGGTCCTCCAGCCACCATCTTGCTGTGCATCCTTTCCACCCCTTCTACCAGTCTGGATGAATGTTTCCTCTTTAGAAGTCCTTGGTTGTTGGACTTCTGTACAGTTTAATTTTCTGGCAGTTCTGGTAGTTTTAGTTTTTAAATTGGTTGTTTCCTTCTTTTGGTTCTGTGAGGAAGTGAAATGTATCTACCTATGCCTCCATCTTGGCTGGACTGTATGTTTTAATTTTCCAGTGAAGATGAGTCCTATCCATCTTAAGTTGTTGACAGGGCACATGGCAGTAGAGGCTCTTATTCTAACAAAACTAGTATATGCCCTGGCCAGTGTGGCTAAGTGGATTGAGTGCTGGCCTGAGAACCAAAGGGTCACCAGTTCAATCCCCAGTCTAGGGCACATGCCTGGGTTGGGGACCAGGTCCCCAGTAGGGGGTGTGCAAGAGGCAACCACACATTGATATTTCTCTCCTTCTCTTTCTCCCTCCATTACCCTCTCTAAAAATAAATAAATAAAAACATTTTTTTAAAAAAACTAGTATTCATGACTACAATTTCCCAACAGGTTGAAACAAAGTGTCTTGATGAAAGTGTACTTTTTTCTAAAAACACAAAGGTACCACATAGGCAAGCCGTGGCACTATGTGGGCTTCATGAGCATAGGAACAGTCTTGAACCTTATTCAATATGGCACCAGGAAAGGTTCATGACACTCAGCAAACAGAAGCTAGAGGTGGACTGCCAGCCTGCAACTACAGATAGCATGAGCAAAAATGGTCAGCTGGAACAAGAGAACTACAGATGAGAAAGAGCCAACCATGAGAGAGAATGGGTGTCCACAGAATGACAGAAAGCATCCCAGGAGAGAAATAGTTCATTCTGAATATTGGAAAATCCCCTTCTGCAATAGTAAATATCAAGCAAGAACCTTCTTACTCCTTTTTTCACCTCTCTTTCCTACTTCCTTTTTAGCTGCCAGGATTAGTAGCATTGGTTAGCAAGAAATAAAGAATGAAGTAAGCACATATGTAATGTGCTACCACACAGGACTTAGAATATCTTAAAGGAATGTTGGTCCTCAAACTTTTCTCTCATAGTTTCAGACCCCTCCCCATGCTTAAATGGCTTCCACATAACCCCAAAATCTATTTCACATGGACACTCACATACATACAGAAATTATAATTTATAATATTCCTTTAATCTCTTAAATTTGGTAAATTTTGACTTTTTTTATGGTTTGATCTTTACTAGTATTTAGAAACTCATGAAATTGAGCAAATTAAAACCTAGAACGGAAATATAAAAAGCAATTAAGCTTAACAGGGCAAAGAAGACCAAAAGGTAAAAAGGAATACAGAAAGATAAATAGAAACATACTGAAGCAGACAAAGGGGCCAGATTTCCAAGAAGGATAGCAAAGTACTTTTTCATTTAATTGATACCTCATGATAAAGTCACTGAAGGCAAGATGGCTGAAGGTGAACTGAAGCCACTGCTTCCAGTATGGATCTAGCACCACTAAGCACAACCAGTTATACCTTTCTGGGGTGTGTCTTAGAAAATCAGGCTCACAAGTTAAAAAGCTAGGCAGCCAAGAAAACTGCTGGGACAGGAGACTTGAAAAACATCAGAAAGATTGTCAGACCTAGAGTGAACCTTGAATCCAAATATCACTATGAAGTAAATGGGACTAAGTTAGCATAAGCCAGGATACAAGCAGAAACCAGAAGTTTGCCAAATTCACTAAGTCCAAACAGATCAGCCACCAAGACAACTTTGAAACCCAGACAAGTGAGCAGCTGTCTTCCAAGGTAGGTACACTTGCCCTAGAGGTGTGCAAAGATTTTAGAATGGGGACAAAGTCACAGATGGTCTTTAAAAATCAATTTTCAGATCCTCTACTTTTATAGGTACTTTTTCCTATAATTACTATGACTGATAATATGCTCTCTTACTCATAGTCAGTTTTCTTCCAATCTGCAAAAGATCTACCTCTCATCCATCTCAAACCTTAAAATGGTCTAAGACCAAAAAGGCAATTTGATAATTCCTTTAATAAAGACCCCATAAATAGATTTACATATATATTTCTCAATGGCTCTAATTAGAATATGCATTCCCTGTATACTTTTTTACTTTTTTAAAAAATATCAAATGTTTTCATATATCTCTACCATTTTAATGAACAGCAGGCTATTAACAATCATAGTGATAATTCAACACCAAAGAAATGTTTTAACAGAATTAATGTCACATAAAAATAAATTAATTTTTAACTTCAACTTACATATTTTTGTTGCTATTACAGTTAGGTTTATTAGAGTGAATATATCAGTCAGGGTTCTCAAGAGAAACAGGACCAATAGGAGGTAGGTTTATTTTAAGGAACTAGCTATGTGATTATGAGGGCTGGCAAGTTTGAAATCTATAGGGCAGCATGGTAGGCTAGAAAATCAAGTATGAGTAACATTGCAGTCTTGAGGCAGGATTTCATCTTCAGGAAACCTCAATTATTGCTCTTAGGGCCTTCAACTGATTGGGTGAATTACTACATTATCAAGGGCAATCTCCTTTTAAAAAGACGTTAACCACATCTATAAAACCCTTCACACCAACACCTACATTAGTGTTTAATTGACTGAGTGGGTATTATAGCCTCACCAAGTTGACAGAAAAGTAACCATCACAGTGAATGACAGAAGTGCAAAAATATGTTACATTAGCATAAAATTCTGTAAAGATGTGGAATGAAAATACAATTTTAAGAAATAAAATGCTTAAAATCATGGACATCAAATCTTTTTTAAAGTATTTTTAAACACATATTATGTCTTCTGTAAAATGTTTAACTTATATTGAAAAGATTAGATGTCAACCTAACAGTATGTAAACTTATCAAGTATTGATTATTAATATTTCTTTAGGGGTCATGCCAGCAAAAATGCTTTTTTTATTTTTAAATCAAGTTTATTCAATTACAGTTGTCTCAGTGTTTTCCCCTTTTGCTCCCCTCCACCCATCCCACCCCCACCCCCCACTCCCACGGTCAATTCCCACTCTGTTGTCCATGTCCATGGGCCATTCAGACATGTTCTTTGTCTAGTCCCTTCCCCTTCTTTCCACCATTGTCCTCTTTCCCCATCCCCTCTGATCACTTTCAGTCTGCTCCATGTTTCCATGCCTGTGGTTTATTTTGTTCGTTAGTTTATTTTGTTGAATAGATTCCACTTATAGGTGAGATCATATGGTATTTGTCTTTCACCGACTGGCTTATTTCACTTAGCAAAATATTCTCCAATTCCATCCATGTTGTCGCTAAAGGTAGGAGTTCCATCTTTCTTTCTTTCTTCCTTTCTTTTTTTAAATTCAGATTGATTTTATTAATTTTTTTAAATGTCAAAGTCAATTATAAAATATTAAAAAATTTAAAACCATTATAAAGTCTCAGCAATTAAAACAACATGACACCAGCACAGAAATAATCAAGTAGATCAAGGAATGAGCATTATAATGAGCATTCTAAAAACAAATGTATATATTTGTCTAACATTGTAATATATGATTAAATTGATATTTCAAATCAATGGGTAAAATAAGGCTTATTCAACAAATAAGGTGCATGGACCACTACTACTTGAAATAAAACAAATATAGAGCCCTATTTCACACATTATACAAGAAATATTCAGGTGAGTTAAAAATCAATGTGTACAATCTAAGTAGTTTCAGAAGAAAGTGCAAACTAATGTTTTTCTTACCCTAAAGTAAAATATTCAAACCCAGAAGCTATAAAGTAAAATATTGATAATATGACTATATTAAACATTTAAGACTATACAGTAATATTCTTGTAAAAAAAGTTTCCGGTGTATTCTTTCAGCCTTCTTTTGTCTGGGAAACTCCTTATTTCGCCTCCCATTTTAATTGAGAGCCTTCCTGGGTAGAGCATTCTTGGTTGCAGGCCTTTGCTTTCCATTATTTGGAATATTTCTTGTCACTTCCTTCTGGCTTGCAGTGTTTCTGTTGAGAGGACAGCTGCTAGACAGTCGGAGCTCCCTTATATGTTACTATGTCTTTCTCCCTCCAGCAAAAATGTTTGAAGAAAAGCTCTAGGGCCATAGAGTGTAGCTGTTAAAATTATGAAGCCAGTAAAACTTATTATACACACATATTAGCTATATGAATTTAGGACAATTACTTAAATGTAATTCCTTGGTTTGAGGGTGTTACACAAAATGATTTTTAGTGTTTGATACGACCAATGCCATCTTAAGTAGCAAGTTGCTTTCAGTGACCTGGCGAGGGGTAGGTTCAAATCACCTGATATGAATGTTCTCACACAGATAAGTAGGTCCATTAAGTTGTTGACTGCTTTGGAATATACAGCTGTCAATAAACACTTGGCTATAGGCCACCTGTGTTTCTGGAGACTATATACGGGGTGGGGCAAAAATAGTTTTACAGTTGTGAGCACGAAACACAGAGTTTATTCTTGTATTATTATGTATTAATGATTGTATTAGTTTCCATAGGAACAACCATAAGCCTGCTTTTATTTCAAGTCCCCATCTCCTTTTGGGTGCAGAGATCCACTGTCTTGCTGCCACCCAAGACTCTACTTCTGTCTGTAAGCTCCCTTAAACTTTCTGTTTAATTTTGGAGTTGTCAGCCTCTTTCTATGACCTCTCACCCCAAACTCCTTTGGAGGTTGATTCCAGTACATGTCAGGATATTTTCCCAATGAGGGCTGTTTTAATGTTATATAAATAGCCCTTACTTCATCTAGTTTGGGAGAAGATTAACTGAGATAATATTGGCAAAGCACTTAGCATAGTTCCTGACCCATAGTAACAAAGGCTATTATTATTATTATTATTCAAGAAATCTCATTTGCATAACATTACACACCAAGGCCTATAAAGCAGGAGGAACTCCCAAAATCTGGCTTCTCTTGCCAGAACCACCTTTCTCTAATCCTCCTTCCCGGTCAATCCCCAGTGTTCTATGGGTAGACACTAAAGGTCCTTATCCCAACCTCAGCTCCTAATGCTGATGCTCTAGCACTAGAATTCCCACATTCCTTAAGCACATATTGGACATGAGTTTTCTCTCTTGCACTAAACACACATCCCAGCCAGGCTTCTTCATAATTGTTGCTCTTGTCCTTAAAAGATCTCTAATGACCACAGATCTCAAAGTTCCTTTACAGATCTACCCAATTATGAGACAGCTTTCACAGTTTAAAAACATTTTTTTGTTCTAGTTCAAATGATGTTGCTTGTCTAGAGGAGCTGTTAATGTTTTCAGGCCATGCATGTGAGGCCAACAACCCCTCCATTTCCACTGTAATCGTTGCAGGCTGGGCACGTACTGTTGGCGAGTTTTCCTGACCTTTAGCATGTGTGTTGTTCTTTTCCAGTCTCTTCCTGTTTGTCAGCCTGAGTGCAGTCTGTCAGCTCCCTAGGACTGCTTCTCCCTCACAAGTCAAATTCTCTCTCCCAAGCCTTCTATCTGTAAAACTCAGAAATTATTGAACTATCCAACTATTTTCTGGAATTTTGCCTATACATCCTAATGGACACTGTTAGTCATTTAATAGTGTTTCTCCAAATTTAAGCCTTTGAATTTTTTTCAACTGAAGCCTAGAAAATAGGCCTTGTCAAAGAAAGAAAACACAAAATATATTACTCCTTCAACAAAGTAACTTTTTATTTGATCTAAGATTTCTTTCAATTTGATTTTCACAAGGCATGGATTTTCCAGATTAATCTGGCTCATTCCCCACTTAATGTTTAAAGTTAGACTTTTTAAAATTCATTTAAGTAATAAAACACTTTAAAGGCACTTCAGAGAAATTTAAAAGAGGAAGAAAAAGAGCCACATTTCCATCGCCCAAGGACAACCATTGTTAACATCATTGGACACGCCCTCTAAGGGGAAAAAAGTCCACCTTCCACACCCCCTACCCCGCCCCAACCGTGTGCACACACGCACATGTACGCACGCACTTCAAAAATTAAGAAGGGGGGAAAGGCAGATCCAAATGTGATTTTCTGACATTAACATTTTTTGCAGTCATTTGTACTAATTACCCAAAAATCTTCATTTCCTTAGGTCACCAAAGAGAACAGGAGGTTTTCTGAGAAGGCTGATTTGGTTTTACCTGCCCCGCTGCCAAAGAAGTTTCCAAGCTCATCTCTCCCTTTTGCTGGTAAGAACGGCTTCCTACCATTTCTGTCCTTTAGATGGCAGCATGCTCTCTAATACTTTGCTGCCTTTTTCCCAAGTTTATATAATTCTCACAATCAAAAAGAATTTTAAGGTTGAATTACCTGAGAAAATACTCAGGAGTTGGAGAAGTTGAGAGGGGAGGAAACGGTTACTCCAGGTGAAGATGTGGAAAACAGAGAACCCAGATGTCTGTGGAATCAAAACATTTCCAGCTATGACATCTATGTCAAAGACAGTATAAATGTGGGTTACAGTAACCATATCCCATTGTAACTTGCAAGATTCTGAGCAAAATGTGTTTGTTCATTCACTTACTTATTCAATACAAATGTAAAGACTTCCCACTGTGTGCCAGATACAGTAGGACAGTAGACAGTGGAGTATTTTCTATAGAAGGGTAGTAGACAGTACTAGACAAGAGTATTGTCAAGTAATAGTGCAGTAGACAGTAGGATACAGGGATACATAAAACAGATCATATGCATTCACTTATTCTGCCCTCATTGATCTTATGTTTTAGTGTAGAAGGTGGACAATTTAAAAGTAAACAAACCCTGACAGGCATGGCTCAGTTGGCTAGGCAACGACCTGCAAAGCAAAAGGCTGCTGGTTTGATTCCGAGTTAGGGCACATGCCTGGGTTGTAGATTCCATACAGGAGGCAACGGATTGATGTTTCTCTCTCACATCGATGTTTCTCTCCTTTTCTCCTTCCCTTCCC
The DNA here is from genome assembly GCF_021234165.1 of Pteronotus mesoamericanus. Classification (NCBI taxonomy): domain Eukaryota; kingdom Metazoa; phylum Chordata; class Mammalia; order Chiroptera; family Mormoopidae; genus Pteronotus; species Pteronotus mesoamericanus. The sequence continues at coordinate 23,406,361 of NW_026555310.1, forward strand.
CTCTCTCTAAAAATAAATAAATAGAATCTTCTTTTTAAAAAAAAAAGTAAAGAAAAAATTTTGTTATTGTGTGGTGAGAAATGTTAACTAAACTTATTGTGGTAATAAGTTTAAACTTATTGGGAAAATTTATTATTTTACAATATATGCAAATATTGAATCTTCATGTTGTGCACCTGAAACTAATATAAAGTTATATACCAATCATACCTCAAAAAAAGTAAACAACTAAGTATACAATATAAATATAAGTAGTGATAAGGACTATAATGAAAAATAAAACAGGGTAAAGGAATTAGAAGAGGTATAAGGACTGGCCATTTTAGACAGAATTGTCACTCAACGTTTCTCTCGGAGGTGACACTGGAGCAGAGACTTGATGACGAAAGCAAGAGGAAATATCTGGGGGAAAGTAAGGCAAAGGCCATCATCTTCAGACATCCTTGGCTTGTTTGATGAAAAGGAAGAAACTAGTGGAGCTAGAACAGTTGTAAACAAGGCAAGAAGTAGCCAGAAAGAAGGACCTTACAGGGCCTTGTATGCCATGGAAAAGGTGCCAGGTTCTACTGTAAAGGTTTTGAACAGAATAGTAATATGGTCTAATATCAATTTTAAAGGAATCACTGTGTTTGGGGTGAGAGGCGGCAATGGTGGGAACAGGCCAGTCAGGAGGCTGTTGCCAAAATCAGTGGTGGGAAGAGGAGAGAGAGCACAAGACTGAGGGGGGATTTGTTTGCTGGTAGGGCTAGGAAGGGGTGTGGCCAGGAGGGGCTAACAAGTCTGTTCTGGACAGTTGGCTTTCAGTTTCTACTAGTCATTCTGTCACAGATATTAAATAGGTAAATGGAGCTCAACAGAGAGTCAGAACTGGAGAACACTTGGGAGTCTTATATATGTAGGTAGTATTTCTACCTGATTAGCTGAATAAGATAACAGAGGGAGCACATGTGTATAAAGATCCAGGGACTGAGTTGTGGGGCACTCCCACATTTGGAGGGCGCAGGAAACTAGAAAGACAACCACAGCAGTTAGGTGCTCTGGAAGTTGTTATTTCAACAAGGAGGAAGTGACCAACTTTGCCCACAGCTTCTGAGAGTTTAAGCAAATGAGTATCAAGAACTGACCACTGGATTTAGCAAGAAGAAAGTCACTGCTGATGCTGGCGAAATGTGGGAAAGGGCTGACTAGACTGATAGAGAGAATACTATGCAAAGGACATTGAGCCAGGAAATCCTGTTGAGTTTGCTATAAAGAGGAACAGAGAGAGACATGAGGCAGAAACTAAAGGAAGATAGGGTTCCAGGAAGAGCTTTCACAGATGGGAGATATTTAAGCACACTTACGTGCGGAGAATGATGATCTAGGAGAGAAAAGGAAACGATGATGCAGGAGAAACAGAAAGAACAATTGCAGAAGCAGAACCAAATGAGGAGGAAACGCACTGCTCAGATGGAGGAAAGGGCCTCAGAGCGATGAGCACTGACTGAGAAGCACAGTTGACAGACCAGAGGCTGGATGATACATTGATGTGGTCCTAGGAAATGAGGTAGTTTACAGATTGTCTCCGTTTTCTCAAAGAACTAAGCAGCAAAATGATTGGCCAAGAGAGAAGGGGTAGGGAGTGCTGAAGGTTTAATGAAAGGGGAGGAAGTGTAAAATACTCCTCTTTGGAATGGGAAGGTAAATTCATTAGGGAGAATACAATAGGATTTCTGAGGAGTTCCAGAGGTTTTCTTGAGGTTTAGGGTCACAAATCGCAAATGCTAACTGCCAGCACATGTTTGGGTTTTTACTCATGTTTGGGATCCCTAAGGATGGCTCAGGAAGCCCCCACGGTTCTCCCCAGGTGTTTTCCCACTCCTCTGGCTTCTAAACTTTCTACATTTTCTCTCCGCTCCTCACTAACACTAGGATCAAAACGTAGTACATAAAGGCTCATTCTCCACCACCTTCTCTTAAAGCTTAATGATTTAATTCAATCCCTGACTTCCACTATTTTCTCTCAAATCTACCTTCTCTGCAGACTGAAATGTTTGTCTCTGGGACTTCTCCACCTGGATCTTCCACTGCATCCTAAAACTCGGTAAGCACCGCAGTGAGTTAGTTGGCACAACCAGCGTGCAGCCCCACAAAGCCTGCTCTTTTCAAAATGTTCTGTTTCGTTTAGTATCATCCACCTAACATCCAAGACAAGAGGCCTTAGAATTACATTCAGTGCCTTTCCCATCTTAGTTTTCTTTGCTCCCCTGTATCTAAGCAGTTGCCAAGAATTTCTATCAATTCTACTTCTATACTGCCTTTCAAATTTAACCTCAGAATCACTACCCTCGCTTATGTCATTGTTTCTTCTTACATCTAATATTGTCTACAGTGACTATTATTTTCTTTAAGAAGGGTCTGATACTAGTTCCTGCTCAAAAACTTTAGTGTATCCCTAACAAAGCCCAGAATTCATATTCTTCCTCATATCATCACAGTAGATTTTTCCAGCTCTCACTGCCCTTTACTCCCACCCATGGTTGTATATAACGTCAAACTCTGAGCAGTGCTTCCTCTTGCTATGCCCCCATGGTGACATTCAGGCTCTCACCACTATAAATGGGAGCATCTGCAGCCAACCAGTCCCCCCTGCAGGAAGACTAGGGCCAAGGGACTGGCTCTGCTCATGAAATGTATCGCTGCTAGGCTGAGGCAGTTGAGAGCCAAGAGCTCCCTCTCTGTTTCTCCTCCCATGCCAGTCTGCTTGAAGGAGAGAGACATGTTCCAAATGGCAGTTATAAGATGAAGGGAGATTGCTTGACCCACATCAGACATTATGTGGATGAGAAATAAACATAATTTGTTATGCCATTAGGATTTGGAATTTGCCTAATGAAGCAGCTAGCATTATTTATGCCAGTGCTCTAGCCCTCTGCCTTTCTTTATAAAGATGCCTTTGGTAAAATCCTTTTTTAACTCTTTCCATCCAAACTTCTGGCTCTGAAAATCCTCTGGTTTTTAAAGGTAGTACTTCCCAAACACTGGCATGTAAATTGCCTGGTTCATGATGAATTTATACCTAAGTCAGGGGAGGTGGAGGAATGACAATGTAGTAAGATTCCATAAAAGCAAATATATGGATTTAAAGCACTGTCCTTGGGCTGAGATAACTCTTTTTATCTTCAAGTATTTACCTTCTTTCATAAAATAATAATGATATTAGATGGCAGAAGGAGTTCCTTTCCCACATCCCATTGTTTGGTAATAACCAAGTTTGGTGTATGTATTCTGTTTCCAATGTTGTTTTCTAGATGTTGTCACTTTTTACCATTTCCAAGTCTGGCAACCACTACTTTAAAATGCTTAACAACTTTGTCAATAAGTCGTACATTATCCTCTCAAACCCAAAGTGAACTCTGATTGTCATTTATTTTGCCCTGGGCCTTTGGCATTTGAGCATATACTTCTCCTCCTGGAAAGAAAATTCCTTCAGGCACATGATCCTGTTACTACCCATAGCAAGAAATGCAGAAAAATGCATTCTCATACAAATGAGAAAACTGAGCGTTCAAGAAATTAAATTACTTGGAAATTATAATTTCTAACATTTACTGAGCATTTACTATTTTGTAGACATTCCTCTAAGCACTTCACATATATTTACTCATTTCATCTTCACAACAAACCTGTGTGGTAGGTTACCATCAGCACCCCCGTTTTGTAAAAAGACTCCGCAGCCTGCGTAAGGTCACACAGGCAGGAGCGGTCACTGTAAGGTTGGCATCTGAGTAGCCTGGCTTCAGAGACCATGCACTTAACCACTACCTTACAGATGAAATGGGGGTGTGACTTTTTAAAATGCAAACCAAGTCTGCTAGCTCTTGGCTGGCTTTCTTTTCTCCTACAGAAGACTATGTTTGCGAAATCACCTTTTCTTCAACCTGTTTTTTAAAAGTATTTATAATTTCAAGTAAGTTTACTGGAGGACTCAAACCTTTTATAGTGTCTAACCAGTATTTCCACATAATTATTTCACATTTCCCTTTCAACATTCTAATTTTCTGCATACATCTGTTCAGCTGTAAGGTCTTCCTATGCCTATGTATATTTTTTTGCCACCTGTCTCCCAAAAAGAAAGTAAGTTCAGTCATTGAACATTATTCAGGCAACAGTGATAGAAACTCAAAAAGGTGGGAAATAAGCCAATAACATCAAGCTTCCTTTATTAAGATTTTCAATACTTATTTGGTCTGGCTTAAATAAAGCTGGATTAATCTGAGAGCCCTAAATTTTAAATGCAGTGGGGACATCCATAGGCTGAATTCTTTAGATGGCAGGTATGCCATTTTACATTTAAGGGTACAAAGAATTTTGGACTTCAAAGACTAAAAAATGTCAGTGCTAAAAAAAAAAATCAAGAAACAAAGTGGCTGGCCTCTCAAAGAGGTCAAAGTGATTTTATTTTAAAGAAGTTTCATATTTTGTCTGCCTGAGGAAGCCCTCTTAGAAATCATAGGAAATTTTTATCATTGAATGGCCCCACTATGATATCATTTCCCTAAATATTGTGGAAAGTATGTATCAAAAATATTTTTTATCAGAAGAAAAATTAGCAGATGTTAGTAGAAGCTAAAAATTACCTAAAGTTGCATACTTCTCAATGTCAATTACAGTAAATATCCCTATTCCTCCATATCAGTGACTGTCCTAAGATGAAACTCACTTTACTCTGGAGAGGGTCCCTACTCTCTGCCAGCAGACTCCCGACAAAAAGCCGCTTGCTGCTGCCTCCTCCACCTTCTTCTTCCAAGGACCATTTCACAGCACCAGTGATTGGCCCTGAGGCTAGACTGGCCCTGGGGCAAGATGCCTCAGAACTCTCCTATTCTCCAGTAGTATAACCCTGACAGCAGAGCCCATAACTTTAACACATAAAGGCTTCTCTGGAGGAGACCTTCTAGCTCGGTTCACATATCAGCTGCCCATGAATGCCAGAGACTCACATGGTATTTGGAACATGGCGTCTTCTCCAATAATACAACCAAATTCTTTCTCCTTTGAAAGATATCCCTTTTCCCTAGCTACAAGAGATTCAACAGCGTTTGTAATTTGCAGAGTGAAGACAGACCTCACCACAATCCAAGAAGCTTCCATGGCTCCCAATGAGGTTGTTAAACACCTCTTCTTTAAGAAATAGAATCTATATGACTTCCAGTCAAGATGGAGGTATAGGTAAACACGGCTTGACTACTTGCATGACCATGCAAAAATTACAAGTAGACTCCAAAACAAACATCATCCAGAATCATTAGAAAATCGAGCTGTATGGAAATCTGGCAACCAAAGAATTAAAAAAGTCACACTCATCCAGATGAGTAGGGGGCAGAGACACGGAGAAGCACTGAGACTTGGAGATGTAAAACAGGTGGTCCCATACCAACGTTCGGTGGATAAAAATTGGGAGGAATACCTCCGGAGGAAGAGAGCCAAGCCCCACCCCAGACCACCCAGCCCAGTGTTCTAGTGCCAGGAAAATTAAGTCCCCAAATCTTCTCTCTGTAAAAACCAGTGGGGGTTGGGGTGGCAGAACACACTGTGCGATTCTCGGGAGTCTCCTCTTAAGGGGCCCACAACAAAATTAGGACCTTCACTGACTCACTCCCTCTGAGCTTCAGCACCAGGGCTGCATCTGGAAGGACACCCGTGGCATAAGGGGAGAAAGTGAAGTGTCTGGCATCAGGGTAAATGCCAGGAGACGGCTTCCTCCAGGACAAAACTCCAGAGGCCAGGTAGTGGCATTGTCCCCTTCATGAGCCCTCCCCCACACAGGGCCACAGAATAACAACGCTATATCAGAGGCTTCATCAACCTGGTTCACAAAGGTTACTCTGCCCTGGGAATTACCTAAGGCTCTGCCCCAACCATCTTACTGGTGCACTTTTCTACAATAGGCTACACTACTAAGACAGGAAGTCAAAGCAACTCTACCTAATACATATTAACAAACACAGGGAGGTTGTCAAAATGAGGAGACAAAGGATATAGCTAAAATGAAAAAATGGAACAAAACTTCGGGAAAAGAACTAAACAAAATGGAAATAAGCAATCTACCAGATACAGAGTTCAAAACACTGGTTATCATGATGCTCAAGGAACTCACTGAATACTTCAACATCATTAAAAATAAAGACCCAGGCATAGATGGAGGTTATATTAAGTGAAATAAAGAAAAATTTACTGGGAATTAATAGCGGAGTGGATGAAGACGAGACTCAAATCAATGATTTAGAACACAAGGAAGAAAAAAGCATTCAATCAGAACAGCAAGAAGAAAAAATAGTCCAAAAAAATGAGGATAGGGTAAGGAGCCTCTGGGACAACCTCAAATGTACCAACATTTGAATCAGGAGTGCTGGAAGGAGAAGAGAAAGAGTAAGAAATTGAAAGCCTATTTGAAAAAATAATGAAAGAAAACTTCCCTAACTTGGTGAAGGAAATAGACATACAAGTCCAGGAAGCATGGAGAGTACCAAACAAGATGGACACAAAGAGGACCACACAAGGACACATCATAATTAAAATGCCAGAGATTAAAGATAAAGAGAGAATTTTAATAGCAGCAAGAGAAAAGCAGAGAGTTACCTACAAAGGAGTTCCCATAAGACTGTCAGCTGATTTCTCAAAAGAAATTTTGCAGACAAGAAGGGACTAGCAAGAAGTAATCAAAGTGATGAAAAGCAAGGCCCTACAACCTAGAATACTTTATCAAGCAAAGCTATCATTTAGAATGGAAGGGCAGAAAAAGTACTTCCCAGACAAGGTAAAAGCTAAAGGAGTTCATCATCACCAAGCCATTATTACATGAAATGTTAAAGGGACCTATTTAAGAAAAAGAAGATCAAAACTGTGAACAATTAAAATGGTAATAAATTCACAACTATCAACAACTGAATCTAAAAAGCTAAGCAAACATGCAGAACAGAAACAGAGTCATAGATATGGAGATCATTTGGAAGGTTATCAGCTGGGGGGAGGAAGAAGAAGAGGAATGGGGTGAAAGGTGCAGGGATTAGTAAGTACAAATTGGTAGGCACAGAATAGATGGTGGGTGTTGAGAACAGTATTGGAAATGGAGTAGCCAAAGAACTTTGATGCATGACCCATGTACATGAACTAAGGGGGGGACTGCCAGAGGGAATGGGGGTTACCAGGTGGAGGGGGGCAAAGGGGAAAAAACTGAGACAACTGTAATAGCATAATCAATAAAATATATTTTTAAAAAAGAGATATGATCTGATATTGATTTGGGAGTTGAGCAGGCTGTCACATATTTTTACAGAAATAAAATACTATATTGCCACATTAATATGATATTCTACCTACATATATATGAATCACTAATTTTTAAAGGTCTTTTTCTTTTGATCAAAGTCACAATATACACTAATAACATAGCATGTAAGTAAATACAGCAACAACCTCTGGAAATATTTGGGGAAGTTCCAAGAAATACATACATACAGTATTTCATATAAACACACAGCAAATATAACTATATGTACTAAAAACATATAATATTCCATTTTTCACGTCATCAAGAAGCACTTAAAAAATTCAACTGTAAATAGCGGAAAAGAGAACTTTATAAAGTGCAAAACTCAAAAAATATTCCAGGCCACATTTGTTGCCCATAATAAAATAAAAGCATAAGAATTAATAACTCAAGTATAAATTTAAAAAGTCTTGTCAATTTAAAAGAACTGTCAAGTGATGATAATGTTTTTAATTGTAATTTCAGAAGAGATTTTTTGGTATGCATTTCTGAGGTTAAAGCCTGCATTTTTGATATAAACTTTGCAACACCAACATTACTTACTATTTACAAAGAACTATCACCATGGATAGCCATAGATATTCCCATGGTTTAATTATTTTTTGCTAAAGTTAATTTGGTTTCCATAGAAATCTCAAACAGCCGACCCTTTCGAACAGCCTGCAGAGGACACATTATTATAGACTTTAGAACACATCCAGGATGAGCTTAAAATATAAAATTGGCCCCGTTGGTAAGTTCTATTACAAATTTATGACCTCTTTTAAATGTATGTTTAAAAGACAATGAATCCCCAAGTTGAGTAACTTTATACTAACCCAAACCATTTCTTCCAAATGGCATTTAAGATCAAGAAAACTGCCTCTCACTTACTCTAAGATAATTTCCCTAAAGCATGCTCTTCTAAAAGTAAAGAACCTCACTTAGACTGTTAATTAAATCTGCCCCCCAAAGATGAAGCAAAGAATATGAAATTACAATTCTAAACATATCCTCTATGTGCCCCCCAACACATAAAATATTGTAACAGCTGTAAAAGACATATCTATGTAAATCAACTAAGAATACAAAAATATTTCTTATTCTTATTCTGAACACCCTCCAGAATTATAAGTAAGACCCTTAGAGGAACCGCGATACCCTAAAAAAGGCAGGCTGGGGGCAGGGGGATCCTGCATGATTTAAAACTCAAATAAAATTATTCCATGGACGCTTAAAAACTCAGGCATTTTCAATAGTCTGAGTATCATTTTTTATAAAGGGAAACATATGTTATCCATACACATCTTTTCATTAAACCCCAAAGTCTCATTTATTTGCCGGTTATAAAAATTCTACATATGGAAAGAAAGTTTAAAACCATGGAACTTAAAGTACAGTGTATGTGCACGTAGACATATGCACATAATTTCCTGGGTGTTTAACTTTAAGCAGCATGTAAAATGCCTTTGTGGTTCTTGTTCTGTTTTACTTTTTTCAATGTTAAGTGATACCGAGTCTCAGAGCAACAGTTTCAGGCTTCAGTTTAGAAATAAGCTTTCTTATTTTCTCCGGCCACACACAGTTTCAGGAAATTTAATTTGGCCCTGAGTCTAAAAGCATGAGGCACCAGCACTTTTATTTACGTCTCAAACTGTTACCTCCCCCCCCAAAAAAATTAATCATCTAGTGTTTCTTCTATACCAAGAAATAGGGCCCCTTAACAGGTCATGTGGTTGAGGGAAAAGACCCACAGGAGTTGATATCAAATAGCTTTACATATAGGAAGTGGCTCTGTGATTTCAGCCTCCTAATGATAACTGATACCTAGTTTGTATTAAATGAGAATAAAGATTCTTTCTATACCCTACAGGATTGTCATAGAAGATATGAGAAAATGAAATGTTCTACACTCAAGCAGCACAGGGTATCTGCGAGGCACTGGGAAAGCAGTAACGGGTAAGACACAGGCCCCACCCTAATCTGCAAAGCAGATATGCATGAAGGGCATCATGGCCGACCATTTGTCTCCATACAAGGGTAATGCCCTTCCCCCAACAACAGTCATGGAATTCGATTCACAGATTGGACCCCTCGCTTTCTTCCATCTCAAAGGGCTTTCCCCCAGAATTCTCCAGGACTCACTGTCTCATCTCCTGAACCTTCAATACCCACAGTCCCCTGAACCCTCCCTACCAGGTCTCAGCGTGGACTGCACCTCCTCAACAAAGCCATCCCTGACACCAAATTCTTTTGTTAATTTCTAACTTAATAATTTTACATAAAATCAATGAATATAAAATAATTTTATATAAATAAGAAATTGTTTATATAAGTTTAATGTAAGTAATTATTTTATTGATTATATTTGTAACTTTGTAGATTTAGGGTTTCTTGGTCTATGGTTTGCAATGGAATCCAATTGTTTTCATCTGTCCATGCTTATAATGACAGATTTTTTACTTTTTAAAACTTTTATTGTGGAGGTTTCCAAATACACACAAAAAGTTGAGCAAAGAGGTTAATGGACCCCCACATACCTGTCTCTCTGCTTCAATGCTTAACACACAGCCTCCTTGTTTCAGCCATAACTCCTTCCTCAAGTCCCTTGGCCCAATTCTGATTGTACTAAAGCAAATTTCAGACATTTTATTCACCATAATAGCTTTGTATACTTTACCATAATACATCTGTATACTGCTCTAAATGGTAAAAGTTCTTTTTTTAACAAAATTATAATTAGATCATCACACATACATTTGACACTGTATTTAAAATTACAAACCCTCACCACATCCTCTCTTTCCCTACTTTATTCCTTTCTATTGCCTTATTGCTGTCTGACTCTCTGTATTTACTTATTGTCTTTATTACCTATTTATTTATTCTCACCCACCAGAACATGAGCTCCCTAAAGGCAGGTACTTTTGTCTGTTTTGTCCTCTGCTGTGTCTCCAGTATCCGAAGTTGTACCAAACACATTAAAAGCACTCAATAATTTTTTTCTGAATAAACAAATCCATCGAAGTCAAAAGAGACTGGATTCCTATAATGAACTTAGGGCAAGACCCTATCTGGCCCGTAGATGTCAGCTAAGCTTTTGATAGGAGCAAGATTGAAGACTATCCAAATTTGCTCTTTCAAAGAAAACCTGAAGTCCTAAATTCCTATGTAATCACTCAAGGGTATACTCAGGTGACAAGATAGAAAGGTAAAAACAAACAAACAAGAAAACAAACAAAAAGAAACTAAGAATGATTATCACCTGGACAGAAAATCATTTCACTTCATACAGAAGTTCAGAAGTTCTTGGTCCCTGGGAACCCTGAGGTGAATACTATTTCCACAACCTGAATTTGTACGTCCTATTTATTAATAGCCTAGGAAAAGGCATATGCAGACAGCCAAAGTTCCTGAGTCTATTTTGAATATAATAATAGAATAATAACAGCTAACATTTGTAGAGCACTTGTTATGCACAAGGCATCTTCTAAGTGCTTTACTCATATTACCTCCATAATGACTCTTTAATGTAGGTACAATTATCATCCCCAGTTTGCAGGTGAGGTTGAATGAGACACAGAGTGGGAAATCTATAAGCAGAGCAGTTAAGAGTTCATTCAACCTCCTCCAGCTGGTAAGTGAGGGCCACGACCTGAACCCAAGAGGTCTGGGCCCAGAGCCTGCACTCAGAACCCCTGAGCTGAGATGTATTTCCATACATCTGTGAGCTGCCGTAAAGCATTCCCTATGAGCAAACCAGTAATGCAGCAGCTAAGAGCAAAACCCCTTGGGAATCAATCCAAGCTGGTTACTCTCCCAGCTGCATGGCTTATAGGACCTTCAGCAAGTTAATTAACCTTTCTGAGCTTCAGAATCTTCATCTCTAAAATAGGGTGAGAGTGTTAAATGACAGCATCCATGTAAAGCGTATCACACAATTTCTGGCATTCTGTAATCGATGCATCATGATTGAGAGAAGTCTGTGGGGTCAGACTGCCCAGGCTGCGCCCTGGCAATGTCACTGACTGTGATTTGGGCAAATTCTTTAACTTCTCTCTACCTCTACTTTCCCATCTATAAAATGGAGGGAATATTAGTACCTATCTCATAAAATTATGACAATTAAGAGCATTATATGTTTAAAACAGCACCTGACATATTATAAATTCTAAATAAATTTGCTACATTACCAACCCATGTCATTCCTTCCTTTTCCTAACACGTCTCCAGGCCAGCTGTCCATACTTCACACACCCAGACAATGTCACTTACCAGGATATCAAAATTAACATTTCCACTGAGATCCCAAGAAGTAGCAACGGTAAACCTTCAAAGAAAGGCGCCAGGCAATCATATCCAAAATTTACAAAGGCAAAGCCTCAGAACAGGATTCCCAAAAGGGAAAGAACCAGCCTTAAACACCTGTCAGGCTTGGAGAGAGTGCTGTCATGTAGTCATAAAAGGCTCTACTCTCTAATGAGGTCAAAAACCTCCTCTAGAGAGTCGGGGGGAGGAGGAGAACGAAGAACCTGAACCTGCTTCCCCTTTCGAGACCACTGGTTTCCTCCCACCTGTCCACACCAAGCTACAGTGGAGAAAGGAGCTCGTAGGGGACCCTGGTGGATGAGGAAGAGTCTTGTCTTTGAATGAAAACTGTAATGTTAATATGCTGAGCTGACCAGTTGGAAGTACAGGGTCAGGACTGTGTGTATACAACCCAAAGTAGGACAGTCAGCTTAAGAGCAAGCGGAAAAGTCATGGGCCTGCTGGGGTTCTCATCCTGAGGCAAGAGTATTGTACACCATTGAATAAATTATAGCAGGTCAGTAGGAGACAAAAATCTGTGTTTTGCTGACATCTAACACATTTTTCTTATACAACAGACAAGCTATTTAGCTTTAGGTAGCATTCAGCTCCTGTGCCTTGGTTACCCCACTTCCAGTTTAGGAGTACCTGCGTAACACTCACCTGCTTCCATGTTTTCAACCTCTCATCTCCATCTAACCCAGCAGATCTTAGACTCACCTTATGTCATATCCACTACAAAGTTCTAGCCACCCAAACCTCCCCACTGTCCCAGCACAGGTCATGGACACATGCCTCATTGTCCCTGCACATATCCACCCCTCTGCTTACAGTGCCCTTTCCTCTCCTCTGCACCTGATGGACACCTGTAAGACATCGGCAACAATGGCGTCACCCTAGCGGACACTTTCCCAATCTTCTTCAGATACATTTACCCCTGTCTTCAAGCACCATGTTACATGTGCTCTCATCGTGTACTTTTCACACCGCACTGGGTGGTGTGACCATTTTGCTGAGCTGCAGGCTCCGTAAGGGCAGGGACTTATTCATCTACATAGGCTCGTTAACTAGCACTGAAAAGTCTCAAGCTGTGTTTACTGAATTCAAAACAGGCATTCTGTCTTATTCATAATGTTGAGGTGGTTCTTCTCATAATCATTCTAGTAAACTTTCCACCTTAAAAATTTTGTATTTATAAAAATCAAGTATTTCCAACTACAACACCCTAACAGTGGATTTCTGGATGAAACACAAAAATCTCCTGAAAAGAAAGGTATTTTAGAAGACAGAGGTGGCAGTGGGAAGTTCTAACTGAGAAGACTATGTCACCCATTTCTTTTCTCGTGAAGGTCCAACAAGGACCTCCTGCCAGCCGGACTTTGACACGATGGTCCTTTCCATCCAGGAGGCAGCACGTGCCTCCCCTTTCCTCTCAGAACTTTGTCCAAAAGCAAAAAAAAAAAAAAAAAAAGAACCAGATTACCTTTAGATGCAGAAAATTTCCTCTGCTTGTGCTGGGCTCCCTGAACAGATTTCCCTTTCATCTGCCTTCAGAGATTTTTCTGTCTGGCCTTAAAACCCCCTGGAGATACTTCATGAGACTCCACAGACAGAGGCAAAGTCAGCACATTCCAACCTGATTGAAGGAAGAGAACAGATGATGTGCACATTTTTTTAAGGCCACATGTACCTTTTCTCTGCTTAGAGGGTAACTAGGAAATGTAGGGCCTTTACTAAAAGTGGAGGATTTCAATGAGTCCTGCTAAGAGCCAACTGATTAAACACCTACTTTGAAAGGAACATATAACATTGCTACCTATATACTATATACACTCATTTTGTCATTGTGGGAAAGCTGTACTGGAGAACTGTACTGGAGAAACAAGTATCATTTCAAGGGGATATTCAATACATAATTAAGCAATTTCTATATCCTGAGCATGAATTTATAACATTTTACATTTTTAATCTGGTTCTATCAATTCCATATGAAAAAATTTCTCTCCGACATTCACAGTAAAGTAACTAAATTCACTCCTTTCCCATGTCAACCATCTTATGCAAGTGGTATCTGACTGGGCACTGATTACACTATAGACAGAAACTTGGGGTTGGGTAGGAAACAGAAGGTGAGAGGGTGGAGGAAGCGGACTGGGCAGTGACAAACACTGTCAGTTGTTTCCCACATGATAAGTACCAAATAAATGTTTTCTGAATCTATGTTCTGACTCTAGATTCAATAATATAGTAATGAGTTATCTTAATTATCACAAAATACCAAAGCCCAAGAGTTTTGATTATTGTCAGATACATCAAAATACTTTGTATATGACTATAAGCATAAGATGGAAGAAACTCAATTACCAGGACATTGTTTATTGGCCCACACACCACCCCCAAGGCTTTGGACACTGCCAAGTCACTTTTGAGTCCCTGCTTATGTAGACAAAATTAAAAGAAGTTGCAACACAACTGAATGGCATAGCCCCATCTCCTAGTTATCAAAAGAAAGCAGCACTACAGCTTCCAGATTTAAATCAGTTTTCAGAGACATTTATTTCTTCCCTACACTTCCCAAGACCCGACAGGATTCCAGGAAGAAGGGAGAAAGTAGACTTTTGTACTGACACAGTGCCTGGTTTTCTACTCCAACCAGTGGAGCAAAGAGAGAGCGTTTCCACAAAGTGCCCCCTGCTGGTAAAAAGTGGTAAGTATGATGGTGTTATCTACCTGTTCTATACTAGGACTAGCAGTGATATATCACTATTTAAGGTGCACTTATGACTCTCACTCAGAACCCTCAGTGATTCTTTCTCTAGAGAAGTTCACCTAAAACTACAGCTCCCAGAAGAGCTCCCACAGACAGAAAAACAAAATTAAAATGAACGTATGACTTGAATTTCCTTTCTGTAAAAGCTCAACATATATTATTGGAGTTATTAATTCAGCATCAGGGGAGTGGACATCAGCTTTGTTTCACTTCTAAAGTAAATTCTTAGAAAGGTAATTTCTACTACAAATTCCATGGGTCAGCTAACTTTTTAAAGGACTTTTTCTGAAACTTGCATATGTAATTGCCATTTCTGGCTCTCAGCCACTTTCTCCCTTACCCCTAATAATCTCTCATCACCCTTACATAACTATGGCCATTCCAGAATGTGTTACAAACCCCCTGTAGCCCCAAGTAACACATAACCTCCTCCTGCTTCTCCAGGGCAGAGCTCTACTCTCCCTTCACCTAAGACACCCTCCTCCAGAGCACAAGTCCTCCATTATGGCTGGCACAGGCAAGGGCAAGAAATGCAATACAAGTTGTTTTCAACTTTTATAAAAAGATCATACAAAAACCAATCTGTACAACTTGGAGAGACACACAGAGCAAAACAAAGAGATGGAAGAGATGAAGGCAGAGGGGGGAAAAGGAGAGGGAGAGAGACAGACTGACTTGCCCAGAATCCAGGATCACAAATTGCTATTACCTGTCGTGACTCTTTAGTGTTCTTTAATCTGGAACAGTTCTATAATCTTTATTGTTTTCCTGACATTCATATTTTTAAAGAATACAGGCCAGTTGTTATGTAGAATGTTCCTCCACTTTGATTTGCTTGATGCTATGTTAATCATGATGTTTCCTCATGATCAGATTTGCATTATGTATTTCACAGTTTGTCTTCGTCATTGCATCCTGTCAGGAGGTACATGATACTATTTGCCCCAATATGAGTTAACTTTAATCAAAATGGTGATTCCCAGGTTTCTCCACCATGAGATTACTGCTTTTCCTTTTGGAATTAATTAGTAATTTTTTAATTATATTTCGTTGATTATGCTATTACAGTTACCCCAATTTTCCCCCTTTTTGCCCCCCCACCCAGCATCCCCCACTCCCTCAGGCAATCTCCTCACTATTGTTCAGGTCCATGGTTCATGCATATAAGTTCTTTTACTACTCCATTTCCTATACTGTACTTTACATCCCATGGTTGTTCTGTAACTACCTATTTGTACTTCTTAATCCCCCCACCTCTTCATCTCCTCCCCATACCCGCTTCACATCTGACACCCATCAAAACACCTTCCATATCCATGATTCTGTCTGGTTTTTTTTTGTTTGCTTAGTTTGTTTTTTAGATTCAATTGTTGATAGATATATATTTATTGCCATTTTATTGTTCATAGTTTTGATCTTCTTTTTCTTAAATAAGTCCCTTAAACATTTTATATAATAATAGTTAGGCGCTGATGAACTCCTTCAGTTTTTTCTTGTCTGGGAAGCTCTTTATCTGCCCTTTGATTCATGGTATCCTTTCTGGGTAGAGCAATCTTGGCTGTAGATCCCTGCTTTTCATGACTTTGAATACTTCTTGCCAATTTCTTCTAGCCTGCAAAGTTTCTTTTGAGATAGCAGCTGACAGTTTTATGGGAACTCCCCTGTAGGTAACTACCTGCTTTTCTCTTACTGCTGTTAAGATTCTCTCTTTATCTTTAACCTTTGCATTTTTTTTTTTTATTATGATGTGTCATGGAGAGGGTCTCTTTGGTTAGGACTCTGTGCTTCCTGGACTTACATGTCTATTTCCTTCATCGTTTTCTTTCATTATTTATTCAAATATACTTCCAATTTCTTGCTCTTTATCCTCTTTCTAGCACCCCTATGATGCAAATGTTGGAGCACTTGAATTGTCCCAGAGGCTGCTTACACTATCCTCGTTATTTTGGATTCTTTTTTCTTCTTGTTCTGGTTGGTTGTTTTTTGCTTCCTTGTTTTTGAAATCACTGAAATAAATAAAATAAATCTTCAGCTTTATCCACTTTACTGTTATCTCCCTGTAAATTGTTCTTTATTTCAATTAGTGCATCTTTCATTTCTGACTGGATGTTTTAATTAGTGTTGAGGTCCACACTAAGTTCCTTGAGCACCAGTGTTTGAACTCTGCATCTGATATATTGCTCATCTCCATTTTGTTTAGCTCTTTTTCTGGAATTTTGATCTGCTCTTTCATTTGGGACATGTTTCTTTGTCTCCTCATTTTGTCAGCCTCCCTGTGTTTGTTTCTATGTATTAGGTAGAGCTGCTAGGACTCCCTGTCTTGGAAGCATGGCCTAATGCAGTAGGTGTTTTATAGGGTCCATTGGTACAGCCCCCCCATCACCAAAACTGGGTACTGGAGGTGTGCTCTTCGTGTGGGCTGAGTACACCTTACTCTTGTATATGAGCATTGATTGCTGTTGGCAGATCAATGGGAAGGATTTACCTAGGTCGGTCAGCTGCAAAGACTGGCTGTGACCACTGACCACCAACCTTCACCCTTTGTAGAAGACCAGCTGTGAAGGGGCAGGGTGGTGGTATGCCGACCTGGTCTCTAGCTGTCCACTGGGTACACAGGCTCTGGGGTTTCCCAGGTGGTGTAGACCAAGGTCAGTCCCCATCCGTGTTCTGCCCAGGGGCACCGTGCATGAACTATAAAACAATCTGAGATCGCTGCTATTTGTGTTGGGTTTAGAGAGTCCAGAGCTCACTGAAGCCAGCTGTTGCTTGTTTGAGAGGATTTAGAAAGTTGTGAAGCACAACCTAAAACCAGCCATTGACATGGAAAAGTCTCTGTTAACAACTTGGGTAAGCCGGTAAGTTGGGTGGGACAGAGTTCTTGGGGATCTCCAGGGTGGGGCAAACAGTGTTAGCCAGGTTATGGAATATCAGATATGGCACACATGTGCTATTTGTGGCTCTCTTTGGAGAGGGCTCAGAAAAGGGATACTGGCCTCTGCCTGCCTTTCTGTCTGGGAGAAAGCTGTTCCCCAGCTCTCACCTTGATGCCAGACACTTCAGTTCCTCCGTGTATGTCACTGGTGCCTTTCAAGCTGCTACTCTGGTGCTGGAGCTCAGAGGGAGTGAGTCTGTGTAGGTGAGTCCATGTGTGGGTTCTTTAGAAGGAACTTCTTGGGATTCCACAAGTTTCTACCACTGATAATTCCTGCTTGTTTTTGCAGCCAGAAATTATGAGGACTTATCTTCCTGGCACTGGAACCCTGGGTGTTGGGGGGAGTCTGATGTGGGGCTGGGAGATAGCCCTCCCAAATTTTAATCCACCACAGGTAGACATGGGACCGGCCCATTCTGTGTCTCCACCCCTCCTACCAGTCTGGATGAATGTGGATTCTTTAATTCCATAGTTGTCAGACTTCCATTCAACTCGATTTATGATGGTTCTGCGTGCCATTTGTTCTACAGTTTAGTTGCAATTTGATATGGTTGTGCAAGGAGGCAAGCCATGTTTACCTATGCTATCTTGACTGGAAGTTCCTAATTAGTAATTTTTAAGAACATACACTGAACTATGTAAATAGCCAAAGTCTCATCAAACTTTTATCATTAGTTTTAGCATACATTGATGATACCACCTGAACCAATTATTAAAACAATGGTCTCCATCCTCCTTCATTTATTTTATATATATATGTATTTATTTATTTATAGTAGTTGGCAAACTGCTATAAGGAAACCTATTTTTATTCCCCATGTATTTATTTATATTAGTATAACAAACAGAGTTTTACTTTAATGGATTATATCTATTATTATCATTATTTATTATAATGCTAAAATTGTCCCAGTTTTGACTAATGGAAATTACGCAAGAATTCACTCAACAATTTTATGTCTTTCTTATGTTTCCATCAGTAAGAACTTCCTTACTTTCTGGCACAATATATTTCCAGCTCAGAAAACCTAGAAAAAATTGATGAGTTCTTAGAAACATACAATCTACCAAGACTGAAGTATAAAAAAGTAGAAAATCTGAACAGACTGATTACTAGTAAGGAGATTCAATCATTAATCAAAAACATCCCAACAAACAAAAGTCCAAAACCAGATGGCTTCACTGGTAAGTTTTACAAAACTATTAAAGGAGAATTAATACCAATCCTTCTCATACTACTCTAAAACACAGAAGAGGAGGGAACACTTCCAAGTTCATTTTTGATGTCAGCATTACGGTGATAGCAAAAGAAAAGGACACCACAAAAAAATTACAGGACAATATCCTTGATGGATATAGATGGAAAAATCCTCAAGAAAATATTAGCAAACAAAACCTAAAAATAGATTAAAAGGATCATAATGATTAAGTGGGGTTTATTCCTGAAATAGAAGAATGACTTAACATTCACAAATCAATTAATGTGCTACACTACACTAACAAAAGAATAAAAATCACATGATTATCTCAATAGATGTAGACACATTAGACTAAATTCAACATCCATTTATGATGAAAACTTAACAAAATCGGTACAAAGGGACTGTACTTCAACATAATGAAGACCATAGATAATAAGGCCACAGCTATCATCATACGCAGAATTAAAAAGCTGATAGATGGATAAAAACAAGGATGCCCACTCTCACCATTTTTATTCAACATAGTAGTAGAAATCCTAGCCAGAGCAATTAGGCAAGAAAAAGAAATAAAAAACATCTAAATTGGATAAGAAAAAGTAAAACTATCATTGAAGATAACATTATACATAGAAAACCCTAAAAACTCCACCAAAAAAAAATCTGTTAGAATTAACAAATTAATTCAGTAAAGTTGCAGGATACATAATCAATATTCAGAAATATGTTAGTATATATTTCTACATACTAATATAATAAATGATCAGAAAAAGAAATTAAGAGAACAATCTCATTGTAGTTTTATCAAAAACAACAAAATACCTAAGAATAAATTTAACCAAGGATGTGAAAGATTTATACACTAAAAAGTATAGGACATTGGTGAAAGAAATTGAAGAATACACAAGTAAATGGAAAGATACTCCATGCTCACGGATTAGAAGAATTAATATTGATAACATGTCAATACCACTCAAAGCAATCTACAAACTCAATGCAATCCTTATCAAAATCCCAATGGTGTTTTTCAGAGAAACAGAACAAACAACCCTAAAATTTGTAGGGAACAGCAAAAGACCCAGAATAGCCAAAAACAATCTTGAAAAGTACGAAGCTGGAGGCATCATGCGTCCTGATTTCAAACTACATTACAAAGCTCCAGTAATCAAAACAATAAGGTACTGGTATAAGGACAGACACATAGGATCAGTGGAAAAGAATAGAGAGCCAAGAAATAAACCCATGCATACATGGTCAACTAATTTATGCAATGAAGCCAAGAATATATCATGGGGAAAGAAAGTTTCTTCAATAAATTGTTTTGGAAAAATTCAACAGCCACATGAAAAAGAATGAAACTGATCCAGTATTTGACACCATGTACAAAATTAACTCAAAATGGATTAAGGACTTAAATGTAAGAACTGAAATCATTAAAGTCCTTAGAAGAAAATACAGGCAATAAGTTTCCTGATAATCAGTCTTGGTGATAATTTTATTGAACTCGACACTAAAAACAAAAGCAAAAATAAACAAGTGGGACTACATTAAACTAAAAAGCATCGCAGAGCAAAGAAAACCATCAGCAAACTGAAAAGACAACCTGTTGAATGGTAAAAAATATTGGCAAATCATATATCTGATTAGGGGTTAATATCCAAAATGTATATGAAACTCATACAACTTAGGAAAAAATGAGCAAAAAAACTTAAAAATGGGCAGAATATCTGAATAGACATCTTACCCAAGAAGACATACAAATGACCGACTGGTACACAAAAATGTGCTCAGCATCATTATCATCAGGGAAATGCCATTCAAAATCACAATGACATATCTCTTCCCAACTGTTAGAGTGGCTCATACCAAACAAACAAGAGATAACATCTGCTGGTGAGAATGTGGAGGGAAAATAACCCTTGTGTACTGTTAGAGAGAATGTAAATTGATGCAGCTATCATGGAAAACAGTAGGCAGTTTCCTCAAAAAAATTAGGTGAAACTATCATATGATCCAGCAATTCTATTTCTGGGTATATCTAAAGGAAACGAAAGCACTATCCTGAAAAGAGATATGTGCCTCATGTTCTTCACAGCACTATTTATGATAGTCAAGACATGGAAGTAACATAAGTGTCCACTGATGGGCAGGTGGATAAATAAAATGTTATGTAAATAGGTCAGCCATTAAAAAAATCTTGCCATTTGTGACAACACAGGTGGACATTGAGGGCATTATGGTAAATAAAATAGGTCAGATGAAGAAAGACAAATACTATATTATCCTGCATGTGAAATCTAAAACAAAAAACCAAGCAGAAAACAAAGCCCCGAACTCCAACACAAAGAAGAGATGGGGAGGTGGGGTGGAGGGGTGCAAAATGGAAGAAGGTGATCAAAAGATAAAAATTTCCAGTTATAAAATATTAATAAGTCCTGGGGATGTAATATACAGCATGGCGACTATAGTTAATACTACTGCATTGTGTATTTAAAGTTGCTAAGAGAGTAAGCCTTAAAAGTTCTCATCATGAGAAAAAAATTTGTAACTAGGTATGGTAATGGATAGTGATCATTTCATAATATATACAAATATCGAATCATTATGTTGTACACCTGAAACTAACATAATGTTATTATATCTCTATTTAAAAAATAAACTTAATTTTCTTTAAATAAAAAGGTTGGTGATTTTGTCAAGAAAAATAACTTCCTCAAAGGAAGAAATACCAGATTCAAAGTGTTATCTTCTTTATTAAGCCAGTTTAGATTGTAACACAAATATCATTGATTGATTCTAACATGAATATATTTGATCTTCTTTTCACTTTATTCTTCTCCCAAATTTAAATTAGGCCTTAAGATTTTTCTATTCTTTGTCAGATTCTTTTTTTTTAAGACTTTATTTATTTTTCAATAGAGGGGAAGGAAAGGAAAGAGGTGGGGAGAGAAACTTCCATCAGCTGCTTCTCACATGAGCCCCAACCAGGGACCAAACCTGCACCCCAGGCAGGTGTCATGACTGGTAATCAAACCAGTAACCCTTTGCTTCACAACCTGGTGCTCAATCCATTGAGCCACACCAGCCAGGGCAAGTAAAGCAAATTTTAATGAAATGGTATTGCCTTTATCTTTATCGCATTTTTGCTGAATACTAGTAAGAGTTTATTTTTCTGGCGCTCAGGAGCACACTTCATGTTCTGTAACTAAAAGGACCCGCCATATTTGTAAACTAACTGGGGCAAGGCACTCAATCCATATTTGCGGCAAATCTTCAGCCATATTGCAAACCAGATGGAGAATTTAACTATTTTATAGCATCTAGCAGCTGTTGTCTTACAGTGTTCATATGCCTCCAGTCAAAACTCATAGCGTGCTGAATGCCTCTAGTGAAGTAAGAGGCATAAAAATCAGATTTTTTTATGTTTTTTAAGTTTTCCCTTGTTTCCCTTCTAAAATAGTTTTAAAACATTAACCAGCTTGATAGTATACCAAATAATCAAACAGAGAAAAATTCCTTCCAAATACAGCCCTGTATCTATGCAATAAGTAACTTCATTTTACCACAGGTATTCACAAATCTTTTACTGTAGAGACTGTACATGAATTGGGAATAAAGATCAATGAATTTCCCTCCTATATGACTTATTGCTCAATAGAAAATCATCACAAAAGATTTGGCAACTGACTCTTACTGACCAGAAGGACCTACACATGGTTATCTCTTCCTGGTATGCACTAAATCAGAGCCCTAAAAAGAAATAGGTAGGGAAGCTCAATTTAATGTTCTCATTATAGAAGACAAATGGTAAAACAGATGGTGGAATATAAAGCAATTCCAGTTCTTTATCACTTTCGTTCTTCCAGAATTAAACATTTAGACCACAGTGATTTTAAAATGTATCTGTGAAAAATCAGAAAAACAGAAAAGGCACGCAAATTTTCCTGGAATTCAAGCCACAGTCATGGAGATGGAATTCATACAGGCTTCAATAAAATCAGAGAGTGTGACGATTGATCTTTTAATATAAAGTTAACATAGAACCCAAAGCCCTATAGTGATTTCTGGTACTCCAATGGAGACTGTTTTAGTAAGTAAGGTATTTTTTAAGGTTGATTGAACCCTCAGCAGGATGGCAATCTTTAATTCACATCATATAATTGATCAATTTTTTAAATGTTCATTTTTATAGTAAAAGCCAAGAGCAGCTGTAGATTAAACAGACTATGAAGCCCTCAGATTCAATTTCACCGTGAAATTTCACTGTGAAATGTAGTCAGAGATCCATTTGCAGAAAGACATTAACCAGTATGACTCCCCACTCAGCTTAAAGACTCAGGGAGGGTAGCAAAAAGGACAACGGAGAGGAAGGCGAGAATGAATGGGAGAAGGCAGAGGAGCAAGGAAACTTGGACCTTTGATGCCCTAAATCATCGTTGTGAATAAACCAGATAACATATTCATGGAAAGAACAGAAGTATGCTATAAATACAAACTGCACCAGCCTGACATTCCTACACAATTACTGCTGCAACATAATTAATGAAGTATTAAATTATTTCTTTCCTTAAACAACAACAACATCAACTAATTACAAAGTGAACTGATGTCAAATAAAATGAAAATTTATGTCACAGTTCAGTTTATGGACTATCAACATCAAACATAATAACAAAGGCAAATTTAAGCCCCATGTCCCAACACTATCATTTCCCAGAGGTTCCTCTGCAGTAGCTTCAACCAATAAAGAATAGCAGTCTCTCAAAAGACTAAGCTAGACCGGAAATTTCAGCCTTTCTGACACCATGCTGCCCAATCCTACTGGTCTGGAGAAAAGACAGAGATTCTGAAGGAAGAAAACTTTTAGGCAGTTGGAATGCTCTCCCTCCAGAGTTCCAGGAAAAACCAGAGATTAGGATACCCTGAAAGAAATACATGTTTAGTTTTTAATTACACACTTAGGGACAAGCTAAGATGAATTATGAAAAAGGAAAAGCTTATCTTCTAGGCCCCGATACTCTCGTTTCCTTCTTTTTAACAAAAAACAAAAAACAAAAAAAACCCAGAAAGTCTCTTGGGTATGAAGCACAGTGCTGGATATAGAGACCAAACACTTCACACTAACCATACATCATTCATGAAGTTACTTAAATCTCATCACCATATTATTAGGTTGTAATTCAAGAAAGAGCATAAAACTCATTTATTCTAAACTCTCACCTCTAACCAATACCACACTAAACACTTAAGTCCAAGACATCATCTCTCTTCTTGCATTAGCTGTGGGGTTTGGGTTGGGTTTATTGTGTGCATATTTGAAACAAGGACATGGTTTTCAACAGAGCTAGGCAAAAATTATATGGCAATATGGAAAAAATGTGGAAAGCAAACAATATGTTCTATAGTAAAAATTTAAAGGAACCTGGGGCTTGTGTAAGACACATTTAAAAAAGACAGAATTAAAGGTGTCAAGCTGGAAAATGGGTCTCCTTCCACCCCAGAGAACCTTGCCTCTCCCTACGGCCTAGTCGATCACGAGCGTTAGGGTGCTGCTCTTAGCTGGCTGCCAATTCTCCTCCCTTAGGTATCATCAGTCTTTAATGTATTCCTCCCCTGGTGTTCACCTATGCGTAGTCAAAGTCTTGAAATTTAACTGAACATTCTAACAAGCTATTATATCTGAAAGGCATGAATCATGAAGATTTGGAAATTACAATGCCCTGAAAGTTTGGAGGACTGGATGTGTGTGTGTGTGTGTCCAGAATACCATGTGAGTAATTACATACTTTTAACTAATCATAAGACCAGTCCTTACGGGGTTGCTCTAGCCTGATAATCTTCCAAAAAAAGGGTGCCCAGAGACAGCTGTTCATTATTTCATCTGCTCATACCAAGTTTACCCAAACTCTAAGTGATTTTCCGTTCCCAAAGAGCTTAACAGCACCTTGTACATATTTATGTGATTAGTAAAAATTGAGTTTTAAGCCATAGGATTTTTGTAATCAATTCAAGGAAACAACTTCTACTTATCACTAGTAAATGGAGGGGTGATACACCCTCAGCTTCCACTGAGCTTTCCCGAGTTTTAAAAAGGGTCATTTTCCAAAATGGTAGCATCAGTAGTTCAGTCCTGCACTAATATTTCTCAACAGCCCCTTAGAAAAGGAAGCAATCTCAATGCACAAAGGCAGTGGTTACACTGTAATGATTTAAAACAAGGCTTTGGATTTGGGGCTGCATTCACATCTCAACTCTCTCACTTAATGGTTATATGACCTTGGTAAAGTTATCTAAGTTTAGTAATCATCAGTTCCTCTATCTATAAGTACTCATATTTATGTGCACACTAAGCTTGTCCTAATTCACCACACACAAGCTTTCAGCTATCAGAATCTCCCGTGGCCATTATGGACGACTTCTCATTGAAGCCTGTATGCAGGAGCTTACAAAATAAAGCCAGAATAGACTAACCTGGAAAATTAACCCAAGACATCACTGATTCTTTTTCTAAGCACAGCATCGTAACAGTAATTCCTGCAATGGGAGTTATACAGTTGGAAATGCTACTCAGAAATTCACAATTAAGTTGCTTTTAAGGCTCAAATCAAAGCTGTTTGGCTCAAGTGGCAATTGACTGCAACTAGCTTTAAACTTTCTGTCAACTGGAATAGGTGGTTTCCGTGACATTGCAAGGACTCCCTGGTACATCTGGTCAGGCAGAAAAATTGATCTCTAAATAGAAGGAGATGGCCACCAAGCTCTCTAAGACAAACCCAAGTAGGCCTGGACCTGGTTTCTTTATCTAGGTTTGCCAGTATGGAATTATGGTATTCTACGAAGTTTGATGCCCTTGGTCATTCTGCGCATTGCAGCTGCAAAGTGCAGACTCTCCAGAGTTTTAGGTGCTGTCGTATAGCTGCTGTCAAGTCAGATGATCCAACAAAAGAGACAAGGTATACCCAGGTCCAACTCCAAACCAGTGTTTCTGGGATGAACATGTCACCTAGAGATCTCAACAGTGGCGGAGATCAGAAACTGCTGTCTGCCTTGGCCAGAAGATAGATAAAGGGGGTGTGTAGTGGCTGAAAGCCAGAACCACCAGCCCCATCAGTTACACAATTGCAAGTGCAGCATGTCTCACCTCCCTTGCATCTACCTGTACATTAAGTCGCCATTTCTCAACTGGTGTGCCACAAGAATTTTTAAAACATGCAACACCAGTTTAGTCAGGGGCACTGACTTTTTACCTTAGACTGTCAAATTTAAAGAATGACAACAGCCAACACAATAGCTGTCCAATGTGCAGGAATCGAAATTATTCTTATTTTTTAGTCAGATCAGCAAAAATATTTTTTTTTGGTGTGTCACAAATGTTAGTAACTAGTTTATGTGTGCCAAGACATAAAAAAGGTTGAAAATCGCTGCCTTAAGTAATAAAGCAATAAGAAGACTTGCTCAAGCTTCTGATATCCTAAAAATTTCTGAGTCCAAACTGTAATAAAAACCATGCACTAATGAGACTTCATTTCAGAACTATCTGTGTTTTTCTATATAAAGTTTGAGCAGAAATGCTTGCATTCCTCTGGGAAATATTGGAGTTTCTGATGCTCCAAGTTTCCTTAGCACTCATCAGCTAGGACACGAGCCGAGCCTGCTGCATGCAAAAACGGCTATTCTCCATCCACAGGCCCTGGTGAGATCACCGAGGCTGCTGCTAAAACTCTACTGAAGTTGAACTCCTCCCTCTGCCCAGTCCTGCTTTCTTCACTTCTGTACAGGTACTATTTATGAGAAAAATCATCCAATAAACCTCCTATGTGGAATTCACAAAGTCTAGAACCTGACCTGAGCTGGTTAGAGCCTTTATTTCTGTATATTTGCAGGATTCTCACCAACTCTTTGTGACAAAGCCTATATCTAATAGTCTTCTACTATTTACAGCTTTCTCCCTCACTTTACTCTCACGTGTGCTCAGATTTCAGACTAATCTACTAATACTCAAACATTTACCACCAGGAATTTTTAACTAAGTCACCAACAGGCATATAAATAATTATTTGAGATTAGTCTCTTGAAAGACCTCCTGGATGAAAATGGAAGATGATAGGATATTAAACTCAAAGCAGATTAAGTAAAGATTTTGCATGAGTTTACATTTCCTGAACTGTGTACATTTTTTTCAAATGGTGGTCTGCTTTTAAGGGGACAGACTAAAAACTATTGGGGCACTAGTATAAGCACATAAGGAGGAAAGCGAGAATTGAGCAATTATCTGAAGGACATAAAACAAACAGCTGATAGAGTTAGGTTTTCTTTTATTTTGGTTTCCTTTTATATTAAAGAACTTTTCAATATAAAAGCAAAGTTCTTGCTTGAAAGATCTGAATTCTGGGACCCTAGTCACTTAGCCTAAAATCATCAATTACCTGGGTATTTTTTAAAATTCTAAAGCCTTATGCACAGGATCCAAAGGACCTTTTGAAAAGAGGACAGAAAACAGTTCTTTGTCAGTGTTTATTTACTGAAAAATTTCGCTTTAATAAAACATAAATTTGGTTTCTACCATTCTACTAACAACTAACAGAGCCAGAAAATCAAAAGGCACTATGGTAATTATTTGCCTTAAAAGGCAAAAGTAAAAGCATCAACTCTTTAACCTCCGAGCAAAAAAGTCTGCTTAGTTTCAAAAACAAGAGTTCACCCAAAGGTAAATCAGAGTCAATCACTGGTGTTTTTAGGCAAAAGAAAGAACAAATGCATAAGTTGCTGGCCTTGTTACAGCATAGTGTTTATAAAACATTTAGTGCAGTGTTTCCTTGCCAATTAAAAGTGAGTATAGGATTTACCTTTCAGTTTTAATATCTTTGCCTGACTCTCATACTAGTAATATGAGCCAAAGGGATTAAGAAAATCACTGGATACATATTTCTGCAAAACTATCTTCAGGGTAAAAGGAAACACTATTAGGGCCCTAAAGTACGGATAGGCTGGATTTACTTCAGATATAATTGGTTCAACTTGAAATTTATTTGCATTTCTAATGTCAAAGCTTGACTATCTGGCCATCTCACAGATTCTATAAGCTACTGAATGCCCTTTAATAAAGCCCTTTTTGTTATAACTAGCAAGAGACAATTCAAACTTAAAACAATAAGCCACAGAGCAACAGGTGCCCAAGACTTTGCAGTCAACAGACCCTAAGAAAACAGGAGTTATTGATTGATTCTCTTCCCCAGTTGGGTGTGGAGGCAGTCAAGATCCCATCAACACTAAAACACTGGAAGTTCACTGTCCATGGGGCAAAATTGTTACTTACATGTTCACCTGCAGTAACTCAGAATGCAGCACTTACTGTTGGCAAGACTGAGTGATCCCTGCTTCCTCACAGAAAAGCTTAAAGAAAAAAATGCTAAGCTCAATATTTAAAATTCTTGGCTGAAGATACAATCATCAAATAAAGAGTTTCTGTAAATACTCAAAATATAACCTCCTATTTCTTGCAGTTGCTTGGCTGAGATCACTGAAAGTCAGTTACTGAGGGTAAACCTGAATTTGGGCAAGTACAGCGTAGGTAGCTTCCACCACCCTTTTCCAAGGTACAAGTTAAGGAACAAGAGTGAGACCTTAAGAGCAAGAATGGAGTCCATCAGCACCCTGAAACCTTTAAAACCATTAATCCTTCCTTGCCAGATGAAGTACTTCCTTCTCAAGTTTTTTCCTGATTTACCACAGGAGCTCTGATTGTAAATTCCTTACCTAATATTACTCAAAGATTGCCAATTCTACCCATGTCCCACTCTTTCTTGCTTCTGCAGGATGGAACAAAAGTAGGTTTACAGTTGTTCATATATAGAATAAAACAGTAATTAATAAAGGATAATAATGTATCTGCGTACTTATACCTATAAACCTACTTTTGTCCCACCCTGTATATGTAAAACTAAAGATACATTTCAGCATGCCCTTTGAGGTATGTTATAAAGTTCATACAACAAGAAAAATTACAAGAACTGGATAATTTCTATTACCAGAAATCTGAAAATAAATGTGAATGTGGATTCTGATGATGCTAAACTAGAGGGAGAAGAAAATACTTTTTGGTTTA
Organism: Pteronotus mesoamericanus; assembly: GCF_021234165.1. Classification (NCBI taxonomy): domain Eukaryota; kingdom Metazoa; phylum Chordata; class Mammalia; order Chiroptera; family Mormoopidae; genus Pteronotus; species Pteronotus mesoamericanus. Next base: position 23,434,966 of record NW_026555310.1, read on the forward strand.
CTAAACTTATACATATGGAAACAAATGCCAAAAATATTGGATCCAATATACTAATTCTAGGTAATCCAGTTTGCTTTTAACTGTTTTCTTGGTTGCTTAACTCAAATCTGGACTCCTGATAGTCTATGCTAAGTGAGGCTGAAATTATATAATGTAGTAGGAAAAAAACATAAATATCAGAGAAACAGGAATAACAAACTAAAATTATTATATATAATTTATTTTCTAACCCAAATTAAGCCTCCAATGAAGGCCCAAGGTCTTTATCACAACAATAAGAAATATTTAAATGCTGAGGTCTTTGAAAAGCACTATGATGGCTGAACTCTACAGATCAAGAGAAGTGTGAAAGCTGCCTTTGCAATGGGTTCCATTATTTCAGTAAAGATTGTGGGATCCCAGAGAGGAAGAAAGCACGAGTCACTTAATTACCAGAGAGAGGACTGGCTCACTAACCAAAACAACAAGGAAGGCTAGAGGGAACAGAAATTTAATTTGCCTAATAGAGTTTACTCCAAAAACTATTTTATTGATGAAAGATCATCAATGTCTGTATAAGTCTGACTAAAATGTGTATATTCATATATACAGGGTTGAAATATCTACATGGTAAAAACAGCTGTGGGTAAGGACACTGAGATCAATGTGAAGAAGTCAATTGTCTTGAATCATGGAGACAAAATGATCATTGCCTCAAAGGTCAGTGATGAGTTGATTTGCTATGTCTACTGACCCAGAACTGGATTAGGTTTCTGTCAAGTACTTTTTTAAAATTATCATTATTATAAATTATTTTTCAAATGATTCTGAGGGAAAAGTTTGATTCAAGAGTCTTAGAAAGACCTATAAATATATCCAAGTCTTTCTTCAGAAATTACTTGGTGCCACTCCTTGAGTCATAAATCATCACCCCAGAAGGACCCTGTTAACTTCAAAATTATAATTGTAAATCATCTCAAAAGTAACAAAAAGGAAATTACTTGATGCCAAAACCCACGGGCCATAGGTAAGTGTATACTCAAAGCTAAATTATATCTTTAAGTGCCTCAATACTGGTTAAAATTTAAAATGAGTACTAAATGTTAAGAAATTAAAAATACAACTTTAGAAAATAGCAAACTAAAATAAAGGAGGGAATTATTAGAGATAAAATTTTTTATCAGAAAACAATAATAATAAAGAACATATAAAACTGAAAGCTGCTTTTCTGCAAATATTTTTTTAAAATACTTAAACCCTTGGCAAACCTGATCAATGGGAAAAAAAGAAAACGAAAAAATATACAAGCTTAAGATAAAAAGTGATAACCACACATATTTTACATTCATTTTTAATCATGAATAAACCATATATTTTTTAAGTGATTTAAAAATCATAAAAGAGCCCTGACTGGTGCGGCTCAGTGGGTTGAGTGTCATCCCACAAACCGAAAGATCACAGGTCTGATTCCCAGTCGGAGCACAGGCCTGGGTTGTGGGCCAAGTCCCTGGCTAGGGGCGTGCAAAAGGCAACTGTTTAATGTTTCTCTCCCTTTCTTTCTCCCTCCTTTCCTCTCTCTCTAAAAATAAGTAAATAAAACCTTTAAAATAAAAAAAATCATAAAAGAATTATAGGCAAATCTATGGAAACTATTTCAGACACATTTTATGGGTCACCTCAGATTCTCAAGGTCACATGTCTCCTGGCAGCCACTGCTGCCATCACCACTGTGTCAGCAGGCGCCTCTGGTTATCTCATTGTCTCCTGAGGGGAGTATCAGGCTCTAGAAACATGGACTCCTTCGTATCTTCCCAGAAGCCACAGAAGCTCTAGTCCCCTCAGCATACTTCAATAAGATCCATGTAAACTCTGATTTTTCCTACCATTCCTGACTCCAGTGAGCACTCCAATAATGGCATTCCACAGAAGTGGGATCTGGCTTTCACAGCAGCAGCCGCCAAAAAGGCCAGGTGATGCAATCTGGAAGGGCGGGGAGCCAACTCCCCATGGTGCACACCCACCATGGGGCAAACATTGACCAGTAAGAGAAATGAGGAGATGGGAGGGGGCTAGCAGATAAATCTAGCTCCCTTCTTCCCTCTAGCAGACTATGCCGACACACATTTTCTGTACAGCCTGCCTGGAGATACCCTGTCTAAATGAGTGGCATATCCTTCACCCTTCAGGAAACTTGGTAACTTGCCATCTTGCATTTGTTTCCCATCATTCCCTGCCTTGTTTCTTTGTCCCCTTTTACTGTTCCAGGATTTTACCTCCCAAGAAAACATTAGCTCACATGTCCCCCTCCAGCCTCTGTTTCCTAGGGACCTCAAGCTAAGACAGTAATATATTTGAAAATTTAGAGAAAAATGGTTGATTTTCTACCAAAAAGAAACTACTACATTGGACCAAACAAGAGGAAGAACTCTTGAACAGATTAACATTCCCAGAAGACACTGGAAAGCAAAATAAAGGTCTGCCATTTCCAAAAAGCCACCGGGCCCCAGATAATAGAATAGCTGAATTACATCTAACTTTAAAGTACAAATAATTCCTAATTTATTTTATCTATTCTCAACCAGATGATTGAATTTATTTACTTTGTGCATTATCATGTTCTTGTTAATATAGTTCAGAAAAAGAAAACTATAGGCAAATTTCACCTATGAATAAGAATGTAAACACTAAAAAATGATATCAAATAAATTCTGGTAGTGCACTAAAAGAATAATAATTCATCATAACCAATTTTTCAATCATTAGTAGGTCACGCCAATGTCAACATATGCTCATATTTGGGAATTCAACAATTCTCTCAATATAACACAAGATGCTTCAAGGTATCTCTCTATTTTTTTCTCTCTCTCACACATACACACAACAAAGAAACATTGTGAACAAATAAATAACACATATTAGATATACCTGGCTTCTTCCCAGAATCTTTTTAAACCTTCCTTGTGCTTTTTTCTTCATTGCTCAACCACTGACCTCCAAAATGTCTTTGAGGTCAGCAGGCCTTGCCTGTAGTGTATTCCAACAGATGTAGAATTGGCATTTGAGGAAAGACTACTCTGTGTAAGCCTGACTAGGGCGTTGTAGATGTTCATCATTTCTGACTTTGGGAATTAAATTTCATAGCACTTCCAAGTGACTGACAACTGAAAAGCCCCAATAAGTTTCTGAGTGTCTGATAAGAATACCGGTCCTTCACTAAGAACCCCTGGGGGGAATTCCAGAGAGATCCATCCTTGTACCTTTATCCTGATAACTACTGAGAACTCTCTCCTCCTCTTCAGATGACCTATTACCAGTGTCAGAAGTTGGAGAGAGCACCTATCACTTCAGTTTTCTCGGCCTTTCCTATCTAAGTATGCTAGAACATCAGCACCCAGAAATTACAAATCACAAGATAATGAGGTTTAATATGCACCTTCATATGAAGTGCACAAGAAATCAGCATCCTTGTGATACTCTGTCACATGGGTTTGACTTGTGTATTGGAACAATAGAACTTCCACAAAACCAAAAATAACAATCGACCATGCCCTACTAGATTCAAAACATTCATCGCCCACTGAAGCTCTTTTCTTCCTCTGATTCTCAGTATAACAAATGTCAACGGTGCAGGCTCTGCAGAGAGATGTATATAAATCCAAGTTCCATTCTGCCCTTTCCTCTATATACCATAAGGAGAATTTATTAACCCCTCTGACCTTAGTTTCCCTCATCTATAAACTGAGGGAAATAATACCTGTCTTGTAGGGCTGTGATAATGAGACGCCTGTGAGATGCTCAGCACAGTGCTTAGCACACACTCAGTATATTTTATATCTCCCCTAAACATACACTTTCACAGGCAGGTTTCCAAATTCATTTTTAATTAACTCATTTAAATGTCCCTTTTACATATTTTAAGGAACTTCAGCTATAGCGCACTTCAGTGTAATAAGAATCACACGACAATTTGATCTTGGAAAAGAGCTATGGTTAAATGACGACCTCCCCAAAAGGCTGTGGGTACTTACGGCAGAAAAGGGATCACCAGAATGAATCCAATGCCCTTCACACTGTGAACACTGAAGAGTTACATATTAAATGCGGAATGAATGAAAAACTAAAGCTTACAATCATTTAGTGTCTTACAAGTACTTAGTACTTTAATCAATTTAATTGGTACTTAGTATTCTAAATGGATTATTTTTAATTGAATTTATTGGGGTGACAATGGTGAATAAAATTATATAGGTTTCAGATGCACAATTCTATAATACACCATCTGTGCATTATTTTGCGTCTACCACTCCAAGTCTCCTTTCATCACCATTAAACGGATTATTTTTAATAATCACAACTCCCCCCAAAAGTAGGCACGACCAGGTGTGCCATGGCAACAGAGATGCATCCTAAACATGCTTGGTGAAAAAATTAAAAAACAGAAAAAACTACAAAACTCACTAACATTCATACAAATGGACAATACATATATAAATTGTCAGAATTCACCAATGGTACACTTAAATGTTGATAATTTCTCTGTATGTAAACTTTAAAAAACTATAAACAAATATTGAAATCTAATTATTGATATATATGCTGAAGTGTTTGTAAGTACAGGGCGCTTGATGTCTGCAAGTTACTTTGAAATGTTCCTAGAAGTTAAGGTGAATGATGAATAGAGTGATGGAAAATTAGTTGTTATGTATTAAATATAGAAAAATGATATCTGTAAAATCTAGTTGGTGTTCAGTGTATGCTCTTCCAACAGTGCCTGGCACCCAGTTAGCAATTTACACTTATTAGTACCAGAGCGCGTGCTCATAGAAGAGGGGAGGAAAATGAGAGTGGAACATGAGAAAATAGACAAATGAAAAACAGAAAAGAAAAGCCAAAGCCCTGACTGGTGTCGCTCAGTGGGTTGAGCATCATCCCACAAAGTGTTAGATCGCTGGTTTGATCCCAGTCAGGACACATGCCTGGGTTGCAAGCCGGTCCCCTGTTGGCACACGTGTGAGAGGCAACTGACTGATGTTTTTCTCCTTCTCTTTCTCCCTCCCTTCCCCTTTCTCTAAAAATGAATAAAATCTTTTAAGAAAAAAGAAAAGAAAAGCCAAAGTTCTTATATGGTTAGTTCCCATTTTACAGGAATAACGGCTGAGTTTCAAAAATGTTAAGAGCATCTACTGAAATATATATAAATTTCTTAAAATTATAGCCCATTCAAAGAAAGCAATTATCTAAAGAAAACTATCACTAATTCCATTTCTTCTTCTTTTGCATTTTCCTTCTCACATCTGTTCAGATAATTAAAGTTCTTTAATATACTCTTTCAAATAATTAGCATTTCTACCTAGAATTGGAAAAAAGCATTGTTCTTTACAAAACACAGTTAATATTTCTTACCAAAATATGATTAACATTTCTTTTATGCAAGGTTTTTGCTTTAAATAGGTTAAAATAGATATGAATGTGAATATAAATATGAACATGAATAAATATCCTATGAATGGGCTTAGAAATGATCCCTGAGCTCACTTTAATTCTTCAAAAAATTTTAATTTTCACCATGTTTTCCTGGATACTTTTTTCATGTTGATTTATGAAAGTCATTAAAACAATTCCTGAAAGTTTTATATCCTCACAATTGTTGTTGAAGTCTCATCCACAGGGACTTTGGCTCTACGCTGTTCATTCAAGTACCTCATAATTGTTTAGTATTAACACCTTTAACTTTCTCAAGTTGCTCCACTATATCAATTCTCCCTTTAGAATGAAGCATGTCCAAAGGCTCAAATTCTTTATATGTGTACTTGGAAATCAATGTTTGATTTGAATGAATCATAAAACATGTGACAAGGTTTCATATATTCTTTATCAATATACTCTGTTATATATTTTTTTTTCATTCTTTGGAACAGCAATTCTAATGTGGGTTATACCTACTCCCAAGAATAAGCAAAGGTATCTACTAGAGAAAGAAAAGAAGAAAATATAAAAAACACTATTTATATTTTTTCCACATTCTTTGAATTTCCATTTCTGTGGAAATACATAAATATAGTAAAGAATCATTCCATTCATTGGACAGTAAGCATTCAAGAATAAAGTCATGATTTCTTGACTACTAACAGTGGCTAGTATTTTCTATCAAGAATCCTTCATGAGAATAGTGAAGATTAATTAGTCAGATTTTCCAACCCAAAAGTCAAAAAATGCTTTAGAAACTATGGGGTATTACACTTTGGGTTTTGTGGGGATTTGTTGTTCTTTTGGGTTTGGGGAGGCAGGGAAGGAGAAAACTCCTTTTAGAGAGAAGCAGAATCTCTTGATTAAAAGGTCACATAACTAAGAAGCAGTAGAGTTGCACCTTGAGTCCTCATCTTCTCATTCCCAAATCTTTTGTTGTTGTTCTAATTTATGCCAAACTCCATCTTTCTGAGTATATGAAGACTCCATTATAGCAGTAGAGCAATGTGGTATAGAGCTGATGTGGTTTAATAGGGGAGAAAAAACTAGAAGTGACCTTCGAAAAGTATTTTAATCTCTCTAAACCTTAATTTCCTCATCCTATAAAGAGGACACAGTAATCCCTGCCATGACTACCTCAAAAGGTTGTCAAGATGTAAACATATAAAGTATGTCAACATGCCCTACAAACAGTTAAAGAAGTTAGAAAAGTTAGGCCCTCACTTTTGTTTTTACATACTCACAAGTGGTGTTGCCTGGGGCAGGCATGGAGCCAGTACAGTCCTGGATATTTCTTATCTATGCAGTGGAAGCCACTGATCCTCAACTCCAGGAATATTTGGCACCACTTAATGTGAAAAGCAGTAGAAGCTGCAGCTTTTGTTAGCCACAGCTGAAAAACAGTCAATCCCTATTCAAATTCACTTTAAGATTAATCCAAGCTAAGGATTCCAGGAGGATATTAAGGGAAAAGGTAGAGCCTTTATCCGTCTGTAATTATAGAAGGCAAATTATCATATGCCGTGGAATGGGAAGGAAAATAGGGATGAAAATGTTCAGTTTCGGTATTCTTGGAGAAGCAGTTGTGTACACAATTCAAAAGGAAAATAAATGTTTCCATTCCAAAATCATCATCTTCTGGAAAGAAAATTAGAGCCATGTTTCTTCTCTCTATCCAAGCACAGAAACTGTCATTAAGCCTTCCTTGTGGAAAGTTAACAAACCAAAAAAAGAAAAAAAAAAAAACTACTGAAGGAATATTAAGAGCTAATACTTTCCTTAGAATCACTTAATTCTATAACATACAGATGGAATTTTTATTTTAATAGTCATGTAGAGAGTATATAATACTTAAAAAATTTTTCCCTAGCCATTTTTGCAGCTCATAGTCTACTACTCAAAAGAGTGAAAAAATATGACCAGTAATGCTGACAGTCAAAAAAGTAAAACTTTCTCCATCACTTCTCTCTCACTACATTTTTATTGCTCATGTGGATTGACCTGCAGGGTTTAATGGCCAAGGAATTAATCAGAAATGTCTGTTCTGGTAGAAACACTGCTGCCATTGCTGCAGTTAGTGATTTCCTTTTTAACATAATTTTTAAAAGCTAAATTGCCTTCAAGTAGTGAAATGCTCTTGCTTGGTGGATTTCTCTTCATTATTCTTCTTATAAATTAACTGCAATTTCAGAGAGAGAGTTTGGTGCCATTTTTCCATTATGCTGAGTAGGTAAGTGATCCAAAGGGGTGTTTAATCTTTCTAAAAGTCCGGCCAAGTTATTCCTTCCAAACCTGAGACCACACACTAAGATGGATATTGAGATTTCCTGGTTTCAAGACTAAGACAAATGATAAGTATGCCAAGTAAAATAAGGGGAGGTGACCACTTTTAGTCCAGTTCCCTGCCTAAAACACTTTCGTAATACAATAACCATAAAGTTGTTTAATGCTCCCCAGGCAGTGATCTGGCAATTCTTATGAGAAGAAAACCACTTCAGATTGACAACTACGGGGAAAAGCACATGTAGTCCAAGGGATCAATAAGCACGAATAGAAAGTCAATGACGATAAACATATTGGCATAGGAGACCAGCTAAATTAGAACCTTCATGAAGTGTCCCCCCAAAAAAGTCTATCATTAGGTTCAGCGTCTTCACAATCAATATAACTGGTACAAATTAGGCTCTCAATAATAATTGAATAAGTGAGACAGAAAGTTTAGCCCATCTGAAAAATTATCCAAAGATTATTTTCCTCTAGCCTTTAGGACTAGAGGAAGCGATTCATACTCCTGAAGAGTGAAGTGCTAGCTTCTGACACACAGCATAATTAGAAAGGCCTACTGAGCAAGATGCCGACTCACTGCTTTGAATGGCCCTCAGCACAGTAACATGTGCATCTATAATTTAGATACATTTCAGTGACATTAAAATATCCCAGATATAAGAAATTCTATATGGATACCTCAAAAATACTTTTTTCATCTCTAGTTACTGAAATAAGCAAACCTGGGAAAAAACATAAAGTCATAAAATATATGCTTTCTGGGTCTCATTATCAGAAAATAAAGCAGAGAGCTAGATGGTCGAAGGCCCATAAAGTTTTTTGTTATGAATTGGCATTAAACCACACAGGAACTGATGTTTTCTTTTTCTTCTTCAAAACAAGCTTGCATCCCTTTTCCAAAGTGTGTTATTTGGACTCATGTGTGCTACTAATAACTTATTGTTCTCTCTGGGTGACAAGCCATCATCTCTTCACTCTTTGATGTCTAGCCCTGTCTATCAGGTCATTGCAAAAATGGGATCAATGAAAAAAGCTAGAACTCCAAATTAATGCCATCCTAAGAAGAAGGTGAGAGCAATTATGCAAGGATAAAGCTTCTCACCTGAATAGTACTGGGAAGTGTTTTTATTCATAATAAAGGGTATCCAGTGTCATCTGGGGAGTTTGTTTTTTTCTGTTTTTTTGTTTTATAGCACATGTGACGCTCAGTGGAAAACATCTGTAAACCAGCTTACTGTAATGGTAACAGCTGCAACACATGCTAAGGCACTCTTATTATATTTTTAAAAAAGGGGGGATGGGAGTAGGAGTTTCATTCACTCCTTTCTGACAGCAACTGGGACCTGAATTCAGAGCACTGTTAGGCATACGTAGCATTTACATATCTTTAGTTGAGTTTGTTTCCATTTTAAAAAATGCCTTCTTGCCCTAGCCAACATGGCTCAGTTGGTTAGAGCAACATCCTGTAAACTGAGGGATCACAGGTTTGAACCCCAGCCAGAGCACATACCTGGGTTGCAGTTCTATCTCTGGTCAGGGAAACAAATATTTATAAATGCTTTCTTTGCCATAAGTAAGTCTAAATGTGGCATATACAGAACAGTTAGGAATACAGGTAAATTTAGAAGCCATCGTAGGACACTCTACTCTTCTCTAAACATGGTTCCAAGGGAAAGGCAGCGATGAAGACTGGGAATTGTTTCATTCAGTGCAAGAAGTGGGGAAAAAGAAGTTTTCAGATCTTTTAAGATCAAACACTGAAATCTGAATACCAATGGCTCCCAAATTTGTATGTATAGTCTACCCATTTCCTGGACATACTTGATTGTCTTCTTGCCCCTTCTCAGCCCAGCACCTCACCCCATTCATGTCTTCCTGCATAACCAATTTGTATGATAATTTTGGACATTGTTTTTAAGGTAGTAGTTAAATTAGCCCTGGAAGCTTGAATAAACTTAAGGGGGTTAGAATTAATAAGAAGAAACCCTTATATGGAATGAGTTCTGAGATCTTTACACATCTTAGTTCTTTTATCCTCACATACCCCCATAAAATAGACAGCCATTCTCATTCTTCTACAGAATTAAGGCATAAAGAGGTCAACTGGCTGAAGGAAACACAGCTAGCAATTGGCAGGGCTGGAATATGACCCCAGGCAGTTTGACTCCAGAACTTATACCCTTACCACCTGTCCTAAGCCTCCTCTGCAAAATATGCAAGTAAACACACACAGAAAAATACGAAATAATACGTTGTCTCTTAACTCCTACCTAATTTACAGTCCTTACCTTTGGAATCTCAGTCCCTTCCACCAGTTTGGTTCCAGTTGTTGAAGATGCAAAAAAACGGGAGATGAGTGGAACAAAGCCTTCCAATAGAAAGTCAATAAAAATGGGTTGATCAAAAGAGTGAATGAAATACTAAGACCCTCCACCTTCTCACAGCCATCTGTTAACATTACATTATTCCCAGCCAACCAGCCTAACACGTTCCTGTTCTCCTTGCTTGGAACACAGGCCTTCTACAGACTTCTGTCTTTGGCAATCGTTAATGACTCTAGAAGTAATACGGTGTTCGTCTTACCCTGTGTGCTCTCCCCTCTGGTCCATCTGCTCTTTGCGGCTGCATTCCCCACAGATCCTCCAAGGAAGCCACACTGGCTTCGGCTTTTTACAATTTTGGTGCAATATTTTAGGCATCTAAAAATATAACAAACACTACTCAACCAAGAAAATTAAAACTGAAAATCACCACTTAAATCGTGCCCCCTATGAATCCTGCATGCTTTTTTCTTCTCTCTCCCCTGAATTAACTACTATCCTGAATTTGCAATACATTTTATACTCTTAATATGAATCTAGAAACAATACATAGTTCTGCTTGATGTTTTAAACATTACAGAAACAATACCACATTGTACACAGACAGTTCCCTCAACATTGTGGGTTATTTTAAAAATAATGCTTTTAAAAGCGAACAGCTTTGTGCTCACCACACAGGTTAAGAAAAAGAGTATCACTGTCACCATGGAAGCCCACTCGATGCCACAGTATTTGTCCTCTCAGAGGTAACTACTTACTCTCCTGACCTTTGTGTTTGTCCTCTGCTTTTTTGAATAGTTGCTATCACTTGTGTCTGTATTCCTAAAGCAGTTTTACTCAGTTTTGCCTATCATCTCATATAATGTTTGCATATATTCTTCCAATGACTTGCTTCCTCCACTGAATATTTTATAAATTCTCCCCCATCAGTTCACATAGTAGTTTCTTTCTTTTCACCATGGTGTAGTATGGCAATTCCACAAATAATCTATTCTCCTATTGATGGGATTTGATTTTGTTGGTGGTGGTGTTATTTCTATCTTTTTCTATTTTTGCTAATGAATATGCTTGACCATGCCCATTGCACATGTGCGCATGTGTGTGTGTGTAGGTATATACATATATATACAAGTGTGCATGTGTGTGTGTGTGTATATATATATATATATTTGTATATATATATATGACAGAATCACTCTATATTGTTGTGTAACTCAGGTATTCTGGGGGAGTAACTTTAGTCACTTTGTATTTTCTCCATTGAGATTTAAGCTCAGGCACTTCGGGATGTTCCTTGCTGACTCTTTCGTTGGGGGCAGGGCACTGAAATGCAGTCCCCGCGGCCTTAGGAGCTACTCATTGTTTTGTATGGCTGGGAGGCTTCTGGTCCACTGTCATACTCTGCCCTCCACTGGCATCCTCTGGGATAGATCTCATCCTGGTTTCGTTATTTTTGTTATTGTTTTAGCTTGGTATTGGCTATTTTCCTTGATGGCACCCTCTGAGAGATGCCATATCTCTCTCTCTTAGTTTTTCTGTACCTCTCTCAGGAGCAAAAAAAAACAAAACAAACAAACAAAAAACCTTCCAGATGACTTCCCACACCACTTGGTGGCCATGAACAACTGGAGCGCTCCCTTTGTCCCTCTCTTCCTAGACTCACATTGGCCAAGGAACTTCTCCAAGTCTTTTAATCTCCTCTGACTTCATCAAGAAGAGAAGTGTGGACTCCTAGTTACGTGGGGCACTGGGGACATAAACAATAGAATTATCAACAAAGTCTGAGGCTGCAGTGAAATTTCAATCTATCTTGGTGGTCTGAGTTCATTAAGTTAATTCCAGGAACTGCTTGGAAAGCACAGAGGAAAGACCATTTCCCCATGCGGCATACACCAGTGAGATAATCCAGGGGCTCAATCTTGGCACCACAGAGACACACTTTCCCACGCAGTAGCCACTAGCCACATGGAGAGATTTAAACCGTGATAATGAAAATGAAATTTTAAATTCAGTCTCTCAGTTACACTAGCTACATTTCAATTCCTCATAGCTACTTGTGGCTAGTGCCTACCCTTTAGAACAATACAGACATGGAATACTTCTATCATCACAGAAAATTGTGTTGGGCAGCTCTGTCTTAGAAGATGCTTGCATTGAGAGAGAGCAAAATGGGCACTCTAAAGAAAGGCTTTAGAGCCCCAAATAACAGGAGTATTGATTTGGGCACTAGGCATCCAGACCCACACCTACTTTCACCATAGCATCCAGAAGAACTAAGGCCCAGAAGGCTCACACCAGGGATAATAGGCATTTTTTGAGAGACCTCAAATGAAGGGCCATCATAAACAGATCAAAAAACAATGGGTGCTGGCAAGGCTATGGAGAAAAGGGAACCCTAGTACATTGTTCGTGGGAATGCAGACTGGTGCAGCCACTGTGGAAAACAGTTTGGAATTTCCTCAAAAAGCTGAAAATGGAACTAACTGCCTTTTGACCCAGCGACTCCACTGCTGGAATTATAGCCTAAGAATCCCAAAACACCAATTCAGAAGAACCTATACACCCCAACGTTCATAGCAGCACAATTTACAATAGCCAAGTGCTGGAAGCAACCTAAATGCCCATCGGTAGATGATTGGATCAAAAAACTATGGTACATTTACACAATGGAATACTATGCAGCAGAAAGAAAGAGGTACTACCCTTCGCGACAACATGAATGGAACTAGAGAGCATTATGCTAAGTGAAACAAGCCAGGGGGTGAAAGACAAATACTATATGATCTCACCTATAAGTGGAACCTAACCAACAAAACAAACAAGCAAGGAAAATACAACCAGCAACAATGAAAGAAAAAAGAAACAAACAGAATCAAGAGGGAAGGGGAGGTGGCGGGGAAAGGTAAGGGTGAAGTCAAGGAAGATGTATAAAGGACCCATAGACAAAGCCAAAGTGGGAAAGGATTGAGGGAGGAGGGTATGGGAGAGGGGCAGGGGAAAGTGGTGGCGGGAAGGTGGAGACAAATGTATTTGATTAAAAAAAAAAAATCATTCCTTCCCTTTACGTAGAGGAAGAGACCTGGGCAGGGGCTCTTGTCATAGTTCATTGTTAGATTGATCTGAGTTACGACAGAATGAGACCATAATTATCTTTCATCCGGACTGTTTATTCCACATGGCTAATACCTGTTACAAAGTGAAGGACGAAAAGCTCTCCACCGGAAAATGTGTGCTCTTCAATCATATAACCCAGGCCCTTTTCACCAAGTCCAGTGATATTACTGGAAAATTTTCATACCTCATGTTTTAAATGTTTATGTCCATTTTATAGACTTGTTAATCATTGCATATCAATGTTTTACCTGAAAACCTAATCCCCTCTTCATGCATGCTCCTTCTTTCCAAACAACTATTTTATAACGAGAACTTTGTATCGTTCTTGTTCAATCTTGTGTTTTCTTCTCTCTCGTTGTGCCGAGCTTGCGCCTGTGGGCCCTCAGAGATCACTCCTCTCCCCTCCCCAGGGCTGCACTTCCAAGGTTCCCCTGCATTTGGAGGATCTGCAATCAGCCAGGAGAGGTACAGGGACCGGAGACAAGGGGGAAAGAAGAGCCAGGGCGTTTCTCCCTGTCCTTCCCCACCTCCGGTGCATCTCAAGCAGGGCCTCGTCTCCCGTCCCTGCGGTGCCATCCCACACCACCCAGACCTACAGTGGCTTCAAGTTCCACAGTCTGACCTCAGCTTCCAGGCTCTAGTGACACTAGTGCCTCCCTTTGTCATTCCACTTTGGAGGGCATTCACTTCCTGCCATTGCCGACGCTGGTCTGGTGTTAGCTCACCGCCTCCTGTCTGACTGCCCAGAAATTCCATCACCTGTGTGACCGGCTCCCTCATTAAACTCCCTCTGTCTAACTACTTGGAGAGGTTTCTGCGTTCCTGGGGGGCTCTGATGCACCTTTACAAAACAGGTCCGGGTTCCCACAAGGAACCTGGTAAAGTGCTCCTATCCCTACCAGGATGTCTGTGTTAGCCACAGAATTAAATTCTTCCTCTAAATTGCCTACATATATGGGTCCATGACCTAGATCCTGCTCAGATTTTTTTTTAACGTTCATAAAATTTATTACAATCTCCAGATTTAAAATTATGTGTTCTATTAGTACTTTTTTCTTTTTTTAAAATTTTCTAATGTTATTTCATTACAGTTGTCCCAGTTTCCCCCCTTTGCCCTCCTCCGCCAGCCCACTCCCCACGCCCACCGTCAATCCCCACACTGCTGTCCACGTCCATGGGTCACTCAGGACTTTTTTTAATTGCCATCTTCAAAAGCAAGCACTACAAAAGCCTACCCCTGCCAGGCCACCATAGGTAGGGATTCAGGGTGTGTCCGACACAGCAGCCCCTACCTGGAGTAAAGTATGGTGCCAACCTGGCCCTCTGAACATCAAGTCGTGCGTCCTGTCCAGGGCTGACTTGGTCAGGACACCTTATTCTGATGGGTCTTTGAAAGGGAAGAGGAAATACATTTTGCAATGCATCTACCGAGAAGGGGTTTCTCTTTCCAATTTGCACAAAGGGAACTTTATGCTAAAGGTGGCCCTTTACCTGTGTATCTATTTTCCTGTCCAGATATACATAGATCTTAAGTCATCTAATTAAGTGTAAGCTTCTGGAGGAGCACACAAGGGGCCCAGGGATGTTACATTGCAAGGGTCCTTCAATCGCCTCCAAGTCCATAGCTTTTTTATTAATTTTTTTAAAAGATTTTATTGGTTTATTTTTAGAGAGAGGGAAGGGAGGGAGAAAGAGAGGGAGAGAAACACCAATATGTAAGAAAAACATCAGCTGGTTGCCTCTTGCACACCCCTAGCAGGGGACCTGGCCCACAGTCCAGGAATATGCCCTGACCAGGAATCGAACCAGTGACCTTTCAGTTCGTAGGCCGACACTCAATCCCCTGAGCCACACCAGCCAGGGCCCATAGCTTTTATTTGATGTTCTGTACCACAGTGCATTAAAACTAATGTTCATCTGCCATTTCCATAGATTGTTAGCTCCCCGGGTATAAGGACGGTGCTTTTATCAGTCTTGTATACTCAGAGCTTAACAAAGTGCCTGGCACACAGTATGTGCTCAGTGTATGCTTACTGACAAAGACTGAACTGTGTTTTACAGTTTACAAAACACTTTTATGTATGTTACCACCTTAAGAGCTCACATCAACACTGCGAGGTAATCTAGGTGACTTTGCAGATGAAGAAATTGAGACTTAGAGAAGCTAAAGCCATCCTCATAGTTAGTGATGCAGGAAGGACTTAAACTTGGGCCTACTCAGTTTCAGACCAATGTTCTATCACACCTATCCAAGCAGTCCTCCTGGTCTTCGTTATACTAACTCTCCACAAGAATTTTAATGAATTATGAAAAAGTGCCCCCTCTGCATGGATGATTTACAAAAAGTTCTTTCCTCTGAGTAAACAAATTTTTAAAAAAGACCCTCCTTCCTCTTGCTAGGTTAGCCCACCAGAGCACAGGTCGCCTTGGCTCAGTGATTCTGTTCAAAGCACATCCTACCCAATCATACACGGGCATACATACAGTGTGATTTGTTATAGTCCATCTAAAAGCTGAAGTTCACGAATTCCTGTTGATTTTGTCTTTAAGTTACAAAGGGCTTCATTTAGTAATTCTAATACATTTTTATACTATAAAAATTATTTTTTCTGATTTGCTTTTGACCTTCTATAATGTATTTACACTCAAAGCATTACTGGGGAAGCTTTTGATAGAGGCAGTACATTTATCTACATCTCAATGAAACAGCTATTTTATCTTGGCTACTTTCTTTTCTATCACAGTCATCTTCAAAAATTTATAGCACAGAGCAAGGCAAATTTGAACAGATTTACAACCTCTTTCCCATAAATCTTCCATCGCTTGCACAGGTAAATCTCCTTGCTTTGCCTCTCTTGTTTTGTTTTGTTTTTGCAAATAAATCCATAGCTACAAGGAGGGACTCCAAAAAAACTGGAATTATCTTCTGGAGTGTGGGTCCCTTATAGTACAGGCTTTCCCGCTAGATGAGTGTTCTAAGAGACTATGTGTATCAGTGTGCCAGCCAGCATTGTTGTGAGAGGCTGTGTTCAGCCTCAGCGATGTTTTGTTTGGTTTTTTTTTTTTTGAAGACTCAACACATTTGCCCATTTCATGATGGATGATTTACGAGCACCCCTGCCCACACCATGCTAGGTGTTCAGGAGTTTTTGACCAAAAACCACGTGACTCCCATGGCCCACCTTCCCTATTCATCCGATCTCACCTCAAGCAGCCTTTATTTGTTTCCCCAGATAAATATCTTCAAAGGGAAATGTGCTGCCTATGTGTAAGAGGAGAAACAAAAAATGGCAGAAGCACTAAAAGGCATCACAATGGTCCAGTTCAAAAACTGTTTTGAGCAGTGGAAAAAATGTCTTGATAGGTGAATTGCATCAAATGGAGAGTACTTGGAAGGTGACTGAAGTTTAAACACGTAAGAGTAAATATACAGTTTTTTACAAATAGATTCCTAGTTTTTGTGGTTCCCTCTCACCTCATATTTCTGTTTGCAGGCCAGCACTCAATCCACTGCGCCACACCAGCCAGGGCTTTGTATTTCCAATAGAAATGTGAGCACATTGTCTTTTATCAGCTGTGAATTTTCCATAATTTTTCGTACTTAATTTTCTTGTTTTCAAATACAGAATGTACCAGAGTCACCCATTTAGAAGGCAAACCTAGTTCATAAACTACACTTTATACCATGCCAGGCCTGCACTGTTCTTATTTTAGAATCATTTAACAGATGTCAGAAACTGCCCTCCAGACACATGAAAACGGTAGTGTCTCCCATGATGTTAACCCCTGCCCCACACACACACACACAAAGGAACTCAGCAAAATTTTCTGTAACATTTTTTGGTCCTCTCCTGAACTTCAAAAAGGAATAACAATTTCATTTCCTGATTTACATTTTTTCCTCTCCTTTACAATATCAGTTGGGCTCTCTTTCTTTACATCTTTTTAGGGAATTGTTACAGACACTTCTGGCATTTATACAATAATTTCCTTCACATTAATGTAAAAATTCTGTTACTTCTCAACTCAATAGAAACAGGGATTATGATTCCAATTTTATTTTTCTCTCTTCTCTTTCCAGTTTTTACCTCATGTTCCTTTTATCTCACCTTTTTCATTTCTAAGCCTCAAGATCAATCTCTTTCCCTCTGTTTCCCCAAACCGTCCTCCAACCCTTGCACAAGACAGGAATTCAGTCATTTCAAACATGTCCATAGGCATGCTCGGCCTTCGCTTCTTTCTACCGCCCGTCAGTCACTGACACTTGCTGAACACTGCTCTCCCTTTCCCAATTTAGACTGGTCTTAAAAAATTAGACACCACAAACACCTTTATCCACTGAAGAATAGAATGCTGCCATTGATCTGGTAAGATGGATTTTTTTTTAAAGATTTTATTTATTTATTTTAAGAGAGAGAGGGGAAGGGAGGAAGAGAGGGAGGGAGAGAAACATCAATCAGTTGCTTCTCACATGCGCCCAGCTAGAGACCTGGCCCACAACCCAGGCATGTGCCATGACTGGAAATCGAACTGGTGACCTCTCAATCCACTCAATCCACTGAGCCACACCAACCAGGGCAGACGTGTTTATTTTTTCAAAATCACTCTGGTCTTCAGAAGAATGAGCAGAAAGATAGTTGGGACACCAATTAGCAAGTAATTGCAGTGGTCTACAGAAAATGTCATCAGGGTCCAACTGGGGGAGCCCAGATTTCGAAGAGATACCTGCAGTCCTACATTCACTGCTGCATTATTTACAATAGTCAATAGATAGGAAAAACCTAAGCATTGGTTAATGGATGAATGGATTAAAAAAATTAGTGTATATACACACAATGGAATGTTATCCAGTCATGAGAATGGAATCTTGACATATGGGACAACATGGATAAAATTGAGGGCATTATGCTAAGTGAATGAAGTCAGAGTAAGATAAAATACTACGTATCTTCACATGTGAAATCTAAAAAAAAAAAAAAGCTGAACTCATAAAAACAGAAAGTAGAATAGTGACTGTCAGATGCTGGGAAGTGGTAGATATGGGGACATGTTGGTCAAAGAGTACTAACTTTCAGTTATAAGGTGAGTAAGTTCTGGGGAACTAATGTACACCCTGGTAACGAGAGTTAATAATAGTGTGTTATATACTTGAGAGTTGCTAAGAGAGTAGGTCTTAAGTGTTTTCACCACCAAAAAAGTGGTGATTATACTAGGTAACAGAGGTATTAAGGAGTCCTATGGTAGCCATCACCTTGCAATACAAACATGTATCAAATCATCACACTGCACCCCTTAAACTGACACAACTTTATGTGTCAATTATATCTCAATAAAACTGGAAAAATTAAAAATTTACATATGTCCTAGGACCTATCAATTCACTCTAGACATATGCTCAACAGAAATGCATATACATGTACCCTAAAAGGCATGCCAGAGAATGCTCATTGCTGCATTCTTTGTAATAGTCCAAAGCTGAAAATAATCAAAATGCTTTAACAGCAGAAAAGGTACTGGTATGACGAGTTAGGCATGTAATTGAATACATGGGTAAAAAATGGGCCAAAGACAATGATATGCCTCATCACGGATGAATCTCACAAACATACACACTGTATAATTGCATTTACATTGAAGTTCAAAAACAGGAAAATCTAAATTATGGGGTTGGAATATTTTATGATTTCCCAGGGGTGAGGTGCCATGGCTATATATTGAATACATTATGATGTTAGAAATTAGGATAACTACCTTTGGGGAGAAAAGGAGGTCGCGACTGCAGGAAACTCTGCAAGGGCTTCTGTGTTGCAGATAATGTCCTATTTCTTGGTCCGCGCTGTGCCTACCTGGGTATCTTTATTCTGGGGTAGTTTATTGACCTTAATAATTGTGTGCTCTTCTGTAGATCAACATGCGAACATTTATTAAGCACCTAATGTGTGTATGTAGGACTGTATTGGGCACTGTGTTCTCTCTCCATTGACACACTTTGTTAGCATCACCCCAAGGGAGGGAACCCATTCTTATTTTAGTTACTGCCCAGTTCATGACGGTTCTTTGTGCCACATTTAAATTTCTCGAGTAATTACACTGCTAATGGCCAGGGTGTCCCTGTTCCAATGCCTAAGTGACTCCCCTTGATTCAGGGATGTGACTCTGCCATCTGGAAGCAGCAGTTGGCAGAGAGCTAGAGGAAAAGCTTGCTGCAATCCCAGATGCTTGAATGAGTAGGAGGCAAGGTCAAGTCTGAACTTGTTGAGGATTGTGCTCTGGTTACATGCTAACTCCATTATATATTTTCTCAGCTATAAAGAATTACAAAAGACCTGTTAGTATTTGAGCACTAGTTTGCATGATTAAATTGTTAATGACATCAGTGTATGTGACAGTCTTGCCTGTATCCAGATGAAAATTTCAGTTATTAAAAAAAAAGACAATTTAAGTGATAAAGTTAAAGAAATGGGGAAAAAATTGATCCCTTCTATACCCCAAATTAAAAAAAAAAAAAAAAGCCCTTCAAGTTTCAAGGGGAGAGGACAAAAATTCTTCGTCTTAATGGGAGAATGGCAAGTTTCTGGAAACTATATGACTTAAGGAAATGCTAAGTGAAATATGCTCACCACCGAAAGACAAATATTACACATGAAGTATTTATGAATATATGAAGTGCCTACAATAGTCAAATTCATAGAATCAAAGAGCAGAATAGTGTTGCCAGGAGCTAGGGGAAGGAGGAAATGAGAAATTACTAAGCAACGGGCCTAAAGTTTCAGTCAAGCAAGATGAATAAGCTCTAAAGGTCTACTGTACAACATTGCACGTGTAGTCAACAATAGTACATTGTACACTTTAACATTTGTTAAAACAGTAGATTTCATGTTAAATTTTCTTTCCATAATAAAGTAATTTTTTTTAGAGAAAATTATGTGACAAAGGAGGTATTATCTTGATTATCTTTAGAAAATATCATCTTTTACTTGGAAGCAGCCCAAGTGTTTATCAGTGGATGAGCGGATAAAAAAGCTGTAGTATGCCTGGGCCGGGCAGTTCAGCTGGTTGGAGCATCGCCCCCATGCAGCAAAAGGCTGAGGGTCCAATCCCCGGTTAGGACACAAGCTTAGGTTCGTACTGGGGATCGTACAGGAGGCAACCAATCTGTTTCTCTCTCAAATAGATGTTTCTCTCTCTGTGTCCCCCTCCATCTCTCTCTTATATTAATAAAAATATCCTTGGGTGAGGATTAAAAAAAAAAAGTGATGCATTTACACAATGGAATACTACTCAACCATAGAAAAAGGAAATCCTACTTTTTGCCACAACGTAGATTTACCCGGAGAATATTATGCTAACTGAAATAAGCCAGTCAGAGAAAGGCAAGTGCCATGTGATTTCACTTATGTGTGAAATCTAATGAAGAAAATTAACTAACAGACTCATAGAAAGAACTGACTGACAGTTGTTAGAGGGGAGGGTATTTGGGGAGCAGGTGAGAAAGGTGAAGGGATTAAGAAAAAAAAACCTCACAGACACAGATAACAGTATGGCAACCGAGGAGGGAAAATGGGGCAGGAAGAGGTAGAAGAGGGTCAAAGGGGTGTAAACGGTGACATTAGAAGACTTGAGGTGGTAAACACACAATACTATAGACAGATGATGTATTATAGAGTTGTATACCTGAAGCCTACATAATTTTATTAGCCAATGTCACCCCCATAAATTCAATATAAATAAATAAATAAATAAATAAATAAAATAGAAAATATAATCTTCTGTGTGACCGTAACACATTACTGGGAGATATGAGGATGAGCACCAGAAAAGCTAAATTCAGAACTGGTTTAAAAGAATTTACAGAGGTTGATCCCAGAGGGATGGCAGTTGAGCTGACAAAACAGTACAGTGGGGACTATGGTTTGTTTTTGTTTTTGTTTTTTTTTATCTCAAGCCTCCTGTAATAGTTTTTAATCAAGTTCATGTACTAGTTTGGTAAATTCTTTTAATATCTTACTTAGAAACACATAAATCTAGCTAAGAAATCAACTGTTCTCTGACCTTCACAAGCCAACACTTCCAATCTGATAACAGCCAGTACTTAGAGCCCATCTTCTTCCCTTGTTTCCATAAGAAAAAGGATGACTCCAAACTTGGCAATTATCTCAATTCTTTATGGAGATTTATGAAATCATGGAAGAGGAACACATCACACATGAAATCAATTGTTACATTTATGTTCTCCTAAATATAATTTTTAATCATTTATCAAGCTATTATGTGCATTTGGTTTTTAAAACTCAAAAACTCAGAAGGTTTGCAATGCCTCTCCCCCAACACACCTAGTCCATCCTCAAGGACCAACTTCTTTTGATTCTTTTTTTTTTAAATCATCACCCAAGGACATGCTTATTGATTTTAGAGAGAGGGGAGGGGAGGAAGAGGGAGAGAAACATTGATACGAGATGTGCAAGAAAAACACTGAACGGTTGCCTCTTATATACACCTAACCAGGGACCAAACCCGGAACCTTCAGTTTACATCACCACATTCCAACCAACTGAGCCACACTGGCCAAGGCGTCTTTCAAGTCTTTTTAAATAACTTTATATTTAGTTCTTCTGGTGGTTTTTTACCTGAAAAGTCCTCCATTTGAAATTTCTCTCCTCCTTTCAGGTCTCCTCTCTTCACCTTGTCAATTTTTCCCTCCTGACCCACTGCACAGACTCCTGCCCCCACTCCCAAAAAGGATCTCTGAGTCCTGGGACTACTCTCTCCCCAGCCATGGGGACTGGGCTGCAGTTCCTGAGCAAGGCTGTCAAAGCGACCTGTCTTCAAAGCCTTGGATCTCCCCACAAGGAATTTAATGCTTGCTTCTCATAAAAAAAAAAAAAGTTTCTCCTTATTTTACACCGATAAATAAAATGTAGAGTGATATAATCAGTCATGGAAGTATATGTTCAATGTTCAGAAAAAATACAAAGGAGTGGTTAATGTTAAGAATATCAGGAAAGTATTTTCCAGAAGGAAAATATAGTCTAGTAAGTGGGGAAGGCTTTTCAGATAGATGGAAAGGCCTGGAATTGGTAAAAATCACAGCGTATTAAGGGAATCTGTATTTTTGAATTGTAAAGTTCAAGAGGAGAAAATGTGAGAAATGAGCCTAAAAAAGTTAATAAGAGTCAGATGGTCCTTATATATGAAGGTAAGGAGCTGGACTTGAGCCCACAGTCCAGTAGTTGAAAATTTAAGTGCCTGTAAATGCCAAACAGATCATGTCAATGAGCAAAATGAGATCATGTAAATGAGAAAAAAGAGAGAAAGTGTAGGACCCTGTGGGAAACTGGGGAAATCACGCCCTTCCAAATGGAATGGTTCTAGTATTTTTATACAAAATATAAGGTTAGCGTTGCCACCAGAACTTCCAGTTTTTTAATAATAGCGGAATGTCCAGATTTTTCTGTCAAATTTTCCAATTTTTAAGTGTTAGCAACTATTCTATGTTTTTTCAGTCTCACAGAATGCTCTCAATGCTTGAAAGCTGGTTTCAGCCAATGGACCACAACTTTTTACCTCCTCCAGAAGCAGCCATTATAACATTTTAAGACTAACATGAGCCATGGCCAAATTTGCAGTTTTAAAGACCATTCTGGTGCCAGAATATACGATGGTTTTACTGGGAAAAGGATATACAGAAATTGAACATAAGAGATAAATATGAAGGCTCTTGCCATCAACCATTGGTAGTAGATGTGCTGACAATCTAAACTAAGGCACAACACTTTTATCATCAATAACTACCTCTCTCAAGTGTAAGTAGGTGAAATCATCCTGGGCATTTCCATCAGAATTTGATTCCAAATGATCACTGAGAACTTTCCTATTTCTGTAAATCTTGGGTGCTACATACATTTTCAGACAGAATGGATTTATCTCTTCATTATTTTGCATAACTTCCATCTTTTTCTTCTCATAAATGTACTTGCCACTAGTAATAAAAGGAAAGATTATACATCTGGCTTTAGAAAGGCAGCCTGTTGAACCTCTACCCTCTGCTTCTGTATTATATCAATCGTAGAAGAAAACAAAGATATTTTCTGCAAATGGTTCCCATGTGCCCACATCTCTGAATATAAAATAAACAGTGCAGGCCATGAAAACAGAGTCTTTTAAAAAGAGCATTCCAGCTGGAAAAATTGTCTAAGCATGAACCTTATTTTTATATTCACATAAAGATGCCCTTAATCTATTCATTAAATTAACTTTTAAAAAAAAGAAAATGTGGGAAGAGAAAGAGAGGGAGGGTGTGGGGTAAAGAGAGAGAGGTTATCCATCTGTTTTCTCATAACACCAAATACTTCCATTTCTATGTGCTTAAATATCAATATATTTTTCTAACACAAAATTATTGCATGTAGGCAACAGAGAGAAAAACTTTTAGCCAATCATGGTATATTTTTTATGTTTTTCTGAACCAAGTCTGTGCAAGGCAGATCAAATACTATCTTAATCTCACATTCTTAACTATTAAGTCAGTGGGAAACACTGTGGTCCCTATTCCCACTGATAGAACCTGTCAGGTGCTCACGGGGTATACCCAAGCAGCAAGTCATCCCATTTGTCTCCATAAAAGGAAAGGAAATACTACATCAATATTGCATATTGAGCCAGGCAGGCTCTGAAGGTAGCCCAGGCTTCAGTGACTTAATCAGCCATTGGCACCCTGACCAGCAGCGCTTATATGCATGAAGGGGTGCTCTGGCCTACTTTCCCACCAAGTCCTGGGCTCTGGGCTCTGTTCCTATGTTTTCTAAGCTTTGTTCTTTTTATAAAGATACGTATGGATATGACCCAGGCACCAGAGACCCTACTCTTATTGCTGTAAAATTCCCTTTCTCCATGGAGATAAAAGCCACCACTCCCACCCACCATGTGTGTTTTGAGGAGGCTTGTTCCCACTTCTATCTGTGAGCCTCAGCTTAAGGAGGGTATAGTTCCTACCTCTGAGATCAGAGTCAGAGGTGACTGAAATTCCTGGGAATCCTTCCGGAGTTGTGACAAAGGGAGACGTGTTCCAGATAGCCTCAGTTGACAACTGGAATACATTTTCTCATAGAAATAATCATTCTCTTCCCAGGCAGGTTCATAAAATCTTATTTAGCCCATAATGTAGTCCAAAAATATCCAGAAATTTCTATGCAACCCACGTGCTCTGTTCCCATTCTTCCCCAGCTTGTTTTCCTTTTTTAACTGAGTAGCATGGATATAACCCTGCTTTGCCAGATTCTCCAGGTCCCACCCCAGTTTACAGAGTTCCAATGTGATCAGCCCAGCAAACATGAAAAACCTCTGTGGGCTCAACTGACGACTTTCGCGGTTTCAGCGCCATTGGCCCACCTCAGGCCCTGACCCAGCGTGGGGACGTTCCACGGCTTTTCCCTTTCCTTCTACCCTTCAGCTTTCACGGTTACTGTGGGAAAGTCTGAGGCCTCTTATTTTAAATGCTGGCCTGCCAGAGAGAAGCTCATTCCCATATGTGAATTTTATAGGTAATATCAATTGATTAATGGGAAAAGAACAGAAGGTTTGTTAGACGGAGTTGAGAAAATTGCTCACTGTATGGGGGAAAAACTCTTCTCCTGGATCTTCAGGTTCCTCTCCACTGTGCTACTGGAGAAAAGAGAACTGCACTGGATCCTTGGCATGTACAGACTAGGTCATCTCAGTAGAGCTTGTCAACGTCTCAGAGGGTGGGCAGCTGACCTTCTAAAGTACAATCCACACATGGCACGCGGATACATCGCTGAAAGATGATGAATGACTACAAATATCAGCTTGGTTCCCACTGGCTTCAAGGCAGCCACTGTGAAACTCATGACACTCCTAATGCTGACCCACTCATCTCCTCCCGGACCTCCCCCAGGTAAGCCTCTCACCACCACCCCCCTGCTCTGATCACCTATAAGCAACACCCAACCCCGCCCCCGCTCCAAGCCCAGGTGGCCTCTTCTGGTCTCCTCAAGAGTACAGGTTAGGTATCTTATTCTTTCTCAAGTTTCTTGCTAACTGTATAGCTAACATACAAATTCTATGCCTAAATTCTGTTAGGTCCTCTTTTTTTAATCTCAAAACCCTGTTTGGAGGAAGTAGGCAGGAAAAACCCTAATATTCAGTTATTTCTTGTTCTCATCTCCCCAAGGCAACAAGGATGCCTTAGTCACTGGGGTGCTCAACCTGCAGCCTACAGGCCATATGCGGCCCAGGATCGCTATGAATGCAGCCCAACACAAAATCATAAATTTACTTAAAACCTTTTTTTTGCTCATCAGTTTCATTAGTGTTTGTGTATTTAAAGTGTGGCCCAAAACAACTCTTCTTCTTCCAGTGTGGCCCAGAGATGCCAAACGGTCGGACACCCTTGCTAGAGTATCATGGGGAAAGTAATATAAGAAAGTGAGGAAGAGGGTAAAGATTGTTTCTAGATGTTATGTGGCTGCATATGTGTGATCCAGCACAATTCTTATATGACCATAGGAAAAAAGAGCTCATGCCCCACACATAAAATAAGATTTTTTTAAACAACTTAGGGAAAGTCTCTGATTGGTCCAACTAATTTCTCCCATTGCTGATCAAGCACTCTGGCTAGGAAAATAGGGTACTGTGAGAGGCCCGTCCTGTGGTAAAAATAAGTTAGCCTCACCCAAACCACTATTTGGGCTAAAGAAGTATCGACAATTCTCCAAAAGGTGGAAGCACTTTTTAAGGCTGGTAAAAGAATCAGTGTTTTCAACATAAGAGTGTTTACAATTCAAAAAGCCATAGCAGAAACAGTTTTTGAAACTTAAAAATGACTGGATTATCCACTCATCTACTGATAGGCACTTAAATTGTTTCCAGGTCTTGGCTATTGTAAAAAATGCTGCAACAAGCATAGGGGTACATATATTTTCAAATTAGGGTTTTGGTCTCTTCGAATATATTCCCAGAAGTGGGATCACTGGGTCAAAAGGCAGCAAACCTGTATTTGGTTTTTTGAACCAATGTCATCACAATAAATTCAACTTAAAAAAAGAACTTAAAAACCAACCAACCAACCAACCAAAAGATTGAATTAGATGTTTAAAGAATGTATCTTCTACAACTGGAGGGTACAGAAACTTATCTAAATATACGTAGCATTTGGGTGGATATATACCTCCTGTTCTGCGAGGCCAGTCTTGCAAAAGTTTGCCGAAAACGATTCTACCTGGCAGCGCGACCAGCGGTTCCCAGTACCTGTCCTGCTTCAACGGTTTTTGGACAGAACGTTCCAAGGCCAACCGTGCTCCAGCCTCCAACCGTCATTGCAGAGCCAACCTCAGGACCCCGTCTTCTCTAAAATCCTTTGCCTCCGGGACCAGCCCACAAGCTTTTTTTGCCCTTAGCTCCTAAATACTCACCAGCCATGAGCTCCTAGATTCCTCAGAATCATTCCTCCGAGGCAGAAACCTGTGTCTATGGCCCGGACAACCTCCCTCAGCGGGCCTCCTCCACCCACCTTTCTCCGTGGTCCTAGTTCCACCGCTGCAGAGTTGGAGGAGGAGAAACGTGACGCAACAGCAGCTCACAAAGGCCTCGTCCTCTTCCAGGTGGTGCAGAAGCCCACCCAAAAGGAGCTGGGTAAAACCCCGGACACCAGGGAAGACACGGTGTTCCTGGGGACGACCGGTACCCAGCCCCTGGCAGACCCGCGCTCCCTGCGTTCCACCCGCGCAGAACTGCCATCTCGTGACTTCCCGCGCAAGAGCCACTTCCTAGAGGTGAAGGTGCAACTCGCAAACGTGATGGGGACCGCCTGACGAGGTCTGCCTGCGTGGCGGCCCCCAGGCTGGGCTGGGCTGGGCTAGCATCTCTTAGAAAGGCTCACCCTCCAAGCACAACTAGGAGCATTCCAGGCCCAGCGGCGCTTGCGGGGCCCCTCTGCACCCCCTTGGTGTCAGGGCTTCTACCTGAGCCTCTCCTTGCAGCCACTACGCAATATTTTAATCACCTGGAGCCCTCTCCTGAACTGTGGGCCACAGGAAAACAATAAAGCCTTTACCAGAAAGGAAAAAAAAAAAAAAAAAATCTAGCCTTGCGAACTATTTGCATCAAGGTTTTTTTTCTCACACACTATAAAATCTAAACTCCCATAATTCCAGCAAGTTCGATGCCTCAATGACCACATTTAAGCCATTTGTTGCCCTCAGAGAATGCACCAGACTCAAAGGACAGGATCAATCCACGCAGGTCTTAAAATCCCTCAAAATGCAGGTAAGCTTCATAGATAACCTGGAAGGCCTCAGTTACCCTGGAACTGGAGGAAGGAAAATTCTTGAAAAACTGAATGTTTTATATCCTGGCCAAGATTCCATCCACAACCCCATCCACAGAATACAGCAGGAGATGGCATTCTGCAACTCTGGCACTACACTGAAATGCCTATACAAAGAACCAGCTAAAATGTTCTTAATAAAGAAAACCAAAAGTGCTTTCTGTATTGTCCATAAAACTGGACAATATCTCAGTTCTAGGAGTCTGTGAATATTCATGAGTCTACAAATATCTCTACTGATGAAACTAGCATCTGATTCCCATGATTAACAATAAATGATTCTTTCCAAGTTGATTCAAGATCTTTCCTACCAGTCCCTGAACAAATAAGAAAGAAAGATCCAACATGCATTTGGTGTATTCGTGACATGTAAAAAGAAAATTTGAGGGCATGCTTAAAATAAGATTTATAACTATATACAACTCTAGTAAGACTTGCCAGGATTTATGTAGCTCTATGACTATTCAATAGAGCTAGTTCAGCTGAGACTTTAGAAGGTCTCATTTTTGTAGGCAATATAAAAGGTGTAATAAATTTCAAAAACAGCCTCAAATTCTTTCCCTCTAACCAAAAGGTAGCGTCTATGTCTTCACACTTGATTCTGGTAACTTGCTTGGCCAAGGCGATGCAAGCAGGAGTTTAAAAAGTGCTTTCTTATTGGAGTTTGTCCTGCGTTGCTCTTGGAACTCTGCCACCATGTGAACAAACCTGGACTATTTTGTTGGAGGATTAAAGACATGTGACCCAGTCACCTCAGATAGACAGCCAACTTGCAAACTGATTTTATGATGAATTTTCAAAGCTGAAACAAAATACTTTGTTTCAACTATCATTGTCTAGGCTACTGGGCAAAAAATTCTTCATCATCTCGCTAAAAGATAAGTTCAATGCTACTGGCTCTGGTGGCATACAAAAGAATAAGATTTCTTTATTTATTTTTTATTATTGAGCTCATTTTCATTCAACAGTATTTTAGTCTGCTAGGGCTTGCATAACAAAATACTACAAACTGGGCAGCTGTAACAAAAAAATTTATTTTCTCACAGTTTTGGAAGCTAGAAGTCCAAGACTAAGGTGCTGTCAGGGTTGGGTTTTTGTGAGGCCTTTCTTTATGTCACAAGCCACCTTCTCACTGTGTCCTCTTACGGCCTTTCCTCTGTGCACAGGTGCAGAGAGAGAGAAGTCTCTGGTGTCTCTTCTTCTCCTTATAAGGATACCAGTCCTATCAAATTAGTACCCCAACCTTTTTGACCTCATTTGACCTTAATTACCTACATAAAAGCTCTCTCACCAAATATAGTCACATTGGGGGGTTAGAGCTCCAACGTATGAATTTTAGGGATCAAAATTCACACAATAACAGTATTTTTTTAAATTTTAATAATAATTATTTATAAAAATATTAACTGATAATTTACCATGTGGCCTAACCTATACTAAGTGGTTTATCCATATGAACTCATTTGACATTCTCAGCAAACTTCTAAGATAGGTATTCCCTATCTTAGGGATAACTGAGGCTTAGAAAGTTAAGACACTTGCCCAGATATACAAACGGCAGGCAGTAGGGTTGGTCTTAATCCAGGTCTGCCTGACTCTGGAATCCAAGATCTCAATTACTGTGCCACTCTGCTTCCATTTTAAACTGTTTTCATATATACATTATTCAGATTGAAATACAACAAGAATAACACCCTGGAGAATAAAAATACAAAGATGTGTGAATAATTATGTGGACAAGTAGAACTAGCAAGTCATGCCGGAAAAGCCCAAGTTCTTGTTGAACTTAATCCTAACTCTTCAGTCTAGGATTTCAAGTTTTCCAAAAGTCACCCAACCCTACATTTCTAGTCCTATCTCTCACTACACTACCATCACCATCACCACTGTCTACTGCAGAAAGGTCCCCTATGTTCCAGTAACAGACTCTCTTTCTCATCTCATTCGATTTTCTCCCCTCTGCTTTCTCTGCCTGAAATGCCTCTCTCACCCCATTCAAGTTGGTTCACATCCAGTGCCACTTGCCCCAGGAAGTCTCTCTCATCTGCCTTTCTCTCACTCGTCAGCATATCAAATATGTATTAGAGTCAGAGTCTTCCTTGTTGCCCTATTTGATTTTGAATTTCAGGAAGGGAGGAAATTAGTAGTATGTGTATTTTATAGTCATTTAACCTTCTCAATCTCCTCATCTGTAAAATAGAGATAACACTACTAGTAGAATGCAGCCTCAGGGCGAAGTTCAGATTATGAGTATAGCTGTAACGAAACAGAGCTGAGACACCTAGCTGTTGATGAGACATTAGGCAACTGGGGAGAAGTCCTTTGTTTTTGCTCCAATAAACATTGCACTGTGCCAAAAGAAGGAGGAGGAGGAGGAGGAGGAGGGGGGGAGGGGAGGAGGGGGAGGGGAGGAGAAAACATAGCTCTAAGATTCTTTGTTAAGCCTCAGAAACACTTAAGATGGTGACTGAGATCTTCTCAAATGGAACATAGGAATAAGAATCTTAAGAGCATTGCTCCCACAGCACCCTGTGTCTGTGGAGGGGACTTGTAGGTGTGGCTTTCACCTAGAGGAGCAAATCATAACTTGATACACAAGTTACATAGGACGTATATAGGAAGCCTACAAAGTTTTTAAAAGCTTGGACTAAATGGTCAAAGGCAGTCAAATGGTCAAAAGGCAAAGAGACCTCTAGGCAAGGAATTGAGAGGATGTAAGACACAGGCACACACCATTTCTTATGGAAAAGGAAGTGTGACTCAGAGTTAACCCAGAATCCAGAGGGCAGAAACTCTTTTATCATTATATGCTGGACATGTGAATACCAAACAACTTGTCTTTTTTGTTGATAAGGCTCTGCTCCTAGGGAACCACACACAAGAATCCTCGCCACACTTTGTCTTTGCGCAGCTACTACAGGGAAATACCATAAATTCAGTGGCCAGTCAACAACAGGAATTTATTTCTCACAGTTCCAGAGTCAAGAAATCCAAAGTCATGGTGCCAGGATGTTAGCTTCTGGTAAGAGTCCTCCTTCAGTTTGCAGACAGCTGACTTCTCATTGTATCCTCATAAGGCAGAAAAAGAGGAGATAGCTTTCTGACCTGTTATTTTACAGAGGCACCAATTCCATTCATGAGGGCTCCACCTTATAACTTAATTACCTCCCAAATGTTCCCCCTCCCAATACAATCACACTAGGAATTAGATTTCAATATAGGAATTTGGGCATATTAGGGGCACAAATTCAGTTCATAACACATCTGAACCTAATCAGATAAAGGAATACTAAAATTTGAGACCATGCTGTAATGAGATAAAATTATTGAAGGCTAATTATATTCTGTATATAGTAGGGATGTGATTTTTTGTTCCAGAGGATTGACTGTGGTAGATAGTTTCAAAAATGGCCATCATCAATTCCTTCCCTCTCTGTGTGCAGATGCTACATCTCATCAAGAGTTAGAGTTAATTACCCTCCCCTTGAATCTAAGCTCACTCTGTGCCTACTGTCTTTTCTTTTTAAAATTTTTTAATTTTATTTATTTATATTCAGACAGAGGGGAAGGGAGAGAGAAAGAAAGGGAGAAAAACATGGATGTTCCAGAGAAACATCAGTTGGTTGCCTCTTGCACGCCCCCTACTGGGTACATGGTCCACAACACAGGCATGTGCCCTGACAGGGAATGGAACTGGCAGCCTTTTGCTCCACAGGCCAGCGCTTAATCTAGTGAGCCACACCAGCCAGGGCTGTGACTATTTTCAAATACAGAATATAGCAGAGGTGATGTTTTAGGACTTAGAAGCCTTAGCTTTAAAAGAACTGGCTAATCATACTTTCCTCCACTGGAAACACAGGAACCATGCTATAAGAACCCCAAACCACCTAGAGAGGCTAAATTAGGAAAAATCAAGGTCAACCGACCCAGCTGAGCTCCAGGCCAACAGCTGGCACCAATATATAAGAAGAAACTTTATATATTCTGGACTGTTTGAATCTTCAAATGCCAATAGCCCCAGCTGACATTGCATGGAGCAGAAGAATCACCCAGACTATCCTAGTCAAGCCAAAGAATAATGAGTGATAATAAAATGTTTTTTTAAGTCACTAAGTTTTGAGGTGGTTTGTTATGCAGTAATAAATAACTGAAATAATTCTCAGGTGACAAGGAATAGGAGCCTATATTTGATGATAATGTAAAAAATGAAGTCAGGTCATATGACTGGAAACATGGTAAAGATCATCTATTTTAAAACAATGTGTTCTTCGCTCCAGGACAGAAAAAGCAAGCTACACAGTGAGTTCATGAAGAAACAATTCTAGAACCCATCTCCCCTAATTTACCAATTTGTTGAGGCCTTAAAGCAAAATCACTGAGCAGACCTGGGGTCTCTAAATGACAGCCACATCTCAGAATTACTCTTGAACATGTTTTAAGTCCTGTTTTAGCCTTTCGACAGCAATTTCTTAGGGGCCAATGTGTTTCTGAGAAGACATTTCTGTGACCATGTGATATGTATGAAGCACTATATGATCAATTTATTCAGATGACTGATTTAGAGAATGTCTCTCTTCATATAAAACTTCAGAAGAGAAAAGGTTAATGGAGGAGAAAAAAATGTTCATCTAAAAATTTTTTTCTATAAAGAACAGGAAAGATCTGGCTGTTGTTCGTAGTCATTTTCAGGTGGCAAGAAGATCTGGAGACCATATGTTGCTATTCTAGGTGAGGAGAATGCTCAAGGAAAGTGGTCTTAAAACAGTGATGCTGTGAATGGCAACTCCAGCTAAAGCAACCGGAAATGAAGGTCTCTAAGATACCATTCTCCCTCCCTTTGAGAGCCCATGCACCAGGCACTCTTTTTCTCAAAACTTTCTAATGATTAACTCTCAAGCAAGTTTACAAACATGACTTCATCTCCTCACCTTTGATTTCTCTCACGACTCTCCTATTCTTTGGGAAGCATAAGCCAAAGGATTTCTGGTCTTTTTAACTGAATTGTTGTTTTGTTTTGTTTTTTTAATGAATGCAGATTAAAAGCTTTGGAAGAAAAATACACTCAGCAACAAAAGTTTGGTTTTATTTTACATGTTAAGCAAATGAGACATGAAAGGAGGAAAATAAGACCTTTTCGTTGTCATACAATAGCAAGTTCTTAAACTTGACAAAATTCAGTACTTTTAGTCTAAATGATACCGTGTGTCATACCATATAAGTATTCAGCTGACTTGCTCAGTGTTACCAGCCAAAGTATCAAAATAAAATAAAATGTTCAAAAGGATGATATCTCTATCTTTAGTATGGTAATTATACTCATACTACCATTATTTGCACCAGAGTAAAAGCACTATAGGCTTTGAACAAATGGTATGTTTTGCTTTGGCCTTTTGCCAACAAGTAAATATTTGGTGTTAATTGCTAATTGCTAATCACTTTAAATGGTCCTGAAAGAATACCTCCTTCATTCTCCACAGGCTTTCATGAGTGGTGTTTTAGAATTTTTCTTTTTTTTTAATTTTTTAATAAAGTAGTAGTTATTGCTCCTTCTTTTTTATTAATCAGAGACATATATAACTATTAGAGCTTTGCCAGTCAAACATTACCATATTGCCATATTACCATATCACCACATTGGGTTGATGAAAATTCCTAGGATTTTTCTTTTTCTTGGTTTCTGGATCTTAAAATCTTCACATAATGTCTTCTTATATAGCCCTTCCTGTTCCTTTTCTCTTCATAAAACTTGAATGAGGACATTGTGCTTTTAAAGGGTGCCACAACACTTTTATCACCATGAAAAGGGGACATGGTTTCCCAACCATAACTATGGGAAGTATAATTATGATTTCTCTTAGCAAAACATGAGCATACTGAAAGGCTAATAAAATATTTAGGCAAAGACCACTAAATCTTCCAAACCAGTATTCTTATAAATTAAAAGATTAATCTGATGTTTAAGTGGACTTTTCTCTGAAATATGTATGGATTAACAAAAGGAAAAAATTAAATAAATGCATTTTAGGTTTTGTTAAAACGAGATAGCTATTTAAGACACTAACATATCTATTGACTGGTTCTTCTCAGGAAGAGAATATCTTCTTCAATTTATCTTTATTAAAACACACATCAATATCAAAGTAACAAATGTTTTTAATGATAGATTTATTAAAATTTCTTTTAAATAATTGTACTGGATAACCAACTCTTTTAAGTCCTATTGTTTATATTTTTATCGTCTTTTCAAAATACAGATATTGTTTTTACATAAACCTAATCGTTATAAAAATTATCTTTTAAAAATTTTACTTAAAATTCATACTTATACAAACAGAGTTTTCATAACAATCATTTCCTTTTTTAAAAATTTACTGTCAGAGAGAAAGGAAAAAATAATTGATTAGTTGTTCTA
Source organism: Pteronotus mesoamericanus (assembly GCF_021234165.1). Lineage (NCBI taxonomy): Eukaryota > Metazoa > Chordata > Mammalia > Chiroptera > Mormoopidae > Pteronotus > Pteronotus mesoamericanus. The sequence continues at coordinate 23,468,888 of NW_026555310.1, forward strand.
CTTATTTATGCATTCATTCACTGGTTAATTCCTGTGTGTGCCCTGACCAGGGATCAGACCCAAAATCTTGGCGTATCAGGATGACACTCTAACCAACTGAGCTACCCAGTCAGGGCCATAACTATGATTTCTAATCATTGCAAAATAGTCCTCTAAGATAGCAGAATATAAATTCCTTTACTCCTCCCTTTTTGATGTATGTTTTATTTCTTTAATAAATACAGAGGTTAAGATAATCTCTCTAAAATTAATTTATTCTTTGGAATTGTTTCTGTAGAACAAATTCCAGAACTACGATTACTGGGGTAAAAAAGTCTAACATTTGGCACATTATTTATTGCCAAATTGTTCTTTAAAGAGAATGAACCACTTTAAGGAGCCTCCAGGAAACAATGGACAAATCTGGCAAACACTACTTTAGCCAGGTTCACATCAACGATAAGCCATGTTGGTAGTATATACTGTTGACATGATGTAATGAAAATAACACTTTACCTCTGTGGTGAAACATAATGCCAATCTCGTCATGAGAAAAACATCAGAAAAAAGCCCAAGTGAGGGATATTCTACAAAATACCTGACCGGTGCTCCTCAAAGCTGTCAAGTTTATCAAAGACAAGGAAATTTAAGAAACTGTCACAACCAATAGAGGTCTCAGGAAACATGAAATGAAAAAGAGGTAGATGTACTTAGGGTTCTAGAAAGAGTGGAAAATTATAACAGTCACTGTGGGAAAAGGTAATATTACCAATGAGAGAATGGAAGGATAACCAGGCAACATTATGGCCCAGTAAACACTAGGTTCTGAAACACAAAGTATGGCTTAAAAGAACTATTTGATACTCTATTTTCACTCCATTAATATCTATTAAATTCCAACTATGTTCCAGGTATTATTCTAGAATCCCAGGGCACATTGTCAACCGAGGGAGAAAAAGATCCTATTTTCAAGACATTTAAATTCTAAGAAGATAACACAAAAAATAAAGAAGTAAACAACTGCACATGTATTAAGAAGCAAATAATGCTATTAAGAAAATAAAACAGGATGCAGTGAAGATGAAGGAAGATAAATTATTTAGATTGGATGTTCTGGAAACAGTTTTTGAGAAGTGGCAGCTCCGTGGCCAGTTGCCAGGAGAGGGAAGACTATATGAAAAATCTGTAATTGTGAAATCCCAAAGTAAAGAGAATGTGTGTTCAGTTCCAAATTTGGAATATTTTCAAAGCTGAGTGTCATGAAGCACTTTGGGTTATAAGGAGGAAAGAGAATGAAGTCAACAAGGTGTATCCATACCAAAGGGCAGTTCCTAAGCGGATGGAGGAAACCCAGAAATCTCCATGGTCCCCACGTGGGCAGGCATGGATGTCCGTCCACCTGCCAGTGGGCCATCTGTAGGACAAAGGTACACCCGTGACAAAGCTATGGCATGAAACTCCTGACTTAAGTAAAGGAGGACACAGATAAATTTGAGAACCATAATTTTTGCCAAGCTGCGTGGTGTTAATCAAATACACAGGCAGACTTGTTACTTCCACGTTCCCCCTCCCCTGCTCTGCATTGTCCCAGTGAAACAAGCCAAGGAAAGCCCAAGACAGGAAGCGTTCCCGCCTCAGCTATGTCAAATGGCATTTGTAGCAGTCCTGGGGAGTTTAGAATTGGGATCTGGACGGGAGAAAAGCACAACACCTTGAAAAGAGACCGGGTCTGTACTGAAATTACTTAAACCAAAATGACATAGAAATGACAAGATCAGACTAAGAAAGGAAAGGATGAAACTAACTGGACTACGCTGAGTATCATTAGGCTGGCTGAGAGGTCAGCTTGGTCAGAAATCAGTCATTATAGGGTTTAACTATTTTTCTGCCCTGGCTGGTGTGGCTCAGTGGATTGAGAGCCAGCTTGTGAACCCACGGGTCCAGTTTCATTCCCATCAGAGCACATGCCTTGGTTTTGGGCCAGGTCCCCGGTTGCGGGGAGTGCAAGAGGCAACCAACCCCTGTGTCTCTCGCACATTGATGTTTCCCTTTCTTTTCCTTTCCCCTCTCTCTAAAAATAAATAAATAAAATATTTAAAAGAAAAAAAGAATTTAACTACTTTTTAAATGGCATTAAAAATACCAACTTTGAACACACTGGGAACCACTATTGTATTAACTTCCAATCAGGTTCCATCATTTGCCTGCAGACCTTGAATTGTAGCTTTTTTGGCCAACTTTAGCGTACATATAATATACTTCATAGGTAGTAATTCTGCACCAACCTTTTTTTTTTTTTTAATTCAGACTTACATATGGACTCTCCCATAAAATTATACGGGGAAAGTAGCCCTGATCAATGTGGCTCAGTGGGTTGGGCGTCATCTGGCAAAGTGAAAGGTCATCAGTTCGATTCCTCATCAGTGCACGTCTGGGTTTTGGGCCAGTTCCCCGGTTGGGTACCCACGAGAAGCGACCGATCAATGTTTCTCTCGCTCTCTCCCCCTCCCTTCCCCTCTCTCAAAATAAATAAATAAAATCTTTTAAAAAATTATATGGGGAAGTAGACTTACCCTGGAACACATTAATCCAATTCATCTAAGGTCTTATAAGGCTCAGCTGCTTGTGCTCAGTGCTTGCTCTTGTCAGAAGCCACAGAACGCCATACAGTAAACCAGTAAAATATGATATGATAATTACTTAAGCTTAAGCTTTATGGTAAGTTTTAGATACTTTTGTTTTAAGTTTTTCAAAAATTCTTCTGGTGAAAAAAGGTAATTATCTTTGAAAGTAGATTGCCTCATAACAAAAAGTGCCAACTGGGCACTGACCAATGAATGGGCAACCACACCACTAGAGCAACAATACAGAAAATGAAAGCAATTGCCAATAAGTTTCACATGAAATGTTTTGAAGGCAAGAAAGTATAATGAGAACTGTCACCCACATCCACTTTAATGTGACTTAGAACCGTTCAACTTCTCGTATTTCACGCAGTGAAATCTTACAGTCTTTAGTTCTACTAAATTGCCTGATTTTAAAACAAAACACAAACATTCTAAAAGTAAGGAACTCAGATATTCCTGCCTAATTGAACTACTTAGTGTCATTAACAAAATTTTACGTGAAGAAAATTTGAATCTGACAAGGACAGCTTCTTAACAGGACCATCCAAAGTTATGAGTCAGGGAAAGACAAGTTCTATCAGAAAAAGCTTAGGAAAGCCTGGGCTATGTCAAATAAACAGACATTTACAAAAACATAATCACCCACTTTTCTGCTGGCATTTAAGGTGAGACAAATGCAAGTTGCTTAGCATCACTGGCTCAAGGAAACGAAGTACCAGGTGTACCCTTAGGTATTGAGACAACCAAGAACACCCCCATGAATTTCCAAATATCCTTGAGGGTCCGTACCACACAGGTCAGCAGCACTGATCAAACCCTAAAATACATATTCAAAATACATATCTGATGACCTCCTTTAAAGCTCAGGTTTTCCGATTCAGCCGAATGAAAATGTGGGTTTCCTGATCTCTCCGTTTTGTTTTCCTACAGAATCACGCAAATGACCCCAAGGGAAGATTTATTAGATATAACAAAACTGGAGGAAAAAAATACATTTTTAGATTAGATTATAATTATACCATTGAATAACCTGTAAAAAATGTAGCCATGTCTATTCTGATGATATGAAAAAAGTCGCCTAAATGAAAGCAATTGCTGAGACGTGTGTGGCCATTGTACTTGTGATAAATAGTTATCTACGCAGCATTTTGAAAGAACTTGGATGAAGTCATAAAAACTCTCAAATTTACTAAGGCATGGTCTTTAAACTGGGAATTTCAGAGTTATTTTAATGATAAGGGTGGTGAATTTCAGGAAGTACATGTTTACATTGAAGTTTCAAGACAGGGTTCTAGAACAGATATCTCAAATAAAAATATAACTTTTCTGTTTTAAAAAAAAAACTCCAATAATTAAATGTTTCTCAAATGTAAGTTAGTTGTACCAGCTGCAGTAGTATCACATGCTATTTTTAACCAGCTGAATGGGCTCATTTTGGCAGTCTATACTCTCCATGTTACTGCTCAGAAAAGCAGAGAAAGTGTCAGCAACAAAATTGAAACCAACTTTAGACTCAAAATACAAAATAACACTATTTTTTACTCATTTTAAATTTTGAGGGAATGTCAGACATAACACGCCGCTAACGAGATGTTTTCATATGGTACCACTGAATAATTCAGGGTATTGTGACATTTAAAAACACTGTGTCAGCCAAATATAATGGTGATTTAAGCTTCTTCAGGAGTCCATTCATCAACTCCTTTTAAAACGTGAACCCTCTCAAGCAAGGAAGGAGGGTGTTTTTTTAGGATATTCTCAGTATCCTAATTTAACATGGACAAGTAAATTTCCTAATGTGGCTCTTTCAGATCGCAGGATGAGTTTAACTGAAGGGATTGAGATTAAGCTTGCAAGATGACATGTTTTTAAAAGGTTTTAATTTATAATTTTTGTCACTGCAGACCAGGATTTCTCTTTGTATTGTGCTACCAAACAAAATACAGAAATATATTAGTTACTGATGTTAATACAACACTGCAATTGTCATCTATAACTCTTACTGTTGAATTTCATCCCCCAAAATGATATGTGGAGATTCTAACGCCCAGTACCTATAAATGTGACCTTATTTGGTTAGCTCTTTCCAGCCAAAGCTGAGCCATGGACATCTCTCAGGACAACTGGCACAAGCGCCGCAAGACCTGGGACAAGAGCAACCCCGACACGAGAAGCGAAACTATGAGCTGGGGCACCCTGCTGTCGATAAAAAGATTGCTTCTCCCCGCCCCCTGACACACACACACTGCATACACGCACCCCGAATGCAGGGAAGCAGCAAGAAGTACTGAGCCTTGAGGCCAGAGATAGGCAGCATCTCCTGGGGCTTGGAGTGTTGCATGCAAAACAAGGATTTTGACGTTGTCCCCAACGTATCCAGCAACAAACTGGTCTACACCAAGATGCTAGTAAAGAACTGCGTCATGCTCATTGGCAACTATGCAATGCCCCTGGGCCACAAGAATGGGGCCAAGGTAATTCCTGAGGAGGAAGAGAATTTAAAGCAAAAAATGATCAAAGAAAATTCAGAAGAAATATGATGAAAGGAAAAAGAATGCCAAGGGCCCTGGCTGGGTAGCTTAGTTAGTTAGACCATCATCCTGATAGGCCAAGGTTGCAGGTTCAAATCCCAATCAGGGCACATACAAGAATGAACTAATGAATGCAAAAGTAAGTGGAAAAAGAATACCAAAATCAGCCATCTTCTAGAGAAGCAGTTGCATCAGGGCAAGCTTCTTGTGTGCATCGCTCCAAGACCAGGCCTATGTGGCCGCAAGGCAGTTCTGTGCTGGAGGGCAAGGCTCTGGAGTTCTCGCTGAGGACAACCAAGGTCCAGAACAGCAAGCAAATCCTCCTCCCTCCTATCTTAGCTCATGTAATAAAGGTGTTTCTTGTTCTCAAAATAAATAAATAAATGTGATCTGATTTAAAACTAGGGTCTTTGCAGATGGAATCAAGTTACGATGAGGTCATACTCCATTAAGATGGGCCCTAAACCAAATGTTCTCATAATAAGGAAAAAAACAGAGACACAGGACACACAGAAAAGCAGAGAGGACGGCCATGAGAAAATGAGGCAGGGACTGGAGTTGTGCTGCTACAAGCCAACCTCAACTGAGAGGGGGCAGGATGTATTCTCCTCCAGAACTCTGCTGAGAGCAGGGCCCTGCCAATCCCTTGGTTTTGGACTTCCAGCCTCAGATCAGTGAGAGAAAAAACTTCTGTCGTTTAAAGCCACCAGTTTGTGGTAGGTTGTTACAGCAGCCCTAGGAAACTCACACAACTCTCATTTCAATTGTTTAAGAGCACCCAAATGGCCTCTGTTCTCACTGCCTAACTTTTAAATAAAGATTAGCATTTAGAATTCATAAATCGCTTCTTGGCTGCTTGGCTAAGATCAAGTGTAGTACTCATGAAGTATCTAATAAAATAGAGCAATTATTCATATTTTGTAAGGGAGTCTATGTAAGATTACATTTGATAGTAGGACACTACAGTGAAAAAAAGTAAAAGAAAGTTTACATTTTCTTTCTCAGTTCAATTCCATCGTGTTACTGATTACTTTGCTAAGCTGTGGAGGGAGAGAAAAACAACTTGTCCAAGATGACAAAGCAAATTGGCAATAGATGTTGAGCTAGGGCTTTAACATCTCTTGATTTTTAATCCAATATTTCTCTCCTGTCCTTCTGGAATGAGGCTCCATTCTCCAGGCCTGGAAACCGAAAAGATTTGTCAATAGAAGTCTTTCTAGCATAAGAGTATTCAAATAGCATGGTTCCCACACAATACTCTTGAGATCGCTTTTCATATTTAAGTAAGTAACCATTTGTATTTACCCACATCTAGGATTTGTCATAAATCTAAAATCAATTTCCATGTACTTGGTTAGAGAGCTAAATTCTGAGTTTTATGACAGTAAAAACAAACTTCAAATATAATTGTGTTCTATTGAGTCAGAAAAAAGGGGGGGGTTATGATGGCTACCACTTCCAATATGAACAAAATAATTACTTTTTTTACCCTAGGATATTATTTATTAAAAAGAAATTTAAAAATAGTCACATCCTCATTTTTCCCATCATGCTGTGTCGCTCAGGGAAGTAACTTTCAGGGATTATTTGGGTCCTTATTCGGGATGATAGAAGCCCCAGTATCATGTTTTGGACACGCTTCAGAAGTTTGATCTAGTTTAATTTCTTGGCTGAGTTCTTGCCTTTGTTGAATTCTCTCCAAAGGTTAAGGTCAAAGGGGCATTGCAAACAGCAGGCCGCCAGTCTCTCCAAGTGGATAAAAGACTCAAATTGGGAAAAGAATGCAGAGGCAGCAATGCCTTTTTTATTTGTACAAATCACCAGTGATATTGAAGGTCAAGCAATCAGGGCTGAGATGGAAACAGTGTGTTTCCATTTTAAAGGATGGGGGAAAAAAACTTGCAAATATGAAGATGGGCGGAGTTTTCCTGAAGCTCAGGGATTGAAAGCTGAAAGTTCCTAAATTTCCAGCAACATCAAGCTATCCCAAGCACTGGCCCTTACTTGTCAATGGAGCCAGCAGTTAAGAAAAAGTTATGGAGCCAAATGTTAAAAATGAAGGAAGTTCAGTCCTTGGTTATAAGACAAACAGGGGAAAAAATCTTCTAAAGGAGCTTATTTCCCTTGTTTTTGGATTGCCTACCCTTGCAGTTCTGAACTTGAACGTTACGGTGAGAAGTATGGGTTGGTGATCGCTGTCCCTAGACGTACTTCACACCTTGTTTTTCAAATGTGCTGTGTCTCTAGGCAGATCTAGAGCTCGCCCTGAATCTAAAAGTCATCACTACATGGGAACTATCCAGAAAAGATTAGCCAGAGAAGCAGCCTTTGCACACTATCTCACTCTACAAATTAAATACCTACAAGCTAAGTTTGTGTTTTTATTCGTGTATTTTTTATTGCTATTCAAGTACCGTTGTCTCCATTTTCCCCCACCTCTCCCCTGCCCCACCCACCCGCACCTTCCACCCTCACTCCTACCCCCCTTTAGTTTTGTCCAGGGCCCTTTAGACATGTTCCTTGACGACCCTTCCCCTTCTTAGTGTAGCAAACTCCATATGAAGGGCTGATGGTGACTGCCATGAACAGTTTTAGATTATTTCATTCTTCCCTGAAGCTTTCGGGGGAAAAGCTTGCCGCCAGATTTGTTTTAAAAATTCCATCTCACGTGAGTGATTTCTTGGCACGAAGAACCTTTCCTTTCATGTTATATTAAGAGCGTGTGCGCCACATTTCTTCAAAAGGCCAGTTTTCTCCTCACAAACAGAAAGCAAGCTCCTGAAATTTATGCCAATTCTAAACAAAGCTACATTTGGGGATCCCAAATCCCCAACCTTAGGACAGTTTCGATTATGTTTATCCCAAACATCTTCACTGCTTTGCCTGAATTGGTCAATTTTGTAATGGCCCTTTTTTGAGGGGGAGGGGGACGAACAAGGAAACAATTTTCTATGATTCTGGGTGCTAAAATCATAAATGGTCTTACAGCAATGGAAAATATGATGATGACACTGAAAACTATGTTTACCGCCCAGCAAACATGCATGCCCAAATACTCTCAAGTGGAAATCAAAGGCCCTTCATTGCATCAGAGGCCTGCCACCGCAGTCCGTCTTTCCAGGCAAACAAGACCGTGAGACACCGCAGGACCTCAGGCAGCATTCTCTTGACTGGAACCAGCTGACTTGTGATTGATAAGAAACATTGTTATCTTGCCCCATTCTGCAGGGAAGCATGCAAGGAGGGGGTGTTCCCTTTCTTTTCACCTACTGAGACCCAGAGAAATCGGTGGCAGCTCATAGCCATGCCGATGCCTCCTTCCCTCTCCTGCTTTTCATCTGAAATCATCTGTAGGCTTTTGAGGTCAAACAGGAGATTTGATGTAAAACACTGAGAAATGCAGTTCTCCTGGGATTTCCCAGACCATGTTTAAATTAATTTTATGCCTCCACAAAAAGAGTGTTAGGCAAACAGGTATTTTATTCCATTTATGAATATCTGATATGGACAGAGAAGCGTTAACTTTTTCATTTGGAGATTTCTGCTTTCACTTACCTGCATTCCTATGCCATGTGAAGCCTCAGCACTGACCATAAATAAGTAACCAGACAATGTTTCCCCCACCTTTTTTTTCTTTTTCTGTTTTTTTTTTTTTTGGTACATCAAGAATGAGCTTTAAGATTATCAAGCATTTCAGAGTACAAGGTCTGACACCCTCTGCTTTTAGGTCAGAACTGGTAGAAATACAGGGGACCTGTCAGGTGGGATGAGGCTCCAGCCGTGGCTCGCCCATACCCTTGCTGAGTTACCACAGGCACGCTACCCCAACTCCAGCCACTTCTCTGTCAACTGGAACTAACGTCACCTTCCTTTCAAGTTTGCTGTCAGAATTAGAAATAATGCGTTATGTGAAGTGCCTGGCTCTATGATTTCACGCATATGTGGAATCTAATGAACAAACTGAACTAACAAGGAAAATGGGGACAGACTCATAGATGGAGAGCAGATGACAGCTAAGAGAGTGAGGGTGGAGGAGGTTCGGGGTGGAGGGATTGGGCAAAAAGGAAAAAGGACGCATGGACATGGACAACAGTGTGGTAGACGGCTGGGGGGAAGGGGGCAAAATGGTAACAGAAAAGAAAACAACGAAGATGAAATAGAAATAAATTTTTTTTTAATAAAAAATAAAGTGACTGGCTTGTTTTATTATTCTCATCATTGTTACTTCCAAAACTACTAATGCCTAATAAAAATTACATGCTTAAAAAATATTTGTTTTGAGGAGAAATGAATATTTAAAATGCTTCTCCTCATATCCCCTCAGTAACCTGTGATTTAATTAATATGCTGAAGCCATGCCTCCCAAACTTCAAGGGACATACTAGTTACCTGGGAACCTCATTAAAACGCACATTTGGGGTCAGTAAGTCAGAGAGTCTAAGTGCTCCCTTTTTTTCACCTGCTGAGACCCAGAGAAATCGGTGGCAGCTCATAGCCATGCCGATGCCTCCCTCCCTCTCCTGCTTTTCACCTGAAATCATCTGTAGGCTTTAGAGGTCAAGCAAGAGATCGGATGCAAGACACTGAGAAATGCGGCTCTTGGGGGATTTTCCAGACTGTGGTTAAATTAATTTTACTCCACCTGCACATGTTTCCATCTTACCAAGATGAACAAATTTATAAAAACTTCTAGTGACAAATGTGCACAAAAAAAGTGTTAGACAAATGGGTATTTTATTCCGTTTATTATATCTGATACGGTATATTTCTCACAAACTCCCAGGCCATACTGACACGTTGCCTAAATTCCTAGATAATTCCATTATCAAGGAATAGACTAGTTCTTAGAATACTTGACTTGGGGTGGTGAACACACAATACAATATACAGAGGATGAATTATAGAATTGTACACCTGAAACCTATATAGTTTTATTAACTAATGTCACCCCAATAAAGTCAGTAAGAAATACAAAAATAAAAGTTAAATAATATATTCTATCCAAATAAAAACTAAATGTCAGTTAGACTCAGCAACTAATAATGGAGTCTCAACAGCACTATCATCGTTGCTCAGGTAATCAGGGAATTGGGTTCCAATTACCTTATCAATGAACTTACCACTTAAAATGAGCTAAGAATCAATCAACCTGCAGCCTGACAAGAGCTGGGTCACACCTATCTACAGCTTTGTCTTGTAAATCAGAAAATATCTGCAATTGTTTGTGATAACTAGAAACTGAGTTTTGCATGTCTCTATAACAAAAGCCAAAAATACATATGAAAATGACACTTATTTGCAACTCTACTTCAGTTTGTTTTGCATCCATTAGGTGCCAGGCAAGTAAGTGTCAGAAGGGGGAATGAAGAAGACCAGAAATAAGGTCCTTGGCTCCACGGAACGTATGGTCTAGTGAAGGAGACATGTGGACACAGATGGACATTAACGTGATTGGCACTTTGAGGCCACAGGACCCGAAACTAAAACAGAGGAGCCCAGAAGAGAGAGGCACCAAGGACGGGTGCTCTGAGGAAGTGATGCTCAAGCCACAATCAGAAGGGTGAATGATCAAGGCCAGGTGTCCAGGAAGAAGGATGTAGAGAATGTTCCAGTCAGAAGGAATAGCTTAAAGGCACTGAACCAAAAGAGGGTGGGGAGTGCTGGAGGAAGAGAAGTCCAAAACGGGCTCCCTCCACAACCAAACATTCACATAGGGAGGAAAATGCCCATGTTACCCACAATCTGTCAAGATTTTAAATGAGCTTTTATTCGTAAGTGCTTATTATCTTTATATGGCACACAGTAAGTGCTATAGAAGTGTCATATACTCTGTAAAGTATATGTCTGATCTAACCACTATACTGTACACCTGAAACCACAAAATAATATTGAAAGTAAACTGTAATTGAAAAATAAAATTTAAATTTCTTTTAAAAAATAAAAAGGGGAAAATGGATTTCTGAAAGGCCCTCAGTGAAATGTACCTGGTAATTAGGAATAATTCTAGCACTAATAATACAAGAGTTGCCTGGATTTATTACACATAATAGGACACTGTTTTAGTCTGTGTTAAAATATGTAAATATATGACACACTGTGCACAGATGTGTAATTTACATTCATAGAGAATTTCTAAATCTGTGTTTTATAAATTGGGTGCTATACAAGAAACATGTTTAAAAAAACACAAACACACGCACACACTTTGATGCCAAAAGCAGCTTTGATTAAGCAGGAATAGATTTTTGAGACGAGAGTGGCTTTTCTTACCAAGATGAACACATTTATAAAGACTTCCAGGGACAGACAAATGTACAGAAAGGGACTGGGTCCTGATGGCAGCTCAGCCTCTCCAAATTTCCACACTTTCTTCACGAGAAACAGCTCAGGAAGTGGTTATAAGAAAAACATAGGAGCAGGAATGCGATTGGTAGAGAGGCTTAAAGTTTTATCTTAAACTGAGTTTGCATAGCAATCATCTGGTTGGTACTTAGCTTGTTAGTTACACGTCAACCTCAGTAACAAAGCCATGGAAAGGCATTTCACTTACTCTATATATAAAGTTTCAAGAACTATCCACTGTCTTTGTCAAGTTTTTCTTTTTTTTTTTCCATTTGAAGTCATTTTGTTGGTGAGGATGAATGGATTTTGAAGGAGCTATTCTCACTTCGCCTCTATCTTCAATCTCAGCAAATGACTTCACATCCAACTTCTAAAACTAGAGTGAATTCACCAGTCAAGAATTTCTTTAGATTTCTCAACTGTAAAATGGAGATAATGATTGTATCTGTCATATAAGAGTGTTGTGAGAATTAAATGAAGGCATAAAACACTTAGATCAGCAAATGGGATAGTAAACATTAAATGTTAACTATTGTAATTATTCCTCAACTTCCTTCCAGCAAATCTATAAACCTCCTAATATCTGCACTCACCAATTTTCCTTTTCTCCTCCTGATAAAGGAAAAGTATAATGTCCCTCCTTCTATTTAAGCCGCTTGTGCTCTGGAGATCCATCTTTCCAGGTTTCTACAGGACATGGTATAATCAATCATTTCCCTTCATCTCTGTATCTTCAGCCTTGTCCTCTCCATAAGCTTCTTCCCACCATGAAAAACTAACCTGTGGGCTCATTTACTTCTCCATAACAATAAATCCATATAGTAATACCTTTTTCTCTTTTTAGACAGACGGTTGCTACCTACTAGTTATGGTCCCAAACCAAACTCATGCTCTCCACATGTCTCTGTTCTCAGAGACCCTTGCTGATGTTGGTGTGAAAACACCTGCTATGCACCATGGATGGACCTAGAGGGTATTTTGCTAAGTGAAATATGTCAGTCAGAGAAAGACAAATACCGTATGGTTTCACTCATTTGTGGAATCTAAATACCAAAATAAACAAATAAACAAAATTAAAACACTCAGGAACAGAGAACAGACTAATGGTTGCCAAAAGGGAGGGGACTTGGAGGACTGGGTAAAAAGGTAAACAGATTAAATACAAATTGGTTACAAAATGTAAAGCAGCCCTCACCAGTGTGGCTGGGATGGGCGGATGAGCATCATCTTACAAAGTGAAAGGTCGCTGGTTCAATTCCCAGACAGGGCACATGCCTGGATTGTGGGCCAGGTCCCCATTCTTGGCATGTATAAGAGGCAACCAATAAATGTCTCTCTCATATCAAAGTTTCTCTCCCTTTCTTTCTCCTTTTCCCCTCTCTCTAAAAATAATAAATTCATTAAAAATTAAAAAAAAAAAAAAAACCAACCCAACTACACACCACGGATGGACCTAGAGGGTATCATGCTAAGTGAAATAAGGCAGTCAGAGAAAAACAAATACCATATGGTTTCACTTATATGTGGAATCTAAAGAACAAAATATACACACACAAAAATTGAAACAGACTCACAGACACAGAGAACAAACTAATGGTTGCCAGAGGGGCGGGAAGTTGGTGGACTTAGCAAAAAAGGTAAAAGGATTAAGAAGTACAAACTGATTATAAAGTAGTCACAGGGATGTAAATAAAGTACAGCATAGGAATATGATCAATAATGTAATAACTATGTGTGGTGCTAGGTGAGTATTGGAAATATCAGGGACTACTTTGAAAAGTACAATATATGGTTATCTAACTCTATGTTGTACACCTGACACTAATACAAAATAATACTGAATGTAAATTTTAATTAAAAAATAAAATTTAAAAAAAACTATTGCACTTGCAGTTGTATAAAAGGATAGCACATACAATTATGTACAGTACATACTTGATAATAAACTATGTTACTGTTTTATGTATTTACTATACTTTTAAACTTTTAGAATGTACTCTACTTACAAAAAAAAGTTTGCTGTGAAACAGGACACCATGTTACACGCACAGTAGCCTCACATATCTTGTGTTTACTGAGTCTCTTTATCACATCATTCTCTTGGGCTTCATTTAATCTCATGTCGTTTTACAAATGTAGGGCAGCCTAAGAGGACAGTGTCTGTGAAGTCTGCAGCAGTGCCCAACGACGCCCTGGGCCTTCACGTTCATTCTCCGCCCACCGGCTCACTCAGAGCAACTTCCAGTCCTTAAAGATCCATTCATGGGTAAGTGCCCTCTAGGGGTACCATTTTTAAAACCTATTATACTGTATTTTTACTGTGCCTTTTTATGTTTAGAAATATTTAGTTTCTCAAATACTTACCGTTGCATTACAATTGGTTACAGTATTCAGTACAGTAACATACTACAGAGGTCTGTAGCCCAGGAGCAATAGGCTGTAACATATAACCCAGGTGTGTAGTAGGCCAAACCATCTAGGTTTGTGCAAGTGCACTCTGTGATGTTCACACAACGATGAAGCTGCCAGAATGGTGCATTTCTCAGACTGTATCCCTGTCTTTAAATGGTACATAACTGTGTGCACATACACACACACACACAATGGACTATCATTCAACCGTGTGGAAGAAGGAAATCCTGCCATTCGTGACATGAGTGAAACCTGAGGACATTATGGAGTAAGTCACAGAAAGACAAATACTGTATGATCTCACTTGTGTGTGGAATCTAAAAAAGTGGAACTCGTAAAATCCATGTTTGGTGCCAGGTGGGTACCAGACTTATCCGGGGGATCACTTTGAAAGTTATATAAATGTATAACCACTATGCTGTACACCTGAAACGAGTATAATATTGAATGTCAACTGTAATTGAAAAAAATTAGAATTAAAAAAATGAAACAAAAATGAAAAGCCAAACTCATAGAAACAGAGAGAATAGTGGTTACCAAGGGCTGGATGGGAGGGAGAGGGAAATGGGGAGATAGTCGTCAAAGAGTAACAAACGTTTGGTTGTAGGGTAAGTTCTGGGGACCTAATGTACAGCCTGGTTTGTATCACCAAAAAAGTAATTATGTGAGGTGACAGAAGTGTTTACTAACTCTTCTGAAATAATCATTTTGTAATACATAACTATATCAAATCATTTTGTTGTGTATGTTATCTCATTAAAACTGGAAAAATAAAATAGTAAAAATCTATTACCCTCAGATTTGCCTCTTGTCCCCCCCTAAAAGACTAATAATATCCAGTGTTGGTGAAAGTGTAGAGAACTGAATATTCTCACGTGCCTTTGCTGGGATTTCAACTTGACGCACCCTTTTTGGAAGTCACTTCGCAGGAAGTTCGGACCCAGGAATTCCATTTTTAAAATTTATTCTGTAAAAATTTTTATGTATGCACAAAGATACAGATATAATAATTTTCTCCACAGCATAACTTTCACTCTGCTGGACAACACCCAACCAACTGAGCCACGCCAATCAGGAAAGGTCCTGATTGCCTATCAGTAAGAAATGAGTTAAATAAACATCGTATCAGAGCATCTGTAGAAACTAAATCAAAATAAGATAGATCTCTGTGTACTGATATGCAAACATCTCTAAAAGTAATATAGAAGGAAATAAACACATATTATGTATATGCCAGAATATTCTCTGAATACAAAATAAATTGTTAACAGTGCTTTGCATATGAGGAGAGACACTGAAGGTTAGGATGTCAGGGAATCATTTTATTATGAACCTCATTTGCCACAAAGTATAAATACATTTCACATTTAGTCTGTGAAAACATTGTAGTAAAATACTTGAAAACAGAATACTGGAAAATTTGTAGTTTTGAGATTCAAGTAAATTTTATAAAAAATATGTAGGTCCCATAGAATGAAAAAACAAAACCTTTTTTTGTGAGAAATAAAAGAACACTTTAATAAGTAAAAAAAGATACAGCATGTTCCTGGGTGGAGAGTTCAATATTGTCAAGATGTCAATTCTCTACAAATAAATGTATTTATTACAATTCCAATCAAAACATCAAAGGATTTTTACATTGTATGAATACTGTATTTCTCCATTAATATGAAATGTCACTTTTATCATATAATAATTCTCATATAACACTTCATATATAATAAAAGCAGCACTTCCAATAAATGAAGAATTAAGACTGTATTTTTAGTAGTACTGAATAACTAGAACCAGGGGCAAAAGTAGACCCCTGCTTCAACATATACATAAAAAATGATAATTTCCACTGCATTATGTAGTCAAAAAAAATTTTTAAGCCATTTCTTCAACAACAAAAAAAAAATGAGGGAAAAAAGAAAAAATAAATAAAGGGGAAAATATGGAGGGGTGCCTACAAATTAAAACAAACTTCAAGATGTATCAACCAGACGCAATGTATGGGTCTTATTTGATTCCCAATTTCAAACTTAACAACAATTTTAAGTCAATTAGGAAAACAATAATTGAGTAATTGATATTAGGGATTACTGTTAAATTCTTTACATGTGATATAGTACTGCAGTTATGCCTTAAAAAGTGAAATCCGCCCTGGCAGGTGTGGCTCAGTGGATTGAATGGCGTCCTGCAAACCCAAAGGTCGCTGGTTCGATTCCCAGACAAGGCACATGTCTGGGCTGTGGGCCAGGTCCCAAGCAGAGGGTGCTTGAGAGGCAACCACACATTGATGTTCCTCTCCCTCTCTTTCTCCCTTCCTTCCCCTCTCTCTAAAAATAAATAAATAAATAAATAAAATAAAAAGTAAACTCATCTTTAGAGATACAATCCCAAATATCAACAAATTAAATGATCCTGAGATGTCTGAGATTTGCTTCAAAATATCCCAAGAGGATCTGGGGGCAGATATAGATGGAACAAGATATGATGGGTATTCCAGGTTTATTCATTAAGCTCCTCTTTATATTCTGAAATATACTTCAAATTTTATATGTTTTAACAAATAAAACCACATAATAACCTGAAGAAAATAACTTAGGTGGACACTGAATGAGAAAGGACTGTCTCTATGTTAACCAAGAAAAGATTCAAATGAAAAAGATTGAGAGATTTGACTAATAATCTGTATAAAAATAAGTTAGACATTGTTTGCAACATGTAAAAAAAATTAACATTCTTACATAGTTGAATAATAAGAAATGTGACTGGCAATAAGCATAAGAATATACCCAAGCTTTACTGTAATAAATGTATAAATTGAAACAATGAGCTGTCCTTACACTTAATTTTACTTTAATTACAATATTGAGGACTGAAAGGGCACAATGCTACATGCCATTTGTAGAACACAAATAACAAAACACACTCAAAGTTTTCAGTTCAACGAGCATTATTTATTTACACTGGTGAGATGCTGGAAACTAAAATACTCAACAATAGGGGACCAGCTAACAATGTATGGCACAAACTATGGGATATTACATCACTACTTAATAGTCCAATGATGTGGAGATGCTAAGCATATATATGGCACGTTAGTGACCCAATCTGGGAAAAAACCCTGTCTATATAGGTAAAAGAAAACATCATCATACAATGATATCTAATATATTAACAGTGATTTTTTAAAATAAGATTGGATTGCCCTGGCCAGTGTGGCTCAGCTGGTTAGAGTGTCATGCTGTGGACCAGAGGGTCACAGGTTCGATTCTGTCAGGGCACATGCCTAGGTTGCAGGTTCAGTCCTTGTCATGGTGCGGATGAGAGGCAGCCGACTGATGTTTGTATCTTACATCAATGTTTCTCTCCCTCCCTCTCCTCGTCTCTTCCCCTTTCTCTAACATATGATTGGATTTTAGTTTATGTCTGTACGAATTTTCTAAATTGTACATATTGAATATGTTACTTTCATATTTGGAAAATTTTCAAGGAAAGTATTGGACACTTTCAGAAAATGTATTTTACTGACAAAGAATTACTCTACTTGTTTGGGGTTTTTTGTTGTTTTTTTACGAAGGGGCTTCAAGTAAATAGAAATATTAACTGCTGACGCTAAAAATAAATTTTTCTTGTATGTTATCAGCTATTAAATTTTAACTATTAGAGAGCTACAGTTTCTTCTGAAATGTATTCCCATTACCTCCAAACATAAAAAAAAATATATAAATTCAGATTTCATACATATTTCCCCTTTTTAAATTTACAGGTTTTAGGTAATCCTGTAAACCAAAAAGGAAAGCTTCCTGCAGACATTGTATCCAAGCTCCTCTAGGACTGACCAATCCGGCTGGGTCCTGTCACTGAAACAGTAACTGACTCAGGGCTGAAAGAATCTTCTATTCATTACTTTGTACATAAGAGACTGGGAACAACTTAGAGGTTTCTTCCCCAATTTTCCATATATTATCCTAAGTCTTCTCCTTATTTTTGTCTGGCCATACCTGAGTGAAAACAAAAGTTATCCCAAATTTCTCCTCCTAATCATAGCCAAAGGAACATTTCTCATCCAGCTATACAGCACCTAGTTAAAACGGATTTAGGTACTTCTCATTAGAGTGAAAATTCGTAACCACAAAACCAAAGCAGTTTGCACAAATTATAGCTGTATGTAGAAATTACTGTTGGGTTGGTTTGTTTTTTTTAATTCTCACTTGAGGACAATTTTTCACTGCTTTTAGAGAGGAAGGAAGAAAGGAAGAGAGAGAGAAGCATCAACTGGTTACACGCCCAGACTGGGCAGCAGATTGCTGCTGGCACCAGGGATCGTTCAGTGTCCGCGCCAGGGACCAGACTGAGGATCAAACCAGCAACCTTTTGGTTACGGGTGATGCTCCAACCAAACCACACGGCCCAAGGCAAAAAATTCTGGTTTCCTTTATTATCTTATAGCTCTGCTCCCCACTACAGTGTAAGTTCCATGAGATCAGGGCCTTTTATTTTATTCATTCCTGTGTCCCCAGAATTCAGTTAAGTACTGAATTAATAAATTTTCTTGATCCTCATTTGACCCCTCCAGTTTTGCTCTTTGGATTCCTCCTTTTTCTCCAAGTCCCTCTACTCTGAATAGAGTGAAGTAAAGGAAAAACAAAACCTAAAAATCGTAAAAACAGAAATATTGCATTTTAGTTTTACCTGAGAATGCTTAATGTAAGAGAATATAAATTACACTGCAGCTTGAAATTACATCTCTGATCCTTGTATGTGCTTAACTCTCACTTACAGAAATTAAGCCAGAGCAATGGATGCGTCAATAGCATTTTGCTATTTATATGTAATGGTCTGAAATTCTGGTTTCTGGTCTGGAATATAAGGAGCTTGGAAGTCACTCTGTCCTAACAGGTAGAAAGGTGAATTGTTTATCAGCTCTTCTTAGATGCCTCAGAGATTGAGATCAAAAGGCAAATCACTGCCCCCAAAACTAGACACACAGACAGGCAGATACAGAGTCACAACTTACTGGACAGAAACCTCCCTGGGAACCAGTGCTGGGGTAGGAAAACCTGAACTATAGTTGCCAAATTGTTGAAGCCTCAGTATGGACAAGTTTGACTTAAAAACCCCAAGGGGACCCAGTTTAGCTCCCCTTTGCTCCTGGCGTCCCCCCTCCCCTACACGAGTTTTACCTCAGGGACTATCAGATTCTCACAGTGAAGACAGGGAAAAGTCCTTTCCTGCTTTTGGCAGAAGGAAAGTGGTCATTTTCAAAGAGACCCAAAGCAGTCTGCAATTCTTAACAAGACCTGCCCTCTAGGTCAACTATCTAACCAGAGCCAAACCCTACTGGAGTTTTACAGGGGCCTCACTGACCTGGGAGAGGTCTTCCACATGGGAGAAGGTAAACACCCAACTACATACAGCCTCCTCCAGCCGTCCTGCTCCACCTAAGGGAAAAACTGAGAGGTACTTGTGAACGTCACAGCCCAGGGGTGCAGGCCCACTCCCCCACCACACATACCTCATCACATCATTAAGAGCCTATTTACAGCCTGGGCCAAGTAGCTTAATTGGTTAAGAGCATCATCAAGGTTGTAGGTTCAATCTCCGGTCAAGGCACATGCATCAGTAGGTGCAACAGCAAATCGGGGGTGTGTGTGTCCCTCTCAAGTCAGTAAACAAAAATCTAAATAAATAAAGCAAGTAAGCAAGCCCTGGCTGGTTCGAGTAGGCGTCCTAATACGTCAAGGTTGAAGGTCCAATCCCGCCAGGGCACGTACAAGAAGCAACCAACGAGTGCATAAGTAAGTCGAACAACAAATAGATGTTTCTCTCTTTGCCCTGACCAATGTGGCTCAACTGCCCGGGGTTGCGGGTTCGGTCCTCGGTTGGGGACTGTTGGGTCCCATATCAGGGAACATGGGAGAGGCAACTGATCAGTGTTTCTCACACTGATGTTTCTCTTCCTGTTTTTCTCCTTCCTTTCCCCTCTCTCTAAAAATAAATAAATATTTCAAAATAAATAACCCTGGCTGGTGTGACTCAGGGGACTGAGTGTCAGCTTGTGAACCAAAAGCTGACTGGTTCAATTTCCAGTCAGGGCACGTGCCTGGGTTGTGGGCCAGGACCCCAGTTAGGGGGCAGGTGAGAAGCAACCACACACCGATGTTTCTCTCCCTTTCTTTCTCCATCCCTTCCTCTCTCTCTAAAAATAAATAATTAAAAAAAAAATAAAAATAAGTAAAAACCAATTTACAACCGTTCTTTTTCACTGGGGACATCATGTCCAGCTTTTGACAAATTACTACATGGATATTAAAATGCAAAAAAACACATTTTAAAGAGAAAGAGCAAGCATACAGCAGGCATGCTGGAATCATCAGGCCAGGAATTTAAAATAATTAGATCAATATGCAAGGATAATAAGTACTAATACACTAATGGAAAAAGTAGACAACATTCAAGAACAGATGGCTAATGTAAGCAGAGATGAAAATTAAAAGAATCAAAAAGAAATGCTAGAATTAAAAGCAGTGTAATAATGAAAAACGACTTTGATAGGCTCATTAGCACTGGACACACTTGAGGAAAGTGTCTGTGAGCTTGGGGATATATCAAAAGAAAATTCCAAAACTGAAAAGCAAAGATAAAAAACAAACAGAAAAAGGGAACAGAATACACATGAACTAAGGGACAACTACAAAGGTTTAGCACATGCATAATGGGAATACCAGAGTAAGAGTGAAAGAAACAGAATAAATATCGGAAGCAGTAAAGACAGAATTTCCCCAAATTAATGTCAGACATCAAACAACAGATAAAGAAAGCTTCGAGAACAAGGATAAAAGACCAAAAAAAAATTTACACGTAGGTATATCATATTCAAATTGCAGAAAATCAAAGAAAAAAAAATCTTGAAAGAAGCCACAGGGGAAAAATACATTATCTATAGAAGAGCAAAGGTAAGAATAACATCAGAAATGTCTTCATACACAACACAAGCAAAATGAAGTGAAATATTTGAAGTATTAAAAGGAAATAAAACGAAACACAAACCTAGAACTCTTTAATTCTGTGAAATCATCCTTCAAAAGTGAAGGAGAAATACTTCTCAAACAAAAATTTAGGGAATATGTTGCCAGTAGGTCTGCCTTGAAAGAAATACTAAGTTCTTCAGAGAAATTTCAGAGAAATGATATAGGTCGCTGTAAGAAATGTCCAAGCCTGTAGCAAATTTTTGAGCTTATTTGAGCCAAACTGACAATGGTCCTGAAGCAAAATCTCAACAGACTGAGAAAATGCTCCAGAGAATGGCAGTTTTGCAACTTATTTTATCCATCAGAATCAATGGAGGAGACAAGGAAGGTTACACGAAATCTACTGCTGGTAGATTTGGGGAGGTGCAAGAAAGCAAAGCGGGGAAATCTCTGGGATTGGATAAAAAGTAAAATGGAGACACACTGCTTTTACATTGGTGGGTGTAGAATGGTTAACAAGCAACATTTACGACACATAGATATAGTATGTGAAGAACAAGATAACAAGGGGTTCTGTGGTCTCCTGCTCCGGTGTGGTGGGTGAACCCTGAGAGGTCCAGGAAAAGGGGTTCACTGTGACACTGGTATGTTAGGTGTAGAAAGACAATAGACAGGCTCACTTAAGGTAAAGGGTGACCTTTGTCAAGGAAGCTACAAGTCTACGATGTGACTCTGTCATGACTCATTTTTGATTAGAAGTTCAATGTTCAGAATATCCTATGTGGTTACTTTTGGTCTCTGAGTATGCAGGACCACCATGCAGACCTCCCCTGAGCTTGTCAGGTTTAGTATGTGACTTTTTTGGGGGGGAGTCCACGTCAGATTCTACATAAAGAAGACCACAGGCCAAGATGGAGGTGTAGGTAAATATACTTTGCCTCCTCACACAACCAAAAGGACAACAAATCTATAAACAAAAAATAACAACTGCCAGAAAATTGACAACCAAGGAGCTAAAGAAACATTCATCCAGACTGTTAGGAAGGGGAGACACACGCAGCTGGGGTGGAGAGGACACGTGACAAGGTGACAGCTGGAGGACCAGGCGGGCGAGGCAGCAGCGGGCAGACCAGAGGTCCCACATTTGCACGCGAATAAACCAGGAGGAACAGCTGGGGAGCAAGACAGACTGCGCAACCCAGAGTTCCAGTGCAGGAAAAGAAAGTCTCAAAACCTTTGGCTGTAAAGACCAGGGCGAGTCGCAGCGGCAGGAGAAACTCTCTGTCTCATAGGTGAGTCCACTGGAGAGCGCCACGGGGTCCTAAAACATATACAAACCCACCCACCGAGGAATCAGCACTAGAAGGACCCAATTTGCTTATGGGTAGCGGGGAAGTGACTGAAAGCCAGCCAAGAGCCAAGCAAGCATCACTGTTCCCTCTCAGATCCCTCCACAACACATGGTGTCACAAGAGAGCGACGTGGGGTGCCCTGCCCTGGTGAATACCTAAGGCTCTGTGCCTTGCAACCTAACAGACAAGCTGAGACAAAGAAATATGGCCCAAATGAAAGAACAGATCAAAGCCCCCAAAATAGAACTAGGCAATGAAGAGATAGCCAACCTATAAGACACACAGTTCAAAACACTGGGAATCAGGATGCTCAAAGAAATGGTTGAGTATGGTTCCAAAATGAATGAAAAAATAAAGACTACGCAAAATGAAATAAAGAAAAATACACAGGGAACCAACAGTAAAGGGAAGGAAACCAGGACTCATATCAACGATTTGGAGCAGAAGGAAGAGATAAACATTCAAAGAGAACAGAATGAAAAAACAAGAATTCAAAAAACTGACAACAGGCTTAAGGAACCTCTGGGACAACTTTTAAATGTTCCAACGTCCGAATCATAGGGGTGCCAGGAGAAGAGGAAGAGCAGAAATTGAAAACTTATTTGAAAAAATAATGGAGAACTTCCCCAATCTGGACTAGGAAACAGGCTTCCAGTTAGATCCAGGAAGCTCAGAGTCCCAAAGAAGTTGGACCCAAAGAAGCACATACAAAGGCACATCATAATTATATTACCCAAGATTAAAGGAGAGAATCTTAAAAGCAGCAAAGGGAGACAGTTACCTACAAAGGAGTTCCCATAAGACTATCAGCTGATTTCTCAAAAGAAACCTTGCAGGCAAAAAGGGGCCAGCAAGAAGTATTTAAAGTCATGAAAGGCAAGGACCTACATCCAAGATTACTCTATCCAGCAAAACTATCATTTAGAATGGAAGGGCAGATAAAGTGCTTCCCAGAGGAGGTCAAGTTAAAGGAGTTCATTATCACCAAGCCCTTATTATATGAAAGGTTAAAGGGATTTATCTAAGAAAAAGGAGAAGATCAAAAACTATGAGCAGCAAAATGACAACAAACTCACAACTATCAACTGAACCTAAAAAAAAAAAAACAACAAAAACTAAGCAAACAACTAGAACAGGAACAGAATCATAGAAATAGAGGTCGGGGGGAGGGGGAGAATGGAGGAATAGGTACAGGGAATAAGCATAAATGGTAGGTACAAAATAGGCAGCAGGAGGTTAAGAATAGTATAGGAAATGGAGAAGCCAAAGAACTTATACATACGACCCACGGACATGAACTAAGGGCAGGGCGGGGGGGTATGCTGGGGGGACAAGGGGGTGCATGGCAGAAGGGAATAAAAGGAAAAACATGGGGCAACTGTTAATACCATAACCATTAAAATATTATATAGAAAACTAACTATATCAGCCTTGATAAATAAATGGCAAACACCAAAAAATTCTACCAAAAAAAAAAAAAAACAACAAAACATGACCACTAGAGAAGGAATAAGTGAGGATAAGATACTTCATGTGGTTTTGTACCATATTTACCTTGCTGTTTGTCATAAATTAGAAGTAATTTCAATTGCTAGGCAATAAAATTAGTATTAAGTGGAATTGCTTGGAATCAAACCAAAAAAAAAAAAAGTGAGCAAAACATGGTTCCGATTTCCTTGACACTAAGATTCTTTCAGGTGTGCTTCTTCTTTTAAGTGTGCCATATACACTCAAATAATTAACCACTTATCAAAAAGGCAGAGTGATTAGTAGTATCAGGCAGATTTGGTTCAAACTCGCAGCTCAGCAACCTGCTAGCTACAGTCTTGGGAAAGTTACCTGAGTAACTCATTTGTAAAACAAAAATAGTGAAACCAGTATTTCATATGTAAACTGTATAGATTAAACGTGAAGCATATGCAAATGCCCCAAACCCTCTACCCAGCTATTTCTAAACGTTTACAAACACAGTGCATCTTGAAGCTTCCTCTTTACTCTAGCTTCATAAATTAGCTAGAGCTAACAAGTATGTGGACTTTCTCTAGTAAATGCATAAAATTTTAGAGCATGAATTTTGCGGACCTCACCCCAGCTATGCCTTAAATTTTTCCTATGTCTTATATTTATCAGTTTTTAAAAATAATGTCTTGCTTAACACTTCGTAAGATGAAATCTTTTGGAACAAAAGGGGAAAAAGTAGGGAGTAAACTAGTTTTATATTTTCCCCAAGGGGTAGGTGAAATGATCCTAGAAGCACCTCAACCTCCAATCTTCATGGACAGGCATCCAAGGCAGACCTGCCAGCCCGCATTCCCAGCCACAGAAAACACCTACTACACACGATCTATGCTGCTCATTATGATTCACTTCTGTGTTTTGCTTTTCCCTTCATTTTGATTCTGGCAAAGAAAATAAACTTCAATTATTTGATACTAAAGTTGCTTTCAATACCTGTCTCATGTTCAAATTTCCTTATAAACTATAAATATCAACTTATATTATAGTTCATTTCAGAAAACATTCCCTATGTTGCTAAATTCCTAAGTAATTTGCACGTCACAAAATAAGCTGTAATACTGAAGACAAAATAATAAATGTATTACTATTATTATTGGCTCAGTCCCATGTTAAGGCGGCTGCTTTTCACTATTTGGAAATATAACTACACGAAACTGCCAGTTTGAGCATTACATACTGTGAAGGCAAGACCATTTTTAAGTGCTTGAAGGGCATTTTTAATGTTTTACCTCTCAGATAAAATGGGCAACGTACTGTACTCCATTATTACTCTAGTAATTTCTACATCTCATTTTGAAAGAAAACACATGTAATGTCACAATAAGAGCAACAAGGAGCTAAAAAGGACCCTTAGTCTAACCCCCTATCTCACACCTGGAAGCAAGTTTGGCCTTAATTAATAGAAAATACGTTTGATGAAGACCTGTTAAGAAAATGTATTACGTTCCCCAGGAAAGAATTCTAGTATTCCTAAATCTTGGGAAATTGCAGTGAAACTTGTAAAAACATCTTTGAAAATTACTATTTACACTCTAATTTTCCCTTTGGAGAGCAAAGAAAAGCAGCAGCCTGGTCTATCTTCCCACCGACCACTCCACCAGACCCAGCTTCACACCTGCTGCCAGGCAGTCACTATCCATGCTCTCCCTGAAACCTTTCATCGTTCCTCATCGAGCTTCCATACAAAGCCCACACTGTATGCGTGCAAGGCAGGCCCTCCACAGAGGATCCTCCCAACCTCTGCGGACTCACCACCAACCACTCTCTGCCTTCTGCTTCACTTAAGACACCAGGCTGTTCCACAACATGGCACATGGAGATCCCTGTCTTAAACTACGTCTGCCCCTCCATTCTCCAGCACTAAGTCCCACATGATCTTTAAAAGGTAACCCTAAGCCTTCTTCTGAGGGGAGCTGGCCCTATGCTCCAGGGCCAGCCCAACACTGTGCTTCTACAGTACTGCAGGCCTATTTCCAGCACAGCACTTCACACTGCACAGAAATTGTTATTGTCACTATAATCTCTCCACATCCAAGTCTGGAAAGTAGGAACAGAATACCTTATTTTTATTCAGAGTACCCAGTGCATGCCAGGTACTAAATAGCTACACAACTGCACTAAACTTTGCCTTTTTTTCACATGCTATTTCCTCTGGCATTCACCTTGTCCTTCTACATCAAGTTCAAAGGTCACTTCCTCTGGGATAGCATTCACAAATTCCGCAGGAGACCTCCCAAATTCTTACTGTCTTTGTGATCTTGGAAACATGGCTTAATCTCTCTGCACCTGCTTCCTCCACCATGAAATGGGAGTTAACAGCTTCATAGTTATGAGGACCGAAGAGGCTAATGTAATAGAGCCTGGCACTTGCTGTTTGATAAATGTTCACTATTCCTATTACTTAAGTACTTAATGTTAATGTCTACTTATCCTACATCATCGTAGAAAAAATTTAAGATGACTCATTTAAATTGGTATTTGGTACATAAGATGTAAAGGACAGTCATTTTTCTATTCCTAAAAAAACAAAAAAAACCAGTGATTAACTCAAACCATTCATCATTCTTTCCCACTCCAACACTTGCTAAGTCTAACAAAAATTGTTTCTTGGCTCTCATACCACATGCAAGCTCCCAGTTTCCTGCCTCCAAATACCTACCTCTAAACTTACCTCCAAATACCCGTTTCAACTTTTTACCACCATCCAATTCATCTGGATCCAGTCACTGATTATGTTAATAGCCTTTTAACTGGTATTCCTGCCTCTGCTCCCTGAGAGCCAATTCTTCAAAGAGCCATCAAGTGGTATTTTGAACACATGATTCAGATCGTAACTCCTCTCTGCCCAAAACCTTCCAATGACTTCCCATCTCCTCAAAGGTAAAGTCCCTTCCCATCAACCCAAGCCCTACAACACACCAGGCATAATGAAACGTGAACACCAAGAAGCTGTAATTAATTTTTTGTTTTGTTCAATGAAGCATCACCAATACCTGGGCTCATGCTGGCTTAAGTGTTAAGAACCCAGTACGTATTTGAATGCCCCTGCCAGAAGGGTTTTATATTTGTCCTCTCGGCCAGGAATGCTCTTCCCTTATATACCTACATGACTTCTCAGCTCCTTCAGAGCTTTGGCCCAATGTCACCTTATCAACTACCCGACCTAAATTGTACCACATATCCTACCCCTAGCCCTTCCCCTACTTTTTCCTCAGAGCACTCACAAATGGCCCACTGTGTATTTTACCCATTTGCACTCTGCCTGTTACCTCCCATCCACACATTTCTGTGTCTTAAGATCAAGGATGTTTATTTTGTTCACTGCTGAATCCCCAGTACCTACAGCAGTGCCTTGCACTTGCAGATGCTAAGATTTGCTTTCTATTAACATTCTAATTAATTTAGGCTGACCATGAACTTCCTCATATTCCCAGTAAAACAGCAACAAATTTCTTTGCTACGAATACTTGTTCTAGTATCTCCAGTATAAATACCTAAGACCTTTCATTCTAAGTCACACAACCTTAAAAGCTGAATTATAAAATTATGATTAATCATGTTTTTAAAATCCCTTCAGTAATGTCTTTAATACTGCCCCATCACATCCCAGACAGAAGTCTTTTGTTATTTAGTAAATCTTAGACTTAAGCCAGGAAGAGTTCAGATAATTTAGTGTCCCCAATACCTACCTAAAACACGAACAGCCAAAAAAATACAGAAATACATCATTAAATAAGCAAAAAATGTAAATATTTATTTACAGTATTTACTGATCCATCTCAAAATTATACTGAGTGAAAGACATAACAGAGCACATACTGCCTGATTCCATTTATATAAACTTTTAGAAAATGTAAACCAGTCTACGTCATCAGCGGTTGCCTGGGGCTGCTGTTGGGGCTAAAGGGAAGGATGAATTACCAACAGGCATTAGGGATTGAATGGGAGGGGCCGGAGTTGTTCTTTATCTTGTGTTGGTGATTTCATGATTAAGTGCACGTGTAGATACTCTTCTACTTGATTAAAATGGATTAGAAGACACTGAAATAAGGTGTTGAATTACTTTTGGGACTCGACAGGATTGGAGGGCTTTTTATTACCCAAGGATAATGAGAAAAACTAAGGAACCTACATGATATTCCTCCAATGACAAGACAAGACCACATCCAGAGTGGGTTTGAAGGGATCATAAAATGTAAAGATTCAAAGTGTACTCTTTAAGCCATGTTCATTCAAAACAATGGGAATACGTGCCATTTTAATCTCACAACAAGTCCTACAGGGCAAGCGATAATAATATGCGATTTCACAAATAAATTGGCACTGTGAGTTTAAGTAAAACTTCCCAAAACCAGTTTCAGCTGACCTGAGAATTAATCCCAGGCAATTCATGCTCTTAACCCACTTCCCACCTTAGAATGACTAAAATTTAAACAGTAAAATTTAAGTATTGGTACCATGCAGGGAAAAGAGTATTCACATCAATGTGATGGGAGTTTATTATATTGGCACCACCTTTTTATGAAAATATTTTGGCAATACCAAAACCTGTAACAGACACAACTCACACTTTTAGGTTCCCTTCCAGGAAACTACATTTTAGGAATCTCTCTCCAAGGATATTTTCAAGGATTATGTTGTATTAATTTTATGACAGAAAATATGCAAACTATCTCCATGTCAACCAATACAGAATGCTTAAATGATTTATGGTATATCACATCTAGCCATAAAAAGAAGAAAGCTCTACAGGGGGAGGCAAAAGTAGGTTTCTGGTTGGTTGTATGGAAAATAATAAACTGTTTCATGTACTCAGAACTGTAACCCACTGTTACACCCTGTATATGGATGCCTTGAGTAAAAACCAAATCCTAGAACTGAGTACACAGTAACAATTTAAATATGCACAAAATAAAAGTTTAAGAGTAATTCAATAAAATATTAATTCCAAGACCAGAAAAGTGTGGCCAGTTGAAAGTGATTACTTTCACTATTATCCCTATTCTATTTTTTCAACAATTATAATTTTAGTAACAAAAAAACAAAGTTTTTAAACTTTTTTAAAAATTACTATTGGTGAGAAAGACTTTACTACTGACATTTTAAACAAATTCTGAATGAACTGCGCTAACTATTCTGAATTACATTTTTTTAAATCTTTTTTTTTCATTACATTTATCCTCCTCATAACCTGAAAGATGTACAGGAAAGAAGAGAGATACAGAGAAACTTAACCCCTCTTCTACAAAAAATGACATTTATTGTAATCTTTTAAAGACATTAAAAAGATACTCTAGTACAAAGATGATCAATTAAAGCTCTCTTAATTTATAAAATTCAAAAAGATATCAACTCAGAATCCTTTGACCCACTCTTCTGCAATGCTCAGTAATGTTCACATTAAACTACTGATATTTGCACTGGGCTCAGGGATCAAGAGTAAATGCTCATATTTTACAACCTATTATTATTATTCCCTAGCTACACACTCTCCTAAAAAAAACTACACTTTTCTAAAAGAAAAAAAGCCCCAAGGCATATCTTATGCAAGACCTATTGGGGACCCAAATATAAATTTCTGAAATAATTTTCAAGAGGAACATATTAAAAAAAACAAAAATGGTTTTGTTACAAACTGAATTATGTAAAAATATAACAAATAATCCTTTACATAGAGATTTATATAACATTATCACAGTGTGGTTTAAGCCATGTTTCCTCAATCCTACTGTTTTATACGACCACAACTCTCCAAAATATCTTACTATAACAAGTACTGACCTATAACTCACTCAACAAGGATTTCAGTGACTATTTTGTGCCATGTATCCTGCTAGCAACTGACTATGGCAAAAACACTGAAACAAGTTTATAATTGGTATTACAATGTGTACAAGATTTCCTCTCTCACACTGTGAAAAGCAGTTTGGTAGAGTGGAAAGAATACTGATCTAGAAAAAAACATGGGTTGCAATTTCTGCTGTTAATTGCTTCCAAGTGCTTTTTAATTTTCAGAGTAAAAGAACCATGTGTTATATACCATGCAAACCTGATTCAAAGAATAAACTGGACTATGTAAACATTCTTTTAATTTTTAGAAAAACAAGAATACAGCATTTCATTATATTTTAAAGGTTACTGAGGCTCATGACCATTAGAAATGACAAAAATAAATACATAACTCTGCAGACTTATTTTACATTAAGGCTATAGTGTTGAAATTGCAAAACATGCTCTACCAGGTCAAAGATTCTTTAGAAATTAAAAAAATATATATAACTAAAAGAAATTTTTAACAAAATTTTACTAAGAAATTAGCTTCTACATTTTTTAGAATGGAAAAATATTTTTCATTTCAATCCCCCAAAATGTAATTCTCTTAAAAAAAAAACACTCAAATGATATATATAATTTAACTCCCCCTTTAAAAAGACTAAAAATATTAGCATTTCCATGTGAGTCTGAAACACTAGGCCTTGTTATACAGATAAAATATATCAGTTTTTCAATATAAGAATTTGCCTCTCAGTGAACTCTACAGAAGTACTGAACACTTTCTTTGTAAAGTCATGACTATAGAAAGCCCCACACAAACTGTTATAAAGACTTTGACCATATATTCCCATTTTTATATTTTATTCAAATATCTAACACCTTTGTTAACCATTTGTTAAAAATTCAATAGCAAACATATAAAGTAATTTAAGTAACTGCTACAAATTCTATCCTTTTAAGACTACTTGAATATTTAAAACATTTTGTGAAAGCTAAAAAGTTTTACAGTCAAATATTTACTGATATGATTATCACTGCTTTCAATGAGAATAAACCGAATCTTAAAATACGTATTCAAAGTTGATTACTCATTTTAATTTCCTCTCATCTGACACTCAAAAGTAATGTGTGTCCACTTTAAGGAAGATTTATGTATGAAAAGTTTATTTAAAAAATAAACAACTTTAAATTTTACAGTATTTTCCACTTCCAAGATTCTTTTAGATAGAATAAGATGTGCCTTGTGGTTTAAACATCTAATTTACAAAATCTCATTTAGTCCTAATTAGTAAAACAAAATCTGGAAACACAAGTGGTAAAATATTAAAAACAATTAAGAAATCCAATGTAAAAGTATAAAAAAAAATCCACCATTTGTTGCAGGTACCTAATGTGGCAATATTTAAGGTACAGTAAACAGCTTTCACTGAAATTTAATATACTGGTTCATTACCAAGATTAACACTATTATATTAAAATCTAAGTGGTGTGGTCTAGGTTTATTTTTCCAAAAATTTTACCAACGGTACCAGGGATTGGCAAATTTTTCCTTGAAAGGTCAGAATATATATTTTAGGTTTGCAGGCCAGAAGGTTTCATAACTCAACTCTGCCACTGCAGGAAGCGAGCAGTCACAGACAACACATAAATGAATGTGTATGCCGGCGGGCTGCAGTTTGTCCACTGCTGAACTAGGCAATGGATCTTGAGTTAGAGACTAATTACACTTCAGATACCATGTTATAAATGTCATATATGGGAGTTAGGAGGAACAATATAGATGGGTAGACATCACTCAATAAACATTATAAATTAAAATGTTCGCACTTATACTTGCCACTCATAATTGCTGGTATATAATAATGTTTACATACAAGTTAAATACTCTTTCATTATAATTTCATAGTTTTTGGTGTAACAATATCGGACCAAAGTCAAATAAGCAGCAAAGTATCATGAGTGTTTGAGTATTTGGAGGCTAACGAATAACCATGAAATTTGATTGACATCTAAATATTTCTACACAATGAAAAAACTCCTTTATTTGTTGTACCCCTAAATAAAGTATTAGATGTATACTTCAGATGTTTTAAAATTTAATTGAATTGTTACAATTTTGAAGCTAAATGTGATTTGCTTTTGTTTTATTAGAAAAAATACTCAGGCAAGGTCTACAATCATCGGTCAATTAAGAATGACTTACAAGAACATGAGGCAGTAAAATAAAAAATACAGGTACAAACTATATATCTGAAACACTTCTATTTGGCAATTTTTTAACAAACCAAAATTTTAAAAGAACAAAGAAGATTGCAGATTACTTCGCAGATACAGAATAAAGCAATTAATGAAGTGCTTAAGCAAAAGAAAACAATAAAAGGTAAGAAAACATACTGCTTTTTTTTAAAAAATAAAATCACATTTGCTACAGATCATATGGATAATACCCTATTAAACAACCATTCCAGAATGTCTTATAGTAGCAGTGCTTTTATTTGCACTTCATTTAATTTTATATGACTCATTTCATGTATATAGCTCTTTACCCCACTGTTAACGAATAAAGTCTCCCATAGTTTTTATTTTTAAATATTTTTAAAGTAAATGAGAAATGATTTATGTATCATGGAACTTTCCCATTTTGGAACCAAAGGTTTAATTCTATATTTTTGTCTATTCTTTATTTTAAAAATTTAGTGTAAAAACTGCTGGTTTTTATATTACTGTAGTAAAGTGAAAACTCCTCAATCAGGAGTATTTTCTGCAGTTTGACTGCATATAACCACATACTTTACAATATGTCCTTCCAACAGTAAGGAAATGATTGATTTCACGGTCACTGTCAGAAATGAGTGCCATAATTCTATTATGGGTATAGGTCCTCCTCCCTCAAAGACTTTCTGGAAGGATGTTCAATGTGTTTTGTTCTTAAAGATATTAACAGTAGTACATAGTCCCTTAAGTCTGCAAAAGACATTTATTGTTAAAGAAGGTGCTTTATTAACAATTCCTCTGGCAGCACTAGTGAATTACAATATCCTTCAATATTATTTCTACCCATAATATATACATTTAACTTTCATGCCTCTAGAAAAACATCTACAGTACATCTCATAATATAAAAATATATTACAAATCTGCTGAATTATTTACAAGCAATGTTCTATTATCTCTATGCAACATTTGTTTGATACAATACTAACAAGTTACACATATTTCCATTTCTGTAAGTTAAAAAAAATCCATATGGCTTCTTGCTTAACCAAGCAAGAAAGTGATTTTATTTTCCTTTTCAAAACCAACTTTGGTGCATAAAGGATTCAGTTTGAAGATACTTTAAAAAAAATACAATTTTTCTTACGTTAAGAAAAAAACTAATAAACCAAATGCGTTGTTGCTAAAAAAAAAAGAAAAATTAGAGGCTTATGTAGGTTAAAATGAAAATATGAGGATTATTCAAATATTTGAAATAAAGGTTTTTCAAAAACCGGTAACAGATTAGTTATATAGGTAAATATTAACACACTGTACTCCACGAGAAAACCCTAGTCCTGAAAAGGGAGCCACCAGACATACGGCAACACTCTTTAACAGAAATTTTCAGCCCTAATTCGAAAGTCGAATATTTAGTCGATTGCAAATGTCGTTCACTGTTTGCTTAAATACAAATTGAACACTTTTCTTATCAGAGTTCTGCAAAAGAACACAAATGGCAACCAATCACATCTAATTATCATAA
Organism: Pteronotus mesoamericanus; assembly: GCF_021234165.1. Taxonomy (NCBI): domain Eukaryota; kingdom Metazoa; phylum Chordata; class Mammalia; order Chiroptera; family Mormoopidae; genus Pteronotus; species Pteronotus mesoamericanus. Next base: position 23,502,125 of record NW_026555310.1, read on the forward strand.
TTGATAATTTTCATTGTCTAAATATTTCCTAATGGCTTCAAAATCAATAGACACTGTCAAGACAAATATTCTTACAGTGTTTTTGGTATTTGTAAGGGCGCACATTGCAATTGTTTTTCTTTACAATATAAACTACTGTACTCATTAGGGGGGGGAAAAGCAGCTTAAAGCAGCAAGCATGCAAAGCCTTTAAGAAGCTGTTCCACTAAGTTGCCAGAAGAGTGTTTGCTCAGTCTCCCACAGTACCATTCCATGAAAATGTGGATATACAGTAATATATTAATATATTCCACAGAAGAGCCTACTTCATTCACAGAATGTTTACACTAAGCATAAATATTATTCTAAATATTGGATTAAAAAAAAAGGAAGGGGGTTGACTCTAATGTGCAACTTGTTCTAAACCCATTGTCAGTGACTAAGACTGCAGGTGTCCCCGCTTGTTTGCTTTTTATGTATTTATTTATTTTTTACCTCTTCAACCTCTTCTGCGGCATTGTTCTAGAAAAAGAGAAAAAAAGGAATATTCTTTCATTCAACTGTATCAGAAACACATTAGGTAATTCAAAGAGACATTAAATATATTTATAAACTATAGGCAAGGTGACTGTTGATCATTAAAATTTATTTCCAAAGCATTCACATATAGTAAATGCAAATTTAGTTACATAGTAAAGCTTTCTAATTAATCCTTTTTATATAGCCTGCTAGTGTATTTCTTAAAAAGAACTGCATGTCTAACAGAGGCATTTTAACCAACTAGTACTTTAAAATCTAATGTTAAAATTCTAAAATAGATTCCTTTTCGCCTTTTAAAGATATTTTAGGTTTGCCATGATTTTATTTTGAGATGTGCATAAACCACAAATTATTTCTCCTAAAACAAGTTAGAGTTGCTTTTTCTCTTTTTACTTAATTTCGTAAGTTTTCCCTATCAAAACCCCAAACATTGTTAAGATGTTACACCACAGCAAATGTAGGCGGTTCTATTACTCTATACCACTATAGGGTAGACTAAATTCTAATTTGTGGAATAGCAGAATGCATGTAAAGTTTAAACTCAAAAATAAATGTTAAGATTAGGGGAACGGGAGGGTACAGTTAAAAAAATTACCTCTGCAGAAGCATCTATGTATCTTAAGAACACCTTCATTACTCAAGAATAAAATAAATAAGTATTGTAGAATTACACTATGAGACAAGCAATTCCTATGCCCTTAAGAACATCAGTGCTGAGCTTGAATGATTTTTTTTAAGTCACTTTCACTAAAATATCTAAATTGCTTCCCATATAGCGTAAGAGGAAAAAAAGAAGTTGATTCTGTAAAAAAAAAAAGGGAGACCCTTAGAGGAGAAGAGCAGAATGCAGGGCAGAAACACTAAAGTTAAGGCTTCAACTTATAAAGATTCATGCCCCTTTGTCAACTCTCTGCTAAGAGATGTTTACAACCACTTGTAATAGCAGGGTGGCTCTCCCAAAACATCACTTTTTTAGAATGCTAATTTTAATTGGTCCCTTGTAACAGTAATAAGCAGAAATAACCCTAAATTTGGTACCAGTAAACAAAGAATATTCAATTATTTCTTAAATAGTGACTTTCCCCAATTTTTTGGTATTAGATTTTCCTAAATCTTCTCCTTTATGGTCATTTTGTTGTTCTCTATGCTAATTAATTTCTTGATAACCTAGCTCATTCCACCAAAAAACCCCCAAGATTTTATTGTATTCAGCACTTTTACCATAAGATACTTTTTAAAAAACTTTTGGGGGTAGAAAAAACTCAAGACTCAGTGTTTCCACCTGGAAAGGCCAATTATATTAGAATTTCATTTTCAGAAGATGTCTCAAGATATAAAAATCCTATTACATTGAATAACCTTCCAAGAAATTGAGTCAGGAAATAAGCAGAATCTTCAAGGTGTTAATGGTTTCAAAATTTAGCATAAGACACAGTCTTTTATGACAGCTAAAATTCATATTTGGGATTATCTTAGTCTTATCCAACCTATTCCTATCATAAAATACATATTAAAATTTCTTTTAAAAATATAGAAAGTTTGTTCATTAAGAGTGACCTTTCAGCATTTTCGCCACTTTTGAAATCACCCTCAAGTGCAGTCACCTATTATCTGTGTAACCTTGGGCAAGCTACTGAACCTCTCGCCTCAAGTTTTCCAATCTGTAAAACAGAGAGGAGTAACATCTACCTCACAGGGCTGCTGTGAGGCTGAAGTATACATAAAGCACCTAGCAAAGTGAGTCCACACACAGTCAGACATGTTGGCCTCTTCTCCCCGCTGCACCCCCGCCCCATACTTCATAAACACAGCATACTAAAACAAAGATCAGATCAGAAAATTATTAGAAATGTAAACACTCTGGGCTACCACTAAAAAACAAACTAATATATAAACTGCTCTTTTGAAAAGTTAGGTAAGAGTCTAAGTTTAAAAAACGCTATCATTTACTGTATTTAGGGCAGATGCAATATATTCCCAGGTCCACAAAAGTCTGATACTATAACAAGGATTACACATTTAAATAGAAGGAACTTATTTTCAAAATACTACGTATATTACAATTAAACTACTTAACATAAACCTGGAATTAAAGCAGCACATAAACTTTTATCAAAATGTTATCTTTCTCAATTCTATAATTTATGAATCTTTGTGATATAATTGACATTTAGAAAGCTCCAGAAAACAAGATTATGTTTGGTATTGAATTCAGTCCTTAAAAAAATTCATCCTAACTTTACACCCAATATTCAGAGACTTAAAGATTACAATTTGGAAAGTAAAACATCAACTCAAGAATTAAATTACCTGTATATGTTTGGGTCCAAAAGCAAGGCAGTATCTTTGGGTAGCTTTGATAAATGAACTACTTTAGTTTTTAATTGATGTCGTTCACTTTCATTCACCCACACGTCAGGCAGACTATAAATTAAAAAACAAGTCATACACAAAATAACATTAATTTTCATTTTACCCCTCATACACCTTCACATTACCAGCCTTTCCTGCTAGTGTGATAGGGCCACCAGTGGGATGGGAAGAAATAGCAGGGTAAAATTTTAGGCACAAATTAACCTAAAAATACGTATTAGAACACACTGCCTTTTAGCTTCCTGAGTGAAATTCAGTTGAGCTTGACCTGATGGAAATCTGACACCGAGTTTCTCTATGAAGAAATAAGACGTAAAAAGATATATTTAAATGTCCGTATTCTTAGTATTCTGGAAATCAGTCAATCCAAATACAAAAATGCTTTTAATGTGAATTTCCTTATAGGAATAAATTTCGTTGATTTTAGAATTTTCATTACATGAGCCTTTTCAAAAAAGTGGAATTTGGTAGGGGGTTTTACTTATTTCTTCATAAAGAACCTGGTTGTCAGAACTATAGGGTGAGCAAAAACAGGTTCAGAAGTTGTTTGTATAGAAAAATAATACAATAATACAAGAATTAGTTGTTTTGTGTACTCACAACTATAAATCTACTTTTGTACCACTCTATATGTTTATAACCTTAAATAGTTCTTACAAATCAGTATGGAAGATGTGAACATTCATTAGAGGAAAGAGAGAGGGTAGATGAATCACATCAACCATCAATTCACCAGACACAGTTTAAAAATGATCTTACTTTTAATCACAGAAATGCCAAATTTAAGAATGATACTAGCCAGTGTTGATAATAAACCAGAGAAATAGCCTCTCCAGTGTAGTAGGTGGGATTAGAAATTGGTAAAAATTCAGGAGGGCAATGTCTATCAAAAACTGAAACTTTCTGCATAGCTTTAGATAGATTTTAGATAGAATCTGCATAGAGATAGATTTTAATATCTCTTTAACAATAGAGAAAAATCTCTACTGTTTTTAAGTATATTTTATTGATTATGCCATTACAGTTGTCCCAATTTTTTTCTCCCCTTTCAGCCCTGCATCCCTACTCCCTCCAGCACCACACCCCCCCAACTCCCCACCTCAGTTCATTGTCAATGGGTCATACAGGAGTTCTTTGGCGTCTCCATTTCCTATACTATTCTTAACCTCCCCCTCTCTACTTTGTGCCTACCCATTATACTTCTTATTCCCTGTATCTTTATTTCCCCTCCCCTTCCCCACTGATAACTCTCCATATGATCTCCATTCCTATGATTCTGTTCCTGTTCTAGTTGTTTGCTTATTTTGTTTTGTTTTTATTTTTTTAGGTTCAGCTGTTGCTACTTGTGAGTTTGTTCTCATTTTACTGTTCTGATCTTCACAGTTTTGATCTTCATTTTCTTAGATAATTCCCTTTAACATTTCACATAATAAGGACTTAGTGATAATGCACTCCTTTAAAAACACCTCTATAATGGGTAACCTCCATGTTTAACAACAAGCAGCTTATTAAAGAACTTTTACAGGACTATTTTTAAATGTCTTACAGTAGCATTTCCATAAAATCTGGAATGGAAGAAGGGCGAAAGTGGTGGGAAATATATTCTATACTAAAAGGCGTGTAATAGTCACAGTATTTGTAAAAAACTAAATAGATTTGTTTATATTGTTATACTAATGTACACTATAAACTGCCAAATGAATTTAAGAACTTTTAATTCATAACACATTCAATCAGAGTTTGGAGAACAAAATTGTAAAAATATTACTTCATATTCAGAACTATTAACCACATATTGCCAATTTTTGAAAAATAAGTATACATAATTTGATTCTATTCATTTAAATTTATTCTATTCTTGTTGCTATCAATTCCATCCAAAATGTCTACAATATCTCTATTACCTATTATAAGAAAAAAAATTTTAATGAAAAAAAAGAAAATTAAAATTCGATTCCAGTCAAGAGGGAAGCTTAGGTAGACATGCTTTGTCTCCTCCTGTAACCACAGAAAGAATTCCAACTAAATCTCAAAACAAGTAACACCCAGAACTGCCAGAAAATCGAACTGTATGCAAGTCTGACAACCAAGGATTTGAAGAAGCCACAATCACCCAGACAGGTAGGAAGGGCAGAGACACAGAGATAGGGCAGAGAGCGGAGGAGACATGGTGTGGCATGGAAAGGCAGTGGCAGAGCAGGCATAGGCGGTCCCACATTCACATGTGGTGGATAAAAATCTGGAGAGATACACTGGGAGCGAGAGATCCCAGCCTCCAATCAGACTGCACACACAGCCCAGGGATCTAGCACTGGGAATATAAATCCCCAAAACTTCTGGCTGTTAACACCAGTGTGGATTGGGACAGCAGAAGAAACTGCAGATTTTAAGGAAACTTTGCTTAAAGGGCCGCATAGTCTTAAAATGTACGCAAACTCACCCAACTCCAGGATTCAACACCAGGGCAACAGTACTATAAGGGCGCCAGTCGCATATGGGGAGTGGGTGAAGTAACTGAAAACAGGGCAAGTGCCAGGCAAACCTCCAGAAGCCAGGGGGCAGAATATTCCCCTTTCCAAACTCTCCCTCCAACACACAGAGCCACAAAGCAGCGAAGCAGGCTGCTCCGCTCTGGCCATTGTCTAAGGCTCCACCCACACAATTTATAGGTGTCTTTTATAGGGCGTCAAAGCAGCTCTACCCTAATGCACATACACAAATACAGGGAGGCTCCAAATTGAGGAGACAAAGAAATATGGCCCAAAAGAAAGAACAGAACAAAACCCCAGAAAAAGAACTAAACGAAATGGAGATACCTAACCTATTAGATGCAGAGTTCAAAAACACTCGCAGTCAGGATGCTCAAAGAACTCACTGAGTAGGGCAACAACATAAGAAAAGAAATGAAGGTTACACTAAGTGAAATAAAGAAAAATCCAAAGAGAGCCAACAGTGAAGGGCTGAAAGCCAAGATTCCAATCAATGATTTGGAACATAAGGAAGAAATAAATAGTCAACCAGAACAAAAGAAAGAATTCAAAAAATGAGGATAGTGTAAGAAAACTCTGGGACATCTCCAAATGTGCCAACATCAAAATCACAGGGATACCAGAAGAAGGGAAGAGCAAGGAATTGAAAACTTATTTGAAAAAATAATGAAAGAAAACTTCCCTAATTTGGCAAAGAAAGTGGACACACAAGTCTAGGAAGCAGAGAGAGTCCCAAACAAGTTGGACCCAAAGAGGACCACACCAAGACACATCATAATTAAAATACCAAAGTTAAAGAGAAAGAGAAAGATCTGGGTTGTCCTGCCCTGGCGAATACCGAAGGCTCTGCCCCTCCCAACGTGGCACACTGAGACAAAGAAATATGGCTCAAATGAAAGAAGAGATCAAAGTCCCCCAAAAAGAACTAAGCGATGAACAGATAGCCAACCTACCAGATGCACAGTTCAAAACACTGGTAATCTGGACGCTCACTGAATTGGTTGGGTATGGTCACAAAATGGAGGGAAAAGTAAAGGCTATGCAAAGTGAAATAAAGAAAAATATACAGGGAAACAATAGTAAAGGGAAGGAAACCAGGACTCAAATCAACGATTTGGAGCAGAAGGAAGAGATAAACATTCAATGAGAACAGAATGAAAAAACAAGAATTCAAAAAACTGACGACAGGCTTAGGAACCTCTGGGACAACAAACTTTAAATGTTCCAACATCTGAATCATAGGAGCACCGGAAGGAGATCAAGGAAACAGACTTCTAGGAGATCCAGGAAGCTCAAGGAGTCCCAAAGAAGTTGGACCCAAGGAAGCACACACAAAGGCACATGATATTACTTTACCCAATACTAACATAAGGAGAGAATCTTAAAAGCAGCAAGAGAAAGGGAGACAGTTACCTACAAAGGAGTTCCCATAAGACTATCAGCTGATTTCTCCAAAGAACCCTTGCAGGCAAGAAGGGGCTGGAAAGAAGTATTCAAAGTCATGAAAGGCAAAGATCCAAATCCAAGATTGCTCCACCCAGCAAAGCTATTATTTAGAATGGAAGGGCAGATAAAGTGCTTCCCAGAGAAGGTCAAGTTAAAGGAGATCATTACTAAGTCCTTATTAGATGAAATGTTAAAGGGACTTATTTAAGAAAAAGAAGATAAAAGCTATTAGCAGCAAAATGACAACTCACAATTATCAACAACTGAACCTAAAAACAAACAAACAAACAAAAGCAAACTAAGCAAACCACTAGAACAGGAACAGAATAATAGAAATGGACATCAGAGGGGAGGAGGAGGAGGAGGAAGAATGAGGGGAAAGGTAGAGGGAATAAGAAGCATGAATAGTAGGTACAAAATAGACAGGGGGAGGTAAAGAATAGTATAGGATATGAGATAGCCTAAGAACTTGAATGTACGACCCAAGTACATGAACTAAGTGGAGGGGGCGAGAGGGGGGTGGGGCAGTGTAGTGTGGAGGTGAATAAAGGGGAGGAAAAAAATGTGACAACTATAATAGTATAAGCAATAACTTATATCAAAAAAACCTATGAACAATAAAAAGGCAACAATTCACAAATAACTGAACCTTTAAAAAAAAATGAATTAATTAATCCTAAGCAAACAACCAGAACAGGAACAGAATCATAGGTATTGGGATTATTTGGAGGGTTATCAGCTGGGAGAGGGAAGGAGGAGAATGAGGGAAAAGGCACAGGGATTAAAAAGCATAATTGGCAGGTACAAAACAGACAGGGGGAGGTTAAGAATATAACAGGAAATGGAGAAGCCAAACTTATATGCATGACCCAGGGACATGAACTAAGGGCAGTACTGGAGAGGTTTGCTGGAGAGAAGGGAGGTATCAGGCAGAGGGTGGCAAAGGGGGGAAAACTGGGAGAACTGTAATAATATCATCAATTAAATATACTTTAAAAAAAAATAAAATTAAGATGGAAATATCTAAACTAAGAGGCATCCGGGTGAGAAGTGCTCTACAAGGTACTAAAGCTCAAAAAAAAAGGTAATGTTGCTAGAAAAGCTGGTCAACTACTTTTTCTATAAAATAGCATTAATTCTGTACTGGACAATGTTTTAAATAAACTATTCAAACAAAGGACAACTAAAGCTGCTTGCATACTACTTGAGGGTCATTTAAAAATCCTAAGTATAATCACATTCTATTAAAAATAGCTACATCAACTTTTATCAGAAACAGTAAAAAGCTAGTTTTAAAGCTTATACCTTAGGCCAGCCAGGTACTATAAGGGTTTTCAGAGATTCTCTCATTAATCCTGACAACCTCAAAATACTTCATAGTTTAATTTCTGTAAGTTACTTATATTTGAATCCAATAATAAAAGTAATTTTTGAGTACAATATTTTAATAAAAGACATTAGACTATTAATTACATATAGTGTTTCAACTACTTACATGTCTTCAGGCATCCAATGAAGTAAAAGTTTTATCTTTCCAGAATCCTCTTTTCTTTTAGCTATTACCTAGTAATGATAAGAAATCATAAAAATTATTTGTAACACATTATTCTAATATATTGTTAAAAAGGCACTAATAATCCTAATCAAGAACTTTTAAGTGTTCATATCCTAGACTAGATATTACCACTACCACATCTTGCTCTGTCCCATTTTGTAGCAATTTCACCTTTGATTATATATTTTCACAAAGAGAAAAAAGGGACTGAAGAAGGTCTGTATAGCCAAATAGAAAAACTATATTATCTTTGTTAAGGTTCTGAAAATACTATGTTCTATCTACTAAGTCTGTGGCTTAACAGGAAAGCTAACTAAGAATCCACACTGGCTGGAGTATTTTTAAAGAACACAGAGTAAAGAAAAAAATAACTCTGGGAAGGGAAAAGTCTATAATTTACAACTAGGGTATTTTTTGTTTGCTTGGGATTTCTTTGCTTGTTGGTTGGTTTGTTTTATTTTAAATGAAACATTAGTCAATCCATGTTTAGGTATGATTTTAAAGAATCTACCTATGTTAAGGAATGGGTCAACCTGAACAACAAGAACAATAGAAGTGTTAAGAAAAACAATATTCTTGTCATTCATTACCAGATTCTGAAAATTAAGGTAAAACTTAAATAAAAAACAGATCACAGTATTTCATAAATCTTACAACTTCCATATTAACAAATTTATCACTTTAGTGTTTCAATAATCTAAACATCAATGTTTTTACCAAGTTTAAGTTCCAAAAAGCCACACACAATTACGTCATCCTCAAAACATATTAGAACTAAGTAACGACAGCACTCTATGCATATATAAAACACTTTCTATCTCCATTATTTAAAAATTTATAGTTAAATACCCTAATTATTGACTTGACAATGAGATTAATTAAAAAGCCCAAAGACAGATCTAAAGATGCTAAAACAAAATACCTCTACAAAGAAATAAGACATGGAAACAATGCAAACCAACCAAGCACAGCAAGCCAACTGACTTGTAACTAGGAATCTGCTGACCTCTTCTGGAGAAGGCCCGAAAGAAAATGTTTCAATTAAAGAAGACACAAATTAGGCAAACTGCACAGGATGGTACTTCACAGAAAAATATGTTTTTCTCCTAATTGTTTCATTATCAGTATGATTATTTCCTATAAAAATGTGATAACTAGAACACTTAAATCTGTAGTTGATATTGAACATTTTCACTGCTAAAAGAAGTGTTTCTGTTTAACACACAACTTTCCCTACCCACGGAACTTCAGAGAACTTGTTCACCTAGCTCCTTTCTTTTCTATTTTGTCAACAAAGACCTTTTCCCATGATGGATGTCTCTTCCTTCAAGCTTCCCCAGGAAAAAGCATTCTCCAGATTTAAACTCCACCCTTTGCAATTTTTCCCTCAGTCAAGGTTACCTCTGCCTCTGCAGTATCACTTGGGGGTGCAAGTCCCTCATATTCTTTGTTTTTTAATTTATGACAAACATGGGTTTCATGTTCTTCAATCTTCTCAGGTGTTTTCTACAGCTAGAAAACTTATTTTTGTCATCACAGACAATTAGATTCTCAGTAAATTTTGTAAATTTTCCCCCGGACTCCTTATATCATCACACTATTTTTAGTTCCCTCTCTCTTTTTTTTCTGGATCATCTCAAATCCTCCCATGGTAAACCTCAGGATTTTACCACAAGGAGCTGCTCTAATGAAAGCATGTGAAAGTTGGGGCTTTGCTTCGTAAAACACAACCTTCTTTATCACTATCATCACTCACTACTGTTTCCTAATATGTAGAGATACTTGCTCATTACTAGACCATCATTTCATTAGGTTTACTGCTTCTTAAATGTTGATGAGCTCCATAGCTCAGTCCTTAAATTTCTTCTCTTTTCTATTTCTACTTAGTTCCAAAGTAATCTTATCCAGTCTGATACCTTTAAACACCACTATATGCTGAAAACTACCATATTTGAGCTCCTCTGTGCTCGAACTCCCTACATGACACAGGCACTATATAGCTCTACCAAAAGTGCTGAAGTTACACCTCTTAATATTCTCTCTTCCCCAGATCTGCCACCACCACAGCCTCTATTTTAAATGGCATCTCCAGCCCTGACCCAATGTGGCTCAGCTGGTTAGGCATTGTCTTGCAAAGCAAAAGGTTATGGATTCAATTCCCAGTCAGGGCGCGTGCCTGGGTTGTGGATTGGGTCCCTGGAAGGGGATATGCAAGAGGCAGCCACACATTGATGTTTATCTCTCACATCAATGTTTCTCTCCCTCTCTCAATAAATAAATAAGTATATTTTCAAAAATGAATAAATTGCCATCCATCCTTTTGGCCTGTTGCTGCGGCCACAAAACTGAAGTCATCTTTCCTCTCATTATCAAACCTGACATGTAATCCATCCAAAATCCCTGTCAGTACTACTTTCAAAAGAACCAGAATCTAACCTCTTTGGCTTCTCCATTAGAACCATTCCAATCTCCTTTCACCTGGGTTACTGGGAAGACTGATCCCATTCTCCCTGCTCTCTGATGTACAACCTGTTCTCACAACACAAAAAAACCAAAGTGAGCATATAAAAACCTATGTGAGAGGAAAGAGATCAGTGAGTTTTTTAGGGCAGGAAATGGCGGCAGAGATGAACTAAAGTTTATAACAGAGAAGATTTGAGTAACAGGAATGTTCTGCACTTTAATTGTAATAACGGTAGTTTCACAGTTTAGTGGAACTATCAAAACTCACAGAATTAAATACTTTAAGTAGGTGTTTATATTATTATACCCTAATAAAAATTATTTTAAAAATCACATCAGACCATGGCTGCTCAAACTTCCTGAACGGCTTCCCATCACACACAGAATAAAAGCCAAGGTCTTAGTTCAACAAGGTTTTTCCCTAGTACCTCTCTGACTTTACTACTCTTTCTGCCTCCCTCACTTCTTCCAGCTAGCCTGGCCTCTTCACTGTTTTTCAAAATACTTGGCATATTCCCATTTAAGAATTTTGTACCTGGTCTTCCACTAGCTGTGATGCTCATCCCCTAATGGCTTATTTCATCACTTTCCTTTAAGTTCTTAAAATTTTACTACTTTATCTTGTTTATCATGTCTCTTCTACAAGAGAGTAGTCATGGTTTACTTTTTTGTTTGAATCTATTTTGTTCACTGTGACATAAGCAATACGTGACACATAGTAGGTGCTCAATATTTAAGTGAATAAACAAATTAACCCAAATGCCACACTCCAGGTCTAGTGCGCAATCCTATGGAACAATTACAGACCTACCAAATCATAAACCTATGTCATCAAAATTCAAAGGACTTCCAACCATCTCTGCTGAGCAAGGTGCACTCAGTTTTACTTTGTATTCAAATCCTCTAATTCTCCTTCCAAACCTTCCATTCTTATTTAGATAACTGTATTTTTAATGTTCTTTACAAGATTATGGTGGGGATGGGTGGGGCAGGGGGAGTGGTGGTAGGGAAAGAGACAACTGTACTTGAACAACAATTAAAAACAATTTTTTTAAAGAGGAAGAAAAGATTATTAAGTATGCTATATCTTTCTTCAAACCCAAACTCACACTCAAGCGTTTTGATCTCAGAAAAAGTATTCTTTCCTTTGTGTCTAATCTTTTCATTTATTGCCTTTAATTTTGTAAATCAAAATCAAAATCGGAAACTTCGAATTGGAAGAATACAAGTACACAGAAACAGTATATATGCCCCCAAAAACCTCATTATTATGCAAGATGGAAAAAAAGCAGATTGAAGTCAGTAGAGACTGATATCTATATCGACCTTTTGTACTTAAATTTTCATGCATTTTAATGGAAGTATAAAAATAAAACCCTAATTTAGTATATTTGATATCTCAAAAGGCAAAATTAAAGAATTTCTTTTACCAGGGATCCAAATCACTAGGAGTGTACTCTAAAATTTTTACCTCTACTAACTTACCTTCCCCCAAACTACAGCAATTTAAAGATAACTGGATAATAAAATGGCAAGGAACACGTGAAGAGAGAACGATTAACTCCTAGTTAACCAAAAATATACTATGCATTGCTTTCTCAAATTTGATACTTTCCCTTTCCCTATGTTGACCAACATATTCATTCAACAAATACAATCAGTTCCTACTATGTGTCAGGGACAATCCTAGAAACCTGGGATACATCAGCAGAACAAAACAGAAGTTCCTCCTTCACAAAGCTTTAATTTGACAACCATCATCTTACTTTCTGTTGAGGTAAGGAGGCACATGCAAGCACAGAAGGATGTGAGCTAAAAGGTGTCTAATGTTCTACTTTTACAAACAAGGAAACTAGGTCAAAAGAAGACACCAACTATATATGCCCAATGGTCCAACTGCCAAACCAATATTCCCAAATAGCTCAAATTAGAGGCTAAAATATTCCATTTATGTGGTGATTGCCAGGGAGGGGTTGGGGGCGGTAAATGGAGAACAACATAGGGTGGATAAATGGGGATAGATGGAAACTTGGCTTGGGGTGGTAAACACACAATACAGTGTACAGATGATGTACTGTAGAATTATGCACCTGAAATCTGTATCATTTTGTTAACCACTGTGACCCCAATAAATTCAATCAAGAAAAATATTAAAAAATAAAATATAGAAAGGTCCCTAGGCTTGCTTTGAAAATAAATATATTCAATTTAATCATAAAAATGTCCAATTGTGGGAAATATTTACTTTATAACCAATAATACAATTTTTAAAATATTGATAAAGCAAATGGTTGTTTTTTTTTTGTTAAATTGTATTTTCTTAGATTTTGAGCAATTGAGAAATGATACTGAAAGTCAAAATACACATTCTCACAAACATATACAGATAATTTGAAAACAGAAATCAAATACTTACAGTACTATGAAAAACAACACTGTGTCCCTTCCCTAAACTTTCTATATGGGCTGAGAGATTAAAGCATATGGCTCGATGTCTTATCGCATCCAGTGTTTGTGCATCGAAGAAATCATGTGGTCGTGCTAGAAATACAAGAGATAAAGAATAGTTAAATAAACATAACAGTCTGCCGAAGAGCTGTGAGTCCATTTCCACAAAAAATATGTAGTAAGAAAGAATGAAATAATTACCAACTACCAATATACTGTTAAAACCCAAGATTTTCTTTGCTTTCAAAACATGGAGCCTAGCTGACAAGGTTAAGGATGTACAAAAGGAGAATTCCAACTAATGAATGAATGTGGGTTAATTTGGCCCCTTGGTGAGTAAGGTTCTAACTTCAGATCTTATGATTCCACATTTTGGCTGCTATCATTTTTGTATAGATTTTTATTTTACTCTAGTATCTCTCCTGAGCAACACTGCATTTTCAACAATCTTATGACTATCTCCATCTGTGTACCACGCTGAGATCTCATTCACCACAACCAAACATACGGAATGCACTTTATGAACATTCTATACTAATACGTAATAAAAAATATTCCAAATTTGACAGTGGTAATATTATTTGGGGGGTTTGCAAGTATTTCTTGATTATAAATAACTTCTAAAAACAATCTAAGAAAATGATAAATACATTTTGAATGCCAGTGAGTCCATCAAAATTCTTTCTAGCTCTCAACTCCTCCAGTATCAGCTGTGTAATTTTGGACAAACTGCTTACATCTACCTTAGACTACTTTCTTATTTGTGAAACGGATATAAAACAACTATAGGTTACGATTACATAAAATAAATGCCTATAAAAAAACTTCATTAATAAGCGTATACCACTTTTTAAAAAATAACAAATTAACAAACCTAAGGTAAGCAATCTCTTAGTGTAATCACAACAAATACACTGAAGATTTAATTTGGTAAGAACATTACTAAATTTTTAATTTTCATCCCACTAATATTACAAGTTGTGTCATTTTCATTCTTAATTGGAACATTGCCCAAAATAAGGAAAATAAATTCACTGTTTTACAACTGTGAAGCTTACTAATACATGTAATTTTAGAAGATCATTTATAATTAAAAATTAAATTTTACTGACAATAGAAGAAATAGCTTCATTTCCTGGTACAGTATATTCTGAATTACATGTAGCTGCTTTGCCACGCTACTCTGATTTACTACTATGTGGAATGAATTTATATCCACCACTCATGGATATGTCAGAATACCTACACAAATCCACCAGAGCTTTCGTGGGGGGATCATTTCACAAGCTGGCATATGCAAAATAACCTAGATACCTCGATTATCATTGCATTTCTTTTTTTGTCAGAAAGAAATGAACAAAAAATGAATAGCTAGTAACAAGCTAGCAAAATCCACAAAACTTAAGAATTCAATAATGGAAATCATAAAAAAACTAAGAATTTAATGATAATGGAAATCAGAAAAAAACTAAGAATTCAATGATAATGGAAATCAGAAAAATGATAAATTCTGACTTTTTCTAATTCTAATAAATTTTTTAAATTCTAATAATTTCTAAATTCTTAGAAAAACTAAGAATTCAATGATAATGGAAATCAGTTAGGAAAAAAACATCTATGGGAGAAAAAAAGTTCATGATTTTACTTACTGCTGAGAAACAAATCCCCTTCCTACTAGCTCTGTGACTACTGGGCGGGGGGGAAAGCGTACTTTCTTCATGCTCTACAATTACGCTTTTTCCTGAGAAGTTTTAGCACTTAGAGATGATAAAAATAACTAACCTCTCTAAATCATTCAAATATGCCACTCACCATTCAAGAGTCACACACAGATGTTTATCAACTAGGATTAAGTTCACAATAATAAAAGGAGCCCTCAAACTTCAGATTCTATTCTATTCAGACCTTAACCATGTTATATCCACCATTAAATTATCCAGAATACGAAACCTGAACAACAGTTTCCAAAGCAGGTGAGTGTCATGATCCCGTAGAGTAAGGGAAGAAATAGTATCACTTTTCATCTCAATGTTACCAATAGTTCTTCTTGGTAACTATTTTATATACACTAATAGTTAATAATATGCACATACTATATACCTATGTTAGAACTGAGTGCCTAAGCATTTTTTAAAACTGATGAGCTACATAATCAAAAGGTAAATGGATCCATAACCTAAATTCAGCAGCCAACTTTGAAAAATAAATGTTTAACTTCAACAATAAGAAAAAAACTTAAGAACATTTCTAGGAAAGTTTATTTTTCACTTATGATTTGTTCATTTATCCACTGTAACTCTAGTAACAAAAAAAAATTGCAATGTTTTAGAGACAACTCTCTGCTTGACAGTGTTGATTAGTGTCTGGAAGTCTCTTCTAAACTCTACTCAAATCCCAAGACAAAAGATGCAGTTTCTTTCCCTTTTCTAGTTCACTCTTGCAGTGGCCTCCCTTTTCAATGACAGCTTTGGTTAATCTTATTTCTTCACTGAAAGATATACTTCATTAGCCAGATGACCCTAAGAACCAGGCAGAGTGCTAGGCTCTGGGGTATCAAAGTTGATTCCTGCTCCCAGCATTTACAAGTCTTATCATCTAATTGTGTGCTATCCTAAATATTGAGGATATATCTCGTAACCTGGCAATTAAGCACGTAAAATCTATATGTGTGTTAACAAAGACTGTTAGGTGCTGAAACATAAACTACAAATAATTTTGCTATTCACACACACATCACTTTAGAACAGATAGGTTACTTAACTTTTACTTGATTTTTAGCGTTAGCATGTTCAATTTCTCTAAAATATTGTTAGAAACACCAATACTGTCATGTTTTAAATTTTATTAATTTAGGACAAAATCAAAGAAGCCCTCAAAATCTAATTCTATGCAATTTGTATTCTAAGGCCAGATATACTCACACTTAGTTACTACAGATAAATCTTTCATCACTGAATTCTCACACTGTCCCACAGGTATCCTAACCGTTTATTACTGTTAACAAAAATAGATAAGCAGAGTTAAAGAACAGTAAAAACCAAATTTGCATAAAAGCTCAAGATATAAACAAAAGCACTGTAAGACACACAGATTTTCAATGAAAACTTACGTAATGAGCGCCGTCTTTTGTTCTTTAATTTCCTCCTTTTGTTCATTCCAGCCTTAGAAGGGGATTCTTCTTTGGCCTTTGGCTGGCTAGAAACTTTTGAGGAGTTCTGCTGACTGAAGTGTGTGGGTACATGGCGAGCTAGCCCTCCCTGAGAAGCAAAGCTGGCATTGCAGCCACCAACAACACACTAAATAAAAATAAAAAAGAATGTCAGGGATGTTGAGTAGGGAACAAGTACAATATGAATGAGTGACTATTTCATATTTTCAGAAGCATATCAGTAATGCTATAAAACTAATTCCAGAATCCTTTCATTTTATAAGTTGCCCAAAGTAATTCACATTAAGCAGTGGCACAGCTGAAAAATAAAACTCAAGTTTCATACGTCCTCAGTTTACTGCTCTTGCCTCTACATGCAAGATGAACATAGTGAAATCTTCTCCAAAAATTTGGTTTTGAATTAACCACTTTTTAAAAGAGGAGTAGTAAGTTGTTTTACATCAAAGAATTAGAAATCCTGATAGTTATGTGTATTCCTGGCTTTTTAAAATTATTTTTATCATATAATATACGCTGTTTCAAAACCTTGAGCAGCCTCCCTACTGTTCTAACAGATAGAACACAAATATGGTAATAATGACATTTAAAATATTAAATCTCACCTGTCAAAGAGGACTTATTCTCAGAATTGGACTCACACGGCCCTCTACAAATTCCATTAAATACTGCCTCTTTAGCCTTCTGTACTTCCAAGATTAAGAAAACAAAAGATTTTCCACTTAAGTCAACCTGGTGGATCTGCTATTCCAACAATAAATGTAGAATGCTTAGATAGCACTAAATTTACATATACAAATTAGTTACGGTACAAATGTGTGATTTCTAAGTTATTTTTAAAGATTTTATTTATTTATTTTTAGAGAGAGGAAGAGAGGGAAAAGAGAGGAAGAGAAACATCAATGTGTGGTTGCATTTCACATGCCCCCTGCTGGGGACCTGGCCTGCAACCAACCCAGGCATGTGCCCTGCCCTAGGAATCAAACTGGCAACTCTCTGGTTCACAGACCAGCACTCAATCCACTGAGCAACACCAGCTAGGGCGTGATTTCTAATTAGATCTTAGAAAATAATATTTGCAGGTCTTCTAACAAATTAATGTCAATTAAAACAAACACCATTTGCCTTGGCTGGGCAGCTCAGTTGGTTGGAGCACCACCCCAATACAGTTTGTAGGTTCGCTCCCTGGTCAGGGCACATACAGGAGCCAACAAATGAATGCATAAATAAGTTGAAGAACAAATTGATCTCTCTCTCTCTCTCTCTCAAAATCAATAAATTTAAAAAAATTTAAAAGTGAAGAAAACAAATGACCATTTTTCAAAATGATCCTCAAACACCAAAATCTACCACTAAATTGCTAGTGTCTTTTCTATTAGTAATTTATCCACTTTATTTAGTTTCTCACTTGACAACTAAACTCCAACCATGCAAATGTTATGTTTAACACAATTACATCAATCAGATTTTTCCTAGGTGTTTCAATTTATATTACACTCTAACTAGATAATGCCACAAAAAATCTACATGCTTCCAGGGTCTTTCTTTCAACAGGCATTCTACCATTTTAAACTTCTAAAAATACAACACAACCCCTCTATTAGTAGAGATTCTAACTTTATGCACAAAATCTCTCTAAAACTAAGTAAAAGGAGCTCATCCTCCTTGGAGGAGATCCTCATTCTTTCACTGCACATCTAAATATCTATCCCAACTCATCCTTTCCACGCATTTTGAAGGCAGGAGCATAGTTTTACTAAACTACTTATAGAATCTGATAAAAATCAATGCTGGTTAAAACATTTCACAGCAAGCTCCTTATACAGTGTCATTAATAATCATTCTTTTTACTTTAATATGCAAGCGACAATTTTATAGGCTTTAATGGCACTCAGCATTACTAACAAAAATTTTTGCCCGTTCTAGAGTGTCCACTAAATTAAGAGGCAGAGAAATGATTCAAGATTTTAACTCAAATAATTATTTCTTCTACGCTCTGTACCATGCCAGATTCTACCAGTATAAGAATGACTGAGATACAGTTCTCATCCTGAAAGTGCTTACATGTGGTCAGCAAGACATACATATAAAGTGACAACTTCAAAGGGCTACAATCAGTGGGTTAAGCATAGTGCGCTACGGGAACCATGAGAAGAAGCACTTAGCCACATCCATCCAGTACTTTTAAATTAGTGTTTCATTTACTTCCTACAAGGATCCTATCTGTAGTGTGGTCCTCAGAGAACGCCCATCAACAATGTTCAGCTATAGACTATGACCATGAGAAGTTTAGCAACTAGTGGTTATTGAGTTCTTAGAATTTAAAAACTTACTACACATATTTTAGGTACAAAAAATAATAATAATGCTTTTTAAAGTCGTGACCTTCTGTAGATTACTATATTGCCATAAAACAACTGTCCACCACAGGAGCCAAGGCCCAAGTATCACCACTTACCACTTTAGGCAAAACTACTATAACTAACAAACCATATTTTTTATTTTATTTAAATTAATTTTATATTAGGGTGAAATTTAAATATTATATACTATGTTAAAGTGTACAATTCAGTGGTGCTTAGTGTATTCACAAAGTCATAAAACCATCAGCTCCACATCCTTGCCAAATCTTATTTTTCCTTTATTTTATTAAAAGCATCCTAGTAAGAAGTAGTACCTTTATGGTTATCTGTATTTTCTTACCCTTTTTTAAAATTTTAAACATTACACTTAAGCCTGGCTGGTGTGGCTCAGTGAACAGAGCGCTGGCCTGCAAACCAAAGTTGTCACAGGTTTGATTCCCTGTCAGGGAACATACCTAGGTTGTGGGCCAGGTCCCCCAAGTCGGGGGCATGAGAGAGGCAACCACACACATTGATGCTTCTGTCCCTTTCTCCCTCCCTTCCCCTCTGTCTAAAAATAAATAAAATCTTTAAAAACAAACAAACATGATACTTAAGTACTGAAAAACTTTTAAGTATCTTTGGAACAACTTGGTTATGTCAATCTACTTCTAAAACTGCAAATTTTGTAAAATCTAAATACAGACCAAGTGTTTAGCATCTGAACTGACAGTGCTTTTGGGTTAGTTTTATACTATCCAATACATTTTAGACACAAGGTAGTTTCTGAGCACATGAAATGTGGCTATAAAATGTACACTCAACTTGGGAGGTTTAGTACCAAAAAAGCAAAATATTTCATCAATTTTGTACATTGATAAAATACTGAAAGAATAGGTTATTTCAAAGATATTATTTAAATTATTTTCACCTGTTTCAACTATTTTACTCTAGCACCGGAAAATTTTAAATGACCTATTTAGTATACACATATTTCTATTGCACAGTACTGCCACAGAATAAGCCATACAATACTTATTTTTCTTACTTTCCAAAAAGATCCCAACCCTATATTCCCTAACACCTACTCTAAAAACGTACAGTAAATAAGCATCTTTTGTGGCTGATGTGTTAGATGCTTCAAAGAATATAATATATATATAAGATAGTCTTTGCCTTGGGGTTCCCAGTTAACATTGGTTATTCAAACAAATGTGTTGAAAAAACTCCACATTTCAAATTTTAGAATAGCTACTTCACTGTACTCATAATTAAAAGGCAGAAATGACCATTTAGATCCAAGCCCTTCAGGTTTAAATTCAGATGGATTTTGTGATATGATTCCACCAGGATTGTCCTTAATCATAAGGGTCCCAGTAGGTTTGGAGGATTTATTTTCTCCTGGGATCCCTTCAAGACTGGAAAAAATATGCCCTGGTAGCATCTAAAACTGAGAGTAAATATCACAGGTTTATTTTAATCAACAATTAAATCAATGATTCAAGGCTCTGAAAATAAAATCAATAACAAGAATTCTAACAGAAAACTGTTGTCTTTGATTGTTTTTAAAGATTTTATTTAGACCACAAAAAAATTTAGAGAGAGGGGAAGGATGGAGAGGGAGAAAGAGAGGGTGAGAAACATTCATGTGGGAGAGAAACACTGACAGGTTGCCTCTCGCACACCCCTAGCTGGAGACCTGGCCCACAACCCAGGCTTGTGTCCTGACTGGGAATCAAACCAACAACTTTTCGGTTCCCAGGCCAGCGCTCAACTCAATGTGCCACACCAGCCTAGGCTGTTTTCTTCAATTATTCCTCAATTAAGAATCATAAACAAATCTAAAAAGAAAACACAAATGTACAATAAAAATTTACAGAAAGAGTACATTTATTAAAAGGAAATATAACAGAATCACAAGCACACATTTCACTGAAATACATTCTTTTTAACCTGAAGGGGGAAATAATTTTAAGTGTCATCTAATCAATAGTCCACTCATCAGTGTATCACAGAGAACAGGTGAGATTCAAGTCTGCTGTTGCCTCACATGGCCTTAGTACCTTCATCCTATTAACATGAGCATTTCATGGTACTGAGTGTGTTTTAGCATTCAAATACTCATGTTTTCATTCACACATGCAACAATGGCCCCTAAACTGAAGCCACCTCATACAGTGTTCTGATGAATAAGCACCCTGTTTCAACAATTAGGGGAAAAAATGGCTTTTTGGACATTGAATGTTATAAATGTTCTATTTCCCACATCCACTGAAACACTCTATGTTGTTTACCATTGTGATTAAGTAGCTGCTCTAAAATTTGAAACATGAAATTACTGGGGGTTTCCCCTCCAAACAGATTTATTCACATGAAGCAATACTAAGATTGTCTTTTCTAGAACAAAGACTATGAAGTACTATGAAAATCTACATGGAGTTATTGAAACATAGAGCGGAAATCACCAGTTTGACAGAAGATATAGGAGTATTAATTAACAGGTAACCTAAAGGAAAACAAAAATTCCAGGTAGAAATGTTGGTTTCTTAGTTTTGACAAACAAACCACAGTAACATGAGATGGTAACATCAGGGGAAACAAACTGGGTGAAGTTACAAGGGAACTATGCACTATCTCTGCAACTTGTCCATAAATCTAAGAATTTCCCAACTTGTCTGTAAATCTAACAATCTTCCAAAAATCTAACAGTTTTCCAGAGTAAAAAGTATTTTAAAACTACAAGTAGAAAGCAGAGCATATATGAAAACTCTAGGAGAGTAAAGTGTGATCCATTTGAGAACTACAAACGGTATATTATGGTTGAAACACAATTTACTAGAAGGTATTAGTAATGAGAACAGAGAAGCAGCTAAACATCAGGTATGAAGACCTGACTATGCATCACACTAAGATATGGGAATTTTAAGTTAGCCAGAGTGAGGAGTTACCAAGAATTTCAAGTAGTAGTCTGACTAACAAACACAGATGAATTGGGGATAAAAGAGTAGGGTGAGAAGTAGTAGTCATATGCAAATTACACTGCGTGTTCAAATTGACAGGATTTGCTACCGCATTTGGGGGAGTAGGGGAGATATTAAGAAAGGACTCAAGAATAGTGCAGGGCTCTTAAAGCTAGCGTAACTGGATAGATGATCTTACCATTTACTGAATCTCGAGTAGAACCATGTTTGAAATGAAAAACCAAGATTTTGTACATGTTAATTAGTTCAAAATGCTCTATTAAACTTGCAAGGTGAATATTCTATTCTAGAATCCAAGGAAAGTTAGGGCTAGAGATACACAACTAAGAGAAATCAGAATATAAATTGTATTTAAAAGCCGAAGGACTAGATGAGAACACCTAGAGCAAGAAATTTTAAGAGACCACTCTCCAACATTTAGAAGTCAGAGCAGAGGACAGCAAAATAGACTAGAAGGAGCAGCCATCAAGTAATGAAGAAGGGGTTGTGGGAAAAACAAATGTGTATCAAGGAGGCCTAGAAAAGAAAGCGTAAGTTAATAAGAATCCCATGTGCAACATGCACATAGTAAACACAGCCTAAACCTTTCTTCCTCTATGCATTTCTCCCTTTCAAAGAGCATTGAACTGGTAGTTGAATTTACGAGCAAAATGTTTTATAGTAGTTATTATATCCCTCCATGAACTAAGTTAGAACTCAGTTCACCCAGTGATATAATAAGTGCTATTTCTTATAAGGTCACCATTAAGAGAACTATCTCATGGGACATAGTTTTTTAAGCCTGGGTGCACATCAAAACTATCTGAAAGATCTTTTTAAACAAAGCAATCCCTGGCAACGCACCCGAGAGATTCTCTTTTAATTGGTCATGGGTGCAACTCAGACATCAGGATTTACAATACCCAGTGAGACAGTTTATACAGTAAAGGAAGAACCTCTTGATTCTTATTTTTTCCAAATAATTAAATCCCTACTATTCTCCAAAAGAACCAATTGATTTTTCTTTCTTTGGGGGTGGGGGAATAATTTTTTTTTTTTTGTATCATGATGATTATTGCAACTACTATCCTTATTTATATTCAAAGTATACCCTTTGGTGAGTGGGAGCCTCCTAAAAACTGGCTGTCAAGGCTAGCAACATGGGCGCTTCAAACACAGACACACAAAATGGCAAAGATTTCATGAAAGGTAACAGAACAGGATGTTTAAAACTTTGTATTATTACAAACAATGATGAAAAGCACCAAGATTCTCAATAAAGCATGTGTGTGTAAGGTGGACTGTTAATTAAGTAGATGAAGGTAATCCTTTCACAACTGTATATACATGTCAAATCACAATATACTCTAAGTATCTTGTATCTTACTGTTTTATTTGTCAGTTATACCTCAAGAAAACTGAAAAAAGTAAAATATTTTTAAATTAGCATTACCAACCATTATAAAACATCATAAAAGAACTGAAGATGGATATTATTTAATCACTCATCACAGTGAATGATGTAATATTAGCATCAATCACTGTGTCCTGTAAAAAATTACCAGAATTTGCCTGTATCCACAACTATAAGCCACCTTATAGTGAGGATATAATAGTTTAAGTCTGGTTTGATAAAACTTCTTTTCATCAGCCTTTTAACCTAGGTTCTAGGTTCCAAAATACCTAAAAAGATTGGCTGTTTCAGACTTGAAAGAAAGTCTGAGTTTCTCAAGCACTACTATTTCGCAATGAGAAGGTATTCAAAAATATGCCAATATTATGAAAGGAATCCATCATGGTAGGCTATAGAAGACTAGCTTCTGAGGAAAACTTATAATTAATAAGTTAACCCAAGACAATTACATAACTATAAATACTGTATTCAAAGTAACAAATATTAGAGTTTGGGAGAAATGTATGTGTGAACAAAGTGAGCTTATCTGAAAAGTACAACCACACAATTTCAAACATATACCTACAAATTTATCCAGACAAACCACTGCTACATTGGCAATAAAGAAAAAGGAAATTTAAAAAATCACCAAATAGGCTGTATAGATCTAATTTTAATTTTTTTCAGTTAAGTAAAATATTTGTAAGCAAGATTGGGCTGAAATCACTTAGCCATCATAAAGCTTAGTATCTGATGACTAACAAGAATTAAAATCACAATTATGAAAAGAAGAGACCAAGAGAACAATCCCCAAATCTTAGTACTATAAACACATGTAATGTTTTCCAAACCTTTAATAATTAAAATGTTTTACTATGTTTAACAAAATGACAGCAATTTCCCTTCTTCCCTCAAACTCTAAATGTACATACAAAAGGGGAGGGGGTTTAGCTTGGAATAATCTTTGCACTTCAATTATCATAGGTAAATCTTGTAAAAAAAAAAAAAAAAACCTTGGCAAAGAAACTATTTGCATTTTAGGAGTGTGTATGATATTACAAAACTAAAATTTCACAATGAACTGACTCAAGCCTAATATACATCCAGTGCTTTCATTTTCCACACCAAGTTAACTAGGTCTTATTGACATCTGGTTTCTAGCCTGTGTCATTACCAATACTCTAGCGGAGACCCTTACCATTCAAATGTTTAACCAGATGTCGCAGAAGCCATGTGAGCAAAAAACCAATCAATTCAATATATAAAAATCTGTATTATGTAATCATCAAAAACAATGACAGTCATGGTTTATAAGCCAAAGATTAGACAGAGCAAAGAGCAGAAAGTTATGTAAGAATACCAACTAACAAATTTAGATGGGAAGACAGAAATATACTCATCTGTAACCCTCACAGTAATAACTGATCCAGGCAAGAATCATCAACAGAGACTAAAGCTGATTCTAATGGGTAACACATATATATGTGGGTCCAACAGTTATTGGAGTTATTCATTGTAAAGGGACAAATAAGTTTACAGTAGAGAACCTAGCAAATTCCACCTTAACCAAATGATGCTAAGTAACTTCACAGGAGGAAACAAATTGCCATCAAGCATCCCCAAAACAGGGAGAGTTTTGTTCTATTTTCTGGAAAAATGGCTAAACTAAAATCTGATTACAAAAACACCAAACAACCCCAAAATGGAGGACATACCACAAAATAAAAGGTTAAATTCTTCAAAAATATCAGTGCCACGTATGATAAAAACTGAAGAAACTTTAAGATTAAAGGAGTTATGAAAACTATGCATGATCCTCATTTGGAATCAAAACCTGTTATGTAAGGGTTATTGAGATAATTTATGAAATGTTAATAGCTTACAGCATCAATATTAAGTCTCTGGATGTTGACAATCGTACTAAGGTTATATAAATAAATGCACTTGTTCTTAGGAAATACACACTGAGTTTAGTATTTAGGGACACTGCTCCTCTCAAAAGGTTCCCAAAATATGTATATGTGCGTACTGTACTGGTCGGTAGTTACATAAAGAGAAAAGAGGAGAGACAGTGGAATGGAGGAAGACAGATGGGAGAGATGTATTGGGGTGACCAAAGTTTGTTTGGTTTTTTTCCCATAAGATGGCTCTAGTAGTGCTTAGTTTTCTTTAACTTCATTTGCTACAATTTTATTAGATTGTATTGTGACAGCTGGCATATCAGTGTGTATTTAAAAAAATTTATCAAAACTGGTGAATTTTTGTATAGCAATTTTAATATTGAAGATGGAAGAAAATATGCAGCACTTTTTGCATGTTATGCTTTATTATTTCAAGAAAGGTAAAAATGCAATTGAAACACACAAAAAATTTGTGTAGTGTATGAAGAAGGTACTGGGACTGATTGAATATGTCAAAAAGTTGTTTGCGAAGTTTCATGCTGGAGATTTATCACTGAACGATGCTCCAGGTCAAGTAGACCAGTTGAAGTTGAGAGCAATCAAATTGAGATATTAATTGGGAACTATCAATGTTATACTACACGGGAGACAGACAACGTACTCAAAATATCCAAATCAATAAAGTGAATGCTGAAAAATCTGTCTCTTATTTCACAGAAAAAAACATGGCAGATTTTTTGGACAACCCAGTATGACAGATAGATGGGTGGAGAGACGGAGCAAACATGACAAAATGTTAAGTGGTGACTCTGGGCTGGGGGTGTATGGCAGTTCTTTATACCAACACACATGAGAGACAAAATACATGGGAGTTCTTGCATCTTTACTGCAAGTTGAAATTATTTAAAATTAAAGTTTAAAAATCTGCATTTTTGAAAAAACATAAAATATCAAGAAAATTGTCAACATGGAAAGAATATTTAACTCCTATCACAGCAAAGAAATGATGTCATTCCTACTTTATAAAATGAATACATTCAAAAAGACTTCTATTCTAAAAGTACAAAATATAAAAAAAGGTAATGTGAATAATAGGAAGATATTCTATATTATATTTACATTGTATGTATCTGCATTGTATATACATAAAGATGTATGGTAGCTCTGGCTGGCGTGTCTCAGTGGATTGGGTGCCAGCCTGACAGTTCGATTTCCAGTCTGGCCACATGCCTGGGCTGCGGAACAGCTCCCCACTTCGGGGCATGAGAGACGCAATTGATCGACATACCTCTCACATATTGATGTTTCCCTCTCTTCCACTCTCTCTAAAAATAAAATGTTTTTTAAAAAAAGGTAAAGATATGAATAATACTGAACTCTCTGGAGAATGCCTGAAGCATGCTGTGAATATGAAAGGCAAAAAATACAATGCAAACTCCTTAGAAAAATCAAATTCCAGACTAACAGGTAGCTAAGAGATAACAGTAACCCAAAGACAATATACAGTACATACATGCACAGGAGCTGTTCTACATGACAAATTACTGAGAGGCACCTAAAGCACAAGTGTGAAAGGACACAGACCCTAGATTCATTCTGCCTCTTAAGTCCTCAATCTGCCACTAACTGCTCATGACCTTACCAACTCTTCAATTTTTTTCTTACCTTAGTTCCTCATCTATAAAATGAGGGCAACAAGAGTAATTACCTCAAAGAACTGATGTTGTCATGATTACATTCGTTAAAATATGTGATCGATTATGCATGTAATGTGCAAGGTATGAAGCAGCATTATTTTCAAGCCTTTTGCTAATCCTGATTATTTCTGACCCCTCCACTTCACCTTGTTCTTTATACAACAAATACTAGATCAATATGAGAAACTTTGCTTCATATTTTAAGTTGCTTTTAAATTCAAGCTTACTAGTCAGAAATGTTTTTTTTAAATACTTTCAAATAGCCACCATAAGGTATCACATACGTATTTGAAACTACATGCTATTACCCAAAATGTCCACTTACTCTATTCTTTTATGCTTTTTTCCTTTTTCTCAAAAGCACATTATTTCAGTAATTAGATAGTGGTCATGGTTGCACAACCCTGTAAATACACTAAAAACTGCTGAATTGTACAGTTGGCAAATTTTATGTAATGTCAATTATATTTAAAATATATACATATTTATAGATGCCTAAAATGATCTAACACCAGAAGACAAAACTCTTGGCTTTTTTAAGATGCTCCTCATCTTCACATAGTGAGGGTAGGCATAGATTTTTTTAAAAGAATACAAAAACAAACCACTAATCCTAACAGAAGTTGATAAATTAGGCTTCACTAAAATTAAAAACTATTCTTCAAAAGACTCCATTAAGAAAGGTAAAAGGAACCAAAAACAGACTGGAAAAAAATGTATTTGTAATACATATAACTGACAAAGGACTTATTCTCAAAATATTAAAAATTTATATACTAATAAAAGATAAACCATTTAATAAAATAATAGAAGGCTTGACTAGGCAACTTCACTAAAATAGAAATTGAAATAGCCATAAGTATGTGAGAATGTGCTCAGAACTCAACAGGGAAATAAAAATTAAAGCCACAATGAGGTAACACACAACAACCAGAATGGCTAAAATTAAAAAGACTGATGCTATCAAGATAAAGAGCAACTAAAACTCTCATTTGCTGCCGGTGGGAATGTAAAATAATACGACCCATGTGGAGATGGGTTTGGCACTTTCTAAAAGGTAAAAATACCCTATTCTTGGACTCGGCAATTCCACTCATAGGTATACGGCCAAGATAAATGAAGGCACATATGCAATCAAAAGACATGTAGAATAATGTGCATAAGGCAGCTTATTAACAGTAGCTAAAGACTGGAAACAACCCAAATGCCCACCAGCATCAGAATGGATAAACTATGATTTATTTGCACAACTGAATACTACACAGCAATTTTTAAAAGATGACTGGTAAATTCAACAATAAGGAAAATCTATTTTCTTGAGTGAAAATAGCCAGATACAAAGATTGATACAACTAAGCCAGGGTGACAGAGCCATAATATGGCCTGGGGGGAAGGAGAGGACTACAGAGGGACAGACTGGAAAGGGACATGAGGAAACTTTGTTTTACTGAAAATGTTCTTCATCAGAGTAGTGGTTACACAGATGCATGTATATAAAACAAATCTCTAAATTGTTGAACACTTAACTGTACTTTAGAGGTGACGGTATTCTGAAATGAGTCTCTTATTTTTTGGAAAAAAAATTTTTTTTTAGTTACATAATATACAGCGATGATGTTTTGGGGCAAGTCTCTTTTTCTTTTGAAAAAAATTTTGTTTTTTTTTGTTCCTTCAAAAATAAGAGACTTGCCCCAAAACATCATTATCTCATTATTCCCCTCTATCTACATGTACAGTCAACTACACTCAACTTCTCCTCTCTCCCAGGTCCTATTATACAGTATAGTAACCCTTGAACAATGGTTTTGGACTATGCAGGTTCACTTATACACATATTTTTCTCAATAAATACAGACAGCCCTCTTTATCTCTGGGTCTTGTGTCCACAGGCTGCAGAGTAAAAGCAGTATTTTCTTTTTAAAGATTTTATTTATTTATTTTTGGAGAGAGGGGAAGGGAGGGAGAAGGAGACGGAGAGAAACATTAATGTGTGGTTGTTTCTCATGAGTCCCCCACTGGGGACCTGGCCTGCAACTCAGGCATGTGCCCTGACTGGGAATCAAACGGATGATCCTTTGGTTTACAGGTAGGCACTTAATCTACTGAGCCACATCAGCCAGGGCCAAAAGCAGTATTTTTGATCCACTGCTGGAAATCCATGGATGTGGCTATGGAGGGCCAGGGTGACTATAAGCACTGTTCTACACCATTTTACGTAAGAGACTGAAGCATCCACAGATTTTCTTATCCTTGGGGGTCCTGGAATTATTACTCCCCAGAAACCAAGGGCTGACTATAGTTAAGTTTTGGGGGAGTCAACAGTTACACAAAGATTTTCGAATGCACAGGTAGCAATCCCTGTGTTGTTCGAGGGTCAAGTGTACATTTAATTAGTCTCTATGATTCCAGACATTCTTTCACAAGTCACTTTCAAAACACTTAAAACATTTCATTATTCAAATCTGTTTAGATTTATATAAACCTAGAGGTGTAAGTTCCCTAAAGAGCACAGGCCTGCCTTTCTTACACAACAATTTCTTTCCGGCTTTCTAATGGGAATCATCTATAGTTTCTAAAAAGATGATCTGGGGGAAAACCCATTTGTATGGACTCTGAAATTTATCTGCACATAATGATCAACCAGCAATAAACTGCTGCCTTAAAGAAAAATATATGAAAATTCACATTATAAGAAAGTAAATTATTCTTTTACTTCAAAAGTAACTTCTTACATTTATTGGATACATACAGTGTACAACCAGCTACACATTAAAAAAAGTTTAAAAACCTGTCCCAGGTCACACACCTCCACTAATTGTCAGGGCCAAGATCTGTGTAGTATGTCCATAGGAAAAACTACAGAAAGCTCAATGGGACTGTTGATATTTTAAAAAATAGAGAAAAAGAAATCCAAATGGTTAAACATATGAAAACATGCCCAACATCACTCATAATCGAAGAAAAGCAAATTAAAACTACATTAGGATACAATTTCTTGTATATGAAATTGGCAAAAATCCAAAAGCTTGACAGCACCCCATTAAGAAGGCCATGGAGAAAGCAGCCGCTCTAATATTGCTGATGAGGACACAATGCCCAGGGAGGACAACTTAGCAATATTAATCAAAATTAACAATGCTCACCCTGGCCAGGTAGCTCAGTTAATTAGACTGTCTTCCCCATAAACCAAGTTTGCAGGTTTGATCCCCAGTCAGGGCATACACAAGAATTAACTAATAAATGCATAAACAAGTGGAACAAGTGTGTCTGTGTGTATCTCTCTCAAAATCAATATATTAAAAAAAAAATTTGTTAATTATCAATACTTATATAGCCTTTGATCTACCCACTCACATCATTTGGGAACTTCTCTCTCCATATATAAGCATATATATTTTGCATATATAAGCAAAATAACATTTTTAAAGATTCATCACTATAGCACTGTCTGTATAACAGCAAAGACTAGAAACAACCCAAGTGCCTGTTAGCTTGGTTAAATGAACTGCCACAACCACACAAAATGAAATACTATGAAACTGTTGAAAAAAGAAAAAGGATATTCTCTATGAACAAATACAGAAAGGTCTCTAGTATAAAACACATTTTGTAAAAATGCCAGGTACACATACGTACAATAAAGATGTTACTAATGGCAAAAATTGGTGTATGATATTTGGAAACTATAATCTTTGCATTATTTATATAAACTTAGAACTGCTTTAAAATAAAAGGCTTATTTTAAAAAGTTATGTACAGACAGTATATAGTTTACTAAATCCTGTATAGAAAGGAAGAATGAGATTACATACTTATCTGCTTGTAGTTCCATAAAAAAATACTAAAAGAATTCACTAGAAACCAGTATGTTATTTGGAGGAGGATAAGGGAACAAAAAAGGAAGCAATATTTTAAATATAAATTATTTCTTTATACTTTTTTTTTTAATCCGCATCTGAGGACATGTGTCCATTGACTTTAGAGAGAAAAGGGTGAGAGAGAGGAAAAGAGGGAGAAGCAGGGAGGGAGAGAGGAACGGAGGAAAATATCAACTGGCCGCCTCCCCGTACATGCCCCAACTGGGGATCCAACCTGCCACTTACGCATGTGCCCTGACTGGGAATGGAAAAAGCAACCTTCCAGTGCACAGAATGATGCTCCAACCACCTGAGTCATGCAGCCAGGGCTCTTTACACATTTTTAAAACTTGTTAAAAGATTGTCTTTTCAAAACAATTATTTTATTTTTTTAAAAAGCAACTTCACAAGAATTATCTCCTTCCTAATGATACTCATAGGAAGTTCCCAGCACGCATAGCAAAATATATATATATATGTTTAAAAACTATTCAACGTCTTTAAACTTTTAGTCTGTATGTTTTCCATAATTACAAACTAAATAGTTTAATTTTTAATGAAGATAAACAGGAAAATTTTTACAAAACCTTGCTCTTTATACAGATTTTTCTCAGTACATCTACTGGACACTAATTTACAACTAAGTTCAGTGCATGACTTCAAAACTGAAAGGAATCTAGTTCCTTAATGTTCTACAATCACATTTTTTTAATATAATTATCACTGTTGGCTAATGAAAAAAGGCTGAAATCCGTGACAGCGAGAGAACAATCAGAGCACAGGTACCAACCAACCAAATTTGAACACATGCATTCTAGCTGTTCACCTGGTGCACAATTTTCAAGACCCTACCCTCAGACTTTTTTCTGTCCTCCAAATTTTAATAATTGGATTAAATCATCTTGCTCCCACCCACTTTTTAAAATTCCATGTATCTACTGCAATGTTAAACCATATGTTCTTTAAAACGTTTTAGAAGGACAAACATTTGCCCATTAAGAATCTTTTCAAGACGAATTTTTTTTTTAATCACATATATTTACTTACCTTGAAAGGTTTATCTCCACTGTGTGTCAGCATATGCCTCTGTAACCAACTCTGACTGGTTGACGGTGTGTTATATACTTTACAACCTTTCCATAAGCAAACAAATACCTGTTAAAAGAAGAGCCATAATTATTTCCATTACTTATTTCAACAAAGTTTTATTCCTCATAAGCTCAAATAACTATGTTGCAAGTCTTCAATTGGCCAAAAAAAAAAAAAAAAAAAAAAAAAAGGCCATTTACTGTATGAGTCAATCAAATGCTTACTGTTAAACTTCCTGACCTTCCAGTATGAAAGGCAGTTTTAACCCTTCCCCTTTAAGACTGCTGTGTATACCCTCAATAAGGAACTAATAAATGTTCATTAGTGGATACTACTAGTTTCATCTTAAAAGAATGAGTAATACAATTAATTATCAAATTATGATTTCCCTCCTCCTGAATTCCTATTCTCACATGCACACTACTTATTCTTACATTACTCTATTCAGTAAAAATGATTTTTCAATTACTTTGAATAGGAACCAAAATCTAATGCAAAATGTCAAATTAATATAATTACAAAAGCAATGGGCATGAGCTACTCTATGATCATAACAGACATACATTCTTGGGTTCAGGCAACTATGACTGGGTTTGGAAAAGCACAAGTCTGTCAACTAACAGTCTAATCTTTATCACTTTCCTACTAGTGAGATACAATTTCCTAATCGATTATATTTCCCTCAAACTGAACATTAAAATGGATCTCTAACATCAGCAAAATAAATACAAATCTACTGCAATCATCACTTTCATACTACAATTTCTACATTACCTTCAAAGTACCATTTCTACACTGTTCTTTTCTGAGGTAAGAACAGTTATAAATAGAGCCACATTTTGAAGACTATAGAGTATTAACATATTATAGAACAGAGAACAAGAGACACACGGAAGTGAGGAAATAATCATTAAAGTCTGAATAAAACAATTTTTTTTTAAGCTCAGGAAAATTTAATCTAAAAAACAGATCAGTTTCTACACAAACCAAAGCCATTTTACATCAGATAGGTCTAAATAGGCAACACTGCTATTGTTGCTGGTTGATGCAACTATTTAGAGAAAGTTACTGCATATCCTGATTTCACAACAGATTTCCTAGCTTCTTTTAGTTAAACAGATATAAAAGTCATTAACATTTCCTCCTTCATACTTAAAACTTCCTGACCTAGTACATGTTTATAAAGTAATTCCTGAAATTGGCAGAATTAAAAGCTACTTTGAAAATGAATTAAGGGGGGAAAAATTGTAAAGCTACACCTATATGTTATGGAAATTAATTCAGTAAGATTTGATAGTCTCATGCAGATAATCAATGCTATGTATCAATTTCCTGCCTCAAGACTTAGACTCTCAAAGTCTTAAATTTTCCATCCAAGTAATAAACAGGAATCAGAGCTTGGTTTAAAGTTCTCACAAGTCAGAACCCCAAAATAAAAATTGCCTTAAAACAAGTATTTCAGAACAAAATTAACATAATTTATGTAATAACTTTTATAGAATTCTGTTGCTGTAACTTTCAAGTGACCCCTGTGTTGAATTACAATACCTTCCAAAAAAAAAAAAATCAGAGAAATACTCAAACTCTATGCTAACCTAGAATTAGCCAACCACTACATATGAAAGAAACCACAAATCTATGAATAAACATAAATATGGAGGCAATGGTAGATCTGTTATTCCATCAGATAATAGCCTTAATTGTAAGTAAGTATGGTCCAGACTCTAGATGGAATAAAGTCTATGAACATTATTAGAGCAACGCCTTCAAGTTCAAAGAAAAACCATAACCTTCAATTTGGTGAATATTTTAGGAAATGAAGTAAGTGTACAAATACCAAATCTAACTGTGTTTAGTCATATTTGGGTGAAATATTTGTGAAATATTTGAAAAATAATTAGGGGGAAAGAGAAGGAAGCAATAAATGTATACAAGTATAGCCTTGATACACAAAATGGCACTTAAAATCCACATCAAGGATCCACAAAAACTACAAACTTTTTAAAAGCTAAATCTTCTTTCCTAATTTATACTAGAAAAACCCTTTGATAAAACAGGTAGTCCAAAATCTGACAAAAGGACTTTTTATTCAAGCCTCAGTCTTTTTGTATGCCAGTATGTGAAAAACATTTTTATACCCTTTTAGAAGCTTTCTCATTGTAAAAGCACAACCTGAAAGCCAAACACCATAGGAATTAAGCCAAAATATGAAAGGAATTATTCAAAAATAAAATCTCTCACAGTACCTGTATACTATGTTAAAATGAATTGAAATTTAGCTATATTAATTAGAATACTGAAGCAGAGATTCACAGTCAAGGCTCTCACAACAGATAGATATATGTTAATAAGACTGTATTAAATTTTACAGAAACAGAAAGAACGAAAGTAAATGACTAAATCTATCCAGATTTCACACTTCCCAGCAATGTAACATTGGGAGAATCAGAGATAGACACCATGAGCACACATTTGGTAACTCCAAAACATGCTAAAAATACAAAATGATATACATTCTCTAAGCAACATTGGTTAACAGAAAAACCGTATTTATTTTCGATATTGGAGATCTACCACCAGATTTTTCTGCCACTAAGGGAGGGAAAAATAAAAAGAAACATGGCCTAAATAAAAGAACAGATCAAAACTCCAGAAAAAGAGCTAAATGAAATGGAGATACACAATCTCCATTGCAGAGTTCAAAACACTGGTTATAAGGGTGCTCAAGGAACTAAGTGAGGACCTCAACAGCATAAGAAAGATCCAATCAGAAACAAAGGATATACTAATTGAAATAAAGAAAAGTTTACAGAGAAACAACAGTGAAGTGGATGAAGCTGAGAATCAAATCAATGATTTGGAGCATAAGGGAGCAAAAAACAATCAATCAAAACGACAAGAAGAAAGAAAGAATCCAAAATATAGAAACTGTGGACTGCACAAGCAGCCTCTGGAACAATGTCAAGAGAGCCAACATTCATACCATATGGCTGCCAGAGGAGAAAAGAAAAAGCAAGAAACTGGAAATCTATTTGAAAAAGTAAAGAAAGAAAACTTCCCTAATTTGGTGAAGGAAATACACATGCAAGTCCAGGAAGCACAAAGAGTCCCAAACAAGATGGATACGAAGAGGCCCACTCCAAGACACATCACAACTAAGATGCCAAAAGTTAAAGATAAAGAGAGAATCTTAAAAGCAACAAGAGAAAATCAGTTAGTTACCTTCAGGGAGCTCCCATAAGGCTGTCAGCTGATTTTGCAAAAGAAACTTTACAGGCTCTAAGGGACTGGCAAGAAATATTCACAGTCATGAAAAGTGGGGACCTGCAGCCAAGATTGCTCTACCCAGCAAGGTTATCATTTAGAATCAAAGAGCAGATAAAGAGTTTCCCAGACAAGAAAACACTTTGGAGTTCTTCATCACCAAACCATTATTATATGAAATGTTAAAGGGACTTATATAAGAAAAAGGTCAAAACTATGAATAAAATGGTAATAAATACGTACCTATTGAATCTAAAAGCCAAACTAAGCAAACAAGAGGAACAGAGACAGATTCACAGCTACAGAGAGCATTTTGATGGTTGCCAGATGGGAAGCTAGTGTGGGAGAATGGATGAAGAGGTGAGAGATGAATAAGTGCAAATAGGTAGGTACAGAGTAGCCATGGGGATATACAGTACAGTACAGGAAATGGAGTAGCCAAAGAACTTAAAAGCATGAACCATGGACATGAACAAGGTGTAGAATTCTCTGAGGGAGTGGGTGGTGCTACGTGTAGTGGAGCAAAGGGGGAAAAGTCAGAACTGTAATAGCATAATCAATAAAAAATATATATATTTTTAAAAGCACTACACTGCCATTAAAATAATATTTCCAAACTACAAAAAAATCTTATAGTTTACAATGACCTACTTGTAAGATGTACAGGTCAACAATTTCAATGTTCC
This sequence comes from Pteronotus mesoamericanus, assembly GCF_021234165.1. NCBI lineage: Eukaryota > Metazoa > Chordata > Mammalia > Chiroptera > Mormoopidae > Pteronotus > Pteronotus mesoamericanus. The sequence continues at coordinate 23,537,773 of NW_026555310.1, forward strand.
AAGGAGACTTTCTGTTGGGAACTGCTCTAGGAAACCTTACTTGCCCTGGCTGGTGTGGCTCAAAGGACTGAGTATTGGCCTGTGAACCAAAAAGTTGCTGGTTCGATTCCCACTCGGGGCACATGTCTGGGTTGTGGGCCAGGTCCCCAGCTGAGGGCCTGCAAGAGGCAACCGATCAATGTTTCTTTCACACATTGTTGTTTCCCCCTCACTTTCTCCTTCCCTTCTCCTCTCTCTAAAAGTAAATAAATAAATAAGAATACCTTATTCATTACTGTCAGAATAGGTTAGCTTTACCTTCAGAAAATACAATGCAGCCTGACAGTCTATGTATGCATAAGGAAAATTATTCAGTGATTATTAGTAAAATAAAATCAGTAGAATATATTCTAAATACAGAGTCAGCAAGCAGTATAAGTCACATGCCCAAATTGGGGGGTTGCAGAAGCTCATTTTACTAAGAAATTACATTCCTTTGACATAAAGTATGACAAAAAAAGGTATCCCTTTAAAAATTAATAAAATTTTTAAAAGCTTCAAATTACAGTAATGGAATATTTTTTGTAATATTACAGTAATAAAATAGTTGGCAATCACAACACAAAGTAACCTCCTAAGATTGATTTCACTTCCTAGTAGCAATCTGATTTAACCCTCAAGAGTCTACAGATGTCATTTTACATAACATAAAGAGAACTGGCCTCATTCAAATCTATCACTCCCATACCCTCAATCTCCCTCTGGCCCTCTCCAGTCAAACACACTAAAAAAACATATACAAAAGTAAACTTAACAAAATGGCACATATGAAATAATTCCTGCATCAGGGAACATGAATATATTTCTTTCTACCAACTGTTTTTTAAATAAATAGTTAAAACAGAAAGAAGACTAATGAATCTTATTGGACCACTGAAATCCTAGAAGATGACGTTCCCCATAAACCAAAACTTAAGTGTGTATTAAGAGAACACTGGGGTTTAGCTGGTGTGGCTCAGTGGATTGAGCGCGGGCCTGCAAACCAAAAGGTTGCCAGTTTGATTCCCAGTACAGGGCACATGCCTGGGTTGCAGGCCAGGTCCCCAGTAGGGGGACACGTGAGATACAACCACACATTGATGTTTCTCTGTCTCCCTCCTTTCCCCTCTCTAAAAATAAATTTAAAAAATCTTTATAAAAAGAAAGAGGATGCTGGGGTTTAAAATTTGATTAGTAAAATAGCTCCGTCCACTTTTGGTAATCATACATGAAAAGTATGGACCCAAAACACAACTCTATTATACTCAACAGAAAAGATTCTTTTTTTTTTTGCCTATTTTATTTTTTAAATAGGCGAGAACCCTCGTGATTTTTTAAAAAGATACATTCATAATTTCCTACTTGAATGGTTAGTAAAACTTTTAAGGTAGAGGTAAGTATCCAACCACTTTGACACATGAAAAGGTTAGGAAAACCGAACTCCACCTAGCTTCAACCTACAAATATAAAGTCCACGTGACATAGCTACATAAACAGTTTAAAGGAGGAAAAGTTTTTAAGCTCTTACATGATGATTTTGGTTTTTTCCAGGGTGAAGATCAGAGTGGGATGAGGGGAAAAAAAGGAATTAATATAGTATTTAACTATATTACTGCTAACTACTGCTCTAATAAAACTGTTATTAATTAGAAGCACCAAGTCCTCTACAGTTAACAATTTTTTCCCTCATTTGTTTCTATTCCATTACAATAGTTTAACACTTAGGGTAGAAAAAAGAAATTAAAAATCTAAAAAGATAATAATGTCATCAAAATCTGCTGTTTTTCCACCTATATGGGGTATCTAAAATGTCATTTTCATACATAGACAGTAGAATAACAGTTACCAGGGGCTGGGGGAAGGGAGGATACGGAAGTTATTATTTAATAGGTACAAATTTCAGCTTTAAACAATGAAAAAGTTTTGGAGATGGACAGTGGTTATGGTTGCACAACAATGTAAATGTACTAATGCCACTGAACTGTACACTTAAAAGCAATTAAATCTAATGAACAAACTGAACAAGCCAACTAGAGTCAGAGAGCAGAACAACAGCTAAGGGGAGGGAGAAAGAGGGTGGAGGGATTAAGCAAAAAAGGAAAAAGCACTCAAGGACATGGACAACAGTGTGGCAACAGGAGAGGGGTTAAGGGGACTAAATGGTAATTTTAAAAAAACAACGGAAAAGTTTTAAAAAGAGAGAAAATGAATAAATAAAGTCCCAAACTTCAAAGAGGCCATTTTGTAAAAAAGTTCCATCCTGGATCCTATGGCTGAGTGGACTGAGTGCCTGCCTGAGAATCAAAGGGTTGCCGTTGTGACTCCCAGTCAGGGCACATGCCTGGGTTGTGGGCCAGGTCCCCAGTAGGGGGCGCACAAAATGCAACTGCAAATTAATGTTTCTCTCCCTCTCTTTCTCCTTCCCTACCCCTCTCTCTCTAAAAATGAATAAAATCTTAAAAGAAAAAGAAAAAAGATAACATAGTACACAGTGGTTGGGTCTACAGTAACTTTATTGAAAAAAAAAGTTCCAACCAAGAACTACTCTATTTTAAAGCACAAAACCAGATCAAGATTTCCTATATAGTATCAGGTTTTCAAATTCTCATTCATACTTTCATTCTGAAAGCTACATACCAGCCTATATAGCAATGATGGTAGGTAGAAATACTTGGGATGTGTTTTCTACGTTTCTCCAATATATTTGTCACTTCGCAATTAATTTCCTCCAAAAATTAGGATTCCTTCCTGCAGCCAAAATAGCATTACTCTTAAAATTAGCCAGAGAATCTTATTATTTGTAATAAAGCAATTTTATGAATAAGGGTTCAAGAAGTGACATAGGGATTTTAATTTCAACAATTTAACACTTACTGTAGAAATTAGCAAGACTTCAAGTCTAGCTCTGTAGTATCAGTAAGATATATGCAGCTGCAGTGATTATATGCTACAGTTACTCTGTAACTCCATTTTTTTCCTACAAATCTATAAAAAGCTGAAAACATTCTCATAAGCATGTGCCAACTCAACTTGTAGGATCCAAGACTTAGAAATGTGAAATTCTACCATGCCTTCAAATAAAAACCCAGGGATCTTCTACACAGCTTGTGAGTTTATAAATATCGGCTGAATGAAGTAACTAAAAAGGATCATGACATAGCTCAAAAGACTACCGTAGTGATATATAGCAAGTGGCATCAAACATCGGCTCACGAAAGGCAACTCAGTAATGACCAGGAAACCAACATAGTTAAGTTCACACCAAAAACCTGACTGGGAGGCAGGGAAACTGTTACCAAAATTGCATAACCACTGAGATGGTAATACAGTGAAAAAACATATGATAGACACAATTCATTAATACATCATCTGATAATCGACCTAGACACCACATAACTATTAAGACAAATGTTTATCAAGCTTGAGTAATCAAAAAATTGCTGACATATTACAACATTTTGTGACAACAGCAAATACTTCTTGAAAGAAATTTCAAATGCAATATCAAGGGTTAAAATGTTAGGGGTACTTATATGATTGCATGTTTTGTTTTGTTGTTTTTTAAAGATCCATATAACCTAATTATCAATACAACCTTGGAAACAGTTGCCTACTCTTTTAAACCCTGATGATGTTATCCATTTTAGTATCAGTATATCTGAACAGTGATGGCAGGGTGATGGGAAACGTGTGGCCTAATAAATTACCTGTATTTACAACATGACATTAATTTCTGGAAAACGTAATAAATGTAACTATTTGGGGAAAACCTTGATAAAATTATAACTGTTATAAATAATATTATAAATATCTTGGTCCATTACACTTTGACTCACCTAATTTGCTCAGCTCTTTATTCACCATCCAATAATAATTGTATCAACTAACACTACTAAATGTATTCCTGAAAGGTTATACAGCAACACTGAATAATCAAAACTTCTTATCTAAGCCAGGTCTGACTAGACCTGGTCAAGATTATCAATTTTCAATCACAAATCACAAGCGCAGGTTGTCACCTAATAGGATTGTATATACTAATCCTAGTACTAATAGTCTCTCCAGTTATTTTCAGCATCAGAGGTAATTTAGGACTACTCTAAACAGTGTGAATTCCTAAATGTCCTCAACTCGAAACATCAGAAACTTGGAACATACTGTATTCATTTATAATATTCCCACTATCTTTTAGGAAGTCGAATTTCCTCAAAATAATGTACCTAAGAGCAAATTAAAGTCCAACACATTACATGTTCTATTTAATTTGATCCCATCAGGTATGTGGGAATCTGTAAATAGAAGGGGGAAAAAAACCTTTGAAAAAATAAAGCCTGTGTAAAAACAATCCCAAATTACTTTGAGAAAAAAATAAGCCTAACTAACAATTATAAATTAATAAAACTAATGAAAACAGGGAGTAAAAAAAAGAAATGATAAAACCAACCCCTCCTCGCTGACCATCTACATGTATGGAACGGATGTGATCTGCCAGATCTGGACTAGAGTTGAAGCAAGCCTGGCACTGGTCCCAACAACAATTATAGGCAATATTTTTGCTTGAAGAAGTAGTGCTTCCTTGTCCATTCATCATTGCTGGAGTTGAACGCCCACTGGAAATTGTGCTGTCTACATCCATTATAGTACTGCTTATGCTACAAAAGAAGAAAAAAGGCTTTGTTATTCCTAGAAATTCACTAACATGAATATGCTCTTATAAATATTTAATTAAGATTACCACTTGATATTCTGTTCCAAAGTATACTACCCATATTTTCCATTACAAAATAACACTGCTTTGAAATATTTAGTTGGCAATAAAGTGCAAATAAAGGCCAAAAATTGCTAGTACCTCAAAACCAGGTATGTATGGAATAATTTAAGCAACTTTTGGCAGACATGAACTCACAGATACTATATCCTACAGAAAACAAACCAAACACAAATGCACACATACAGCTCATTTCATTTCATCCCTTCCATAGTTCTAAGCAGGATAAAAATAATAGTTTCTAGCTATAAGTAATTCAGAATCAAAAGATTATCTTTACAGTTTGCAAATCACTAGTTGACCTGACATCTTTTCTTCTATTTACTAATCTGAGAATACAACTGCTGCCACACCCTACCGCTTCCCATCTCAAATAAGCTGGGAAATTTTGCTGTATTTTCCCTTCCAAATATAAAAGCAGGAGAGAGAAAAGTTTCTCCAATTTTATCAAATTCCAAGTAAAATATCTTGTTTTTTCTTAACTAATCTCTATCCACCAAGACTGAAGATGCCAATCAATCCATTTCACTTTATATTTACTAAGCAAAGTACTACATAATACTAACCTTTTTATTTACAAAAAAATCACATTAGTAATAAAAGTTATTGCTCAAAATTTCACACCTTAATAAAATTTAACACACTTTTGTCTTCATTTTAAAAGCAGTTTGGTTTTTTTTTTCCTTTCCCATTATCTTCCCAACAGAGAAACCACATGGAAGTAGCTTCAATTACAGAATGGTCAATAGGAAGAATGTTCTCAGACTAAATCCATCAAAAGCTATCTACATCAGCTTGTAATTTAAGTATCATTAAATTATAAAAATTATAGTGTATTAAGGGGTATGTTTCCCTACCCCAAGTTTTTATTACAGAAAATTGCAAAGACACAAAAAAGTTTATCTAAATCTGAAAAGTAAGTACATTGTCCTATTAGCTGTATGTAATTCATTTGCTTGATCATCCACGAGTTGCAAACGTACTTCAACTACAATTATTTCAGCACGTGCCTTCTAAAAATAAGAATATTCACACTGGCTGGTGTGGCTGAGTGAACTGAGTGCTGGCCTGTGAAATGAGAGGTCACTGGTTCGATTCCCAGTCCGGGCACATGCCTGGGTTGCAAGCCAGGTCCCCAGATGGGGGCATGCAATAGGCAACCAATCAATGTATCTCTTGCATATCAATGTTTCTCTCCCTCTCTTTCTCCTCCTTACTTGTCTCTCTAAAAATAAATAAATAAAATCTTTAAAAAATAAAAATAAGAACATTCACTTATGCCATTTAAACCCTATTTGCTCATACCTAAGAATTATACTGAATTAGAACCTTTTAAGTAAGCTTAATGATTTGTGCCTAACATCAAATGTACCCCAAAAGCTAGCAAAAATGTCCTTGTATGATGCTTCAGGTACCAAAAATGCCTCAGACTTTCCTTTAAAGGATATTCATGTATTTAAGTTCATCTGGATATCTATCTACCAGTCAATATACAGACCCGAACTGCAACTCATTCTAAAACTTTGTTACCTCTATAAAACTCTCATATACAAATAATCAGCTCTTGAATATCTGAGTATTTATTCATAAATTGTTTTTGCAGAAATAAACTGTTGGTATGGTAGCTTTCCTATACTAAAATACAAATTTTTGCCCTGACTGGTGTGGCTCAGATGGTTGGGTATCATCCGGCAAAGCTAAGGGTCACCAGCTGATTTCTGGTCAGGACACATGCCTGGGTTGCAGGTTCAGTCCCCACAAACGGCAACCGATCAATGTTTCTCTCTCACATTTCTCTCCCTCTTTCTCCTCCCCTTCCCCCTCTCTAAAAATAAATATTTTTTAAAAAAATAAATAGGATACCAATTTTTAAGCCCTAGAAATTTCAAGTTCATGAGACCCTTAACCATGATATGGTTACCTATTTTCCTTTTCACTTGCTATATATATAGCGTAAAACATTTTAACTGTAAAGCTGGTACTTTTATAAGCCATACTAACTAAAGGCAAATAAAATATTAACTTTAACAACCAATCACACTCAATGTATAAAGAACAATCTCAGGAAAAGCAGTAAATCTCAGTGACCTATTATGGTACAATCTCAAAGTTAAAAAAAAAAACAACACATCCACACCTAAGTGCAATGTAGTAGGGTTCAATTTGCATACCTAAGTGGAGGAAGGAGCCAGATTTAGATACAACTATCCTCTAGAGGCGAACTCTCTTTTAAAGCATACACAAAGCACAGATGTTGGGGGCTGGGAGAGTAGCATAGCAGAAACACTTTCACTAATACACACACACACACACACACACACACACATACACACTTTCCCTGTGTGTATATATCCTTTTGTACACTTTTTAACCACAAAACTGTACTAACTATAGTTAAAAGTCCAAATTTGAAAATGAAACCAAATCAATTTTCTTTAAATTGGACAAAGTAATGCAAAGTCAAGAGACTCATATACTAGTGATAAACCCAACTAGCAATATAGGGTCTATCTACACAGTGCTTAACACACTTTTGCTTATTAAGTTCACGACTAAAAGGAAACCTTACAAATCCAAATATCTATGAAAAGGCCCTGGTCAGGTTGCTCAGTTGGTTAGTGACATTCCCATATGCCAAGGTTGTGGGGTTGTGGGTTGTGGGGGTGCCAGTCAGGGCACATACCAAGAATCAACCAATGAATGTATAAATTAATAGAACAAATTGATGTCTCTCTCTCTCTCTAAAAATCAATTTGAAAAAATATCTACGAACACTAAAGCACTGTTTAATCAGTCTATGTGCAATTCTACTCAATTAAAAAACAGTAATACTTCATTTGGATACAGATCCTCAAAACAGGACAATAGAGCATTGGACAGTGTGGCTCAGTTGGTTGAAGCATCATCCTATGAACCAGAAGGTCAGGGGTTCGATTTCTGGTCAGGGCATATGCCTCGGTTACAGGTTCAGGCCCTAGCTGGGGCACATATGTGAGGCAAACAATTAATGTTCCTCTCTCCCATCGATATTTCTCTCCATCTCTCTCCCCCTCTTTTCCCTTCTCTCTAAAATCAATGGGCATGTTTTCAGATGAGGATGGGGAAAAAAAAAAGAGAGGGGACAATATAATGCAGGTGTTAAGTGCATGAACTCTGTCATCATCATTGGCAACTAAGATGTGACTGCAACAGCAGAGATAAGGGGCGGGTCCCATGCCCTGGAAGACTTGACAGACACTTCACACTGTGTACAGCCCCCCCACAGCGCTTCCTTCCCAGAGCCCAGCAGGACCAACCGAAGTTCTGCTTTACACCCCCTCGTAAGATCTCCAGCTTCTAGGAAGTGTCCAATCCTGAGCCCAAAGGCTCCCTCTTGAGCCCAGATCCATGCTGGAATCAGCAATTCCCTCCATCCTATAGACTAGTGAAGGCAACAGTCCTAATACAGAGGAGCACATGAAACAAGTTAACAGGTGATTTCTGATTTTGACAGGATCCTGAGCTAGACAGAGGTTTCATAGAAAGCAGTATCCTTCTTCCTATAATAGTAACACAACAAGATGATCAGAACTAGAAAGTAACATTCCACTTGATCTTATAAAATTTATGGGATCATACATGTATTAAAATTTTTCACTGAGTTGTTTTTACCAGTGATCATGATTCTGTAAAATGTGAAGAAAAGCAGCTTGGTATTTGGAAGGAAATCTAAGCCAGAAAAAGCATTCACACTGTTCATATAGTTTCAATAATCTTAAACAGTGATTCACAAACTAACATACATGGATCACCTGGGAGCTTATTAATTGCAGATTTATTCAACAGGCCCGGCGCAGGACTTGAGATACTATTGGGATGGCCAAAAAGTTCGTTTGGTTTCTTTCTGTAAGAGGGCTCTAGTAGCACTTTGTTTTTCTTTAACTTCATTTGAAACAATTTTGTTAAGATTGTATTGTGACAGCTGTCATGTCATCATGCACTTAAAAAAAAAAAACATCAAAACTGGTGAATTTTTGTGTAGCCATTTTAATATTGAAGATGGAAGAAAATACACATTTTTTGGTATATTATGCTTTATTATTTCAAGAAAGGTAAAAACGCAACTGAAACACAAAAAATGATTTGTGCGATGTATGGAGAAGGTGCTGTGACTGATCAAACATGTCAAAAGCAGCCTGCGAAGTTTCGAGCTGGAGATTTCTTGCTGAACACTGTTCCAGGTCCAGTGGACCACTTGAAGTTGAGAGCAATCAATCACATTGAGACATTAATTGAAAACAATCAATGTTATTATACCACATGGGAGATAGCCAACGTATCCAAAATATCCAAATCAATATAGTTATTGGTGAAAATAAAAAATGTCTTTTATGTAAAAAAACCCATACGGACTTTTTGGCCAGCACAATGTATGTTTAATAAGCTGCTACATTTTAAGTAGCAAACGCTCAAAGATCTCTTTCACTATTATTATCCTACTGAGACTAACCAAACTGAGTGTCTCAGAATAATTAACTAAAGTGTTTGCATACACATACAAAAACACATTTTGACAACAGAAAACCCGTAAGTTTCAAAAAATAAACACACACGCAGTTAGAGAACAGTTAAAGTTGTGTTTCCACCTTTCCGTGGACCTTGTTAAGAAACCATCCAGCAGATCAGAGTTTTCTACCCCAAGATCCAGAATGACTTATGTGGATTTTACAAAAGTAATTTCCTTTATGAAACCAACTAAGGGTGAACTCACTCATACATACAAGAACAGCCCCTTCTTTAAGAACCCAAATTACTTCCAAGCAAAACATCTGCTTGGTGGACTTGTCCATAACTGAACAGGATGCCAACTCTGAGAAGTAAAGATATGCTTGCTAAATGACAAGATACAGGAGCAGAGGAAATAATACATTGATGCTATGTTATCATGACGGAAGTAAAAGCTATGGGCTCAGTAAAGCAAGTTTGTTGGTATGATTTCAGGTTCCACAATGCAGATTATCACTTGTCAAGCTCTGGCATATTATCAAATAGGCACAAAATTATCTGAAATAGCTACTAAAACACTCCCTCCTTTCCTAATAAATATCTGTATGGGGCCAAATTTTCTTCATAGTTCAACCAACCTAATTTGCTGCAAGAGACTGAATGCAGACGCACATATATAACTAGCTGTTAAGCCAGACATTAAAGGCATTAAATATAAAACAATGTCATTTCTGTATCTTCAACTAGGAAAGTTATTTTACATTAAAAAAATTGTTTAGGTTACATATAATTGGTTTATTTTTAAATTAATGCTTTTGTAAGTTCTTAATTTTAATTTCTAATCCTGTAATAGTGATAAACATAGCCAACATAAACAAAAGCTCTTTAGATTCAGTAACTTTAACAGCTTTATTGATATATAATTTATATTCCTCAATATTTAAGAAAGCAGAGGGTCATTAAGAGCAAAATGTTTGAGAATCACTGCTCTAGACTATATATGGAGCAAAGATTAAATGTCTCTTGAATAGAAGAAGTATGTTTCTTACCTGAAGTATTTCTATTTTATTCTGGGGTTAACTGCTGAACTTGAAATTCATTCTGAGGTCAAATAGGCAGAGACAGCTTTATCTGCAGTCTTTTCAGCTATCTGTGAGGAAATTCATTTGTGTTGTGGATTTTCCTAGACAACTCTGGGTCCTTCCTCCTGCTTTGAAATGACTTCTAGGCTACTGAAATGCCTAACTTTAAAGGAGAGCTGAGCACTGGCTGGTGTGGCTCAGTGGATTGAGTGTTGGCTTGCAAACCAAAAGATCACTGATTCAATTCCTAGTCAGGGCACCTGCCTGGACTGCAGGCCAAGTCCCCAGTTGGGGACGTGCAAGAGGCAACCCAAAGTGTATCTCTCACAGGTAGCTATTTCTCTCCTGCTTTTTCCATCCCTTCCCCTCTCTCTAAAAATAAATAAAATCTTTAAAAATAATAATAATAAAAATAAAGAGCTGAGAACAGGGATCTAAAGAGAATATGGGTGTTTAATTTGTAATCAAGTATATGTTACTTTTGTCACTCAAACAAACTGAAATGTAAGAATTTCCAATTTCCTATGAAGATGGCATTGATCAGCAAAGTCGCAGCTCTGAAATGGTGTTTCCCAACCCTAATTTAGGCCTCCATATGTCCATTCATATAAAATTAGGTCTGCAAATCACAGTTATGCCTTTCCCAATTAAACACTTTCCAAGAAGATACTTCCTGCACACTCTCCTCCCCTGGGGAGGCCAGGTGGCTGGTTCCAAATTAAATGCCAAATATGAAACAGTATTAAGTTCTATTGCTTAAGTTTGAGAACTTTTTACATTTGTGATATGAAGTAAAGACTATTAAGATAACTAAGTAATAGCATCTTTCAAGCAGAAATCCTCTTTTTTAGCTCTTGATCAGAAGAACTTAAGTGTATATCCAGTCTGAAAGACAAGCTGTCCATATCTGCAAGTCAAATTTTCAAGATGAAGCAGCCATAAGAGAGAAATCAGTTAATGCTAAATCTGACATAAAATTGTATCATCCACAAACCCTACTTCAAATTTAAATTCATCTGAAAGCTGTACTGTTCTGACTGACTTATACTGTTCTCATTATTTAATAAATATTAAATTTTAACTTATAATATTAATAACATACCACTTTAACATATCTTCTGCATGGGGGTTACATTTAAAATTTCACTTGGGAAAGAAGCTTCAACTACTCGAAGTCTACACATTGTTTTTAGATTTTTATTTTCTCAAGCACAGACCTCAAAATTCTCAAATTACTAACTATGAAATGGATAGCACTTTCACAGTAAAAGGTTAGAAACCACTGAGCTACCTTATATACGGAGTGACAGGAAAAAAAAAATGTACCATAAATGAAGAAGGTAGTAGAAAAACAGGATGAACATGGCATCTTCCCACTTCTTCAGGATCTGGAAGTTACTGATTCCAAAAAAGAACCTCCCTAATCTCTAAGGGATCAGGCTGTCTTATTTTTGTTAATCAATGAAAAGCACAACCTTTAGGAAGTCTTCAATTCATAATTTGTATTTTAATTATTATAAAAACAAATATTCTATAATTCTAATGATTTAAGAATTGAATATAGTTGCCATGACCAGTGTGGCTCAGTTGCCGGGGCACCAACCAACAAAGCGAAAGGCTGTCAGTTCATTTCCTGGTCAGGGCACATGCCTGGGATACGGGCTCAGTTCCTGGTTGGGGTGCATACAACTGGAAGCCAATTGATGTTTCTCTCCCACTCTTTTTCCCTGCCTTCCCCTCTCTCTAAAAATAAACAAAACTTAAAAAAAAAAAAAAGAATGGAACATGATCTTCCATACAGAACAAAGCAAAGTGTCATGAGATAATTAGTAACTCTACTGATCTAAGGAATACTTAACAGGGTATTATAAACTTAGTTTATCTTTGTGATTGGTAATAAGCTTTAGAAAAAAGTGAGTATACTATGTATAGTTTTCAATATATCAAATTATAGGTAAACAACATAACCACACACAGGGGAGCCCTAATCTAATCATATAACAAGGCACGCTGTTTTTTCAGATAGCAGGCAACGTTCCTTTCACCTATGAAAAAAAATTACCACTCACTACTCCAGAGTTTATTGTCTCTACCATATAATTTTAGTCAAAAGTATTAAAGGTTAAAATTCAAAACAGCACAAAGCATTTAAAAGGATTTTGGTAAAAACCTGAAGTTTTATACTATATATTGTGCACCCTGGAGTGTGAAATTCTTTACTTGAGTTATCCACACCATTCCTCACCTCCATTTGTTGAAGTGGACAATTATTTTGTGCCCTGCTCATTATTCTAGGCATTCACAAAGGAATTAAAAGCTAAAACCAAACCATTAAAAGAGGTCCTTCAGGAAAACTATAAACTACCTACCTGTTGTTTTTTGACTTTCCCTTAAGAAAAAGGGGGATTATGTAACTTACTACATCAAAATGTGTATCACAAAAGACACTCTAAATCTGACTTCCCTTTTTTTTTTTAAGCTTTATTTATTTTTAGAGAGAGGAGAAGGGAGGAAGAGAGGGAGAGAAACAGCGATTGGTTGCTTCTCATACCCCCAAGTGGGGACCTGGTCTACAACCCAGGCAAGTGCTCTGACTCAGAATCAAACGCACAACTTTGACCTTTCAGTTTGTAGGACAACACCCAACTCACTGAGCTACATCAGTCAGGATTGACTTCCCATTCTTTATCTTAACGGCTTACTATTTGCTATATATCCTGAGTTGTTTTATATGCTTGTGTCAGGCTGTATTTTCCAAAGACGGCTACACTAATAACTTACACCCTCCCACATCTTCTTCCTATAATGTGGCATCAAGAGGTAGGGGGTCTATATTAACTCCCCTTGAATCAGAGCAGGCCACGGGCTACTACAGAAATTACGACACTACCAGATTTCTAAGGCTAAATCATAAAGGCAATACAGCTTTAGCCTGGCTGTCTCTCAAAACACGTAATTTGGGAGCACTGAACTACAATGTAAAGCGATCTGACTCCTCTGAAGCCACCACACAGAAGAGATCCTGTAAACAAAGTACACAGAGCTAAAGAGGGATGGATGCAGGGGAGCACCAGCTGTTTTAGCGCACAGCTGTTCGAGTCTTCTCAGCCCAGCAACCACAGAGATGACAGATACATGAGTGACTTTTCTAGTGATTGCAGTCTCTAGCCTTTACACTGCTCCAAGCTGTCACCAAGTAAAGCAGGAATGATGTAACCAGGTCAAACCCTGCTCGGATTGTAGATTCATAAGCAAAGGCACTGTTTTGAACCATTAAATATTAGAGCTCATTGCCATGCAGCCTTAAGTAAATGGAACAATCCTTGACGTCTATTAACTCACTTAATGTTTACAATAACCAAATGAGATTAGAGAGACTGAGACAAAAAATTCTGTGAGTTGTCCAAAGTCATGCAAGAACATCTCACGAATGCCAAAAAATTTCATTGCCACATTTATAAATGTGGGTCTTTAAGACATACTGAAATGCAGCAATATTATACACCAAAATAACTTACATTCAATTTCATCTGGTATGCACATACAAGTTGTTTCTTTGCTTTTGTACATCTATTAGTGACCGCGCAAACAGTATTTAGCATTCACATGTAATTTGACTTATCTGGGCAAATAGTTCTACTAACAAGATAAACTATTAAATATGATGTCTACAAGTCATTTAGCTTCATAAAAATTAATTCAAGTTCAGTCATAGAAAGCAACACTACCATGAAGTAGAACTTGTCCCAAATTTAGAACTGAAACAGATTTGAGCCTAACAGAGTCAACAGAAAATCCAACTCCAAATATTCATTTCAGAGACAAAGAAGCAGTCACTTTAGTCTTTATCGAGAACAAAATTAACTTAAGAAATTGGTCTTAAATGAGCTTAAGGAATTAAAGACCACATCAGATTTCTATATGGCCAACTGGTTTTACCTTCCAAACTGCTGTGGTGCTATAGGCTTTTAGGTCTTTAAACTGGAAAACAATTAGGAAAAAAAGAAAAATGCCTACTTTATTACATGTGTTATATACATACATACATACACATACACACACACACACACGCGCGTCAAATTTCCCCAAGGCCCTTCCTACTTACCTAAGGTGGAAGGAATTCTGCTTCCTTATGACCTGGCTGGTCTGTACTATGAATCACCTATACACACCTTATTTATAGTTAACTCCTAAACCTAGGTAGTGTGTTGCACATAAGAGATGTTCAAACAGTTTTTAGTGACAAATGTAAGTAGGATTTTTAAGGCAAGTAAAATATGTAGCTTTGTCACATGAGATAAGCATCAAAATCAATTGGAGGCACTAAAAATCATTAGTCAAAACCAAGATATTATTACTATTATTATAAGTCCAAACCATTATCACTGTAAATTAGAAAGATAAAATGGATTTTTCTAATCAAGAAAAAGACTACTCTCTATCCCCACAATTATTTCTGTGAATAAAGACATAAGATTTTTTCCCCAAGACCCAGCAGCATTCACTAAATTGGCCAAAGGGGACTTTATGCAACAGTGATGAAAGCTAGCCTATGGAAAACAAGGAGGTTGCATACCATGCACTATGCACATTTTAAATGTTTCTCATCTCTAATCTATTGCCCTTTAAGATTACTCCACCCACATTTTTCATTCAGCTTGAGAGCAGCAAGCAATTATCTTCAGAAAGACTATAATAGTAGAAACATTTTACTTCAATACAATTACACTATATAAGGAGTTATCTTTTAAGACTTGCAGAAAAATAACTATACACGCAGATGGTATGTTTTAAAAAAAGTATGCTATGAAGAGAAATTCCTTTTTCTTTTTGTTAAGGGTTCAGCTTTTTAATGAATGCGTTACAAAAGAGGTTTAGTCAAAAAGACTGAAGCCCGTGCCATCATCAGACTCCTCAGATTCTTCTTTCTTTGCTTCCACTTTCTTTTCCTCAGCTGAGGCAGCAGCAAGGGAGGGGCAGGGCCCCCTGCTGGTGCGGCACTAGCTGCTGGGGCAGGTCCACCAACCCCTACTTTGCAGATGACACTCCCAATGCTGACACTGGCCAGAGCCTTCACAAACAAGCCTGGCCGGTAAGGTTCAACATTTACTCCAGCTGCTTTAATGAGGGCATTGATCTTCTCCTCAGTTGTCACCATCACCTCATCTTCAGTCGTGGAGAGTAAGGGCCACGTAAGATGCAAGCTAGCTGCCGGCGAGCTCCCAGTGAGCCCCCAGATGGAGGCCATGGTGTGAAATGAGCGCTGGCGGGCACTGCCGGGAGAAGGGCTAGTCCCCAATTGAAGTGAGGGCCTCACCCCAAAGTGGCCTTAGCTTCCTGGGAAGGACTGAGAACCTTACTGGCAGCTGAGGAAGGGGGCACAAGTCCCATTTTATATGGAAGCAATCACAGATTCACTGTTTTCTTTAAAGTTAATGTTAAATTATAAAAATATTTCTAACAAAATAACTACAGGAGCTCTGGCCAGTGTCGCTCGGTTGGTTGGAGCGTTGCCCTGTAAACCTAAAAGTCAAAGGTCCAATTCCCAGACAGGGCACATACCTAGGCTGTGGGTTCAGTCCCAGCAACTGATCGATGTTTCTCTCCATCTCTACCTTACTTCTCCTCTCTCTAAAATCAATAAGCATGTCCTTGGGTGAAAACGAAAACAATTTTTTTAATGACCACAGTAGGGCTCAGCACCTCAAAAGACTTGTTCAAATGACTGCCAACATGAATTAAAAGCACTAATAAGTCTACTGCTGATTCATTCATTCTCACTACCTTAAAAGATATTTATAAAAAGTAATAGCAAAAATTTTTAAAATTCAGAAACAAACTAGCAAATGAATTTACTGAAATATACTGATACCCTTCTCTGTGTTTTCTTGAATTGGCAAAGCTTCATCTCTCTACAATCTCAAAGTATAAATGAAAAGAAGAAAGCAAGTCAGGGACTTCAAAAACCGTTACAAAAATAAAATTTCCAAAAAGACTCTCTATTCCCCTTAAGACTGAGTAACTACAACACTTAAAAATTAACTTCTATATTTCACAGTCTTAAGAGGGATCTAGGCCACATAATCTATGTATATATAAATACTAGAAGTGAAAATAAGGCTCAAAAATGTATATAAATTATTTGCAAGAGAGAGAGGTTGAAAATTTAAATAGCCACTTATATATATGATTTTAATGAAATTTCCCCAGTGAAGGCTGTTAAAACTGTCAAACAGGCAGTACAGTAGCTGCGGCCAAACATCTAGAGCCATGACGGCACACTCTCAAGGAGCTGTGTAACTTGGTCAAGTTATAATCTCTGTGCGCTTCCTCACCTCATTGGTAGTTGTGAGGATGCAATGAACTGCACTTCTTAAAATCCTGTCAATAAACTCAAGAGTCTGAGAGTTTAGGCAAACTAGATAGTAATTTTCTTCTACAATAATACGCAAATTTTTTTGTTGGGGAAGTCTGCTTTTTAAAGTTATGCAAATAATCACTTTTTACAAATGTTTCCACATATGTGTTTTTAAAAAATGGGGAAACGCATAAAGCAAAGAATGGTTCTCCTTGTTTCATGCAGCCACACTAATGGCAAAGAGAAAAAATAAATATGTATCGAGTATATCCATATTCAGTTGAAGCCAACCAACTACTGAGTTAGTAAATGAATTTAGGCAGTGTAATAGATGAGTGTAAGCAGTATATGCTGGAAATATAAAGATAAATAGGACTTGATTTTAATCTTAAGTGTTAACAGCCCAGGGAAGACAAACAGAAATGGACATTTCCATACAATACCATAAATATAAGTTAGAACTCTGGTGATTTTTGAACCCAGAAGAACCTATCTAAAGTATCTTTGAAACCCTGAATACAACAAAGCCATACCTGCAATATTCTGGGTTTGTTGAAAGGACTGCTCCAAATTATACTGGTTAGTCAAAAACCCTCACTTTTAAGAAAAAGAACCTGAGTTCAGAGGTGTGAAATGATTTGCCAAATTTCCTGCCAGCAAATCTAGTAAAACCAGTAGTACAATATTGATTACTTAGTCCCACTATTCTTTCCACATGTCTATGCATGAGAAATGGGAGAGTAAATGACTCTGCATTAAATACAGCCCTAGGCGCTTTACACCCTCCAACTCACTTATTCATAACACTAAGATACTTCTTCTATTTTACAGTTATATTTCTGAGAAGTTAAATTAAAATAAGCCAAGTCTTGCCCTGGCCAGGTGGCTCAGTTAGTTGGGAGCATCATCCCATAAACCAAAAAGGTTGCGGGTTCCATCCCTGGTCCAACTGCATATGGGAGGCAACCAATTGATATTTCTCTCTCTCCACCAACCCCTCCTTCTTCTCTCTAAAATCAATTAAAACATAGCTTTGGGTGAGCATTTAAAAAACAGAGAAATAAATATACCAAGTCCTTCTAACTTAAGGTTCATGTTCTTTTACTACCCAAAGTTCCTGTAGTTATTTCAGTAATAGATATGTCTGGAAAAAAAGGGTAAGCTATTGTTATAGTGAAGTCCCCAAGAAAAAATTTTTTTCTCAGAAATAGTAACATAATATTTGTCTTAGAGACAACTACAGAAATTACTTTTCTTTCCTTTGACTCAGTTTCCCAAAACTGAATCAAAGGAAAGTGGGAGGAAAGGTGTAACTTTTCCCCCAACTTCTTCCCTAGCTCAAATCTCTTCATTTAACACCTGTACTATTCCTCTAACCTCCTAACTGGTCTCCCAGTTCCACCTTCCTTCTCTCTTTTTGCCACATACAATTAACTTTCCTATTTCACAAGTTTCATCATTCCTCCAAAATATATTTAAGAATACCTAAAATAAATGTCAAGCACTGTGCCACATACTGCAGATAGAGCAATGATCAAAACAGACATGATTCCTATTCTCAGGGAGCACACATTACAGCAGAATAGACAGACTGTAAATAATTATTCAAATTGTGATAAGGACAAAGAAGAACTTAAAGAGTGCTAGCAATTTATCTAACAAAGAATAAGGGATAGTTTCCCTGAGAAAATGTTCAAGGTAAGACCTGAACGTGACTATGAGTTACAAACACAGAAGCAGCATAAAGGCAAAAGATTCTGATTCACAAACCTATACACTGAGAAACATGTGCACATGTGGTGTGAAAGGTCCCACTTAAGCCATTAATTCATTTCCCAGTTCCAACATGCATTCTCTGATCTAGGCAGGAAAGTCTCCATAGTATGCCATGCTCTTTCCTTCATATGTTTTATTTAGGCTTTCTAGAAATTTCTCTTCGTCATTCTCTTAACCATAAAATGCAGTTCCACACACCCACCGAAACTCTGGTCATTAAATACAATACTCTCCAATTTTAATTTTCATGTACGTTGTCACAAGCAATTTACAGGTAAACTAATAAATGGAATCTTTTTTTAGTCTTCTTTTTAAAAACTTAACATCTGGAGAGGTACCATCACATTTCTTTCTTATCACTGAACAGGGCACGATGGTAACCATGATTTAAAATGATTTTTAAACATACAAATATCCATCTGATTTTATCCATGCCCAAAACTGCCCATTTAGTTCTAAGATCAATATAACTATTATTTTCACAAATGTAAACTATTAGTCATAAGAGTGAACGCAACATGTAGTTAGATCACTGCAAATCCATTACCATTACTAGAAAACACACCTCAAATCTTTTTACTAAAAGATCAGCAGCTTCACTTACATACTAAAAATTAATAAAAATAAAAGGTGTTATGAAGCTTTTACACAGGGTGGAGCAAAAGTACTTTTACAGTTGTTCATGTGAAAAATAATATAATAATAAATAAAAATACAATAAACTTTCACTTACTATTATAAACCTCCTTTAGCCCCATCCTGTACATGTTATAGATAATAGATTAAAACAGATTTTTGTATGAAATATTTTGATCAAGCATATCCTTTTGCAAGTCTCTGCAGCACTAACAAATAATTGCCACTTGTTTAATAGTTGGTATAGTATTTTCTGGCATTTCAGATCTTATACTGCTTCATAATGACAGTAGATCATTACTAGCTCTAATCAGTTCATTTGTGCAATCTGTCTCCCTGACCCAGGGGGTCAGATTATTTGCTTTACGTACTGCTGTATAATACCCAGCACCTAGAATAGTACCTGGCACAAAATGGAGACTCTATGTCCATCTATGAAATAAGTACCTATCAGAGTAAATGCTCAATTGTGTGTCAAATGCTCCACATGTAACTCCCACAACGTTACAGGAAAGGAACTATTATTGTCCCCCTTTTGCAGATGAGAAACCTCAAACAGGAGTAAGACATTAAATAACTTAACTGTACCATGGTCACCCAGCTAAGGAAATTTCAAATCCAAACATTCTGACTTACCTCTCACCCTTAACCACTACTCTCCCTATACTTTCTCCCTCCTGAACGTCAAATTTTCCATAAAACTGATAAATCGTTAAGCATTTGTATACAGTAAAACAGTAAATGCTTCTAAACAATGGTTTTTTAAAAACCCTCTGATGACTATCCATTTCAGATTTCCATACTTATGTTTTTAAAATGCTTTTTTTGGAAATTTCCTACTTCCAAGTTGTCCTATCTTTTTAACATCTATTATGCTCCTCTGTATGTCCTCTAAATAGGTAGTTCTTAGGCCAACTCTTGAAAATATGATGAAAGTTGTTGACATCTTCTCAGTGAAATACCTGCACTAAATTTTGCATAAAATCTCACATGGAAAGCTGTCCTTAAACTCATCGATACCAATTACAATGACCCAACCAACGGCACCAATTCCTGGCCCTAAATTTAGTCTGTTATAGAAATTATATTGTTGGCATTTCAATTTGAATCTAATAATTGAGTATCCATCACATCCAAGGTACTGTGTTTTAAATACTACAAAGTTCAAAAAAAAGCTAAACTGTCCCTGCTCTCAAAAATGTACCCGTCTACAACCAAAAGGACTGCATTCAAATAAGGGATTCTTCAGAACAGTTCCCAGGAGCAGTTAAGAGAAACTCATATAGACGTTAGAACACTTCACAGTAAAACCTAAACCTCTTTTGCACTTGAGGAGCTAAGGCTCAAAGATATTACTTAAATCCTAATACAGGCAAGACTAAAATGTGAACTGTGCCCTTTGTCTCCAGAGTACAGGCTCTTTACGTTGTAATATGCTCTATCCTGCCAGCTATAGAATAGAGCCACAAAAGGAGAGGAAAAGTTAGAAAACACAAATTTAAAAGAAGAAAAAATTGAAGCCAAGTTTTCAAAGGTAGGAAAGGATTCGCTGTGGCATTTTGATGGGTTTTGAAAGGTTGTCTTTGTCATCAAAAATTTGAAGCCATTAGCCTTGACCAGTGTGGCTCAGTGGGTTGGGCACTGTCCTGCAAACCAAAAGGTCACCAGTTCTATTCCGAGTCAGGGCATGTGCCTGGGTTTACCAGCTAGGTCCCCTGTTGGGGGGCTTGAGATCCTAGAGGCGACTGAAACCTATCCATGTCTCTCTCCCTTGCTCCCTCCCTCCCTTCCACTCTCTCTAAAAATAGATAAAATCTTTAACAATTTTTGAAGCAATTATTGTATATCAGAGTATGAATGCAAAGAGAAATAGGAAAAAACCTGCTCGATGAGGATGTATGAAGATGTATGCCAGTATATTTAGATTATAATAAGGCACTGTGACTCCTTGCTCTCTCTCCCCCTCCCTCAGGTCACTTGCTCTGGGGGGAACTAGCTCTGTCCTGAGGCCACATAAACAGCCCTAAGGAGATACTGACTTGGTGAGTTCACTGAGACCTCCTGCCAGGAGCAAGGATTCCTAGTCCCAGTCAAATCTTCAGGTGACTGCAGTGCTAGCCAACATTTTCACTGCAACCTCCTGAGACCCTAGGCCAGAACCACCTAGTCAAGCCTCTCTGCCCTTGACTCAGAAACTACAGGTTGTAACAAATGTTTGTTCTTTTAATTTGCTAAATTTTAGGAGAATGTGTTATACAATAATAAATAAGACAACAGGCAAGGTGTGAAATCTCTAACTTTATTTACAATAGATCAATGAAGTTTTGTGCTAGGAGCCTACACCTTAGAATTAAATTAAGTCTCAGCAATATGCCAAGATGAATGAAGAGGGAATCATTTTGTCTTCCTGTCTTTTACAATATCCATTAAAGAGTCCTCCACATAGTAAATACACACAGGATTCCCTAATTGACCCAACAAAGGAGTTTCAATGTTTCTTGAAGTAAAATGACCCCTTAGAATCTTTCTATATTCAATCCCAAAATCTGTTTGTTTTTTTTTAACTGTTTCCATACCTTTCTTAACTGAGCACTACAATGTTATCATGAAAACTGAGACCTATTAGAAGCTTTTCCCTAAACTTGATCAAAAGGGTAGCTAAGAAGATAAAGACTATAAAAAGCTGACTGCTTCAGAGATAAAAGGGGTAAATAGCGAAAAGGGGTTTTATTAGGTATGAGCAAAATATTACTTTACATAAAATTATTTTATTGCCTCAAACATAAAGATCCTTAATAAATCTTGATGCTAATCTTAACATGCAGGCTTCCAGTATTAATCTGATTTATAAGTTTAGCCATTATACTATGGAAATTGGGCAATATAAGTCTGTTTTCCCAGTGTCAAAGCAATCTTAATTATACCTCCAAGTCTGCAACCCAAAAGGTTGGAAGTCCAAACTTTGATTCACAAAATTTTAATGGCCTGTAGCCTTTGCTGAGCATTCAAAGTAAGTTTCACACTATATACCCTTCCCTATCACTCCATCCTCACATGTGCTTTTCACTTGACGCATAGATTTATCCAGAAAAGCTTGACAAAAGTGGCTGAAAGAGGTCTTGGCTTTTTCTAAGTCAGTCATGGCTTACAGTCTAATTGGGGGCTGCGGGAAGCAAAATACTAAAAAAAAAGAGACAAGTAACTACAAAATAGAGGTTGTTATTACCAATTCACTTATGTAGGTAAAAAGCTAAGACTTCTTTCATTTAAGTTTAATGATTCAATAGCTAGAATATATAAACTAAAAAAAAAATCTGAGGCATTTTAAATTTTAAAATTGTAGCCTCTGTAATTAACTTAAAAGGGGGCAACTTTTTAAAAAATACTTAACCTTAGATTCAAAGTAGAAGAAAAACTAGTTTTTAAGTGTTTCTGCACTGCTAAATATCCTTCCCCCCAAAAAAATTCCATTATCCCTATGACCAAAGTAAAAGTAAATTACCTATCAACGTTAGGGATTTCTAACCTTACCAAAATAAACACACTAATACACTTACACTAGTTTTGAATAACTCTCTCATGGGGAAAAGAATCACTGTTTTTTTTGTACTGTCATTTAATTATTTTATAAATTAGTCACTTGTTTTTTACCATACCACACTTAAATACATGATTATAAAGGACACCTTGGATCACTAGCTTTAAGATCTAAGTCTTTATGTTTAATTCTTTCTTAAAAAGAAACTCTTACATTTAAAAATACTTAAGATTATTTCAACAAATTCAAAAGAATGTTAAACTCAAAGATAGGATCTAATTTCAAAGTGACAGAAAAAACTGAACAGGCATCCTAAAAGAAACAGTATGATAAAATTGTGATAGGATTGCCTCAAGTTTTTAAAAAGCACTTTAAAACCACAATATCCTTTCATCAGCTACAAAAATAAAGACTTCCTACCATAAAAATCAATCTATAAAATCCACATAGATTGGTGTAATCTACAGGGCAGTTTATAAGAATTATGAATCCTTCCCAAATTTAAAATTAAAAAAAACGAAACTCTCCAAAGGCAGCAAGAGGCATTACAGAATTAAGATTATAAAGCCCGCAACCAGTTGAAATGGTAAAATGACGACAGTAGTTTGTAGTCTCTAATGTTTAAGCATCAAGGAAAGCAAGTACACTCAGTTAATCAAGTTTTAACCTTCTTTGGACTTGTGGCACCAATATCTTACTCCTTAGTCTGAATATGATGTAAAAATTAGATACTCAAGTAAATAGCTAGTAAATATGAAATGAAGCCAAAACTCCACTTCCTGGAATATTACTTGACTAATAATGCATTGTCTCCTAAAAGGACGCAGGGAAAGATACTAACTCAAACAATAAAAACTGACACATAGAGGGGGTTATTAAAGGCAAATTATTCTGAATCTTTTGAAGTGGAAATATCAGGGGACTTAAGAACCTTTGTTCAGCACCACCACTACCATTCTATACTTACAGTTTTAGGAAGACACTCAACTTGCTTCTTCATCTGTTAAATGGAAAGTATCAGTAATACCTATCTTGCACTAGGGTTGAGAACGAAATGACTCCAACACTTAAATTGTGCGGTACTAAACACCTGTAAATATGTGTGTGTACGCTAAGTAAATAGAGCTGTAGAAACTATCAACTTTCAAATATCTACTGGTACCATGGAGGTGGAAATAAAAAAATGATAAATAACGCATGCTTCATTGTGCAGTATACATCAATTTTTAATTTTCTTAAAGACATTTTCCTTCCTGCCATGCCTATATAGTTCAGTACAATTTTTCTAACATTTGTACAGTCCATTTTACCCCATCCCAGCTGTTTTAACTAGATATTAAAGTGTCAGATTCTAGGACTGTACTTCCCAAATATTTAGGGCCTTGCATTCCACATTACTACATTCAATTTAAACCAAAGTGCTCATTTTTATTAGTTAACAACTAGAATTCCTAGCACGTTAGTGTACTTAAAGCTTTTAAATCCAAGTCAGTATCAATTGTTAAAAATTCTACTGCTCATCAAAACACTATCGAAATAAATGCTGATAAAATTTAGGAGTATAATATGCATGAAGTTGTTTTTTAAAAGTACATTAAAAACTAATTAAACCATGAAGTTTTCCAAAGAGATCAAAAGTAGTAACAACTGAAACATACTAGTTCAAAATTTTAATGTCCCGAAAAAAATGAAGCGCATTTGTCAGCCTCCACGAACTTCAGAAAAATGTTAATTCCTTCAGAGCTCTCCTCAATACATGACTTTAAATACTACCATCTCAAATCGTAACTCTCACATTGAAGCATTAATACATAAAGATATTAAACCACATATTTGTTGTACCTTCAAGACTGTATTTTGTCCCGATTCCAACTCTATTTCATTCCGCAGTTATTTTAAAAGCCATCAATTCATTTTTCTTTTCTACAATTATTTGTTCGTTTTAAAGTTTTCTCCCAGATATGATCGCAAAACAAATTAAGTTATTTAAATCACTTTGGAGACCCTACTAACAAGTACACATAAGGAATTCCGGAAACTGATTAAATATTTTTTAAAAAGTCTTTTCTTTTTTAAGTAGAGAAGAGTGATAGTTGGGGTCTCCTCCCTGAACGGGGAAGTTCTGTTAAATCCAAGCGAGACCAGCCATGTTGGAAAACACTTGTCAATTCTAGTTCTGACAAGTGTTCGCGAACACGGTAGACGCTAACCTTGTGTACTGAGGTGTGTACATCAAGGGCCTCTTCAGCTCCGACAGAGGATCTGGGCCTACTGTGGGGGTTGTTTCCGAGTTAAAGCTGTCCTTAGGTCTGTACGGACCGCAGAGCCAAGGGGAAAGAGGGCGCGGAAAGGAGAGTTGGGGGGAAAATGGTTTGAGAGTTTGAAGCCGCTATCCGCAGCCAGAGGGGCGGGGCGGCCGGGAGAGATTTCCGAGTTGAGAGCCTGGGGGAGGGGCCGAGGATTCGGGGAGTAGGGGGGTCTCACCAAAAAAGTCCCCTTGGCCCAGGAGTGCAAGAGAAAGAAGGGAAGGAAAACGCTTCAGAGGACTTACCTGTCCTCCGAGTCCATGCGGCTTAGGGGTTCCCCATCCGACGACATCTCCAAGCTGCCTCGCCGGCCCCCGGAGGTCGCGCTGCTTCCGCCTCCCCCGGTCCCGTAGCCCTCATCGCCGCCGCTAGAGACGACGCTGCTGCTACTGCTGCCGCCCCCGCCGCCGCCCTGGCTGCCCCGCGGTCCCTTGGGCTCCTCCAGGCCCTCCTTGCCGTCCCCATCCCCGCTGCTGCTGCTGGCGGCGCCGGGGCTCAGAGAGCGCGTCTCATCGCTACTGCTCCCGCCGCTGCTGCCCACCAGACTCTCGGCACTGCTCTCCTCCTCGCCTCCGCCGCTGCTGCTGCTCTCGTCCTCCTCATCCTCCTCCTCCTCCTCGTCCTCGTCCTCGTCCTCCCCGGCCTGGCTGGCGCTCTCGGGGCTTGGCTCCGACATCGTCTCCGCCTCGCCGCCCCCCACTCCGCCGCCGACTCCACCGCCCCCACCGCCGCCGTTCAGCAGCAACGCCGCCACCGCCTCGGCCTCCGTCTCTTCTTCCTCCTCCTCCTCTTCCTCCTCCTCCTCGGGGGGCTCAGCCCGGCCCCGAGCCGCCAAGCCGGGGCTGCCGGGGGGCAGAGGGCTCAGGCGGGAGAGCTCCTCCAGGTCGGCCATGTCGGTGATAGCGGCGGCCATGGCGGCGCCTGCTCCTCCTCCTCCTCCCCGCCGCCGCCTCCCTCTCTCGACTCTCGCTCCCTCGCCCCCTCCCAAACGCCCAAAACTCCGCCGACGCCGCTGCAGAGCAAGAGGAGGGCCCGCGAGCTGCGTCAGCCTGCACACGCGCTACGGAGCCCGCGCGGGGACAGCACTCACGCGGAGACAGCTGCGCGCCTGCGCGGAGACGCGAAGTGGCACCTCCCCCGCCGCGGGTTCCGCGCCGCGCCCCCACCAGGGTCCCAGCTCGGCCTCCGCCCCGCCCCGCCCCTCCCCGCCCGCAGAGTGCTCAGAGTTTCCTGCGGGCCTTCCCACGCTTTCCCCGGCCTCGCAGCGGGCGGGACACGCAGAACGAAAACCTGAGTGCTAGCCGGGGATTTTAGTAGCCTTTCGAGTTCTCACGAGAAAGTCATTCATTCCGTCGGTGTTTGGGGAGTGTCCCCAGTGGACAGGCACTGAGCCAGAAATCAAGTCCTTGGTCTTCTGAGAGTTTACAATCCACAAGGAGAGCGGATTAAAATAAGTAACAATAAATAATACAAGTGAAGGTACTAAATCCATGTACGCCACACTGAGCCACAGGTTTTACTCTAACCTGCGTTTGACTCCCTCAGGGAATAGTTAAAATCACAGTCTCAGAGCAAGCACATCTTTAACGTTCAGTATCTTCAAACTTTTTGGCTCATGAGCCCTTTAAAATAATTTTGTATCTTTACAGTTTAAAGTGACATCTCCATTTTTTCCAGCTTGTTATAAATATTTTATAACTGTCACACTTTTTAACTTGGAGGCAATGAATTCTAAATACCATGGGGATTTATTAACCACTAATATCTTCTTTTTAAAATACAATCGTTTATACTGGGAATTTTCATCCTTTATCTTACGGAACTGATCTTTACATTCCACGTCCCCTCCAGAGTTTTATCCTAATGATATATTTTATATTTGAACTGTTTCATCGAGTGTCTTATGTTTCCTTTTGGTAAGCATGTATACATAAATTGAAATTTAAGTGTAGTTTTTAAACTCCCTGTGATCATAAAACTTAACTATTTCAGCTGATAAAACATATTGCAAATATTTATAATATTAAACATAAAAATAAAATTTTGGTGGAAATGCATGTTACAGAGATGAAGTTGCATGAATTTTTTTTCAACCAGTTTATTTTATCAGTGGATGAGTATTACTACAAAGAGAATGAGTTCAGTATCAATTCTAGTACAGGTTTTCAATTCCATGGAAGTAAACATCGAGAAAACTTGTCCATGTAAACAAATAAGTGAGAATGGAGTTTTGATATAGTAATGCCATTCCTTGAACTTCTTACAAATTACATGCCCCCCAAAAAATCACATAAAGAGCTAACAAAAAATACTTTTAATGACAACTCTGATTTGGTTCTCTTTCAACTTTGTTGAAATAAGAACTGAAAACCACCTAACTTATAAAAGGATGTGTTAACCCATTCTCTTTCTCCAGTTAATTGTTTCTTTTTTTGTCATGAAGGTTTTGCATTACCCCCACCTCCACCCCAGTCAGGTATTACACTTTAGTTAAGATTTGGGCTGGGGAAGAATTAGGCCATTCTTTTGTAAAATAGGGGACGGAGGACTCGTTGGGATAAGGGAAGCTTACACTCTGACCTCCTGGCACATTTTCGGGCAGGTCTGTTGTAGGGATGGCTACCTAAGGGGAGTGAGGTTCAGAGAACTGACTTGAAAACAAATTCTCCGCACTCAAACACATCTTGGGAAGTCGTCAAATAGCTTGAGTACCCCAGCGTTGTGTTCGCTGCCTTAGGCCTTGGGTCAGCTATTACATGTTGCATGTATTGTTTTAAGGGAAAGCAAAAATAAAAAACAATAATAAGAGTATGGGGCATTATGGTTTACAAATACCCTCAGACATGTACAATGCAAATTACTAACCTCAAACATTTTAACCTCAAAGCCACTCTCTGAGACAAAGAGTATATTATCATCCTGTATGGTAATTTCAGAACTATTAGAGCAATGATTTTCAACCTTTGTCATCTCATGGCACACTAACTAATTAATAAAATTCTGTGGCACACCAAAAAATACGTCATATGTTTTGCTCCTGTGCCCCCCCCCAAAAAAGTAGATATAATTTTGATTAATTCACACACCGGATGGCTATTGTTGTGTTGGCGGTTGTCATTTTTTATTTGACAATCTAAGGGAAAAGAGGTCAGTGCCCCTGACTAAATAGTCAGGTATTGCATGTTTTAAAAATTCTTGCAGCACACCAGTTGAAAATCGCTACAATGGAAAGTTTAGCTGAAAGTGTATACTGTATTAACTGTATGGGCCAGACACTGGATTAAGCCCTGGAGATTAGGATTAACGTTTGGCTGGGTTAATCAAGGAAAATTTCATGAAGGATGTAGGATTTAAACAAATGTGTGTTGTAAGGTACATAACTACATCAAAGTTTATTTAATATGAGCTTGACCTTGAGGAGTGTAAAGAATTGAATTCTGTGTAAGGGGAAATTCTATAACTGAGAAGCAATAACATGGAAAACCATGAAAATTTTTGTGTTAATTAAATACGAGAAAGCAAAGCTAGAAAGCTCTAAAAAAAAGAGTTAAAGATTAGATTGCAGAAAATCTTGATTGAAAAGTTTTACTTCGGAAGACAGGTATATACCAAGATATATTTTAAAAGGTGTGGTATGATTCAAGTTATGTTGTAAAGGTATCTAACATATAGGAGATATAGTGAAAAAAGTGAAAACCAAATGGAGATTAGACATGTGGTAATAGCAGGTATCAAAACAACAAATGAATGCTGGAGCTGCAGTATACATACTGAAGAGTAAAATGAGCTATCTTGAAACTAGCTTTCTGTAAAAAAAAAAAAAAAAAAAAAGATTCCCATTACTGGAAATTTTTTTTATCTGCAAATTTCTGATAATTTGAAAGAATTGGATAATAAACACCTGTACACCTGTGTAGATTGATCAATTACTAACATTTTGTCACATCTGTGCAGGCTGTGTCTGTCTGTCTCCGTCTCCTTCTCTCTGGTCTCTTTCTTCCTCCCTCCCCTTCCCACTCTCCCTTTCCCTCTATCCCTCTTCATTTAGTTGCAGACATCTTATTCCACACACATCTATTTAGAACAAGGGCATTTTCCTACATGCCCACAGTATCACAGTGTCCTTATCCCACTCTCTAATGTGCGTGACTGGAGTCAGGACCTCCAGGTGATGGAGTTTTTCAGGTGGCCTCAGGTGAGAAGTTCATAAAACTGCAGGACACATGGTCTACAGGCCAGTGCCCATCCAGGAACTGTTCACTACCAGTATGCAGTTAGATAGGTACTGAAAATTTTTATCACAGCTTAGGGTAATTTGATGTCTATGAAATATAATAAAAATCAGGGCTTATGTTGCTTATTTCATCAGTTTATTTCATTATTGTGGTAACTCACTTTTACATATTTTGCAAAAATATCAGTCCCCAGGAGAACTGTGTTAAAAACTTGTTCTTCATAGACTGAAAATTATTGTTCTATAGTTCCCTCCTTCTGGCTTGGAGAGTGCGTGACTATATGCATAATTATAAATTACCCAATAACATATCATCGCATGAGATCTATTTGATTAGGAGTAGCAGACTGATGGACCTCAACACTAAAGGGCCAGATACAGCAACAATAACCGAATTTCTCTGGCTCTCCTACCTACCAAACCTACTAACTTAGAATACCTCCAGCTTTCTGACAGCCCCTAGTTGCGGGCAGCGAGGGGTTCCCCATTCGCTCAGACACTCCTCTCTCCCAGTGCCCCCTTTCTTCTGCTCTGCTCTTTTAGGTTCTTCAGACTCCTACCAGGATCTGTGATACAAACCAAACAGGCAAAGCCATGGTGTAGCCTGAAGAAATGGAGATCACTGTGTGTTGACCTCTTTTAGGGGAACCCCAGAGCAAACTGTGCCCAAGATCATATACAGTTTTCAGTGAAACAGTTCTTTATGTTTTTACTCAGAGCTCTGTTTCTCTTAGGAACCCAGACATGCTTTCATGGGCCTAGATTGGCGACAGATTTGAGTAATAGCTGCCCCAAGCTGTTATTTATTACTCCCATCCAATGACTGAGTCTTTCTTATAGGGCTTCTCTGTCTAATTCTCTCTACCACTAACGTGAGTTCTGTTCTAGGAAGCAGTCTCAGGCCCCATGTCAGCAGGTTTCCTCGGTCCTGACTCACTAGTTTGCCAGACGTGCCCAGACATGCTTGAATCCCAGCAACAGACCCACTTTAGATTCAAGCTGAGATTCCTGCCACACGAGAGTTATCTCACCACACATGAGATACTTCTGAAAACTTCTCTAAAATATGCAGCGACTGCATATTTTGCACCTATATTTCAGGTTCCTCATTCTGCGTTTTGATACTGTCAAATTGAGCATAATGACCTCATTATCTGATTGAGTTGGAGCCTAAAGAAAGTATGCTTGAAAAGACAGCATCTTACAGGATGATGGAATGATAGGATCTTAAAGCTGGAAAGAACTAGAAATTCAGTGAACTTCCCCAGCTGGTAGATTGCAATTCAAGCAAAACACAACAAAATAATGATTAAGTTTTTGAGTTAACAATATTCCTGTCACTACAACCATTCTGAGACAAAACCACTTTGGCTGGCAACTTTCCATGGTAAGTAGATCACATGCATGTCTGGCATTTTGGGTAGTCTCTTGTTGTGAATTTAATAAATGCTTTCCCTATAAACTATCAGTGAAAGGTGAATAACACACATACTACATTATTATTTACCCTTTCATGTGTTTTATATCTGACTTGCAAACCAAATAACTTTTTGTGATGATAGCCCTGGCCGGTGTGGCTCAGTGGGTTGAGCTGTGGCCTGCAAAACAAAAAAATCACAGGTCCCATTCCCAGCCTGGTTTGCAGGCCAGGTCCCCAGCTGGGGGCAAGTGAAAAGCAACCAATCAGGCAACGAATCCCAATCAATGTTTCTCTCCCTCTGTTCCCTTCTCTCTAAAAAATAAATAAAATCTTTTTAAAAACTCAATTATGAAAATTGAATTTGATTAGTTATTATAGCATACAAATTACAATTTTAGTTAATACTTTAACAAATCTCTAAAAAGTCAGGGAAGAATCTAAACATAATATTTAGTGGGTGAAATACTTTAAAAAGCTAAACATAATATGTAATGAGTGAAATATTTTTAAAAGTGTATCAGCAGTTTGGATAAATTACCTTTGCTTCAAGCCCCCAAGAAAAAAAAATGAGAAAAGGCAACCCATGTTTTCCTTTACTGAAGTATATATGGCATCTATTTTAACTACTAACTTTGCTCATACTCTTTTTCTCCCTCCTCTTCCCTTGCTCCCTTATTTCAATACTTGCTTTTATAAATTTTGTAATCCTTTACACATCTTGGTAAATTACCTCAAATTATTTTTTAAAGTGGGTGAGTTGTTTTGTTTTTGCAAAACCTGCTAATCTTCCACCCTTCTTTCCTCCCACCCTGTGCATCGGCTGGACAAATGACCTCCCAGCATCACTGATAACAAGGTGTGGCCATATGACTAAGTCCTGACCACTGAGCTCTGAGTAGAAGGCATCACATCCTCCTAAGGAAGCTGCTTGCCTTACATTCTCTCACTCTTCCTGTGCCCCATCCTTGGGCTGCAATACAGACATGATGGTTGGAGTGAGCCAGCCTCAACCCTGCATAACGGGGCCACATCCTAGGATGACAGAGCCACAAGATCTTGGACAGTGTATAGAAGTGAATTCTGTGTGCGGGAAAATGCTAGAACTGAGAATCAGTTCTAAGTGGAGCCTGGGTAACCAGGTGACCTCATTTTGCAATAACACTAACGCCCATGGTCTAACAACTCAGACTTTTTGCAAGTAAGAAAGAAATCTTTTTTCTAGTTGGTCTTTTCTAAACCAGCCAAATCAACATCCTAAATAATGCAGGTCAAATTAACCAGCACAAAAACATGGTTTCTTATTTCTCAGAAATTTGAGGCCCTCAGAAATTACATATTTCCATTTCCTGCCTCTCCATCAATAAACTCATCCACAATATATTCCCATTTATTTTTCCTTCCCTATGCAAGCTAAACTTTCTCCTTACCTAAGGTTTCTTCTTACCTTCCTGTTTTTTAAATGTTGATTTTCAAATCTACGTTCTTAGCCAACTGTCTTCTTGTTCAACGAGGTGTTCCTAGTAAATAGCATCCATTC
This sequence comes from Pteronotus mesoamericanus, assembly GCF_021234165.1. Classification (NCBI taxonomy): domain Eukaryota; kingdom Metazoa; phylum Chordata; class Mammalia; order Chiroptera; family Mormoopidae; genus Pteronotus; species Pteronotus mesoamericanus. The sequence continues at coordinate 23,569,931 of NW_026555310.1, forward strand.
TGCTGATTCTGATCTCTGCTGAGTCTCTCAGATTCACCTTCTAAGCTGCCAGAGGGGACTGATACCTCCTTGACGTGGAGAGGACCCTTCGTTTTTACTGGCACCAGTATGCACTATTTTCTATGTTTTTGTCTCACAGTTTTCCCCATGTATTTATTGCAATTTGACTTCAGCCTATTTGGCCCTTAAGCAACAGATAGGTTCTTTTAGTAAATATCAATAGGATGGATTGATTAGACTGGGTGGAAGCTAAGCATGCCCTCCCTGCAACATTGATATCAGGTGGTAGGTTATAAGGAAAGCAAGATTTAGTCCAAATTCTTCCAAATATAGAACCTTTTTTAGCAAGTGGGCAGAAATAGTCATATAACTTACTCATGTTAGTTTGAAAAAGTTCTCACCCTCTGTCCTCAAGCATGCCTACAAGTGTGTCCAATGAGAGGTTCACTTTAAGAGGTGGCTGCAGTAATATCTGAAGAACAGAATCAGCCAACTGTTGTCCAGGTCTGTCAGTAGATGCCTCCAAGAGCTGAATAGAAGGCAATGAGGAAAGGTGGACAAAGAATCAAAGAAAATAGACTGAGAAGGTACTAGGTTGCTGGACTTTCCAGCAACTTATTTGGCATGCATGGGATGTATTTAGTATCTACATGTGTCAGACCCTGTTCTTAGCACTGGACCTACAGATATGAGTACAACCAATAAAATTTTGATGTCATGGAATTAACACTCTGGTCAGGTGTTCTTGTACCTCATTCACACAAGAGTGATAGTGCTGTGAAATTTTTTAACTAGCCATGTATCTGGGACACCATTTATTTCACTAATGAAAATGTATTTCTAACATCCCTTATGCTAATTAATGAACTTCCTGGTATAAATTTCAATAAAGATCTTTGAAATACTTAAGTAGCCACCTGGGGAGTATGGATTTCTGATTAGGGCACTTCAGATTACAACTAACCACCCCTAGCGTGTGAATTCCTCGTAGGTAACTCTAATGATAAGTAACCTCCCTTGGAGTGCAGATTCAAGTTAATTTACACAAAGCACATTACACTGTTTATAAGGAAGTATTTTAAAGTACATTATAACAGATGCAATATAACAACATGGCAGGGAGTATGGTTGCCCAGAGCTTCCATGTTTCACACACATATTTTTTGAAATTGATATTTAGAGAGAGATAGGACGGGGAGGGGGGAGAGAGAGAAACATTGATTTCTGTCCTTTCCACTTATCTATGCAAAGTGGGGCCAGTCTAGTGGGGCTGAGCTCTTCACTTGTGGGATCTGACTCTAATTCCAGTTAGATAGGCTCAGAGCTGAATTGAATTGTAGGACACCTAGCAGGTGTTGGAGAATTGGTTCACACATCTGGTGTCAGAAGTGTTGTGGTTGTGAGATTTAAGAAAAATATGGTGTGATTTTCCTAGCTACGTATAATAACAAGGAAAATTAAATATGCATCCTTGACCTCAACTTCTGAGAAATATAGACAGAATGGACCTCACAGTGTTCACTGATGTTTACGTTATGTACAACATTTCATTTCAAATAAAGGAAAATTATATGGGGCATGGTATTCAGAATTTCTAGCCAGTAATTGAATAATCAGTTTAGCTGGAATATATAGTAGGTGAAAGAGAATAGTGGGACATTGCAGTTTTGAAAAGATAGCTAAAAAGACACCAAGTATCTCTGACAATTTACAACAGCAAAAAGTTCAAAACTGGGGAATGAAAGTACTATGTAAATATTGTAAACCTAATATGTGCAAATCCCATCTTGCAAATTAACCTGAGCCAGTCTGGGTATACACAGGCTTTGGGTTTATTTTGGTAGCTACAAATAGTCAAAAAATGTCTCTTCAAGTAAAAGCCAAAGATTCTCCCTAGAGGGAGAATTGGGTCAGGCACCAAGGAGCCTCCAGTGTCCTTGGCCAGAGATCCCTTGAAGGATTTAGCCTAGGACTTTGCTGCTAAGGGCACAGGCCAAGGGCCTCTGAGGATTCCTACACTCCACTCAGGAAAAGGCAGGGAGAGTTTTTGGGGTATTTTTAGATAATCACATACCTTGAATATGTTTCATTTTATTAGGAAAAAGTCTTATTTCTGACATTCATCATGTTGGTCAACAGGGCAGTTTTTACCAGTAAAACCCTTTTCTTACATTTAGTAAGCAAATTAAAACATGTCATTGTTGATCAAGGTACTGGTAACAGAAGCATTTGTAAAAGCTGTCTCTGAATGGCAGAAAATCACCACCCCCAGACTGTGCGTTGTTTATTTTTTAGCTTTCCATTATGAACAATTTTTATACATATATAAGGGAAGAGACAATAGTATAATGAACACCCATATACTCATCACCGAGACTTAATAAGTCTTAACATTTTATCATATTTGCTCATGTATTATATAGTTATGGACATTATGACATTTCACCCTTAAATACTTTAGTGTGCACTTCTCACAACCTAAATACATTTCCCAATGATCAATGCCATTACACACTTAATAAAATGAACAATAATCTTCCAATATCCTCTAATGCTCAATCTGTACTCAAATTTCCATATTTGTCCCCCAAGTGTGTTTATAGTGATTTTTTTAAAAACCAGACCCAAAAAGAAATTTGTCTTGCATTTTGTTGTTACTGGCTTGTGTTTTCTGGACTAGAATGCTGGCAACATCTGGGTGACAGAGTAATACAAATGGTACACATACAACATCATAACATATATGCTAAAATATATTAAAGAAAATTACAGACTGCCTTGGCTTGTGTGGCTTAGTGGATTGAGTGCTGGCCTGCAAACCAAAAGGTCACTGGTTTGATTCCCAGTCAGGGCACGTGCCTGGGTTACGTGCGAGAGGCAACCAATCAATGTATCTCTCACATACTTGTGTTTCTCTCCCTCTCTTTCTCCCTTCGCCTCTCTCTAAAAATAAAAAATAAATAAAATCTTTTTTAAAAACAACTAAAAAAAAAAAGAAAATTACAAACCTCACAATGACTTTACTAGGTATTTTCACCACTATCTCATTTATCTCTTTCCTGAAGAGGAAGATTTCCAAAGGACTTAGATAGGCTAATATGCATTTGCTGACCTTTCTAAACAATTTGGGGATTCCGAAGTTAAAAAAAAAGCACCAGATGATTCCAACACCATAACTTGAGAAACACCCATGATATCACATGCAAACTCTCAGGTATGACTCTGAAGGTTCTTTATGACTTGGCCTCAAATCATTTTTCTACTGTCTTTTGTACCCACACACATATCCTGAGCTATTCAATGATTACTGACAAGGCTGGGACTAGGGTCAGGTGAGAAGCCTGGGGCAGAAAATAAAGGAAGGCTGCCCTCTCAATGCCACGCCTGCATTCGCGCAAACTGGGGAGCAACATCTCCTTAAATTTTGTGTCCTAGGCACCTCTCTCACCTTCCGAGTATCTGTCCTGTTCTCTGAAAACCTCAGGCACTTCACGTGCACAATTTCAGCACATCCTGAAAACTCACTCAGTTTGAGATTCCTCCTTATAAAAACTTTGGAAATCAGCCCTGGCTGGGTGGCTCAGTTGGTTGGAATGTGGTCCGTACACCAAGACGTTGTGGGTTTGAACCCCTGTCGGGGCAGGTACGGGAGGCAGCTGATCAGTGCTTCTCACATTGATATTTCTTTCGCTCTCTCTCTAAAAATCACTAAACATACCCTCAGGTAAGGGTTAAAAAATTATTTGTAATAATGAAGACTTTTTTAGAGTTATTGTGGGGAGCATAAGAGTAGGTATATTAAGAAGTGCTTTCTGCCTGTGGTGTAGTTGGTGCTCATTAAATGCTAGTTTCCCTAAAAGAAATTAATAGAAATTTTATAAATGTTTTCTTTAGGAGACAGCCCAGCAGTGCTGGAGATCACAGATCTGCCAGGACCCGAGATGAGGATTATTAATAATAAGTATTTATTCCGTTTTGACTTCTGCCAGGTATTGTTCTAAGAACTTTACATGACTTATTTCATTTAATCTTCCCAACTCTACAAGGTTGAAATTTGTAAAACCCCCATTTAGAGATGCAAAAAGGCCCCACCCAGAGTCCCAGGGCTTGTCAAGGTAAGAAATGTCCAAACCTGTAGAGAATTTTTACAAGTCCATCTGAGCTCGAAATGACAACATGCCAGAGAACAAGATCACAAATGCTCCCCAGGATATGGGTTTTGCAGTTCGTTTTCTGTTGGTTTGTTTTTTCTATGCTGTACAACCCCCTTCAGTGCTTATAAGCCACAGGTAAGGAGGCTGGACAGTGGTTCAAGGCTGCAGTTTACTCTGGCATGGGCACACTAGGCGAGGCCACAGAGAAGAGCCCACAATAAATCCACTACCATGCTCTGTAGTTTCTTTTATGCTTTTGAAAACGATGGGAGGAGAGAAGATCACATGAAGGTGGGAGAAAGCAAGGCAGGAATGGGATTACAGGATGGTTCACAAGATTATATGCTCCCTTGAGGATGGTTACCTCTTAAAAGGAGGGGTCTGAACAGAGGCATTTCAAAAGTGTGTTAAAAAATAAAAATAAAAAAAATTTTAAATTAGCAAGATAATTTTTTTAAAGAAAAAAGAATAAAAGGGAGAGGGGGAAGTGTGTTAACCTTCCCCAGGGATGGAAAGTACAGCATAGGAAATATAGTCAATAATATTGTAGTAACTATGTATGGTACCCGGAGGGTACTAGAATTAGCAGCGGAGGGTGGGGGGGCGGGGGGGCAGGCTGGGGAGGGGGATTATTTTGAAAATTATATTATTGTCTGACCACTATATTGTATACCTGAAACTAATATAAAATAATATTGAATGTCAACCATAATTGAAAAATAAAGTAATGCTGTGATATTGATAAAAAAAAATGTGTTAATCTAGATGCACAGAAACAATGAAGGGCTTGCTTAAGGCCAAGGTAAGCCTTTTAATAAAAAGTTACATGCTTGGGGCATGACCACCCACCATAACCTGCCCAGTTAGGAATATATGATTTATTACAATACCCCCTCTTCGTCCACAGGCTCCTCTGGTTCTATAAGAGGTAAGAACTAAAAGCAGAAGGGGGAATTCTCTATGCATTTCCTCATTCTCTAGTCCATCCCTCGTTCACATGGATATCTGGGCAGCCCGAGGCTCCCGAAGATGGGGTCTATCAGTCAGGGCACTCATGCTGCATGCCCAGGAGGTTTCCACGGTGATGATGAGCTACATCTTCTCCGTTGCCCAATCTCTAAAACTGTGAATTCTCAAATAATCTGTATTGATATTTTAACACTTGAGCTAATATTAATGAACACTGTATCATAAGATGATCTCCCTTGTTTTATAAAATATGAGCGTATGTATGTTTAGCAGACTTAGGTTCAGAAGGTCCACCCCCAAACTGTAGTCCAAGTTCCCATACACTGACTTCTAATCATTTTCTAATAGCCTCACCAGTACTTTATCTGTCAGTAAAATGGTGTGTGTTTCACATCTGTTAGCATTCCTGAGAGCTTTTGGTGAACCTAATCATTGTTGTCATCATCAACTTCTCTGCCACTGATATGGCAGTTAACTTTAAAGTAACAAAAGTTAGTTTGCCCATAACAAATTAGTGCATTTTAACACTTGTAAAGCATGTTAACCTTTCCCTCCTCTGCCTCAAATGCAGCTGTCTACATGCGTATTGGCATATGACAGATCTCATCAAGCTCATCCCAATGAGAGGTCTTCAAAACACTTCCCGCCCCAGAATGCTTAGCCACATGCGCAGAAACAGTTCAGAAATTTTTCTACAGTCTGGCGAACAGGTCACATACGGCCATAATTCAGTATTTGTATTTATTCCACGAATCTTTTCAGACCATCTACTATATGCTGGGATTTGTAGGGTCTCTGGCAAAGAATTTTGCTAAGAATTCAAACATCTTTTTTGGTAGCACAAAGGGATGGATGAAGCTTGGAACAGGAGAGAAGCAATTCCTAAAAGCACCAGGAGGCTATGGAGAGAGTGGGGGAGTTCTCATTGGCTCTCTCAGCTAGAAAAATCACCTGTAAAGGACCAGGTTCAAGTAGGTTCTGTCTCAATTATTTGAATCCATTCCGTCTGTGGTAGGCAGTTAGACAAGAGCAGAGCAAGGACAATGGGCCAGGTACAGAAGGTCATCCGGACAGAAAGCCCCAGGTGCCTAGCAACAGGCAAAACTGACAACACAAGGACCTCACCCCCAGGGTAACATTTCCTCCCCTATCATATCACTGGTCATGCGCTTCAGAACCTCTCCTGACCTTCCCTCCCCTGGCAAATTGCTAGTCATGTAAGTTAGGCCCCCTTAGAGCCAGAAAGGGGGCAGAGAATAGCCTTTCAGCATTAAGCCCCCAGGAGAATGAGGTTCTGATGCCTATCAAATGCATCTAGGTCTTAGTGGTGTTTCAGCTTCAGGCCCAGAAAAGCAGCACTACCTGACAAGCAACGCCATGGCTGACATCAGGGCCAGCTGCATTGACTAACGACCCTGGCCAGATCAGTAGAGACCAGGACCCTGAAAGGACACACCTGGAAAGCTGATGAATAGTCTATTGGAATCCTCCCCTGAGACCTTCAGATAAACACCCCGAAGGTGAGGACCCAGTGAGGTTCTGTCTCTGGAGCTCCTGCACCCCCTCCCGTCCCCCCAGGCATCGCCTTTCCCTACCTCCTAGCCCCAGGTGCATTTTCCTTGCCTCTCTTTCTCTTAAGCTCCAAGGGCCCTTCTTTTGCCTCTGTACTTCTTTCCTGAACCCATTTCTTCTATGGCTCACTTCTTCTACCTCTGTGACTTTGTATTTTTTTAATTTGTTTTGTTATATTTTTTCATTGTTTGTTTTTTTCTTTTTCTTTTTCTTTTTTTTAAAATCATTTTTCCCGCCTGTGACTTTCTAAATAAACTTGCTCTTATAGATTGAGCCTTGGCTCTGAATTCTTTTTTAGCCAGAATTCAAGTCCCGAGTTGTGGAACCAAGCTCTGGTCTGAGACCACCAGTCTAACACCTGGGACGGTTTGCCACCAACACATCCACAACATTTGGCTGGCAGGAAGTCCTTGCTTTCTGCGGATTTACTAATGGGAGACATTCACTTTTGATATAATGAAAACTGCAGGAGTTGTGCTTTACTTCAGCTTCCCTTGAAGGAAGAGAATAGCAGCAAAAGTTTCTTTCTTTAATGCCAGGGTGCACATTTGCGTGTGAGTATACCTACAGGCATGCAATTGTCTGTTAAATCCAACAGACTTCAACTCTGCAAAATAGAGTAAATAACTCATTTGCATTTTCAAGCAATAAGAAAAAAGAAGCTTAACAGCGAAGTTAGGACACAGGACCATATCTTAGACTGAGACAAAGCCTGATCTCTGAGAAAAGAGGTTCTAAATGTACCGTTTCCTTGCCCTGGTCTTCTCCATTCTTCACATTTCTGACAACCTCACAAACAAGCTACAAGCTGAAATCCATTCTCTTGAGCATATTTAGCTACCAATGAATATGGGGGAAACTCTAGATTTTAGAAAGCAAAATCCTATGATGATTCAGAAAGTTTGCTTTTAAGGAGAGGCAATGTAATTATTGCTCAAGAGAGAATTTCAATGCAGCCCAAAGATAATTAGCTGCAAAGCCTAAATCAGATGCAGCGGTTGCTAAACTGACTCACTGTAACTTATAAAAATAATCCCTAAGCAAAACCCACAACATTATAATGAGAAAAGCCATCTACTAAGCCTGGTCTGATTGACTTGGTCAAATGGTATATAAATTAAACCCATCTGAAGAATCTGATCTCCAAAGGGGATTTTCATTTCCCTAAGACTGCAGTTTAAACATGAATGTAGGTAAGAAAGTAAGAGTAAAATCATTTTCCCCCCCATGTCTGGTGAACTTGGCAGCTCACGTGGAAAATGAGCCAGCTCTTCCCCTGCTGAACAAATCCATTCAAAATGATTTCATAGTTTTCCTTCCTCATCCTTTGGAATGTGAAAGCCATTTTCCAGTGGGTTTAATTTTTTTTCTAAATTTAACCCTTTAAGAGAAAAATACTCATTCTCTCTCTTTTTAAATTTTCCAAGGGTATGCAGAATAATGCAATAGTTTTGTTTTTTAAAGCACAAATGCTATAGGCAGAAAGTTGATTCAACCTTGTTTAATTAGGACCCAAGGGGAATAGTTGTGCCTAATATAATGCAAAGTTCTGTAACTGAACTAACATGATTTTGCAACCACCTGCCAGGCAAATAGCAATGCAGATAGATTTAAAAATACCAGAATTTTTCTTTTTGCTTTTGTATTGCAAAATTAAATACGCTAATTAAAAATCAGCTTATTAGTTGGAGACTGCTAGCTTTAATAATCAAGTTGGATTCTTTTGGGGCTATCTTATTTCCATTACCTATTCCCCTTCCCCTTTCTATGCCAATCTCTATTCCAGGTAGAAAAGATACATACATATTTGCTTACAAATGCATAAAACATATCTTCTGACACAGAAACACAAAAAAACTTTAATTTTTGCATTTTTCATATTTCCTGGTTTTTTGTACTGATAAAGTCAATTCATATATTAGGACCCATAAAATGGAGGCCACCCCAGTATCCCGGCCCACATCACAAATCTCAGCCTAAGTCAGCCTACACTTAAACACCAGTCAAGAAACTTAACATGCACCAGTTGAAACCAGAAAAGCAGCCTTCATGCTGCCTGTCACCTACCAGACCCAATAAGCAGAGGCAGGGAAGGATTGAATCTTTACGGGCGCTTCATTCAGATGGCAGGCAGGCGATCTGAGAAGACGGAGGGTTACGTACCTTAACAGACCATCTTAAATTCCATTTGAAATCAACCCTTTTTATAAGGAGAAGAAAAGTGTAGGCAAGAGGTTTGGAATTCAGGGAAAAAGTTAATCAGATAAAAGCTGCAGCATTCTTTCATCTGTGTCCTGGGCGGTGGTCTTTATCTTTGTCCTGGATGGTGGACACGTCACTCTGGAGCACAATGGCTCAGATACCATCTTGATTGCTTGCAGTTCTCCTGAGGCACAAAGGTAGCACTGTTTATGGTCTTCTGGGATCAAGGTGGGTCATACCTTCAGTTCCTGGAACAAGAGCTCATTACATGCATTGATTACTAAGCTTATTAGCTATTACCTAAATTAAAATTTCCAACTCCTTTTTTTTTTTAAAGATTTTAATTATTTATTTTTAGAGAGAGAAGAAGGGAGAGAGAAAGAGAGAAACATCGATCAGTTGGTTGCCTCTTGCATGCCCCAACTAGGAACCTGGCCCACAACCCAGACTCGTGCCCTCACCAGGAATTAAACCAGTGACATTTTGGTTGGCGGACTGGTGCTCAATCCACTGAGCCACACCAGCCAGGGAAAAAATTCCCAACTCTTTAGTTCCCCATCACAGTCACAATCTTCCAACTCAGCTTTAGCTAGTTTACTTTACCCTGGAAAATAGAACCTGTTGGCTTATAAGGAAATCCTGACCAACTAGCTAATCATGCCCCATTTCCCTGTTGCCTTTCCTAACATTCTATAAAATGCTAAAACATGCTCTTGCCTAAAATCTCTCAGAAAGAGTGCTTAACTGCACGCCAGGCATTGCATTTCCCCAATTCATAGACTATTTTTCCTTGAATAAAGACCATGAAACTCATAACTAAATTGTTTCAGTTTTGTCCTTTGACAGTTTCGGTAATTAATTCACATTAATCCAAACTGAGGACGTGTATACAGGAACAGGCTTTCTACTCTTATCCCTCAGCTGCCCAGGTTTCTTTTCCAAAGCAACTAATATTTCGCTTGTTTTTATTTTGTTTTTCTTGCTGAAAAAAGTGTAACTTCTTTTTTCTTAGACAGTGTTAAAGAAAAGAAACAACAGTTCGCAATGAAGTCAGTCTGTCTCAGCCATGTCGCCAAACCAAAACTTAATTAATGTCTCCTAAATGCAGTTTCAGACTCTCCCAGGAGTGGAATTTTTAAACAAATCTGTCTGGAATTTTCTGGTCAGCACTGGTGAGGTTATCTGCCTGATAAGATCCCTTCCTTGCCTTCCCTTAAGCAAAGGTGTCTTTTCATGAGATAATCCACTCTTCTAACTTCTTAGTTCCACTCCATGTCTGACTATTGTGGATGAAAAAGGGGCGATATACAGAACCAGACAAGCTCAGGGGAGGCCTGCATGGTGGCTCAGAGACCGGATATAACCACATGGGATGGACTGAAATTAAAACTTTCTAACTGCCCTGCCTGGTGTGGCTCGGTGGGTTGAGCACTGTACTGCAAATGGAAAGGTCGCTGGTTTGATTCTTGCCGGGGCACGCGCCTGGTCATGGGCCAGGTCCAAGATTGAGGATGGACCAGAGGGAACCAATTGATGTTTCTCTCACACATCCATGCTTCTCTCCTTTTCTTTTCCCCTCCCTTCTCCTCTCTCTTAAAAAACAAAAACAAAAACTTTTTAACTAGAAGTGAGTCATGGTGGGTGTTCATGTCCTGGATGGGAATCTTCCTTGACCAAGGTCAGTCTTTACCTTATCTGAGCCTGTCTATTATCTTTTTTGCTTCTATGGTTACACACCTTTGCAGTATCAGACCTCTTTTCTCCAGACCTCTAAAGGCACAATCTCCAATTAGACCCCATTGTCATCTTGTTGCCCAAATAGCATCTCTATGTGCTAGAAATGTTCCTCGTTAGCTATCCTATACCTACCAATGTAAAAGAAGTGTGTGTCTCTCCATTTTACTTTTTATCCAGTTTCAGAGATTTCCCCGGTTTGCTTTCTTCCACCTCCCTAATACACCATCAGTGGGTTTCATGTAACCCTCCTTACGGCTCCTCTTTTGATTCTAATATATAAAATAAGCAGTAAAACTGCCATTCTCTGGAGCATTTTCCCAGTCTTTTGAAATTTTGCTTCCCAGTCATTGTCAGCTTGGCTCAAATAAACTCATAAAAATTCTGTGCAGGTTTGGCTGTTTCTTACGTCAACACTATAAAAATCTTCCATTTTGTAGAACTCTTCTGAGTGCCCTTCTAGTTGCTAAATGAGATGTTGCTTGATTCATCAATCACTTAATAAAGCCAATTAGGTCTTCAAATTCACCCATGGAATTTTGTTCTTTAACAGACATTTTATGGATATTTAAATAACTACATGTATACAGTCTCTAAATCCCAATCTTTATTTTTATACAAAGAGTAGCATAGTAAAATATTTATTTGCGCCTTACTTTTTTAAAAAGTAAGTAAGGAGTAAAGTGACTTTTTAAAAAAGTGACAAAGGAGTAAAGGCTGGAACAACTGAATATCCACATGAAAAAAAAAAAAGAGAGAATCTAGATACAGACTTTATGCCCTTTGCAAAAATTAACTCAAATGGATCATAGGCCTAACTGTAAAATGCAGAAGAGATGGGGGACCCAAATATTGGAAAATTTTTAGTTTCAGGTAATAGCTAATAAGCTTAGTAATCAATGTATGTAAAAAGCTATTGTTTCAGGAACTGAAGGTGTGACCTGCTTTAACTCCAGGAGACTGTAAGCAGTTCCACCCTTGTGCCTCAGGAGGACCGCAAGCAGTTCAAGATGGTATCTGAGCCACCATACCCAGGACACAGATGAAAGAATGCTGCAGCTTTTATCTGATTAACTTTTCCCCTGAATTCCAAACCTCTTGCCTACACTTTTCATCTCCTTATAAAAAGGGTCAGTTTAAAATGGAATTTAAGACTGTCTGTTAGGATCCAAATGTGCCATCTTCTCAGATCGCAGGCCAACTGAATAAAGTTCCCATAAAGATTCAATCCCTGTCTTTTCTTATTGGGTCTGGTAAGTGACAAACACCAGCTTTTCTGGCTTCAAAAGTATCAAACTCCTAGAAGATGAAGGAGGAGAAAACCTAGATGACCTGTGTATGTTGTCTTTTTAAATACAATACCAGAGGCACAATCTATGAAGAAAAAAAAAATAGATACGCTCATCTTCATTAAAATAAAAAAATGTCTGGTCAGTGAAAGACTGACAACAGAATGAAAAGACAAGCCTCAGACTGGGAGAAAATATTTGCAAAAGACATAATTGTTCTCCTGAGTTCTGTGAGTCATTCTAGCAAATAATTGGACCTGAGAAGTGCTCATGGGAACCCGTGAATTGTAGTTGTTGGGCAAAAGTGTGGGTATCTGGGCACCTCATTCGCAGCTGACATGCGAAGTAGGGGCTGACTTCTGAGACTGAGCCTGTTAACTTGTGAGATCTGAGACTGACTCCAGAAATCTGTTGATTCGTTGGATACTTGTATTTGTTGTATTTGTGCTCCTTGGTATTTACCCAAATGTGTTGAAAACATATATCTACACAAAAACCTACATATGCATGTTTATATCGACTTTATTCATAACTGCCCAGACTTGGAAAAAACTAAGATGTCCTTCAACAGGTGGATGAATAAATAGATTGTTATATCCAGAGAATGGAATATTATTCAGAACTAAAAAGAAATAAGCTATAGAACAATGAAAAGACATGGAGGAAAATTAAGTGCCTATTACCAAGGGAAAGAAGAAAATTTGAAAAAGTTACATAGTACATGATTCCAACTATGGGACACTCTGAAAAAGGCAAAATTACAGAACAGTAAAAAAAAAAAAAAAAAAATCAGTAATTCTCAGGAGTTAGAGGAAGGAGGGATGAATAGATACAGAGGATTTTTTTTAAAAAAGCTTTTATATATCTTTGGAGAGAGTAGAAGGAAGGGAGAAAGAGAGGGAGCGAAACATCAATGTGTGGTTGCCTGTTGCGCACCCCCTACCAGGGACCTGGCCCACCAACCCAGGCATGTGCCCTGACTGGGAATCGAACCTGCGACCCTTTATTTCACAGTCTGGTGCTCAATCCCCTGAGCCACATCAGCCAGGGAAGAGTATAGACAATTTTAAGACAGTGAAACTATAATGGTGAATATATATTGTATATTTGTACAAATCATAGAACACCAAGAGTGAACCCTGATGTAAACTGTGGACTTTCACTATAGGTTCACTGAGAAACAAATTTGCCACTCTGCTGTGGGATAGTGGGGGCTGCTGGGCATGTGTGGGGAAAGGGAGTATATATAAACTCTCTGTATTTACCACTCAGTTTTGCTGTGAAAATAAAGTCTACTTAAAAAATTAACCAGAAAAACAAAAAGAGAATATACAGCTTGGAGATATTTCTGTATCAGCATTTTAAGTTTTTTCAGTCCTTTTGGTGGTTCTATATTGTGGACTGAAAAAGGGTGCAGTAATAAATAATAAATTCCTAAATGCACAGGTAATGGTGGGTAGTCACTCCCCAGGCATATAATTTCACTAATTAATTAATTTATTTATTTATTTTTTAAAAGACGGGAAGGGAGAGAGAGGGAAACATCGATAGGCTGCCTCTCATATGCATCCATATCCCAACTGGGACCGAACCCACATCCCAGGCACAGGCCCTGACCAGGAACCAAACCTGGTGACCCTTCGCTTTGTGGGGCTATGCCCAACCAACTGAGCCACATCACTCAGGGTGGCATATAATTTTTTAGTAATAGGTTTATCTTTGCCTTAAGCAAGCCCTGTCAGTTGTTTCCTTGCCTCTTTAACACACCCTTGAAATGCCTTTCTTTAGACCCCTCCTTCTAATGTGTGAACCACTCTTTCAGGCTTCTTCTAAAACATAACCACCCTCAAAAGAGCAAATAATCTTAACCATCCTGTAATCTAATCCCTGCCTTGTTTTCTCCCACCTACTTGTAATCTTTCTCACACTCCCTCCTTAATTTTGACTGCATAAAATCAACTGTAAAACTGTTATTCTCTGGAGTATTTATGTTTCTCCACAGCATATATTGTCAATTTAGCTCAAATAAACTCTTATAGAAATTCTCAACAGGTCTGGATGTTTCTTACGTTGACACTATGGAGGTACCATTATTTATATTACCAGTTTCCTATCAATGGACACTTAAGTTTAAGCTTTTTTCCTCTAATGTTTTACAATTATTACAAACCATATTGTTATAGTGCATGTCATTTCACATGTGTATGTGTATATTTTTAAGATAAAAGTGCCTTTGTAATTTCTGTAGGTGCTATCAAATTGCCTCTACAAAGGTTATATTAATTTATACTCTTATCAGCAAAATATGAGAGGTTCTGTGTGTTTCCCACAAATTCACAACAGTGTTTTATCAAATGTTTGGATCTTTGCCAATCTGATAGGCTCAAAAAAAAAAATGTTATCTCAGTTTAAAAAAAAATTTTTTCTCATGAGTAATTTATATTTCCTGCTCTGTAAGATTTTAACTTTTTGATGGTTAATCCATCTGGAATTTATTTCAGGAACAGTGTAAGAAAGAAATAACTTTTCCTTCAATATTATATTCATAGCAACTTTATGATAGCACAAACTTGGAAACAAACAAGGTGTCGTTCAGTAGGTTAATAGATAGATGCTGGTGCCTCCAGACAATGGAATGTTATTCAGAACTTTTTAAAAAATGAACTATAGAACTATGAAAAGATGTGAGAAACAGATAACTATTTTTTCCTTCAATATTATATAATAGGAGATATTGTCCACGCTTTGTCCATTTCAAAGGCTCCCTCTTCCTGGATGCTGTTCTCTTTTGTGGGTGGATGTTGTTATACCCAACATTAATGCCTTTATGGTTTTAATGACTATAGTACCAGACTATGCGTCAATATCTGATAGGGCAAACCTTACTTACTAGTCTCCCTTCTCTAAAATTGCTTTTCTATTCATTGCCCTTTATTCTACCAAATGAATTTTAGAATCCGCTTGTCGGTTTACATAAAAAATCCTTGTGAGAAATGATGAGGACTTACACTGGATTCATAGACTGATATCAAGGGACAACTGCCATCTTTCAGTTTAGGAACATGGTATGTCTCCCCATTTGTTTAAGCCTTCTTTTACTTCCTTCAGTGATATTTTATATTTCTTGTTAAGTTCATTTCTAGACGCTTTAGAGACTATATTGTCTTTGTGACCCAGATCTGTCTTTATTACATTCTTTTGAACTATTGAATGGTTATTCCTAATGGACAGGACAACTTAAAACATTTTTATGAGATATCTCTTCTATCTGGACTCTCCTTCAGAATGACTTGCATTATTTTTTTTGAATTAACATAAAATTTTGAACTGGTAAAAAATTGTTTATGCAAGTAGAAGTACTGTTTGCTGAATACCCACTAACCACTAACAAGAGCTAACACTTATTTAGCACAGCTGGAGGTCAGTCACTTCTCTAAGTGTTTTACATACTTTAGATCATTAAAACAATCTTGTGAGGGAGTTTACAGGGTTGGAAAAAGTAGGGTTACAGCTGTGATTATGCAAAACACAGTTTACTTTCATATTGTTATTTATTTGTGTTACAACTGTAAACCTAACTTTGCCCACCTCTGTATATTATTGCCTTTATTTTACAGATGCATAAACTGAGTCACAGAGTCAGGCAGCCAGAGAGTAGTGGAGCTAGGAATTATTAGCAATCTGGACTCAGAAGTGTTCTTCTTGACCATTAGGCCATATTCACTCCAAATTCACAAACATTGTATTTTAAAAGTATTTTCATTTTTAATCCTTATTGCCCTATCTGATTAAAAACTATTAAACCCATCTTATATAGGGGGAAATTAAAGCTAAGAGAAAGTAAGCAATGTGCCCAAGGTCACATACTAGTCCTGAAGTTACTGCTGCTCCAAAACAGACCTACTTTCCATTATTCCTTTCTACATCTCATTTTGTATATGAAACTGCATTATTTATGTACCCATTAATTTGATCTTTAGTCAAAGGTAAATAAATCTGGTAATCAGAGATACCATATTGACATGACATGTTTTAGTTAAACCATGAAGCTCTTTAGTAGAGAAATTTATTTTCCTTGGTCTTTTAGAAAGCAGCATAATGGCCCTTTTTCATTGTAGCATCTTTTTAAAAAAGAAGATTTTATTTATTTACTTTTAGAGAGAAGGGGAGAAAGAGAGAGAGAGAACCATGTATGTGTGAGAGATACATTGTGCATGCCCTCAACCGGGGACCTGGCTTGCAACCCAGGCATGTCCCCTGACTGGGAATCAAAATGGCGACCTTTTGGTTTGCAGGCTGGTGATCAATCCACTGAGCCACTCAATCCACTGAGCCACACCAGCCAGCGCTCATTGTAGCATCTTAAAGAGCAAAGCTTATACTCTTGCGAAAAATAATTAGGAGGCCTTTCTCCTCAGTATATTATAAAAATTATCA
Organism: Pteronotus mesoamericanus; assembly: GCF_021234165.1. NCBI lineage: Eukaryota > Metazoa > Chordata > Mammalia > Chiroptera > Mormoopidae > Pteronotus > Pteronotus mesoamericanus. The sequence continues at coordinate 23,586,288 of NW_026555310.1, forward strand.
ATTAATTTTTAAAACACTACTAATTCAATACTTATTACTCATTTATCATAAAACAAGTGGCATCCTATGAGCTGGGTTACAATGGTGAACAAAACAGACGTGGTCCCTTCGCTTTTGGGAGCTTCTATTCTAATGGGTAGGCAGATATCGACAGATATTCACCCAAATTTATATTTATGAACTATATGAAAATTACAAAGTGATTTGAGAACGCATAACAGAGCAACAGATCTAGGGCTGGTGTATGTTGTGGGAAGTGTAGCAAAGACAAGTCTCTCAGGAAATAATATCTGAGCATAGATCTGCAGAAAGGGGTGATAGACGGGGCAGAGGCAGGGTGCCTGGAGCCCTGGTGACAAGGAAGGACAGTTTTTAATAAGGTTGAAGAAATAGGCATGAGCTAGAGAGCATACACAGCTTCGTGGGACCTTATTGGATTTGGTCTGTGGCCCAAAAGCATGGAAATCCTTTGAAGAGTTTTGAGGAGTTTTACCGACAACACTCTGACACCAAATAAGATTATTCCCCCTCCCTGACAACAAATACGTGGTGTCTTTTCCAGCAAACGCTACAGGGCCAACTAGGGGTGTAACAATTCAATTCTGACACTACCTACCCGGAGGTAACGTCAGATCCCACAGAATAAAGGGCTCAGTTCCACAACAATGCTCTGGCCTAAGATGCCAGTCCCAAGCCTGGGCCACGCTTCTGACTGAGTAGCTATAAAACAGGGATTGCCACAGCCTCCTTTTCAAGTTTGATAATCTGCTAGGAGGACACACAGAACTCAGTAGAAGTGTTTTACTTACTATTCCTAGTTTATTATAAAAGCTAGAACCCAGGAACAGACAAATGAAAAAATGTACAGGGCAAGGAAGAGGGGAAGGGGCTTGGAGTTTCCATGTCCTGTGTGGGTGGGCAGGCCTCCCTCCTAGCACCTGGATGTGTCCATCAACCAGAGAGCTCTCCAAACCTCATCATTCAGGCGGTTTCATTATGTAGGCATAACTGATTAAATCACTGACCTTTAGTGACTGAACTCAATCTCAGGCCCCGCTCCCCTCTCCACAGGTCAAAGGGTGGAACAGAAAGTTCCAATCTTCTAATCAAATGGTTTGGTCTCTCTTGTGAACAGTGCTCTCTTGAAGTTATCTAGGAACCCCCAGGCCCCTGTCATCTCAATAGCATCCAAAGGACATTCATATCACTCCAGAGATTCCAAAGATTTTAGGAGCTGTGTCCTAGAAACCAGGAACAAAGACTAAATATTTATTTTTTATGATACCACAGGTTTTAAGTGGCAGAATATGCTTAGGATTTCATTTTTGAAATATCAGTCTGCCGAATGGAAAATAGATGGAGGAGAGAGAAACCAGGGAGTGTTGATGGTCGCCTGAGCCAGGACACGCAGGAAGAGATGGACAGAGAAGCAGACACCTGAGGAACCTGAAGATACAATAGCAGGAGTGGCAGGCGGCTGGGAGGCTTGGATGTCAGAGGCAAGGACAGCTCCCTGGTTTCTGCTTGTGCAACCTGGACAGCAATGCTTGCTGATCATGAGCTAAGAACCAGAGGATCAGGTTTCCAGTGAAAGGGTGTGAATTCAGTTTTCAGCATATTATATTAAAGATACTTTTGAGACAGTCAAGTGGAGGCGTCACACAAACATCTGCGGATACCTATTTGAGACAACAATGTGCTTCCAGATATCTCTGATTAGAGATATTCCCAAGGTCACCTAGGGACAATATAAGGGAAACAATCTGGAGGCTGAAGCATGAGCTCATTATCTAGTTCATAAGCTTGACCACATTGCAATTTCTTCCAGTTTTACCATTTGGTCCCTAAAACATACTAAGAATAGAATATTCTAATAGGTTCAATGATTATTTGGTTAAGCTGATTGTGATTATCAATGATTATGATAAGTTGATCATAACAGCAAGTAAAACATCAATTGGTATGCCTACCTCTCTCGTTCCTACTCAGTTACACATTTTTGAGAGGTAATGCTGGGAATCTTTTCTTTGGTGGCTGCTTGCAGCACAGAGGAAGACAGCCTGGACATCATCCTGTCAACAGACCTCACTGCCATCTCCTTGCCCTCCTCATTCCATGGGAAAAAAAATAGTCTTTGGATCTCCCTATACTCAGGACATACTTCCACCATACATAGTACCCCCAATCATTCCATTAGAGTAATGAGCTCTTTTTGTTTTGTTTTGTTTATGGGTCTGTCTCCTTACAAGTCTGTGAGCTCTTTTTTAAAAAAATTTTTTAAAGATTTTATTTATTTTCACAGAGAGGTGAAGGGAGGAAGGGAGAGAGAGAGAGAGAAACATCGATCAGTTGCCTCCCGCATGCGCCCAGCTGGGGACCTGGCTGCACATGCTGTAATCCAGGCCTGTGCCCTGACCAGGAATCGAACCAGGCATCCTTTCAGTTTGCAGGACGATGCCCAACCCACTGAGCTGCGCCAGTCAGACAAGTCTGTGAGCTCTTTAAAGGCAGGTATGTTGTCTTAATTCATCTTTGTATTACATCAGTGTTCACTCTTTGTGTTGTACATTCTATACATTTGGCCAAATATATAATGACTTGTATCCAGCATTATAGTATCACACAGAATGGTTTCACTACCCTAAAATCCTCTGTGCCTTGCCTCTCCATACTTCACTCCCGCCTTTAACCTCTGGGAACCACTATCTTGTTACTGTCTCCATACTTTTGCTTTTTCTATGTTTTTTTTTTTGTGGCCTTTTCTAGAATTACTCTGTACGTAGTCTTTTCATTTTGTTTCCTTCACTGAGTAGTAAACAGTTAAGGTTTCTCCATGTCTTTTCATGGCTTGAAAGCTCATTTCTTTTTAGTGCCAAATAATATTCCATTGTCTGGATGTACTGCAGTTTATTTCTCCATTCACCCGCTCAAGGACATCCCGATTGCTTCCAAGTTTTGGCAATTATGAATAAAGCAGCTATAAACATCCATGTGCAGTTTTTTTTTAATGTGGATATAAACTTTTAATTCATTTGGGTAAATACCAAGGAGTAGCGCTGCTGGATCATATGGTAAAAGTAGGTTTAGTTTTGTACGAAACAGCCAAACCACGTTCCAAAGTGTCTGTACCACTTTGTATTCCCACCAACAATGAATAAGAGTTTCTGTGGCTTCTCATTCTTACCAGAGCTGCTCCTCACCCACTAGAATGGCCAAAATACCTCTTACTATTTTTTAATTTTCTACCTAGATGGGTGAATTATATTGGTAAAGTGATATGAAGTAGCCCAGAGTTAAGAAATATTTAGGGGTTTCCCTTGTAGGAAAACCCCAAATTCAAACTTCAAAACTTCTAAAACTTTGAGTAAAATTAGATTCAGAAACAAAATGTAGATTTTTATATATTTGGCTTCACTTAGTATACAATCAACATTCTCTATATTCTTATAACAAGTATAACATAGGCAGATTAGTAAGGACAAGAGAGAACTAGTTACTGAGTATACCTGCAAGTCGATTAGTAAGAAAATCTAAATGAGAAGTTAATAAAAAAAATTTAAAGGAACATTTGGGGAAGTTTATTAATCTTTGCTGATTAAAATGAATGACCATAATTTATTGTTTTATATTAGTTGGGGAGGACTGTGACATTAGGTTGTAAGATGAGTCCAAGTCATGTTACATCTACAAATACTGTCCTTATTCACTTGAAATGTCCTTTAATATCCCAAGAAACCTTCTATTTAATTACTTAAGAACACTTTAACCTCATTAACTGTGAGCTGTTTGAACATATTGATTCAATTAAAGATATTAAAGAAAACCCCACATAACTATTATCATAAAATTCTTTAAAATTATGCAAAAGCCCCATGATCTTCCTGAGGTAGGGCTGAACCACAGAGTTGTTTTCCTTCTACTATGTTAGTAAGTTTAATTGTTTCATTCTCGTGATTGCTTTTGAAAGAGAGGATATCAATCAAGCTTTCACCAAAAGCGGATGCCACTGCATTATGTATGAGGTTGGCAAGGGAAGAGAGACCTGTGACCTAGAGGAAATAGGGATCTAAAGCACTTACAAATGTGAAGCTCTTAACGTGTCCCAAGTCTCCTTTGTCAAGAGGCATGTTGCCTTTGAACATGAACTTCAATATTATCAACTTAATATAAGCTCCTCAAGTTTTTTTCCCTCTTTTTTTTTTTTTTTTTTTTTTTTTTTTACGGTAGGGCAATCCCTTGAATATAAAGATGATGCTACTGTTACATTTAAAAAATACACAGACACGCTTTGCCCAGGAGTGTCGAAAAGGCTGTCTACATTGCCTCCCTGAAAGCCCTTGGGAAGGTATAGTATTCATTTTTGAGATGGCGAAGCAGGATTGGGGTGTTGATGGGGGTGGGGCGGGGGGACGTTTGCCTCTGTTTGAATCTCCTGGCCCCCATGGGGCAAGCCCTTGGCATCAATGGCACCAGAGTTCAACACGCTGACTGAATTGACATAGATTCCTCATTTAAATGCCATTATTTCATATCAGATAGTGGGGCTGGGAAGAAAAAAATCCTTGCATTTTCCCTCTAATTTCCAAATCTGTCTGCGTACAAATGAATCTGTTGCCTCCTCATAACAGCAGGTGACCCTTAGGAAACAGCAAACATTCAGAGATTGATGGGCTGATTTAACTGAGATACATATTCAGAGTTTCAAAGGCATGTTATAACCCATGTTATTCTTCAGCATAATTCCACAGCAGTTTCTCATTGAGACCCAGCAAGACTGGGCTTCATTAATGTGTAATTTGTCATCTTTGTAGGCAAGATTTAGCAGGCAGCAGAAACAGCTATAAATGGTAGGACATTTTAGGAGGGGTGGAATCTCCAGAGGGAAAATAAATATTTGGTCGAGAAATCATCTTTTACTGGCCCTCTCTCTAGAGAAATCACATTGTCTTCTGGTCTGACAGAGATTTGAGTCTCTAATCATTAACAGTCCATTGAACCCACATAATGATTAACGAACAACTCAACTTTTCTTAAGTGTCTAGTTTCCCTTTTATGAAGTATAATTTTAGTCTACTAAATGTTTGAACTCGGAGTCAACCTTTCTGAACACACATTCCCTCTTTCACAGCCCTTAGTAGGATGAGAAGGAGGAAAAGGGAATGAATGTTTTTTGAGAGCCTCCTTAAGGCCAGATATGAAACTGGGTAATTTTCCAACTTTCTTTATAATCAGATGAAGAAACTCTGGGTGCAGTTGGTTTGAGGAGAGGCAGATGGTTGGGTAAACTGTAAGCAGGGACCACAGTCTGGTTCATGCCACTGTCCTTGATCAGGACTGGTCCCTAGTAGGAAGGGAGAATGGGAGGGAACATTGTTGTACAACGAGAGCAGGCAGTATAGAAATGTGAAGTTGTGGGTGTCCCCTATACTCCCACACAGTAGAGAGTGTCTTTCTGTGCTGTCACCGTGTCTTATACACCCTGTATAATACATAGCAGAGTGCCAGAAACATGATGGCTCTTCAAAGGAGGTTCATGAAATTAATTAACATCAGCATCATTTAAGACATACATATCAGTGTCACCATTGCTACCAACAGATTTTGGTCATCCTTTGAGTTCACTTTTTTCTCTTTACTGAATTTATCGGGGTAACATTGGTTAATAAAATTATTATATATAGGTTTCAGGTATGCAATTCTATAATATATCATCTGCATATTAGATTGTGTGTTCCCTGCTGCAAGTTGAGTCCCTTTTTGGGGGACAGTTAAACACTGTTGCTGGGATATAGTGACAGGAGCAAGTGCTGGGTGGTGTGCTCTGACTGCAATTCCAGTAAAAAAAAAAAAGTCTATTGTTAATATCGCATTAATAGCTCAGGATTTGGTTACTCTCTTAATTAAAAGGCTGTAGGCAATAAAGACAAAATGACCTGAGTAAGTTTAGTTGTCAGGTGCTGAAATATCTGTCTCACATGCTGTAGAATTTCTCAGGAGTGTCCCTTTATTAATTTCAGGGTCCTGAAAGCATAGGGCGAAAGGATCGAATGCCTGCTGTGCCACTAGGAAGGCAAAGAGGAAAGGGGGAGAATATACTGAGTGAGAGGAACTGAACAGCGTTGCCAGACAGCAGCCAAGCAGCACACAGGCATCCTGCCTCTAGGGCAAAAAGGTCTTACTTATTTTCTGAAGTTAGGAGAAGCATTTAACTTGGAAACCTGCCTTTTCTCTCCCTGCCCTTTTCAGAGACGTTGGGGAAGAAAGGGTTCTCTTTTGCACAATTTTAAGTGAATTCAATAGGTAACCAATTGACCACGTTCCCCACAAAAACTTAAATATTAAAGTTTGAGTCTTAGAATTCTATTACTGGTATTAGTAAACTAGTGGCTTAAAACAACACCCAGGTATTATTAGCTCACAGCTCTGTAGCTGAGACATCCTGGTGGGCTTGACTGGGTGCTCCGCTTCAGGTCTCACAAGGCCAAGATCAAGATTATCAGCAGGGCTGTGCTCTTAGCTGGAGGGTCTGAGGAAGAGTCTCTTTCAAGCTCATTCAGGTTGGCCAAATTCAGGTCCTGTAGTTATGGGAATAAGGGCCCCATTGCCTTGCTGGCTGCGCTCTGCTCCTCCGGGCCACCGGCATTCCTTCTCACGTGGCCTCTAGCTTCAAACCTCCAACAGTGTGGCCTCGAGGCGTTCAGACATTAGATCTCTCTGACCTCTCCTTCTGCTGCTCAGCAATCACCATGATTTTAAAGGGCTCATTGCGGAGTTAGGCTCACCTGGATCATCTCTTTCCCATGTCAGGCAGCCTAACCACAGGAGTGGTGGCTCAACGGGGCTTCCAGCCGCCCTCAAAGGGGAGGGGATAACACAGGACCAAGGGTCACTGAGGGTCATTCTTAGCATTCTGCTAACCCTGCGTCTCAAAAGTCTGTTTTTAATCCATGGAGATAAAGAAAAGGAGGTGAAGGGACAGTCAGGCACACCTTGAAGGACATCAGTGCACTGCCGCCCTGTTCAGCCTGCTTGTCCGGAAGGTTGGGAAAGGCCAGACTGGCTCTGGTGGTGGCCCCGGGCGAAAAGCTCTGCCTGGAAGGCCTGCTGGGTCTCGCCTTCCCACCTGAATGTGTTCGCCTACAGCCAGGCTTCCAGGAAGTTCATGCATTTCTCTTTTCCTATCTGGGACCCCACATTTCTGTAGCCTTGGGGGAGAGAGAGGTAATCAAATCTGAGTATTAAAAAACATTTATTACATTCTTATTCATTCAGCAGAGATTTACTATACGCAAAGCACTCTGCTAAGCAGTGGGGATACAAGGATGAGACACGCAGTTGCTGACCTCCCAACGTGGCTACGTGCTGTGAAGGGGAGAAGCTAAAGCTGAGAAGGACCACAAAAGGGGAGCATTTCATGCCAAGAAGGATGATGCCATCAGGAGAGTCTTTTAGAAGCACTGAGGCCTAAGCTGAGTCACAATTAAGTGGCAGTTTCTTAGAGGGCAAGAGTGTGTGTGAGTGGGTGCTGGCATGCCTGTGGGGAGTGTCCCAAAGCATATCTTTTCGGTTAATTTGGATGTCCACACCCACACTCCATGAAGCGTGAGCAAGCAGTAAGACTTTAAATGACACATAGTCAGGGGACTGTTGTAATTAAGTGCAGACTCTGAAGTCCTTTGTGTATTTCTAAAATTATGGTAAAATATATATAATGAAATTTACCATTTTTAACCTTTTAAAGCGTGCAGTTCAGCTCTGGCTGGTGTGGCTCTGTGGACTGAGTGCTGGCCTGAGAACCAAAGGGTTGCTGGTTCAATTCCCAGTCAGGTCACATGCCTGGGTTCCAGACCAGGTCCCCAGTAGGAGGAGCATGCGAGGCAACCACACATTGCTGTTTCTCTCCCTCTCTCTCTCCCTTCCCCTCTCTCTAAAAATAAAATAAATAAAATCTTAAAAATATATAGTGTGCAGTTCAGTGTCATTAAGTACATTCACAACTATCTAATGTGTAAACATGACCACTGTCTAGTTACAAAATGTTTTCTTCACCCCAAATGGAATCCCCATACTTAGTGAGTGGTCATTTCTCATATCTTCCATTTCCTAGCCCCTGGGAAATACTAGTCTGCTTTCTAGCTCTATGAATTTGCCTATTGTAAATACTTATTGTTAGTGGAATCATACAATATTTGGCCTTTTATGTTTGGCTTCTTTCACTTAGCACAATGTTCATCCATGTTATAACATGTATCAGTAATTCATTCTTTTTTTATGGCCGAGTAATATTCCATTGTATGGATAGACAACAATTTGTTTTTCCATCCATTCATCCACAGTTGGACATTGGATTGTTTCCATCTTTTGGCTTTGTGAATAGTGCTATGAACATTTCTGTACAAGTTATTGTTTGAACACCTGTTCTCCATTCTTTTGGGTATATACCTAGGAGTAGAATTATTGGATAATGTGTTATTTGTTGAGGAACCACTGAATTGTTTTCTGTAGTGGCTGCACTATTTTACCTTCCCATCAATAATGTGCGAGGGTTCCAATTTCTCCATATTTTGCCAACCCTGTCTGCTTTTTAATCTTGGCTCTACCACTCACGAGTTGTAAAACCAAACGTTGGCAAGTCTTTAGCTTCTCTTCCTTACTTTTTCTCATCTGTAAAATGATGAAAATAATAGTGCTTCCTTTACCAGTTTGTTGTGAGAATTGAATTTAATTAATACATACAGGGCAGTGTTTGACATGCGTTAACTGAACCACAGCAAGTTGCTGATTGACTGTTACCAATGTACAGAAAAGGTAGTTTTATATGACTCAACCTAAGAGCAAACAGTTTTGTAATAATTTGTTTCAATTAGGTAAGAGCCAAGTCAACATAGCTTATCTTCTGTTTGACATTAATAGGGCCCTCATTAATGGGGTTACAAATAGGGCAGTAATATGATGACATAGAAAATAGATTGAGCCCTGGTTTGTGTAGCTCAGTGGATTGAGTGCCAGCCTGCGAACCTAAAGGTCGCTTGTTTGATTCCCCATCAGGGCCCATGCCTGGGTTGCGGGACCAGGTCCCCAGTTGGGGGTGTGCAAGAGGCAACAGACTGAGGTTTCTCTCCCTCTCTTTAAAAATAAATAAAATATTTTAAAAAATAGATTGAAAGTAAGAATTAAGTCTGCAGTTGGTTTGAAGGCTGGTGTAGTAATTGAGGTGGGAGATAATACTGGTAGTGAGGATGAAGCTAACTAGATATAATCAAGAGTTTTAGAAAATAAAATTATTGAAAGGAATATTGGTCAGATGTGAGCATATGTTGATTGGTTGATTTTATCTCTTAAATATAAATATTAATCAAACATAGCTAGTTTTCTCCACCATGGTATCATATCACAAGTCCAAGTTATCACCTCTCAAGTAGAGTGCTGTAATGATCTAATAGCCTTTTCATATCAATTATTTTTTGTATCTCATATCAATTCTTGACTTTTCCAATCCACTCTCCATATTGTAAAGTGTTATTACTAAAGAATTTCAGGCATACAAAAGGAACAGGGAATCATGTATATTTATGTATCCAACTAATATATTAAAAAAATAAAAGTACATGTGGTTGTGTCACTTTTGTAACTTTCTCCAATCATATTATCCTGTCCTCATTCTGTCCATAATTAAGTGTTACAAATAGAGGCATCCACTATTCTGGTGTTGGTATTTATCATTTCCTCACGTGTCCTTTATAGTTTTACAGCATTCATGTGTTCATGTGGGGATTTGTGTATTTCCTTGACTGCTTTAATGCTTCAGACACACGAGATCAGATCATATGTACTTCTGTCATTTGTCCCCCAGCTCCACTCCCCCGACTTAAGCTCATATTAGCGTGAAGTTTTCATGCTGAAACATGTTGTCCTAGTGCATTTATTATCAGTGCAGTGGAATCTTTTCTTTGTAAGACTATACAATTATCTATTCGAAAGGCAAATCTGATCATGTCAATCTCCTGCTTGAAATACCTTGGCAGTCTTTCCACTGCTCTGAGGCTAAAGACTACAATCAGGCCTGGCATGATTTCAGGCTCCTCTACTGGGAAAGCCTCATCTTAAGCCCCGTGCTTCTTTCCCTTCTATTAATTAACTCCACTCATTCTTCAGATCTCAGCTCAAATTTATTTCCTGAGGAATGTCTTCCTCATCACCGCCATCATGCCTGCTAGATAACGTCTCTTTAAATGCTTTCATAACAGGAGCAATCTCCTTTATGGCACTTACCAGAAGGAATTATCACATCATTGAATTACTTCCTTCAATTAGTCCATTGAATTAGTTCATTCCTTCCCCAAACTGGACGTTTGTGAGAGCCATATCTATTTCTGCCTATAACCGAGCCATGCAGAGTGCCTTACACTTAATAGGTGTTCAATAAAACTTGGCCAAATGAATGAAAAGAAAAATAAGTACTAGAAGTCTTTTCCTGCTGAGTAGGCATATTTTTCCTAATTAATTTTACTTAATTTAAACTTGTTAAATACTGTTAAAAGAAAATTTCCAGAGATAGTTCATGGATCTAGTAGACAGAAAGGAGCTACGAAGAGCTACACAGGGCAAGAGATTTTTATCAACCCAAACTAGAAGAAACAAGGAAGTTATATTAGGCACTTGCTGATTGGCTAAACCAGAACTACTTTCTCTATATGAGGTAAAGGCGAGCTCTAGTGCTGCGTTAGGTAACTTGTGATGAGTGGGAAAATGCTGGTTTGTTGACCTGGGCCTTCCTTTTCTGGGAGAGCTGAGCAAAGGAACTTAAAAGTTAAGTTTCGGTTTGCTGACTTTGGGTTTAGCATGAGCAACTCTACCTTGGGCCTACTTTAGATATTTTTACAATATATATTCCAGAATGTAATTTTGGACCATGATTGGGTGGCTGGGACTGGATACATTCTCCTCTGTAAACAACTAGAAAACTGGACAAAAGATATGAAACCTGTTTTCAGACACTGGACAACAAGCACCTTAGGACTGTGATTCCCTTAGAGACAGGAAACAAATGAGGTAAGCCCTACTGTTCTTTCCTGGACAGTAGTGTGGGGATGGAGATCCCGAGCAACGGAAGCACTCAGTTCAAGAGAAGGGGGAAAAAAGGACGGAAAAACAGGTGGGACAATAGAAAACAAACAGGAAGATGGCAGATTTAAACTTAACCATGCTGATAATTACATTAAATGTTAATAGTCAAAACACACCAATTAAGAGACAGAAATTGTCAGATTGAATATGGTGCAATCTATAAGAAATGCACTGTAAATATAAAGACATAGATAGGGTAAAAGTAAAACGGTACAAAAGATATACCAGGCAAACACTAATCATAAAGAAAGCTGAAGTTGCTATATTAATATCAGACAAAGTGAACATCAGAGTTAAAAAGTGACATTTCGTAATGACAGGAAGTCCATTCATTGAGAAGATAGCAATCCTAAATATGAATGTATCCAATATCAGAATTTCAAAATTTACTAAGAAAAACCAGACAGAACCAAAAGAAGATATAGACAAATCTACATCACAATTTTAGTTGGAGCATTCAATACTGCTCTTAGTAACTGACATAATTTGGGGGTTTATGGTTTTCTCTTTATATTTTGTTTTGAATCAATCCAGAGAATCTTATGGCTGAGATTTGGAGGTCACTTGGAGGCAGGAGACTTCATCAGATGGAAATGGCCTGTACAATCTTTATTGTACTAGAGGTTACATGGGTATATATATTTGCCCAAATCACCCCTAACTATACATTTAAAATGGGTATATTTTATATAAATTATAGCCTGCTAATAGTGCATCTAAAAAAATCTAAATGGTTAAAAAAAATGCAGCTTCCTTGGATACACTGAAGATTTAGTTAATCATAAATCTGGGATGCTGGGGCTCAAGAATTTACATTAAAACAAAACATAATCCTCACAGGATTCTGTTGATCAGCTAGGTTTAAGACATGCAGATAGTTTAGGAAACATGACAAGTCAGGGACATTTTAAAATTTGATCTTAAACAGTATATTCTTTGAGTTTCACCATTTTACAAAGCTAAGTGCACTCTGTCCTTGAGCGCCCCGACCTTCATTGTTCTCTCAGCTTCAACCTGATTACCCTCTAGCCCTTGCTCCTTTCTGCCCCCAACCCTCCTGTTTATATCCTTATTATTGTTTCCAGGTTTTTACCTTCTTGTTTCTTTTGAATTAATTTCACTTTTCTAAGAAGAGATAAAGGGACCATAGCTCCTACCTTCTTTCCACAAAATACACATGCTGATTCCCTCTTTGGTTCATCCACAGGAACCCTATGAGAACCAATCATTATTTGAAAGCAATCACAGACCTCTTTTGAGTTTTCCAGAACATATTGGCCATAGACTTTTCAAACCTAAGGATTTTGGGGAAGTGTAGACTAATGCTATTATTTTTGAAAACAGGACTACTTTTGCCCTGGCTGTTATGACCCAGTGGACTGAGCACTGGCCTGTGGACCGAAGGGTTGCCAGTTCAATTCCCTGTTAGGGCACATGCCTGGATAGTGGGCCAGGTCCTCAGTTCAGGGTACGCGAGAGGCAACCAATTGGTGTGTCTCACACATCAATGTCTCTCTCCTCCTTTTTCTCCTGCCCTTCCCTCTCTCTGAGAATAAATAAAATAAAAAAAAATTACATTACAATATACGGCTAGTTTTGATTGAAAAATGTAACTCTGCAAATTATCTATTACAAGGCCTTAAGTTACTTAGGAACCATCTCATCAGCAGCTCAACAAAGACAATCGCTTGAAACTCCAAGAGCAGCTTGTCTTATGCAGCCACTGCTGAGACTTCCCTGGGGATGACACATTCACAGTATCAAGTTTTACCAGACCAATTCATAAATAACTTTCTACTGGGCGTTCTCACCCAATGACTTCTCTTTGGCACGCTGATCTGTCTTTCTTCAGCATCAGATTCTTTATGATTTGAACCGAGTCTGTTCCTTAAACAATTATCACCTGGCTTCATCGACCGAGCTTTGTCAAACAAGTGAGGATATGCTGGAGCCTGTCTTCTTAGAAAGACAAGTGAAATGTAACAGACTGCAAATGACTGTACTTTCCAAAATGACTTATAGTTTTCTCCTTATTCTTAGTTTTGAATCGACCTTGAAAGTTTCATGGCTAAGCTATAGTGGTCAGAGGGGTGCGGGGCAGGGGGCAGGAGGCCTCATCAAGTAGATTTTAATTGATTAAAGAAGACCCAGAATTAACTTTACCATGTATATCAGGTTTTTCTGTATACATGTATACAAATACATGTATAGTATACACATGTATTTTTAGCAAAATGGAATCCTGTGGAAAATATTTTATAATCTACCCTTTTCACTAAATACACAGTGAGCAAGATTAACCACACCACAGTTAAGCAGCTGCATACAGTGGATATTCTCTTAATTTAGTTTATCAATTCCCTACTGGTGGACATACAGGTTGTGGGCTATTTTTTGCAGATTGGTTCACTCAACACCCACTTCAACTCCCTCCTCACATCCCTACAAGCTGGAAAGATAAACACTTGCCTTCCCAGACACTGTGACAGGTCAGGTGGCCATGTCGTTTGGTTCTGGCCAATCAGACAGAGGGGAGCAGGTGGTAATGCCTCTTGGGCTTCCTGCTCTCCATCGGTGGCACTGCCCGAGGGACGGCGGTCCCTGCCGAGGGCAGAGCAGGAGGAGGGCATCGCGACTCAAGGCAGCGCTGGCCTCCCTCCCACCGTCAGGACTTCTTACTGTGTAAGATAAATAGACCCCTTATTTGAACTATTAACAAAACAAACTACAAAGAGACTCACCAGATAATTTTTTAAGATACATTTCTAAAATTGCCAGAGTATGCATTCCTAATGCTTTTGAAACGTTTTTTAATTGAACCTCCCACCAATTGGATATGAATATACCCTTCTCTATAGCCTATCACTTAGAAAAACAAACCAACCAAGCTTTATTGAGGTATAATTGATACATGTGAAGGACTGCACACATTAAATATGCAGTTTGATGAGTTTGGACAGAAGCAAACACCTATGACACTAACACCACAAGCAATGTGATAGGTGTCTGACCCTTCCCGGAGTGTCCCTGTGTCCCTTTGTGGGTGTAAGAACAGTTAACATGAGACCTACCGCCTTTTTTCCCACCTTTACTGAGACAGCTGACATTATGTAAGTAGACCTCTTAACAAATTTTGAAGTGCCTAATACCATAGTGCATTATTACATTTTTTTTGGCATCATTTCCCAACTGATGGGTTAAAAATGGATTTCATTAATTTGTGTATCTTTGCCACTGACAATGAGCACCTGTCTGAATGTTTAGTAAAAGCTTATTATTTCTTTCGGAAATTCAAGTTGACCAGAGACCCTTCTAGAGGCAGTTGCTTCCCTCATCTTTGCTTGTGGGCAGTTTTGACGGATATGGCTAGAGGCCGATTTGTTTAAAATCCTAGCATCTCTATCACCTCCCTGTCTCTCTGCAGTAGGGTGTGACAGGAAGGCGCTCTGTCTCAGGCCTGCCCTTTGGCAGTCTCCAGATGCCTTCACAATCCAACACACTTGGCGAAGATCTAGGTGAGTTATCTATTTCAAAAAAAAAAAAAAAAAAAGCTGGGGATCTTTGAGCACCTGCTACTCACAGCACATCCTGCAGAAGTTTCTAGACAGCTTTAGTTGCTACTTCAAATACAAAGGAATTAGTTTTTCATTTTCTGATGCTGGGTAGAGCTGGACAGCTAATAGGCAGAATACAGCAATTTCTTATAAATAACACATTTCAAATAAGATAATTTGAATGATGACATGGATATTTTCTATGGGTGCTACTCCATTTTGACATGGAATAATGTACCACTTACTCATTTTAATTGATGTTTTTGTAGTCACTCCAGCCTCATGAGAATAGGGAAGTCTAAACTGGGCATGAAGGCTAGATACAAAATCCAAATACACCCAGTGATCGAGGAAGGGCCAAGGGGGTGTGGAAGCCGACACAGAAAAACAGAGCCTCAGCCTTTCTAGACCTCTGCATGTCTGGACACTGCCTTTCTGAAGTATTTCCTGTGAATGTGTCACAGCCCACAGGACCTAAGAGGGACCCACAGGCTCTGGATGGCATTCAGACATTGGGACTTCCAGTTCAAGGAGCAGACACTATGATTTGCAGGCAGTAAGAGCAAGCAGCATTTTATTGGGAAGATGAGCTGATATCTTTCATTTGCCCCTCTGAATCTGCTATTTTTCAGCTGCACCATCATAGGAGGCTGACCAGTATGAACTATTTGGGGGGCAGGGCATGCTGTTTTCAAACTTGTGGGTCTCAGGATTCTCAAATGTCTAACAACTATTGACTAAGTAGCTTGTTTTATGGATTATATGTATCGGTATTTAATGTAGTAGAAATCAGAGAAGTATTAACATATTTACTCATTCATCTAAAAATAACAGTAATAGATCCACTACATGTTGCAATAAACAACATACTTATGAATAAAAAAGCTTTGCTTTCCATTTCTGTAAATCTTGACTGTCTGAATTAACAAAGCAACTAGATTTTCCCATCTGCTTCTGCATTCAAGCTGTTAAAAATATCACAGGTGAGACGGCCTTTAGGAAAAACCACTATTCGCTATTTAGAATGAAAGTGAAAAAGGCAAATAACATCTTAGTATTGTTATGAAGATAATTTTGACTTCAAGGATTTCATGAAAAGGTCTTGGAAACCCCAAAGAGTTCCCAGCCACATCCACAACTCCTGTGACCTCTGAATCCCAGAGTTCAGCTAGTGGGGGCCTGAGCAAGAAACTGGAGTGATAGGACAGTGCAGAACATTTATTCTCTGGCTAATCCCTGCCAGGCTGCTGAGACCAGGTCTGGCTTTGTGTCTTGAAAAGATTAAGGGCTTCTCTCCAGCAACTCTCTTCTATGGATTCCAGTTCCTTCTCCCCACGTCCCTTTGGGCAACAGGGTGAAACATCTGAACTGTTCCATTTTCTTCCTTAGTTCTTCTATATTCTGTGCAGACCTTTGCGAATAAACACTTGTGTTTATTTTATATCATCACACCTAATTTTATATCATCACACATAAATGAAACAAAAATTCAGCAAACACCACAGCCTTATTCTATGCCAGTGGTACTCAAAGTGTGGCCCTCAGAGCATCAGCATTAGTACAGTATTATATTACCTGGGAACTTGTTAGAATCATATGTTTGGACCACACTCCAGACTGATCAAGTCAGAAATTCTAGGGCTGGGGCCCAGCAATCTGTGTTTTAAAGCAAGCCTCTCGGGTGATTTCAATGCATGCTAAACTGGGGTCCAGATTGAAAACAAACACTGCTCAAACACCTTAATTAATGAGTGTCCACTAAGCTTAGAAACTATGGTTAAATTTAGTACCTTAGAGTTTAGTAATAACTATTATTAGACCAATTTTTGATATGTAGAAAAAATTATACAAAGAGTGTAAGTACCTTGGCCTAAGAACACAGCTAGTCAGAGCTGCTAAGTGGCAGAGCTAGATTCCAACCCAGGCAATCTAGTGCCAGAGTCTGTGCTCCCAATCACTTCGTAAGAAGACCCCAGAGCAGCAAGAAGGGTCTGCAGGGACTTGGGTTTCCTAGCAACAGACTTGGTGGATAATTGCCCGTTCCCTTTCCCAGCACTGGAAGAGCTGACGGGGAGCCCCTTCTTGGGAAGAGCTGAAATGGTGAGTCCTCACTCGAGGAGACTGGGAAGGCTTTTCAGAACCTGGTTAACAGAGGGTATTAAGGGATTTTCTAGTAGATTGTGAGGCCCTGAGCTTGTGAGTTCAGAGCCTCACGAGCTCAGGGTTTTCCATCCTGTGCTTCAGTGTGTTGTCCCAGGCTTGAATTACATGAAACAGCTTTGCTGTTTTCCTGCTGTGCCTCTGACCTAGTCTTTCACCATATGGTTTATGTTGACTTTTCATTGTAAATTATTTCAAAATTAAATTAAAAAAATTTAAATTTATAAGTTACACTTGAAAATGTAAAATTCCTGCTTTTCTAATACAAACCATACACTTCAAAGAATTCTGGGAAACTCGTTCCAAGTTACCTTAGCATAATGAGAAATAATTTGTTCCTGCATTAAGTGAATCAATTTATTCCTCATACCTGCATAGCATTGTTTAAATTTGTCCAGTAGTGTGTTCCTTGGTCATGGTGCTAAATCTATATAAAAACCTTTATATGATTAAAGTGATAAGCATGCATAAATCAATAAACTTGGAAATATTTTAATGGACAAATACTCTAGGGCTGCATTCTTCCAATTAGTACCCTGGAACATTTCCAGGGTATGTCAGCAAGGAGGATTCTGTTGGACTCAGCACCTAGATTGTTGCCACCCACATGAACTCCTGCGTAAAAGATTTCCCCCAAGCTCCTGAGGTCAAGGCACACCTTTCACATTAGCTCTTTTCTCCTTTACGCATAAAAAAATTTCTCTCAATCTTGTTCTTAGACCTTAGGGTATAAAATCCTGCAGAATGGTGAACAAGTGAATGACTGCAATGGCTGAGTAACAAGATTTCACAGAAATAGGTGGAATTGGAAATAACTTTAACATACCATGCTTTGTTGTGATAAAGTATAGTGGGGGAAATAAAAGTGAAATGTAAGTTCAAGGAGAAAATAAATGATGTAAAATATCATGTATTAAAAAAGCTTGTTTGCCTCTTTTAAAAATGGATAAGTATCAAAACAGTATTTAGATTCTGTTGGTTGTTTTCAAAAACTGTTGTAACAGCTTTATTTTAAAAAGTTAATATTTAGGGAAGGAGGGAGGTGGGGACTATTTGAAAGAAGGTGAATGATTAGCCGAAGAGCATATATGAAGGACCCATGGACAGGGACAATGATGTGGGGACGGACTATGCAAGGACCAGGCTGGCTGAACGGAGGGGGGTGAAGGGGGAAAAACTTGGGACAACTATAACGGCATAAACAATAAAACATAAAAAAGGTCAGTATTTACAGCATGCTAAAAATTGCTCCATTTTCAAGTATTTTAACTTACGAAAAATTGTAGATGTCAAATTGAAAATGCACAATGGGGTATTTAATGTCTAAAAATACTTAGCAAGAAAGTTCACAGATCTCTTGTTTATGGTTATCTGTTTAATTTTTAACCACCGTAGAAGTATGACTGTCAACCTTCTATAAATTGGGGGCTGGGAAACATGGGGGACTTGCATGTGCTGACCAAGTGAAGAACTTAACAGGGCACGCAGTAAACGCCCGTGCCTGCTCCCACACCTGAGGGGGCCCCGGGGGCATTTCCCAACTTGGAGTAATCACCCTCCTTACCATGAGCCTCTCAGTTTCCTGGGCTCTGCGCACCTCTCTGAGAAGGAAGGGGGAGCTGGGTAGGGGAGGTTTAGGTAAGATAACAGTACTGATCTAGTTCAAATTTTTGAAGAACTAGGAGCCCCTTTTATTATATCCTGTAACAGCCCCAGAGCTTTCTAAAGTGGGTTTAAAAAAAATTGTGTTTATTGCTGATGGGGAGGGGGAGAGGGGAGCGGGGGAGAGAGAGAGAGACAGACAGACAGACGTCGTTTTTGTTGTTCCACTTATTTATGCATTCATCATTGCTTCTTTTATGTGCCCTGACCAGGGTTCAAACCTGCAACCTTGGCATTATCAGGACGACGCTCTACCCAGCTAAGCTAGCTGGCCAGGGCTGGCTCTCCGAATGTTGACAAGAATTACAACTCCTTTATACTGCTTTTTCCAAACTCCCCAGGCTCCCAGGTGTCCCAGTGTGGGACATGTGTCTTTCTTGAAATACTTAAAAGAAAATCTGTGCTTCATAAAACCAAAGCAAAACACAAACAATCAAACATAAAGACAAAAGCCCCACAAAAAACACGAAACAAAACCCTAAGAAGAGCAACTTTCCCCAACACACTGACAACAAATCTGTAATAATAAGCGTATCATAACTAAAGGGAAAAAAATAATCTGTTGACTATTTACTTTGAGAAAACCATTGTGTGTCATCTTTAGCTAAAGGGGATATGTGAAAACATGCTTATATGGACACAGGGCTAAACACTATCCCCCCATGCAACCTCTTTTCATTCGCCTCCCCCCATACAGACTGTAGTATTTGCATTTCTTTTTGAGTGTTTCTGTTTGGAGAGGATGAATTTTTATACATCTGCAGTTTGAATTAAATCTAAATCCTCTTTAATATAGCATGAAAAAAAAAAAAAAAGGGAAGACTGACCACTGCCAACTGAGTTTCAGCCATTTTATATAGGAATCCAAAAGCGTCAAATTTCCTTGTACTCTGGGAACAATATACAGCATGAACAAAAGGTTATAGAGGGAAGAAAATGTAATTGATTCTGAAGAGCGTGAACATCTGCAAAGAATGAATTGTAAGAGAAAATGATCTCTGAGGGTCCTGCTTATGATGAAACAGTTTCTAGTTACTTGTGTGAGAGAAATAACCCTCGCCTCTCCACAAGCCCCTCAAAAGCTAAACCACGAAGCCAAGTGAGACCATGGATGCTTGAAGCTAGTTTCCACAACATGGGAACAAACAGAAACAGGTATGGAAGAGCACACCGAACTAAATTTACTCAGTGGTGCTGAAGCGACGGCCTTAGAAGACAAGTCAGAAAGACTGTATTCTGGTCCAAATTCTGCATTAAATGAAATGTGATTGTAGCCAAATCAATTTCTCTCTCTGGGCCTCAAAGTTCATCAGCTTGACATGGGAGGGTTGGACTAGATGACAGAAAAGGTCCTTTTATGATGTTCTTTCTCTTTAATAAGATTAACATACTCTGTTTCTTCTTTTAGAAGTTTCTTGGGCCTCAGGCTTTCCATTTTAGATGGAAAGAGTAAAAATTCTAACACAAGTTATTTAAGAACATCAACATTTATTTAACATGATAAAAAAAGAAATGAGATATGAACATTTGCATTTAAACAATAGTAAGTAGCCTTTAATACTTACATTACATGTGCTCATTGTATAATATATACACAATGAACATAATTACATTTGTACACAAACTAAGTACTGGATTTGAAAACCTGCTTATTGCTGTACACATCTATTCCAATGAAGTATAAGCCCAGTACTTCAAAATACCCACATTTTAAATTGTTTTTCAAGAAACAGTAAGCGATAACATTTGTGTTTAAGCTGACAAGAGTGTGGCAGTAACTGCTGACACTGCAATCTGACTGAGAAATAATTATAGCAGAAAGCGGGACATACTTCACTTAGCAATAATAAAATGGCACATTTTAAATATATAAAATTTTTACAAATCAAGTGTGAAACAAAGCATTGCAGTAGCCAAAATGGGAAGGAGAAGAAAAAAGAAAACAAGCTTCATTGGAAAGAACTAAAATGATGTACTGAAAAGAAAAAAGAAGTAACTCCACCTAGACCTCAGAAACACCGAAATCTGGAAATCAGCAACCAAGGGAGCGCTGGCTGTGGACTGCACAGTGAAAAGCGCCTTGACCTCTGTGCTCTGAAATCATAGCAGCGAGCTGGCGTCAGGACAACAACCTGGAGATTAGGGAGTGTACATATGGGCCATTAAAGCTGTTTTGGAATAAACATTTTCCAGAAGTGATAAAATGATGCTCTGTGGCCAAAAGCATCAGAACTATGAATTTCATAGATTTAAAATATACTGTACAATATCTTCTCACATTGCCGAAGGTCCGTGTCCTTAGGTTTGAGTGGTTTCAACAGAAGTCAGGATTGCTGAAAAATAAAGGGAGGGAAATTTACTTTGACACCTGCAAGTTACCAAATGACCATTTCCTAAAGTAACTAAGGGGGACATCCCATGACAATAGAGCTGACAAGCATGGCCGTGAAAATCCTAGAACATAATACAATTAAAGGACATTTTTTCTCCATTTCCATAAACTTAATCCACAAAGCAAAGAACCATAATGCAATTAAATAGCAATCCAGAATAAAAAATGTATCCAAATTTGTGACTGAATCCAAAACATCAATTAAATGAGCAAAGATGTGCATAACGTCACTAGAATATCTAATAATATACTGAGCTGTCTATATAGCAGTGTCATTTGTAAAACTTTCTCAGTTCTGCCAAAACTACTAGTTCAGAAAGATGACATATGTACAACATGAAGATATAAAATAACACACATTTGACTGTCACTAGTTGTTTGTGGTGGCTGCAGGCCACAGGACTGGAAAAAAACCCAGCAATAACTGTACCTCATCTAGTCTAGTACGTAATGCTAGTGGCTCTTGAAATAAAAGTAAAACAAAGCAAAATCCAATAATAACAACTTAAAGAACCTGGAAATGTACTCGAGTTTTAACTGTGAATGGTCTTTATTACCAGAATGGCCTGTGTACAATGAGCTGTAACTTATTTATTGAACCAAAAGATAAGAATGGTTTTTAGTGCACATTTCTCCACTAAGACAGAGGCCGCAGAACAACTCTTTACACAGGAGGAATGTGTACAAATGAGCATAATGCTTATTACTCCTATGTCTAATGTTATTCTGTCTCTAGTGAGAACTGTCACTTCTGATCATACTAAGTTAAAAGCTTAAATACATGAGTGACAGAGGCAAGGCACAGGTAAGACCACAACAAATAGATTGTTTGCAGCTCCAGAATGGACATCAATTCTGCAGAGATACCAATGGAAAGCAAACAAAGGCCTCTTCTGGACTCCAGCCAGGCAAAATCTCAAATAAAAGTTACAAATATGACAGGACAGGTAAACATGAATCCTTTTGGCTGAAAGGAAGGGCAGAGATTATAGCTGTCACCAAAAGGTGTGAGTAGAAGTGGATTCCAGAAAAGCAGCACTACAGAACAAACCCAGTCAATCTGGTATTTGTACTCATTTATTTTGAGAATCTAAAAATCGAGCAATGTGTTAGTAAGACGCTCATGTCTCCAGGTGTTTTTGCTGCTTATAATTGTGTAACAGAAATTGGTGATCACCTTAAGGTATGAAACATTACTATATCTGGTAGATACTGTGAGAAAAAAAAATGCAAAAAAATGCAAAAAAAAAAAAAAAAAAAGGCATAGGTGCTCATTCCATACCTTACAGCTTTTCTGAAAAGTAAAAAACAGTGTATATCTGCATGTACAAAATTGCAGGTAGCATTTAGCAATTGTTTATCAAGTTTAAAAGTAGGACTTTAGAAAATCATCCTCAGTTCTGAAACTGTGGTCCAAGAAACATTACTCAAAGAAAGGCTCTCTTCTCCTTCTCCCTTTCCCCACCCCATGGTTTTTTGAGTAACTACTTCCCTGTCTTAAACATTTAGAAATAATTTCTGTCTGATATACCTTGAAGATTTTAATATTCCATCTATTTTGCTACGCCATAAACATGACTTTGTCTTAAAAAATAATTAACAAACTCCCAATGCGGTAGATATGTCACGCTAACTTAAAAAACATTACTCAATCAACATGTAATGGCTTAAACAGACTTCTCAGATCTGACTATGGAAAGGAACATTAAATGGGAACACAGCTGCAAAACACTGTGAGGCTTGTTTTGGCATAGGATGTACCCTCCAGGTTTTGCTGTTTTTACAGATGAAATAAGAGACAGAGAAAATGCTGTCACGTAGCCAACCACTGGAAGGGCCGTTGTTGGAAATGTGAGTTACTTGCTCTGACAACTATGCCCAAGCATGGCCCAGAATTAATCCCAGTCCCCCCGCCCCCGCCCACCGCCCCAACTAAACCAACAAATTAATACAATTCCAGTCAGGAACTCTAAGGGTGAAGTGCAAAGGGAAACAACGTACTTTCTCTGAGGCTACACACACATGAAATGCGATCCTTCTGTGAGCTGTGGCTGAGCGGACGGAACCGGTGAGGCTGACGACTCAGGAGACGGGGACAGGCTTTTCACTAAAATACACCAAGAAAATGTGTGAAGATAAAAATCTTTAAGACATTTGGGGAAAGAAATCTGATGCTGTGAGCCCACACAATAAGAACATGTTTCGAGAGGGAATTAAGAGTTGCATTTGGGTTGTTCCTTTCTAAATCTAGGAACTGATTATTTAGTATAAAATGTCTCTGGAAGGCTGCTGAAATCTTCTTATTCCTTGCATACCTTAAACTTATGCAATATTATACGTCAATTTTATCTTACGTAAAACTGGAAAAAACTAATGAAAATTTTTTTTTTTGCTTTGAGGTCAGTTTTCAGGTGTCTGTGAATCACTTTTAAAAAACATGATGATACAAATTTGCATGTGATATGTATATGAAATACCAAAAAAATGCTCTACCTAATAACAATCCTCAATAATCGAATTTCATTGTACTTACCCTTCTGTAAAATGACTGGGGGTGGGAGGAAGAGGGAGGATTACTAGGAATGGCTTTTTTGCGCTGATAATATGCACTAGTGGTACAATACCTTAACCCTACCCCTTACCCAAAATCCTAAAGAATAAAAGAAATGTGAATAATGCAAAAAACATGAAAGAAGAAAATTTTAATTTTTCACATGCTATGGATCATAACCTTGAACTATCAAAGAAAATCCCAGATGTGGATTATAATCCATTACTGTAGTGGGTGCTAGAGTAAACGAGTCCATTCTACCAATTTAGGTATTAAGCTTCCAGTTTCCAAAGTGGCAGGTTTGTGAACACCCTGAGAATACAGTCTCAGAGAAACAGGTAAATTTTCCAAGTACTGAAGAATCATCTTCTTAGAAAAAAATTTTGGTATGTGTTAAGATTAAAAGCAAAAGCAAAACCAAAACTGAACACACGGACCCCACACCAGGACAGGCTCTGTGCGGATCTAGCCGTGAGGCAGGGGTCGCCCTTCCCTCCTTTTTTAGCGGCATCCCCTCTGAAGGTGCTTGTGAAAGGCAAAGGTGATTATTCTGTGGCCAAGGTAATTCAGTGGCTCTCTTGCTAAAACCTTCACATGGAAAATAAACTGAGAGGTGCAAAGGAAGCTCCAGAAAATTATGAAACATGTAATACCTACCTGCCATTGTTTGGTTTTCTTTAGAAGCCTCGGGAGTTGGGTCATAAGAAGTGACACTTTCTTCCTGCTCAGGAATATTGTCCTTTGCATTTTCTTCAGGATGGCCTTCTGATTTATGATTTGGGATCTGTGTCTCATCCTGAGGGCTAAATGAAGATAGACATTTTAAAATTTATTACAGAATGCAATTGATTTTTCTTCTAATTTATTATTATTAAATTTTAACCATATAGAAAAGATGCCACTCTCTATATTTAACAACTGCTAATATTTTGCTTGCAGTTAATCCTTTTTACTCTCTTTCTTATGGAAATTGCAAACGTTACTAGAGTGAATAGGAAATGTGTACACTGAGTTTCAGTAATTATCTACATTTTGCCAATCTCAATTCATCTAAACTCCCAAATTATTATTTTTTTCCTGAAAGACTTTATTTATTTATTTTTAGAGAGGAGAAGGGAGGGAGAAAGAGAGGGAGAGAAGCACCAACCAATATGTGAGAGAAACAGGGATAGGTTGCCTCTCACACGTCTCCAACTGGCGGCCTGGCCCGCAACCCAGGCATGTGCCCTGACTGGGAATCGAACTGGCAATTTGCAGACTGGCACTCAATCCATTGAGCCACTCCAGCCAGGGGTAAACTCCTAAATTATTTTTAAAGAAAATTCCAGACATATCATTCAACCTATAAGTACTTCAGTTTATATTTATAATACCTTAATATCACTGAATATCTAATGTGTGCTCAAATTTACCAGCTTTCCTCATAATATTGTTTTAGTTATGTTTGAATCAGGATCAAAACAAAGTCCATACAGTGTAATTTGCCTGAAAAATCTCTTAAACTCTACTTTAATCTAAAATACCCTACCCTAAAAACCCCTTTCAGTCTTTGCCATTTATTTGTGAAAGAACCAGGTTTATCTGTCCTTATTGTTGATCACATTCTGGATTTTGATAATTGTATCCCTCATTTAAACTTTTTTAAAAAGTTTGTTTAATTTTAGATTTTAGAGAGAGAGGGAGGGAGAAAGGGAGAGAAACACTGATGTGAAAGAGAAACAGCAATCAGCTGCCTTTTGTACATGTCCCGACTGGGGACTGAACCCGCAACCAGGCATTTGCTCTAACTGGGAACAGAACTGGTAGGTTTGTGGGACAGCACCCAGCAGAGCCACACTGGCCAGAGCTCTATCCCTCATATTTTTAAAATTAAAAATTTTTGTTCATTTACACTGGACAGCTATTGTTGTATTGGCTACTGTCATTTTAAAAAATTAATTATTTTATTTTTAGAGAGGGGGAGGGAGAAAGAGAGGGAAGGAAACATCAATGTGTGGTTGCATCTCATGCACCCCCTACCAGGGCCTGCAACCCAGGTATGTGTCCTGCACTGGGAATCAAACCGGTGACCTTTTGGTTCACAGGCCAGTGCTCAATCCACTGAGCCACACCAGCCAGGGCCCTCATATTTTTTAAAAACTGGTCTGATGTTGAAGCTTGATCAAAAGTTTTGGTAGAAGGGGGACAGGTTGTCTCTTTTCATGTTGCTAAAAATGATCAGTGAGTTCAGGGGTTATCAGCTTGATTTGTTCAGTATAGAATACCCTGTTAGATTATTTCATTTAATAGCGTAAGCAGCCCACGAGGATTATTCAAATCCATTATTTCCTTAGGGTTAGCAAAACAGTGATATTCTAAGTCTCTCATTCATTAGTGAGTAAAATTCTTCTAAAAAATAAAAAAATTTCCTCATAAACTCTTTGGTTGCAGTTTGTTTGGGAAAGGCAAAGTAAACCTACATACCAAGTTTTGGAACAGTAAGTCATCTTTACAGTGGACAAAAAATTATTTTTTTTGTTTCTAGATTATTATAAACTCATAGATTTTTTTTTTTGGTATTGAGTTCATTGGGGTGACATTGGTTAAAAAAAAAAAAAGCTCAGGTTTCAAGTGTGTATATAACTCAACAAAGTATCACCTGCACAGTGCATCATGTGCCCCTCACCCAAAGCAAAGTATCTTAGATTTCTGTCCCCACTGACCCCCCTTTGCCCTCTTCCAACTGCCCCACCTCCCCTTTCCCTCTGGCTATCATCATATATAAATAACACACTTAAGAAAAATTCAGCAGAGATTTAAAAAAATCAGCTATTGCCAAATATTTTTCAAATTCAATCCTGCTATTCACTGAAGACCTCAAGGCATTGCTAATAATACTAAATCCTAGCATTTCTCTTTTCCAGCACTGCTGACTTTTTAATGGAGGGTGCAACTGAGGATATGCACTTAAGAAAGCAGGTTAACAAACACAACTGAAAAACAAATAACAAATCACTCTAAGTGGAATGCTCATCAGACTTAGACTTCTTTTGATGAACATCTACTAATATGGAGGCAATGTTAAGGTGCTTACTTTGTTATAGTTTATGTGCCCTCGGGCATTTTAAAAAAAGTTATTTATCGACCACTTCCTAGGTGCTAAGCACAGTGTTAAATGATCTACATGTATTTTTCAATCCTTACAACACACTTGTGAGATGGATACTAATACTATCCCCATTTTTACAACCAAGGAAAACTGCACCTGGAGCAGGTAGCTTGCTGGGGACTGGAGTCCAAGACTTTCTGACTGTGAAGTTCACCATTTTTAAGCTGGTATACACAAATTTGTGAATAATTTCTTTGTTTGTTTTCCCTAATTATTACCTGTATGAAACATCCTCGGGCATTTTTTCTTTGTTTCTTTCTTTATCCATCTTTTCCTCAGAATTTACTCCATTTGGCTCAGGTTTGAAAGGTGTTTCGTAAAAAACACTTTCAGTTTTTTTAAACTATAGAATAAGAAGAAAGATTTTCTTTTTCAAAGCATTTCGACCATCTCTAACATTTTAGTATATCTAAAATAATTCCCAAGTAAAAGTTTATTATACAAACCATACCCTGTCAAATATTTACTAAAATGTAGATTTACATTCAACTATCTTTTAAATATTAACATTAAAACATTTTTTTATAAGAGTTTATTTGCACCAAACTGACATGCCACAGAGGAAGATCTCAAATGCTTCTTTTAAATTCTTAAAAAAAAAAAAAATTATTTACTTTTAGAGAGAAGGGACGGGAGGGATAAAGGGAGACAGAGAAACATCAATGTGAGAGAGATACATCAATCAGTTGCCTCTCACATACCCCCAGCTGGTGACCTGGCCTACAACCCAGGCAGGTGCCCTGACTGGGAAATCAAACCAGCGACCTTTGGATTCACAGGCCAGCGCTCAATCCATTGAGCCACACCAGCCAGGGCTCCTTATACATTCCTAAACACTAGGATAAAAAGTTATTTGCCCAAAGGGACAAAGCAGATTACTATTAGTTAGTTGTTTTGGGGTATAAGATTCCAATATTAATTGGGCTAGAGTAATTTAATCCAGCCTTAATTAATCATGTTTTAAGTTTTCAATTAATCGATCAAATTATACAAAACTAATCAATTCACTTAGATCTTTGGCTTCTGTGACAGAATAAAACATGACTTTAAACCTTATCACCACTTGATCTGATCTTCAAAAATCTATCCCTTTGGGATATCTGTCCAAAGCAATCGCCATACCTCTTTGCTGAAATCTGTATTTTGAGGTTCAGCTTCTTCTAGTTGAACAATTTCTGCTGCAGGAGTTTCATGGTTTGTCTTTACATCATTTTCTCTAATGACAGTGTCCTGTTCCTTAATGTTATCATCCTTCCTTCGCGTCTGTCCAAAAGACATACAGCATTCTGAGATTCACGCTAGACAGCCTTCTAGGGAGCACATGTTAATTCTGAAAAGAAGCTGGATCCTCACTCACAAGGTTTCCTTATGAAAATCAAGAGGAGCTAAGTATATTCAATACACACCAATATGCTTATATATTATTTATATATTAATAGATGGCATATTAACATATAGCAGTACTCCACACTTTTTTTAATCCCCATCTTTTATTTTTAAAATCATCTATTTTGCAATTTGTAGAATGCACAGTTATTCAACTATTAATCAGCTGAATCTCCATTAGCAATGCCTGCTTTTGATCAGAGATGAAAACGGACCTTCTGTGAACACAGGGAAGCACTTTCAGCTGACCCATATCTACTAATAGGGAAAGACCAGACTGAAGATACTGAAAAGGTTTGCCAGTTGATTCTGTATTTCTAAATTGGGGTAATAAACAAACAAGTAAGAAATGGAATAGTGTCAACTTACTAAAGTTGAAATGTAGTGAATAGAAATTTTATTTAGAAGCTCTCTCCTGCTACAAATTGAGGTCACATTAAATTAGGACAGAATAATACACATTTTATTGGGAGGGGAATTGGGGACTATCTTGGTAAACTGCATGGCATTTTACATTTGCTGAAAGCACTTTTACCTTCTCAGAATCTCTGAGAAGGAGAGAGGGCAGGCTGAACCTGATTTACAGGGAAGATGAGGTCCACAGCTGGGGCAAGGGCAGCCAACAGGTATTTAACCCTGGTTTTCTGAACACAGGGCAATTTCCTTTACACTGAGCTGCCTTAGCTTATTATTACAAAAGTTAAATAACATAAAATAACTACCCACATCGCAGACATGTGAATATCCATAAAACATGTAACTGATTCTAAGATTCAAATGATGCTAGATTTTCACACAAGAATGATTAAAAGCAAATGATATACCTGGGTAACCCTGAAAGGATTGTCCCTTACATTGGAAGGACTTGGTAAGGGTGACTGGTCTAAAGCACCAATAACATTTAATACTTTTTTCTTTTCCCTTAGGCATGCTTGTTGATGCCTCCTTATTCTCTCCATTTGTTCTTCCACAGTCATCCTAGGTCGAGTACTTTCAGCCAAACAGAGCTGTTCCACTGCACTTCTTGGTCTTTCCTTTGTATTAAAAATAAACACATGAAATACATAAATACAGAGTGACTTTTGAAAAGTATGTCGAAATAAAATACGTTCTCAAATGCATGTCTTTTGTCTTCGAAATCCAAAGTGGGACTCTGAATGTCATTTAGATAACACCAGGAAGGTAAATCATTTTATCCTTGACTGATAATTGGTGATGCACAGTCTATGGTGGAAAGAAAGAGAAAGGGAGGGAGGGAGATGGGAGAGAAATGAATGAGGATGTTCTCCCTCCCTCTCCTTTAAATACAGAAGGTTATGGCAGCTCTGGAATGATTCTACCCCATGGTCCTGAAATAGAAAATTGTATAAAACTCAAACTAGGAGAAAAATAGGGGGTTTATTTTGATGAAAGTGTAATGTTTTCAAGTCACATATTTACCGTGAAAGACTAGTAGAGAAAACATTCTTAGTTTATGATCAATAATAAATCTATGGATATTATCTTTTTTCTATAAATCAGATGGTTATAACCAAAAACATTTTTATGGTTTTATGGTTTATTAAAGGGCTTAAAAATAGTCCTGTTAAACAACCAATTCTTACTTTTCACTTTCTCACTGAAGATGGAAAACAATTTTGGTATAAAATCCAAAATAAAGACTTTAGTAATTAGTTATAAGCAAATTTTAGCTTATTTTATGTAACAGACTTTTTAAAGAGTAAACATATTCTAGAAGCTATGGAATTCACAGATTTTTTTCATGTCCTCTGGTCTGAACTGGTGGAAACTGAAGACGACTCCGGAGGAGTTAGCAGGAGCCTCTGAGAAAACCCAGGGCTGAGGAAGTATTCCTGTGACCTGTGCTCGGTGTTGGGCTAAGGGCTAAGATTCTTTTCTCTTCACTCCAATATGAAAAATGTCTGCAGGGTAGGAGCTATGAGTCTGGAACTACCCCACACTGCACAGAAGAAATGTCTTAAAGCGCTCAAGTAGAACTAAAAGGAAAAGGAAACATGAAAAGTCTTCATGCGCAGAAATAATGATTCTCATTTATTTGTAAAACATTTGCTTTTGCAGAAAAAAAAAAAGTAAATTCTAATACTGATTGGCAAATTGGCTACATTAGCACCCCTTCCATTTTATTTTTAGTAACCCAAAACATGTATTTTTCTTGGTTTCTCTGTTCATACAAAAATGTTACCACACTGCCACTTTATTCAGTTATTGTAAAATCTACTTTTTTAAAATTTACTTAATTTTAAACAATTTTATTTTGAGAGAGGGAATGGGAGGGAGAAAGAGAGGAAGGGAAACATTGATGTGCAAAAGAAATATCAATCTGGGGATCTGGCCCACAAGCCAGGCATGTGCCCTGACTGGGAACTGAACTGGTGACATTTCGATTTGCAGCATGATGCCCAATCCACTGAGCCACACCAGTCAGGACTACTTTCTTCTTTTTAAATGCTGGATATTATCGATTTTTATATATTTCCTCCAATATTATAACTGGAAATAAGTCTCTCACTGGGGAAGCTAAGTTAGCAGTTTAAAAATTATTACTGGGATGGAGCAATTGTAATTTACTTGTGAGCTACTGTTTTGTATCTTTCATAAACACCCTTAAAAATAAATGATTTATATTTATCCCTTGTATATTATGAAACTTATTTTGTTATATTAAAGGTTTTCTTCTGGTATTGTGTATAAAGGTCTTCTTTGGACCAACAATGATATAACTGTAGTTTTCTATACTTTCCCTCCCAGGATTTCATTATGTAGACGTCTTTTCTTCTAGCATTTTAGAATTATATTAAAAAAAAGACAGTTAAAGAATAATAGAAATCCATTAATATCTTTCTGCTAGATCTGAACATGCATTTTTTAGTCCTTTTTGTTTACTTTAGCATTACAATTTCCAAAGAACAGACCCTCTAATCTGCAAAAAAAAGCCTAACTCCATGAACACTCAATAGTATTATAGAACCATGACCACTAATGTTAATACTGAAACATAGCTATTCATTATTTTTATCCTACAATAATTAGTTTTACAGGTCTTTATAATTTTGTACTAATTATAGTTCTTATATATAGATTTGTCAGATTTTTTGGCATATACTTTGTAGTTGTATATTAGTATCTTTCAAGGATAACCATAAACTTATTCATTTGTAGTACCTTTCAGTTTTATAGCTTAAAATGACCTCATAACAAGTAAGTAGAGGCTTTATAAAAATGAAAAGTGAAAGTTCTTTTGCAGCTCAAATTTCTAAGACTACTTGGTCAAAGGGAGGGAAGTACCCTGAGACTTTTCCCAAGAAGAACAGGACTGGACTACCTAGAGCCAGTTTGAATTAAATGGATCTCAGGTGAAAGTATAAAATACAGGACTTATTTTCCATTCCCAATTCACATTTCTCAGGGTAACCAGAGGATTGGAAAACTCCAAATCTACCACAGTTGAAAGGCCCTGCAAACTCAGGTTAGCTTGGAAATTCATTAACTTGGATGACCACAGGACATGTCTATCACTCTCCTCAAAGAAACTGCTGTTAGTGTCAAGAGATGTAATACAGGACAGTTATCTGAGAACAGGTTCCACAGTCTGTGGACTAAGCCTATGTCAAAGGTGAGCAAAGGTAACCTAGGATAGGTATTGAATAGGTCTGTCCTCTGAGGTGCCCATTCCCTGTTCATATATTTTTAAAAGATTAGTTTTCCTTACAGCACATAAAAAGTTTTTTTGATATAACCCTAAAAATGGAAACATCTATAAGAAAGCAACAAAAAGGCATCAGAATTCTTCTATAAATTAATTTCTAGCTAAATACCGTTCTTGAATCCATCATCTTCTTAGTTTTCCTTAAGGTTACATATGAGGCTATTGTTGAAGACTCGGGTGTTGGTGATTTTGTTCTTGGAGGGACCACTCCAACAGGAAAGTGGGAACCTAAAAATTAAAATAGTAGTCATCTCTCACGCAGTGCTGCTGTCTTTGACATGCTGAGTTTCTTAGGCTTTTAAAATCACAAGGCAAATTTACTGTTTGACAAGGGCCATGGAAGATGTAGCAGCCTTCTGTTAGTTATTCTACCTAGTAAGCTAGCCAATCATATTACCAGACATTTTTAAAATCAGGGTTAGAAATAACAGTTCTATAGGTTAAGAGATATTAAAAATTTAGCATACTTAATGGATCATACATCCTCACAACAACCCTGTAAAAAAAGGTTAATGAAGGGCTGCGTATGGGTTAATTTTCTTCCTCAAGTCTATACAGCTCATCTTCTGTGTTAGCCCTGGTTGCTGCTCTGCTTCTGCACAAAGCATTCACATTTTTCGGGGTTGAAAGCACCTTAATCTAATCCTCTCACAAGACAGATGACAAAAAATGGCCCAAGTTTAAGTGATTTACCTAAATGTCCTAATTTTCAGTTGGTCTCTTTCAATTACACTGTACTCACTGCCTCAGTAAAGAACTCACTAACAACGTTAACAATAGTTAATTATAGGTAAGCACTGTCACTTTCTCTTTTATAAGAAGAAAATAAGAACGAAAAAAAACTCGTATCAACTAGAAAAAAGAAGTTAAAAAAAACAAGTTAGGAAAAAAAGAGGGGGTTACCCTTAACCCCCTTGTAAGGACAAGTAATAGGTCAATCATTAAGGGCTGCTTCGTTCAGTTTTAGTATTATTTATGAACTCTGAGTGTATTCATATTATAAAGTGGTATATCTGAGAAGTGAAGAGCTGTCTGATACACAATACATGCAATTTTGCAATTCACACAAAGAAAAGCCCTCTAATGCGCCAGTCAGTGGTCCATTTTTAAAAGTCATGTGCTACAAATATACCACAATTGATCTGTGTACTTTGGACAATTAATTTAGATGAGAACTTGTAAGTAAAACAGCCAAAATTTTAGAAGAGGTAAAACTTTGAGGAAGATTTCAAATTGTAATAGAGAACATGTTTCAGACATATATTTTTTTATGAGTAAATATACACACATTGGTGGAACAAATGATCATCTACTTCTTTACTTTCAGTCATCACCCAGTGTGAGAAATATCATCATAACCTTCAGTAGTCTTTCCTCATGTTCCTAAATCCCTCTTCTTCCCTCTTTTCGCATGGACTGAGTTACATGTGTATCTTCCCCCTGCTTTTCTTTATAGTACTATAATATTTGAATTTCTAAAAATATACTATATTAGTTTTACATATTGTTAACATAAATATATACTGAATTCTATATTATGTCTGTTTCTGTAACTTGATGGTTTCACTCAACATTATGTTCTATTTTTTAGTAAACTCAAGTTTTAGATGTTTTTGTAAATACTGTATAGCTGTGTTTCTAATTTTATCCAGTTTGACAATCTCCGTTCAGGCGATGCATTTAGTTCAAATAGACTTGTTATAATTACTGATATATTTAGATTTACTTCTGACAACTTATTTTTTGCTTTGCATTTTTCCCCACTTCTCTATTTCTTTCTCTTTCTGTTTTTTGGATTACTGTTCAGTTTGCCTCCCAAACTAGTTTGGGAGATAACACAGTATATTTAATTTGTTTAAGTCTAAAGTTAGTCAGGATCATTACAATTCCCTGGAAAAATCTATGTTAATACCAATGAGCCTCTTCCTGTTTCATATGTTACTGTTGTCAAATATTTTAGTTCTTATGATTCGTAGATCTTCCTTATCTGACCACTTTCCTTCTACCTGAAGTATTGTAGAATTCTCTTAACTGATGGTCAGCAAGTGGCAAACTCTCCCGGGTTTTGTCTTTATTGCCTCTCAAGTTTTATCAAAGCAAAATGTATACAGAAGTGCACAGGTCTTAAGTGTACAATGGGTGAGATCTGACAAATGTATGCCCGTGTAATCATCTCACACAAGATGAAGGCTACCCCTACCACCCCACAAAATTTCCCTCCAGTCAATCTCACCCTTCTGCCAAAGGCAACTACTTCTCTATCACCAATGGATTGGCTTTGCCTAGTCTCAAATGTCACATCAAGGGAATCATACACCATCTCTCCCTTGTGCTGGGCTTCTTTCATTCAACATAGCAGGGTTTCCCCCCATGTTTATACATGTTGTTGAGTTTCAGACATGTTGTACATCTATCAGAAGTTTTCTTTAAATTGCTGAGGAGTATTCCATTATATGAAGATTAGTTTACCTGTATTGTTGTTGACTGACATGTGGGTTGCTTCCAGTTTTTAATATTATGAATTATTCATAATTATAATCATAATTATGAATTATTCATAATTAATTATGAATGTAAAAATCCTTGTAGAAGTCTTTTTGAGAAATTATGTGTTCAGTTTATTTAGGTAAAGATATAAGAATAGAATTATTCACTATATTAGTTCCATGTTTAACTTGGTAAGAAGCTTCCAAATTGTTGTTCTACCCTGTACCATCACTGGGAATGCGTGAGTTCCAATTATTCCACACCCTCACACTTTGCCATCTTTTAAATTTAGTCACTCCAGAGTCTAAAATGTGTAAATTGTGATTTCAATTTGCATTAACACAGAATTCTTTTATGATTAATCAGTTGTAAACTTTTTAGATATGTAGTGTTTTGCCTACTTTTGATTGGCTTGTCTGTGTTTATTATTGATTCACATGAGTTTAAAAAAATATTCTGGATACAAAATTTCTGTTAGGTATATGTGTTGCTAATACTTTCATTCTGCTGGGCAGAAGTTTTAAATTTTGATGAAATCCAATTAGTTTTCAATTAGAGTAAGTTATAATTATTCTTCTAAGTGTTTCTGAATTCTCATAACATAACCACATAGTATTATTTACTACAAGACAATATTAAGAACATATTTAAATTTCTGGAATTGCCTCAAAAATGTCTTTACAGACTTTCCCTTCAAACCATAATGCATTCAAGGTTCAAACATGGCATTATAACTGGTCTTTCTAAATTTTTAATCCTGAATAGTCACCCTTCTTCACCCTTTTTCTTTACAACATTGAAAAACGACCAGCACTTACAAAAAAAATTAAGAGTATACACAGTAAGAGTACTATGTCATGGAATTTATTCATTTTATATAAATTGTTTGAAAATTTGTTTCAGCCCTTTATCTTTTACGTACAACTTTTAAATAGAAAAAGGTCTTTAAAAAGTTTGTCATGAACTTATTTCTCAGTGAAACCCAACCCTAACTGACATGAAGCTTTTTAGTCTTTATTCCACTTAGAATAAATCTTCCAGAAACAGCGATGTGTTTAATAGGGGCACTGCCTCATGTCCAGCTGGGAGGACATGTAATACACGGTTTGTGTGTCATTTTTACTTTTCTAATACGTGAAAACTTCTGAATTTAAAAACTTACCACATTCCAAAGTTTTCAGATAATGGATTGTGGACTTGCACATGTACTGGGTCAACATGAAAGCTGAGTTTATTGCTAAATGTTTGAAAAACACAGGAGATAAAATGTATCCTGAATGCTGACCTTTAACCGAAGTTTCCATTTCTGAAACAGGTTCTGATTTTTCTTCCCCATTTGATTCATCTACTTCTGCCACTGTTGTTAACTCTGGCTCACTCTTGTAGAGTCTATAATCTGGACCCTTGAAAGGAAGATAGGTCATTATAAAAAAAAACTGCTAAAAGTTTCTTTTAAAATGTCTCCCTTAAAGACTCATATCAAACTCTAAAAGTTAACACCTCAGTTAGCTGTTTTTGGTACAACACAACTGAGTAGTATGTGTTACAACTAAGGTAGATAAAAAACAGATTTGAAATATTTTTTAACAGGTAAATGTTTTGGTTTTAAAATTAAGAATATTCTTCTTAGGGATAAGGTCATTAGAACACTTTTAGTATAAAAGAGGTCTGAAAATAATATCATAGTAACTCGATTAGCCCTATTGCTTTTTCCCTTAGTTTCTTCTTGCTTAATAAAGTTTACATTTACTTATTTAACCCCAAACCTTTATTCCCAGCTTCCCTGGGTAATGTCTCTCCTTGGCAATGTCCACCCTCTAACAGCTTTCCTAGACAGGACTGAGCACATCCCAACCCTTTTATCATTCCCAATAATCTTCTTTCTTGCTTCTTTCTGATTTAAAGATTTCATTTGTCTCTGATATCCCCAAATGGTATATTTAAATTATGGCTCCTTAAACAAATGCAAAATAACCGCTTTAGAAAAACATTTATGAAAAATGCAAAATTATGAAAGATTATTAAAATTGTGAAAATATTAAAGAGTGACAATGATACAACCAAAACAGGAAAAACAAACAAAAAAGAGAACATTATAAACAAACAGAATTACTGGTTAAAAGTGGTGTTATAATAGAAACAAGTCTGAATGTAAAATAAATTCACTTTAAAAAATGACGGCATGTATAATTGATTATCCTGTGGCTATTGCAGCCACTTACACAGTGAGATCCATTTCTTGTATATCCTTGAACCTGATGACTCTTCTTTTCTTCAGGCAGATGGACTGGGCCCCTGCTATAACAGAGCAAGGAGCTGCTATCACTGGGCAGAGGGGGGATTATGGGAGGCTGCTCTGTAAAGTCATAGGACCGAGGAAGTGGAGGACGAGGTGGGACTACTTCCTCTTCCTAAAGATTGTAGAATAGTCACCTTATTTAGATAAGCATATTGAATTAAGTATATCTAAATTCTTTGCAATGGTAAGTTAACTTAAATTAGCTTTAAGATAATTAAAGGGACACTGCCAAGCAAAAAGTCTCATATTGCAAAGTAAAACCCAAAATATTTATGATAGTCAATATCGTTTTAAATATATGCTTAAATCTTTTTTTGGTAACACACAGGTTAGCTTTACTCTGAGGCTCAACCTCTATACAGGTATGACACTACTGTATTTCATTTTAAAAATAGAAGGAAAAAGTTAATTTGAAAATCATACTGTTTACTTTTTGGACAATTTTTAAGGGGGGAAAAAACCACTTCTTTTTGATTGGCTTTTATACAAATTCAAGACCACAGATGCTTTCAATTAGGTTGACAGTATCTCTTTGCAGTTGCAATTTTAAGGTATGCATGAAACACAGCCAACTTATCTATCAATCATCCTACACATTTTACCAAGTATAACAATATAAATATTCAAATTACTTATATTAGAAAAAGTATGACAATGTTAAAG
This sequence comes from Pteronotus mesoamericanus, assembly GCF_021234165.1. NCBI lineage: Eukaryota > Metazoa > Chordata > Mammalia > Chiroptera > Mormoopidae > Pteronotus > Pteronotus mesoamericanus. Next base: position 23,623,444 of record NW_026555310.1, read on the forward strand.
TTCTAACATATAATATTAGTGATTAAAATTTTTACATTAAGGGAAGAAAAATCACATTTGTTAGAAGTACCAAATTACTGAACCAGTGAAATTTCAAGATCAAAACAGTAACTTAATATATTTAGAAAACACTTTCATGAGTAGAGAAGACAATTCTAATTCATGTTTTAAATATTTAAAGTAATTTATAGTTAGACAAACAATCCAAACTTACCTCATTTTTGTACTTAACTGTTGAGAAAGGCCTTGATACTGCCATACCTATTAAAAAAATTATAAAGCACAACTTACACTAAACATGTCTTTTTAAATTACAGAAAAAAGAAAAACTTCATTTCACTTATTTTACAGAGTCTAGAGAAACACTGATGTGCAAGAGAGAAAGGTTGATTGGTTGCTTCTTCCACACCCCCAACTGGGAAGCTAGCCCACATGCCAGGCATGTGTCTTGACCAGGAATTGAACCGGTGACCTTTTGGTTCACAGGACGATGTCCAACCCACTGAGCCATGCCAGTCAGGGCTCATTTCACTTAATTTAAATTAAGCCTTCAGAATTTGAAATGAATTACATTAAAAAAATACAAATTAAAACAACCAATTTAAACAAGAGTATAGGGAAACAGGTTTTCTCAAACATTTATTGGTGTAAGTACATTTTGATATAATCTTTTAGGAGAGCAGTTTGGCCATGCCTATCAAAATGGAAAATATGTGCTCATTTCCCACTTGGAATTCTTAAGTACAGCATATGTATTTATTTATAGATACAATAACTCGTACAATCAAAAACAATGTTTGTGTTTTTATAATTACAACACACACAAAACCATGATTTGTTTTTGAGTGGGTGAGGTTGCTTTTTACTTTAGAAAGTTGTGTACCAACTACAAAAAAGAGTGCCTATTTTCAGATGTTGAAAATCTATTGAATAAATAAAAGTAACCCAATTCCCTGTGTCATCCCATTTAGATAAACAGTGGTCAATTACCACAGCATACAATACAGAAAAGCTAACCTACCTGTTTCTGTAGCACCTCTTTGCTGTTTGTGCTTACTCAGTCCTTCCATGACGTCCTGGATTCTCCAAAGTTCTTTCTGAATCTGTGCACGCTGAATTCCTGCTGATTCAGTCTGTCAGGAAAAAAACAGACCATAAACAAGAAAAAACTTATTTTTATTTTATTGATAAGAAAACTAAACACCTAGAACTTGATCCCAGATCTGCCTATTTATGAAACTGGATTCTGTAATCCAAATGATGCTATATCTTCCCCTGGCCTAATAATGTATCAGTCAAGATAATAGGCTACATAGAGTTTGTTAAAAAAAAAAAAGATATTTAATAAAGAATGAATTAGATTAAATTTTATATAAAAAGATCAAATATCTATTATTTGATAAATTCATATAATTCAACACCTCAGTACCAAGTGACATATAGTCAGCTAAGAGCACAGAACACTGCAGGGCCCACACCATGTACCTGATAGAATAAAGAAGTTTAAACAATGAAAGGTGGGGAATCTTGTGAGATAATAAGAACCCTAACACTGAAAGCTTTCAATTCCAGGTCTTAGGTAGCTAATATTGGACAAACTGCTATGGGCATACATGAATCCAACAAGGTGGGTAGTATTAATATCAGTTAAAACAATGTAAAAAACATGACACTTTTGTACCTGAACTTCTCCAAGGCGATCTAGCTGCTCCTGCATCTGGTTCCTGGTAACCGTTACATCATATTCTAACTTATCATATTCTCTCCATGCTCGTTCCAGTTCCTGAAATCAAAGAGCTTTCATTATTCTAACGGAGAAAATGTGCTTTTATGTTGTTATTACTGCAATTGTCCAGTATTATAGTTTATATTGGACAAAAAAAGGAAAAAAAAGTTATAACTCACTTTCTTTTATTGTTTAAAGCACTTTCTTATATGACTTGATTAAAATTTCTCCATGAATAAAAATACTAAATAGGCAGTATTTCAGCATGTTAGGTTTTCAATAACACCAGAAGTCTGATATGACTTGACTTAAAGTAATTTACAGTAATGTAATAAACCTAACTCAGCTAACTAAACAAGCCAGTGGATCCAGATTCAATAAAGACCCACCTATACTTATCTCCTCGGGAAAAACCATTACCCTCATACTCAATCTTTAACTACTTGTTATCTACTGGATATAGAACGATTCTACAAGCGCTCAAATTATACCGTCATTTCACTCTGTTTTAGGGGTGCCATTCTGTGGGGGTGTCTGTACTCTTCCATGGGTTGTAGTTAACTCTTCAGATATTTCAGAGAATGATGTGAGGTCCACAAATGGATAAACCAAGAGCAGGGACAGTATCTGATTACTATTTTATCACCCGTTATCTACTGTGGTGTTGGCACATGTATTATAACCAACAAATATTTACTGAATGCTGCTATAAAATTAATTAGTAACTTTTGCCTAAGAGCCTCTCCCATGACCAGGGATTTCTTGCCTTGAACTGCTCTGAATGAGACTTCCCTGGGAAATGTCAGTTTAATAACAGCAATAGTCTGGGCATAGGAAAGAGGGTACTGAGTATGAAAGAAAGGTTACTTAAAATAATTTGTTAAAAAACAACAACAACAACAAACAGCAATATCTCAAGTTCCTAGAGTATCTCTTTTAAAGAGTTATTTTGCATATTCTGCAACTGGCTTAAAGTCACTTTTAAAAATGTAGGTAATGAAAAATTATCATAGGTACATAATTTAAAAAAATTAGAAGTCTTAATTTGGGCCATTCGAATTAAGTGCTTTGTGAATTTAAGATTCTCCTTGAGCAGGTTTTACAATGAATTCTTTTTTTTTAAAAAAGCAGACATAAACCACTGGATAGTTTTTTTTTTTTATCATTTTTGTATTATATAGCTAGCTTAAGGAGCCTACTAAACAGATTTCACAATGAATTAAATTTAAAAAAGCAAAGTGATAAAGAACTACAGATCTTTATCTTATCTATATTGCATAAATATTAGCCTTATTATTACTTGGTTTCAGCCAACGTTTTATATGAATAAACAAGGATATGATCTCTGTTAATAAAAATAGCTTCTAGCCATCTTCTGATTTGTACACATCACAAAAAATGCAAATTTAAATAGTGGGCCTTTGAAGTCTTCAGGGAGGGAAAAGTGAGGATAATAGATCTAATGGCAGCCCAGTGATTACGGCAGGCGGTACTGCCCAACTAACAACCTCTCTTATAGAAAGGCCAGGGTTCGCGCGGAGGGTCGGGTGGCAGGGGGGCGGGCGGGGAGCAAAGGTACTGTAGAGGCATCTAAATATAGGAACATTTTACAATGGTGGCAATCCTTGTCTTTCTTACAGAAACAGATGAGAAATAGAGATTGAGAACTAGAGATTATTTTACCAATATTTTAGGGGTGAAGAAACATAATACTTTCAATTTTCCTAACCTGAAAAGTCCCGCCACAGACATGGCATTGTTTGGCCTGAGTCTCATAATCCTGCTGGGCCTCCCTGCTGCCTTTACCTCCTGCCTCCTCCCACAAGATTACGGGTGGGCAGAACGCAAGCCAGCGGGATGGCCAGGAAAGGGGTGGCATTGGCATAAAACCAGTTTCCTTCTAACACCTGGCTGAGTATTTCATTAAAGAATTTAATGGACTCTACAAGTACAATGTTAAAATCTTTATATATGGTCTACAGTTTCTTCTCAAGAAGACAATATATAGGCACACCAAGGCAATAATAGGGTCAATGACTTTCAAATACACAATTATGTTAAAGTCATATGCACAAGGCAGGAAACAGTGCTTGCAATAAAAATGTGGCGTTTTATGTCACACAGTTCAGAGAATGAACTCTTGTAATCTGGATCCATGCGGATGAAACTCAAAATTAAAAGAAGCCAGAGTACATACTCTATGACCACACTTTATTAAGATACAAAACAGGCAAAGCTAATATATGGTTTAAAAGTCAGGTGGTGGTGTTCTTGGGAAGAGGCAGAGAAGGGGAGCGTCTGACACACTGATAAAATTCAATGTCTCAATATGGATGTGAGCCATATTGTACCCTTAGTAGTATACTTTCCTGAGAATATGTCATCCTAGAGAGGTTAAAAAAATATGTGTGCATGTGTAGGATTGTTTACAGATATGGCAGAAGACTTAAAAAAAAAAAACAACAAACCAACAAACTTAGCCTATATTTAGGGCATGGAACAAGTACATTTTAATAGTGGTTACTTCCTTATGTGTGTACTAAGACAAGGCTTAGCCACCACAGGGGGAAGGTCTGCAACATTTAGATGTAATGAAACCCCAGACTGGGGAAAAAAACAACAACAAACAAACAAAAAGAAATGAAAGAAAGGAAAAAAAAAGAGTTTAAAATCTAACTACAGAGCTGTAACAGATACATACTGTGATCTTTATTAAACAAATTAGGAGTAATAATTCATTTCCAAGCTTTTAATGTAATAAGAACTTTCTTGTTCTTGTTCAGAAACAATGACAATTTATAATAAAATCCACCCGGGGCAAACAGTTACATAATATGCATAAAGAAGTAAATTATTATGACCACATTATGTTTAGAACAGAGACTGGTTTACTTTGGGTTTGCCTTTTAATTAGTGTTTCTGAGTTTTAATCTAAGGAATGTTAATTAATTGGCAGATTTTCAGTTTCAAAATGGATAGAGGGCAATAATATACATGTAGTATGAGTATTAGCTTCCTAAGGTAATCTTCAAGTAACTCTTTTCAATTTTAAATATTACAGATTAATGTCCACTACTAAACCTTGGAAAATTAAAGCATTGCAGTATTTAAACTTACCATTATAATTTGAAAATCTGGCAAAAAATTGTTTATATTTTATAATTTAAATCACTACCATTCAACCATAACAATCTGTCAAATGGGTATTAGGAACAACTGATTTTTGAGATCATTCAAAATAAAGTTAATCTGATTTCATTTTTACCTTCAGGATGTAGAGGTTTCTTGGCACAGATTTTTAAAATGTGCTTAGTTATTTCAATAATTCTTTTTTAAAAAGAGTACTCATTTTCTAAGACTTTATACTTGCCTTACCACATAACTGCATCTCAAATAAAAATCACTATTTGCAAAGTACATGATGTACCTTATTATACTAATGATGACTATTCTTGTGTTTTTTAAAATGAAAAAGATGTTTAAGAAGGACTAAATTGAAACTGCACATTGAGGATCAACTAAGTCAGCCATGGTTATAAGGCTGCCTATGTTTTAAATTTCTACTTTATGGTAATAATTAATAGTAATTCTACTTTTTGGCTATTCATAATCTTTAATGCATATCTTTAGTTTTTCCTTTAATCTTCTCTTTGAAACAAAACTGTATTCTATCTCAAAGGAAGTGGTTACTTCTTACTGTACAATTTTAGGTATAATAAATTTTTATAACTATTAAAGTGGAAAAGGTAGAACACAGGAAAAGGCTTAAAAAAGGACATTACTGTGCCACATATTTATTAACATTTTTGTGGATTAGTTTTTAATTTTTCTCGGACACACATGATGGAAATTTCCAAATACACACAAAATTAGTGCCTGTTTGTTGCCCCAGAACTGAATTCAACAGTTATAAATACATGGCCAATTTGGTTTCATCTCTAATACCCATATTCTAACTCTGTGGGATTATAAAGCTGTCATTTTATCTATAAATACTTCATTATGTATTCCTAAAGAAACCAAAATGACAAAAAAGGGAAAAATTCTTAAGTTTTAAATCATTAATATGTAATCCATTAAAAATATTTTAAATTACAACTACCCCTCCCCTCCATTCCCTTGCTACTTATTTGTTGAAGAAAGTAGACCCCCCTTTTCTGTAGAATTTCTCCTATTCTCGATTTTGCTAACTGAATTCCTATGGTACTGCTTAACATGCTCTTCTGTTTCCTTTATTTCCTATAAATCTGTAGTTAGATATGAAGGCTTGTTGAGATTCAGATTTGATTTTATGGTAAAAATACCTTGGTGAGAGTTGCTGAGTACTTTATACTGCAGTACACCAGGAGGCACATCACATCTGGCTGTCTCTTTTTTGGGGATGTTGTTTCATAATTATGAAATAACCAGAAAATTTTAAGTCTATCTTACAATGTTTCAGAGCGTATTCCATGACATATAATGGATGTTGACAGATCCACTGTAAAGAATCACACTTTGTTGTAACCATGATTCTCAGCAGCTCTTTATCACATTGAAACGGCTATATCAAGTCATTCCAGTGCAAGCTTCTCCCTAAGGCAGTTCACTTACCCTGTTTCCATGCCCCTTTAAGTTTACAATCTTAAATTTCGTTTATCCATTGTGGTCTAAAATCTCCATTTACTCATGGTCCTCCTATCCATCTAAGGATGCAGTTTGAGAGCACAAATAAGTTTAATGGAAGTCTATACATAATACTTAATACATAACCCTGAGAAATCTTTGTCTCAGTTTTTTATTTTTAACACACTAATAATAGTACCCACATTTAAGGGTTATCATGTGGATTAAGTGCATGTAAAGCACTTATAATGGAATCTGGTACCTAATAACAAATCCAGAAATATTAATGATTATTACTATTATTTCATCTATTGATGTTATTTTACAGTGGATAAATGCGTAAGACCTCTGCCAGCATGATTCAGGATGACTGGGAGGCTTTATATTTGCTTTCTGATGTCTGAAATTCCAATTTTAGATTTTGATTAAGAAAATATAAATTTGACTTCAAGTTCCAGAAAGTACATGGGGCTGGCACAGTGAAGTGGAGCAGAAAGTATAGAAGCCCTAGAATTATGTCCTTGACTTAGGTGTTGACTCTGCTCCTCATTAGTTATGTCACCTTGGCAAGCCTCTCATCGGGAAATTCTGAAGCATTCTGCACATTTTCTCAGAGAGCCCTCAGTGGGATCAAAAATCCTGTTGCGCACAATGGTAGCCAACTCAGTAGTGAGCCTTCATCGGCTTTTCCCTCCTCCTGCCTCTCTCTCCACACTCCTGTGCTTCTGTTCCTGAAATCATCTCCCCAAAACACTTTCTGACCCCAGTTCCTCATCTCAGGCTCTGCTTTCAGAAGAGAACCCCAACTAAGACAGTTACACATTGAAAAATGTTAAAGTGCAACCGTTTTAATAATATTTCTCACTCATCAGGTTTAGATAAACTAGAGACAAGGAGAGAACATAAAGGCACTATGTGCTTAAAGCATGTGGGTATCTTGGATGGATGGAGAGGAGATGCAGTTTCAAAAATTAAATAGAACATCAAGGGAACACGGCTTTACATGTTTACCTTGTGCTAATCCTGGTTTTATGCACCTTAGTGTCCAAACAGGTGAGGGGATGTTCTCTGAGACCACGCTTTGATCTAGGGATGCCTTGATGTTATACCTCTGGTGTTATTATATCTTTTATACCACAGAATTTGGATTTGAACCAATGCCCTGTATCAACTGTGAGAGAATCAGAGGACTCCTTTGCAATTCTGCTCGCATAAATGTTAATTCAAATTTAAATCTAATCAACATCCATTGAGTACTCAACATATGCCTAGTATGATGTTATGCATCATTTGTAGCCTTGAGATACAATAATGAGTAAGTTTATATAAAGGCACAAATAACATTGTCTGTATTCTATCAGTAAGATATGTCTTAGAAGAACATACTGAAGGTTTGTAATGATCACTGAGTGGTGAATGTAAAGGAAAAAAAGAACTCAGAAAAGTAATTATATAGGATAACAATCAGAAAACAAATCCACATAGATCTAAGTTTTCAGGACTATGGTTTGAGAACACAGATTTGTGTTCTGGGCATAGTCTTTTGTAATGCTGGGCAGGTGATTCAGTTTAATCATTCACCAGGTTTTTAAAAAGTGATTTAATTTATTTATTTTTAGTGAGAGGGGAAGGGAGGGAGAACGAGAAGCACAGAAGAGAAACATTGATGTGAGAGAGAAACACTGACAGTTGCTGCTGGCATGCGTCCTAACCAGGAATCCAACTGGCCACCTTTGACTGTGCAGGATGACACCCAATCAGCTGAGCCACGCCAGTCAGGGCTCATTCATCAGATTTTTAACGCACACCCTATCATGCTGGATGCCAGAGCTACAAAGATGAATGAGATTTGGTTCTGATTTCAAGGAGATGACGATTGAAAGGATATTAAATCTTTAAAAAAAAAAAAATCTAAAAACATCACAGTGTAAGAGACTAAATGAGGTAATTTAAATAACTATTTCAAAATCAGGCATAGGAATATTAAATATAAGGTATGGAAGAATCACGAAATTTAAGTTTTGCTTTATTTAAAACCATGCTACATTCCTTTAAAAATAGCTAATATTTGGAATGTTATTTCAGTGTTTAGAACTGAGACGCCATGTTGAGATTCTGGTATTTTGCCAGCATGGAAAGACCTCTCTTAGTTAAGCATTAATGCCTGTGGACCTTCTTAAAAGGTAGCTGCTCCCTAAGAGCCCACTGAAGCTACAGACAGTGGTGTGCTGGCAGTTTTCTTTAACAGGTGGCTTTTGCGAGGATTTGTCTTTCAAAGGGCTGCTTGGGCAGGTGCTCTTGCTGTGTTTTGAGATGACTGCATCATAGGATCTAAAGCAGACTGTTTAAACTCTTAAAACAATTTATAAACTCTAAATAAGACTTTTAGATTTGGTAATCCCACGAGGATCTGTATAAAGTGACATGGCTGCCGGTTAAAAGGTTCTGCTAATTATATTTCTTACTCAAACCTATTATCTAAACTTAGATCACATGGCAGCTGTGAAATTTAATGTTGACAGTTTTTTAAAAGCATTTCACAGGTGCCTTTTATTTAAATGGTTGGTTATGTGAACCTAATAACCACCCTCTCAAAATTATCCTAACTCCCCTAAAATCCAAATAATATTTTCCTAATATAATAAATTTTAACATATTTAAGAACTTTTCATTGGCATTACATATTAACAGGAGTATGTCTCTCATAAAACAGCTATTTCACGAAAAGTAAAATGCCTACTAATTAGGGAAATAAACACCACCCTTTATTTTTGATACTATTAATTAATAACAAGTTAATTTCTTTGTATAATCAAGAACAACCTTACAGATAGCCCAATTAAACAGAAATATAAATTAAATAGAAAAAGGAAAAGCCGCATAATATTTCAGTGAGCCTTAGGAGGGAAAAAAAAAATCTGCTACTTACGGCAGTCGCTCGGGAAAGTTCTCGACATGTACTAAGCAGTCCATTTTGTAAATCGTCCCTCTGTAAGACCACAGTCTGAATGGCTGCTGGGTTATCGGCATTCATTTCTATCTCTTGGCTCGCTGATAGCAAAGCTTGCTCAAGCGTGTACTATTATAATAAAAATAATTACACTTAATGTTCTGCATCATCGAATTAACTTTAGTTATCTACTTTAGTTTTTTAGTTATTTACTTTAGTGGACTGATAATAATCATATCAGATAGCATGACTTGTAGATAATAAACATAATTATCCTACTTTCTCCTTGTGGAGTTGCTGAAGTTTTTCTTCCAGAGCATGTACCACTTTATCTTGTTCACATAGACGGCTTAACTTGGCCTAGATTATGAGAGAAAATATTTTTTATTAGCAAACTTTTCCCCTCTGTAATTGGAGGATGGTTAGTCATCACTTCTGTAAATGGAGGTGATTATAACAAGAAAACACATTTAAAATAGCTATGGAATACTGAATTATGTCAATCTTTATTTTAATGAGTAAAATAAAAATTTTAAATATAGCTTATAGATAGAATGCTTCAAAAACATGTATATGAAGTGTAAGTTTTTCAGCTGTACTATTTAACCTACATAATTCAAAATATTCTTAGTAATCAAGCAATCTCATTTGTTAAAAAGCTTTAAACAAATCATTTCAACACGGTTAAGATTTTTCTCCTACAAACTGCTGAATAGAACCTAAGTGATATATGCTGTCCCTCATTAAAACACCAACTAGATTGTTTTTCTATTCTTAAAATTATGCCGTTCTTAGAAAAAAAAATTAACAAAAGATTCCTTCTAATTGCAATAATACAAATAAAAGTACAGCTAGTAGAAACAAATCACTTTCAGTAGTTTTAATGTTTTAAATTTGTTGTACTACATCATTTTTTAAACTATGAAAATATGAGAATGTACTCTAAAAATTTCAATACTATAATAAAACAGTTCTCTACATGTCTGAAATAAAGACCTTGGCCAAACTGTAAATACATCCCAAATTTTATTGCATAAGGACAAGTTAGGAAGAAATGAGATTTTACTTTCTTTGCCATTTATCTATCATAGTAACTGCCTTACCTTTGTTAGATAAAACACAGCTGCACCAAATGGAATACAGTGGTCTCCCCTTATCCATGGGGCATAAGTTCCAAGACCCCCCAGTGGATGCCTGACACTGCAGAGAGTACTAAACCTTATGTATACTGTTTCCCCCCCTCCCTCTACATACATACATTCATACACACACTTTACAGCTTCACTGAATTGCCAGCCTCACTACTCTTCAGCTTTGGGGCCATTATTATAATAAGGGTTACTTGAACACAAGCACTGTGATACTGAGACATTTGATCTGACAACTGAGTGCAAAGCGATGATCAGTAGCCAGGGAGGGTATACAGCAGGGAGACGCTGGACAAACGCATGAGTCACCTCCCAGGCAAGACGGGTGGGATGGCATGAGATTTCATCATAATACTCAGAAACAGGATGAAATTTAAAACTTATGAATGGTTTGTTTCTGGAATATTCCATTTAACATTTCAGACCATGCAAGTTCAGTTGACTGCAAGTCACTGAAATTGCACAAAGCAAAATCAGATAAGGGGAGGCTACTGTATATTGAAATGGGAAAGAGGTAAAACTCAATGAATAAAATCAGGGGAAATGAGGGAAGAATGGGATATAACTAAGTAAGAATTCATAACAAGTCATCGATCTGAAATATGATTACAAAATACTAAATTTAAGTAATAAAAAAGGAAGGAGTGATAAAATTTGTAGAGGCTGATACCTTCTTCAACAGATTTAAACAACTGTCTCCAGCCCTATATAATTTTTAATAAAATAGTCTTTTACTTTCATTTATGTGATTCTATATTCAATTGCTAACTTTGGAGGGGAGGGTGGGCAGAGAATAGATTGGGGAGTAAGCATTTTATGGGACCTAAGTGCAAAAGATGAAAATGCTAATTTATTTGCTATCACTTTGGAGGGCAGAGGAAGAAGGGGAAGTTCTTGTCATGCTTATTTGCCGTGTTTTGGCAGAAAACACAACAGCAATGACAACATACAACATACTAATACTTACATCAATATCTACTTCGTCAGGTCTGTATTTGTATAATGTACCTCTGCATTCATCTTGTGACAGCTATAAGGAAAAATGTCACAAAGCAACTTTAAAATTAATATTTAAGAATATATTTATTTTTGATTCATATAATAAAATGGGATTTACTACTATTTTAGATTTATATAACTAATAAAATGGAATTTTAATGATTCTTATACTTTCAGAAGTTTAATTCAAACACAGATCATTACAAAAATAGAAAAATATTTAACAGTGATACAATATGCAAGATACATAAGAACGATGTTTTAACTTCAGCTTATCAAACAAAATAATAAGCTGGTCAAACAAAATTATACAGCACCTTACATTTTCCATTTGTAAGACACACATTTTAATGAAAATTGACAAATACAATCATAGCAACTGTACTGAATCAAATACTTGAATCAGGCATATTTCAACAGTCAAAACTGTCCTTCACAGTATACACACATAATCACACAACTGTGTATGTGTGCACTTAAATGCCAGCACATTGTAGTACACTTTTACTAACAAAGCCTATAACATATTTTATACATATACATAATATATAAACACACATACACAATATAGACTTATCTTGTTCTTCTGTCTTAAGAACTAAAAGATAATGGAGGAAAAGTATGGGTTTAATTGAAAAGAGGAAAATCACTCAAAAACCTCATAAAACTGAAAGCCTGTTATTATAAATTACAGATAGTCAAATTTCATAAAAAGCTTGTATGTGTTCATGAACACCATTTGTTTTCTTATATATAGTAAAGGATTATTATTCAGTGTATTTAAACATCATTTCTTCAGCTTCTTCTAAGTCTCTTTTGGTCAAATCCTCATTTCCAATTGTGCTTACCAGCGTTTCACTAGCCACCCCCATCTGTTATACACAGATCCTAATAGCCTCTGCAGGCAACATTTCACTCTCTCTCTTGTTTTTTTGACTTTATATTGACTGCTAGAGAATAGCAGAAACACAGTAGGAAAATTTTAATAGGGGCTCACTGCATGTTTACTAAATGATATACTTTTTCTCAAAGTGGGGATGGGAGTAATGTATCCCAACTACATTCTAGATCAGAAAATTGTATTTCATATACACACAGAGACAAATGTTAAGAATGTATAAATTTTAACCATGTATATTCTTTCTTTAAAAAACCTGTTCAACAGTTACACCTTTAGAAGGAGGCATAATCTAGACAGATAATTTTGAATGGATCTAGAAACATGGGAATCAGGAAGTTAAACAGGTAAGCATTCCAAACATACAAAAATAAATCCTGGATTTTGTGTTTCATTTCAAGACATGACTTTCATGTACCTCATGCAAATGAATCTGTGACTACTTAAGAGTATGCACAATAATTATTAACCATAAAACTTTCATATAAATGAACATCACATGAAAAATGAATTTAATGACCAAAGTCAGAACACGTGTGCACTATTTTAAAATAAAGATTGCTGAATATGTTCTGAGGAGTGTCAACTGTCATTCTAAGTTAAAGCACTTAGATCCAAGAAAAGAATTTATACTCCTATCTGAAAAAAAAAAAGCAATGAAAAATAAGTTTTAAAATGTTTAGATCCATGATAAAAAATTGTAAAATGACAAAATCAAATTTTCTCATTTATAAGAAAGATATAAAGCCTTTTGCTACTAAATGTCCAAATATACCTTGCTTATTTAATATTTAAAGTTAAATGTAAAACAGCTTTACTAAACTATGAAATGTATAATTTAAACATAACTAGTGGATAGTACTACATCTAGATTGAAATATGAGTTGTATCCTATACCCCAGGTTCAACAGAAAAAAGACTAGTAATTTAAAATAAAAATTTAGTAATCCATAATAAATATTTAGGATATTGGTATAATTTAGGGACTCTAAATTGCACTTTCATTTTCATATCAGTTGGCATATTATAAAAAAGAAAAACATGTACTGTATAGTTATACTTTTAGAGCGACAGCTTTATAGCTATATACATTATTTACACAAATCAAATTTTTGTTGTACCTCAATTTTTAATACTACTAAAAATTTACATAAACTTTTATCATATTATTCAATATAGGTATTCATTACTAGGGACCAACTAACAGTAATCTTAAAACTAATCACCCTTCCATTATACATTGCTTTTACCTGTCAGAAGAAGAGTATAAGAAAACAAGATTATTTTTTAAATAATTAACTTTTAAGTATGTCTATTTTCATTACTGATCATTATTACTGAGGCTTTTCTTAAGATATAGTTTATTTAAAAAAAATCAATATCCACCTAGAATTGGAAAAGTTTGCTATTTAGTCTCCAATATGAAAATCCTACTAGTAATTTCATAAATATTGTGATTAACTCAAGTTCTGTACAAAATCTTTAATGGCAACATTTCTTTTATCATTTTTCAAACTCATCTTTAGCAAATCCCTCCGTCCCAAACGTTCTGGTTTTGAAGTACTTCAGCAACACTAGAAATGCAAATAAAAATGGCTAGGTAGCAATTAGATAATTAGAGAAATGCACTATCAAACTTTACTGACTGTATAAGGATATGTGCCATGTTTTATTTATAAAGTCAGAACTTTTTAAAAAAGTTATCTAATAATCTTTAAAAAAACTGGATTGGTATTAAGTTAAAACAAAATTAGTTGTGTTCATTAAAATTAAACTTTCTATGGTATCCCTTTTTAAGTAGGTGATATACACACATACTCTCCAAGAAAAAATTGGGGGGAAATTTGATAAAATTGGATATTGTATCATATGTGGACTCAAAAATACTCACAGAGCTGTATTTGCTAATATTAGTGCATATCTTTTAAAACAATTACTTATCAAGTGATTAATATCATTGATTGATATTATAAAAACTGGTACAAAAATATAATTATGAAAGGTGGTAGGATGATTTAATAGGTGCAGAGGAATTTTTAAAACTTGATGCTTACTTCTTTTGCATTTATTCTGATTTAACTTTAGGTCCTACTTATTTGACTAATTTTAAGATAATTACTGCCTAAGTAATTTCTTCTTCTAAGATAACGCAAACATAAAGGTCCTTCTGAAAGCAAATCTGAAACAATGTGATTCAGAATAACAGGTCATAAGACATTATATTGTCATTATATTTTCAGCTAAATTTCAGGACCCATTAACACAGCATTGTAATGCAATGTCAGAAAAAGCACAGCTATGTTCAATATGAAATTTAATAAAATTTTTCTTTGGATAATAACATGATAAATGAACCCTGGAGGGAAATATATCCGATTTCAATTTATGCAAATTTAAAAACACATTTTAAGAAGTGTACCTAACTTTTAGCCACCAACAATGCCCTTCAAAAATTAAGCAGTTTACCAGTGGCTGATAAAAAAAAACACCACCACCTGAAGACTCTCTAGCCTCGACAGTGCTGAAGGTCAACAATGATTACACAGAAACTGTTTGCCCATCTCATGCCCAAGTCATGGCTGTTGTTAGACACTCAGATCTTCTGTACAATTTTATTTTTCTCAAGTATTAATACGAGAAAATGTATTTATATAAATCTATTGCTCTTTCAGTATTCAAGGTCAGTGATGCCTTAAAAAGCAGTCTCAGATATCTCCACATTAGAAAAACAAAAACAAAAAACCTCCAATTAAAAGTTTTTGCAATCAGCAAGGACTACTGCATCATCAATGCTGATTAATAATCAATATAAAAAAGAAAAAAACCAAATCAAACCAAACAGGAACATCCAGGCCAGCACTCTTATTGAAAATATGCAAAATGTACAAAATGAAAACAACCTATTACAGTAAAATGGCTTTGATCTCATATTTATATAAAATGATAAACTGATAGCTTTAGGCACTGAGAAGGATTATCAATTCCAGAACAAGTATTAAGGTTCTCAGTGTAGTATTTTGGAATGGAGCATCAAAATTCTATAATCTGGTGACTTTAAGGATCAAAGATTCCATTTTCTTTTGAAAAGTAAAGCTGTTTAACTTTAAATATTTAATATTTTAGCTCTTTATTAAAAAGGAAAAACTATGCTCACTCATAAAATGTACTTTAAATGTTTTGAAAACTGCTCAGAAATGAGTCACCCTGCCCCCAGCTGTTTCAGCCTCACAGTTGCAAGGTGATGACGCAGACCCCAAGGCAACTAACGCAAACCAGAGGCCTTTAAAGCCAATGTGACCTCAAGGTGCTTTAAAAAAAACAAAAACAAAAACAAAAAACCACAGAAAAAACCCCCCCAGATGTTTTACATATTTTTCATCAAAACATATATTCATTTTTCATGTTAGTTAATTTTCTTCTTCTGTACAATTTAAGTAACTGTAACAGGTCAGAGGCCACAGTAATTTAAGTGTTGAGGTGGAAGAAGCTGATGTCGCAAAACACACAGCTAAGAACATTTAGAACATGAAATACAAAAAAATTGGGATAGGAATGTATAAAATGACTTCTTTTGCAGATCTGCAGATTACTAAGGTCCTATAAAGAAAGCCAGCCAAGTCCATGGTAGATATTCTGAGGTAGGGAAAAGGATGAGGAAAGCTATGACTATCTTGATAACTTCTCAAGAATAAGAGTACAGGGAGAAGACACTCCCAGTATGTTAAGAAATGGCCTTCTTTAGGTTTTACCATATTACAGTACAGAAACTAGATGTAAAGAACTCCCATATAAATATAATCTATTCCTAATAGATTGGGGGTTTTTTGGCAGGGCTGCCCCTGAATGGAACTTTTTTTGTTTTCCCTAAAAATCAGTTATGCTTTTCGAGTTAATCAAAATTAATGGCAATCTAGTAAAAATTTTGCAAATGTACTGCAGACCTCCAAGTACATATCAATCAAATACTCTGCACAAAAACTTCAGGCACAAAAACTTCAGAAAAAATGGCACACTTAATATTCAACAGCAAAATGTTCAGCGAAGCCATGCTAAGAATACTGCAGCATCTTGAAAAGCGTGGATGAATTGCGTTTTTCCAAATAGACATAAACAAAAAATGGAGTAAGAAAAACAGTAATGTTATGAGTAACTCTGAGGAGAAACCAAAACTGTCACTGAGGGATTTTGCAGATGATAAAGCAGTATCATTCACTGTCCAAGACCTTACTTGCTGGTACAGTTGGGGTCTTAGCGCCGAGTTCTCAATCATTGTGTGAACCATGGTGATAATAGGTTCATTTTCTTTCATCTATTTCAAATCAGGAGGAGCATACAGCAAACATCAGTTTACAGCATAGCTAGATTTGAAAGACGACACTGTAAATATAGCCTCTACTTAAATATGTTCCTAATAGTGCAGCTGTTTACATTTTATCCCAAAGTTGTACAGATCTATCTTAGATAAATGATTTTGAACAAGTATTAAATGCTGTAAAATATGTTCAAGGTTATTAAAAAAAAAAGCTTACTAACAACAGTATTGCTGCATCTAGGTTTTATTTCATAAATAAAAGCAATATATTCAAATAATAAATATTCCTACATATATTAGAATAGGTGATAAAGCATCATGACCCAAAAGATAAACTAGAGGGTGATAACCAATGAACTTAAAAAAGAGAAACACAGCCTCATTTAACTGATTACTTAATCAGTAAAAAAGCTTAAAACGACATTCATTTCTTTTATAAAGCAAATAAAAAAATTTGGTTCTCTACAAATACTAAAATTTTATAATATAATAATGTATCTCATCACTAAGATAATCACACATTTTATTAAAGTTAATCTTGATAGACATTTATATATACTCTATTTTGGATTTTCTCACAGTGTAATACCACATGGAGAATTACTTCACAGATAAGCAAACTAAAATTTACTTAGCAAAGATTTAGTGTATCTCTCTAGCTCTTAAAAAGGCTGAAGCCATGTTTCACATTTCCAGCTATGTTGTACTTAATTACTGCCTCTAGAAAAATATTTGTTTTAGCAGGCTCTGGACACAAGAGTTAAAGCATCAAAAGGCAATTATCATGATATATATAGAGTAAAAGACCAGCATAGTTCTGCGCCATTTGTAAGCAGACAAGTCTTTATAATTGTAATTTGTGACATTTAGTTTACATAATTTTCATCCTCCATATTATAGAAAATAAGCATTTTTATAATGGTTAATGAATGCTACTTTATTGATTTAGCTAAATCTACAACAAAAGTTCAATCTTAAGATTAATAAGCACATAAAATGAGTAAGAAATAAATCTTAAAAACTTTTATATCTAGAATATTTTATTTTCAGCCTAGTTACCAATGTTTCATGTAAATAAAATCTGTTTTGGTTCCGGCTGGTGTGGCTCAGTGGACTGAGCGCTGCCCTGCAAACCAGAAGGTCACTGGTTCAATTCCCAGTCAGGGCACATGCCCTGGTTTAGGGCCAGGTCCCCCATTGGGAAGCGTGCAACTGATAGATGTTTTTTTCCCTCTTTCTCCCTTCTTCCCCTTTCTATAAATAAATAAATATTAAAAATCTGCTTTACCCCTCAAATTAGAAACTTCCTGTGACTGGTTTAAGCTACTTTTCAAAAGTTTTATTTAAGATAAATAATTTATTTTTAAATCTACACTCTACATACTAGTTAAACAAGAACTTCTACACATCAATGGAACTCAAATCTACACATCAGTTACTCTCAACCTTCTTTTATTTTCTCCAGTGTGATCCAGTAAGGGACCAGGGCATTTGTAGGTCACATGTCATGCCCACAGGAAACAAATGTGTTGGTATGCAGTACAGAATACAATTTTTACAGTGTTGGAAAATACCTGAAAAATAGAAAACTATTGATATCATACAAGTAGTTTAAGCCTCCATCTATTTTTGATATTATTTAACTTTAGTTTTCAAAGCCATCTCATCTATACTTCTTTTAAAATGCTTAATTTTCAACACCATGCCATGGACCTTAGACAGAAGAGTACATGACTCAGAGATGACTGAAGGTCGGGTTGGGGGAATGGAGGTCAGGAGCATAAACGTTAAAGAAGTAATGGAGATGAGATAGTATCCAAATACAAAGGACACCAAGGTCAAACTGAGATTTCCCACTGAGTCTTGGACATCTGGCACTACAAATGGGCCATGGTGTCAAGTGGCTAGTTCTAGCAACACAGTTCACTCCTTTAAGTGGAGCTTAAATATGTTACAGATTGATGACTAATGTTCACACTCTAGGTCTGAGGAATTTACTTTAAAAAATGTATTTAAAAAGGGAGAAGGGACAACATGGTTTCTGCAGAAGGGTAATGCAGCCTGATTTATTCAGTGAAATACTTTGGGAGAGTAAATATGCATATACGTCTATATATATATATATATATAGAAGCCCTGTGTGTGATTTAAAAATGCCTGTTTAATTTACATGTTAAAGATCATTAAACATCATATCACTGAGAACGGATTATTGCAAAAACACCTGACTTAGGAATAGAAAAACTAAAAGCAAAAATAGTATTTAAATATACTGACTGCACAGTATCTCAGGATTAACTTTCATTGTGAAAAATTTCTAACACACACATCAAATTCTAGGATATTAAAATTAGATGGCCTCGTCCTGGTTGGTATGGCTCAGTGGATTGAGTACCCCGTGTGAACCAAAGGGTCAAAGGTTCGATTCCCAGTCAGAGTACATGCCTGGGTTGCAGGCAAGACTCCTGGGTGGGGGTGTATGAGATGCAACTGGTTGATGTGATTGACGTATCTCTCATACACTGATGTTTCTCTCCCTCTCTGTTTCCCTCTGTTCCACTATCTCTAAAAATAAATAAATAAAATCTTAAAACTAAAAAAATCAGACGGCCTCTTTGGAAGCCGACAATTTAGTACAACCAAGGCATGAAAATGTTAGTAGCAAGTATTTTGAACTGTAGAAATGTGAATTATTATTTTTTTTCTTTTTCTAACTCCTTTATATTTCCCAAATTTTTTCTACTGAGTAGATACTGCTTTTCTAATAATAAAATAAACTTATGGAAATGTCAAGAATAAAAATATATAAACAGGAAATAAATTAAGTTAATGAAATTATTATTCTCTGACAAATACCTCTTGGTGACATAAAGAAGCTAGGAAGCATTTTAGCACCGTATGTTCAGATCATGTTCAGTCTGGAGTCCTCTATTGCAGAGAAGTGTTCTCACACCTTTATTTTGTCCTATGAATCTATATCCACATCCAAAATTTATTGGAAGAAGTGTTAACTATTTAAATAATAAGCATTTGTAGATACATATAACTACTTTATAATACTGTTTCCTTTTTATTATTGGCTACTTCAGAAATCTAAGTTCAAGTTTATTTCGATAGTCGTTCATAAACCAAACCACAATCACTTGAGGACCTCAAAAAGAAGTGTCACCCTGACTTTCAGATAATTCTAACATAAATCTTGAGAATCTTTGATGTTGACAATATCATTAAAACATCAAGGTGGCAGGCTGGTCTAAAGGTTCCTTTGGCAAAAGTAACTATTGATGTTCCCAAGGTGTTAAAAGTAAGCCAAATGTAATTTTATATCAGCTCACATACTCTTCAGGATCCCATTTTACTCAAGTTGAAGAGATGGAATAAGACAATCCAAGGAAAGGCAGAAGCAGTAGGACATATATAATGCTCCATGAGCTCCTTGGAATTTCCTGTTTGAGTTCTTAAAAGAAAGTAAAGGAACATCCAACAAATCTCTTCTGGTTTGAATACAAGAATCCTAGACAACATTATGAAAATGGTGTTAACAGCCAACATGTCTTAAGGAGTAAGAGCATGAGAAAGACTAATTAGTAAGTGGAGGATGTTTAATAACTTACTTGGGAATGAATTAAATGCTTTGCTTCCTGCTTTAATTCCTTCTTTGAAGCAACAGGTAGTACAGGTTTAAGTGTAGTTAATTGCTAAATTATAAAGGGCCCATTATTCTATAATAAAAATGAGAATGTATAATTCAGGCATTACATTATTTTCATAACTCCCTATAGTAATAAACAAGGAATGTGGAAACATCTTAAAAATACATTTAGTTATGCCAATGCAATTCTGTTTACAATAAAAACATCTATTTTTACTTGAATTTGTTAAGTCCAAGTGATTAGAAAAATTACCTAGAAAAATCTGATACTTGACTCTAGCCTCTTTTCTCAGCTTTGATGTACACTGGGTAATTTGAATATAATAAATCATCCTTTGATGTTAAATTGACTCCTCTTATTAATATCATTAGTGGACTTGGCATAATCGAGGGGGATCTGGGAAGTTAGGAATCCAATTTCCAATGGCCAGTTGTTCTCTTATTCTAACAACTTTTAAAATATTGGTTGCAAAGTCTCTATCACTATAGAAATTAGACCAGGTACAAATGCAGAAGGAACAGGATACTGTAACTCATGAGATAAATGGGCCTGAGTAATTTTAGGGGGAATGGCAGGACGGAGAAAGATTAACAGAGAGCAGAGCCAACATGTTCATTCATATAACTTGTCCTTGGAAAAGAGTAATTTCCCAATCCTCCTTTAAGTATAAGAAGTGATTAAGTAGTGGCTTGATTGCTATTTAAAAAGTTTATGTAATAAATCACCTAGAATAGCACTGTCCAACAGAACTTTCTGTGATGACAGAAATCTTCTATACTGGTATAGTACAATACTCTAGCCTTCAACCACGCATGACTCTTTAGCCTTTGAAATGTGGCCAGTGCAACAGAGGAAATGAATTCTACTATTATAAAAACGTAAGTAATTTCAATGTAAATTTAAATAGCTACATATGGTTAATGGCTATTATATTGGATAGTACATCTAGAAATTTCTAAAATAAGCACCATTTCCTCCAGTCTGGGTCTCATCCCCAGAGGAGGAAAACCTTTGCTAAAGCTCTGCCCTGTGAGTTTCCTTGAGTCTGAATCTGTGCGGGCAGCGTGTGTGCGTGTGTGCAGGAGGCAGTCTCGATGATTTTTATCTGTGCGATAGGGCCTTTGTCCTTCCTTGATAACCAATGAGAAGACCCATTGCTGCGCTGTCATTTTCCATTGAAATGGAAATTGAACTATTCTTAAGTTCTTTAGACATCTTAGGAAAAGAATTTTTAGGTTGGGAATCTGTCTTAACAATAGCAAAAAACCATGATAGCCTAATCACTGAAGAATCTGTTTCTTAGAATGTCCTCCTGTGTAGATCAATAAACTCTTAAGATGTGTGGCAAAACTAAAAAGCGAAAGAATTTGACATGCCTAGGGTGAAGCTTTGAGGAATGCAGGGGTCTTTATAAACAGGTCATTTAGACAATGACAATGGAAATGCCTTCCACTCTCACTGGAGGCACATCTGAAAGTCCCAGAACCTGAGATTGAAGGGTCTGAATGACTACCTATTGAAACCACTCACTCTTAAACAGGAAGCAGGGAAATTTGAAGTGACTTTTCAAATAGAAGAATGTAAATAAGTCTCTTTATAACTGATGGGGCAAAGTGTTGAGGCCTATTTGAAAATTTTAAAGCAATCAGAATAAACTATCGATGCTATCTATATTTTCTAAAAGTGAAATTTTGGGAAAACATTACAAATGTTATATATTCAGAAGAATAAACAGTACTTTAAAAGATGTAGTTAGACTATGCAATGTTTCCTCATTTTCTTAAGGGAGAAAGACATTTAAAAAAATGAGTAACAAATTGGTACAACATTATCATAGGAGTCAAACATACCCCACATTGTCTTAAAAGAAAAAAAAAAAGCTTCTAAACTGCTTTGAGGAACACTGATAAAGTACATGTATGGAGAAACATGAAACTACCCCTAACCCAGCAGAATAAAATTTTAAAGCCACCATTGTGAGCTATATACCTGTGTAATATTTTGAAGAAAACTTTGAAGGTGTAAGCTGTTGTCTTTCCAAATCATTAACTTACATAACAGTGAATTTCATCATTTTTAAAAAATCTAAAGGTCTTCTTTTAATTAAAATTCCATTGGCTACAGGATAAATTTTACAGATCTGATTTTTACTTCTGTGGCTTAATATATTTTCCTTGTTTAAGGATTCTTAATTACTGTTTAACTTCTAGTAATATATTATTATCTGATGCTACCTTCTTTATTCCTGGCATTCATAGGCAACTGGAAATATCAAAAGAACTCAAAATCCATTTTGGAAAAATGCTTTATTGTGAATATAATGTTTGAAATGTTCGTATTTTCCTCTTGGCATGTGTTTTAACAGTATCATTTTCAAATGCACAAAAAGATTCCAAAGGTGGAAATCTTCAATCTGTTAGTAAAAAAAGACACGTATTCTGGCCATAGACATCTATTTTAAAATACATCTGAACTTTAAATAAAAATTAAAATATCTTCTAGCTATAAGAATCTGGATTTCATTAATAGCAATTGTATTTTTACCAAGTTATAATTGGTACTGAGTAGCAGAATTCCTGCCATTAATTCAAAGATTTATCGGCTTATGTAAGTAGTTAAGACATAATCATACCCTTAAGTCAATCCTAGAAATGTTTTTGGTATTTATGTTCAACTTTACTTCCTTCCTGGGTTTTAAAAATCACTTAAGAATTCTTACTTTGTAAGCACTAACATGCTGCCCTACACTGAGCTCCATAAATCTCTGCTGAACAAACTTTCTGGAAAAATACGTAAAAATAAGATAGAAGCAAAAGCTACAGTAATTGGGTTATAAAAATACTTCTTTTGCCCTGGCCAGTGTGGCTCAGTTGTTTGGGTGTTGTCCCACAAAGCAAAAGGTCATGGGTTCGATTTCCGGTCTGGGCACATGCCTGGGCTGCAGGCCTGGTCCCTGGTTGAGGATCCAGAGGTAACCAATCAGTATTTTTCTCTCACATCACTATTTCTCCTCTTCTCCTTCTCCCTGGCTTCCTCTCTCTCTAAATATATAAAATCTTAAAAAAAAAATTTGCTTGTGTAAATACAAAATAGAACTGTATAAATGTTACGCATTTTAGGAGAGGCTGGGGGGAGTTCTGTTTTCATTTTCCCATTTTGTTAGATAAATATATAACCGCTATGTAACCAGGAACTGATACTCCTCAGGTAACAAAGATCAGCAACCTGACACAGAACTACTCTAAGTACAAGAACAACTCTATTAATTTAAAAAAAGTCAAAACTGATTTTTTTTTTTTTTTAAAAAAAGAAAGTTCATTAAATACCAGGTATTGACCCTAGCTTTGTGGTTTTTAGGCAAGTAGTTAAAGCAGACTGAATGTGGATAATAGTCATTAAAATAGAACAGGTTACAGGCCATGTTGAGGATATATGGAGGAGAAATAAAGTGGAATATTGTACATGACAGTGCTTTGGGAACTGTAAAGTAACGTTTAATGGATTGGGATGGACCGTTGCCAGGCAGGCGGCACAGTGCAGAGAATGGGAGGGCTTTTGAGGTACTTGAGAAACAGTGAGTCACTGGCTGGAGAAAACAGTTTACAGGGGAAGAAGCGTTTTCGCAGGTTGGGGGATGGTGGTGGTGGACTGAAGGCTTGAATGCCAAATCAAAAAGAAACCTTATTCTGCAGGGAACAGGAAGTTTGTGAAATTTCCTGAGTTAGATGAAAGACACGTGGCAGGAGATTTTTCAAGATTTGGTGACTAACTGGTAATGAGCAGTTTAGTACATGCATGAAGTGTTACGGTGGCAGGTATTATCCTGCCATGCATTTAGGCTAAAAAACAGGTTCATACAGTTCTATAGAATTTCATGATGTTCCCATTCTCAGTTAACTTTTTGAAGTACTTTTAACTCCAGTTTCAAAGTATTTTTAACTTTAGTCTGTGCTGGAGCCGGGCAGATGGAATATGAGAACGTACTACAACTCCAGGAAGCCGACTCAATTCTGCCTTTTTTTATAAATTTGTATAATCTCCACCCTTAGAGTGGAAGAGCCGGCAGGACACCAAGGATCTTCCCATCTTGGGTCCTTCCAGGTAGTCTGCCACCTGATCTTCTTTTCCTCCATCAGATGACCGTGAACGACTGTCAGGCTGTCCCTAGCCACAGCTGGAGAAAACCTGTCTCACTTCCTTCTCTTTCCCTGGGAGCTTAAATTACTTAAAGTTCTAGGTCTAAGCAAACAGCTAAGGCAAAAGTCCAGATTCTTCTCAAAGCCCAGCGCCCTCTTCTCCAAGAATTACATGTTCAAGTAATGTTTGTTGCATCAATGAGGTTAAAGGTGACCAATATTTTGAACCATTTTTGCTTTATTTTTTTGGTCAGGGAACTGAGGGATGATGACTTTAATTTTTAACACATGTTGGGGATGTGCTGAAGGCAGAACCTCCCATGGAAAGCTCCATAAGCAACTAGAAATATATAAATGAAACTGCAGAGAGAGGTGTTTCAGATACCTGTGGAGCATGAGGGCCCACTGGGTGCTCACTGGTTACTCATACGTGTAGAAATCAGTGTGCTGGCAAGTTATTCTTAAGGGGAAACCCTTGGCCAGCAGAGGATGAAAACCAAATGCTTCCCTTTTCTATTGTGCAGGTGGGTAATTCTGCACTATTTCTGTTCATTTGTCAACAAGAATCAGTCAGATGAAACTCAAATTGCCTACTGCATTTGAGAATATATTCCCTCCTTCCTTGATCATTCTCTTTACTCCTAGACCTTGGTATCATTCTCCAGGGTCAACTTTCTGCACATAAGCTGACACCTCGGTCTCTGCTTTCTGGGAAAAACCCAGGGGCTAGAGATGAAAAATAACAAACAGATACTTAATAAAGGGGAATGCTCAAATGAGAGAACACCAAGAAAAAAGGAACTTCTATGGTTAGATCTGAGATGGATGAAAAAAGCAAAAAGGGACAGATTGACTACTGGTAAGAAATAGGAGCACCCACGATAATACCACATAAGCACTGGACAAGCCAAGAGATCAGCGTACTGACCCACATTCTAAATTCTTTCCACATCTAAATTCTAATCTATCCATTGTCTTCTTAGAGTTCTGCCATATTCATTATGATGCCATATTCAGCTTAAGAATTTTCTGAGTGCCAACCCCTCTTCTCCCCACTACTTCTATGATCAGATATGCAGAGGAAGGGGGAGACAGGAAAAGAAAAAAAAGGAGGAATGGGGTGTGAGGGAAAGAGAGACAGTATCATTCTTAACAGCAAGGCATAAGAGAATACAGATAGGTACAATGTAATTAGTTTGGGTTAGCAAGTGTTAAATAGCATACATTCGATTTTCTAGTTTCCTTGGTTTGCTTTTCCCAAATGCCTATTCTATATCTCCTAGAAACATTACCACTTGTAGCTCTCAATCATCCTTAAAATAGAGGCTCCAGGACCCCTTGGAATATTAGAGAAAATGGGTTCTTGCTTAATAGCTCAGTAGAATGAAGTTGCTGAATTGACATGAACAATGAAAGCCATCAAGAATCTTTTCAATCATCTTGTTAGCATTTCTTCCCTTACAGGAAAGCTCTTTTCATGAACACAAAGAACAAAATGCAAAAAAGTCTTCCTGGGTTTTTTACCTCGAATGGTTTCAGTACCAATTACATACACCCAGCTAACTGTTCCTTTTTTGCATTTTCCCTGGCATAGTATGTTTAAGAGTGGTCCCAGTTCCTGTCCGTAAGAGTTTTCTCATTGTTTCTTAAAAGGGTTTAGAAAGAATACTGATGAGGAATGTCGACAGCAACCAATGGTAGACTAGCAGGCTTCTTTCAAAATGCAGTAGTAGCTTTAGTATACAGTTCATAAACTATTAATATTTATTTAAAAATCACATCATAAAATCTGAATGTTACTATAAAACTCTTGCAAGGTAGAAAGTTTGGCTTACTCGTCAAGAAGTTTTAGAAGTTAATATTAAAAATGATTTTCTTATTCTCCCTGCAAGTACTGACTACTTAAACAAAATGTACTGACAAAACAAGACAGAAGGATTTAGCTACTGATTCTTGCAAACCTTAAATATTTTCATGTAACAAAGAACACCAAAGGAATGCTTAACCTGTATTTTCCTTTTAGTGTATTGTGGCAAACTCGTTTGTCATGAGAAACTTCCAACTTCCCCACAAGAATTTAAAGATAAGGTCCCTTAGCCATCTGGTTTTAGAGACTTGAGAAAACAGACATAAACTGAGTCATTTCAAAATGGAGATGGAGCCATCCTCCCAGAGGAAGGCCTCGCACCTCTTGTTCCTTGAGCCTTTGGAATGTTTGAATAGAGCAAAATAACCTCTGACCTGAATCAAACCAACATTGTATTCCAAACAATTGTTTGTAAAGCTAATGGCAAAGCAGACATCCTGACTATGATGGCTGAAAATTAAGGCTATTCTTAGAAGTCACACCACTATATATAGGCAAAGAATACCTTAGCTTATTAGCATCTATAGAGATTTCTTCCTTTTATTCAGACAATCATTTCCTTTCCCCTTCCAATAAAACCCCCTTGACTTTCTACCATAACTGAGACACAATTTGGGTTTCTGCCTGAATCTATGCCCCGAGATTGCAATTCCTTTTGATCTCAAAGAAATGCTTGTTTCGTCTCACTTTGGCTTTTAATTTTTTAGTTAACAGGATATACTATTTAAGGCTATAGTCAGAAATGACTTAAGTATGTCCTAGCTGCAGGCAGAGAGCTTCAGCTGGGTAGAGACAAATGAGTGTCATTAAATGATGGTAGCACAGGCATTTTCTTTTCCCAAAGAACATCTGAGTACATTGGGCACAGGCAACCCCCCTACGTAAGTGTGGCCAACTGAGGTGTGCCCATTCCTTTCCTGTTCTCATGCAGGTGTTTTTGATGCAAATAACTACATCGACTCATGAAGGGAGGGGGGTAAAGACAGAACACCATCATTTAAAGGGGAATTTGCTAAAGCACACTCAATGTTACAATACAGTTTTACATTGAAAAGATGAAAAAGTACCTGCTGCAGTACCAGTGCAATTAAAGCTCAGGTTTGCTGAGGTGTAGAAATTAAACTCAATTAACCGTAGCAGGGGTTCTCAAAGAGGGTGGCTGGCTACCGAAGTGCTGTAATCACAAAGGCAGGGGCGGGCAGCTGGCGTGCATTACCCACGAGGCAGCATGCTCACAGGAGGCTTGTGAAGCACCGCTCCAAGTTTCTCCAGCCTTCTGTCCGTCCCTACCTGCATGTGCCTCAGCATCTCCTTTCTGTCATCATTGCCTAACATGGAAAACTGGCAGGAAGGTTTTAGGAAGAAAAAGGGAACATCACCTAAATTCCCTCATAACCGCTCTTCAATCACTAATGGGGGGGAAGTCAGAAAGAGAAGCAAGTGAGGCAGAAAAAAACAGATGGAGGAAGAGCTAAAACACAAGTGAGGAAAACAGATCAAGGGATGGGACGTGCTCTAATTGGCTCGTCCCCTATTAAGCCTCCCTTCATGACTGATCAGAAAGCTCCAGCTTTTGTTCCACGTCTTCATCCATGGAGAGGACTTACCTAGTTCCTCTCTTTAGCTCCTGGTCTAGTTTCTAAAACCCCAACCTCACTGCCTTGCTCAGTCCAAGCAGTCCCGATCCAAGCTACAGGAGCCAAGAGCTAGACATTACTGGGAATCCTTTCCAGTGACAAGATTAAGAAACTTGAAGCCCCTACTTGCGTGTTAGATCTGCTAAAGAAGGTATCTAGGTGCCAGAGGCCCGGGGTTGGCACTCTGAACATATTTTCTGAAAGATGGCTTTTCCTAACACAGTTGGGGCATATGATACTGTTAGTACAGTTTTTAGGTATACTAACTAAATACAATGTTTTATGGCCTGGACTGGGAATTTAACCAACAGGGGTACCATTAAAAACATTTAATAACCAGTAAGGATATAGGAGCCAAAACAACCAGTATGCCCTTTCTGTATCTTACAGGTGAACACCAGATGGTTGACTACAATAAACTTCTATGGAAACCCATTACTTCAGTTATAAACAAATGATTTGCACCTAACTTCATGGAAACATTAGGAACTCCTAATCATCAAATACTGGGTTCAGCAAGGCCATATAGTTCTAAAAATCATGCTCAATATGCCTTATTCTGAGAAGAAAATATATCATTATATTCCCTTTTCCCTCACTTTCAAGAAATGAAAACACTGTTTTCTGGGAGATACCATTGTAAATTCTGATAATCTCAAATTTATTTCTGACTTCCTGAGAAGTACAGGGCCATCTCAAAATTCTAACTAAAGCTGACCCCAATCCTCTCTGTACTCTGCTAGGCAGAGGAATAAACACAGGGAAAAATTCCTAATAAGTGTACTTTAGGATAAAGTTTGCAAGTTTCACTTAAACTGTAACCAAAAGTTCCTCTAATATCTGGTGATAACTAAGCTTAATGGGAAAAAAATTAATTGCTTATGTATTATGTACTTACTCATTTTTAAAATAGAACCTGGATTAGGTACATATAAAGTTAGGATTATTGTTATATTCACAGGTAATACTTTGGGGCCATGTTTCCTTAAAATTCACAAAAATGACAAATAAACCTATGCTAGTCTTAATAAAGGTAGGCTTTGCATAGTCTACTGAGCTGTAAAAACATAAACAAGCTGTAATAGGATACTTCAGAATGAAAAAAAAATGCAGAAGAAAATCCTATCACAGCTTTTGTTATTTCCAAAAGCACTTCAGTTCATGACTTGTCCTCATGATGGTGAAAATTAGACACATGAATTTACCTGTGTAGCAACTCAGAGGCTATGGCTTGGTTTTATTTTTCATGAATAGTAATAAGGATCAAGGGAATTTAAATAAACTAAAATTCTTCTTTTGATGATGGTGGAATGTGACAAGGCGCAGAAGGAAGGCTGCATTTTGTTACTGGCCTTAGGTTGTTCTGATCATTTATTAGAGCAAGCAGGGTCAAGTACTATATGTTCATTTGGGATAAATAGTATAAAATGGGACCAGAGCCTTCGCCTTTCACTTTAAGATTTTTAAATCTACTTTCCAATTTGTAGTTACATAAAACGAACAGACCTGGTAATCTAAATTAGGCTACTGGCAGTAACAAGATTTAAAAGCTGGAAATGTTTGAGCTGAATAAAAACTTACTATTAAATTTCAAAATTATCAAGAATTCTTTTTATATAACTTAGTAACCTTACTACTGATATGAAATATAAGACACTGCAAAAGTAGCAATATTTGAAACCATAAAAATTTCTGATTTAAAGAGAGATTTTCTTTAGGAAACCTTAAGGATATGTACATTTATGATTATCTGAGTTTCTGGGCAAACCCCTCCCCCCATGCTTTTTGTAAATTGTCTAATTATTATCTAAAAATGGTCCAATTTTTTTCCTTCAGAAAGTCTTATTTCAAAGCCAATTAGCTTTCAAGCAGTCCCATTCTGTTAATTCTTTACATAAGGGGTGGAAGGACTGAGCAAAAAGGAAAAAGGGCTCATGGACATGGACAACAGTGTGGTGATAGCTGAGGGGAGGGGTGTATAAAAGGACTAAATGGTAATGGAAAAAGTACAATAAAAATTAAATAAAGAAAAAAGTTTGAATAATACAACTTTGCTTCAGGATCTAGTTGTTTTTGTTTTTATTTTTTTTAAGGTGAATTACTGGAAAACCTCTGCTGACATGTTGAGAGAATAGAGAAGCTCAATAAATGCTGAGACTTTCAGTGGCCCTCAAAACGCATTCCAAAGCATAGTGCAACAGGGCAGGCTCAGCAGAGCACGCTTGGAGAGCCGTCCCGGTGATAGAAGCCTCAACCGGGGGCTGGGTCACTTCTGAAAGGGAAGGGAGGGAGGGTGACTGGGAAAGAGTCAAGGAGAATCATTTCAGCAAATGGTGCTATTTTCTCTGTATTTACCTGTCCTTTCCTAATACTTTCTCGAGTTCTATGCCTCTGAAATTCCAGTTTTGATTACTGGGGTGAGTAATAAATTACAGCAAACCACTAGGTTTACTTCCAGAGATTCCAGATAACTTCAAATTCACATTTATATCACTGTTTTTTAAATCTAATTTTTGTAACAATCCATTATTTTCTGTAACTATTTCTAGCTTTTTAGACAAAGGGGCTTTTAAGAAAGTTAATTCCTATTATTTACTCGTTTTCTGGCTGTGTGGAGCTTTGAGGGAAGACTTTCCGTATTAGACTGCTTTCAAAGTGTATTATAGACACTGTGGTTAAATGTCAGTAACACCAGTCTCTGGAGTGAAGACCTGAATTTTGGAGTCATGAAATGCTGATTTCTAAAGCATTCCAACTGGCAAAATCATGAAGAAAACAATTTGTGGAAAAATAAATAAATTTTACATTAACTGAAATACATTTTTGTAATTAAAAAAAGACTTGATATCTTTTAAAGGGTTATCCTAATGGAAAATCCCTCTTTAAATTAGAAAAAATAATTTAAAGCAGTACATTATTTTGTTTCAAACAGGCAAATATAAATATTATTTTCCACAGTAACCTCTTTCATTTGCTAAAATATTCAAGTTTGAACATTTTAAAACAAGCTCAAAATGTATTCACTGCAGAAATTCTATGTGTAAGAGCATATCAAAATTCTCATCAAATTAAAATTAAATATTAATAGAGAAGTTCATAAAAACTAAAATACTGAAGTGTCAGTCCTTGTTCACAAACTGCCACTCTTGAATGTTTACCTTAACCAGTTACACTCGTCGCCCCCACTGAGGGAACGCTGGGAACTAGATATATGTCACTGTAAAATTGACCCTGGGGGCTTAGCAAAGACTAAACACTGGGAGGAGATGACAAAAAAGGAACAAGGACAACATTTAAAAAATTATCTTTATGACACATTTCACTCATTTTTGAGCTCCCACTGGGGAACACAGGGCGTGCTACCCCTGCCCTCCAGGCCTTCCAACAAGGCATTCCCAGCTTGGTGTCTATCTCTTCACATGGGTCAATTCCAAGCTGAGCGAAGCCTCTATGAGTAGGAGTTTTCTTGGGATATGAAAGAAGTCTAGAGAACTCGGGCTCTCAATTTCAGGTGGCCCAGCATTTACATCTCCCCCTTTCCTCTACCACTGTCCTCTTACCTGTTTATTATGGTATTCTGGAGTTTACCCGGTTAGAGATTTCTTACTCTGTCACTTGTAAAAGTCATGCTATCACCTCAAAATGATGGAAATACCTGATTAGCCTGAAAAACTGCACTACATTTGAAGAGTTCTATTAGGCATTATGTGTAAGAAAATTCTCCAAAGCCCACCTGATGATCCAAATATATGGTGTTCCTTTGAAGATGATGCAAAAGAATTTCATTCTAGTAGGCATCAATCAAACAGAGGAATAGAGAAAGAAGGTGCAGAATTCATGAAAAGGTCAATTTTGAAATAAGAAAAACAGGTAATTTACCACAACCTCTTATATCACAGTACATGGTAACTTTCACACACATGCTCCCCCGTGAATGGTGCAGATAACATATTCAATCATTATACAATCGTACTTTATTTTGTAAGAGATTAAACAGACATGCATCCAAGCTGAAATATTAAGCAGAAAAATTCTTTAAATGGCTTTAGCAGATGCCATGGTAAAAGCTTCACAAGTTAGTTCTTTTCTGCAATACAGTACAACTTCTTTGGATGTTTTGCATATAATTAGAGGCTATTAAACCCTTTGAGAAATGTTTCCATGTGTTCACTCTTTTTAGTCAAGAACAGAAGAGATATCTTAAAATTAATCTTTGACATTTAATAGGTAGTATTATTAAAACCGTAATCAATTTTCAACTTACTACTTTACAGCAAATTTTAGGACTTTTTAATATGTTCGACCAGTTGCAGAAGTTACAGTATTTGGTAAATGACAACACAATTTAAATCTGTATGCAGTTCCTTCCTCGCAACCAGAAGTCGGTAGCTAAGTGGGTGGGTGGAAGGCTAAGAAGTGCATCCTGCCTGTGTTTTCCTTCAATAATGTTTAAGCAGGTGAATTCTCAAAGGGTCAATAGGAGATCCTACTGCTGTTGTTGCAATGATGGTATGGGCTCATGCTCAACACTAATGACACTGATAAACTGATTAATGAGTAGCTCAAAATAAGCGACAATGGCAGACGACACAGACAAATCTCTCCATAGCTGACCTTTGGGCAGTGGGCCTCAAGCTTTAGCTGCATGAGCTGTGCTAACGTATGCTCCCGGATACTACTCAGTTCAGCTTGCTGCCGTCTCAGCTTTATTAGCAGCAGCGTAAGCTCCTCTGGCTGAAGGAGTACAATTTAAGAATCCAAACAGTGGAAAACAGATTAATTGTTGTCTTAAGTGACAGATATTAAACCAAGATTTCTTGGCAAGTTTCCTCTTATGGTTGACATCAAACATAGTGCCTAGGCACTATGATGATAGGTCCTACATAAATGCATAGATATCTAGAGAAATAGAAGGAACAGTGTTACTTTAGAAGACACAGCAAAACGACAGTATATTAAGGCATTTTCTCAGAACTCATGAGAGAATTTAAACGTTAAGTATAGAAAAGCATAATGCCAACAAAAGTATTACAAAGACTTGGACACACGAGGCATTAGGAGATTATTATAATAAGATGTTTAAAAATGACACCTAAGACTTTTACACCAACAGAACAATACTGGCATGTCCAGCACTCTATTTTAGAGGACAGAAGGTAAATAAAAAGAATTAAAGTTCATGTAAAACTTGGATAATATTTTTACTACCATTAAACTCAGTACCTGAAATCTGTTCATTGCTTCCCAGTCACATTTTTAAAGCTCACTGTTAGTGCTTTCAAAGTATATTTTATATGACCAGAAGATCAGTTTTGACTTTTAAAAAAATACATATATTTAATAAATATAGAAAGTTTTCATGGGTACAAAACCCTCCTTCTACCTTCTAGGGAGAAAAGAAGCTTTGGTTCCTGATAGTTATTATGATCCCTAAGGAAAAGAAAATTTCAAAGGTAAATAAAATTTCTTAAGAGGCAGATCTGACAAATTTTTCTCTGTTAGAAAAGCAGTAAAGTGTGAACGCTTGGCAGTGTAGTAAGCTGTAATAGAGTAAAACTTCCAGGCCAAAAAGCATTCTTGAGATTGATTTGTTTTGCCTACAGCATTTTACTGGTACTCCTCTATTTTGTTCATTTGCTGTTGCTCTTTTTTTTTTCCCTTTCCAGTTTTTTTAGGGACAGAAATGATTTTAAACTATCATTTAAAATTACAT
Source organism: Pteronotus mesoamericanus (assembly GCF_021234165.1). Taxonomy (NCBI): domain Eukaryota; kingdom Metazoa; phylum Chordata; class Mammalia; order Chiroptera; family Mormoopidae; genus Pteronotus; species Pteronotus mesoamericanus. Next base: position 23,657,088 of record NW_026555310.1, read on the forward strand.
TAAAAACTTGGGCCTTCAGGTGAGAAATACGTCAAAAGTAAATAAACAATTACTACTGGATTCTTTAGATAAAACTGAGTTACAGATGAGACAAGAATCTGTTAATAGTAAATGGTCTAGGAATGTGTGTATGTGACTTAAAAAATGTCGTAATAAAAAGAACAGCTGCTTTTCATCTGATGCCAACCACATCTTGGGACCTCATGACTGTCGGTAGTTCATGTCTTATGATTAAGCCCTTCTGGTCTGGCCAGGGAGAAGGTAGGGCAGGATAAGGTAAACACTCTTAACACCCAGAGTGCTATTTGACAGAAATACCAAAAGAAAAAATCTCGAAACTCTGGTTTGTTATTTGTGCAGTTAAAAAGATAAAGATATTTCCAAAACGATGAAATATTCCAGTAAGTTTCTAAGATCTGAATTTTGAGGCAAAATAAAAAGAGGCACATTTGACTCCCTCAAAAGTAGGTGGTAAATAAAATTTTATCCTAAACATCCACTAGAGGGAGTAAGGCAGAAGAGAAAATTTTGTGGTGTATTTAGTTATTACCTTATGGTCAATGTCTATTAGATTAACAATTCAATATTTTAAAATCACAACATTTAGAAGTTTTTAGTTTTAGTCAAGGAATATTTTTAACCTTGAACAAATAAACAGTAAGTAATATAAAGCCAGGAAATCTTCCTTATATCTAAGCATGTAAAAGATAAAATATAAGAATGTTTGCAAAATACATGTTAGATGAATTTGTTTTAATTACTGCAGAAAGAGAATTTTAAATAAGGAAAACGATATAGGTCCTCAAATCACATCTTCACAGAAAGTGAAACTATCTACTGGTATTAAAGCATAGTTCCCCTGATAAAAGAATGCCATTTAAGTAAAATGAAGTAATAAAAAGTCATCTTTTCTCTTAATTTGAAGAGTAATAGTGTCCTGATGATATAACTCCTCCTCAATTTGAAGTTTAACATTGACAATAAAATGTTAATGGTAAGGGTTTTTATAGTCTCTCTTTCTCTTCATAAATATGTAAATTAGTTTCTAGTCTGCTCTATAGTAGTTAATCTATCTAAAAATCCACAGGAGAAACTTCTTAATAGGCTTGTAGTTTGACTACACATGGTTGCTTGCTGAATTTGTTCCACTAATGAACCACTCCAACTTCTGCTTTAAGGATGAGGGAATTAACATCCAATGAAATAAAAAAACCCACCCAGGTTATACAATTAACCTTGAAAATATAATCTTATATTTAGGCAGTCAAAAATTTAGGGAGAATTATCCAGTTAAGGCTCTGAAATGGCTACATGGTTCCAAATTCTTCTGATGAGCATCTCTTCCACCAAAAATAGTCAAGTTTTTGATTTGGAAGGCACCAGTCTGGAAATTCAAACTTAAAAGCTGTGTCAGATATGTGCTACCATGTCTAGCACATAAATAAAACATGTTATGGTAAATAAAGATATGGTACTCACTGTTTTGCCTTGGAGGCTCTGGGGACTAATAGGCTGTAAAGTCAGGCCAGCTGGCATTGACCTCCTGTCAGGCACATAGACATGCTAGGAAAATAAAGGCACAATATAAATTTCTGTGGTCAACGTCGGTGATGAGAAATCTTCAATTTATATTGTAAAATACCACTTAGAATTTGCTCTTAGTGCTTATGAAAGAAGATAGGTACTAAAATTTCATGACTAAAACATGGATGCCAATGAACAGACTTAGCTCTCAACAGTCTGGCTCAGTGGTTCTCAGCTGTATTCAGTGTGTTGTGATTATCTCTTTAGTGGAAGTACAAAGAAAATCCACCCTCTCTCTCTATACATAGAAAAGGAAAGAGAGCTTTAATAGCTTTTTTGGGATAATTGTAAATATTTATCCTTGATATTATATCAAAGCTCGAAAAGCGGTATTTTCTTAAAGGTTAGTTGCACATTGGTATCTGAAACTATATCAATGAGCTTTTCATATTGTTACAGTAACAACCATTATTAGCCTGTTTGCATTATTAAATGAATCTTCTACCCATTCTGATTTTATAATATCAAATATTGGTCATGTGGAAAATATCGGTTCAGTGAGTTATGCAGATGTTTTTAATGTTGACACATATCACTGACAAGTTCTATCAGCAATTTTCCTTGAAGTGACGGGCAAACATTTTACTTTGAGAAGTGTCTGTCAAATACTAAGTCTGAACAACTCGTTTGTCATTCGTTCTTTCGACTAAAAATGGTGCTTCATGGAAACAGCAGCTACTTCAGCTTGCAACTCAAATAATCATGCAAGTGTTTTTGTGAGAGACAGCCATTAGTACTTTGGTATGCAACAGAAATGCTTATGGTATATGGCCCATTTCCTCACAGAGAATACTAAATAATAGAATTATCCTTTACTGTTTCATCAAAAGATTGTTAAGTGAAGCCTACAATGATCTCTAGCATGGTTGGGAGCCCCTCCCTCGATCTAGGCTAAGGTGCCAGTACTTTTACCCACTACTGCTTTTGCACTATTAGAAAATGGTAAACAGTGAAAAATGACTAATAATAGTTTTGACTTGTATACAGGCTCTCTGAAAGGATCATGGAGACCCCTCAGAGGCACCCCAGCTCCCAGAGGTCTGTGGGCCGTAATTCGAGAACCACTAATTACATTAAGAAATATAAGACTGTTTTAAAGAAATTGACAATGTTAGAGAAGTTTTCTTGGGAGGAAGAGTTAATTGGGAACTAGATAAAGAGCACACAAGCATCTCACATTTATGTTAAAGCAGATGATAAATTTTGGCTAAGAATATGAAAGATACTAATAAACATGAGAACACTTTTGAACCACACAGTAATAAGTTGTATTCAATCAGATTTCTCTTAAATACTCTATTTTTTATCAAGTATGATTTGCCTTTGTGTGTACGAAGTGACAAAACAGAAACCTTGTAACAATGAAGTTCAAGGTAAGCCCTTTTTATTTTCCTTTTGGTGAGGCATGTAAAACATCCTCCAATCAGGAAATTCCTTATTGACTTACTAATTTCTTTCTAGCTAACTCTTATTTATGGAAAAGTCAAGGAAATGCTTTATGCAATGATGTAACTGAAAGATTCAGCCTGTCACAATGATAAGAAAAAGTGAATTTTAAGATAGTATAGGGCAAGAAATTGTTTAGAATTAAAAAGAAAATCCCAGGAAAATTCCTTTCCACTTTAGGACAGACAATGGAGAACTGGCTGCATACAGCCAGTGGAGAAATGTCTGGTCAGGACAATTGCTCAGCGTTATGAAAAGCTGACCAATACAGAGCACTCTGAACTCACTTTTAATACTCTATTAAGCAATGCTTTAACTAACATAAGGTCCTAATTAAAACATGATCCCTGTATCTTAATTTTTTTAAAGTATAAAACAGTAAGCATTGTTTTTCTGATATTAAGCTGAGTATCTAAGGAGATACTTCAATATGCTATGTATTCAGCTGGTTAGAAGATGAGGTGACACCTCTATTTTAGCAAAGAAAAGGATGAGCCTGATACAAGCTGGCAGGTATGCTAGGAGGGGCAGGTGTAGGATCTGTGAGGGAAGAGTCAATAAAAATGCATATGCCCTTAACTTACACGGAAAGCTGAGATATGTTGTCAGGCAGAGAAGAATACATAATGCATCCACTCAAAGAAAGTAAAAAACAAAAAATACTGTTCTGGTGCTCCTGAGAGATGCATTGCAAGCTTAGGTTTTAGACATGAGATTTTGACATTGCAGAATATTCTCCCGTAATTTAAAAAAAAAGAAAAGAAAAGAAAAGGAGCTGCCATGACTACTCCTATTTTCTTGTCTCACATTTATAAGAATAGTGTTCTAGGGGGGAAAAAAAACCCAAAGCCCAGAATGCATAAAGTAGTTAACACAAGATGAGCAGACACTTTACCTTAGGGTGATGGGCCCTGTGCCTGCGGTCTATCGTCACATCTCCTCTCTGAATGGGTGAAGACACTTCCGATCTGTAGGTTCGCTGAGGGGAGTACCCCTGATAAGCAGCTATTGACCCATGGGAAGGTGATGTAGGAATAGAGTGCATTGTCTGGTCAGAAATGTTAACCATGGTTTTAGGACTGGTCAAAGTGCCGTAACGAGGGAGTGTGCCCTGCTTATTATAGAACTGACGCTGCTGCCATTCGTACAGCTGCCACATCGTGTCATCTCTCATTGATCTTCGTTTCTCTTCTGCTCCAGGTCCTACCGTTTTGTCATGAGTGGAAGGGGTTACGCTGCAGATGCTTTCAGGCCTGGTCTTGCTGTTTCTTGGGAGTGTTCTATAACCTTCAGGGTATCGGGCCACAATCTGGGCTCTGTGGCTTGGCATGTTTCTTGGTAATGTTTGGTAAGAGATTACTCTAAAGTAAAAAAATTGGAATGTAAAAATAGAGGAGAGAGTTGCACTTCAGAGTCTAAACTAGAGTACACTTTTTTCTTCTGGTCAATAAAATATATATTAAGACTTTTTTAAAAGGTCAGAATATTAAATATTATACAAGGTATAAGTTATTAACAAAAACTTAAATCTTTATGAAATTTAATTTGATGGATTTAATACATTAAGTAAGCAGCATCTATGTCACTTACATAAAAGATGATTAATTCTGCATAATGTACAGTTTGGTTTAAAGAAGAAAAAAATACACTTCTTTTAGAACTAAGAATTTTCAGTATCTAATCCCAAATCTGTCTCCACATCTTATTGGTTGTTATGTATACAAACTCCAAGAATCTCATTCTTATACATCGCACTAGGACAATTAAATAGGGTTTCAGGTTACAGATGGCATACTGATGTTTTGAGTTGTGCTGTAGAACATGAAGACAAGAAATGAACTATTGCAGGTCTATGCAACTATCGTACCATTTTCTTCAGAGAGCATGACCGTGGGAAGGGGTACATCAGTACATTTGTGGTTTAAAAAAATAATTTCCCTTGACTGCTTTTCTTAACTTGAGAAATAAAAATGTTTTAAGCTAAGGCTCAAAATTTAAAGACAAAATACTTAAACATAACATTTCAGACATAAAACTGCAAATCTCAGGAATTTTACAATGTTTCTGGCATAGAAATTAATATTCCACCTCATGAATGCTACCTGCATTTTTGGGAACATTTAAAAGCAATCTAAAACTTCCTCAAATACATAAGCATCTAAAATAAAGTTCTTATAAAGTACTAAATTTTTAGATATCGATATATAATAGCATATTACTAAGCATTCCTAAGATTAAAGAATAGAGTAAAATTTGAGTTTTCAATTAAAAAAAAAATGAGACCTTGATAAAAATATCCTGTGCTAATTCCATGTTAGGCCAGATCCACTATGTAAAAAGAATATTAAAAAGTCAGTTAAAAATTCTAAATAAAGCATTCATTTCCCCATTACCTCTAGAGGTTAAGATATAATTACAATTCAAATTCTAAAAGCAAACATAATCTTTTAATAACAAAACCAAAATCTAGTATCATCTCCATTGGCATAAATTTACACTCTAGTAGTATCAAATGTAATGTAATTCAATGAACCAAACATGGGAGAACTGAGATCCCATAAAATCAGGCTTCTTGACCTTTTCTTTTAATGTTTACTTAACACCTTTCTCCTGTATTTTTTTGACAACGAGAGTATTTTGGAGTTGGGCATGTATAATTGCTAATTATTTGCTGCTTCCTATTGGGTATTAAAATGCCAAAGATGTTGGTGATTACAATGACCAGAGGGAGCCCCATGTCTAATTTGACGTATAAATTACTTGACTATACTCTTAATAATTTGGGAATCTGGAATGTCAGGGCTCTCTTTGACCCAAGGACTTGTTGCCAGTAACAATGCATAAATACTCATGTAAAACAAAGATTTCATTGTGACCAGGTATAATGAATCAGGTGCAACTGGATTATGGGGCATGCTAATAAAAATCCCCACACAATTTGTGTTTATTGGGGCAGTAAAATTATGCTACCATTCTACCAATCTGAGAAAAGTTTGTGTTAAATATACCTTTTGTGGCTTAAAGCACCCACAACAGAGATTAAGGTTGTGAAAAACAAAACAATACAGTAGAAAAAGAATGAAGTCGGAATAAAGCAGTGGATCAAAAATCAGAAAGGTCAAGTTTTGTCTCTTGCTTTTCTACTAAGTACAGAGACCTTGGTGAATTACTTACATCTTCTGGGACTCAGAAAATGATTTATATATACTTATATAATAAATACAACTATGTATGAATGAGTGTGAGAGAGAGGGGGGAGAGAGAGAGGGAGAAAGAGAGAGAGAGAAAGAGGAAAAGGAGGAGGAGGAGGAGGAAAGAGTGTTGGAGGGAGAGGGGTGGAGAGGGGTAGAGAGGACAGGGTGGGGCCAAGACCGACAGATACTGCTCCTTTAATGCTTGAGGTTAGGAGTTCCTGGGCCAGCTAGAGCTAGAGACAGGCCTCCTACTTCCTAAAGCAGCACTCTTCATTACGCCAGTGATTTCCCAACTTCTGGATTTAATGAAAAAGTAAAACAATCTTTCTATTTTTTACATTTTGCCATAAGTTATGGAAATTATTATTTTTTTAAAAATACCTTTTCTGTCACAGTGATGTAATTAAAAATAAAAACACCGCCAAACCAGAAAGGGAATAATCTAGAGCCCTTCGTATGCTAACAAAATCTGCCCAACTGAGTATTTTGGGGATTTGGTTTTCTCATCTACAAGATGATTTCATTACCAAATTATGTTATATAGCTCTAAAATACCACCTCTTACTCTGTACTCAAAATATTTCCAATTCTTTCAACCTTTTCCCTAAATTAAATTTCTGCATTATGCTGACTGTTCTTCAGCTTTTTGCTGTCTCTGCTGAAAACAGGCTTGCTCAAAACTGAACAAACCCCTCTGAATCTATGGCCATACCACCCTGAACGCACGTGATCTCGTTTGATCTCGGAAGCTAAGCAGGGTCAGGCCCGGGTAGTACTTGGGTGGGAAACCCCTCCGAGACAAGAGACGCTCAGCGAAGCCAACCATCTGATGACAATGGGGCTGAAGCACCCGGTACTCTGGTATAACCGTTATAAAAAGTTCAATTCTTTGCTGCTTTCCTTCCATGTGCATTTCATTTCCCATGTTTCCTCTGCATGTTCTCCCTCCCTGTTCCCCCATCTTCTTTGTTAACACATGGAAATGGTAAATGGAGAGGGGACTGATTGTGGGAGAGAGGCGTGGGCTGAGTGGAGGGGGGTAAAAGCGGGAAAAAATTGGGACAACTGTAATAGAAGGAACAATAAAAAAGTAAAGAACAAACAAACAAACAAAGCCAGAAACCGAGCAAAGTCCAGAGTTGGCAACCCATGGCTATCTGCTTAGGAAGTCTGTCCGCCAGGGAATGTTGATTCCAGCCAGGAAATTCTGCCCTAGTACTAATGTAATTTACTTCCACATGCCTTGGTTTATTTGATTATTCATAAATTCCAGAAATAACTATAGTGACCTTGATACACAGAGACTCTGGACTGGGCACTAAACTGTATCACAGAAGCATATACTGAAAATATAAATGATATTAACTTCATATCAAGTTTGGAAATATGTGAAAAAAATCATTTACAATCATATATGGTGGGGGCATACCACTGTCAATCTAAAACACACTGAAAACTGCATATAAACTAATGTTTAAATTCCAGTTTAGAAACTGCAATTGTACCAAACACCTCTGTCAGTGCTCTGAAGCATTCAGAACATGTGGGCTGCACCCTGTTGTAGAGATATGTATTGAACCTGAACTATAAATCCATCTATGATCATTAACAAAGGTGGTTTTTCTACTAAGCTTGACTAATTAATGGCTACAAAGTTTAAAAGGTTCTGCTATCTTTGGGACCACTTTTGGGAAATTTTTAAAAATTAAGTTATTTTCAAGTAAGTTGTTTTTTTTTTATCCCATATACTACTATCTAGCATTTTGAGACCTTTTTCAAAAACTAGTTTCCTTCAGTGGTCTTCCCCAAAGAAATTCAAATTCAGGAAAAATGTGATTTACTTTTAAGTGGAAGCTTAAGAAATGAACACTGTAAGCTCCTTCATCAGGTTTAGTGCTCCATTCACCAGCAGCTGCCTGTCAGGCACCACGAAAACCCAGCCCCTGTGATTCTATCAGGCAGAACAATGGCTTAAGGCACTATGCATCTGAACAGTGCCTGCCACTCACAAAGAAGCTTTAACGCTCTGTTCACAGGTGCAGGGACCTACTATTTGACTACATATTAAACCTGTTTTCTTTCTACCAGGACTTTAATAATAAAAGCAAGCCTTTCATAAAGTCTTACAAAATAAATTATACCATGAATGCCAATAGGCCTCTTTCCACCACTAAAAATTATTTCATTATAAAACATCACAACTATTTTTTTCCAGTATGAGGTTTATATAATAATGTAGATTATGTATCTTAATGGGCCAACTGGACACCAGCCAGTGACCCCAAAGTTGGAAGAGTAATGTAGAGAAAACCTCAGCTCAAAATAACTAAGACCAGCCTTCAGATGCTCCAGATCTGCCTTCAAAGAAAAAAGTCACAAAAAGCCCTTATGTATGTTAATTATACCCATCAAGGGATTGAAAAGTGCTTCAAAACCAATCTTTAGGCTGAACAATTTTTAAATGAACTTCCAGAACTTAGATTTAATGCTGGGTGCACATTTTGCAAGTCTTCTTGCTGGGATGTTTATTGTTTCCCTGTAAATAGTTATAACCTTAATAAGTATTTCCAAAAATCCTCCCTCCCTCCCTCTCCCCCCACCTCGTCCCTCCCTCTCCCTCTCTCTTTCTTCCCAAAACTACCTCTGGCCTCTCTTCTGTCTAATCAAATTTTGTTTCTGAAATAGGAAATATTTCTCACATTTCTCCCTTGGGAAAATCACAAAAGCAAATACCATGGGTGGGAGAGAAGAGCATGGAACGACCAAAACATGACAGGACTATGTTTTTGCAGCCTCGGTTGAGATCACAAAAGTTGAAGCCAAGTGTGGCCGGGCTTCTGAGCTGCACTCCTGAGAGAGAGACTTTGGCCGACAACTGCACACGTCAGCTATCACAACCCAGCAAACTGCTTGAACTTTCCTATACCTCAGGAGTTTCACTATTAAAATAAGCTAATCTTCATTTAATCAAAACATTAATGCCATTGCTTTCTGGTTTTCTGTGACTGAGAGGTAAGAGTTACAATAACTCTTTAATTTTTATGTATGTACACTAGTACTTTCGAGTTTTTAAAAAATTTTTGTATCAAATTCCTGACTAATAACAGAACCCTCTTCTTATCCCATAGGCACCTGCTTTTCCTCCATTTCCTCTGGCTTTCATTTTCGTTTCCTTTGCAGACCGTCCCTTACTCCTTTTTTTCCCTCCTTCAATGTAAATATTCTTTCAGGTTTTCCCTTAGAATCTTTATCTTATCCAGCTTCTCGCTGAAAGAATTTATCTACTCTCATCCTTACCTCTCAGTACTTTTGATATAATAAGGGTGCTGCAACCTTATTCAAGTCCAGATCTCTCTTTGGAGATACGGACTACAGGTACCTCAAATTTAGCCTGTCCAAATCAGTCATTACCTTCTCTCTTCCCAAATCTTTTTTACGCAGTTAAAAGGCCCCAGACAAGCCTTGATGATCAGGCCGAAGAGCAGGGCGTCTTTCTTGATTTTGCCCAATCACTCAAACTAGACTTGAGTGAGAATAGTTTGCAATCAGGCGCATTCAAGCACTCAGCTAGACTTGTCAATTATACCTTGAATACATCCCCTTCCTCTCCTCATTTCGCTTACTCCAAGAGCTTTTGAACTTCCTCCAATTCATTCTTCAGAGTCTGCAGCCAGACCCATCTTTCTGAAATACAAATCTGAATGCATCTGCTTCAGCTTATCTCTGCTTCTCATCTGACATCACAGCAGTTTCACCTAAGCCACACTAGATCCCCTTTCCTGCTCTCTAATTTGGGGTCCTGCACATCTAAGCTAACATAAGCACACCATTCCTTATGTGCGGACTGTATTTTCTTCCTCCAGAAAGGTTTCCGTGAACCCTTAGATTGTGCCGGGAGTCCCTGAATTGTAGCCGTACCGCATCCTGCACTTCCTCCACTGTCAGCACACACTGTACTTGTTTATTACACTCCCCCTCTCCCAGATAAATCTGGGGGCAATGTGGACTATACTTTTCATTATTTTAGTTTCTGGCCCCATGATTAATACATACTATTTAATAAATATAGGAAAGAACAAGTATGTACAAGAGTGAATGAATATAATACTTAGTCATGTGCATTATGAGTTAAGAAGGGAAGGAGATGGAGAACTAGAGAGCATAAGCCATTACTGTGTTTGTTACTTGTTTCAGGAGATCTTTGCATTGGATCCAACTGTACAAGCTACTATTGGAAGACAGACCAGGGTGGTGGGGAGGGGAGGGGGAGGAGGTAGAGGGAGGGGGGAAAGGAAGAATAGCTCTGTTCCCTTCCTCTTCTCAAACAAACATAATCTACCCACAACCTAAGCCTTCTTTTGGGCTGGGCCAAGGGAGAACAACTCTTCATAACGATTAGTACAGTTGGGTGATGATATGGGAGAGAGAGAAAAAAACACTTATATTTGATTACTATAAAAAAAGATACAATAATGAAACTATAATATCTAAATTACAGTGTAAATGAATACTTTTTTGGGAAAAAAATGATTTATTTTTAGAGAGTGGGGAAGGGAGGAAGAAAGAGGGAGAGAAGCATAAATGTGCGAGAGATGCATGTATTGGTTGCTTCTCGCACACCCCCAACTGGGGACCTGGCTCACAACCCAGGTATATGTCCTTACTGGGAATAGAAGTGGTGACCTTTCAGTTTGCAGGCTGGCGCTCAATACATTGAGCTACACCAGCCAAGGCTAAAAGAACCCTTTTCACTGGCATCTTAGAAAACAGTGTCCCCCAACACAGCCTGAAAGAAACCTGGGTTCATAACACGTAATAACAAGACACTCACCCCCTGCCTTCTTCTTCATGACCCCTCCCCTTCTGGATTTTAATCCAGTGTTCCAGCTGTTGCATCGAATTGGTTCTCTGTATGACTCGGTCAGCCTCTGTGTGTGAGGGCCCTGCATTTGGCTGATTTCCACCTTTAAGATCTGCCAGGCTCACATTGACTGTTTTGTTCTCTGAACTATTCACATTGACTGGCCTGTAGTGTCCAGTCTGGGCTGGGCATGTTGACCCATCATATTCAGTTGGCAGAGAATTCAACTTTACACTATTGATTTTTGTTAAAGGTCTATCTTGACCATCCTTCTGAAATCCATATTTTTCAGCTTCTAATGCCTTTTTTTCTTCATTTCTGCTTATTTCCTTGTTTTTCTGGTTATTGTGGGCCTCTGGTTTAATGAGCATTCTGTGGTTGGGAAAGTTATTGATTTCTTTAGCTGGTGCATTTTCAGATGTAATCTTGTCCACTCTGAAATTGGAGAAGAAAATCATAGTAAATCAGATGAAATAACGGACATATTATTGCTGGGATTCAATCTAGGAAAAAAAATGTAAAATTACCTTTTACTTTAGGAAAAAAACTGAAAGGGTCACAGAGGATAAAACTGCACGAATCCCCAAGACTGTGGTACAAAACAAAGCATACAGTGGATAAAGCACTGGAGGGTAAAAAGTGAAGTGATAAGTGTCCCCACCATTAAAAATCTGGAAATAAAGCAAATAAGATTGCCCTTTCGCAGTGAAACCTCAAATTCCCCACTTCAGGACCATGGCATCTAGCCGCCTGAAACAAACAAAATGGCTTCCGGCCAGGAGGGTTAACTCATCATGATACAAGCATGAGTCTGGTTTGTGGAAAAGACTACACCAGGAAATTATAGTCTGGTGCTACCAAAGAGCTGAACCACATGACTAACCAACTCTGTTTGTATTCAAGAGTTTTAGTTAATAGACCCTGGAGCCAGAATGTGCATATTCAGCTCCCAGCTCTACCTCTTACTAGCCACATCTGTCTGTCTTTGGGCAAGATGTAGAAATTTACTGCGCCTCAATCTTTTTGGTAAATGGGGATAACTGTAGCACCAAGGTTCCAGGATGTTATAAGGAATAGGTGGCTGCCACAGACTTTATTACCATTATCACTCCACCTCATCAAACAATTCTGGATTAGAAGCTCACATCCCATGTCCATCTCTCACCATAAGAATGTGCTGCTTACACTGTGCGTCTGGACCACAGGACAGTTTTACTGCTCACCGTTCCAGTTGCTATATCTAGGTCTTTTTGATGAGAATCAGCTGCCCTGAGATCAATCACTTCACGCTCTGAAAAGACCAAGCTGAGTGTCTGAACCTGCATGAAATTGTCAACATCAAGCCACACTGGGAAGCCCTGCAGGCTGGCCATATTACAATACATAGAAACGCTTGTATTGAGTCCTCAAGTGTGTCACTGCTGCCAGTTTCAGAGATGTGTAGAAATTAATCCATAATATATGGCTACAGACGGGCAGTTTGGAATGTCATCAGTGAGCCAAAAATGAAATGGGACTATTTCTCTTGGAGCAAAGTTATGAGCTAGCCATATATTTAGGTTAGATAAAACTTACAGTGTCTAGATTGAAAGCAGTATTAGATGACTGAGAAAGGTTACTAAGATATGCTGCGGAGCTCCTTTCCCTTGAAAGACAAAAGTCAGAGAACACAAAAGTACATTCATCCTTGCTAAATTTGGATGTGGGGAGGGGATTTTTAACACTGAATGTCAAATATTTGAAAAGATTTTTTTAAAACTTACTTTTAGCCTACCCAAAGCTACATTTTAAACCAGACCTGTATTGCCTTTTTCTCTCTATTTATCACTTAATAAATGTAATCAGAAAAGTCACATGCTGACTTTTCTCTGAGTGGAATAAAACTGATTCAAAAATGTGTGCTAGGATAACATAAATAGTGTAAACCTTTGTGAGCTAATTTAAAAAGTGACATTTAACTTATTATAGAAGATACATGGAAGTACAGAAAATGAAAATAATAGACCCAAAGATGGAAATTATTCAGAAAATGTGTATTATGCTTGGATCGTCTCATATATGGCATCAATGATCTGCACAGTAGGGGAGGACTATGTTATCATAGTTCAGACGTCAAACACCTTATGAATTTAGAAGAAATGAAGTATGTAGTTAAAAACTTGATGTTTTATCTCTTATGTAATATGCCCTAAAAAATATTTTTAAGTACTCTGGCCATATAGGAAAGCCCATTACCCTGGGATAACATAAAACCAAGCAAAGAAAATCTCCCAAAACTAAGGAAATGAAATATGATAATAATTAGGTGCTTTCAATTTTAACAGTCAGTATTAACAGGGTAGGATAAAAGTGCAACAGCTAGAAGTAGAATAAAAAGTAATTTCTGCATGGTAACTGACTGACACCAGGCTAGGAACATAGGTGGTGGTATTCAGTAATTCCTGGCTAACCAAGCAAATTCCATCAACACAACTGGCTAAAAATTGTTATAGGCACATAATCATCTAGTAGGGAGTCAGAAATCAAAGCAAAATATTGACTGTAATCTTCATGAACCTGAATTATGAGCAATTATTAGTTTTTAGAATGGGAAGTACCAGAAAATAATAATTATAATTCTGAGATAAGTACAACATATAATGCTTAAATTATCTGGAAATCAAATATTTTAATTATTATATTGATGACTATACTCTAAGTAATTCCCTAATAATTGTACTTGGAAGTTAAAATTACAGTAAGATCTTCAATTAATTTTTTTCACCTGCATTATTTTCTCTAGCAATCAGTGCTAACAACCTCAATGTTATATCCATTCAGGTCATTTTAACAAATGGAATTCCTTTTATTAGCTCTCAACCTAGAATATGCATATGATTGAGGAGGCTTTTCTTAAAAACATGTGTCCTACAGTTCAGTCCTGGCCTTCCTTTCTTTTTTTGTCATACTTTCCCATGGCTCAATTACTAGTGACTGGTTAAGCTACTTTGGAATTGGTATTTTGATAAACAAATAAATATATAGCATCAACTTAAGTCTTTTAACCAATAAGCCATAAGACTATATATGCGTGCGCGTGCGCGCGTGTGCGCACACACACACACACACACACACACACAAGACTAAAGATTTACACAATCAATTTCCTTTTTTCTGAGAAGAAACCCGCCTCCCCAGAATTGTAAGTTAGCATTTTCCATATAATATGTGGTCAATTATTGGTGACTGGGAAAAAAATTAATTTTATCACACATCTTTCTTCAAATTATAGAAATATTTAAAGCACACTATTCAGCTGTTATTTACATATTTTTAGAAACAGACTTCTTCTTATTAGTTCTTAATATAATACAATTTAATATTAAAATGGTCCAAGTTCATGCAGGGGGAAAAAAATATCACACAGACCTATAATATTTTAACAGTACATCTTAGTATTATCAAACAATCTAAGTAATGAAGTTTCAAAAGAAAGAAGGTAGAATTCATCCAGGAGTAGATATATTTAGACATAACCTAAATGCTTGCTGAACTATTTTCTGGAGACAATAAATCAGAATTAAGCAGGAAATGCTGCGGGGGAAGAAATCCAAAACTCATCACAAAATTTTATTTCAATTTATTAAACTTCAAAATATACAATGTAATTTAAAAAACACAATGAAATTAACTTCATGAACATAAATTTTCTTCTAAGAGTCTGGACCTTAAAAAACACTATCTTGTGAAGTTTTAAGATAACAATTAAAAATGTACTTACCGGAAATTAAAGGTAATTCTGTAAGAAGAAAGAACATTCAGTTTGAATGTTAGAATTCTGGATTCACCTCAGCACACTGATAGGTGAAAATGAGTAGAGAAAAGAGAGGAAAGGTGGAATAAAGATGCAGGTGGTATCTCAAACTAACTAAAAGTGTATCAATTTCATATAGAACATGAATTAATCCTCATTTTCTGAGAAAGAAATTATTTCGTACCCTGACTACTAAAATGGTATGCACTATGGTAATGACATACTTACAAGACATGGAATAAAATGTAAGTGGTAATCAGCATTATTTTCCCTACAAGCCTTTACCTTTTCACAGGTTCTGTCTGTACCAGGGCAGCATCTAACATGGCTTTCATCCACAACTCCATCTCCTTTATTGTATCAGTGCAGAAATAATAGGTCCGCATGTTTGGATGGGCTGCCTGATTGAAAATGACACAACTGCTTTAAACAGGAACATGGGATCTGTAAAAGAAAAAGAAAGTTAAGTGGTTCTGTGCACAGATCATTACTATCAGATTTCAAAAGAGCAGAACTGTCTTATCTACAGATACAGAACTAAATGACTTGAGAAAATTATAATTCAACCTTGAAAAATATATAAATATTAATTTCTTCCTCCTAACTTTATAATTTTTCTTTTAAAATGAAAAAAGTGAATGGGAAGGAAAGAAGATAAAAAATGAAGCACGTAGTCGTGACTGTTCCATGTTCAAATCCCTAGCAATTTCCATTTCTACAATTCATACCACTTTATTTAAAAAAGTCCCATAGCAAAAGTAATCAAAATGTACATGTCACACTAGTTCCCCCTTGTTAGTCATTCTGTTAGTTCTCAAAACATGCTGCTATTAAAGCATTTGTCTAATTCTTAGAGATACATGTGTACAAACATGAATGAGAGGTAAAGGGAAGCGAACTAAGTATGTAGTTAGTCTGCTAAATATAAGAAGATGAGAGGAATAAATCTAGAGCTATACTTTACTCCAATATCTTAACTGTCTGCTTATCAACAATGTCAAATTAACTCCTTCAAAATCTTTTACAGAAAGAACCAGAATGTAAATAAATTCAATAAACACAGGGATCAAAATAACTCTATCTATATAACCAACAAATCTCACTTGACCATTGTAAAAGATAAAACTATCTACAGAAATAACTCCAAAGAAAGAGCTCAAGTGCTACACGTTGTTAAAATAATTAAAACCACCAGAGTGTCACTGGATTGTTTGAGAAGGGTTTGGAGAAATAAATAAAGACCACTGCTCATATTTGTGATCAACGGAAGAAACACTGGCTGGTGCTAAGATCCAGCTGTAGCCACGACTCAGACATCATGCTTGCCATCTGTCAAGTGGAAATTCACGAGATGAGGGCAAGGTTCTCTATCTAGAACTGCTTATACAAGTTTCTACTTACCATGGTGATAAGCAGTAACATCAATGTCAACCGGCTTAGTAGTAAATGTGGCTCATAAATTCAGAGGAAACAATCGCAGGAGAGAGGATTTGAAACAGAAATTACTATCATTGTTACATATAAAATTTAAATTAAATCAAATAATTACAGAGGAAATATACTTAACATTATTGCTATTTTAACAATCTAGTATTTTTTCAAGAATCTAAGAACCCAACAAAATGTCCTATGAATAGTACAAGTTCAACAAACATTTGCTAAATTAATAAGCTGACAAATTTTAAACCCTTGACAAATAACAGTGTTAGTATCACACAGGTCTATATGTATATGTATTTTATAAAGCCATTATTTTAAGTTATCAGCATTAAGCTTTGTTATTGAAATAACTGTTTCTCCAGTAACACTGTTAGTGAACTTTACTGCAATATGAAGCTGAAGTGGCCTCTTTCTTGAGGGTGCGCCACAAACCAGCCTATCAGGGAGATAAGTGAGTACCGTCAGTCAAGGGCCGGGGGTGGGGAGGAGGTGGGGGGGGTTTGGTGGTGGTGCTCAGGTCTACTTGATTTAATACATTTTATGTCTCAACTTCAATACTTTCTCTCACAAGTATCTGATGTTCACCATGTACTTAGACCTAAAAATCTTGGCGAATATTCTATAAGATTGTAATTATACATATATATATTAAAAAAGTTCTTGTCTCTCATAGTATTCTCCCCCCAAATTTATTATGAAAAAATTCAAGCATACAGTAATCTTTAAAAGTTAGTAAAATTATTACCAGGATACCTACAAGTATATTTACCAATTATTAGCATGTTATCATATCTGCTTCATCTAGAACCACTTGAAAGTACAGACATGAAGACACTTGGCCCCTAAATATTTGAGCATGCGCTTCCTAATTAAAGGGACACTCTCCTATTCAACCATAAGATTAATAATATATTTTTAAATATAAAAATGACTGTAACCAAAGTAGCTTTTTGTAATAATCTATGGATCAATATCCATTGTTTAATCAATGCAAGATTCAAACACAGAATTAAAAAGTATGGCTGTTTCCTTACCTTAAAAGCATATTTGCGATTAATGTGATCCTCAGAGGTAAGCATAGCTATCTGGAAACTAGGTAATAGTATGCTTCCCAAGATACCTTCTTCTTTCTCATCTGAGAAATAAATGAACATCTAATTAGAATTTTGAATGTACTCATGGAGCAAAATAAATCTTCTCAAAATTGACTTTGAAAAAATCAGAAGGTTCTTTTATATATAAAAGAATGTATTCATGCACTGTTTAGATCAGTCCTTTACAAAGTGTTAAGGAAAAATATTAAATACAGAAGTATATTCTTCTTTATTTTCAACAAGCTTCCCTATCCAAAGCACATCAAAATTGGTCTCACGCATCAGAAAAATGTCAATTAGACATAAAAACAGCATGCATTTATTTGGCACATATACTGCATTTCACAAAGCCTTTGACATGTGATTTATTGAAAATATTAGCCATAAAGGTAATGACCAAACTTCACAAAATTAATCTACCCACATTTCTATGAGGATTTAAATGCCCAGCAGTTTTGGGCCCAGGTAAATGCACAGCTCACTTGCTCACATCCTTCACTCTTGGCTCAGATGACTCACTGGTAAGACATTCCTTTACCCATTTTAAACTGCCCCCACCCAGAGCCATCCCAGAGCCCTCGGTCCCGCCTGGATCTTCACCACCCCGCCCTCAATATCTCTGACACACTATATGTTTTAGTTATTTATCATCTCTCTCCACTAGAACGTAAATTCTGTAAGCAGTAGATGCTCAACATTTTTAAAATAAATAAATATATATGCAAATATATATTTTAAACTATACTATGAAAGTTCTACACTTTTCAGAATATGTAACCTTGAAGGTTTGACTTACCAGCCATTCTGATACACAACAAAGTTACCGGAAGAAGTTATGGGCTTACAAGACAAGCACATAATATAAACTTAGGGAAATGATAAAACATTCATCTTGGCATAGTATAGAGTCAGACTGTTACCTTTCTGTTTGGGGGGGAAGAGATGTTTATAAAACCTGAAATATATAGTTCCTTGCTAGAGACCCGTAAGTTAATAAAGCTATGCATTAGGCTGATAAGCTCATCAATAAGAAAAACTGTAAGAAACAATTTGCTTCTATTTTGCTTGTCATTTTTTTATTGTCATAAACTTAACAAAGGATTTTCGCCCTCATTTCTAGAATATATGGCGAACTTCCAAAACAAATAAAAAAGCTGTATTATGTAGATGTTATTTCAATAGTTTTTCTCATAACAATGAAACAAATTTTGGTTTCAGTATACTGTGCTCATTCAGGTATAGTTCACAAAAAGAGTGAACAAAAGTACAGATTTAGTCTAAAAGGTAAAAAAAAAAGATACAAAACACTCATCAATTATAGTGAATATGACAATTTAAAAGAATGAGTCACATTATAATCTTAAATCCAATTTTATGTTTGTATAAAGCATATAATCAGAAAACAGTTCATGAAGTCATCTTTAGTAAAAAAAAAAAAATTCATTATCAAATAACATAGTCTCTGTCGCATAATTGAAAAAACTGACTTTCCTAAAGTTATTTCACAAGATGCAGCGGCAGTACAGCACAGGGTGACTTTACTGCATTATCATGGATCATTTCCCATCTGGACACTAGCTCTGAGGCCTCAGGCGAGTTACTGATGCTGTGTATTTCAGTTCCATCAACCAACAAATTGAGGAAAACAGGGCTTACCTCAAAGAACTGCTGTTGAGGGTTATATCAGTTAACAGACATGACAATAATGCACTCTGTATCAAGTGTTCAATGAATATTGCCATTATGTATAAAGTTAGATAAAGTGCATATAAACACCTTCATCTCCTGTCAAATGACCATCCTACAAATTCTTCACTAGATTCCTCATTTGTTCCTAATCAGGACATTCTCCTGTTTGGTTTGCTACCAAGACTGACCTAAATAACTGTCTTACCTTCTGTCTTCAAGAGGGTATCACAAACTGCCTAGCAAAGGGCAGGTAGTGAACAATGTTTATAGAATGAACGAACTCTCGGAGGGAATCAGCTGTATCTTTCTAGACAGCACAGTAACCCAACTTCTGCCTCCGCCCATCCAGCTTCCTTCCTGTCCCTGCCACAAGCTGTGGCCCCCAGATCACTCCCCAGGAAGCCCCTCGCAAATTAATTCCCATCACAGAGCTGGCTTCCTGGGAAACACAATAGGAGACAGGAACCAAAGAATCTCATCATTTTGTTGGAGTCAAGTGACATTTTAGATATCCCACTTCTACTTAGCTTTAAAGACCTCTTAAGACAAGAAATATATATAAACTTACAGACTGAAATATTATTAATATCAGCCCTCACCTAGAATACTTCAACACTTTGTTAATTGGTCTCTTGGCTTCTACTTTAAGTGCTGGGGTGATTTTTGTAAAATTGTACACTCGATCCCATTATTATTCTTGCATTCAGGCGGAGTTTAATCTCATGAGAATAGCAAACAAATGCCCTTTATGCCTTGATCTACTTTTTAGCCTTTACTCTCTGCTAGGTCTTCAGACTTAACTTTCATTCCAATAATAGAAGCTCTAGACATAATTTTACAAATATGCCACGTTCACTCATGCTAAGTCCTTTGCCTAGATCACCCTCTTTTCCTGATCCCTCCTTTGTACAGGTGTGGTCAATGCTCATTCAACATAACTGAACACTATGACATTCTTTCTACCTAATAAGGTATGTGACACACCCAAAGGGCTCACTGCTTACTACCACCTTAGTCTAGGCCAGTGGTGCCCCAGTCTGTTTGGGATGGCTATGAATGCGGCCCCAACA
Organism: Pteronotus mesoamericanus; assembly: GCF_021234165.1. Lineage (NCBI taxonomy): Eukaryota > Metazoa > Chordata > Mammalia > Chiroptera > Mormoopidae > Pteronotus > Pteronotus mesoamericanus. The sequence goes on from NW_026555310.1 coordinate 23,677,259, forward strand.
CAAAATCATAAATTTACTTAAAACATTATGAATAGTATTTTTGTGATTATGGGTCGCAATGTATTTAATGTGTGGTCCAAGACAGCTCTTCTTCCAGTGTGGCCCGGAGACGGCAAAAGGCTGAACTCTGCCGGTCTAGACTTACCATTTCAACACAGTAACTCCTAATAGCCTCTGCTTCCTTCCTTCCCTTTTACTATAACCCATTCTCCAATAGCAGCTTGAATCACTCTTAAGCTTAAAACCATCTAATTTTTTTCTTACAGGTTTAAGGTGGAATCATATTCCAAAGAAGTCCTGCATCGGTGTGACCTCCATTTCTCCCATTTCTCTCCTTCTCTACTGCCAGCCCCTGGGCTTAGTACACTGGGTTCTTTTTGCTCTTCACAACATTTCACTTTCTTAAGTCTTTGCACTCTTGCTTTTCTTGCCTGGAGTACTGTGCTCAGTCTAGCTCCTCCTTGTAATGCAGACCTCACCTTGTTACTAAAAATATCAGCTCAGAGAACTAATCCAAAGAGACCTTCCTCCTAGGCCCGTCCTTCTTAATATGATCATACTATCCTAAAAACACCTATAATGGTCTTTACTTATTTGAGTTTATTTACTATTATCTCTGGCCTCTCTCGTATGTAAGCTTCATGAAAATACTCACACTGCTGTTTTGACACCACCTGAAATGAAGCAGGCCCTACTCAATAAATATTTGGTGACTGAATTAAGTTTCATGGTAAGTTTTGTCGACAGACTGACTACAGGATAGAGCAATCTAAGTGATTTGTTCTAGTGGGTTCAGGATCTGCCTGTTATATTGCAAAGAGCAGCGGCAACGTGGGCTTCCACCTGATATGGATTGCCAACCTACTGTAAAAAAGAGCAAATCACTTATTTTGTCTTATTTTCCCTATCTGTAAAATGTGAACTGATCTATCAAAAAATTTGGATGGCACACTCCATGTGTTAGTATACTAGATGCTTTGAGAAATACAGAAAAATCAATGAGGTCAATGTATTCAGCGTACAGGAGAGGAGATCTCGGTGGGGCTACCCACTTGTGGTTAAGAGAAGTGCCTGGTGCAAATTCTGGCTCTGACACTTACTAGTGGTGAGACCTCAGGCAACCAAATTGACCTCGCTGTTCCTAAGTTTCCTTTGGTGTCAATGGGTATAAGATTTCCCACCTTATCAGATGGCTGTGAGAAAGAGATGAAATAGATCATTTATGTTATGTGCTCAGCATATAGTAAACACTAAAAAAAAAAAAAAAAAAAAAAAAAAAAAAGAAGCCACCTATTATGGTCACCTCACTGGGATCTGATAGTTTTTATGTAAAATCTGGCATTTCCTGTTGATGAAATAGTGAAAGTGTGTAGTATCATCTACTTCTCTCCAACCATCTAAAGAATAGAAGTCAGTTAAACAGTATTTTTTTCCTTTCTATATTTTCATTCTTCTTTTTTTTTTTAAACATTCCTCCTTTCTGGGGAACCATATTTAATTCATTAAAAATACTGCATATGAAGTGTATATAGCTAAACAACAATATGGAATCTCATACTCAACATAGCTTACTTTTCTCAAATTAGGTGAAAAGGTTTTCTATTTTAATAAAAGTGATGAGTATACTTCTATGAGCAATAATAATAATAGCAAATTACAAGAAATTGTGTTGTTTTTGGGCAAATAAACATTAAAAATTTTTACATGAGTAGTAACAAACATTTTCTTATTCTCATTTAAAGCTCTAAACAGTCTATAAATATACTGAAAAAGAGGAAATTACAAATTATAAGCTTAGGAATAATGACTGAGTTACAGCTCCTGACTTTTCTGAAAGACTGGGAAAAGCTTTAAGGAAAATTGTAGAGCATGCTTGGCACTTAACTAAAGCTGATACCACAATCACAGCCTGACCAGCATCTCTATGACAAAATGAAATTTTATAGGTTTGGTTAACTCTGACTCAGCAGTAGTTCTAACCACATTTTACTGTGGGGGAGTGGGGAATGATGACTGTAAGTCTGATAATTTCAAATTTTGAAGGTTAATATGTACTATTATTGCTTTGATAGGTGATTGCAGAGTTTTGACACTTTTTTTGTATAATCATGAAGTAAATTTTAAAACTAATTGGTAGTAAAATGCTATTATATCTTGTCATACATTTATCTAGAAAAGTTATAAATTATTAATTACATGTTGACAATCTAATTCTTTAGTGACTGTTTCCAACCAGACTTTAAAGTAGGGAAGAAGAGGTGGTTGTCTAGATTAATGATTTTATACTATAGCTGAAACCGATTTCTACGGAGCGCACAGCCCACGTAACACCTTTCATTGTTAGGTACCAATTTTGTGCACCTAAGATAGAGCACATGAACAGAGGCTGACTTAAAACTGTATTAATAACTTATTAACCAGAAAACATCAAAAAAAGGAGTTTATGATATCCATATAGGATAAATGAAGACTGCCACTTCATATCTAAGATAACACCTTTATTTCCTTTCCACCAATAGTGATGACCTGGTATGTTTTCTTTCTACTGCTTTCTCCATGGTTCAGGAAGATGTCATTGTTTGTTTAAAAAAGGCAGGGGGCAGTAGGGTTCATAATAAATACATTTCTTCGTAATTTTTTTATTTGCCAATACATCATAGTAGTCTTTGATATTTTAAAATCATTTGCCGTGGAGAACTGGGTGTTTGGTGAATCTAGAGCTAGATCTGACAAAGCTGACATGTACAAAGAATCTCATCAAACTAATGATATTTATCTGTTAGGCACTGTATTCAAGGATAATGGGATAGAGTGAAGATTCGTATGTTCTTTATACATAACAAATGAGATCAGCCCAATCAGATTACAGATTAAGCTGCCTTCTGTTCTACCTCAATTACTCAGTATTGCATGTCAATGAAGAAAAACTGGGCACTTGCATACTCTACAAGTTTCCTTAAAGGTTTTCCAAGTCTTTCTTGATGCTGTTTGTTGATATAAAATAATGAAAACAATTATGTTTTTCTTTAAAAAACTATTCTATACTTATAACACATTAAGACAGTTTATGGTAAACTCACCTCTATAATAAAAGAGACAAAGGTCAGAAAGCACAAACCAGCGTTTCTTCCATAGCTTCATGCCAGTACTGTCCTGCAGTAAATCAGCATATTAAAGAACCTTTTTTTTTCATTTCAAAAAATTAAAATTCATTTCTGGTGTATTTATTTAAAATAAATTTTAAAAACAAGGTGTGTTTGATATATGCTAATAGAAGCCTAACTAAAAATCCAATCAAAATTTTGGGGTACTTTTCTAGGGACTTGCATTATATTAAGATATTCCAAAGTATACTGGTCTCTGAAGGGTAATATTATTATGTAAAAGGAATACTGTTGAAGCATTCTGGCTTGGTATCATATTTTTAAGCAATTCACTCTTCTAAACACATCTGCTGGCATGAGGATAATGTAACCATGAAGCAGTGCGTACATTCTGGTAAACCAGATTTAATAAATATGTTAATCTTCAACTAGAAGAAAAACATGTGAATTGAAATCATTCCAAAGGTAATGTGATTTAAAACGACTGTGCTAAAGGAAACTTAGCATAGAAATACATTTCATAAACATATTTTTCTTCTTACATAGTTTGCATTTTTGCTCATCCTGCAGAAGAGTGTCTATTAGTTTATGAAAATATCATGCTCATACAAAATCACTATTTTAATAAAAATTATCTTCCCATATTTCCCACGTGCAATAAAGCAAAACTGCAAGAGAATATGAAACACTAACACCAAAAAAAAAAAAGACAGAAAAAAAGAGTCTAGTCTATATGTGTATTGGCCAATACTTCTTTATTTATTTCTAGTTGTGACCATTATATAACGACTTTAGAACTAAAAAAAATTATGTGGATAAATATCTCTTGAAGTAAAAGATCTGTCCTTAAAACTGACAGCTACACCAAAGAAAGGACAAAACAAATTTTTGTATGGTATTTTCAATTCCATACTATAGTCTCTTTCTTTAGTACAGTTAATTTAAAAAACTTTAGATGTTTAAGCAGCTCTGCAAACAAGTATTCTCTGTAGATCATACACTTATTAGAAAAAAAACACTCACGATAGAGAAAGGGGTAACATTTTCGCAATACTAAATTAATCAAAGGATCAAGAAACAAGAATCATTTTAAATAAAGAGTTCTGTAACCTCTATAAGACTCAATATTGCACTGAGCTATTTGCACATAATGTAGTTTTATTAGAAAGATTAGTTTAAAAAATCTTTTAGCCTGGGTAAATTTAAGTATCAGATGGTTAAAATATAGTAAATGATTTTAAGATAGCCCTCTTCCAATATATTAGCTTATCTGCCACCCAACTTTCAGAGGGAACAATGTCTAATGAATGCTTCATATCAAATTCGTGATGAATTTTATGAAATTATCAGATCATCTGAAAGCAATTAGCAATACTGGACAAGAGAAATACGCACCACCAATGAACTGTTAACTTGTTCTGTATCATCTGTATATATGTACAATCAGAGAGACAGAACAAAGACAGATAAAGGTCTTAAATGCCAAAATATCATCATCTCAGTTATCTGGTGGTCACTTATTTGAAGCACAGCTGCAAACTAGAATTTAAAAAATAAAATAACAGCCTATAAGCAGTCAAAATAGACCACATAAATAGGACAGAATAGAGTCATAAATAGAATAGAGTCATAAAGCACAATGTATGTGCATCCTTATTAATTATAGAACTAATTTTAAAAATTCCAAAAAAGCTTAGTTATCAGGTTTCCCAGACAATAGAACAATATAAATCCACTTATCAGGGTGTCTGAGAGTGAACCATGTTTCAGAAAGCAGGAAAAGAAAACAAAGAGTAAAAGAAAAAAATGAAACAGCATAAGCACTTAAGAAAGTAGTTTTGAGAACACAGAAGCAAACATCTGAACAAAAATTAGAAAATCTTAAATTATGCTCAGATGTCTATAAATAAAGCACTGAAGTATATAATTATACATTTCTCTAATGATTTTTATGTAAATAGAAAAATGAACAATACTTCTCTATTTTTTTCCCATTTAAAAAATATTTTTGCCCATATTACTTTTTCTTTCTTCATTGTTCCCCTAACATTTTTAGTGGTACTTAGAAGTGAAAAAATCTAGACGACTAATCTACAGTTCCTTCTCCAGTTTACATAACCGTCCTAGGATCATTCAGCCAAAAAGAGTCCCTTTTGATTCTCTCTTTTCTGTATCAAATAGGAAAAAGAAATTACCTGTTTATAAAGCCAACCTCGTCTGACCACAGGTGCATTAGGATTCCTTTTAATTGAATTTGATCTCTTTCCAAAATTATGAACTTTTTTTGAAGCCCGTGAAGTCTAAATAGAAAAAAGCACAATGTGACATTACTGACTAGATATTTGAATTTATTTTTCATTTTCACAATTTTAATCTCTATCCAGATTCCTCTGAAACTTGTAGGACTTAAGTCTTTACAGATTAATTATTGCAATCCTGATTTTGCTGGCTTAGTTCTTTCAAGTGTAATAAATTCTACGCAAAGACTTTTCCCCCCAGGATATTACGAAAGGATACCAAGTTTTACAATCTCTCCTTTAAAATATGGATATACAATTTTTAAAAAGGCATTGGATATGGCAGTATTTTGCCCTACCTGCTATACAAACTGAATAAACCTTGAGTAAAAATTATTAATCAATCTTTAAGAATAAACCAAAAGACAGAACTTCTTGCTTTTTATCTGCATTTAATAGTGTTATTTCAATTAAAGGAAGTTGGAGTCAAGCCACAGGAGAAACACTCAGATATAAAATACAGAGAAACATATAAACAAAACACATTAAGTCAAAACAAGACTGGAAGGATCTGCTTAATGTCATGGACAACACTGAACTCGAATGATACCAGACATATGGTGTCTACTATATTCTTAAAAGTACACATAAGGCAATAAAGTCTTTTAAGATATTGCTATGTTTAGCATAAAGATTTATTTTGGCACAAATGGTAGTAGAAACCAACAAACATAAAAACAAAGAAGCCGAATTTTAATTTCTGTGTGACAGTAAATAATATCAAGTTATCTCTTATTTTTCAATTTATGTAGAACCTTTGGTACAAAAGGACTAGTCTGGTTCCTTTCTCACCCCTGGGCCCCAGCACCCAAAAATCCCCTGCCCACAACCCTCTATAGAGAACCAATGTGTATATGCGTCTAACCACATTAAAAAATGTAAGTCATTCAATTATTAAAATATAATCTTATTACTTTATATTCCAAGCCACTGCTTATGTTAATTACCTTGAATGTAATTAGGTTCATGTAATAATAAAAATGATTATTCTATAATTCTAAAACCCATTAAGAATAATAGTGGGATGCTGATTACCAATTATACCAGCTATCAATAATTAACAGTAAGCAAAATAACTTACCCTGCCTACAGGGCTCAGTGGATGTACTGCATAATCTGAAGTCATGTTATAGTTAGAAGCTTCGTTTATCATAGTTATAGGTCGTTCCTTCTTTTCTTCAGATGTCATAGTTGGAACAGTCCTGAAAATATATGTCAGAACGCTAGAGCTTGCTGTATATGCAAAGTCCTTCACAATAAAGCTTCCCTAGAGTTAACAATGTTGGTGTCCTACTTCCTTAAGAAAGTTGGATACTAAGTAGAGCTTAATGAGTTCTGGAGTCAGGACTTAACAGTTACAACTACTTTAAATATTAACACTTCTAATTACAACATAAGTTAATATCATGTTTATTTTAATGATCATTATTACAGATATTCTACTTGGTCATCCAATGGAAAATTTATAAATTTAATTACAAGTATTCTCTTATTGAAAATAATAACAATGATATCAATAATATTTATGAACAGATTTACTGTATAAAGTATTTTCACACATTTTTCATTTGATGCTTATGAAAAGCCTGAGAAATGGTAATCTCACCACTATCTCTGTTTTAAGGAAGAGAAAACTGAGCTCAAATTACCTTAACAATCTGACCAAGTTTACAGTTTCTGACCTTATACCCTGGGCTCTTGAACTACTGGGAAAACATCTTCTGAAATTCAGTTCTTCACAAAAAAATTATTTTGTCATGTTTCTATACCACACACAGTAAACAGCTGCAATTCTGTTGTTCTACTTGACTGCAAATATCCAGATAAGAAAGCTGTTCGATTCTACTGGGTTAAATAAGGATAACAGCAATCTCAGTGCTTACTCAATTTGGCACGGAGGCACCCCATGAAACTCTTTACTTACTGTTCATTCACTACAAAAATGCAGTTGTCTTGTGATGGTTGTCCTGTGACTGGATGTTTACAGGTCACTTTCCTTTCATTGTGGCTGAAAGAGAAAAACAGAAAATTTATGTATGTACTATTACTGTCAAATGTTTTTCTAATATTCTGGGAGCAAAACAGCCACTTCTTTATTACAACATTAAAGTTAGTGAATAAAGGAGGTGAAATTCAAACCCCCTCCTGCCCCGCTGTTGAAATTTCTAAATACACCTTTTCTACAATCTGCTGTGTGTACGCTTGTAAATGCTACCTACAGTTTTACAATACAGATAAGCTCACCCCTCCAGTTTAACTTCAATTCTTTCTTTTCACTGTTTTATAAACAAAGGTAAGTTGATTTACTTCCATAATCATTACATTTTACATTTGATTGGTGGGCCACAAAAATAAGTATGAGGATCAACCCATCTCCACTGTTTTTTATCTCAATTTAAGCACCTAATACCAAATTCACATATATAAAAAATTAACAGTACTACTGTATGGGCACCAGCACATTAAAAACCAGACAGCACGGCCCTGGTCAGTTGCTTCAGTTGGTTGGAGCATTGTCCTCATACGCCAAAACATTAGATCCCCATTCAGGGAGCACACGGGAGGCACTGATGGATGTTCTTTCTCACATCTCCATCTTCCCCGACACATCCCCACTCTCTCATCAATAAACATATCCTTGGGTGAGGATTTAAAAAAAAAAAAAAAGAAAGACAGTACCACTTGAGCAACAACTGATAGTGTTTTTGTTTTACAAAATAATCATTATATATAAATAATGTAATGGGATTGGTTTTTGTGACACTTGAGGAGAATATGCTATAAAAAAATGGTATCTGAAGGAGAAAAAACCTTAAATAAAATGTACAAATGACAACAGAAACAACAAAAACAATCTACTTGTTATGTTAGCTGAGAAAAAAAAATTGCTTTTAATTAAAGGATAGCTTTTTTTTGAAAGTAAAACCTTTGTGTATGAAATACTTATTCTTTCAAGATTGGGTGGTAAGATTAGGTTGACTGCTATCTTCATGAAATGAGAGTAGGAAAAATTCCCAAACAAAACAACCTATCAGTGGTATGCTTGATCTTAGAAAATTTACTTTCATTATGGAGAAAATTTTGAGATGTCATATTGAATACTGCTTTTTAATCTTAAAAGATTATTACATGTGTTCTGGATTTTGGGAACTATACAACAACAAACCACAAACTTTCTGGCAAACTTTAGATACTTAAGTGCCTTTTCCATACCCTAACTTGCATTAATATTTTACTGGTAACTCAGTATCTGAAATTCTAGCCACTAAATAAAACTAAAACCACACAGAAGAGAAAATACAGATAGTTTCTAAAAAATTATATATTGACTATTGTGACAGTAGACTGATTGATGGAATACAATGTATTTCTATTATTGCTTTAGTTAACCGGTATACTCAATTTTTGCACAGGACCACTAAATTATCAGCTTTTTGTGGTGATTTGTCTTTATACAAACACTCAATAGGTGTTCATGTTTGGTGGATTTTAGATACTTATTTGGGATGGTATTTCTACTACATAAGAAGTATTATGCAAGTGACTTTCTTACGTGCCGATTTAAAAAAGTGCAATAGTGGAAACTAAGGCCTCATGTGGGATATGAGTTTATGTAATAAGCAATCAATTGGTGTAAGAATAACCAAAAATGTATAACCCCTGGAGGTAAGTGGGAAATACTGAAATACTCAAATGTGATAAACATTATGAATGTGCCAAGGTATGTAAATTCTGATATTTAAACAGTGTAAAATACTGTGGGAAAAAGAGGGTAAAGTAACCTGTGATAAGGGATTAGACACTTCAATAATGAGAACAGCTCCTCCCACTCCCTTAAAAGCTTCTCCTAAGGAAGGAGCATTAAAGGGCTAGAGGTGGTTGAGGGACAGAACAGAAATATGTATATTTTTAAAATAAAAACCAATACTACACAAAGAAAACAACTGACCCCCTATATATTGCTTTATTTCCCCTTCCTATGTCATTTTACCTGGAAGGAACACAGTAAACTCTAATCCTAATATTCTAGAAACTCTCAATTATGACAACTATGTTCTGCAATAATTATCGAGCTAAGAGACTACACTGATGTCCTGAACACTAAACAGATTTGAGTGCCCATTAGATAAGGACGTAGGACAATGAAAAATTTAAATAATGAATGATTAAAAAGGAGTCTAACCATTTTCTTCCCCAAAAGTGACTACTATTTCAATTAACATTTTTATAATCACACCTTAAATAAAACTAACGGAAGAACAATCATGGTATTCCATCTTATCTAAAAGGCAGTGACTAAAACCAACTTAAAATATGAATATATTTACATTCTTCTTTTACTACTTAATGTTCTGGTATTAAATTAACATAATTCATATAAAATCTACAATGACGCTAAGAGGTGTCTTTTACTATTTTTTTAATAAAAGAAATAATCTCTCCTAGTATACCTGCCTAAATGCTAAATAAAGTAAACATGTGTTTACTCATTTGTTCTGACTTATACAATACTCCTGGCTCTTGGGTATTAATTAAAAGAAACACACAGTGTATTTTCTAAAACAATAAATCCCAAAATCTGAACCATGACATATTTTAAGTTACAGTTATTCAAGATTACTAGGTTTCTATAAAATTCAAATTCAGAAGAAAAAGATTTTAGAGGTAATTAGGACAAAAATTTGTTATCTCCTATAAAACAACACGCCAAATTGAAAGCCAGAGTAATGTTTTCTAATCATTTCATCAAAAATTAAAATAAGTGAAAATTATGATGTAACAGAAATATCGATTCCAGTCTTAACTGGTATATAAACATGTTAATTTTCCACTACCTGATAGAACTGTCCATCCTCACTGTCCTCTTTTTCTTTTTTTAAAAAATTTTACTTATTTGTTTTTAGACAGAGGGGAAGGGAGGGAGAAAGAGAGGGAGAGAAACATCAATGTGTGGTTGCCTCCTGTGTGCCTCTGCTGGGGACCTGGCCCGCATCCCAGGCATGTGCCCTGACTGGGAATCGAACCAGCGACCCTTTGGTTCACAGGCCAGTCCTCAGTCCACTGAGCCACACCAGTGAGGGCACATCTTCACTGTTCTTAGACAAGTGTATTTTACATACAGTTTTAGTTATTTAAAATATTATTTAAAATATATTTTTAAATTTCAAAATCATTCCTTATTATAATGGCATTTATATTTCACTTTTATAGCATGTTGCATTTTTAAGGACAATACTGGTAAAAGATAAACATAATTTCTTAATCATTCACAGAAACTAAAAATGAGTTAAACAAATACTGACAGCCAATAAACAAAATCAGTGTAAATGAAATTCAAATGAGTCTTTCTGAAAAAATAAATTCCAAAAAGGAACCTGTTAATGTATAGAATTTATTTAATACCTAATACATTAATTCTTTAATACGTGTAGGAACCGAGCACTGTGGGAGGTGGCTGGCCCACTGTTAAATATCAATCCATGACCACTTTCCTTGGCACAAAGGAAGAGTGTCTGCTCAGGACCTTGGGGGACCTCAGGGAAGACAGTGACACCCAGCCTTTCCTCAATTCAACCCTGCATTCCTTACAAAGCATGTTTTCATCCTGCACTTGCCATCCTTTTAGTAATTAACAAGGTTTTTGTTTTCTTTTGTTTTTGTTTTGAAGGGTCTCACAATTCAGATGAGGAGTAGTATGCTCCAGCGTGATCCATGCATTAGGGAACAATTTAATTACTGTGCCCAAAAGAATTCCCGCCACATGGGAGTACACACATCGCACATCTGCACAACTTCAGACACTTACCAGCTACTTGAGTTCATTGCCTGTTTTATGAAACACTCGTCAACATGTAGTGGTACAACTTTCTGTTTAATTTCATATAACTCTACTTCCAACACTTTCCAATAACTCACAAGCTGAAACTCTTCCAATGTCCACTTCCACAAGCAAACTGCAGGTCTTTTTCAAGGCAGAGCATATTCACAGTGTTTTTGTATCTCCTACCCATTTAACATGTGTCAAACCGTGCAACCAATTTTATTAGGTCCCTATGTTTATTTGCATGCGTGACTAATGAACTTTTTGAGTGGTATGCTCCTAAACCCATCTTCCGCAGACGCCCCATGATTTTCATTGCCTGATTTTGCACAGGGGGATGGTTTTTAGGAACACATGTGTTATGTTATAGCAAAACTGACTGTGCTACTATATGAAGGAGTAACATACTTCCTTGGTATTAGAAATACATTTGACGCTTTGCTAGACAAGGTGTCATATTTAAAATCCTTGCCAGGGATTTTATGCACTTCATAAATGAAAAAGAAAAATTGGAAGATACAGTTCTATATAAATTTGTGTTTCTAGAGGAATAGTTATAAAGAAAGGATAAAATCCAGGTGTTGATATAAAACATACTTATGGCCACAGAACAAACTAATTCCTGTCTTGTCTCTGAATTCACTGTGGCACAGCTGCAAGTCCAAGTTTTTCTCAATATAACACTAGGTGTTTACCTATTCTTCCTTCCAGACATCTGTCTGTGACATTTTAATGTGTAGGTTTAGATCGGTGGTTCTCAACTGGGACTTATTTCATCTCCCAGGAGACATTTGGAAATACCTGGTAATATTTTTGAATATCACAACCGGAAAGTTCTGCTGGTAGGTAGTGGGTACATGCAGGAAGCTGCTAAACATCTTACAACGAGCAGGAAAGTTTTCGACATGAAAGAAGGATCCAGGTCAAATATTAATAAGGCTGACGCTGGGAAACCCTGAACTATGCTCATAGCCCTCTAATGATTAACTCTAATGAATAAGCCACATTTATTCTTTCTCTAGAGACAATGGAGGCTGCAGGAAATAATGGCAGTTGAAAGAACAGGTTCTGGAATCAGACTACCCAGGTTTGAATCCCAGCTCCCCATTTACTAGCTATGTGGTGACCTTAGGCAAGTTACTTTACCTCTCCAGGCCTCAATTTCCTCAATTTGCTAACAGTAGCTATGTTACGGGTGGTTGGTTAAGTTTTTCAGAACTGTCCTAGGTACTGGATATAGCAGTGAACAAAACAAAACAAATCCGTGCTCCCATGGAATTTACTTTCCAATGGAGATGTTCATGAGGATCAAGAATGAACAGTATAAATGCAGGTCCTAGGTAACTATTTTTATTATCAACTACAGGACTTTCATCACATGTCTTCGTCATTAGATGAGTGTTCAGTCAACCGTTTAAATTAGCACCTACCCAATTAATTGTTTAAAACTCGTATTATTCCACTACTCATTATATATTGTAAAAGAATAAACATGTGATCTCTCTTGGTTTTCATCCTTCTGGTAAAAATACCTGCCCCTAATATGTCAAAAAGACAGAGGAGAAAAGTAATTCTAATATAAAAGCTCCAGAGAAAGATTACATTTTTATGCTAGCAAAGGCAGTATATGTGAGAAGGTTCTTAAATAGTGACAATACTTAAAATAAATGAACTCAGCAATTCCAGAGAGTTCAGGATTGAAAGAAATAGGTCATATTCACTAGCTCAATCTGAGGATCCTGTTGTATCAAAGGCCCAGATAAAAGGATTAAATCAATGCCATTTTAAGAAAAGACATCAAGAAATTGACAAATAGCAATACAAATTGCTCGTTCTTCAGCATTATGGCCGTCTTCACTATTTACTACCAGACATTTAATCATTCGTTCTAACTAGAAGATCAAATGAAAGACCTGCTATTTAAAGCCTCTGTGGAACAATTTCATTCAATAATAATTTGGTTTTAAGGGATCTCAAGTTGAATAAATCAGTTGGGAATAAACTGGTATGTATTTCTATCAAGTTACATAAACAACAAATTAAAAATGATACATTTATTGGAGATAGATGTTCATTAGTCTACCCAATTGCTTTTCAAATCTTAGAATATGTAGGTAACTGTACTGAAAAGCCATGCTAAGCTATGCTAATTTTAAGCAGTTCTGGGCTTTCTAGTAGCATACACAAAAAGGGAAAGATGACACAGTACTGAACTTCTATAACCTATTTATGAAAACAGCAACTTCCTGAAATTCTAGTAGCAGGTGCTTTTATATAGCTTAAATTGCATGGCGGCGCTTTGAACATAGGGGAGGCTGGCATTTTGTCCTTTTCCAGGGTCACTGATTGGATTGAGACAATTTTTTGTTGTTGCTTGGTCCACACTGCTCTGGTCTTCCCTTGGCATGAGACATATAAAAGAGGATGCCAGTGGTATCTCTACAGAAAGGATGGTCTGGCTCCGCCTCCACAAAGTAGATGCATTAAATATGCATCATGCACATTTCAAATATAAACCCCAACAAAATTATGGACTTAGAAAGACAGAAAAAAAAGGATTTCTTTCCTAATATATGGCATATTATATTTACAGTGATAAAAGTTAGTAATACTTAAGTAACTATTTCATTGTTAAATGAAGTGTTATTTCAAACTACTCAAGGAAAAAAATGGAGTATTCAACACAACAATGGGCCGACAAATGAAATTTGGTTTAATACTCCTGCTACTCAAAAATAGGACAAAACTATGCAACCTTTTGAATTTTGTAAAAGTAAGCATGGTACCGAGTACTGGATTAAAAAATTAAAATTAAAAATTAGAGTAACGCTACATTGATTAGTACATATCACATTCTTTGACACAGTATAGAAAGGAGCTATTCCTGATTTTAAAATAACATGATTTCAAGGCGATATGATTATTTACAATCACGGAATATAGTAGCACTGATTGGCTTGTCTTAGGTAGCTTCACAGTCGCCAACTGACTGCTGTAGTCTAAAATACCACACACAGCCCTGGCTGGTGTGGCTCAGCAGAGTGAGTGCTGGCCTGCGAACTGAAAGGTCACAGGTTTGATTCCCAGTCGGGGCACATACCTGGGTTGCTTGTAAAGTCCCCAGTTGGGGGCATGTGAAAGGCAACTGACTGATGTATCTCTAGCACACTGATGTTTCTCTCCCTCTCATTCTCCCTCCCTTCTCCCCTCTCTAAAAATAAATTCTTTAAAAATAAAATATCACATGCAGACCACAAGGTCCACAGGCCAAGGAAAGTTTGTCTTTACACATAAATTTTCAAAAAATCCCCCAAATCTCCCTGGCCATCTTTTTCTAGAATGTCATTAGCCAGATGTATGAGTCTATGATTAATTCAATCAATGGTAAGTGAACTTACACCAACCAAGAATCTCAACTTTGCCTGTTGCCCATCTAGAGGAGAGTGAATGAGGTCATAATAACAAGAAAAAAAATCGGGAAGGGACAGGCTAGTAGCTAAGAAAACACCTCATTTTTCTTACTTATTGTTCCAAGAATATACCTGCATTAAAATATTGAAAAGTAGATTTCTCCATTCTACCTGGTAAAAGAAAAAAAATGGTTGTATCTATTTTTTTTCCTTTGGGAAGCTCTGGAAAGGTAAAGAGTGTGATTTAACCTAAAGTTAAAGAACCCTTGGGGGTTTTATTTTCACTCTTGGAATATTTTCAAAAAATGTTCTGACCAATTAATAATTATGTCCTGGCTACTTCTTAGCATTGCAATTCTCTCATGTGGGAGTACTTGTATTTCTGTGTGTTAAAAAACAAACAAACAAACAAACAAACCAAAAAACCTTTATTTTATTTTATTTTAACAAACCACTTTATAGAAATATTCATTGTTTCCTAATTTAAGAAACAAATATTAACATACTGTCATTAACACCAAATATTACTCTTCTGAGTAATATGTTAGACAAAGCAAGCTTTATCAGGTAGAGTTTAGTATGTATAACTGTGGCAATGAGGTTGAAAATTTATCCACCAGGCATAAAAAAATATGTATTTTAAAAACTCATCCCCACATAAATTTTGGTTGTCTCTTATTAAATTCAGATGCAAACCATTTCCATGATTTGCTCTGAATCATGGATTTCCCATGAGAAAGAAAGGAGGATTTAATTTAGCGTAAGAAACATAGGGTATCATAGTGGTTTGGCAATTCTGGCAACCCTGGTAATGAAGCCAGCATCATGACTCGAACTCCTACAAGGACCTAACCCACACAGGCGGCCACATGTCCACAATGCTGCCAGACTGGAGCAAGAGGCGAAAGAAGGTGGAAACTATGGAAGCTATTGTATGCCTCAAATCTAGATGGGAAACTATACAGCCAACAGCTCAGATGTGTACTTACAACTCTTTTGATTTCAGTATCCTTCTACTCAAACCAAAAAAAGCATTGTACATTCTCAATTTGGCCTTGGTTTTATTATACTTTATACGCTCCAGTTTGTTTTAAAATTGAATAGCTTGTATCCATAGAAATCATAAAGCCATGTAACTTTGAGACTCAAATGGTGTCAAATTAGGTTACAAAAAACCATTATCTGTAGCAGTGACTTAGCTGTCTTATTAAATAAATCAATTGGTTTTATGGTAGTCCAAGTAATTTTTAAAATGCTGTTAAATGCAAAATTCACTAATGTTTTTACAGGTTAACTATTTTACTTCATTTTTATTTTTTTAACAGAAAGGAGGAAAATGTGCTGAAATCTGATGACCACAGTGACCGTTTCTGCAATTTATTTTTAAACTCAAAATATGTTGGCATGGAAAACTGAGCCTACAATTAAAGGCAATGTTTTAAGAACAAAGGAAAAACACTAAAAGCGCCCTGCCTCTTTTTTGAGAATCTGAATTCTTGAGTCTTAGCTATGGGAAGAAATAACCACTGAGTTAGCAATCTAAAAGATTGCAATTTTTTTTTTTTGCAAAATATGAAAAGTATATAGTTCCTTTCCCCACATTTAGTTCCTTTTTGCCATTTGCCTCTAACTTAGAACTAACTGCTTCCAGACATCCTGCCCAAACCTCAGTGATTCACTTACCCACCATCTTTAAGTTTTCCTTAAGGTCTTAACCCTTTATCTTCTACCGTTTCTTTTCTCCTTTTATCTTTTAGAAAATGGATAATCTCACATTTCCTGGGGTAAAAGAAAGGACTCACCAGGTGGGAGCACCTCACTCCCAACATTAAATTTTTAAATCACCATCATAGTAACTCCCACTCGGGCACCACACACAGTGCTGCTTGCACACTCAGTTGTCACATCCTGTGCCTGAAACTCGGCAATCCATCCTCATACAGAGCCTTTGAGGCATTACTATTTTCACTTTACAAATGGGTAAAATGGGCTCACAACATCTACAAAGTTGTTTGAAGTCACAAGGGTACATGGAAAAGATGCTTCCAGGACCCAAGGTGCATCCTTCTAGAGCCTCGCCTTTCAAAGGCTGCCCCTTTCTTGATTTGTTTTTTTTTAACTTATTGTTTTTTATTGTCCTTCAGTTACAGCTGTCCCCATTCCCCCTGGCCCCCGTTGCTCTCCCCTGCCCCATCCAACCCCTGCTCCCGACAGTCCCTACCCTACTGTCCTTGTCCATGGGTTCTGTGTACACGTTCCCTTTCTTTCCCCTGTTATCCCTCCCCTCTCCTCTGGTCACTGTCAGTTTGTTCCTTTCCATGTCTCTGGTTATTTTTTGCTTGCTTGTTTTTTGTTTTGTTGATCAGGTTCCACTTAGAGTTGAGATCGTATGGTATTTGTCTTTCGCCCCCTGGCTTATTTCACTTAGCATAATGCTGTCCAGTTCCATCCATGCTGTCAGGAAGGGTAGGAGTTCCTTCTTTCTTTCTGCTGTGGAGTATTCCATTATGAGAATATACCAGAGTTTTTTGACCCACTCATTTTCACACGATTCCACACCAGGAAGACAAACAAGCCAATTAAAAAATGGGCAAAGGACCTGAACAGACACTTCTCCAAGGAAGACATACACAGGGCCCAGAGACATATGAAAGGATGCTAAGCTTCACTAGCCATCAGAGAGATGCAAATTAAAACCACAATGAGATACCACTTCACATCAATCAGAGTGACCATCATAAGCAAATCAACAAAGACCAAGTGCTGGCGAGGTTGTGGAGAAAAGGGAACCCTAGTGCACTGTTGGTGGGAATGCAGGCTAGTGCAGCCATTGTGGAAAACAGTATGGAATTTCCTCAAAAAACTAAAAATGGAACTGCCTTTTGATCCAGTGATTCCACAGCTGGGATTACACCCTAAGAATCCTCAAACACCAATTCAAAAGAACCTATGCACCCCAACATTCATAGCAGCGCCACTTACAATAGCCAAGTGCTGGAAACAGCCTAAGTGCCTTTCTACCACAACTGACAATACTGTTCAGTTCTGCCCTATATCTTCTCCCATGTTTCTGCTCAATGGTACAAAAAACAGACAAAACAAGCACTATACTTCCCTTAGAGGCTTTGCTCTTCCTTCTTCCTTGGACCATAAACATGCCGCCTCCCTTGTGGCTCCTCTTCTTTCCATCTCACTGCCTAGTGTCACCTCAAGTCTATCTCTAACTGAAGCACGGTAATGACACCTTTCCTTACTCCAATTTAATGATAAACCCAGTATCTCTTTTCCGTCTTCCTAGTCTCTAAGGCTTCACAATCATCTTCTACTCAAAGCTGCTCAGACAAAATTATCACAACATATTTATAAATGTTACTTCTTATTTCCCTAATTACAGGTACCAAAGACTTTAAGTACAAATAACAATTGTAAAGAATGGGTTTCATAAAAGCACCCATAAGGAACTGAAAATCTTGCTTTTCCCAGTGGGAAAGTATCAGTATGATGTAATGCTGTAAGGATAAAGCTAAAAGCATTATTACAGACTAGAAACAATACAGATAAAACATAAAAAATTCAGCCCTGGCTGGTGTGGCTCAGCAGACTGAGTGCCAGCCTATGAACCAAAGGGTGACTGGTTCAATTCCCAGTCAAAGCACATGCCTGGGTTGCGGGCCACGTCTGGTAGGGGGCATATGAGAGTCAACCACACATTGATGTTTCTCTCCCTCTCTGTCTCCCTGCCCCTCTCTAAAAATAAATAAATAAAATTAATAAAAATAAAAAATTCAAAATATGAGGCTCACAGACAAATTCATCTGTTTTAGTTTTTGGTTATTTATAGATAATTTCTAAATCATTTCACACAAAAAAAGCCTTCTTAAATAAAAATCAACATACACATTTAGATTATAGAAAACAAACACCTGATAACAGATTTTAAAGAATTCTGTAAGTAATGCAAGACTAATTCAATTAACATCATGCTGGTTATGAACAAAATCTACTTATTACATTCATTACTGTTACCCATCCTGAGGGTCACAGCACAATTGCATTTTAGATCACCTGCAAATTACCTTATAAGCAAAAATGACTAAGATAATTTTGTTACCTGTAAGTCATTTTTGAGTGGTCTTAACTTTTAAATGGGAAATGCAAATGTCACTATGGTTAAAACCTAAATATGATTCTTAGAATATATACAACCACCAAAGTAATCTGTAATCTACCAAAATAATTTTCTGCCAAGAATTCAAGAATCAGGTGACATTTCTGGCTGCCACCCAGATACAGCCCCATGACAGCAGACAGCTAACAGCATCTCCATCATTGTTGCAGTTCAGGCTCTTAAGTCACCAAGACTCTTCAAGACCCCACCTAATATTAGCTAAACTTGAATGGGCTGGCAGAATGAGATTTCTTGAAAAGAAGTAAAATTATGTTACTTTCTTGCTTGAAATAGTCGTTGGCTCTGTGCCTTATCTTTAATGTAAAACACATTGGTGTATATAACTATAATTTAATAAATGAGAAGGCTGATTATTTGATCTAAGGTTAAAGTTTATTATTAAATGATCTATGCAAAAAACCCTTGTAAAACCATGTAACAGAATGAAAATGATCACAGGGCATATTTTAGTGGTCTAAAAGAATTTTTGAAAAATTAGCTACCTGTATAAAAAATATACACTATTAATTGCAAAAGTCTATTGAGGTTTTAGAATAAAACTGAGCAGAATCCCAAACTCAGAAATATGTCAGTAGTAAGAAATGTCCTTCTTGGCGTTTAAAAGCAATAATGCAACATATCTGAATTAATGAAATTCTAGGTATATACCCTTATACTCCCTAATTAATGCTAATTAGTAATGTTTTATTGTAACATTAAATAAAGGAAGC
Source organism: Pteronotus mesoamericanus (assembly GCF_021234165.1). Classification (NCBI taxonomy): domain Eukaryota; kingdom Metazoa; phylum Chordata; class Mammalia; order Chiroptera; family Mormoopidae; genus Pteronotus; species Pteronotus mesoamericanus. The sequence goes on from NW_026555310.1 coordinate 23,696,790, forward strand.
AAACAAATTTAAAAAGTTAAATTTAAGCATCATGTCTTTGAGGCATTGTCATATGATACTCTAACATTAACCTAATTCTAACCTACACATGAATAACCACACATTTTTCAGAAGATACAATTTTATTATAGATGAAACATTCTTCTGAAGTCAAATGGATAGAATAGCTCAATTCAAATAGAAAAAAATCAGTAGACATTTAATCTTACTATTCTTCATTGCAGAATATTTAATCATTTTAATACCACATGAGCTGTATCTAAACAATCACTTCTGGAACAAAAAGATTGTTGCTAATAAGTCAAATGATACCTCCACAAAACAAAAAAATTTTGCAAAAAGAAAAAGTAGACTTTCCTTCAAAATGGCTGTACTGCAGTGCAACTTAAATACTTTCATTCGTTCAATATGAGAAAGGCATTGGTGAGATAACCTTAAGAATGTTATAAACAAACACGAAGAGTAATAAACAAAAAGGCAAAGGGGAGATCTGATTAGGGATTGATGTTGATTAGAAAGGGAAAAGCAGGCAAGATGTCACCGAAGTGGCTACCATTTGAATTCAGCCTCAGGATCAGAAGGAGTAGTCAGATGTGGGAAGAATTTTAGCACAGATTCAAGGGAAGGAGCATGGAAATGGGGCTGAAAATCAAGGCTCTGAATAACAATATATCTGCATATAAAATTTGTAATTTAAGTTTTGAAACAATATATTTGCTCCACTACTGTCATTTCAATTGCAAAATAATACATATGTTTTTTTTTTTAACTCTGAAAGCATCCAAATACTTAATGTAGTTATGTGACGAACACAGCACTAATTAAGGCTCAAAATCAGCAGCAAATCATTATTCTCAAGCACTGAGAAATCTCTCAACTCACAGGAGAGGCAAGAGTGAGACAGAACTCTGACCCAGAATAGCAGGGAAGGCCCACTTTCTGTAGCAGAGACACTGATACAGCACGTAGTGCCAGCAATGAAATCCACTGGCCCCTGCAGTACCCTGTGATGGAAGTATTATGCCCCAGAGACACGTTTCCTTCTAACTGAATACGAGGCCATGTCATGCTAGTAGTTGGTTAGATAACTAGCAGGTTTTCGTAATCACAGGGAAGGTGAATCTCTGTAACACAAAGATCAAGACGTATTTCCCTCAGTCATTTAACTTGATTAATCAATTCATTTGTTTATGCTCAAATATTTATTCAGCATCTAACATACACAAGGGTTTGTAACTGTCCACCACTAGGAAACAAAAATATAATTCAAGACAATATGCAGCTTAAAGACTACTATTCCATATGAGCTTACTAACCTAAATTCCAAACTCAAAGAATAAACAGCACAATTATACTTTTCCACAGGCTTCAGTATTGGTGGAAAGGTTCTTCAGTGCATATTTTATGCATCAGAGAACGGACAAGCTGTTCACCCATTTAGAGCTTTACACTCGACTAAAACCTATGTCAATTTCAGGTTCTTCCCCTGCAGCTCTGCTCAGTTCCTCCTTGTTCTTCCCCCGACCCCTTGCCATTTATTTAATTTGCTCTCCATACAAAAAAGTTTAAGTAGCTTCTCCTCACTTGAACTTCAGTGGTATTTAGGTCAGTGACCTCTGATGTCATAATGCCTCAAAAACATCTTTGTTTAAATGTATAGTGATATATTCCAATTCATCATCATTACATAGTTTACTGATTAAGTTTAAAATATAAGCTCTTTGAAAACCATGATAAAATATTTTAAGTGGATTCAAGATTAATTTTTAAAGGGGATAAAAATATTCATGAGTTCTCCATAAACTTGACTTTTCTAGCTCTGGGCACAATTTTCAGCTTCCAGCTGAAAATTCTGCAACATAAGGGAAAAATTGTGGATCTTGAAATAAGGCCATCAAGTCAAATAAAATGAACTTGAAACCCTACTTCTATATTTCTTATGCTTCTAAATATAGAAGTAGTATAATGTACTAAGAATCATAATATGAAGCAGTTACTCATAATTCCTCAAATGTGCTATCTTTGCACATTCACATATAAAAAGCTGATTTAGATCATCTTCCTTCAACACCTAACCATCTATTCACATACAATATACGTAAAACTAGTCTTATTCTTTAATTGCTCCAGAAAACTGAAGTGAAAATATTTACTGTTTTTATTAAGAATTTCTATATTGCCTTCTCCTCAGCTGGACTTTAAAAGTACAGTGTGTCTGTTCTTCAAGAGAAAACTTTGTTTGAAATTTCCTCTAAAGGTCCTTGAAATCACAAGACTGCTACTGAACCTGCAGGAATAGAATTATGCCTAAAATGGCAAAATGTAAAAGATTTTAAAGGCTTTGGTTTGTACTATATAAATAGCATGAAATTACAATAGTATCATGTATCCACTCAAAATGGAGAAAAAAAGTTCTAAGAAAAACAGCTACATAAAAAAACTCACTCGATAACCTAATTGTCAAACTAATACTTTCAGAACAACTAAAATTTACAACAGTGCAGTTCAAAGAGACATGAATTAATATTGTTAAAAATAAATCTTTAAAGACATGTTACTGAGCCTTTATAATCAGTGACTGCAATAACTTTCTTAATTTCTTTAAATGCCAAGCTGTTGTCTACAATAAAATCTGCTGTCATCATATTGCTCTTCTATTTTAGGTTAATGAGGATTCTTATTTTGAACTACATTACTCAAACAGCCCAAATAATTAAAGAATTAAATAAATATTAGCAGCCTCAACAAAATGTTAGTTTAGACTAATATTTAATATAATTTTTAATAAAAACATGATGTAATGGTATTGTTAGCACCTCCATAGAAACTTCTGAGAATTATTCATTTAGTTCTCTTTATTTTAAAAAATCAAGTTTTTCCTCTAAGTTAAAAAAATAAATAAGATAAATTAAAAATTTTTAATGAAAATCTTTAGGCTTTAAGGCAATTTGCAACTACCATGCATTAGCTTATAGTTAAGGAGAGACTCAGAGGAAGATTACATCTTAAAATGCCAAAGTCATTTGAAAACCTAATAATGCATTACATTTCTATAAAAATATAATCTGTTATAGAAACATTTATAATATGTAAATCCTTTGCATGAGGCACTGAGCCTGGCATTAGGGCTCCAAGATTACTTACCACAGAATCATTCACAGAGGAAAAAAAGGATTACTGCTTATTTAGCCATTAACTATTTACATCTAAAAGTAACAAGAACTACTCACCAGCCTTCAACAAAATCACATTTGTAAACAGACATTCAACTACAGGCAAAAAAAGGATACTGGAATTCGAAAAGAACTCAACTCCTTTGTCTCTGAACTGCTCCCAAATGAGCACCGTGGACTAAGCACTAAAGAAATGCTCCGTGCTGTCGGGCGGGCCTGCCACTCTAAGGCTGACACCACTGACGTCACATACTAGCATGTCACTGCGGCCGCAAATTAAGGCAGCTTCATCAGGAAGCATTTGTTGAGATTATGCATGCTCTCCAGTCCTAAGAGTAAAATGTGACTTCAATTCCCTTAAAGTTGGCATGATGAAATTTCCTCTAAATAGGGTAAAATGCTATATATGTTTGCAAACAGCTCTGGAAGAAAATATTCAGGGAGAAACTTAAAATAACCTTAGCTCAAATAAATACATATTTCCTGTTAAAACTGTAAGCATTAACAATTTGAATGACTCCTTTAATAATATTTTGTTCTTGTTTCTGAAGCTGATACATATGTCTTTCAAAATTTTGACCAATAAAAGGTATAAAGAAAACTAAAATTGCCTGGAGTTCCACCACTGAGAAATGGTAACAGCTACTCAGATTTATCAATCAGTTATTAAGTCACGCACTTTACGAATGATACAGGTTCTGTAATTACCTTCATTGTACTAAAGAACCTGAGGCACAAAACAGTTAGGGACCATGTCCACGGTCACAATGCTAGTAAGTAATTCAGCAGGATTCAAACCTGAGTAGAGGGTCTCCACTGCCCATACACTTATTCGCTCAGTTACACTGCCCAGCAGTAAAGCTAACAGCTGCTAACATTTGGGTGAACATCCTTTTATACCAGAGTTTGTGTATATAAAGATATATTTATTCAACGTAGGGAAAGCAGACTATATATATTGTTTTGCAACTCGTTCTTTTCATTCAACAAGGTGTCATGAACAACTTTCCATGTCAGTAATTATATTCCTAACTTTTCCTTTTTTGATGACTGGCCATCACAGTTATCTAAACCTGTTTACCACTGAACACTTAACTTTAAGTTTTTGTTATTATAAACAATATTTAATGTATATAACCATCGAGGCATCTTTGTGTTTTCTGTGTTTCGCTGTGCAAGATAATCCTTAGAAGTCAGGTTGCTAGGTCAAAGCATGTGTTTTCAACATTTACATGTTTTGTCTTTCAAAAAAAAAAAAAAAGTAACACCTTTTATTTGTACCTCAATACATCAGATTTTTCTTTTCCCCACATTCTGGGTATTGATAATTATTTTTCTTCTTTGCAAACCTAACAGAAAGTACCTGTCATCACACAGATCTAATTGTGTGTGTGTGTGTGTGTGTGTGCGCGCGCGCGTATGTATGTATGTGTGTGTGTGAATTCCAAGTGAGGTTAAGCCTTTCTTCGTATGTCTGTTCTCATGGCAGTCCAGTTTAATATTCACAAGGATGTATGTGGGTTCTAGAGTCTGATAATCTGAGTCCAAGCCCAGCTCTTCTCAACAGTCCTCTTACCACAGGCAAGTTATTTTGTCTTTCCATGCCTCAGTGTCCTCATATGAAAAGTAAAGATAATTTAATTCTCATGGGATAATAGTGAGAACTGTATGAGAAAAACCATATAAGCAAATGGAACAGAATCTACATGTGTTTAATTAAATGTTAACTCATATTTAATAGCCGACTATATTTCTTCTGCATTTCATGCATTTCAGCCAAAATGGTGTGTCTACACAAAGTATGGACAAATGATTTTACAAAACACTATTGTACATATCTCGTTGGGGGAGGGAGGTATAAGGGGGTTAAATGGTAATGGAAAAAAATACGATAAAAAATTTAAAAAATAAAACGAATGAAAAAATCTCATTTAGAATGCTAATATTGTAAAAATGTTCGGATACCTCAATGTGAGTTGTCTTACAACTCAACCTGGCATGTAACATAACTGGTGTTAAGCTACACCCTTCATATGATACTGCTATAACAAAAATTTACAATAGCATCGAGTTGAGAAAAGAAAATTGTTTCATCATGTAACTTGAAATACAGACAAGGAAGCCAACAGTTTGCTATAACCAGAGGGGTTTGCATATGTTTTAGACAAGCAGTGATTCATGATCTTACCCATCTTTTTCTAACATCGAGGTTTTGCTAGTCTCAACTATGTTCAGTTGAACCTTCCCACACTAAAAAACACAGAATCCAATCTTGAAAACTTCGAAAGAAGTCAACAAAATCTTCCCACAGTTCTAAAAGCAAAGGAGAGACAGCCCCTTTCAAATGACATAATCTATAAACTGAATATATGATGGTTAAAATGTGGCCAGTTTATTATTCTTAACCCCAAGTCATAGCTGGCCTGTTTTAATCATCAGGACAGTTATTACTCTAGCAGATCTGATTTTGGTGTATTCATTATTTCATATGCTATAAGATCATCCCATCTGAAGGCAGACATTTCTGTAATAAAATTGCAGCATAATATGTTTGCAGAATCACACAGTGCCATACGGGTTTTGCATACTGCTGTCAGGAGAAAAACAATCAATAATGAAGCAGCAGAGATCTGTCATGAGAGTGGAAGAGATTACCAGGAATACTGAAAACTAACAAGCTGACCAAATGTTTGGTGCATGAAATGACCAGCACCCTCATTATTCCTCTAGGACCCGGTGGGTTCAGGCCCCCTTCATCACGCACCCAGTGATTATAGGAGTTCCACAGGGAAAACACTGTCGTCGGGCAATGAACATAAAAGGGGGAATAAGATAAGGTTCCTCCTCTCCAGGCCGTAACAGCTTCGAACTGACAGTTTATTAGGGAAGAGAGTGCTGTAAACAGATCATTATAACATAACCTGATTTGTGCAGCACCGAAGAGGAAGTGGCTAAATGCCTGGGGAAATCTGGAAAAATGATTATGAACCATGTAAATGACAGCCGGCCTGACTATTTCAAGAGATTTCAGTTAGCGATAGCAGTAGTTGTCCAAGTACAAATTTAAGATGCAATCTAAAATTTACACCTATAAAAAGAGAAATTATTCATTGGAGGGAAAAAAATGCATACCAACAGGGCAATTCTCACAAATGCCTTATAAAATTCTGCCCTGCTCTTCCCAAATGTCAGCCGATGGCTAGCTTATTAACTTCCTCAACTCTGCCCAAACCACGTTTTTAGTAAACAAAGCTGAGGCAGATATGAAGGGGTGCTCCACCTTTGTTGGACCTAATAATAAACTTCCTTAAATCGGTAGTGACCCTAAATCTCAATTAATCATGATTCTCTTTTCATGTACCTCCATGTTATAGGGCAGGAATCACACTAAAAAGGCCACATAAGAAAAAAAGGCCAGCGAGGGCTGCCAATATAGTTGCCAAAAATAACATGTTTCAGTGCGCACCTCAGGTATGTTTGTGACAATGACTGAGGGTCAGGTGTGACAACTATCTTTTTTCAGTTTTTAGTGTTATTTCACTTCTCAGTGACATTTAAAGCTCCTGACCACTCACTTCTTGAAAATTCCACCCTTGGCCTTGACTTATGTGGCCCGGTTCCCCAGTGTTCACAATGTAAATAAAACAGGCTTTAATCCAAATTACTCAGTCCAGTACCCAATAATTTGGTGCCAATGTATTCATCACTAATATCCAATATAGAAATTCTTGATGGGTAAGAAATAGCTCTCCTACCGATCTCTTTTTCCATATAGTGTCCATGTGGTACTCTGTATAACATGAAGTACTCAAATGTTGCATCAGTTGATTACTGATGTTTATCTCCTAGGTCATTTAGTACCATTCTTCAGACCAGAAAAAGGAAAAAGAGCACAAGTGCGTATTTCCAAAGTGTGTTTTTTCCAATACCATCAAATAATGAGCTCAATTCTCACACCCTCTACTTGGAGACAATATCAGACCTAACAGGAGAAGGGCTCAGTCCTACAAGACTGCCTCCACTTTAGACAGGCCAGTCGCAAGTCCAGGGTGCTACCTGTCCTACTGGCTGTGAACTGGAGGTTCCCATGACTTCCTCCTTGGATTTGATTAATATGCTAGAGGCGCTCACAGGACTCAAGAGAACACTTAGTTATGTTCACCAATATACTATGAAAGACACAGATGAATAGTCAGATGGAGAGGTAGGTAGGACAGGGTCTGGAAGGGTCCTGAGCGCAGGGGCTTCTGCCCCCATAGTACTGGGGTGTGCCAACCTCCTGGCAAGCAGAGGCATTCACAACCAGGCAGCTCATCCAAGCCTTGCTGCAGCCCCGCCCTCCACTTCCCCTTCCCAGAGGTCAGTGAGTGAGGCTGAGCATTCTAACCCTCCAAATACGGAGGCTACCTAGGGTCCCCACTCCAAGTTACTTCATGAATGACAAAAGACACGATCATTCAGGAAATTTCAAGAGTCTGAGTAGCTCTGTGCCAGAAACTGGGGGCAGAAAACAAATAAATTTCTTATCATAATACAATATTCAGCTACAAAGTTGTACAGAGGCAAAGTAGTGGTTGACCAAAAAAGTCTGTAAGGTTTTTTCTGTAAAATAAAAGATTCATTTTCATTTTCACCAATAACTTTATCAATTTGGATATTTTGAGTGTGTCAGCTATCTCCCATGTGGTATAACATTGATTGTTCTTAATTAATGTCTTGACTTGATCGCTATCAACTTCAACTGGTCTACCTGACCATGGAGCACCATCCAGAGAGAAATCTCCAGCACAAAACTTCACAAACTGTTTTTGACATGTTTCATCAGTCACAGCACCTTCTCCATACACTGCACAAATCTTTTTTTCGTTTTAGTTTTTTTTTCACCTTTCTTGAAATAAAACATAATATGCCAAAACTGTTGCGTATTTTCTTCCCTCTTCAATATTAAAATGACTACACAAAAATTCACTGACTTTGAATTTTTTTTTTAATGCATCCTGGTATGGCAGCTGTCACAATACAATCTAACAAAATTGTTTTGAATGAAGTTAAAGCCAACTAAGTGTTACTAGAGCCATCGTATGGAAAAAAACCAAATGAACTTTTTGGCCAACCCAACAAGAATGCTGATAGTCTCCTTTTCTTTTCATCCCAAATTTCCAAATTCACTTATCTTACCATATTACATACCGTATCTTCATGACTTAAATAGTAACACCAGGGCAACAATAATTACAAAAGTCTAAAATAATTCAAAAATTTGGTCTCTCACACCCTCATTATCTTCTATTAATAAGCGGTAATCAGGTAAAGAGTAATCAACTCACAGAAATTAAACACTCACATCTGTTGATAACCTCAGACAGATTTTAAATATACTTGCTGTACTAACCAGTACATCAACTGCAGTTCAGTGGAGAAACAAACTATGCCTCCAAGCAAGACAATGTTAAGTGTCGGGCCAACAATTTCTAAACACTCTTGTTAGTCGTCCTCACTTGACACTTGACATAACAGTTCAGATATTCTCAATTTACTACCCAACAGATGTTCAAGGGCTGTTTCATCTTTCTGTTCTATTAGAGCTAAAATTTCACAATGTGGCAAACTCTTGGAAAATAACTGGAAGAGTTGCAGGATTTAAGCATCATATTAGTCCATAAACTTCTCTTTAGAAAGGACCCACTTATAATGGGAAATCCTTCATATCATTAGAATCTTCTTCCCCAGGAGTGGCAGCTACTGAAATATGCTTGTGTCTTAATGGGACTCAGAAACTTCTAATTTAAAAATAGGCCATTCTCAGGACATCAATGAACAAAGTTGGCTCTCTAAGGCCAGTTTAATAAGGCCTTGACTTAGCCCATTTTACATTCCCTTTATTTCCTTCTCCAATCCTTTTTGGGTTTCCCCCATCTTTTGTGTGAGATTGACAGTGACTTTCTCCTTTTAAAATGTCATAAATTGTGTACATCACTGATTTACATGACAGAGGGTCCAGCACAAACATTACCTCCTCAGAGAGATTGCGCCCATTCCCTCACACAGGTGGTTTCAATATTACAAACGAGGAATAACTGGTGCCATCAACAAAATGGCTGTCAAACACACTTACATTTCAAAGAATCCGACAGCAGGGATGTATATAAATTCTTTTGCACAATAAATACAAAAGTAAATACTAACGGAGAATGGACTACTTCTAATAAGTTCATTTATACAATGAAATACAAACGAAAGTGAGACAATCTAAAAGACAATGGTGAGGGCATTAAAACCGATCATCTTCCTTCCCTTCGCCTATTACCATATGAAATCTCTACTTCTGAGCTCTAGGTGTAATGTCTGCTTATATTTATATCTCCTGTGAATATCTGAACTCTCTCTCTGGGTGCTCCAAAATAATTTCACCTGGTAGGAAAAAAATGTATTCTGAGTAATGAATTTGTAAATAGGCTCTGGACTCTGTGTTTTCACTGTAGCTGTTACATTTCTAGAAAAATTTCAAGTAAAAAAGTGTGCAATAAATATAGTATGGAAACTTTTAATTTACTTTTGTATCTAAATGTAAAATAGTAACTAATATGAAATTTAATTCGGAAATACAGTTCACCCTTTAACAGTGTGGAGGTTCAGGTGCTGACCCTCATGCACTTAAACATCCACCTATAAATTTTAAACTCCTGAAAACTTAATGACTAATAGCCTACAGCTGACTGGTAGCCTTACCGGTAACAAACTTTTTTTGTTATTCATAAACTATGATTAACACATTTTGTATCTCATATGTATTACATACTGTATTCTTACAATAAAGTAAGCTAAATAAAATATTAAGAAAATTATAAGGAAAATAAATTTACAGTAGTGCACATATGTATTGGGAAAACCCCCAATCTGTGTATAAGAGGATCTGTACATTTCAAACTGTGTTGCTTAAGGGTCAAGTGCACGTGTGTTTTATGAAAGATAATCTTAAATTCTAACACAGGAAAGAAATTCAGACCCAAGAACACGTTGATCAATATGAAATAATAAATCAACAACCATGGTATATGAATAAGAAAAGTAAGGAAACAAATAGAAATTCAGTTCTAGTTTCTTTGCCTGGGTCCCAGTTTCAACTCTGGGTGCATATACATTTTTGAGTGATAGTTTGTGACTATATCTGTATATAGATGTATTTTCATTCTGAAAAAAATAAAATCTAACGGATTTTCTACAAAGAGTAACTTAACCAATAGAATATTGATTATTCAGGTACTAAGTTGATTCTACATTTGTACCATCCGCCTCAAAGATACATGGCCTGTTCTTGATGAAGGAATAGAATCAAACACATGACAGTGTTACCAGTTTCCTTGAACAAAAAATAGGCCTCAAAGAAACTATTATAATGGTTGCTTTGTGTACTGGCTTAATTTACTCAATTAGAAATTATTGCTTACTTTCTTTCAAGGAAACAAGAAAATATGCATGTAAAAAAAATTTTCACTACCACACAATAGGACAGTATAAATTATGAAAACTCATGACTGAGATACAGCCTTGGGACTTAAGACACTTTTTATCTATACAACTGACTCAATGAAAAGGTCCTAAGAAAGAAACTAACTCCATAAGTTGTCCTTTCCTCCTCATATTACATGACATAATCCGGAAGTCTTGTGGCAACAACTACAACCGAGACCATTTGCCTGTCAAGGCCAGGTTTTATTGAGGTATAGTAATTATCCCTTAAAACCAAAACAAAACAGGTTTGAACTTGCCACTTTTCTGTACTCACATTTCTGGCACTGGAGGCATAATTTCTTTGACTGTTTTTACACCCCCTTTGTATAAATTCCTTGAACCATGAACTTTACTGGCAATGTTACACATCTTGCTGCCTAAGTGTTAAAAAGAAAAACAAACAAACTTGGGTTGGGATTTACTTTCCCTAACTACTAGTAATAGTCTTTTCTTAAAAAAATTCATTCAACAAAGATTTATCAAGAATATTGCTTCTTCTCTAAAAGAAGTATTTGCCAGATCCTGTGGAAAAAAGATAAAAATAAAGTAATATTCAAACTAGTTGTGGGAAAATAAGTATACAACTCAAATACAAATAAGAATATGATATGCTATGACGTGAATAAATTCTGGGACCAGAGTCTTGGATCAGGCCTTCAGAACACTACTGTACCCCTCTGTGCCTCCTCAGTTCTTCATCTCCATCTCCAAAGTGGGAATAACAACAACATCATCATCATCTAACTGTTATGAGGATTAAATGAATGGAAATATTAGTCCTTACAACAATATCTGATACATAATTAAAGCTCATTAAGCAATAACTATTAGTGCTCTTAGCTCAAAACAGCTGAGATAAGCATGAGTGGGCTTTGCGCATGAAACCCCATCAGCTGTAGGTGGGAGGATCTGGAGAGCAGGAAAAAAAAGTCTTGATGAAAAAACATTATAGTAAAAATGAGATGGCTAGTTTGGCTTGGTTACAATGCAGTGGCTTAAAAAGGGCAGGTGAAGAACAGGGTGGAACTTTGTGAACATTATACCAAGGAGTGAGGGTGTTACCTGGTTGGACACAAGAGCTACTAGAGAGTTTTATCAGCAGAGTTTTATTAAGTCACAAAGAGGGTTGGTGAGCACTTGAATTTTTCAAATGCCCTTCAGAAAGTTGATTTTCCCATAAAGTAGTGTTGCTTACTATAAAGCAGAACTTACACTGAAAACCTCACTACTACAAATAAAAGCACGAAGCAGGTATCTCTTAGTTTTCTGTCTTGGCTCCTTCCACGGTTGCATCAAACGAATCACTGGTGTAGGAAATAGGGCAGCCTTCGAAGAATAATTATTACCCATACCCTGGGGCGCAAGAGGCTCACCTTCCCAGGGCGCCTGGCAGACAAACCACCAGGACAAAAGCTGGACTCTTTCCAATGGGAAGAAAGTTTAGAGGGCAGGGAGGATAGCAGTTTGTTAAGCACAGAGACTGGCCCACCTCATTCTATGACAAATCAATAAACCATATTTAAATCAATCAAATTCTAATTTAGTATAAAAAAACAGTTCACTGCATTATGTAACTGGAGAACATTAACCACCAGCAACAAAAGGAAGGCTATGGTACCAAAACTTTTAAGTTCTGCACAGCAGAAAAAAAACAAAACAAAACCAAAAGATACAGCCAAAGGAAACTGGAAGGACATAACCCACTTTCTTTTATGCAGTAAAATAACTGTCAAACAAATAAAAAAAAAATCTTGTAATCTATCTGTGTATTTAATGCTGACTCCTATGTTGGCTAAATATTTCAAAAATATTATTTACATATTAGAAAAAAAGACAAAACAAGAATAGATAAATGGATCAGTTTCATGGACTGCCTTTGAAAAGTTTCATAAGACAATATATACTACTGTTACTAACAACAACAAAAATTCCTGATCGCTCAAAATGTAATCTGGAAGCCCCAGGGCCTATTCAGAATCCCAGCATAAACATTTAGTGTTGGCACAAATGTAAAAAGAACGAAGAACTAACTGATAGATGCTACAACATGAGCGAACCTCAATGTCATTCTGCTAAGTGAAAGAAGGCAGGCACAAAGGTCACATATTGTATGATTCCATTTATAAGGAATACCTAGAATGTGTAAATCCATACAGAAAGAACGCAGACTAATGGTTGCCAGGGGCTGTGGGGAAGGGAGAAATAGGGTGTGACTGCTTAATGGGCATATGGTTTACTTTTGGGGTGATGAAAACATTTTGCAACCAGAAGAGGTGGTGGTTGCTCATCACTGTTAATGTATTACATGTCACTGAACTGTACCTTACAGTGGCTAATTTTATGCTATATGAATTTTACAGCAATTAAAAAATAACTGATGAAGCTGTAATACGAAATATGTAACAATCTGAATTTACTTTGGAATTTAACCAATCCTGGTCAGTAGTACTTCAACTTGCTTGTATTGATACAGTAGACTATTTGATAATTCCTCCTTTGACTGGACATAATCTGGGATCTTCTTTATTACATACAGGATTCTAACATTTAAAATGTAAACTTACATACTAAAATTCAAGTTAATTCCCACACCACACACAGAACTGCCCACTCAGCTTGTTCAGGAGAGAGAATTAGCACAGCATTCTGATGTAAATCACAAATGAAAGAGACCTTAATTGTTTGATGTTATGGAGATCTTCTGCGGAAATTCCTTGGACAGTTAGGACCCTTTGACATCATTGTCTAAGGCTTCCCCCCCTTTTTCTTTTTCTTTTTGCTTCTCACAAGAATATGACATAACAGATTGTTTACCACTGCTGTTGTTCGAAAGCGAGGTTCCACAAACCTGTAAGAACAGTCCTTCCCAGAAGGCAGACCATATAGGATAAGGTAGCAAAGGAAAACCACCAACACTTGCAATTCTGTACTAAAGTTTATATTAAAACCCCACAAATTCTGCCAATTAAAACTTTGTGTAGAAATTTTACTTGTTTGCAAATGTTGTAGATGTGGTTAGCAAGTTCTTGCAACGTTCCAGGATTTCTGTCCTGAGGAAAGTAATGCAAGGAGTTGCACATTCCTCCCCTGTGCTATGGGAGCTGGCTGGGGTTGAGGACAGGCATCATGTCTCCACAAAGATGGAGCAAACGCAAGCGCTTCTGGGGCCCCTAAGTATTTAGGTACTGAGATTCCCACTCTTGGGGAAAAGGACTGGAATCAACAGTACAGGCAATAGCCAGCTACTGCGAAGCATTCATAGAATGTGGAATAAAGGGAATGCAAAAATCTTTTCACTGGTGTCTGTCCCTTAATGTCCTGAAATTGCTGCCGCACTGTGGCTAAAAGAGAGGTTACTCTGATTCTGACAGATTCAAATATATTTATGAAATGCATAAAACACAAAGTGTAGATATTCCACATGGTAATGACATGAATTCTTTCAGAATGTGTATATACATTTAAAGCCATATGTTTTGAAGGATTATCATATTAATTTTACTGTATGACAATACTGGCTGATAATTACTGAAAATGCTTTAAGTGGAAACAGTCATTGAGGCCAACTGCCTAAAATTCCATGTCAGTCATATTTACTTAGGAATATTTTATAAAACTCTCTAAAACTGAAGAACATTAAGTTTATCTGCAACAAATTCTTTTAAAAAATTTCACACTACAAGATTTGGTTATAAAGAAGGTAGGTATTTTCCTTGGGATGATGTCTTAATCAAGAATTTAGTCCAAAGGTAGACCTAGCTTATCTACCAAACAAGCACACCATCCTCTTAAAACAGAGAGAAGTGAGGAAAGAGGTTGATAGTAGAATTCTGCCCCAGAAAAGCCATTCATTTAGACCAGAGTTCTCCAATTCAGTCAGCCCTGGCTAGCTCTGAGATGATGCCATGTAGGAGGGAGTATCCCATGTACTATGAACAGTATTTGAGAATTATTTTACTTTTAAAAAAAGCAACTTAGCCTCATCCTAAGCAGTATCTATATAATCAGTTTTTATCTATTAGCTGTATTTTCTAACATGTAATAAATATGAAAGTAAGAACATTTTATTCACATACTACCTTGTAACCCTGTCATTAACTTTAAAATTCTTCAATATAAACACTGGAGAATAGTAGCTGGTAAATATATTAATACCTATCAGCGAGCCTCCTGTAAGGCAACTAAGATCATCACACAAGTACTTCCAGTATCACTATCTAAATCTGTACCAGAGGGTTTATTAGCATAAAAGACATTGAAAATACATTTTTTTTAATGGTGAAATGAGGAATGTTCAAAGTATGTGGATAGCTAGAAGGCCCTTGAATACACAGAAAACAAAAATCTGGCTACCCCAGCAGCCAAACACCTTTGGAATAGCGACTCACTACAGAATTTCACTAGGTTCTTTGTTCCTCTCAGTGAAGGATTCTGATGCCTAAACCTGTTACGGTCGCTGATCTCCCTGTCAGATCATCTTCTTGTCAGAGTATTGCATGTAAGGTGCTTGTCAGGATGCCTAAAAAGAACACACAGCAGGGAAGGACTTTACTATTCTTACAAAAATAGGTTAAATGACCGTTTCTGTACCAACTCAGTAATGGGGTGTGTGGCAGAATTCAGTCTTAGACTTGCTGTCATGCACTAACATAACCGGTAGCAAGGATTTGAGCAAGGAAGATATGGGTCACAAAGGCAAATGCCCGAATGGGCTCATCTCAGCTTACAACATACATAAAAATCATCTTATATATGACCAGTGACATATGTACCATGCTTTGAGAAATCTAACAAAAACTAAAACTAACAAGATAAACGACCATGGCTGCAGACTGAGTCCCAGAGTTCCTGAAAGTGTTGTTCGTGCTCAAAAAGCGGTAGCGTACCGCCTCACAATAAGAATGAGCATACAACCATGCGTGGAGTGTACCCTATTTCATGTAGTCTCAGAAGCACTTTTTAAAAAGAAAACATTTTAACAGCTCTGAAATTGGGAGGCTTCTCACATCTCATGGCACTTTATGATTGCTGTCCACCAGGTGGCAGTTGTGATATTTTTATTACCTGTGTAATCTCAAGTGTCAGAAGTATTGTGTGCCAGCGGCTTAGGATAAAATCCCAGAGGAAAAAGCAGAGCAGAGCGCTACCTCTAGATCCAGTGGTTATGAGGAGAGGGCACTCAGCAATATTCCAGATGCAGGAATCAAAATGAGGCTAGGACCCCTCTTGGCTGGGAGAGTCTCTCAGAGTTCCTTTGCTTTTGATGACTTCACTCAAATGTTTATTGTACAATATCTTTAGACTCTCTTTAACTTTACAGACGTGCTCATTTCCAAAGTTACATTACATTAGGTCAGCACCTTGTTACCCCATGTCCTCATGCAAGGTTGTGTCAAAAATCTGTAGTAGATTCTTTTGTCACAGTCTGCATTCTACGCTGGGACGGAATGCTTATTCCAGAATGTCTGTGGGAGCTTTACACGAGGTAGACTTTTTAGAATGGCTTCTTTCATTTAGCAATACGCATGTAATACCCATCTGTATCTTTTCAATGCTGAGTCACATTCCGTTATATGAATGTGCCATAGTTCGCTTATCTATTCACCGTTAAAGGATATCATCTTGGCTGCTTTTAGTTCTGGCAATTACAAATAAAGCTGCTATGAACATTCATGTGCAGGTTTTTGTGTGGAGGCAAGCTGTCAACTCATCTGGGTACATACCAAGGGTCATGACTGCAGGATCGCATGGTAAGACTATGTTTAGCTTCATATGAAAATGCCAAACAATCTACCAATTTTGTATTCCTACCAGCAATTACTGTAAACTCCTATTGCTCCACAATATTGCCAGCAAAGGGTATGGGCAGTTTTTTGGATTTCAGCCATTCCAGTAAGTCTGTAGTAGTATCTCACTGTTAATTTAATTTGTAGTTCCCCAATGACAAATATGTGGAACATCTTTTCATATGCTCATCAGCCATCTGTATAGTTTCTTTGGTGAGATGTCTGATCAGAGCTTTTGCACATTATTTTTTTAATTGTTTCTTTTATTGTTGAGTAAAGACATTTTAAATGAAGGCAGTATTTTAAAACAGATTATAAATCAATACTAAAAGTGGAACCAAGAGCAAACTACTTGAGTCTAGTTTTCTCTTTCCTCCCTTCCCCACCCCCTTCCTTCTTTCCTTCCTTCCTTCTTAAAGCAGCACATAAAAATGAACAGCCCAAATGTCACAAACTTATGGAGAAATGATTAGCAAAAATAAGAGGGTGTGTGTCTGTGTATAGAAACAGTGTATCACAGAGATTTGAACCTGCTCATTATAAATTATGACCACATTTTGGCTTTATAAAAAAATCTAGAGTTGTACTGTTTAAAATACAAGCCGTGTAAAATGACAGTTTAGGCAAACATCTATGTTCACTTTCACATCTCAGTCAAGCTCAATGATACATAGAGACTGCAGATTAGTTCACTGATAAATCTTCTCAAGTGGTGTTGGGCATTTTATCGGAGATGTGGCTGATAACAATGTAAAGAAAATCAACTTCTCTATTTTTAGTAGAAATTTTAACTACACAGAAGGGGTCCATGTGATAGAAACATTGAACCAAAGGTTGAATAGCTTCTTTCACTTTCTCTTTTGTGTGAATTATTTCAAGAAGAAAAAACCTTCAGCAAGAATACGTATTACCTGCTATTTTATAGTGTCTGACCCAACCAGAAAGAAAACTGCTGCTACTACTCCTGTTTTTAGTGACCCCACTTTCATAACCACTGAAACAAATTACATAAGCACACCTTAAATGTACACAATGCTATGTCAAATTTATCTAATTTTAAAAATTAAACATTTCCACAAAATTTTAAACATTAAAACAAAAAAAATTAAAAAATTAAATAAAACATTTATTTTGGTGTTTAACACTTAAATCTTCGTCCTCTAACATTCTCTCCCTTTTTAATCCTCATTCAAGGACATGCTTGTTGATTTTAGAGAGAGCAGAAGAAGGGAAAGGGGGAGAGAAATAGCCATAGGTTGCCTCTCATACATGCCCTGACTGGGAGGGGATCCCCAGCCTGTGCACACGCCCTACTGGCAATCAAACCTGCGCCCTTTCCGGTTTATGAGATGAGGCTCCAATCAACTGAGCCACACCAGCCAGGGCAAGCATCCACGGCAAAGAGATTAAATACAATTTGGATACTTAAAAAAAAAAACCCCACCAAAACACTGGTATCCCCAATTTAAAAAAATTAGGAGCTGGGATTTAGGTGAAAATAACTCATGTGACACTACCTGAGTAAACATTTTGAGCAAAAAAATCACTGGTAACCTCTGTTGGAACTGTGTCTCTGATACATCTAAAATAGTGTTACTGGACAATCCCATTCCTCTAGTTCAAGTCCAATCCCAGAGAGGCTACTTTACTAGTCTCAAGTCACTCTCAGTAAGTCCCAGCAGCTAATGTTATTTTCTGATTTACTGAGATAACTGACATCATCTGACATGTGTCTTCTCAATTAATCGCTAACCATCTGTGGGAGTCAGTCTACAAGATGCACCCCATAATCCTGAGCCAGAACCATCCAGCCAACTTGTAGCAAATCCCTGATCCACAGAAGTGTTTATTGTTGTTTTAATCATTATATTTTGGGGCAATTTGTTCTGCAGCAACAGATAAGTAAATAGAATTTGTTTAATTTTTCCTAAAGCTTGCTAACATTATTGAAGGTTTCTCAAATGTAAAAAGCACTCTTCCCTCAGTTCTTGAATCTTTCTACTTCTGCCAAACCTCTCTAGAGGTCTGCCCCAATCATGCTACTAAAACTGCTTTCTCAAAGGTCAATCAATAGTCTCATAATTGCTACATCAATGGCCTGTTTCTTTTTCGTCCCTTTGATGTCTGAGTGGCTTTTGACAACGGGAAATCTTTACATCCTTGGCTTCCATGACATTGAATTCTCCTGAGTTCTGACCCTAGCTCTCTGCACAAATTTTCTGACTTTCTTCACATGCTATATGCTCTTATTCATGTCCCTTAAGCACAGGCATTTTTCCAAGATTCTGATTTCAGTCCCCATCTTTTCCAACAGATATGACAGCAACAGAAGCATTGATCAGTGCAACTAAAATGTGTGAGCACTAATGTGCCCTCTGCCAGCTCATGTTAACATATCCTATTTCATCCTATACATGTTTAGCCTTCCATTAACCCCTAGATGCCTAAACATATCCTGCAATTCTGGATAGTCTACCACTTCAGTCAAACTTTCCTTGTCTTTCCAGGAGTAAACTGCATTCCAGATGCCTTATTCTCTCATTTACCATAATTCCCCCAGCGTTCAGAATAGGGCTTGACCTAGACTAGGTGTTTATGGAGCACATGGTAGCATACTTATTACATAAATGATCGGAAAACTCACACATATCTCATCTTTTTTTGAGGTGGGGGCTGCAATAAAAAATATACTGGCTTAAAGTAGTAGACCATATTGTCTCACTCTTCTTGAGAAGATTTCTACAAAAAAACAATGTTAAGTAAATCTAATTCATACCAAACTCAATATTATACAACCTTTTCTAATACATCTTATTTATAAGATGGGGATTAATTTTCAAGTTATCATTTCACCTTTGGAGATACTAATTTAGACAGAAAACCAAAATCTAAAACAATATTTTTGAGCTATAATGAGATCTGCTAGATGAGCTCAGCTCTTCAGTAGCAATTGGTTAGAACAGATTTTTTAAACCTGCTAAATTATTTGAGAGTTTTTAAAAACTGCTAAATACATTTTTAAAGTCAGTCTCAGATTAGGACTGCTCCTTACACGGCTTATTATGACATTTTTCAGAAGAATATGAATATATGGTTTCAAGTACAAATATGTTTTTAAAATGTTTTAAAAGTAGGGCAGGATGGGTGTTAATTAAACTACTGATATGCAACCCACACATGTGGCTAAATCTCATCTGATAACATGTCAGAGTTTCTATTTCCTTGGCTATCTAGGCATGGTAGAGAACACTAAACACTCCATAGTTACTCAATGTCTGGATTCTGTTATAGCCTCTGCATTATATATAATTCATTATATAGTTTTATATTTAACATAAAAAAACTTTTGGCTAACCCAAACAAGTTTAAACTGACAAAGATTCCAAGTATTACAAAAGAAAAAATAGTTTTTAGTAAGCAAATAAATTTTGGAGGGAGGGAGGGAGGGATGGAGAGAGGGAGGCAGGGAGGCAGGGAGGCAGGGAGGCAGGGAGGAAGGGAAGGAAGGAAGGAAGGAAGGAAGGAAGGAAGGAAGGAAGGAAGGAAGGAAGGAGGGAAGGAAGCCTTTTAAATGAAAACCAGCATCTACCCATGCAGATTGATGTGATAAATAACTCCTGGCTTCCAGCTTCAGATGACTTCTTAATACCACTTGGCAGGCAACTTTTTAATTTGCTTTCATTCTTCTTTCAGCAGCTATTTTAAAATTTCTGTCACTCTCCTTAAGCCACCTATCCAATCTCTCTAGTGCCAAGTAAACTTTTGTTGCCCTATGGCTCAAGTCTTAATAGTAGTTTAAGCCCATTCTTATCTGTCTTCACCTCTCAAGAAGCTGAAGTGCCTGCCCTCCATTCTGTTCTCTCTTACCTGTTTTCTCCCCAGTTTTCCTGGGATCTTGTTCTAACAACTGGTTTTCCTTGTTCCTGCGCCTTCAGTCTTCTCTGTATTGGGCTCATGATACCAGGTGAAAAACTTTAATTTTTCCCATTCTTTGAGGCATTGCGTAAATTAATTTCTTCTTCTTGGCCCAAAGACTAGCCCCCACTGGTTGTTTGCACTCCTTCCCACTGGCTTCGCTCCTCTACTCACTGTAAAATGACTTCTGTCCTCCACATGCCCTCAGTCACGGCCACTGACGTCTTCCTAAGAGCCACAAGTCAAAGGATGCTTCTTGGTCTTCACCTCACAGGACTGATGTGCAACACCTGACAGTTATGCTCCTCTCTCGGTTTCCCTAATCTGACGCTGGTTCGCTCATGTTCGCCATTTCTGCTAGGGTTCCTCTGCCCACATCGCCTAGACACTGGGTTCCTTTAAGGTCCTGTTCTTCAGAGCTGTGTCATTTATGCCTTTCATCCTTAAGTAATTTAATTCAGTCCTTATTTAACAACCCCTGTTATTATTTAATAATAATATTGGTGTTTTAATACACCTATACATTCTAATCTGTATCTCCTGCCCTAGTATTTTTTTCTTGCTCTGCAGGGACCTACAGTTCTAATTTCTGCTCTCTCAACAACAGGAATACCCTATTCATATTTCAAATTCCACGCGGCCATACCTTCTTTATTCCCAGTTAAACCTGTTTACATCCTAAATTTCTCATCTCAAATATAATCCAAATGCTAGCAAGTAATCAGCACTTAATGCTGCTCTGATCTATGTTCATGATGTGCCTACGCACCCTGTCCCCAAGCACCTCACACCAAGCACTCCAGCAGCACTAAAATAAGTTAACTGGTCCTTGAAGAGAGCTTTAGGTCTTGCTGTTCATTGCCTAGTGTTACCCACCCCTGCTTAGGAAATTCCTAATCATCCTTCAAAACCCAACACAGACACCATCTGCTCTGGGAAGCCACCCACACTCTCAGATCCTTGGGCAAGAGGAACTGCGTCCTCCCTGTGCCGCCCTCCCTGTGCCGGCCCGCTTCTCCCTGTCCTCAGCACTTGTCCCCGACGGACCCCACCCATCTTTGGAGATCTTTTCAGATACTTAATCTTTGGCAAAGTGTGTATTCAGATATTTTGCCCATTCTAAAAATTAGGTTATACGTCTTTTTATTACTAAGTTGTAGGAATTTTTTAAAAAACATATTCTAGAAACAAGTCTCATTAAATACATGACAGGCAAAATAAATTTTTTGTATTACATTTGTAAAGAGAAGAAGAAAACTCCATCTCTTCCAAACACTCAATTAGCAAACATCGTGGTCATGGAGTATAATAAGGTAACGGAAATTACAAACAGCTTCAGTTAATGTGAGCAGCATTTTATAATGTTCAACCTAATTCTCATATGGACTGGTAATAAAATATAGGTCAGTTTCTGAGGTCAAGAATCAAATGCCTGTAGAGGTAAAGTGATTTATTCAACATCTCTCCTGACTTCTTGTTTTTCTATGCCCCCCTTTCTTGTTTTAAATTAATGTTCTCTCCCTATGTTGTTTTCAAATGTGTAAGCAAGCTTTCTTACACCCCTTTTAGAACAATGCAGATATATTTTACACAGAAATTTCTCAAAGTCTCAAGGGTAAGTAGGATTAATATACCCAGGTCTCTGGGTACCTGGTACAGGCCTTTCTCTGCATGCAACACAGTTATCAGTACACACTCTGATAGTGTGATAGGTCTCATAGAAGTAACTGTGTCGCCTGACAGAGTTGTGAAGGTTGACGTGACAAAGGTAAAAGGTGAAGTGGTCCTAATAAACTCAGTATTGTGGGGTTGTTCTGGTTTCCTATGACTACTGTAACAAGCTACCACAAAATCAGTTGCTTAAAACAATAGAAATGGATTCTCTCTCAGTCGTGGAGGCCAAACATCAGTTTTGCTGGATTGAAATCAAGGTGCTGGCATGGTTATGATCCCTCCAGCCTCTGGTGGCCCCTGTCATTCCTTGGCTTGTGATTCCATCACCTCATCTCTCCCTCTGGAGTCACATTACCTCCTCCTCTTGTGCTCAAAATCTCTCCCTGCTTCGCTTCCCTTACAAAGACACTTGTGACTGTATTCAGTCCCCAGCCCCAGGATCACGGATAATCTCCCATCTCAAGGTCCTTAATCACACCTACAAAGTCTTTGCCTCAGAAAGTGATGGGTCCCACAAATTAGGACATTATCGCCATACACAGTGGGTGGGGTGGGGATTAATCCTATAAAACCAAGGACAAAGTGTCAAGGGGCAAAGCTCCACTATCTTTTGTTTATAGACAGTCTAGTTAATTTAGGTACAAAAAAAAGCTCCTACAGTTATATTCTTTCTATCTTAGCCCTGACAATAACCCAACATATTGCTAGAAGTCACCATCTTAGTTACCCAATCAAGATCATGTATATTCTACTGCTCTTAAGAACAATTTTATACAAAAGAAAACATTACCTGAAAATATCTTAAACGTAGTTAAAAATATATCATACAAATCTAACATTAAAGTAGGAATTAGATATTTAATATTAAATCACTCCTCAGTTACCTAAAAATAATGGAAATGTGCAATACAGTAATAAATGGTTCATATTTTAAAACGTACTGGCAATTTGTTTTGTCTTATACTAGATAGTGAGTATATATGGGTATTCTTATTCATATCCTTTGTATGTCTGTAATATTTTTACAATATTATTTTATAACCTTTATATATTAAAAGTGTACAGCATTAATAATCTTCCTCTGTTAAGTGCTAGAAAACATGCAATGTACTAAGCTTAATGTTAATGTCTAGAATTGCATCAGTAACTATGAAATGCCATTGTTAAAATCTATAAACAAATCTACCCTTTGAGTACAAAAAAAATTCTTGCTTCCTTATAAACTCTTTAGGGAACTGGGGAAAAGGTAGTGAAACTGAGAAGGTCTCTGACCAACCAGGAAACATATATAATTAAGTTTCGTTCACAGCCTTTGCCCTACAGTTTCTACTTCTTTATATGGAATGATATTTGCATTATTTCCTAGGATTAAGATATCTATATCCCAGATGGATATTGCTGGATAGTTGTTAACTGCTGCAATCCTCCCTTTTTTGCCATAAGCAACTTGGCCTCAAAGGAAAGATAATGCTTCTGACATACTTATCATATCACTTTTAGTAGACAAATTACAGCTTCTCATTGATTTAAACTGTAATTTGAGATTGATTCTTATGGAAAAAGTATAGTCTCGAGCAAAATTTTGGTTAAGTTCAAAGCATACTTTCTGACATGACAGTTCACCTGAATTGGAAAAACTTAACCCAAAGATGAGTCCTGGAGAGCAGACAAGCTATGATATTGCCTGTCAATGTATCAGAGCTCCAGTTTTCAAGTAAGCCTTATTTGACTTCATGACCCTAAGCACAAGAGTAGCAATGCTGGAAATTTGGATATGCCAAAGAAAAGCTGTAAAATGCCTACTTTCAGTGAGAAGGTGAGTACAGTAAAAGACATTTTTGAGAGAAAAAGAGACCACATTCAAATGCATTTCATTGAATTGTTATAATTGTTCTATTTTATTATTAATTATTATTACTCTTACATTCCAAACTTATAAATTAATCACAGGTATGTACGGATAGGAAAAACTATAGTAAAAATGGGCTTTGGTTCCATCCATGGTTTCTGGCATCACACTGGGGGTCCTGGAACATATTACCATGGATAAGAGGGGAACTACTGCACATACTTTTGAGGTATCTATCTTAAGTCATTTCTACCCCCCGAGATCGCATTTTAAAATAAAGTAGTTTTATATCAAATTAGCTAACTGACCTTGAATTTGTTAAAAAGCTAGTCTTACACCCTGGATGGGGTGGCTCTAGTCGGTCAAAGCGTTGTCACATACACCAAAGGGTTGTGCGTTTGATTCCTATGCCGGGATTGTGGATTCAATCCCTGGTTGGGGTGCTTGTTGGAGGCAACCATTTGATGTTTCTCTCTCACATCAATGTTTCCTTCACTTGCTCTCTCGTTCCCTCCCTCTCTCTCTTCCTCTTTCCCTAAAAGCAATGAAAAACTCTTCCAGTGAGGACTTTTTAAAAAATTAAACAAACAAACAAAAAAAAACTAGTGTTAGAAGAAATGCCCTAGAGGAAAGATAATGTACACTAGCAATGGACCTAAAGGTAGTATCTGAGGTGTTTTCCCAATGCTAACCTATGTACCCATTTAACCTCTCATTTGGGCCAGATTTCACCAAATTTTCCTGTCCCTGTCAATGCACATTATCAGGTCACTATGGAGATTATATAACAGAATCTAATAATTTAAATGTTTTTTTAAAAAATAACAGTATGAAAAGGGTTTTGTTTTTAAAGCACAGCAATCTTAACAAAAACAGAGAACAAAGAAACAAAAAAAAACAAGCTCTTAAATGGTTTTGTTCATGGATATGGATTGAAAAACATGATAAGAAAAATTTAATTATTAAACATTTAGTGAGTACCAATTGTGTTAGGTACTGTTAAGTTTCTACTAATTTATGAGTTCATACTTCACTAAATGTGATTCTTATTTAAAATTGCTGGTATAGTAATAAAAACAAATTTGAGGTTTTTTTTTTTTTTTTAGCCAAAATATTCGCCACTTTGTCTACCAGGCCCAAAACAGCTGGAACATAGGAGCACTTAGCGATTACTGTATTTATAAAAGTTGGCCACGCAACCGAGTCTTTTAATGTTTTATCATTTATATATTCTGCTTAATCTATTATCATACAGAGATTCTAAGTTGTTATCATTTATAAAGCTGTATACTCCTCAAGTCTGGTATTTCAAAAAGAATTTTGAAAAAATGAAATTAAAAGAAATTTGAATACAGAAAATACATAATTGTTTGGAAAGGAAATTAAGAGGACAAACATTTACTGAACACCTACTTTGTGACTATACAAAAGTCAATTATCATAAATATAGAAGATGTGTATTGATATTTCTGTTTACTATTAAAACAGCAAATCATAATAGACTAAATATATTAGAATTTAACTTTTAGTTAAAATGATTAAATTAGCCCTTCTGAAGAGTCACAGATCCACTGGAATGCTGTCCTGTCCTTAGGCCTCAGGTCTGCCCATAAAACAACCAGGGACCACCTGGCCATCGTCACATAGACCCGAACAGAATGCTCCAAGAGCTGAATATTTCAGACCATTAAGCTTGCATAAAAACTCAACAGAGCCCATGACCCTGTTCACCCCCTACTCATGATTAATTCATGATTTTTTGCCCTTAAAAGCCCAAATTATTAGACTAATTTCTTCATTGCAAAACTTGGTATTTAGTGTTAGGCTCTGCACTGCACTTGGGAGGGACAAACTCTATTAGGTTACACTACTGAAAACACAGAGAACA
Organism: Pteronotus mesoamericanus; assembly: GCF_021234165.1. Taxonomy (NCBI): domain Eukaryota; kingdom Metazoa; phylum Chordata; class Mammalia; order Chiroptera; family Mormoopidae; genus Pteronotus; species Pteronotus mesoamericanus. The sequence continues at coordinate 23,722,587 of NW_026555310.1, forward strand.
GATACATAGGTGGCGAAAGCTGGAACTCAGGCCCGCCAGATTACAAATAAGTGAACACATCTCCCAGTACGAGCCTTATTTTAAAAATTAATTTGTTTCTCTGCAGGAGTAATCTAGGAGTAACTTTAAGAGAATGATTTGAAACTTGTAAAATTATCAAAGCTCTACATGGTCATAATGTGCCCCAAATTCCATACATATATTTTCACTGCTTACACTTGTAGAGTTTGGGGTTTTCAGAAATGTTAATTTAAGCTTACATTACTATCACTATAACTAAATCTAATCATATGCTTTATATCCCACCTACATTGTAATTATAAGACTGTTCTTCTAAATGAAAAATGACAAAAGAACTGAGAAAATTTTCTAGAAGATATAAGCAAACCCATAATTCTTCCTTCACTTATCCAGGTATTTCTTTTCTTTTTTTTTTTCCTTTCTTTTTTTTTTTTTTATTTACTTTTTAAATACATTTGTCTCTGCCTCCCCCTATCCAGGTATTTCAATATGAGTTCACAGGCAGAATTATTAAAATGTTTGCTAAAGTTTTAATATCACGTATTGATTTTTCTTCTTGAAAGTAAACCATATTCCAGAAAAAAATTAAGTCTATAATAAAGTTCTGAACAAGATGTTAAAGGCCAAGAAGTTCTGCTATAAACAAGCCCTCATGGCCCCTTATTCCCCAAACCTACACGACCACACAGACCCTATTTTCAAGTAAGATCTTGGAATATTTAAGCATTACTGAAGTTCATGAAAGTTGGGAAATAAATGCTCCTTAACTGGCTACTGTTAAGTTAAATATGTGAGCTGACGAACTTAATGATTTGGAAATCAACAAAATATACAGGTGTACACCTAATTTTTACAAAGAAATTCTTGTCATGATTAATTTTTATTTTCATATTCCTCTCTTTACTTTTCTTCAATAGGTTCCATTGATTATCTTTTTAATTGAATATATTGGACATATAACATTGGCAAATTTAAGGTATACAACATATTACTTTGATATACTTATATACTGTAATATATATAGCCTTTGTAGCTATATTATATTACATAATTATAGGACAATATTGCTGCTTGATTATTTACCTTCTATCAAAGACCTATGACGATCTATAATTAGAGGTAAATGGTACAAAGTACATAAGAGAAAAATGGTATAAAGTATAATGTTGCCATGAAAATTTCATGACTATCCATAGTCTAGAATAAATACGGAGAAGGTAAAAATCTGTCATTTTTTTAATTATATAACATACATGGAAAATGTATTTCTGGTAAATTAGTTTCAAAGACTACAGAGGACTTAAAACATTTTAAGTATTTTTAATTAAAAAAAAATAAAGCAGTTGATAAGATTCCATAAAGGCAATACTTGTTTTTTTCCCCGCACAGCAGCTATCTGTGAATGACTTATGGCACCTCATAAATTTTGCAAGAGGCCAAGAAATAGTCTTATTACTTTAGAAACCTTAAATAAGCCTCCTTTTACCATGGTAGAATACTTTATTTTTAAAAAGTGGAAATAAACAGAGCCCAAGGTCACACAAGTGAGTCAGTATTTAGAAGTGGGAACAGATTTCTTGAGTACTGTCACCTAGGCCTCATCTCTAACTGTTAACCTTCCCTTTCCAATGAATATACAAGCTGAAATATACACCCACTTCCCTTACATGTGCCAACCCTGGAAAATGACACAGTGGGGGCAGTTCACAAAATAAAGATATTTCAGGAAAGGATCACATAATTGCCTGGCATATGAAGGCACTAAGCTTTTAGTATTCTCTTCCTGTTCTTCCCCGTCCTACCCCCCATCATTTTTCTAGAACTCTTTAAAGCACTATCTATATCTCAAATTTCCTACCTGACTCTCCTGTTTCAAACACTATTTTCCCCCAAGGAAATAAATATGGTAATTTTATGCCTTTCCTTCAGATCTCCAAAAACACAAGGATTTATCTCAAGCAGAGTATGCAATTTTAATTTCCAAGATAATACCCTGAAGATTTAGTTGCTAAGTTTATCTTTTATAAATATATAATAAAAATCATGTTCATTATAAAGTACATATGGATTTTAAATATCACTTGATACTGTGAGAATACAATATAGGAAAAAATGCACAAAATACTCTCCCTTCAATTTCATAGTAAGAAATGTACATGTTGGATAATAAAAATAATCCCAAAACATCTTTCTAGCAATCACCATAATTTGAGCTCAAGGGAAGTAAGAGCACCAAACAGCAAAACTATAATTGTGCTCTAAACACTTCTGTAGCTCACTGAGTATCTAAAAACAGACCAAATTATAAATGTGAATGATGAATAATTATAACATATTTTACAAATATGTTGTCAATCTCATTTTTATTTTAGAGAATTTTAAATGACCAATTATAATTTGTAATAATATTACAAAACCAACTTATTTTTGAGCCACCATTTGAACACTAGGTACCTATTACAACATACCCTTCTCATTTTCTTTAAAGAATTCTTGCTCTTATACTAAGTGGGTCTTAACCACTACTACTTTTTGCATTTAGTGTAGAAATGTGAAAGAAAAAAATATATAATTTCATTAAAATACAAGAACAAAAATGCCAAAGTGTTCCAACAGACAAATCCTGAACTCCCTCAGCACATAATTCTGCCAGAATTATTCAGCACCAGTGAGCAAATGAAATTTGTGAAGAACACGAAGGAGTATCAGCATAGCAATTTATGAACTTGTCACCTCAGAAATGTACAAATGTTCTGGAAATATTCAAAAGAAAGACCTGGACAGCAAAAACAATTTCTCCCAGTCTCAGCCAAGTTACTTTCTACATAAAGCTTCAGCTTAGTATAAAACAAGCAGCAGATGTTAAGACATACATAGCCTTGCTAACGATTATAAAGTAGAATAAGACAGCTAATCAACTCACCACATAGCCTTTTGCTAGAAACCTGGAATCTTCTCTTTGTCTTAGGCTTCTGGCTCCCCAGGACAAATTTACATGCTCTCTGACAGAATGACGACGAAAGAGCACACTATGATCTCTTTTCTGCTCTTCTAACTAAAATAAAACTGAACTACACTGCAGCCTCCAAAAGTACTTCCTATGAGCATGCTCGGTTTCTAATTTAAATGACTTGGTGTTTCATCTCGGCGTGTGATGGCCTACTTCCAAACAAACTCAGAGAGCTGCACATTCAATCGAAGATCATTAACTGCAATAAACTACACGGAACCCTCAAATGATAATTGATTTGTTTTTAACTTCCTGATCTCCATGGTTCATTTAACTTGATGTGACTGGAAATGATTATTTCTACACTTTTATTAAAACAAGTTCTTAGGTTTCAATATTTCACTGTGCCAACATAAATATTCCAAAAAGCGTTGGCATGAACTGGAAATGTCATGTCATTCAAGATGTGATCCCTACCAGGGTAAGTAAACCTGACCACTGATAAATAAACTACAAGCCATTCATATTTCATTTTTTAACCCTTTGTTCTGTCTTCTTGCCTATTCAAATAAAACCATCTGCAAACTAGCAGTAATTTAATTTCTTCTATGGAAATATTAGAAATATTATAAAAATTAATAAACTGAAATGTTCAGTATCTTTAATAAAAATGTCTGCTGTCTTTAAACTATAGCAATAGAATTTTTCTTATCTGTGCATTACACATAATAGATTATATTGTTTATACAACAAACCTCATCCCAATGCTGCTGAAGCTATAAACAGGATTTTTATTTTTTACATTTTCAAAAATAATTTTTACAAAATGCTACACATGTACACACAAATAAACCAAATAGTTTACATATGTATGTCTGCATCATCAAATAACTAGTTATTCTGGTAAGATGCTGCCAGTACCACATAGTTTTGCATGATGGAAATACGGTGAAGAAGCTTATCCTCTGCTCACTGCGACCACTTCAATGTTGCTGCAACAGAAATCTGGCACAGCAGATACGGCCCCGCCAAAACCACCAGACAACTTACATAAACCCACTTCCCGCTTTCACCTTGGGCAAACAAGCAAAAATAGGAAGTGTTCATGTACTAGACACAACAAGCTTGGGATAGCAAACCACCACCAGAGCGGGGCTAATCCATCTTTAAATGGGCCCTTACACTAATTTATGATATTCCTTCCTTCACAACCCTCCCTGGTTGCTTCTATCACTTCTCTATAATAAACTCCATACCTATCCACTCCCCTCATACAAATGTCTCATTTTGTGAATAGTAGACTTGTTTACCCCCCTTTCTTCCCAAAATTTAAGTAGAAGGCCTGGGAAAGCAAGAGGGCATAGAACATAGACAAATTCCACAGCAGCAGCTAAGACTGGTCCCTCACAGATGATGTGGCAAGACCATTAAAAAGTTCAGAGGTTGTAAAAAATAAAATGTTAAAGGAATTAAAAAAAAACAAACACAACACAGAGAAACATTTATGGGACCACACTTAATTCCAACACCTTTTGGGGAGGGGGGGGTGTGTGCACGGTGAGTTAAGTTCAAAGAAAACTACCAACACACTAACATACCATTACTTTAGCATTCTAACAAAGCAACGGACTCTTATTGACAATGAGCAATAGGTAGGTAGGTATAACTGCAAGGTCGATAGCTACCGTATGCTATTAAAAAAAAAAAAGCCCAGGAAAAGAGGGAGTACACAATAAAGAGCAAATATCAAGAGCCACAGGAGTATCAAGAAGTGTAAATATGTATTATGTTTTGTGTACTGTATGTGTGAAGGTAGGGATTCTATAGAAAGAGTAGGTTACCAAGGATACTTACAGAAAGCTGTAAATCCCTGAATGAGAAAGGAAAAGTTCTTCGATGGAAACAAACAAATCTACTGTACTTCTCATCTATAATCATGAATTGAGAACATGTTATCTATGAGGCATGGCGCAAGGCAATGTACAATGGGAAGAAAAACAAGGAGGACTAGGTCTGTCTTTAAAAGACTTTAGAGACAATGAGGCAAGAGTACACATAGGCACTGGCTGAGTAGCTCAGTTGATTAGACCATCATCCTGATACACCAAGGTTATGGGTTCAATCCCCAGTCAAGGCACATGTTTCACTTTTTCTATAAAATCAATTAAAAAAAAAGAGAGTACATATAACTAATATAAGATTATCACAGCAAAAGGGAGGTGCTTCAGTGCTCTGCAGAGTGTAGAGGGAAGTGAGAAAGCATTCTCATAGGGGAATTCAGAAAAGTTGAACCTGAGGGGGGTGGCCTTTTTGAAAAGCCTAGGTGAATACTGAGGACCTGGAGCAGAAAGGAGAGGGAAGGGAGAAGCAGCAGTCCAGGAGGAGGCGGCGGAGGAGGGTGGCAAGAGACCTGGGGGCTGGTGGGGGCGCCAGTGTGGTGGTGTAAATGCTGGAGGGTAAAGGCTGTCAACACTGGGAAGAGAGGAAAAAGAAAAGAGAAGCTAATTAATCTGGAATGAAATCTGGAACCAGATATGGCAAGAAGCATTTCACACCTTGAGTAATAAAAGAGGGTCATGTGTTAAACAGCAGAATGAAGGACACAGCTTTAGAAAGACAGATACAAAAGAGGTAAAAGAGGCATTCATACCAGCACACTGGCACCAGAGGTCCCTTTTTCTAATTCATGTTTTGAATTCTTCCACATCATTTAATTGCTCTTTAGCCCAAATTTCCTCTCTTACACATTCAACAGCATTCTGGTTTAAAATCCAGGTCATCTTGCTAATTACAATTACCCTTTGATCTTAATTAGAGGTCCTATTTAAAAAAGAAACATTGATCTCTCATCATTCATTCCTTAATTTACTAGCTTACATTTTTTTCTACCTACAAAGCCTGATAAAATAGTTCTCAATGCTACTCCAGTAACTATGAATGAACTTACAAAAGTTCAATGAAAAATATAACCTATTTCTATGACAAGTGACCTGACACAGTTCCATTGCATGTACACACATAAGGATGGATGACCACAGGGAGGGAACGGGAGAAGGGAGAATGGAAGTGAATACATGCATCTTACATTGCAATTTGTTGTTTTGCCTTTTACCACAGGCTCACCTCAAAATCATCTGGGTAACTAAAAACACACTCAAGCGCATGTGTTCAGGGTCCAAAAAGCTTTCAATCTAACCATTCAGCATGGGGCCAGACAATACGCAGACGTCCTCTACATGACTTTGTGGTTCCTAAGAGCCACTGCTCCAGGTACTCAGTAGTTTGCAGGGTGAGATGGACACATAAAGAGTCAAAACGCAATGTGAGAGAACAGGGAAGGAAGTGTGTCTGCTAAGAATACAATGATTTTGCAGCATCCACAGATCAGGGAGTATTTGAGCAGGACTGGCAGAAGAATGAAAGCAGAAAGAGGCCAATGAGGAGTATTTTATGAAAGACTTTTCAAATAATCTTAGAAGTTACTGAATACATGAATGAACAAATTTATCACTGCTAAGTATTTCAGAGGCACTAAGTATTTTTAAATAGTGCAATGACACGGTCCTATTTATGTTTTTATATAAAATGCAAATGGAAACTTGTACAGGATGAATGGAGAGGAGGGACATTAATGCCTGGGGAACTGATCAGAATACAGGAATGACAGGGAGGCTGTGAAGCAGTACAATAAGGGAAATACAGGAGAGGAAGTTATAAATCAGGGACACTTAAGACAGGATTAATAGGATATGGTGCTGGACTGCATGCAGGGGTTAAACAGACAGAAAAGTAGATTACAACTACAAGGATCACGGTTCAGGCAACGGGGTGCAGTGAGTCTACTAACTAAGCCAGAAAATGCAGATGCAAGAGGCAGGTGGCAGGGCTGCACTTCAGGAGGTGTGAGTTCAGCCCAAGGAGAAGGAACAGGAAAGGAGACAGCTCGGTTTCAAACAGGTGGGCTTTTGGTTGCTGAGTCACCTGGTAATATCTACTGCAGGTCAAAGGAAATAATACATCTGGGGTTCAGAAAAAAGCATCAGAGCCAAAGATACAAGTTTACAGAATAGGAGAGGCAAACAGACAAAGGAAGATGGCAGCATCTGTGGCAGAGAAGAACCAAAACCAGATAAAGAACTTGAGCAGGGAGAGGGGACAGTTAGAATCACTCATTAGTAATAATATCAAGGAAACCGAGGAAAGAAACTTCTAGGAAGTGACCAATCGTCAAGGACAGAATGAAAAAGGCTGATGGATTTATCTACCAGATGCCACTACAACCCTTGTGAAAACTGTTTCAATACTATTCAAGGGTCAAAAATAGGTTTACAAAAGGCTTATTAGGTGGGACTGACTTAACCTAATAAGTCAGACTTAATGAACATGTGTTTACTTTTGTCATGAACTGTGCTAAAAATTTTATGTGGATGATTATCATTTACCTTTGCAACAATCTTATGTGACTTTATTTAAAATTTCCAATAATGATGAGAAAACAAAGCCAAAGAGCTCTGTTACACCTTACCTACGCTCACACAGCTGGAAAGTGCAGAGTTGTGCTCTGCTTCCACACAGCGGGATTCCGGTATGTGTTCATCACCACCTCGCTATACTGCCTCAACTGTTCAGTCTTTTTAAAATGGCAATAAAAATAGCTAACACTTATAGAAGGTTTCAGATATAGGGTTTCATGTAATAGTGACAACATCCCAAAGTGATGAATTCTATTACTATTCTACCCGTTCCAGCCATTTAGAACCTGACGCTCAGAGAGGCTTACCCAATATCACACAGATAATCATTGATGGAACTGGGTCCAGATTTTGGACTCCAAAACCCATGATCTAAATGTGATCTCAAGGACAATGAGCTTATGAAGGAGGCAAAATTACTGAGAAAAGTGTCAATAACTAAGGAAAAGGGGGAAAAGGTGGGGAAGGAGGGGAGAATACTTGTGAAAAGATGAACTTGCAAGCAAGAAGGAACCCAAGGCAAAGGGGATTAATTCAGCTTTTTTTGTTTAGTGTTATTCAAGTTAAATTTACATTTGTAAAACCTACATATGGCAAGTGTACAATTCAATGATTTTTAATAAATGTGTATAGGGTGTGCAGTCATAACCACATCCAGTTCTATAACATTTTCAACACCTTGAAAAATTCCATCATTCGTCATTTACAGTCAATCCCAACTTCCACTCCAACCTCCAACAAGAGGATCTTGAAGATGAGAAACAAACCCAGTCAGAAATATCCATTGCCACCACTGTCACCACTTCCTTCTCTGGGACAAACCAATGACACATCTCAGTACAACACAGTAACCATCAGTCACGAAGCAATGACTCTTGGTGGTAAAGAATCCTTATTTATATTTTACTGCTTTCTTGCTCAGACCTTCAGAGGGCATTTAAAAGAACAAGGATAAAAGTAGATGCCCTTTGATTTTTAAAAACATTTAATTTACTGTAGTAACAGATATAATTCCCCCCTCCCCCAACATAGGGCAGAAAGTAAGCCTCCAGATGTGTACAATGAAAAGGAAATATTAATATGAAGAAAAAATCTGGGGCATATTATTTGCAAGAATCTTGGGCAAAGGAGGTAAGTAAATTCTGCATAAAAATTTGTTACTGTTGCCCTGGATGGTGAGGCTCAGCGGACTGTGCGCCAGCCTGTGACAAAAGGTTGCCGGTTCGCCCAGTCAGGGGACATGCCTGGGTTGCAGGCTAGGCTCCCAGTTAGAGGCAACCGATTGATGTATCTCTTGCATATCAATATTTCTGTCCCTCTCTTTCTCCCTCCCTTCCCCTCTCTCTAAAAATAAATAAGTAAAAATCTTTTTAAAAATTTGTTAATGTCTGACAGAAAAAAGAATTGTAAATTTTACAACATATTTTCATAAAATAAACTTAAATATCTCAGTGACTTTTACTGCAGTGATAAACCCTTAGTATCTATTTAACGCGTGGCAAGATAATGAATAGGCTTAATTATACATTATTCTGGCATTCAAACTGTCAATGCCTTTACTAGAGGCATTCAAACTGTCATGCTTTACTAGAGAAACAAAGGCTCACACATAACAATTTTGCTTCCAAATAAAGATATTGAGGAAAATATTTTCAAAAAATATTGTACTGTGCAAATGAAAAGGAAAAATGAGGGTGAGGCAGGACTATTTTCTGCATTTTACTAAGATACAAAAAAGAAAAAAAACCCCAATTTGTTCCCTTTGTTCATTCTTCCATTCTTTCCCCAAATATTTATTAAGCATCCCCTCTGCACCAGACATGTTTCTAAGTATCAGAGATACAGTGGTAAAAGGGTCTCTGCTTGTGGAGCTTACATCCCCATGGCAGTGGTCGGGGGGAGGGCGTGGTGAGAGAAAAGCAACTAATAGGAAACATGTGAGACAGTGGGAAAGGGTTATGCCACGAACCAAGATAGGCTAAGTGCCTGAGAGAATGGTGGTCAAGAAAATTGCTGAGGGGACATGTAAGCACTGGCTCCAACAATGATAGAAAAGGGGAAAAAGAAATCCAGACGGAGCAGGCAGTAAGTGTAAGGGCCCTAAGGCAAAGCTACGGAGAAGGAAGTAAGGCCCCGTGATTCGAGCAGGGTGGGGCGAAGAGAGGACAGTTACCAGATGAGGTTTGAGAGGTAGCAGGTCAACTAGTGCTGAATTTATAAGCCAGAGAATGGACTTCGGATTCATTCTATGTGTTACAGAAAGCCACTAGAAGGCAGTAAGATGATCTGATTTATGTTCCTACATTTTGAGAAGATGCCTCTCACTGTAGTGGGGAGAATCAGTTGTAAAGGGTCAAGAGTAGAAGCAGCGGAACAGTGAGAGGCTATTACAATTGTTTGGGTGAGACCATTGTGGCACGAAGGGGAGGTATGGTAGGGACAGGGAGGAGTGGGCAGATGCGGGCTACTTTTTGGAAGGAGAAAACATCAATAGGGCCTACTGGTAGACTGAAGGTCGGGGTGGGAGGTGAGTGAAGGAAAGCAATAAAGTAAGGATGGCTTCAAAGTTCTGTTTCTGTTTTTCCCCTGACTGTGTCTAGCAGATGCTATGTGGAGAGGTCAATGAGTGGAGACAAGGAAAAAGGTCTGGCTTGGAGAAACAGATTTAGGGATGACTGACGTATGGTGTGCAATCAGCCTTGGTAGTAAATGAGGTGATCTAAAGGAGATCACATGATACGTGCTTCCTTAATCAATAATGCCTACTATGTGCTAGGCCCTATGCTAGGTGCTTGGCGTGAAAGACAGATCTTGCCCTCACGGAGCGTACACTTTACCAGAGAAGACAAACACAAACATAAATGAATAGACTGGACAGTATGACAAGTAAGTGCTATGGAAAGAAAAAAGTAGAGGAGCTGGTGGCGTGGACAGGGTGATGGAGTTAAATGGGGTCATCGTGAGCCTCACTGAAAAACTGAGATGTGCGCAAAGAGCCATGTAGAGGGAAGGTCAGCGCTAAGGCCCAGAGATAGGGATAACTGAGATCTTCCAAAATAAGCATGACCAGTATGGCTGAAGCAGAAGAAAAAAAGAGGTGTCAAAGGAGTGGCTAGAAAAGTAGCACGAAACCCAGGAGTATATGAAGACAAGGGGAAAAGGTGTCAAGGATCAACTAGGCTGAATGCTGCTGGGAGGATGAGTAAGATGAGAGCAAAGAGGTTCTTAACGTTGGCAGAGCAACATGGAGTCGGAGGAGAAGAGAGCATCTCTATGGAAGGGAAAGGAAGGAAATCCAGCTGGCAGGAGGTACATTTACCTCTAGAGGTAGTAAGACAAGTTAGCTCTCAGGACTAAATTCTTACTCTATCACAGCCAACAGGCAAGGGTTTGAAAATGTTAGTAATGCCAACATCATCAATCAACTCTGGAATCCAAAAAGCCCATTTAGTTTATTTTCTCAATTAATTATAAACCCACCCCAAAATCACTACTCTACGCTATTAAAAAAAATGAAGAAGTAAATTTGAAAAGCACACAAAAGAGTAAAAACTCATAAACCAGCTTCAGCATCAACACAGTACCAACTACCATTTGTTGAGAATCACCTTAGGTATTGTGGATAGATGTCTGCTCTAGCAGTTGCACAAGAATGCTCTCAGAAAGGTTTATTCTTCATATAATATATGAGGAAAGGGGACCAGGGTTCCAGTGTTCGGAAACTGAGGGCGTGGATTAGGAGGAGTCCGTGTTTCTTCTACTCTGCCACATAGCACCTCTTTCTTAGCCACACTTACCTAAAATGAGAGGGCAGACGGGCAGGTTTTCTTCTTGCTTTGTAAGACAGTCTTGCTAGCTAGACATGGTAGATTTTATTATTTATAATCTACTACAACCAATAATTTGTTGGTCCCTTCCCTGAGCCTATTCATCCATCCATCTCTTCATTCATTTATAAACAGGTATCGGCATCTACTATATACAAATAGACACTCTGTACATAAGTTTGGTTTCATTTTAGAAAAGTTAGTTTTCTAAAACAAACACAATACATGTCTGAAATAAGCCTTGCTGTTGTATAAAAAGCACAATTAACCAATATAGTTAACAGTAATGGTAAATGGTTAAAAAAAAAAAAAAGACATGAGGAATTAGGTTATTTTAATGTTCCATTGTGGAAACTACTTCCCAACAATTTGTGGCTCAAATTTTTTCACTATATATACTTAAAAATATATACGATTTTAGTCTAATGACCTCTGAAGAATCAATGCTAAAATAATCTTTATGTGGTAATTTAATACACTTAATTGAAATAGTGGACCCTTAAAATTTTTAAATCAGTACTGACATATGAAATACAATCTATTGACAATTGAGCAAAGAAGGAGACGAACTTTTTAAGAGTTTAAGGGTCACAAGACCTCATGATACAGAAACAAAATCCTATTCAAAATATTAGACAATAAAATACCATTAAGGTCATGGAAAAAAAAATACAGCTTTTGCTTTTAAAAAATACTCTAAGTTGATACACCTCAGTCATCTTCACTGGTACAGGCAAGGCAAATACCAGATGCACTTTCGGCAAAGTTATATAAACAGCAACAAAAAAAACAAGATGCCAAAAATGAAGAGAATATCAATAGGAACAGCTGCCCAAATTTAAGTGTATCTGTTCTGTGAATGATGGGACATAGCCATTACAAACAATAAGGCAGAGCTGCGTGTCCTCTCAAGGAAAAGATCTCCGAGGTACGTATATTTTCTGGAGTAAAAGGAGGTAAGAAAACAGTACATGTAACCAGTATGGATGAAGGCTACTTTCATGTTTATATATACACTTTTGTGCTACAAAAATTGTTCTGATAAGCTTGTACTGTTATATAATTAACAATTTAAAAAAAAAAGGAAATGGGGAAAAAGGGGTGGGAAGGTTCCTTTCCAAAAAATGGAAAGGAAAATAGGAGCCAGGAACAAGATGACAGGTTTATGGGCCAGCAGTGTGACGTGGAGACATGCGGAGTGGGGTGCCCTCAGATTCAAATTCTAGCCCAGCTACTAACTTTGGGCAGATTAAACTCTCTAAGGTTCAGCTTACCTATGCATTGAGTAAAAATGACACTATTTCTTATCCTTTGGAGTTACTGTTAAAATAAAATGAGCTACTTTTGAAATGTGCCTAGAACACGGTAGCTGTCCAATAAATGGTAGCTAATGTTACTTTCTTAAATTGAAATGATAAAATAACGTCACCTCTAAATTGTTTCCTCTTTATACCACAATCTTAAAGTATATTTTATTTGGTAAAAACCCTTTATACTTGTTTGGAAAGTAGATTTTAATAATGACCACCAAATCAATCTAACGAGAGGATAAAATCTGGTGGCACTGTTAGAGATACCTTTCACCTGGGATATCCTTTTCCAGGTGCCTCGTTCCCTGTCCCTGCTCATTCAACGCTGAGCCCTAAACGTTCTGCTTCTTACCCAGAAACCTAACATTTCAATTTGTCTGCAGTATATCATAAGACTGGTAGGTACCTGCACCTCTTCAAGCCATTCTGCAGTAGGTAAGTAAATAAAGGATATTACTCAGGGGCATAACATCAAGACTATAGACTTCCATGTTAAGAAGAAAAATAAATCAAAACTCTAAACCATAAACCAGAACAGATTTCAAAGTAGCAAATAATAAAATTCCTAACTTCCAATTTAGAGTAAGAAACTGATTAAAATTTTTAAATTACTTTTTCACAATAACCTAATTCAGTCAATGTAATGTTCACATTTGTTTTTCAAATGTTGGCTTCGTATTTTCCCACTGGGCCCTATTCAAAGCTCATGAATTATCATAATAAACAAACTCTTGCCTAATGAAGCATTATTATTGTGAATCTTAGTAATTCCTGTTCCTCTTCTAATTATTAAGACTTCTAAAAAGAAATTTAAAAATGCTGTTAAAACTGTACCTTCTTTTATATTTAAAAGTTCACTTACATGCTACTGTCCTTAGAGTTATGCATCTCATCAACACTTCAAAACCTTATCTTTTATTCAAAAGTCTAAATCTAGAGCAGGGATTAACAAACTTATTCTGCATATGACAGCAGACATCTTAGGCTTTGTGGGCTGGTCTTGGTCACGGCTATTGCCTCTGTCTTTTTTACAATGAGAAAACAGTCACAGACAACACATAAACAAGAAAGCATGGCTGTGTTCCAATAAAACTTTATTTACAAAAAAAGGGAGGAGACTGAATTCGGTCTGCAGGCTACTGTTGCCAACTCCTTCCTAATCAATCATCTACTTTTGAAATGCTTAGTAACTCATGTCTCTGACCAATTAGTTGATAGGTATTTTACTTATTAATGTTAGTATTACTGATTTTACTAAAATTATTTTTATATTCTTTTTAAGTTTATTTAGTTTCTTCCCAAAATTTAAGTAATTTTTCACAGTTCTGTACTTAACTACTTAGAACTTGCTTAACCATTCAGAATTTCCTTTTGAATCCCATTTTCTAAAATTTATTATTTTTATACATTTGAATTTTCCCCAGATTTCCTATGAAAGATAGAAATGTAGAATGTTGCAACTAAATGCTCTGTAAGGTTGAAAAATAAAACCACCATTTATATGTTTACTTTTCCTTAATTAAAAATTCAAGCCAATTATTAATAAAGATAGCCTTTTAAGGTATGGTAGCCAGCCTGTAAGACGGCCCCCCAGGATCCCAACCTCCTGGTCCGCACCCCCTGAATAGTCTCCCCCACTGCAGCTTCTGTCTTGGTCGTCTCTTGGCTTGCTCACTCTGGACAAAGGCAGCGGCCATGTCACGAGGGCCACGTAGCCCTGTGGAGGGAAACCAAGTAGCCAGCCCCAACTTGCCAGCCCTGTGATCCTCCAGCCCCAGCTTTCAAGCTTTCAGACGCTGTAGCCCCAGCCAGCACCAACCCGAACCTCCTAAGACACCCTAAGCCATGACTGACCAAACAAGCGGCCCCAGAATTCCTGCCCCACGGCAACTGTAAATGTTAAAAATGGCTATTACACTAAGTTTTGGGGCGATCCGATGGCACCTGATGAGGTAACAGTTTAGCTTATTCTGCAGAGCTAAATATTTTGGTTAGTGGCAGCAGCAGCCGCTGATAAACGAGCATCTCCTGTCTTGCAACAAGGTGGGCTTAGGGGACAAGGCTGACATTAGCAACAGCTAACTGGGCTGCGTGGCCCTGATGACTGCTATGCTGTTTGTTCAAAAGTACTTAACGTGAACTTGATACATGCTCTGTGGAAAGGTCTGTGCCAGGCTATCAAGGCAGTCTGATTCCTACACACTGGCACATTATCCACAATAACAGTTATATGCAAAAAAAAAAAAAAAAGAAAAGAAAAAGAAAAAAATCCTTTCTTCATCTTCATTGTCACCTATGTAAATTTCACTGCTGCACAGCACGGTAGTTTTAAACCCTGGTCTGGTCCATTCGAGGATAATGAAGTACAGTTAATGGGATGCTTTCTACCCGCACTTTTAAACCCACCTCCTTCTCCTTTTCCCACTTCTCTGTTGCCTGCCTGTACAATTCCCGGGCTTCAGCGCTCATTTTGTTTTCACATTGGTACTTTAAAGCCTCTGAGGCAATTGATTCTGGTCCAGTTGCTTTTCTCCTGATCTCAGTCCTGTCCATCCAGAGGGCTGAGAATAGGGAAGTCCCTTCACTTGGGGTCACCCGTCTTAAAACATACTTAGTGGCTGTCTCCCAAGAGCAGGGCAAGCAAAAAGAGGAAGATCATACAGGGGACCTGAAATGACCCTGAGATCGCTGAAATTTCTCACTACATGAATCTTCTTTATTTCTCCAACATGCTAGAAATAATTAGGTACTATGTTAGCTGCTGCTAGCTGGTTTATATTGTAAGGTTGATTTTTAACTCTATAATGTCCCAGTGACAATTCTATTTTCGACTAGGTAGAATTCCCGATTGTTAGGACAGGCAGTAATAAAGCTCCTGGCTTTTATGACAGGGCATGCAGAAACAGGAAGTATCTTGAGTGCAGGAAGCCTTTCCTACCTCTCTCTTCTGTAGTGTCTGGCACAGACTTTGCATTCAGTTGATAAATGAATGCATAAATATTAGGAAAAAAGGTATTTGGGGGATTAAAAAAGAAAGAAAGAAAAGTACTCATCCAGTCAACTATAATTCATTTCCTTTTTTGTAATGCTTCAAGGGAGAGGCAATTATTTTCCATCAAGAAGCCTTCTTAGCCTAAAACCACTCTTTTGACCACTGAAAATATGAATACTAGTAAATACAGAGACAGTTCTTTTCTTAAAACTGTCTAATAAAAGGAGGAAGGATTTCCAAGATTACTCCAAAATGCGAAAGAATAAAAAAGGTCGGAATGAAGGTTCTAGTGTGCACTGCTGGTTTTCCATCAAAAGGACACAATGAAACTTACGAAAGGCCCTGGAAAAAATGAGACTAAGAGTAAGACTCAGCAGATTAGTAAATTCTAAAAAACACACTACAAGGCAGAAATGGGGAATCAACATGTTGTGACCAGATCTCAGCACTTAATAAGAAAATGGACTGATGTCTTTGGAATAGCACAGAAAAGCAAGTAATCAAATTCTTCCAGAATGAGATCAGGAGTGGGGGGGTTGATTAAATCACAAAAAGCTCTAATGAAAGGAAAATTCAGGCTCTTTCCAATAGCCCTTTTTTCTAAGCAACATTCCTAATTTTTACTCATTATTTAAAAAGTAGTTGTTTTTCATGGCAATAAAATTTTAGCACAGTTGTCCTATCACTGGTACAAACAAAAATTAAAAATATATACCACAGTCTGTTTACTGGCCTAAGTCATATAAAATTGTTGACGTTGCCAAACTTATTTCTCTAACCCACTCCTCCCAAATTTCAGACTAGTATACTCAACTGCCTATCTAAAATCTTCACTTGGCTTCCCAATACCACCTCAAGTTTCCTACCAAAAACTAATCTCTTGGTCTCCATCCTTCAATCCATGACTCTTCTCCTAATCCCCACCTCACCCCACAACCCCCAAAACCAAACTGTTTTTCTCATTCACATACGGAACTTCCATCCAGCTGCATAAATCATAAATCCTCCCATGTAACCTGGCAAATTGAGTACAGTCTACCTCCCATATCTCTATCCAACTAACCTACTTCCTTCCACCTCTGCTGACACGCCCTTAATCCATCCACCAGCTTTCTTACTTGGAGAAATGCAACAGCTTCTTAACTATTCTACGTTTTCTGTTCTACATTGCACATCATTTAATTCTTCACCCAGCAGCCAGATTAATACAGAAAAATTTTATTCCACTATTTAAAGCCTTCGATGGTTTCCCATTGCACCTGAAATAAAATGCCAAGACCTGACTTGGGCTACAAGATCCTGCACCTCATGGCCCCTGGCCATCTCTCCAGCTACAGCCAGTGGGGCACTGGGCCTGATTTCAGATCTCTGCAGCCTAGAAAGCTCTTCTCATGCAAACTAACTCCCCCAACTCATCGTTCTAGTATCAGCTTAAATATTTTAAAATATGCTTACATATTTAACTGTATGGTTATCATTCTAATATCCACGTCTCCCCTAAAGGGGCAGCTGCAGAAATTCAGTGACAGTGTCTGTTTTGTTCATCACTGTGACCCCGGAGGCCATCAGACAGAGGCTGTGGCATAGCACAGAAGACCAATAAATAAAAAAGCACTTCCTCTTAAATTTATCTCACTAAGTATATATAATGCTTTTACACATAAATTATAAATGTAAATAAATTACTCATTGTAAAGTACATGATTCTGTAACTACTATGCTGCATAACTGAAACTAATACAAAATAATGCTAATGTAAACTGTAATTGAAAAATAAAATTTTTAAAAATAAAAAATAACAAGATAAAATAAGAAATGAATACATTAAACTTATTAAAAAAATATACTCCAGATGAAATATGTCTCAAAGGAAATAATCTCAAGATATAATGTATTACAAAATCTACCCTTTTGCCTTTGGGGATTACAAACTTATTAATATATCAATTTCATAAGTCAGATTTGCAAAATACCAAAGACCTTAAAGACAAACAGGCTGTTACAGTTACTCCATGGAAATATTTCCTCTAGGTTGGCTATTACCGGAAGCATCAATAAAAATGCAGAGCCAGAAAAATCATTTCTAATATGATTTGTTTCTAAAACAGTATTGAAACCATTATATGAAAAACAGATCGATATAATTTTAATCTTTTAAATTGCTTATACCCTCCAATATTGTTTTCTTATATATTCAAATTCTGAAAGTATCATTGTTGTATTTTCGAAATGAACATACCAACCTGAAAACAGACTTTTTTTATTTAAAAAAATGTATTAAGATAGGATGGAAAATAGAGGAGGAAAATAATTTGGGGGGAAGGTAGGAGACAGCAGCAACTTTAATTCTCCTTTCTAAATTTACCTCAAAGCCCTGATGTTGATAGTAAAGTACAATTCTGGTCCAGACATTTTATTCTCAGCTCTGTATCTTTTCGTAAAACTCTGGCAATGTTTAAATCTGCACGTGCGTGAAGTGGCCACACTCCCCTTACCGCCCAAGCAACTCTACTTTTTCCATTTTTCATCATGAACTTGATGAGACTAGCAGTGTTCTGACAGGCTATAGACCAAAAATGGCGTTCACTGCTCCAAGAAAAATATGTAAGTGACTTGACAAACAATCTCTGAAAAACAAGCAGTCATGTCTGTGAAACGTGGTAAGTCATCATCTACTAAGCATTCTCTTTGCAGAAATATCTCTCACCACTGAGTGGCACAGAAAGTAAGTTGTAATAGATCACATTTTAAAGAATTAATGTGTTCCAGTCTCACTTTCATAAAAGTGTGTTCTCATAAAACTCATTTCTATTACTGTTCTTTTCCTACTTCCCTAAGTGCTGCATTTAAAAATGTCAACTTGGGAGCACTGAGAACTTACTGACATTCTCCCAGGGGATGGAAAAATGAAAATTAACGTGAAGATGAGCTGGTCTAATTTTTCAACCCCCTATTTCACTCTAAAATACTCCCCCTTGAAGATTTACTTGTGTCTTCATATGGACCCAGATTCACTGACAAATGCTCACAAACACAGGGTTACAGTGTATGGTAGCCAGTATACAAGGCGGCCCCCAATGAGTCTCTCCTCCTGGAATTCAGGCCGTTTATGTAACCCCTTTGTACACTAAATAGAGCTGATTTTTATATCCAATAGAGTACTGCAGAAATGACAAAAGCGTGACTTCTAAGGTGAGGTCACTGAAAACACTGGCATCTTCTTGTTCTCTCCTAAATCACTCACACTGCATGGAAGCCAAGCACCATGACCTGAAGAACTGTGGCCTCCTGCCAGCCAGGATCAACGTGGAAGTCAGCCTTCAAGTCTTCAGACGACTGCAGCCCTGACTCGTATCTGGACTGGAATCTCCTAAGAGCCAGAGCCAGAACCACCCAGGTGAATCACTGTCACAAGTCCTGACTCGCAGAAACTCTTGAGACATTAAATATTTATTGTCTGAAGCTCATAAATTCTGAGGTTTTTTGTTGGGCAGCAAGGGAATAAAGACACACTACTTCCTCATTTTTCACCTGCCACATGTACAACCAATATGAAGCTCACAGGTCTAGAAATAGGAAAACACCTGGCTACCCAAAAATGGAAACCAAGACATCATATCTAGACATACCAGGACCATGCTTTTGGAATTCCATTTGTAAGACCTCGCATATGTTAACTATCACTGCTGAAAGCCAGAATGTTACTCCACCAGATAAGGCATCTTTAGAGCACTAGCAAAGGTTGTGATACAGAAGATATTCAACGCATGCTTGATACAATAAATTAGTGAGCCAATAAATGCAGGAGGAATAAAAGAAACGGATGATAGCAAGGTTGGTAAGAGCCTTAGTACACTTTAAAATGGCTTGCTGCAATGTCTCTTTCAACCACCAGAGGGCAAGCATGACATACTGTTCTTTGACCTTAGCATTTCTAACCAAAAGCACGTCCCTAGAAGGGATAAAATAAAAAATTCAGCACAAATGGAAGCGGGGAAGAATGTTAATAAATGGGAAGATAGTAAGTCTGATTAAAATGCCCCAAAATCTTCCTGGAGTGTGAGTTGATTCAGAATACAAACTTCAAGGGATGGATGGTATTCTAGAGGAGAACACAGCAAAGCACTTAGCACATGAGGAAATTTCAAGAAACACGTGACCACAGCTGGCAGTGTGGACTGGGACTCCACTTTATTCTCAACCTTTTACTCTCGCTCCTTTTTTTTTTTTTTGACCTACTAATTAGAAATTAATTGGCATTATTCTTTTTTCAACAGGTGATTATAATCCAACTTTCTTGTTTTATGTTAACCCAAATAAAGCATCACTGTGTCTCTGTTGGAGGTACATCTACTGCAGGTGTCGTGCCCAGAAAGAAATAATCACCCTCCATGTGGCCAGCCTCACTAACTGAAACCTATTAAGTGATGGCAGATGTCACAATGTCCCCTGAAATCTTATTATCATGGCAGTATTTTCCAACTGCCCTATTATTTTATGTTACCTTCCGGCAAATAGCCTTTATTAAATTATATTTTTAAACAGCCATGATTATTAAATTGGAGGCTTACTCTGAATGACAAATACAGCAAAACCATTTTCTCTTTTTCTTTTCAAGTTACTTAGCTAGTCAGGGACAACCTCATATTTGTATGTTACAAGGCCTTTGGCAAATTATATTGTTTTCATTATTTATGGTCTGACTCCCAGACCTAAGATTTTAGGATAGCAAGAATACTGATGAGCCTAAAGCAACAGATAATTAATACAACAAATCCCAACATTTCAGAAAGTATATCCTTGATGAAATAAATTGAAGATAAAGAGTTTAACTCTTGATTAATATGCATTTATAAAAATATCTTATTTCCCTAACTAAAATAAATAAAAAGGTGTTGTGTGTATGTAATAAAGATCAAGTTGTTCAAGGACAGCTACTAATTAGTTAAGGGTAACAATACTGGACCTAGATTTGTGGCACAAGCCTTGATGATAAAATAATGGTGAAGAAAGCAGAGGCATTAAATTCACTTCAGCGGGCCTCCACATATCTGTAAACCCCTAAATCATTTGCATGCCTTTAAATGTAAATACACAGGCATTCTTCAGGGGAATGAGACTCAAATGACAGAAAATCCAATTCAAAATATCTTAAGCAAGAGACAGGAATTTATTGGCTCAAATAACTGAAAAATCCAGGAGTAAATTCAGGAATGGCTGGATTCAGAGACTCAACTTGCATGATAAATTTGTGTATCTCTGTCAACCTCTCCCTCCTTCCTCCCTTCTGTCTCCTCCTTTTCTGTCTCAGGGATACCACTCCCATGAGGACAGCTCAGGAGGATTTACATGTTTCCAGCTTCACATGCAACAAGAGAGAGATTCTCCTCCTCTAGGGCCTAGGGAAATCCCAAGACCAAGCCTCACTGGCCCAGTTTACTTCATGTACACTGCCCTGAACAATCACTGGGGTCAGGTCTGCAATAAATACACCAAAGACCAGGCCTGAGAGGGAGGAAGGAGTTCCTCTCCAGGGAAAATACAGGTCGGATTCTGCAGGAAAGAGAGGATGATGCGCCAGGAATAAAATAAATGTATGGTATCTAGGCTTGTGCGGAATTTCAGTTAAGGTCCCTGAATGCACTCTCCAAAGTTAAGTGTAAAATAGGTTTAGAGAATAGGTAGTTTTAAAATGCTACCTGAAATCTAACATTGCATACAAGGACTTACAAGTTCTGTCCAGAAGGTATCCAGCCATGTAATATGAGAAAGAGACATTTATTGAAGATAAAAGAAACATTGTACATAGGAAAATGATGCCTCAGTCCCCTTCAAACTAGGCACCTTGAGACCTCACATAGTTCTTCCAGTGGCCATCAGCTGTCCTACTGTATTTTCCTGAATCTCACTGTCAGTCTGCAATCTCTTCCCTTTCAAAGGCGACTTTAGTTTTGGGAAAAGACAGAAGTCACAGGGTGCCAAATCTGGGTTATAGCAGGGAGTTGAGTCACCTGGGTCATTTGATGTTTCGCCAAAAAACTACATGAGACATGATGCATGAGCAGGCGCATTGTCCTGATGAAGTTGCCAAACACCAGTTGCCCAGAGCTGTCACCTTTTGAATCACCCAAATAATTTCCATGGAGGAATGTTCAAGCTTAGCGCAAAATCTGATGCCGATTTGTCGCTCTACTTGCTCCGTCATTTTGAATGCAACTGCCACACAGTACACACGCTCACTCAATGGTGTCCACTGCCTCCACTGACTAGTACAGCCAAGTCATCATTGTTGATGCACGCACATTCCAGTCCACTCTCCTTGGCTGCCAGGTTACAATGATGTCACACAAAATGTTATTATATTAAGAATGGAAGGAATTTTTTCAGACAAACCTTGTTTACCCAAGTGACTCTTGAATGCTCATCTCCAGACCAAAAAACAAAAAAAGTCCTTTAAAAAACCCCACCCATTTCTAAAGGCCAAAAATATATACCTCAAAACCTAGGAGCCACACCCAAAATATGCAAAATAAACATCTCTTTAACAAATCCAGTCCTTCCTCCCTCTCAGGTACCTATCTGAAAAATCATCTCATCACTTTCAGCTCAGAGATTACATCTTCTGCGAAACCTTCCCTCCCCTCTCCTCCCCAGGCTGGAGTACTTCTTCCCCAGCACCCTGCCCAGTGTCAAAGCACCTTCCCACCTCAGAGTAATGACTAGTTTACTTCCCGAGCTCTCACACTGCACTGTAAACTCAATGGCAAGGGCACAGCTCTGTCTTACATCTGTGTCCTACATCTGTGTCCAATATGCCCAGCAGAGTGGCTTGCACAGAGAAGGCTCCCAATGAATGCTTCATGAAAGAGAGACAAAAATTTAATTTTTATTAAAGATCTATAATTTTCCTGGTTTAAAATATATACTATTTGTTAAAAGGGGCTGCTGGGAAAAAAATCTTTTGGTTTACATTTAAGACAGACTTGAATCTTGGTAAGGTCTAGGCAACAAGATTGGTACTTTTAAAACTTATAAAATACAAAGTCAGGGAACAGAATTAAAGTAAAAAATCACTGCTTTCTTCTTCCCTTTTTCTTAGCAACCCCCTGGATTAAAAATAAATAATGGTGGTAGGTAAAACACTAGGAAACTCTTTTTCTCTTTAAGGGACTAATAACAATACCCCCCAGTAGGACCAGATGCACTTGGTGTCTGGGCCTTAAAACATCTTCCCTTACAGGCAGCAAGCATCCAGCTGCTATTCCTTGACACACCAGCAGATGGCCTTTTGCGATAGAGAGAGGTGACTGGGAACAACCCAACCCTTTTCACCCCAAAGCCCCTGATGGCCTCCTGATGATATTCCTCCTAACTTAAAAGTGTCTTCAAGCCTTATGATCTGAATTTGGTCTGAAAATTCACTATTTACTAGTTGCTGAGACACCCGATGTCTCTGAGCCTGAATTTCCTCATGTTTAAAATGGGAATAGTAGTATCTGTCCCACAGGCTTGTTGACATGCAGCTGACGCATAGCTGGCACTCATGAGAGGGGTTATTACAGCTGCTCCCTGGCATTAATAAAGGGCACTAAGGTTTGCCGGCTTTGCTCGGCTGACACCCCTTCCAGAGCCGCCCGATAGCAGCTTCCTTTAACCTACTCCAGGGAGGGATTACTCATACTCATCTTGTTATATACATATTTTTAAACCAACTCATTTCTTTTCATGACTCCTAAAATTGTGTACAATTTTAAACAAACTCACTCTCTGAAATCATCCTTGCTAGTTTTCCTCCTTTTTAATCTTCAAGTCGACCCAGTTTTGATATTTATTTTCATTAATATTTTTTCAAACTGTAATAAGCAACAGTTCTGTTTCATTGCTGTTCAGAAATTTAACTTTCAAAAAAAGTTGCGAGTTTTGTTTGTCTATGGTGAAGTGACAACAGTTTTATCATGTGGATCCACTAAAAATAAACCTCACCATTATTCTGTCCTTGCTCTTCTCCTTACATTATTCACGTCAACACCAAGCAGTTGCCATCTGTGTTGTTTTTAATATCCCTACGCAAACCTTGGAAACCTCATCCTGCTGCATCTATACTCTGACGGCCATCACTACAAATAAAGTTAAATGCCCCGTATTTCTGACATTTCGCTTAAAGGTGTTGGGCTGTAGTCCTTACATTCATTTTTGTTTCTTGTTTCTTTGTTCTAAGACAAAATATGTCTGGTATTTTATTTCCTCTCTACTGCTTCCGAATGGTTTGGATAGCAATGCAAAGTAAGAGTGATTCAGTGGAAAGCAGGTATTACAAATCTGAGGAGGCAGAGAGAAGAAGTCAGTGCCCCCTCCATC
This sequence comes from Pteronotus mesoamericanus, assembly GCF_021234165.1. Classification (NCBI taxonomy): domain Eukaryota; kingdom Metazoa; phylum Chordata; class Mammalia; order Chiroptera; family Mormoopidae; genus Pteronotus; species Pteronotus mesoamericanus. Next base: position 23,746,517 of record NW_026555310.1, read on the forward strand.
CTGCTATGAACAAACTGAGAATACTTAAATTACATTAAAAGTAAATTTCAACTTCTATTATTAATTATAAGCAATTCTAAGAATTACACATACCTTTGTTTTCTTAAAACTACCTTGTTGCACAGAAATTGTGTCGCTCATTTTAAAGTTTCAGTATATAAAAGCTTTGCAAGAAACCGAAGCTATCCCTCCTGGGGAAAGATCAACCTATAAGAATGCAACACAACCAAAATATTAAAAATATCAAAACTATTTCTCTCACTGGAAATAATAACACAAAGTAAGTAACAGCTTGGATGAGGAAAAACAAATCTGCTTCACAGCTCAAACTCTAGAAATGTGAAGAAAAACTGCCCTCATCTGGCCAAACAAAAAATTTAACATTTTAGGCACACACATTAAGTCCTGTTTCAGAGTAATTTTCAGGGCTTTATGAAGATTTTTTTTTTTTTTAAAGCAGCAATCCAGTGTAGAAAAATTTCTGCTGCCTTTAACAAATATAACTATTTGCTGTTTAAAGACAACTATTGAAATCATAAAAAATAAAGCAAATTATATAATACATAATCTCCCCAGTGAGCTATAATCTTACATGTATAACTGGTCATAAGGCCTAAATTGCAATAACTATCAGTTTTATTTAACAATGCCTTATTGCTTTGTATGCATTAATGTCTGGGTGTGGAGACTGTGTGTCTATCCAACAGGGAGCCACAGTATTTAAATCGGCCAACCTGACATTACATACAATTACTTAGAGGTGGCCAAACGTAAACTAAAAGCCTTAATTAAAGTGGTGCAATTTTGTATAACTTAGCGTCTGTTCAATAAATTGGGATTGCCATGCAAGGGCTTGCATTTAAAAAAAAATTCTTCCTGAGTACTAATAAAAAAATAATACGCCATTTAAAATTAAATGTTGGTAAATGACATATCATCAGATTGACATGTGTGCCAAACAGACCCAGTAGAACCCTGAATGGAAATACAATTTTCAGCAGCATTGTGACACTAATGTTACAATTGAAATGCTAGGGATGAGCAATCCTATCATTAACAGTAATAATGATCATTACAATAATTCTAATCAAATTAGAAATCATTCAAATGTTAGCTCTTTGACAGGTAATATGGCACTGTGGGAAGCAGGCAGAATACCGTGTCCACCCCCGCCCAGCAGTAAATCCGTGCCCTAACCCCTAGAATCTGTGATCGTGTTACCTTACTACTTTACAGGCAAGAGACTTTGCAGATCTGGCTCAGTTAAGGAGGGGAGATAAGATGGACAGGTTGTTCTGAGTTTTCTGGGTAGAAGACAGCGAGGTCTGACTGTGGAAGAGGCCTTGGAGAGAGACAATGCTGCTGGCCTTGAAGATGGAGAGAGGCAAAAAACAGTCTCCCTGAGAGCCTCGGGAAAGGAACGCAGCCTTGCCAACAATTTTGATTTTAAGTGAGTCCTGTGCCAGATTTCTGACCTACAGACCTGTAAGATAATTAATCTCCATTATTTTAAGGCACAATGTGGTAAATTTTACAGCAGCAACAGAAAAGTAATACACTGAGCTAAATTCAGTTACTTCTCACACTACTGACATGTTATTATACTTTATTGATTATGCTGTTACAGTGGTCCCAGTATTTCCCCCCGCTCCACCTGGTACCCCTCCTTCCCTCCAGCAATCCCTCCCTCAATCATGACCATGGGTTGTGCATCTAAGCTCTTTGGCTTCTCCCTTTCCTATACTATTCTTAACATCCCCCTGTCTATTTTGTTCCTACCAATTACACCTTTGATCCCTGCACCATTTCCCTCTTTCTCCCCCTTCTCTCTCCCAGCTGATAACCCCCCCAATGATTCCCATACCTATGATTCTGTTCCTGGTCTGGTTGTTTGCTTAGCCTCTTTTCGTTTTTTAGATTCAGTTGCTGATAGTTGTGAGTTTGTTGTCATTTTAATATTCATAGTTATGATCTTCTTTTTACGTAAGTCCCTTTAACATTTCATGTAAGACTGGCTTGGTGATGAAGAATTCCTTTAGCTTTACCTTGTCTGGGAAGCATTTTATCTGCCCTTCCATTTTAAATGATAGCTTTGCTAGAGAGAATGATCTAGGTTGTAGGTCCTTACTTTTCATTACCTTGAATACTTCTTGCCAGTCCCTTCTTGCCTGAAAAGTTTCTTTTGAGAAATAAGCTGACAGTGTCATGGGAACGCCTTTGTAGGTACCTCTCTGCTTTTCTCTTGCTGCTTTAAAAAACTCTTGGCATTTTAATTATGACGTGTCCTGGTGTCATCCAAGACATCAAGTTGGTGACCCTCTTTGGGTCCAACTTGATTGAGACTCCATGCTTCCTGGACTTGAATGTCTATGTCCTTCACCAAATTAAGGGAGATTTCTTTCAGTATTTTTTCAAATAGATTTCCAATTTCTTGCTCTTTCTCTTCTCTCTGGCACCCTTATGAGGCAAATATTCAACCTCTTGAAGTTGTCCCAGTGGCTGCTTATACTACCATTATCTTTTTGGATTCTTTTTTCTTCTTGTTGTTCTGATTGGTTGTTTTTTTTGCTTCCTTATGTTCCAATCAATGATTTGATTCTTGGCTTTACCCACTCTACTGTTGTTTCCCTATAAATTGTTCTTTATGTCAATTAATGAATCCTTCCTTTCTGACTGGATCTCTTTTATGCTGCTGAGGTCCTAAGTTCTTTGAGCATCCTTATAAACAGTGTTTTGAACTCTGCATCTGATAGATTGTTTATCTCCATTTCTTTTAGCTCCTTTTCTGGAGTTACGATCTGTTTTTTCATCTGGGCCAGGTTCTTTGTCTCATTTTGGAAGCTTCCCTGTGTTTGTTCCTATGTATTAGGTAGAGCTGTTTTGCCTCCATTTCTTGGTAGTATGGCCTAATGTAGTAGGTGTCCTGTAGGGTCCAGGGGCACTACCTTCCCTATCACCCAAGCTGAGCATTCGAGGTACACCCTTCAGGTGGGCTGAGTACACCCTCCTCTTGCAGTTGAGCCTTGGTTGCTGTTGGCAGATCAATGGGAGGGATTCACCCAGGCCAGTCAGCTGCAAGGTTGGATGTTGACCATTTACCACCAGCCTCCTCCCTCCATGAAGGACCAGCTGTGCAGAGGCACAGTGGCAGCACTCTGAAGTGGCCTGTAGCTGTCCACTGGGTGCACTCGCCCTGGAGTTTCCCAGGTGGTGCAGGCCACGGTCAGCCCCCACCTGTGTTTTGCTGTGGGCCACCCTTCCTGAGCTAAAGTAATCTGAGATGACTGCTGTTTGTGCTGGGCTTAGAGAGTCCCAGGTTTGAAGCCAAGCCATGGAACTAGTCTGGCTGCTGCTAGAGCCAGGCCTGGAGATCACAGATGGCAGCTGTTGCTGTTTGATAGGATTTACGAAGTTGTGAAGCATGAGCCAAGACCAGCCATTCATATGGAAAAGCAGGCTGGGAGGACTCTTAAATTGCGTGTGGCGGAGTCTCTGGGGGCCTCCAAGGCAGGTTAAACAGTGTTAGCCAATTTGATGGAGTCTCAAATATGGCACCTGCCTGCCAGCTCCATGATTCTGCAGGGGGAGGGCTAAGAAAAGGGACAATGACCTCTGTTGGCCCCAATGCCAGACACTCAGCCTCTCCCAACAGGCCACTGGTGTTCTTCAAGCTGCCACCCCTGGTGCCAGAGCTCAAAAGGAGGGAGTCTGAGTAGGTGAGTCCATGTATATATTCTTTAAAAACAACTGCTTGAGGCTCCAGAAGTTTCTTCCACCAATTCAATCCCCCATAGTTTTTGCAGCCAGAAGTTGTGAGACTTATCTTCTTAGCACTGGGATCCTAGGCTGGGAGGCCTAGTGCGGGGCCGGGACTCCTCACTTCAGAGATATCCCTCCCAAATTTTTATCCACCACATGTGGATAAGAGACCAGCCTGTTCCATGTCTGGGTCCCTCCTACCAGTCTGGATGGATGTGGTTTCTTTAATTCCACAGTTGCCAGACTTCCATTCAACTCTGTTTCTGTCAGTTCTGAGTGGCAGTTGTTCTAAATTTTAGTTGTAATGTTGATGTGGTAGCACAAAGAGGCGAGCCATGTCTGCCTAAGCCACCATCTTGACTAGAAGCCAGTTATTATTACTAATCCTATTTCAGCAGAAGGAGACTTGCTAGGTACATAAACTTCAGAGTTGGCTTTGTCAACCCAATCTCCACATCATGTGAGGATGATGCCCACTTCCTAGATCACTGTCTTCAATCTATAAACAAGATACTAATGACCTCTGGGTATTGAATGTGTTCCACTAATTTCTCCTATTCTCACTTCTAATGAGATCTTCTCCCCAGTTGCTGGTTTTTTAAAAGAACTGAATTTACTGGGGGTGATAATGGTTAATAAAATTATATAGGTTTCAGCGGTACAATTCTATAACATGTCATCTGTATACTGTATTATGTGTTCACCACCCAAATCAAGCCTCCTTCCCACCATCAGTTCCTATACTCTCTTATTCCTCCCCCTCCATCCCCTTTCCCTCTGGTAAGCACCATGCTGTAGTCTTTGTCTATTATGTTTGTTTTGGGGGGTTTCTTTTTCTTTTCTTCTTCTTTTCTTTTGCTTAATCCCTTCACCTTTTCCACCTGCCCGGCAACGCCCCTTTCCCTTCTTGATGGCTGCCAGTCTGTTTTCTGTATCCACGAGTCTGTTTCTATTTTGTTTGTTAGTTTATTTTGATTAGATTCCACAAAGGAGTGAAGCCATAAGGTACTTATCTTTCTCTGACGGGCTTATTTCACTTAGCATAATGTTCTCCAGGTCCCTCCCTGCAGTCACAACCTTCCAGTTAATGTTGTTTTAAACTACTTATCTCATCTCTATCTTTTATTTTCCACATCCACTGTGGCAAGACTGAAGCAGGAACAACTCAGATAAAAATAATATTCTAACTCACTTCTTATTATTATAGTTCCATAATCATGTAATGTCCCACTCAAAAGCTTTCCACAGCTCTCTGTAACCAAGTAAAATTCTAGTTCCTTTAGGAATCTGATATTTAGGCCTATATTTTCCCAGTCTCACTTCCACATCTTGTTACACCAAGATGTGCGTCTTCCAAAAAATAAATAAATAAAATCATAAAGCCTTACAGAATTTGGCTTATACTACTCATTAGTCCCTGCTAAACACATAGTTCTCAGTTTAATTTTTGTTACCAATCAACAAACGTATCTTTTTGTTTATCGCCCCTCCCTCCACCAATGGATACTAAAATAAAAACAAATACACGCTTCCCCTTACTTAAAATTAGTTTTTAAACGGCAGGTACCTTTACACTTCTCTTAGGTTTTCAGTGACGTTTCTTTGCATTAGCTTACTTTAATTATCTTAATGTACTAATCTGTTCTTTACAGGGCTTTTTAAAATATCAAAATAACAATGAATATAGCCACATTAATGCTGTTCGGTATCATCTTTTTATACCGAGTTAGCGGTATCTTAGGCCTTCAGAGTCTATATTTCAATACCATGAAATTACTGTGTTGCACTCAAGAAGAAACTTCAATTATTTTAAAAATGACCCAGTATTACTGATCTACTTCATGACTTACATGCTCTCCCTTAATCTTAGCTTAGCTAAGGTGCTTGATAATCTAAGCTTAATTCAATACTGATCTGAAGCTATCAAATGTCCTACCACCTTTTATTTTGTTATGTTTTGTTCAGGTCATCGCAAGTAATAGTGAAATTTTATTAGAATGGAAGGTGTTCTTGTTAATCCGATATTTTCCAGGATATTACAAAACTAAAATTGATTTTTTTTCTTTGCTTTTACAATTACTACAAGAAAACTAAAAGATTTCTTTTGCCCTAGCCAGTGTGGCTCAGTTGGTTGGAATGTCATCCTTAAACCATAAGGTTGCAGGTTTGATCCCAGTCAAGGCGAGAGTGAGAGACAACCGACTAATATGTCGGTATTTCTCTCCCTCTCTCTCCCTCCCTTCCCCTCTCTCTGAAATCAATAAACATGTCCTCCAGTGAGGATTTAAAAACATTTTTTTTTTAAACCACAAGATTTTTTTCAACTATCTGCCTTTCCATGTGAAACATACCACACTTCAGAAGAGTGGTTTGGAACCCTGACTGTGTGCCATAATCGTCTGTGGCCTTCTTTAAAAACAGATCCCCAGGCCCCTCCAGAGGTCTGACTGCCTTGGTTGGTCTCTGGTGAGCCCAAGTTTAAACACTGTTGCTGGTATTTTTTAAAGAGTCATAGTGCTTAAGAAACACAGCCTGAGAAATTTTTCTTATCTTTAAATAAAAATACTACACTTCAAAGATTTATATAGATATATATTAAAGTGTGTGTATATATATATATATATATATATATATATATATATATATATAGCATGTATAAGCAATCATTTAATTTAAAAAACTCTAACCAAAATTTTAAATCACTGTATTGTTTGAGTCCTTGAAAAAATTGCATGATTATTGTCCAATTCCAGCCCATAATCAGTTCACATATAGGTGATTTTCTTTTTCTTTTTTTATTGTTATTCCATTACAGTTGTCCCAATTTGATTTCCTAAAATAAACTTTCTGGTGTAAAAATTTTTGCACATCAAAAGTATTAACACCACTCATTTCTAAATACCTTTAATCTTCGGTATCTGTCCAAACTGCTCCCTACATGCTTGTTGCCAACTTAAAAGTCACTTTTTCTATTAGTTTACAAAACAAATCCCCCTCTGTTTTATTATTATTTTTTTGTGTGAGGTACGCCCAATTCAGTATGCCTCGTCCCTAGCTAGGAATGACTCCCCTCCAGGGCTGATGGCAGCGGTTTCTGCTGGGCCTGCAAAAACAGTGATGGGAATGAAAATGCCCTTGATTACTGTCAAATGACCTAGTCTTTCAGAGTAAAAATTTAAATCCCAATGGTGATTTACAGCCCATATTCAGCTGTTAAACCCTTCTGGACTCAAACAGTAGACACACATAGTATATCTCAGAAGCTGACAGTTTGAGATTTGCTTATTACCCCTGGCACTCCCATACTAAAAAAAAAGAAAAAAAAAAATCACTGCCATATTGCACTCTGATGCAAAACATAAAATTAATTATAACATAACTATGTAAGGGAGAAGGGAGGCTCTGAAAGACTTTTGCTTAAATAAATTCTGTATTTCTCATATAAATTTATCAAGTTACATTTTACCTCATTCTTTTTATTTGCTCTATGTTCCTTGTTTATCTCTTTCACACACACAAAAATTTATACCACTATTGTGTTACAAATAAAAGGCTAAATTTCAACTACTCTGAAATTAACTTTACTGTTGTTACCGCTGCAACAAGCCCACTGCTCTACTGTACACTAAAAAAACTTATTCAGATCAATTCTGTATTTAATTAATGTCATTCTTTTGTAATTCCAGTTGTTTTTCAGGTTCCCCTCCAGTCTTCACCCTTACACATAAATTTACAAAACTGCATACCGTGTGTCACTGTTTGCATTTAACAGTAATGAAAGGGATTGAAAAAAGTGAAATGGAAAATCATTCAAGAACAATTACATATAACAGTCAACTTCATATTAAAAAGAAAATGTACCCCTAAAACTGATTTCACAGTGCAAAGGAATTAAACGTCTTTCTTTAAAATGTCATCACTAGAGTCTTAAGAATCGTAAGAAATTCTGAAAGAGGCAATGTGTGTTCACAATGAAACAAGATTGTACTCTCTTTCTTCTAAATATCTGGCTTCTTTTCCCAAGAACAAACCAAGTAAGATGCTCATGGATGTGCGCATTTCCATTAATCAGACTAACATATCAGGTGTGTCTAGAAAAAGCTGAGCTGTTTTTAATATAGTGAGAAAGGTTTGCACATCCACATAACATGGCAGGCAAAGAGGAGGGACTGGTATGCACATGCATGAACAATGACGACTTCACTGTGCTAGTTAGTGGGGACGGTAGATACCACTGAGTAAACATGGGTACTGTGTGGCCATCGCACTCAAAATGAACTGAGCGAGTAGAGCAACAAATCTGCATCAAATTTTGCGTTAAGTTTGAACATCCCTCCAGGGAAACTATTCAGACCATTCAGAAGGTCACAGCTATGGGCAACTGGTGATTGGCAGCTTCATCACAACACACCCACTCATGCATCACAACTCGTGCAGAGTTTTTTGGCAAAACATCAAATCACCCAGGTGACTCGACTCCCCTACAACTCAGATTTGGTGTCCTGTGTTTATTTCCCAAAACTAAAAATCACCTTTGAAAAGGAAGAGATTTCAGACTACAGATGAGTTTCAGAAAATACGATGGGGCAGCTGATGGCCACTGGGAGAACTTTGAGAGGTCGCGAAGTGCCTAGTTTGAAGAGGACTGAGGCATCATTGTCCTATGTACAATGTTTCTTTTATCTTCATCAATCACTGTCTCTCTTTCTCATATTACATGGCTGGATACGTTGCGGACAGACCTCATATATCTCCACTTACTATAAATAATTCTGCTTCTTTTTAACTGTTCTTCTTCCTTTTTAAAAGAAAGCAATTAACAAACATCACCACATTTAAGCCCATACCTCCTCTGTGAAGATGAAAGTGATGATGCAGTGAAAAGGGAGAAAGCCTTAGTAGTTCCTCCTACCCAGGATAAACCTGTATCAACCAGAAAATAATGCCACCAAACACACCTGAGGAGACTCCAAAAAGCTACCGACTACTATCATACTACCTTTGTGCAACAAACATCATTACAATTTATTTCGTCACTTGGATTTTGTAACTTCAATCATGAAAATTAAAAATAACATGAACTACTCACTTGGAAAACGAAGTCAAGCATTTTACGGCACGTTCCACTCCATGTAAACCATACAGCCACGATCTGCCTCTCCAGGCCTTGATTTCCCTGTTTTTTCTATAAATTCAGTGTGCTGGCTTAGAATAATCCCTGAATGTGCTAATGTCTTCAACTAATGACGGGACCACGTTTGAGCTGCACTTACCTGAGGAATAATGAAATCCAAACAAAATGTAATGTGCCAATGAAAAATCAAACCAGTTTCTGCATTACACTTTTATAAACACGCGGTGCGCTAGCAGCGCGTCCTAGGCTTTCATCATGCCACAGTGCAGGAAGGAAACGCCAATACCTGGGCAGGGCACTGCAGTAACGGGCCGAGGAGACTGCGGGCGGTGGATGGGGCTGGTTCAGGCTCTGAAGATGGGGTGGGGTGGGGTGCTCAGTGCCTCCTGAAACCTGATCACCGCGCACCAGAAGCTATATCCTGTAGTATGGAAACGATGACAACACTATCACAGGCTCAACTGCCACAATGAAAGATTTGCTCACTATCAAAGGGCCTACTATACCTCTAGAGTTATCTTACAAAGGTATATGTCATTTGTCTGATAGATACTGATCATCAGTACTGTCCAAATCACAGAAAATTAAAATGGCAGCAAATGTTCCTAACATCAGAAAGACAAGAATGATTACCTTTATAGTTTTTGATATTTGTACTTCTTAGATATCCACATTTCCTAAATGAAGACTGGGATATACTATATGACTGAAGCAGAATACTACTTGTTTTGAAACTTTGCTGGTTGACTCTCAAATTACTTTAACTGAATCTTGGAACTAAATATGCTTTTTCTTTAAGAGAAATTAAATTAAAATCATTTTAACAGTAACCATACCTTACCGTTTTAACTTTTCTTTAGCAAATACAACTATGTGCATAGTGCATTCGTGTACATCTTTTTTCACAAAATACAGAATTTAAAGTGAAAGGGAAAGTCTCTACTGCTCCATCCTCAATAGTCCTCATTAAAACCCAATGAAATCGAGAATCATTAACACTCTCATTTGTATCCTACCAAAATTTCTAAATGTTAAAAGCATAAATATGGCCCTAGCCAGGTAGCTCAAATGGTTAAGAGCATCATCTTGAGACACCAAGGTTGCAAGTTTGATCCCCATTCAGGGCACCTACAAGGATCAACCAGTAGATGCATAAATAAGCGGAACAACAAATCGGTGTTTCTTTGTCTCAAATCAATTACTGGTCTTTTTTTAAAGTATAAATACATATACCTCAATTAGTATACAAATTGCTCTAAACTTGCTTCCCCCACCCCAACAAATCTTGGACTTTAACACATACAGCTCTACTACTACATATATTCTATTATTTTCTACTGTTGTATCATTTATATTAAGTATCTCATTATTAAAATACTTGAGCAATTTCCTCTTTTTGCTACTTTGGTGAATGTATAAAAATGAAACTTCAATAACCATCATTTTATACATTATAAACTATATGAAAGATCATCCATCCATTAATACGGCTACATTTGTAGACAAAGCTGCACTTAGAAACCAATGGCTCAAAAGGTACAATCACTTTATATTTGACTATTTTTACCAGTTTGCATTCCCACCAGCTGTGAAAGAGAGTGACTATTTCCTTTTGCCTTCACTAATATGAGGTATCACCACACTTAAAGCTTTGCCAATCTGATAAGTAAATAAGGTATCACACTCCAGCCGGCATGTTTTTTTAAAGTGGCTATTTGTATTTCCTTTAGTGTGAGCTGACTTACACTGTTCCCATCTTTTCTCCCCTTTTCCACTAGCTTGCTCATTATTTTCTTACTGGGAATCAAATATTTTAAAATCTTATGTACTCAATGTCACTTGATAAAATTTCTCTCATCACAAAAATTATTCTGGGAACTGCAGTTTTCTTGTGCTATCTGAATTACTTAAGAATTCTTTTAGTTACTCCTGTCCCCCTCCAACCAGATGACTGCATGTAGATTTGTTTTTACATGCATACGTCTATTATAAGGATCAAGAGGAAGACAGCCACGTGGGCTCTGGTGTGGAAGGAACTGACAGGACACAGCACCAAGCAGGTGAGAGGCCCAGAAGCCAGGGCCCATCAATTCTGGTTTCAGCTCTGCCGCAGGAAGCTGAATAACCCACAGGTGTTCCCTCAGGCTCAGACTATAAGCCCCTCAATCAATGAAATGAAAAAGTTGGGCAGAATAGCCCTAAGGCTGTTTCCAGGTATAAATCCTAGGAGTTTAAGAGGTTTCAACATTTTTCTTAGGATCATGAAACGTAAGTAGAACAGAACTTGGATTGTTTTGAAGTAAAAAAATGAGTAAGAAATAAAAATAATCAGAAACAAGTATGCTTAAAAAGTAAAACTAACTCATAACAAGATTATCAACATGGTAATATCCTGTTTCTTAGACATTTTGATTTTTTTAAGTCCTTAGACATTTGCTGTTAGGACTTAGGAAAACATACACGTATATGCAATATATTCAAGGCACTAACTTACCAGCTTCCATGTGATTTTCTGGTAATCACTGTATGAGTAGTTCAGCAGAAATAAAAAATAAAACAAGAGCCCACTGCTATTAAAAGCTTCTTGTTGCTGGAATAACGCTTACTGACATTCATGTTATTTTAATTTTTCAACTCTTGGTTTAAAAGAGCCATATCTACAACTCAAATTAGACTTGTATTTGAGTTTATATGTTCCCACCCATGAAATCAATTGAGATCTGTGATCAAGTTTTCAGTTCCACTCATGGAATTATTAAAAACAAATCACCTTTCTCTCATTTAAAGAAGTATTTCAAGGCCACAATACCTACGCTTATTCATTTTATAGTTTTAAAAACTGTGTTTAAGGAAAAATTGTCTCAAACACAAATTTTATGTAGGTGGAAAATCATTGCCTAGCAACAGCAGCTTTCAGTTGACAAGAACTGAAAGGTGAAAAATTCACATTTCCAACACTTCACTTAATTATTTGATTTTTGATGGCTGTGAGCACAGAGTGGTAGGTTGTTCCTGACCTTTCAGTACAACTGTCATGAACTGGAGCCCCATGAGACTTGACCAGACTCGAAAAACTATATGGTGCCTTCTTGAATGATAAAGTTATCTACCAGAAATCAAACACAACACTTTAGGCCATCCCCCAGCCTTTGCTCTGCCTCCTGTTTCCGGGGAGCCAAAGGAGTTAGTGGGGTAGTGACAGCCTCCGAATGCCAGTGATTTGTGTCTCTTTTGAGGTCTTGCTGCTAATAAAAAGTACTCGCACCAAGCTACAGCTTTGTTGAGCAGGGGGTGGGGCAAGCACTGGTCTCAGCTAGAAATGGCATCTCCACCCTCAATGGTGGCTGGCTCCAAGGACAGAGCTTGTCTCCTGAGGATCCATTCCTTGCTATTCTGTTAGGCAGAGGCTAAAACTAGCAACAAAAAGCAATTAAAACAGTATTTTTTCCTAGAAACAGATGGCAAAAATTTCATGTGTATTTGAGTGTATGTATGTAACAAAGGGCAATCAGTAGTTTTCTTTAAAATTTTTTTTTCCCTATTCTATTGTCCAGGTGCAACACATAGTACACGACCCACTGAATATGCTGAGGTAATACAGTGTTCATGTACTTCGGTACTATTTTCCTGGCTCTCCCATTTACTGTGGTTTGACTGTGACCCGTTTATTTAAGTCTCAGATCCATCATCTGAAAAACTGGATAATGATGGTGGTGTTCATCAGCTGTGCTACAAATGAGCTAATACACGTGAAGCACTGAGAACCATCACTGATAGGCATGCACTGAACCTAACTGTGGTTTTATTATAATCTGAATTTCTCAAAGTATAACTGATATTGAGCTTCTTTTCATGTATTTATTTGTAATCTGTATATAGTCTTACTTGAAGAGACTTTTCCAATCTTTTACCCATTGGATGGCTTGTCGTCTTATGTTGCGTTTTATGAGTTCTTTAGGTTATTTGGATACAATTTCTTTTTCAGATACATGATTAGCAATTTTCCCAGTCAGCTACTTGTCTTTTCTTTCCATTAAGTCATTCACAGAGCAAAAGCATTTTTAATTTTGATGAAGTTTATCAATTTTTTTTTTTGTGGATTATGCTTTTGTTACCATCTCTACGAAACCTTTGCCTAACCCAAGATCACAAAGATTATCTAATGTGTTTTGTTCTAGAAGTTTTATAATTTTAAATTTAGGTCTATGATGTCTTCTGAGTTTTATATTGTGGATGAAAAAAAGGGGTTTGCCCTGACCTGGTGGCTTAGTTGTTGGAGTGTCCTCCTGTGCACCAAAAGGTTGTGAGTACAGTTCCCAGTCAGGGCACACACCTAGGTTGGGGGTTTTATCCCTGGTCCGGGTGCATACAGGAGGCAACTGATCAATGTTTCTCCCTCTATCTGTCTCTTCCTCTTATCTCTAAAATCAGTAATAAAATATCCTTGGGAGAGGATTTTTTAAAAAGGGTGGGGGGAGGGAAGGGTCCTATGAAAAGTAACTTCACTTGGGGATCTGAGCATTAATTCCTAACTGGGCGGGTCATGTTTGGTAGTCATAACTCAGGCATATAACTTTTTAATAAGAGGTTTATCTTTGTCTTAAGCAAGCCCCGTCCATTGTTTCTGTGCATCTAGGTTAATATACCTTTGAAATATCAGAAGTAATACACCTGAAAGGAGATACTAATCCTCAAGAGAGCACATAATCTTAACTATCTTGCATTCCAATTTCCACCCTGATTTCTCACCCCCTTCACATGTTCCCTCCTTAATTTCAAATACATAAAAGAAGTTGCAAAACTGTTGTGTTCGGGAGCATTTGAGATCTTGCTCTTTGGTATATGTCGTGTTTGGCTCAAATAAACTATAAAAATTCTAAGTTTGTAAGTTTCTTACGTAGACAATATAAAGTATAAAATGCGTCAAAGTTCTCTCCTTTTTTTAAACATGTGAGTGTCCAACTGTCACAGAACCACTTGTTAAAAAGACTAACCTTTTTTCATTGCAGTACCATTGCACCTTTGTCAAAACAAAACAAAACACAACCCCACAGGGTTGGGGGGAATCAACTGACCATATTTGTATAGGTCTAGATCTAGATTCTATTTTGTCCCAATGTTGTTGCGCGCTGTGTGTGTGTGTGTGTGTGTGTGTGTGTGTGTGTGTGTGTGTGTCCTTTCTCTGATGCCACACTGTCTTGATTACTGTTGGCTTACGAGTGAGTCTTAAAATCAGAGAGTTTAAAAGTCTTTCTCCTTTGCACTCTTTAAAAATAGTTCTGGCTATGTAAATAAACATGTAAATATAAAATATATAAATTCACACAAATTTCAGAATAGCCAATCAAGCTTTTTAAGCAGGGTTAAGAAACACTAAAATCTTCCCAGAGGCAGATGACATTGCTGATCCCCATGTTTCCCAAGCCTTTGACAAAGTATTGTGATGGACTTTAAATGCTAACTCCCTCCATAGACTTCTTAATAATCTCAGTCTTTTCAGGCATAACTTGGTATCACAGTCCTCAAGCTATAAATAAAGTTGTTTCTCTCTAGCGTGCCCCTCTATAAGTCATGCCAGGCTGTTTAGGATTTTTCCTGCAGTAGGGGAAAAACAAAAGGCTAGGAAACCTCTCTCTATTCTAGCTATTATTTTCATTTTACATCTCAAACTGCAGGAAAAAATTCACTTAAGATTTTATGAACTTCCCGCAATTCTTATTAGCCAAACACACACACACACACACACACACACACACACACACACACACACACACACACACAGAGAGAGACAGAGAGACAGAGAGAATCAGAAATCAGCAATAGTAGCAGACTACAATTATAAATGAGGATCTTCCAACTGCGGTTTTTGTAAAGCACGCAGGCTGTGCCACAGTCATCCTCCCAAATAATTCAACCACCCCCAGCCCCCAGCCAGGCAGGCCGCTCCCTTTAAACTAAAGTATGTAAGGAAAGAGAGCCAGTACTAAAAATATATGTTGACTCCAGAAATGAAGGAGGATAAGTTGCTTATACAATCATTTCTGGGGCATTCCAATCTCATTTTGTATAGAAAGTTAATGATCAAGTTACTGATCTGTATTAACAGGGTTTAAATGTCTTAAAACCCTAGATAATCACAGCTACAGACAACATTTTTTTCCTTTATAGTTTGTTTACAGGGACGAAAAGGCTCTGTAAACATATACAACTGAAAAATCAAAATTTAAACATAAATGAAAGCCACTAAATTATTTGTTCAATGTTTAACATGTGTAAGGCCAGGTTTAAAATCAACCTCTGTAAATATACACCATACCACCTACAGTAAGTCAGATGATCTATCCATCTTCCCATTTTCTACTTCAGAGGTTAAGAACAAACCTTCACAGAAAGGAGTGCAATTATTCACTTTCTAACCTGAGTTTCCAACAATTTAATTAGGCTAAAGCCAATGATAAATATAAAAATGCTGTCATTAAGAGTCTTCTGAATTGTTACCTCACCTATCTCCCACATACAATTAAATGTTTTTATTTCACTCATTCCTACACTCTCAACAAAATACTTGTAGAAACCTTAGTACCCAAGTACAGGTTTAGTATAGGGTTTATTTTTTAATTTGGGCTGGGGGAACACTTCAGATAAGCCAACCATAAGAATTTTTTTAATCATATGGCAATGGTCATACACTTGAATTTTACCAATAAATGCAAACAGGCAAGAGAGGGAGTCCACAACATTGGAATCAGGTTCGTACCCGATCTTGCTTCATATTTTAATGCAGGCTGTATATGCAGCCTACTTCCTGATATGGTTCACTTAGGCCTAGCGGTTGCTAGGCAGCTTTAGAACCGACCAAACACACATAATTAACAATGCATAGTAAGTACTGATAAAATATTAATTTCTTTTACATGCTACTTTTTCTCTACATATAGAACTTAACATTCATTTCTTACTTCACACCACTGAGTGAGGAATGAGAAAATCACAGTTTACAAAAAGGTGAACTATGATGGAGGAATGTTGTAATAAACAAGGGAGGCTATGCATGTGCAGGGGCAAGAGGTAGATCAAAAAATCTCTGCACCTTCCTCTTAATTTTGCCGTGAGCCTAAAGTTGCTCTAAAAAAAAAAAGTAGTCTTAAAAAAAAAAAAGAGTAGAGAAAGTTACTCAAAGTAGAAGAAAAAGAGCTGCAAGTTATCAGTAATGATCCAGAAAAATGTTCAGTCCAAGCTCTGTCTATGAGACTGCGGCCCAGCTAAACCTTGACCTGATTTTTACAGTTTTTTACAAGGAGCCATGACTGTCTAGTAGGATGCAGAAGACAGAGGTTTGGGAAGACCTTAATTGAACCAACACATACAAGGCCATAGAAAAAACTTACTAATATGTTCTTCTAAGTGCATATTCCCTGGGTTTATACATTTTGTTTCACATTTTAATGTTTACAAAATTGGGTTCACCTTAGAATTATGTAGTAATTTGTTTTATTCCTAGAGAAGTTGGTATTAAATCACTGGCAAACCTTTCAATCCAAGTGCCTTCAGAAGGCAATGTGAAAACGCAAATCTATCACTCGTAGACAGAGGCAGACACTTAGCCGTGTAATACAAATCACTGTAAAGTTGGATGAGTGAAGGCCAGAAGGTGTGGGAGGCCCTGCCAGTACTGAACAGAAAAGGGAGGGCTCTGATTCTCTTCAATGTAGTATCACTAGAAACCAACTAGGCCAGCGACACTGACTTCATTTATCTGTGGTGGTTTTAGTTTACAACCACAGTTTCCTACTTTTTTTATAGCAATGAACAAACCTTTACTTATGACCAAAGATAAAACTAAGTTAGTTGCCTGAGTCTAAACTAGTTGTACAACATTAGCAAAGCTACTAAACCTGTTACTGTTAACTCAATTTTTCTTTAAGGTGAAAAGAAATGGCAACAAGCTTTGAAGGACTATGATCAAAATGAATTAAATCAAGCAACTTGTCTTATCTTTGATAAATTATTTCAAAATAATTATTATATCTTATTATTTACCTATCTACTACTAAGTGCCAGCAACTTAAAAGTACATTACTTTAATCTTGTATGGTAGTTGTTAATCTCACTTTAGAGAAAAAGAAACCAGGGACTCGAAGAGATTGTATGGCTAGAATCAGGTCTGGGATTCAAAGCCAAGTCTGGCTGATGCCAAAGGCCAACTCTTTCCACTTCATCAAGTTGCCTTCAGTATATTGATTGACCAGTTTACCATCATTTACTTACCTTTAACTGTGTAATCTGGCATTACTTACTACTATTATAGTTTTTCCCTCATTTGAAGAGCTCTTTCTTATTGATGTGGTTGATTCTAATAAAGCATTATGAAAATGAGAATGTGTGCATATATGTGTGCTTGCAGGTGTGCAAGGGGAAAGGGAAATGCAAGGGAAGATGCAGAATTTTAAGTAAATTTACTGTGCAATCAAACAAAGGCAAAGATATTGGTATCTAATTTTTATGTCTCCCTCCCAAAAGAAATTGCTAGATAGCTATTTCTTTGTAAATCACTGCAATAAACTGTCTTCAATTCGTAACTTGTGGTTTCCACAAATGTACTTGCCAAAATTGATTTGTTTCATCTATGGCATAAATATGGCGTAACTCACTTTGGCTGTAGAAACTCTGGTTTATTTTGTATTAGAATAGCCTATTTACACATAAAACAGTATGTTTTCCCACTGATGGAATCTAAATACATAACCTCAATGAAAAGTAAATTTCAAAAACCATTATGTCAGCCAAGGACAATACTCCAAAAGAAATAAAGCAAAATGGCAGCCAAGAGATGGTTCCTTCTGTTTATCTAAAGAAGTTTATATCCTGATGACAATCAGAAGGTATCTCTAGTCAAAAGACATGGCTTCAATGGGTTGAATTCTATGATTCTAAAGTAATCAAGAACTCCTTCAGGGGCTGACTGGTGGTAGGGAAAACAAATAGAAGCTTTCAACCAGTGTGAACTATTATGGAGTAGTCTTCTCTTCCTTAATTAACTGTACTATACTGTTAGACCAGAATGGTAACGCTGCACGCAGTGAAATACAGAATTATCAATGACCAGAAAGAGTGCATGCTGTTATAGCTGCCCTTCAGAAAGATGACAACTAGGAAAATCTCAGCTATCCAATGACAAGTAGACAAGGGCCATCTCATGAGTTGTGTCATTTTCCCCAGCAGTATTTACTTTCTTTCTTAAAAAAAAAAAAAAAAAAAAGAGGGATTTCATTTATTTCTTAGAGAGAGGGGAAAGGAGGGAGAAAGAGAGAGAGACAGAAACAGTGATGTGTGAAACACCAACCAGTTGCCTCTCACATGCCCTCAGCCGAGGATCCTGCCACAACCCAGGCATGTGCCCCAACCCAGAATCGAACCAGAAACCTTTCAGTTTGCAGGTCGGTGTACAACCCACTGAGCCACACCAGCCAGGGTTAGTTTTCTTGCACAGGGAGCCTGATCCAGAGTTGCGGTTTTTCTGGGGGATGTGTAGCAAACAACATGGAAAAGAGTATGAGGAAATCAAGATCTGTGGAGCTGCCCTGGTCAGTGAGTGTCAACCCACAGATGAAAAGGTCACAGGTTCACAAGAAGGCAACCAACCGATGTTTCTCTCTCACACTGATGTTTCTCTGTGTTTCTCCCCCCCCCCCACAGCCCCACCACCAATGAAAAAATGTCCTTGGATAAGGAACTTAAAAAAAAAAACAAACAAAAAAAAGGATCCATGGCATTGAGAGGATCAAAGGAAAATGTAGGTAGCAGACACTAGTTGGGGAGGCTCACCGCCTCACAATTCTTCTAACACTTAGAAGAGCCCCCAAAGCCATGTCTGTGCTGTTTAGGTGAAACATAAATTTGCTTTTTCTGCATGGCAAGAACAGTCCAATACCTGCAAATTAATATGATTTAATCTACAACATTAGGCTCGATCTTCCCATCCATCAAACAAATAAGATTCTCTCTGTTGGTAATTTGAGACTTCAGTGGAGACGCACGGAGCTGTGCCATCTTAATGAAAGGATCCCGGGGAAGGCTCAAGACTCCCCGGCTCGAGGCCCTGGGCTCCTGTCCCGTCTCAAGTGTAGCTGTGCAGCAATTCCTTTAAGACTGCAAGCTCTCCAAGAATGCTTTTAATAACCAACTTTAACAAATAACTTCTTTTGAGGAAGTTAGACTTAGTTTCTGTCTTTGTAACTCAAGAAACCTTAACAAATACTAACTGTAAGCCTGGGAGGCTGGACAGATGGTCCCGCTGGACCTCTGAGTTACCAGTTCAACGCCCAAGGGGTTTTCCTGCTGTGGTCACAAAACCTGAGCACCACTGCTGATTGAGCAAAGTACTGCAAGCAAGCAAGCAAGGCTCCCTCTTCCTTCTTTCAGAGACCTTACAATTGTTGCACACATACAGACTTATTCAACACGTATTCTGTAAACTGAGGGAGAAAACTGTGTTAATAAAATATATAGCTAGGCTCAAAGATCTGGGTTATTCTTAACCGTAACTTTAACAATCACATGTTAAAGAAATTAAGATGATATAAAGTGTTCACTTAAAAAGAAAGTCCCTAAAGTCATCATGATCTTGATTTCCATTAAAAGGAACCTATTTTAGCATCAATCAGCACTCAGCCTGGCAGGTATATTCACCTTCCCCCCCGACTCAGGGTGAGATGGCACAGGGCACAGGAAATAGAAACCAAATAGAAACTCAGGGAAATTACATGGTAAACCTATATAATTGGGGACCAGCTAGGAGTACAGGGAGGATTGTCCAAATCTAAAAGCACACCATACCCTCTGAGCCAATACAAGGGACTTGGCCTTCTCCATGATACAGTGTTTAAAGCTTCATGATGCTACCTTCTGTTTAGGGCAATGTGGCTCTCTACTTCAAGTGGCCCAGAGAATTGATACTTTCCCCCTTACTCCATCCTGATCACTAATTATAAGGATATTTTAAAATACTTTGTAATAGTTTTATTTATGTTCACACATTCCTATATATTAGTAACAACTGATGCTACTGTGACAACCAACCATTTAGCAAAAAAATAAAATTCTATACGCAAAATAATTTCCAAGTTAACTAGAAATGTAAATATAAAGAATAAAAACATAAACAAATAGAAGAATATATAGTTATTTTTATGCTCTAAGGGTAAATCCAAGTATGACACCAAAAGCAGAAATAAAAAAAGGAAAAGACTGAGATTTGACTACAACAAAACAAAATTTCTCTAATAAAAAAATGACAGTTGAAATATAAAATAAAAACTTATTTAACAGTAATAAGAAAATGACTAATACACTGAACAATAAGGGACACTGAGGACCCTGTGCTCAGTTGTTGGGAGCACTGTCCTATAAAACGAAAGGTTGCAGGTTCAATCCCCAGTCAGGGTGCGTAAGGGAGGCAACCAACCTACACTTCTGTCTGACATCCCCGCCCCCCACCCCTCCTCACGTTTCCTCTCTCTCTAAAAAATCAGTAAACATGTCCCTGAATGAAATTTTTTTCTAAAAAAGGGGACAATGAGGGCAAGTAATCTGTAGACCAATATAGGAAAGTGTATCAAAACTTTAAAATGGGCTTACACTTCCCTCCCCAATCAATTTCTATTTCTAATAATATATCCTACAAAAACCATGTTCTTATCAAGGATATTCACACGTCAGTATTATGAATAGCAAAAACTAAGCAAACAAAACTACTAACATGAGCATGTTAAATCATATTCATTATGTTCAATGAAATAATTTACTACCATTAAAAAGCAGAACAAGGGTCATGGCCGGGCAGCTCCACTGGTTAGAGCACTGACCCAATACACCAAGGCTGTTACGCTAGTTCAATCCCCAGTCAGGCCACAATCAAAAATTGACCAACAAATGCATAAATAAGTGGAACAACAAATCAAGTCTCTCTCTCTCTTTCTCTTTCTCTCTAAAAGCAGTAATTTTTTTAAAAAAGAACAAGATTTATATTCACTAACATGAAAAGAGAGTCACAATGTCCTATTATGTGGGAAGAAAAAAAAATTATACAATAGCAAAAAACAATGTGCATGGCAAGCCGGCTATCAAAGTATGTTCTTCCTGAGCACACAAGTGAACTGTATTTCCACCCCCCTCTCCCCTCCGGACACACTCACAGTTGGGTATGCCTTGTGATTATGTTCTCTACAAGAGAAGGTGAGCAGACGTGTAACCTGGGAGCTACATTTTGAAGATGGCAGTGACAACCCTGGCCTGGGTTCCTGAAAAACTGCAAGCAATGGAAAAAGCCGTTCCCCGAATCCAACCTGGACCATCTACCCTGTGCTGCGTGAAAGAAGAACAAACTTCTGTTGTGTTTGTGCCATTCCATTTAGGGCCCATAGTCAGTAACTAGGTAGTTTTATTTTAAAGAAATCTCTATGTGCATATAAATACTTTTAAAAGTCTGTAAAGATATGCATCAAAACTTATCTTCCAGATATCTAACCTGTTGAATGCACTTGTAAACTGTTTATTCTCATTGTTGTATAGTGTTTTAGTGTGTAAATATACCACAGTGGGCATCTGGGTAGTTTCCAGTTTTTGCTATTATTATAAAACTAAACCATGAATAGCCTTATACATGCCTTTTGGTGAACATACATTCATACATCTTGGGTGTTTAAGAGAGGTCTTAGGACAAGTGTACATTCAGCTACAGTATATAGCACCAAACAGCACTCCGAAGTGATGGTACCAACGTGCACTCCTACCAGCAGCATATGGGAGTTCTAGCTGCTCTACATTCTTGTCAACACTTGCTATTTTCTTTTGTCACTGCTGTCATGTTGGTGGGTAAGTGCCATACACCTTCAATTATTCTCAACCTAAAATATCTAAATATTTAGCTATTTATTATCTAAAAATAGAAGAAGCTTAATTACAGAGCACCTCTACAATGAAATAATGTGATTTAAAAACTATATATAAAATGTGCTCTCAATGTTGTAAAATAATGTCTAGAAAACAAGAAAAGGAAAATGGGTTGCCGCTCTATAAAGTGAATTGTAGACATTTGCAACATGACCTCCTCAACTTAAAGAAAACTATTCTCCTGATGCCTATAATTCACTGGGAAACATCACATGAGCTCTGAGGGTAGAAGGAGTGAGTGTCTGAGCTGGAGTCCTTCTTCCATGACAGATTGTGCAGTGGGACCTTGGGCTCTAACTCCTCTAACCTACCACTTCAGATTTCACCACTTAAGGGATGCTAACAGTGTGGGTTCTAGAAGTAAATTGCCTGAGCTCAAGCCCTGCTCTGCAATTTCATAAATCTCTCTGGTCCTCATGTTCATCTGTAAGTAGGGAAAATAAAAGTTTCAAGACCTCATGGGACTGACTATATGAGAAATAAATAGCTGTATATATGCAGAACACTCAGGACGGTACCAGACACACAAACAATATATCACTACTACTGCTGCCATTACCACTGCCACCATGAGTCTCATACCTAACAGGGGAGACAGGGAAAGAGAGAGAAGCAAATGGAATCAAGAAAAGGCAATACAGCACGTGGACCTCCATTCACCTGAGCTTATTCTCTGAGACTGGCCATTGATCATCAGACTAAGTGGTCAGATGGCTCGGGGGTGCCCTGTAACCTTCACCTTCACTTACTTCCAAGTACACTCTCCAGGTCTTCTGCAAGGCAGATGAAAGATAAGCTTCCACCATGCAAATCCCAAATACAAAGCACAAAGGTGGTCAAATAAAGGCACAATTTTTATATCTGAAGATTCATTAAAATGACATTTGCAATAACCTCTTAACTAATTTTCCTTTATCCATTCAGGCCTCGCTAATCCCTTTTAACAGGATGAATTTTCAAAAAACAGAAGTGTGATGCTGGCATCCTTTCACTCCGAGGATAAAGGCAAAATCTTTCACCTGGCCTTCGTGGTCCTTCTCGGCATGATGCCAACCTTAGCGGTCCCACCTCAGCCTGCCCCAGACGTCTCCGTCTACACATTCCACACACACAGGCCTGCCTGCCTGCAGTTCCGCCACCCCATCATGCTTCCTCCCTCCATAGGGCTTTTCAGCCTGAGTAACTCCCATTTGTCCATGGATCTGGATCTCAATTCAGTCAACTCCAGTCAGCCGGAGTCTTAGGACATTGTGTGCCCCTCCTTCAATAAGCTTTTCACATTTGTAATTTTGCACTGATGTGCAAAATTTATAATTAGGTAGGTGGTTATTTCCCTCACTACAATGAAGGCTCCACAAGGACATCTGTGTGTGCTCACCACATTAAGCCCAGTGAAGAACCCACCACCTCCTGCAAAGTAGAGGCTGAATAAAACATCTTTTGGTTGGCTGAATGAATAAAATGAATGGAAGAAATGAGATGAAGAACTAAGTAAGTAACACAGATCAAACCAATAGGGAAAAGATAGGATTTCAAAACCTAAAAGCTATCAGCATAGCAAACAACTACAAAAAAATTTATCTCAGCATCAAGACTGAATCTGCCCACAGCCATGTTTCCAAAGGGAGGAGAGAGTCTCAAAAGACCTGCAGAGCCTTAAGTAAGTGGGGTGCCAACACCAAATCAAGACTATTTTCTGCATAGTTTCCTAAATCAAATAAGTTATTGCATCTGCTGCTACTTTTGTCCCTGAATAACTACATTCAGTTCACCCCTTTTGAAAAACACTTTTAGCACTTGTTGGTTTCTAGAAGAATCTGAGATCAGATTACTGCTCCAAGGTTACCCTGGAGGTTGCTTTCATCACTGATCTACATGCAAAGTATGGATTGCAAAAGGGAAACAACCTTAAATAGATATAACAACTGGACTGGGTAAGCAAGGAGGTGGGAAAGGTGGGGCTCCAATGTATGAATAGTATCAGTCTGTTAAATTCACAGGCGGTAGGTATACATGTCTCGATAAATACATGCTAACAACTCCTTTCACTTATTTTTTGGTGGTGTAAAGATTACAGAAGTTTGAAAGCCAATGGCTTATAAAATAAATTTGTTAATTCCATTTAAACAAAATATAATGTGCAGCACACAATAGATGAGTCACAAAAAATGACAAAGCAAAGCTCAAATGGTTCAAATAATTAGGAAAAACAAAAATTATGCTGTTAATGTCACTACTACTTTCAAAAGAAAAAAGGTAAAACATAACAGGGTTGTTTGTTGTTGTTTTTTTTTTTTTAAGTTCAGCTTATCATTTCTCCATATAATAGCTACAAAAGTGGAAACTTGGTATTTAACTAGTAAACAGTAGAGACTAGCGAAGTCATGATCTGGAACTTGTCCTAGACAGCTGACAGCCCTTGGCGCAGGTGCCAGGGAAGCAAGTCCCTGGATCACAGCCTCTAGTCAGCTAAGGTATGCGGCAGACCATTTATGGGTAATAATCAATAATGTGTGAAAGTTGAGTACAGACACAAAGATCCTACCCAGGAAATGACAAACACTGGAAAGAAGGAGAGGCAAAAGGAAAAGAGGTAATGATGTAATACTGTTATCTTTTCCCACTTAGGTATAAAACATTAAGTATAAGACATTTAGTACCATGATGTGTTTATGTAACTGCACAGTTTCAGTGAGATCAGTATTACCTGGAATAAGCTAGATAAAATGAAGTGTTAAACTTAGGTTACACTTTCCTCAACCCTGCTCTAATTCTGTACTTTTTTCTTTCATGCTTTGGCATTAGTAAAGAACTGCTATTTTTTTTTTTAAAGCCCATGCACAATTTACACAAAAATGAACACAGAGGAGAGGATGCATAGTATAGCACTAAGAAAAGGGGCTTTAGAACCAGACCCTAATTGCACCACTTGA
Organism: Pteronotus mesoamericanus; assembly: GCF_021234165.1. Classification (NCBI taxonomy): domain Eukaryota; kingdom Metazoa; phylum Chordata; class Mammalia; order Chiroptera; family Mormoopidae; genus Pteronotus; species Pteronotus mesoamericanus. The sequence continues at coordinate 23,771,294 of NW_026555310.1, forward strand.
CTTTGGAAAATCATTGATCTCTTTTTGCCTCAGTTTCCATCTATAAAACATCATGAGTAACAGTACCTACTGCACTGTTATAAGGATTAAATGAATTAATACTTGTAAAAGTACAAAGACCAGGAAGATGATATGCCTTATATAAGTACCTAAAATAAATATCATATACGGACTTCTGGTCAAAATGGCAGTATAGGCAGACATGGTTTGCCTCTTCGCACAACCGCATCAAAATTACAACTAAAATTTAGAACCATCACTCAGACCTGACAGAAATCAAGTTCAACGTAAGTCTGACAACTAAATAATTAAAGAAACCACATCCTTCTAGGCTGGTAGGAGAGGCACAGACACTGAAAAGACTAGGCCTGAACCCACATGTCGTGGATAAAAATTTGGGAGCAAGGAGTCCTAGCCCAACACCAGTCCACCTAGCCGGGGGTTCCAGCGCTAAGAATATATGGGCCCCATTCCAGCTTCAAAAACCAGTGGAGATTGAGTCAGTGGAAGAAACGTCTAGAGCCCCAAGCAGTTCTTAAAGAACCTACACGTGGACTCATCTACTCAGACTCACTCCCTCCAAGCTCTAGCACCAAGGTAGCAGCTTGAACGGCACCAGTGGGCTACTGGAGGAGGCTGACATGTCCGGCATCGAGACAAGCAGAGGCCACTGTCTGTTTTCTAAACTGCTCTGCCCCCACGAGACAGAGCCACAGAGCCAGCAAGGTGGTGCCATATCTGAGATTCCATCAACCTGCCTAACACTGTTTGACCCGCTTTGGAGATTCCCAGAGACTCTGCCCCACCCAACTTACTGGTCTACCCAAGCTGCTTTTCCATATGAATGGCTGGTCTTGGCTCATGCTTCATAACTTCCTAAATCCTCTCAAACAAGCAACAGCTGGCCTCAGTGAGACCCAGGCTCAGAACGAGCAGCCTCCATTCACAGCTTCACTTCCCCTGGGAATCTCCAAGCCCAACACAAGCAGCAGTCATCTCATATTGCCATCTCACGCAGGGTCGCCCTGGGCAAAACACAGGTGGGGGCTGATCTTGGCCTGCACCACCCAGGAAACCCCAGAGCCAGTGCACCCAGTGGACAGCTAACGCCATATCAGAGCACCACCACCCTGCCCCTGCACAGCTGAAAGAAGTTAGTTACTTACAGCGGAGTTCCCATAAGACTTATCAGTTGATTTCTCAAAAGAAACCACAGGCTAGAAGGGATTGGCAAGAAATATTCAAAGCCATGAAAAGCAGGGAACTATAGCCAAGATTGCACTACCCAGCAAATCATTTAGAATCAAAGGGCAGATAAAGAGCTTCCCAGACAAGAAAAAACTAATGGAGTTCATCATCACCAAACCATTATTATATGAAATGTTAAAGGGACTTCCGTAAGAAATAGAAGGCCAAAGCTATGAGCCATAAAATGGGAAAAATACGTAACTATCAACAATTGAATCTAAAAAACAAACTTAGCAAAGAAAAGAACAGAGACAGAATCATGGATAGAGAGTGTTCTGATGGTTGCCAGATGGGAGGGGGATGTGGAAGAATGGGTGAAGAGGTGAGGGGATTAAGAAGCACAAATGGTACACTTTGGGAAATGGAGCAGCCAAAGAACTTATACACATGACCCATGGACATAAACAAGGTGGGGGGATTGCCTGAGGGAGTGGGGGGTGCTGGGTAAAGGGGAGAAAGGGAGGAAAATCAGGACAACTGAAAAAACATAGTCAATAAAATATAATTTAAAAAATAAATAAATAAAGTGATCATGTTTTACTCCGATTCAGTGTAACAGATTCCCCCCGCCTCCAGAAAAAGATAGCTACTGCTTATTGAGTACTTAATTTATGCAATGGATGTAATGTTATGTAGCCCTTACAACCAACCATCCTATAAATAGATGTTATTACCCCTATTTTACAGATGAGGAAACGGAGATTCAGAGAGGGTAAATAACTTGCTGAACAACACATCTAATAGGGTTAAAGCTGGAATACAAACCCAGGTATTTTTGATTCCAAAGTCTACCTTCTTAATCCTGAAGTATCTTGTTTCTAAAAATAGCTTTGTTTTCCACTGAGTACAATGGTCTTTAAATATTTAGTTTAATTATAGGCAGACTTTCAAAAAAAAAAAAGGGGGGGGTTAGATTACCTTAATAAAAATTAGGTTTTTAAATAGTAAATTGGTATTACAGAGCATTAGCCCCACATCTTATAACTACTTCCAAAATGAAACTAACCAACTGAAAAATCCTTGCACTAACCAATAAGTATAGCAACAGTTAAGTTTAAAATGCTGGGTACCATAATTTTAGAATATTATATTTCTGGAAAGGGTGGAAGGATATTTTTAATCCTGACTTGGATAAACAGGGCCCACTAAATGGCTTCCTCTTAATACCTGAATATCAAGGAGTCCTTTTGTCCAAGCTCAGTATTAATTTAGTTGGCATCAGTATAAAGGAAAAAGTTGGAATTAAAATGCTTTAATTTCTGAATCATATTTTTATGTTCAAATGAGTCTTTTATGTACAGTGTAAAATAATTACAATGGGGGCATTAATCACAATAGCCCATATTCCATTCCTCTTTTAAGGGAAGGAAGGGAACAGTAGGAGGGGTAGTGCAAAAAATCGTAAAAGCCTTAGGTATCCAGGGAACATAACCTCTAGTACATTGGTGAATAATGGACAGACATGTTTGGATTTACACTAGATCATCCTGGCTAACAACTTGTTCAGAATGCAATTGTTTCTCAATTAAATCTAATTTCCTGGTTTGTAAATTCATCTAGCACATACACGTCCCCTTGGAACCGGGACCTTTTATTCAATGTTATATATATTCTCCAAGGAGCCTATCACAGAGCCCCCAGAGTTGGCCTTCAATAAATCTTTACTGCTGAAGCAGAGTTATTAAATCTTCCACATTTCTGTATATTGTACAAATTGAAATCAAAGTTAAATAATGGTACTTTGGGCACTGCTGGTTACGTTCCCTTTTGTGAACCCTCTTCCAAACTGCTCGTAGTGTAACTCTGATGCAGCTGCCGCCCCTACACTGGTTTCTGTGTTTGAATAGATTGACCAAAATACACAGAAGTTTTAAAGGATAAAACACATTACAAATCACTGAGAGTAGGGAGTTCCCCAAAGTGGATCCTGCGGAGAATCTGCCCAGTCTTGGTTCCAGCACAGGCTGAACAGGTATTTCAGGTTTCTAGTTTGAACTCTTTTACTTACTTCACACTCCAGCCCTCATCTCTGAATGTTGAAGATGTTATCACTGCCAATTTAAAACTGATTAAGGATGTGGGTGAACTAAACATTGTCCAAAGATCTGTAAAAATGATGTCTAGGATACTCACATAAAAGGTTCCTATCCAGAAATAAGAGTCTTTTGATCCTAGATTTACTATATGAACTGAAAGAAAACTAGATTTAAACAACCAAGAAGGGAGGTACTTACATCTTAGGTTTCTAATTAAAACAGAAACGTTTGCTGAACATCAGGTATGAACCAGGTAAAATGATGTATGTGTGGAAGCTTGACCTAAATAATGTGATACAGTGAATGGTCCTTACAAAGCAGCTTATAGAATACTGAATAAGAAAAACAAACCTCACACAGTACTTTTTAGAAGATCCTGCAACACATCCATCATCTTCTCCCCATCAAGATAAGAATTTTAAGCAACTCCAAAACTGTAACCTCTAAGGTGTTTTTGCACAATCTGAGTGGGTCCTCTGGAGAACAGAACAAGGTTGTTTTTGTTTTGTTTGAGGGGGGAACTGGTTTGCTGTTTTTGAAGAGAAAAGTGGAGGAAAAAAATGGGCTGAGATGGGAAACGGGGAGCAGGTGTTTACTTTGGAAACCTTTAATTTATAGTGTTGGTGATACCCCCAGGTAGAAACAGAAAAATGGGTTTAAGCTGGGGAGAGAAGATTGCTAGAGATAAAAATTTAGGAGGTATCAACTATGGCTATAAATGTTATAGTGAGAAAAACAAGATCACTCAGGGATAGTGGCTCTATCAAGGAGAAAGACATGGGAAAGATAAGACTAGTAGCCACCAGTATTTAAAAGGTTTAAACATAAAAGAATCCCAATGAGGACAATTCTGAGCCAGGCAAATCAGGGGCTGTCAAAGGGTGGGAAAGGGTGTCAAGGAAGAAGGAGAATAGCCACACTGAAAAGAAACTTATGAACCTGACTATTAAAAAATGATTAGGAGAGAAGGTGGGAAGAAGTATCAATAATGAGAGCAAGTTAAGGGAAGCCTTTCAAAAAGGAGCAAGTTAAGGGAAGCCTTTCAGAAAGGCTTGAGCAAGTTTTCTGATTTGAAGAAGTGAAACAGAGGTAATCATTTAAGCAACATCTTAAAAAAACTTTGGAGTTATTGTAGGATCAAAAGCAGAAGGAGAAGAGTTTCTTTTGTAAGAAAAAATAAAAATACTGATCACCCTTTTAAAACTAAGAGAATGGAAGAAGAGATGAGATAAAACTATCTCAATTTGGATGGTGGCAGAAAAAGAGGAAAAATGAAGTTCTCAGGCAGCCTCACTTTTCTCTAGAGAAGGGATGGGGTTGTTGGATAACCTCTGCCGAGGTGATTAAGGACCATTTAAAGGGTCACTGCGTATTACTGAGGACCTAGGTGAGAGCTGGAAATCATAAATTTATAGTAGCCATAAACAGCAGAGTTATTTTATTTTTCCCAAGACAACAGAAAGAGCAGATGGGTGCATACCCTGTAAAAAAACAAAAAAAAAACCAGGAATAGAAAACATGAACAAGAAGTCAACCAGTCTTACAGAGAACACAAGCTTGTTCGCAGTAAACATCAGAGATGACAGTTGGAGGCATACAGTCTCCTCTGAGACAGTGTGACAGAAAGGTCAAACATTAAGTGGCTTCAAAATCTGCTTCCTGGTTGACCATGATGGTGGTCAAGCTACTATTTTTTTGTCAGGCATGAAAAAGGGGGAAGGAGGCTGTAACACCTACTTTTACAAAATTATTCTGAGTATCAACAAAAGTAACATGAAAAGACCCAGTGTTGTTAAGGACTAAATTTTAGGGGTTCTTTTTCCCCCTGCATAAAATGAGGACACTAGACCAGGCTAGAGTTCTATCCCACTGTAAAATTTGTCTTCACCTTAGTTGTGTTGGCCTCTTTGAATTTTGTGAGTTACCTTCCACACCACCAGGACTAATAATGATGCCATCTTATATTTGTAAGGTGCTTTGCAGTTTAAAAAGCATTTACTTTTGTTATCTCATTCATTAGTCCAACAACCACCATTTCAGGTAGACAGAACAGTTAACAGCCATCAATTTGTCTATGAGGAAACAGAAAGGCAGGAGATTAAACAACTTGTCCTAGGCCAATTTAATGTTCACTTGGTTATCTTTGTAAAGCTGCTGATGTTCATTAAAAAGAAAGACAATGTGTCTGTGTATAGAAAATAGGCTCCCTGTGCCTTTTTTTAAAGCTCATTTCATTTGCATCTTATTTTGAATAGTGCTTTAATCTGCCAATCACTTCACGTCTTTTTTTTTTTTTTTTAAGGTACTACCCATAGTTAAACACTACCCATAAATCAGAGAAAATATCTAAAATAAGGTATAGGATGTAAAATTACCTTAATGGGTGTCTGGCTAGATGTTTGCTGATATGCAAAACACCTAATAGAATCTTAAAAATTCCTCAATAATTTAATACATATTTCAATCTTTCCTGCATTCTATATTTATAGGTATAATTTATTCATTGAGGGGGAGCTACAATTTTAAATGAAGATAGCCTCAAATTTGCCTTCTTCCCTACAAACAAATAGTACCCCCAAGGAATCAGGGAGACTAGAGAGATGGGGGAAGAAATTCAGAAAATCTGTTAAGGTAGGAAAGAATATATTCTTCATCTTCACTGATCTCTAACTAAAATTTAGCATTTCCTTCAATTACAAATGCAGGTAAGAAGCCACACTTGTATTAGCAGTACCTCTGATTTTTATCAAGAATAGAATTCAGATATTTTATATCACACTATAGTCATTGCAGGTATCTTGACATGTTTATACCCATCACCACTTCAAAATTACCATAGTTATTATACTTACTTCTAGACTCTATTTAATGTTAAAAGACATTGCTATATCAATAATTTATTCAAAAATTGTCATATCTGTATTTCTATATGATTGGCCTGCTTTGCAACTGTTTGTGTGTGTGTGTAACATAAATCCACTTCCTCTCCTAAACTCTGAAATGTCCTTTTTGCTCTTTGCTCCCTAAACCCTAACAACAACATCAGTGATAAAACGTCTAGCGTAAACAAACTACAGCTTGTCAATATCCAAAGACCCATAACCTGTGCGGCTACACAAGTGATGGAACATGGTCTACCAAAAGAGAGAGAGAGACAGCCAGGATAGGGAGGTGGGATGGGGGGTGGAGGAAATGGGCTGGGAGGAGAGGTGGGCTATAGAGGTTTTATTTATTATTTGCCTAGCAATTAGAAGGAAACAAAGAATGAATAAAGGAAAGCAAGTACATACACATTCACATTCATGGAAACCGCCATGTGGGCTGTGACACTGCTTTGGGAAGGCAGAGGAAGAAATCAGACTGTGTCCCCACTGGATGAAAAGATGCACAGGCTGAACTGAAAAAACAGTGAAAAAAGAAGACAGGCTGACTGGTTTTTGTGGTAGAAGAGTCAGCCACGCTCTTAGTTCAAGACTGAAAAGAGTCCAAATAGGAAGCCCAGGTTTACTCATTTTCATATAGTTCTCCTCCCCAGCTTCCACATACCCAGAATAAAACTGCCACTAGAGGCCCTCCGCCAAGCCCACAGGAGCTATCTTCAGAAGCTCAGCACTAGAGACACTCCACCCTTGCTTAAAAAGCGAGGGAAAAGGCAAGATAATAGTAAAGGGATGTATTTGTCCAAAGAAATACTGCAAATGAATTTAAGTTTTCCAGTACTGTCAGTTCTATACTTAATGAGTTGGCTGGTTTAAAGACAGATTTACCTACACAATATTGTTTATATGGAAAACCGTACTGCAAGTTCTAACGAAATGATTTATATAAAGTAGGAACATGACTCACAACTGACAACTACTTTTATTAATTATCCTCCGAAGCACCAAAAAGATGACAAACGTAGCAAAAAAAAAAAATCAGTAAAAGTTTAAGAAGTGATAGAAGCATTAAGATGCCCTGGCTGGTGTGGCTCAGTGGAGTGAGTGCCAGCCTGCAGACTGAAAGGTCACTGCTTCAATTCCGGGTCAGGGCACAGGTCTGGGTTGCGGGGTCAGGTCCCCTGCTGGGGGCAAGCAACAGGCAACTGATCAATGTTTCTCTCACACATGTTTCTCTCCTGCTCTTTCTCCCTCCCCTCCCCTCTCTCAAAAAAAAAAAAAAAAAAAAGTAAAAAATAAAAGAAAAAACACTAAGACGGCAAAAAGTATATTTTAATAGAAATTAGGATTACTTTGATATTTTACACAAATTTTAGTTGGTTACACTTAAATACTAGGATACACAAAGCATAAGTCAAGCTTAAATTTAATATATAAATTGAATGCTTTAACATAAATTTTGAAACACAAAAAATGGGCTATTTTTCTATGCTATTACTCTATAAAAACATTTATCAATAAACCTCCTCTTCTTTTTTCATAAATAAAACACATTCTCAACCAGAAAATCAAAATGAGAAATAGTATCTACATACTATAACAAAATGTTATTTTAAAAAAAAAAATAAAGCAAAAACTGTAGGTATGACTTATTTTAAAAAAAAGCAGAATATGTTGCTGACATAAGCAAATATTAGCTTTAAAAACATTTTGTTATTCTTATCATTAATGTTCAAATTAATGTAAATTCAAGTTAATGTAATAGCTTACTGCTACTTGAAAACGCCAGAATGAAATGACACATCAACTATAAACTTTATTTTCTTATTGAAGAAAATAAAAAGGGCTACTATTCTCTACCAAAGTAATTATGAATTGTGACCCATCTGTACTTCCAAAATTGTTACTTGCCTAATTATACTGCCTTGTTTTTACCTCCCCTATAATTTCAAGTTATTATTTCATCACTTCCTTGCTAATATAATACTTGGAATGAAATCTCTACCCATTTTTTTTTTTCCCGTAAGGTCCACATTCTTACAGGATGAAATGTTTAAGTGCTTTGTTTTTTAGTTAAATCCACAAAGTAATCCAACAAGACCTGTATTGAGATCCTAAAACTGAATGGCTAGACTAGAAAATATATATAAAGAGGCTTCCTTATAATTTTGGTTCCTTTACACCTTAAAATTACATTATAAGGGAAAAAAACTGTCTTCATAAAAATGAGTTGAAGAAATTAATTATATCTAGCAATTTCACAACCAAGAATAATCTATTTTACCCACAAATAACCCACTTTCCCTGCCTACTTACTGCAACAGAAAACATTTCCCACAAAAGTGTTCAATGTAACACTCTTAAATGGAGTCAAAATTAAGAAATCCATTTCTTATGAAGAATAATGCAGTAAATTAATGGTTATTTTTTAAATCACCTACCAAAATGCTGGCCGGGGGGGAAAAAAAAATCAGAGTTCACCTGGCATATATAGTAGGAACTCAATAAGCAATTTGTTGAATAAAGGCATTTAGTGTTAAAAACCTTCCAGTGGGAATAAAATGAGAGTTGGAATAGCAACTTGTTCCTTTCATTCAAATTACTTAAATGTAAGTTCTGTATTAAGGAAAAACTTATTAAACTAAAGCAAATGTATAATCATTCCATTATATATTAAAATAAGCTTGTGTTTCAACATAAATATAAAGCAATTGCTAAAGCAAGAAACCTAATTGTGAACTTCCTGCATTTTCCCAAAAATGACTGCATCACAGTGTAATTGCATTTCAGAAGTTAAAAGACCTGATTTACCAAGATGAATAATGCCGGTTTGGGTTTTTTTGTTTTGTTTTGTTTTTTGTTTTTGTTTTTTGCCATTTACCGAAATGGTGTGTGCAAATTGATAATATGGAAACAAAAGTAAGGCTACTTTATGGCCCCAGGAAAATCTACTCATTTTATTTTTTAAAAGAGATATCTAATTTAAATATCAAGATTATATTTCTTTCTTTTGCCCTGAAGGAAAGAGTATTTCTCAGTTGTTTTGAAGCTGGCATCCACATACTCAATCTTGGTTAATTTCCAAAAGCACATATGTTATAGTAAATCCTCTTCTTTCAATGCCAGAAAGTTTTTGCTCCTAGAAATTGTTTTACTGGCACATTCTCAGCATATCAGTATTTCAATACCTGCTAATCCTAGAGAAACAAGAGTGGCCAACACACTCTAGAAAAATAAGAGTTCTATTTTAAATCTAAAAAAGGCTGACTTTTTTCTTTGACCAAGATCTAATCTGTTAAATCTGAGAGTTTAAAAATAGTAGTTCTCAACCTTGGGTGCCACATTAGCATCATGGAGTGAGAAAGGGGTGTTGATTGTGTGTTCTAATACATAGCTATTAAATCTGTTAGCTCTTAATACATAAGGGATTTTCTTACAAATGCGGTAACAACATTTGTCTTAGGCACGACAGAGAAACATATTTTGGCCAATTCAGATGAAAGCTTTATGACAGTTACTGAAGTGTTTTTCCAGTGAAAACCAATGACTAAAACTAATGGGGGGGGGAGTGTGCGCCAATTTGCTTTGCAATATATGGATCGTGTATTATGGAAATGTACCCTTGAAACCCATGATATCCTATTAACAAATGTCACCCCAATAAATTTGATAAAAAATTAAAAATAAAAAAAATTTTCTAGGGACTTCTAGTCAAGATGGTGGCACAGGCAGACATGGCTCCTCCCCTCTTTCCATAATCACAACAAAATTACAACTAAGATATAGAACAACCATTGATGAGAACCTACAGAAATCAAGTTGAATGGAAGTCTGACAACTACAGAATTAAAGAAACCACATATATTAAGTCTGAGCCAGCAGACAGGTGACTGATGCCTTATCTAAGATTCCATCAACTTGGCTAACACTGACCCACTTTGGAGATTCCCAGAGACTCTGCCCCACCCAACTTACTGGTCTACCCAAGCTGCTTTTTCCATATGAATGGCTGGTCTTGGCTCATGCTTCATAACTTCCTAAATCCTCTCAAACAAGCAACAGCTGGCCTCAGTGAGACCCAGGCTCAGAACGAGCAGCCTCCATTCACAGCTTCACTTCCCCTGGGAATCTCCAAGCCCAACACAAGCAGCAGTCATCTCATATTGCCATCTCACGCAGGGTCGCCCTGGGCAAAACACAGGTGGGGGCTGATCTTGGCCTACACCACCCGGGAAACCCCAGAGCCAGTGCACCCAGTGGACAGCTAATGCCACATCAGAGCACCACCACCCTGCCCCTGCACAGTTGATTCTTCAAACAGGGTGGAAGTTGATGGTAAGTGGTCACAGCCAATCCCTGAAGCTAACTAACCTGGATAAATCCCTCCCATTGCCATGCCAACAGGAACCAAGGCTCAACTACAAGAGGAAGGGGTACTTCGCCCACGGCAGTAGGGAGAGGCTGTGCCAATAGACCCTACAGGACACCTACTACATTAGGCCGCACTACCAAGACATGGAGTCAAGGCAGCTCTACCTAATACATAGAAACAAACAAAGGGAGTCTGCCAAAACAAGGACAAAGAAATATAGCCCAGATGAAAGAACAGATCAAAACTCCAGAAAAAGAGCTAAACAAAATGGAGATAAACAATCTATCAGACGCAGAGTTCAAAACACTGGTTGTAAGGATGCTCAAGGAACTTAGTGATGACCTCAGCATCATAAAAAAGACCTAGCCAGAAAGAAAGGATACACTAATTGAAATAAAGAGCAATTTACAGGGAAACAGCAGAAGAGTGGATGAAGCCGAGAATCAAATCAATGATTTGGAAACAAAAACATAGGGAAACAAAAAACAACCAACCAGAACAAGAAGAAAAAGAATAAAAAAAAAAAAAATACCCCCACCCCCTGCCAAAACGAGGATAGTGTAAACAGCCTGTGAGACAGCTTTAAGCAATCTAATGTTTACTTCATAGGGGCACCAGGAGACGTGAAAGAGCAAGAAATTGGAAATCTATTTGAAAAAATAATGAAAGAAAACTTCCCTAATTCGGTGAAGGAAATAGACATGCAAGTCCAAGAGGCACAGAGTCCCAAACAAGATGGACGCAAAGGGCACACACTCCAAGACACATCATAATTAATATGCCAAAGGTTAAAGATAAAGAGATGGGGGGTGGGGAGGGTGGCGGAATGGGTGAGAGGTGAGGGGATTAAGAAGTACGAATAGGCAGTAATAGAATAGTCATGGGGATGTAAAATACAATATAGAAAATGGAGTAGCCGAAGAACTTATAGGCATGCCCCTTGGACATGCACAAGGGTAGGGGGATTGCCTGAGGGAGAGGGGGGTGCTGGGTCGAGGGGAGCAAAGGGGAAAAATGTGGACAAGTGTAATAGCATAATCAATAAAATATAATTTTAAAAAACATTTTTAAAGATTTCATTTATCTTTAGAGAGAGGGGAAGGGAGGGAGAAAGAGAGGAAGAGAAACATCAATGCGCAAGAGCAACAGTGATCAGTTGCCTTTCTCAGGCCCCCAACCAGGGACAGAACCGGACACCCAGGCATCAGCCCTGACCAAGAATCAAACGAGCAACCTTTTAGCTTGTGGGTCAGTGCCCAACCCACTGAACCACACTAGTCTGGGCAAAAAATTTAAATGGAAGTTGAAGACTGAAAGAAAAAATTCCATCAAAATACTTAAGTTTTCCACCCTGGCTGGTATGGCTCAGTGAACTAAGTCTTGGCCTGCGAACTGAAAAGTCACCAGTTCAACTCCCCGTTAAGGGCAACATGTCTAGGTTGTGGGCCAGATCCCCGGTTGGGGGCAAATGATGTATCTCTCACACATGGTTCCTCTCCTTTTCTTTAAGAAAAACAAAAGCAAAAGACTTTAAGTTTTCCTACTCTCTTTGGGGAATGTTCTGAACATTTTTAACATTAAAATATTAATATATCTATCCCTACTAATAAGGGGCTTTAAACTTGTAAAAGCTTAAACAGGTTTTTGAAAGACATAATGCAATATACAGATGATATACTGTAGAATTGTACACTTAAAATCTCTATCTTATTAACTAATGTCACCCCAATAAGTTTAATAAAATTTAAAAAACAAATGACCACGTGCCATACATTTCAATGAAAGACCGTTGTTTCCATTATAAATCCTTTGATTTAAATGAAAATAAAAACCTGTTTTCTTTTATAAATGAAATGCAAACTATTATTGTTAATGCTATTATTATTATTGATTTTATTTTAGTGTTGATTCATAAAATTTGAATCACAAAGAAAAAAGTATTTCTTTGGACAATAGATTATACAGCTTTTGTACCCACCCCGAATTAAGGTTCAATTTAAAAAGACTTCATTATAAAGTGTCAAAAGTTTAAAATTCATACTAGTTGACCCATCAATTCTACCCCTGTGAACTTATCTGAAAAAATGCCTTAAGGAATTTATGTTCAAGGATGTTTTTCATAGAATTAAATTATTTTAATAACAAAAGAATTATTTGATATTATATTGTTAACTAACCACTGAAAATAGGAAATCAGTGGAATATGTTATGATACATCTTTATGTTACAAAACAGCAGTCACTGTAGGATACGAAATTGTCAGCAGGAGTTGGTAAAAGGAGGCTCAACGTGGCAAATGTGGAGGGCCTATCACTCTAACAGTCACAGCAGTCAACTATGCCTTACCTACCATAACTTCTCCTTAATTCCACTAGACAAGACTGTTTCCTGAAGGAGCCACGTCATCTTGCTATAATAAACAGCTTACCATTGTCAATTATACATAAATTGCTAAGTATGAACATGCAATCCTGAAAGATTTTCATCTGAAAAAGATTTTAAAAAATAGAGATAAGGCAATTTTTCTAAGCCTAAAGGCCCAGTTTGCTTCTTTTGAGATCCAGATTTTAAGTAAAGAAATAAAGAATAAAACTGAATGCACAGCTGTTTGTTTCTAGGAATACAAACAGGAGGAAATAGAGGGAGGCTAATGTCTGTGAGACTGGGCTAGCTACTTCATTCCCAGCTGTGTTTCAATTTGTATTACTAAACAGTAACAAACCCCTTTTATTTTAGAGGCTGAGAATTTCCATTTATGCCCAGTGAAAGTTAGAGGCACACTAGAAAATACTTGGAATGTTAGAAATCAGTAATTTACTGTCTGGTCTATATTCTAAATTGTACAACATTAGTTGAATTATTCAGGTGTTAACTCTAATTTAATGCCATTTAAAAGCAGAGATGAGGACTCTGGTCAAGATGGAGGCACAAGTAGATATCCTTTGCCTCCAAGTGACCACAAGGAGGACCGCAACTAACCTTAAAATAAAAAACACCCAGAACTGCCAGAAAACTGAATTGCATAAAAGTCTTTGCAACAAAGGTTTTAAAGAAGCCATATTCAGCCAGATGGATAGGAGGGGCAGGAGAGGACATGGTGTGTTGGTGGCGAGGCAGCAGCCTGTGGAACGGGCAGTCCCACATTCATGTGTGGTGGATAAAAATCAGGAGGGACACCTTGGGAGTGAGCGATCCCAGCCCCAGGCCAGACCATGCAGTCCAGCATTCCAGCACCAAGAAGATAAAGCCTCATAACTTCTGGCTGTAAAAACCAGTGGGGGTTGGGGTGGCGGATGAAACTGCTGGTCTCTTGGGAGAGTCCATTTAAAGGGCCCACAAAGTCCTAGAATGTACGTAAACCCACCCACTCTGGGAACCACCACCAAGGCAGCAGTTAGAAGGGCGCCAGTTGCATACAGGGAGTGGGTGAAGTGACTGGAAATGAGGCCAGTGCCAAGTAAGCCTCCAGCAGTCAGGCAGCAACACTGCCCCCTCTCCAATCCCTCCCCCACATACAGGGTCACAAAGCAGTGAAGCAGGTTGCCCTACCTTAGCGAATACCTAAGGCTCTACCCCATAAAACTTAACTGGTGCTCTGAGACAGGGAGTCAAAGCAACTCTACCTAATACATAGAATCAAACACAAGGAGTGTGCCAAATGGAGGAGACAAAGATATATGGCCCAAATGAAAGAACAGAACAGAACCCCAGAAAAAGAACTAAATGAAATGGGGACAGCCAACCTTTCAAATGCCAAGTTCAAAACACTGGTGGTAAGGATGCTCAGAAAACTCATTGAGTATGGCAAAAGCATAAGGGAAGAAAGGAAGGTTACACTAAGTGAAATAAAAGAGAAATCCGCAGGGCAACAACAGTGAAGGGAAGGAAGCTGGGGTTCAAACCAACAATTTGGAACAAAATGAAGAAATAAACATTCAACCAGAACAGAATGAAGAAATAAGAATTAAAAAACAACAACAACAACAACAACAAAAACTAACAACAAGGAGAGTATAAGATTCTGGGATACCTCCAGACATGCCAATATCTGAAACATATGGCTGCCAGATGGAGAAGGAAAAGAGTAAGAAATAGAAAACCTACTTGAAAAAGTAATGAAAGAAAACTTACCTAGTTTGGCAAACGAAATAGACATACAAGTAAGTCCAGGAAGCACACGAGTCTCGAACAAGTTGGCCCTAAAGAGGACCACACTAAGACACATCATAATTAAAATGCCAAAGGTTAAAGATAAAGAGAGAATCTTAAAAGCAGCAAGAGAAAAGCAGAAGGTTACCTACAAATGAGTTCCCATAGGACTCTCAGCTGACCTCTCAAAAGAAATTTTGCAGGCAAGAAGGGACTGGAAAGAAGTATTCAAAGTGAAGAAAAGCAAGGACCTACAACCTAGATCACTCTCTCCAGCAAAGCTATCACTTAGAAGGGAAGGGTAGATAAAGTGCTTCCCAGACAGTGTAAAGCTCCCAAAGGAGTTCATCATCACCAAGCCATTATTACATGAAATGTTAAAGGGTCTTCTTTAAGAAAAAGAAGATCGTAACTATGAAGATTAAAATGACAACAAACTCACAACCATCAACAACTGAATCTAAAAAACAAAAACAAAAACAAACTAAGCAAACAATTACAATAGCACCAGAATCTCATAGGTATGTTCATTTGGAGGGTTATCAGCTGGGAGAGGGAAGAGGGAGAATAGGGGAAAAAGTAGAGGGATTAAGAAGCATAATCGGTAGGGGGATGTTAAGAATAGTATACTAAGTGGAGAAGCCAAAGAACTTAGACGCACAACGCCACAACGCGTGGTCATGACTAAGGGGAGGGATTGCAGGAGGGAAGGGGAGTACTGGGCAGAGGCGGCAAAGGAGGAAAAATTGGGACAACTGTAATAGCATACTCAATAAAATTGTACTTTAAAAAATAAATAAATAATAGCAGAAATGATGGCAGAGATACCAGATCAATTATAAGTGACTTAAAATATAAGAAGGATAGGCAAATGAAAATCAAACTTATTGCTGCAGTAAGACAAGCGAATAAATTAAGCAAGCTGGCTTAGACTGAGGTCAGTTTATGCCGCTGGATCATAATTGCAAATAGCCCTGTTCTTTACACTTCAAAAACTACAGCAAGATTTCTATCATAGCCACAGAAATCACAGAGGCAAGGATATATTCAAATAGAAGTGAAGCAATACATTAGCAGGTCAATGTCTTCTTCATAGCTACTTTAGACACTAGGTTCCCTCTTCTTTTTTTCTTCTGTTTTAAATGAGAACTGTAACATTAATGGAAGCCCAGATCCATAAAAGTCAAGGGGACATGCAAAAATTTACTACAAAAACAGGGATTCTTCAAGTTATCAATTTTTAATGCCAGCAGCATGAGATGACTACTTTTACACAGGACACCTGATTGTAAGAAAGTATGTACACAAGCAGGACAGAGGTGGTGGGATGGAGGGGATGAATGGTACTGGAAAAAATACAATAAAAAAAGGTATTAAAAGAAAGTACACTGATTTTCAACCTAGTTTTAGAGACTTTTTAAAAATTTTATTATAAACTTGATCCCCGATTTGTGACAACAGTTGTAGCAGTTAAAATGTGTTTTGTTTTGGTTTTTTGTTTTTTTTTTACAAAAGCTGGTCGTAATAGATAATGACATAGGTTACATAAAAGGACTGATAAATTCCAGATGTGGGTATTACTTAAAACTTGTGGCCTTTTTTTTATGCCTAGTTTTTTTACAAAAACTAGTGAATATTAAATAATCTGATCACCTATTATTTATATTGCAGATGAAGTGTTACCATAAAGCTTAATTGCTCAAAGATGTTTTCCAGTAGCATACAAACCCACGATTGCCAACCCACCCCCCAAGCCTAATTCCCAGCTTTGCCAGTTCTCTAAGGTTTAGGTTCATCATTTCTAGGGAGATGAAATGCTTACATAGTGAGAGGTACATAAATGCTCAACAACTGGTGGGCATGGCATATGTAATAAATGACTGAATGCATAGAAAACATTCAGCAGTGCCTAGAGCATAGTTAAGTGTTCTATAAATAGCGGATAGTACATAAAACAAGTAGACAAGAACTTAGAACAAATAACATGAATGTAGTCTCTAAATCAAACATGTTTTCTCAAAAATCTTAAAAAGTACTTAAAAGTACCCACTACTAGTATGCAGTCTAGCACCATTCCTAGATACTAGGTATAGGATAAACATTGTTACACTACTAAATAATAACTATCAAAATCAATTATGAAGTTCTGAGTATTACTAGTTTGTAGACCTTATTTATTTCATCTTCACAGTCTAGTGCCTGGCAGGTTATGTACCAGAGCATTCAGCTTCTTCTTTTTTCATTTGATTTAAATATAAATTTACTTGAATTTTTAAAACTTCAAAGCCAATGCAGGAGATTTCGTGTTTGGACTATGACATTCACAGGGTTAAGGGCCAAGTCTGTCTGGTTCATTATGATATTCCTAAAAGACAGTCAATGTTTAACACATATTAAGGGCTCAAATATTTTAAGTAAAAGCCTGGATTATTTTCATGTTCTGCAGAAAGAAGAAAACAAAATCATGACTCCTAACCAGAGTTCATACCAAACATATGAGAAGGCTATAATGAAAAAAATAACTGCTGGGAAGCTTTCAGAAAAAAGTCTTGGTTTATGTCCAGTATATCTCAATAAAGGTAGGAAAAAACAAAAGTCCTGAAGTGACAAGTAGAATAAAAGCTCACCAGAGTATCAGCCCAAGAGCAGTGTTTTCATTTTAGATCCCAGAAACATTTATTCTAAATAGCATACTGAATTTTTGTGTGCTCTCTTAACAAAACAACAACAATTCAGGGTCGTGTATAGTTTTACCAGTAATATGTTGTTCATTTTTCCTAACCTGAGAAGCTCCATACAACCAACTTCCTAAAGTAAAAAGCCAATTTTTCACAAAGCTCTATAAAAATCTCTAATTATTTCCTCTTCTATTTCCCAGAAATTGTAATAACTGGTTTGGTTCTATGCCCTAAAAGAAAAAACAAAGCAAGGAAATGCTCCTATCTAATCTTTTTGACCTCTCTGACAATTAAAGAGCATACTCCTAGGGAGGTCCTTGTAATACTAACTATGAGAGATAATAAATGACATAGGAAATCTCAAAAAGCAAGATTATGAAACGGAAATTATTTTTTAATACAAATAATTCTCTTAAAAAGCAAACAAAGTAAAAGCCACAATAAGGAAACTCAGCCCTGGCTGGTGTGGCTCAGTGGTCTGAGTGCCAGCCTGTGAACTGAAGGGTCGCCAGTTCGATTCCCTGCCAGGACACAAGCCTGGAGTGCAGGCCAGGTCCCTGGGTAGGGGTGTGTGAGAGGCAACCAATCGATGTATCTCTCGTGCATCAATGTTTCTCTCCCTCTCTTTATTCCTCCCTTCCCCTCTCTCTAAAAGTAAATAAAGTTTAAAAAAAAAAAAGAAAAGAAAATTTGACAACCACCAAATTGGCAAAAATATAAAAGTTGGACAGTATCAAGTACTGGCAAAGATGTAAAACAAGAACTCATGCTGGAGGGATTATAACAGTACAATGACTTTGGAAAATAACTTAGATTTATACAATAAAGCTGAAATGCACATACTTTGCAACATCAGTTATACTCGTAGTTATTTTTCTAGAGAAATCCTTAAAAATGTGTTTGAGGAGACATATAATAATTTTCACATAATAGCCATAAAATAAAATAGGAAAGAAATATCCACCAACAGGAAATGGTTAAACTATAGTATAATATTACACTAAAATGCTACAGACATAAAAATAAACTACATCAATTGTGGATGAATCTCATAAGTAATCATATTTAACACAATAAGCAAATCACATATAGAGTAACTTCACTTTTGCAAAGGTCAAAAAAAGAAACAGGAAATTAAACCATGGGTTGTATGTGTACCCCAACAATATGTGGTAAAATTTAAAGAAAACCATGAGGATGTTTTAAAACAAAATAATGGACAGAGGTTACCAATGAGGGAGGCAGAAGAATGGGGTCCAGGAGGGGCAAGAAGGGGCTTCAAAGGTTTGAGCACATTCTATAGCTAAAGCTGACTATCAAGTATAGTGGTTATTCATCTTGTTTTCTTTATCTCTGACAAGTTATATTTATTTGGTATGTATTAAAATGTCCATAATGAATAAGACACATACTCAAAAAAGGTCTTAAAAATTCTTAGAACAGATAAAGTAGTAGTGAAATATTTCACCCACAGAGATTAGACTATTGCTAACTGCATAAAATATACTTACCTGTATTGGACAGTTTAAATTACATAGATTATTTTAACCTGCCTGGCACCTTCCAACAGAACAAGTATGACCAAAGAGTTTAAGGCCAGAAAGTAATTATTGATAGTTATTCTTCATGTTACAGAGTCCCTACCTTGAGCTTACAGTCAAATTATTTCCAGGTGGTTCTGGGAATCTGTAAATCTTCCACTGTTGTCATTCTTATTCTGTTGCCTATTAGGCAACTCTGTGGTTTAAAGATTATGAAATTTTGCTCTGGTTCACTACACAGTTTAGACTTTGAAAATGACTAACAGCAAAAAGAGGAGATTAAATATTTACACTTAAATTTCTATTTTATTAATACCAATGTAAAAAGAAACTTTATACACAAAAATTAGAAATATTAACCAGGAAATCCTGATCCTTGGATTTTAGACTTGATTTAGAACTTGTTATATAGCACTACATAAAATAATTCATTGTCCGTTAGCATCTGTATATATCATTAATGTTTCATATTTTCAAATAGTTTACATTTGGAAAATGTCATTTTTAACAAAAAGATACTTAAGATATTTTGGAAAAACCTACAGTGAAAATACCGGAGCAATAAATGAGTGTATCCCTGTCCAGTATGTAAGCTCCCAAGGGTTCACAATGTCTCCCTAAACCCGCGTTACGCTGGCAGAGCCCAGAAATTCCTGGGCTAACCACTACACGGCAAGTCAAATGACATCATGGCCTCCATCTGTTAGTCTCACGATCACTTTTCTCTAACAGTCTCCTGAACCTCAATCCATTAAGCCTCTCAATGTCGTCGTTCAGACCACCTCTACTCCATTTCTCAATCCATCCCTTGAACCAGCATCAGCCCTACGAGGTTTTGCTCTCTCTGTCCCTGACCTAGCCTCCACCCCACCTCTACCTGGTAAACTAAACTACCTATGGAAGTGGTGCTTCATCCACTAGCAAACTCCTGTATCCTCAGTCTCTTCCCAAAGCACTACCCCACTATCCTGTTAAATGAAGGTAAAGACTCCTCCCTGAGGACAATAGCTGCCCTGCTGCACTCTCTCAGAGAGCAGCTATTTATTCCATACTCCTCAAGACTCTTCAGACATCCTCATGAGCCATTCATTCCCTTAATCCCAGGAGCCTGTCATAACCATCACATAACATGGCACAAAAGAAATCCCCACAAGGGTTACAATATGTTTCCAGTGACTCCTTTGAACTGGCTCTGTGACTTCCTTTCACCAACAGAAAGCAGTGGACATGATGCTGCCCACATTCTGAGCTCAGGCCGCAAGAGGTAAAACACTTGTGTTCATTCACTTTTCTGGCATAAATGACACCTGCTTTCACCACAAGAGCAAGCCTGGGCAAGCCTATAGGTGGACGAGAGATCAAGCAAAGAGAGCCAAGGACAGATAAGGCCGTACTACACCAGCCACGATGAGTAAAGTCTCCTACTTGACCCACAGCTGATCTCAGACAACAGTAAACCCAACAGAAACTAGAGATATTGCCCAGGGATGTGTACGCAATAGTACAGTTCTTATTTTAAGCCACTGTTTTGTTTTGTTTTTTAGATGGTTTGTCATATAGCAAGATTAATTGCATTAATTAATCATTATCTACTCAACTTGGATTATCTATTCCATTTCTCCTCTAATGTTTTTGAGGACTTGAAGCCAAAAACTGTGAGGTATTTTAATTTCAGTGTCTTCTGCAAACGAGGCTTGAATGGCAGGCCAGGCAGGAAGTACAACTTACAGAAAAGGATTTAGAACCCCATGACTGGACTATATTTCTCCTACCAATAATAGTGCTTGTTTTCAATTTAGAGTTTCTTTTGCAGCTCTGCTGAGAAAGAAACAGCAGCTGGACTGAAAAGCATTCCTATTAATATTGTAAAAAAATCTGGATTATTAGGGAAATGTTCAAAACCGACCTGGGATTCCTTTTTGTAAGGACAAAAATAAGTAGGTGATTTGCCTGTCCTTTTATCATTCTTAAGTGCAGAAATTTCTCAGTGTGAACTATTTCTGAGAAACATTATCTATTTTTTCAAATTTACAAAGGATTTCATTTCTATTTTGCACACTGTCTTGCACCTCCTCCAAAAGTTTAAGTAAGCAGGATTTTACTCTATCTAAAGCTTAAATATACACACAGCCTAACTCAGCAATTCTATATCTAACAACTATTTTATAAAAATATTTGCATGTAGCCATAAAGTTTATGTGTATGTTCACTGCAACACTTTTAGAAATTAAGGGAAAAAAATCTAAATGTCCAATATGAGTATAACCAAATTATTAAAGCTTATTTTATACTTATTAAAGTGAGGGTATTGACTTTAACTACTAATATGAAAGGATCTAAGATGTTTAGTAAGTAAAAAGGACATCAAAGAATAGTACATATAGAACAAGCTCATTTTTGTAAAAATACACATACATGTATATGGACGTGTATGTAAATGCAAAAACAGTGGATTATAAGGATAAACCGAACTGTTGATATGTATAACCTCTTGGTGGGATAGGGGGCGGTGCGGGTAGGGAAGCATAAAGGTTCCACAAACTGAGGAGCAAAAGTAATATTTTCCAATAAATCTTCTTTGGTATGCAGAGGCCTATAGTGTCTAACCTTAAACTGTCACAGATATTACTAGTTAAATCATATAACTTAATCCAAAGGTCAAGTTAACAACTCAGTCAAGCACTTACAAATCATACATTCACATATACATATCAATACATATGTGACTCTATCCATCCATCCATCCACGCATATGACTCTGGGCTGCACTTTCTTGATCACTATTATAGGTATTTTGATCCTCACCTATGAATTCTGCTACATCTTTTTCACTCAGCAATGGGAAACAGCACCAATCCTGGTATAAAATATGGGTATTTTGCAAACTAATCTGGCAGAAGATACCAATTACAGATATCTTATACTACCAATTGTATCGTCCATGTGAAACCAGGATGAACAAAGGCTTAAGACTCAATTTAGTCAAGTACTCAAATGTTTTTAAACCACCTGGGTTTACATTCAAGCTTATGAACTGTTTTAATTTTTCAGGTTTATGACTTTATGGTATAAATTCATACATATTAATTTAAGGATGATAAACACTTCCACATCCTCACCTAAGCCCCTGCAAACATCATGAGCTTATCACAATATGCTTTCTTACTGATCCAGAGGTTGGTCTCCAAATCTGAATACAGTGCTACAAACTGCTACTGCTAATCAATTAGAATTGCTAGTGAAATGCTAGTGAAACTCACTTACCACCTTTGGTACTCCATTACATCAATGGTCTGAAACAAATCACACCTCCCGGTATTTACAGGCTTGTGTAGTCCTCTCTCACTTTTTGTTTGACTTTGGTCATGAGACCTGCATTGGCTAATAGGATGTAAGCAAGCATGATGCAAGCAGAGATTTTATAAGCACTAGCACACTGGGGTTTGTCCTCTAAGAAGTCAGCTGCCATGTTATAAAGAAACGCTAAATAGACAGTAGGTGATAACAGGCCACAAGGAGAGATACACAAGGAGAGAGCCACCCCCAGTTTCAGCTGAAAGTATCTGCACAAATGACCTCATTGATACCATGGAACAGAAGAACAGCCTAGCTAAGCCCAGTAAACCCAAAGGAGGGTGAGGAATTATAAATCATTGTTGTTTTAAGCCATTAAATTTTGGCGGCAGTTGGTTATGTAGCAGCAGATAACTGAAAGACTAACACTGTTCCAAACCATCTGAATCACTAATAATTCTCTATCGGTTACCTTTAAATTTTATCAGTCCATTTAATAGTGTTTACTGCAGGTATAGACAAATTGTGGCACTTTCATACACTCTCATAAACTGTGGGAGAGTACATAAATCTGTACAAATCTTTTAAAGAGCAACTTGGCAAAATGTTCAGTGATGAACCTTTAAAAAGCTCACATCCTTTCCCAATAATTCCAAGTCTATGAAATAGACATGCATGTTAGAATGTTATATAAGAATTTTTTGCCCTGGTTGGTTGGAGCACCAGTTGGTGAACCAAAGGGTCGCCAGTTCAATTCCTAGCCAGGACACATGCCTGGGTTGTGGGCCAGGTCCCCAGTAGGGGGCATGCAAGAGGCAACCATACATTGATGTTTCTCTCCTCCTTCTCACTCCCTTCCCCTCTGTTTAAAAATAAATAAATAAAATCTTTAAAAAAAGAAGAATTTTTACTCATAAGACAGATCACAGTAAAAAATTCTACTAAGTATATAATGACATGAAGACACAACATAAGTTTAATTAAAATAATATTCAACACAGTATTAGCAATAAGATGCAAATCTTTTAAAAATATACATATGATTATGCATATGTACAGAAATATTAATAGGAATTCTCAGTGCATAATACAAGTGGGTGATCTTCATTCTTTTGTTCTTTACACTCTTCAGTATTTCCCAATGTTGTATTATAAAAATGTATTACTGCTTTGACTGGTGTGGGTCAGTGGACTGAGCACCATCCTGTGAACCGAAAGGTCGCTGGTTCTATTCCTGGTCAGGACACATGCCTGGGTATTGGGCCAGGTCCCAAGTTGGAGGCGTGCAAGAGTCAATAGATTGGAGTTCTCTCTCTCTCTTCCTCCCTCCCTTTCCCTATCTCTAAAAAATAAATAAATAAAATCTTTTTTAAAAAAATGTATTACTCCTATACTTAGAAAAAACACATAAAATAGGTTGGGAAAAAAGCACCCACACAAACATTTTGTTTATTCGATAGTTCGATTTGGAATTCTCTGTTATTTCTTTACTAAATTTTTTTAAATGCTATCATTATTAGAATGCATCTGTATTCAGTGATGGAGCAACTTTTTAAAAATAAATGCAATACACCAGATGAATTTTCAACAGACAGAAAAAAATGACTCTAAGTACAATATTACTTTCCCTCTATCATTGTTTTGTACTGTAAAAACTGGGCAAGGAGTTCCTTATTTCTTTTCAAAACTCTCCTATACCGTCTTATTTTACTGAGTTTTGAATTTAGGTTGATCAGCTTTATAATATTTAATAAAATGGGTATTACATGCACCTTCAACCAAGTTCAGCAAATCCTACTGGAATTGATTCAATACGAAGACTAAAACTGTTTTTAAAAAAAATCCTCACCTGAGGACATGCTTATTGATTTGAGAGAGAGGGAAAAGGTGGGAGAGAGAAGAGGGAAACATCAATGTGAGAAAGGAAAATATAAAATGGTTGCCTCTCACATGGCCCAACTGGGAATCAAACCAGCGATCTTTCGGTTTACGGGAGGATGCTCCAACCAACTGAGCCAAACTGGCCAGGTCAAGACTAAAGGTGCTTTTCATCTCAAAGGTAAATATTTTCTCCTCTTCTTCTCTTTTCTTTCTTTCTCTCTTTCTCTCTCTCTCTCTCTCTGACCATACCTATCCAAAGAAATAATATGTGTAATGAATCTAAGTCATTTAGAAGGGGCAGGGAAAACAAAACCCAGGACGAACACTTGACGGGAGGTATGTAAATAGCAAGCAAGTTTCAGTAGCCTGTGACTCAAGCACCGACACTGGGAAGTATTCTCTGAAGTGGCCAGTGATTCCAGAAGAACCAAAAGGCATTCTTGGCCCACCCTGGCAGGGTGGGGTTCTGATCACAGTGAGGGTCTACCACCTCAGGTTTCATCAATCTCCCTTGCCCACGACAGCAATAAAGGATTGGTTTCTATTGTTTCTTGCTCAGGATTAAACAATTCCTCTTCATTCTGCCAGGTCCAGGCCTAAACCACCCTGTATATCTTCAACTACTGCCTCTGAAATATAAGGCAAAAGCTTCAGTGAAGAACAGATGTCAATAGCCCTGAGGGCTTCTCTTGAGTGCTTCTAAGGTTACAGGCCACTTCACCAAATAATTCCCAAATAGTGCAGAGGTTACTCCCAAGTGGCCCAGGAGTTCCTCAAGTGCTTCTGGAACTTCTATTGGCTGTATAACAAGAGGACTACTTTCTATTTCTTTCAGGTTTCTATAGGACCCTCTGGTTTCAGTATTTTCAGATTTGGTTTATATTTACTTCACTCATGCTATTTTTTTTTTTCCTTTTCTTTTCTTTTATTGATTCTAGAGAGAGGACAAGGGTTGGGAGAAAGAGAAGGAGAGAAACACTAATGTGCAAGAGATACATCAATCGGTTGCCTCCTGCATGCACCCTGACCAGACCCAATGCTATTCTCGACAGTGTAGACGTCAATACCTCCCTCGTTCTCTGGAAACCACAGCAGCCTGAACTGTGAAAGTTTCTAAAAATGCAAACAGCAAAGTCACTAGCAAGGCCTGGGTTTCAGCTGTCTCCAAATAGGCCTCACAGGTCTCTGCTCTGTCTTGGCATTATCTCAGATCTGGTCCTACCCTCAGGCCTCTGAGCAGATCCTATCTGTCGCTAAGAGGAGAATCACAGAAGCCAAACTTGATAAACAACCACATGGAGTGTGTGCAAACAGGCATTAAACTAAGTGTTACCTTGATTCTAACACATACTTTTAAAACACACAGTTTCTGAAATAAGGATTGAGGGGTTATTTAGTGTAATATGGTCATGTCTCTCTTTCCCCCCGAAAAGTTGTTATTAAATCAATGGTAACTGATAATCACTGGCAGCCTAAATGAAATATGATGATTATATAATTAAATATTTAATCATAATCCTGTTACGTACTAAGAAGCAGCAGAAGGAAAGAATCTGACGGGGCACAGAACTTCCTCTGGAGGGGCTCCATTAGTCCTCTGAAACCCCATCGATGCCCGTGAAGCTGGATCACATGTCTCCTCCTCTGCCGGACCTGCACTGGCCATCTCCCTGATAACAGCCAATTACATCCACCAATGAGGCCCCCACACATTCCGGGCCATTACTGCCCTGCCGTCACCTCCCTTTTCTCTCATACTCCTACCTCATCACTCACTCCTCTCCTCTGCTGATTCTCTTACCCTGATTCTCCAATTGATTGGAGCAGGGTAAGAGAACTGTTTTTTTCTTATAGCATTTATATTCTTATATACTACACAATATGCTTGTTTGTTTGTTATTGTCTGACATTTCACTCCCCAGAGGGACAGAGTTTTTTGGTCTATTTTGGTTAGTGATGTATCCTCATCACCAAAGCATGTAATTATGAGTTCAAACGTGGTGAAGAGAAAGGAAAGACAGACTGCGTCGGGGGTGACTGACTGGAAGACCCTACCACTGGGACTGAGATAGTAAGATCAGCTGGCTAAGCCTTGCTCTCTATTCAACAGCAGACAGTAGCTTCAGTAACTTCTGCTGCCGCTTTGCTCCTTTTCCTAAATATCCACCTCACACCAATCCCATCCCAAGTCTTTCTTTAGATGTGGCAACACTTTCCCTCTGGTTATGGTCCAATCTCAAGACCAAGATGATATTTATTTTTCATCTCTGCATTGCTCTGTTCTGATCCACTCTGTGGGGGTTTCACAGTGGAACCTTCAGGGGCAGGCTCATCTCTTATGTTTGTGAGAAAGTCCTCTTACTATAGCTGGTCAAAGCATGATGTATAGTTACTTCACAGCATATTATCACAGTCCACAATGGCATATGTGTGGTTATTTTATTACTGACTCTTCCACTAATTTAAGTATAAGCTTCTTAAGACTAAGGTCCATGTCTGTTTCACTGACAAAGCCTAAATCACTTGGCACACAGTAAACAGCTCAGTAAGTGTTGAATAAATAATGGCAGCTCAACTTGGCTCTAATTTATAGTGCATTAGGTAGCTAAGAGAGGATTTTTGGGGGGAGAGGAAGGGAGTTGTGCTTATTGTTCATAGGGAAGGAAGAGAAGATAATGCTGGGAGTCTGTAAAAAAGGCCAGATTTTAGCCACCTAAAATGCTCTGCCCAGCAGCTCAAATGTAAATCATCAGGAACACCTCCACCTAGAGTTCTTCCCAACCACCTTCCTCACTTGTTCTGGTCAAGGGTACCAATCATTCTTGTAGCCACTCAGACACAAAGGCTTTGAGTGGCTTTTCACCTCGCTTTCTCTGTGAACATCCTAGCTCGGTAAGATTTCTGAGGCCAGTCAACTCCTTCTTATTATCTTTAATCAATGGCCTCCTTCCTTTCTATTCCTGATGCTACCTGGTTCAAGCAACTACCTTGTAAATTACAGCAACAGACCCAGAACTGGTCTCGTTGATTCCAAGCTTGTTCCTTTCAAATCCATGTGGCCTATACTAAAATCTCCCTTAAAACTCACCTTACACTATTAACGTAGTGGCATGCTAGAAAACATACAGCGCTGCCTGACATTCAAAGACCACGCACAACATGGCTCCAAATAGTATTCTTAGTTTTACCTTCCATTATCCTGCCGTTTTCTATGCTGCCATCATTTACCAACACGGTAGGTATCACTATCCATCACACACATTATACATAGCCCCATCCCTATGAATTTATCCTACCCTTCCTTTATATCAAGTCATGGAATTCCATCCACACCCCCAGGCCTAGGTCAACCCCTACCTTCTTCCTTCATATGTTTCCAGGATAGCAGGCCAATCTGCCTCTTCCTCCTCTGCTTTCTTCTGACACTACCTAACAGGCAACTAGTATCATTTTTTCACACTATTACTCCGTTTTACACCTACACATATATACATGTAACTTTTCAATATTAACACCAACTTATGGCTATCTGTTACAGAAAAATGAAAAAGTCACAAGAGAAGAGCATTTGTCAACAAATGCTAAAGAACTCAACGTCTTTTCACAGGACAGACAAAAGGTGGGTACACAGGCATGTTTGCCTCCAGCTTGCTAGTCTCCAAGGCCTCCAAATCTCACTGTTATGACCAATTTTTATCTTTTTCTACTCTTCATTTCTTCTCCCTTCCTAAATGTACACCAGCTTTGAAAATAAGGAAAAAACACACACACACACAGAAGGGTCCATCCAGATTAGGAGACAAATCATTTGAGAAATCCAGAAAGGGTTCTCAAAATGCCACCACTTGAATGGGAGAGACTCTTCTTGCTCTATCCCAATTAGCTCCTTCATTATCATGGACTCAGCTTACTCAGAGGGTGAGTGGATGCTAGGCCTTAAGCCATGCACGGGAACTCCAAGGAGAGGGACACTGGGCAGACCTGGTCTTCGGCAGTGGTTCTGCGGTTAAAAAGACGGACAATGGGATTCCACAATAAAATTCCTACCTTTCCTTTGGTTGGAAGCCCTGGTATCCCAATCTTGAAGGCCTACGTCTTTTATTATTGAAACACTGTTACTTACGGTAAACTTTCCTAACCTGTCACAGAATACTCTTTCCCTTTATGAAAATGGCATTTTAAAATCACATGGGTTTTTCCGCCTTTTCTGTTTTGTTTTGTTTTTGTTTTAATGTCTTTCTCCTACTAGATTGTAGGCTCCAGGAAGGAAGGGTCTCTGTAGTGTGGTCACCTGTTAATTTCTAAGCCCCTAGAATACTTGTGAGTGCCTGGCATTTACGAGGCACTCACAAGTATTCAACAGATAAAAAGAAACAACCAAATTCCAAGACAAGTTTTTAGGTTGAATAAGCTTTTACTTGCAGTCTCATCTACTAACCTAATCACTGCACTTGTTTCTCTGAAAGAATACCTCCAGTCCCAAGCAACCAGTTTATGGAGATATACATATTATAAAACCTGCTAATACTCCCCTGTACTTTTAGGGATAGAAGGTTTTAGCCGAGAGCCCTGAATTTGAATGCCAGTGACTAGTAGTGAGGGTATATGACCTACAATAGGTCCTTAACCTCTTTCAGTTTTAGTTTCATCATCTGAAAAAAGAAAAGAAAAAGAATAACAAAAGGCTACTGAAGATGACATTAATGCTATGCTGAACTGCCTCACACTCAGTCAGTCCACGTTTCCTACACCATCTCCCTCTTTTAATACGTAACTTTATACTACACACTCCTTCAAAGTTTTTCATAGTTGTGCCATACCTTCTGAGTTAGTATAAAGTGCTTTATACAAGAATTACATATTACAGTCCAAACTCTGTTATGAACATAAAAAAGAAATACAATGTCCATGAATTGTTCTGAGCAGTATAGAGTTATTGCTTAAGTAACCAAAATCCAATTATTATATTAAAGTACTACCCGGTACACCAAACAACTTTCAGTATCAAATACATACTAATATATTCTAACATTCCTGGGGCAATTTTGTTATATTCCCCACCTTCACTCAATATTTTGAATTGAAATAATCTATGAAGAAACATTTTTTTCCACTTATATCCTTGAATGGCTACTTCATATAAGAATTCCCCTCATTGCAGGCTAGTCTGAAATTCTCAACACACATTAGATCCAGCTAGAGCAGAAGGAGAAATAAAACTTCATTAGTCAAAATCAAACACTGATCTGTTTGCATATCTAAGAAAAAGTTCAATTTTCAGAACTTAAAAAATTTTAGGTCAAGGAAAAAGCAGCATGAAAATACAGCCTCAAAATTTACATACTATTTTATTATCTTGCAATGGCTTTTTTTCATCTCTTATCCTGCCCCATAAAACAGTGACCTTTAAATAATCAGGACAAAGTTTCTCCCTATTCAGAGAACACTGCTTTAAGATTTGCCTGGCAGTTTAAGGTAACCGTCTTAAAGCACTGAAGCACAAAGGAGCAGTCAATGACACATCCATTTGAAGTTACCATGACCTGTCATTACAGAGTCATTAAGTGATATTTGCAAGGAGTAAGCAGAAAGCTTTATAACTTTTAAATATATAAGATTATTTACTGTACTTTATGGGCTAAGGTATTTTAATATTTAAAGCTACACTTTATAAATTATAAAATTCACTGACAATTATCCCTAAAGATAAGTAGCATGAATGAAGTTTTAAAAGCATCATAGAAACTCAATAATCAAATTCAAACTCTGTGCACATATATTTACACACACACATAATAAAATAATTTAGAGGCTGGCAAGCTTAAGGTACACAGGAAAACTACCTTTCTCAGAAAAAAATTAAAGTATTAAATATTTATATTTAAGATAAAGAATTAATTTTAAAATATTAACATTTTGGGGCCAAATGGGTATTAGAGTAAAATACAGTCTCTATATTATATAGTCTGTTATCTAACTGTATACTTTTATTAAAAACCAATTTGAAAAAGTGTATGACATAAACTGATTATCCAACTCATATCTGCACAACTCTTACTCTAATCAAATCCTTTGTTGACATTAGCACTATTAACTGTTTCATGCAGTTCTGAAGGGAAGATATGCATTCGAAGTATAAACTGCAGCAAAAGGACGAAAGAAAGCACACACAACTCTGGCCTACATCCTTCATACTTATCTGTGGTTATCTGTAAAAGCTTCAAGAGTGAGACTGAAATAGTTAAGCAAGATAGGAAAGCTAAGTAGTTTTCCCAGTTTCCCACACCATCTCTTCTTGGCACTGTGAGTTCATTATTTTGTAGACTATTGTAAATTTCCAGAACAAAAAAAAAATAAAATTCAAAGAAATTTAAAAATGCGATGGAATTTAGATGTTGCCTTTCTTGGCCAGCCTAATTTAAAGATGTGAAGACTGAGCTCCAAAGTGTTTAAGAGGTTTAAGACCACTGCCTAGCTCTTCTGACTCTTCTCCATTTGGATGCCTTACCACCCACATTGACTCAGTTGTCAATACCAAATATTATCCAAAGATAATTCTTTTTGGTAATCTACCATTCTGAGCAATAATCCCTAACCACTCATAACAACACAAGTAAATAAAAAGTTTCTAGGAAATTAGAGCCTACATTAGGAACTTAATTCATCTTTAATTAGTCTTCTGCCCTGGGTGGTGTGGCTCAGTGGATTGAATGCCGGCCTGCAAACCAAAGGGTTGCTGGTTTGATTCCCAGTCAAGGCACATGCCTGGTTGGGGGCCAGGTCCCCAGCGGGGGGCATGCAAGAGGCAACTGATCCATGTGTCTCTCCCTCTCTTTTCTCCTCCCTTACTCTCTCTCCAAAAGTAAATAATTTTTTTAAAAAAATTTTTTAATTAGTCTTCTAATATAATCCAGAAAGGAAAGGCAATAGGATCTATCACTCAAAAAAATCATGTATTTTACATAAAAGAAGTTTAATGAGTGATGTTTCTATAACATGCTCAATTTTAGAACAAATTACTTTCATAACCTTAATTATTTATTGTTACTTTTAGACACAATTATTAGCTGTCTCTTTAATACCACATGATTAAAAACCACCAGTTAAAAATGTGCTCTGAGTTAAAGTAAAATTACAGCTTTCTTAATATTGTCCTCATTTTCCTGAGAAACTTACTTAGGCATGACACTCAAGTAAGATGCTAATTTGTTTAAGTCAGCATAAAAGAAAGTCTAATCAAAATAGCTAGTAATACAGAAGAAAACTCAATCTAACATCTTAGTTCTGAATTAAAATATATATATTCAGCCCATACAGAATAACATTTTGCACTTTCAAACATTCATCTACAAATACACACACAGAAATTAAAATATTACTAAGAATTGGTGTGTAACTCCTATTTTTGTAAGATCACTGAGGCTTATGTAGTTAAAATTACATTAAATAAAAATAAATGAACTCCATCTTCAGAAATATCAAGACTGTATCACAGGAAGAAAGAAAGGAAGGGAGGGAGAGAGGGAGAGGAAAAAGCAGCATCCCTCTTCATGGCAATGAAAATTCACTTTGAGATGAAAATAACAACTAGAAAAAAATACTTGATGACTATGCACTTTACTCATATCTTTAGTTTTTAGGCCATCTACTAACGTATAACATAATCTCCTAATAAAAGCTGTAACTGAGAAATATCCAGAAGTACCACACCTGTGCTTTCTCTATTTCTACATCCAAAAGCAAGCATTTCTAATACCTATAAATATCCCTTGACATTTTATACAAATATCATTCTAAAAAATGTTAACACCAAACAACCAATTACAATTTAGTGAAAGTATGGCATGGTCTTAAAAACGTCACTTAGTAAAATACATTACAGGGCCAGATGAAATAAAGGTAACTTTTGCTAGGTATCTGTAATTATTAATGAACTATTGCCATCTCAGCCAAATCTTCTATTCTCTTTCAAACTTCAGTTTCTTAAAATTAAGCAAAATTTTTTAAAACACCAAAAAGAAGCTCTTAAGTAAACAAACTTCTAATTTAAAGTGAAGATAAAACCACCTTTATCGTCCCTTGGGGAGTAAAAATTTTTCCTACATAATTTGACTTCAAGCATTGTATTTGTCTCCACGTACTACCAAGTGAACTGTGACTAGAAATTAGTTCAATATTTTATAGAATTAGTTTAAAAGTTCAGACTGACTGGTCACCTCCCCTCTGCAGGCTCCACTGAAAGCCTTTTATTCTAACACAAACATCAGTAACACATTTAGATATATTTTAAAAACTGAGATATTTAAACAAACAGAGCAAACAATACTCAACAGATGCTTGTGGAAAGACCTGTTTTTACTTTCAGCTCTGTCATTGTTCATCATACTGTAATGTAGCTTTACATCACTTTTGTTACTTAATAACAGCTACAATCAAAAAACACATGAACAAAATGCACATAAAAAGGAAAAAAAGATAACATGCTAAAGACAAAAATATTATGATGCTGTACCACCTAGGAATCAGAAGGACTAAAAAGGTGATTGTGGCCATTGATGATCCCATGTCCAAATCAATGAATGAATGTCCAGGCAAATTACACAAAAAAACTAAAAGTGTTATCATTTCTCTCAAAATTCCAACATTATACAAAGGATGATGTCAATATTCTATAATAAACGTTAAGAAACCATAATCCTATCTAGACATACAACTATTCAACTAAACATTAATCACAACATTTGAATTACCAAAGGAAAAAAATAATTAAAAAACTCACTTTATGTAGTATCTTGCACCTTCAAAAGTATATGCTTCTTCCCAGCCAGTAGGCAAATCTAAAAAACATACATTTCACAATTAATATTATTTCAATAGGACAGCAAAGTAAGTTTCAATCCTTTTCATGATCAGCTATTTTCATGTATTAAGTGGGTTTCTAATAAAAAAAATGCTGAAATGGTAATAAAACTCACAGTCGATAAAATATTTTTGGGAAAATAGCAATTCAAATTGAAAACCATCATAAAAGTATCACAATCTCAGAGATTATCTGATATGATCATACACTTTAATGATAAGAATGTAGGGACCAAACAAAAGCCTTCTAATTCTAGGTAAAATACCTATGAATGGTGCCCCCCACTCCAAAAAGCGGGCAAACAAAAAAATAAAACAAAAAACCTGTGCATTAAAATCAACACCTGCTTCTTCTTAGGTATAATGTTTTCTATTTAAGACCATACCTTTCAGCTACATAAATGAATCCATCCAGAAGTTTCATTGATGAGAGAACTTCCTAAGTACTAAATTAGGGGAAAAGAAATCTGACATCACATACTTATACATGTATGTTTCTAATGAGTTGAGTTTAAGAGATGTGAAGTTTCAAGTAATAAACCTGGGGATAATTCAGATGAGCCACGGTAACTTTATTACATATTACTTACAAATGACTAGTAGCTTGGATTTAATCACTGTACCTCTCTGAAATAAAAAGCCATTAATGTGTGTACAAAACCAGAGTCACAGGAAATAAACCAAACCTGAAAAAAATCATAATCATGTTTTTAAAAAATTAAGGTGAAATAATATGAGAATAAAAACTCTCTGTGATGTCAATATTATCAAATCTATGGGGGTAAAATGGGATACAAATTTACATTACACAATGGCAAGAAACAATTCCACAAGATAATTAGGTTAAATAATTTAAATATTAGACTGTCTTCCAAAATAAACCTGTTACTATCCATAGGCAAAGAGGCCAGCAAAGTTGAAATATACATGCAAAACATTGAAAGGTACATTTAAGTCAAGGACTGCTCAGAGGAGTTAGGAAATATGACGGTGTTATTAGTCAGAAATGCCTTAAAAATGTAATCTCATGTTTGCTACACCAACCTTCCCTTTCCTCCTCCACCTTTTTGCAAATTTAGAGACATTAGTCACTTTAGTGAACTCCAGAATTTGAAAGAAAAAGCAGGTTTAATATCCTGCCAACTTTAAGAGAGTCATAGAATCCCAGAGTTGGAGAGAAAGTAGTATCCTGGAAGGCAGCTGTAAAGAACTGCTGAAGCCGGCCTCACCTTCGACCCAAACAGTGCTCAAGCCTCTCCAATCCTCAGAAAGAGAGTCAGGCCAGTAAGAGAACACATGTTACATTTCAAAGACAAACAAGTTTCACGAATGTAAACAAAGAACGACAAAAGAAAGCCAGACCAGCACTGAGGCTACAACCAGCCTTTCTCCAGCTCAACTCACACATTTTAGCAAACAAGCTACCCAAGGCACCAGAGGGATCTGCTTCCCCGCCGATCCCCTCCAATTAGGGCACAAATGCCCACACACGGGACACCCCCTTGCACGCCCACCGCCTCCTGGCAGTCTGTGCAACCTCTGTGCGGCTGCCGGGGACTTTGAATCTGGCTGGCCAGCAAGTGCGGCTGCAAATGCCTCCTCGGCTCCGGCTGCTCCTGCCGTGGCAGAAGGGAAAGCGCCCAGCATTTCCTGAGCTGTTCTCAGTCATAGAGGATCGC
Source organism: Pteronotus mesoamericanus (assembly GCF_021234165.1). Classification (NCBI taxonomy): domain Eukaryota; kingdom Metazoa; phylum Chordata; class Mammalia; order Chiroptera; family Mormoopidae; genus Pteronotus; species Pteronotus mesoamericanus. The sequence goes on from NW_026555310.1 coordinate 23,805,910, forward strand.
AGCACCCCCAAACTCCTCTCTTCCTCACCTACCCACAAATCCCACCTAGGAGGAGGAGGAAGCTGCACGGCAGGAGGCAGCTCTCCCGGGAGGAGGAAGAGGATGGGAACACTTTTTCCCGGCGAACCAGTGGCAGGGTCCCAGGCTGCAGGGAGGAGAGTGGGAAGGGTCTCCCTAAAGGTTGAAAGAGGGGCAGATTTTGAAGGGGCGGGGGAAGAGTAGGAGGATTCAGGAGTGGCTGCTGGGGGTAAAACTCAGGATTCCAGAGGGAGGGGAGTAGGCCACCATAGGGGCGTGGGGGCTGTCCAGGTTGGGATGGGGAGAGGGCACAGGAAGAGGGCGCCGTCTACAAACGGTGATCAAAGGCTGCGGAAAAGAGGGGCGTCCAGAGACTCGAAAGAACTCCGGCGCCGGTCCACCGCCAGCCCCGCCTCACCTCGCCGCCTCCCGGAGACCGCAACTCGGGGCAGGTTGCCGGGAGGCGGGCGGCCCGAGATCTGCCGCCTCCTCCCGGTGAATCCCAACTCCGATCGGGCCCGGCCGGGCTCAGCGTTACCTGTACTCTGCCGACGGTGTCCGGTGACCACGGCCTCGCCAGTGACAGGATGCAGCCAGGTGGTGCTCTTTGCCTCCTCGCTGCAGGGGTGAGAGAAAGGGCAGAGACCGAGCGTGAGTGGGGACGCAAGAGAAGCCGAGGGGGCTGAAGCGGCACAGACCGGGCTCGCTCTCCCCATCTCGCCAGCCTCCCGCACCCTCCGGGCCCCCGCGCCGTCCCCAGCTCCTTACTTGATAAAAAAGACCCGGCCGCCCCTGGTGATTCCATAAGTCCACGACCGGGGCAGGGAACAGATACACTCCAGGTTCAGATCCGCCGCCATGTCTGATCCCCAGCCACCGCTGCCGCCGCCTTCTCCTGCTGCCGCCGCGGGAGGAGGGAGCGAGCGAGCGAAGGGAACGCGGAGCGAGCGCAGCCGGAGCGCGCCTCTCGAGCCCGGCGCGCCCCCGCGCGCGCCCTACCCCCTCGGGCGGCGCCTGCCCTGCCGCCCCAGCTGGGTCCAGTCCGCGTCGCCGCCCCTCCGCATCCTCCTTGGCCGCCCGCCGGCCGCCCCGCCGCGCGCTCGGGGGATGGGCGAGCGGCGCCGCGCCCCGCGACCAGACCCCTCCCGCGCTCCCGCCCCCCGCTCCCCGCCTCGCTGGAGCGAAGGTTCCGGGATCAATATAAAAAAAAAAAAAAAAAACCAAAAAAACAAAACAAAACAAAAAAAAACCAAAACGCGCTCTGCCCCTAGAGCTTTGCCCCAAGGCTTCCCAGCCGAGAGCGCGACGCGAGAAGAGCGTAATCCCCACGGCTCTGATTGCTCCCTCTTTTAAAACAACAAAAGCACAGCATATGAGCTTTGTTTTATAAGATCTATTGGCTGTCCGAAGAGATTTATATATATATATATATATATTTCTATCTTTAAAATAGAAAGCTGTTTTTATTAAGCACCCGGAAGGCTTCTCCTGTTTGTATTTTGTGCGCCATATAGCAAAGGTTTGACTAGTTACCAGACTGGTGAAATGTAAGTGGATTCAGACTTGACAAAATAAATTTTTCTCCTTCCTTAAACCATATAACGTTTTATAAAAACTTGCCTTTTTCTCTTACATTTTTTAAAAGGTTCACTTATTGTCAATCTGGATTTGTACTGACCCTTCTCTCATAAATTACACTAATAGGTAACTTGGAAGAGTCCTTGAAAGGGTGTACCTTTTAAATGGCCCCAACAACGCTAAAGATGCTATTATAATCCCCATTTAACGAATGGGAAAAATGAGGTTCATAGAAACAGCAACTTCCCCAATGTCATAGTAGTAAGTGGTGAAGCCTGAATTCAAACAGGCTCTAGTATTTCAAATGTCTTTTTGTATAATAGCCACACTGCTATGCTAATTTAAAAAATCTTTTTTACCCTCCCTCCTCCTCAACCCACCTTTTTGTTCTTCGAACTGGAGGAGGGCAGAGTTCACTGCAAAGATCTTCCTTAACACCATTAAGAGTCCTTTCCTCTTCCCTTCGTGTCTGGTCCTTAGCTTCACTTGGAATTGCTTAGGCATCTCTTTGCAGCAAGATGACTCATTCCAACAGAATCCACGATTCAACAATAATAGTACTACTGTACTTGGTATTCTTATAGAACCTCTTTTTCACCAGTTTTTGGGTGCCGCTGAAGCATTATCTCATTTTCCCAGTAGGCTAAAGACGCGAGTAATATTTTTAAATAGTTAAAGAAACTAAGACACAGAAAGGGTAAATGACCTTGGCCAAAGCCATATCCAGTAAATCAGGTGGGGTCTGGATGACAATGCACTTTTATGGACTTTTTCTCTCCTATTCCAATTCCCCAAGGCCATTCTGTCTTTGGTGAAAAGGAGTCTGCAATTACTGCTATAATTTTCCTGTCTATCTGCATACACAGGGAGAAAAAATAATGTCACTTTAATGTTTTATCTTTTTGGTTCCTTTGCATTCCCCTCTTTCATTTTACTACTTATTACTTCTTGACATCTTATCTCCTACCCAGTCTCTGGGGGGAAAATAACCCTTTTTTTTTTTTTTTAGATCAATGAATAACTAGCAAGAAACGTTCCACATTACCATCAGTGGTCACTGGATATAGCATAGAAAGAAAATCAAAAGCTATTGACTTTATATTGTGCTATCATTACAAATTTTAAAAACCTAAAGTGAATCTTTTAAATATTATAACTTTAGAAATTTGGTACCTCTTAGTCCAGCTATAATGTTTGAGTTTTTGACTATGTATTCCTGAGAAGTCTTTAAATTGGCCATATGCTGTATGAGGATTTCTTTTAGCAAGGAATATTTTAGAAAGTACAAGAAATATGTCAAAAGTGATATTCATTTAATAAAAACATGTATCTTAAGAATCTCCATTTGCAGTGTTTACATAGTAACCTAAAATCTTCAGTACAATTCTATAATATGTCCCAACATTTAGGAAAAGCAGTAAATAAAAAATGTAGGGAATTACATGCAAAATGAGGCATGCTTCTGGTTTGGGGAAATAATAGTCCTCATGGCTTCTAGGGACTAATAAAAGTAGCTTCATACATTCAAACGTCAGGCATTCTGGAAAATTTTCACCCTTAATGAGGAAAATTGTATTTTCTTAATTTTTCTAGAATGTCCATTTTCTGTAACATTATTACCTTATCCTGGTCCGCTTTACCTGTCAGTTTTGTGTGTGTGCATGCATCTCCTTCACTGCAGGAGGCTCAGGATCATGTCTTCCCAATCTCTGAATCCTCCCCAACCTTGAGTCAGTACTTGAATGGTTATTGAATTTCATTTTCTCCCCATGCCTCGACCTCCCAACAGAGTTATTTCGAATAACATCTCCCCTTTTTATCACCCCATACCTCTTCAATAACTGACTCGGACCTAAACTCATATCTAACCTCTTCTTTTTATTGCATTTTTTTAATATATTTCCATCCTGTGAGACTTTTCAGTTTCTTATATCATGGCCTGCCTTTTTGAGGTGTATTATCTCATGACTATTGCAGCTTCTCTGAAAAAAAAGAAGAGGTTTAAAAAGTACTGAGCACTAAAAATAAATATCACTCTATGCATAAAAAGAGGGCAACCCATGTTCTAAAGAGCTTCCAGTTCAAATATTACAGAAAAATACACAGTGACAAGAAAAACGCAAAAGAAAGTTTCTTAAAATATGAAAAAGGAGAGAGAACCAGGTGACATCTAAGAAAACAGCCAATCAATACCCCCCCTCTTTTAAAGGGAATGAAAAAAAATATGAGCTCTACAAAGTGGAAAAGAGACTTTAGAGAAAATTCCCATTCTATCAAGAAACATCTCTTATTCATATACATTAGTGTTCATTAAAATCCACCAACAAAGTGTGACTTTGATTAGGTCGTCTTTCCAAATATATTTATATAACTTTATATATTTTCTTACATTATTAGTTCACAAAATAAAGAATATATTAGACACTTCCTTAAGTCAACTGTAGAGTATTGTATGTTATAATATGTAACATTATTTTCATAATGTATACCAAATGGAAAAGGTATAAGGAAAGCCAACGTAGATGATCCAATTAGCTTAGTGGAACTCTAGGCAGAAGGGAGGGAGACTGAGGGTCTAAGACAGGGTAGAACAATGAAATGTGGGAGTCAATTTATTAGGGATTATTTTTCTGTTAAAGAATTAAGTGATCAGAGAACTACAAATAAAATAATTTCACTCATTCATTCAACAATCATATATAAGATCCCTGCTGCATGCCATACATTCTTCTGGGTAATAGGGATTAAAAGATTTGGCCAGTTTTGGGTATCTTAGAAAGGGAAATGGAGATGTAAATATTTAAGTGTACTGTGGGAAGTAGCATTTCTATCCTTGTCATAGAAATAAACCTTCCGTAACAGTTGTTTTTCAAGCTTGTCCTGGGAACTACTCAAGGCCTGTCTCAAACAACAGTCTCTGTATTGATCTTTGGAGAGCTCTTCAATGATGAAAGGAATCATTGAAAGAAATATGTAGCAACACTAACCCTGGTGCTGGCTGATCCTTCTACTACATCTGGGGTTCTAGACTAAGTTGGCACCTCTCAGGAGGCTTGAGAATAAGAGAACAGGAGATAGTTCCAAAATGTATTAAGGAGCTAACACTTTGAACACCCAGACTTGTTCAAATTGAACAACTCTTCCTTTACCCCAGTCAGCAAAGATCCAAATCATCTACATCTCTCTTTGCTGTAAAAGACCAAAATTCAAATGGTAGGAATTAAGAAAACAAGTATGTTATAATGTAGGTTTAGGTGGCTGGATGGGGTGAGGGTGTATTCAGTCAGGAGACTGACCAAATTTTATATGTGGTTTTGCCATTGATTAGCTCTATGATTCGGAACAAATCATTTCGTCTCCATTCTCCATGTAAACCTCTGGATCCTCATCTGTAAAGTAAGAGCACTGGTCTATTTAAGACATTACATATGATTCTTTTCCCTTTAGAGTCCTCTGCATTTATGGGGCAAGCGCTCCAATGACTGAAATTGGAAATGTTTTGCCAAAGTGGATGAACACAACTAAGATGCCTGCTGCATAGAGCTCTTTAGGATTTTCTGCCTCTTAATTTGTTAATATTATTAGAAAGGCTTGAAAGAGCAATTTACAACATTCTTTCATATGAATATCATACTTATACAAAGGACTCTGTAACAGACATTATTAACATATTAAAAACAAGAAAATGGGTTTTGTGAAGATGTATAATACAACCATTAAGTGTCAAGCTTAGAGCCTGAACTAGGTCCTTTGGCCGATTGATTTCAAATTCTGTATACAGGATATTTCCTTCCTTCACTCATTCACTATACCCTCCTCCCTACCCCAATCCCTCTTCTACATACTGCAGTCAGTGTCTACTCTCCCTGCCTCACTGCATGTGCTCTTCCAAGTCACCAGTGCCCCTCTGTAGCCTGCCAAGGCCAATGGATGCTTCAGTTTCAAGCTTTCTTGACCTCCTGGCTGGATTCACATCACCACTTCAACTCTTTGAAACTTGCCACTTTTTTAGTATCCTGACACCACTTCTTTGCAGTTCTCTTGCCCTTGCTATAGACCACCTGCAATATAGTCATTGGGGAGCTTGTTTAAAGCTTATTTGAGTATTGATTCCTGGGCCTCTTTCCAGACCCATTTAACCAGAACCTCTGAGGATTAGCCTGAGGAGCTGACATTTAACAAGCGCTTTGGTGATTCTTATATACTCTAAGACCTGAGTCTTATATATACTAACTACTACTCCATATGATAATACAGTTGACCCTTGACCAACAGAAGCTTTGAACTGCCTGCATCCCTCCTGTATGCAGATTTTTTCCCAATAAATATACAGTTGGCCCTGAAGTCCCCAGGTTTCAGCTTCTAGGGATTCAGCTAACCATGGATTGAAAACAGTATTTTTGATCCTTTGTCAGGAATCCCAGTATGCAAGGGCCAACTTAAGTTATACATGGATGTTCCACTTTGTGGAAAGAGGGAGTGGTTGAAGCCCCTAATCCCCACATTGTTCAAAGATAAACTGTAATTATTGAATCTACATTTCAACCTAGATGCGCTCCTGAGTTCTAGATCATATGTCAAATTTTCTTCTAGACATGTTCCTTCTGGATATTTGTTAACTCAAACTCAACAGTCCAAAACAAGTCACTTTTCCTTCAAATACATGCATTGCCCCTTGTATTCACCTCTTAGTGAATGATACCAGCAACCAAACAAATATCCACATCAGAAACTTGGGAATCATCCTCCCACAATTAGTTGGGTAATAAATTATACTAATTGTCCATTAAATATATCACAAAGTCATCTTTCTCATTTCCCATACCCTAATATGAGTATTCTTCACTATCAGAAGGATCTTTTTTAAAATGCTACTCTGATTATGTTCCTTTCTTGCATAAAATCCTCTCATGGCTAAAAAAACAGAATTAAAATCCAAAGCCTGTTGCCTGGCATTTTCAAGGCCTTTTTTTTGTCTCAGCCCTGCTCTCCTACATATTAACCATATCGAATGGCCTACTGTTCTTTGAACAAGCCAGGCTCTTTCAAACCTCTGTGCATGTTACTTTTTCTGCCTAGAATATTCTCTTCCTTGCTTACCTAATAAACCCCTACTTATGATTAAATTTTTAGTTCAGAAGTTGCTTCCGTTCAGAAACCATCCCTGATTCCTTTGGGCCCACCAGTTCCTTCCACAATAATCCCATATCTTCTCCATTGAGTTGTTATTATGGCCTGCATCTCTCTCTTCTCCTTAGATTTGCTAAATGAAAATATTTCAGCCCTGGCAGGGTAGCTCAGTTGGAGCATCGCCCTGTACACCAAAAGGTTGCACGTTTGATTCCTGGTCAGGTCACATACCTAGGTCGGTTTCATACCCAGTCTAGGCAGGTACAGGAGGCAACTGATCAATGTTCCTCTCTCATCAATGTTTCTCTCTGTCTCCTCTGTCTCTCCCCCTTCCTCTTTCTCTAAAAGCAATAAATACATCCTCAGGTGAGGATTAAAATATATATATGTACTATCTTTATCATTTAATATATGTTATTTACATGAATGAATAAAAGTACTTATATTCACATAGTGCCCCACATTTTATAAAGCCGTCCATATTTAATTCTTATTTCTGTTTGTATTGCTGCAACTTGCTGGTGAGTCATGTTTCTATCCTTTCTTAGATTTAACCTTTTCTTTTGCTTTTTATAGACTATTCCATACAGAGCAGAAAAAAAAAAAGGCATGGGCCCAGGAGCAACAGAGCAGAATATGCAATATTTGCTTTCTATAGAGTGTCTACCTGGCTTAAAAAAATACCAAGATCTACCGTTGTATTGAATGAGATATTGAAGGACAGAAAAGACCCAGCACTGTAATTTGTTAAAGGGATATATGGAAACTTCTTTTGACCGTAAATTCTTTCTAGAAATATTAATATTGATAAAAACAATATGTAGTACTTAGAAAATCAAATACCATTGCTGAATGAATTGGGGAGAGAATAACAAATAAGCTTATAAATCACTAATGATATGTATAGCTATAAGTGAGGAAGGTTATCAGATCACATGCCCCCAATCCAAGGTATAAATGAAAGAATGAAGGGGAATAATTTTCTCCCTCATTGCTATTGTTTTATATAGGGCACCAGACTCTCTGAATAGATGATTTTTTTCCTTTAATGCTCTGAGACATTTAATTTTTTAAAGTAAGACAATCTCATCTGACAGTTCATATCTCTTTATTGAAAATTATATACATGTGTACTTGTCATATATTTGATTTTAACCAATTGTCTTCAGTTTCCAATCCACCATTTGTTTCAGTTACATACAAAACTATATAATAAATAGTAATCTAAAATAGAGTATCTGTAGTTAATTGTAACACATCGTGTAGCCCAAATTAAGGAGAATGTAATGTGAAAGCAAGTTTTTTGTATTATCATAGGCACTGCCTTGTATATATTTAGTATACAACAAATATTTATTAACGGAATCATAAAATCACAATGTACAGTGCCAGGGGAAAAGACCTGGAAACTTTTTAACAAAACTCTTCTATTTTGTATACATTTTTCTTAAAACCAAGCAGTTGGGAATTGACAATTGTCTCATCAGTTGAATTTCTGAAAAACATGTATGTTTTACCTAAGAAAATCAAGAAAAAATTATGAATAATTATAATAGGAAATGAACAGGTTTAAAATGAAAAGACCTAAAAAAAAATCACAGCTTAAATTTCCTTTTTAATAGAAATTTCTTTCTACTTATTAATTTGAGAGAGAGAGAAAGAAAGGAGGTTATATATGAGTAACAGACAAAAGGAGAGACTGAGCTGTGGAAGTCTTGATTGTGAAAACCCTGTTGCCCACTAGAGGCCTGCCCCTCTAGATATGTGTAAACCTAGGAAACAGCATTTGGCATGTGTGTCATTCTATTCCAGTTGTGTCATTCTGAGCCCAACATTACCATTTATATAAAACGGATAGAATTAGCTATTTATATTTTTGACTAGAGTATTTTAAGAAAAATTTTTGGGGGGACGATCTTGATAAAAAGTTGATTTAAAAAAATTTATTAGTGCCCTAATATTCATCATCAACTAAATACAATTAATTCTAAGTTTGTCAGGAATATTTCACATGCTCAGAAGATCAGATGATATTCTAAACATTGATGAAAATAAAAGAATCTCATGTTCATAAGCAAAAAATTTGGTGCTAGATATTTTGATAGCTGTGAAAGTTTTGTCTATGCTATTACTTACTCTGTAGAAACTATCTTTACCACATCTGATGAGAGACCATTTATCAGAAATTTTTTTATTTATCCAATTTAAGCAGCACAAACTTTTTATGAATCTAATATACGAATACTGGAAATATAAAGAAATACAAAGAAATTCAGGTGTTGGTTCTCAAGGCATTTCCGTCAAGTTGGTGGGGGAGGAGTAGTGGGGAAGAGATAAGTAGGTAAGTACTGTATCAGTAATACATGGTATGATTAATATTGCATAAAATGGAAAATAAAAGCTTGTAAAACAGCATCCAGTCTTGCAACTGTGAGAAGAGGTGGCTAGGGAAGACTTATTGGAGAAATAGACAACTGAGTGATATTGTTAACTAACATTACCTCTAGAAGGATTTCTTGAAATTGATAAAATTACACTTTAAGCTGAATCCACTCTCCTCCTTTCCTCCTTCAGCTCTGTTAGGTGTATTAGGTACAAGAGGTCTGGGGTCATCTGTGCCAGAAATAAGTTGCTTACCTCTAACATCCCTTCTCCCCTATTAGATAGTCCCTGATTTTTCTTGGATACATAGATGCCTGAACTAGAGATATATCTCCCAGGTACCCTTTTAACCTGGATGTGAGCCATTGGATTGGCTGCTGGTAGATTGGATGTAAACAGAGCCATTGGATATGGCAGATTATGGAAAATATCTTTTTATTTTTAAAAATGTCTATTAAGTTGAGAGAGAAAAAACAAAGGTAGAGAGATTGACTTGTTGTCCCACTTAGATTCTTATGTGGACTCTGGATTCTTGTATGTGCCCTGACTGGGGATCGAACCCACAACCCTGCATAGTGGGGCAAGGCTGTGACCAATGGAGCTACCCGTTGCTTTTAATTCTGTTGCTTTCCCTCTTCCCCGTCCTGCTGCTTGAAATGTGGACAGGATGGCTGTAATGAATCTTGAAGAAAGCAAAGGCCACACCCTAGGGCTGGCAGAGAAGACACCTGGATATAGCCTGGGTCTCATAAGGACTTCAGGCAGGTCTCTGAACGGCTTCCTTCAGACTTCAAAGTGAAGGAGAAATGCTGAGATGTAAAGTCTATTATAAATTCTGAGTTTCTCAGATAAAAATTCTGTCTTGATTAAGCTAATGCTATTTTTTGGGGTGTGGAGGTTTTCTGCTATTCTCAGCTAAACTCATTCTTATCTGCTATTTCATGTCTACCTTACCAGCACTTAGCACAATGCCTAGTATGTCAGGTGCTCAGTATTTGGAATGAATGTATGACTCTCCACACACACATCAAAATTATATACATAAAATTTGCCTCATGCCTCAATAACTCCTAATTATTTTTTAGATGAATCAGATATTCTCATTGCTTACCTTATTATTTCCTGAGAGTAAGACTGATCTTTAAGAATGCTGCTTTAACTTATTCTGGTAATTGGACTATTAATTTCTTTGATATCTTAATTTGAACTATGTCAGTCAAAAGTTAGTTGACCTTCCAAGTAGCCATATTACTCTACTCTCTTTACAGACTACACATTGGCAATATGTGATCATAGTATTACAAAAACAAAAATAACAACAACAAAAAAAAAACACCTGACAGAAAACTTGAACCAAAATAGGTACTTTTGCCAATTGTGCACTGGTGGACATACATTGTATTGTGTTTATGTTCTGTCTACCCAGCTCACAGGGAGATGCTCAGAAAACCAACCATGCCAATATTATCAAATTCTCTCAAACACATGCTCTGTGGAGCAGCTCTACTTATTAGGGGCAAGACAAAATTGTCAAGAAAATTATAACATATAGTTTGCTCTACATATAGTGAAGTCTAAAGAGTAAACATTTCAGAAAAAAAATACTTTCAAATTGTCCCAGTCCAGCCCTGAGTGGTATGGCTCAGTAGGTTGGGCATCGTACTGCAAAGTGAAAGGTCGCTGGTTCTATTCCTGGTCAGGGCACATGCCTGGGTCGTGGGTGAGGTCCCCGGTTGGAGGTGTGCGGGAGGCAACAGATTGATGTTTCTCTCACACATCCATGTTTCTTTCCCTTGCTTTCTCCTTCCCTTCCTCCCCCGCCTAAAAATAAATAAAACCTTTTAAAAAATTATTCTTGTCCATTTCCTGGTAGCGTATTTTTATTTCACATTTTGAGGTGCAACAAAAAGCGTAACATTCAGAGGTCTAAGCTCTGTGTAACTTTGGTGCAGGTTGTTTTTACTTTCCATCTCTTTGTAAAATGACGGAATGTTTACCCACCACATTTCATTATATGTGTTGAAACAGATAACATCCTGAAATAGCTTGAACTGCTCAGATATAAATGTTTTAAAATAATGATGGCGTTTTTCTAGAGTCCTTAAAAAAAGGTAATTTAAATTAGTGTAATATGCTGTTCTTATCTCTAAGCAGCTTGCTGTGATTTTTTCCTCGGTTGTCCATTACTTATTTTCAAAATGATTACTCAAAAATAAAACTGGAGTAGTATTTATTCTGTTCTGAAATAGTTTTCTATTAGAATTGCCCTCTATGGTTCATTTAAGGATGGAGATGAGTTGCTTTTAGAAACAGTTAAAAGAAAAAGGAGAGGAAGGAAGGTAAGAAGGGAGGGAGGGAGGAACCATAATGTACCATGATTCTGTTTATCTAGGGGATAATTCTTTTGAAGCTCAAAGTGATTTTTTCAGATTCTTCTTTTTTTTCTGTTCATTACCTTCATTATAGACAACTATGTTTGATAATTCTTTCTTTTCAGGCCAGGAAAAAAACGATCATCAGAAGTAACTTTATCTCTCTCTTTTTTAAAGACTTTATTTATTTTTAGAGAGAGGGGAAGGGAAGGAGAAGGAGAAGGACAGAAACATCAGTGTGTGAGAGACTCATCAATTGGCTGCCTCTTGCACACCCCAGCTGGGGACCTGGCCTACAACGCAGGCGTGTGCCCTGACTGGGAATCGAAGCAGTGATCTTTTGGTTCACAAACCATCACTCAATCCACTGAGCCACAGCAGCCAGGGTAACCTTCCCTTTTTCAATCCCTTCCCAGTTCAAGATCAATGGGTACAGTGCTGCAGGAGTAAATATAATCCCATGGCATTATGAAGCAGAATCAGAGGGAGAGACTGAAGGAGACTACTGGCGGAGACAGGTTAGAGAAAAGTGCTGAGCAAGTCACAGAAGGAAGAACTTTCCCCAAGCAATTAGAATGGCTCTCAAGTTCGTTCCAAGGTTTTTACGTACATAAACAGCAGCGTCTTGTGTAGCATCCAGGAAGACCTCATTGAATGAGAATTGCTGTGGCTTGAATAGGCCTCATTTTTAAAATCCTATTTTACAGGTGAGGAGGCAGAGGCAAGACACAACAAAATTTGCAGGGCCCAGAGCAAAATAAAAATGTTAGGCTCCTTGTTCAAAAATTCTTAAGCATTCAAGGATGACAGTGGAACATTAAACCAATCACAGTATGCATCTGAGAGCAGGACCCTGTGTGCCTGACTGCACAGGTTGTGTGCCCAGGAAGCCACTCCTGAGGAGAGGTCCGGTCAAATTATTTGCCAAAGATCATAAAACTGGTTAGGAGTGTACCTAGTCTTCTGATTCCTTGTTTAGTTTTTCTTCTTTTTTCCCCCTCTGCATTCTGTTATTTATTTATATTTGCTTCCTGTTTAGTTTAGAATAATATGTATTTATTCATTCATTATTTAATTTAATAAACATTTCTTGAACACAGACTGTGTGGCAGGCACTATATTAAGAACTGAGCAAACAATTATAAGACAATGTTTTTCCTTAAATACTGCTTTACACTGGGTGCGGAAAAGGGACTTGGGGGGACATCCATTTCTACGGAGGTTGTGGGGAGATGGGGTTCTTACATATTACCAGTAAGAATTAAATAGGTATTAATTTTTTGAGGGCAATTTGGCTATACAAGATAAATATATTAATATAGGTCTCTCTTTCTTCTTCTCTCTTTCTCTCTATTTTATCTTTTTATCCTTCTTCCCTACTCCACTCTGTTTCTCTCTCCCTCTGTGGCTACCCTTCTGGTACCCTTTGGCCCAGAAATAACAATTTATGGAATTTATCCTAAGGTAGTAATAAGAAATGTGGGCAAAGTTATACATACAGAGTTGTTCATCACTGTGATTTTTTTTCCTCATAAATACCCAAGAATTTGGGTTTTCTTAGGCACATTTTAATATTCCTATGTTGTCAACAAATGGCCATTAAAAATGCAGTTTTAGAAGATCGTTAACATGTAAATGTTTACAATATATAATTAGTAAAAAAAAGCAAGATTTAAAATAATATAGCATGATTCTTTTGGGGGGAAAGTTAGAAATATCTGTTTGTAACAGATATTTTGGGAAGGATAAATACCCAAATGTTAGCAGTGGCTAACATTTTGTAATTAAATGTTCTTTTTGTATTTGCTTGTATTTTCCATTTGTTTTTATTGAGCATATATAATTTTTTTAACAAAATTTTAGTTCCACCTTTATTAAACTACGGAAATCTATGTTTTCTTTTTCTTTTTTAAATTGTATTGAATTTATTGGGCTGATGACAGCCTGAGGGGAGGTTAAGGAGCGGAGGGACTGAGCAAAAATGGAAAAAGGGCTCATGGACATGGACAACAGTGTGGCGATTGCTGGGGAGAGGGGAGTATAAACAGACTAAATGGTAATGGAAAAAATACAACAAAGTTTAAATCAAAAAAGAGAATTTATTGGGATGACATTGATTAATAAAAGTATATAGTCTTCAGGTGTAGATTTCTATAATATACCATGCGTATATTGACGGATTGATTGTGTGTTCACCACCTTAAGTCGAATCTTCTTCCATCACCATTTATCTGTTTTCTTAAATGCCTAGAGAAAGGCAGCAATTCCATGTTTTCCTGCAGAAAAAAAAATTAACAATTAAATTTCATATATCAAACTTCATGATAGATTAAACTAAATGTCCATCATAAGCTTGAAATATTCCCCTTATAGTTGAAAGAATTCTTACAGGTTATATAATCTAATCTTCCGAGTGATGCACATATTAGCTCTATAATATCTTGTATAAGCAATATAAACTTACTGAATTTAGAGAGAGATTTATTTTATTCATGAAAAAGTGGTTCTTAAGTAATTACAACAAAGAAAAGCCAATTTGGAGTCAGAACACCAATATTATGTAACTACACTACAGATACTTAGGTGTAATTGTGCACAGGGAAAGAGTGGTGAGTGTGTTACTGAATAGACGCGCTTTGCAAAATCCATCAAAATGCGTAGTTGACTTTTGGCCACTCTACTTGTTATTAAATGCCCAGATAGAAAAATTAGGAGCACTTCACTAAGAGAATTCTCACAGAAACTTGTCTACCAGACTCTATCCATAAATATACTTAGGACAAGGGATTAATTTAGCATCTCACTTAGTAATTTATTTTATATTTGTAACTGTATGGGCGCAAAATTGTTTTTATAATTATTACATTTTGTAAAGTGAAAAGGCAACTTTCAAAATGAATGTGAAATTAAAGAAGCCAGAAAAGCACATGGAAAAAATATGGAAAATAGTCATGCTCACAGAAAAAGAGTAGAAAAGTGTTTTCCAGGGACTGGATAGGGGGAAATAGGGAGGGGTTAGTAAAAGGTTACATACTTTTAGTTATAAGACAAATTTCAAAGATCTAATATATAACATAGTGAGTGTAATTGAAAACACTGTATTCTATACCAAAAATTTGCTGTGTAGAATTGAAATATCCACACTAAAAAAAGAAGAGGAGGTGGTAAATATGTGAGGTGTTAATTAATGATATATTTTTATATACTAAGATATCTGATACCTGATATCTGTACATATATCAACTCATCACATCGTACACTTCAAATATCTTACAGTTTTATTTCTTGATTATACCTCAATAAAACTGAAAAACATAAGATGAATAGTCTGGTCATTTTTAAACCCAAATTTTATAAAGAAAAAATATGCAATTAATGAGAATGATTAACTTCAATGGCTTCCTATGCAAACAACTTTGTTTCTCCATGTCCTTCCTGTGATTCATTAAGAGAGCTCAGGGCCTCATTTGTGTCACTTGCAAAAGGTTCTCATGATATGATATCATCATCTTTTTTTTAAATTATAAATGAAAGTTTCTTTAGAAAGTCACAGAGGTGGAAATAAATAAGCCAACTGGGTTGCGTGGGCTCCGGAAACAAGTTACAGAGGCAAAGAAGGGCACTTGGGGCTTAGGGGAGAGAAGGGTAAAGGTAAAGGTAAAGCACCTGGGGGAAGAAAAGGACGAAGGGAAAGGAGTGGCAACCCAGAGGGGAAGAATACCTCATCGTCTTCTGGAAAAGTCATCCTCCCAACAGTGGTGTTCTTCTCTTCCTACCAGCTTTTTTATTTCCATATTCCCTTTGATTTGCAATGCAGAGAACATCCTTAATTTGTTCCTCACTGATATTAAGAGTGTTTATTAGGAGATTCAGGAAAACTCTACCTGGTGTCCTTCTTTGACTACCATTCATTATTAGAAGGCCACCATTTTGTTTAATTTCAGCAGTTTGCATCAGAAGTTAAATTGCCCTTTTGTTCCCAGTTATACTCACTACTTGGGCTATCAGATCTTTCTTTGGTTCCTGCAACCTGAAAGTAGTTTCATCAGCCACTTTCTTCTGAGAATAGTCCTCTGTAATCTCATACCAGCCTTACTAGTTCATTTGTAATCTGTCCTCTAGCCTGTCTTTGACAGGTCATTTCTGTTTGAGATGATCTTGCC
The DNA here is from genome assembly GCF_021234165.1 of Pteronotus mesoamericanus. NCBI lineage: Eukaryota > Metazoa > Chordata > Mammalia > Chiroptera > Mormoopidae > Pteronotus > Pteronotus mesoamericanus. The sequence goes on from NW_026555310.1 coordinate 23,821,553, forward strand.
TATTTCACTCTTCCTCTGAGCCTGTTTTCTTGCCATCTTGCATATATTCATCTAGCTCTGTGTCTAATTCTTTTGTGTATTCTTGTGACTCCCACTTAAATTTCTTAGCAAGGAAATAATTGTAGGTCTCAGATTGTCTGCTTTTGTCAATAGTGCATTCCACTTCCAAGATATCAAGTTCAGTGGCCACTGCATCTTAATTCTACTCCTGCAGCACATCCCATATGTTGTTAACCTTCTTCCCTCCAGCAAAAGGTGGTTTCTGGCTGCTTTGGCTAATGGCACATCTGCATGGATTTTCAAATTATTCATTTTTGTTGAGGATAGAAATCTTTCTAAAAATAAGTTACTTAAGAAGTTCCAGGGGTTGAGTATAGTTTACAAAATAGATTAAACAGAAATATGTAGGGAGTTATATCACAGGTAGACTATCTCTCAGATTGAGAAGAGTGAACGGATAGCCTGTATGTGTTTTTAAAATTAAATTAATCCCGGATAAGTGTTGCTTTTTTAAATTTTTTTAAAGGGTTAGTCCTTGACCACTACTTTGATATCATCTCTGCTTTGGGTGACCTGTTTCACTAGCAGGCCTGTTACTCTCCATGACTAACTGAATAAGGGTTTGTAATGGAATAAATTGCTTTCTACATAAACAATACATATGTAGGAAGCAACTTACAAGCTATTCTTTACAAGCAATGCACTTGAACTCAGTAGGTCCTGAAATACATGATCAATGAAGTTGGATTTAAGGATCTAAGGGGGGAAAGAAGAAAAAAAATACTTTATTGGTGGCTTTTTATTCATAAATAATGCAAAAATAAAGTTAATTTTGGCAGGCCTTAAAAAAGAAAAATATGCAGGGAAAAATGTCTAAATGATTATAAGAAAGTGTTAATAGTACTTATGTCTAGGAAAAACTTACAATAAAATGTTATGATTCTTAGTTGCTATACCTACTCTATGCTTCAGATTTCCAAGACAAATGGTTTAGGAAGTAATGTTCTTTATCTTTTAGTGTTTGGTACAAAAAGGTGGTTTAATACACCGTACAATGATAAAGATGGTGGTAAAACTACTTTTCCTTACAAATGACAACCACTAAAACAATCACAGAGATCTGTGTTCTATAGCTTAGAACATTTTTATTCTAGAAAATATTGTGAAACTTTTTGTTCACTACTGGTCTCTGAATTCTTTGAAATATACAACAATTCCTATAGCGCTTATTATAATCATTTACTTGACCAAATTTGTTATAATGCAATTAGATTGAGTTTATGAGTTAAGAATTATATTATGTTAGTTTCTTTTTCTTTCCATTTTTCTTTCCTTCCTACCTACCAAACACAAAAACTAAACAAACAATGAAAAGTCTCTTTTTGGTATCAGTGTATCTTTCCTCTCTTCTCTGTACCCACCTGGGGGAAAGGGAGCAATTTGCAGGAAGGGACTGTGTACAGTTTTTTCCATCTGGTTTCTAGGAGTAGTTTTATGGACAGATCAACTGTCAATTAAAATTGAAACTAAAAAATTTTGCCTTTAAATGCTCTTTTTGTGCTTGTCTTTCAATTCTTATAATTACAGCATTTTGGATACTAAGCATCATCACTGCTGTCTTCTGGTCATAACTGGGCCTCCCTGCCCTTCAAATTACCCCTATTCCAAGATTAATTCTTCCTCCTCCCAAAACACAAGAATATTTATACATTTTAAAATACACCTAGGAACTAAAGAGTTAGTTCATACTTTCATAGTTCATACTAAGGTATGAATGACTGAAAATCTGCCCTAAACCTCTAAAAAGAGATTACTTGTTAGCAGAAATAACATGCAATTAGTAGAGTTTCAGGCAGGGGGGTAGATGTTTTTGGATAAAGGGAACAATTTGATAATTGTGGGTAAATTTAAGAGGCCTACCCAGCTATGCTATGTTTAGGTTCTAGAAACTAACAGAATTTGTAAGATTCCGGGTCTCTGCATATAAGTGACCCTAGAAATAAACTACCACGTACATATTTTAGATCATTTCTTGCCCTTCCATTAGGCCCATGGTCAGCAATGTTTCTTTGTCCTTCAGGGAATTAGGCTGTTGCTCAGTTGACCACTGTCTGTAGCTTATATCTTATAGATTCCTTTTCCTAGATCTTCTGAAGAGAAAGTTTATATCCAGCTTTACCCCCAGTCCCAGCTTGGGTAGTTTGTACCATTCCAAGATATTTTCTTGAACATTCAGCAAGAGGATCTATCCCCAATCCATGAACTAATATTATTTAATATAAACTCCATATGTTGTAGCATTGTTGCTCACAGCAAACCCAGAAAAGTTCTGTTGGCTCCTGTCTTTAGGTCTTTAGAATGCAAGCACTCCAAGTGTGAACAGCACTTTTGACTAATTTACACTAAGGTGTTAGTAATTTTTTTTTAATGGCTTTTTTTCCTCAGAAGAAACTTAGGGAGGTCAGAGAACGGAGGAGGGAGGATATGGAAAGGGAAAGGGAGAAGGAAAGAGGCAAAGAAGGGAGAAGGAGGGATAAACATCATAGAAACTGATAACACCTAAAGACTTCGTAATTTAGCTACTTCATGGTTTTTACTTCGGAGACAACATTTTAGAATAACATCTAGAGGAAATTCATTAAATGAGTTTTCTCTGTAACTGATACTTCTAAGGAACTCAAGGAGACCAATTGTGATTTCCAAATACAGATTTTTAAATAAGTATTGATGCAAACATTTCATGGTATTTATTATAGAGAGACAATCTTTCATATTCTTGATAAATAAAAGTTTTCTATTCATATATCTATGGACACTGAATTCTTTAAAGTTTGTGAAATAATGCAAAGTTTTCCTCAAAGTGTGACAATACTATACATGCCTTAGGACATGTTTGATATAAGAAAGCAGATTTCCTCTAAGCTATCTAAAGAAAAGAAAGATATCTTATAACAAGTCAAGGTATCTTACAGAACTCAAGAGTAAGAAATAGAGCCAAATCTCCCAAGGGACTGGAACTGACAACTGAAAAGTCATAAGAGACCAAGGTAACTCTTTGTACATTTTTCCTTCCCCTCCATCTTTTCCTTTCCCCCACTGCACACTCACCATAATCTTTAATTTTCCTTATCTCTGTTTCTACTCTCTTTTTACAGAACAGCTTTCTTCATTCCCTTTTACATGACACATTGTTGCCAGATTGTAAACCCAATAGGGTTGCCAGATTGAACAAATAAAAATACAGGATGCTTGTATTTTACCTGGCAACCCTAAAATCATACCTAGCCAACCCAGCACCCTCATTTCCTGGGTCTACTGATCTATAACTAGAGCCAATGTATAAGAGTTTCTGTGCCCTCATTCAAAATTCTGGATTGTGGGCGGTGGGGAGGAGGGGGTAGGGAGCGTTTGGTGGGAAGGGTGGGAATCTAATTAGTTCAGCTTGGGCCAGTGACCAGCCCCAGTGAGTAAGGCAGTCATAGAGCCCAGCTCTCCACGTGAGAAGAATTGTCAGCAAAGGGGTAAGTGCTAATGAGTCAGCCCCAAATGTTACCTAATAAACATAAATGTAGGCTATAAGTAACTCTTGTTATACATATAGAAGTTGCTCCTACAAGTTTCTTGAGTTCATAAACAAAGTATTTTATTGGTCTTTGTATTCCCTGGTGTCTGGCATCTGGTACTTTGTACATGCTGGTTAATTGAGTTAAACAATTTTGACAAATTTCAAAAATTGTTCTATTTCTCTATTTATTTGAATACCTGAAAATGTCAATAGAGACCAGAGCAATTTCCAGAAGTGGTATTCTAAGTTGTTAAACATGTTGCTTTTAGAGGATAACATAATAAGGGATCAAATGGAGAATTTTGTTGTAATAATTTATACAGGAGTCACTAAAGAGTCACTAAAAAGCTTAGTGACTAAAAAAACTCAGTAAATATTTATTTTTTGACACATTTTACCAAATAGATATTTTAAATTTTATTTTTTTATTTATTTTTAGAAAGAGGAGAAGGGAGGGAGAAAGAGAGGAAACATCGATGTATGAGTGATGCATCAATCGGTTGCCTCTGTGCCCCCAATGGGAGACTTGACCCGCAACCCAGGCATGTGCCTTGACTGGGAATTGAACCAGTGACCCTTTAGTTTGAGGGCTGGCACTAAATCCACAGAGCTACACCATCCAGTGCCCAAAAAGATATTTTTAAAAAATACATAAATTACTCCAGGAAGGTTAATACAGGGGCCTGGAGCAAATAACACCCTTTTTTTATTACAAATTTTTTTTTATTACAAAATCATTTAATAAGTATGTATTCTATAACATAACAATGTCACACTCAAGCACACCATATGGCATTATAGGTGAAATGTTCAAATTAAAACTATAAATTATTACACCCATGTTATTACCCCGGCAACCACACTCAAGCAGGCCTTACTTCTGCCAGAACCTGTATATTAGCTAATCTCTAAGATGGTCATTATTTCATTAAAATTTCAGACGAAATGCTTTTCTCCTAATAAATAATCTTTAAAAACCTCTTTTAATGGACCATTGCCCTTTTATTTTCTTGCTTCTTTTTTCATCATTTATAACTTTTTACATGATGATTTAAACCTATTTTTCAGGTTGCTTTATGCACAGTAATAATTAGTGGCTTTTTATTTATTACCTATCACATATATGATGCTAACTAAAGAGTGGATAAAATTATCTATATTATCAACATCTATAGCACAGATGTATAAAAGTCATAGTACTATTAATCCACTCAAGGTCATAATGTCATAGGAAACAGAGCATGGAGGGGAGGAAATTGAGCCTGGATCACATGACCTGGGCTGAGTGACACATGGTCTGGGTTGAAATCTTAGCTCTCCTTATTATTTATTGTGATGCCTTAGGCAAGTTTCATAACCTCTCTCTGTCTCAGTTTCTTTAAAGCAGGGCTAGATAAATATATCCTGGCCACCTGCCAGGGTTGTTAATCAAATGAGATAATGTATGTGAAAGTGTTTTTAAATTATAAAACACTTCACAAATATAAGATTTCTCTTATTGTTGTCTGATAAAAGATGCTTATAAATCATGTTACTATCTAGGAAAAATGTCATTTGCTGTATTGATGGTTACTATGACCTAGAGCTATAAGCTATAAAGGTAGACTTACTCAAAGAAAAATAATCCTTTTGAAATAAATATCACTTTATAAACCATTTTTAAGGACAAAACTATTCTTATTGCTTACTATTATTTTTAATATATAATTTAAGATGAATGGAAAGCACACTACACTTGGGGAGAATGGGAGCCGTAACCAAAAAAATATGGGTAACAAAGCGCTCATGGGTAAAACATTGTTAAACGTAGGAATCTTGGAGGCTTTCCCTGTTTGATTTTCATCCTGTGCCACTGTCTCATCCTTTATCCTCATTTTGTTAGAATTTCCAGAGGGAAGGAAGGACAGAACTGTTAGTGCATCCCTGGCCCCACATAGAGACTTCAGTATTGGTAACTACTCTCTTCTCATTTCTTTTTTCTCCAGGATCTCCAGCCTCGCCATTTAGTGAAAATGAAAAAGACTTCTCACAAAATTGTGGGAAAAAAAGGTTTTTCTGTTGTTGAAAGTTCTCTTCTTTTTCTAATGAGTTTGAAACATATTGGTCTTGTCTATGATGATTTTTAGGTGCTAACTAGAACCCAATATACACAGATGCCCAATAAATGAGTATCAAATATTGACTGATTGTAGCTTGGCTGAGTTATATTCTCAAGAAGAAGAAAGAGAAATATTTTTAAAAAATATCTTTTTGTTAAATAATTCATTTAACTATATGAAAATGATATTACAAAGAATTTCACTTTGAAATTGTCTACAGATACAATCTTCCAATGTAAAGTAGTTGCGGAACAGAATAATATTGTATTAAATCAAATACTTGTGACTTGATTTATTTGGGAACACTTGCAAATATCCATTTTGAGTAACAATAAAGCAATATCCATAACTTTTTTTGTATTAATGATTTTATTAGCTTTTTAAAGTCAGTTAAAATCATGTCTGACCAAACTGAATTGAATTTCAAGTCTACTGTAACTTGGAAATGTCTAACATTTACAAAGGAAAGACAAGCAGGCTTTTTGCAGGCAAGTTTTATGTTTACAAGTTGTGGAAAGATTGCTTATTTTAACCAGTGGGATTGATCTGGGGTGATGAACTTTTAAAACAAGATGGACTGTGGCCAATTTGACCTAGAGACACAGAAAACGAGTTATGAAAACAAAACATAAGCTGGATAGAGTCGTGCCTAGGGGCAGTTTTTAATATGGAATTTAAGCACTAGTTATTATTCTGTTTCTTTTGTTAGATTCATACATTCTGTAGTTGGAACACTTCAACTAGCTAATGTATCAGGTTTGCTCATAAACTTATTGTGAGTCTGGAATTGCTGTTCATTTCATGATGTTTTGTTTCATGCTGCTGTTCACTATCACCATCCAGGCTTCCAGAATTCTGCCCCTTGTTTACAGTGTTAGTTTTCTGTCCTTGTGCTTGAAAAGATTATCTCCACTTTGTTGCTTTTCTTCGTGACTTGTCTCTTGCTTAGGTCCCAAGTTTCTGCCTAACTGGTTAGAGGAATATTTCTGGGCTTGCCACTGTCCTTTGTTTAATCAGGTCCAGGTCATGGGAACAGAGCAATGATTCTGAGAATGATTTGCCCTCCGCTGAGGTCTGGCCACCCCAGAGAATAGGCTTAGCAGGAGGGGAGCCGCAGCATCCTGTCCCAAAGCAGGAGTCACAGAGCCCTGAGAAGTCACTCTGGGAAAAAAAGCTGGAAATTAACCTGAAAACAGGAGATGGTGGGTAGACCGAAATAAAATATCTGCCATGCTTCGATGGCATTTGCAATGATTATATACCTTAGCTCAGTTGTCTTTTCTTACTTAAAAGAATGAATGTAATATATTTTTGCTTCTATTTATGAGTGATCACATATAGATATCAGTCAAATCTTTCCTTTTGGGTACCATCACAACTTTTTCTGTCAAATTTTACTAAATCAAGTTTTGGATTACAATTACAAATTCACTTATCAAAGTAATCTCTCTCTGTTAGAGAAATAGATACGACCTTAAAACAATAACAACAAATACAACCAATCTTACCCTATAATAAAGGGAACATTTTGATGTTCTCCAGAGATTTTCCAAGTATTGAACATGAAGACAAAACATTGGAATAATGGTACAGTAACATAATAGCTCTATCTTTATGTTTGCTTACTTATATAATACACTTAATAGTAGTATAAAAATCTTTTGCCTCCCATAGTTCAACATGTCATGGAAATTATGTAAAATTACATCTAAGAACTACTTTTGTTCTATCTGAAGCAAAAAAAGAAAAAAAAAAGTCCAATAGAAGGTAATTAAAGTTTCCTTTTTCCTCCCACAAACTTTTTTCTTAAAGAATGACTTTAAGACCTACCCTTGACTCCCAGCCTTTAAAACCCTCAAAATGAAAGTCCCAGGGTGTGCACTCCTTTGCCAGAGCATGCCTGTGACTTTTCTTTCCACCTTCCCTTCTTCTTCCCCCATATGAGTGCATCTCCTAAACTGTAATGGTTCCTGCTCACCCCAAAAGGATTTGGGAGACAATAAGATTAATCATTTAAAATGGACAGAGTGGCACATGCAAATAAAACCAAACTTTTGAACTCTGGGTTTTTGGGTTTTGTTTTTTGTTTTTGATATTTTAATTTTAAATATGCTTGTTTATATTCAGTTCAAAATATTATTAAGATAAACCTTATCATATGCACAGGATTCCTGACTGACTTGTGATTGTTGCAAATCTGGCTAGAACATACTATTTGGAAAATTTGATCTTTATTGGGCAATACAGTCAAGCAGAGGGGTTGGTGTGGTAAGAAATAAGGTTCTCATAATATTCTCATGAAAGTTTAGTGGCCAGAGGAAAAACATAAGTCTTTCGTGTCTTTATCATGTTTGTGCCAACAGTTAAAAAAATTACTGCTCTAAAAATTGTGCAATAGAAAGTAGTCATAGTTAGAGCTTTATAAGATTGCAATACTCAGGACACAGATGTCATTTAATTATGTGCTGATTTACCTGTTCAGGCATATCCTCCTGTCCCTGAGTATTCATCAGAATTTTAGGTATAATTACAACTATGATTTTAAATACTTGGTAATGTACATATACAGCATTTGTATAATAATTTCTTTTTAGTAAAAATAGAACACTAAGGTTTGTCTTAGAGTTAGGTACCTAAGTATAAAACAAATGGCATTTCCTAAAATTACACTTCAAAGTGTTAATTTTTTAGCCAAAAAAGAGAATTTAACTTTTCCAGTAAAAATTTATTTTTTATCACTAGTGTTGAAATGTATAATATATTGGATTATCAAATTTTATCGGAAATTTCAGCATGTCAACAATTGGCTCATTTGTAGGTTGCACAGAAACTATGAGACAGAATTTGAAATATGATTAACATGTTGAGACAGTGTTCAAACTTTTTTACCTTCATTTGGTGATCTTTCAAGGAACATAATCATATAGATATGCATGTATGTGTATATATATGCATATATATGCATGTATATATGCACGTATATATGTATGTATATTATACATAACATTATATATGATATATCATATCAAACAAAGCAAGTTAGCAAGCCAGGACAAGAGGAATAGGGAAACTGTGACTGATAGTTAAACAAGCAGTTGGCAGCCATCTAGTATACCCTATCTGTCCTAAACCAAGGACACTTAAGAGTAAATGGTTTGCACTTTTTCTCCCCAACTAGACAGTAAATACTGTAGTTTAAATAACCCTACTTAGGGAGAAAGATAGCAGAAATCCAATCAGTGCCATTTGTCAACCACGCTCAAGGACAGATGAAGTTAAGGGGAAAAAAATCTCATTTGGTACATCAGCATGAAGCTGATAAACATTCTATTGAGATCCTCTCCCAAGACCTACCCTTGACTCCCAGCCTTTAAAACCCTCAAAATGAAAGTCCCAGGGTGTGCTCTCCTTTGCCAGAGCATGCCTGTGACTTTTCTTTCCCCCTTCCCTTCTTCTTCCCCCATATGAGTGCATCTCCTAAACTGTAATGGTCCCTGCTAGACTCGCAACCAGGGGAGCAATGGGCAGTTCATCCCAGACTAACCCCTTGACCCTGTCCCCAAGGCCACCTTTACTCTGACTTCTTAGTGCATTACAGTAGCCTGGCCAAGGTTCATTTCCTTTCTATAATGTTACCAGAGAGCCAAGGCAGCTCTGATTAGGCTCTTCTGTTGCTTCCACTGTCCTGAGCCCTTCCTGGTTTCACTGTTCCCAGCTTTATTAAATGTAGTGGGTTGGTGAAAAGTTCACTTGTTTTTTTTCCCATAAGATGGCTCTAGTAGCTCTTAGTTGTTTTTAACTTCATTAGAAAAAATGTTGTTAGATTGTATTGTGACAGCTGTCATATCAGTGCATTTAAAAAAAAGTTATCAAAATTGGTGAATTTTTGTGCAGCCATTTTAATATTGAAGATGGAAGAAAATACTCAACATTTTTGGCATATTATGCTTCATTATTTCAAGAAAGGTAAAAACATAACTGAAATGCAAAAAGATGTGTGTAGTGTATGGAGAAAGTGCTATGACTGATTAAACATGTCAAAAGTGGTTTGCAAAGTTTCGTGCTGGAGATTTCTCACTGGATGATGGTCCATGGTTGGTAGACCAGTTGAAATTGATAATGATTAAATGGAGACATTAATTGAGAACAATCAAAGTTATATATATCATGCAGGAGATATTCAATATACTCAAAATATCAAAATCAATAAAACTATTGGTGAAAATGAAAAATGTGTCTTTTCTTTTACAGGAAAATTAAACAGACTTTTTGGTCAACCCAATACTTTCAAAAATCACCTGGACTCATGTTGCGAAACCTTTCCTGCACAAAGTCTAGAACCCACATACTTCCAGCCAGCTCGCAGTAGTCACAGTCAGAGCCAAGTCCCCTGCCCAGTAACAATATGTCTGTCTACCTATCTATCTATCTATTTACCTTTCTATCTATCTATATCCCCCTGCCCTCCTTCAGCTCTTACAGACTCGGTGTTAAGATTCCTTATATAAGAATATTTGTAGTACACAAAGAAAGTAGTTAAGATAATAGAATACTACCTCTGTATTGCAAAAATAGCCAGAATTCAAATAAAGTAGAGAACTTCTTGAAGATTTTTTTCTTTGTGACTAAACCTACTTCACCCATCAGAAGAATATAAAGTTCAATGGGTGAATAAGCACAACTTTCCCTTAAAACAATGGCTCACAGATTTTTTTTCAAAGTGACTCTTTTCCCAACAAAATGCCACATATGACATTCCCTCTTTCCGAGTAATAAGTGCTTTTCTGAAATTTACTTCTTTTTTATTTTTAAAGATTTTATTTATTTATTTTTAGATAGATGGGATGGGAGGAAGAGAGGGAAAGTAACATCAATGTGTGGCTGCCTCTTGTTTGCCCCTCACAGTGGACCTGGCCAGCAATCCAGGCATGTGCCTTGTTTGGGAATTGAACCTACGACCCTTTGGTTTGGAGGCCAGTGCTCAATCTGCTGAGCCACAGAAGGCAGGGCTGAAATTTACTTCTTAAGTGATCATAAATCAGTCCCTTACTAACTTAATACCAACTGAAGCTTATAGCAGTTCAGTGCTCCAAGAATACAAATATGAAGGCTCTTAGGAATTGTCCAATAAATTTCATTGTGATAGGATAGTGTTTAAGTGTAAGAAAAGATGGAAATACAAATCTTTAAAACTCTTCTGTATGCAAAAGGAAAAAATATTATAGAAATGACTATGCTTAAGAAAAAGAGGGTTTGTTATGCCCTTATGGAAGTGATTCAGGATTGTGGATCTTAATATTTCTAAATTCTTGATGTTAAGAGAAAAAAATAACATGTTTTAAACCACCAAGCATTTCTAACTGCCACTCCTTTGCAAATGTTGGAAGGTGAACTTGTTTTAGAGTATCACCTTCCTTTGTTTCAGAAGCACTCATATTTCATGAGTTAGATATTTATGAATTAGGTAAATAATATTTCTTTTAGTTGAGTATCTGTAAATTAAGCACTGATTATTACCCTTACAGAAGCCCATTGATAATGTCATAATCCCCCAATATAGATCCCTAAATCTGCTGATTTCTCTGCAGGGTGTGTGCGCGCACGGAAGACCTACATGTTTCTCAGAGGAGATTTTGATTATATGACCTGGCTCTGCTTCCTCTAATTGGGTTTGAGACAGGGGTGGGGATATGGTACTTGAGCAGAAGGGATTAAATGGATTCTGTGAACAGGAAAGCTAACGGGGGCCAAAAAGAGAATCCCCTAGGTGATTCCATCCTTCAGCATAGTAAGTGCTTTTCTGAAAAGGCAAGTCAGTCAACCCTGCACTCTTGAGAGAACATGTCACGTCACTGTTCTAATTTTCCTTTTTAAAAATAATAATAGCTTACAGCTTCTTTAAGCCTTAGTAAAGTAGACAAAAATGTGTTAGCTGTGTTTTTCAAATTCAAGGTAGGGGAATCCATTTTTATCCTTCGGGGGTAACTTGTGTCTACACTTTGGGAGGCTACGGAGCCTGGATAGCTACAGCCAGGTGTGATCGTTGGAGAAATCTGAAGCAGCGGCTTGGAGGAGTCCACACAAAACTTCCAGGATGGATTTGTGAAACATGGAAGAACTTGCTGGGTGTCTTCATAAAGTCTGAGTGAAGGGATAGATGCCCTGCACTCCCTTGAATAGAGGCTCTGATCCTTCTTAGTTAGCTTTTAGAGAGAAAAGTGATGTTGAAAGACTAGAGAAATTGTTATGTAATTCATTTCATATGAACACAAGAAATGAAATCCAATGTGACACTGATGTACTAGCGTCTGGCAGTAAAGTAGCAAAATTGTATCAGCCAATTCCAGAACAATTTGGAGGGTAAAGAGAGCAAGCTTTAAATATAAAAGTCTATTACTTCTCCATAAAATGTGACACCTTTACTCATGTAAGCACATATACCAAAATAAATAAATAGATAGATAGATAGATAGATAGATAAATAAATAGACATGCAAAGAGAATAATTTTAAATCCACATTAACAAAAATGTATAAAAAGCATACTGTTCACCCATCATGATGGGAAATGCAAAAAAGATAGAAAACATAACCCAGTCCTCGAGAAGTTTACCATTATAAAGTCTAATTTGCATTACAAATAGAGAGACAAACCTGAGAGACCAAAGAAGCACATTCAGGAATCCATACCTTTCTACCCAAACAGGATACACCTCCTTGGGCAACCAATGACTGGAAGACAAAAAATATGGTGACTATGCTCAGACCAGATTTGGTATGAGAGCGCGGAGAGAGCAATGGGAGTTCTAAAGATCAGTCTAGATACCAGTGGGATGCAGGTGGGGTCTCTAAGTTTGTCAGAATTCAGTAGAGGAGGGAAGCCGCACTTGTTGCCCCTCTGTGTGGAGAGAAATGGAGTGGTGCAGTAAAGCAGTCTCTACATTTTGTAAATTTGAGTAAATTTACAAAAGTCTGGAGCAACGACTCTAGAGCCACACTACCTGAGTTCTAATTTAGGCAAGTTTCTTCACTAATCCACACTGTTTCTCAAAAGTTCACCTTGTTTTCAATTGCAAGAATCAATTCTGGTGAATCACAAAGAGGTGATGTTTTAAGACTCTACCTGAATATTTCCACCTAGGCTTAGATGAGGTCTTACGTGATGATTCTGGATAGCAATTGGCTTCTGCCTATCCTGGATTCATTTTAAAAGTAAAACTTAATTTTGGTTAAGAGCAATGAAAATATGTCAAGGTGGATTCATTCCTCTATAATTGAGGTGGAAGCCTGCTACATTCTAGGTCTAAGGTGCAGGTGGGCTTAGAGGATCTCCAAGATGATTAGCTGCAAATATGCTGGTTAGAGAGGAATCGTTTCTGTAGTCACCTGGGTTTTTCTGCTACTGTCTACCACCTGGTGGTAGTCTCACTGAGCGAAGGAACCAACTGTTGAAGAAGAGCTGATAGATATTTCTTTTCTGATGGGGATAATACCTAAACTGTGTTGTCTGGTTAATTGAGAAGCCCTAAGGAAACAATGGTGTAATAATATTTCTAACAGGAGTATTCTGTAAAACTAAATGAATTCCCTTGAGATCCTAAACAGCCTTTTTAACAATGGTGATGTTTTATTAAAAATGTGGCATTTACATTACATTTCATTTCCTTCTTTTACAAAGAATAGCTGTTATGGTGGTAAAATCATTCTGTACTACATTTGCTTTGTTTAATGATAATCAGTTTTTTTCTGTATACGGTATTTATATGAGCTGGCATTAAAATATGAGGTAAGTCCAGGAAAAGAAAACTAAGAAAAGTGCAGATGATAGTATAATCAGAAACAAATAAACAAACTATACTACACAGGATGGGGATACTTCGAGAAAGGGCACATATAAAAACTATACTCCACATGCTTTTATAAAAGTATAGTTCTCATACATATACTTGAAACCATTTAGAGTTCCATGTACTATACAATATTCGACCTTTGGCTCTGACCAGTGTGGTTCAGTTGATTGGGCACTGTCCTTAAAAGCGAAGGGTCGATGATTTGTTTCCCTGTCAGGGCACATGCCTGGGTTGTGGGTTTGACTCCAGTCGGGGCTCATGTTGGAGGCAACCAATTGATGTTTCTTTCTCATATCGATGTTTCTCTCCCTTTCTTTCTCCCTCCCTTCTCCTCTTTCCAAAAATAAATAAATAAAATCTTTAAACAAACAAAAAATTAGTTCAAATTTTCTTGAGGATATCACTAACTGCCCTTAGCCTTTAAAAAAATTGATTTCAGACAGAGAGGAAGGGGGAGGGAAAGAGTGAGGAAGGGGGAGGGAGAGAGAGAGAAAGGGAGAGAAAGAGAGAAATATCAATTTGTTGTTCCATTTATTTAAGCATTTATTGGTTGCTTCTTACCTATGTCCTGACCAGGGATCAAACCCACAACCTTCGTGTATTGCGACAGTGCTCCAACCGACTGTACTACTCAGCGAGGGCCAACTGCCCTTAGTCTTACAGACAATATAAATCAAAGATTAAAAAAGAAATAATGATAAGAAACAAAGCCAGAACCTGACTCTTGGTTCCTACTGTAGAGACTCTCATCTGAAAAAGTTCCAACTGTCTGAAATCTTCACTTTAGAATCTTAACAGGAATAAGTCTCTCAGAGAGATGTTACTTTTAGAATTATGCCTTTACCATGGCTAGGGTAAAAATCTGCTTTTGCACTCTGCCACTTTTATTTGAGATTGGCAGGTGAGACATTGCAAAATTCGGAAATTTGCAATGACGGCAGTTTGGCCTCCTGGTCTCGTTTAAAGTGCCCTTTTTTCCCAACACAAACCTTTGAATTTCCATTTCCCCACTGAACTCCTTACAGCTAGGGACTCTCTGCTGAGAAGTGTCTCCCTCATTTGTAATTAACATGTCCAGAGTCACTCGAGATCCTGTGGTTGGGGAAGACTTAAACAATGCACAAGCCACAGGGTGCCAAGGTTAGGTACTCCACCTTCCCCTCCCTCCCAAGCCTCACTGCCGAATCAACTTTGGAGCAGCATGATTCTTCAATCAGCAGCAAATCTTTGAAGTTAGAGTCTCCTTAGTGCTCAGTGCACACAAAGTACTCATCTGTCTCATTTAGTCTCAGCCTTGGCTGAGAAACAATGTAAAAATAGCAAAATTTGTTACATTCCTTCAAGTGTCAAAGGCCTAGGCACTGAGGCTCTTGATCCTTAGTGGGATGGTTTTTCTGACCTGCAGAAGGACAGCTGCCTCTATGTAATAAATTGTAGCAGTCTGCATCCTGGAGCCGCCCTTATCCTTGCTAAGGCTCACCTGGCAGGCACATTTCCTTATAAGATTAACATTAGAGAGTCCTGCAACCTCTGTGAGACTCAGTGGTCTCCTCAGCGGACCAAGAGGTGCCTGCTGAAAGCTACCCATATGTAGAGCCTCCTGCGGCCCAGCCTCTGTGTCTATGGAAACAGCTGTTCGTCTCTGGACAAAACCATCATAAATTGCAGTCACCATTCTGCATGAATGGAAATACAAAGCTTCACCCTCAGGCAATAGCAGGAGTCACCTGTTAAGTCAGCTTGGCTAATATAAGCCTCTGCATACCACTGAGGTCAGACTATCCCACCCATACACTACCTAAAATATAAAGCCCAAAGTCACCTGTCCTGACCTCATCAAAAGCCATTCCTTTGTATATATATGTTCTCTGTCCCCTACTTCCATTTCTTTTGCTTTATTTCTCAATGTTAGCAGACAATTAAGCACTTTTTGGAATCTTCTTGAAGGTCCATGAAATAGTGCCCTTCTCCTTCTGGTTTCCAAACACATTGAGAAATAAAGTAAAAGAATAGGATAGATGACATGTCCAAATGTCACCATGTCTGCCGATAAAGGCTTAATTCAAGATCCAAATGGGCTTTTTTGTACTGAGTCCCACAGTGGAAGTCACAGCACAGCTAGGCCCTGACACGGAGTGTTGTCAATTGTGACATCTAATGGAGGTAAAGAGAAGGCAGTAGTACTAGCTCTACTTAGAAGTACAGTATCAGATTAGCCTCATCATATTGCACTGTTGCACAATTTGAGGAAACATCATTTTGCCCACTAAACTAGAATTTAGCAAGAGTTCAACAGAACCCCTTGTCTAGAATAAGAAATGTCAAAGGAATCTGCCCTTTACTCTCCTTGTTAGGGTGTAACCACTACCTTCTGTTAATTACAGAAGCTCCCTTTCATTCTTCCAGAAACACTGGTTAGGTCTCTACTATATCAGTAGCCAGTCGGCTGAGCTGCTGTTGGGAAACATGGGCCAGGTTTTGCTTTCTGTCTGGCTAGATTTCTGGAAGCAATTGAGTGGCATTCAGCCTGGGAGATCTCATTTTTGTTGTTGTTGTTTTGTTTTTGTTGTTGTTATAGGTGGTGGCGATGTGTGTGTATGTAGGTATGGCAGTGGAGAGGGAAGACTTTAATGGGAAATATCCTCTTAAAAAATAGTGAGATCAGAGCTACGGTAATGGAAATGGGCCTTTGGTTAGCAAATGTGAAATAAAAGTAAAGGCACTGGCTGAAAGTTTGAGGAGAAAACTAGGAAAAAAATAAGACTATTGGAAGAAAGTAATAATCTGAATAGAAGTGTGGACGGGGAAAAACAAATATCTAACACTGAAAATTTGTAATATACTAAGAAAATGTGACCTGAACTTTTCTAAATAGAAAAGGAACTAAGGAAAGGCAGAGATTTAGAAGTATGGTATCTTATTTAAGAAAAAAAGTCTGCAAACAATAGGGAAATAAAGGCAGTGTTCCTCTTACATGAAGGCTGAATTAGACTTTTCTTTTAATAGTGAATAGTCTAAGGGATTTTTTTTCCCCTCCAATTTTATTTTATTTTTTCAAACACATTTGTCTCTGCCCACCCTCCATCACCCTTCCCTGCCCGCTCCCTCCTTCCCTCCCTCACTCCTCCCCCCTGTCTATGGCCTAAGGGATTTTGAACAAGTGTGTAATTTAATAGACAGTTTTTTTGATGTGCCAAAAAAATGGGAGACATTTTAAAGCTTGTTGTTATTATTTTTATTTTCAGTGAATGAAGACTTTGCTTTCCAGGTGCAAGCCTTTATCTTAAGTCAAGTCCCCATAACTGCAGAAGGCAAATTGCCATCCAACTCTACCAAGAAAACACAAAAAGTAATTATTTAGGGGCCAACCCATCCGTAGTCTCTGAAAAGTTAAGCATGGTTTTGCTATTGCTCCTGCATTCTCATCGTAAAATCCCATTGATGTTTATTGTGTAATTTTAGTGTTCTGCAAAATACTTATGTGTGTGTAAATATATGTATGTATATGAATTCCTACTGCAAATTAACATGCTAGATATTTACTCCTTTATTCTTCATATTCCATTTTCAAGGTCAAAAACAGCATTATTTTAACTTCACACTTTATTAAATGTTCTGTTGCTGCTCCAGATCCCCCATGACCCCAACCCTAATCCTTTCCATGCTCAGGAATGGCACAGATTACAATACCAACAGTAATGTTTATTTATAACTGAAAATGAACCACACCTTGGAAAAAAGGATAAAAAGAGGAAAAAAGGAAAGAGAACACCACCCCCACCAAATAATTAAAATAAAAAATCTAATCATGTCAAAGATGGGGGAAAAAGTAACAATAAAAATTTTTTCTTAGAAGGTAAAGAATGGAGGTAAAACAAAGTCCTCTGAGGGGAGCGAGGGAGCAGGATCAGCCCGTCGCTCCAGAGCTGACCCTGATGCATCTTCCAGAGGCAGCTCCTCCTCTGGGGCAGGAACCAGAGCGGGTCTGAGGGAGGGGTCTTCGGGCAGGCGCGGCCAGGCCTCAGGCAGGTCAGGAGCTGCTGCGCAGGCGCACCCGGGCTCCGGAGCCATGGCTAGAGCAGCTGCTGGAGGAGGCATGACCCCTGGAGGCGGACAACCTCCGGGTCCGGAGGTGCCGGGAGCGGCCTCCTGCTGTCCTCCTGCATCGGGCTCCTCAGCCTATGAGACAGGTGTTACAGCAGGACCCGGCTCTGCCTCCTGGGCTCGTGCTGGTGATGCAAGAGGGGAAAAGATCACCCACGTGCCCGCATTTCCACGGGCCCCCCACAGACACGATGCAGCCAGCGCCTTCCAGAGCAGCCGCAGCCCAGGACCCAACCGGGATGACCTCCCCCGCAGCAGCTCAGCAGATGGGGGATCTGAGGCCAGTCTTTGCTTCTGGTCAACCTCTGTGGGTGCTCCCTGTCTGGCTCCGGCCCACCCCCATAAGCTCACAGGCACCTCCACCCCCTATCCCAACCCCACCTTCTTGCCTTTTCCCCCCTGGGCTCTGCCTCCTTGAGCTCCAGCTCACCTGGCTCAGTTCACTTAACACGGGCAGCGTGCTCCAGGTTGGAGTGGGAAATCATGAGCTGCCTGGAGATCCTGGCTGTCTTTGGAGAAAGAGTCCTTCTCCACCCCCGCCCTGGGCCCTGGTTTCCCAGACCCCAAGGTGGCCAGAGTCACTTTTGGCCTGCCCTGGCCCTTCCTGGTGTGGGTCACCTGCCCCTCACTGGTAGAGACGGGGCCGGGGTCTTCATCAACCAGCTGCTGCACCTCCAGGACCTCGGGAGTCGGGCAGGCAACAAGAAGACATCCTCTGCTGTAATGTCTCCAACCCCGTGAGCTGGGCAGGGACCGTTTTAGAATGTTACGGTTCCGGGTAGGAAGGTAACTGATCATCAGGAACTGAAGTCACTGCTCTTGTCTGAGGAGATGCTCGGGCTAAGGGACCCAGGCAGTGACTCACTCCCAAACAACAGAGCCCAACGGAACGTGAAACCCTGGTAACCAGGAAGCCACATACTCCAACTGCCTTGCCCTGCTCACTTGGTAAGGGAATTTGGAAGGAGAAGATGTGATGTTGCTGCTTCTCAAAGTCCCAAGGCCAAGGCCTCTCTAAAGAAAATAAAAAGAAGTTACCAAAGGGACATGGTTGGCCAAGGGTTCGCCCGAGAGCCCTGTGTCCCTCATCCGACAATACCATTCAGGTAACAGAGGGAGGCCCGGGGTGGTTTTCTTCAGGCCAGGCCACCACTTAGATCACACCTGGGCAGCCCTAATCACCAACTCATGTGTGAGTGCGCGTGATTAAGGAGGCTCACAGGGGTAGGCCAGGTCCAAGCAGGAGCTGATGAGACCCCCGGTGGGCCAATCGGGCTCACGCTCCAGCTCAAGACTGGCTGGTGGATGGGGAGAATGGATGGGGTCGTCAGAATACTTTTCACCCGCGCCCTGGAGGTGAATCTAATGTTCCTCGCTCAGGTCTGTGCAAACACAGGCCTGGGCCTGATCCTGAAATGGGAGGTTCAATAGGCAGAACCAGCAGCAGCTAGTGCCAAGCAGGGCCCAAGGAATCCCCACTCATCCCAAGTATCCCCATTGCAAAATTCACAGGACATGAAAGATGACCCAAAAGGGGAGCAATGTCGGCCAAAGCCCACAAAATGGTGGGGGCAATGGTGAAAAAGGAGGACTCCTGTGGCGCTGGCACAACAAGATGACATCTTTTGTATCGCGGAGCTACAGGAGGGTGAGGCCCAGGGCTCTCGGAGAAAAGGTAAGTGCCCACGGGAGGCCGCAGTCGGATGGCTGAGGGCATGGTGGCCAATCTGGATGTGAGACTGGCAGGAAACAAAGAGATACAGCAGAACAAAGGGGCTGGGGCGTGGACTGGCCTGAGACCACGAAATCCGCTGAGACTGCTGAGGGGAGGGCCTTCCAGGGACGACCAAATCGGGGGTCTCTGGGAGGCTCTGCCTCTGTTCGCGTTTGCGGGGCCACTGCCACGGTGGGCCGGTGAGTGAGATCCCCTTGTCTCTGCCCTGCAGGCCCTGGCCCACAGGACAAGACCGACAGCCCAACGGCCTGCCACCAACCAGGCCCAGAACGACAGGGGGCCCCGAGGACCCAAAACTGCTCAGAGGACACGGCCGAAGACAGAGCTGAGCCGTCCCGGCAACCTGGGCCGACGACAGAGCTGAGACGTCCGGGCAACGACGGCACCCGGAGCGCTGACGCCGGGCAAGGCTCCGCCGAAGCCCGCCCCCCCGCCCCCCCCCGCCCCCGGCCGAGCCCGTAGGCCTCCCGTGTCCGTGGCGCCGCCCAGCAACAGCACGGCTGAGGCCAGGCCACAAGAGGGAGGCGCCCTGGCCGCGGGACCAGAGAGCCAGGGACCGCGGGAGATCGTGGTGGGATGGCGGACGGCTGAGTGGCCACACTGGCTGTGAGAGTGGGTGACAGCACTCAGCGTGGATTGTGGAGTTATCAGTGGAACAGACTGTGTGCCCAGAGGGATGCCCAGACTGTTAGCTCAGTCCTTTTTTGGAGGAACCAAGTACATGCATAGGGCTCACGGTAGTTCAGTCATTAACTTAGGTAGGTGGACTGATACGGTCAGAAATATGTCCAGTTCCTTACATTACATAGGAGAATTAATTCCAAATGCATTAAAGACTTTAATGTGAGACCCGGTACCATGAGAATCCTAGAAGTCCCTCAAGGCAGTAACGTCTCAGAGGTGGTTCTTGGTGATGTGTATCTGCTATAATTCCAGCCAAGGAAATCAGTGATATAATTAAAATTTTAACACTATTTGGAGGTATAATTACATCTTCAACTTTTTGATGAGATTTTTTTTTATTTTCCTCTCTTTCTTAGAAAACACTTTGTGAAATATTGCTTTTAACTTTAGGCACACAATTAAAACCATGTGTGAACATATATTTGATTCTAAAAGTGGTTTTAAATGAAATGTCCCTTTCTTAGCTTACATATTAATTCATGGATGTTCAATATCTTTCTATGTGTTTATCTTCAATATTTTCATCAAAATCTTATCACTTTCATTGTGCAGACTTTTCACTTCCTTGGGTCAACATCTTCCTAAGTATTTTATTGATTTTACAGCTATTGTAAAGTGGATTGGCTTTTTTAAATTACACTTTCAGAAACTAGAACAGAATAACTAGCCTAAAGTTAGCACAATGGAGGGATAAAGAGCAGAGCAAAAATAGATGAAATAGGGAATAGAGAGTAGAGGAACGATAGCAAATATTGGTGAAATTTAGAGCTGGCTTTGTAAAAGATAATCAAAATTGACAACCTCTTAGCTAGACTAAGGAATGAGACAGACTCAAATGTATAAAATCAGAAATGAAATAGGAGACATGACCACTGATACCACACAAATACAAGTAAGTATACAATACTGCTATAAACAGTTATACACCAACAATTTGGACAACCTAGAAGATATACATAGATTTCTACCACCACACAACCTACTAAGGCCAGATCATAAAGGAACTGTAAATCTGAACAGACCAATAACAAGTGAGGAGGTAGAATCAGTAGGCAAAGCCTCCTAACAAAGAAAAGCCCAGCAGTAGATAGATTCACTGGTGAGTTCTATCACACATTTAAAGAAGGTTTATACCAATCTTTCTCAAATTCTTCCAAAAAATTGAAGAAGCACGAGCACTCCTAAGCCTATTTTGTGAGGCCAGCATTACCTTGATACCAAAGCCAGGTAAGGAGGACACTACTAGAAAAAAAACTACAAGCCAAAATGCCTGATGAGTTTACAGCCAAAAATCCTCTACAAAATATAGCAACCAAATTCAGCAGGACATTAAAAGGATCATACGCCATGATCAAGAAGGATCTATGTCTGGGAAGCAAGGGTATTTCAACATACACAAATCAATGACTATGATACACCACATTATTGAATGAAAGATGAAAATCAAATGCTCGTCCCCACAGATGCAGAAAAGTACTTGACAAAATTCAATATCCTTTCATAAGACTCTCAGCAAAATGCATATAGAAGGAATGTACCTCAACATAATAACAACCAGATATGACAAGCCCACAGCTAACAACATACTCAACAGGAAAGGCTAAAAGCTTTTCCTCTAATATCAGGGACAAGAAAAGGGTGACCACTCTCACCATTTCTCTTCAGGGTAGTACTGGAAGTCCCAGCTGGAACAATTAGGCCCGTGAAAAGAAGTAAAAGGCATCCAACTCAGAAAGGGAGAAGTAAAATTGTTTCTGTTTGCAGATGAAGTGGTCCTATATATAGTAAATCTTAAAGACTATATCAAAGAACTGTTAGACCTAAAACAACTTGGTAAAGTTGCAAGATACAAAATCAACATGCAGAAATCAGGCATGTTCCTATACAGTAACAGCAGACTATCTGAAAAATAAACAGAGATGAATGCTTATTTCAACTTTGCCATTGTGTCTAAGATACTAACGTGGTCAGGCCAGTCAAGTTAAAAAGTTTAATAAGGAAGTAAATATATAAGATAGAAACTAAAAGGAAGGAATGGCTATAAGTCAGGAGTTATAAATAATATACATAAAATTTATATTTATATGTGTAGGGGTACTTGATATATACATATGCATGTACACACAGTCTGTCTCAACAAAGTCCAACTATTTTTAATACAGTGAGCATGTGTACTGTGTGGCTATCATATTCAAAATGACTGAGAAATTAGAGCAACAAGTCTGTATCAAATGTTGTGTTCAGCTCGAACGTTCTTATGCAGAAATTATTCAGATGATTCAGAAGGCCACAGCTATGGGTAACTGGTGATTGGCAGCTTCACGATAACACGCCACTAATGTAACATGTCTCGTGCAGAGGTGTTTGGCAAAACATCAAACCACCCAGGTGACTCAGACCCCTATACTCCAGATTTAGTGTCTTGTGACTTCTGGCTTTTGCTAACACTAAAATTACCATTGAAAGGGAAGAGATTTCACACTGTTGATGAGATTCAGGAGAATAAGACGGGGCAGCTGATGGTGAGTGGGAGAACTGTGACAGGTCCCCAAGGGCCTGGCTTGAAGGGGACGGAGGCATCGTTGTCCTAGGGGCAGTGTTTCTTGTATCTTTTATCTTCCTCCATGAATGTCTCTCTTTTTCATAGTGCATGGCTGGATACCTTCTGGACAGACCTCTGAGCTCTAACTTCCCATCTCCTCACTGTAGTGGTAGGCAAGCATCATACGTTGATTAATGAAGTAGAAAAGGAATGGGGGAGGGCAGAACAAACCCTATTTTATGCTCTTGGAGATTATTGGGCTGTACACACTTATACAAAATTATTGAAATGTCAGGTTTTTGAGTATGATAACTACTGTCTGTCTACAGAACCAAAAGGTAATATAACATAAAAAAGAACTGCAGTTTGTTTTACGGTGAGGTTGGCATATCCCCCCGGGGATGGTATGGAGCAGTTGCATTCAACAATGGCCTCCCTCAGCCTGCCTCCTCCATGTGTAGAAGCGGAGCGGAGAAACCCAGTGCGCACTTTAAGAAGCAAGCTGGTGTAAAGGTTTGCTTCCCTTTTTAATATTTTTTTTTTTTGCAATAAAGTAAAACTGTTTATTGTAGAAAATGGGGACCATATATAAGGTAAAAAAATTTAAAATCACTCAGAATTTGAACATTTAGAGGTAGAAATTCTTCACATTTTGATGTTAAAAGTCTTCCAGTGTGAAAACATCTTCCAGTGTTTTCTTTTTCAATGTAAAAATGAATGTGTGCATAAGTCTGGCAGCATCATGTATACTATTTTGTAACTCTTAGTCTGAGTAAGGTCTGAGATTCTTCTATAAAAAGATATTTAATGGCTCCAAAGTTGATTAAATCAGCAATATTAGTTGCTAAAAATCCACTAAGCATTGCTGTGTATGAAAGCTAGATATACTTTAAATGCTCATTTAGTCCTCACAACAACTTACCAAGGCTATTTTAACACGAGGAAGCTGAGGCTTAGAGAACTTAAATAACATTGTCATTGTCACGCAGGCAGTATGCGACATGAACCCAGCTTTGTATCACTCCACATACTAAGAATTTTGTCACTATTGACAACTGGCTCATATACGGAAATAACACAGTTAATAAATTTTGCATTCTTTAATATTTAGGTGATTTTCGGTGATAGCTAATTTGATGATGTAAAAAAAAATACTATGATGACCCTATTTATAGGGAAATTTATATACACAGGGAGATTATTTCTTTAAGTTAAATTGCTAGAAGTAGAATGGCTCAGTCAAAAGAACTGCGCAATTCTAAAAGACCATTTTTAATGCTTACTGCCAAATTGCCCTCTAGAAATAGTGAAACAATTTACAGTACCTACTTTCCTGAAATCTCTTCAACACTAGATATTGTTTTTTTCCTGCAGTTTTTGGCATAAAGTTTTCAAGCTGTGCCCAGAAAAGTAATAATTCTGTACCTTTGAGGGAGTAGAAGATTGTCTTTTTTGAAAATTGGGCAGACAAGATCTTGATTTTGTCTACGTGGTATTGCACTGAGAAATTAAATCAATAAATAGTTTGGGGAGGATTGGAATCCTAAAATCAGAATAGACTTCGAAAATTTATGTTAGTGAGAGTTTTCCCCTCTGATTTATTTAAGAACGTAAAGCAAATGCAAACTGTGAGAAGGATTTACTTTGCTCGGCCCAAGGGGAATTCTAATGGCACTGCATCTTCCTTGTGATATATTACATCATGTACATGCACACAAACTTGACAGAAAAAGAGTGATTTTTCAATGTCATTTTTAGCTCTGTGAATATTGTATTATTATTTGATCTTAACAAATCTTTTCCTCTTTTCTTTCCTAACGTCTTTAGGTAGCCGAGGTCACAGGACTGAAGAACTGAGGTCGGATGAAAATCAGAGAGAGCTAAGGGATGGTGCACTCTGATCAGAAGATGGCTGGGAGTCTCATGATTTGGATTTTATCCCCCAGTTCCTTACTTCTTGGGGGAAGATTCTTCACTTCTTTGGGCTATATTGTTTACTTCTAAAATAGGTTTTGACCAAATTAGTTGTTTTCATATAGCTACAGGCATTCTAAGAATATGTCGCTGCAATTTCGCTTTCAAAAGGCATTTTGACTATTAAAACATTCAACCAGTAAACTAAAGGTGTTAAGCCCCCAATTTTAGTATGTTTGAGACCACCCAAACAGTTACCTCAGCCTTTTTTTGTGTTTGTTATCCCTGGAATAAAGCTTCTTGTTCTTGTATTTGACTGCCTAATGAATGTGTCACTAAGAAGAAAATAGTTCTGGGAAATATTGCCAATGTAGGTCCAGTTCTTCTCACAGAAAACTCTACCAGTGAATACAGAGGCTGCCATCACAGAAGTGACACATTCCAGGCATACTCACCTGGCTGACCTGCTTCTGTTCACCATCCGTGGTGTCGTTCCAAGTGACTGCTTTCTGCCTCTGTTCTTGGGAATGCATATGGCAGCACATTTTAATGCTAGGTTATTTAAGATGCTTGTTCCTGGTCTTTGTGTTACACATTTCAGAAGCTTTGTGCTTAACTTTTATGTTCATATACATATATATGTATTTTAGGTGAAGTAGAATTACCCCTGCAACCAGAAATTTTCTAACCAGAAATTAATTACTGGTTAGAAGAACATTAAAAAGCAAACGTGAAAATGGAAATGATAATATGGATCAGGCTCACATTTTTGGATAGATGTGCTATATTGATTATACCCAGAATAAACCAAATCGTATTATAAACTACTTAATGCATCTTCAAATTTTATCAACCAAACTGACAACAGTATGCAAGTGAAAAAAATATGCAAGAATTCTCTTTAAAGTCACTAAAACACAAGTTTATATTTGGCAATTCAGGGTTTCAGTGAATTACAACTACAGATTAAAGTGTGAGCAAAGAAACGAAAACTTAAAAATGCTATTTTTAACCATTATTTACCATTGGGATTTGGTTTTGTGGTAATAGAAGTTACAACACCATTTTAAAATGAAATGTTGTGACTGAAAAATAAGAATTCCAGATTCTTTCATCAGTACTGTGAGTTCCTCCTACCCAGAGATGTAATATATTTTCCCACTTCTTGAGTCTGTGCTTGCTTCCCAACTTGCTCTGACTACTAGAATGTTGCTGAAGTCATAGTGTTCAGAGGCAAGGCTTGGAGGTCTTGCCTCTCTTGAAATTCTCGGGCTACCACGAAAAGAAGCCTAGTAACCGAACGGCGAGGAATCATGCAGAAAGAGTGGCTTCGCTAACAGTCAGCACCAAGGCCCAAGACAGATGCGTGAGATCAATTTAGACCTCCCGGCCCCAGGCAGGTCATCACCTGATCTATGCACCTACGAGAGTGAACTCAGGCAAGATTAGCCGAGTTGTGAAAAACAGTAAGTTATTTTTTAAACCACTGATATAGCAACAAGTATGGGAGCATATCATAACATTTTCTGATAACACATTCCAGAGAGTATTTAAGAATGTATATTAAACTTGTATTAGTTAAGAAGCTGAAATTACATGCATTCTTGACAATTCCACTGATGATAATGAAAATACTCTGGATCTCTCAGTTTTGCCTAGTTTACAGTGTGCTCTGGCATACAGAGGTAAAGATGATCTAATACTCTGTCATGTACATCTTTCAAAGGAGCCAGAAAGAAACGATGAGTTAAAAATCTGTTTTCAAACACTACTGATATAGAAATGGCTATGTTGACTGTGTAAGAACAGCAGTGGGGTAGAAAACCTGTCAAAGAATTTGTGGCTCAGAAAAGCTGTTGCCAAAGTGTATGTAATTAGTCGTCATATGCTTTATAAGATGATCACTACCTATTAAGAAGTCTCCATCCCCAGATGGGGCGCATGCAAGAGACAACTGATGATGTTTTTCTCATATTGATGTTTGTCTCCCTTTCCCTTTCCCTCTCTCTAAAAATAAATAAAATCTTTAAAATAAGATTCTAACATCTTTGCAGTGTTAGATAATTTGCCATACAAATCCCAATTTTTATTATAACTTAAATTTTCATTTGTAGGATCTTCAGGATTATTAGAGGTGATATGGGTAGTAAGTTCTAAAACCTGAATAAGCTCATGTTTGTCTAACCATCCAAGATTCCAAAAATTTACAGCTATAGATGAGAGTGTCAGTAAAGAAATGGAAACTTTAGACTCAACATACAAAATACTTTGATTATCTTAAAATTTAAGGAAATATTTGACAACATATTTCCTTAAGTCTCTGGGATTTTTAAAAAAGACACCATTAACCATGTCATAATTTAACAATATATGTTTGAAAATTATTTTTTCACAAACCAGTGACATTCTGAAGAATCTGTTCTTTTATTTTTTCCACACTGTACATTTGCCATTTAAGGAACGTCTGTAGATATTGTTACTTATTAAATATTGAAATAGCACTTTACTTTCAAATGCCTTGAATAGTTTCCCTGAATATGTTAGCTTCTCTCTAAAAGGGCCACCATCAATTCCTTCAACTCCTTGTGTGCACATGGCAGAGTCTATTCCTCCCTCCTCTCGTTCCTGGGCTGGACTTAGTGACCTTTGTAGGATCAACAGAATGTGTTGGAAAGGATTTTCTGAATTTCTGAAGCTAGGTTACAGGAGATTTGTAGCTCCTGGACCAGATGTGTAAGTTAAGGCATTTTGGTCACTCCAGAGCAAGTCATCTGCTGAGTGCCATTCAAATGTCCCATGGAACAGAAAAATATCAACCATCCAAATTCTGCCCGAATTTTGGACTTTAGGAATTGTGATTTTCAAGTCACTAAGTTTTAGGATTTTTTTTTTTTTACATTGCAATGGATAATTAGGGTGCTGAAGGATATCTGAGGTAACAAGATAAACTGTTAGAAAGTTACTACTACTACCATCTATTCTATTTATCTTGTAAATCAAGCAACAGAAATGGAGAATACAAGATGCTATTCTGTTCCCCTGCTAGCAATAAACTATGCATCATGTTTGGTTTAAGACCAGGTGTCTGATTTAAGACTACAACTAACACCAATAAGCTTCCATTTTCAATGTCTTTGCATTGGTAAAATAGCTGTACTATTTTCACTGGTTGTTTTTTTTATAATCAATGCATATTATAAATTTGAATTAAGAATAAAATTTTGTGACTATAATATCACTTTATCCCTTGGAGTTTTTAATAATGTTGTAATATTCTATCTGGGAAATAGTTTCTAAACTTAAAAATATTTGAAAACCACTGTGAAAATATTCTTAGTGTCTTTTCCTAGCTCTAACATTCATAAAATGTGTTGCAGTGAGCATGGCAGATTTTAAATGGATTGCGGTTTGAACCACAACCTTTCTTTGTCAGTGGTATTAAAATTTTCCTCTTGTTGTTTAGACAGAATATTTTTCTTAAAAAAGAAAACAGAGTCTCCAGTTGGTTAGAGCATCATCCCAATACTCCAAGGTGGTGGCTACAATCCCTGGTCAGATCACACACAAAAAACAATGAATGAACGCATCAGTAAGTGGAACAACAAACCGATGTGTGTGTGTGTGTGTGTGTCTCTAAAATCAATTTAAAAAAAGAAAAAGAAAGCAGAGTTTCTTAGAAACAATAGTGTCCTGTATTGGTGAAATCATTTCCATTTTATATGTACATGATGTTAGAAATCTCAGTCTACAGATCACAGTATGTAAGAAGTGTACCTTTATTTTCCAACAACTCCATTTAATTCTGTATAAACATCCATTCCTATACCACTTAGCGATGGTTAATGTGGTCAGTTTTCTTATACCTCTATTTACCATTTCCTTGGGTTTCATTTAATATGTGCAGGACTTACGTAGGTCTTAGCCCTCAGGCTGAAAAGGACATTTGATCACATATGCCTCTCTGAGATACCTGCTGCCCCATCCTGTTCATGCACCTCATCATGCCTGCATTCTTTATTTTTGCCTGAATGAGGCCTTCAGATCTGGCATGGCTCTTACTTACCTTCACACCTTTTTAAGGTTCTTGAAAATCATATTGCTGCTCCAGTGTCACTCTGGGATTTGTAAAGCTTTGTAGATGCTGTTAAGACCCTCTACGTCAATTTTTAGGGGCCTGTTCAGAAAATAGGGCTCAGTCTCCTTTGCTCTAAAGTCTTGTAAACTCATCTAAAAGTTGCTATCTCAAAGGAGCTTGGTTGTAGAAAAAGAGGGCTAGGTCGTGATTCCATTACCTCCCTGTGCCAAGGAGTCCTGCGATAGTCAGGGGCCTATGAGAGGGACTCTTACACTTTATATTTTCTCTGCAATTGTTCTTATGCCATGCATCTTTCTTGGCCTATAGAGATTCCCTGCCTGTCTAGGTTCATGGTATCCTGAATGTGCCAATAATCTTTTCATGGCATCTTTACTCTTAAACAGCAAGCAACCAAACACATAAAATACCAAAAACCTAATGGTTTCATTTATTAAACAGTTAGATTAAAAAATTTAATAGTAGTAGTTAGTGCACTGACAGCTCAAAAATTTAAGTACACCACGGTGATCTTATAAATTCACTGCAGTCCCTAGGCTGCTGCTGGTGTAGCTTACTGAAATGCAAATTCAAGCAGACACCCACCCTCTGCCGCTCAATGCCTTCCAATGCTTGGAGCTCAGAAAGGCCTACCTGTTTGATTGGCAGCTGTGAGAGGTGGGCTGCTAGCAGGGAAACAGAATGAAGTTGAAAGCAAATGCCATAGAAACAAGTGAGTTCAGTCAGGAAATCACCCATTGTAAGTACTAGTGGAACAAGGACATATACTGTAGTAAAGGGAAGGAGTTTGAAGAAGTGAAGGTTTGGAAGGGAGGAAGGAGAAGAGTAGGTACTAACCAATCTGTTGTGACAAACCTCAGACTGCAGGAAAATCCAAGCCACACACGTGGATTACAAAGCGTGAACTTGTGGAGAGGTCAGTAGAACATTTGGCCCTATGGGTGTACAGCCAAGTGTCAGAAGGTGGCAAAGCAAAATCTTAGAGGAAAAATATGTCTACATATGTGCAGTGAGGGTGGTCTGAGAGAATTAGGAGGAAAGTTGAAGGAATAAAGAGTTTTATTTGGGAAGACCAGGAGACGACAGCCTCCTCAGACATTTAAATAAATAGCTTTAAAAGAGAAAAACAAAACAAAACAAAATAAAAGAAAACATAACCTACATTGGATCCTAGGGACTGGAAAGTTTAAAGACAGAATAATAAAACTAAAAATGCTCTCTTGAGAAGGATCCCCTATCTTGCAATAATTTGCACCTCTTTTATTGTCATTACCTGTAGTAAAGTAACTATTAATGTCCTCAACAAGAATGATTGCTGTGTCAGGGCTAGAATGAGGGAAATCAGGAATAAATGGTGTGAGGAGATTCCTGTTTCCAAGTTTATAAGTACAAGAGGAAACTTCCAAACACTCTGGTGGTCACAGGAAAGGCAGTCGGTTACTATATGGACATGTTTCCAGTTGAACTGTTCTGTTTGAAACTGTCACAATTGTAAAAGCCAATGAGCATAAAAGGAACTTACCATTCCATATAACTCAACTCTGACCTTAATTACATGGGGGTATATTATACTTTAAATATGAGTTAAGTATTTATTTATCTCTTCAAATCACTTTACTGGTACTAAAACGTTGGTCATCTATTGGTCTAATGCTATAATGAACTGCAATAATGACTTTTTGGTAGTTGAAAATCATAGATTACAGTTCTCAATGCATAAAATCCTGATGAATTTAAAAATTTTAAAATCCTGACAGATAAGAGTCTGCAGAAAATGTGCGCTAGTCAACTAATGCTAGATGAAAAACAGTCATAAAATCTAGTGGCATACAATAAGCATTTACTTTATGTTTACCTGTTTGTGGGCCACCTGGAGTTCAGCTGCTCCAAGTTCTTTCTGGCTGAGGATTGGGTTGAGGTCTCCTCTTGAGTATTCATTCCAAGGCCTAGGTCAAAGGGGTAATGGCCACCCAGTAGAAGTTTTCTCTCTGGAAATAAGGAGTGTGAGAGAACAAGCCCAGTTATACAGGCATAGTTGAAGCCTTTGCTCATGTCATGTACGCTGACATCTTATTGGTTGAAGCAAGTCACATGGTCAAATCCAACACCAGTGGGATATGGAAGTATATTTCTACCATGGAAAGGGAAGAGTGACTATATTCTTAGCAACAATCTAATCTATCATAAGATTCTTTATTTATTATTTTCTATTCCTCAAATTTTACATTAACTAAGGTTAGACTCAATTTTAAGTGATAAAAACACTTTGGATAATAGTAGCTTAAACAATAAAGAATTTTATTTTGTACATATGAATGAAGTCCATGGAGAAGCAGCTTAAAGTGTGAGGGCCTCTCCACCGTCTTCAGGAACCTGGTGCCTTCTTCCTTGCTCTATTCCAATTTCTAGGCCACCTCCTGGTCCAAGATGCTGATCAAGCGTTAGCCATTAAGTTCACTTTCCCAGCAGCAAGATGGAGAACAAGATGAAAAAAGTTACATTTTCTCTCTTCCCAGAGGTTGTACACAATTCTTTGGCTTTCATCTCATTAGCCAGAAATTATTTGCATAATTATACTAGCAAGGGAAGATAAAAATTTACACATTATTCTTGGAAGTCTCTAGGTGGCCATGTTTTCTGTGAAAAATAATGGGTTTTATGATGTTAATATATGATTAGAGAAGAACAGCTGTTAGTGCAAACAGTTGATAGTCTTTGCCACAAAATTCCCAAAATGCTGCATTCTCAGCACTTCCTAGACTTTAAATGAGATACGTATTTAATTTCTCCTTTCCGGTTTTTAAAATAAAAATATCATTATTAATAGGTTAATACATTATAGATATTGTCCCTTAAATTAAATCTGAATTGTTTTTAGTTATCGCTGGCAAGCTGCCAAAAGAAAAAGGCTGAGGAAATGAAGTTTCTATCATGTGTGTTTATTCTCAAAGGAGTTATCTACATCTACTACCCTCAAAATGAATTGATCCTGAAAATGAATTCCAGGGAGAATCATACTTTATCTTTTTCACTGTAATATGTTAATTCTAGTACATAGGTTTTTGAGAGATTTTTTTAAAAAAGAGAACATTTCCTGTTACGAAGAAATGGTTAAGATTGAATTAGCCCACAGACATTGATGGATCACTGCTTTTTGTTATGATCGTTAGCCTGTAAGGAAGGTTATCCAAGATCTGTTCCCAATATACCTTACTATACCTATCACACCCAACTATTTTTCATTTATCTTTATAAAATTTATGGCATGTTACAAAATGTCAAGTATTATATATGATTTTCTCAAACAAATTAGATGAATTGTGTCACCCGGGTATATCCTATGTCTTAATTTTTTGTCTATGCTTGAGTCATCTCAGTGAGCCACCCCCATCGTACCCACTCTAACTTTATCCAACCATTTAGGGCTTGACACAAAAATCTACTTCCTTAAAAAAGCTTCTCTAGAATCTCACAAACACAAGTGATTTCTCGCTACATTCAAAAATAACAGGATATCATACTCTTTCTTTCCTTTATTAATTCCCAATTAATATTTGTTGAACACTTACTATGTATCACTGCGCTACGTTTTATTCATGGCATTTATTGCCCACTATGAAACATTAACCATCGATTTTCTTATATGTACACTACGATCTATCTCACATGCTTCTATTGTTCATCTGGGTAACCTTGCTTTCAGTGCTTATAAGCACTGAAAGAAAAATTGAAAACTGTGTCTGATCATCTGTATATCCTTTTGACACCTAAAACGACTGTTAGTTATGTGTTTGCAAAAGTATTTGGTCAGTGAATATTCTTAGTGTGTTTCGTGTATTGCCTTCCTCCTTACCCCAGAGAAGCAGTTCAAAGGAAGTATTTTACCATTAAGTTAACTGCTATAGAAAAATTCATTTAAAATTGAAGCACACACTTTAAAATATGTATGTGTATCTTCATTACTGGAGTGGTGAGGATGTAGGAGAATCTGCAAGATGAAATTCTAGCATTTGCCTTATTAGAAATGCAAAGTGTCTGAGTATAATATGTGAATTTCAGGAGACTGTCAAGTATCCTATGTCCAGACTTGCAAAAAACCACATAGATAAAAGCAAAACTATCTACTCTGCGCCTGCCTTCTGTGATTAAAAGACAGAAAGAGCAAACTATAAAGTGGTATATATTCAGGCATTTCTGGAAATACATGCATCCTGCTATAGTCATTGTAAAACATGTTTTCTTGCTCAGGAGCCTTTTCCTTGTTTCTTGTTTCTTCAGGCTTCAGATCTGCGGAGAAGATCATAATTAGGAGTCTGGTCATTCTTTCTCCAAGTTGGATTCAATTAGCCTTGCCATATGATATAGCCAGCACACACAGTGGCTGTCAAACTTCAGTGATTACCAAAGGGAAAAGAAGGTTGTGGGGTCAAACTCGTGGACTTATAAACAGCTCTTGAAGTGCAGACAACTCCTGATTATGGAGCATTAACGAGAATTTTGTCTGGACACTCACCAGTCATCTCTGTGGACCAGTTCTGGAAATGGCAGCCTCTTATACATGGGGACAGAAGTGTGGCATTCTTGGAGCAAAGGTATCAGAAAATGAAATGAGTCAATATTTAGTTCTGTTTACATTCTTCACCTCAACAATGAAGAAAAATCTATAGCCTTATAGCATGTGGCAGTTGCGCTTTTAAATGAAGGCTCTGTAGACGCTAGTTTTTTGTTTTATTTTGTTTTTTAACTAATAAGGGCTGATTCCAAACAAACGATGTACTTACTACTCAGTGTGGCTGTGCTGGGTCAGCTCTGCAGTGGGTATCTTACAGTAGAGGGTCACCATTAAATTTGTTTTAGTTGGAAAAGCTGGCATTGAATTTAAGCATTTGAAATAAAAAGCTGTGTTAGTTCAGAATTTTTCTTCTCTGTTACAATCTGTTACAGAAAGGAGGTTGGGAGTCCTGGGGGTAGATACATTTAAAAATATATATTTAAAAGAAAATGAACATTGAAACATGTTCTGGAGGACAAACTCATATAATTAGGTGGGCTTTGTGAAGAGATCCACTGCTTTAAAACAACTTATTAATTTTTGGGTAACCTACCTATTCCCGCTCTTCTCCAAAGAAGAAACTGTTACAATCAGCCATACTTAAACTAACATTTATTCAACAGCAGGTCTGCCTCTTAGGCATATTTTCTCCTAGAAAAGACCTATTATAAATCCCAGTAATATTCCCATGAGTTCTACAAGGAGGATTTCTTTGTGGTGGGCTTGACTATTTTATGCACTATGATTTAAATGTCTCAAACGATGTCATTTCAAATCATTTATCTTTGGAGTTTGCTCTAGTCTGAAAATTATCTTCATTAACATATTTCTTTAGTATTTGACCTGGAATTTTTTTATTCTGCTTTATCTGCTAACAGAAATATATCCTTCCCAGCTCCCCTACTCCTAAGGCTTGACAACAGGCTGTACTTTATTCAAGGAATCAGTTTGTTCTAGCATGATAAAGGTGGTTGCAGTTTCTTAATAAAATAATTAATTTTTTGCTCAATTTTACTGAGCACATGAAAGTTCCTTTTCGGTTTCTTCTGCTCTACATTTATGTCCTTGTCTATAGATACTAGTTCAGAGAATTTGGTAAGGGAAAGTTGATGTTTGGTTGTGGGAGGGGAAGGGCAAGTGAAGAGGATTTTGAAATATAAATTTTTATTTTCTCATATCAAATAGAGGTGTTTTTTTTTGTTTGTTTTTTTAAACATCGACAAGTTGAGTTTTAATGTGGTGCCATGGACATTGAGGAAACCAGTGAAGAATATAGGTGTGAACCTTTAGAAATTTTTTTTTTGAGGTGAAGTATTGGAAAAGCATCTTGCTAAGAAGTTAGAACACAGATTTCTGAGTCCTTTAAGAACTTCTACCAAAATGCCATAGCTTTAAGCACTTCTACTTTAATTTTAATAACTTAATTGGAATGACAAAGGAGGTGAGGGTTGCCAAAGCCAATACATTAAATGCCTGTCAGGACAGCAGGCTGCTCTGTGGTAGCAGATAATTCACTCAGCAGCAGCGCTTGCTCCTGGGAGGCCGACCACAGGGATGAGAATCTTGACTGCTGACTCTCATTGGTTTTAAGTGTGTGTACATTATTGACAGTCCAGAGAAAGCAGAGCAGTCCTGTGGAGGTCCTAGAGAGACCAGAGAAGGAGCAGCAAAACAGAATTTGTTCTTCTATTGGGAGAGTTTAATTAAAACTGCTTCTGGTTTGAAATGGTTACTGTTCTTTCTCTTCTGGCAATCCTTACAAATCATCTTACACAAAAAGAAAACTCTTAGGTCCTTCGTTTAAACATGTGAGATGATAGTGTTAGTAAGAATTGCTGCAATGGGCTTTAACATAGATTACTGAGGGTGCAATACAAAGGCCAGGGCTAAATTTAACAGGCCATTGGCTGTAAGGTGCAGTGTCACGGGACATCATCAACCAGTTCATGTGGAAGTTTTCTTTGAATTTTAAAATTTTGAAATTTAAAACACATACCATATGTAACAACATGGATGGATCTTGAAGACATGCTAAATGAAATGAGTCAGACAGAGAGAAAAAAGTACTATATGATCTTACTTGTATGTGGAATCTAAAAAAAAAAAAAAAATTCACCCTATAGATACAGAGAACAGATTGGTGTCTGCAGAGGAGGGGTGTGGGCAAAATGAATGATGGGGGTCAAAAGATACAAACTTAAAGTTATAAGATAAATAAGTCCTGGGAAAGTAATGTATAACATGGTGACTATAGTTACCATACTTTAATATATATTTGATTGAAAGTTGCTAGGACAGTACTTTTTTTTTATCATTATATTTTATAGATTATGCTACTACAGTTGTCCTGATTTTTCCCCTTTTGCCCCCCTCCCCCCAGCACCCCCCACTCCCTCAGGTGATTCCCCCACCATTGTTCACGTCAAAGGGTCATACGTGTAAGTTCTTTGGCTACTCCGTTTCCTCTACTGTACTTTATATCCCCAAGGCTATTCTGTAACTACCTGTTTGTACCTATTAATCTCCTCACTTCTTCACCCATTCTTCCCCACAGTCACCTCCCATCGGCAACCATCAAAACACTCTCTGTATCCATGATTTTGTCTCTGTTCTTCTTGTTTTCTTAGTTGTTTTTAGATTCAATTTTTGATAGGTATGTATTTATTGCCATTTTATTGTTCATAGTTTTGATCTGCCTTTTCTTAAATAACTCCCTTTAACATTTCATGTAAAAATGGTTTTGTGATAATGAACTTTCGTTTTTTCTTGTCTGGGGGGCTTTTTATCTGCCCAACAATTCTAAACGATAGCTTTGCTGGATAGAGCGATCTCAGCTGTAGGTTCCTGCTTTTCATGACTTTGAATATATCTTGCCAATCCCTTCTAGCCTGCACAGTTTCTTTTGAGAAATCAGCTCACAGTCTTATGGAAACTTCCCTGTAGGTAACTAACTGCATTCCTCTTGCTGCTTTTAAAATTCTCTCTTTATCTTTAACCTTTGACGTTTTAATTATGATGTGCCTTGGACTGAGCCTCTTTGCATCCATCTTGTTTGGGACTCTCTGTGTTTCCTGGACTTTCATGTGTATTTCCTTCACCAAATTAGGGAAGTATTTTTCCATTAGTTTTTCAAACAGGTCTCCAATATTTTGCTCTTTCTCTTTTCGTCTTGCACACAAATGATGTAAATATTGGAATTCTTGAAGTTGTCCCAGAGGCTGCTTACATCTTTATCCTCATTTTTTTTTTGTTCTTTTCTCTTCTTGCTATTTTGATTGGTTGTTTTTTTCTTACTCTTCCAAATCATTGATTTGATTCTCAGCTTTATCCACTCTGCTGTTTCTCGTAAATTGTTCTTTCAGTTAGTATATACTTTGTTTCTGACTGGATCTTTTTTCTAATCTTAAGATCCTCACTAAGTTCCTTGAGCATCCTTATAACCCATCTCATAGATTGCTTATCTTCATTTTGTTAAGTTGTTTTTCGGGATATTTGCTTTTTCATGTGGACTATGTTTCTTTGCTCATTTTGGCAGCCTCTCTCTATGTACTGAGGTTGGTAAACTCAATACATAGTTTGCTTCAATGTATTAGGTAGAGCTGCTATGACTCCCTGTTTTGGTGGTATGGCCTAATGTAGTAGGTGCCCTGTAGAATGCAGGGACACAGCCTCCCTTACCAACCAAGTTATGAACTTGAGGTGCATCCTCTGGGTGGGCTAAGTATACTCCCCTCTTGTAGTTGAGCTGATTGCTGTTGGCAGGTCAATGGGAGGGATTTACCCAGGACAGTCAGATGCAAGGACTGGCTGTGGCTACTGACCACCAATGTCCACCCTCTGTGGAAGATCAGCTGTGCAGAGGCAGGGTGGTGCTGCTCCAATGCAGTCTATAGCTGTCCACTGGGTGCTCAGGTTCTGGGGGGTCCTGGGTAGTACAAGTGAAGGTCAGCCTCTACCTGTGTTTTGCCTGGTGCCACCCTGCCTGAGCTCTAAAACAATCTGAGATGGTTGCTACTTGTGCTGGGCTTAGAGATTCCCAAGTGAGCCAAGCTGCAAATCTAGGCTGGCTGCTGTTAATCCCATGACTGGGGCCAGTGAGCAAGAGGTATGGAGGCTGAGTGCTTAGTGAAGCTTGTTTGAAAGGATTTAGAAAGTTGTGAAGCATGAGCCAAGACCAGTCATTCATATGGAAAATCCATCATTAACAGCTCTAAGTTGGGAAAGACAGAGCCCCAGGTGATCTCCAGGGTAGGGCAAACAGTGTTAGCCAGGTTGATGGAGTCTCAGACATGGCACCTGCATGCGGGCTTTGCAGTTTGATTTGGGGGGAGGGTTCAGAAAAGGGACAATGGCTTCTGCTTGCCTTTCTGTCTGGGAGAAAGCTGTCCCACAGCTCTCATCTTGATGCCAGTTGCTCCAGTTCCTCCCTGTATGACACTGGTGCCTTTCAAGGTGCTACCCGGATGCTGGAACTCAGAGGGAATGAATCTGAGTAAGTCCATGTGTGGGTTCTTTAAGAAGAACTGCTTGGAACTCCAGAAGTCTCTTTCACTGACTCAATTCTGCTGGTTTTTGCATCCAGAAGTTATGGAGACTTATCATCTTGGCACTGGGACCCTGGGCTTGAAGGGCCTGGTGTGGGGCTGGAACTCCTTACTCTTGGATATCCCTCCTGAATTTTTATCCACCACATGTGGATGTGGGACTAGCCCATTCTGCATCTCTGCCCCTCTTACTTGTCTGGATGGATGTGGATTCTTTAATTCTGTAGTTGTCAGACTGCCGTTCAACTCGATTTCTGATGATTCTGAGTGATGATTGTTCTATAGTTTAGTTGTAATTTTGATGTTGTTGTGAAAGGAGGCAAGCTATGTTTACCTATGCCGCCATCTTGACCAGCAGTCTGACAGTAGATCTTAAAAAGTTCTTAACACAGGAAAAAAGTAATTAAAACTATGTCAGGTGATGGATGTTAACTGAACTATTGTGGTATTCATCTCTTGAAATATACATTTATCAAATCATATTGCATACCTAAAACTAATACAATGTTACATGTCAGTTACATCTCAAGTAAGAAGCCCCCCAAAACCATTAAATAAATTAATTACATTTCCAAAGATACTGTTTGAACAAAAACTACAAAATGTATAAAACAAAAATATGTGACCTAATGATTTATCATAAAGCAAATGTTCATGTAATCATCACTCATATCAAGAAATAAAATCATACCAGCAATTCTAGAACCTCTCTCATGACCGTTTCCTCTCCCCTGGCTGTTATGGTCTACCTCCTTGCTTGCTTTATAGTTTCAATGTATCTCTAAAAGCTATAGTTTGTCTATCTTAAATTTTATAGTAAATGAAATCATACAGTATCAATGCTTTCATGATTGGCTTTATTTGCTCAACGTATTTGTGAAATTTATCCAGGTTTTGATTGTAGCCGTGATTTTCACTCTTTTGTAATCTAACGTTGTAAAATTATACCTAAATTTTGTTTATTCATTTTACTCTTCTTTAAAAGACTTTATTTGTTTATTTTTAGAGAGAGGGAACGGGAGGGAAAAGAGAGGGAGAGAAACATTAACTGCTTGCCTCCTGCATGCTGCTACCTGGGGACTTGGCCTATAACCCAGGCATGTGCCTTGGCCAGGTATCAAACTGACAACCTTTTGGTTTAGATGTTGACACTCAATCCACTGAGCCATACCAGCCAGGGCTATCTATTTTACTCTTAATGTGCATTTGAATATTTCCAGTTTGAGATAAAACAACCAATACTGTTAATGCTCTTCTACATATCTGTTGATGCACATGTGCACACATTTTTGTTCTATCTGGGTCCTAGGGTGTCCTTGTATTCAACTTTATAGATAGTGCCAATCTTTTTTTGAAAGGGTGTTATCCTAATTTACTTGCCAAATAGCAGTGAATGAGAGTTCCTGCTGCTCTATACTTGTCTCAATGATTGGTATTACTAATCTTTTAAATTTTAGTCATACCGATGTGTTTGTAGTTAAACAAAACCTTCCTGTACTCACAGCAGGTCTGACGCAAAATGTGTGGGTTTTCCACACTAAGAAACTCTCTTACTATGTATGGACACCAAGAAGATATCATGTAATTTAGTTCAATTTTGACATTAATTGTCTGGAGTTAGTAAAGACCCTGTATCTTAAGGCTCAGGCCCCCAAAACTGCCTCCACTTCAGATGCCAATTTCAAGTAGTGGGCCCAGGTTACCCACACTTCTCCCTGGCTTGACTGAAACTTGGAGGTTCTCACAGCCCCCCTGCTCAGGTTTAATACTTTGCTATATTTGCTCACAG
Source organism: Pteronotus mesoamericanus (assembly GCF_021234165.1). Taxonomy (NCBI): domain Eukaryota; kingdom Metazoa; phylum Chordata; class Mammalia; order Chiroptera; family Mormoopidae; genus Pteronotus; species Pteronotus mesoamericanus. The sequence continues at coordinate 23,861,023 of NW_026555310.1, forward strand.
AACCCAGGAAAACACTTTATTCAGTATTACCGGTTTATTATAAAGGATGCAAGTGAACGGCCAGATAAAGCGATACACAGGACAAGGTAAGGGGAAGGGATGTAGTGTTTCCGTGCCCTCCCTGCTGTACCACTCGCCTAGCACTTCCTTGTGTTCACCAAACTGTGAGCTCTCTAAATCCTGTTGTTTAGGGTTTTTATGGAGGCTTCATGACATAGGCATGCTTGATTGAATCATTGGCCTTTAGTGATTTACTCAATCTCCAGTCTCCCCTCTATGTAGCTCAGGGGGAGAGGTGGTGGTTGTGGGGTAAGGGCTGAAAGTTCTAACCTTTTCATCATGTCTTGTTTTTCGTGGGGACCAAATACCAAACTGAAGTCATGTAGGGACTCAGTCACCAAGCATCTCATTACCATACAAAAAGACACTTCTGCCCTGACTGGTGTGGCTCAGTGGGTTGGGCAGCGTCAAGCAAACAGAAACGTTGCTGGTTCAATTCCCAGTCAGGGCACATGCCTGGGTTGCAGGCCAGGTCCCCAGTTGGGGGCATGCAAGAGGCAACTGATTGATGTTTCTCTTGCACATTGATGTTTCTCTCACTCTCTGCTTCCCTTACCCCGCTCCCCCTCTCTAAAACAAGCAGGCAAGCAAACAAACAGGTACTCCTATCACTCTTGAGACCCAGAGTTCTTAGAAGCTATTGTGTCAGGAACCAGAGAATAGACCAAATATTATTTTAAAAAGATGGCCTTATTATTACTCAGGACATTACAAGGGTTTTAGGAATTTTGTGCCAGGAACTGGGTTCAGAGACCAAATAGATATTTTTTATTATGTTATAGTAGTGTTATCTCATTTAGTATTAGTTTACATTTCCCCTGGGTTTACATTAACTCACAAGTAGAGTGCTTTTCATATGTATATGTATCATTGGCTATTTGGATATCATCTTCTGTAAAGTAGCTGTTTAAATCTCTTGCCCATTTTCCTACTTGGTTATCAGCTTTTATTATTATTATTATTGATTTGCAGCATTGTTTATGTATGTCAAAATACTGTGTCCCACCCTGTGGTTTATTTTTTATGCTCATATTTGTGTCTCGATAAACTTAATATAATAAAACTTAATATAAATTTTAATATAAATGAAATTTTCTCTTATGATTATGCTTTTGGAGTTTTGTTTATGAAGACTTTCTCTACTCTAAGTCATGAAGATATTCTCCTATCTTCTAGAATATTCAGAGTTTTGATTTTCACATTTAAATTTGTAATCCATCTGGAACTGTTTTTCTGAATGGTTTATGACTGAGTTCAAGGTGAATTCTACCCCTTTCTTCCAGGATAGCCAACATGTTTAGCAATATTTATTGTAAAAATATGCTTTCCCTTCTGAAGTGCCATTTTAGTCATTCAGGAATCTATATATGCATACTTCTATTTTGTAATCTTGTTTTTATCTCATTGTTTTATTTGTCTGTCCTTTCAACATTACCATATTGTCTAAATTACACATTTAGGGAAGTATCAATGTCCTGTAGACTAAGTCTTCTTACCATGAATTTCTTCAAGAGTGTCCTCACTACTCTCAGTCTATTGCATTTCCATGTATTTCCATTTTGGAATCTCTGGCCTATTACATTTTAATATATTTTCTAGAACCAGGTTTTTGAAGTGCATAAAACAACAACAAAATACATATACATAAATATACACAATATACATAAACATATACATAAAACAAATGTAAAAACTGGGATTTTTTGCTCGGAATCATTGAATGTATAGCACAGTTTAAAGAAGATTGACATCTTTATATTATTTAGTCTGCACACTCATTAACATGGCATGTCTCTCTATTTAGTTTGGTCTCCTTCAATGTCTCTCAGTAATGCTTTATAGTTTTCTGCTTAGAAGTCCTCTGTATATTGTTAGATTTGATATTTGATAATTTGATATTTTCAGTTTTATTATAAATGGTATTTAAAATTCTTATTTTCTGTTATTTGGTAACATAATAAGTATATTTTAGTGCCCCTGTAGCTTCTAGAAGTGAACAGGGGAATATTCTTCATGACCTGGTAAAGGAAAAAAATATTTTGTGTATTTTCATGTAATTTCCTTTTTGAACTCTCCTGAACTCTAGCTGTAATTCTTCTGGAATTTCTTTTTTTCCAACTTGACTGAGGTGTAATTGATATAAAACATTTCATAAATTTAAGGTGCATAATATCATAATTTGATATATGTATATAATCTGAAATGATTACCACAAAAAGATTGGTTAACACATTTATCATCTTACACAGTTACAATTTTTTTTGTCTGTTGAGAACTTTTAAGATTTACTCTCTTAAGAGCTTTTAAATATAAACACATTATTGTTAATGTAATGCCATACATTGCATTCACAGAAACTAGTCATTTAACTGGAAGTTCCTACCCTTTGACCACCTTACCTATTTTTTTCCTTGTCCCTGGCAACAAACAATCTATTTTCTGTTTCTGAGCTCGGTGTTTTAAGAGTCTACAAATAAGTGAGACCATACTCTGCATAAGTCCTAGGTTTCATGCATATTGTTGGATACAATAGGATTTCCTTCTTTTTTGTGCCTGAATAATATATATGTATATGTGTATATATGTATACATATATATATTCATTGCATCATTCTCAAAAGCCTTCTGAGTCATCCAAATAGTTTCCGTGGAAGAATGTTCAAGCTCAAAGCAAAATTTGATGCATTTTGTTGCTCTGCTCTCTCAGTCATTTTGAATGTGATAGCCACACAGTACACATACTTTTTCAACAGTGTCTACCACTCCCATTGATTAGTACAGTGAAGTCATCATTGTTCACACATGCACATTCCGGTCCTCCCTCCTTGGCTTCCAGGCTACACTGATGATGTACAAACCATTTTCATTATATTAACAATGGCTGGAGATTTTCTGGACAGACCCCATACATATGCATGTAAACGTTATGTATATGTACATATATATACACATATGCATATAGATATAAAATATTTTTTATCCATTCGTTGACAGACACTTAGGTTGTTTCCATATCTTGGCTATTGTGAATAATGCTGCAATGAACCTGGGGATGCAGATATTTCTTTAAGAAAGTGATTTTATTTCTTCCAGATATGTATACAAAAATGAAATTGCTAGATCATATAGTATATCTATTTATTTATTTATTTTTAAGGAAATCCCATACTATTTTCCACTGTGGCTGAACCAATTTACCATTTTCTTTTGGAATTTTTATGAACACATGCACACATCATCTATGAATAATGAAAGTTTTATTCATTTTTTTCCAGTGTTTTTCCTCCTCTCTATTTTTTCTTTTTCTTTTTCTGCAGTAGCCATGTTCCCTTTCTGTTCTGACTGGAACCTTCAATTCAATGTGGGTGATGATAGTAGACATACTTGTCTTGTTCCAAGTCTCAGCAGGAAAACTTTCATTGTTTCACCACTGAGCTTAATGCTTGCTTTATATTTCCTGTTGATTTTTCTAAAAAATAAAAAAATTCCCTTTTTCTAGTTTGCTAAGAATGTTTATTACAAATACATGTTGAATTTTATTCCAATATATTTTCCAACGAATATGAAACAAAATGAGAGATGATCATTTCATTTTGTTCTTTTATTCTAGTAAGGTGATAAATTCCATTGACTAATTTTTGATTTTTCAACCAGTATTGCATTCCTGGAATAAACCAAATTTTTATTTTTTTAAAATTTGAGTTGTTAATACTTTATTTAGGATTTTTCAATCTGTGTTCTGGGTGATATTGGCTTGGAATTTTTCCTTCTCTTAATGTTTTTGCCATGTTTTGATTTCAAGGTTATGAAGCTTCCTCAAAAATGATGGAAAATAGTCCCTCATTTACTATTCTGTAGAAAAGTCTGTTTAAATGTTTGGTAGAATTCACCAGCAAAGCCATCTGGGCCTGTCGTTTCTCTCTGCGGGAAGGAATTAAATTGAGAATCCAGTTTCTTTAATAGTTATAATTTCTTTTTAAATTTTTTTATTCCTGTGTTAGTTGTGGAAAATTATGTTTTTGTCCATGCATCTAAATTTTAAAAATTATTAGCATGAAGTCTTTCATAACATCCTCTTAAAATCATTTTAATGTCTGCATGATTTGCTGCCAGAGTCAGGAAATCAGAGCCCACAGGTCAGATTTGGCCCATGGCTTGTTGTTTGGACCTGTCATCTATGAATGGTTTTTTATATTTTAAAGGGTTGTTAAAAATAAACAAAAATATACACACACACACACGAATATTTGACATAGACCTTAATTCCTGCTCCTTCTTTGATTTCCTTCACTTTTAATTCTTTGATTTAACTTCCTATCAATTATCTTCTTGAGAGACCAATTTTTTGTAAAAATTCTATGAATATTTGAAAAGGTGGTTTGCTATTATGTTATTGAAACCTTCTATATCCTTACTTCTTGACTCCTTACACTATTACTAAGAGCTGTGTTAAAAATCTCTGTTTTACTGTGCGTTTGAATAGTTCTCCTTGTAGTTCTAATATAATTTTGTTCCACATACTTTGAGACTATGTTATTAGATTCATATAAATTTAGAATTGTTATACCTTTCTTTTGAATTGAATATTTTATCATTATTAATTGGGATGAAGAAGTACCTTCTCAGCAATGGAGCACTAACCAAAGCATAGATAAAAGAAAATATGAAATATATTTTGGGAGAGGAAATAATATCATTTAATTGCATTGTAAGGTCCACTTGGAAAAAAAGGGAAAAGAAGGCTATAAAATTAGAAGGGACCATCAATCTACTGGATATAATTGACTTCTAAAGATTATTTTACCTAGGAATAAAATACACATTCTTCACAAGCTCCCATGAATTGTTCATCAAAGTAGACTAAAACAAACCTTAACTAATTTAAAGAATAAAAATAATACAATATTTTCTCATAGGCTACAATAGAATTAAACTAGAAATCAATAACAGAAAGATCACCAGAAAATCCTAAAATATGTGGAGATTAAACAACATGTTTTTAAATAACACTTGGGTCAAGAAAGAAACCTTAAGAAAAAATAAGAAGTAATTTGAACTAAATAAAAGTGAAAATACAACTTATTAATATTTGTGGGATGCAGAGATAAGCACTGCTTAGAAAGAACTTTATAGCATTAAATGCATATATTAGGAAAGAAGAAAGATGCAAAATCAATTATTGGAGCTTCTATTTTAGGTAACTAGAAAAAGATCAACAAATTAAATCCAATGGAAGCAGAAATCAATAAATAAATAATAAGGAAAACAAAGCCGGTTATTTGAAAAGATCAATAAAATCAATGAGCCTGTAGCTAGGTGAACTAAAAAAAAAAGAGGACACAAATTACTAATATTAGAAACAGAAGAGAAGACATTAATACAGATCCTATGAACATTTCAACAATAATAAAGAAGTACTATGAACAACTCTATGCCCACAAATTTGATAACTTGAATGAAATGGACCTATTCCTTGAAAAATAATAATTTGCCAAAACTCACACAAGAAAAAAATAGACAATCTGAATAGGACTGAATCTGTCAAAGAAATTGAATCAATAACTAATAACTTTCCAAAAATTAAGCACCAGTCCCAGGTGGGTTCACTGGCAAATTCTACCAAATATTTAAGGAAGAAATTACACCAATTCTCTATAATGTCTTCCAGAAGATAAATGCAGAGAGTACTACCTAATTGCCAAAACCATTTTAATTACAAAAAAGAGAAAACTACAAACCAATATCTCTCATGAATATAGATGCAAAATCTTGAGTGAAATATTAGCAAATCAAATCTAAAAATTTATAAAAATGGGTCACAAACCTAAATGTAAAGTGTAAATCTCCTAGAAGATGACACAGGAAAAAACCTACATGACTTTGTGTATGAAATGCCTTTTTAGATACAATGTCAGAGGCATATCTGCTAAAAAATAATCAATAACCTGGACTTCATCAAAATCAAAAACTCCTGCTCTATAAAAGACACTGTAAAGAGAGTGAGAAGACAAATTACAGACCGGGAGAAAATACTTATAAAACATACACCTGATAAATGACTGTTACTCAAAATATACAGAGATATCTTAAAATTCAACAATGTGAAAAACAACTAGATTTCAAAAATGGGCTTAAGTCCTAAACAGAGATTTCACCAAGAAGATATTTAGATGGTACACAACATATGACAAGATCTCAGTATCACTTGTCACTAAGGAATTGCAAACTAAGACAATGGGATACCACTAAACACCTACTAGAATGCCCAAAATCTAAAATACCTACACCACCAAGTGCTGGTGAGGATATGGAGCAAAAGGGACTCTCGTTCATTGCTGATGGAAATACAAAATGGGACAGCCACCTTTGGAAAACAATTTAGTAATTTCTTACAAAACTAAACATACTCTTACTGTACAATCCAGCAATTGTGCTCCTTAGTATTTAACCAAAGGAGTGGGAAACATATGTCCACCCACAACCTGCACATAGATGTTTATTCATAATTGCCAACACTTGGAAACAACCAAGATGTCACTCAGTAGGTGGATAGGTAAATGAACTCTGGTTCATCCAGACAACAGAACATTATTCTGCATTAAAAAGAAAGGAGCTATCAAGCCATGAAAAAACATGGGAGAAAGTTAAATGCATATTACTAAGTGAAAGAAGCCAATCTGAAAAGGCTACATCTTACACGATTTCAACTATACAGCATCCTGGAAAAGGGAAAACCATGGATACAGAAAAAGATGTGTTCGCCAGGGGTTGAAGTGAAAAGGCTGAGTACAGAGAATATTTAGGGTGGTGAAAATACTCTGTGTGATACCACAATGAAGGATATAGCCAATATAATTTGTCTAAATTCACAAAATGTACACCACCACAAGTCATTGGTAACATAAACTAGAGACTTTGGGTGCTTACATGATGCGTCAGTGTAGGTTCATCAGTTTTGCCAAGTGTGCCACTTGGGTGGGGATGTTGCTAATGGGAGAGGCTATACCTCTGCAGGGGTAAATGGGAAATCGCTGTTCCTTCTCCTCAATATTGCTGTGAATCTAAAATTGTTCTAAAAAAAGTCTTAATTTTTAAAAAGTAGACATGAACTTTCTTTTGGTTTGGTTTTATGTGTCAGAGGGAGGTATTTGTATTTAAACCACTGACAGAATTTTGAGCCCAGTTTTTCTAACCTAAATTCTAGCTGGTCATAATCGTAAGAAATAAGAAAGATGTTAGGGCTTTAGACATCTTTTTTATGCTTATGTAAAATAAATGGTCTTCACTATTTAATCTTAGGTATTCAGTTTTAACAATTATTTTATCATTTCAAGTTTCTCAAGAAACAATGAAGATATTTTTTAACAAAAAATAATGAAGGAGAGCTTCTTTATTGTCCTTACATGAAAATATTCACGCTAGATTTCCCTTTGTTTTCTTCTAAACATTAACTTTTGAAATGAAAATAACTGATGGAAAAAATAGTGAAAGTCTTGCATCAGAACTGATTCTGTGCCAGAGCTACATGGGTTCTAATTTTTACCTTAAAGAATGGCTGTAGTGTGATTCTGGTTTCGTGGGTGGAGATTCTAGGTTAAGATTCAATTGGACCAGAGTTGCAAAGTGACTTGCTTAATAAGACTAGGTTGAAACCAACTAACAAGGGAATAGTGGGAAAAGCAGCAGAAGAGGGTCCCTGAAGGCTTTATGTGCAGTACGCAGATGCTCATCTAATGAACAGAAAACTACTCGGAACTTTAGCCTCATCGCATATCTTATCTAACAGCCACTGAATCCACAGCAACCATAACTGCAATGATTTATCGGAAAGACTGAACTGTTCATTTTTTATTTCTCTTACTGGGACCCCATCTTCCCAGCCTTCCATCACTTGGTACTAAGGGTTCAGAAAAAAGAAGGTTTCAGCTGGGATGGGATGCTAGTGTCCTTATCTGACAGGAAAGGTATCTATTATATGACCAATTCTATTCCTTTATGTGTAATGAGACCACAGATAAATGCTTTATCTTTCTCTGCTTTCTTTCTGTATCTGTAATCTGAAGATAATAGAGTTATACCTCCTCCTTACACACTTTAGTGACACATTTGTGAAGATAAATTGAGGCTGAATTGTCGTGTGCCTGCAAAGTCCCAAGAGCTGGGAATAAAGGCTATGTATAAGTAAAAATATATTATGAATGCCTGAATATTAATACAGGCTTTTATATTTTACCCTTATGATGCTTTATAAAGTCATAACTGTTGAATATCAAGCAAATCTCACCGCCCCCCCGCCCCACCAAATAACACTTTCCAAACTCTCTAAGTTAGTCCCTAGAAAATAACTATGAGGAAGGTAAAATTTATCTCTGTGCTCCCAGGTTCCCCTCTTCATTCTCAGGATGATACATCTACACCAGTTGTGCCAATGAATTCAGAGCTTTCGAGGACTTTCTACCGCCATCAAAATACACTCTCAGCCAAAGATTTCATAAATGTTCCTATGGAGGTAGAATGGCTGACAAACCTAATGTGTTATTTTTCAGTATTTTTTAAATTTTAAAATAGCACACAGTCTTTAGCCAAATGGTTTTGTCTAAAGTGGGAATTTTCAGGATTCAATCTGAGTATCAGGAGGAGGATTTGTTTTTTTCTTCTTGATCGTGGTAGGGGTGAGGAAAGAGGGGAAATAGCAAGCTGGAGCTTCTGAAATCTTGCTGCATAGGTACAGGTATTTTAAAAAAAAACTGCAGTACTAAACACTTTATATATTATCAACCATATTTATATACTATCAAATGCAACTCTCAGGTAGATAGGATTTTTTTCATTTTATACATGAGAGTATAGTAGTTCTTTCTTATTCATGAGGAATACATCAAAACCCCCAGTGGATGCCCGAAACCATGGATAGTAGAACCCTGTGTGTACTGTTTTTTCAAATACACATGGTATTTTGCTGTATATAATGCACACTCACATTTTGTGTGCACTATACGCGGGATTATTATATCCATGGTATGTAATCATTATGCCCATGTATAAAGCATATCCTTATTTTTCCCTCAAAATTTTGGGCAAAAAGTGCTCATTATACACATACATACCTATGATAGTTAAATTTGTACGTTAAGCAACACAAGAGATTAAACACGATGGATTATAAAATAGAACAATTATAACAATAGACTCTAATACACGTTATGTGAATGTAGTTCTCTCTTTCAAAATGTCTTATTGTATTGTACTCACCTTTTCACTAAAAGGGAGTACTTTACCACTCCTCTTTGGTATATCCGAGTTGCCAGCATCACTACTCTTGCACTTTGGACTCATTACTAAGTAAAAGAAGGGTTATTGAACATAAGCACCATGGCAAGACCATGACAGTCAATCTAATAACTTTATGGTTACTAAGTGGCTCACACACAGGGATCATACACAGTGTGTAGATGCTGGACAAAGGATAAGTCCCAAGCAGGACGCAGTAGTACAGTGTGAGATTTCGTCACCTTACTCAGAACCACCTGCAATTTGTTTATTTCTGAAATTTCCCATTTAATAATTTTGGACCTTGGTTGACTGTGGGTAACTAAAACTTCAGAAAGGGAAACTGTGAATAAGGGGGGAACTACTATACTAGCGCCAGAGGAGATTAAATAATTATCTGAGGTCACGCAGCTAGAAAAGAAATGAGCTGAGCTCAAATTTAAACTCAAAATGCTTTCCTTTAACAAATCATAATTATGTCCTTCCATTTCATTCTTGCTGGTTAAGCACACATATTTTGATGCCATGTCCCTGACTCTGTAATTCTTGTATCTAAAATAGACACGTGTACTTGCAGCATGTTCTCCAGAAATAATTATGTTGTGGTGAAATGTCATCGATAGATCTTCGGTATTTTCCAAATGGTTTTCAGTATTTCATCAAATTTAATGATGAATCTGTTTCATTATAAATCAGAAAAAAATTAATGCTGCAGTAAAACACTTATGTATGACTCAATCTGAAGGCCTTTTCCTTATTAGTAATTTTCTGACATGTGCGCAGCAAGTAGCCTGCATTTCTCTTTACCTTCATTATAATGTATGTTTTTCGTTCCCTTGCTTCTTCTTCCGTCTTTTCTCTGGTTATTTTTGCCTGCTCTTCTCCCTTTAATATGTATGTCTTCCAGAGCTCTTCTGTAAGAATTCTGTTCTGTTTTTCTTCCCCAGTTTTCTTTAAGTGTTTGCAATCTTTAGGTAGGTTTTTATTTCTTTCCAGCATGAATCTTGATCCAGACAATTGAGACCTGAATTTTCATTCATTCTTTCCTCTTGTTTATCTGTGTACTTACGCTCATCTGTCGCACACACTTAAACACATACACCCCATTCAGTCCAGTCTCTGTGGTGCCCAGAGGACGGTAAATCACTGAATCGCGGAACGCATAAACTTTGAGTTGTTTTCCTTATAACTTAAAAAAAATAAATATTGATATATAGTAAGGGTACATTCATGATAAAATTAGTGATACATAGTAAAGTTTATCAGTAAATTAATAACTAGTATTAAGTGGAGCCATTATCACATGTGAGTGAACAGTTGATCTTCTCTCATTGGTAGACGAGGCTTCTCTCTACTTCTTCACAGTTATTCCCTCACTATCATGTCATGACTCAGCTGCTTGTCAACAAAAGTATTAATTGGGGCCATTGATGACATGTCCTCTTGTTATATCCACCCATTCCACTGCCATTACTCTGATCATTTGGTCTTTTATCCAGAGCTCTCCCTAACCTAGAGAAATTTAAAAATTTTTCAGGCTTCACAAAATGTCAAGTTTAAAACCCTGAGTTTTATCTATTAATATCCTTCTCACTGGCTCTGTCCTAAAGCAGAGGGACAGTCTCTCACATCAATAACTATCCGTTTCCTTTTAAATTTGGCTTTCGTTTTCTCAGAACATCCTGAAAATATTTAAAAGAGAAAATAGTTTAAAAATGTTTCTTTACAAGTTGTGTGGTCTATTTCTCCATGTAGCAGAGAAACACCCTATTGAATTTCCTTTCACATGTAGCTCCATTGAAATCAGAAATAATTTGAAAGTTGTCTTGTGAGGACTCACTTTTATCTCTAGGGTATGCTTTGAATTACCCTAATTATGATCAATAGAAACTGACTGCTGTTTTCTTAAACACAAATGCATTTATTTAAGGCTACAGCAGCAGGGATGGGGATAGATATGGTGCTTGTGTATATACAGATAACAGGTTAGGAGGCTAGGCTTGGTAACAAAGAGGAGAAAGGACAGCTTTAGAGAACTAGGAATCAGGAAGAATAGCAACTAACCCATGGCAAAAAAAAAAAAAAAAAAAATGTCTGGTTAACACACCTTTTCTCTTTTGCTGGCACTGAAATGAAATTATTGCTACAATATTTCCTTAATTCTTGCATCATTCACTCAAGATTCATAGGCTCAGGAGAGAGATCCTGGTTGGCCAAGGTTGTTACACATCTGACCCCTGGGTCTGCCAAAAAAAGGACCTGAGTCCCTTGGCCTCCAAAGAGAGGTAATGCTCTTCCACCATAACCATGTACAGTGAAGGAGAATAGTTTCTTGAAGGAAAATCAAGGGAAGATGAATGGAGTGGGCAGCCAATAAAGACCGATGTCCACAAAGAAACAAGTATTTTGGATTGAGTTGTTTACCAGTTGAAAAGCCATAAGGAAGTGGAGTTTAAAGACAACTTTATGAATCAGTCAATTAATACCTATTATGTACTTGGTTGTTGTAGGAAATAATTCTAAGTAACATTTTAGTATGTCTGCCCAATTAGAATTTATAATAATCTACAACAGTGATTTTCAACATTTTTCACCTCATGGTATATACAAATTACTAAAATTCTGTGGCACACTAAAAAATATATTTTTTGCTGATCTGACAAAAAATGACATACTTTTGATTGATTTACAAAAAAAAAAAAATAGTAATTACCTACCTTTTTAGCTCCAAAGTGACTTTTAAAAAAACCAGGTGCCCATACTTGTATATAAGGGTTTCTGGTACCAATGATTAACCATCAGATGCAACCTTATTAGGCAATGTGACCAATAAAATGCAACGCTATTTTATGACCTATATATTTATGGTTCAAGACAGGGAATTCAAACTGGATAGTTATTATTGTGTTGGCTGTTGTCATTTTTTTTTTAATTTGACAATCTAAGGGAGAAGAGGTCAGTGCCCCTGACTAAATAGTCAGGTATTGCATGTTTTAAAAATTCTTTTGGCACTCTAGTTGAAAATCACTGGTCTATACAAAGAAGTAATTCTCAAGAGAGCATAAGAGGTGGTTTCTGTTATTCTACATTGTATGCAGGCTGACGTTGAGAAAGCTGAGGGAAATGAGGAGAGGAGAAAAGGAATACATTTGAATGGGTTGGGGTATAAAGATAAGATCATACATAGAGGACAGATATGAGCGTGTCAGCATTTTACCTATGTAATCTGCAGGTCTAGCTATTTTTAGAAATCTGGAGTTGATTTTAAACTCTTTACAGAACTGGCTTCTTTTGTTTCCTATTCAACTTCCTTCCTCCACTTTAACAGATAGAGTTTTCTGCATAGTGGATCAACCATTTGAATAGGCACAGAAGCCACATATTTTTACCATCCACTTTTCTCTTCAGCAATTTCTCTCCCTGTTTTATGCATGCTGCTCATGGGTTTGAGTAGTAATAAAGATCCATATTTCAGTAGGGAATTAAAAGAACTGTAAAAGCCATTTAGCATCCATCATTCTTCTTATAATTAGCAAGGAATGGGTTGAGGTCAAGATAGAGCGTACATACTTCCGACATCCTTTTTGGTTTCCTCTTTTTTGCCAATGACAAGGAAGACTGGGTTTTTTCTTTTGTCTAATTTGACAAGCTGAATATTGTCAGGCACATGTCTTCATTAAGTCTGTGTAGGAAGGGGGAAGAACATCAAAGGAAAGAAGCAGTGAGTTTTTCTCTTGATACTCGGCATATGGGTCATATATTTTGCAGGATAATCTAGGAGTACAAGAATAGTTTATAGTATTTTATGTGAAATGGTAATTATTTTAGGTTTAAAAATACCTGTGATAGACACTTATTGGGTCTTGACACTCTATTTTATTGTAGTCTTAGGATATGGAGTGTTACTATTCACTTCAGGAAACAATAACAAATGAGACAGACTTTCATTTTTAGGTTTTTTGGTCATGAGGTATAGCAGAGAGGTATATGACAATTAGATGATGTTAATCAAAGGTGGGGAAAATGAAAAATGAGCTGGCGGAACATCTTCACCTATAACAAGTCTTGATATAAAAGACATCTACCAATTGAATCATTTTTGTAAGCACTATCTTTTCAGTAGCAAACTTGTCCATTTTAAGTTAAGGAAATAACTACCAAAATGTGAGTCCTTTTGCCATTTCGTATTCCTCATTTCACTTGCTCTTTCTCCAGTTCTGGTTGGAAGATCAAATAGTCTTCACTCTATAACTTCTTAGATTTGCTTTATTATGTTCCTTAAAGCTTGTCGAATACCCTTTCTCAGGATATATTCTTAAATTCAATTCCTTCATTCTTTTCAAGTTATCTCCCATCTTTCACACTGGTCTTATTAGAATTATTGTTGTTTTTTTTTTTAAGCAGCAAAGAATCTCAACCACTCCTGAGGCAGCTTTCTTTCTCTAATAAATAAGTTACCTCAGCAGGATGGGGTAAAAAGTGGTGTCATAACAAGAAGCTTATTTTGTGCTAGTTAAGTACTGGGAATGACCAGTACTATGCAATCAGAGATTGAAGACTAAACAACAGCCATAGCTATTTGGGACAAATTCCTTCTCTTGTTAATTCAGTTATACCTTGTGATAACTAGTATGCATCCCTAACAAGAAAATGCAGATGATCAAATTATGCCTCTCAATCCTCAAAATAACATAGAAGGACACTGTAAGAACAGCAGCTATAAAATGTCCCATACTATCTGAGTAACCAAAGAATCAAGGTTAAGAAAATAGTGCTGCCATGAAGAGCCATTTTTTTCTTCCCTTCCTCTGCCTTTAAAAATCACTCTTTCTTCCCAAACCACTAGGAAAATGTCTACTATACATTTTTAGCACTACATCTGATTTTCTTCCCCTCCCTAAGTAGTACAAATCTTGAGAAATGAAGTGAAAAAATAGTATCACACTTCTCATGTTATGACTAGATAGTATTGTCCCATTTAAAATTAAATGGACTAATAGCAGTAGGTACAAGGGAAGGAAGAATGGACAACAAGGAGTCACTTTAAAACACAGCATAAAAAAAACATGGAACAGCCTTGACTGGTGTAACTCAGTTAGCTGGGCATTGTTCCACAAAGCAAAAGGTTGCTGATTCGATTCCCAGTCAGGACACATCCCTGGGTTGTGGGCCAGGTCCGCAGTTGGGGCACGTGGGAGAGGCATGCAACTGATGTTTCTCCCATGCATCCATGTTTCACTCCCTTTCTTTCTTCCTCCCTTCCCATCTCTCTAAAAATAAATAATATATAAAATCTTTTTAAAAATATGGGATGAGTAAATTTAATGTAAAGGTTCTCATTTCAAATTACTTCCAGTATGTCAGAGAACATTTACCAGTTGATAGATGTCACACAAACAATTAAAGATACTGTGTGTTACAATATTAACACATCCAATCAGTAAGAACATATTGAATGACTCCCTGCTAGACACAGTTCTGGTGGCTGGGAAATACAGCAGTAAACAAAGCAAACTCCTTGCTCTTATGGAGCTTCTATTCTAGTGATGGTGAGAACATAGAGACAATAACGAAACAAGTGCATAAAAAATATATTGGATGGTGAGGTGGTTAGAAGCCAGCTATTTTTACAGGATTATCCAAAAGAATCCTTGATGAGAAGAAGCAATCTGAGCAGTGACATGAAAGAAGTAAGGTAGCCATCTATGTGGATGTTTGGGCAAAGCGTGTTCACACAGAAGAGAGAACAAGTGCAAAGTCTCTGAGGAATGAGCATATTTACTGTGTGAGAAGGAAAGTTAGGAGATCATAAGGCTGGACTCATGATAAGTGACAAGGAGTGTGCTGGGAGATAAAGTCAGTGAGATATGTGGTGGGTGGGGCGGGCAGGTCAGATCAGTGGACTTAAAGCTTTAAAAGATGGTCTGGCTGCTGTGTTGAGTATACACCTCTGGGGCTGGGAAGAGAGAAGTAGGGAGACAAATTAAGGGATGTCTTAGTTCCTTAGACTGAGTGGCTTATAAACAACTGCAGTGTATTGTCCACTATTTCTGAGGCTGGAAGTCTGAGGTTCCCAGCATTGTCAGGTACTGGTGGGGCCCTCTTCTGGGGTGCAGAGTGCTGACTGTGGCACTGAATCTTCAAGTGGCAGAAAGAGGGAAGGTGAGCTCTCTGGGGTCCCTTTTATCAGACCACTAATTCCCTTTAAATGGAGTTCCGCCCTCAAGTCCTAATTACCTCCCCAAGGCTCCACCTCCAAGCACCACTGAAACTGGAAAAGCCAGCGTTGTTCCTACTTCCCATCACTACCAGACCTGCCACTACCAGACCCAATAAGAGAAGACAGGGGTTAAATCTTTAATGGCTGCTTTATTCAGATGGCCGGTGATCTGAGAAGAGGGTGGGTTTGGACCCTCACGGACCATTTTAAATTCCATTTGAAATCTACCCTTTTTATAAGGAGAAGAAAAGTGTAGGTAAGGGGTTTGGAATTCAGGGAAAATGTTAATCAGATAAAAGCTGCAGCATTCTTTCATCTGTGTTGAGGGTGGTCGACATCTCTCCTTGGAGCACAATGGCTCAGATACCATCTTGACTGCTTGCAGTCCTCCTGAGGCACAAAGGTGGAACTGTTTGTGGTCTCCTGGAGTTAAGATGGACCATACATTCCTGGAACAAGGGCTTTTACGTGCATTGATTACTAAGCTTATTAACTATTACCTAAACTAAAATTTTCCAACTCTTGAGCCCCCCATCACCATCACTTTGGGGGTTAGGATTTTAACATCTGAATTTTGAGGAGACATAAATAAATATTTAGTCCATTGCTGGGAGTAAATAATACAGCTGGAAAATGTGATTTGGACTATATTTTCTTGGAAGTGGTTGGCTGTTACAAATGAAACATCTATGAACATTCATGTACAAGTCTGTGAAGGGACATATGTTTACATTTCTCTTGGGTATAAATACCTTGGAGAGGAATGGCTGGGTCACATGGTAAGAGCACATTTAACATTTTAAGAAACTACCAAGCTGTCTTCCAAAGGCGTTCGTCCATTTTGCATTTCCAACAGTAGTATATGAGACCTCCAGTTGTTTCAGATACTTGCTAACGCTTTTTATACTCTTTAATTTAGCTATTCTAGTAAATATCTAATCTAATAATATCTCATTGTGGTTTTAATTGACCTTTTTTCTACTAAGTAATAATGGGTGTCTTTTCATGTGCTTATTTGCCATCTACATTTTTTATTTGTGCAGAGTCCATTCAAATCATTTGCCCTCTTTAAAAAACCAGGTTATTTGCTTTTCTTATCATTGATCTTTGAGAATTCTGTATATAATCTGAATTCAAGTTCTTTATCAAATATGTGATGTGTAAGCATTTTCTCCCAATGTGTTGCTTGTCCTTTTATTCTCTTAATATCTATCTTTTGAAGAGCTGGAGCTCTTAATGTAAACTTTTTAAAAAATTAAAAAAAGAAAGAAAAGAAAATTTGGGTCCAGTGTTCAATCCAGGACACAAATTTTAGGTTGTTAGGTTTTGTTTTCTTTCAATACTTTAAATATTTCACTCTACTTTTTTTTTTTTTTTTTTTTTTTGCTTATATATTGTGGTTTCTGAGAAGTTGGATGTTAAGTACTTATTTTTCTTCTGGCTTTTTTCAAGATTTTTTAAAATCTTTTATTTTCTAAAGTTTGAATATGACATGTCTATGTATAATTTTTTGTTCTTTTAAAAAATATTTATCCTGGTTGGTGTTCTCTGTGCTCCCTGGATCTATGGTTTGATGTTTGACATTAATTTAGGGGAATTCTCTGTCCCTGTTGCTTAAAAGATCTTGTGTTCCATTATCTTTTGCTTTTCTTTCTAGTATTTTTATTAGGAATAACTTCTGAGTTGTCCCACAGCCTTTGGATATTCTGTTTTGTTTTTTTCAGTCTACTCTTTGATTTTCAGTTTTCGAAGTTTCTATTCATCTTGATTCATTCACCCTGGACAGCTATTGTTGTGTTGGCTATTGTCATTTTTTTATTAGACAATCTAAGCGAAAAGAGGTCAGTGTCCCTGACTAAATAGTCAAGGATTGCATATTTTTAAAATTCTTGTGGCACACCAGTTGAAAATCGCTGAGTTAGACAATAAGCAATTTATTGTGAAGTGAATGGAGCTTACACTTCAAAGTCCTTCCTTGCATGGCTCCCTCTAAGGCCTTGGGTATGGCCCTAGCAGTGTGTCTATGTGGTCAGATGACTTTGTAAAATGAGCAAACTTTTATCTAGACTTGGGTAAGACTCTTGTCTCCACTCAGCCTTTCCTAACCTGTCAGGCATTTTAGGAAGGCAATAACTGATCAGGAAACTGCTGCCCACCTGGCATTGTGACACAAACATGTAAAACCAGAAATCATATTGTGACATGAAATGTGTCCTAAGGTGGACAGTGGAAAAGGAAACAGTTTAAAAAATAAGAAGCCAGAGCTAGTCTATGGAAAATACTGTTAATCATCTGAAGTGTGGAATTGTAAGCAGAGAGTCTACTTCTCGTGATCACCTAATCAAAATTATTGTTTTTCTTCTGTCAGGAATATAATTAATGTTTAATGCAGTGCATATGATTATAAATGTACCACAGTTTTTTTCTTTGTTGGAGGAGAATCACACAAAATAAAATTTATTCAATCATTACTGTATTTATAAGTTATAATCTTTAGGAATATTCTAAGTCTCTTGACATATTGCAGATGGCATTCTAATATGTCAGATTACTTCTTAGGAAATCTAACACATCTTGTCCTTAAAATTTAAGTAGGGCCTCACTGGTGTACCTCAGTGGGTTGGGTGTCGTCCTGCCAAAGAGAAAGGTTACCGGTTCGAGTCCCAGTCAGGACACATGCCTGGGTTGTGGGCCAGGTCCCCAGTTGGGGGTGCATAAGAGAGGCAACTGATTGATGTTTCTTTCCCTTTCTTTCTTCCTCCCTTTCTTTCTAAAACTAAATAAATAAAATTTAAAAAAAGAAAGTTAAGTAGTTCCAGATGAAATCGTATACAATATTGCCAACAATGCAGACACAGACTGAAAAAATAAGTGCTCTGATGACAAAGTATGTACACATATTCATCAACATAGTTAATTTAAGTAGTATAAGAGTAATTTGATTATACATTTATGGAGCACAATATAATGTAGCAGCAACTTAAAACTGTATTTTAATTCCTTTTGTGTTACAATTAATTTTGTATATTTTTTCAGAGAAGTCCATCCCCCAAAAAACCCAGAAAAAGTTTATTAGAGGGGTTTATCAGGCAATTAATAATTAAAATGTTACATTATTTTTCTGTGTTCTGTGAAGTTTAATGTATTTATCCATTTTTAAATCGCATTTTGTTGTAATTTATTGTCTCTTTCCAAATATATATTCACTTTTGTTCCTAATATATTTGTAATTTTCTTTAAAAGTGCCCTTTTTAGTTGGAGAACTTCAGGCCCCACATAAACTTGATCTTCTTATTTGTTTATTTATCTATAGTGATTTGAGAGAGAGTGAGAGAGGCATTGATTTGCTTTCCACTTATTTATGCATTCATTGGTTGATTCTTGAATATACCCTGACCAAGGGTCAAACCGCCACCTTCGTGTATTGGGATGATGCTCTAACCAGCTGTACTACCCAGCCAGGGCCAACACTTGATCTTCTTAAGTTTTGATAAACTAAAAATGTTTCTGTCCAATAAAAGTCAGGTGTTTTACTGTTAATCGTAAAGATAATTAAACACATAAACATATTGCCTATTCTCAACTATATTCTCCAATATTTATGAGGTAACCATTCAGCTTTTATTTATGTTATGTATGTTTAGATTATGAATTGACATCAGTTGGGCTAATGGTGAACTTTTATTCCCTCCTCCTTTCAGAGATGGTCTTCTTTTTCATTGTGAAGGTAGGCAGCATCCAATGGAAGAAAGTCAGTAGTTTTGAGCCCCTTAGAATAACAGAGGATGATGGGGCTGGAAGAAGGACTACATTTGAAAAAGTAAACATAGCTAGAATCTTACTATTGATACTAGTATCAAAAAATATAGCTAGAAGTAGTGCACTAGGCCAGTCAGAGAAAGACAAACATATGATTTCACTTATATGTGGAATCTAAAGAAAAAACAAACAAACAAAATTGAAACAGACTCTCAGATTCACAGAACAGATTTTGGGTGAAAAATGTGAAGGGCTTAAGAAGTTCAAATTGGCAGTTATAGAATAGTCACAAAGACATAAAGTACTGCATAAGGGATACAGTCGATAACATGGTAATAATTATGTAAGGTGTCAGGTGGATACTTTGAAATATTGGGGGGAAATACTTTGTAAAATGCATGATTATCTAATCACTATGTTGCACACCTGAAACTAATACAAATAATATTAAATGTAAGCTGTAATTGAAAAACAAAATTATTTTTTTAAAGATCTTATTTATTTATCTTTAGAGAAGGGAAGGGAGGGAGAGAGGGAGAGAAACATCAAGGTGTGGTTGCCTCTCCCGCACCCCCTGCTGGGGATCTGACCAACAACCCAGGCATGTGCCCTAGGCTGGGAATCGAACTGGTTAACCCTTGGTTTGTAGGCCAGTGCTCACTCCACTGAGCCACACCAGCCAGGGCAAATTTTTAAAAAAGAAAGCAAAAGAAATCAGAAGAAAAAAAATTACTCATTTAATATATATTAATACATTTATATTATATAACATATATTACATATTAATATATTTATATTATGTTAACATATAATATATATTATATAATAAGTATATAATATATGTCTATAATAAGTATAAATATATATAAATATAAAATATATAAGTATATATAAGTATATAAGTATATTATATATATTTAGACCATATCAGATAACCTACTGAATACAAAGAATCAAAAGAAGTTGGAGTTTGAGAAATTGTGAGAGGCAAAAGCTAAGCATTTCTGCTAAAACAAAACAAAAAAATCCCCCAAAGAAATAAAAGGAGTAGAAGACAAAAGATGAACTCAATGGAGGGTGTGTCATCAGGTAGAAAGCTCTTTTGGAAATTACTTGAAAAGAACTGCTGGTTCCCTCCTGACCAAGTACAATATGGGAAGTCAAAGCCTCTGGTACTTGCTTTTGTCTAGCCTCAGATTTGGTCTCCTTTCCACTGCGCTCAAATATCTAGTGAGCAGAAAAACATTGTTCTTCCATAATCCTCACAGAGGCTTTGGCATTGGATCTCTTTGAAGCTTCTACTCACCTTTCCTTTAGGGGCTTATTTATTTCTGTTTTGGTGGAGCTAGAAGTTGCATTTTCCAACTGGCAGCTCAAGTGTCTGAAGCTCTTTGATGCTTTCATCGTTGCAGAAAAATGACACTAATCTACAGATTATGAAATATGTGCTACAAGAATACATGGTAGAAAGGATTTTAAAAATCCCAAATTTGAGAATAGGGTACAAAGGGCTAAAGTAGACAAGTTCACAGTATGACTGGGGACTCCAAAACAGCATAAAAAGCTATTAAATCAAAACATTTGAAGTTGCATCATTCATTCCATCTTTTTACTATCTCTCTTACCTTAAATGATAAGCTTTATTAGAAATCTGTACAGCAATCAGCTTAATAATACTGTGTTAAACTCATAGATAAAAAGTTGAGAATTCTGAGCTGCATTAAGAGATAAAGGGTAAGTATTTTAGCAGAATATCCCAAAGTCTCTGCACAAAAAACTACCTCCTCTGGAGACATGCACCAATATTCTGAGTGCCACATGATGCTTGTTTTGAAAATATTTTGCATTTCTTAGATGAAGAATGTGCTTTAACACTTCAGATTAGAATAATAGGGACTTACATTTCAGCTACTTTAATTCAAACCAATCTCATTATTTGGCAGAAACGTTTTTCACCTAGTCTGCATCTGTTCTGGTCACATCGAGAATTATTTTTAGAAAAAGTGTTTAAAAAAGAACCACAAACAGATTTTAAAAGATAATATCTTGAAAGTTATCAATGTTTTTCAGATTTCAGTCTCAGAAAATGAGATGCTAGTGAATTTCTTTGGGAGATCCTATCTTGGCTGGACAGGAAAATAAAAATAAAGAAAAGAAAAAAGAAAAGAAAAAGAAATGTATCCTACAAAACTTAGGAAAAACTTATTCCTCCAACTCTTTTCTTTCAGGTGTAGAGAAAGTGTGAGATTAGAGAATTATTTGCTGTATCCAGCTAGGATTATATTTCATATACTGATTTAAATTTTGCTCACGTCCTTAGAAGACTCTTCATAAAGAAAGAAAAAGCCCCCCAAATATCCAGAAATACTTATTAAATCTAACAGCACACCTGCTACAGATTAAATGCCAATGGGTGCTTGACTCATGACACTTCTTTTTTACATCTCAATATCTCTCTTCACTGAAGTGTATCATTTTTTTTTTTTTGCAGGAAATCCAGAGAAATATGGGAGTTAGACATGCATACCAGTTAAAAGCAGACAAACCTAAACAGTAAAACATTTTTGAGAAAAAGAAGTTTGCTTGTGAAGCCTATAATATTTGTTGTCGTAAAATATGATACTGATTTTTTTGATAACTGCGTGTATCAGTGCCTCAACAACACTGCGACTTTTAGCGGAAGTGTTAAGAAAAATTAATCTTACCTTGCCATCTCATAAGAATAAGAAATAAAGCTTTCTTTTGCAAAAGTGAAGGTCTTCTAGATAAATGCCTCACTACTGTAAGTTATTTATTATAATAGTTTATTTTTATAATCCTGGCAGCCTCAGCCTAGAGGCACTTTTGGAGAGGGGAGGGGAGGGACCAGGTGAGAGCCGTGACCGAGGGCAGAGCTGAAATCAGTGAGGTAATCGACAGCTGAGATGAAAGCAGTTGGCAGACACGAGATCTATTTGGGAAGATAGTGCTGTCCTAAAATGCCAGTCCAATGCATGGTAACCTGCAGATTTTAGGGACTGGTGAAGCTAGGCAGAGGTCAGAGGATGGTTTTAGGAAAAGACTCCTGTATAAACAAAGGAAGGAAAAAAAACGATCCTGAAACAAACAGTAGCTGGCACATAGCCAAGGCTAACATAACTGTAGTGGGGGAAGCTGTGGCCTAGAGGCATGAGACATGTTAGGCACAGGACATCAAACTTAACAGCAAGATACATTTTAGATTCTGCTGCCTGGGGTTCAAGTCCTAGTTCTACATGCAATCTGCTCTGAATGGGACTATCCATGGAACTTAAGTTGTGGGTGTCAGTGGGTGCAACTGAGAAGTTTGGTGAAGTTTCTAACAAAAGCCACTTATGTGGTCTCCCTACATCCACTTCTGGCCTACCCCAATTTGTGTTTCACCAAGAAGTCAGGAAATCTTTAAAAATATGTCTGATAATTTTATCCCCTCTTGAATTTCTTAATTTTGTTGTTCCTTTTGACCAAACTGATCATGGCCTCCCAACCTCTATGTGAGTGCATTTTCCGATTTCATCTAGCCATTCTCCCTATTGATTTCTTCCCTCTGGCCACAGTGAAAAGCATTTCCAGGGTCCAGTGCCCATGCTCTACTTGAACTTCCCTTCCACATTTATTTGCAGAAGAAGTACCATGTCCTTCAACTTGGAAGCCAAAGGTCACTTCCTCATACTAGTGGGAATTAGGTGAGATCCCATTCTAGACTCTCACATAGCTTTCCTTTCATCTTCAAAGCAGTTACCTCAATAGTGATCAAATAATTCTATGTAGTTGTTTGTCACTCCTGCTGACTGAAAGCTTTACTAGACTAAATGCCACGTCTGGGTTACATTTCACTGCACCAACCTAATGTAGACCTTTTTGCAAAGTAGGTGCTTGCTGAATAGTTACTGAACAATTGGATACATGGAATAAAGGTTAAGCATCCCATCACTAGGTCTTAAGTCACAAAAGAGTCAACAGTGTACTGTGCCTGCTTATATGGCCAGTCCACTGTGAGGACAGGTCTTAGTAAAGCATTGCGTCACATGAGATTACGTCAAGAGTATAGCATAACAGCAACAACAAAAATGAACAATATCTATGGCTTACTTTATTTACCACTAAATTCATTTTTTCAAATTTCCTCTTTTTAAGAGTTAAAAAATTACTTATAGAAAATGAAAGAGACAACAAAACACTGCATCAATCTTCTTCAACTGATAATGTCAAATGAATGCAGTATCCATGTTTATCCTTAAGCCACTAAATTTTCCACTAAGTCACATCAGCCAGTAGGCTGTATAACCCTCAATGGTCTCAAAACTTTGGAGTGTTACAAGAGATCCTTATCTCACCTCCTTGCATTAATACATTTGAGTTGAAGCGGAGCAACTCATACTGTACCCATTTACCAACAAAAAGAAAAAATATATATGTTTCTGCTTGCCATGCCCGAACACTGCCAAAAACTACATGTGTTGTAGGAATTGAAAATGGCTGTCTATTCAGTTTCTAAAATGCCTATAGGATCAGTTCTCTCTCCCTACTTCTGTTCTTACTTCTACTATGACTACTTCGGTTTGGACCATTTGTCATTTCTTGTCTCAGCTATTCTCACAGTCTACCTAATGGCTTTCCTGCCTTTTAATTCTCCTTTCCCTAATCTTTCCTCCCACCCTGCAGCCAGAATTAACTTTCTGAAATGTAAATATGGTCATTTAATTTCCCTAATTAAAGATCTTTTATGACTTTCAGTTGCTTATTAGCAGTTTTAAAACTTAGAAAACAATACCTGAGTCCTACTTTTAAATTAAAAATATAAGAGACATGTAAAAGATATAAAGGGTGAGGTAGGGTGGAGAGGACTAGAGATTTGGCCTTTTGGCCCATCCTGCACTCCTGTAAGTGCACCTCTTTAGAACCTGTAGACCTACTGGATAACCTGATTGACCTCATGAAGGTCAATGTCTTCAGAAAAGCATTCATGAGCCTTACGTGACCTCTCTAGCATGACACCTTGCTAGTCCACTCACATACTTCCGAGGCCCCCTGACTTGTCACCGTTCTCTAAGGCCCCGTGCTTTGTCATTCATTTTTGCCTTGACACATTCTGTTAGTGCTGAGCAGAAAGGTCAGTCTCTGGTGATACAAGTTAGGACCCAGTTTGAATCATCTCCTCTGGAAGACTTATCAGACTCCCCCAATCAGGGCCCAGTTCTCTCCATCCCCCAACGCTGGCTTTCTACTTAAGCCCATCACAGCACTTGGCACATTGTATTGCCAGTCTCCTTACTTAAAGTCAGAAAATATTTAATTCATCTTGGTGAAACTAGTGCTTTCCTAACACAATATCTGGCTTTTAAGTAGGTGTTTGCTGAATGCAAGTTGATTTTATCTGTCTCTCTCAGAAAGCAAAATTTCTAGAGGTGAGTGCAACATAACGTTTTCCTCACCACAACTTCCTTCCCTATGGCACTATAGACAGAATGCCTGTGCCCCACCCCAGAATCAAATGTTGAAGTCCTAATCCCTGCTGTGATGACATTAGGAGGTGGGGCTTTGGGAGGTAATTAGGTCATGAAAGTGGAGCCTTCATGAATGGGATTAGTGCCTTTATGGGAAGAGATATGAGAGATGATATCCCCCCCCACCGCCAGCCATGTGAGGATACAGAAGAAGGTAGCTGTCTACAAGTCATGAAACAGCCTCTTGCCAGACGCTTTATCTGTGCGCATCTTGGTATTGGACTTCCCAGGTCCGAGAACTGAAAAATAAATGTTTGTTGTTAAAACCCCCCGTATCTATGGTAATTGTCAAAGAAGCCAAGCTGACTAAGACACATACCTACATACTTAAGGTGCTGCCATTCTTTTGTTCTTATTTTGACTAGATGTTTCAGCAAGACATGAATATCCCTTTCTTGGGCTTTGGAGCAGACTTTGGATCACTAAGGAGAGTCTAGGAGGACAACTGGTCACTCCTGAAGAGCTAATGGAGAAAAATATGACACAAATGTCAAGCCTTGAAATAAAAGGTCTTAGAGAGAAAAATTGAGATACCTATAGTTGCTCTTTCTCATGTGTCACGTAGTGAATGGATTTTTCAAAATCCAAAACTCAGATGTCCGAGAAAGGAAAAATTTTAGATTTTTTTTTTTTCTAAATTCCAATTCATTATCTATCTTTTCTGATGGCAGTAAACACTTTAGTCAATTCCTAGCAAACTCATTACTTCAACTCTCAGGCGATTCCCTCAGTGCATTTAAGTAGCCTCATACTTGATTGATAATTTTCATGGGTTAGAATTCTAAGTTGAGAAAAATTTTCTTTCATATTTTAGACTGCATATTATTTTCAATCCTGATCACTTTGTATATGATCTTTTTTTCCTCCCTGGGAACTTTTAGGACCTTTTATTCCCAATATTCTGAAAACTTTCTATAATATGCCTTGGTATGTGAATGTGTGTTTTGTTTGGCTTGGTGCTCATTGGGCATCAAGGCTCCTTCAACCTGAAAACTCACCTCCTTCAGTTCTGGGAATTTTTCTTGGTGTTTTCTCTTTGATAATTTTTTCTCATCCATCGTTTTTGTTCTCTCATTCTGGAACTTTTGGCCCTTTAATGCTAAACTTTCTTGCTGATTTTCTTCTCAACTTCTTCTTTTAATATATTTTACTTATTGGTGGTTTTATTTTCTTTTGGGCAACTTCAACTTTGTCTACAAATACTTTTACTAACATTTTTATTTCTACCATATTTTAATTTTTAGAGTCCACTTTCTCCTAAGTATCACCTTTAAAAAAGCATCCTGTTCTTATTTAATGGATGTAATAATTTCTTCTCTCTATCTGAGGATACTAGTGTCTTACTTATGACATTTCTATTGCTTCTTGTATTGTATGTCATCTGCTTTTCATTTTTCCTGTTTTGGCCTTTGCTTTTATATTAAAAGCCTTCATCATGCCCAATGATCCTTCATTATCTTTTTGTATTTTACAAAAAGACATCAAAAAGTTGACTGAAAGCTGTGTGTGCACTGGAGGGGTTTGTCTGGTGCTTTCTTCATTGTTGGACAATTAAGATGAAATCTGGCTCTTTCAATGGATAATGTCTACCTGTTAGCCCCTGTGGGTTTTTTGTTTGTTTTTTACTTTGAGTTGGTAAGTTTCTCGAGATTCTCTTATCTTTTCCTTGATGTTTATAGTCAAGGCTGCCCCACTTTGGGAACAAATGGGGCAAAAGCACTGAAGATCTTGCCATTCAGACTAGAGATTTCTCACCTAAGCCTAGTGTTCATTAAGGCACACATCTCCGGCCCCAACTCCGCCTGTTGTCCTAAAGTCTGTATTCTCTTTGAGTCAGCTTCTCCAAAGGGAAAATCTCCAGCCTTCTCCTGGGGTTGCTGACAGGACTTTATTTAGCAATTTAATCGATTTTTATATCAGACTTTCAAGAAATAGTCCTGCTTTCTGCCTCACTTGAACACATTCCCATTCTTTTCAAGGTGATTGTGTCTCCGATTGCTAAGCTCTTCTGGGATTTTGAGAGGTAATTTATTTACTTGATTTTTTGTTTTCCTTTGATTTATCACATAGCTATCTACTTCTACTTCGCAAATTTACTCATATTAAGTCACTCATATGACGTGTTACTAATTCTTTTCCTCTCTTTCTCAATTAAACTAAGGGCTTCTTTTTTTTTTAAGCCTCACAAAACTTCTACTGTAGTATATATGGAAAGAAATGTAACTGAAATTGATCTTCTTGCATTGGGATTATTTGTTTATATTTCTCTTTCATATTAAACTCGAAGACTCTTCAAGAGAGCTTAGTACACAGGAGGTATTGCCATGAATATTTATTTAATTGATATTATTAGAACTCTACCTGATAATCCTGCAGCATTTCTAACTGAGGCTGGAAGGTGAATTGAAAACAAAATGAAGTGACTTCATTGCAATTGAAATTTAATTTTAGTTCAGCACATCACAGCTGTCACGGCAAATGAGTATGGCTGTTAGAGTTTCTGGTACCAACCCTCCCTTCTTCCCCCACCCCATTAGATCTCTCTACTTTGTTCTTTGACTCCTGGTTTAATGTCCTAATTGTTTTAGTGTTTCATGGTTTCTATTGTGTGAAAGCCTCGAGCTTTTTTTTTTTATTTGTTTATAAATAATTAATAACCTAACCTAAACAGCACATTGCTTATTTCCCCAAGAGGCTTTACTTGTAAAACATTGTCTTTTTTTGTGAGACTAAATATTGCTTTTTTTTTTTTTTAAAGGACAAGAAAAGTATTAAAAATAAAGAGGATGCAAATGAACTACCACCTCCTTTTGTCTTCCTGGATCCTCCCTCTCCCCTTGACGGAGACACCTTCTAAGGTGGATGCCAGAAGTTGGAAGAAATAATATCAGGCAGGCACTTTCTTGACATTATCCCCCAATTGACCTTAGCTTTTCATAGTGAGAACCAAGCTTTGAAACTCTGAAGGCAGTGATGCCTTTTCCATCCCACAGCTTTGGGCAATGGATTTCTCCCTGCTGCCGCCATCATCAGGCGGGTGGCTGTGCGACACGGGAGCTTTCAAAGCTTTGCCTCTACGCCTTTTATCAGATTCTGATTTTCAGCAGACGGGCGAGTTTCTTTCAAGCTCACTGGAAGGTTCGCCATTAGAATATTCTTCCTGATCTCACAAACTTTCTAGCTTCTTTGTTGACTTCCCTAATATTTGATTTTTTTTTCTTTCAGTTGACTTTTTTTTTTTTTTTCCAAATTCAAGTTAAAGTTTCAGCCCTTTGTTATTCAGTTCTTAGGGCAACAGCTGTGCAAACGAGGCCTTTTCTTCGCTGCTAGTGGCAGACCCAGGGAAAGGAGGGGAGAAGCTGTCAACTTCTTTATTAAGGCAGATCCTCCTTTGTTTATTTTGGAGAACTAAGCTGTTTCTCCTAATGCTTGATTTTGTTTTTCTCTTCACGTTCTCAGGTTATTGGATTCCATGAGCATTAAGATTCTTCTTCAGTTGGACCATTTTATTCCTAATTGCTTCTGTGACATAAGAAACATCTAAACCTATAGAGAATTTTTATGAGTTATTTCAGTCAGACTGAAAACAATTGCCTGGAAGTAAAATCTCAACTGATTGAGAAAATGCTCCAGAGAATGGCAGTTTTGCACTTTATTTTATATGTCAAATCAAAGGAGAAGACCTCAGTGGGTTACATGAAATCTGTTGGTGGTAGACTAAGAAGGCAGGAGAAGGCAAGCAGGGAAATCTCTGAAACTGGATGAAAAATAAATCGGATAGATACATGCTTCTTTCATATAGGTGGGTATAGGATAGTTAACAACAGGTACAGCACCTAGAGATGGTGTGTAGGAGAACAAGATAACAATGAGGAGTTCTGTGGTCTCCAGCTCTAGTGGGAGATTGTGCCCTGAGGGGTCTGGAAAGAGGAAATTCCTCTGACATTCCAAAGGCATGTTATATAGATGCAAAAAAGACAATAGACAGGCTCAGCTAGGAAGAAGACTGACCTTTGTCAAGGAAGGTACCTGCCTAGGGCATGACTACCTGCCCAGACTTGCTTTTAATTAAGAAGTTTTAATTTCAGACCATCCCCTGTGGTTACTTTAGGCCTCTCAGTTTGTAAGGTCATCCACGTAGACCTACGCTGAGCTTGCTGGGTTTAGTAGGTGGCTCCTTTTCTGACCACACTGCAAAAACTCCATTATGAGTGATTGAGGAACCAGGAACGAATGTAAACCTATGGCAGTGAACTTCCACAGCATAATTCTTTTGTCTAGATATCCTAAGGCCTTTTTCTTTGTTAATAGGTAAGCAGGTAAAGCTTTTCTCTTAAGACAAGGTGGAATGGAAGCAGTACAAGCCACCTAACATAGCAACATTGCAGCAAAAGATTTCTTTTTATAGTTTCCAGAAAAACAAAGTCAACGCTTCCGAAAGAATATTCGAATCTGTTATTTTACATCTGTTGTGGTCAGAGTTGATAGCAACCAGTTTCTCTCCTTCACTCGAGTATACAATATCTCTATTCAGGATCATCCCCAGAAACAATGAAAAATGGCCTCATGGCCTGGAGAATAATAATAAAAGGAAACTTGACATTTAGTATGTTTTTGATTAATTATTACTCTAAAACAAAACACGCCTTAAAATTTTTTGTTCAAGTTTTGTTTTCTTCCCGACTCTGCCTCTAACATTCCAAGTCAGGCTCTGCTGGTATCATTTCACCAGCTGCTTGGTATCAGTTTTTCCAGTTAGCTGACATTTAAGTCCTTAAAAGCAATCTGCTTAATGCAACACCCTGTAAATGGTAATTTTGGATGTAAGTGAAGTTGGTAAATAGTTTCCTGCCTCTTTCATTGTCATGTACTCTAGATGCTGAGAAAAAAATTGTTTTGGTCAGAACTCTGTAAATCTTTTCCTTTTCTTGTTCAAAGGAGGGCTCAATAGGTAGAGAAACAAGCCCTGCAGACAGCCCCATGCGGAGGCCAAGCCAGATGGAGATCAAGGTGCAGAAATAACACACAGAGTGATGAAGGTCGCAATGAAGAGGATGGGGGTATTCTGGAAGGTCAAGTATAAGGATGCAGCTGTTTTCTGGCCAGGTATCTGGCTACCCTCTACCTCATTCTTTTAAAAAAAGAAGAGAGAGAAGGAAAAATTTATATATGAGATGAAAAGAGCACACATATTGTATTATAAAAATGTGCTACCTTGCTTCAGAATCAGACCAGTATCATTAAGTAGGGTAAACTTTTTCTTTTCATCAAGTAAAATAAAATAATTATTACCATCTAATGGGTATATACTATGTGCCAGGCACAATGCTAGGCACAATGTGTGCATTACCTAATTTAACCAAATCTGCATCATCATATTAACATATTTTGCTATGTACAATGTGCACCCACGTTTTTGGCCCAAACTTTTCAGGAAAAAAACCTTTCGTTAAATTTTTAAATCCAATTATTTGTTTGTTTGTTTGTTTATCTATATTTAGGTACTTGTTTTTTGTATTATACAGGAATTTTAGCATTTACTTTTGAACATTTATGGTACAAGAAATTTTGTGTAACAAATAATTATAAAACACAAGAACAGATACAAGGTATTTCAAGTACTACCCATGTATAATGTGCACTCTTTTCACCTGCTCAGAAATTTTGGTAAAAACTGAGCATTATACATGGCAAAATATGGGTAGGTGCATTTTATAAGGGATAAAAATAATCTCAGTGAAATTAGGAAACTTGCCCAGTTGGATACAGCTGAGTATTCACATCCCTTTGACTGAAACTACCCTTTAGATGAACTTAACAATTTAGTAATAAATCTGTATTCACTTCATTTGAGAACCAGTTGTTTAAGAGAGCAGGCATTTTAAAGTAAGGGATACATGTAATCCTTGTTATAGGCAAACAACCCTTTCAATTTAATCATTGTTGAATGTCTATTATGCCATACTCTGTTAAAACAGGTGCTGGGGATCTATAAAGGGGAGCAGAATGGGCTGCTCCAAACTGTTCCATTTTTGCAAATGAATTATTTTGAACTAAAGACAATCAAGACTCAAAGGGCTCAGAAACAGCTTTTTACCTCCCCCTTAACTGCAGAAAAAAATTTTTAGAGGGCCTGGTCCTGGAACAGAGCTATCACAGAGACAATTACAAGAGTATGGGTTAGGTATGGCAGGCTGGGAGGAGCTTGGCAGGGCCTGTTCCTTCCGAGTCCTTTCTGTGTCCTAATGTCTGTACCAAACGTTTGCTCTTCCCATGTTTCTATAAATTGTCTTCTTTTCCTTTGAAGCCCCAAACATTTGTCCCGCTTCTCCTTAGCTCAGGGTGGTATACAAGCCTCAAGTGCCAGGCTGCCTGAGAGCCATTCATGTCTGTTTGAGGCTCCTGTGAGTATAAAATTTAAATTTGATTTTTTTCCTGTTAATCTGTCTTATGTCAATTTAATTATTAGGCCAGCCAAAAGAACCTAGAAGGGTAGAGGAAAAGATTTCCTCCCCTGTAAGAGTGGTTAACAATAGTTGATCAATTTCAATAGTTTTGTCATATAAACGTACAAAATTATTGCACTGTGCACATGCAGAGGTACTTGACTTTGTAAACTTAGTTTTTGAACAACACATGCAAAGGATCTTCAGATTGTCTTCTACCCAACTGCATTTCATATTACGTACCAAACTTAGAATATGTAAGAATCATAACACCTAAGACAGGTTTTGGATATTTCTAACTCAGATTACGCCCACATTTCCACAAGATTTCTCCTTGTGGAGTTTACTGTTAACCTAGTAAAGTAAGAATATGGGAATTTTTTTTTTAATTAAAAGCATTTATGTTAATCACCTTATCCTGCTTTTGTTAATCTCCTTTGTAGAAAGCATAGAACTACTTATTTATTAGCAAATTTTGTCTAATGATAGGTAAATTTTTGTTCTGTAATGATAAGATTTTAAGCTTAAATGGAGAGGAAAAATTTTTAATGAATTTTTTACAGATTTGTTAGTGCTCTTTTCCCTTGTTGCTACCACTAAACAAAAAAGATGACCTTTTCTAGTAACATTTTACATCAGCAAGAAACACAAAATCTTTGGGAAGTGAGATTGTTTTTAACATATAAAGGACTTTTTGAATTACTGCAGAGTGCAAAGACTGGACCAGAGAAGAATTTCTTAATGATAATGTCCCCAGTGGTGAACTTACCCACTTAAGTATAACATTTCAGAAGTCACTGGTAAAAGAATGCTTTTGAAAGTTTGAATACTTCACAGGTGAAAAATGATGCCATATACTCGGAACAATGTACAATAAAGATTTGGAATAATTTTGCAACATATTAAAGTCACATATAAAACAAATCCAGAAGAAATATACAGGAAATTAACCATGAAAACTTTTTTTTTGCTAGGATAGGTAACTTCTCCAAAATGTATTTGAAAATCATTAAGAACTCAACTGAGACAGTGAATTCAATGATCTAGTGAATCAAAGAGGCTTCAGTGATCACTTTTAGCCAATTCTTGGTTTAAATTAAATTGAACAAAGAGCCTTCCTAGGCAGTTTTGATATTGGACTATTTTTTCACTGGAGGAATGTAGACTAATCAATACCTATAATTTAAGTTATTAGGACTGCTCAAGAAACTTAAGTAATTAAAGGAAAGACCTTTGGAATTCAAAGCGCTGTGTCACTAACAATAAACATGCATGGAGCTGTTCCTCTGGCCTGGAACACTACGGGGGTGTTACCTTTGGGACCTTTGATGGGTTCATTACAGTGTCTCACGTAAGACAATACGTGTTTTGTAGTGATTAGTTAGTTCTTTTAAATACTCCTGGTTAAACTTCTATATCTTCTTATGTCCACCTTTCTAACAAAGATGGCTATTACTGACTTAAAGGGCATTTGAATCAAATGGTGGAACATTATGTCATTTTAGTGACTTTCTAAGAGCCCCAGTAATACCACAAATACATACATTAACATATATCAATATTATGAATCAGAAATAAGTGCACGCAGTCACACTATTTTTAAAAAATGTTCCAATGCTAAGGGAATAGAAAGTTTTTAATTCATTTTAGGAACTAAAGCAGAATTCTTTCCTTATGTAATAGAAAAGAAGAGCAAAATTGAGCTTTTGATGCTTCAGGCATTCACAGATTAACAAGAATGTGAGTACTTGCCACTATAAGGGAGTTCTGCCTTTAATATTACCTCTCATATTTGAAGGCGATGCTTGACAGGCTGATCATGGTACCAAAAATGCACATAAACTTTCTTTTTTTTTCAGCAACTAGTATTCGTATTTAATAGGGTTCTAGCTTTATGGCTATAACTTGGAGACTTTAAAATACAGTGGCACAAACTAGATCAAAGCTTATTTCTGTTTTTCTTACTTGTCTAGGGGGTAGGTGCGCTGACGGGACAAGTAGAAGGCTAGGCTCCACAAAGTCACCCAGGCACCCATGGTCCCCATCTCTAGGTGAGGCCGTCTGTTAGGGTGCCTCATCACCACCACACCTATGTTCCTAGGAGGCGAAAGAGGAAGTACAGGGCAGGCAGGTTTCACTTAAGGTTATGACAGTGTTGAACCTTACTTGAACCCTGTGATACTGGAAAACAGCAGTGGTTAAAGAAACCCCCCACACTCTTTGTATTTTGGGAAACAGCTTACTGCAGAGAACCACGCTTACCCATGATTCAGATAAGACTCAAGGATGCCTCTTTTGTTTATGAATGACAAGGTGAGACACAGGCCCTCCATATTCCCATTCTTTGTCTCCTAAAGGACCTAAATGATTAGCTGAACTGTTTTGTCCCAGGTGATCGATGGGAACATGATGCTTATTACCATCCTTTGATTAGGATTTTCTTCTCCCCCAGGCCCCTCAACTTTGGCCTGCCCTCAGCCAGCGCCAGTGCAGAGCCCTGCTTTAGGGTCTCTTCCAGAAAATGAGTCGGGCTCAAGGTAAAGCGTTGATCCACTATCTAACCTCTGTCATGCTACCCGTTCATCGCACTTCCCTATACTTGCTTCTTTCTACCCTTGTTTATTCCTCTCTATTGAAGAAAACCCCTTTTGCCTAATACGTGCAGATCTTATGGTCAGAGTGATCTCCTTATTGCAATAGTTCTTCTTCCCCCTCATTGCAATATTCCCTCCCTTATGCTTTGCAATTACCCTTTTGAAAAGCCCAGACTTGTTTTTAATCTGACAGATATAAACCAGCATATTGATTGGTTTGAACCTAGCTGCGAAGGGTGACTGGGAAGTACAGTGTCTAGCTGGATAGATAAACCCTGCTAAAACTCAGGGGTTCTGTTACTAAATGAAAGAAAAGGTGATGGATATTAGAGGACAATTAGCAATATCCACCACATTCTTCATAAAATAAGACACTAATTATAATTCCACATTCTTTTCTCTCAGACTGTTTGGTACTTTTGCTCAAAATAGGTCACCCAGAGAATTTAGCTGTCACATGCCATCTTAGCCTTTCTGTCAGAGTTTTCCTCAACTACACTGCCTTATTTCTGAAAATGTGTCAATATGGTCTTTCTTTTGCATAAAATGCTTGGGACTTCTCAAATTCACATTAATACTTTAGAATTCTTTTCCTTCCTTTCCTTCCTTCCTTCCTTCCTTCCTTCCTTCCTTCCTTCCTTCCTTCCTTCCTTCCTTCCTTCCTTCCTTCCCTCTTTCCTTCCTTCCTTTCTTTTCTCCTTGTCTTTCCCCTTTCCCTTCCCCTTCCTCCTCCTCTTTTCCTCCTCCTCCTTCTTCCTCTTTTTTTAAAAATGTGTATGGAAAATGAAGGGCTTTAGCAGGACCATTGTATACAGTTGTGTGGGTTGAACAACCCTACCAGGCAGTCTTGGTTTTTAGAGAAGGATAGATATGATATCAAATCTTACATCTGCCAGTTACTGGTTGAGGAAACTTAAGCACAGTATACAACTTCATGAAGTTTTTTTTTCTTATCAAAAAATGAGAGTACTTAAGACCTATCTTACAGAGTTATTCTAAGAATTAGAGATAAAATTCATAAAGTGTCTAGTATAGAGTCTGGCCTTTGGCATACGCTCAATAAATGGTGGGTGCCATTTTAATTATTAGATATAACTTTTCTTTGGAGTTCTCCCATTATATCGCTTCTTCCAGATGCTTCATCATTCTGTGTTGCTTTCCCTAGTCTGGCTCCACACTCACATCTTATCTTTCCAGGCAACAAGCTATGCTGTCCTTTGCATTTTTGCTTTTTCCTCTCTGCTATCAAAATGGCCTAATGTGCATTTAATAACTTTAAGTGTCAGTTTTCTGATTTAGACACAAAATTTCCTTTAAAAAAGTAATTCTAGGACAACAAAAGATAGGATGAATTGGAACTGTTGTTGTTCCAACCAACTGCATCATGCTGAGCTACTGAACATTGAAATTACCCTTTGACATTTTCTCAAGTATGCTCTTATTATCTATTTTCTGCACACGGTAGGAGCAGTAGCATGCCCACTTGTTGAGAAAAATCCCACACAGATGTTTAAATAGCCAGAGTATATTGTCTATCTTGTTAGCCTGCATTTTGATGGAAGATGTATCAAGGGGTGATTGAGATTACAGTTGACCCTAGAACAATATGTGGGTGAAGGGTGCCCACCTCTGTCCAGTTGAAAATCCGGCTATCAGTTTTGACCCTTCACATTGGGGGATTCAACCAACTGCGGATTGAAAACAGTATTTGATCCGTGGTTGGGAATCTGCCGCTGGGAATGCTAAAAGTTCTGTGTTCAATCTGATAAGAAACCTGAGGATACCAAGAATCAACCAGGGCTGATAAGGGCTGACTATACTGGAAAAAAAAAAAATCCATGGACAACTAGGCTCTGCTGTTCAAACCCGTTTTGCTCAAGGGTCAATTGCAATTACTCGTTCAACTCCCTGACAGGGAAAAAGATGGAGTTATTCAGGCTTTTCATGGTGTTGAGGTGGTGTATGTGGATGGATGCACGTGGATTGTTCAGGTAGGTGTGGCTTTAAATTCAGATTTGCAAGTAATGCTGTGTGCTTCTTTAGGTGTTCTTTTGGTATAAATTGTTAGAAGCTTAAAGTCATGGGAGCTGATTACTTGCTTTTCTAAGAATAATGCCTGATCTTTGAGTTGTCACCAAATTCAGCTTTAATCATTATGCAACCAAATATACCATGCCATTTGTTGGTATTGTTTACAAGGGGATTAAAGTAAGCACATATGACTTTGAAACAAAAAAACTCACCTTGGAAAAATTGTTATACATTTTATAGCGAAGCTCTGAAGCTTCCATATAAAGCAAAAAAACAAATTTTACTTAGGGGAGGCTTAGTAATTTTTGTTGCATTAGATAGGATTAAAACAAGACCACGTATTACTAGGATCCTAGCTTGGTGCTAAAGTTTTCTTGATGATGAAGCATTTTTGCTTTTCCCCCAAGTCTTACTGCGGGATTTGGGGAGCACTGACATAAATGGGAAATGTGTTAAGTTTCTCAGAAGATTGCTAGAGAATTACTAATTAATTATAGGAAAATATTTAATATTATCTAAATATGTAAAATTATTGCTTTGCCATATCCTCTTTTGTGGAGCCTATAAACTGACTGGTGATGGTTATGGCAGTGAATATGAACAGTAATTCATGTCACCCACAAAACCTCCCTCTCCCAGTCAATGCCATGGTGACATTTGATTTTACTATTTTTATGATATATTTTAAATCCTTTGTTCTCTAGTGCCCCTGCCCCTAAGTTCAACTCACCGACAACTTCTGCCTGGATCATTGCCCTAGTTTTCTAACTTGTCTGTCTATTTTTTTTGCATTTTTCTGAATTATCAGATAATTCAGAAAAAACTGATAGAGTCATGTTTTTAAACATAAATCTGATAAATCATGCCACTCTCTTCTGTAAAACTCAATAGCTTCCCATTGAACTTAGAGTAAAATTCAAACTTTTTCCCATGTCCTACAAGATACTGCATTTTCTGACTTCTAAAAATCTTTGTCTCATCAGTGCTTTTATTGGGCATGCTCCGGACATAAATGGGAAATGTATTAAGTTTCTGAGGAGATTGCTAGAGAATTACTAATTGATCAGAGCCTTCTTCCTGGCCGTGGGTTTGCTGAGCATCTTCCTGCTTAGCCTCTGTTCTGCTTCTCACTCTTCATTGGGCACTTGCCTCATCTTTCAGGTTGCAGTTTAAAGACGACTTTCTGCAGGAGAACTTTCCTGATGACCCCATCTAAAGTAAGTCCCCCTTTCTCTGGCACTTTCTATCATAGCACCTGTCTTCTTCATAGCCTTTGTCACTGTTTGTAATTATGTGCTGATTTATTTATTGTGTGTCTCCCCCCACCAGAATGTAAGCTCCACAAAATGCCAAGACTACATCTGTCTTATTCACCACTCATAACTCAATATTTAGCAAATGCTGGTGCTCAATGACTAGTTATTGAATGAATGAAATGAACAATGATTACAATTCAAACATCTCTTAGATCCTTATTTTATGTTAGGCTCTTGACCTACCATGATGCTAACATTTCCTCCTTAGAAAAAAACATATGACAAATACTAACATCCTGGTTTCTGGATAAAGAGCTTGAGGTTTAGAGCATTTAAATAACTTGTCCAAAATTCCACAGCTACTAGATGACGAAGCCAGGACTCAAACTTAATTCAAACTTGCTGTTAACCACTTATGCTTTTCTGATGTCTATCCATTTATCCTGCAAACATTGATTAAGACTATAAAGTGAATAAAATTACTGGAAAGTAAAGAGCAGTAGTAGTAATAGTACTTTCTTTCAAATTTATAAAGTAATTTGAAACATATTTATGAATGAAATTACCAGGTGACATTTGTCAAGCAGCATGGAATCCAGCATAGGACTGCCATGTGTATATGGAGGGATTACAGGGTAGAGTTCGCTGAGAGTGCGCAGTGATTGATGGGAGCAGGCTCTGCCGTGAAGCGGCTTGGGGAAGCCTCTGATTGAACTTGTTCTGCAACCAGAAGGGAGACAATGGCTATCTTAACAAATGACAGGGTGGCTTCTAGAGTGATAGGAGCAGGGCTAAAATCAGGTATTCAGTCTGTTTTTGTGGAAACTAATGGTAATGTTTACCTTATAAATGTTTGTAGCCTCTGTGGAGAAAATGTTCTTTCGAGCCATTTGAAAATGTTCCATAGACGTATGTTGTTATGGCAATGCAATGGAGCAGCTGTAGAATAAGATTTGTGAAGGGAAAACAAAATCCAAGTCCTAATGCTCACAAGCCTATTGTATCAGTCTCATTTATTTCTCTTCAAAAACATGAAGGGGTTCCCGGGGAGGAAGGAAATGTAAAACCACTGAGAAGTTGCTCTAGTCTTTGGGTACTCATGAGGTCAAATAGCCCAATATACAATGAAATTAAAGCATAAAGACCCCTTCTAAGTTTATCAGTATTAAAGCAACAACTTTAGAAATTTTCTTTAAAAAAAGAATCATAAATTAATTCAACAACAGAAAGTTTTAATTGATCAATAGGTCGAGATGCTTAAATGTATCTGTTAAAATATCCATGTATCTATAAAAATCCAAGGAAAATGTATTGTTTTTGTCAATTGTTTATTTGCTTTTAAATTTCATTTATTGCATTTAGGCCAAGAAATGCTTTGTAAAAAACACATTTCTATTAAATTATTTTAACACCTCCACTTTGGTGTTTATTTGTAGATGGAAACAAGACATTTCAGACACTGATTGGACTGATTAATGGTACTCATCAGGAAGAACCAAGGGATCATAATTAAACACCAAACTACATGGTCTGTTGGTTTTATGTTATATAAATTATGTATGAATTTGGAACTTATAGTTCATGAAAAAATGATAGTGCTGTTTCCTCAATGCATTGTCTACATGAAGAATATTATATGCATGCAAATGTGAATATGAACTTGCAGCCCCTGGTGTACTATCTTTTTTTTTATAATAAGCCAAAATTTCAAACTAAGATTCAATAGTCTCAGCTTCAAGCACAAGGGGCTTGCCTCTGCTTTCTTCTGGATGTTCTATACTATTGCCAGCTGTTTAAGATAAGAATGAATCTAGACATTGTTACTTTGGGAGTCCCTCCTTCTTAGGCTTGTGGATTTCATAAAATACAAAGGGACACTGTAAAGTAAGGTGAGAAATAGCTACTTTTTCAGTGCAATAGAATAGAGACTTTTTGGTCTCAGTAGTTTTTTCCTTTTAATGCTTAGTAATGTTCTATTATATAGATATATCATAATTTGTTTACCCATTTACTGTTGATAGTCATTGGTTTCCATTTTTTGGCTACTTTGAATATAGCTTCTATAAAAATTTTTGTAGAAGTTCTTTTGTGTACATACATTTTTCTGTTCGAAGAATATCTAGGAACTACTGCCCTGACTGGTGTTGGCTCAGTGGACTGAGTGCTGACCTGTGAACTAAAGGGTCACTGAGTCAATTCCCAGTCAGGGCACATGCTTAGGCTGCGGGCCAGGTCCCCAGCTGGGGGCATGTGAGAGGAAACTGATTGATGTATCTCTCTCACATTGATGCTCTCTCCCTCTGTTTCTCCTCCTCCCCCGCTCTAAAAATAAATAGATAAAATCTTAAAAAAAACCCAACTACCAAACTACCTACCAAAGTGCTTACACCATTTCATATTCTCACCAACAATATATAAGAATTCCAGTTGTGTCATATCCTTGTCAACACTTGGTATTGTCAGTCTTTTTAATTTTAGTCATTATGTAGTCGCTATATAGTGATATCTCATTATAGTTTTATTTTTCATTTTTCTGAAGACTAATGATGTGGGAATCTTTTCATGTGCTTTTTTTTCTTTTGAGAAGTTTCTGTTTAAATATTTGGCTATTAAAAAAAGTTAAGTCATTTGACTTTATATGGAACTGGAAAAGTTCTTTATATATTCCAGGAACAAGTGCTTTGTGAAATATATCAATTATGAATATTTTCTTTTAGTCTGTGGCTTACTTTTTTATTTTCTTTATGCTGCTTTTCTAAACAGCAAAAAAAAAAAATAACTTTCATTGAAGTGTAATTTATCTATTTTCCTCTTATGGATAGTGTTTTTGTGTCCTTGCCTCTCCTAATGTCATGAAGAAATCAGTTGATTCCAACTTTCAAGAAATTTGTTGATTTTAACTTTTCAAATTTATTGGCATAAGTTTTCTTAAATACACCCTTAATATTATCAAAAACTGTGAAGGACTGAGATTTTACTTTACTTTCAAGTTAATGAGTTTGTCTGTCACAGTTCCATGGATGCTGGCAGTAGACGCAAGATTCTTGGGTCAGATGATGGATAATTTATTATTCACAGAAATAGCAGGAATCAGAGTATTAGCATTTCTTTACCACTTCCTGAGACTCTATTTACCATAGGGTGATTCCCTATGGTAAAGCCGGGTGATTCCCACACACACAGTGGGTTGTTTTACAGAAAAGGAAGGCTACGTTCAGGGAGCCCCACATATTTTAATGAGCAGTAATCATATCTGCTCTTTGTTCCAGAGGAGGCACTATCTATATTTTCCAAAATTGTAAGCAAGCCTCCTGTCACTATCAGAATCTTCATTGGAGAGTTCACTAATTAGTAGTATATTGTTTTAATTGTTTTATTTTATTATTAGTTATTATTAATCTCTTACTCTGTGTAGTTTATAAATTAAAGTTCATCGTAAGTATGTATATAGGAAAAAACATAATAAGGGTTGGTACTATCTGCAGTTTCAGGCATCCACTGCAGGGCTCTTTGAATGTACCCCCTGTGGATAAAGGAAAGCTACTATAACAAGAATTAGGGAGCCCAGGAGTCTGACATTTTTTGGAAGCTCTCTGGTCAAGGATTCAGTTTGGTCCAGCTTTCTACCCTTTAATGGAGGATTCCACTGCCTGACCCAGGCAGAAGATGAACTGCTTCAGCTACTAAAATATTTTCACATCTGACACTTTTTCAAGATACGTGTACATGTTTGAGTGCCTAAAGGTCTTCACCAAGCTCAATGGTTGTATGGCATTTTTAGTGCCTGCTTACTAATAACAATTTGTATGTGTCACACTGTTTTGCCTTAGATTTGCTTTTATTTTTTAATGACCTACATGTTAGTAGGACTGTGGATAGAGTTCTCATCTACCATTAATTGCCAGAGAATTATAGACATCTGCTAAAAAGAACCAGAGAATCCCAAAAGGCTTAATTGGCTTAGCTCGGTTAACAATGTCAGGTTTGTCTGACTCTAAGTGAACACCTGTGCTTTTGTTGAGATTATAACTAAGTTATAATTCTTCATTCTGTACTTCCTTTAGAAAAAGACAACTCAATTATTTTGCTCCTGAAAGGGTAATACAAACATCTGACAAAAATGTTCAAATTGTACAAATGGCTAAGTGAAGAGAAGGTATCTCATCCATCTCTTTCAGTCTTTCTCTGCAGAAGAAATCACCGTCCTTTTATATACTTACAGAAGTATTCTATGTGTGCTGTAGCATATATTCTTGATCTATTTCTTTATTGTCTTTAATATGTTATTTTTTGTCCTCAAATACATTTTATATTCATTAAGAAGACCGTTGATTTATTTAAAAAAAAATTCTTCCACAGTGCTTAATGTAGTTTCTCAAAAAGAAAACTCTCAATAAAAGCATACTACTATTTTCTCTTTGGGTAGGGTGAATAATCAAGAGAGGAGTAAGTTAGATCAAATTAAGGGTGATATCCTGGTGGTGAAATATCTGAAAACTTTTGGCTCCTAAGTGAAATCACACACACAAATGATTAACTTTGAATAAGGACATAGATTTACACATTTATGATTATACACCAAATATCCTTAGGTTTCAGTAGCTTTGGCTCCAAATGAAGCTGTGCCAGCTTATATATTTATTTCGTTAGCTGGCTAATCCCCACTGCATAACCTCTGAGACTCCTTAGTTATTTTTGGGCTTCACATGTATTCATACTGTCTCTCTCATGCTATTCCATTTATGCCTACTGAGAGCTGCTGGCAGCAAGGTGCTTTCTAGTGGCCTCTGTGGGAACTCCACTTCTCTGCATGCATACTTTCTTAGAATGCTCACAAAGCTGAAAAACCTCTAGTACACCAAATACTCCTCGATTCCTCTGCATTTTTATTGTTAACATTGGAGCCATGCAGTATTATTTGCATAAATGATTATATGTCTTTTTCTCAGTTCTGCCTTGGACTGCTAATTGGGCTCCAATGTCTTGAAGGTCCTTGTGTAAACAGCCAGTTCAACCTTTCTCTTCATTCCTTTTTTTCTGTGATATTTCAGACTGAGTCCCTGGGGAAGGCTGCAAAATGGACTAGATACTATCTTTTGCATTTGTTCCTCTCTGAACCCCAGAATACACATATAAAACTATTCTTTTTTGTCCCCG
This sequence comes from Pteronotus mesoamericanus, assembly GCF_021234165.1. Lineage (NCBI taxonomy): Eukaryota > Metazoa > Chordata > Mammalia > Chiroptera > Mormoopidae > Pteronotus > Pteronotus mesoamericanus. The sequence goes on from NW_026555310.1 coordinate 23,903,341, forward strand.
ATTTTCTATCTGGCTCTTACAAATGTCTGCTGGAGCTGGTGGTGCAGGGATAGGTGTTGCCAACCAAACACATCCTTCTCAGCTATGAAACTTTATAGTTGGCTTATTCAATGGAAACATAGAATGTGACTTACCAAAAATACCTGGCATGATATAAGGCTTTACATCTTATTTGATGATATTTAGAACTTTATATTTTGCAGTATCTTTATAACATCAGCATTTTTCTTAATGCTTTCGAGTGAAAGATCTCTGAATGCTGAATTGTAAATAACTGCAGTTTTGTATTTCACATGTTAAATATTATGCTGAGATCAATGGAGATATAGTCTAAATCCTCATTTGATAGAAATGCTTCATCGGTTTTACTAGAGCTGAGCCAAATTCATTAATAGCTTAGATTCATTAGTAAGGCACCATTAATTCAAAGAAAATAAAATAAAGATTACATTTTTAAATTGTATTTTATAAACCATTACACATTAATCAGAACTTAGTGGATTTGATTTTAACATTACTTCTATTTCATGTATGAATCTTTTCAGAGAACACATTTGTTAGTTTACTTACTACATATTTATTTGTGCTAGTCATTGTGTTGAGTTTTTTGGGTCTATGTGAATTGTAGAATGTGCTTTAAAAATCTTTACCCTTTCTTAGGTAAATTGCTTAACCTCTCCTCCTGGGTTTCTGCCTTATTCTAAACTAGGATAATAAAAAATGGTGCAATGGGAAAAGAAAGAAATTCTTTAAACAATGCATCAGAGCTATGCAAGCAGATGAAGATGTGTCATCTGGTTCTGGGTAGAGAGAGGCAGTGTCCTTTAGTTTCTGCTTTCTGTCACAAGGCACAGGCTGGAGGAGACAGAGAAGTGGGATCAGAAAGGAGGGGCAAGTGGGTAAGAAATAATGGGAGGAAGAGAAAAGGGGAGAAGAAAACAAGAAAGAGAAGACTTCTTGACATTCCTCTGAACTGGATTCAGTAGGGACTGGCTGTGACTCCAGGGAAATGCTGTCCCCTTAATATATTTATTTCTGTGCAGTGAGCTTATTAGCTGAGGCAGTGCTTAGGTATCTTGGGGCCTCTGTAGTCCTCAAAATCTGCACGAGAATCTCGTAACCGCTTAAGCAGCCTAAGTGAAAACAGTGTGCTAACCAGGCAAATTACACTTAAAAAAAAAGTCAGTCATGTTCTACCTGTTGCCATAGCCAGATTTCTAAATCCCTTCTTTGTAGAAATTTTGGAGCCTACTTCTTCCTGCCCTACCAGCACATAAAGGGTTATACCATATGAATAAAACCCAGGGCCTTCCTTTTTGGAGCATATAATTTAGAAACAAAGAAATGACATTACACAAATACCTAAGATAAAATCAGAAAATAACCCTTGTTAGTTATGGTTATATGCTAAGAACACTGTTGAAAAAGAAGTTAGAGATTTAAAAGATATTGTAAGTTTGACTGATTTGAATATGGGTCAAGGAGAAGGAAGAGTTAAAATACTGCAGATTAAATTCCAGAGGGCAGTTTTAAGATGGCGGTGTAGGAAGATCCTGAACTTGGCTCTTCCCAATTACATGTACTACATATAAAACGACTCTTTCTGAAAAAGACATGAAGACTAGCAGAAGAGCTATTCTACAACCAAGGACCAAAGCCATGTCAAAACTGGTAGGAGGGGCAGAGTTATGATCTTGTGAAGACTTATACCCACTGTGTGGTGACCTGTAAGGAGAGAGGTCAAAAATATGCAGTTTCTGGAAAATCAGGGTGGCAGAGGAGTGAGTGGAAGTCTCACTGACCTCCTCCCAGGGCCAATCTGGAATTACAACTAAACTGTCGAGAGATCACCTGGAACAAACAACTGAACAATAGCAAGAGAGAAGCCTTAAAATCTTGAACAGACAGAAGAATCAGCTTTAACACAAACTAACTGGTAAGGAGTGCGGTAGAGACTCAAGAAGGCAGGCAGGCACCGATGGGCAGCAGCACCAGAAGGATATTGAAATGGCTAGTTGGATCCCCCGAGAAGAGTGGGGTCTAAACCATAAGCGGGGATCTCCAGCCTACAGCACCAGAGCCCAAAATGTCCACAGATAGCAGCCAGCTATGAAGAGTGGCAGGGTTGCTCTCTGCCAGAGACAGGTGGTTAGAGATGCAAAGAGCCGTTTAAAGGGTCAACGCATAAATTTTTTATTTGCAGCCACTTACCCTGGCCTCTGGCAAATGTGGGAGCAGAGTAGGCTGGAGATGCCTGAGGAGACACTGGGAAAGGAGGCTTTGGGGAGAGAACTGAGAGAGTAGCCGGCAGGATCCCAGTGTTGACTCATCCCACATACAGCAGCAGCCATCTTGCTCGGGCAGACCACTCCCCTGAATGGCAGCAGCGTGAGAGGATCCAATAACTCTGCCCTCAAGAGGGACTCTGCCTCGCCCTGTGGTGTCTAAGACAGCTTGCTGAGTGCAGAGTGACTAGATTAACAACTGAAGGAGATAGCTACATACAGTAGATTCCTGGAAGCTTTGAACAGACTGCCTAAGGTCATACAGGGTCAACATCTGACATCATCAGAGGCAGATCCAGAAAGGAAAAACAGCAGTCTTCTACCATAGAAGTTCACACCACAAAGTCAGGAAATAAAGACAGATCAATTTAAGAAGCAGAAGCAAAAAAGAAGAGTCTTACAAATAATGGGAAGACAAAGAAACACCTCCCAACTGAAGGGATAGGAGGAATCCCTAGAAAAAGAACTAAATGAAATAGAAGCAAGTAAACTATCAGATATTGAATTCAAAACAATGGTTCTAAGGAAGCTCAATGAGCTCACTGAGCTCGGAGAGAATTTCCAAAAACTACAGGGAAACTACGAGGAACTTACTGCAAACTATATCAGCATGAAAAAGGACATAGAAACTATCAGTAAGAGACAAGAGGAAATGAAGAATACAGTTTCTGAATTTAAGACCACAGTAGAAGGAATCAAAAGCAGGCTAGATGAAGCTGAGGAACAAATCAGTGAGCTGGAGGGTAAGGTAGAAAAAAGCTCCCAGAAAGAGCAAGAAAATGAAAAAAGAATCAAAAAGAATGAAGAGACGTTAAGGGAAATGCAGGACAATCTTAAATGTAATAATATATGTATAATAGGGATACCAGAAGGAGAAGAGGAACAAGGGAGAGAGAGCCTGTTTGAAAAAATAATGAGGAAAATGTCTCTAGTTAGAGGAGAGAAAAAGTCCCAAAAGTCCAGGTAGCACAGAGGGTTCCATTCAGGAGGAGCCCAATGAGGCCCACTCCAAGACATATCATCATTAAAATGGCAAATATCAAAGACAAACAGAATCTTAAAGGAAGCAAGGGAGAAAGAGGTAATAATATATAAGGGAGCCCCGGTATGGCTAGCAGCTGCCTTCTGAACAGAAACACTACAAGCCAGAAGGGAATAGCAAGAAATATTCCAAGTCATGAAAAGCAAAGGCCTGCAACCTAGACTGCCCCACCCAGCAAGGCTCTCATTTAAAATGGAAGGCAAAATAAGGATTTTCCCAGACAAAAGAAGGCTAAAATAATATACCTCCACCAAACCAACATTGCAAAATATGCTAAAGGGACTGCTTTAAGAAGATGAAGAAAAAGAGTCTATTAATATCCAGTTCCTTTCACAGTCACCAATACTTGATATTACCAATATTTTTAATACTTAATCTGATTGTCACAATGAAGTGCTATTTTAATTGTTATTTTATTATTTGTTGAAACTAAACCTGTTTTTGTGTATTTCTTGCCTATTTCTACCATTTTTAAAAAAGCTTTAAATGACTTTTTGGTATTCTTTACCCATTTTTTGATTAAATGTGTGTAGAATTTTTCCCTAAAAAAACAAATGAAACTATTAACCCCTTTTTTAGATGTGTTGCAAATACTTTCCTATTCTATTACTTGTCCTTTAACTTTTTTATATGTATATTATTATACAGTCTTAAATGTTTAATATAGTCATATTGTCAATATTTTACTTTATAGATTATGAGTTTGAATATTTTACTTCAGGGTGAGAAAAATATTATTTTGTATTTTCTCTTAAAACTCTTTAGATTTTACATATAGATTTTTAACTCACCTGAATATTTTTTTTATAATGTGTGAAATAGGGCCCTATATTTGTTTTATTTCAAGTAATAGTGGTCCATGCACCTTATATGTTGAGTAAGCCTTATTTTCTCCATTGATTTGAAATGTCAATTTAATCATATATTACATTGTTATACAGATATATACATTTGTTTCTGGAATGTTCATTTTATTTCATTGATCTACTTGATTATTTCTGTGCTGGTGTCATGTTGTTTTAATTGCTGAAATTTATAATGGATTTAAATTTTTAAATATTTTATAATGGGTTTTGACCTTTAAAAAAATAAATAAAACCAATTTGCACTAAAAAAGAAAGAAAGAACTAGTTTTTGTGACAACATGGATGGAACTGGAGAATATTATGCTAAGTGAAATAAGCCAGTTGGCGAAAGACAAATACCTATGATCTCACCTATAAGTGAAATTTATTCAACAAAGTAAACTAACAAACAAAATAAACCATAGTCATGGAAACATGGAGCAGACTGAAAGTGATCAGAGGGGACGGAGAAGGAGGACAATGGTAGAAAGAAGGGGAAGGGACTAAACAAAGAACATGTATGAATGACCCATGGACATGGACAACAGAGTGGGAATTGACTGTGGAGGAGAAGGGTAGGGTGGGATGAGTGGAGGAGGGGAAAGGGGGAAAAATTGAGACCACTGTAGTAGAATAAACATGATTTTAAAATAAATTTAAAAAAAATGTAGTCCTTGCCTGATGAGTGAGGGGTTTGAGCTCCACATCAAGTGTCCCAGCTAAGGGGATTTCTACCAGGAAGATGGATCCCTATAACTACTGGCTTTGATTAACCAGTGGGACTTATGACTGGACCAAAGGGCTTTCAGAAACTGAGACCCTACTCTTTAAAGGGTTCATGCAGACACACTTACTTTTGAGTCCTAGAGCAGAGGTAGCAGTTTAAAAAGTGCCAGAGCCATATGTGAAGGAGATTTATTGACTAACCTTAGTGTGTGTATGTAGGGGCCAGGGTCTTGGAATCTTCCAGGGAGGGAGGCACTGAGGGGGGCCAATTTTTAGCTCTCTTTCTACCTTGGCAGCCTGGTGCTGGCAGGTGTCATGTTTGGCACTCTACTTGCCTTGCTGACGCCACTTATCTCCGCTGAGAGTTCCCCAGTGGCCCTGCCCTGGGCTGGTGCTTCTCCACTGTGGTGCTCTTTTGGGTACCCCTCCACTTCAGATCCTGCTCTGCCAGGCCTGGATGGTGGATGGTGCTGGTCCTGGTTCACCTCCACTGTGGCCCCCATCTTACCAGAAGTGGATGGTGTGTGCACTCCATACACTAGAGGTCCGAACACATGGCACTGGAGGCCAGGGGAGCTAGTGTTTTGGGGCCCCATAGGATTGAAAGAAGTGGAGAGATGGTTCTTGGCAGGCTACCACCCCAAGGGCAGTTAGCACACAGATAATAGACTGCAACACACACTCAGTCTTCTGGTGACGGCTCCTTTAAGACTGGGGGAGACAGCTATTTGTCTAATATGCAGAAACAAACACAGAGAATCAAGGAAAATGAGAAAACAAAGGACAATGTTTCAAATGAAAGAACAAAATAAAACTCCAGAAAAAAACTTTAATTGAAAGAGAGGTAAGTAATCTACCTGATAAAGAGTCCAAAGTAATGGTCATAAAGTTGCCCACCAATCTCAGGAGAAAATTGGATAAACACAGAGAACTTCAAAAAAAAAATACATATAAGAAAGTTCCAACAGAAGTCCCAGAACTAAAAAAAACAAAAATGCAATAATTGATCAGGAAAATGCACTAGAGGAGTTCAACACCAGATTGGATAAGTCGGAGACACAAATCAGTGAGACAAAAACATTGAAACACACAAATGGAACACCAAAACAAAACAAAACGAATTAAAAGAAGTGAAGATGGCTTAAGGAACATATGACAACACATCAAATGGCATAACATTCTTGTTATAGGGGTCACAAAAGGAGAAGAGAGAGAAGGGGGCAGAAAACTTATTTGAAGAAATGATGGCTGGGAACTTCTCTAACCTGGGGAAGGGAACAGACAACCAGGTTGAGGAAGCCTAGGAAATTCTAAGTAAGATGAACCCAGACATCCATACAAAGATATATTATAATTAAAATACCTAAAGTTAAAGAAAGAAGCATAAAAGCAGCAAGACTAAAAACAACTTGTTACACATAAGGAAAGCCCCATAAGGTTATCGCAAAATTTTTGGCGGAAACTCTTCTTGTCAGAAGGGAGTGTCATGACATACTCAGAGTACTGAAAGGAAAAAGTTTTCAATCAAGAATACTCTACCCAGCCCTGGAATGTATTCAATTTAAGTTGCTATCAACCTAAAATAGACTGCTGTGTACATAGAATGTTATAAGTGAACCTAAACAGTAATCACAAGGTAAAAAACTTACAACCTTAAAAACTGCATGATTAAAACACTTCGTTATATATAAGGAAAACCCTATAAAGCTAATGAGAAAGGAATCTAAACATAACACTAAAGAAAGTATCAAACCATAGGAGAGAAAGAAGAAGAAAGGAACAGAGAGGAACTACACAGAATCTCCAGAAAACAATGAACAAAATAGCAATAAATACATACTATAAATAATTTCTTTAAATGTAAATGGACTAAATTCTCCAATAATAAGACAAAGAGTGGCTGAATGAATAAAAAACATCAATATATTGTCTACAAGAGGCTAATTTCAGAAGTAAGTTCACACAGACTGAAAGTGAAAAAATGAAATATGATATTCCATGCAAATGGAAATAAAAAGAAAGCTAGTGTGTTATAGTCAGATTAGTCAACAAAGACTTTAAAACAAAGACTGCAGTAGAAGATAAAGAAGGGCATTGCATATGATAAAGGGGCAATACAGCAAGAAAATAAAACATAAATATTTATGCACCCAACACTGGAGTTCCAAAATAAAACAAGTATTAACAGATTAAATGAGAAATTGTTAGCACTATAATAAAAGTAGGGGACTTCAACTCACTTCAGTGGATGGATCATCCAGACAGTAAATCAATAAAGAAACATCATGCCCTGAGCAGTGGTTGAGAATGGTCCCAAAAAGTGAAAGGTTGCTGGTTCGATTTCTGGTCATGGCACATACCTGGGTTGTAGGCCTGGTCCTTGGTTGAGGTGCATGCGAGAGGCAACCAATTGATGTTTCTCTCACACATTGATATTTCTCTCCCTCTCTCCCTCCATCCCCCTCTCTAAAAATAATAAAATCTTAAACAAATTAAGAAAACATCAGCCTTAAATGACACATTATATCTGGTTAACCTAATAGACATATACAAAACATCCAAAGGCAACAGAGTATACATTCTTCTCAAGTCTACATGGAATATTCTCTGGTATAGATCTTATGTTAGGCCACAAAACAAGCCTCAATAAATTTAAGAAGATTGACAGTGTATCAGGTATCTTCTCAGACCACGATGGTATGAAACTGGAAGTCAATAACAAAAAGAAATTGGAAAATCACAAATATGTGAGACTAAACAACATGCTAGTGAACAACTAATAGGTCAATGAAGAAATAAAGGCAGAAATAAAAAAAAAAACTTCAAGATTAAATAAAAATGGAACTGTAACATTCTAAAATCAATAGTATGTAGCAAAAGCAGGTATAAGAGGGAATTTCATAGCAATCCAAGCCTACCTCAAGAAACAAGAAAAAGCCTCAAACAATCTAGCTTACCTAAAAAAAAACTAGAAAAAGAAGGACAAACTCCAAAGTTCGTAGAAGGAAAGAAATAATATAGATCAAGTCGGAAAGGAATGAAATAGAGACTAAAAAAAATTTGAACAGATCAATGAAACCAAGATCTGGTTCTTTGAAAAGATAAATCAAATCAACAAACTCACCAAAAAGAGGGCTCAAATAAATAAAATAGGAAATTAAAGAGAAATTATAACTGATACCACAGAAATACAAAAGATTATAAGAGACTGCTATGAACAATTATATGTCAACAAATTGGACAACCTAGAAGAACTGGATAAATTTGTAGAACATCTCCCAAGACAATCATAAAGAAATACTAAATCTAAATAGACTAATACTTGTAAGGTTATTGAATAAGTAATTAAAAACCTCCCAGCAAGCAAAAGTCCAAGACCAAATGACTTCGCTGGAGAATTCTACCAAACTTTCAAAGGTGATTTAATATCTATTCTTCTCAAACTATTAAAAAATATTGAAGAAAAGATAATACCTTCCAATTTATTTTCTAAGCTAGCATTATCCTGATACCAAAACCAGACAAGGATACCACAAGAAAGAAAATCACAAGTCTATATCCTTGATGAACATAAATGCAGAAATCCTTAACAAAATATTAACAATCTGAATTCAACAATGCATTTAAAGGATCATACAAGATCTGTCTAGAAAAAGTCAAGCCATTGATAATGTAATGAGAATGGTTTGAGAGGCAACAATGTAGCCTGGCAGCCAAGTAGAGTGGACTGGAATTTGTATGCATGAACAATGACGACTTCACTGTACTAGTCAGTGAGGGTGGTAGACGTCATTGAGTAAGTGTGTGTACTGTGTGGCCTTTGCATTCAAAATAACTGAGTGAGTAAAGCAATGAATCTGCATCAAGTTTTGTGTTAAGCTCGAACATTCCTCCAAGGAAACTATTTGGATGATTCAGAAGGTGACAGCTATGGACAGCTATGGTGATTGGCAACTTCATCACAACAACATGCCTGCTCATGCATCACGTCTTGTGCACAGTTTTTTTTGCGAAATGTGAAATCACCCAGGTGATTCAGCCCCCCTACAGGCCAGATTTGGCACCCTGTGACTTCTGGCTTTTCCCAGAACTAAAATCACCTTTGAAAGGGAAGAGATTTCAGACCATCAGTGAGATTCAGGAAAATACAACAGGGCAGCTGATGGTGATTGGAATTGTGTGAGATCCCAAGGTGCCTACTTTGAAGGGGACTGAGGCATCATTGTCCTATGTACAATGTTTCTTGTATTGTGAATCTTCTTCAATAAATGTCTTTGTTTTTCATAGTGCATGTCTGGATATTCTCTGGAAAGACTTCATCCACAATATTGAATTATAATGTTGTATACCTGAAATATATATATAATCTTGTATACCAATTTTACTACAATAAAAAATATTTCCCAGGCTGCACCCCAGAGATCTAATTTAACTGTCCTGATGTGGAGCCTGGTGATTCTATTTTGCAGCCAGGGTTGAGACGTAACTCATTTTGAAGTGCAAACTACAAGTCAACACTTTCTTGTTGATTTATTGATTAACATGCTTATGGACTATATGAAGCCTATCAGTCTCCCTCTTGTCTCTATGTTAATAACCCCACTTTCTCTGAAAAAACATCAACAACACAATAGCAACAGAACCTTGAAGTTTTATGTCAGGTTGATCTGAAAGTTATATTGTTAATAGAAATAGGTCATATGGAGTTGGTGTCTGGGGGAAGAATAAGAGGATCTTCATTAGGGATATGCTGAGTTGAAGGAGCAAAGAGACCTATTGGTGTCGATATAGGGTGGACATCTAACTGTTTGGGTTTGGAGATCAAAAGAATGCTCCAAGCCAGAGGCACAGATTCAGCATCACTGTATGTGGGGGAAACCTGAAGCTCTGATAGAATAGCGGTGGTATCACAAAGCCAGGCAGCAGAAGGGGTGGAAATTTGAAACATGTTCAGCAAGTTGGGAGAGGAGGAAAAGATACAAATGAAACCTAAAGAGCAAGAATAGCAACGTTTTACTAAAGCCAAATGAGAAAGAAGAGAAAGAGGAGGGAAAGAATCAACTGTGTGTAATGTGGCTGAAAAGTTAAAAAGAATGGGTGCTGAGTAAAGTGCATTAGGCTTGAGGATAAAGAGGTTATTGGTGCTAGAACAGTGGATGGGAGAATGGAGCCAGACTATGTTGGATTAAGGAGTGGTGAGGAGAGAGGAAATAAAAGCAGTTGAGTGCAAATTTTGAAAGGGTTGTTGATAAGAACATGCACATTGCAAGAATGAGTATTTTCAAAAGTTTGTATTATTTATACTTCAAAACTCACCAATGGTGAGCTAAATGAACAATTAAAATAGTTTTCATAATAAGAACTGAAGATAGGTAGTTATAGAATAGCCATGTGGATGTAAAGTACAGTATAGAAAATGGAGGAGCCAAAGAACTTATATGCATGTCTCATGGATATGAACAATGGTGGGGGGATTGCCTGAGGGAGAGCGGGGTGCTGGGTGAGGGGCAGCAAAGGGGAAAAAATTGGGACAACTGTAATAGCATAATCAATAAAATATAATTAAAAAAATTAAAATAAAATGTTTTTTAGGTGATGTTGAAACAATGATCATTAAAATGTTTCAGTTGCCATGAAACAATAATTTGCCTGTCAGAAGAGAACTGGTGTCAGAGTTGTTTTTGTGGAGAAAGGTTAAATCATCTATATGAGGTTAATAGTGATTAATATATGCAGAACCTTTTTTTTTTAATGTGGCAGTGTTTTTGTTTTTGTTTTTAAATCCTGCATGTGCCTTACCTAGATTGCTCTGAGATCTCAAAGGTATGTGCTATACCATTAAGAGAAAGTAATTTTATAACAGGGATAAAAATGTAGTTTTGATTTCTAGTTCTTTAAACCAAAATCAGATAACTAAACTATCCATTTTCCAGTATTATTTTTTATGGAGTAGGTTTCCAAGGACTGAAAACTTATTAAGAAACAGAGCTTTGATATGAGTTTTTTTTTTCAGATACATTAGATTTCTGGAAATAATTAGAAGACTAATGTAAAAGAAACTTAATTTAAAAAGGAGAAAAGTTCTAAATGTTTAGTTCTTTTCTGTGTCTTTCAGCTGAATTGAAAATCTAAAAATGAGAAAAATCTAATTTGTCATAATTACTTAGAAGACAATTTCCACGGCTCTAGGAAAAAGATAAACTAATTTAAAACAGAGGAACACATATCAGCCTCGTGCACAGGGAATCTTGATTTTAGTGAACATGTTTTGGGGTCTTTTAAAATCCTGCAGTTTGAGTCTCTAAAACTGCAATCAAGAGCATGTGAAGAACTGTAAAGGGGGCAGTTTTTCTACATAGATACCACATGGGGAAACAACCTCGCTGGAAACAGCCTGAGGATTCTTCAAGAAAGGTTTTGAAGCAAAAGTAGTCTTACTCTTGAGCTGTATAGCATGTAAGAAAGATACAGTACTCATTTTAATCTTTTCTGTTCTCTGCGGAATAATCCAAAATACTAAATAGATATGAAAATTGTCATCCCTCAAGAATATTACAATGTACAAGCTACAGGATTTTGAGTGAACTAAATTAGGAAACATTTGCATTGCCATCTCATGCAAAGATGACTAGATACCTTAAAACATCAATCTATTAATTATTTTTACAAGGAGGCAAGGATTGGCTTTCTCCAATATAGTACACTGGGGTGTGAAACAGTCAGTATGGGCATCAGATACCTGGGTGTGCATTCAGGTTCTCTATTTCCTGCAGTTTGATCTGGCAAGGTTCTTTTTTGATGATCAGTTGCCACATGTAAAAAAAAATATGTGTCTCATGGGATCCTAGTAAAGATTAAATGAGACCACAGATATGCAGCTCCTGACTCAAAGATCACTTCTTTGGTGATCTTCCATGCAATTATTTTCTTTTTTAAATAAGTAACTAAAACCAGAAAGTTTTAGTTATTTACTTCATTAAGCAGAAGCTTTGAACAGCCTACTTTGTGCAAGTATTGTAAACTTGTTCAAGGATTTCTACTCCCAATGAACCCCATAGCTACAGAATCCATACTTTCTCTTTCACACACAGAAGAGACTTAGGCTGAACCAAATGAAATTGCTGATATGAAATATTTTTTGATCTATAAAAATAACAGTTTCATATGACTCAATCTAATAAATCCTATTCAACTATAAAGTGCAAGACACAGCGATCTCTTCATGCTGTATTTCTTATGCCATTTTTTGGGACACTTCTTGTATATTGTTTTGTGTCATTGATAATATTTTCGTGTGAATGTGTATTGTTTTCTTAACTACTTGGTATATTCCTTGAGATTGTTCATTGTCTATTTTCCATTGTGGTGACTGGCATAATGTAATCCATATATTTGCTGAGTAAATTTTTTATGATGTTAATAATAATAAATAATTTATAATTATTGACCTGACTGCACTGAGGATAAAAAATTTATACTGTGCTTTCTTCCACCATTTAACCTTTTCATCTGTGTGTCTCCCATCAAAGAATAATATTTCTTTGGTTTTGGTAAATTTACTGTTGATAATATATGTAATGATAATGCTGTCTTTGATACATAAAAATGATGCTAGTGATCACTACTTCAGCTTGAGCCTTAGGCTGTTGTCCCAATAAATGTCCTGTAGTTTCATTAATCATTATGCTCTCTCTCTTTAGGTTCCATTTGGTTAGAGAGCTAGGATAATTAGGCGGTTAGCCAAGATGAGGTGGAACAAAGTTAAATGAACTAGTCCATGTGGGAATTGATCACTTGTTTTTGGTGTGAATTCTATTGTACAGTTATCAGCAGATAAACATAAGCACCAAATAAAGCTTATACAAAAAACAAAAATGGTATTTTTCTTTGAGGTTCTAATCTCATATTTTCAGTAAGAATTACAGAGGAGGAATTGGGGTTGTATGTCCCATAGGGGTGGAGGTGGCAGAATTCTCTCTCTGAGAGAATTGGGGATCAGGTTTGAAGAAATTGAGGAAACGTGAAAAATCAAGAGCTGAGCTTCAAATCTGAAGGAAAGGGTCTAAGTCAGTCACCAAATTAGCAGCATGGCTTCGGCCAGGACATTGTTGAAGTTTGCGGGAGTCAATGAATCACATACGCTTCTCCCCTAGATTCAGTTTTACTAGTAAATATGTATTTGAATGTGCCTTGTGCCCAAGGCATAAGTAATTCTTGCTCTTTACCCCAGTGAATCAGACTGACGTGGCCCATGGCAAGCAGAGCAGCCGGGCACCTGCCGGGCAGGCCCTGCGCCTCACTGAGGGAGGAGACCTGCATCCTAGCTGACTTGAAGAGAACAAAGAGCACAGACGGTAGGCCACCTACTCCCAACAGCTCCTCTCTCAGTGGGAGCCACTCGTTATCTAATGTTTCTTCCTATGTGGAGAAGCCAGTCAATATAAAAGATCCTAGTTTCAAGGGTGACAAAAATTCACGGCTAAGCAGAATAGACAGAGAGGCCGACCCCTCCCGAACCCTATAAGGATGAATTGGAAGGATTGAGGACAGAGGTTAAATGTCAAACTGGCAAGCAGTCTGGACAAATGCCACAGAGCGGCTCAGCTGAAGCCAGCACTTACAGTCTTCCTGAAGAATGAATGAGGATCACTGGCCTTGTAATAAGAGCCTGAGACAAAGCAGATGTCAGAAGTCTATTGAATTTTCACTTTGTTGTTTCAGCATCCCCTTATGGTTAATATCTTCAGTCTTCTGCCTCTGGCTATGATAAAGTTACTGGTTGTAACGAGCATATATCCATGATATAGTCTTTCCTATAAGTCAGCTGGGCAACTGCTCGGCTAGCTGCCCGCTGAGCAGCCTGGCACCAAGGAATAGACAAGAGTCACACACATAGTGACTATGCTATTCACTCAGCTTTTATTGAATTCAAGTTCACTCAGAGAAGATCCTCAACATACATTAATACTCTACTCACACTCTAACAATCTAAGGGAAATATAACACACGGATACCGCAGTCAATGGGGGATAATGAATCTGAGTGCCAGTCTCAGTCTGCAGGTCTGGGAGAGAGTACGGGGGGCAAGGGAGTTGTCAGGGTCTTGTAAGGAAGGATCTCTGGAGCCAGGTGGACAGCAGCGTGGATGAAGTCCTCAGTCTAGTGGGGCAGAGCATCTGGTGGCTGATGCCAAGGGAGGTCAGCATGGCATGGAGCAGCGCTCTGGTGTGTGGAGCTCGGCTGTCTCAGCAGTGGTCTGGAGCCTACCTCAGTTATACCTTGAAAGTGGTGTACTCCACACTTCTGGGCCTTTTCCATAAATGTCTTGGTACCCCTGATGCTAAGTGGGGAATTTGCCCAGGAGCCTATGGGTGGCACATGGCTGTTATGCTTGACACCGCTCATGGCAAGTGTGGAATTCCCCCAGGAGCTTATCTATGGGTGGTCCCACTCTGCAGACATGGGTATTCTGATCACATGTGCAGATACCTTACGTGTGTCTCCTTGCCAGAAGTGTGTGCTCTGATTTAGGTAATTTTCCTCTTAAATCAAAGTCTCATGGCTGACTGACAGCCGTTTTGGTCGACGTGAGTGACTCCACTTTGTTTTATATACTTCACGCTAACTTGATCAGACCAATGCCATTGAATTGGTCCTGCTCTCCACATTGGTAAAGGGTATATCTCATGCTGTAAACAGTCATGAGCCTGGGCAAGATGTATGTGGCAGTGCTTTTCAGGTTTGGACAACAGGCAGTACAAGACTGTGCCCCCTGAAAGAAGGGACACTCACAAGATGAGTCTCAGGACTGACCTAGATGTCTGCCTGGGAAACATTTCTTAATCATTGCTGTGGGGAGTGTGGGGCTCCGGGATCTGAGGGTCACTCTCAGGGGCCCGCTGAGGTGGGACACGGGACTCTGAATCCCACAGAGCCGAGCCCGGGGTTGTCACGGATGGGAGAATAAACACGAGACATCGTGAACACGTCTCTGTTTGCCAGGAGAGGGGACACGGCTCTTCCCTCTAGTGGGGAAGGTCCTGAGCATCTTTGTCCAAAGGCTTTTATTGAAAGGGTTACCACTGGGGCTAGGTAATAGGAATGCACAGGTTATCTCGTTATAACAGTAAGTTAATGTTTACAGAGAATAGATGATGTTTTGAAGAAAACAAATGGCAGGAACACACCGATTTACATGGGTCCAAGAGGAGACGAGTAAGCATGAGAGGGTAAACATGAGAGCATCAAAGGGTTTAGGGTTAGGGTCTATGAATAATGTAAATTTCTTCCCCAGCATGAGCTGGCTATCATAGCTTTTGAGGGAGAAACAAAGCATGCTTTAAAGAATTTACTTCTTTGTCTAATTTCTCCTGGGAACCGCCAGATCCAGTTTAGAACTTTCTCCAGTACTGTTTCGAGCCTGAGCCAGGTAGGGGGAGGGAACCGCCAAGAGACACGGAGACTGCTTTCCAATAGAATGAGGACCCTGGCCATGTCCAAGCTGAGCCGAGGGGTGCGGGCCTTTTTGCCCTTTTTCGGTGTCCCCCAAGTCCTTGACCTGCTACCCATTTCGGCTGTGTCTGGCTTAGGTTGTTACTCTTGAGGAATCTTACCCATCATTGACTACCAGCCATCACAGGGCCAAGCAGGATGATGTGAGGGAGGCAGGAGCTGCACCCCTACCAGGGGGACAGGTTTCATCTCCTCAGTGGCCTGTTTTCCCAAGGCCTCCTTGATTATTTCCAGCCTTGGGGTCCTCTTGCCTGTCAGCAGGGCTACAGTTCCTGAAACCAGATAGGGCATTTCCCAACAAATCATAGTACAGGTTGCTGGAATACCCAGTGATTATGCTTTGCTGAAGAGACAGAGATTAGAGTTCAAGACTGCAGAAACAGTTGGAATGTGTGAGCATGAGAGAGGAAAAATATGTGAGCACTGTGCAGAGGAGGAAAGTCACAAGTCTGTATGGGGTTCCTCACTGATCTTGGCTGAGGACTGGGCTGCATATGTGCCAGGTGAGACCGCTCAAGGCTACCGGAGAGCTGACGCTTGCAACCATAGGGTTTGAGGGTAGAACAGATTGAAGAAGTTGAGCAGTGCTGGGGACATTGGAGTTTTCACCCAGCCATAGTAACGAATCTAGTTAGCACCTCATCAGTATTTGTTCGAGTGCAGCTAAGACACCAGAAGTGTCTCTAAGGACCACAACCTAGAATAAAGCTTACAGTACACCTGGCATAGTGAAGCTGAAGACCAAGCAATGAGACAGACAAGGGAGACAGAGTTTGAAAGTTGAGTTCTGCCAAGTGAGAAGGGCTTGGAAAACACCTTGCGCTTTCCACAGGTCCTCCCTAACAAAGCATAAGGCCATGGACAGAGGTTTTCATACAAGTTTCCAGGTAATCGTCGAGTAATTGAGCTGCCTATGAAAACAAGGCAGCTCTTCAAAGGAGGGTAACAGAATTGAGTCTTTACAATGATATGTCCACAATATCCTAGGTGAAAAAAAGTTTTTATAAACTTTCAAAAAAATCAAGAAAATGTGGCCCATAATAAAGAAAAAGTTTAATAAATGCCAACTTCCATGTACTGAATGTAGCAAAGAATTTAAATCGACTAATATGGGTATGCTCAAAGAATAAGAGAAAAATATTATCTTAGTAAGTGCAGATAGAAAATATCAGCAGAGAATTTTAAACTGTAAAGAAAAGCCAAATGGCAATTGTAGAACTGAAAACTAAATTTTCAATGGGAAATTCACTGGATGGTCTTAAAAGCTGATTGGAGATGGCAGGAGAAAGTTTAAAGTCTACAAAATGAAAATTTATCCAAATTGGCTTTGATCTGAATTTCCTGAATGGTCTATGCTGACATTTTTCCAGTCATTTTGGAGCCAATTTACTCTTTTATTAATTGTATGCGGTCAGTCACAAGGCCTACTGATCTTTGCTTCAACATGTCTTTTATAGAGGTGCTTTTCTCTCCGTCCCTATTTCTACTTCCCTGATTCAAGGTGTCATTCTCTTGTGCTAGACTACTGCTGCGGCGCGCATCCCAGCCTCTGATCCTTTCAATCCATTTCCCAGTCCGTCGAGTCTTACTGCTGTAATTGTTTACTCATTCAACAAATCATTGTAAATCATCTACTATTATTTCTGATACACATCTTTACTCTCTTCTACAATTTTTAATAATCCTTCAATAGGAAGCCAAATTTTTCTGTTCAGATTTCAAGTCATCCGTATTCGTTTCTTCTGTCTTCTGATGATTATTTCGGTTATATTTCTATTTACCATAGCTATTTTAGTAGGCTTGTGGCCACCAGCAATGTAACTCTCTTCTGCTTTATGGGGATTCCCGTGCCTCATGAAGCAGAGGTGCACCCCTGCTGTAGATGCGGCAGATACCTGATAGTCAATTTTCCTGCCTCCTATGCAGTGCTATCACATGTCATATAGCACATGACCTAGACTCGCTCCTTTGGACATGTTTCTCTCAGACTTAGAGCTGTAGGATAGTCATACACAGTGACAGGGCCCTTGCAGAAAGCACAGTGACAGGTAGCAGAAGGGGCAGTACCTCCCTGGTTTCCAGAGGCATTACTGACAGTATCTGGGATAAACAATGCTAACTGAGGTGTCTGTGCCCATCGACGGCTGCAGGAGAATCTTCTAGATGGGTGTTGTATTACAATTTTACCTAGACTAATCTTGCATTTCAGTTTTGGTCGTTGACCCTTGCTGCTTCCGTAGCTTCTAAACCTGGCTCTGTGCTCCTTATGAAGCTTTTGTGAGCTATCTGAATACTTAAATTAGCTAGAGTTGCTTTCTAATGCTCATAGCTAAGAATTCTGACTGAACACACACACACACCCCCTTTGCCTTAGACAGGTTATTATTTCCATTCCAAGAGCATGCCAAGCCCATCCTGGACTGCCTCCTTGGCCAGGGTCATTGTAATCACCAGGAATTCCTTCATTTTCCTGTATTTCGGGTCAAATCTTAGATTTCTTCAAGTTCAGCTGCTTTAAAGACAGTTTTTCCTGACTGTTTAGACCTGAATAATCATTCTCTTCTCTATACAACTTAACGCTGGGTTATATACAGTTTTCTACTCTTCACTAGTTTAAAATATATATTAATTTTTATAAATTTACTGAGGAGATTACAGTGCATGCCCAAGACACCTGTATCTCTCACCTTGGTTGGCACTGCGTTCAGAACTTTGCAGTTATTTGTTATGCATTCCATAGAGGATTATGTTTATTGAAAGACTTTGCTTTATTTAGTGAGAAGCAATAATATCCTGGATAATGTTAAAACATGGTAGTGTTTGTGTAGGAAGACCACACTATTGACTGGTTGAAGCTCTTTCAGTTTCTTTCTTCCCTTCTCATCTTGGGACTCCTTAAGGTTAATCTTTTTCCAACTCATATTTCCTATCTCAGAGGAAAGAGACGGCCTTCCTACCTTACCTCTTTTGAAATTTTATGCCATTAATCTTTTCCTCTCTCATATTTTTTCTCTCTTGGGCCTGCTTCCCTGTACTATAACAACAACCAAAGCTCTCACAATTTATTTCTGTCTTACATTACGTTCCAAGTTGCTGAATTCTTTTCATGACCAGATTTACCAACACAATAATCTTGATGAATACTTTGTTTTTTTCCATCCTATCGTTTCTTCGTACCTTGCAAGACATA
This sequence comes from Pteronotus mesoamericanus, assembly GCF_021234165.1. NCBI lineage: Eukaryota > Metazoa > Chordata > Mammalia > Chiroptera > Mormoopidae > Pteronotus > Pteronotus mesoamericanus. Next base: position 23,921,941 of record NW_026555310.1, read on the forward strand.
TTTTCCTCACCATTTTAGTGAAGCTGCTTTCTCTGTGGGTACCAAAAACCCTTCTCTATTGGTCAATATGAGATCAATTTCAGGCAGTTAAAACTGCAAAGGTTTGCTTCTCCCATGTGCTACACAGCTGACCACCGCATTTCCAGGCTGAGGAAGAAGCCCACGTTTGGAACATTGCAGGTAGCCTTGGCAAAGGAAGAGTGAATTCGATAGGGGTTTGCCTTAGCAAATTACATTTTCCTGGCCTGCAATTGTGACATGTCACTTTTGCTCAAACTCATGGCTTAACCAGGACTAGTCACATGGCCCCATCTAACTTAAATGGGTCAGTTGAGGAAGTGCAAACCCAGAAGTGCCCAGAAGGAGGAAAAAATGGAAATAAATTCAGTGAACTATCAGGTTTCCTTATTATCAAATTAAATACATTTTTCTGTCTCCTTTATTCTTGATTCTCCTTTATTCTTCTCTAGCATTTGGTATTATTGACTTACCCCTTCTTACAGCTAAGAGCTTGCTGTATGAATCCAGCTGAGTGTTTTGCCAATACCTAAAATTTCGTGTATACAAAAGAACCTCATCGTCATTGGCCTTCGTGATTCCTCCTGGATGATTCCAACCCTTTCATTTCTATGTTTTATTTCTGTGTATGGTTTATTTCATTTTTCCAATCACTGGATTTTGAGCCCTTATGTATTTTTAATATTCCTTCACTAATTTCTTCCATCTGATCCATTGCCGTAGCCTGGTTGTTCCCACTTGCTGAGTGTTTCCTGAGTCGGTTGCCGTTCTCACTGAACTCTTGTGTACAGGCTGTCATAAAAGCCTCCCCGTGGCTGCGTTTATCCAGATCCTCACCCGCATGTCCCCTGCCACCACCAGTGTAAGACCTGCAGTGTTCCCATCAGGCCATTGCTGTTTTTTAAAAAAATTCTAATGATTCCCTGTTTCTTAGAAGTTAAAGTTTAAATTTTTTATTCAGTATCCACGTCCCCTTATTATCTGGTGTTGACCTACCTCTCTAGAATTTTCTCTCAACTTTATCTGTACACACCAGACCAAATTTTACTTTTTCCATAAAGTCACTTGTGATCTTACTAACTGAACATGAACTCTCTGCCCTTTGTAAGACCATGAAAGCTTTTAAAATTTCATTATGCTTATTATATATCTTGTTAAACCTACTAATTACTTTTTACTTATATTTTAGTTTCTTTTTAGATTTCTCAACCTCCAGTACATCATGTGCCACATAACGTTTTAGTCAATGACTGACTGACCACATATACCTAGGTGGTTCCATAACATTGTAACACAGCTGTAAAATTTCAATTGCCTAGTGACATTATAGCTGTCATAACATCGAGCACAATGCATTACTCACAGTTATTTTTATTTTTTTATCCTCACCCAAGGACATTTTCATATGCTTTTTTAGAAAGAGAGAGAAAGGGAGAGAAACACTGATGTGAGAAAAGCATCAAATGGTTGTCTTTTTCCACACCCAGACTGGGGATCCGCTCTGGGATCATATGTGTATGGACTGGAGGTCACAGGTGCTCATGTCCGTACCTGGGCTGAACCTGCAGCGTAGGATGTGCCTTGACCGGGAATCAAACCTACGACCACTGAGCCACACTGGCCAGGGTTACTCACAGTTATTAATATAGAATAAGGATATAAAAAAGATCTATGCATAGTTGTACCATGCATTTGTGTTCTAAGCTAAATGTTGTTATAAGAGTGGAAAAGTTAAAGTTAAAAATATTAAAAAGTTTATAAAGTAAAAAGGTTATGGTAAACTAAGGTTAATTTATTATTGAAGGAAGAAAAATATTTTAAATAAAGGTAGTGTAGACTAAGTGTATAGTGCTAATAAAGTCTACAGGAGCATACAGTAGTGCCCCAGGCCTTCACATTCACTCACTGCTTGCTTGCTGACTCACCCAGATCAACTTCCAGTCCTGCAAGCTGCATTCATAAGTACCCCATACAGGTGGCCATATCATAAATCTTTTGTAATGTGTTTTTACTGTACCTTTTTTATGTTTATATTTGTTTAGATACACAAACACTTTCCATTATCTTAAAATTACCTACAGTATTCAGCGCAGTAGCATGCTGTACAGGCTTGTAGCCCAGGAGCAACAGGTAGACCACATAGCCCTGGTGTGGGGTGGGCTAGACCATCTAGACTTGCTTAAGTGCACTCTGTGATGTTCGCACAATGCTGAAATGGACTAATATCACATTTCTTAGAACATATCCCCAACATTAAGTGATGCATAGCTGTATTCGACTTGATGTCTTGATTAGGCAGGACATTTCTTGACATTGGATGCTAAATTGTGAACTGCTTTACCCAGCTTAGTTTTTCATCCCATCCACCACTTACCTGACACATTCCATTGCACACTACAGGTATGGAATATTTATTGTGGAATGAATGACCCACCCATTTTCCTCTTTTCTCTAAGCAATGATGGTGACTTCCCCTGAGCTAACACATTTTTAATATTCTACTGAGAGCTCACTGGCATGTGTTTGCATGGCTGTCTGGGTTTGGGAGTTTAAACTGCGTCTGTGGAATGGTGGTTTACCTAAATTAAGTTAATTGGCTCGTGCAGAGACTGAATCCACAACCTTAGCCTCATTAGCACCTTGTTCTAATCAGTTGACTTTCTGGCCCTATGCGAGAAAATATTCAGAAATGACATAAATATAGATACTTTTTAAATCAGGCTCATGCTTTCCCCTATGTATGGCAGCGGAGGTCAAAATTAGTTGCCCATTGAGCCTGGACACTGATTTAAATTGAATAGAGGAATTAATAAATGCAATTTTGAAAGAATAAATGAATTTAATTGGATCAGAGTAACCTAATTAAAAGCAATGGAGCAGATTGAGCCTTTGAAATACATAAGAAAGACAGTTTCATGACATTTTGCATCTTGCCCACTTCTGAAAAGTGCCAGACAACTACTCAGTGGGGCTTTTGTAATTTTGAAGAAATACACCTTAAAGCCAAAAAGTGTTCTAGCACAGCAAGAAACTTCTCCAAAACCCTAACTTGCCAGCTTTTTGTTGGAGCAAACTTGAAAGCAGCTGCAGCTTGGTCATGTTGGGTTGGGGCCAATCTTGAGCCACTGCTAAGAAGAGCAGTTTGGATAGGGCTCTTAGTTACACTGATACAGCAGCTCATTAAAGACAACATGCTCAGCTCTGGGCTAGGAAAGGTAGCTGTTGTGGGGAGGACCATGGCTGACTTGGCTATGGACTCTTGCTTTGTCTATTCACAGCAGACAGGCCAGGGCCGTCGAAGGGCCAGATCACAACTTAACTCCAAAATCAGATGATAGGAGACCAGGCACCTGGCATCTGAATTCAATACATTTGAAAAACTCTACTATTATTTATTTGCCTGCTGAATGTTTAAAACTCTATTTATGTCATAGTTTCCTGGAAACAGTGCATTAACCAATATCCCAAGTCAAAATTTTAAGTAGTTATCATGGATACATTAATTTGCTTATTTATATGCCACCTTGTTACAGATTTAGGATGAAATTGGGAATGCACGTCAAAATTTGATACAGTGTTAACTTTGCTTTAGGACAATAATTGCCATTTTTCTCCTCATGTCCTTGAAATACTGAGAATTGATATATTCAAAGTAGTTTGTCCTCAATTTGGAGCTCGGAGGGCAGCGTCACTACCTCTGAAGTGTGAACTTGTGTATTTGAGGGCCCTTTTACTCAGTCTGAGAGGTCTGTGATACGAAAATGTTCATTAAACCCAGGCTCTGGGGGAAAAGGTCAGTCTAGGTTATTCAGAGAAAGCATTTAAAAGGGATCATGCAATCTTAATGAAATCAAAATAATTGGCAGAAAGTATTTTTAAAAAGATGAAGTTTTATTGAAAAATTTGAAATATAGGAGGAGAGATGAGTGTCTTTCCTTTGTTAAAGAAGAAAGAACAGGCCAAAATGGAGTCAGTTTTGCTAAACCACATTTCAAACCAAAATTGAATAAGTAACCTCATTGCAGTTTCAGCTTGTCCCAGGAGTGGAATTTCCTGATCAATACTGGTGAGGTCATCTGCATGATAAAGCCCCTCTATCCCTTCTTCCCCTATAGAAGATGTCCTGGCCTATAATGATCCTTTCCTTTCTTTTGTTGATGGCTCCTTGCCCCACTCTTCTTCCTATAAAACCCTTCCATTTTTGTCGACCTTCTCAGAACACCCTCTAGTTGCTAGATGGAATGCTTCCTGATACATGAATTGCTTAATAAAGCCAATTCAATTGAATCTTCAAATTTACTTGGTTGAATTTTGTTTTTAAATTATCTTATTTCCCATAATAAACAGTTTAACTAGGAGCTGTTTGATAACCACACTGCCTCAAATATAATTTTTTATTAGTTTATATTTCCCTGATTATAAAAGTAATTAATGTACATTGCAGAAAAATGAGAATTTCCTAACATAATTTCAAATAAAATATTTAAATAAGCTTAAGAAGAAAATGGAATAAGACAAAAGTTAATAGATTTTAATACTATATCCTTTATACTAAATGCATCGGAAGGGCATCTGGACACTGAATTGTGCACATACGGCCCCAAACAAAGTCTCCTTCTGCCCCCTTTCTCACTTCCCTTTGCTTTCCTCCACCTCTCTCCCAACCCCCTTTCCCTCTGGCCATCACCATACTGTTGTCTGTGACTATGTGTTTTTATGTATAAATGTATATATACACATATATAGAAATAGATATAAGATATATATTTTTATGTATGCATATAGATAGGTACAGATATTTAGATTATTTTGCTTAATCCCTTCACCTTCTTTCATCCTAGTCCCCCGATCCCCATTCCATCTAACAACTGTCAGTCTGTTCCTTGTATCCATGCATTTGTTTCTGTATATTTTGTTTATCAGCTTGTTTTGTTCGTTAGATTCCATACATAAGTGAAACCATATGGTATTTGCCTTTCTCTACTGCCTTATTTCACTTAGCATAATAATCTCTAGGTCCATCCATGCTGTTGCAAAAGGTTAGTTTTTCTTTTTTAATTTTTTTTTATGGCCAAGTAGTATTTCATTGTGTAAATGTACCACAACTTTTTTTGTCTGTTCATCTACTGATGGGCACTTGGGCTGTTTCTACATCTTGGCTACTGTAATAAATGCTGCAACAAACACAGGAGTGCATATATTCTTTTGAATTAGTGTTTCAGTTTTCTTCAGATATACTCTGAGAAGTGGAATTGCTGGGTCATAAGGCAGTTTCATTTTTAATTTTTTGAGGAAACTCCATACTGCTTTCTACAGTGGTTATATATCTGCCATTCCCACCAACAGTGCACAAGGGTTCCCTTTTCTCCATATCCTTGTCAATACTTGTTTGTTGATTTATTGATGATAACTTTTCTGGCAGGTGTGAGATATGTCATTGTGGTTTTAATTTGCATCTCTCTGGTGACATTGAACATTTTTTCATATGCCTATTGGTCATCTGTTTGTCCTCTTTGTAGAAGTGTCTACGCAGGTTCTTTGCTCATTTTGTCATTGGATTGTTTGTCTTCCTGGCGTGACTTGTATACATTCTTTACATATTTTGGAAATTAACCCCCTCATCTAATTTATCATGGACAAATATGTTCTTGAAACCTGCATGGTTTTGCGAACCAATGTTGCTCCAATAACTTCAATTAAAAAAAAAAGTATTTGGAGGAAAGCTTATAGTTTAAAGGGAAATAATCAAAATGTGACCTTCATAGACGTCACCTCCTGGAATCTCTCCTGGCTTTGTTTCTGATTCCGTTCAGAAGCTGGGAATAACAGCTGCAGGTCGTTGGGCATGAGAGCTAATTTGTGGACATCAGCTTTCTGCCTTCATGTGATTCTGACAAGAATCTCTTCTGACTTTTTCTCACCTGGTCTGTAAGTATTCCTTCCAGGCAAAGGCAGGCAGAACTCTGCATTCACAGCAACCAGTGCTCCCTGTTAGAGACTGCAGAGTTATGTGCTTCATGGGCGCTTCCTTCAGTGTTCTCTTTCAAAAGAACCAAGCAGTCATTGCTTTCACAGTTGGGCCTGTTGCTCTATAACTACAACACAGTATGCTTCTCTTCTGAGCTGTGCTGTCTGCTTGACCAATTTTATTTTGAAATCTACCCAGTGGACTAGATGCTGTAAAGCAGCAGCAAAGCATTTTCTATCCAATAAATACACGTATAAACTAATCATCTACATAACAACAGGATATGATGAACAAAATTTATTTTAATTGAACTATAAATAATAGGAAGCCCTGTAAAGGACTAGGAGTCAGGTTGAAAGTTTTTAAAATGCTGTGTTTTTAGGACTGGTAGGTATTTCGTTCAAGTCTTTCTCCCTGACACTTTATCTAAGTATGAGTTAATTGAGACTAAAAGGATTTTCAGTGATAAAAGGGTTTTGAACAAAAGGCTTTGCTGGAACAATATTTTTCACTAAAAATGGTGGGGTCTTTGTTTTTTCTTAGAAATCCCTTCTAAATTGCAGTGGAACCCTGCTAATATACCTGCATTTTCAATGAATGTTATATGTGTGGGTCAGAAGAGTAAGATAAAATAAGAATAATAGTTGTGTGGGTAACAAGTGCAAATGAACAAGTTTATTTCCTAATGAATGTTGTTTAAGAGAATGTTGGGAATAGGTTGTTTCTGTGACTTTAATGGTAACTCATCTTTGAGGCTCTTTGAAGTAGTGAAACTGACTTTTTTGTTTTGTGATCAAAGCAAAACCAAAATGTGCAGGTGCAATATAGTATGTAGTTAGACCTTGCTTTGTCTAGGAAGTCAGAGGAGTTTTGGAACATTTTCGCTTTTCCTTAAGGTAGCTTTTGTAAGTATTTGGAAGGTTAGGTGATGAAGGGAACAATTTATACGATGAAATATTAGTTCTGGAGTAATCCTATTAGCAAGACTTTTACATAATCAGAAACTCTTAAATTAGAGCTCAGGCCCTGCTGTAGTTTAAATGTCATTAAACCTATCCTAGAATATACCTTAAGGAGCTGAGCCAGGTGTGGTTGATGATTTACCTTCTTCTAAATAAATGTTGGGTGAATAATCACTTGACCTGGGAACTAAGGTTAGACAAATTCTCAGCATATATTCAGATTGTAATCAATTTCCTGCTCTTTGTATTGAGGAAGAAGTTTTGTTTTTTGTTTTTTATTTTTGTTTATCTAAGTAGCTGGCTTCCTGTTTACAGAAGGCCAGTTTTTAAAGCCATAACTGGTATCTTGCTAAAATTTTTTTGGATAAAAAACAATGTGTGTACATGATAAATAATCTGTTGTGGAACAAACAAGATAATTGGTGTCTGGCGATTAGCTCCCAAATTAATTTTTATAAGTGTGGTAATAGTAGCTTTAGACTGTTAAATATAAACAGGCACACAAAACAAAGACGAAAACAAGCATCTATAAAACAGAGAGCAAGTGAGTCTGAGTGTAATAAGCCTCAGAGCAATAGTTTATAGTGTGATTAACTGATAGCCATATTTTCCAAGTTTGTAGTGAAAAAACATCTCACTTTAAAATAGCTTATAAAGCCTGACTGAGATGTACAGAAATTTTGGAAAAGATGGTACTTTGCAATTATCATATGATCTACACTGGTGGTAAACTCTTCAATGGCCCTGCAAGGTCTACTCTGTAAAATGAAGTCCAAACTATGTGGCAAAGCCAAAAAGGCTCTCCAGGACTTGGCCTCTGCCTTGAGATTCTGGCCTCCTCTTTCTCAGGGAGCTTCCTTCAAACTTGTTTTTTTTTTTTTTTTATCTTAGCGGAATCCCACATTTTCCTTTAGAATCATTTCAGGAACGCCCGCTGGGAAATGTTCTCTTGTCTTTTTGCAGACATGGTGGTACTCAGCCACAGAGGTTATTACTGAAATGTCTGTACAGTAGCTACATTATGTTGGGCTCATAAACTGCTTGATTATTCCTTCCAGGGTGTGCAAGTCAGCAAGTAAATTAAGGTTACGACTTTATGCACGTCGTTTTCTGGTATATCACTCTCAGAGTGAAGGCATTGGAGAAAGGATAAGTGAATACAGCAGCTTTGAAGAACTTGTGTTAGAGACAGAGCTCAAAGAAGTAGATTTGGGGTAGGATAAGGCAACTAACCTGATTTTAAAGTTTCTTTTAGGGTGGCGTATTAGAAACCTTGTCAATCCACCTTTTTTCTTTAGTAATCTTGCCAGCACTTAATGAAAACTTGACTAGAATGGTGAGAAACTGTTAAGTTTTGTTTTTTTTCCTAGGAACTGAGTATTTAATTTTGGGATCTCATTTTTCCTTCCATTTTTGGGGGGATCATGTAGCCCTGTTTCCATAAATTTTCTTCTCGATTTTAATGTTAAAGCATTTTTCTAATATCGTGGAATTCTTCTTAAACCCTTCAAATAGGAGTGTCTGCTGCTGTATGCTGTTTCTATTTTACCAATAAATCCCATGTAAGAAAAGATATCCAGATTACTGCTTTAATATTCATTCAATAGTTCAGGAGGTAAATATATATCCATATCACTCTCATCTGCTTTTAGCTATTTAACTATAAACTTTGATAACGCTGAAAACCAAAATATTGATCGCCCCCCTCCTTACCCCACCACCTTGATGGATGAAGGAGAGAGGGAGCAGATGGATTTTTGAAACAAGTTGAGTCAGTAAAGACTTTCAGCGAGCTAGGCTTTTCCTACATGCTTTTAAGCCTTCCCATATACTACTCTAATACTTCCTCTTAGAGAGGCAGGAAGAGATGCCTTGAAATTCTGTTCAAGCTGCATGGAAAGCTAGTGGAATAGGCCACAAAGAAAAGGCACAGACTTCTTTTCTTTATGCCCTTTAACACTGTGAAAAATGACAACAGTATCATATCCTGTATTTACAAGGCCAGTTCTTAACAGAGACCTTTGCCTTAGATTACCCGGTCTTCACAAGAAGCTCAGGACAATTCATACAGTGCATTTTATTAGTCAAAGCAAGACATTTTACTGATTGTCTTCATGAACACAAATGAAAATAAAATTCTAAGTTTCTTTCAACTTCAAAGATGCATAAATCTACAAGAGAAGATTGAAGTGAGGTTTATTTTGAGTTTTCTTCAACTCAACAACAGCTTTATTGAGATATCATTCACATACCATAAGATTCACCCTTTTAAATTACATAGTTCAGTGGTTTTCAGTATATTCACAGTTGTGCAACTACTTCTATTACCTAATTTTAGAACACATTCATCATCCCTCAAAAAGGAATACTTTACCCATTAGCAGTCATTATATTTCTGGACCTTCCTATTCTGTTCGTCACTTCTGCATGTGGCACATATCTCTTTGGAGACAGCTGTTCTGTGGGTACCCGTTTCATCAAATGAGGTGCTTAGAGTTCTGCGAAAAATCACTTAAAATCTTTTAGAAAGATTTTGCTATTTCAAAATTCTTTTTACATTTTGAAACATTGTTTTGATATCTCTTGAGCAGGTATTACTTACCTTTTATTAAAACTGGATGATTGTAGCCTGGACCTCAATTTTTATTTTCTCCTCTAAACTAAAAAAAACCCCTGTCAATCTAAATGCCTCAGAGCCTTCTGGGGACAATTTGAATTTAGCTTTGATGGTAAACTGCTCCTTTGTTTTGGGAAAAATCTCTTGACTAAGGCTCTTAGATATGCAAATGAAAACCTTCTATCCAAAGCTGTCTCCCCCGCCCCCCACCCCCAGTTATACTTGGGGAAGGCCTAAAGGTGGTGCAGTAACTGAAAGCAGATGTTTGGTGGAGATGGTGAAAGTTCTAAATAGTCATGAAAACTGAGTATCCTTTATGTTTTCTTTAGAGAATTTTTCCCCCTCTAAATGTAGGCCCCTGAAAATTATTGTTTGTTTTTGTGGGGATTAAGTGTTTATTCTCACTCATGTCCTTGTCCAAACATTTGCCAAAGATTAGAGGGCCTGACGCCATCTCCGTGGAAGGACACACACGGACACCTCAGACTGGAAGGGGAGACCCTACATGATCTAACTGAGGTCGTTGAAGCTTATTTTTCTGGACTGTTCTGTTGAAGCTCTACAGAAGAAGTTATTAAAAACTGAATCACTTTAGACTTTAGAAAACAGGCACTTACTTAATGACAATGGATTGTTCTATTATAAGACTTAGGGCAAGACTAACCTCCAGTGATGTAGAGATGATAGAGCCCTTATAAATCACTGTGGGAAGAAGCTAATTTCGGGGTAGAGAAATAAAAATTTTGGGAGTCAAATTTTGGATTTCCTACTCTATCTGAGTCAAGCAACAGTTTTGCTTGGACTAGGGGGGTGAAGGCAGAATCTCCGAACCTCCCCCGTGGTGGAAAACATGAGTGGAACTCTGTTACTCAGAGGAATTATGTGAACCAGGTAAGAGATCCTGAAGTTGAGCCTGTATTTTTTAGGTTCTAAGAAGAGCAGTCACTTCCAGTAGCAGTTAAAGCCACTCTTTAGTTTGTCCCTAAGTCATAGTCTAAAATCTTGGTCTGGTTGTGAACTGCGGAGAATAGGGGACAGAGCTCTCCTGTGCTTAGGAAGGAAGGTGGGAAGTAACAATGGGGGACACATGCCTGGCAGAGGAGGCTTCTCATGAAGGGATTGGTGCCTAAATTGAACAAGATGTGGTAAGGATTTAATTTCTGAAACTGTGACTGGTAAGAGCCTGAGCTATTATTTTTGATATTAAAAAATATGACCTTCTCTTGGTGTTCTAAGTTTACAAGGTCTATGACATATTTGCTTATTCAAAAAACATTTCTTGAGCTCCTGATATGTGCCAGGTACTCTTGTATGTGTTTGAGATGTAAATCCAGGAACAAAGCAGACAAAAACAACTGACCTCACAGAGTGTATTTTCTAGGGTGAGGAGACAGAGAGATAAGTAGATTACATAGTATGTTGAAAGTGGTAGTAAGTGCTATGAGGAAAAGTCAGAGCAGGTAAGGAAAGGGGATAGTAAAGAGGATCAGGAATATAGGGTTTAGGTGTTGATTGTAGACATTTTAAATAGGGTGGTCAAGGTTGGCCTCTTTGAGAAGGTGAGCCCTGAGAGAAAACTTGAAGGAAGGGTGAGGGAATCAGCCATATGGATATTTAGAAGAGCCTTCCATGCAAAGAGAATATCCAGTGCAAAGACCATGTAACCGCATGAGGATTCCCTGCTCTTTTTGCTCCTTTCTTCCTTCCTTTAGCAGATAGGAAGTCCCCAAGTCTGGGGACATGCAGGACTATGCCCCTTTGACAGCACAAAGCAGTTAACGGAAGATGAGACCTTCACCCTGGCTGGTCCTGGCTTTTGTTTTGTAATAGATTGTTGTGCTCACCACATTGATGGAAAACTTTTAAATCCAACCTTAGAACTTTAGGGCCCTCTTGCACCATTATTATTTGTGCTTGTGCTGTATGTTTTGAACATGTCATTCATCACACAGTTCTCTCAGGAACTGCATAAAAATTACCACCTTGACTATAAGACATGATGTTAGTCAACTGTGACTAAAAATGGTGTTTAGATACTAGCTGTCAACATGATTTGAAACTCCCACCTAAAGATGGAAATTGCAGCAACAGCAAAAAAAAAATCCAACATGCCTCTAAACACAATGTTAAAGAAACAACGGCTGCCAATATCAGTCAGAACAGAACACTTTTTGAAAGAGAAGAACAGTGAGTAGTGAAAAAAAATATGTAGACATTTGTTTTTGCAAGGATCCTGCTTAAGTTGGAAATGGACAAACGGTGACACAGAGCTTTATGAAGGGCTATGTTAAGAAGTTTCTGCTGGTTTCAGGTTTTTATTGCTGAGGGTAGAGATAAATTATTCTGTATGTAGTAAATTTTTGTTGTCAAGTGCATTTTTCTTTATGCTTTCCTATTGTTCTCTTAATATATACCAATCAACCTCCTTCTTAGGACATGAAGGCTTTTTTTCCCCTAGAGAGAATAATGTTTGTGTTTTTAATTGGAGAACCAGCACAAAATATCTCATTTCTATTTGCGTAAGTTTTTCTGTGTTATCTTGACATGCTTTTTAGCATTCACCAGCAAGAAGCATAGCAACCAAGATAATTATATAAACACTCTATGTAAAAATATTCTATCTAAATCTGTGTAATTATATAATAACACAATATAGTAAGCTGTATGTTCAGACTACCTCTCAGAGAGAGGCTGCAAAGCTCTTATACAGATGTGCTCTGAGACATATAGGAATCCACAGACAAGGAGGGATTTTAAAATTGGCAGCAAGGTTGAAAACAGTTTACATTTCCAGATTTCTCAATTGCTGCCTGGAATATTAAAGTTTATAGCAATAAAAGCAAATTATTTTCTACTTCTCAGAAAAATTTCATCTGCTTTCTTATAATGATAATATAAATCAAATGGTTGTCATAAAACCTTACCCTCTGAGTTAGCAGGTTAGGTATTTTCCAGAATGCTTGACCAGGCATTAAATAACCATTTGGGGCTGCAATAGGGAGCAAAATGAGGACTCCCAGAGTTGGGGAGCGTGGCTTCCACTAGCTAAACACAACCTCTCAGACACGTTCTTACTAATTCTTATAAGCCAGGACTATTGGAAAAGAGCCCCAGTAGGCCAGAGAAAGTAGAGAATCAAAGTAATTAATAAGGTAAACAAAATGGTTTTGTAGGTGAATCTGATTGAGTGATAGAGAAAAACTTATATAACAGATGAAAAACAACCTGCTTTACTCTGTTCAGTTTTTGGAATTTATTGATCCTAGTATTAGTCTGTGGTCCAAGAAGTAAGAAAGAAAAGAGTAAAATTAGAAAAAAAAAAAAAGCCTTCACTATTTAAATAGGAAACTCAGGAAGATTAAAGACTCAATTTGATTTTTCTTCCTTTGACAGCTTGTTGTTAACTTTGTGTTTGTCTATTGGCGATGCATGAAAGTAAATAAGAGCTCTTTAAAGCTGAATTATATTTTAAAACTAAGTAAAGCTATTATTTATTGAGTATTACTGTATCTTTTTAATGAGGGCAGCATCATAAATTATCTTGAAGTTTTACTTGAGAAAAGCTTTCTATGTTACCTTGATTTGCTTTTCACCATTCATAAAAACAAGAAAAACATAAAAAACTATACTATGTAAAATAAAGTACTAAGCTAGAGTGTTCATTCGACTCTGTATTCTATTATCAGCATAAGGTGAGAGTTCCACCCTGTGTCATGTTCCAGCCTTATAGACTGACAAAACTGAGAATATGTGGATTTAAGAAATTAAATCAAGGTTATGTGGTTATTAACTATATTGTGTGAATTCATACCCAGGTTTATCTAAATTGGGATTTTAAATCTAGGTTGACCTAATTTCCAAGGCTGGCGCTCTTTCCATGAATTTCCTAAATAATGAGCTCCCACAGCTTTAGCTTGATTGATTATATTGGAATCAGCTAAGTAGAATGGCTTTCACTGCAGAGCTCTTATAAAAAGAAAAGTAGACAAAGAGACTCGCTTCATCAGAGATGTTCAGAAGAAAACAGATTTACTCCAGAGGAAAGTTCAAAGGGTTCAAAAGTTCAAAGGCCCATAGGAAGAAGGCTTCCTTTCAAAAGGAAGGATTTAAGTTTAGGACAAATGTTGCTGTAGGGCAGCATTTTCTAAATTTACCTTACAAGGCTCACTCATGATGCTTGCTAAAAAATGCAGACTGTTATCCCTCTTCCTCAGAGAATCTGCTTCAGTGGGCTTTATGGGGTGGGACCCAGAAATCTGCATTTTAACCAGGACTGCTCCCTGCAACGTTGTTTAATTAACAGGCAAGTTTAGAAAACATTACTAAAAAGTATGGGTCAGTATTCTGAACTTTCAGAATCTAGGCTTGATGTGTATTTTAAATAGATGTTAGAAGGAGAATATAACAAAAAAACATCAAGGAGATTTTGTTTAAAGGTAGCTGTGAACAGCAGATTGTGTGAAAAAAAATATCAGAGTAAATGGGGGTTAAAGTAAAATAAAAGATGGTTCACATATTATTCAGGACCTTTTCAGATGCGGGTGACCAGAAATGAGCTCACCATGGTTTAAACAAAAGGAGCAGTTTCGAGGGTGGAATTTACAGGCTCACAAATTTTGTAAAAGTCAAAGGGCTTAAATAATGTGTGTGTTATAATTCCCTAGTTGTTTCATTCTCAGGAAAGGCTGTGATTGGTCAGCGTGAGTCACCTGCCCACCTGGTGGTGGGTTATGGGCAGTGATTAACAATCATATGGATAGTAATTGAGAGTCACATGCATCACACGGAGAAGAGCAGGGTTATTAAAGAAAAGAAAGTCAAGCCCCGGCCAGTGTGGCTTAGGTTGGTTGGAGCACAGTCCAGTACACCAGAAGGTGGTGGGCTGGGAGACAACCAATCCATGTTTCTCTCTCTCTCCCAAACCTCTCTCTCTAAAATCTATATCTATATCTATATCTATATCTATATCTATATCTATATCTATATCTATATCTATATCTATATCTATATCTATATTTTTAAAGCAAGGAGATATAAGAGAAGGGCGTGGAGAAAGAGATCCAGGTTGGGGATGAAAGGGATTTTAGATCAGTCACTACACTACTTTCACACACTGTCATTATTACTACTTTCCCTTTATTAAACATTTGCATAAATTGTAATATTAATTGCTTAAAGTATTAGAAATAAAATTAAGTATTGTAATTAAAAATGTATATTTAACCCTAAGGAGGCATTTTCCTATAAGTTTTCTGTAAGTGATACCCTAAAACCCAAGCTTGACTTGCCCTTGCTACTCATTTTCCCAGTTGCCATTGAACAGAGAAAGGATCTGATTTACATGAAACTAACATGCCTTCTCAGGGCTTTCCCAGCTCCTAGATAATGGGTACATCATTATTTCATTTCCTTTTATAGTCAACACTTCCCTAAAGGACCTTTTGGAGGTGGTAAAATATTTTTGGAAATTGATTTTTTCCTTTACTTTCCCAGCTCCTAGATAATGGGTACATCATTATTTCATTTCCTTTTATAGTCAACACTTCCCTAAAGGACCTCTTGGAGGTGGTAAAATATTTTTGGAAATTGATTTTTTCCTTTACATTAACCTTCTTCCCCTAAAAGGTCTTATTCTCCGTGGTTGCAACAATAAAGCAATGACATGATATTTGAACACCTTTTACTAAAACATTGCAAAGACTTTAACATATTTTTAGCAGACTGAAAAATATTTGCTATATTGGTAGATTTTTAAAGCCAAATGTCTATTAAGACCAAAAGAAACAATTAAAGTGAGACCACTCATTCAAAAAAATCTTAAATAAGAAAGCCCACTATGTGGCACATTGCAAATAGTACTTCAGGAGTCCTGGTGTGTGTTGTTCATTATCCAGGGTAAGATTAGTGTTTCTAAAATATTAGTTCTCTCAGTATGTCAGTGATCTGTTGCACAACAGCTTTTGCTGGTATAACTTACAGACTCATGGGTCTGTTGCCATTCCAGAGACATGGGTGGGCAGAGGTGGACGTTGGTACCTGCTCAGCTCCCTTTTTGCACTACCTCCGTGTCTTCTGTTCCTGCTTCCTCCGGTCAAGCCTCTGCACACTCCAGGCGCTGAGCACTGTCCCTCTGGCGCTTCAACTGTCTGTCTGTCCAGCTCTGCTCTTGGACAGCAGGCTATCTTCCAGAATTACCGCTTTATACCATTATGACGAGTTTGGGTTGGTGTGAAGATGGTAGCAGCATTAGGGACACATTAATATGTGACTCCTGCCAGGCTTTCAGGCACCCTTGCTTTCCAAGTTCCTGAGGGGCATGCCAACATCATAAAGTGAAGCAAGGAAATGCCTTGCCTATTGGGCTAGGAGAGAACCTGGTGAACAAGGATGGACTTGGTGGCTCAGGCTGGAGGACCTAGGAGCATTTGCTTTTTTAAACCTAAATAGACCCTGGAATCTTACTGTTATATAGTAAAAGACCTATCTAATGTCCTCACCAGTTCTGAGAAGGTGGAGCCAGAGAACACCAGCTGGCAAGAGAAATGCCAGTGTCCCCTCTGTTCCAGGAGGCTCTGGCCTGGCTGCCTTGTAGGGTAGCAAATCCATAAATGGGTCTCTAAGATTTGCCTCCCTTCTAAGAGCACATTTTGCGGATGGTTTTGAATAATGAGTTTCTCCTAATAACCATACATTGTTCAGCACTAGCTTTTTCTTATCCTCTGCACAAACTGATATTTTTGGGTTAGACCCCACTTCTGAAATGCTGTTTATAGGCATTCGTGTGACACTCTCACATAAGGCACTGGGATGTGTAGTACAGAGAGGATGAAATGGGAAGGCAAGCAATATATTCCAGTTTCTCTTTCACTACTTGCAGCAACTCGACGTAGGCAATTGACTCAAATTCATGGAACTTCAGCTGTCTCATCTGTAATCTAAAGATATTACTTATATCCTTATATTTTTCAATCAGATGTTCTTCTTAAGGCAAGAGAAGCTCCTGGCCCATCTGCCATCTCCCAAATCCAAAAGCTCTTACTTAGGCTTTTGAGGACCCCAAAGTATAAGGATTTCTTTCCTTCCCTTTTCTTCTTTAAAATTTATTTACTTAGAAGAGAGTTAAAATAAAAGTGGAGGCCTCATCTGCTTCTAAGACTTCGGAACAGGTCACCTGGGGAGGCTGGCTTGCATCTAAGTCTCCAGCCCTCCTGGGAGAACAGATGCAGAGAGTTCATAAGTCTGCCGGCCTGCCCTTGGGACAGCAAGATGGAGACATTCTAACAAATTGGTAGTTACAAAGTAGTCACAGGGATGTAAGTGAACCATGGGGAATATAGTCAATAATGTTATGATAACTACTATGTGTGGTGCCAGTTGGGGTACATGATTGCCTAAGAGAACAACCTGTTCATAAAACCATTTAATTTTTGGAGAAAGCAAAGTTACGGAAGAAAGAAGTTATCTCTAAGAATGAGCTCTAGCATGGAGACGTGCTGATTAGTTTTTAATAAGCAAAGAGTTGGTAGTAGAGCTGAGAAGGACCGCCCTGTCATTCCCCATACGCTGTAATTCACCCTGCCCGGGCCTCCCCATCTGTGCATGCTCCTGGGGCTATACTGGTGGGCATGCCCCTGTTTCTCTGGTTCTTCCCTTCGCCCAGTTATGGACAGCTATCTCTCTAGCACTCCGTCACTTCTTATCCACTTATTTCTGGCAATATCTTGCATGTGCGCCCTATGTGCTTTAAGAGCAATTCTATTGGCTAAAGATGATGCCAGATCTTCCATGTTCTTCTTTCCTTCTCTGGTCCTTTTGGACATTGTGACCACCCTGGGGGTCACTGCTGCCAGGCTACTGTGGCTAGAAACGGTGAGGGTGCTCCAAGTGTGGTCAGTGAGGGTCCTCAGTTTCCAGGCACAAAGGTTAGAAGTGGGGGGAGGCTTCTGTCCCCACCTCTGGGTCACATTGTTACCCAATGTTACGTGCTACCTGGATACCACATGCACTGCGGGACTTCTACCCTGTGATTTGTAGAATCTATCATTCAGCCTGGGGCCAACATTCTACTTCTGTAAAATGGCTCAGGGTGAGCCCCCTGGGGCTAGGCCTGGGAATTAGACAGGTGGTAAGTGACAGATGCTGTTCTCTTTTCCTCCTCCTCTTCTCCTTCACCTTTTTCCTCTCTCCTCCTCCTTGTCTGTACGTGCCTTTTTTTCCTCATGTAAATCAAGTTTTGCAAATAGATGTTTGCTGGCTACCTGCCCTGTTTCACATATTTTCATACATATATCTTGACCAGCAACATTCTAGAATTTGGCACCCCTGCTATGATAATTGAATGTTTCATTACTATGTTCATTCATATATGCTATTTTATTTAGAATTGTCTGATAAAATAGAACATGCCCAGTTAAAGTTGAATTTCAGAAAAATAGGGAATAATTTTTAAAGTAAAAATATGTCCCCATTTTTGCATGGGGCATACGTATACTAAGAATTTGTTGTTTGTCTGAAATTCAAATTGAAGTAGGTATTCTGTATTTTTATTTGCTAGATCTAACAACTCGAGTCTGGGAGGACTGGCTTCCAACAGGAGAAGGAAGGTGATCTGAGGAACATGGAGATCTGATACTTTCCCACGGAGTGCTGGGAGTCAGAGACCCCTGTGATACCACTCATGTCCTTGGTTATTGCTCCAAGCAGGTGGGACGCAGGGAACCTGCGAGCAGAGTGGCCTAGCCATTCTGTTGTTAACAGTCATATCTCCTGAGTTTTTATGTTCTGTGTTAAAAAATTCTGAACTAAGACTGTGAATTTATAAAAAAATGACAGAAAATGCTTTTCCCATAGAGATATATGAATGTAGAAACAGTTCCTTAAAAACTTTAGCCTTAGAAATATAGTCTCTATTGATCTGGATTGCTAATGCCAAAATATTGTGCTTTTATTTTTAAATCTATATGTTTCTGCCTTCAGATTTTCATAAATATTGTAGCAGAACATTAACTTTCATTATTTATGAATCTGTTGAACTTTGCAAGGATTTGCTGACAGTTAAAAGATCACAATTTTAAGGATAGTTCATTTTACATCATAAATAACCTAAAAGGTCATTCAGTGTTCTACAGTAACATTCAAAGAGAGCAGATATTGAGAGTAGGTATTAGAAATTAGAAGGGTTGACAATTGCCTTTCAAAAGGTCCATTGATTTATTTTTTTAAATTGGAAATAAAAAATAGAAGTTCAACCAGGATTAATATGTATTGACAAGCGATTGTTTCTGTTTATATCTTTTCTGTTTTGAAAGCCCACTAGTTTGGTAGTATCTTCCTTTATTCCAGCTTGCTGTTTTTTGGTTTGTGGTATAGGCTAGGCTAATTTAACAAAGAAACCTTAAGGGGCTTAAACAAAATAGAAGTCTCTGCCTCTGCCTCTGCCTCTGCCTCTGCCTCTGCCTCTGCCTCTGTCTCTGTCTCTGTCTGTCTCTGTGTCGGTTTCTCACACACACATCCCCCCTAAACGTGTGTCCTGGCGGCCTTCCCTTTTTCAACCTGTAGCCTCTGTGTTTTGCTCTAAGCTGGCTGTTTCTCCCAGCCAGTGGGAAGGGGCAAAGGAACCAAGGGTCTCATGTCCAAATGTGTTGAGAGTGAGACCCAGAGGTGACACAATGTTATTGCTGACATTCACTGAGCAGAACTTAATCAAATGGTGACAACTAGCGACATGGGGTCCTGGGAACTATCTGGGACCATCTCAAAGTGCTATTTTTTAATTTATTTAATGGTGTTGACAAAATAAGCAAAGAGATTCTTTAAGCAAAAACTCATTTTTAAAATGTCTTTTACTTTCTAATAAAATAGTTATAACTTGATTTACTTTCATTTAAGATAACAGAATCAATATATCGTATTATGTAACATTACAAATAGTGTCTGTTCATCAAGATATTTTTGTAACAATTATGATCTCCATGTGGAATGTGGTTAGAAAAGCCTAATTGTCACCTTGTATGGAAAATAAGTTACTATCTAGGTTTAATTCCAAGGGGAGGTTTTACATGCTTATATTTCTATTGTTAGAATTTAATTAAGAACTTCCTTTTTCTTAGAAGACTGGTATACTGAAAGTACTTTTCAAATATCAATTCCAACTAAAACGTTTGTTTTGACTTTCTACTCTAAAAACACTTTGAGAGACTTGATGGAAACAACTCTAATGAACCATGTTGTGTCTTTCTATATTGCTTACTTGTGTAGTTTGGTTTGTATCATAGACATTCATTTATTTGGTGACATGAATGAAGTGGCTATTATGGAGGGTTCTTGTGTCTCTGGAAGCTCGATGACAAGCTGCTATTCCGGCCAGGGAACAGTGCCCAGCACCCGATTGGTTAGAGTTCAAGAGGTTCAAGGAGAATTATGAACAAGGCCTCATACTTCTCCTGTATTTTCCATAGCCTCTTTGGATATTAAGAATCTCCTGGGCACTTACTAAATATTTAACTTTCCAGGCCCTTATCTGGAGATTCTCATTCCATGGTTTTAGGTGGGGTCTTGGGAATTTTTGTGTTTAGTTAGTACCCTAGATGATTCTTTTTATCACGGAAGTTTGAAAAACATGGCCCAGTGCTTGACTTCACCCACTGTGCTTAAGGTCAAAGGCAGCATCCTCACTCAGGGACAGGCTGCCAATCACTACCCAGTGCCCTTTTAGGTTCTTCCACTGCCATGAAAGAGTTGAGATGACCGCAGCACCAGTCTGCTGTACGCACCTGAGGGGGCGTACCTTTGTTCTTTGCTAGTGAGCCACAAGATGAAGTATGTTTTCTCTATGGTCCCAGACTCACTCTCTGATGCAGCTACTCTCACCTGAGAGGAAATAGTTTCACGACCATGGACATGGCCCTAGAAGCCCTTCCCTGTACTCTAATCCCCATGTATTGGAATTGCCAATAGTTAGCAATAGTGACTACATGAAGATCATGCATTAACCAGTCTACCAGTGATGGCATTTTGTTTTTTGTAATCCTTTATTCTCTAGACTCTTGGTATGCACAATATTTTTCTTTTCTTTCTTTTTCACTCATGAAAGAAGGGAAAGTCACAGTGTGTGTAATGAAATTCTCTAGCCTTCCTCTGGGCTTAGAATAGTTCAAGCTAAAGTTAAAGCCTATGATAGGATAAAAATAGCCAGGATGTTTGATAAGCAGACTTTTTTTTATTAGACCTCTGAACTGAAAAACTCTTTTTATTCTAAGATTTTGTTTCCTTGATCACCAAAATGAAGCACTATTTACAATCTGATTCTACACAGGGGTTATTACATAAGGATTTTCACCTTCACTCTCCTAGTTCCAGTTCTGTTTCTGTTTAGTTTAGTTTTGGGTACAGTTCCACAGAGTAGGCTAGCCACACACTCCCTAGTTAATTCCAAGTGGAATTGTGCAATTGTGTCATGAATTAATAGCATTGAATCAATAGTGAGAAATGAAAAAAACACTTCCTTTAGTAACAGTCTGTAGTTGCCTTGAATAGTTAGTAGGCAAGAGAATTCTTTTCTGATGTGGGATAACAAGGGGCTCCAAAAGCACACCTCTATTCTTAGAATAGAGGCTTGAAGCAACCCAATTGGGGCAGTTTATGTTCAGTGTGGGGTAAGTGCCAATCTGACAAGATGTAGTGGCTCACTAAACATCAGAAGGCACAGAAGGAGTCATCGCGAAGCCCCCTTCTACTCCTAAGAAAGCCCTCATGCATAGTAAAATTGAATAGCTATGTTTCTGGTTTGCAGAGCCTGTGCCTATCTTGGTCATAGTGATATCTCTAGGTTCTGGTACATAATTGATGCTCAATAAATATTTCTTGCATAAATCAAGAAACAAATGAATATGCACTCCTATACTAGAGGTTTGTACAAAAAGGCTGCCCTCAAAGACGTGCCAAAAGGGTCCTGTTTTGAAATCCCTTTATTGACCCTCCTTCAGGAGCACGACAGATTACCATCAGTCATGGTGATAATGAGGACACTTTTGGTTTTTGAGAAATAGTGACCATTCAATAAGTAGGGAGCACCAGCCTTTCTCTTTGTTTTTTGTTTCCTCCTTGCCATTCTCAAAACATGATGCTTTTCCCATTTCTGTTGTAAATTGAAAGGAAAAGAATAAGAGACTCATAGGATCTTAGGCCCGCAAGAATTTGAATGATTGTCTAGCAGTCCAACCATCTTTTTAATACTGGGGAAACTTTTACATCCCAACAAGCTGCACAGCTGATACTTACTGGTACTTACTCCAGGATCTGGAAGCAGCTTTCCATCTCTTGAGGCAAATCATTCTCATCTTATATGGCTCAGATTGTTTAACAGCTTTTCCCCAAACTGAACTGTAAACTGTTTTTGAGTTCTACCTATTAGGACCATACAGAACACAACTTTCTCTCTTCCATATGGCCACTCTTTACATATTTGCTGGCAACATTCATTACCCCACATGAGTCTTTTAATAATAACAATACTAGCTGCCACTTACAATATGCCAGACCCTGTGGTAAGCACTTTATTTCATTTAACCTTCATAATAAACTGGCATATTAGGCGCCACTATGATCTTTGTGCTATAATTAAAACCTGGAGGCTTAGAGAGGTTAAGTAATTGGCCTAAATTGACAAAGTTAGGAAGGTGCAAAACTGAGTCTTAAACACATCTATGTTGAAGTTTGGTTTCAGGTCAACTTCACAATGAATTTCCCATTATTTGTTTAAGAAGCTCACGTTACTCTCTGTTATTGGTTGCTAAAATTGGCCTAACAAATATACTCGCTGCTCTGCATTTTGCAGCATCCAGCTTCCTCTTGAATTGGGAGAAAAGGTCAAATTTTTGTTTTCTCTCTTCAGTCTCACAGCCTTGATGCTTAAAGACCACCAAATGCAGTTTGAACTACATCTGACAGGAGTGAACCGTGTCTACAAAGCAGAACAAGTAAATCCCAGTCTGCCCGGCCACCAGGCAGTGTTTCAGAGAGCGCACACCACGCACTACTACCCCCTCCTTCACGAAATACAAAATATATATGTTGTCCTCCAGGGAACGGGACAGTAGTTGGCCAGATGAGAAACAGTGATACATTTTCTGTTGTTTTATCCTTTCATATGAATACATTGCCTTGTGGTTTAGAAACACAGTAAGACTTTTTTTTTTTCTGGGCAAATTTTGGTGTTTATAAGACCACTCTTGGAATATTTTCCAACGGTGGGTTGACTCAATACAGAGAGATCATCTCAGCCTTTTGTCAGAGAAAGCACGACAGTCCACCTGGCTACTGTTACATAAAGAAAGACAGATTGCCCAAAACCTGGGAAAGATAAGGGACCCTAGAGGTTGGGAAAGAGGAAATATGTTTAACCACAAAAATAAAATATCAAACACACATACCCCCTACAGTTCTATCTTTTAAAAATATGTGTGATTACCAGACATATCTGTAATTCCGCTTTCCCCAGGATTTTCCAGCCTGCTCAGAAAGGCAGCCACAGGGTTCTATTAAGAGTAATGCTGTTTCCCTGGTTTTAATCTATTCAGTTCTACTCCTGGTGTATCTCATGCATACTCAGATTCAGGCGCTCTCTGCACGTGATGTTAATTTGTTACCTTACTTTTTACACTGTCTGCTCCCAGTAATGTCTGAAGCTGAGGTCTTGACTGGCCACCAACCCAAATGAGATGCGCTGGCCATTGCTACCGGCTGTCGGTGCCTGACATTCAGAAAACTAATGCTACCAAAACCCTTCTGCCACCCCCTTCTGGGCTCCAGTCAGGCCCAAATATTTGAGTCCTAGCAAAACACACAGTTTGAACTCAAGTTTGGACACCGTCCCTCCTCCCACAGAGCATTATTATTAAACAAACAATGAAAAGGCCGACTGGGATTCAGCCAGCTGTCATCGCTGCAGTGGAAGGCACGCTCATTTGTATGTCGATTATGATTCTCCCATTACTGTCCTTTAATCATTTATCTGTTTATTATCATGCTCACTTGGACCAATGTGTTACCGTGTTCAGGAGGAGATATTGGACATCCAGCTGATTTTATGAGCAAATTTTGGGGAATGTTTAGTGAAGAAAAAAGTCCTGAAAATGTACTGGCTACAAAGAAATTTCAGGATTTTTCATGGGCTTTGCTTATATCTATGCCTTCCAGTCACGCACTACCCCAGATAATTGGAAATGTGCCATATATGCATAGTCATGTCAGTACGCAGCAAGATGGCACAGCGGGAAACAGCAGATTTGGATGATGCTGCTAGCCTGGTCTGCAACAGTGTGATAAAATCAGATAGCTAAAAACAAAAAGATAAAGTTACTGACCAAGACAGAATGCAAAACCAGTTTGGAAATAGAAAGAAATCCATGGGTTTAATATTCAGTGTACAGACCCATAAAAAGTCAATTAAAGGTTTAAAATTTCAGTGCTGATCTATATGTCACTGCATGTTTCCTTAAGCCCTGGTGCAGAAATAAATATTTCTAATAATAAGACCTTTACTCATGAAGTCCCATAGGCCTACCATGCTCATGAGTTAGAGTATGTCAATCTAAGGAAAGGAACTGTTAGGAATAGTATAATAGTCCTCCAGATCAGAGAGGTGCAACATAAAACATGTATGATAGCCAGTATAATTGTTATAATTATTTTCGGCGTCAAACAGTTATGGATTTTTTTTTCTACCATGCTTTACTTTCAGCTTCCTGACACAGTAACCTGTAATTTTATTCATTAGTTTCTTACCCCTCCCAAACTGGGGGAAAAAAAGAAGTTAAATGCTAGGGGGCTGAAGTGATAAAGATGGCAAGGGGGTAAGGAGGTTTTAAATTCAGGAACTCTCCGAAGGAAACAGCGCTGCATTGGGAAGGTGCACACCAAATTACTTCAACTCCAATTTCTGATTCTGTCTAAAAAATATAAAAGGATTCGAATCTATTAGCTTTTCCCTTTCCCTGGGGGAGGGGGATGGGTGGAAGACTGTTTAACATAGTTGAATCCAGGCAATGAAAGCAGAGCAGGAAGGCTCGGTCCCCTCCTCCGGGATGTGGCTGGGCAGGCTGGGACAGTTCGGAGAGCTGACACGCTTGAAAACTCATTTCTGTTGTCCCCTTTTCTGCCTCTCCTGGCTGTGTGCCAGGGCAGACAAGGGGGGTGGGGTGGGTGGGTGGGGGGAGGTTTGCTAATACCTTACTTCTTAAAATTCAAATGTTATTGCCCACGATTTCCGAGACCCACAGGCCCATCTCTGTCCTGGTTCTCTGCCTTCTCAGAGTGCTAAGAGCGCGGAGAGGGATGCCAGTGACACTTGGCCATCCCTTGATACCGGAATGGGAATGCAAAAAAACCCTGAGAGGCTTCTGAGCAGCGGTTAATGGAGCCGCCTTTCAGGAGGTCCACGGCAGTTAATTATTTAAAAGAGGGGAGGAGGGTGGTGGAATTGCGGAGACCCATGTGGGATGATGAGAGATGGAGAGCGCCCGGTGAGGTCAGCCCCGGGATTAAAAATCACAGGGTTGGGAAGTTATGGGGGAAGCGTCTTTAAGAACTTTTGTTGCAGGTGAAAGGCCCGAGATTCACCGAGGCTACGCCTTTTAAGGTTTCAGAAAAGGAAGACCGAATATTTGCGGGTAGATGTTGACGTTATGCTGCGGGGGCCAGTGCTTGTATCTGGAGTCGGGACTCCGGAGGGCGGAGTGCCGGCAGGGGCGGGGGCTGGTGTTTGTGTCAGTGCGAGTCTTCGTAAGAGTCTTGATCGACTTTTATAGTGTCTCCCATCAGGGTACTCTCCTGAGGCTGGATATTGTCCAAACAATAAGCTCCCTCTTACTCAGAGCTTTAATTTCAACAGAACAAAAGGAAGCTTTCTGAGCTTCAATTCTGATTTGCATTAGCGCTCTACTTCCTATAGGTGCGCAAGGCGGGCGCACCGCGGAGAGCGGAAAACGCTCCTTCCACAACGGTCAGATAACTGCTTTTCTGCGCTCTCGTCCCCAGCTTCCCCTGGCCAGATGGAGGGCTGGGTGGCGGTAAAGGCATTGAGATCCATCTCTTCAAAATGCCAGTTTTCTCTCGGTCCCGTGGTTCTCTGTGTAATTGAAAGAGTTCCTAGAGCAAACTGAAGCTGTGGCAGTAACTCAGTCATCCCTGAATTGTATTAGTCAGACCATTACAGTTGTCTCTCATGCTGAGATTAAAAACCTCTAGGACATGGGCCAGTTCTTCTCTTCTGTTTTATATTAGATTCAACTCAAGATTGACCCTTGAAAAATCACAAACATAAATAAAATGAATATGATTTAATAAAAATGCTATCTCAACTACCGTATATTAAAAATAATGGAAAACTTAAGGAAAATCCTAGTAAAATCTGTCAGTGGAATGAAGAGTGAAACAAAAATAAAACAAATCCTATGGACCCCTCATTTTAAATTAGTGTGATATTACAGTAGAATACTGCTTAGCTGGTTTAAAATGTGGCAATGGCTTCTAGAATTTGACCAACACCTATCATTTGACATCTGTATCCAGGTGGTTTTCAAAATCTATAGGTTCCCTACATAGTATGCTTGTAGCTACTGCTTCCTATTTAAAACATAACCAATCATAGTCACCTTTTTCTAAAGCTCTTGTATCTGGCAAATATAAAAATTCATAAACATCATTTATAATTTTATAATAATTTTTAATATTGTATTGATTATATTGAATAGAACTTACAACGGTTTGTACCATTCATCCATTTTTAAATTTTTGCATGAAACTGGTTTTGTCTCTACATCACATTATAATAGAGAGACGTTCAAAGGACATAATACTTTTTAAAAAAGATTTTATTTATTTATTTTTAGAGAGAAGGGAAGGGAGGGAGAAAGAAAGGGAGAGAAAACACCAATCTGCGGTTGCCTCTCGTATACCCCATACATGGGACCTGGCCTGCAACCCAGGCACATGTTCTGACTGGGAATGGAACCTGCAACCCTTTGGTTCACAGACTGACACTCAACCCACTGAGCCACACCAGCCAGGATAGGGGATGACACTTTTAATCACAGTAGTGGCAATTGTTTCCTTCCTGCTTACTTTTCAGGTTGTGTTCGAAACCCAGAAGGGTTTCTCCAGGCTTTAGGGCCATCTGTTGGGCTCCAAAGTAATCTATGTAGTGGTGCTTGTCCTTAATCACTCTTATCACATTTCATTGTCTTGGTGTTCTTAGTCTTCCGTAAAGACAGTTAACCACTCCTCCTCCATTTTCCTTAGTTATTTTTTTCTCTTTTTCTTGACCTTTTCCCCCTATGTCCAGCTGGAGCCGTTCACAAACTCTTTTGTAAATGTTTCATTAATAGCCATGCTTAGGAGTGAATCTTTCTTAGTCACAGCAATTTCCCACCACAGAACTGCTAAATTCCCTCAGCCCTTGGCCAGTATGAATCTTGACCCATTTCTTGATGAACTTGAGGCTCCATTCATCTTTAAAGATCTTCACTAGTTAGTTCCAATACGTGCCTCTCATTCAGGCAAAGCCACGTGTCAGAGTGAATATTCGTATAGAGCTGAGAACAGTGCCCGTTATGTAGTAAATGCTATACAATTGTTAAATACATCAATAGCTTAACTGTGCCCTATATGTGCTCAGTGTCCTGGAATGGGCTACAGTTTGCTTATACTTCTTTTATACCCTTATTAAGGTCATAGTCAGTGGTGTGTTGGAACTGGCTTGCACTGACCTACAGTTACTTACTAAATTTTCAGAAGTTTGATGAGCTGGCTGTTAAACACAGCCACAATTAAAAATTAACTCACATGAACTTAAAGTAATTTATTTAAAAAAATGGTAATAAATGCTCAAAACTCATCGTTCTCCCCAATGATTTTTTTACGTTTTGTTATTACCTATGTGTTGAAGCTACTTGTGCCTACCATATCTGCACGGGGGCGCTCCACAGCCACGGACAGCACGTGGCCGTGGTTGCTCCCTTCAGTGGATAGATGGGAAGCCTCACGCTGTTTCGTATATTACTTGACACCAGAAATCGTCTTCCAACCAAATCTCATGAAATCTTTTTTCTTTTAAAACATTGTTTAATATAACATCCATACATAATATATGCACATATAATACATATAGCATAAATGTATAGTTTAATAACTAATCTGTAGTAAACACCCATGAAACCACTACCCAGGTCACAAAGTGGAATGTGATCAGTACTTCTGAGACTCCTAGATGCCTTTTCCCAGAGAGAAAACCACTTTCCTCATTTAATCTTTATTTGCCTTCATAGTTTTACCACTTCTTTTTATATAATTTTACATCATGCCTTAATTCTAATTTAGAATTTTATATCACTGAAGTCATACAATATGTATATGTCTGGCTTTTTTTTTTCTCAATATTATTGTTGTGTGCTTCAGACATGCTATCATTTTTGTTAAAGAAAAAAACAATCAACGCTCGTAACTCTTGAGACAAGCAGGTATTTGGTCACTTTTAATGACCTTATCCCACTAAATGAAGGTGAAATTCAATGGGGGTAGTGAAAAGCGGACCTGCGTGCATTCCAGGTGTTTCCTGATCCCAGCTGCCCTCGGGCTCTTTCCATTTTTCTCTCTTGAAGCCAGGGCACCAGAGCCACAGGCTCATCACCCGCATCTTTGCTCCCCACCTCCATCCCCCGCCCCCGTGCTCTCAGAGCCCAAGTCCTGCAGAAGTGTACGCCCCACTGCAATCTACTTAGGGTAACACCTGACAGCAGGCAGTTGGCCATAACCTTGGGAGGCCAGGTAGGCACTTGACATTTATTTGAATGGTGCCAGGATTGCTGCTGGGGCTGTCGTCCTCTGTTGCGTGTTGGGGATCCAGGCCTGCTCTGGTTGGAGCATAGGTAAGGATGGCTGCGGCAACGTGGTGAGTGGTAGGCAGATCAGCACGCTGATCATTGCCAAGGTGGCTTCTTTGTGGTGTCAATCTTGAATACCTTGGGGCTAGGCAGAGGGCGTGGTGGGGTCAAGCCAGCCCTCTGTAGTCTTTGAAGGGAATCTGTGCAGGGTGGAAATTTGGGAAGCCGATATGCATAGGTGCTCAGTAATCAAAAAGAAGTTCTCTGTTAGTAGTACTAGAGCACAGTTCTGGAGCCCTTCTGCTGTCTGGAAGGAAAACTTTAGCTTCTGAATTGAGGTCAGTTTTTGATGTTTCAAGGGGAAGTGCTAGGGCACTCTCCTTCAGGAAGAAATGAATGTAATTTGGCCAGATATATAAT
The DNA here is from genome assembly GCF_021234165.1 of Pteronotus mesoamericanus. NCBI lineage: Eukaryota > Metazoa > Chordata > Mammalia > Chiroptera > Mormoopidae > Pteronotus > Pteronotus mesoamericanus. The sequence goes on from NW_026555310.1 coordinate 23,950,804, forward strand.
AAAATGATTGCATAGGTTGACTACAAAGTTCCAAAGGATAAATAATATTTAGAGAGAATTTTTTTTTTTTGGTGGAGATTGTTAATGTTCTTAATACCATAAAGGATTAATGTAGTGATTGAAAAAACAGTATTAGAATACAAATACCTGTTTTCTCTGATGAAAAAGCAGTATATCATAACAGACCCAAGTGATACATTTATGATTGCTTTACTCGTTTTTTCTTTCTTTACAGCAAAGCATATATTCCCACTGCTCTGTTGCCATAGACATTTCAAGGAGATTGGTGTGTTTCAATAGGTTTCCTGTCCTTCCTTTAAAAGAAGCAGAGTGTATAAAAAATCCTAAGCAGATCATTAAAATTGTCATAATATCCCAATGTGGAAGATGAAAGAGAAAAACTCTGCCTCATGCTGGATTTATTTTTAGGGCTCAGTGGTGTGTTTTTTGTACCGTACTTGGATCAGGTCATCCCAGAAGGAAAGGATCACATTAACATTGGTGTTTGTGGTGAGATACGATATTATTTAGTGGGACTGTAGTCTTTGAAACAGATGAAAACGAATAAGAATGATTCTATATCAAATCCCACTTATTGAAACCAGCTATTTTGGCGAGTGATGTGCTTGACATTTCAATGTAAACTCATCTCTCTCTCTCTCTTTTTAAAAACAATTTATTGCCCAATTTTAGATAGCAATCTATTGTCTGATGCATACCAGACCACATGCAAAGTATCTGTCAGATTCACCCCTGAGTCTTAGAGTTCATAATTTATTTGCTTCCATATCCATATAGTCCTAATCTCTTCTCAGAGTTTTCTAAAAATGCAAAGTCAATAGGATAGATATCCGATCTGCTAATAAGAGGTAGTTCAGTTATCAATGGCTCTCTCACTTCAAATCAGTCTTGGTGCTGGTCCCTCCTCTTCACTTCTGCCTGATCTTTCCAGTTCTCACATTTCATTAGAGCCTCAGCAGAGTGGGATTTCAGGAACACATAGGAGGCAAAATGAAGGCAAGCCAATTTTAATATTTTGGGAGCTTTGGGAAAAGGTTGATGAGGAGGAAGTTTTAGAATGATTTAGAAACTAGAACTCTTCATTTGCTTTCACCTACCACTGGCCTTGTATGATTAATTTTGAATGTTCCTATAAAAACAGTATTTTCTACTGTTCATGTAGAAACCAGTTACTCTACTAGCAAAATGAGTTTAATTGGGAATAGAGAATTGTAATTTAGGACAAGTAAGCTCTGGTGAATTGTGGGCAAGTTAAAAAAAAAACAAACCAAAAAACAAAGGAGAACTTAGCTTTCTTAGGTTTCAAGAGGAAATTGGGCAGAGTTGCTTTGGATAAAAGCTCATTGGATATCAAGGTTGTGGCAGTTTCTTGTTGGCTGTTTTCTGGTGGTTCCTGCGTTGTATAACATTTTATATAAGTGTGTTGTTGCTGGGGTAGGGAGGGGATCTTCCATTTTTTTTAAGTAGAAAATAAAATTTCTATATAAGAAATGTCTCATCAACTATGCTCATTGTAATTTTTTCTTTTTAAATTAAAAACTTAAGTTTTTCAAAATTTAAAGACAGGTCAGAGCCAGAATTTACATCCAACACCAAAACTTATATACTTAAGCACTTGGCTACAGCTACCTTACTATCCATAATCTCCCCATTCTCCAGGCATATATATTATTTTATATGAGGAAACAGGAGCAACATATATGGAGAAGTATTATGTAAACCTACTGAAAAGTCCCGATTTTCTTGTAGCCTCAATTGACTATTTTTAAAGATTATACTCAGTTTGGACCTTTGGAGCAGCTGACTCATTAAGCCTATTTTGTGTCTCCTTTCTGATGTGAGCTCACTTTGATTGAGTGATTTGTCATTCAACAATATTTATTAATTTCTACTACATACTCAGCCCTGCGGTAGATGTAGCTAACATAAACAAGTTAACTTAAAAATATTTCTCTACCATTTAAAGAGTTTTGAGCCAGGCTAAGTAGACATGATAATACATGTAAAACGGGAATGAGCAACACCAACACAAATACATGAGCAGAATTTTCATACAAAGTCAAAAGATGGAAATCAGTGCTGTCTGGAGTAACCAGAGCATGCTCCATGAAAAAGGAAATCTTAGAATTTCTTTGAAAGATGATTGAAGTTCTAGTATTGAAAAGAGCATTCCAGATGGGAACAATATCAGCAATGGCACATGAGTAGTTTGTGTTCATGGAGCAGTGAAGCAGCCTGATAACAGCGTATATACAAAAAGGGTGTAAAATAGTGAGATGAGTTGGATGGGAAGATATTAATTCTAAGGTGAGTAGTTTATTCTTTTTATCACAACGGAAAAATGATTGAAGGTTATATTTATTGGAGGTATACACAATAGAGCTTTCTTCTTGAAAATCTGGATTCTTGACTTCCCTGTTGGGTCCTCGGTCAGAGCTACTTTCACTGAGTGGGTGTTTAATGCTACAATCACAGCTTTCAATAAGAAATCTCTTACACAAATCCTTTGTTACTGCATTCACTGCCGAGATGTCATCAAACTGCCACATCTCTCAGGGACCCTTATGTTGTGAAAAAGGAACATTTCTCCCAGGTTCTCGTTCCATGTAGAGGAGGCTGCCAAGTATAACACTCCTCACATCACCTTACCCCTCACTCGCTCCTTTCTTGGGGAGGAATGAATTAATTGGATTGGTAATTTGGAAGGAAGAACTGGGCAATGGTAGATTGGTAACTCATTCCCTTCTTCTCTTTTTCTTTTTGAGAGTGAGTCTGTCCACAGTGTGCGCTGAACTGCCCCCTGCTATTCTGGAAGCTGAGTGGTACAGGCCTGGTTCCCTCTGGGGCCCACTGGGCAGTGACTGACTGAGAGAGTCAACCTAATTCTGGGGTCATGTGTAAGCCCACTTGTTTACAGTTGTAAGTCACATTCTCAGACATCAGTAATGATCTTATTTTAATCACTGGCTGACTCCTTTATTCCTTTTTTCTAATTTCTTAATTGATACAAACTTGGATAGGAAAGAGGGTTGCTATTTACTGAGCATTTGCAATACTCCATCATCTTTCAAAAATCAATATCATATTTTTCACATTAAGAACTATGAAATGTATGTCTCCCATTTTATTTTCTTTATCGAATTGTTGAACACCAAATTTTTACTAAATTAAAACAATTGTATATGCATTATAATCTACATACTTGTGTTTCATTCCTTTCTGATATTGTATTTGTATTCTAATTTGTATTTACTGTAACTCTGTTTTTAAATTTATAATGAACTGTTTTGTATACGTGCTTTCTACCTGCTACCTCATATATTTCTGGGGAAACAGGCCAAGCTTAAATCATACGATACTTAATGATATATTGATAGGCTGGAGCAACAGCCTGGGTATAGAAAATGAAGGAAGCAAGTTAACTAGAAGTTATTAAAAATTTTCTATTAGTGACCATAAAAATGTGATATCCTTGTGAAACATCATCATGCAACTGATGGCTGGTGATGATTTTCAAATAAACAAGGGACCTCTGAGTGAAATACCCCCAAAATGGGACATTAGAGGAGAGCTCAGGCAAATGAAAGGAAGAACAAATTGCTCAAGAATGGATGAGGAGGGTGGAGAGGGAGAGAGAAGGGGGGACATGGAGGGGGAGAGAGAGATCATATGCTTTGGAAGAGTTTCAATAGTTGATGTAGAGAAAGAGGAAGCAGGATTAGAGAATGAAATGAAAAAGAATCAGACAACTGAGGAGAAAGAGATATTTCTGAAACCATGGGAAGGAGCAGATAGTGAACATGCAAATGCTAAAGAAAATTTTTGTTTTGTCAACTGCAAAAGAAAGTTTTAGGAGAATGATAATTATAAGCCCTTTACTAAGCAACAGTGTCTTGGAGCATTTATTTTATCTTAATACGTTTACCCATTCCATGAATATTTATACAGTGCCCAGGATAAAACATTCTAACTTGTGCTTGGTACACGATAAACACGAAATAAAGGATTCAGTGGAGGAATCTAGATAGCTGTTGTGTTATGTAGGGTGTTTTCTCCCACAAGGCTCTCTCTTCAACTGGAAGGCTGACTGTGAGTGTACAGTATGCGGGGGTGTGTGTGTGTCAGCTGGAGTGTGTGAGCAGGAAGTATGTAGTCAAGCTGGCTCCTCTCCTGGCTGATTAAATAAGAAGCAACTAATTCTGGGCATCACATCTTGGCTAGGAGCCCTGTCCTTTCCAGGCATATTGTCCAATTTGTTTAGAGAGCGGTTCTTTGATTTTAGTCTTGGGGAAAATGCTCCTGCTGCCAGTCACTATGCACATGTGGGAGTGGAGGCGAGTGTTTGGGGGTGGGGTTGGTTGGTGCAGCGGCTCTTAGACAGTCTTTTAATTGATCAACTGACTTCTGCCTCCTTTCCACTCTGATTCTGAGTTTGGAGCTTCCTTGGAGCTGGCTGGGAAGAACGGCTGCTGCTTCCACTGCAGCCTTCTCCTGTACACGGTCTTGACTGCAGTCTGTCCCCCCAGTCCCTCCTCCTTCCATCTGCACAATTCTACCAACTTTCTATTTCCTAGAAGTCTTTCTAATCCTTGTTCCGCTGATATCACTCCTTTCTTTGGGGCTGCTATAAATTCATTCTCTTTTTGCATAAATTATTTTCGTTTCATTTGTATCTTTGTAGGAAGAAGTCATAAATGTATGTGTTCAATCTAACGTCTTGAACTGGAAGTCAGCTCTCAACATAAAAATTAATTGCCAAGACCCTCACTTTGCTATTGCTTTTAATAAAAATTTGAAAGCCCTTTATTTCTCCTGCATTTATGATAATAAATTAATTATGATGATAAATATATTTTCCCTTACAAAATTCATTATTTCTAAGGACCAAACAGAGCTTCTGATCAGCAAAAGTAAACTATGAAATCACACTGAATTGATACGGTTCCAGGCAAGGCCAAGACATCTGATATTTTTATTTTCTAACACAGCTGTTGTGTTATTAATGTAAAGAGTTGTTTAAATTATTCCAAATATTTATCAAACAATATTTATGTTTTATGCACTCCACTGGACTCGGGGTGTACTGATGAACAAAATAGATGCCTTCCCTCAAGCTTTATAGACTAATGGGAGAGAAAGGCATTAAATACACACAAGTATAAATAAAATTGTGATGTCTTTTAAAGGAAAATGTAGGTTACTACGAGGAAGAATAAAAGGGGAGGTCAGGAAAAATCCTTCTGGGGAGTGATATTTAAGCAGAGGTCTAAGATATTATCTAGACAGAATAGTGGGGGAAGTGTTGGGGGTGACACACACCACGTCAGATGCTCAGTGTGGTAGGAGTGGACTGAGAATGGAGGAGACGCCCCAGGACAAGTCTGGAAAGAATGGTGGAGTCCAAGTCAAAATCCTGCAAGTCATGAATTGTAGCCTAAGAGCTGTTAAGTGTTTTTAACTTTGGCACTGATGTATCTGGTTTGTACCTTTAACACTTTACTCTTCCCAGCTCTGTGGAGAACAAATTGGTAAGGTAGCGCTATTGCAGTAGTGTAGGTGAGAGATGGTGGTGGCATGGTTAGAAAGTGGGAATGGACATTGAAAGAGGAAGATGAATTTGAGACATATATTGTGTGTTGAATTGACAAGACTTAGTGCTGGTTATGGTGGGTTTAGTAGAAGAGTAATCATGGATGATAGCAACTGGTGAGATTGAAGTGTCATTTATTGAGATGAAGCATATAGGATAAAGATGAGTTTTGGGAGAAAATTGAATTTGGCTTCTAATTTTTTTTTGGGAGGGAAGACATATCCAAGAGGAAATGTTAAGACGGCAATTGGACGTATGGATCTGGATCTCAGAAGAGATGTGGCTAGAGATATGAATTTGGATATTGTCATCATACAGATGTTATTTATGCCACGGGCATGGAAGATATCAAGAAGGGAGAGGAGAAAAAGAGGAAATCCCAAGACTAAGCCCTGAAGAAACAACATTCAGAAGTTGGGCAGTGAAGGAGAAGCTGCTCTGAGAATTTGAAAAGAGAGAGAGAGATAGAAAGAATATCAGGTGAGTTGATGTCAGGTTTCCAAGAGAAGAAAATACATCACAAAGGAAGAAATAAGTGGTAAACCCCTGAAAATACTCCTAAAAGAGCTTCTAAGATCAAGGCCCCACATTACCTTTTTTCTATAAAGTTTTCAGACAGAGCTGAAACCGCATTTTAACTTTAGTTAGAGAGCTTCTGGGGCCGGAGCTGAGCCAGCAGGCGTGTGGTCTTGGTGGTGTGTGTTACTGGTTAGTGGGTGAGCAAGCAAAGAAAACATGTCTCAAGGGTCTGGATTATCTGTGCCTTCCTTGCCTCCCCCACTCATCTTTGCATGATAATCTCAACAACTATCATGCTAACACTTTACTTGAAAAATTGTTGTGAAGGCAATTCCAATCCGGGAAATTCTCAAAGAGTATAATTTCTCCTCCTAGTCCTGTCCAACTATGATGCTCTGGGCCAGGTTGAGAAGTAGTTTTGGGAAAGTAGAGTTCATTTTTAACTCAAGTTTTCTGACTGATTGTCTATATTACGTGAATCACTCAGATGAGTACTTGGGTCTTGACTAAAGAAAAATAAACATTAGCTGAGAACTGAGTATCAGCTTCTGTTGAGTCCTTCTTCTTTCAGTTTACCATACTTATCAAGATGAGATTATAAAATATTGTGACTTTTTTTTTGGCATGTGGTTCTTCAGATCAGTATTATGACAAAAAACTGTATTTCTAAGTGTTTTATACTTTTCAAATGTGAGAGAAAATATTAGGTTGAATTATATGAAATTCTCATTTGTTTGGTTAAAAAGAAATGGCCAAACATGCGCAATTTCATATGCTTCAAACTAATACTGGATATGTAACTAGCAGTTTATTTCAGAAATGCCTTTTTGTTCTTACAGTAACAACACAGCAAAGTCTCTCTTGGTTACTGTGAACTATGGTAAGTTAGCTTGCACTAAATTTAATTTTACTTTGTAGTACTGAACATAATATTTTAAATTTTTATCTCTTTACATACTTTCTTTGTTAAACGGTTTCAGACAGCTCTAGGAAAGAACTTAACCTGGAACATACTGAAAAGTTTTCAAGGTTTACTGGTTCTCTTCTAGTCTTTTCTCTATTTTAGGATGCAAATGGACAGGATTTCAAAGAAGCTCATTCTGTGCCTCTGAGCTATTTTCTGGTATGTGTTGAGAAATGAAATAAGCAGCTCCGAAACATTTCCTTGGCTGTCTTGAAGGGCAGTACCTATCCCAGCTATCCTTTTATTACTCTTCTCAGGCCATATTATCTAACTATTTATGAGCAATTCCATAAGAAGGCAAATTTCCAGTGCCTAATGGTGGTCTACTATAATATGGGCTTTCATTCTTGGCTAGAATCAGCCCTTGTGTAGTTGATTTTATCTTTAAACTTAACTGAAGCTGGAATTGATTTTTTGACTGCTAGCTTAGTAATTTTTAACAACTGTGAATAGATTTAATACTTATAAAGATTAGAAGTTGATTTTATGTATGTGTGTATACACAAAAATAATTTAGAATTTTGTTATTGCTGTAAATAAGTGGTATTCTAATTCACGACGTTTGAGTTATTTTTACTTGTGTGAACATGTTTTAAATTTGAAAAACTAGTATAGAAAAAGAAATTAAAATTGAAGTTAGCAAAGACCTAGTAGTTTTTTGCTCTTGATATCAGCAAAACATTTGAAAAAAAACATGTGTTTAGAGTCTGAAATCTATGGACCCTAAAGTGATACACACAGTTGCATTTTCTTGAGGTTGGGTATAACTGGAACTCACTGAGGAACTCCAGGAAGCTAGCTGTTCAGAGCATGCATCTCAGTTAATCCTCCTCAGGTGAAAGGAACTTTGGGATTTATATCCAAATTCTCTTCAGTCACTGGTTGAATGCTGCTCTTGGGGGTGGAGGTGGTGGTGAATTCTTTGACACTTCGGACTGCCATCTGTGCAGACAGAGAAACAGACTCTGGCCACCAGAGAGTGGAAAGTCAGCTTTAGGCACTACACTGGTAAAGTGTGAGGGTATATGGTAGGGCGCTGACAACATCTGCTAGCATCTACCCCTGCCCTGCTTAGACTAACCATGTGCATGCCCCATAAGTTCATTCCTTCCTCTCAATGATTCTTCAAAGTGGTGGCCAGCTACAAATTTTTAAAAATAAATTTTACTTATAGATGAGAGAGAGACATTAGTCTGACATCAATTTGTTTTCCACTTATTTATGCATTCATTGGTTGCTTCTTGTACCTGCCATGACTGGGGATCAAACCTGTAACCTTGGTGTATCAGAATGATCCTCTAACCAACTGTACTACCTGGTCAGCACTACAAATTCTAAAAAAGAAAAAAAAAATCAACAGGTACCCTATAAATCCTCTGAGTTCCTAATATAACCTTGTCATTAAGTAGAAGAAATTCTAGCTCCTCATGAGAGTCAATTACTCTTGCTGGTATAATAACTCTTTTGTCTGTTGGTCTCTTAGCATTAACAGTAAAAATACTGGGAGGCAGTCAAAGCTTTAGGATTATGGCCTCTTACTTTGTCTGTTACTATATTTTCACTCACCCAGGAACCAGGATCTCTAGTACAGCTAGATTGGACCTGCTGGAGTCCAATCCTGGATGTATTGTTTTCTTCATGTGATGGACAGTGACTTTACCCACTCGAATTTATGATTTGGAGACTTAAATAATACCGGGCTAAAGACAGTGTGGGTTGCACATACACTTGATACACCATGGTTAGGAATCCAGTTTCTCCGAGGGCCCAGAAGCATGCCAGAAGTTACTTTTTGAAGAGTAAATAGATATCTGCTGTGAAGTTCTTTTGTTTTGTTTCAGGATCCAATTGGTCAGCACTATGAATCTTTACAGGGCTTGCCAGAGACTCTACCATGAGACACAGCCCCACGGGATCTGCTAGGTAATATATACCAAGTGGCAGGGGTGCTATTACTACAGCATAAGCCTGGTGCAGAGCCTTCTCTTACCCTAGGCTTCACTTCAAAACTGCAGTCTTCCATGCCATATGATAAATGGACTGGTGCAGTATTCCCAAGTATGGTGTATGTTGTCTCCAAAAGCCAAATAAGCTTATCCAGTGCTGTGCTTTTTCCTTAGTGATAGAAGTGAAAGTACTGCTAACTTGTCCTTTATTTTGGAGGGGATATCTGGACATGTCCCAGGCTCTGCACCCCTAAAAGTATTTGCAGTATTCAGGCCACTGGACATGCCCCCTGCTGCACCTGTTCTGTCAGGGCACTCAGAGCCCTTCCTGTTCCCCCAGGTGCAATTAACATAATGTCAACAATATAGTGGATTAATACGATATTCTGTAAAATGCCCAGGCGATCAAGGTCTTTTTGGACTGTATTGTTACAGGAGGCAAGAGAATTAACACAGTTCTGGGTCAAGACCATGAACATGTGCTGCTGTCCAATCCAGGTAGCTGCAAACTGCTTCTGAAATTCTTTCTCGAAGGGAATTATAAAACTCTTTCTCTAAATCTATGGCTGTATTCCAGAGACTGAGTTAATTTCTTTTAGTCAAGATACCTCATTCAGCACCGTTGCAGTGACTAAGGCTATCATTTAGTTAAGTTTACTGTAGCACACTATCATTTTCTATGACCCATGTGGGTTTTGTAGGAACTAGACTGGTAAATTAAAGGGGGATTTGTTGGGGATCACAATCAGACATCCTTTAAGCCTTTGAGGGTGACACAAATCTGCCATTCCTTCCAGGATGTAGTATTATTTTGATTTACTGTCTTGGATGGGGGAAGGAGCAGATTTAGAAACTGACACGTTGCCTGTCTTGCAACTATGGTCCTCATTCCATAGAGAATCAAGGTAAGTGTCAGGGCAGCTGCTAAATGTATCTACCATAATCATGCACTCAGGAACTAGGAAAATGCCCACAAGAGGGTTCATGTTTTGTAAGAAGGACTTGGTTCAGACCTTCATTTGCTGCTCTGTCTCTGTAGACTCCCCTTCTAAGAGTGGAACTATAATGATGTTTTAAGTCTCCTAATATCCTAACAGTGTTAGCTCAGACCCTGTAGCCAACTGTCCTCAAATAGTCTGGAATTTATTCATAGTCTGGATTTATTAATAGTCTGGAATTAAAATTTATTCATTCTAATAAGTAGCCATAAGTCCCTCTGGAGAAGGATTGGGGAATTTGCTGCTGCTTGTGCTTGTTATGGTGTTACAGTGTCCTTCTACTGACTCATCTTCAATCAGTGGGCTTTGGATATGAGAATTAACTCAGGTCTGAAAACTATCTGACTTCAAGGAACACAGTTATCCATTAGATATTGGCACAGATCTTTGTGGATCAGGGTTCTCTGGAACCATTTTAGCCTTGTTACTGTTACGGTTATGAAACTGGAAAAGCCGGTGTTCATGCTGCCTGTCACCTGCCAGACCCAATAAGCAGAGAGAGGGATTGAATCTTTATGGGGCTTTATTCAGATGGCCGATGATCTGAGAAGACAGCAGGTATGTACCCTAACAGACCATCTTACATTTCCTTTCAAGCCAGCCTTTTTATAAGGGGGCAAAAGTGTAAGGAAGAGATTTGGAATTCGAGGGAAAAAGTGTAGGTAAGGGATCTGGAATTCAGGAAAGAGGTTAATCAGATAAAAGCTGCAGTCCAGCAGTTTCCTTAACATGCTTTCCTCTGCTGACCCGCAATTTTCTTTATCTGTGTCCTGTGTCCTGTGTCCTGTGTCCTGTTTCCTGGGTGATTTTCTTTATCTGTGTCCTGGGCGGCGGACTGTCTCTCTTTGGAACACAATGGCTTGGATACCACCTTGATTGCTTTTGGTCTTTTCTGGAGCACAAAGGTCAATCGCTTGTGGTCTCCTGGAGTCAGGGTGGGCTGTATCTGCAGTTCCTGCAACCATAGCTTTTCACATACATTAACTGCTAGGCTTAAACTATTACCTAAAACTAAAATTTTCCAACTCTTGAGTTCCCCCCATCAGTTATCACATCTTCCTTGTCTTGGAGAGTTAATTGTTGCTACCTGCCTCTGTAATTACAGAATCCAATTATCTCCATTGATATTAGGGAGCTCACGTGTATGGAATAATCTCTACCATAAATCTTGGTTCATAAAGAACAGCCAGCACTGAAATTTTAAATAACGCTTATACTCCTCAGTAGCATGTTCTTATTTCTTTAGTTAAGGGAGTATTCTAAGGCCTCCTGGGGAGCATAAATGGCTGATGGGTCCTCTGATGTTATATATAAAGTACACATTCTAGCTCGTCCACTTTTTTGTGAACTTTGGGCTCCTTCCTCAATATTCTGCCAAGAAAGCCTGGCATTCTATCATGATCATTTCCCCTCTCTTCCCATCCCCCCAGCTTTAAGTAGCTGTTTCAGCAGGGTCTTAGAACCATTTACAGATGTCTTTTCCAGATGTTCAATCCTGGGTCCCAGGAGAGTACCCCCATAAAAATTTCCTTTACCCAATATTATATTTCACCTTCTTTGGTTCAGTACCATCAAGATCCATTCCCAGCATGTTTCCCTATTCCTGCCAATACATAGTAGCTGGGTCCTGCATTTCTTTTCATGGATAATCTCTTCCCTCCAATAGCAGGGACCCAAGTCTGATGATACTGAAACTTGACCCCAGTTATTTGCCTGGAGCAATCAGAGGAGGTGGGGGCCAGTCTTGAGGAGGGAAGCATTATGTTGTGGGACATCTGCCATAGGTGAAGAGTGCATCATTTGTAGACAAGAAAAGGCTGCTCTCTTAGCAGGGCTATAGGACAGTTTCTGCCATCCTGGAGGGGTTAAGTGAGCCTGGGGCTCAGGTTTCTCAAGTGCATGTAAGCAGACGTCCTTGTCCCAGCCTTCTGAATTCCACTCTTTCTATATCTAGAGGCTTCTCTAGGTTTGCTGGGATTCTGAGTTAAGTCTTTCTAGGCAATGGATAAGGTCACATTCAGGTTCTGGGATATTCAGGAGTTGATCTTTCACCTTTGATATTCAGGAGTTGATCTTTCACCTTTGAGATTTAAGTGTCTCTAAGGTCTACCACAGAGACTATCCTTTTGTTTTCAAAGTGTGCTCTGGTTGGCTGACCTGAGGCTGTCAATATTTTTCCTTTAGTGCATCAATGAAATTTAACAATAACAATCTAATCAACAAACCTCACAGTTCTTTTTCTTTTTTTAAAAAATTATAACAGAATTCATTGTAATTTACTTACAGGAAGATTTGGTTGGAGTAGACAGACAACCCAGCACTCTGTATAGATTATTCTCCGCTATCAGACAGTTGTTACAGTAAATCTTTTATGGTACAGCTGAACTACTAATGATTGACAAGACAAAGAAACAAAGAATGCAGTATGAGCCAGGAACCATATCCTCCTGGTGGTCTTGTGATGGATAATTGCTTAGAATTGACATCAATACTTAGTTTGATTTTTATCTTGATTGCTCTGCCGTTCTGGTTGTTTATTGATAGGAATCTTCATGGTTACATCGCATATGCTTACAGGACACAGTTAATCATTAACTGTGAGGCTTTGGTTCACAGAGACCAGTAGGTCAAAGTTCTCATCATGGAAAACCAAAAACAGGAGTACAAACATGGAGTCGGGTTTGTTCACATCAATGTCTATACAGGCATTATTCTACCTCTAACACATAGTTTATGTAATTACTTTCTTATGAATGGGCATTGTTTCCAATATTTTGCAATTACAAACAATACTGTAAAATTTGTGCGTATATGTTTTCCTGTTGATGGAGGTATATTTTCAGGGTAGACTGCTAGGAGTAGGATTGCCTAAACTTTGCAGTTCTTATAATATCTCTCAAATTCTGTGACTATTGTATCCTCTTCTAAATACTTTCCCAATTCACGGCAGCTGAGAGTCTTCACAATTAAGATGCCATAGTAAAGCCCACAGCTTTCCACTCTCCATTTCCAGAATCCATATCAGGATCTGCTTTCTAGAGCTGTTTCTGTTAACAACGGCCTGAGTATGGGTTTGCACAGAAGTATATCCTGAGATGATTTGGTACAATTTTAGGGGTAATCTTGTGAAACCCCAGTAATGGTTGAGTTACGAAACCAGTGAGCTTCGTGGGTAACGTGTTGAATACTGATGAGATAACACTGGCGTTCAGACACATGAACATGTGTGTCAGAGTTGTCTCACTGGAGGGGTGAGTGAGCTGGATTACTTATGCAACTACTCTAGTACGGCTTCAGTTAATACAACTCTAGTAGTTGTATAAATTGATAGGGATGGAAGGTGGTAACTATTGGGCACTTTCGGCCTGTCCTAGGTGTGGACAGGGCAGACGCTGGGTGGCAGAGAAAACCTCCATACAGTTGGAAGCCAAGCAACGTACCCTGCCAGGTAACACCTGAGAAAATATGAGGGGGCACTGGCAATATGTGCTCCAGGACCCAGTAGCTCAGCGGAGGACCCTGGGTTCTGTGTGGGCTTGAGAGTCACAAGTATACACTGGGGGCATCTGAACTCAACATGTCTGAGATCCTTAAACTGGGACATGGCTAGATGTATCACATATATGTGCTGCAAGTACAATTTTGTACTTTTTCTTCCCACTTTAACATTATATGATGAGTATGGTCATATTACATGAAATATTATTAAAAACACGTGTTTAAGATAGCATCAGGATTTTATTTTCTAATTAGTAGACAAATTTTACTCTTTTATGACAATTTTTGGAAATTAAAAAACATTACAAAATGTTGACATTTTTATGCCTATACATAGATACAGTTTTGAACCTAAAAGCTTATGCTGCATTCCATATTTTTAAAGATGCAAAATGCACACCAAAGTCCAGTTTGAATCTGTATGTACTTCATCACGAGGCGTACTCACTTTTCCAGCCCGCTGCTGCTCCCGCTTGTTCCCATGCTGTGGCAGAAGCGCCATCTGTGTAAGTGCTCCTGATAGACAAATTGCTTCCTACCCCGGGCCTCCATCGCTTGTAAGGAGTAGTGCTTCAGAAATAATTGCTTCAGGGGATCTCAGAGTACTCAGACCTAATGAGTTCTCTGGCATCTTCTGAAGTTGTCACAGGGTTCGCCACTAAGGCACCAAAAGATGGATTTAAAATGTAGGAAGTGAAAATGTAGAATGAAGGCAGGACTAAGAAATGCAAAAGGAGTTTTGTGACACCGAACACAATGTATCAGGTTGTAAACCCACTGACTGTGCATAGCTAGGAGTTTCTATTTTCTAGTATGGAGAGGTGGGGTTAGGTAGGATTGCCAAATATCTGTGGACAAGGTGAGGGAGGGCTGTAGGGTAAATAGTGCACAGCATACGTGACATGGCAGACCTTTAGAAAGTCAATTCCCCCAAGAGGAGGCCAACGAAGAGGGTATCTCATAATGCGCATGAGGCAGCCTTGTGTGTGCATAAGCTACGCACTGAATGAGTTGGACTCAGAGGGGCTGAAAAGCATAAAGTCACTTTTATTTGTTTTAGAAATGCCTGTTGTACAGGCTCTGTGGCTCTTCCCTCTCCCTGGTTCCTGCAGGACATTTCAAGCAGGTTTTACATTTTTAAAGGTATTTTTAGGTAAATCAATAATTCCCTTATTTTAACACTAAAAGCCCAGTTTGGTCTAATAATTCCCTTCTAGTCGACTGTTGTATAGAAATACAAAATAAGCCCAATTTATTTCAAATTCATTTACCCAGCTCAAGCCTGCATCAAGCTTGTAAGCCTGCAGTGGGAGAGATGGCTGTGGTCAGCTTCTCGCTGTTGTTGATGTATTTCTTTCCCCCTGTAAAGTAGCTGCCTCTGACTTCTCTGAGGCTGGCCCAGCCAGACAGTGTGTTAGGAGGACAGGGGCTGCTGTATGCAACACTCACAGTTGCAATCTGGAGATGGGTCCCTCTGGATTTTGTGCCTGTGTGGTTGCTGTTCTTACTGTCCACCAGCTATGGCTCTCTTACTACAGCTCCCAGGACATGGGCTGGCTGGTGGAAGGAACATATCCTTTGTACGCCAGGACTTTGGTGTGTTGCACTGTACAGACTCCCTCTTCTACCTATTGAGCTCTTTGTTCTTTCAAGTGATCTAGCATCCATTTTCTTTAAAAATTGTCACAGGTCTGCTCCCTGTAGTGGAGCCCACATCTCGTTCCCAGAAAAACCTACCTTTTTTTTTCTGCTGTTTACTCCCAATACAGCACCTGCTCTTCAAACTGCCATCTTTCTCTTTTAGTTTTACCTTGTGGAGATGTTTTTCTTTTTTTAGATCCTCACCTGATGATATGTTTTACTGAATTTAGAAGGAGAAGAAGGAAGAGAGAGAAACATCAATGTGAGAAAGAGACATGGATAAGTTGCTTCTCGTATGCGCTCTGACCGGAAATTGAACCCGAAAACTTTTGGTGTATGGGATAATGCTCCAACCAACTGAGCCACCTGGCTGGGGCAAGTTTTTACTTTTCCAACTTGAGGGGACACATACCAAACTTTCTGGTGTCCCCGTGAAGTTCCTCTCATTGGGCTTCAGGTAATGGAGGCACATCTTTTCCTCATTCCCAAGGAGAGGCTAGGTGAGATACTGTCATAGCCCAACAATTCTCCCTAAAGGAAGTATTTTCTCTCATATCTTCACTATTTAAGCCCTTGAGGTGTGAGGTAGACTAATGCTGACAGAACTGGTTTTATACTGTCTTAGCATTATTGGTGTTCTAGAGTCTCAGTTGAGAATTTGGACAGTACTCGGCACTTCTGTTGTCTCTGGAAACTCAGCTGCGACTGAGGTGTGTCTACTTTTACTACCCCATTTCCTGGGCTTGGAGTCATATGGGCATAGGTTTGCATGTGAGCTCTCTGGCTTGTAACTGAGCAATCTTGGGCAAATAATCTCTTTCAACTTCGATGCTTACTTCCGGGAAAAAGGAGAACAAGTACTTCTCAGACATAGATTTTCTGTGAAGAATTCACTGTGCATGAGCTCAGTATGTGGGGGTTCATAAAATGATAAGAATGATGATGATGACAGCCAAGGGCCTCTAGGCTCCTGAGTATCTTCTCATTTCCACTTACTAGCAAGAGAAGGCTGTAGGTTGATTAGATTTCCATTGATTAGATTTCCTGCCTACATTAACTTGCCTAGAGTGGCAGAAGAGCTTGGGTAATGGCAGGGTAGCACTCCTAAACATCTTCATCCTGCAAAAGAATCTTGTAAAGAAATGAAAAGAAATAGGAGATGGTCATATTCTTTTCTCTAGTTATTCCTGTCATGTGACCATTGGAACTGAAGTGCTGGAGGAGTCAGCTGCACTGTCTCCTCTGCTTGGTCACCCATTCTCTCTCCAGCCTCTCTTACCAACCGGGAGGGGGGTTCAAGGAAAGCTTGGCTTGTGGCAGGGTGCCAGGCAGTCTCTGCTTGCTGGGAAATTTGATGTGGCAGCTCTAACTTATTGTCCTTGCAGTTACCCTGTATATGTCAGAGAAAAGAGCTTTGTAAGTAAGTGCAAGGAGCTGATAGCAAAAATTTGAGACTGCACTGCAGTGCTTCTAACACCATTATAGGCACTGATTTAGTACTGGCTCACAGAAATGAAGGCTACCTTGAGTACAGAATTACCATGTCCCCAGAGCATTCTTTGGCATTCTACCCAGGCTGCTAACCAAGTCCTCCATGCTTCGTTTATGGGATCTGACACTATCACAGACTCCAGCAGGATAGCTGCAGGCTCTAGTAAACTCCTAAATTAAAAGTCAAACCAGTCAAGAATATTTTGATGTCCAGGGATTTGTATGCAGCTCTCATTAGGATTAATGCCCAAGTAACTTCTGACTTATTGAAATAAATGCAGGTCCTTCCATCTGAGCTCTATGATTTTGCACAGAAAATTTTTTTTAAAGCTGAGATGAGATTTTCATGTAGGTAAAGTCACTCTAAGAATGCTTCATTTTTGTGCAGGAGGCATATTCTTATATATATATATATATATATATATATATATATATATGACACTTGTCTGCAGAAAGCATAAAAATGCTATGCTGAAAATAAATGATTCTCTATGGTTTTGTGTTTTATATTCCACATTCTAACAGAGTCCAGCTAACATATAGGCATTGAGGAAAAGGGAGAGGGTAAGTCTGTAAATTAAAGTCATGAATAAAATTGAAGATGCCAGAGAGGGGCTTTTTTCAGCTTCTTAGTTCATGGGTCTAGGTGCTTCATAGATCAGGTGGTTGATCAGAAGCCATCAAACATTTAATTGCAGTAGTACTCTGGTGGCACGAATTGGTGTTATGCCAACATGTTGGCAAGATTTTTGAAAACAATGTACTTTTGAGAGCAATGCAACCAACTAAATTTTTATTGGTTCATTTTTTTCACCCTCGTCCATGACATGCAATTTAGAGTGGAGTATTGTCCCAGTTACTCAGAGGTGATGTGTAATCAATGTGCTCAGCAGCCACTCGGTCATGTGTGAGAAAACTACATTGAAAGTCTTTGATCTTACAATGTTTGGTCAGCTAGCAATTTACAGAAATGATGAAAAGAAAAAAAAGCAAAAACAAAAATAGAAGCAGACCTTCTGAAGTTTTTGTTTTTTATTGGTACTTTCTGTATGCCGGATGTTTTGCTGATAGATTGCATTTAGAAAAGATAGATCATTTAGAAAACATGACTTACAAGAAGTTCTATTGTTTAAATTTGATTCATAAAAAAATGAATCTTCTTTTATCTTTGAAAATTATGCCATGTGATTCAAAAAATTTCAGTCGTTTGTAACATAAAATCAAAAAACTGGCACTTGAACGAAAAATAGGCACACTGCTAATCAAGACTCCCGAAAGTGAGATTTGACATTGAAACAGAAAACTTTAAAACTGGAAGGAATCTAAGTGAACATCTCTGTAAAACTTCTTGTCTTTGTCTGCATTCTGTCAAGGACAGAACTGAGGCTTTAGGAGATGTGCGGCCTGTCCCACTTCATAGCGCAAGGCGATAGGCCATTGTCCGATGCTTATGGCTTTCTGATTCATTTATCTAGTGGTGGGATTTTAGGGCTGTGGTAAGACAAGGCAGTATGGAAATACTTTGGAGGGTGAGATAGGATGAAGACAGGCACACTCTTTCTAAAGTACTTGTGCAGCGTTTCATAAAATAGCCAAGAAAACCCTCTAAAAGAAGAACAATGGTGGGAGTGGAGGGAGGTGGGAAAAAACTAACCCTACTAGATGTTAAAATAAATTGTAAAGTTTTACTAATTAAAACATGTAGTACTGGTTCATATAGACATATAAACCAGTGGAACATACTGGATCCAAGTATATAGAAATTTAGTGTCTGACAAATGCATTTCATATAAGTAGGGGAAAAGTGGCCTATTTAATAAATAATGTTGTGACAAATGGTCAGCCATCTGAAAAATAATAGATAATTCAATGTTTAAAAATAAATCCTAAATACTATACAAAAAAAATAGTGAATACCTTTAGAATGTTGGTGTGTAGAAAGACTTTTTAAATATTGATGCAAAATCTGGAGGCCATAAAAGAAAAGATTGAAAAATCAAAATACATAAAAATGAAGACTTTTTTTTTTTATGGAGAGACCATCTAGAAGGCCAAAAGGCAAAAGAAAAATTAGTGAAAATATTATTATATTTAAAGGGTAATCTGACTAATATATTGGAAATCCTAGATAATATAAAAAGTATCAACTCAATAGAAAAATAGTAAAAAGACATGAACAGAGATCATATAGCAAAAGACATAAAAATGACCTAAATGTATTAAAAAGATATTCTATGTTCCTAAAGTTAATTGAAATATAAATTATATATGTACTGAAATGTACTTTTTAAATAATTTATTGAATTGGCAGAAAATTCAAAGTTCAATGGACACACTTGTGTTAGTGAGGCTTAGGGAAAACAAGCACTTTTCAAGCAAATACTTTATTTGATAGTGGGAAGTTAAGGACAATTCAGGAAGTTTTCTCAGAATTGCAAATGCATATATATTCTTCTTTTTGAGTAAATCTACTTGTGTGTTCTTTTATACATAGTCTCGCTCAAAATACACAATGATTGTATATACTTGTCATTATATATTGCTATATCTATCTATTTACATATTTAAATAATTTTTAAAGAATATTCCTTTGTGGACAATGGTAAAAGTGTTGAAATAAGTTGAATATCCAGGAAGAGGACTGATTAAACCATGGCATAGACGTTAAATAGAATATAATACAGCTGTGAGAGAAGTATGAAGAAACTCTTTGTATACTGAAATGGAACAACCTTTAAGAAATATTTTAAGGAAAAAAAGCAGAGCGCAGAACACAGTGTACAGTAGGCTGCCTTTCTTTCTTTTTGTAAATCGGTGGGAGGTGGAGGAGAATATATATCTGCATTTATTTGCTTAAGAATAAAAACTTCAGAATAATTCACAAGGAAGAAATTATAATGGTTACATGTGACAGGTGGTAGTGGATTAGGAATAGCGAGGATCGGAGAAGAGGCAGAAATCTTTTCATTGTGTACTTTTGTAAAGATGTAAGGAACAGAGGAATGTATTACCTTTTCAAATAATTAAATGTCAAAAACAGAGAAGCACCACAGACCCTCTGTATCAGTTAGGGGGTCCAGGGGAGAAGCAGAACCGTAGGCTATATATATAGCGTTTTAATGCAGGAAATTGGCTAACGTGACTGTGGGAGCTGGTTAGGCAAGTCTGAAATCTGCACATCGGGCTGTCAGGCTAGAAACTCTGGCAGGAGCTGATGCTGCAGAATTTCTTCTTTCTCAGGGAAACCTCAGTGCTACTCATAATCTTTCAATTTATTGGCTCAGCCAACCCAGGTTATGGAGGATAATCTCCTTTATTTAAAGTCAGCGGATTGTAGATGTTAACCTATCTACAAAATACCTTCACAGCAATACCTAGATTAGTGTTCGATTGAATAACTGGGGACTAGAGCCTAGCCAGGTTGACACATACAACTGGCCATCACACTCTTCCCCTGAAATCCAATTTGGGATTAAAGACATGACAAAGTTTCAGAGCGTGTGTGCGTACGTGTGTGTGTGTGGGTGTACATTGCATAAAAACAGATGGCTTTTCCTGGATTTTCTGGAGCAATCCAGAGTCAAATATCTTTTATCAAACCTAAGAGGCTATTGATTTAAGACACACCATTACTTTTTTCTATTACTAGTAAAGAAAAAAACTGCCATCAGTTAGATTGACATGCCATTGATTGAACACATGCCTTGTCCCTATTTCAGCAATGTTAAAATCATAAAACTGTATATATTTGAATTAATGGAAATGCTCTATTCCATGCTCTTGTTAGACCATGTGCAGCTAGAACAATGTGTCATACCAGTATGTTTCCATTTTGATTTAGAAAATATGATCATATTACATATAACACATGTTTTTGGATTGTCTGGCTCAAGAACTGAAAGTTAGTCCTGTCTAGAGTCTGTACAAGTGTCTCCAAAGGTGGGACGGGGCTGGAGGGCCTTCTGGATGGAGGGGGGAGGCAGAGGGGAAAAGTCCATCTCCCGGGCTCCTTCCAGCTCTTCTTCCTTCGCCCTCCCTCACCCGAAGCCGGCAGGATGACAGCAGCAGTCTGTAGCAATGTTTGTCTCTCACGCTGAGAATAATTCCAGTTGGTCACTGGCATATTGGCTTCTCTTGCTTCTTTTTATTCCTTTTTGATAATCAGAGAGTGCAGGGAGAGGCCAACCTGAGATATTTCACATGCTGAGCTTAAATGTTAAGAGATTGCTTTTACTTCATGGTAACTACAGGAATATCCAGTTTTTATCCAACCATTTTTGAAGTGTACTAGCTGGTAATTTAGTTTAACTTTAGGACATAAGGGTGACAAAGCCTGCTTGCTGTCCAATTTACAGAAAAAAATATTGGGAGCCATGATTCTAGCCAGTGAGAGAAGAAATGACATCTGGAACCCAGCTGTGTCATCATAATCGGTGAGAGTGACCTACCAGCTCTGAGGGAGTGAGTGGCCAGTCCTTCTATTTGCCTGGACTGAAATTTCAATTGCCATTATGAATTGGAACTCCTACATGAAACAAATGTTTGAACATTACTGAGTGTAGCCTACTGTTTGTAGAAAACTGGCTCTGATTCGTAACTTCAAAGGGGCTAAAAAGACACATGAGAACCAGGCTTTGTTCAGCATAATTCACTAATCTTGCTGTACCCTGTTTTATTATATTTTATGAAGTCCAAAAAAGAAATCTTGGTTTTGATACAATAGGCTCAACAAAGTAAGACATAGTACAGACTGCTTTAACAGTCAATTAGTGGGACTATGGTGCTCAAAAGAGATCAGCCTACTTTTATTCAAACTGATAGTAAAAATATATAAAAAAAGATAAACATGCAGAAACAACTGACTCACAGACTTTTATCTCTAAAGATCTAGGTAATAACTTAGGATGCACTTGTATTGTTTAAAAAAATGACATCATAACCCTTTGGGCTTTGAAATTTGCCTCTTTCTCTCTTGCTTTTCTTTTCCTGAAAAACAAACTAAGGACAATTTTAATGCTAAATTTCCTCCCTAATTTGTCAACTACTAGAGGTATTTTTGTCAATATAGTGTCAAAAGAAGAAAATAAAATCTTTTAAAGGAACAGGAATAAGTACACCTCAAACATTAGTGCATCTGAACAGCTGTTAATATCTATTGTGTTGAAAATCTATGTATAATGTACAGGTATATACAATAGCTTCATAGCAGTACAAGGAGCCCTTTTGTGTCTAATATACAAAGTCATCTGAATGCATAAAAGACAGCATTGTGCTTCAAAAATGTTTTTTATATGGGAGATTTTTTAAAAAAATAGAACAAAATAATAGCTAAGGATCCAAGTTTCACCCATATAAAAGAGGAAAAAGTAATTTTATAAGAGAACCTAGGAGCTGATGAACTTTGACACGTTTTCATTATTTTTGGCAAAATCCTCCCATGATGCTCCTGATTTTATTGTGAAGTCTTTCACCCCTACCTTTAGAAATATGGTCCTGAAATGTACACAGTTTAGGAGATAAAATTATGAGTGGGTTCTTTAAAGTAAGTCTATTACTTGAAAAGGAAAAGTGCTTATTCATGAAAACATTTATTGAGCATCTTCTATATATAAAACATTGTCTCTGGGCTGTGGAGGATGCAGATGAATAAAGTATAGTTCATGCCCTTGTGAAATTTGCAGAAGACAAAAGCAAGAAAACTGTAAAAATAATTACTCAACATAAAAATAATTACTCAAAATAAAAATAAGTCATACAAATGAATGTATTGGATATAATTCTTCTTTATAAATTCAGCTCCTTCCTCTTTTCAGACTTGAAAACTGATCACAGACCTGTCTCCTCACTTTCTGTTCTCACACTGTGAATATATATTACTTTATTTTGGAGCCTTCCATTTTCAATATCTGGATTCTAAATAATAAGTTGCTGTTTTTCCCAGTGTCCAGCAGTGCTTTGAGAACAAATGAGTGGACTAATTAAATGAATGTGTAAGAAAGGATCTTTTTCATATCTCCCCTCTTAAGCAATTCTTTTCAGCAAAAGCTAGTAGTACTGTCTCCTTTAATAAGAATTTATGTCATCAATGCATTGCATCAATTACAGTTTAACTTATTTATAGTTGTAGAGACCACATTAAGTTTTGATTCTAGAAATCCTTTGAAAAATATAAAACTTGAGGAAGAGGTGGGTGAGTGATTTCTCTGAATTAGTTCATTAGAGATGATTCAGCTAGGTTTCTGCAACTAGTTATGGAATCAGACACACAATGGCTAAGTGTTGATGTGAAAGCCAGAGGAACGTTGTTGCAGCGAGGACAGGGGAGGGAGGAGGGCTGACAGGCACAGGGCAGCTGTGGGCTTCAGTTACCTGCAGGACGCACCATGGCGTCATGGGAAGTATACAAGTTTCGGGAGTCAGACAGTCTGGACTTGAAGCTATTTAGTTGTGCCACCTTGGGCACATAAGTTCTTTAGGCCTCAGTTTTCTTTCTTTTTTTTTCATGTTTGTTCTATTACAGTTGTCCCAATTTTCCCCCCTCTATCTCCCTCCACCCATCCCATCCCCACCCCCTGCTCCCACAGTCAATTCCCACTCTGTTGTCCATGTCCATGGGTCATTGATACATGTTTTTTGTCTACTCCCTTCCCCTTCTTTCCACCATTGTCCTCTTTCCCCATCCCCTCTGGTCACTTTCAGTCTGCTCCATGTTTCCAGGCCAGTGGCTTATTTTGTTTGTTAGTTTATTTTGTTGAATAGAGTCCACTTATAGGTGAGATCATATGGTATTTGTCTTTCATCAACTGTAGGCCTCAGTTTTCTAATATGTAAAATTGGTTTAATACTTCAGAGTCCCTGAGAGTGTTAAATGAGACAACAAATAATTTAGCATGGGTTACTTATGATTTCATGGTGTCTGGTGCATAATGAGTACCCAATAAATGTTAAGACCACCCCCAGAGCAGAGGGCAAGCACGGGAAAGGAAAAGGGCAAAGGAAAGGTTAAGGGAAGAAAGAATGGAAAATGAAGTCCGTAATGTGGCTGGAGGTGGTGCTGAATTTGAGGATCTGTTGACTTCAGGAACACAGTATTTTCTAGAAAAATAATAATAATTATTATTTTTTTCCAGGCTTGAAGGTGAATGGGTAGAAGGGCCACTGGATTGAGGTTAATGAGACTTACGTTCTAAGATCAAGTCCTCTACGAAGTAGCATGGCCTTGGAAAAATCACTGAACCTCATTGAGTCTCTGTTCCACCATTTGTTAAAAAGAGATTTCATTTATATGATCTCCTCCAGTTCTAAAAATAATTTTTTTAAAAATTTTATTTTATTTTTTATTTTTATAGAGAGGGGAAGGGAAGGAGAAAGAGAGGGATAGAAACATCAATGTGTGGTTGCCTTTCATGCCCTCTACTGGGGACCTGGCCTGCAACGCAGACCTGTGCCCTGACTGGGAATCCAACCGGCATCCCTTTGGTTTGCAGGCCAGCATTCGGTCCACTGAACCACATCAACCAGAGTCCAGTTCTAAAATTCTTGATGGCATGTTTAAGATAAAAATAACTGAGAAGCGACATATATTTCATCTAAATCTAAATTATGACCTTGTAACAGTCAGGAATGAGTTGAGAAAGTTTTATTTACAAAGGGGCTATTTATGGTGGTACAGTGTTAATATTATAAAAATGGAGGCAGTTATCATCCTTAGGCCTGAAAGTGGGCAGACTTGGGGATACAGAAAGGGTCTTGTGGAGACCTCTTTGACAGGAACTATGACCTTGGGACAAGGATACAGCTAACCTTAGCAGATCTCACAGAGAAGAAGCCAAGACAGGAGGACAAATCAACCAGTGTCATAGTCTTCCTTCTGAACTTCTGCTGGGACTTTGAGTCATTATTCTAAACCCAACTGGAAGCTTTAGGACAAAAGAACTTAAGAACATACCTCAACCATTAGTTGTTTTGCAGCAGGGAGCAGGGTGGTGGGGTGAAAAATAAATATGAAAGGAAAATGGAAGACTTACGACATAGGTCTAGATTTAGATGTGTAGATGTGGAGTCTTAAGTGAGACTCTCTTTTGTAACAGCAGAAGAGACAAGATGCTGCTCATGGTTCTATAGAATCTGTAGTGTGAATATACAGTCTTCACAAGGCAAAGGTCCCGGATATGTATCATCTCACTTCGCTCCACTCTGAACATGTTTTATCTATCCTAGTTTAGCACTAGCAAGAGTCCTGAAATGTTTAGATTATCAGAGAGCTCTGAAACACACAATCATTAGTCTGATCCATGAGCCAATGGCACATAACATGTATTTTGATGTTATATGAGGGATACAGAGCCTGTCAGACTGCTTTGAGGGTTCTACTCAAATTGTGTTAGACACTAAAGAGAGAAGATATTTTGCCTACAGCAAAGTAATGTTTATTCTGATGCTCCATATGCTCAGGGTACTTTTGGTTACCTTCAGAGAAAATAAAAAATTACCAGTAATTGAAGACTGTCTATGCCAGGCATTGTACATGCTTTATACCTGAAGTGAAGTAAAAATTATTGTAGTTTGTTCTTAATTACAGAGTTGGGCTAGTAAGACTCCTTTGGAAAAATTTTCTTATTAAGTGAAACATTTGGAAATACAAGAAGACCTGTTTGCTGTCTCTTGCTCTGAGAAAGAGGGTATAAGGAAAATTTACATAGGGAGACCTGTGGGCTTTTCTTTTTTGAAGGAAGGGGTTTGAGAACTCTTTTTTCAGAGACTTGCAATTAGGGAAATGAGTGCTCAAGCTTTGTTACCAAGAAAAGGACTTATAGTGGGTAGGATAGTTTCCCTCAAAATTCATGTCCATTACAACCTCAGAATGTGACATTACTGAAAGTAAGATCTTTGCAGATGTAATTAGGTAAGATGAAGTCATACTCATCTCATGGGTGAGTCTTTAAATCCAAGGACAGGTGTCCTTATCAGGGATACTCAGAATGAAGAGAACATGTGAAAGTGCAGGTAGAGATGGAGTGGTACAGCTATAAGCAAAAGAATGCTAAAGATTGCTAGGAACTCTCAAAAGCTAGGAGGCACAAGACAGGTTCTCCCTCACAGCCCAGAAGGAGCCAACTCTGCTGACATGATATTTTTATACCTCTGGCCTCCTGAACCGTGAGGGAATGGATTTCTGTTTTCTTAAGGCACCTACTCTATAGTAATTTGTTATGACAACCTAGGAAACTAATATAAGCCCCAAGGCCTGGAAAAGGAGCTTCAGAGGAAACATGGTACCTGGGTTAGTGCCCAGAACCCAGTGCAAGTGCCTGAATAAGGAGTAGTTGCAGCAGAGTAACCTGGAAGCCTGTGAGTGAGACATCATTTGTCCTGAGCAGAAATTGGAGCCAGCAAGGTCATTACTGAGACAGTGGATAGTGTGTTACAGCGAGCACAAGAGTAGCCTCCAAGCCGCATTTTGTGGCAGAAATGGGACTGTGGACTTACCAGCAGTCAGCTCTCTCTCTGACTAATCTAGCTCTGACCTCTTTGGACTGAATAAGTCCTTGGAACTCTTAGACTGTTTAGCGTTGAAGATGGATTGTACCTGAAGAGGGAGATAGTGAATGTGCTGTTAATTAGAGCATGTGGATGCTTCAGTTATTAACTATAAATGAAAGGAGACTTAGTCATGGGTTAGTATTGAGTTGGTGAAGCCAGCTGTGCTGCTTATACCTGTATAACTTTATGTTAGGTGTATTTATCATCTTTAAAGAGGTTTAGAACCTGAAGCTTGGAGAGATTAGGCAATTTGCTTACTGTCACATAGTCTACACTTGAATTAGGCCTGAACTCAGCTCTTTTAATGGCTGTACTTTTTCTCTTCCTAGGTTCATTGGGAAGCTACTGGACCTCCATCTTGCCATGTAGAAATTGTGTGCAGCAGACCCATGTTGGAATTGGCTAGGAGGGGGTAGTCTGTACCCCGAACAGAAGCAGGGGTCTGAATGTGGGCATGAGGAGGGTGGAAACCAGGAAACATTGAATGGAACTTGAAACCAGGCATGGGGTGAGCCAGATTGAAACTGGGACTCAGAGATACAGCAAATTGAAACCATGGGGTGGGGCAGCAATGCTGAATCTAGATGTAGCAGCCAGATATCAAGCACGGTTCAAACAGGTCTGGGTTGTCATGGAAACAGAGACAGCTCCAAAGGCCAGAACTTGGAATCCAAACCAGGTCAGAGCAAGACGGTGTTTGAATCCACAGCTGGAGCAGAGGGGGACCCACAGGGGCCTGGGTCCGCAGGCAAAGATTCCCTTTGAATGCTTGGCTGCGGCTCTGGCTGCTTTTGTTCCTGCTCACTGCACACGAGAGCTTTCTGGTCCTGGAGTGCCTTAAATGCATTCTCATTCTTCTAACAAGTGAAAAAAACCTTTCATAACCTCTCTTTAACTAGTTTACTAGCCTCTGCTTCAATACATTCAGTGATAAGCTTCCCAGGTAATGGTTCTGTCTTTAAACAGTTTAACTGTGATGTTTTTCCTTGTGTGGTGCTAAGACCCAGTACCGAGTCAACAGAGTGCTTTCTCTTTCTCCAGGATATTGGTCCTTAAGTGTTTAGTCACAGAGACTGGCCAGAGGCACCGGCAAATTCTCAAGATTTAAACAGCAGAAATTCTGATTCACCAAGTCTGAGGCAGGGCCAGAGAAACTGCTCTCAGAAAAACTCCTGAGGTGCGTCCAGTGTGCAGCTAGGGTTGGAAACCACTCATTTAATTTCCTTCATTAAAATCCTGTTGATTCTAGCTGCTGAATATTTCCACAAATAGCTGGGAAGGGTCGCCCCTCCTCACCATGCGTGCCACCCAGTGTAAGCTTGCATCATTGTTTTCTTGTATGATTACGAAGACTTCTCTCTGGTCTTCCCATCTCTGGTTTTTTATCAGTCCGTCTCTCTCATGGTTGCCAAAATGATCTTTCAAAACTGCTCACAGGAGCATGGCACAACTTGCCTCGAATCCTTCGCTTACTCTCCGGTGCAATAACAAATGAAATAATAATAAAATTAACAGACAACCAACGGTGTCCTGGGCCTTTGGCAGTTAGCCTCTGCCTTCTTGCTTCACTTCCTGTGCCCTGGCCATGCCATATCACTTGAGATTGTCTGGTGCTTCCTACTTTCCTAGTATTGTACCTTTGTGTTTGCTTTTCCTTCAACCCAGAATGTTCCTCTTCTTGCCTGATAAATTTCCTATTAGTCCTTCTACACTCAGCTCTAGTATGGCCTTTACAAAGAGGCCATACAGGACTCTCCTGCACCACATACTTTGTTATGTGATATTTTAACTTGGCTGTTTTGGTAATTTTTACCCCGAAGACATTTTGATTGTAGGGACATTTTGATACACTGTCATTTGATTAGAATTTACTTCGACAGAGACTAAAAAAGTGAACCATTAAATTTTCAACTTGAAAAAATCCCAAGGAATTAGTAAAACATTTAATCTCACTCCATTACTGAGCTTTACAGCATTGCTGATCCTCCTGTCTGGGGGTGGGGGAGGTGGGGGTATGATTTAGGAATAGGGTAAAGATGAGAATGGAGGCTGGAGTAGAATCAGAGATGAAGGAAGAGTCCCTGATAGAGTGAAGATTAAGATCAGGAGAGAGGCTCAGAGACTTCTGCTGATATGGGAGTTTAACTTTTGTCACACTGCTGTTTAGATGTTTATAAAAAGAAAAAATATATTTTGACATGCCTATTTCAAGTTAGCCATCTTATGTGTTGAACTGTGTCCCTTTCCCCCTGAACCCCCCAGAAAAGGTTTTGAAGTCCTAACACCCAATACCTGTGAATGTGACTTTATTTGGAAATAGTCTTTGTGGATGATCAAAGTAAGATGAGCTCATTAGGATGTGCCCTAATCCAGTCTGACCTTGTCCTTATGAAAAAGGGTAATTTGGCCACAGAGACAGAGATACAAAGAAGGAAGACTATGTGATTAGACACAGGGAGAATACCATGTGAAGGTGAAGACCATGTGAAGATGAAGACAGAGATCAAGATGATGGATCTACTAGCCAAGGAACACCAAAGGTTTTCAGCAACCACCAGAAGCTAGGGGAGAGGCATGAAATGATTCTCCCTCACAACCCTCAGAGTGAACCAACCCTGTGGACACTGGATCTTAGACTTCCAACCTCTAGAACTGTGAGACAATAAATCTCTGTTGTTTAAGCTGCCCAGTTTGTGGTGCTTTGTTACAGCAGCCCTAGCAAACTAACACACCATGTAAAGTAATTGTATTAAGAGGACCTGGTCAAAATTCCGTGTTTCAATGTGCTATTTTTTTTTCTGATGTCCATACCTGTGTCTACCAGCCTTCTGAGCCCTGTCCAATCAACCATCTGCTTTGTTTGGGTCTGTATTTCAATTCCATGTTTCCCCCGTGAAGTCCAGTTATTTTAAACATTCTATTCTCATGTCAGTCGATAAAGATAAATACAGTATTGATTTTGGATGAAAAAGAAAATACGTTGTTTTAAGGTGAGTTGCCCATCCTCCGAACTCCCAAGATATCATTACTCTATATGTTAATGGACTGAAACTTGTCAACTGTAGGCACAAGACAGACTGCGAAAGTCAAATGCTTGCTTTTTACTGTATGTTTTTAGTATCCAACATGTTAAGCCTAAATAATTTAGGAATAAACAAACCATATGGGGGCTAGGATGCTGAGAGTTTGACAGGTTAAACAATTGCCCTGGTTCTCAGAGTTTTGCAGTTGAGATTGAACTCTGCTTTTGTCCCAGGCCATGTACTCTCTATTACAACATGAAGAGCTCTAGCAAATTCACTTGTAGTGCTTTCCTCTTCAGGCTAAATTTTCCCTGTTACTCTATAACTGTTCTTTACGTGCACAGGTTTTCAAAGCTCTTATTATATTGCTCACTGTCTTCTGGATAGGCTTGATCTTAAAGAGTGACACCTAAACTGAACACAATCTTCCATCACCATCACCTCCCTTGATACAGACCTTAGGCTGCTAACAATATCGTGGAAGTCTGCTGGCACATTCTGGCTAATTATGGACTGCAACCTACCTCCTGTGCAATGCTTTTTCACACAGAAAGTTCAAGACTCCCTCATGCTCCATTCAATTTCTGTTAGTTTTGAACTAAAATACACGACATTCTAATTATCCCTGTTAAATTGTACTATTCTCTCTAGTGTTCTGGTTTGTTAAGATAATTTTATATCTCAGTGTGTTGTCTTAATCATATTAGCTCTCTCATACAGTTTTGGGACATCTGAAAATGTGGTAAGAGTGTTGTTTATGTTTTCAAATCATTGTTAAAAATGTTGAATGGTTGGATGTTTACCCTCCACAGATAGTGGGATAATCATCAACTCTCCATTTTGCTTTCTTTCTGTGTAGCCTTGGCCCAAATCAGCACAGAGCTGGAAAGCAGAACAAAGCCTTTTCAGAATGATGCCAGGCAAGCAGCTATTTGCACACTTGGGTAGCTGAGATTTTTGAGGGCTACAGACTTCTTTACACAACTGTTCATTCTGTCTCAGCTGGATATGTTCAGTTATGGCAGTCTGGCATGAACCCCTCTTTCCCTGGCAGTTATAATGGGACCTGCCAGAGATATGGCTATTCATTGTCAAATTTTCCAGTTGTAGAAAAACTTTCCTAAACTGCCCATTTGCTTTCCCATGTTCATTTAAAATCCTATTGATGAGGATTTTTCAATAGTAAATTGGCCAACTTTTTTCAATTTTAAAACCATCTTAGATAACAGCTAAATTGGTAGGGCATTTAGTTAACTTGTGATATAATACAATGTAGTAATCAGTGGAGTATATGGGATTTTTTTTGGGTCCAGTTTCAGTTCTGCTACTTGCATGTGTGGCTTTAGCTAAGGTATTTAACCTCTGTGCTTCAGTGTTCTCATCTGTGAAAAGGGGCTATTAATATTTGTTATTATTAATGATCATTGATTAATTTGTGGTAAGTACATATCACAGGGCCTAGGCATAATAGGCATTTAATAAACATTATTATCATCACTATTTAAGCACAAAGCATTTACATCTTTTAGAAGCACTAAACTGTGGAGGCTATATATGAAATACTTCAATTATACTGCCATTACTAACATAAGAGCTTAATGCCCCTATAAATCTTTGTACGAACATGGGCTTTATTGAGATTATTTCACATATTTAAGGAATGCCTCCAAATAAATTGAATGGTCACCTAATTATCGAAGCCCTTTCACTCTAAGCAGAATTAATTCACTCTTCTAAAATGCCTTGGAGATCTGTGGAATCCAAAAGAGGAGGCAATCTCAACAAAAAGCTGCCTGAACTTTCTGAAATTGAAGCTAAAAAAAACCTCTTCAAAGTCCTCAGAAGAATAGAGTCTAATTCTGATGGGGTCTACCATGCACTATTAACTAAATAGGAATGTTTCTTCATCTGTACATTTGGCCAACACACTCAGTTAAGGAGAGTAAGAAAATTGTTCTTCCGTGGGCTTTTATGGTCCAGTTTTTTGTCTCACCCTGCCCATTTGCTTTAGTCCTTTTATTTTCTCCTTCTCAAGAGCTGGTTCTTCTTGTCAGGTTAAGGAATGGTAGCAGTGTAAGTTGGTCATTGCCCTGTGATATGAGGATCATGATAATAATGACTGAAGTTAATGATCAAAATTCAGTTCTACTGAGTAAGCATTATACACAGATGCTGTGCTGGGGCCTGCAGGGGATTCAAGGCTGACCAAGTGTTGGTTTCGGTCCTGAGAGCAATTAAAAGAGAAGAGGACAATTTCAGGAAAAATTGAATTAGCAAGGCATGCAGGAGGCACTGAGGATTCGTAAAATACTCAGAGAATAGTGTTGGGGGAAATGATTTCTTTCGGGAAGAAGAAATTCAGAAAAGGAGGGCGAGGGCCTGACTGTAATTATTTTGCACGCTATTTTCTGTTTGATAATTGATCTAATATACCAAGTGTCAGTTTTCATTTCAGAAAACACTGAAATAGTGGCACCCAAATAAGAAAAAGTCAGTGTTAAATGCCTTTGGTATGCATATCTGTTAGTTTTCTCAGTATTAACTTTGCTTGTCATATATTATAAAACATAATATGTATTAATTAGTGATGAAAGCACTCTAAAACTTATAATGAAAACCTTCACATATTGACAGCTCAAACATCAGCCATGTCCTTATCTTTAAATTTTAAGTGCTTTTCCCCTTGTACCATTTGAGTGACATCTGAAAGTGTCCAACTAACTCAAAGTATTTGTATTATATCACACTATTTCACGTGAATGCGATCTAGAAGATGTGATCATGACTGCAGAAAGTATATAAGGACGATATTGAGCTCTGTCTTTTAGGACTGATACTTAATCTTTGATAATTACTAAAAATTTCAGAGATGGCCATCCTATAGGCAAAATAATATCTTTACTAAAAAAGCAACCTAAATGGTAAATTTCTAGATAGAACAAGGTAGGTGACATACTGATTCCACAACTCAACCTGGAGCATCTTTATTATTCAATTGCTTGTTTACTCTCCTGTCTTCCTTCTCTTAGAGATAGTAATCCCTAGTCTTGTGACCCTTCTGGATATCGCCCCTGGCAGCTTTGGGAGTGGGTGGCCTTCCCTCATCAGTATTGCAATAACAGTACAGAATATCAGAACTAATACTATCATATCTGTAGGATCTCCCAGTTGACCTCTATTTTTTCCTTTTTACCTCAAGTCAGACAAAAATGTATGGTGAGAAGAAGAGTGAGCTCTCCTTTACTAATGGCCTTCGTAAGTGTGGTGGAAGCCCATAATCTTTCCTTTTACTAATGAGCATATGTTTTTAACTATAAACTCTAGTTTATAAGAACTGACACAGTTTTTCCCCTTAAATCAACTCAAATCTACCTTTGAGCTCTCATACTGTTGGGGTTGGGAGCACATTTAATCTTTTGTGTCATCTGCCCTCTACTCCACCAGGTTGTACAAAATTCCAAGGCATTTTAGGCTGCACCAAAATATCAAGGGGGCTTATCCTATCTCGCTGATTACCTCTCTGATGCTTATCATCCATGATCCTTCCAAGTCTAGCAACTGTATACCTTTTGTTTCAAATTTGAGGACATGGAAGTCATTACTTTTAACTAGGGCTCAGTTTCCCTGAGTGACTACATAGCAATCACTTCAGTTTAGCTACCTTCTCAGGTTATAGCCACAGAGCAGGGCTATTCTTGGGACAGGTATGCCTCTGTTACCTGTATATTTCTCTTAACTGTTCTTAACACATGGGTCTTTTTCTCCCTATCCTCCAAGACACTGGCATGATATCTTCAGTGAAGTTAGCCTTCTGCTTACTGTACAGCAAAATCTTGAATAAAAAAATCCAAAGGATCTGGCTCCCTGAGTTGTGATGTGGAAAGAAAATGGAGGGAAAGATGTATTAAATATTGGTAAATGATCTTGACTCATTATCATTGAAGGAAGTAGGATTCTTAGCGAGTCCTACCTTCTCTTCTAAAATTTTTTATCTATGGGTTTCCTGACCTTCAGTATTTTTCACACATTCTTATACATCATTTTAAATCTGCTTCAGATTTGTACTAAAAAGACCATTGTCATTTCTCCCCTGAACACTTTTTTTGAATAATCATAAATACACTATAATATTCTTAACTGCCCTGCTATGTGTGTGCACATGCAATATATTCTTAGAAAGGAAAAAATTTGGCATTAGTTGGTTATAAACACATATGGAGCCCAGAAGAGAGGGTGGGCATTAGCAATCATTTTACTTCTTTCCTTTTTCTGTTGGAGTCAGCCTTATTTGGGTTTCTGAGAGTTCTCTCCCTAGTCTCTTCCATCCTGCAATAGCCTCAGCTCTGCTGGTGCACAGAGACATCAGGGTCCTGATAACTTTTGTTCTGTAATGGAATAGCTGCTACCAATTCTTGTGGTCCCTGTGGTAGTCATTAGTTTTATTACAATACTGGCACATGGTAGGATTACACTTCCTTATCAACTTCGTAGTTTGGTCTGGCCATGTGACTTGCTTTGGCCAATGAAATATGAGTTGAAGTGATGTGTGTCACTTCTAGGGGTCACTTTACCAGCTAGTGCATGATTTGTGCTGCCCCACCCCAAGCCTGTATTAAGATGGACCTCCCTTTAGTTTTAATCCTTGAATGATCACAACGAGCAAAATTCCAGTGTCAGTTTATATTGACCATGTAGAGGGAATAAGAAATAGATGTGTGCTGTGTTTAGCCACTGAGATCTTGGGGTGGATCTTGACTGATGGTAAGCTAGTGCACAGAAGTTAGCAATGGTATATGAGGAGACTGAACAAATAGCCAGGGCCAGACTTAGTAGGGCTTTGTAGGCCAAGCTGAAGATTTGGTCATTAGTTTAAAAGTTGTGGAAATCCACTGAAAGATGGATATTTTAGCATGCTTATTGACACCACAGATTTGGGTTATGACTAGATTTAAGTTCATTCATTCATTCATTCAGTGTTCACACGGAAATTATATAATAGGGTATTATATTAGCTGGAGTTACCTTTTCAAAAGTCAAAGGCAGGGAAATTGTCTAAAACTAACTTAATTTTCTGAGCGTGCTTTGATATAGCAGCCAAACTGAAGGGTATGGGTTAGGGTAGGGGCTGTCTGAACTTTCTCGTCTAAAGCCAGGATAGACAGTAGTAGGCCTTGTCTTTTTAATAATATTCTCCCAGGCACAGGCTACATCCTGAAGTACAGATTCAATAAGTCAGAATAAGGCAGGGATTTATAATTTACAAATACATACACATATACTCAAAGTTTTTACTAGCCTCATACTAATTGCAAGCAGAAAATGTTTAGATGTGGATAGGTAGTATTGTTAACAGATGAAGGCCACTGGTGTATTCATTTATTCCTGTTTTATTGAATTATAATGGATATATAACATTGTAAACTTTAAGGTATACAACTTAATGATTTGATATATGTAGATGTTTTGAAATATTACCACAATAAGTACAGTTAATATTAATCATCTAATGTAGGTTTCATCTATATCTATATCTATCTATATTTATATATTTTTCATATATATATGTTATGATGAGGTCTTTTAAGATCTATTGCTAACTTTCAAATATACAATACAGTATTGTTAAGTATAATCAGGCCACCAGTTTATATTAAAGTATATTTCCCAGGACTCATACAAGCACTCCTTGACATTTGGTCAGACCTGAATCATATTTGAAAATAGCCTGGACTCAACCTCTGGAGTTTTATGGTAGAAAGCAATTCCACATTGGCAGGAAGCTGAATTGAATGCCCTATAGATCATTTCCACACATGAGTTTCCATTGTACAAAACAAATCCATTTTCATTCCAATGATTTCCCCTTCCTTCTTTTCAAACTCTGAAGCAGGAAAGATTAAAGTTATCTCTCATAAATTACAGAGTTTTAATTCAGAAAATTTGCATAAGCCTCAACCCCAAACTTTCAAAAAAAAGTTGAAAAATATAGCATGTATATATCACATCTATTAATAGTTTTTCAAGTTATAAATTATGTGGCTTTTGTAGAATATAACTATGAAAAAGGTCAACTTTAATCCCCACAGCAAAGACTGAGCCAGAGGAGTTGTGCTCCCTAATGATCCTGAGATGTGTGGGTTAGGGCCCAAGAAAGGGTCAGGGGAGTTGAGGAATAAAACAGAATCCCACAGGAGCCCAATTTGAAACAAAACAACTCTTTGGAGGAGTGTCTTGACATGAAGACTCGTGTTAAGCCTAAGACCCAAGCCATCAGCCTGTGTTCACTTTATACAAAACCTGATATTTGATATTCTGAATTGATGATAAATTCCTCTAAGGGACTCCAGGGAGATTGGGCTTGGCAGAGTGAAGACATGTTTATAGTTCCCATTCTCTTACCTTTATTTTATTGCACTTCACTCCATTGCTTCTGCCCATCAAGTTTTCTCATTTTTCTCCTTCTTGTGCTTTTCATTTCCTCCATCAAATTTAAAGTAATGTCCGTATTGCCTTTATTCATTCAATTTCCGTCTTCTGAAATGACGTCTCTCCTTGTCTTCTAACCAGACCGTAAGTCTCCTACTAGTATAGCAAATAAATTCTAAATTTTATAGAGCACCAATTTCTTGAGTAGTAAATGCATTTATGTTACACCTCATCATTTATTAAAATAATACTAATAATATATTTTCAGGGCATAGGTGATTTCCATGATTTATTAACAGTGCTGGTGAAGAGCATTGACATAATTTATTGTAAGTAGAGAAAGACCTTAGATTTACAAAAAAATGTTGCCTTAAAAAAAGAAAGCTAAAGAAGATATACCTTTAGGTCTGTAAGATATTTAGGCTTTAATGTGCTAAGGTATACCTACAATGATTACTGAATTGATAAATAATTTTGATCAACTGTTTCAACATTTACTGTAATGCTTTCCAGGTTATATTGATAAATTTCATGACATTATTGATATATATTAAGCAAAATGTTGGTTTGTTGACAATTAACAGAAAAATTAGAGTTTCCTAAAATTGCTGATGATATGGACTTGGGGACGTGAAAATATGAAATTAATTGGGTTCCTTTAAGTAAGAAGACAGATTTTTGGTTATTTGGAATGCCCTAAAATAAATTTTTAAAATAATACAGGTTCACGTAGAAAGTTTAAAAAAAACAAAAAGTATATATAAAAGTGGAAAATAAAAATCATCAATTACCTTAATCTTTGAGGTAGTTACAGCTAACATTTTAATGTTTCTAGTTTTTAAAAACTAAGTATTTGACCATAGACATAAAATATATTTGATAGTATGTCCTTAAATATGTGGAAATAAAGGTAAATGCAGATATTTATAAAATTTTAAAGTTGTGAAAATGTGAGTGCATTTTAATGATTTTAAATATATTTTTGCTCTGATAAGTTATAGTAAAAAGTCTAGATTCTAGCTTGAGTTACAGAGTTTTAATTTTTACCATTATATCTAGATGCAAAGTCGTTAATTATGACCTTGAGGATGATTGATTTAAAAATATTTTGAAGCTTTCTGTATAAATTGTTTAGCATGAGCTAGAACATATGCTGTAGTTAGAATTAGGGGCACAGTAATTTTTCCCTTTAAATTTTCAGTGAATTTTAAGTGTTAGAGAAACATGCCAGATTGACGGATGATATTAACTCAGAAGACACTGCAAACACTGATAAGTACAGAGAAAATCTAGCTGCTTTAAGCACACTCAGAAATAACAAGACTTACGAAGCTCAAAACACATATGGGGGAAGTACTGTATCAAGAAAAGATATTCAGCAAACAACAGAGACTGTGGCTAGTCAATTATACAAAAATTGGACTATTAGTAACTGTGTACACATTGGCAATAAACCACAGAGATACTTCTCACTTCTGAAATTTTAGAATTATTTCATGTGTAGTTTTAAGTGATTAAACCTGTTTTTTTTTTTGAAATATATACATATGCTGCAGGTGATTTAGAAACAAATGATAAATATTAACATCACCATCACCAGGAAAAATAACATCAGCAACCAAGTACAAATTCACTTAGATTCATGTATACATGACTACAGCATTTCGTCAGTTAAGTGAATCATATGGAGTTCAACCCAAGAGTATAAGTTAAGGTTACTCAGAATCCAAACTGTTGATAGTATAAAGTAAGTCTCCAGATTCATATTTGTTGAATACTTCCTTCAACTATGTGGGACTAATGTATTATATTAAGACACTTTGCAAGGATATGTTTCCAAGAGTTTCTGAGTTCCTTGATGCTGGTCTGGTCTGGTAAAACTTGTATCCATGTTGGTTCCAGAACTAAGGGGAGAGATTCACTCTCTCACTCATTATACATTTACAAAATAATTTATTCAACAAATATGATTAATGAATGAATAAATGAGGCAAGTAAACTTGTTAGATTATAGCAGAGTCATGCCTACGAAGGGAAATGCTATGCACGACCGGAAATAAAGCTTTGTTTATGAAGGATATGGATCTCTTCAAGAATTATACAAAAGTAGTTCTTGAGAAAATTTTAAAGGCAACTGGACAAATTAGTAAGAAACACAATACAGAGAGCATTTGTGTATAGGGAAATGGGCAGGATAATTTGATTATATTATTATGTGTTAATTATATTTCCAGCACAGAGAAAAAATTCTTATAGAATTTCAGATTACAGGAAGAGCAGAGGCAGAGGGGAGAGGTTTATTTTTCCAACCCTACTGCAATTCACCCTTCATTTGGATCAAGATTGGCTTGGACGCTACGTGTAACCCAGCTGTGTCTCCACCCACTGGAGGAAAAGGGGAGTCAGGATAATCATCCTGCTAATTTGTCTAAAAAAGACTAAATTGCAGAAACAGCGATCTCATTTCCCCCTGAATTATCCCAGTAGGGGTCCAGCATGATTAAGTTTCTGAGGGAATCTTCCCTCCTCTCCACTTAGCATCTGTGTGTGCAGGCTTCCCCCTCCATTGCTGCAGCTGAAACTTGCCTACTGCTACATACTTTGAATCCTGTGCCTTTACAATTTGGCTATGAAGTCACTAGATATGGGTCTGAGAAGTTCTGTATCTCAATCTCATGCACACCCAAACCCGTAAAATGGAGGTCCATTCTCACAATAATTCCATTTTGGTACATTCCATGTTTTATAAGTGCCAAATGAAAAGCAGAGGTTTCTACAAGATGGACCAAGGTTTGGTGGAGGCTTTATTTAATCTCGTTTTGCTAAGTAGATCCTATGTTCTTTGGTGGGAAAAACCATGCCATACATTTCTCATTGTAAGCTTCATAACACTTCACATGGTACTAGTCAAATAGCTGTTTTTCTTAATAAAGTACTTCTGAAATGGAAATCTCAGTTTAGTGCTCCTTAACGTAAGTCTTTTAAGCAGAGTTTTGTAGAGTGCCTAACGTGTGAAGGTGATGCAGGAGTGCTGGCTTGTTGCCTCGGTCCGTTTGGGCTGCTATAACAAAATATCACAGACTGGGTGGCTTGTTCACAAAAGACATTTATTTCTCCCAGTCCTGGAGGCAGGAAATACAAGATCAGAGTGGTGCCAACATGGTTAGATTCTGGTGAAAGCCCTCTTCTGGCTTGTAGACTGCCAATGTCTTGCTGGGCCATCATGTGGTAAAAGGATCTCAGGAGCTCTCTGGAGTCTTTTTTATAGGAGTACTAATCCCATTCATGAGGGCCCGACCCTCATCACCTAAGCACTGAATCTGGGGGGAGGGGACACAGCCATTTAATCTATACCACATGTTTTATAGGGAACAACTCTTATCCTAATATCTTCATGCTGTATTGAGGACAGCAAAGACAGATCCAAGCCAAGACACAGGGCTTCTTGAATAGTTTTAATAATTTAGTGATTCTTCAAATTGCTATTATTTGAATATTCCTTCAACATTTACCTTGAGAAGTTACTGAATAAGATGTGAGAAGAATAACAAAAAAGAGCCAGTTGTGGCAGTTCTCAGCTTTTCCAGAATAATCACTAGGAAGTCAGTTTTGGTCTAAAACTTGCATTCTCTTAAAAAAACCTTTCAAACAAATAAACAAAAAACAAAGCACCTGTGGTCAATTAGATGTCGTTTCCGTAGAAGGAAGGGTCAG
Organism: Pteronotus mesoamericanus; assembly: GCF_021234165.1. NCBI lineage: Eukaryota > Metazoa > Chordata > Mammalia > Chiroptera > Mormoopidae > Pteronotus > Pteronotus mesoamericanus. Next base: position 23,990,178 of record NW_026555310.1, read on the forward strand.
CAGGTCACATCTGACCTGCTCTAACCTCTTATCTTTCAAGTTTATTTCTTCCACTTATAACCAGGTTTTGCTGAGGAGAGTACAAGTAAAAACAAATTTCTTCATCTCATTCTTGTTCAATGATGACATATAGTGACTCTTTAAAAATGACCACTGGGTACAGTTGGCCAACCACCCAGGGATCTAGACTTGGGGAGAATCTATGATATGAGAAATTTGCATAAACTATTTTGCTTCAGGACATGGCTGACCCAAGTGCTACTACATAATTAAAATATCCTGGTCTGGGAGCAGACTTTCAGTCAAAATGGCAGCATAGGTAAACACAACCACATCAAATTATGACTAAACTGTAGAACACCATCATTCAGAGCCATCAGAAGCTGAATTGAGTGAAAGTCAGAGAACCATGGAATTAAAAATCCCACATCCATCTGGCTGGTAGGAGGAGTGGAGAAGTGGAATGGACTGGTTCTATATCCACATGTGGTGGATAAAAATTTGAGAGGAATATTTCAGGAGCAAGGAGTCCCAGCACACATGAGGCCCCCCAGCCCTGGGTTCTGGTGGCAGGGCGATAAGTTCCCATAACTTCTCGCTGTGAAAACCAGCAGGGATTGAGATGGAAGAAAAAACTTCTGGAGTCCCAAGCAGTTCCCCTTAAAGAACCCGCACATGAACTTACTCAGACTTATTCCCTCTGAGCTTCAGCACTGGGCTAGCAGTTTGGAAGACATTAGTTGCATTCAGGGAGGAACTGAAGCGTCTGGCATCAAGGTGGGACCTGGGAGACAACTTTCTCCAAGACAGAAAGGTGGGTAGAGGCCATTGACCCTTTTTTGAGCCCTACCCCAACAGAGCCACTGAGCTGGCGGGTGGGTGCCATATCTGGGACTCTGTCAACCTGGCCACCACTGTTTGCTTCTCCCTGAAGATCCCCAGGGACTCTGTGCCCCGCCAATTTATGAGCCCACCCAAACTGTTAACTGTGACTTTTCCATATGAATGCCTGGTTTGGCTCATACTTCACAACTTCCTAAGTCCTATCAAACAAGCAACTGCCGGCCTCAGTAAGCCCCCATACCTCTTGCTGAGTGGTTCCAGGCACAGAACTAGCAGCAGCCAACCTAGATTTACAGCTTGGTTTCACCTGGGAATATTCAAGGACAGCATAAGTAGCAGCCATCTCAGATTGTTTTATGTTCAGGGAGGGTGGCCCTGAGCAGAGCAGAGATGGGGGCTGACCTTGGCCTACACCATGTGTGAAACTCCAGAGCCGGAGCACCCAGTGGACAGCTACAGACCACGTTGGAGTTTCACCACCCTGCCCCTGCACAGCTGATCCTCCACGGGGCCAGACATTGGTGGTCAGTGGTCACAGCCAGTCCTTTCAGCTGGCTGGCCTGAATATATCTCTCCTATTGACCTGCAGACAGCAATCAAGGCTCAGCTACAAGAGGAGGGTATACCCAGCCCACATGAAACACATACCTTCATTTCCCAGCTTGGGTAATAGGAGAGGTTGTGCCACTAAACCTTGGAGGACACCTACTGCATTAGGCCATACAACCAAGACACGGAGTCAAAGCAGCTCTATCTTATACATAGAAACGAACACAGGGAGCCTGCCAAAGTGATGAAACAAAGAAACATGGCCCAAATGAAAGAACAGATCAAAACTCCCGAAAAAGCACTAAACAAAATGGACATAAGCAATGTATCAACTACAGAGTTCACAACACTGATTATAAGGATACTCAAGGAACCTAGTGAGGATCTCAAGGGTGTAAAAAAGATCCAGTCAGAAATGAAAGATTCACTAATTAAAATAAAACACAATTTCATGGAAACAACATTAGAGTAGATAAAGCCAAGAATCAAATCAATGATTTGGAAAATAAGGAAGCAAAAAACAACCATGCAGAACAACAAGAAGAAAAAAGAGTAAAAAAAAAAAAAAAAATGAGGATAGTATAAGCAGCTTCTGGGACAACTGCAAGTATTCCAATGTTCATATCATAGGGGTGCTAGAAAGAATAGAGAAAGAGCTAGAAACTGGAAATCTATTTGAATAAATAATGAAAGAAAACTTCCCTAATTTGGTGAAGGAAATAGACATGTAAGTCCAGGAAGCACAGAGAGTCCCAAAGAAGATGGATTCAAAGAGACCATCTCCAAGACACATCATAATTAAAATGCCAGAGTTTAAAGATAAAGAGAGGATCTTAAAGCAGCAAGAGAAAATCAGTTAGCTCCCTATAGGGGAGTTCCCATAAGACTGTCAGCTGATTTCTCAAAAGAAACTTTGTAGGCTAGAAGGAATTGGCAAGAAATATTCAAAGTCATGAAAAGCAGTGACCTATAGCCAAGATTGCTGTACCCAGAAAAGCTATCATCTAGAATTGACAGACAGAAAAAGAGCTTCCCAAACAAGTAAAAATGAAGTTCATTATCACCAAATCATTATGATATGAACTTTTAAAGAGATTTATTTAAGAAATAGAAGATCAAAACTATGAACAATAGAATGGCAATAAACAGATATCAACAACTGAATCTAAAAAGCAAACTAAGCAAACAAGAAGTACGGGACAGAATCCTGGATATAGAGAATGTTTTGATGGTTGCCAGATGGGAGGAGGGTGTAGGGGAATGGGTGAAGAGGTGAGTGATTAAGAGGTACAAATAGGTAGTTACAGAACAGCCACGGGAAGGTAAAGTGCAGTATAGGAAATGAAGTAGCCAGAGAATTTATATGCATGAACCATAGACATGAACAATGGTGGGGGATTGCTTGAGGGAGTGGGGGGTGCTGGGTGGAGGGGGGAAAAGAGGAAAATGGGACAACTGTAGTAGCACAATCAATAAAATATAATTAATAAAATATCCTGGGAAGCATCTAAAGTCTCCTCTCTACTTTGGAGATAACCTTTTGGAGGTTTCCAGTATATAGGTGAAAATTAGAACAGCTTGGATTTCATTTTTTTTTCCTTCCTGAGCTCTGCTTCAGGAAAGACTGATTTATTGAAGAGCGTATTCCAGACCACTCTCCACAATGGCTGTGGCTGGGGAAGCTATGGCATGTATGCAGTGCCTTAGAGGTTAAATTCTCAGCAGCATGTAGCCAGAAGCCACAAAGTTGCACTTAGCATTCTTTATAAAAATTTACATTGTTAATGCTTAATCATAATTATGGTGTTAAAAGGTATTGGTCTAAATCTCCATTAGCATCCTCTGGGATTTAGAAGCAATTACATTTTAAAATAGAATTGTGGTCCACAAAAAAAAAAAAAAAAAAAAAAAAAAAAAGGAATGCTCTTCAAAGTAAATTAAACAGAGGCTCTAATTACAAATCCATTTAATTTATAGACAGAATTAACCTTTGGTTCATTGGTAAATAAATATGAAGAGAAACAATAATCCACAATTCAATAACATGAACAAAGTACTTCTTATAAGCTTCAGGGTTGATATTTGATCATAGTTTCCATATCACTTCACCTTTTGAATTTTACAAGATTTGAGAAGAAATTATTAGTTTTTGGAGAGAAACAAATGAGTTCTAAGTTAGATTATGGTTACTCTTCCTTATTTATTATGTCTGGAAATTGTCTTACAGGGGGATTGACTGTATGAAAAGTAAATTTAGAAGCAAATTTTGAAAAACTGAGATTCACCAAGTGAGAGTGTTGAGCCTTGGGTATGGGAATTCAATATAGTATTCAAAATTCAAAAACTAGCTTCCACATTTTACTGAAGTCATTCCTTTTTTTCCCTAAACTAAACATTATACTGTAGTTAGATTGAAAAGCTGAATAGCCTGAAATGAACCAGAAAGTTATGACCCCTTTCACTAGCTAATAACTCATTAAATAATGGAAATGCATTTGATCAAATAGAATAAACAAAACTATTCCTCTTTTATACCATGAAATAGTAGTGAAAGCAAAAGGAGTGGTACAGATATATACTTAAATTACTTTCTTTTACTGAATATTTTCACTATCTCCATATGGAATGATGTACAACTATAACTTGTAGATTGATAGATTTTTTTTTTAAAGCTGTCTGCAGAAATGCTGCTTGGCACTGCTACACCTGTCAGTGGGATAAAAATACTATCAGTTCCTTTTGCAGTGAGTGTCAGGGGTTCCCTTAAAATTTGGGGATGATTTTTGGAGGAGCCCATTATTGCTTTGATTATTTATCACTGCGTAATAAAACAACAACTACTTTACTGTCTGCACGCTGAGAGGACTTAGATGGGCGGTTCTTCTGCTCTGTGTGATCTGCACTAGAATTGCAGGCACCTGGGGACTTGACTGAGTGGGAACACCCACCAGGGTGCACTGACAGGACAGGCAGCAGCGATGGCTGGAAGGCTGGTCTCGGCTGGAGTGCCGGGATGACGGGGCATCTCTTTCTCCAAGTGGACCCAGAATCTCTTCTACTCCATGTGGTCTCTTTATATGGGCTCTCTCTGTGGCTGTTCCAACAAGACAACTGGACTTACTTCGTGGCTTAGGGATCCTAAAAAAATACAGAAGTAAAAATTGCCTAGTGTTTTCAAGGCAATATCATTCTGCCGTATTTTTTTAAGTTAAAATAAGCCACAGAACCAGCCCATTTTTTAATGTAGAAGGGGTTTATACAAGGGAAGACATATAAGGAAGTATGATTTATTGAGAACCATTATTAAAGACAAGTTACCACACGCATCCCATATTTATTTAAAACCCCCTTTATGACTGTAACATGTTTACTATAGGCCACCAATCTTGACTTGAGGCATTCGTTCAGTCTGGCTAAACTGTGAAGTTGTTTATATAAAATAGTTTACGAGTATCCCAACTATTTTAACAGTATATTAGTTAGGGTGTAGTCAAGAAATAGAGTGACCGAAAGTAGTGTTGTGAGCTGAATTGTGCCCCTACCACGCCATTTCATATGTTGAAGTGTTAATCCCTAGTACCTGGCAATGTGATGGTATTTGAAGATAGACCCTTTAAAGAAGGGACTGGGTTAAAATGAGGCCATTATGGTGGGCCCTAATCCAATATAACTGATGTCCTGATAAGAAGAGAAAATTTGGACACACAAATGGTACATCAGAGATGCTCACACGCAGAGGAAAGAACATGTGAAGACTCAACAACAGGGTAGCCATCTACAGTCAAGGAGAGAGGTCTCAGAGGAAACCAATCCTGTTGGCCCCTTGATCTTGGACTTCCAGCCTTCAGAACTGGGATAAAATACATTCTGTTTTTAAGTCACCTAGTCTGTGATATTTTGTTATGGAAGCCTATAGCAAGCTAAGAAAAGTATCAAGGGAACAAGAGGCTTTCTTCTGAAGTTAGAACTTACACAAATGTGAGATAGGTAGAGAAGTGAAGGGATGGAAGAATCAAAGGATCAGAAAAAGTCACTAATCACAATAGCTTGGTACAGGGGTTCTCAAAGTAGCATCCGGGCACATACTGGCATCCTTGAAACCTTTCCAGAGATCTCAAAGGCCCTTTCAGGAAATCTACAAGGTCAAGAGTGTTTCAATAATGATAATCAAGATTTATTTTCCTTTTCTCTTTCAGCCTCTCATGAGTGTATGGTGGGGAATTTCAGAGGTTACATGACTTGAAATCATACATTGGGATAGAATGTGTGTGTGTATTTTGTTTAAAAAATTTCTCAGTTTTAATTACTGATATTGATAGATACAATTCATATATACTAACTCTCTTTGGGGGTCTTCAATAGTTTTTAAGAGTATAAAGGGGTTCAAAGACCAAAGAGTGTAGAACTTCATACTTGAAGCTTTGGTGAAAATATCCAAGATTGATTTTGTAGGAGAATCCAAAGAGCTGTGTGTCTGGTCACTGGAATAGAATTGTAAAAGGTTGGCTTGTGGAGAGGTTTGTGAAGCCCGTTCCTTCCAATGGAACTGCAGTGAAGCATTTGGTGGTTTCCTTGGGGTCCCCATCCATGGGTAGGCCAGGATTCAGGAAGACCAGCAGGAACCTGGAGGTCTCTAGGTGTCTCTCCCTTGGTCACTATACCTGGCTGCCATGCTCCTTGAAAGCAATGGCCTCTGCTTCACTTCTGTCTTGCCAAACTCTGCAAATTCCTTTGCAAGTAACTGCATTTCTCAATTACTCTGCTCTTTAGTAAATAGTAACATATATCTCATCTGTTGACTGAATCAAGTTTCACATTTATTCATTCTATACTAACTTTAGAAAATTTTGGTGGGCTTTCATAACATTTGGAACACTTTTAAAGGACATAGGAAGAAGCTTTAAGTTTGCTGTATGGTTTGGTCTTTGAGGATGAGTTTTCAAATGAGTTTATGTTCTCTAATTTGAAATGAACTTCAAAGATATTTGATATGCAGAGAAGTACTACAGAATTAAGTGATTGTATTGAAAAGATGTGAATGTACAGAACCACTAATTTGTACCTTAAAATCTTATAGGCTCTATTTGCTATGGGAGATGCTATGTATGTAAACATGTGTGTGCTGCTTGTGTATGTATGTGCATTTACTTTCATGTTTACTCATAGTGTCATAAGGGAAATTACCTCTTATGAAAAAAGCACTAAATCTATTCCTCACATTCTGGTTTACCACAGAGCAATCTTGTATTTTGTTATTATGACCACAAAAGAGACTCTAGATTTGATTTCACTGTTGGGGAGTTTTATATCCTCAGGCTCTGAACAAAATGATAAATAAAAGAAAAGAATGACAGATGGAGGACAAAATATGACCTTTGGTATTGACAGCAGCTTAGAGGATGTGGCTTTAGCTCTGTTAGCAAGGTAAGTGGTCTCACTAGTACTGGATGTCAGAATTAGGCAGGCTTGCACAGATGTTTGCTGCGTTGGACCATGGCAGACATACCACCTTCACCGCCACTATTGGGCAGAGCTGGTCATAGAGGAATCTCTGCTGCCTCTGGGCGAGCTGCTTCCTAAAAAGGAAGAAAGGCAGAATTGGGCTAAGCATGACCAATTTATTATTCCTAAGTTCACTTATATGACGACTCTTTCCAGCTCCTTGAGGAAGAGTGATTAAAAATATGAAGATAAGGCAGGAGTTACACTGAGTGAGCCGCCCTGTTAAAAAGAAAACCTAAGGAAAGGGGAATAAATTTTATCTCCAATAGTGTCAAGCTAAGAATATTATAAAGGTAGCTATGACTAAACAAATTGCTTTAATCTATACTTCTGTCTGATTCCTTTAGTCCCTGAGACTATATCGGCTACTAATCTGCAATAAAAATACATTAGGGGCTTGGGGTAGTAGGCATGTGTATTTTATTTTTAAGATTTTTAAAAAAAATTATATTTTATTGATTATGGTATTATAGTCATCCTGATTTTTCCCTGTTTGCTCCCCTCTACCCAGCACCCCCCACTCCCTCAGGCAATCCCCCCCACCATTGTTCATGTCCATGGGTCACACATGTGAGTTCTTTGGCTGCTCCATTTTCTATACTGTGCTTTACATCCCCATGGTTATTCTGTAACTACCTATTTGTACTTCATAATCCTTTCATCTCTTCACCCATTCCCCGACAACCTCCTCTCTCATTTGGCAACCATCAAAATGCTCTCTGTATCCATGATTCTGTCTTTGTTTTTCTTGTTTGCTTAGTTTATTTTTTAGAATCAGTTGTTGATAAGTATGTATTTATTGCCATTTTACATTTATAGTTTTGATCTTTTTCTGTTTCTTAAATAAGGCCCTTTAACATTTCGTACAATAATGATTTGGTGATGAGGAACTCCTTTAGTTTTACTTGTCTGGGAAGATCTTTATCTGCCTGTCAATTCTATATGATACCTTTTCTGGGTACAGCAATCTTGGCTATAGGTCACTGCTTTTCATGACTTTGAATATTCCTTGCCAATTCCTTCTTGCCTACAAAGTTTCTTTTTTTTTGCAGATGAAATGACCTTTATTTATTTTTTTAGATTAATTAATTTATTTTTTCAAATGCGCTTGACTCTGCCTTCCCCCCACCACTTTCCCTTGTCCCCTCCCCTCTTTCCCTCCCTCAATCCTTCCCCTTTGGCTTTGTCCATGAGACCTTGCTCTATGGTCCTTTACTTTCCCCTTCCCTTCCTTTATCCCAGCCCATCCCTCCCTCCTTCCCTCTTGTCTCTATTGGTTTCTTTTTCTTTCAGTGTTGCTGCTCTTACTTTCCTTGCATCTTTGTTTTGTTGGTTAGGTTCTGCTTATAGGTGAGATCATATGGTATTTGTCTTTCACACTCTAGCTTATTTCGCTTAGTATAATGCTCTGTAGTTCCATCCATGCTGTTGTGAAGGGTAGTAGTTGTTTTTTTCTTTCTGCTGCGTAGTATTCCATTGTGTAAACGTACCATAATTTTTTGATCCAGTCATCTACTGATGGGCATTTAGGCTGCTTCCAACACTTGGCTATTGTAAATTGTGCTGCTATGAACATTGGGGTGCATTGGTTCTTTTGAATTGGTGTTTTGGGATTCTTAGGGTATAGTCCCAGCAAGGGAATCACTGGATCAAAAGGCAGTTCCATTTTCAGCTTTTTGAGGAAATTCTACACTGCTTTCCACAATGGCTGCACCAGTCTGCATTCCCACCAACAGTGTACTAGTGTTCCCTTTTCTCCACAGCCTCGCCAGCACCTGTTGTTTGTTGATCCGTTTATGATGGCCATTCTGACCGGTGGAGGTGGTATCTCATTGTGGTTTCGATCTGCAGTTCTCTGATGGCTAGTGATGCCGAGCATCCTTTCAAATGTCTCTGGGCCCTCTGTATCTCTTCCTTGGAAAAGCGTCTGCCCAGGTCCTTTGCCCATTTTTTGATTGGGTCATTTGTCTTCTTGGAGTGGAGTTGTTTATATATCTTGGAGATCAAACCTCTATCTGATGTATCATTAGCAAATATATTTTCCCATATGGCTGGCTCCCTTTCATTTTGCTGATGTTTTTGTTAGTTGTGCAGAAACTTCTTATTTTGATGAGGTCCCACTTGTTTATTCTTTCCTTTATGTCCCTTGCTTTAGGAGACATATTGGTGAAAAAATTGCTGCATGGGATATCTGAGAGTTTCCTGCCAATGTTCTCCCCTAGGATTTTTATGGTGTTGTGACATATTTAAGTCGCAAAGGCATTTTTATACACCAGCAATGAAATAGAAGAAGAATAAATCAGAAAAAAATACCATTCGATATAGCAACAAGAAAAATAAAGTACGTAGGGATAAATTTAACCAAGGAGGTAAAAGACCTGTATGCAGAAAAGTATACAACATTGAAGAAAGAAATTAAGGAAGACACAAATAAATGGAAGCATATACCGTGCTCATGGATTGGAAGAATTAATATCATCAAAATGTCCATACTACCCAAAGCAATTTATAGATTCAACGCAATCCCTATTAAGATACCAATGGGTTTCTATTTTACAGAAATAAAACAGACATTTCAAAAATGTATATGTAACCATAAATGACCCCGAATAGCTGCAGCAATTTGGAGAAAGAAAAGCAAAGTAGGAGGGATCAGAATACCAGACATCAAACTATACTACAAAGCCAGTATACTCAAAACAATCTAGTACTGGCACAAGAACAGACCCATATAGCAGTGGAACAGAACAGAAAGCCCAGAAATAAGCCCAGGTCTATATGGGCAACTAATATTTGACAAAGGGGACAGAAGCATAAAGTGGAGTAATAACAGCCTCTTCAAAAAATGCTGTTGGGAGAGCTGGATGGCTACATGCCAAAAATTGAAATTTGATTATCATCTGACACTATACACAAAAATAAACTCAAGATGGATGCAAAGTTTCTTTTGAGAAATCAGCTGACAGTCTTATGGGAACTGCCCTGTAAGGAATAACTTCTTTTCTCTTGCTGCTTTTAAGATTCCCTTTATATTGTTAACCTTTGCCATTTTAATTACGATGTGTCTTGGAGTAGGCCTTTGTGAATGCACCTTCTCTGGGACTCACTCTGTTTCCTGGTCTTGCATGTCTGTTTCCTTCACCAAATTAAGGAAGTTTTCTTTCATTTTTTATTTAAATAGATTTCCAATTTCTAGCTCTTTCTCTCTTCCTTCTGGCACCCCTATCATGTGAATGTTGAATGCTTGCAGTTGTCCGAGAGGCTGCTTATACTATCTTCATTTTTTTTATTCTTTTTTCTTTTTGTTGCTCTGCATGGTTGTTTTTTGCTTCTTTATTTTCCAAATCATTGATTTGATTCTTGGGTTCATCCACTCTACTGTTGTTTCCCTGTAGATTTTTCTTTAGTTCAATTAGTGAATCTTTCATTTCTGACTGGATATTAATGCTGTTGAGGTCTTCACTAAGTTTCTTGAGCATCCTTATAACCAGTGTTTTGAACTCTGTACATGATATATGGCTTGTATTCATTTTGTTTAGTGCTTTTTCTGTTTTGATCTGTTCTTTCATTTGGGCCATGTTTCTTTGTCTCATCATTTTGTCAGCCTTCCTGTTTTTGTTTCTATGTATAAGGTAGAGCTGCTTTAACTCTGTGTCTTGGTAGTGTGCCCTAATGTAGTAGGTGTCCTGTAAGGTCCAGTGGCACAGCCTCTCCTATTACCCAAGCTACATACTTGAGGAGCATCCTTCACTTGGGCTGAGGACACCCTCCTCTTGTAGTTGAGGCTTGAATGCTGTTGGCAGGTCAATGGGGGGGATTTCCTGGGTGATGTAAGGCAAGGTCAGCCCTGACCTGTGTGTGCCTGGGGCTACCCTGCCTGAGCTATAAAGCAATGTGAGATGGCTGCTACTTGTGCTGGGCTTGGGGATTCCCAGGCAAAGCCAAGCTATGAATCTAGGCTGGTACTGTAGTGCCAAGCCTGGGGATCCTTGAGGCCAGCTGTTGTTTGTTTGAGATGGTTTAAGAAGTTGTAAAGGAGGAGCCAAGACCAGCTATTTATATGGAAAAGCAGCTTAGGTAGGCCCATAAATTGGGTAGGGTAGAGCCTCTGGGGATCTCCAAGGAAGGTCAAATAGTATTAGCCAGGTTAATGGAGTCCCAGATGTGGCATGAACTTGCCATCTCCGTGGCTCTGTAGGGGGAGGGTCCAGAAAAGGGACAATGGCTTCTGCTTGCTCCAATGCCAGACACTTCAGTTTCTCCCTGTATACCACTGGTGTCTTTCAAGCTGCTACCCCAGTGCTGGAGCTCAGAGGGATCGAGTCTGAGTGGGTCCATCTGTGGGTTCTTAAGAGGAATTAATTGGGGCACTAGAAGTTCCTTCCCCTGACTCAATCCCCACTGTATTTTATACCCAGAAATTTTGGGGACTTATCTTCTGACACTGGTACCCTGGATTGTGGGGCCTGGTGTAGGGCTGGGACTCCTCGCTCTCAGAATATCTCTCCCAAATTTTTATCCACCACATGTGACTATAAGACCAGCCCAATCCACGTCTCCACCCCTCATACCAGTCTGGATGGATGTGGTTTCTTTAATTCTGTAGTTGTCAGACTTCCATTTAACTTGATTTCTGACAGTTCTGAGTGATGGTTGCTCTATATTTTAGTTGTAATTTGGATGTGGCTATGCGAGGAGGCGAGTCATATCTGGCTATGCAGCCATCTTGACTGGAAGTCTTGGCATGTGTATTTTAAAAAGGGTTCCTAAATCCAAAATATCCTTCTCTACTTACTACCCTCTTTCAGTAGCCACTGGCTTAGGTTCCAGATGTGTTAAAACATGTTCTCCCAAGGCATTTATGCGTCTTTGAGTTTTACTGCTCATCTGGTTCTGACCCAGTGCTTCACAGACTCCGCAGGTTTGCATATATTCTATTCTGGTCCTGCAGTTTCATCCAGGCGCCAGGAATGATGCTGTCCATATGACAACCCAGCCCAAAGAGAATGGAATTGAAGCAAGAACCTGCTTGTAAGAGTGTAGCTATCCTTGTGGCCAGCGCTGATTGGTAACAGAGCAGTTGGTACCTAGAACACTTCAACTTTAGGACAGCAGCTTGAAGCCCTGGGTTGCCGCCAAAGCAAAGAACTTATCTAGACAGGATTGGAAAACAGCAAGGAAGAAAAAGATGAAATTCCGCAGGGCATATGGGAAGGACATATGTTTAGCAAACACTTGCATGTGTAGTGATAAGGTTCTTCAGTGCCTAGTTCAGAGCTCCCAAACTGGATGATGCATTTGAAAACAACTGTTTGATTGTCTCTATGGCATACACTCTCCAGCTTGCTACTGCCCCTCTCCTCCATTTGCCCTTTCCTTTTTCACCAGGCTGCTACCCACATTGATGTTCTCTGTGTGGACAGGAAAGCATTTAAGTTTGTTGCCCCAGATCTAGTTTGAACTTGAGGTGCATTGAAAAAACAAAACAAAACTAAAATCTGAATTCTTGATCCTTAATCTGCAACTTCTCTGCCTTCCTTGGGGAATGATCCTTAATTTCCTCTTTGTTTTGCATAGTTTCTCCCTTCATCTCAATATAAACCTAAATTACCTTAGCAGTAAGAAGTCAAGCCAATTACTGATTAGGATGGCACTATGGCTTTTAAATTTAAGGAATGTAGTATGCCTCCAGTAATCCAGAATATGATTGTATTTGGAGAGAGAGCTTTTAAAGGGTCAATTACATTAAAATGAGGTTGTTAGGGTGGGTTCTCATCCAATCTTACTGGCATCGTGAAAGAAGAGGCAATTTGGACACAGAGAGAGGCACAAGAGGTGTGTACACACTGAGTAAAGACTCTGTGAGAACACATTGAGAAGGTGGCTGTCTGCAAGTTAAGGAGAGAAGCCTCAGAAGAAACCAACCCTGCTGGCACCTTGATCATGAATTTTCAGCACCCAGAACAGTGGGGAAAAAAAACCCACACTTTTCTGTGGATTAAGTCTTCTAGTCCATGGTATTTTGTTATGGAAACCCTAGCAAAATAATACAGGCCATTTATATAGGAGCTTGTCTCTGCATGTATACTGGGGAAAGGGAAAGAAGATTATACCACCTTTTATATTTTTTTTCCTACAAAAAGTCTTATGTAAGAGCACCTCCATTTATAGCAAACATCCTGTCTTTTTTTTAGCACATGTCACTAAGCAGACCACATTCCAAGTCCCCCTCCCCTACAGCCTCATTTTTAAAGTGACTGATTTATTGTGATATACAACTACTAAAGACAATCTAGTACCATTCATTGGCCTACTTGCCACTCAAACCAAATGGCCCAGATAGATTGCAGACCCGAGGGACCCAAAAATATAATCTAGGTATAAAGCAATCTAGGTCACTCTGCCTCCTTGTTTCATTTCTTTTCTCCCTATAGGCTCCTGTGTCCATATTGTGTCCAAAATGATGTGGAGGGTTAAATACTGTCACATGGAAACTGTGGAGGCTGAGCCTGCACAGGGGAAACACAGGGGAGAGCTGAACAAATAGATAATAACTTTGACTGACACAGACAGTCATCTGGACTCTTGGGTAAAACAGCCTTGTCTCCTGTTTACTGCTCCATGGCAGAGTTTTAGGTGAAAATAATATAATTGTTGATTTTAAAAAAGAAAACTATATTTCTTATTTCAACAGAGATTTTCAGTTCCTTCAACTCCAGACATGCCTTGTGATTATTTATTTATTCACTTACAAACACTTTTTAAACCTTGTGTTTTTGGCATTGAAGACAGAAAAACGTACGAGATGTACAACCTGCCCTCAAGAAATTACAGTCTAGAAAGAGAGGACAGACAGAGAAACACATAACTAGTGAAGTGTGTAAGCAGTCCTGAGCTTATACAAACGAACTCTGTAAGCGTTAGCTAAGGGAAGACCCCATAGCATTCTTTGCAGGGAATGTGGTTGATGTCCTCTATACCAAGGCCACTCTAAATGAAGTCGAGGAGAACCTTCCTCTGAGGAGCCACAATGATTTATTCTCCACCCCCCCCCGCCCTTTTTGCTTTGATTGAAAGGAATCCCAGAACAAAAATTGTAACACAATTTGGGTTGGTATCTGAGAACTTCTCCCTTTCCGCCACCACCCCAAGTACATACACAGGGAATCGGAGAAAGTAACGGGTGAGACTCTTCACTGTCAGAACTGTGTAAGAAGATAGTCATGCGTGGGGATAGGGTGGGAGAATATAAGCAAGGAACACTGGGTGGGGGAAGGGTTGTTCTAAGGGAGAGAGAAGGAGCCACGGCCTGGAAGACCTGGTTCCTTACGGAAGATGAGAGAACCAGAAAATTGAGCCTAGGGCTTGATTTCTGGCTCAGGGCTCTTCCTCCACATCCTCTTCTGACCCATATACCCACTTAAACACGTTCTCTGAAGCTTTGAAACCACAGGAACACTATTGGTAAAGGACCGTTTAAGTCGGAGGCTAGTGTGTATGTATTTCTTTCAGACAAATGCTGTGGCATTGTTACCAATGGAGGAGGGATGTTGTCCCCAATCTGTGATGAGTGGCCGCCTGCTCTGTGGATTCCCAGGCAGTGAGGCACATCTTACCACGGTCCATGAACAGTGGAGGAAACAAGGTTTATATACACATAAAAATAGTTCATGGCCAACTTAGGGGGACAGGAAAACCAAAGGAGCATCTTTCATGAGCCAGAAACCTGTGGCTTGAATAGGAATGTATGTGTGTCCTCATGATATTAGCTTCTTATTGCCATTTCCCAAACCTGTCCCATGTGCACCAGCTTCATACTTTTTGCCATTTATATTTAATATTTGTACTGCTATTGACTTACTCTTCCTGTGAATAAACTCATGTAAAATCCTAAATAAATTTAACCTTGTTCTAAATAATCAGAATTTAGGACATCCTAGGTTCTGTGTGCTATATTTCAAAAATATATACATGAAATACAAGTAAAATTTCAAAAGAAGGTAATTTCTCATGACTTAAAATCTTCTCATATACCAGTTTGGGTAACACTATCATCATGCATCCCCCCCCTTTTTTTTTTACATTTTTTGTTTATCAGTTTAAGAAATGTTATTCCTGAACTGCCTTAGTTACCTGGTCGCACGTGACCGTGGCAGCACACGCAGGAAGGAACTGTGGGGACCAGTGTGATGCTGTGAGGGTGGACTTGGCTGCCTCAGGGTAAATTTTGTTTGCTGCCCACCAGTTGCAGCCCTTCCTGGATTTGGAGGTCCTGTCTCATGGGATGATGACTTCCTGATTCTCGTGGCCACCTCCCGGGTTGTTCCTATAATGGGGGGGGGCGGGGGGGGTTCTTGCCACAGCAGAACTTACCCCAGGAGATCATCCTTAATTTGCATTTTTCTCACACTACCTTAAAAAACTGCAAATTTGTCATGTTATCTGGAGGAACACACACATTGGCATTTCTAGATACCAGGGCTGCCAGATAGCCAGTTTTATATTTTCTATATTTTTATGAAATTTTGGCCTATTTTTGACTGTAATATTGCAGGCCTGCCTAGCAGAAATCATGCATAAATAGCAATGCTTGTTTTTGCCTGAATCACTATGGTGATTGGAAAACCTTTCCTTAGCATTGGCTGGAGAGACTGGGAGGATGAGGTGCAGTTTGGAGACAGTCCTGAGTAAATCCATGAATTCCTTTTTATCTTTTAGACTACCTCTGGCCTTAGCCTCACCTTCAGTTGTCTTTACCTGTGCCAGCCAAGTTGCATGCAAAGCAACAGCAACTTCTAGGAGTAAAGTCTTTTTTTTTTTTTTTTTTGTCTTTTTGTTTTAAAGCTTTTAGAAGCAGAAATAGCCAGTTCCTTTTCTATGTGGACTCAGATTATAGTTGATCTCTCTCTTTTTATCCCCATTTATGAAGTTCAAATGCATCTTTTTCAGAAAGTGTGGCCTGAATGATCGTAGCTTGTGATGGCCTAGAATTGTCCCATTATGGAAAATAAACTGCAAAGGAAGTTTGCTTAAAACATGGAGACGAAGCAGAGGGCAGTTCATTTTAGGACCATAATTGACCAATGTTCCCTTCTGGTACATGGCAGCAAGTTTTACCGTGGTGCAGCAAAACTCACTGATACGTTTCCCAGATGATTTCATAGAAATATTCCATGACTGTCTTGTCAGCTATAACACACATTGAGAGTTAGCTGTTTAAGAAAGTCACAGATTTTGTATGGAAAGATGAAGTACAGAATGACATTTTTCTGTGACCCAAACAATGGTAGACTTTCCTTCTGGAGGAAGCACATTTTTATGTCAGGAGAGGAAGAATAACATTGTGGGTCTGCATTTTCAACAGTAACCCCTGAAAAAAATTCAAATCAGCTAGAAAGTGTTTGCCTTCCATTTGCAGTTCGCCTTGTGTGAGCTGCTCTCCAAAGGGGCCGTACCCCCTGCGTCACTTAAAATGGTTTTCTAGCCTGACGCTCTGTGGTAACATACGCTCTCATAGAAATAGAGAAATCGAGCTGTTTATTCTGAGTACAACAGTAGCCTAGCTAAGCAGGGAGTGGAAGCTCTCCCTCCGCACCTTGACCTGCTGATGCCTGTTGAAAGGGCTTTGGCTGCCTTTGTGATTCCTGCTTGAGAATTCTAGCTTCTGTTAGAGTGCCTGCCTGCCCTGTGACAGCACCCTGCTCATTCTGCCGGTTCGGAATCATTACATCATTTAATATAATCTTTAGAACAGTCTGAAACAGTGAATGTTACTCTCCTTGTTTTAATAAGAACACCTAAGAACACAGATGTTAAGTGACTTGCTCAAAGCATCACAGTTTAGCAATACCTGCTTCCGAAAAGCCATTTGCCTTCCGCACTGCTGCACCTATTGCAGGAAGCAGCTGACAATTTCACACAAGGAATTCAAGTACCATTGGCCCCAAAAACGCCTCTCTTGACATGCTAATTGACCAGCAACTCTCCTTTAATCAGAAGAAAGGTGTTGCCTTTAGCTGATTTCCGAAAGCTGCCGGAGACCCTTGTCCAGGCCCATGAACAGAGGTTAGATTTCTCATGGTTCTCAAACTTGTCCTGGATGCAGATACCTAAAAATTAAGTGCTTTTTTGGTGTGTAATACAATGAAACATGGATATAATAACCTTCCACCTCTGAAATCTCATTTTTTTGAGAACCAAAGAGAACTGATGGAAATATAAATCAAGTATTAATTGCCAAGATAGGAAAAAGGGGATAGTTAGGAAAACAAGAATAAACTTCTCTTGAACTTGTTTTATGGTTTTGTTTTTGGAAACCTTTTTTTCAGTACTGTTAAGAAATGTTATAGTTTATATTTAAAAAATACAGGTAAGTGCAACTTTGGTCAGACTGTTGTTAATCATTAATCCCAGAAAGTTTAAGGGCTTCAAGTAGAAGTCCTGATACTCATTTTGCCAAGTTCCCAAGTTACACAGTCTATGTTGCAAAAGAGGACCTTTGTCCTTTATGTTTTTTTTTAAATAGACTTACTGAGATAAAATTAATTAGTGTACAATTTACCCATTTAAAGGATATCATTTAATGGTTTTTAATATATTCGCAGAGCTGTGCAGCTGTCACCACAAAATCTGTGTTATTTAACTATGTAAAACATTTATAGGATCGTTTTTCTTGCTCATAAAGAGTTCCGTTGGTGAAGGTCCCTTGGTGGTAAACCCCTTTAGTTTTTGTTCATTGGAAGATCTTTTCATTTTATTCTTGTTTTGAAATGATAGCTTTGCTGGATTCACAATTCTAGATTCACAGTTACATTCTCCCAGGACTTTGAAGATAATAACGCTGAGTCTTTTGGCTTCCATTGTTGCCATTTTAGGCTGGTTATCACTGTAACATCTCTCCTGGTAAATGCAGTGTTTTCTCTCTATCTGCTTCAGAGTTTCTTTTCTTTTCGTCAACATTCTGTAGCCTATAATGTCCAAATGTGGATTTCACTTATTTATCCTGCTTGGTTTTTGTGGACACCTTAATGTTATATATACATTTCTTTTATCAATTATGAATTTTTTTTCAGCGATTATCTCTTCAAATCTGTCCCTCTATATTATAAAATGTTTTCTCCTTCTGGGACTCAATTAGATACATGCTAGAATTTCTTTTTTTCCTCTGGTCTTTCATACAGCCTTTGTTGTTTCCTCTCTGTGCTGCATTCTAGGTAATGTCTTCCAATTTATCTTCCAGTTTACTAACCCTCTCTGTCCTGATGTCTCACTCATTCATTGAGACTCAATCTTCACCCAATTTATGTTTTATTTGTAAATGTTGGTTATTTCTTAATTCTTCATGGTGATATTTGACTGTTCCTTTCTTTATATAAAAAAAAAGATTGTAAGATGTAGTACATATTTTTTTTATAGAGGTATACCTTGGAGATGTTACAAGGTCAGTTCCAGGCTACTGTAGTAAAGAAAACATCAGAATAGAGTGAGTCACACAAATTTTTTTATTTCCCAGTGCATATAAAAGTTATATTTATACTACCCTGTAGTCTTATAAGTGTATAATAGCATTATGTCCAAGAATACAATGTATATACCTTAATTAAAAAGTACTTTATTGTTAAAAAAGACTAACCACCATCTGAGCCTTTAGTGAGTTGTAAACCTTTTGCTGGTGGAGGGCTCTGTCTGATGTTGACTGATCAGGCGGTGGTTGCTGAAGGTTGGGGTTGCTGTGGCAATTTCTTAAAATAAGACAAAAAAGTGTGCTGACTCAATTGACTCTTCCTTTTAATTGAATACTTACATACCTTTGGAGGGTTATTAATTAGTCCAGCTTCATTATTTTTGTGTCTTGGAAAATAGAGAGGCCTGAGAAGAGAGAGAGATGGGGGAATGGTGGGTCTGTGAAGCAGTTGGAATATACACAACAGCCCTAATTGGTGTGGATCAGTGGGTTAGGTTTCCTGCCACAAACCGAAAGCTTGCTGGTTTGATTCTTGGTCAGGGCACATACCTGGGTTGCAGGCCTGGTCCCAGGGTAGGTGCCTGTGAGAGGCAACCAATCAATATTTCTCTCTCATATCGGTATTTCTCTCCCTCTCTTTCTCCCTACCTCCCCCTCTTTCTAAAAATAAATAAATAAAATCTTTAAAAAAACACACACAACAATTATTAATTTCACTGTCTCACATGCACATAGTTTGTGGCGCTCCCAAACAATTACAATAATAACATCAATGATCACTTATCACAGACCACCATAACAAATATAATACTAATCAAAAAGTTTAAAATTTTTGAGAATTATTAAAATGTGACCCAGAGACAAAAAGTGAGCAAATGTGGTTGGGAAATGACAGTCATAGACTTGCTTGACACAGGGTTACCACAAACCTCCAGTTTGTAAAAAGTGCAATATCTGTAAAGTACAATAAAACAAAATGCAATAAAATGAGATATGCCTGTATGTTTTATCAAATCGTTCTAAAAGCTGAGTTTTTGGTGTCCTAAAACTGTGTTTTATTTTTACTGCTCATATTCACTGTGGTTTGCATGGCTTGTTTTTAGCCATCTCTGATTTCGAGGTCTTATTGTTTTGAACTTAAATTGTGGGAATCCTGTATTCTAAATGTGACATATATTTCTGAAATTTGTTTATATGTTTTACTGCTTATACTCCTTGAAAAGAATATAAGCTACTTGAGGCCAGGAATCCTATCTTGTTCACACTGGATTTCCAGTGCCTTCAACGTGGTCTGACATATAGAAATTACTCTGTATATATGTGCTCTTTAATTTTCTCTGTCCCTCTATTCAATACATATATACTTGCTTATACTTTGTCATGCAATTTCAGAGCTTTCATTGATTGTAATTTATTAACTGCTGCTCTAAATTCATCTGTTTGGTCATATATGAATAACACATTCAGATTTTGAGCAGGGAAAGAATATATGTCAAGTATTTTCAGGTCATATTTCCTTAAACTTTTCTAATTTATGCCTCTGAGATGCATACTTTTTAAAGACATCATTATTTTTTAAAAACGATTTTATTTATTTATTTCCAGAGAGAGGGGAAGGGAGGGAGAAAGAGAGGGAGAGAAACATCAATGTGTGGTTGTCTTGTGCATGCTCCAGACTGGGGGCTTGGCCTGCAACCCAGGCATGTGACGTGACTGGGAATTGAACCAGAAACCCTTTGGTTTGCAGGCTAACACTCAATCCACTGAGCCACACCAGCTAGAGCTAAAGAATTCACTATTAATTTTGGATCATTAAGGACTCAAAACTTCAAGCTAAATAGTTTTGCCATCCTGGTTACCAGGGTAAATGTAGTTTGGGATTCCTTACTTAATCCTGAAAATAATTTCATGTGTCTTTAGGAAAGACTTGTCTAAGTCACAATAAGTTGTTAAAATCCTCAGTACAAGTGAGGCAAATGCACAAACATTGCCTTTATTTAACTTGGCATTATTTAAAATATGAAAAACTATACATTCTTAAAAATATTAACACTTTTTATGATTAAGTAGCATACCTCAGGAACACAGAGAAAATATAAGCAAAATAATAATGTATTTATAAAATTGATATTTATCCAGGATTTTCTATATTTTACCTCTAAGACAGAAGGTTTTATATTTTAAAGTAACAGTTTTATTAGGTTCATGCTTAACTTAGAATAAACAATGATAAACTATTTCTCATTCTCAAAGTCTGAGCTTTGCAGGTTAGATCTTTTTTGTTGTTGTTGTTCAAGTACAGTTGTCTCCATTTTCTCTCCACCACTCTCCTTGCTCCACCCACTTCCCCCTCCCACCCTCAATCCTACTGCCACTTTGGCTTTGTCCATGTGTCCTTTATAGATGTTGCTTGACGTTCTTTCCCCTTCTATCCCCCATTATTCCCCATCCCCTCCCCTTTGGTTACTGTCAGTTTGTTCTTTATTTCAATGTCTCTGGTTATATTTTACCTGCTTGTTTGTTCTGTTGATTAGGTTCCACTTATAGGTGAGATCATATGATGTTTGTCTTTCACTGCCTGGCTTCTTACACTTAGCATAATGCTCTCCAGTTCCATCCGTGCTGTTGCGAAGGGTAGTAGCTCCTTCTTTCTTTCTGCTGCGTAGAATTCCATTGTGTAAATATGCCATAGTTTTTTGATCCACCCATTTACTGATGGGCACTTAGGTTGCTTCTAGCACTTAGGTCTTCTTTAGGCATTTTTTAAATACCCACAACAAGGTACTAAGTAGAGTTTCAGAAATGAAACATTTCTCTCAATTTAGTTGCTAGAATACATAAGGCATTTTACAATAAACACCATCTTGTAAGTAGGAATTGGTGTTCATTAGGTCATAAAAGACAATGATAATGAGAACTATGGAATCACTCAAGAAGAATCTTTATACCACCAGGGAAATGGTTTTAGGAATAGAGTGCTGTGTACATTATTAATGTATGGTATAGTTTACCATCAAAGTATCACTCATGGACATCTAATTAGCTATCAAAAGCAATGTTTACATGTAACTGATGTAGTTTTATAAAAATTTTGAAGACCTTATGAGGATCACAAAGGTTTAGTGTTTTTATACTTTCTTTCCTGACAAATGTAAAGCCATCAGAAATTCTATATACTTCATCAGCAATGGTGCTTTCCCTGCAGTTCATCAAGTGAGAATGATTTTATTGAACACTTTTAAGACAGGAATTTTCAAGCCTCTGGAGAGCTTCTGGAACCTGTGGGTACTCAACAGGGGAGGAAAGCAGTGACTGGATTATCTATGTCAGCACTTCAGTTCTCTCTCCTAGTTTTGGAGTCTCAGTCTCTAGCAACAGTCTCTGCTGCTTCTCCCCTTGTGCTTTATTCATTCTGACACTCAGGAGTATGGGTGATGGAGAATGGCTGAAAGTTTCTTCAATTCACACCAGGTGAGCAATGCTTCAAGCAGTTGGCAAGAGAATATTATTCATTTCTAAAAATATTAAGACTCTCAGGAAAGACTTTAGCCTTAGAATAGTAGGAGAGAGGTCATAGTATGCTCAGTTTCATGAATAAGGCACTAGACATGCACAAGACACTAGAAGACATTCAGAAAACATTTGTTGAATGGAACACTTCTTGAATGAAGTTATTACACATTGAAAAACAGGGTGCCAACATAGCTGGCTATATTGATGCCAGATAAAAGTTTTTTTCTTTTTTTCTGTTAGAGCATCTGGACTGTCTTCCAAAATTATACTCAGAGACTGAATCTTCAAACCAGAAGTTGAAAAATGTACTGAAAAAGTTTTGCAAAGTGAAACAAAGAGCCTGTGTAGATTGGTTTAAAAAATAAATGTACACTGAGTGAGTATCAGGTTTGTAGCTGTACAAATGACTAATGAAATCACTACCACAATAACACAGAATTGAGCCTGGAAAATATCCAGATAGACTTGATTACATTACATTTCCTTTATATACTTCTCCAAAGTCCAGCTTGGCCTCTTTTATATTTGGATATTTCCTTCTGGATGAGATTGGAGTGTTTTTTTGACTTACCCTCAGATTGCGTGTTAGATTCACTTAAAAGACCAAGTTCTCTTTCTTCAACAAAAGGTTCATTTAGGCAAATGAATCTTTTATAAGATATGAGTCTGCTAATAAGTTCTTCTTTACTGCTTCTTTCCTCTGGGTTGAATGTACTGAAGTCCTTCACCCTTGAAGTCCCTTCTCTAAGGCACACAGAAATATTATCTAAGACTATTACCTTCCAATTAAATGTACTGGAAGAAATTATTCAAAGCAAAAGATGCATAAAAAAAGGATAATTACGAATACTGACATCTATGTACTGTGTTTGATGGTTAACAAAGAAACTGAATTCATAAGCAAAAAAATTTTTTCTTGATGCAGCAATTCAGGAGAGGCTTTAATTTTGAAGCATTAAAGGGTTTAATAATCACTACCATTATTAATAATAATGCCACCTGAACTAGTTGCTCTAACCTAGCCATCTGGAAAAATGACAGCAGCCTTTTATCTAATTAATGCTTCAAGCTTTTATTCACAATACCAATTAATCTGAATTTATCAACTTTTTTAGGTTTTAGGGCATCCTAGATGGCAACTGCAACAGCAGAAGTTGTTTTAAAGATTACGACTGCTAAATGTTCTTACCATAACTAAAATACGAGGTTTGTCTGGGAAAAGTCCAACCATTGTTAATTTAACGAGAATGGTTTGCATGACATTGATGTAACCTGGCAGCCAAGGACAGTGGACTGGAATGCACATGAGTGAACAATAATGACTTCACAGTACTAGTCAGTCAGTGTGGTAGATGCTGTTGAGTGAGCATGTGTACTGTGTGGTTGTCACATTCAAAATGACTGAGTGAGTAGAGCAACAAATCTGCATCAATTTTTTTAAATCATTTTTTATTTTTTTCAAATTTGCTTATTTTTCCAAATACACTTGTCTCCGCCTTCCCCCCACCATTTGCCCCTGCCCCCCTGCCCCCTCTCCCTCCCTCAATCCTTCCCCTTTGGCTTCGTCCATGAGCCCTTGCTATATGTTCCTTGACTTTCCTCTTCCCTTCCTTTATCCCAGCCCATCCCTCCCTCCTTCCCTCTTGTCTCTGTTGGTTTCTTTTTCTTTCAGTGTTGCTGCTCTTACTTTCCTTGCATCTTTGTTTTGTTGGTTAGGTTCTGCTTATAGGTGAGATCATATGGTATTTGTCTTTCACACTCTAGCTTATTTCGCTTAGTATAATGCTCTGTAGTTCCATCCATGCTGTTGTGAAGGGTAGTAGTTGTTTTTTTCTTTCTGCTGCGTAGTATTCCATTGTGTAAACGTACCATAATTTTTTGATCCAGTCATCTACTGATGGGCATTTAGGCTGCTTCCAACACTTGGCTATTGTAAATTGTGCTGCTATGAACATTGGGGTGCATTGGTTCTTTTGAATTGGTGTTTTGGGATTCTTAGGGTATAGTCCCAGCAAGGGAATCACTGGACCAAAAGGCAGTTCCATTTTCAGCTTTTTGAGGAAATTCTACACTGCTTTCCACAATGGCTGCACCAGTCTGCATTCCCACCAACAGTGTACTAGTGTTCCCTTTTCTCCACAGCCTCGCCAGCACCTGTTGTTTGTTGATCCGTTTATGATGGCCATTCTGACCGGTGGAGGTGGTATCTCATTGTGGTTTCGATCTGCAGTTCTCTGATGGCTAGTGATGCCGAGCATCCTTTCAAATGTCTCTGGGCCCTCTGTATCTCTTCCTTGGAAAAGCGTCTGCCCAGGTCCTTTGCCCATTTTTTGATTGGGTCATTTGTCTTCTTGGAGTGGAGTTGTTTATATATCTTGGAGATCAAACCTCTCTCTGATGTATCATTAGCAAATATATTTTCCCATATGGCTGGCTCCCTTTCATTTTGCTGATGTTTTTGTTAGTTGTGCAGAAACTTCTTATTTTGATGAGGTCCCACTTGTTTATTCTTTCCTTTATGTCCCTTGCTTTAGGAGACATATTGGTGAAAAAATTGCTGCATGGGATATCTGAAAGTTTCCTGCCAATGTTCTCCCCTAGGACTTTTATGGTGTTGCAACTTATATTTAAGTCTTTTATCCATCTTGAGTTTATTTTTGTGTATAGTGTCAGCTGATAATCAAGTTTCAATTTTTTGCATGTAGCTGTCCAGCTCTCCCAAAAGCATTTGTTGAAGAGACTATTATTATTCCACTTTATGCTTCTGCCCCCTTTGTCAAATATTAGATGCCCATACAGACCTAGGCTTATTTCTGGGCTTTCTATTCTGTTCCACTGCTCTATGTGTCTGTTCTTGTGCCAGTACCAGATTGTTTTGAGTATAGTGGCTTTGTAGTAGAGTTTGATGTCCGTTATTGTGATCCCTCCTACTTTGTTTTTCTTTCTCCAAATTGCTGCACCTATTCGGGGTCGTTTATGGTTCCATACACATTTTTGAAATGTCTGTTCTATTTCTGTGAAATACATCATTGGTATTTTAATAGGGATGGCATTGAATCTATAAATTGCTTTCGGTAGTGTGGATATTTTGATGATATTAATTCTTCCAATCCATGAGCAGAGTATATGCTTCCATTTATTTGTGTCTTCCTTAATTTCTTTCTTCAATGTTGTATAGTTTTCTGCATACAGGTTTTTGACCTCTTTGGTTAAATTTATTTCTAGGTACTTTATTTTTCTTGTTGCTATATCGAATGGTATTTTTTTCTGATTTATTCTTCTTCTATTTCATTGCTGGTGTACAAAAATGCCTTTGATTTCTGAATATTGATTTTGTATCCTGCTGTTTTGCCAAATTCACTTATTAGGTTGAGTAGTTTTTTGGTGGAGTCTACAGGATTTTCTATGTACACTATCATGTCATCTGCTAACAATGATAGTTTTACTTCCTCCTTTCCTATTTGGATGCCTTTTACTTCTTTCTCTTGTCAGACCGCTGTGGCTAGGACTTCCAATACCATGTTGAATAGAAGTGGTGAAAGCAGACATCCTGGTCGTGTTCCTGATCTTAGTGGGAAAGCTTTTAGTTTTTGCCCGTTGAGTATGATGTTGGCTGTAGGTTTTTCATATATGGCCTTTATTATGTTGAGGAATGCCCCATTTATCCCCATTTTGCTGAGTGTTTTGATCATAAATGGGTGCTGTACCTTGTCAAATGCTTTTTCTGCATCTATCGAGATGATCATGTAGTTTTTGTCTTTCCTTTTGTTTATGTGATGTATTACGTTTATTGATTTGCATATATTGAACCATCCCTACATCTCTGGGATGAATCCCACTTGATCATGGTGGATCAGCTTTTTAATGTATTGCTGGATGTGGTTTGCCAATATTTTGTTGAGAATTTCAGCGTCTATGTTTATCAGCAAAATTGGCCTGTAGTTTTCTTTCTTGCTCGGGTCTTTATCTGGTTTTGGGATTAAGGTGATGCTGGCCTCATAAAATAGTCTGGGAGCCTTCCCTCCTCTTGGACTTTTTGGAATAGTCTGAGAAGGACAGGGGTTAGCTCTTCCTTAAATGTTTTGTAAAATTCTCCTGTGAAAGTGTCCGGCCCAGGATTTTTGTGTGCAGGAGTTTCTTGATTACTGCCTCAATTTCCCCAGCTGTTATCGGTCTGTTCAAGCTTTCTGTTTCTTCCTCCTTCAGTGTTGGAAGACTATACTTTTCTGGAAATTGGTCCATTTCATCGAGGTTTTCAAATTTCTTGGCATGTAATTGTTCATAATAGTTTCTTACAATCCTTTGTATTTCTGTGGTATCAGTTGTTATTTCTCCTCTTTCATTTCTGATATTATTTATTTGGGTCCTCTCCCTTTTTTTTTCTTGATGAATCTGCTTAAAGCCTTGTTGATTTTACTTATCTTTTCAAAGAATCAGCTCCTGGATTGGTTGATCCTTTGAATTGTTCTTTTTGTCTCTATGTCATTCAGTTGTGCCCTAATCTTTATTATTTCCTTCCTTCTACTTGCTCTGGGATTTATTTGTTGTTGTTTCTCCAGTTCTTGAAGTTGTAGTGTTAGGTCTTTTATTAGAAATGTTTCTACCTTTTTTAGGTAAGCCTGTATTGCTAGGAACTTCCCTCTCAGGACTCCTTTTTCTGTGTCCCATAGGTTTTGGACTGTTCTTTGTTCATTTTCATTTGTTTCCAGTAACTTTTTGATTTCTTCTCTTATCTCATTGTTGACCCATTCATTGTTTAATAGTCTACTGTTCAGTCTCCATGAGTTTGAAAGTTTTTGAGTTTCTCTTTCAGGTTTATTTCCCGTTTCATGCCTTTGTGGTCAGAGAAAAAGCTCGGTATTATTTCAATTTTCCTGAATTTGCTGCGGCTTGCTATGTGGTCTAGCTTTGAAAAAGTTCCGTGCACACTTGAAAAGAATGTGTATTTTGCTTCTTTGGGATGTAACGTTCTATATATGTCAGTTAAGTACATTTGATTCAGTGCATCACTCAGCTCCACAATATGCTTATTGATGTTTTGTTTGGAAGATCTGTCCATTTTTGACAGTGGGGTGTTAAAATCCTCTACTATCAGTGTGCTGCTGTCTGTATCTTTTTTGAAGTCATCCAAGATTTTCCTTATATATTTGGGTGCTCCTATGTTGGATGCATATAAGTTTACAATGTTTATGTCTTTTTGATGGATTCTTCCTTTAAGTATTATAAAGGGTCCCTCTGGGTCTCTTTTTATGGTCTTTGTTTTGAAATCTATTTTGTCTGATGTAAGTATTGCTACCTCTGCTTTCTTCTCTTGCCCATTTGCTTGGAATATTTTTTTCCATCTCTTTACTTTCAATCTGTGTAGGTCTTTTGTTCTGGGGTGGGTCTCTTGTAGGCAGCATATGTGTGGGTCATGTTTTCTTATCCATTCAGCTATCCTCTGTCTTTTGATTGGGGCATTTTGTCCATTTACATTGAGAGTTATTATTGATAGAAACTTATTCTTTTTTTCTCTTTGTACTTGTGTTTTTCTCTTTCTCTCTCTTTTCTTTCATCTTCTTAAACCAGCCCCTTTATCATATCTTGTAGTGCTGGTTTGGTGGAGACGTATTCTTTTAGCCTTCTTTTGTCTGAGAAACTCCTTATTTCGCCTTCCATTTTAATTGAGAGCCTTGCTGGGTAGAGCAGCCTTGGTTGTAGGCCTTTGCTTTTTATTACTTGGAATATTTCTTGCCATTCCCTTCTGGCTTGTAGTGTTTCTGTTGAGAAGTCAGCACCTAGCCGTATCAAGGCTTGTATGTTACTACCTGTTTCTCCCTTGCTGCCTTTAGGATTCTTTCTTTGTCTTTGATATTTGCCATTTTAATGATGATGTGTCTTGGAGTGGGCCTCATTGGGTTCCTCTTGAATGGGGCCCTCTGTGCTTCCTGGACCCATGAGACCTTTTCTCTCCTCAAACTGGGGAAGTTTTCCATCATTACTCTTTCAAAGAGGTTCTCTATCCCTTGTTCCTCTTCTTCTCCTTCTGGTATCCCTATTACGTGGATATTATTGCATTTCAGGTTGTCCTGCATTTCCCTAAATGTCTCTTCATTCTTTTTGAGTCTTTTTTCCATTTCTTGTTCTATCTGGGAGCTTTTTTCTACCTTATCCTCCATCTCACTGATTCGATCCTCAGCTTCCTCTAGCCTGCTTTTGATTCCTTCTACTGTGTTCTTCAATTCAGAAATGGTATTCTTCACATCCTCTTGAGTCTTCTTGATAGTTTTTATGTCCTTTTCCAGGTTGAAATAGTTTGCCGTAAGTTCCTGATAGTTTCTCTGCAGTTTCTCATAGTTATCTTTGAGCTGGCTGAGCTCATTGAGCTTCCTTAGAGCCATTGTTTTGAATTCAATATCTGATAGTTCCCTTGCCTCTATTTCATTTAGCTCTCTCTGTGGGGATTCCTTCTTTCCCCTCATTTGGGGGGAATTTCTTTTTCTTCTCATTTTTGTGTGTCTTTTTTTTTTTTTTTTTTTTGCTTCTGCTTCAATTGATCTGTCTAGATTTCCCAACTTTGTGGATTAAACTTCTATGGTAGTAGGTGAGTCTTTTTTATTTATTTATTTATTTATTTATTTACTTTTCTTTCTGGGCCTGCCTCTGATGGTATCAGTTGTTCACCCTATCTGACCTTGGGCTGTTCGTTTGAGCCTTCCAGGAATCTAATGTCTGTGTCTGTCTCTTGTGATTATCAATGTGGTCCCTCTGTCCTCATCTGTCAGGCTTAGGCACCACAGGGTGGAGCAGTGCCTCCTGATGGCAGGACTATCGTGCCCTTATAGGCTGCTGTCACTCAGGGGAGTCATCCACCAGAGCAAGATGTAGACTGTGGACTGGGGAAGAGTCAGCACTGGGACTCCCCAATGCCTCTGTCTCCAGTCTCTCCTTGAGGGTCTCTGGGCAGTTCTGTGACCCCTTCGGCCAGGGATCCATTATTTCTGCAGACCGCTCTGCACTTGCACGCTGGTTCACTTGTGTTTGCCCCAGCCCGTGCAGGTGCCCTCGCCCTCCTGCACAGGCCCCTATGTGCTCACCAGCCGTCCATGAGAGCGCCGGGCACTGGTCAGTTTAGGGTCTTCTATTGTGTGCTTTCCTGCTTTTGGCTCCTTGGAGGCGTGGCCTGCCTATGCAAAATGGAGACTACGGAAAGGGGAAGGAGTCAGCTCCAGGGCTCTCCAGTTAATCCTGTCTCCAGTCTCTCCCTGAGGGTCTCTGGGCAGCTCTGTGACCCCTTTGGCCAGGGATCCACTATTTCTGCTGATGGCATTGTAATCGTGCACCTTCTGGCTTGCGTGCCCACTTCTGCCTCTTTTGGGGAGTGGCCTGCCTGCCTGAAATGGGGACTACAGAATGGGGAGGGAGTCTGCTCAGGCAATCTCGGATAATCCTCCAGTTTTTTTCCCCAACCCTTCCGTCTCCAGTCTCTTCTCAAGGGTCTCTATGCAGCTGTGTGTCCCCTTTGGTCAGGGATCTTCTATTTCTTCCAGCCAGTCTGCACTCAGCCCCCAGCCCACATGTGCACAAGCTGCGTGCAGAGCACACGAAAGAGAGGTTAATTGATTCACTGAGCAGGATGGTAGCTGCAGAGTGGGAAGTGCGTTATCACTGGAGCCCTGCTGGCCACCGTCTCAGTTCTCTTCACAAAGTTTTCCTCACCAATCTTTCCTCAGGCACTAGCCCACTCTCCTGTCACCTCTACCCAGAGATCAAGGAAGGCAGCTGACACTGCAAATTTTTGCATTGGCCCTTTAAATGTCTCTTTGCATGTCCAGCCACCTGTCTCTGGCAGAGAGCGCCCCTAAACTTTTCAGGGTTGCATTTTGTCTGTGTGTTTTCCTGGTTTCAGCTGCTGTAGTCTAGGGGTCCCTGCTTATGATTCAGACCCTGTTCTTCTCAGGGGGATCCAACTGGCCGTTTCAATGTCCCTCTGGTGCTGGTGCCTGGGGGCGCACAGCCCACCCTCTCGAGCCTCCACCATACTTCTCACTCGTTTGGATGTGTGAGAGTTGATTCCACTGTCTGTCCATAGCTCCAGGGCTCCTCTCCCTCTGTTGTTCCACTGTTTTCCAGGTGATTTTCCACTATTTAGTCACAATTCCAGTTTGGTCTTGGGAGGAGGTCCATGTGACTCCCATTCACTCCTCCGTCATTTTCTTCTGCCTGCATCAAATTTTGTGTTAAGCTTGAACATTACTCCATGGAAGCTATTGGAATGATTCAGAGGGAGGGCTGCAGAGATGGGCAACTGGTGATTGGCAGCTTCATCATGACAACATGCCTGCTTATGTCTCATGCCTTATGTAGAATTTTTTTGTGAAACATCAAATCACCCAGGTGATTCAATCCCCGTACAGCCCATATTTGGTGCACTGAAACTTCTGGCTTTTCCCAAAACTAAAATGACCTTTGAAAAATAAGAAATTTCAGCCCATCAATGAGATTCAGAAAAATATCATGGGGCAGCTGATGGCGACTGTGTGAGGTCCCAAGGTGCCTAGTGTGAAGGGGATTGAGACATCATTGTCCTACGTACAATGTTTCTTATATCTTGTATCTTCTTCAATAAATGTCTGTTTTTCATATTACATGGGTGGGTACTTTGTTGACAGACCACATAAAATTATTTTGTGATCAATGTTATATCTCTTTTTTAATAAAAAATTCTCATAATTTGGGGTGATAAAATAATAATAATAATAATAACAATAATAATAGCAGCTTCTACTTAATGAATACTTCCTTCATGTCAGGCACAAGGTTAAGTAATTTACATATACTGTCTCATTTGTTTTTGTAACTATCGGGCCTCACAGTAGGTATTATCCCCGTTTTACAAGTGAAAATTGAAGCTTGGTGAGTTTAACTTGCCCAAAGACACTTGGCTAATAAGCAGAAGAATGATGAACCTCAATCTAGGTCTGATGGCCAAACCTATTCTTCTGGTTGTGTTGTTAAGTTCTGACTGTTGGGACACTTGCCATGGCTAGAGCAGGCTTAAATATAAGAGGACATAGCTCTTGACATCTTAGTTTTACATGGGCACTATGTCTGTGCCTGGGAAGGTGTCACCAACCAGTTGATGATGCCAGAGGGTAGAACTTGTAGTCACTAATTAGGACTTTCCCTAGGCATTCATATTTGAACATTTCAGACAGACACACATATATTTCAGCAATTATGTTATACAGCTATGTTCTATCCATATATTTATGGTTTATTCAATGTTTTCTATATGCCATGTACTGTTTAAACTTCTAAGAGCTGTTATTTTCTCTGTTTTACTGAGTTTAAGCAGGCTTCCCTAAAATGCACAAATTGTGACTGGCAGAGCTAGAATTGTAATCAGACCACCTGATCACAGCCCATGACCTACTCCATGACAGACATTGCTGGTGCTAGGGATTCAATGGTGAAAAACTCTTTAATCCCCAAAAACATAGAAGAGAGAGATACAAATAAGCAGTTCTGTGCTTTAGTCCATGAATTATGATGAACTTTCCAAATTAGAGATTCAATGGACAATAGAAACTCCCAGGAGGTTGTGAGTGAACTTTCTTCTTTCTGATAGATTTATCATTAGAGCCTTAAACTAATACAGGTAAGGCCAACAATTAAGATTAACTTGGCTTGTAATTCTACACCTGGAATATTCATGTCAAAACAAGTACTTTTAAGCCAAAACTTCCTAGATATTTAGTGGCCAATAAAGAAGCACTTTTTGTTGATATTTTCCCAAGTCTATTCTTCACTTGTGTAATTTAGATTAAGAAGACTTGCATAACCCTGATAAAATAAAGCTTGTCTTAATAATTTGTTTTCTTATTCTTCCCCAAGGACATGTTTATTGATTTTAGAGAGAAGAGAAAGGAGAAAAAGAGAGAGAGGGAGAGAAATATCCATGCTAGAGAGAAACACCAGTTGGCCACCTCTCATAGGTACCTTGACTGGGGACCAAACCTAAAATCTTAGGTATGTGCCCTGATCAAGATTTGAATCCATGGCCTTTCAATTTATGGGACCACGCTCCAACCAACTGAGCCACACCAGCCAAGGGATGATATCTTTTAATCAAAAACTCTTATGAGGTATCTCTGTCTATTAGGGCTGTTATAACAAAATACTATAGACTAAATGGGTTATAAACAATAGAAATTTATTTCTCACAGTTACTGAAGCTGGGAATTCCAAGACTAGACTCTTGCAGATTCAGTATCTTGTGAGAACTCTCTTTCTGGTTCATGTGTGCTTACATAGCAGAAGAGGGGAATAGAGCTCTCTGGAGTCTCTTTTGTAAGGGCACTAATCCCATCGTGAGGGTTCCACCTAAGTGATGTATTCAACCCCTAAGGCACCCCATCTCCAAATACCATCAATTGGAGATTAAGCTTCAATGTATGAATTTTGGGAGTGTATAGCATGAGGTCAAGTTATAAATGAGATGGTAAAAATGAAAAAAAAAAAAACCCATAAGCTAAAAATCAGAATAGAGATGGAGACATGGTTTAGATGATTGGATAAAGACAGAAGTTATTCTTTCATTTATTTGGTTGTTTTTAAATTTATATTGTTCACAAAGGATTTTAAGTGGCTTACACAAAAACTCATATACAAATAGGTTACAAACAGTAGAATTTCAAATAAAAACACCAGGTAAATGTAACTTAGAAGATCAAGGCAAAATTATATGAAGAATTAAGTAAAGAGTTTGAGGTAATTATGCATCTGAGTCAGTTTTAAAATTGCTATATATAAAAAGGTAAAAATTTATACTCTGAATTAACCACAAGGGTATCTCTACTAGATAATTTGTCTGGGTAGATGCAGGCTTCACTGGGCATTCCAGTATAATTTTTAGCATATGTATGTGTTCCAACACTGCTCTGAAAAGCACAGGCTTACTCATTTAGAGGACAAATTCTGAGCAGAAATAAAATCAAAGGTGATGTCACAGTATTAGTTAAAATATCAAGTCAGTCTCATTTATTGTTATTACTTTATATACCTATAGACTGTGTTTAGGAATTTTCCATTGGAAACTGCATGGCGATTGACTTGGAGTTCACTAGCAACACAGACTTAATGAACTACATTTGCCTGTATTAGATATTTCATTGTCAGAAGGACTGGCAGTAGAGTGATCTGGGCTGCTTACTGGGTACCACCCACGCTCTCCCATGTGCCTCACTGTGACCCCGCAATTCAGCCACCAGGCTGGGAGGACTTGGGAAGCCACCTGTGATCACTAATGCAAAGTACTCCATGTTCCTGCAGTATAATCAGCAGGCAACTGCTTATTATTGTTGTTGTCATTATCATTATTTTTGAATGGAGTGGGGAAGAAGGGGGAAATGGGGACAGGATGGAGATGGCAGATGCCACAAAGGAGAATATGGACAAGTAAAATACCAGATAGCAGGGAAAAGTATCTAACAAAGGAGTACAGAGAGGAAGAGAGAAAGAAAAAGAACGAGAGAGAAACTGATAGGAAAGAAATAGGTTTGAAGAGTAGAACCAGAGATAGAGTCAATATGACATTTTTACTTGTCCTAATCTGATCCAACAGATTCCCTGTGATGCCATCTTGGTCATTTCTGGGATGTTGGAAAAGGAGAAGCGAAAAGATATTAGAGGTCTTTGCCTCCACAACTCTTCAGTAACTCTCTAACCTCTCAGAACCTGAAGGCAGCTGTGGCCACTGTGGGAAAAACGTATGAGGGAAGAGGAAGAGAGTCTCAGAGTGTTGTGACTCATTCTGGCACTGACTTGGCCTTATGAAAGTAATTTAGTTTCACTGGGCTGAACCTAGTCATAATTAATAACAGGACACCTGTTTGTATAGTAGTCCAGTATTACTAACAAAGTGCTGCTTGATGCAGAGGCCTGGAAGAAACAAAGGCAGAACAAGAAAAGCAAAGCAAGATAAAAGGAAGGAAGAGAGGACAATGATTTCCAATATTCTTTAGGTTGTAGAGACCTGAGTGCTGGGAGCTTTTGTAATGTCATTTATGTAATCTGCCCAACAGTCCTGTGCAGTAGCTTTTATGATCCTCTTTTAACTGAGGCTAAGAAAATAGTTTGCTTGGTTTAACAGATTTAAACTCAGCTCTACAGGACTTGAATACTGGTAAATAATTGTTAAGTTCAAAATAATCGTAAAAATCTAGGTTATACTTAAAGAGACATAGCTTGTTTAGTATTTAAAAACAAGTAAACTTTCTATCAGAATCATTACTTCTCTTTTCCAGTGTCTAACTTTGTCTTAAAATCTTAATGTATCAATCTACACTTACAAAATACTCAATGATTTTGTAGCAGGAAAAAAATGGAAGGAAATGGACTTTGAAATCAGAGAAGTCTAGACTCAAATTCTGTTTTTACTTATTAGCTACATAATCTTAGGTATCTGTAAAATAGTATTAAAATATTTTTTTGAGGATTAAATGAATTATGGGGACATAACTAGCATGGTGCTTTCCACTTAGTGGGCACTGAATTATTGGTTTCCTTTCCTTTTTAAAAAATTTTAGATAGAATTCACTGGTCCCAGAATTTTCCAAACTATACTTTGCAGAGTATTAGGAGTTCTGAGAAATATAAATAAAGCTCTTCATAAACACATCTTTTAATGGTCAGATATGTTAGCATCAAGTAAATTTCTGTTTTCTCTTCATTCTTACCGCTCTTCCCCTACCAAGTATCCCACCACATATGGCTCATTGATCAATTTCAGGCAAATCAAGGAACTAAATGTGAAAAGTAAAAATCAAAATCATTTAGAAAAAAATGTACACAAAATATTTATATGATCTTTAGGTAGTGAGAATTTCTTTAAAAAGACATAAAACTCAAAAGCTGAAGGAAGGAATTTGACTACATTAAACTTCTGCATGACATGAGACACCATGAAAAAAATTAGATACAAGCCATAGTCTGTAAGAAGGTATTCAAATACATTTAACCAACAAAGAATTAGCATCTAAATATATAAACACATACATATTAGTTACAAAAAGGCAAACAAAGGAAAATAAGCAAAGGATATGAATTGACAGTTCATGAAATGGAAAGTTGCATGGCCAAGAACCACCTCCCCACCCAAGAAATAATATTCTACTTCATAATAATTGAGGAACTGCCAACTAAAACAAAAATGAGATGTTACAAACTGACTAAAGTTACAGAAATTAAAAGGGATGACAATATACACTTTTTTATTCAGTTATTATTTCTTCAACATTTTACTAGAAGTTTTAGCCAGCACAGCAATGAACAAACACATGAGATAAATCATATAAGGGCTGGGAAAGAAGACATAAAATGGTCATTATTTGTGAGCAGTAGAGTATTTGTGAAGAAAATCCAACAGAAACTCCAGACAAACTGTTAAAACTAATAAGACCTTTTATCGAGTTGACAGGATTTAAGGGTAAGATTTTTAAAAATTCAATTTTTGTAAACTGATCAAACAAATGACAACTGTGAGAGCCATTCCTGCTGTTCACTGAATATTTTGGGGTTTGTCTTAGCACATGGTAAGATTGTACTTTCTTGTCTCCTTGAAGTTAGGTTTGAGCAGATGACTTGTTGTGCCCAGCGAAATGTAAGCAGAAATGATGCCTGTCACTTTCAGGTGAAAGCTTTAAGAACTAGTACGTGACTTACTATATATATGGATATCCAAGAAAACTTTATAAAAGATTATTAAGACCCTTATAGAGAAAATTATAAAACTTCATTAAAAGAAAAAAAAATTGGAAAGGTGGAACATGATTGTGATATCATGATTTGTGGATGTGAAGAATCAAAGTTATAAAGATGGAAACTTATTTGAAACTAATGTATACATTTAATGCACTTTGAATATAAAAGTCATCAGTGTCATTTTAATGGGATTTGACAAGCTAACCTAACATTTATTGTGGAAATACAGAGGACCAAGAATAGTCAGTCAACACAATCTTGAAGAAGAAGAATGGTGGATTTTTCTGACCGGATATTAAAACTTCTGTAAATGCATAGGAATAAAATCTGTATGTGTTAACACAAGAGTATACAAACCAATGAAAAAGAAAAGGGAATTTAGGACCAAACCTACATATTTGATGAGTATAACAATACAATGTGGAGAAACAAGATAAGTTATTAAATAAATGATACTGTGGCAATTATTGGCATGAAAAAGTTGATATCTGTACATATATAAAAACTGAATTCTAGGTGGACTAAAAGCCTAAATTTATTTTTTTCTTTCACCTATTGTTTTTATTTTTAAAGTATATTTTATTGATGATGCTCTTACAGTTGTCCCATTTTTTCTCCCCTTTATTCCTCTCCATCCTGCACTCCCCTCCCACCAGCATTCCTTCTCCCCCTTAGTTCATGCCCATGAGTCACACATATAGGTTCTTTGGCTTCTCCATTTCCTATACTATTCTTAACTGTCCTCCCAACCCAACTATTTTGTGCCTACCAATTATGCTTCTTATTCCCTGTACCTTTCTTCCGTTCTCCCCTCTACCCCTCCCTGCTGATAACCCTCCATGTGATCTCCGGTTCTGTGATTCTGTTCCTGTTCTAGTTGTTTGCTTTTTTTTGTTTTTGTTTTTGTTTTTAGGTTCAGTTGTTGATAGTTATGAGTTTGTCACTTTATTGTTCATAGTTTTGATCTTCTTTTTCTTAGATAAGTCTCTTTAACATTTCATATAATGCAGCCTTGGTGATGATGAACCCCTTTAACTTTACTTTTTCTGGGAACACTTTATCTGTCCTTCCATTCTAAATGATAGCTTTGCTGGATAGAGTAAAGATCTCTCATCCAAGATGGATGTAGGTCCTTGGCTTTCATGACTTTGAATACTTTTTGCCTGTTAAGTTTTCTTTTGAGGAATCAGCTGATAATCTTATGGGAAATCCTTTGTAGGTACCTTTCTCTTTTTCTCTTGCTGCTTTTAAGATTCTCTCCTTATCTTTAATCTTGGGTAATGCAATTATGATGTGCTTTGGTGTGTGCTTCCTTGGGTCCAAATTCTTTGGGACTTTCTGAGCTTTCTGGACTTCCTGGAAGTCTAATTCCTTTGAGATTGGGGAAGTTCTCCATTATTTTTTCAAACAAGTTTTCAATTTCTTGCTCTTCCTCTTCTCCTGGCAGCCCTACGATCTGGATGTTCCAGCATTTAAAGTTGTCCCAGAGATTCCTAAGCCTCTTCTAATTTTTCTGAATTCTTGTTTCTTCATTCTGTTCTGGTTCAATGTTTATTTCTTCCTGTTGCTCCAAATTGTTGATATGAGTACCAATTTCCTTCCCTTCACTGTTGGTTCCCTGCATATTTTTCTTCATTTCACTTTTCATAGCCTTCACTTTTTCCTCTATTTTGTGGCCATACTCAACCCTTTCTGTGAGCATCCTGATTACCAGTGTTTTGAACTCTGTATCTGACAGATTGTCTATCTC
Organism: Pteronotus mesoamericanus; assembly: GCF_021234165.1. Taxonomy (NCBI): domain Eukaryota; kingdom Metazoa; phylum Chordata; class Mammalia; order Chiroptera; family Mormoopidae; genus Pteronotus; species Pteronotus mesoamericanus. The sequence goes on from NW_026555310.1 coordinate 24,027,542, forward strand.
TTCATGGCTTAGTTGTATTTTTTCTGGAGTTTTGATCTGTTCTTTCATTCGGGCCATATTTCTTTGTCTTGGTGTACTTGTTATATTGTAAGGGGAGAAGCCTTAGATATTCACCAGGGTGGGGCAACTGAGTACGGCATCACTGAGTTGTGGTGCTGTATGTCAGGGAGGGGTTAGAAAAGGTACAATGCTGCCTGCTTGGCTCTCAGCCGACTTTCAGTCACTTCCCTTGCTACCCACAAGCAAATTGAGTCCTTCTGGTGCTGGTTCCTGGGTTGGTGGGTTTGTGCACATTCTGGGACCCTGTGAGTCTCTCTAATGAACTCTCCTGTGAGGCTGGGAGTCTCTCCTGCCTCCGAACCCCCGCAAGTTTTTACAGTCAGGGGTTTTGAGGCTTTCTTTTCCCTCACTGGAACCCTGGGTTGTGAGGTCTGCCTTGCTCCCCAGATGTTCCTCATGGTTTATCTGCATGTAAATGTGGGTCTGCCCAGTCCACTAGCTACCACCCCACCTGCCCGGTCTTCCAGCCGCTGCCTTGCCACGTGTCTTTTCTGCCCCGGCTGCCCATCTCCACCCCTCCTACAAATCTGGATGAATGTTTCTTCTTTAACTCCTTGGATGTTGGACTTCCATACAGTTCAATTTTCTGGTAGTTCTGGTTGGTTTTATTTTTAAATTTGTTGTCCTTCTTTTGGTTGTGCAAGGAGGCAAAGTGTATCTACCTATGCCTCCATCTTGGCTGGAAGCCTTAAAAGCCTAAATTTTAAAAAAATATAAAAGGAAACATGGGAAAAATAATATTTTAATTATATCAGGTCTAGACTTCTTTTATCTGATGCAAAAAGCACAAACGAATAAGGAAAATATGAACAAATATGACTGCATAATACATTTTTAAAGGTGTCATGAAAAAATGTGAAAAAGGAGGTAAAAATTAGAAATTTGTATTGCATGTAACTATCAAAGTATGGTATACAGAATATGTAAAGAGCTTCTACAAATTAATGATAAAAAGAAACCAAACCCAATAGAAAAATAAGCAAAGGCCATAATAGGTAATTCATAAAACAGAAATTGGATGTCAATAAAAATTTGAAACGATTCTCAACATGGCTGATATTTAGGGAAGCACAAATTAGAAGTCATGATATATACCATCTCAAGCCTATCTAATGAATAAAACAATAATCTTGATGACACCTACTGGAGAGGTTATGTATTACTAATGGTGTTGTAAATGTGAAGGTGGTTGTCTGCTTCAACCCAGCAGTTATGCTTTTAGGGAGAAATTTTTATTTATAAGGAATCACATATATAATTGTTTTTTCAACATCATATCACAGAGATGTGCAAATAAACTAGATTTGCAGGTGCCACACAGATAAATCTCAGAAACATTTTTAGGAGGAAAAAAGTTAAAGGTGTATTTAGTATATACGTAAGGTTTTAAAATATATAAACAGTAGTACATTTTCTTTATGTAAGGAAATTTCCCAAAACTATATAGGAACCATTCATAAGAGAGAGAGAGAAGTACAAGGATCTGGATGATAAAGGGTTGTTGACAACTGCTTCATGAGCTACTCGGTGGGTCTAAGGCTCATCTGCATTTGCCATAATCCATTGTTTCTGGTCATGTAGGGTTTTTAGTGTTGGACCCTGATATTAGGAATGAGGCACATAACCCAACCTGTTGCTGTCCATGAACTGACTGCATGTAAAGCTGGCAATTGGCATTATTGAAAGTGGAACCAGATAAGATATTGGAAGAACAAGGAAGGAGGAAAAACTTGGATGTGTGTGAGCTGCAGGAGAGAGTCACTGAAGAGTGTGATGTGCAGCTCTTCTATCTGCCAAGCAGAGTTCATTAGGTGGCAAGAGTCTATTGCTTTCAGCTCACAATTAGAAAGATGGCAATGAGCTCAGTTGTTGCTAATGGAAAAAACAACTCTTGACACTATTCCTCCAATTCAAAAGAGTATCAACTCAGATGCTGGGATGATTATAATTAAAACATATAACATGAAAACTTTTTACATAAATTACATGTAAAAACATTAAAAATGAAGACATTTTAGCTAGGTTCCAGCTGAAATTTGTATATGAAAAGAAACAAGCATAGTAGAGGTATTTTTCATAAATGTGTAAGTATAAATAAAAGTTTAATTACAGATAGATTTTAAAGTACTACACTATTGAGAAATGCAGATTCTAAGAAAAGTAGGGAGAGCAATAAAAATAAATATGCATGGGAAAACTTCCAATGGCATTTATTCAGCAAAATAACTGTCAAGTTATATGAGAGAGATATATTTAGTAATTGAATCATTTATTTATTAATTTATACATTTATATATTAAGCTTATATTTATTGAAGGCCTGTTGTGTGCCAAACATTCTTCTGTGTGTTTGGGATGTACACGAAAATGTGTGTTTGGGATCAAAAACACAAAAACCCCCCGTTTTGTGAGTCTTCCATTCCTGTGTGTGGAGAAATAAATAATAAATAATATATAGAATACATGAGAAAGTGATAAGCACTTTAAAAGTCAAGCTGAGGTAGGGATAGGAATGTATGCCTGAGGGAGGAGTCAGGCTGAGGAGTAAATTTTGTATTCGGCAAGGCCTCATGAGCAGTTGATAATTGAGCAAAGACTTGAAGGAGGGACTAAGACCATTTCAGGCAAAGAGGACAGCTGGTGCAAAGCCCTCAGGTTGCAGCATGCCCCATGTGTTCAAGTAACAGCAAGGCCTCCAGTATGACTAGAGCAGAGTGAGCAAGATGCGGGGGTAGAAGATGATACCAGCAAGGCAGCAGGGATCAGAGCACATGGAACCTATAGGCTACTGTAAGGATATTGCCTTCAGGAAGCCAATGGGGCATTTTTGAGCAGACGGACTTACATGATCTAATTTAGATTTTTAGAGGATCACTCTGTTGAGACTAGGCTGTGGAATGGCAAGTCTGGAAGCATGTGGACTGGTAAGGATGCTACTGCAGTAATCCAGCTAGAAGGTGGTGGTTGGAGCAGGTGATGGACGTGGAGATGGTGAGAAGTAATTGGATTCTGGATATATTTTACAGGCGAAGCCAGCAAGTTTCTCTTCTAGAAGGGAGACAAAGGATATGAAATGAAAGAGAAAGACAGAAACACAGGGTGACCTAAAATTTTGACAAGAACATGTGCAAGGATGAAATTGCTGTCCACTGAGGTGGGAATTCTACAGGTATATATTGAAAGGTAAGAAACTTGGTTTCGGACATGTTAAGTTTGAAATCACTATTAGGTATACAAATAGAAATGTTGTATAGGCACTTGGATAAAAGAACCTGGAGTTCAGAGTGGAGGTATAGAAATTATCCCCTGACCCAAGGTGAAGGGACTGGATAGGATTACCTGGAAGTAAACGTAGATGAATAAAAAAGAGATGCAAGGACTAAGCCCTGAAGTCCCCCAGTATCGAGAGGTTGAGAGAAGACGAAAAACTAGCTGCAGAGATTGAGATGGAAACCTTGGTGAGAGAGGAGGAAAACCAAGAAAACATAATATCCCAACAGAGAAATGAAATCAATGTATTAAAAAGGAGTGAGTGGCCGAACGCTGTTGACGGGATTCAGCAGTGGGGGGTCGCTGCGGACTTCAAGAGACGCGGCGGAGAGCGGAGAGAGCCAAAGTCTGGGAGCAGATTTTAAACAGCTTTTATGATTTACAAAATGCTTTCAAAGCTCGGATAAAAATCTAAATGACAGACTTGTAAGTCTGTCATTTAGAGTGGACTTCAAAACATAAACTTACATTAATTTGTCCAAATCATATCTTTTTACTCACTGCTTTTATTTGTTTTATTTTGTTCTACAATATAATCATATAGTCAAAATACTCAGACCACGTCAAAATGATATGGCTTGTAGTTGTGCTGTATTATTGAGTTAGTTATTTTCTTATTTGCATTTATTTTTCTTTGTGACAATAACTATGATAATTTGGGGCTAATTGTGTAATATTTACTCATAACTTTTCAAAATATGATAATATATTAATTGAAAAATCTTTGCTTTAATTTCCAAATGGCTTGGCTGGAAGCTTATTCTCAATATGAGAACATTTTATTTTTAAAGACATAAATGCTGATATTATTTCATGCTGAGATGTGGGTTTACAATGGCAAATCAGCATATGTTCCACACTCCATTTACCTACTAGGCAAAAGTTCAGTGACAGAGGTCAGTTTTTCACCCATCTCTCTACACACATCTTTGTGGTGCTTTTCTTCCGTGGGTGGGGTGACCTGCCCCACTCCCTGGCCATGGGTCCAGCCATGGGGCTTGCTTTGTCCAATGTGATGTTCACAGTCATAATACATGATGGGGCTTGAAATGGGCTTGAGCTGGCTCTCTCGTGCCTCTCTCATCGCCACGGGAACATACTCAAGGTCTCCTGCTAGAGGATGAGAGACACGTGGAACAGAACCATGTCACTTGAGTTGTCCCCGTTAAGGCTGGTCTAGATCTGCCAACTTCCAGCTAACTCCCAAATATGAGCGATGAACGCTCCTGAAAGCCACTAAGGTTTTGCCATAATAAATAACTGATACTGTACCTTTTCTGGTCAGATCTGTTCTAGCCGAATGTATCTCTCAGTACAGTCATGCCGTCAGGAGTAGGTAATTGACTTAAGAGGAATGCAGTTTAGAAACTTTTATATATATATTTTTTATCATTGACACATGTCCAGTTTGAATCCACTTCATTGCCTGCAAGCCTAGAGTTAAAACTCTGCCCCCACCCCAAGCAGGTGGTTTCACCTTCTACTTCTCTGAAAAAGATTAAATTCAGTAAATGTGAGCCTTTTAACATTCTCCTTGATAGTGCTCTAATTTGACTTATAATTGTTACTTTACCCCTCTTCTTTCAAGCTCAAAAGAAGGAACATATCTCTCTATCTAACCCTGCCACATTTTTCTCTTTTTTCATCCCTTTCATGCTCTCCCTGACTTGGCTTCATTGAATATTCTCTTTATTTTCTATCTTCATCCTATTTTTTCTACTTACTCTTTTCTCTTGGTATGTGGATTAACTTATGTTTTTTATGAGAACAGAACCCCACCTTTTAAAAAAATTCTTCTGTACCCTCAAGTTACCATTAAACGTCTTTCCATAGTTTTACTTTTGTTGTGTCTACTTTCCCATTTCTTATTTTTTCCCCTGAATCTACCTAATCCTGTCAATTGAAACTGCCCTCTTAAAGATTGCCTCTTTAGCCTTAAAATAGGCAACCTCTTATACTTAACAAACTGTTTAACTTCCTTTTTTATGAAACTCTCTATCCTAGATTCTTGAGGTACAGCACGCAGCCATTTCTGACCCTACCTTGCTTCTTGTTTTCATTTCTTCTCCTAACCTCTTCTATTTAGAGATTCTCCTTTGGCTCTCCACGTTTGCTCCTCTCTCTCCTTTAACCTCTTGGCAATTTTGCAGGCTCCCATGCCTTCAGCTATAATCTCTATGCAGAGGACTCATAAAACTTCCTCTTTTGACCTTATCTGACTCAAACTATGTATTTCTAATTGCTGGCAGAATATCTCCAATACTTCAAACTCACATGTTCATATTCATGTTGTTTTCTCTATATTCAAGCACTTGTGCTGCATCATTACAAACAGTGTCAGCCTCCTCCTGTGGTGTCAACTTCTGATCCATTTTTAATTCTTCTGTCAATTTTATGTTCAACTTCTAGTCTTTTGCCATATTCTGTGGAGTCTGATTTTTCAATATTTTTTTAATCCATCTCTTTTTCTTGATCTCCCAGTCATTACCTTGTTTTAACTCTCATTACCTTTCATCTGCATTATTGCAATAATTCTCTAACTGGTCCTTTTTCCTGATCCAATTTACTTCCTCTATACTCTAGAATAATCTTTCTAACGCAGGACTTTCATTAGATTATTCTTCTACACCAAAACCTTTACAGTTTCTTCATTATCTACATGCTAGAGTTGAGACCAAGGTTTCTCAAGACAACCTGAAACAGATTAAGCTGGGATAATTGCTGAAATGTAGATTTCCAGGCTCATCCTCAAACCCTCAGAATCAGAATCTTTGGGAATAGGAACGTGGCATGGGCAAACCCCTGCTCTCTGAGTGATAAGCATAGTGAAGCTTGTCATTCACTAGCTTAAATTTGCTTGTGTGTTGAGTCGAATACATGGATTATTTCCTTGAATCAAAATTAAAATGTAATTCTACTTGGGCTTTTTGTTATTCAAAGGTACTTGGGTTTTTCATATTATTTTTGGAAAAAATGCTTAGTCTTATTTTTCAAATTTATATTTATGTTTTTATATACTAGGATGATTATGTTTAAGGATAAGTACATTCTGTTACTTTTCATAGAAAATTAAGGTGTCATTTTGTGTGTATATGTGCTTCTGAAGGAGAAAAATGTCTTCCAGTGACTGAGACAAGCTTCTCTTATATGGGCCTTGTTCTGTGTCTTTTCATCTTTTTTGAAGAGACGTAAGTTATGTTGCCCTGCTGACAGGCTCTGGCCATGTTTTTCCTGTTCTCGTTGTGTCTTCCAGGAAGAGGGTAGTATTGAGTTGGCCAAAAAGTTTGTTTAGTTTTTCCATAGGATGGCTCTAGTAGTGCTTAGTTGTTTTTAACTTCATTTAATTTCAAATTTAACTGGACACATGGCTGCTCATTCAAAGACCACATTTCCCTGCATCCATTGCAGCTAGATGTGACACCATGGCTAGGTACTGGTCAAAGTAATATGCTTAGAGGTACACAAGGGCATACTTTTAGCTTTTCCTTTTCTTTCTTCCTTTAGTTGGAATGCACACGTAAAGAAAGCAGCCATTTTAGACTATAAGTTGACAGTGTTGAGTTGAGGATGGGAGAACAACAAGATAGAAAGATATGACGTACCTAATACTGCCCAACTGCAATAAAATTCTCTGGACCATCTTTTCAGACTTTTAATTATGAGGACAAAAACCTCTATCATCTATTTATCTCTTCTGTCTAATTTCCTTTTGCATTGTGTTTGGATTTGAATCTGTTAAAGGCACCTATTTTATTATTTTTTAATTTATTTACTTTTTAAATACATTTGTCACTGCCTCCCCCCAAGGCACCTACTTTATTAAAAATTAAAACACATTTTTGTTTATCAAGTAAGTCTAAACCCAAGGATACTGAAGCTTTCTGATGAGCAAGAGGTTGGAGTAGTAATTATTAGGTGTGTGAAGACATTATAGCTCAGATGGCCAAACTTAAATTCATATTACAAAAATATTGTTTGGATGAGAAGTAAAGTTTCCTAAGAAAAAAATTTGGAGTTATCATATACTTCAGGGCTAAAGGTCACATTCTTTGATGAGCAACCCAAAACTTTCTTGAATAACTTGAGAATCTTCTTTCTCCTCAGTAAACACTAAAGAAAGGCATTTACTTTAATGGAAATAGTAAGCAAAATATTGATTTAGACTGAAATAATATCATTGCCTCACTTAGCCAGTTTCTTAGGTATTTACTCATTTTACTTCAGTGGTTGGTGAAATATTAGTATTTTCTAATTATTTCCTTCTCTTCCTGAGGCGAGTAATGGTCAGGACAATGCTTTGACTTCTCAAAGTACTTATTTCAACCAGTTTGTTCAACCCAAGGTTTCTCCCAAATACCACTGTGACATAGATTTTCTATTAATTTTACACATCGCTGAATTAAAAATTATAGATTTATTATTATTATTTGCACTGTAGTGAAAGAAATAAAACAGGCACGATAATGACATGCACTGGCTTCAGCAGAGTGACGATCTCTGGGGAACAGGGTGAAGAGAAGATGTTTGGCGGGTTTCTTTAGCTCTCTATGTACACCAATGGATCTGTTTAAAAAAGGATGGAAATCTGACCCAATTATAGTAAGATATTAATATCTGCTTAACCTCTGTGGAGGCTACATAGGTATTGAAGTATTTTCCTATTTGAAATATTTTGATTAGATACTTAAAAAGGAGGGAATGGAGGATGAGAGATTGCTCTCAAATAGGATAATCCTGGAACGTTCTGACCACCTTAGGTTAAACACATAGTAAATCCAAGATCACTAGGTGATTTTTAAGAGCTTTTATAGATAAACTATGGAGCTTTTTATCCCTTTAAGCTTCCCTGCCAATGGACAGGTTATCCTCTTGCTGACTGCTTTAGCACTGTGCTCCTGTGTTTTGCAGTCACCTGGATCAATACCTGCGTAGCTCCCAGTCTTGCTCCTGACCAAGCTCTTGCCTCAGTTCCTGTTTCTGTTCAGACCTGCAGTCAGCTTATGACCCCCCAGTTGCTTGATCCCCAGTTCCCTTGCTTATGACCCCCAGTTGCTTGACACTGACACTGTCTTGAGGCTTTAGGTTCTCTGGGTTGGGTCTGTCTACTCAATCACCAGCTTTATGTTTCCTGGGCTGAGGTCATCTGGTTCTTATTATGTGTCTTATATACTGGATCTGTCTAACCTTAGGCAGCTCTGTCAGAGCACTTTCCTGGACCTTTGCTGAGCAGCTTCACTTAAAGCCTTTTTTTTGCTGCTACTATCTCAAATTTACTTAATTCTTGAAAGCAGCTAAGTGAGCACTGTTGGTTAATGACCACAGGTAAGAAAAGACTCAGGATTGGAAATAAAGACTTTGGAATTAAAAATATTTTGTCAATGGAAAAAGAAATGGAAATGAATGAAATTACCTCCAAAGACAATTTAGAAATAACAAAGGAAAAGACAAGGACTGGACTCTGGGAAAACCCCAAGTGTATGGGCCCAGGCAGTGGAAGAGGATTCAGCAAAGAAAGCAAATGAAGTCAAGTGAGTAGGAGGAGAACTTAGAGTGAATGCTACCTTGGAGGCCAAGAAGTAGAAAGTCCCATGAAAGAGAAAGGGGAAAAAATGTTCACTGTTTTAGAATAGTTAATAGGAACAATGCCATTGGAGCTGAAAATTAAGATGTCATGGGATATTTCAACAAGAGAAGAACAGAGTGGGGTTGTAGAAGCCAGATGAATTGAATAAGAAGTACAAGGTGAGGAAATAGAAGTGAGCGTAGACCATACCAAAGATTCTTTAAAGTGCCTCAAAATCAGTTGGATGGAGTGGTGAAGCTGTTAAAAAATAGAGATTTATAAGTCTCATTCTTAAAAGTTTGAATTTAGTCTTAAAAAGGGCCCAACATTTACATTTCACAAAGCACCCCCATTTTAATAAAGTCTGGCTATATTAAAAAGTAGCAATGAAAAGATAGAAGATATGGGGTGTCTTTAAGTTGGCCTGCTGAGTGCACAGTGACTAGATTAACAGCTGAAGGAGACAGCCACAGACAATAGATTCCTGGAAGTCTGCCTAAGGTTAGGCAGGGTCAACATCTGACATCATCAGAGGCAGATCCAGAAAGAAAAAAAAAAATAGCTGTCACCTACCATATAAGTTCACATCACAAAGTCAGGAAATAAAGACAGATCAATTTAAGAAACAGAAGCAAAGGAGAAGAGTCTCACAAATAATGGGAAGACAAAGAAACACCCGCCCCGAGTCGAAGGGAAAGGAGGAATCCCTGCAAAGAGAACTAAATGAAATTGGGGTGAGTAAACTATCAGATATTGAGTTTAAAACAATAGTTCTGAGGAAGCTCAATGTGCTCAGTGAGCTCAGAGAGAATTACAAAAAACTTCAGGAAACTGTGAGGAACTTATTATAAACTATATCAGCATGTAAAAGGATGCAGAAACTATCAGTAAGAGACAAGAGGAAATGAAGAATACAACTTCTAAACTGAAGAACCCAGTAGAAGGAATCAAAAGCAGGCTAGATGAAGCTGAGGAACAAATCAGCAAGCTGGAGGAAAAGGTAGAAAAAAGCTCCCAGAAAGAGCAAAAAAATGAAAAAAGACTCCAAAAGAATGAAGAGTCATTTAGGGAAATGCAGGACAACCTGAAACGTAATAATGTCTGTATATAGGGAAACCAGAAGGAGGAGAAGAGGAGCAAGGGATAGAGAATCTATTTGAAAAAGTAATGATGGAAAACTTCTCTAATTGGAGAAGAGAAAGAGTCACACAAGTGAAGGAAGCACAGAAGGTCTCATTCAAGAGGAACCCAATGAGGCCCATTCCAAGACACATCATTATTAAACTGGCAAATATCAAAGACAAACAGAGAATCCTAAAGGAAGCAAGGGAGAAAGAGGTAGTAATATATAAGTGAGTGCTGGTATGGCTAGCAGCTGCCTTCTGAACAGAAACACTGCAAGCCAGAAGGAAATGGCAAGAGATATTCCAGGTCATGAAAAACAAAGGCCTGCAACCAAGACTGCTCTACCCAGCAAGGCTCTCAATTAAAGTGGAAGGTGAAATAAGGAGTTTCCCAGACAAAAGAAGGCTAAAAGAATATGCCTCCACCAAACCAGCACTGCATAATGTGCTGAAGGGACTGCTTTAAGAAGATGAAGAAAAAGAGTCTATGAATACCCAGTGCCTTTCCCAGTCACCAAAACTTGATATTACCAATATTTTTAATACTTATTAATCTGTGACAGTGATGTGTTATTTTAATTGTTACTTTATAATTTGTTGAAACTAAACCAGTTTTTGTATATTTCTTGCCTATTTCTATCATTTTTAAAAAGCTTTGAATGACTTTTTGGTATTCTTTATCCATTTTTTGATTAAATGTTGGTAGAATTGCCCCCCCCAACACACAAAAAATTAACCCTTTTTTAGATGTGTTGCAAATACTTTACTATTCTGTTACTTGCCCTTTAACTTTTTTTTTATATATATCTTTATATAGTCTTAAATGTTTAATATAGTCATATTGTCAATATTTTACTTTATAGTTTCTGGGTTTGACTATGTTACTTCAGGGTAAGAAAAATACTATTTTGTATTTTCTCCTAAAAGTCCTTAGATTTTACATATTGATTTTTTACTCACCTGAATATTTTTTGTATAATGTGTGAAATAGAGCTCTACATTTTTTAAATTTCAAGCAATAGAGATCCATGCATCTTATTTGTTGAATAAGCCTTATTTTCCCCATTGATTTGAAATATCAATTTAATCATATATTACATTGTTAGACAGATATATACATTTGTTTCTGCAATGCTCATTTTATTTCATTGATCTACTTGATTATTACTGTGCAGGTTCATGATTGCTGAGACTTAATAATGGATTTAAATTTTTTAATATTTTATAATAGAGCTTGACATTTAAAAAATAAATAAATTAAATCAATATGCATTTAAAAAAAGAAAGAAAAAGAAAAGATAGAAGATATGGGAGGAGAAATGTTTCTGTTGGTGACGATGACAAACAAGCACCTTGTAATTTTAAACTTGCTTCACTGAGACAACTTCTACCCTGCGGCAATAAAATATGTTAACTTGCCAATACTAAGCTGCTTAACAGCTGTACTTTTTATTGTAAGTTATTTAATCGCCTTTTGGTATAAATCAGTTTAGCCACCATGACCTGATATATCCAAGGGCCTGACAACGTTTGGATAAATTAAATGTTGATATTTTAGCTTCAATAAATATTTGTTGTTTGATTCTAGCAGAACCTAGAAAACAAGTACTTGAGAATTAAAAATAAAATTTGATTCATTCCCAACCATAATTTTATATGTCCTTTCTCATTGCCAATAACAGAGATACTAGTGATAACCTTCTATGCAATCTTTGCAAAAAAGACTTTTACTGTTTCCAATCTTCTGTCTCTTACGATTGTCAAGTCCTTTAGTACTAACTCTTTTGAAACCCTTGCTTTCTGAATTCCTCCTATTCTCCTTAATTATTCTATTTAAGATCACCCAATCATGCAAGATCCACATTTAATTATCTTTTTGTTTTTAAAGTTTTGACTACTCTGAAGTATTAATGATCATTGATGCCACTTTCATAAAATTATTTTTTGATGTGTCTTAATTATGGATGGCCACAAAGTACCTGCATACACAAGGTCTGTCTGGAAAGAATCGAGCCATCGTTAATATAATGAGAACACTTTGTGCGAGATGTCGCCTGGAAGCCAAGGAGAGTGGACTGGAATGCGCATGCATGAACAATGACGACTTCAATGTACTAGTTAGTGGGGGCAGTAGATGCCATCGAATGAGCATGTGTACTGTGTGGCTGTCGTATTCAAAATGACTGAGCCAGTAGAGCAATGATTCTGCATCAAATTTTGTATTGAGCTTGAACATTCATCCACAGAAACTGTTCAGATGATTCAGAAGGTCACAGCTATGGGCAACTGGTGATTGGCAGCTTCATCACAACACACTCACCCATACATCACAACTTGTGCAGAGTTGTTTGGCAAAACATCAAATCACCCAAGTGACTCATCCCCACCACGGCCCAGATTTGGCGCCCTGCAACTTCTGGTTTTTCCCAAGACTAAGATCACCTTTGAAAGGGAAGATATTTCAGACCCTCAATAATGTTCAGGAAAATATGACAGGGCAGCAGGTGGCAACTGGGAGAACTGCATGAAGTCCCACGTTGCCTGGTTTGAAAGGTTCTGAGATGTCATCATCCTATGCACAATGTTTCTTGTTTCTTGTATCTTGTATCTTCATCAAATGTGTCTATTTTTCATATTACATGGCTGGATACCTTTTGGACAGACCTGTTTTATATGGGTAAGCACTTAAATATGTATGTGTGCATATATATATATTTTATATATATACATATATATACAATGTGTATATAGTATACCATCTGCTCCTACAAATGCAAATGCAAATTTTATGCATATTATTTATAAACTCCTGATTTATAGCCATTCCTTTCTTTTAGTTTCTATCTTATATTTTTCATTGCTTATTACTTTTTAACTTGACTGACCTTACCATGTTAGTATCTAAAACGTAATGGCAAAAGTTGAAATCAGCATTCATCTCTGTTTATTTTTCAGATAGTCTGCTGTTAGTGTACAGGAACATGCCTGATTTCTGCATGTTGATTTTGCATCTTGCAACTTAACCAAATTTTTCAGTTCTAACAATTCTTTAATGGTGTCTTTAAGATTTTGTATATATAAGATCACATCATCTGCAAACAGACAATTTTACTTCTTCCTTTCAGGGTTGGATGCCTTTTACTTCTTTTCAAGGCCTGATTGGTCTAGCTCGGACTTCCAGTACTACCCTGAAGAGAAGTGGTGAGAGTGGGCACCCTTTTCTTGTCCCTGATATTAGAGGAAAAGCTTTTAGCCTTTCCTGTTGAGTATGTTGTTAGCTGTGGGCTTGTCATATCTGGTCATTATTATGTTGAGGTACATTCCTTCTACATGCATTTTGTTGAGAGTCTTATGAAAGGATATTGAATTTTGTTAAGCACTTTTCTGCATCTGTGGAGATGAGCATTTGATTTTCATCTTTCATTCAATAATGTGGTGTATCATAGTCAATGGTTTGTGTATGTTGAAATACCCTTGCATCCCAGACACAGCTCCTTCTTGATCATGGTGTATGATCCTTTTAATGTCCTGCTGAATTTGGTTGCTATATTTTGTTGAGAATTTTGGCTGTAAACTCATCAGGCATTTTGGCTGGTAGTTTTTTTTTCTAGTAGTGTCCTCCGTACCTGGCTTTGGTATCAAGGTGATGCTGGCCTCACAAAACAAGCTTGGGAGTGTTCGTGCCTCTTCAATTTTTTGGAAGAGTTTGAGAAGGACTGGTATAAACCTTCTTTAAATGTGTGATAGAACTCATCAGTGAATCTACCTGGTGCTGGGCTTTTCCTTATTGGGAGACTTTGATTATTGATTCCACCTCCTTACTTGTTATTGGTCTCTTCAGATTTTCAGTTTCTTTATGATCTGAACTTGGTAGGTTGTGTGGTTGTAGAAATTTATCTATATCTTCTAGGTTGTCCAAGTTTTTGGTGTTTATAGTAGTATTATATACTTATTTGTATTTGTCTGGTATCAGTGGTCATGTCTCCTATTTCATTTCTGGTTTTATTTATTGGAGGCTGTCCATTTCTTAGTCTAGCCAAACACTTGTCAGTTTTGATTATATTTAAAAAAACCACCTTTAATTTCACTGATCTTTCCTATCGTTCCTCCATTCTCTGTTTAATCTATTTCTGCTCTGCTCTTTATCTCCTCCATTCTGCTAACTTTAGGCTAGTTTTTTTCTTTTCTAGTTCCTTAAGAAGTAATTTAAAAAAGCCAATACAGTTTACAATAGCTATAAAAACAATAAAATACTTAGGAATAAGTTGAACCAAGGAGGTAAATAGACTGTACAATGAAAATGATAAGGTTTTGATGAAAAAGTTGAAGAACAAGCAAATAAATAAAAAGATATTCCACATCCACGAGTGAATATGTAAACTAATAAAGGGACATTTCATTTAAATCCATCTTTAAAATCAACCATATGTTCACACTTTGTTTTAATTGTGTGCCTACAATTAAAAGCAATACTTTTTAATGTGTTTCCAAACGAACATAGAAAAATAGATAAGTCTCATCAAGTAACTTAAGGCGTAATTATATCTACAATAGATTGTTAAAACTTGAATGTTTCCTTTTGGTCCTCTTGCCTGAGGAGGTATAGATGATGAATGTTGCTACGAGCAATGTCTGAGACATTACTGTCTATGGCGTCTTCTAGGATTTTTACGGTTTTGGGTCTAACATTTAAGTCTTTAATCCATTTTGAATTTATTCTCATGTGTGGTGTAAGAAGGTGGTCTAATTTCATCTTTCTGCATGTATCTGTCCAGTTTCCTAAATTATTGAATAAACTATCATTAGCCCATTGTATGCGCTTGCTTCCTCTGTCAAATATTAATTGACCATAAAGGGTAGGTTTCCTTTCTGACTTCTTTATTTTGTTCCACTGATATCTGCAGCTGTTTTTACGCCAGTTCCATGTTGTTTGCACTCTGTGGCCTTACAGGGTTTGATATAACACACCGTGATTCCTCCAACTTCGTTCTTCTTTCTCAAGATCACTGTCGCTATTCAGGGTCTTTTGTGGTTCCATGTGAACTTTTGAAATATTTGTTCTAGTTTGGTGAAATACATCACTGCATTGATAGAATTACATTGAATCTAAAGGTTCCTTTGGGTAGTACGGGCATTTTAACGATGTTGATTCTGCCTATTCATGAACACGGTAGGTGCTTCCACTTACTTGAATCTTCATTTTCTTTCTCCAGTGCCTCATAATTTTCTGCGTACAGGCCTTTATATCCTTCCTGAAATTTATTCTTAGGTATTTTATTTATGTTGATGCAATTGTAAATGATATTGTTTTCTTAGTTTCCCTTTCTGATAGTTCATTTTTGGTGTATATAAATGCAACTGATTTCTGTATATTTATCGTTCATCCTGCAACGTTACTGAATTCAGTGATCAGTTCTAGTAGTTTTTTGGTAGAATCTTTAGGGTTCTCTATATACAGTATCACGTGATTTTCACATACGTTTGTCTGCCTGTTGAGATCACATGTATGTGGTCTAACAGGTGGAATCCTGGATGCAGACGGTTGCTCCCCGTGTCTCACGTGAGAGGACCCCTGAGGTCCTTATCTGTTGGCATGTGGAGACCCCTGCAGCCACCTAAGCAGCTGCTCAGCTTGCCTCGTCCGCGTGGATGGGCCAGGAACCGTGGATCCTATCCCCTCTCCATGGATGTTAGTGTTCTTGCCAATTCGCAGCCCTTCCATCAGCGCTCTGAAGGGTCGTCTGGGCAATAAACCCTTGAGAACTTGCGCAAGAGTTTCTGTGGCGTAACCTCCTGGGAGGAGCCCTGCCCGGGGAGGGTGAGCCCCTGTGACACGTGACAGGTCCTGCACCTGTTCTCGCAGAGGAGGGGCCTTTCCCCTTTCTCTCCAGGGGATCTGCTGGGGCCTCTGCTTCCTCACTCTGTCCCCAGGGCTGGTTGCCGCCAGGCCAGGACCCTGCCAGTCTGATGGTGACAGTGCTCTCTCCTGAGCGTGACAGAGCGTCCATCGCCATCGGGGAGGTCGGGCAACTCTGACAGGTTGTGGCGTGGGCACTGCCTCTCGCTGGAAGTGCACGTGCTCGCCCCTTGTCCCCTTGGAAAACACAGACTTTCTAGAGTTTGATGCACCACAGGGATGTTAAACTTTTCTCTGGCCTTGAGTTGAGAGAAGTACTTTCCAGCTTGTGGTCTGTCTTTTCCATTTTCTTCATTTTTTTGTTCTGTTTTGTTTTTATTTTAGGCACAGAGAGAACCAACCGTTGCCTGACTGGCTTCTGGACCTGCAGACACAATTAGCACACAAGTCTTTACCTCGACATAATGCACAAATTACCAAAAGGGATTCTTTTTATTACATGTAATCTGTAATCTCTCTGGGATTTCCTTTTCAAAAAACAAAAATGCTGTTTCATATATGAAAAAACAAATGTGTGCAGACACAAAAAGGCACCTACTGTAAGATTCCATTTATAGAAAACGTCCAGAATATGTAAAGGAGCAGAGACAGGAAGCAGGTCAGGGGTTGCCAGGGGCAGGAGGAGCGAGGAGTAAGAAATTTTGATGCAGGGTCTCCTTTTGGGGAGATGGACACCCTGCAGCCAGACAGCGGTGACACTGGCACAGTATAGTGAGGGTACGTCATCCTCAGGAATGGCACACTTTACAATAAAAACCATAAGCTTTATTCATAACATAAAATATACCGCACCATGAAAAAATGAAGGATAAAAAGAGAAAAAAGAAAATATGCACCCCCCCCCCAAACTTAAAATAATAAAAATGAAATAAGAAACTTAATGATGCCATGGAGACAAAAAAAAAACAGCAATAAAAGAAAAAGGTTGAAGACTGGAGGTAATACAAATTCCTCTGAGAGGAGCGAGGGAGCAGGATCAGCCCGTCGCTCCGGAGCTGACCCTGATGCATCTTCCAGAGGCAGCTCCTCCTCTGGGGCAGGAACCAGAGCGGGTCTGAGGGAGGGGTCTTCGGGCAGGCGCGGCCAGGCCTCAGGCAGGTCAGGAGCTGCTGCGCAGGCGCACCCGGGCTCCGGAGCCATGGCTAGAGCAGCGGCTGGAGGAGGCATGGCCCCTGGAGGCGGACAACCTCCGGTCCGGAGGTGCCGGGAGCGGCCTCCTGCTGTCCTCCTGCATCGGGCTCCTCGGCCTATGAGACAGGTGTTACAGCAGGACCCGGCTCTGCCTCCTGGGCTCGTGCTGGTGATGCAAGAGGGGAAAAGATCACCCACGTGCCCGCATTTCCACGGGCCCCCCACAGACACGATGCAGCCAGCGCCTTCCAGAGCAGCCGCAGCCCAGGACCCAACCGGGATGGCTCCCCACAAGCAGATCAGCAGATGGGGGATCTGAGGCCAGTCTTTGCTTCTGGTCAACCTCTGTGGGTGCTCCCTGTGTGTCTGGCTCTGGCCCACCCCCATAAGCTCACAGGCACCTCCACCCCCTATCCCAACCCCACCTTCTTGCCTTTTCCCCCCTGGGCTCTGCCTCCTTGAGCTCCAGCTCACCTGGCTCAGTTCATTTAACACGGGCACTGTGCCCCAGTGTGGAATTGGAAATCATGAGCTGCCTGGAGTTCCTGGCTGTTTCAGAGAAGGAGTCCTTCTCTGTCCAACCAATGGCTCTGGTTTCTTCGACCCTCAGGTGGCCACAGTCACTCCTGACCTGCCCTGGCCCTTGCTGGTGTGGCACACCTGCCACTCACTGGTGGAGACAGGGCCGGGGTATTCATCAACCTGGGTCTCCAGGGCCCCAGGAGACAGACAGGCAACAAGAAGACATCCTCTGCTGCCAATGTCTCCTGCCCAGTGAGCTGCACAGTGGGACCATTTTAGAATGTACTGCTCGTACATTCTAAAATGTACGTATTTTAGGTAGGAAGGTAACTGATCCTCAGGAAGTGAAGTCACCGCTCTTGTCTGAGGAGATGCTCGGGCTAAGGGACCCAGGCAGTGACCTCACTTCTGAACAACATAGCCCAACGGGACTTGGAACCCTGATAACCAGGCAGCCACATTCTAAAACTGCCGCTCCCTGCTCACTCGGTAGGGGGCTTTTGAAGTCGAAGGATGGGGTGTTGATGTTTCCCTAAGTCTCGAGGCCAATGCCTTACAAGAGGAAATGAAAAGAATGTACACAAGGGATGCCGTTGGCTGAGGGCTCGCCCTAGAGCCCTGTGACCTTTGTCCCGAAATAACAGTCAGGTAACAGAGGGAGGTCCAGGGTGGTTTTCTTTAGGCCAGGACACCACTTAGATCACACCTGA
The DNA here is from genome assembly GCF_021234165.1 of Pteronotus mesoamericanus. Lineage (NCBI taxonomy): Eukaryota > Metazoa > Chordata > Mammalia > Chiroptera > Mormoopidae > Pteronotus > Pteronotus mesoamericanus. Next base: position 24,045,838 of record NW_026555310.1, read on the forward strand.
GCAGCCCTACATTACCTACTTGTGTTGTGCGCGCACACATGTGTTTAAGGAGGCTCACATGGATAGGACGGCCCCAAGCAGGAGCTGATAACAATGCGGGGCCTCTCATACTCACACTCCAGCTCAAGACTGGCTGAGATGTGGAGTATGGATGGGGTCCTCACAAGAGGTTTACCCCGAGCCCTGGAGGCGAACCTAACGTTCCTAGCCGAGGTCTGTGCAAACAAAGGCCTGGGCCCAATCCTGAAATGGTAGGTTCCAACGGCAGAACCAACACTGCCTATGGCCAAGTATGGCCAGATGAATCCCCACTGATACCGAGCATTGTCACTGCAGAATTCAAAGGATACTAAAAGTCAGCTCTCTGCGAGAAACTATTCTGTCAACAAGCTATATCAGCCAAAGACCTCGCTGTCTTTGCGCTGGCCAAGGAAAAAGGCTCTGATGGCCCTGGTAGCCCAGGATGATACCACTGCTGCAGCCTAACTACAGGAGGGTGGGACCCAGGCTTCGGGGCCAAAAGGTGAGTGTCCGTGGGTGGTCGTGGTGGAATGGAGGAGGGCTAGGTGGCCACACTGGCAGTGAGAGTAGGTGAAAACACACAACATGCACTGAGCAGCCAGGCAGGGACAAAGGCAGGCCTGAGACCATGAACTATGCCGGACTGTCAGCGGGGAGGATATCGCAGGGTCAACCACATGGGGTGTCTCTGGGAGGGTCTGCCTGTGTTCTGCATTTGTGGGGCTACTGCAAAGTTGGGCACATGGGTGATACCTTCTCCTCTTGTAACCGCAGCACCTGGCCAGATGCAAGCCACCGGGAGCCTGACAGCCTGCCCGGACACAGGCCCTGAGGGGGATGGTGCCCGTTCGACAGGGGCCCTGGCGGCGCTGAGCCCTCTATTCCGCCAGGACCCTCCATCGTCCATAATATGCCAGAACTTGCAGCGCTCCGCAGCCCCCCACACCCATGATGCTTCTTGTGGCCCTGGAGGAGCCGGCTGGCACCTATGGTGCAGCCGAGCCATAGGAGGGTTGAACCCCAGCTTCAGGGCCAACAAGTGGGAGTCCAGGGGAGGTCATGGTGGGATGGCAGAGGGCTAGATGGCGACACTGGCAGTGAGAGCAGGTGACAACACACAGCGTGCACCGAGCAGCCAGGCAGGGGCAAGGACAGGCCTGGGACCAAGAAATCCCCTGGCCTGTCTGTGAAGAAGGCGTCCAGGGAGCAGACCACATGCCGTGTCCCTGGGAGGCTCTTCCTGTGTTCTGTGTTGGTGGGGCCACTGCAATGGTAGGCATGTGAGAGATATGTTCTCCTCTCGCAACCGCAGCACCTGGACAGATGCAAGCCACCCAGAGCCTGACAGCTGCCCGGACACGGGCCCTGAGGGGGATGGTGCCCGTTCGACAAGGGCTCATTGGAGGTCAGGGGCCCTGGCGGCGCTGAGCCCTCTATTCCGCCAGGACCCTCCATCGTCCGTATTCCAGAACTTGCAGCGCTCCGCAGCCCCCCACACCCATGATGCTTCTTGTGGCCCTGGAGGAGCCGGCTGGCACCTATGGTGCAGCCGAGCCAAAGGAGGGTTGAACCCCAGCTTCAGGGCCAACAAGTGGGAGTCCAGGGGAGGTCATGGTGGGATGGAGGAGGGCTAGATGGCCACACTGGCAGTGAGAGCAGGTGACAGCACACAGCGTGCACCGAGCAGCCAGGCAGGGGCAAGGACAGGCCTGGGACCATGAAGTCTACTTGGCAGTCTGTGAGGAGGCGTCCAGGAGGCAGACCTTGTGGGTCATCTGTGATAGGCCTTGCCTATGTTCTGTTTTTTGGGGGTCAATACAAAACAGCCGTGGTTGTGATATCTTCTCCCCTCTCAAGTGCACTCCTGGTCCGATGGAAGCGCAGGCAAGGCAAGAGATCTGGTCAGATTCCTGGAAGCAATTGAATGGCATTCAGCCTGAAAGATCTCTGTTTTGGTCTTGCTATGTTGTTTTGTTGCTGTTGTTATTGTTGGTGGTGGTGGTGGTGTATGTGTACAGTGGAGATAGGAGAGTTAAATAGGAAATATCCTGTTTAAAAATAGAACAGTTCTACTGTAATGGAGATGTCCCTTCGATTACCAAATGTGAAATAAAATTAAAGGCAGTGGCTGAAAGTTTACAGACAAATCTAGGAAAAAATAAGACTGTTGGAACAAAGTAAAACTCTGAAATAGAAGAGTGGAAGGGGAAAAACAAGTGTCTAACACTAAAAGTTTTTAATTTGCTAAGAAAATGAGACCTGAACTTTTCTAAGTAGAGCTAAAGGAACCAAAAACGAACAGAGATTTAGAAGTATGGTATCATATTTAAGAAAAAAAGCCTGCAAACAATAGGGCAATAAAAGCATTGTTCCTCTTACATGAATGCTGAATTAGACTTTTTTTTTTACAGTGAATAGCCAAAAGGAATTTGCACAACTGTGTAATTTAATAGACAGGTTTTTTTTTTTTTTGATGTGCAAGAAAATTTGGCAGACATTTTAAAGCTTGTTGTTATTGTTTTATTTCCAGTGAATGAAGTCTTTTCTTTCCAGGTGTAAGCCTTAAGTAACGTCACCATAACTGCAGAAGGCAATTTGCCATCCGTGTCTACCAAGAAAACACAAAAACAATTAGTTATGGGCTAGCCTATATGTATTCTTTTAAAAGTTAAGCACAGTTTTACTTTTACTTCTGGATTCTCTCCATTTTTTGTTTTTTTTTTTTTGAACAAAGTTCTTGGGCTCAGGCTTGTGACTTTACTCCCAAATAAGTTCTCATCCCCTCACTTGGGGACCACTTACTCATACTTTACATTCCTTGCTAGTAAGTGTGATCATCTGGTTTCCCATCTCACAACTTGAAAGGTGTGATTTTTAAAAATGTGTTTGTTTGGAAGCTTAATTTATATGGATTGTCCATTTCCCAGAGAAACCTATAAAGTTTGGCCATCATTCTTGGCTTGACCCAGGACTGCCAAGCCATTGGCCCCTGGACCCCGCTCCCGTCCCTCCCGCTCCCACCGCAGATGCTGCGGGTTGAACTCTTTAAGTCCAAACACTGCCTCAGGTTGTTCTCCACCTTGTCCCCAAAGCACCAACTCATTCATTCAACTCTGCGCTGGAGATGAAACCATTCAGCAGCCAGTCCCAGCTCAAGCTGTTAAACAAATGCTCTATCTTTAAAAACTCAGTCCACCTTTCTCAGGGACAGCGAGAGCTCACTCTCTTAACTGATTTTTAAAGAAGTTTTTGCTCAAATGCCACCTGATTCTTAACCAGGCCTTCCTAGCCCTCCCATGGGAATATTTACACCCCGACCCTATACCCCGTGCTTGGGCACCTGAGTTATTCTCCAGAGCATTACCCCCTTCTGGACAATCTCTGCTCTTCACTTGTTTATCTTACTGATAGTCTCTCTCCCAAGAGCAGGGATCCATGTAAGGATGGTTCTCTTGTTTTCCCAGCACCTGGAACAGCTTTCTGCACAGAGTAAGTGCTAGATGTTTGAACACTCAAATGAAAAGGCCAAGTCAGACCCATCACAGTGCTGCCAGCTCCCGGTTCTGCTAGTCTCTGCCCAGGCCCCCCGCACGGGAGGTTCCCTCTGTCCTCCGCCCTCCCCTCTCTCTCTTCTCTGGGCCAGCATCCCTTCTTCCCTCCAGGAAGCCTCTCTGATCCCTCTCCGACATCCCACAGAAGGGTTTCTGTGTGACCTGAGAATGACTGTGGGCTCCATGAGAGGGGACAACACATCTGTCACTGCTGTTCCCACAGGCCTGAGGGAACATTGTGCGTGGCACATAGGAGGACTTCCTACATTTGTTGAAATGGACAAAAAGATAACATGAATGGCAGTGAAAATAGTCACAGCCGCCATTTGGAAGTTACCTCTGTGTGCCCCGCCTTGGACTAGATTCTTGTCGCCAAAGCGCTGTCTCAGTTATCCTCAGGATAAATCTAGGACATTGATGTGATTGGCCCCATTTTCCAGATGAGGGAACTGAGACCCAGGGGAGGCCAAGTACAACCCCAGAGGTAAATACACTAGGAAGAGGGGAGCCACATGGTCTCCCACACCCGCCGCCTTCCTCTACGCTGAGGAAAGGGAGCCATCTTCCCTGGGTTGGAGAGGCTTCCTATGGAGGCGAGGGGTCAATGTTCAGTGTCGCAGTGAAAGGCTTACATCCAGGGGGTGGTGTGTCCCGGAGGCGAGGGCAGCAGTCCATCGCGGGTAGACAAGCCCTCCGGGGAGGCCGGGGTCCCCGGGGCCGCCTTCCGGTCAGGGCCTTCGGCGGGAGGCGCAGCTGAGGGCGGGCCGGCGTCAGGCGGGCCTGGTGCTGCAGTGCAGAGAAGAGGAGATCTCACCCGCAGGCCGACCTTGGCCCCGGCCTCGCGGACGCACGGCTCACGCGGAGCCTCCCAGGGACTCGGCCTGCGGTGGGCCCCGGGCGGCCCTCCCCGCAGCGGGCCCCACGGACTTCCACCTTGCAGGCCTGTCCCGGCCCCTGCCCGCCTGCTCCGCCCTCGCTGACCTGACTCGTCCCTGTTTAACGACCGGCCGGTGTGGCCTCCGAGGCCCTGTCCAACCCACCCCCACCTGCCGCGGGCACTCACGTGGCGGCCCCGAGGCCTCGGCGTCTCCCTCTTGCCGCCTGGCGTCGGCCGCGGCGGCGTCTGGCGGCGCGAGGGTCGCGGGAGGCCTCCGGGTTCGGCGAGGGCGCCGCCGCCGCCGAGCTGGCCCAGGCGCAGCCGCGCCCTGGGCGGTGGTGGGTCCAGGTGGCCGTGGCAGAGGCGCATCGCCGGCGGACAAGCCGTCCGGGGAGGCCGGGGTCCCCGGGGCCGCCTTCCGGTCAGGGCCTTCGGCGGGAGTCGCTGCTGAGGTGGCGCCGGCGTGGGGCGGGCCTGGTGCTGCAGTGCAGAGAAGAGGAGATCTCACCCGCAGGCCGACCTTGGCCCCGGCCCCGTCTACGCGCGGCTCAGGCGGAGCCTCCCAGGCCCTGGCCCTGCGGTCGGCTCCCGGCGGGCCTCCCCGCAGCGGGCCCGACGGACTTCCACGTTGCAGGCCTGTCCCGGCCCCTGCCCGCCTGCTCCGCCCTCGCTGAGACCTCGTGCCTGTTTAACGGCCGGCCGGTCAGGCCACCGGGGCCCTGTCCAACCCACCCCCACCTGCCGCGGGCACTCACGTTGCGGCCCCGAGGCCTCGGCGCCTCCCTCTTGCGGCCAGGCGTCGGCCGCGGCGGCGGCGTCTGGCGGCGCGAGGGTCGCGGGAGGCCTCCGAGCTGCCCCAGGCAGAGCCGCTCCCCGGGCGGTGGTGTGTCCCGGAGGCGAGGGCAGCGGTCCATCGCGGGCAGACAAGCCCTCCGGGGAGGCCGGGGTCCCCGGGGCCGCCTTCCGGTCAGGGCCTTCGGCGGGAGGCGCAGCTGAGGGGCGGGCCGGCGTCAGGCGGGCCTGGTGCTGCAGTGCAGAGAAGAGGAGATCTCACCCGCAGGCCGACCTTGGCCCCGGCCTCGCGGACGCACGGCTCACGCGGAGCCTCCCAGGGACTCGGCCTGCGGCGGGCCCCGGGCGGCCCTCCCCGCAGCGGGCCCCACGGACTTCCACCTTGCAGGCCTGTCCCGGCCCCTGCCCGCGTGCTCCGCCCTGGCTGATCCTGACTCCCCTACGAACGGCCGGTGTGGCCTCCGAGGCCCTGTCCAACCCACCACCACCTGCCGCGGACACTCACGTGGCGGTCCCGAGGCCTCGGCGTCTCCCTCTTGCCGCCTGGCCTCGGCCGCGGCGGCGTCTGGCGGCGCGAGGGTCGCGGGAGGCCTCCGGGTTCGGCGAGGGCGCCGCCGCCGCCGAGCTGGCCCAGGCGCAGCCGCGCCCTGGGCGGTGGTGGGTCCAGGTGGCCGTGGCAGAGGCGCATCGCCGGCGGACAAGCCGTCCGGGGAGGCCGGGGTCCCCGGGGCCGCCTTCCGGTCAGGGCCTTCGGCGGGAGTCGCCGCTGAGGTGGCGCCGGCGTGGGGCGGGCCTGGTGCTGCAGTGCAGAGAAGAGGAGATCTCACCCGCAGGCCGACCTTGGCCCCGGCCCCGTCGACGCGCGGCTCAGGCGGAGCCTCCCAGGCCCTGGCCCTGCGGTCGGCTCCCGGCGGGCCTCCCCGCAGCGGGCCCGACGGACTTCCACGTTGCAGGCCTGTCCCGGCCCCTGCCCGCCTGCTCCGCCCTCGCTGAGACCTCGTGCCTGTTTAACGGCCGGCCGGTCAGGCCACCGAGGCCCTGTCCAACCCACCCCCACCTGCCGCGGGCACTCACGTTGCGGCCCCGAGGCCTCGGCGCCTCCCTCTTGCGGCCAGGCGTCGGCCGCGGCGGCGGCGTCTGGCGGCGCGAGGGTCGCGGGAGGCCTCCGAGCTGCCCCAGGCGCAGCCGCTCCCCGGGCGGTGGTGTGTCCCGGAGGCGAGGGCAGCGGTCCATCGCGGGCAGACAAGCCCTCCGGGGAGGCCGGGGTCCCCGGGGCCGCCTTCCGGTCAGGGCCTTCGGCGGGAGGCGCAGCTGAGGGCGGGCCGGCGTGCGCAGGCGTCAGGCGGGCCTGGTGCTGCAGTGCAGAGAAGAGGAGATCTCACCCGCAGGCCGACCTTGGCCCCGGCCCCGCGGACGCACGGCTCACGCGGAGCCTCCCAGGGACTCGGCCTGCGGTGGGCCCCGGGCGGCCCTCCCCGCAGCGGGCCCCACGGACTTCCACCTTGCAGGCCTGTCCCGGCCCCTGCCCGCGTGCTCCGCCCTGGCTGATCCTGACTCCCCTACGAACGGCCGGTGTGGCCTCCGAGGCCCTGTCCAACCCACCACCACCTGCCGCGGACACTCACGTGGCGGTCCCGAGGCCTCGGCGTCTCCCTCTTGCCGCCTGGCCTCGGCCGCGGCGGCGTCTGGCGGCGCGAGGGTCGCGGGAGGCCTCCGGGTTCGGCGAGGGCGCCGCCGCCGCCGAGCTGGCCCAGGCGCAGCCGCGCCCTGGGCGGTGGTGGGTCCAGGTGGCCGTGGCAGAGGCGCATCGCCGGCGGACAAGCCGTCCGGGGAGGCCGGGGTCCCCGGGGCCGCCTTCCGGTCAGGGCCTTCGGCGGGAGTCGCCGCTGAGGTGGCGCCGGCGTGGGGCGGGCCTGGTGCTGCAGTGCAGAGAAGAGGAGATCTCACCCGCAGGCCGACCTTGGCCCCGGCCCCGTCTACGCGCGGCTCAGGCGGAGCCTCCCAGGCCCTGGCCCTGCGGTCGGCTCCCGGCGGGCCTCCCCGCAGCGGGCCCGACGGACTTCCACGTTGCAGGCCTGTCCCGGCCCCTGCCCGCCTGCTCCGCCCTCGCTGAGACCTCGTGCCTGTTTAACGGCCGGCCGGTCAGGCCACCGGGGCCCTGTCCAACCCACCCCCACCTGCCGCGGGCACTCACGTTGCGGCCCCGAGGCCTCGGCGCCTCCCTCTTGCGGCCAGGCGTCGGCCGCGGCGGCGGCGTCTGGCGGCGCGAGGGTCGCGGGAGGCCTCCGAGCTGCCCCAGGCGCAGCCGCTCCCCGGGCGGTGGTGTGTCCCGGAGGCGAGGGCAGCGGTCCATCGCGGGCAGACAAGCCCTCCGGGGAGGCCGGGGTCCCCGGGGCCGCCTTCCGGTCAGGGCCTTCGGCGGGAGGCGCAGCTGAGGGCGGGCCGGCGTCAGGCGGGCCTGGTGCTGCAGTGCAGAGAAGAGGAGATCTCACCCGCAGGCCGACCTTGGCCCCGGCCCCGCGGACGCACGGCTCACGCGGAGCCTCCCAGGGACTCGGCCTGCGGTGGGCCCCGGGCGGCCCTCCCCGCAGCGGGCCCCACGGACTTCCACCTTGCAGGCCTGTCCCGGCCCCTGCCCGCGTGCTCCGCCCTGGCTGATCCTGACTCCCCTACGAACGGCCGGTGTGGCCTCCGAGGCCCTGTCCAACCCACCACCACCTGCCGCGGACACTCACGTGGCGGTCCCGAGGCCTCGGCGTCTCCCTCTTGCCGCCTGGCCTCGGCCGCGGCGGCGTCTGGCGGCGCGAGGGTCGCGGGAGGCCTCCGGGTTCGGCGAGGGCGCCGCCGCCGCCGAGCTGGCCCAGGCGCAGCCGCGCCCTGGGCGGTGGTGGGTCCAGGTGGCCGTGGCAGAGGCGCATCGCCGGCGGACAAGCCGTCCGGGGAGGCCGGGGTCCCCGGGGCCGCCTTCCGGTCAGGGCCTTCGGCGGGAGTCGCCGCTGAGGTGGCGCCGGCGTGGGGCGGGCCTGGTGCTGCAGTGCAGAGAAGAGGAGATCTCACCCGCAGGCCGACCTTGGCCCCGGCCCCGTCTACGCGCGGCTCAGGCGGAGCCTCCCAGGCCCTGGCCCTGCGGTCGGCTCCCGGCGGGCCTCCCCGCAGCGGGCCCGACGGACTTCCACGTTGCAGGCCTGTCCCGGCCCCTGCCCGCCTGCTCCGCCCTCGCTGAGACCTCGTGCCTGTTTAACGGCCGGCCGGTCAGGCCACCGGGGCCCTGTCCAACCCACCCCCACCTGCCGCGGGCACTCACGTTGCGGCCCCGAGGCCTCGGCGCCTCCCTCTTGCGGCCAGGCGTCGGCCGCGGCGGCGGCGTCTGGCGGCGCGAGGGTCGCGGGAGGCCTCCGAGCTGCCCCAGGCGCAGCCGCTCCCCGGGCGGTGGTGTGTCCCGGAGGCGAGGGCAGCGGTCCATCGCGGGCAGACAAGCCCTCCGGGGAGGCCGGGGTCCCCGGGGCCGCCTTCCGGTCAGGGCCTTCGGCGGGAGGCGCAGCTGAGGGCGGGCCGGCGTCAGGCGGGCCGGCGTCAGGCGGGCCTGGTGCTGCAGTGCAGAGAAGAGGAGATCTCACCCGCAGGCCGACCTTGGCCCCGGCCCCGCGGACGCACGGCTCACGCGGAGCCTCCCAGGGACTCGGCCTGCGGTGGGCCCCGGGCGGCCCTCCCCGCAGCGGGCCCCACGGACTTCCACCTTGCAGGCCTGTCCCGGCCCCTGCCCGCGTGCTCCGCCCTGGCTGATCCTGACTCCCCCTACGAACGGCCGGTGTGGCCTCCGAGGCCCTGTCCAACCCACCACCACCTGCCGCGGACACTCACGTGGCGGTCCCGAGGCCTCGGCGTCTCCCTCTTGCCGCCTGGCCTCGGCCGCGGCGGCGTCTGGCGGCGCGAGGGTCGCGGGAGGCCTCCGGGTTCGGCGAGGGCGCCGCCGCCGCCGAGCTGGCCCAGGCGCAGCCGCGCCCTGGGCGGTGGTGGGTCCAGGTGGCCGTGGCAGAGGCGCATCGCCGGCGGACAAGCCGTCCGGGGAGGCCGGGGTCCCCGGGGCCGCCTTCCGGTCAGGGCCTTCGGCGGGAGTCGCCGCTGAGGTGGCGCCGGCGTGGGGCGGGCCTGGTGCTGCAGTGCAGAGAAGAGGAGATCTCACCCGCAGGCCGACCTTGGCCCCGGCCCCGTCTACGCGCGGCTCAGGCGGAGCCTCCCAGGCCCTGGCCCTGCGGTCGGCTCCCGGCGGGCCTCCCCGCAGCGGGCCCGACGGACTTCCACGTTGCAGGCCTGTCCCGGCCCCTGCCCGCCTGCTCCGCCCTCGCTGAGACCTCGTGCCTGTTTAACGGCCGGCCGGTCAGGCCACCGGGGCCCTGTCCAACCCACCCCCACCTGCCGCGGGCACTCACGTTGCGGCCCCGAGGCCTCGGCGCCTCCCTCTTGCGGCCAGGCGTCGGCCGCGGCGGCGGCGTCTGGCGGCGCGAGGGTCGCGGGAGGCCTCCGAGCTGCCCCAGGCGCAGCCGCTCCCCGGGCGGTGGTGTGTCCCGGAGGCGAGGGCAGCGGTCCATCGCGGGCAGACAAGCCCTCCGGGGAGGCCGGGGTCCCCGGGGCCGCCTTCCGGTCAGGGCCTTCGGCGGGAGGCGCAGCTGAGGGCGGGCCGGCGTCAGGCGGGCAGGCGTCAGGCGGGCCTGGTGCTGCAGTGCAGAGAAGAGGAGATCTCACCCGCAGGCCGACCTTGGCCCCGGCCCCGCGGACGCACGGCTCACGCGGAGCCTCCCAGGGACTCGGCCTGCGGTGGGCCCCGGGCGGCCCTCCCCGCAGCGGGCCCCACGGACTTCCACCTTGCAGGCCTGTCCCGGCCCCTGCCCGCGTGCTCCGCCCTGGCTGATCCTGACTCCCCTACGAACGGCCGGTGTGGCCTCCGAGGCCCTGTCCAACCCACCACCACCTGCCGCGGACACTCACGTGGCGGTCCCGAGGCCTCGGCGTCTCCCTCTTGCCGCCTGGCCTCGGCCGCGGCGGCGTCTGGCGGCGCGAGGGTCGCGGGAGGCCTCCGGGTTCGGCGAGGGCGCCGCCGCCGCCGAGCTGGCCCAGGCGCAGCCGCGCCCTGGGCGGTGGTGGGTCCAGGTGGCCGTGGCAGAGGCGCATCGCCGGCGGACAAGCCGTCCGGGGAGGCCGGGGTCCCCGGGGCCGCCTTCCGGTCAGGGCCTTCGGCGGGAGTCGCCGCTGAGGTGGCGCCGGCGTGGGGCGGGCCTGGTGCTGCAGTGCAGAGAAGAGGAGATCTCACCCGCAGGCCGACCTTGGCCCCGGCCCCGTCTACGCGCGGCTCAGGCGGAGCCTCCCAGGCCCTGGCCCTGCGGTCGGCTCCCGGCGGGCCTCCCCGCAGCGGGCCCGACGGACTTCCACGTTGCAGGCCTGTCCCGGCCCCTGCCCGCCTGCTCCGCCCTCGCTGAGACCTCGTGCCTGTTTAACGGCCGGCCGGTCAGGCCACCGGGGCCCTGTCCAACCCACCCCCCACCTGCCGCGGGCACTCACGTTGCGGCCCCGAGGCCTCGGCGCCTCCCTCTTGCGGCCAGGCGTCGGCCGCGGCGGCGGCGTCTGGCGGCGCGAGGGTCGCGGGAGGCCTCCGAGCTGCCCCAGGCGCAGCCGCTCCCCGGGCGGTGGTGTGTCCCGGAGGCGAGGGCAGCGGTCCATCGCGGGCAGACAAGCCCTCCGGGGAGGCCGGGGTCCCCGGGGCCGCCTTCCGGTCAGGGCCTTCGGCGGGAGGCGCAGCTGAGGGCGGGCCGGCGTCAGGCGGGCCTGGTGCTGCAGTGCAGAGAAGAGGAGATCTCACCCGCAGGCCGACCTTGGCCCCGGCCCCGCGGACGCACGGCTCACGCGGAGCCTCCCAGGGACTCGGCCTGCGGTGGGCCCCGGGCGGCCCTCCCCGCAGCGGGCCCCACGGACTTCCACCTTGCAGGCCTGTCCCGGCCCCTGCCCGCGTGCTCCGCCCTGGCTGATCCTGACTCCCCTACGAACGGCCGGTGTGGCCTCCGAGGCCCTGTCCAACCCACCACCACCTGCCGCGGACACTCACGTGGCGGTCCCGAGGCCTCGGCGTCTCCCTCTTGCCGCCTGGCCTCGGCCGCGGCGGCGTCTGGCGGCGCGAGGGTCGCGGGAGGCCTCCGGGTTCGGCGAGGGCGCCGCCGCCGCCGAGCTGGCCCAGGCGCAGCCGCGCCCTGGGCGGTGGTGGGTCCAGGTGGCCGTGGCAGAGGCGCATCGCCGGCGGACAAGCCGTCCGGGGAGGCCGGGGTCCCCGGGGCCGCCTTCCGGTCAGGGCCTTCGGCGGGAGTCGCCGCTGAGGTGGCGCCGGCGTGGGGCGGGCCTGGTGCTGCAGTGCAGAGAAGAGGAGATCTCACCCGCAGGCCGACCTTGGCCCCGGCCCCGTCTACGCGCGGCTCAGGCGGAGCCTCCCAGGCCCTGGCCCTGCGGTCGGCTCCCGGCGGGCCTCCCCGCAGCGGGCCCGACGGACTTCCACGTTGCAGGCCTGTCCCGGCCCCTGCCCGCCTGCTCCGCCCTCGCTGAGACCTCGTGCCTGTTTAACGGCCGGCCGGTCAGGCCACCGGGGCCCTGTCCAACCCACCCCCACCTGCCGCGGGCACTCACGTTGCGGCCCCGAGGCCTCGGCGCCTCCCTCTTGCGGCCAGGCGTCGGCCGCGGCGGCGGCGTCTGGCGGCGCGAGGGTCGCGGGAGGCCTCCGAGCTGCCCCAGGCGCAGCCGCTCCCCGGGCGGTGGTGTGTCCCGGAGGCGAGGGCAGCGGTCCATCGCGGGCAGACAAGCCCTCCGGGGAGGCCGGGGTCCCCGGGGCCGCCTTCCGGTCAGGGCCTTCGGCGGGAGGCGCAGCTGAGGGCGGGCCGGCGTCAGGCGGGCAGGCGTCAGGCGGGCCTGGTGCTGCAGTGCAGAGAAGAGGAGATCTCACCCGCAGGCCGACCTTGGCCCCGGCCTCGCGGACGCACGGCTCACGCGGAGCCTCCCAGGGACTCGGCCTGCGGTGGGCCCCGGGCGGCCCTCCCCGCAGCGGGCCCCACGGACTTCCACCTTGCAGGCCTGTCCCGGCCCCTGCCCGCGTGCTCCGCCCTGGCTGATCCTGACTCCCCTACGAACGGCCGGTGTGGCCTCCGAGGCCCTGTCCAACCCACCCCCACCTGCCGCGGGCACTCACGTTGCGGCCCCGAGGCCTCGGCGCCTCCCTCTTGCGGCCAGGCGTCGGCCGCGGCGGCGGCGTCTGGCGGCGCGAGGGTCGCGGGAGGCCTCCCGAGCTGGCCCAGGCGCAGCCGCTCCCTGGGCGGTGGTGTGTCCCGGAGGCCAGGGCAGCGGTCCATCGCGGGCAGACAAGCCCTCCGGGGCGGCCTGGGTCCCCGGGGCCGCCTTCCGGTCAGGGTCTTCGGCTGGAGACGCAGCTGCGGGCGGGCCGGCGTCGGGCGGGCCTGGTGCTGCAGTGCAGAGAAGAGGAGATCTCACCCGCAGGCCGACCTTGGCCCCGGCCTCGCGGACGCACGGCTCACGCGGAGCCTCCCAGGGACTCGGCCTGCGGTGGGCCCCGGGCGGCCCTCCCCGCAGCGGGCCCCACGGACTTCCACCTTGCAGGCCTGTCCCGGCCCCTGCCCGCGTGCTCCGCCCTGGCTGATCCTGACTCCCCTACGAACGGCCGGTGTGGCCTCCGAGGCCCTGTCCAACCCACCACCACCTGCCGCGGACACTCACGTGGCGGTCCCGAGGCCTCGGCGTCTCCCTCTTGCCGCCTGGCCTCGGCCGCGGCGGCGTCTGGCGGCGCGAGGGTCGCGGGAGGCCTCCGGGTTCGGCGAGGGCGCCGCCGCCGCCGAGCTGGCCCAGGCGCAGCCGCGCCCTGGGCGGTGGTGGGTCCAGGTGGCCGTGGCAGAGGCGCATCGCCGGCGGACAAGCCGTCCGGGGAGGCCGGGGTCCCCGGGGCCGCCTTCCGGTCAGGGCCTTCGGCGGGAGTCGCCGCTGAGGTGGCGCCGGCGTGGGGCGGGCCTGGTGCTGCAGTGCAGAGAAGAGGAGATCTCACCCGCAGGCCGACCTTGGCCCCGGCCCCGTCTACGCGCGGCTCAGGCGGAGCCTCCCAGGCCCTGGCCCTGCGGTCGGCTCCCGGCGGGCCTCCCCGCAGCGGGCCCGACGGACTTCCACGTTGCAGGCCTGTCCCGGCCCCTGCCCGCCTGCTCCGCCCTCGCTGAGACCTCGTGCCTGTTTAACGGCCGGCCGGTCAGGCCACCGGGGCCCTGTCCAACCCACCCCCACCTGCCGCGGGCACTCACGTTGCGGCCCCGAGGCCTCGGCGCCTCCCTCTTGCGGCCAGGCGTCGGCCGCGGCGGCGGCGTCTGGCGGCGCGAGGGTCGCGGGAGGCCTCCGAGCTGCCCCAGGCGCAGCCGCTCCCCGGGCGGTGGTGTGTCCCGGAGGCGAGGGCAGCGGTCCATCGCGGGCAGACAAGCCCTCCGGGGAGGCCGGGGTCCCCGGGGCCGCCTTCCGGTCAGGGCCTTCGGCGGGAGGCGCAGCTGAGGGCGGGCCGGCGTCAGGCGGGCCGGCGTCAGGCGGGCCTGGTGCTGCAGTGCAGAGAAGAGGAGATCTCACCCGCAGGCCGACCTTGGCCCCGGCCTCGCGGACGCACGGCTCACGCGGAGCCTCCCAGGGACTCGGCCTGCGGTGGGCCCCGGGCGGCCCTCCCCGCAGCGGGCCCCACGGACTTCCACCTTGCAGGCCTGTCCCGGCCCCTGCCCGCGTGCTCCGCCCTGGCTGATCCTGACTCCCCTACGAACGGCCGGTGTGGCCTCCGAGGCCCTGTCCAACCCACCACCACCTGCCGCGGACACTCACGTGGCGGTCCCGAGGCCTCGGCGTCTCCCTCTTGCCGCCTGGCCTCGGCCGCGGCGGCGTCTGGCGGCGCGAGGGTCGCGGGAGGCCTCCGGGTTCGGCGAGGGCGCCGCCGCCGCCGAGCTGGCCCAGGCGCAGCCGCGCCCTGGGCGGTGGTGGGTCCAGGTGGCCGTGGCAGAGGCGCATCGCCGGCGGACAAGCCGTCCGGGGAGGCCGGGGTCCCCGGGGCCGCCTTCCGGTCAGGGCCTTCGGCGGGAGTCGCCGCTGAGGTGGCGCCGGCGTGGGGCGGGCCTGGTGCTGCAGTGCAGAGAAGAGGAGATCTCACCCGCAGGCCGACCTTGGCCCCGGCCCCGCGGACGCACGGCTCACGCGGAGCCTCCCAGGGACTCGGCCTGCGGTGGGCCCCGGGCGGCCCTCCCCGCAGCGGGCCCCACGGACTTCCACCTTGCAGGCCTGTCCCGGCCCCTGCCCGCGTGCTCCGCCCTGGCTGATCCTGATGCCCTTACGAACGGCCGGTGTGGCCTCCGAGGCCCTGTCCAACCCACCACCACCTGCCGCGGGCACTCACGTGGCGGTCCCGAGGCCTCGGCGCCTCCCTCTTGCCGCCTGGCGTCGGCCGCGGCGGTCGTCTGGCGGCGCGAGGGTCGCGGGAGGCCTCCGGTTCGAGCCCGAGCTGCCCCAGGCGCAGCCGCGCCCCGGGCGGTGGTGGGTCCAGGTGGCCGGGGCAGAGGCCATCGCCGGCGGACAAGCCGTCCGGGGAGGCCGGGGTCCCCGGGGCCGCCTTCCGGTCAGGGCCTTCGGCGGGAGTCGCCGCTGAGGCGGCCGGCGCGGCGTGGGCGGGCCTGGTGCTGCAGTGCAGAGAAGAGGAGATCTCACCCGCAGGCCGACCTTGGCCCCGGCCTCGCGGACGCACGGCTCACGCGGAGCCTCCCAGGGACTCGGCCTGCGGTGGGCCCCGGGCGGCCCTCCCCGCAGCGGGCCCCACGGACTTCCACCTTGCAGGCCTGTCCCGGCCCCTGCCCGCGTGCTCCGCCCTGGCTGATCCTGACTCCCCTACGAACGGCCGGTGTGGCCTCCGAGGCCCTGTCCAACCCACCACCACCTGCCGCGGACACTCACGTGGCGGTCCCGAGGCCTCGGCGTCTCCCTCTTGCCGCCTGGCCTCGGCCGCGGCGGCGTCTGGCGGCGCGAGGGTCGCGGGAGGCCTCCGGGTTCGGCGAGGGCGCCGCCGCCGCCGAGCTGGCCCAGGCGCAGCCGCGCCCTGGGCGGTGGTGGGTCCAGGTGGCCGTGGCAGAGGCGCATCGCCGGCGGACAAGCCGTCCGGGGAGGCCGGGGTCCCCGGGGCCGCCTTCCGGTCAGGGCCTTCGGCGGGAGTCGCCGCTGAGGTGGCGCCGGCGTGGGGCGGGCCTGGTGCTGCAGTGCAGAGAAGAGGAGATCTCACCCGCAGGCCGACCTTGGCCCCGGCCCCGTCTACGCGCGGCTCAGGCGGAGCCTCCCAGGCCCTGGCCCTGCGGTCGGCTCCCGGCGGGCCTCCCCGCAGCGGGCCCGACGGACTTCCACGTTGCAGGCCTGTCCCGGCCCCTGCCCGCCTGCTCCGCCCTCGCTGAGACCTCGTGCCTGTTTAACGGCCGGCCGGGCAGGCCACCGAGGCCCTGTCCAACCCACCCCCACCTGCCGCGGGCACTCACGTTGCGGCCCCGAGGCCTCGGCGCCTCCCTCTTGCGGCCAGGCGTCGGCCGCGGCGGCGTCGTCTGGCGGCGCGAGGGTCGCGGGAGGCCTCCGAGCTGCCCCAGGCGCAGCCGCTCCCCGGGCGGTGGTGTGTCCCGGAGGCGAGGGCAGCGGTCCATCGCGGGCAGACAAGCCCTCCGGGGAGGCCGGGGTCCCCGGGGCCGCCTTCCGGGCAGGGCCTTCGGCGGGAGGCGCAGCTGAGGGGGGGCCGGCGTCAGGCGGGCCTGGTGCTGCAGTGCAGAGAAGAGGAGATCTCACCCGCAGGCCGACCTTGGCCCCGGCCCCGCGGACGCACGGCTCACGCGGAGCCTCCCAGGGACTCGGCCTGCGGTGGGCCCCGGGCGGCCCTCCCCGCAGCGGGCCCCACGGACTTCCACCTTGCAGGCCTGTCCCGGCCCCTGCCCGCGTGCTCCGCCCTGGCTGATCCTGACTCCCCCTACGAACGGCCGGTGTGGCCTCCGAGGCCCTGTCCAACCCACCACCACCTGCCGCGGACACTCACGTGGCGGTCCCGAGGCCTCGGCGTCTCCCTCTTGCCGCCTGGTCTCGGCCGCGGCGGCGTCTGGCGGCGCGAGGGTTGCGGGAGGCTTACGAGCTACCCCAGGCTCACCTGTTCTATGGGGGCTGGTGTCCTCTGTTGTCCCGGGCAGCGGGTCATCGCCTGCGGACACCCCCTCCGGGGAGACTTTGGTCACCGGGGCCGCTTTCCCATCAGGGTCTTTGGCTGGAGAGTCCGCTGAGTTGTGGTCGGCATCAGGCGGGCCTGGTGCTGCAGTCCAGAGACGAGGATTTCTCACCTTTAAGTCGACCTTCGCTATGTCCCCGGGAATGATCGGCTCAGGCCGAGCCTCAATGGGATCGTCCTAGGTCCGCGCCGGGCTGCTGTCCCCACTGTGGGTCCCACGGACTTCTTTGTGTGAGGCCTGTCATGTCCCCTGCCCGCCTGCTTCCCCCTCACTGAGTCTTCACGGCCCTACTAATGGCCGGTGTGGCCTCCGAGGCCCTGTCCAACGCACCACCATATGCCGCAGACACTCACGTTCTGGCTCCGAGGCCTGGGCTCCTCCCTCCTGCCGCCTGGCCTGGTCCGTGATGCCGGGCGGCTCCAAAGTCATAGGAAGCCTACGGGCTCTGCGTGGGGGCTTTGGCGGAGCCCTGCGGGGCGCGGGCTCTCCCTGTGCCCGCGATGGCCCAGGTTGCCCGGCTCGCTCGGCACTTCCTCCCTCAGTCTTCTCTGGGAAGGTTTGTGTCCCCACGGCCCCCTGTCTCTGTTGGCCTTTTTTGTGATAGGCCGTTGGGCCATCCGTCTTGGTTGGTGGGCCCGGGTCTGCAGTGGGGAGACAAGGGCATCTCACTCACCGGCCCACCATGGCAGCGGCCCCGCAAACGCTGAGCACAGGCCGGACCGCCCAGGGGCTCCCGCCGCCGTTTGCCCTGGGCAGCCCTCCCGTCAGCAAGCTCAACGGATTTCGTGTCTCAGGCCAGTGTACGCCCCAGTCCTGATTTTTAGCCCTCCCTCCTGTTTTCTCCTAGTCTCATATCCAGAATGGCCACCATGCCCTCAGCCTTCTCAACGTGTCCTCCAGTGGCCACTTATCTTTTGTCCCAGAGCCCTGGGTCTCACCCTCCTCTGGTCTGACTATACCAGTGGTTTCTTCCCGTTGTTCCAATGCCTCGGGGGTCCTCTGTTTACGCCAAAACCTCCACCATTTTCTGGCTCGCCGATGTGTTTGCTCTGGCCGGTCATTTGTCCTATTCTGTGTATTGTACAATGGCGATGCTTACTATGAGTGGGGATTCCTTGGGCCCTACTTGTCACTAGTTGCTGCTGGTTCTGCCTATTGAACCTCCTATTCAGGATCAGGCCCAGGCCTGTGTTTGCACAGACCTGAGCCAGGAACATTAGATTCATCTCCAGGGCGCAGGTGAAAAGTATTCTGACGACCCCATCCATTCTCCCCATCCACCAGCCAGTCTTGAGCTGGAGTGTGAGCCCGCTTGGCCCACGAGTGGTCTCATCAGCTCCTGCTTGGAACTGGCCTACCACTGTGAGCGTCCTTAATCACGCGCGCGTGCACTCACACATGAGTTGGCGATGTAGTGCTGCTCAGGTGTGATCTAAGTGGTGGCCTGGCCTGAAGAAAACCACCCCGGGCCTCCCTCTGTTACCTGAATGGTATTGTCGGATGAGGGACACAGGGCTCTTGGGCGAACCCTTTGCCAACAATGTCCCTTTGGTAAACTGTTTTCTGTTTCTTCTGAGAGGCCTTGGCCTTCGGACTTTGAACAGCAGCAGGAGAACATCTTCTCCGTCCAAAGTCCCATAGCCAAGTGAGCAGGGCGGGGCAGCTGGTGTATGCGGCTGCCTAGTTACCAGGGTTCCATGTTCTGTTGGGCTCTGTTGTTCGGAAGTGAGGTCACTTCCTGGGTCCCTTAGCCTGAGCATCTCCTCAGACAAGAGTGATGACTTCACTTCCTGAGGATCAGTTACCTTCCTACCCGGAGCCGTAACATTCTAAAACGGTCCCTGCCCAGCTCACTGGGCTGGAGACATTTGCA
This sequence comes from Pteronotus mesoamericanus, assembly GCF_021234165.1. Lineage (NCBI taxonomy): Eukaryota > Metazoa > Chordata > Mammalia > Chiroptera > Mormoopidae > Pteronotus > Pteronotus mesoamericanus. The sequence continues at coordinate 24,064,252 of NW_026555310.1, forward strand.
CCAGCGGATGTCTTCTTGTTGCCTGCCCGACTCCTGAGGTCCTGGAGGTGCAGCAGCTGGTTGATGAAGACCACGGCCCCGTCTCCACCAGTGAGGGGCAGGTGTGCCACACCAGCAAGGGCCAGGGCAGGCCAGGAGTGACTCTGGCCACCTGGGGGTCTGGGAAACCAGGGCCCGTGGGGAGCGGAGAAGGACTTCTTCTCCAAAGACAGCCAGGATCTCCAGGCAGCTCATGATTTCCCACTCCAACCTGGAGCACGCTGCCCGTGTTAAGTGAACTCAGACAGGTTAGCTGGAGCTCAAGGAGGCAGAGCCCAAGGGCGAAAAGGCAAGAAGGTAGGGGTGGGATATGGGGTGGAGGTGCCTGTGAGCTTATGGGGGTGGGCCGGAGCCAGACACACAGGGAGCACCCACAGAGGTTGACCAGAAGCAAAGACTGGCCTCAGATCCCCCATCTGCTGAGCTGCTGCGGGGGAGGTCATCCTGGTTGGGTCCTGGGCTGCGGCTGCCCTGGAAGGCGCTGGCTGCATCGTGTCTGTGGGGGGCCCGTGGAAATGCGGGCACGTGGGTGATCTTTTCGCCTCTCGCGACTCCAGCACGAGCCCAGGAGGCAGAGCCGGGTCCTGCTGTAACACCGTCTCATAGGCCGAGGAGCCCGATGCAGGAGGACAGCAGGAGGCCGCTCCCGGCACCTCCGGACCCGGAGGTTGTCCGCCTCCAGGGGTCATGCCTCCTCCAGCCGCTGCTCTAGCCATGGCTCCGGAGCCCGGGTGCGCCTGCGCAGCAGCTCCTGACCTGCCTGAGGCCTGGCCGCGCCTGCCCGAAGACCCCTCCTCAGACCCGCTCTGGTTCCTGCCCCAGAGGAGGAGCTGCCTCTGGAAGATGCATCAGGGTCAGCTCTGGAGCGACGGGCTGATCCTGCTCCCTTGCTCCTCTCAGAGGACTTTGTTTGACCTCCGTTTCTTACCTTCTAAGAAATAATTTTTATTGTTACTTTTTTCCCCATCTTTGACATGATTAGATGTTTTATTTTAATTATTTGGTGGTTGGGGGGGTGTTCTCTTTCCTTTTTTCCTCTTTTTATCCTTCATTTTTCCATGGTGTGATCCATTTTCAGTTATAAATAAACATTGGTGTTGATATTGTAATCTGTGCCATTCCTGAGCATGGAAAGGATTAGGGTTGGGGTCATGGGGGATTTGGAGCAGCAACAGAACATTTAATAAAGTGTGAAGTTAATGAAGTTTGAAGTCTGCTATTTTTGACCTCGAAAATGAAATATGAAGAATAAAGGAGTAAATATCTAGCACGTTCATTTGCAGTAGGAATTCATATACATACATATATTTACACACACATATGTAGTTTGCAGAACACTAAAATTACACGATAAACATCAATGGGATTTTACGATGAGAATGCAGGAGTGATAGTAAAACCACACTTAACTTTTCAGAGACTACGGATGGGTTGGCCCCTAAATAATTACTTTTTGTGTTTTCTCGGTAGACTTGGATGGCAATTTGCCTTCTGCAAATATGGTGACTTTACTTAAGATAAAGGCTTACACCTGGAAAGAAAAGTCTTCATTCACTGAAAATAGAAATAATAACAATACGCTTTAAAATGTCTACCATTTTTTGGGCACTTCAAAAAACTGTCTATTAAATTTCACAGTTGTTCAAAATCCCTTAGGCTATTCACTATAAAAAAAAAGTCTAATTCAGCATTCAGGTTAGATGACCACAGCCTTCGTTTCCCTATTGTTTGCAGACTTTTTTTCATAAATATGACACCATACTTATAAATCTCTGCTTTTTCTTAGTTCCTTTTCTCTCTATTTAGAAAAGTTTAGGTCACAGTTTCTTAGCAAATTACAAATTTTCAGTGTAGGATATTTGTATTTCCCCATCTGCTCTTCTACTTCAGATTATTGCTTTATTCCAATAGTCTTATCTTTTTCCTAATTTCCTCCGTAAACTTCTAGCCAGTGCCTGTAATTTTATTTCACATTTGCTAACCAAAGGCCCATTTCCATTACTGTAGCTCTGATCTCACAGTTTTTAAGAGGGTATTTCCCATTAAAGTCTTCCCTCTCCACTGCCATACCTACATACATACACACACACACACACACACCGCCACCGCCACCGCCACCACCACCAAAACAACACAGCAACAACAAAAATGAGATCTCCCAGGCCGAATGCCACTCAGTTGCCTCCGGAAATCTAGGCAGGCAGAAAGCAAAACCTAGCCCATGTTTCCCAACAGCAGCTCAGCCGACTGGCTGCTGAGTGAGTAGAGACCTAACCAGTGTTTCTGGAAAAATGAAAGGGAGCTTCTGTAATTAACAGAAGGGGGTGGTTACACCCTAACAAGGAGAATAAGGGCAGATTCCTTTGACATTTCTTGTTCTAGACAAGGGGTCCTGTTGAACTGCTAAATTCTAGGGTAGTGGGCAAAATGATGTTTCCTCAAATTGTACAACAGTGCAATATGATGAGGCTAATCTGATACTGTACTTCTAAGTAGAGCTAGTACTACTGCCTTCTCTTCACCTCCATTAGATGTCACAATTGACAACACTCCGTGTCAGGGCCTAGCTGTGCTGTGACTTCCACTGTGGGACTCAGTACAAAAAAGCCCATTTGGGTCTTGAATTAAGCCTTTATTGGCAGACATGGTGACATTTGGACATGCCGTCCATCCTGTTCTTTTACTTTATTTCTCAATGTGTTTGGAAACCAGAAGGAGAAGGGCACTATTTCGTGGACCTTCAAGACACACAGGGAGCCTTCGAAAAGTGCTTAATTGTCTGCTAACATTGAGAAATAAAGCAAAAGAAATGGAAGTAGGGGACAGAGAAAATATATATACAAAGGAATGGCTTTTGATGAGGCCAGGACAGGTGACTTTGGGCTTTATATTTTAGGTAGTGTATGGGTGGGATAGTCTGACCTCAGTGGTATGCAGAGGTTTATATTAGCCAAGCTGACTTAACAGTTGACTCCTGCTATATTGCCTGCGAGTGAAGCTTTGTGTTTCCATTCATGCAGAATGGTGACTGCAATTTATGATGGTTTTGTCCAGAGATGAACAGCTGTTTCCATAGACACAGAGGCTGGGCCGCAGGAGGCTCTACATATGGGTAGCTTTCAGCAGGCACCTCTTGGTCCACTGAGGAGACCCCCGAGTCTCACAGAGGTTGCAGGACTCACTAATGTTAATCTTATAAGGAAATGTGCCAGCCAGGTGGGATTTACCAAGGGGAAGGGCAGACTTCCAGGACGCAGACTGCTACAATTTATTACACAGATGCAGCTCTCTTTCCTTCTGCAGGCCAGAAAAACATCCCACTAAGGATTAAGAGCCTCAGTGCCTAGGCCTGTGAGACTTGAAGGAATGTAACAAATTTTGCTATTTTTACATTGTTTCTCAGCCAGGGCTGAGACTAAATTAGATAGATGAGTACTTTGCATGCACTGAGCAGTAAGGAGACTCTACTTTCAAAGATTTCCTGCTGATTGAAGAAACATGCTGCTCCAAAGTTCATTCAGCATTGAGTCTTGGGAGGGAGGAAAATGTGGGGTGCCTAATCTTGACTCCTCGTGGCTTGCGCATGGATTTAAGTCTTCCCCAACCACAGGATCTCAAGTTGACTCTGGACAAGTTAGTTACAAATGAGGGAGACACTTCTCAGCAGAGAGTCCCTAGCTCTAAGGAGTTCAGTGGGGGAAATAGAAATTCAAAGGTTCATGGAGGGGGGAAAAGGACACTTTAAATGAGACCAGGTGGCCAAACTGCCATAATTGCAAATTTCCACATTTTGCAATGTCTCACCTGCTAATCTCAAATAAAAGTGGCAGCATGCAAAAGCAGATTTTTACCCTAGCCATGGTAAAGGCATAATGCCACAGGTAACGTCTCTCTGAGAGACTTATTCCTGTTAGGATTCTAAAGTGAAGATTTCAGACAGTTGGAACTTTTTCAGATGAGAGTCCCTGCAGTCGGAACCAAGAGTCAGGTTCTGCCTTTGTTTCTTATAATTATTTCTTTTTAATCCTTGATTTATATTGTCTGTAAGACTAAGGGCAGTTGGCCCTGGCCGAGTAGTACAGTCGGTTCGAGCGTTGTGCCAATACACCAAGGCTGTGGGTTGGATCCCTGGTCAGGACATAGGTAAGAAGCAACCAATGGATGCGTAAATAAGTGGAACAACAAATCGATGTTTCTCTCTCTCTCTCCTTTTCTTGCTCTCTCCCTCCCCCTTCCTCTCTGTCTAAAATCAATATTTTTAAAAGGCTAAGGGCAGTTGTAATATCTTCAAGAAAATTTGAACTCATTTTTTGTTTAAAGATTTTATTTTTAGAGAGGGGGAAGGGAGGGGGAGACAAACATCAATATGAGAGAAACATCATCAGTTGTCTCTTGCACGCGCCCCATCTGGCAATGGAGACATCTTAATAGGTAGCAATCATCTTATACAGCATAGGACGACTAATTACGTACACTTTGGCAACAGCTTTTCTGAGCCACAAATTCCTTGACGGGTTTTCTACCCCACTGCTGTTCTTACACAGTCAACATAGCCATTTCTATATCAGTAGTGTTTGAAAACAGATTTTTAACTCATCGTTTCTTTCTGGCTCCTTTGAATGATGTGCATGACAGAGTATTAGATCTTCTTTACCTCTGTGTGCCAGAGCACGCCATAAATTAGGCAAAACTGAGAGATCCAGGGTACTTTCAGTATCATCAGTTGAATTGTCAAGAATGCATGTAAACTTCAGCTTTTTTTTTTTTTCACTTGAGGTCTTTTTTTTTTTTTTAAATTTATTTACTTTTTAAATACATTTGTCTCTGCCTCCCCCCCACCTCTTTCCCTTGCCCCCTCCCCTCCTTCCCTCCCTCAGCTTCTTAACTCATACAAGTTTAATATACATTCTCAAATACTCTCTGGAACATGTTATCAGAAAATGTTATGTATGATATGCTCCCATACTTGTTGCTATATCAGTGGTTTAAAAAATAACTTACTGTTTTTCACAACTCGACTAATCTTGCCTGAGTTCACTCTCGTAGGTGCATAGATCAGGTGATGACCTGCCTGGGGCCGGGAGGTCTAAATTGATCTCACGCATCTGTCTCGGGCCTTGGTGCTGACTGTCAGCGAAGCCACTCTTTCTGCATGATTCCTCGCCGTTCGGTTACTAGGCTTCTTTTCGTGGTAGCCCGAGCATTTCAAGAGAGGCAAGACCTCCAAGCCTTGCCTCTGAACACTATGACTTCAGCAACATTCTTGTAGTCAGAGCAAGTTGGGAAGCAAGCACAGACTCAAGAAGTGGGAAAATATACTCCATCTCTGGGTAGGAGGAACTCACAATACTGATGAAAGAATCTGGAATTCTTATTTTTACAGTCACAACATTTCATTTTAAAATGGTGTTGTAACTTTTATTACCACAAAACCAAATCCCAATGATAATGGTTAAAAATAGCGCTTTTAAGGTTTTAAGTTTTCATTTCTTTGCTGAGACTTTAATCTGTAGCTGTAATTCGCTGAAACCCTGAATTGCCAAACAAATAGAAACTTGTGTTTTAGTGACTTTAAAGAGAATTTTTGCATATTGTTTTCACTTGCATAGTGTTGTCAGTTCGGTTGATAAAATTTGAAGATGCATTTAGTAGTTTATAATATGATTTGGTTTATTCTGGGTATAATCAATATAGCACATCTATCCAAAAATGTGAGCCTGATCGATATTATCATTTCCATCTTCACATTTGCTTTTAATGTTCTTCTTCTAACCAGTAATTAATTTCTAGCTGCAGGGGTAATTCTACTCCACCTAAAATGCATCTATATGTATATGAACATAAAAGTTAAGCACGAAGCTTCTGAAACGCATAACACAAAGACCAGGAACAAGCATCTAAAAAACACAAACAAACTAGCATTAAAATGCACTGCCATATGCATTCCCTAGAACAGAGGCAGAAAGCAGTCACTGATGGTGACCAGAAGCTGGCCAGCCAGGTGAGTATGCCTGTGATGTGTCACTTCTGTGATGGCAGCCTCTGTATTCACTGGTGGTTTTCTGTGAGAGGAACTGGGCCTACATTGGCAGTATTTCCCAGAACTGTTTTCTTCTTAGTGACACATTCATCAGGCAATCAAATATAAGCGCAAGAAGCTTTATTCCAGGGATAACAAACACAAAAAGAGGCTGATGTAACAGTGTTTGGGTGGTCTCAAACATACTAAAATTGGGGGCTTAACACCTTTGGTTTACCGGTTGAATGTTTTAATAGTCAAAATGCCTTTTGAAAGTGAAATTGCAGCGACATATTCTTAGAATGCCTGTAGCTATATGAAAACCACTAATTTGGTCAAAACCTATTTTAGAAGTAAACGATACAGCGCAAAGAAGTGAAGAATCTTGCCCCAAGAAGTAAGGAACTGGGGGATAAAATCCAAATCATGAGACTCCCAGCCATCTTCTGATCAGAGTGCACCATCCCTTAGCTCTCTCTGATTTTCATCCGACCTCAGTTCTTCAGTCCTGTGACCTCGGCTACCTAAAGACGTTAGGAAAGAAAAGAGGAAAAGATTTGTTAAGATCAAACAGTAATACGATATTCACAGAACTAAAAATGACATTGAAACATCACTCCTTTTCTGTCAAGTGTGCGTGCGTGTACATGACGTTACATATCACACGGAAGATGCAGTGCCATTGGAATTCCCCTCAGGCCAAGCAAGGTAAATCCCTCTCCCAGTTTGCATTTGCTTTACGTTCTTAAATAAATCAGAGGGGAAAACTCTCACTAACATAAATTTTCAAAGTCTATTCTGATTTTAGGGTTCCAATCCTCCCCAAACGATTTAATTGATTTAATTTCTCAGTGCAATACCACGTAGACGAAATCAAGATCTTGTCTGCCCGATTTTCAAAAAAGAGTCTTCTCTACTCTTTCAAACTTACAGAATTATTCCTTTCCTGGGCGCAGCATGAAAACTTTACGCCGAAAAATGCAGTGTCTAGTGCTGAAGAGATTTCAGGAAAGTAGGGACTGTAAATTACTTCACTATTTCTAGAGGGCAATTCGGCAGTAAGCATTAAAAACGGTCTTTTAGAATTGCGCAGTTCTTTTGACTGGGCCATTCTGCTTCTAGCAATTTAACTTAAAGAAATAATCTCCCTGTGTATATAAATTTCCCTAAAAATAGGGTCATCATAGTATGTTTTTTCACATCATCAAATTAACTATCACCAAAAATCACCTAAATATTAAAGAATGCAAAATTTGTTAAGTTAACTGTGTTATTTCCATAGATGAGCCAGTTGTCCATAGTGACAAAATTCTTAGTATGTGGAGTGATACAAAGCTGGGTTCATGTCGCATACTGCCCGCGTGACAATGACAAGGTTATTTAAGTTCTCTAAGCCTCAGCTTCCTCGTGTTAAAATAGCCTTGATAAGTTGTTGTGAGGATTAAATGAACATTTAAAGTATATCTAGCTTTCGTACACAGCAATGCTTAGTAGATTTTTAGCAACTAATATTGCTGATTTAATCAACTTTGGAGCCATTAAACATCTTTTTATAAAAGAATCTCTGACCTTACTGAGATTAAAAGTTACACAATAGTATGCATGATGCTGCCGGACTTGCGCACACATTCGTTTTTACATTGAAAAAGAGAACACCGGAAGCTGTTTTCACACTGGAAGATTTTTAACATCAAAATGTTTAGAATTTCTACCTCTAAAAGTTCAAATTCTGGGTGATTTTAATTTTTTCTTACTGTAGATATAGTCCACATTTTTCTACATAAACAGTTTTACTTCATATGCAAAAAAACAATGTGAAAAAGGGAAGCAAACCTTTACACCAGCTTGCTTCTTAAAGTGCGCACTGGGTTTCTCCGCTCCGCTTCTACACATGGAGGAGGCAGGCTGAGGGAGGCCATTGTTGAATGCAACTGCTCCATACCATCCCCGGGGGGATATGCCAACCTCACCGTAAAACAAACTGCAGTTCTTTTTTATGTTATATTATATTACCCTTTGGTTCTGTAGACAGAGTAGTTTTCACACTCAGACACCTGACATTTTAATAATTTTCTATAAGTGTGTACAGCCCAATAATCTCCAAGGGTATAAAATAGGGTTTGTTCTGCCCTCCCCCATTCCTTTTCTACTTCATTAATCAACGTATGATGCTTGCCTACCACTACAGTGAGGAGATGGGAAGTTAGAGCTCAGAGGTCTGTCCAGAAGGTATCCAGCCATGCACTATGAAAAAGAGAGACATTCATGGAGGAAGATAAAAGATACAAGAAACACTGCCCCTAGGACAACGATGCCTCCGTCCCCTTCAAGCCAGGCACTTGGGGACCTGTCACAGTTCTCCCACTCACCATCAGCTGCCCCGTCTTATTCTCCTGAATCTCATCAACAGTGTGAAATCTCTTCCCTTTCAATGGTAATTTTAGTGTTAGCAAAAGCCAGAAGTCACAAGACACTAAATCTGGGGTATAGGGGTCTGAGTCACCTGAGCGGTCTGATGTTTTGCCAAACACCTCTGCACGAGACATGTTACATTAGCGGCGTGTTGTCATGATAAAGCTGCCAATCGCCAGTTACCCAGAGCTGTGGCCTTCTGAATCTTCTGAATAATTTCTGCATAAGAACGTTCGAGCTGAACACAACATTTGATGCAGACTTGTTGCTCCAATTGCTCAGTCATTTTGAATGTGACAGCCACAGTGTACACATGCTCACTCAATGGCGTCTCCTGCCTCTACCAGCTAGTACAGTGAAGCCTTCCTTGTTTACACATTAGAATTCCACTCCATTCTCCTTGGCTGCCAGGTTACATAGATCTCACACACACCGTACTCACCATATTAAAAATGGTTGGACTTTGTCCAGACAGACTATGTGCACATGCATATGTATATATGTCAAGTACTCCTACAAATACAAATATAAATTTTATGCATATTTTTTATAAACTCCTGATTTACAGCCATTCCTTCCTTTCAGTTTCTATCTTGTATATTTAATTGCTTATTAAACCTTTTAACTTGATCGGCCTGACCACGTTAGTATCTTAGACGCAATGGCAAAGTTGAAATAAACATTCATCTTTCTTTATTTTTCAGATAGTCTGCTGTTAGTGTACAGGAACATGCCTGATTTCTGCATGTTGATTTTGTATCTTGCAACCTTACCAAGTTGTTTTAGGTCTAACAGTTCTTTGATACAGTCTTTAAGATTTACTATATATAGGACCACTTCATCTGCAAAACAGAAACAATTTTACTTCTCCCTTTCTGAGTTGGATGCCTTTTACTTCTTTTCACGGGCCTAATTGTTCCAGCTGGGACTTCCAGTACTACCCTGAAGAGAAGTGGTGAGAGTGGGCACCCTTTTCTTGTCCCTGATATTAGAGGAAAAGCTTTTAGCCTTTCCTGTTGAGTATGTTGTTAGCTGTGAGCTTGTCATATCTGGTTGTTGTTATGTTGAGGTATATTCCTTCTACATGCATTTTGTTGAGAGTCTTATGAAAGGATATTGAATTTTGTCAAGCACTTTTCTGCATCTCTGGGGACGAGCATTTGATTTTCATCTTTCATTCAATAATGTGGTGTACCTCAGTCATTGGTTTGTGCATGTTGAAATACCCTTGCATCCCGGGCATAGATCCTTCTTCATCATGGCGTATGATCCTTTTAATGTCCTGCTGAATTTGGTTGCTATATTTTGTAGAGAATTTTTGGCTGTAAACTCATCAGGCATTTTGGCTGGTAGTTTTTTTTTTTTCTAGTAGTGTCCTCCGTACCTGGCTTTGGTATCAAGATAATGCTGGCCTCACAAAATAAGCTTGGGAGCGCTCGTGCCTCTTCAATTTTTTGGAAGAGTTTGAGAAGGACTGGTATAAACCTTTTTCAAATGTGTGATAGAACTCACCAGTGAATCTACCTGGTGCTGGGCTTTTCTTTGGTGGGAGGCTTTGCCTACTCATTCTACTTCCTCACTTGTTATTGGTCTGTTCAGATTTACAGTTCCTTTATGATCTGGCCTTGGTAGGTTGTGTGGTTGTAGAAATTTATATATACCCTCTAGGTTGTACAAATTGTTGGTGTGTAACTGTTTATACCAGTATTGTATACTTATTTGTATTTGTGCGGTATCAGTGGTCATGTGTTCTACTTCATTTCTGATTTTATACATTTGAGTCTGTCTCATTCCTTAGTCTAGCTAAGAGCTTGTCAATTTTGATTATCTTTTACAAAGCCAGCTCTAAATTTCACCAATCTTTGCTATGGTTCCTCTCTTCTCTATTTCATGTATTTTTGCTCTGCTCTTTATCCTTCTGATATGCTAACTTTAGGTTACTTATTCTGTTCTAGTTTCTGAAAGTGTGGTTTAAAAAAGCCAATCAAATTTACAATAGCTATAAAATCAATAAAATACTTAGGAAGATGTTGACCCAAGGAAGTGAAAAGTCTGCACGATGAAAATGATAACATTCGATGAAAATATTGAAGATAAAACAAAGACACCTTTGATTTAAAGACACCTTTAGAATCAACTATATGTTCACACAAGGTTTTAATTGTGTGCCTAAAGTGAAGAGCAATATTTCACAAAGTGTTTTCTAAGAAAGAGAGGAAAATAAAAACATCTCATCAAAAACTTGAAGATGTAATTATACCTCCAAATAGGGTTAAAATTTGTATTATGTCACTGATTTCCTTGCCTGGAGTTATAGCAACATCACCAAGCGCCAGCCCTGAGACGATACTGCCCAGAGGGACTCCGAGGATTCCCACGGTAACAGGTCTCACATTAAAGTCTGTCATGCATTTTGAATTTAGTCTCCTATGTACCGTAAGGACCTGGACTTCAGTATATTTCTGACCGTATCGGTACACCAACCTACGTTATTGATTGAATTATCATGAGCCCTATGCATGTACTCGGTTCCTCCTCTAAACAAGGACTGAGCAAAAGTCCGGACATCCCTCTGGGCACGCAAGCTGTTCCATGGACAAGTCCACAGCCACGCTGAGTGCGGTCACCCAAACTCAGAGCCGCGGAGGCCACTCAGGCGTCCGTCGGCCCAAACCAATCTGCGCCGGGCACTCACGTGGGGCCCCGAACCCTGGGCGCCTCCCTCTTGTGGCCTGGCCTCGGCCACTGCGGCGTCAGGCGGAGCCACGGACGCAGGAGACCTCCGGATTCGGAGGGCGCACCACCGCCAAGGAGCTGCCCTAGATGCAGCCGCTCCCTGTGCTGTGGTGTGCCCCAGTGGCCAAGTCAGCGGTCGATCGCCGGCGGACAAGCCTTCCGGGGAGGCCAGGGTCCCCGGGCCGCCTTCGCATCAGGGCTTTCCACTGGAGAGGCCACTGAGGTGGAGCCGTATTCAAGTGGGCCTGGCGCTGCAGCGCAGAGAGGAGATCTCACTCTGACGCAGGCAGACGCGGTGGACCGGCAAAAACAAGGCTCACGTGGAGAGTCCGAGGGACTCGCCCTGCGGTGGGCCCCGGGCGGCCCTCCGCGCAGCGGGCCCCGCGGACTTCCACGTTGCAGGCCTGTCCCGGCCCCCGCCCGCGTGCTCCGCCCTGGCTGATGTCGACACCCCTACGAACGGCCGGTGTGGCCTCCCGAGGCCCTGTCCAACGCACCACCTCCTGCCGCGGGCACTCACGTGGCGGCCGCGAGGCCTCGGCGTCTCCCTCTGGCGGCCTGGCCTCGGCCGCCGCGTCGTCTGGCGGCGTGAGGGTCGCGGGAGGCCTCCGGGTTCGGCGAGGGCGCCGCCGCCGCCGAGCTGGCCCAGGCGCAGCCGCGCCCTGGGCGGTGGTGGGTCCCGGTGGCCAGGGCAGAGGCGCATCGCCGGCGGACAGGCCGTCCGGGGAGACCTGGGCCCCCGGGGCCGCCTTCCGGTCAGGGCCTTCGGCGAGAGTCGCCGCTGAGGTGGCGCCGGCGTGGGGCGGGCCTGGTGCTGCAGTGCAGAGAAGAGGAGCTCTCACCCGCAGGCCGACCTGGGCCGTGGCCCCGTCAACGCACGGCTCGGGCGGAGCCTCCCAGGCACTCGCCCTGCGGTCGGCTCCCGGCGGCCCTCCGCGCAGCGGGCCCGACGGACTTCCACGTTGCAGGCCTGTCCCGGCCCCTGCCCGCCTGCTTCGCCCTCGCTGAGACTTCATGCCTCCTTAACGGCCGGTCAGGCCACCGAGGCCCCGTCTAACCCAACCACCTCCTGCCGCGGGCACTCACGTTCTGGCCCCGAGGCCTCGGAGCCTCCCTCTTGTGGCCAGGGGTCGGCCGCGGCGGCGTCTGGCGGCGCGAGGGTCGCGGGAGGCCTCCGAGCTGCCCCAGCCCAGCCGTTCTCTGGGCGATGGTGTGTCCCGCAGGCGATGGCAGCGGTCTATTGCGGGCCGACAAGCCCTCCGGGGCGGCCTGGGTCCCCGGGGCCGCCTTCCGGTCAGGGCCTTCGGCTGAAGACGCCGCTGAGGGCGCGCCGGCATCAGGCGGGCCTGGTGCTGCAGTGCAGAGACGAGGATTTCTCACATTCAGGCCGACCTTCGCCGTGGCCCCGGCAATGCAGGGCTCAGGCAGAGCCTCCCAGGCATTCGCCCTGCGGTCGGCTCCCGGCGGGCCTCCCCGCAGCGGGCCCCACGGACTTCTACATGTCAGGCCTGTCGTGTCCTCTGCCTGTCTTCTCCGCCCTCGTTGAGTCTTCATGCCCCTACTAACGGCCGGTGTGGTCGCCGTGGGTCTGTCCAACCCACCACCGTATGCCGCGGACACTCACTTTCCGGCTCCGAAGCCTGGGCTCCTCCCTCCTGCGGCCTGGCCTCATCCGCAACGATGCCAGTGGGCTCCAAAGTCACAGGATGCCTCCGAGCTCGGTGTGGGGGCTTTGGCGGAGCCTTGCGCGGCGCGGACTCTCCCTGTGGCCACGTTTGCCCAGGTTGCCCGGCTTGCTCGGCTCTTACTCCCGCAGTGTCCTCTGGGAACGGTTGGGTCCCCAGGCCCCCCTGTCTTTCTTGGCCTTGTTCGTGGGAGGCCGTTGGGCCATCGGTCTTGGTCGGTGGGCCAGGGCCTGCAGTGGGGAGACAAGGGCATCTCACTCACCGGCCCACCATGGCAGCGACCCCGCAAACGCTGAGCACAAGCCGGGTTGCCCAGGGGCTCCCGCCGCGGTTTGCCCTGGGCAGCCCTCCCCTCAGCAAGCTCAACTGGTCTCAGGCCAGTGTACGCCCCAGTCCTGATTTTTAGCCCTCCCTCCTGTTTTCTCCTAGTCTCATATCCAGAACGGCCACCATGCCCTCAGCTTTCTCAACGTGTCCTCCAGTGGGCACTTACCTTTTGTCCCAGAGCCCTGGGTCTCACCCTCCTCTGGCCTGACTATACCAGTGGTTTCTTCCAGTTGTTCCAATGCCTCGGGGGTCCTCCTTTTTCGCCACAGCCTCCACCATTTTCTGGTCTTTGGCCGATGTTTTTCTTCTGGGTGGTCATTTGTCCTATTCTGTGTATTGTACAATGGCGATGCTTACTATGAGTGGGGATTCCTTGGGCCCTACTTGTCACTAGTTGCTGCTGGTTCTGCCTATTGAAGCTCCCATTCAGGATCAGGCCCAGGCCTGTGTTTGCACAGACCTGAGCCAGGAACATTAGATTCACCTCCAGGGCGCGGGTTAAAAGTTCTCTGAGGACCCCATCCATTCTCCACATCCACCCAGCCAGTCTTGAGCTGGAGTGTGAGCCCGCTTGGCCCACCGGGGTCTCATGAGCTCCTGCTTGGGGCAGGCCTGCCCGCGTGAGCCTCCTTAATCACGCGCGCATGCACTCACACATGAGTTGGTGATTAGGGCTGCCCAGGTGTGATCTAAGTGGTGGCCTGACCTGAAGAAAACCACCCCGGGCCTCCCTCTGTTACCTGAATGAGATGCTTGGGTGAGGGACACAGGGCTCTCGGGCGAACCCTTGGCCAACCATGTCCCTTTGGTAACTTCTTTTTATTTTCTTTAGAGAGGCCTTGGCCTCGGGACTTTGAGAAGCAGCACCACATCTTCTCCTTCCAAATTCCCTTACCAAGTGAGCAGGGCAAGGCAGTTGGAGTATGTGGCTGCCTGGTTACCAGGGTTTCACGTTCCGTTGGGCTCTGTTGTTTGGGAGTGAGTCACTGCCTGGGTCCCTTAGCCTGAGCATCCTCTCAGACAAGAGTGATGACTTCACTTCCTGAGGATCAGTTACCTTCCTACCCGGAGCCGTAACATTCTAAAACGGTCCCTGCCCAGCTCACTGGACTGGAGACATTGCAGCAGCGGATGTCTTCTTCTTGTCTGCCCGACTCCCGAGGTCCTGGAGGTGCTGCAGCTGGTTGATGAAGACCACGGCCCCGTCTCCACCAGTGAAGGGCAGGTGACCCACACCAGGAAGGGCCAGGGCAGGCCAGAAGTGACTCTGGCCACCTCGGGGTCTGGGAAACCAGGGCCCAGGGCGGGGGTGGAGAAGGACTCCTTCTCTAAAGACAGCCAGGATATCCAGGCAGCTCATGATTTCCAATTCCAACCTGGGGCACGCTGCTCGTGTTAAATGAACTCAGCCAGGTGAGCTGGAGCTCAAGGAGGCAGAGCCCAAGGGTGAAAAGGTGGGGAAACAGGTTAGGGTAGGGTGTGGAGGTGCATGTGAGCTTATGGGGGTGGGCCAGAGCCAGACACACAGGGAGCACCTCCAGAGGTTGACCAGAAGCAAAGACTGGCCTCAGATCCCCCATCTGCTGAGCTGCTGCGGGGGAGGTCATCCCGGTTGGGTCCTGGGCTGCGGCTGCTCTGGAAGGCTCTGGCTGCATCGTGTCTGTGGGGGGCCCGTGGAAATGCGGGCACGTGGGTGATCTTTTCCCCTCTTGCATCACCAGCACGAGTCCAGGAGGCAGAGCCGGGTCCTGCTGTAACACCTGTCTCATAGGCCGAGGAGCCCGATGCAGGAGGACAGCAGGAGGCCGCTCCCGGCACCTCCGGACCCGGAGGTTGTCCGCCTCCAGGGGTCATGCCTCCTCCAGCCGCTGCTCTAGCCATGGCTCCGGAGCCCGGGTGCGCCTGCGCAGCAGCTCCTGACCTGCCTGAGGCCTGGCTGCGCCTGCCCGAAGACCCCTCCCTCAGACCCGCTCTGGTTCGTGCCCCAGAGGAGGAGCTGCCTCTGGAAGATATAGCGGGGATAGTTTTTATTTTAATGATTAGAGGGTTTTGGAGGGTGTTATCTTTACTTTTTTTCTCTTTTCATCCTTCATTTTTCCATGGTGTGATGCAATTTAAGATATAAACGTTATTGTTGTAATTGTAATTTGTGCCGTTCCTGAACATGGAAAAAATTATAGAGTTGGGGTCGTGGTGGATTTGGAGCAGCAACATAATATTTGATAAAGTGTGAAGTTAAAATAATGCTGTTTTTGACCTTGAAAATGGAATATGGAGAATAAAGGAATAAATATCTAGCAAGCTAATTTGCAGTAGGGCTTCATATACATGTATACACACACATGTATGTTGCAGAACACTAAAATTACACAATAAATATCAATGGGATTTTTAAATGAGAATGCAGTCGGGGGTGGGACATGGGAAGGGTTGTGGCTGGGATCTGAAGCCTGGGTCAGTGATCTGCAGCACCTTGGCAGCCCTGGAGACGCTGAACCTTCTGCTGCAGGAACCCAGGCTGGCAGCAATGACTCCAGGCCACCAGCTACACAGATAGCACAGATGATGATGGTCTCTGCTGGGACCAGTGCCCTGAGGCAGCACGCGTGGCTGGAGGCTGGGCGCCCTAAAGCCTGGTGTGCGCGCCGCTGTAGCTCCTGCTGCTGCTGTTGCAGCTGGTGTGGGAGAGCAGGACAGAGAGGCCCTGGGGGCTGCCTGTGGTGGCCGATGGCCAGGTTTTCTCAGCAAAGGACATGATGGCAGAACTGGCCAACCTGAAGCCAGAAAACAGCTGTGGTCTGGAGGGCCGCAGGCATGACCTTCAGGGCACACAGGTGTGAACTGGCCACCAAACTCACAGGATACAACAGGTTTTGGTTCAATACTGTGTGTATTCATTACCAGTAGCTGCTATAACAGATGACCTGGTCACTGAAGAGAAAACGCACTCATTCTCTTCTAGGTCTAGAGGTCACAAGTCCCAAATGGGCTTCACTGGGCTGAAACCACGGTGTGAGCAGCGCTGGCTCCCTGCTGGGAGGAGGAATCCAGTTCCCTCCCTTTCCAGTGTCTAGGGCTGCATTCCTGGCTGTGGCACTTCCTGATTTTCCTGAGCTCCACTCACATTCACATCACCTTGTCCTCTGACAGCCAGGGAATCTCCGTCTGCCTCGCTTTTAGAAGGACGCATTTATGGCCTGCCTAGGCAATGCAGGATGATGTCCCCATCCCAAGAGCCTTTGCTCATGTCTACAAAGTCCCTGTTACCGTAGAAGGTAACACGCACAAGTTCCAGGGATATCTGAGGGGCTGATATTCAGCCCAGCACACTATGCTTCTGGAGAGGAAACCCAACTGCCTGGGACGCCCAGCAGCCACCCAAGGACACAGGCTCTTTGCCCTCCCCCACACCCTGGGAGGTAGAGCTGCTGCAGCCTCTGTGCCTCCAAGGCCTGTGTACCAGCCCAGAAGCTCCGCCAATGATGTTGTCTCTGGTTTGCAAGTAAACCTGAGAGAGGAGCCCGTCATCCCCAGGAGGCCTGCGCCAGCTCAGGCCTGGATGTAAGCCTTTCACTGCGACACTGAACAGTGACCCCTCACCTCCATAGGAAGCCTCTCCAACCCAGGGAAGATGGCTCCCTTTCCTCAGCTTAGAGGAAGGCGGCGGGTGTGGGAGACCATGTGGCTCCCCTCTTCCTAGTGTATTTACCTCTGGGGTTGTACTTGGCCTCCCCTGGGTCTCAGTTCCCTCATCTGGAAAATGGGGCCAATCACATCAATGTCCTAGATTTATCCTGAGGATAACTGAGACAGCGCTTTGGCGACAAGAATCTAGTCCAAGGCGGGGCACACAGAGGTAACTTCCAAATGGCGGCTGTGACTATTTTCACTGCCATTCATGTTATCTTTTTGTCCATTTCAACAAATGTAGGAAGTCCTCCTATGTGCCACGCACAATGTTCCCTCAGGCCTGTGGGAACAGCAGTGACAGATGTGTTGTCCCCTCTCATGGAGCCCACAGTCATTCTCAGGTCACACAGAAACCCTTCTGTGGGATGTCGGAGAGGGATCAGAGAGGCTTCCTGGAGGGAAGAAGGGATGCTGGCCCAGAGAAGAGAGAGAGGGGAGGGCGGAGGACAGAGGGAACCTCCCGTGCGGGGGCCTGGGCAGAGACTAGCAGAACCGGGAGCTGGCAGCACTGTGATGGGTCTGACTTGGCCTTTTCATTTGAGTGTTCAAACATCTAGCACTTACTCTGTGCAGAAAGCTGTTCCAGGTGCTGGGAAAACAAGAGAACCATCCTTACATGGATCCCTGCTCTTGGGAGAGAGACTATCAGTAAGATAAACAAGTGAAGAGCAGAGATTGTCCAGAAGGGGGTAATGCTCTGGAGAATAACTCAGGTGCCCAAGCACGGGGTATAGGGTCGGGGTGTAAATATTCCCATGGGAGGGCTAGGAAGGCCTGGTTAAGAATCAGGTGGCATTTGAGCAAAAACTTCTTTAAAAATCAGTTAAGAGAGTGAGCTCTCGCTGTCCCTGAGAAAGGTGGACTGAGTTTTTAAAGATAGAGCATTTGTTTAACAGCTTGAGCTGGGACTGGCTGCTGAATGGTTTCATCTCCAGCGCAGAGTTGAATGGATGAGTTGGTGCTTTGGGGACAAGGTGGAGAACAACCTGAGGCAGTGTTTGGACTTAAAGAGTTCAACCCGCAGCATCTGCGGTGGGAGCGGGAGGGACGGGAGCGGGGTCCAGGGGCCAATGGCTTGGCAGTCCTGGGTCAAGCCAAGAATGATGGCCAAACTTTATAGGTTTCTCTGGGAAATGGACAATCCATATAAATTAAGCTTCCAAACAAACACATTTTTAAAAATCACACCTTTCAAGTTGTGAGATGGGAAACCAGATGATCACACTTACTAGCAAGGAATGTAAAGTATGAGTAAGTGGTCCCCAAGTGAGGGGATGAGAACTTATTTGGGAGTAAAGTCACAAGCCTGAGCCCAAGAACTTTGTTCAAAAAAAAAAAAACAAAAAATGGAGAGAATCCAGAAGTAAAAGTAAAACTGTGCTTAACTTTTAAAAGAATACATATAGGCTAGCCCATAACTAATTGTTTTTGTGTTTTCTTGGTAGACACGGATGGCAAATTGCCTTCTGCAGTTATGGTGACGTTACTTAAGGCTTACACCTGGAAAGAAAAGACTTCATTCACTGGAAATAAAACAATAACAACAAGCTTTAAAATGTCCGCCAAATTTTCTTGCACATCAAAAAAAAAAAAAAAACCTGTCTATTAAATTACACAGTTGTGCAAATTCCTTTTGGCTATTCACTGTAAAAAAAAAAGTCTAATTCAGCATTCATGTAAGAGGAACAATGCTTTTATTGCCCTATTGTTTGCAGGCTTTTTTTCTTAAATATGATACCATACTTCTAAATCTCTGTTCGTTTTTGGTTCCTTTAGCTCTACTTAGAAAAGTTCAGGTCTCATTTTCTTAGCAAATTAAAAACTTTTAGTGTTAGACACTTGTTTTTCCCCTTCCACTCTTCTATTTCAGAGTTTTACTTTGTTCCAACAGTCTTATTTTTTCCTAGATTTGTCTGTAAACTTTCAGCCACTGCCTTTAATTTTATTTCACATTTGGTAATCGAAGGGACATCTCCATTACAGTAGAACTGTTCTATTTTTAAACAGGATATTTCCTATTTAACTCTCCTATCTCCACTGTACACATACACCACCACCACCACCAACAATAACAACAGCAACAAAACAACATAGCAAGACCAAAACAGAGATCTTTCAGGCTGAATGCCATTCAATTGCTTCCAGGAATCTGACCAGATCTCTTGCCTTGCCTGCGCTTCCATCGGACCAGGAGTGCACTTGAGAGGGGAGAAGATATCACAACCACGGCTGTTTTGTATTGACCCCCAAAAAACAGAACATAGGCAAGGCCTATCACAGATGACCCACAAGGTCTGCCTCCTGGACGCCTCCTCACAGACTGCCAAGCAGACTTCATGGTCCCAGGCCTGTCCTTGCCCCTGCCTGGCTGCTCGGTGCACGCTGTGTGTTGTTACCTGCTCTCACTGCCAGTGTGGCCATCTAGCCCTCCTCCATCCCACCATGACCTCCCCTGGACTCCCACTTGTTGGCCCTGAAGCTGGGGTTCAACCCTCCTTTGGCTCGGCTGCACCATAGGTGCCAGCCGGCTCCTCCAGGGCCACAAGAAGCATCATGGGTGTGGGGGGCTGCGGAGCGCTGCAAGTTCTGGAATACGGACGATGGAGGGTCCTGGCGGAATAGAGGGCTCAGCGCCGCCAGGGCCCCTGACCTCCAATGAGCCCTTGTCGAACGGGCACCA
The DNA here is from genome assembly GCF_021234165.1 of Pteronotus mesoamericanus. Classification (NCBI taxonomy): domain Eukaryota; kingdom Metazoa; phylum Chordata; class Mammalia; order Chiroptera; family Mormoopidae; genus Pteronotus; species Pteronotus mesoamericanus. The sequence goes on from NW_026555310.1 coordinate 24,083,840, forward strand.
TCCCCCTCAGGGCCCGTGTCCGGGCAGCTGTCAGGCTCTGGGTGGCTTGCATCTGTCCAGGTGCTGCGGTTGCGAGAGGAGAACATATCTCTCACATGCCTACCATTGCAGTGGCCCCACCAACACAGAACACAGGAAGAGCCTCCCAGGGACACGGCATGTGGTCTGCTCCCTGGACGCCTTCTTCACAGACAGGCCAGGGGATTTCTTGGTCCCAGGCCTGTCCTTGCCCCTGCCTGGCTGCTCGGTGCACGCTGTGTGTTGTCACCTGCTCTCACTGCCAGTGTCGCCATCTAGCCCTCTGCCATCCCACCATGACCTCCCCTGGACTCCCACTTGTTGGCCCTGAAGCTGGGGTTCAACCCTCCTATGGCTCGGCTGCACCATAGGTGCCAGCCGGCTCCTCCAGGGCCACAAGAAGCATCATGGGTGTGGGGGGCTGCGGAGCGCTGCAAGTTCTGGCATATTATGGACGATGGAGGGTCCTGGCGGAATAGAGGGCTCAGCGCCGCCAGGGCCCCTGTCGAACGGGCACCATCCCCCTCAGGGCCTGTGTCCGGGCAGGCTGTCAGGCTCCCGGTGGCTTGCATCTGGCCAGGTGCTGCGGTTACAAGAGGAGAAGGTATCACCCATGTGCCCAACTTTGCAGTAGCCCCACAAATGCAGAACACAGGCAGACCCTCCCAGAGACACCCCATGTGGTTGACCCTGCGATATCCTCCCCGCTGACAGTCCGGCATATTTCATGGTCTCAGGCCTGCCTTTGTCCCTGCCTGGCTGCTCAGTGCATGTTGTGTGTTTTCACCTACTCTCACTGCCAGTGTGGCCACCTAGCCCTCCTCCATTCCACCACGACCACCCACGGACACTCACCTTTTGGCCCCGAAGCCTGGGTCCCACCCTCCTGTAGTTAGGCTGCAGCAGTGGTATCATCCTGGGCTACCAGGGCCATCAGAGCCTTTTTCCTTGGCCAGCGCAAAGACAGCGAGGTCTTTGGCTGATATAGCTTGTTGACAGAATAGTTTCTCGCAGAGAGCTGACTTTTAGTATCCTTTGAATTCTGCAGTGACAATGCTCGGTATCAGTGGGGATTCATCTGGCCATACTTGGCCATAGGCAGTGTTGGTTCTGCCGTTGGAACCTACCATTTCAGGATTGGGCCCAGGCCTTTGTTTGCACAGACCTCGGCTAGGAACGTTAGGTTCGCCTCCAGGGCTCGGGGTAAACCTCTTGTGAGGACCCCATCCATACTCCACATCTCAGCCAGTCTTGAGCTGGAGTGTGAGTATGAGAGGCCCCTCATTGTTATCAGCTCCTGCTTGGGGCCGTCCTATCCATGTGAGCCTCCTTAAACACATGTGTGCGCGCACAACACAAGTAGGTAATGTAGGGCTGCTCAGGTGTGATCTAAGTGGTGTCCTGGCCTAAAGAAAACCACCCTGGACCTCCCTCTGTTACCTGACTGTTATTTCGGGACAAAGGTCACAGGGCTCTAGGGCGAGCCCTCAGCCAACGGCATCCCTTGTGTACATTCTTTTCATTTCCTCTTGTAAGGCATTGGCCTCGAGACTTAGGGAAACATCAACACCCCATCCTTCGACTTCAAAAGCCCCCTACCGAGTGAGCAGGGAGCGGCAGTTTTAGAATGTGGCTGCCTGGTTATCAGGGTTCCAAGTCCCGTTGGGCTATGTTGTTCAGAAGTGAGGTCACTGCCTGGGTCCCTTAGCCCGAGCATCTCCTCAGACAAGAGCGGTGACTTCACTTCCTGAGGATCAGTTACCTTCCTACCTAAAATACGTACATTTTAGAATGTACGAGCAGTACATTCTAAAATGGTCCCACTGTGCAGCTCACTGGGCAGGAGACATTGGCAGCAGAGGATGTCTTCTTGTTGCCTGTCTGTCTCCTGGGGCCCTGGAGACCCAGGTTGATGAATACCCCGGCCCTGTCTCCACCAGTGAGTGGCAGGTGTGCCACACCAGCAAGGGCCAGGGCAGGTCAGGAGTGACTGTGGCCACCTGAGGGTCGAAGAAACCAGAGCCATTGGTTGGACAGAGAAGGACTCCTTCTCTGAAACAGCCAGGAACTCCAGGCAGCTCATGATTTCCAATTCCACACTGGGGCACAGTGCCCGTGTTAAATGAACTGAGCCAGGTGAGCTGGAGCTCAAGGAGGCAGAGCCCAGGGGGGAAAAGGCAAGAAGGTGGGGTTGGGATAGGGGGTGGAGGTGCCTGTGAGCTTATGGGGGTGGGCCGGAGCCAGACACACAGGGAGCACCCACAGAGGTTGACCAGAAGCAAAGACTGGCCTCAGATCCCCCATCTGCTGATCTGCTTGTGGGGAGCCATCCCGGTTGGGTCCTGGGCTGCGGCTGCTCTGGAAGGCGCTGGCTGCATCGTGTCTGTGGGGGGCCCGTGGAAATGCGGGCACGTGGGTGATCTTTTCCCCTCTTGCATCACCAGCACGAGCCCAGGAGGCAGAGCCGGGTCCTGCTGTAACACCTGTCTCATAGGCCGAGGAGCCCGATGCAGGAGGACAGCAGGAGGCCGCTCCCGGCACCTCCGGACCGGAGGTTGTCCGCCTCCAGGGGCCATGCCTCCTCCAGCCGCTGCTCTAGCCATGGCTCCGGAGCCCGGGTGCGCCTGCGCAGCAGCTCCTGACCTGCCTGAGGCCTGGCCGCGCCTGCCCGAAGACCCCTCCCTCAGACCCGCTCTGGTTCCTGCCCCAGAGGAGGAGCTGCCTCTGGAAGATGCATCAGGGTCAGCTCCGGAGCGACGGGCTGATCCTGCTCCCTCGCTCCTCTCAGAGGAATTTGTATTACCTCCAGTCTTCAACCTTTTTCTTTTATTGCTGTTTTTTTTTTGTCTCCATGGCATCATTAAGTTTCTTATTTCATTTTTATTATTTTAAGTTTGGGGGGGGGGGTGCATATTTTCTTTTTTTCTCTTTTTATCCTTCATTTTTTCATGGTGCGGTATATTTTATGTTATGAATAAAGCTTATGGTTTTTATTGTAAAGTGTGCCATTCCTGAGGATGACGTACCCTCACTATACTGTGCCAGTGTCACCGCTGTCTGGCTGCAGGGTGTCCATCTCCCCAAAAGGAGACCCTGCATCAAAATTTCTTACTCCTCGCTCCTCCTGCCCCTGGCAACCCCTGACCTGCTTCCTGTCTCTGCTCCTTTACATATTCTGGACGTTTTCTATAAATGGAATCTTACAGTAGGTGCCTTTTTGTGTCTGCACACATTTGTTTTTTCATATATGAAACAGCATTTTTGTTTTTTGAAAAGGAAATCCCAGAGAGATTACAGATTACATGTAATAAAAAGAATCCCTTTTGGTAATTTGTGCATTATGTCGAGGTAAAGACTTGTGTGCTAATTGTGTCTGCAGGTCCAGAAGCCAGTCAGGCAACGGTTGGTTCTCTCTGTGCCTAAAATAAAAACAAAACAGAACAAAAAAATGAAGAAAATGGAAAAGACAGACCACAAGCTGGAAAGTACTTCTCTCAACTCAAGGCCAGAGAAAAGTTTAACATCCCTGTGGTGCATCAAACTCTAGAAAGTCTGTGTTTTCCAAGGGGACAAGGGGCGAGCACGTGCACTTCCAGCGAGAGGCAGTGCCCACGCCACAACCTGTCAGAGTTGCCCGACCTCCCCGATGGCGATGGACGCTCTGTCACGCTCAGGAGAGAGCACTGTCACCATCAGACTGGCAGGGTCCTGGCCTGGCGGCAACCAGCCCTGGGGACAGAGTGAGGAAGAAGAGGCCCCAGCAGATCCCCTGGAGAGAAAGGGGAAAGGCCCCTCCTCTGCGAGAACAGGTGCAGGACCTGTCACGTGTCACAGGGGCTCACCCTCCCCGGGCAGGGCTCCTCCCAGGAGGTTACGCCACAGAAACTCTTGCGCAAGTTCTCAAGGGTTTATTGCCCAGACGACCCTTCAGAGCGCTGATGGAAGGGCTGCGAATTGGCAAGAACACTAACATCCATGGAGAGGGGATAGGATCCACGGTTCCTGGCCCATCCACGCGGACGAGGCAAGCTGAGCAGCTGCTTAGGTGGCTGCAGGGGTCTCCACATGCCAACAGATAAGGACCTCAGGGGTCCTCTCACGTGAGACACGGGGAGCAACCGTCTGCATCCAGGATTCCACCTGTTAGACCACATACATGTGATCTCAACAGGCAGACAAACGTATGTGAAAATCACGTGATACTGTATATAGAGAACCCTAAAGATTCTACCAAAAAACTACTAGAACTGATCACTGAATTCAGTAACGTTGCAGGATGAACGATAAATATACAGAAATCAGTTGCATTTATATACACCAAAAATGAACTATCAGAAAGGGAAACTAAGAAAACAATATCATTTACAATTGCATCAACATAAATAAAATACCTAAGAATAAATTTCAGGAAGGATATAAAGGCCTGTACGCAGAAAATTATGAGGCACTGGAGAAAGAAAATGAAGATTCAAGTAAGTGGAAGCACCTACCGTGTTCATGAATAGGCAGAATCAACATCGTTAAAATGCCCGTACTACCCAAAGGAACCTTTAGATTCAATGTAATTCTATCAATGCAGTGATGTATTTCACCAAACTAGAACAAATATTTCAAAAGTTCACATGGAACCACAAAAGACCCTGAATAGCGACAGTGATCTTGAGAAAGAAGAACGAAGTTGGAGGAATCACGGTGTGTTATATCAAACCCTATAAGGCCACAGAGTGCAAACAACATGGAACTGGCGTAAAAACAGCTGCAGATATCAGTGGAACAAAATAAAGAAGTCAGAAAGGAAACCTACCCTTTATGGTCAATTAATATTTGACAGAGGAAGCAAGCGCATACAATGGGCTAATGATAGTTTATTCAATAATTTAGGAAACTGGACAGATACATGCAGAAAGATGAAATTAGACCACCTTCTTACACCACACATGAGAATAAATTCAAAATGGATTAAAGACTTAAATGTTAGACCCAAAACCGTAAAAATCCTAGAAGACGCCATAGACAGTAATGTCTCAGACATTGCTCGTAGCAACATTCATCATCTATACCTCCTCAGGCAAGAGGACCAAAAGGAAACATTCAAGTTTTAACAATCTATTGTAGATATAATTACGCCTTAAGTTACTTGATGAGACTTATCTATTTTTCTATGTTCGTTTGGAAACACATTAAAAAGTATTGCTTTTAATTGTAGGCACACAATTAAAACAAAGTGTGAACATATGGTTGATTTTAAAGATGGATTTAAATTAAGTGTCCTTTTATTATTTTATATATTGAATTCTATACAATCGGCATTCTATTTAAGGAGAAAGGATTGTAAAAATGGGTGAAACGCAAGGAGAGAATAACTAAAAGACTGATTCTGATTTCTTTTTCTTGTGCCCTTAATACACTCTACTATTTTTGACAACAAAAATGTCCTGCTTATGATAGGTTTAGAAGTCGAAAAAACATAAGCAATGAATAATGCATATTTTCACAGCAGTGGTCAAATTATGCTGTTTCCTAGTGGGTACCATTTCTCTTCATTGATGTTAATTGCTCCCACAAACGTAGTTTTCCTCTTCAAAGCACTAAGAAACTTCTTAGAGCTCTGTGACTTCATCATATACCACGTGAAAGGGAAAGGAATAATGAAAATATAAGTGAGATATGCTAGTTGCATCTTTTAAAAATATTGCTTGTAATAAAAATATTTAGCTGCTAATGTTTTTACTTTGGAATGGACAGGTTAATGTTGTCAGAATCCTTCATTTCTAACTTTAATTCTGAAAAGCTAAAGATTCTGCTACCATAATGATGTTTTTTTAAAAAAGGTTTTTAAGTTGCTATTCTGTTACAGCTGTCCCAATTTTTCTGTAATGCATTTTCTCCTTCTGTCTCTGTCACTCTCTCAATTGGTGTTTGGTGCTGCAGCTATGGATGATGACCTGCTCACTGTCTGCAACTTTGCACAATCTCCCAAGTCACTCCTGGCCCATATCTGTGGGCTCCCCATTTGGGACTGGCGCCCCATGCCCTGAGAGGGCAGGGAGCCACAAAACTGCGATTTCTGATCAATCTATCTGCTTCGACAGGCACCATGCTCGGGGTTATTTCCCTTCCAACTTACAAAACCTCCTTACCACCCATTGTGAAGCATCTTCTGTACTCCTTGGCTCAAAGCTTCATATCAGCTAAGATTCCGTTGATTGTTCAGGTTTTTTGTTGGAAGACCAGCTGAGAATCCGAGTTGGGGGCTAGAACAAGTGGAGTCAGCTTCCACCTACTTGGTTCTCAACTTTGGATCATCCATAATGAAGTTTTGAAAGAATATTTTTATAAGAAGCTTAGAATATACTTTGATTTCATTAATAATTGTCTATCCCATATTTAATAAAACTGTATATCATTCTCTGGGAAGAAATTTAAATACACTTCACCTTTTAACTGTCCTTGAATTTACTGTGCAACATTGGAACTTGAACACTATCTTTCTTTGGTGAAGGCTAATGAGGAAAGCAGACCAATTTCCATGATTTCCTTGTGTTATTTTAATGCAGTACAGCAATACTTGTTTCTACATGTGACAAAGTCCATCTATGGTTAATCTACTTAAAATTGCATTCCTTTTAATTATGAAAATACATGCTAAGTATCAATGAGACAAAAAAAAGAACAAAAAATATAGCAAATATTTATACTTCTACCATTGGGAGATAATTACAGTTAACATTTTGATGTTCTTTTTGTTTTCTATACATAACCACATTTTATGAATCTGAGTTGTAATTAAGCTGTACATACAGTTTTGTGTCTTGCTCTTTTTCACTCACTAGTCATGTTTTAAGGGCTATGTTTAACTGTGTTATATAACATCCAGGAAGTAAGTTAAGTCACGGGCATCACTCCTGGCTGCCTGCAGTGGTAAAGAAGCCGAAAGTGTAGTACCATCAAGAAGCTAGTTCTGCGTCATGAAAGGAGCGGAGTCGGGGTGGGGCTGTGTGTAAATCCAGCAACGCTTCCCGGGGAAACTCCTTAGAACACATTTAGAAAAGCAGATTCATATGCCACTTCAGTCTTGCTTGCTTTGTGCAAACAAGCTACAAGCGAGAAAAAAAATGTTCCCTGTAGAGGCAAAAAAGCAGCAGAGGAAATGACTTAGGGGGAAGTCCTTTGAGTTGACTGGGAGGCCGCCTCCAAATCTATGGATGTAGTTTCTGGTCCATCATACTGGAATTAGCCCATCGTTTGTGAACCCATTAAGTTATCAATAAAATTCTGTTCAAAACCTGTTAGCTGCTCTGAATAATGACTCACTTGTCAAATAAATAATAATTCCATCAAGGGTGTGAGATGCAATGCGATGCGTTAAGCCAGTCTACCCTGCTTCACGTGACAGCCCCTGGCTCCCTCCTCTTTTAGAATCTTCCTCACATTCCTGACAGGAGATGGTCTTTCCAGTTTCCTAGGACTATTTATTCAATATTTCCATTTCATCCACTGAGCTTCCTGGGGATGGTAAAGGAACTGAAGGGCTGCCTTAAAAAACCTCTAAACCCTACCACTGTAGTTCATCTTTATCCGCAGTGGATGCCCAGCGTGGTCTCTCGGAACCACTGTCTCCTCCTGGGTTCTTTCTTTGCCAGGGCTTCAGGGTGAGCTCCTTTTCCTTTCTCTCTAGTGGCCATTTTGAACTGTCTAAAAGGTTGTCCATTTTCCTTGAACAGCACTTTGAGCAGATGAATCCATCTCCTATTTTACAGAGAGAAATGGATGAAGGGGTGGGTCCTCGAACTGTTACTGTATGAGAAGTCAAACAATGGAACAACTCTAAGCTCAGGCCCTTGGGAAGTCGGGCTTAAGAACTCCATGAATGATGTACTTATCTTTTTTACTAAAATACATCTAACAGATATATTTATCTGTTAACTTCATAATATGAACATAATACAAACATAACATGAACAAGCGCATCACCCATGAGGTCTAGAAGAGGAGTGTGGGTGTGACCACTGCAGAAAGAATAAGCAGCCTTTAAACCCTTATGGGCTGGAAAGTTCATGATGGTGGAGGGAAGTATATAAAAGCTCAGGAAGTCTGTCACCTCACCAGTTGCATTCTCCACCACAATAATGTCAAGGATATTGTTCTGAGGGTTGAACCAGTGCTCCACTTCCTTCTGGCTCATGGCCGGCCTGAGGTGACACTGTTTCAGATGCTTAATGAGGAGCTGGTGCAGTACTATAATATCCGCACACCCCCCTCTCGCCCCGCCCATTGGTTGCAGTACAGTTGTTTGTGGAGACTCTGGCAGGCAGTTGGTAGAGCTTCATGGTAGCGGCATGGTCATATTTCTGCACAGGAGGAGAGAATCGATCAGCTTCTGTGGATTTAGGGAGGAATACCAGTACCTGCAGGTGCTGACAGGCTTTGAAAATACAACTCGGGCAGTACAAACAGCTTGGAGAAGCCCTCCAGGCGAACGGGACTGGAGCTGCTCTCTTGGAGCACAGGTTCTTGTGGACCGCTGGAAGATGATCTCCATCACCTTCTTTGTGTCATAGTTGGGGCTGTTTCTGGATGGCTCTGATGAAACCAACTAGTTTCTGACTTGAGGGCACTGAACCCCACAGTGCCATTGGGGGAGCCAGCCAAGTGGCCAAGGAGCACATAAAAGATTCTGGAAAATAATCAAATTAGAACATGTTGACATCATCTTCCACATAATTCTCATTCAGGAGGGTGTAAAGGTTTTTTTTTTCCTTTTTAATTTTTTAAATGCAGATTGATTTTATTTATTTATTTTTAAATGTCAAGATCCATTATAAAATATTAAAAAAATTAAATCCATTATAAAATCTTAGCAATTAAAACAACATGACACCAGCACAGAAATAATCAAGTAGATTAATGAAATAAAATGAGCATTGCAGAAACAAATGTATATATCTAACAATGTAATATATGATTAAATTGATATTTCAAATCAATGGAGAAAATAAGGCTTATTCAACAAATAAGATGCATGGATCTTTATTGCTTGAAATTAAAAAAAATGTAGAGCTCTATTTCACACATTATACAAAAAATATTCAGGTGAGTTAAAAATCAATATGTAAAATCTAAGGACTTTTAGGAGAAAATACAACATAGTATTTTTCTTACCCTGAAGTAACATAGTCAAACCCAGAAACTATAAAGTAAAATATTGACAATATGACTATATTAAACATTTAAGACTATATAAAAATATACATATAAAAAAGTTAAAGGCCAAGTAATAGAATAGGAAAGTATTTGCAACACATCTAAAAAAGGGTTAATTTTTTTTGTGTGTGGGGGGGCGATTCTACCAACATTTAATCAAAAAATGGATAAAGAATACCAAAAAGTCATTCAAAGCTTTTTAAAAATGATAGAAATAGGCAAGAAATATACTAAAACAGGTTTAGTTTCAACAAATTATAAAGTAACAATTAAAATAACACATCACTGTCACAATCAGAGTAAGTATTAAAAATAATGGTAATATGAAGTATTGGTGACTGTGAAAGGAACTGGGTATTCAGACTCTTTTTCTTCATCTTCTTAAAGCAGTCCCTTCAGCACATTTTGCAGTGCTGGTTTGGTGGAGGTGTATTCTTTTAGCTTTCTTTTGTCTGGGAAACTCCTTATTTTGCCTTCCATTTTAATGGAGAACTTTGCTGGGTAGAGCAGTCTTGGTTGCAGGTCTTTGCTTTTCATGACCTTAAATATTTCTTGCCATTCCTTTCTGGCTTGCAGTGTTTCTGTTGAGAGGTCAGCTGCTAGCCGTACTGGGGCTCCCTTATATGTTACTACCTCTTTCTCCCTTGCTTCCTTTAGGATTCTCTGTTTGTCTTTGATATTTGCCAGTTTAATGATGATATGTTTTGGAGTGGACCTCATTGGGTTCCTCTTGAATGGGGTCCTCTGTGCTTCCTGGACCCATGAGACCTTTTCCCTCCTCAAACTGGGGAAGTTTTCCATCATTACTTTTTCAAAGAGGTTCTCTATCCCTTGTTCCTCTTCTTCGCCTTCTGGTATCCCTATTATGTGGATATTATTGTGTTTTAGGTTGTCCTGCATTTCCCTAAATGCCTCTTCATTCTTTTGGAGTCTTTTTTAATTTTTTGTTCTTTCTGGGAGTTTTTTTCTACCTTTTCTTACAGCTTGCTGATTCAATCCTTGGCGTCATCTGGCCTGCTTTTGATTCCTTCTAGTGTGTTCTTCAATTCAGAAATTGTATTTTTCACTTACTCTTGTCTCTTACTGATAGTTTCTATGTCCTTTTACATGCTGGTATAGTTTGCAGTTAGATCCTCATAGTTTCCCTGTAGTTTTTTGTAATTCTCTCTGAGCTCACTGAGCTCATGGAACTTCCTCAGAACTGTTGTTTTGAACTCAATATCTGATAGTTTTCTTGCCTCTATTTCATTTAGTTCTCTTTGTGGGGATTCTTCCTTTCCCTTCGACTGGGGGGTGTTTTTTTGTCTTCCCATTATTTGTGAGAATCTTCTCTTTTGCTTCTGCTTCTTAAATTTATCTGTCTTTATTTCCTGACTTTGTGGTGTGAACTTCTATGGTAGGAGACTACTGTTTTTTTCTTTCTGGATCTGCCTCTGATGATGTCAGATGTTGACCCTGTGTGACCTTAGGCAATCTGCTTGAGACTTCCAGGAATCTATTGTCTGTGGTTGTCTCCTTCAGCTGTTAATCTAGTCACTCTGTACTCAGCAGGCTGGCTTAGAGACACCACAGGGTAGAGCAGAGTCTCTCCTAGGTGCGGGACTATTGGGTCCTCTCACACTATTGAGGCTCAGGGGTGTGATATGTCTGAGCCAGATGGCTGCTGTTGTTTGGGGGAGGAGTCAGCACCAGGATCCTGCCAGCCTCTCTCTCCATTCTCTCACCAAAGCGTTCATCTCCAGTCTCTCCTCAAGAGTCTCTAGACTACTCTGCATCCCTGTTATCCAGGTATCTACTGTCTGTGGCTGCCACTCTGTACTCAGCAGGGCCGAGTCAGGAGGGTGTATAATTTTTTAACACATCTTGGTCCCCTAGGCCCAAGTAGTCCCAGGTGAAGCTCTGGAACAGGGTGTGGCTCCTGGCAGATGATTTCTTTGTCATACTCCACTGGACAGTGGGTGTTTACCACTTCACTCTGTTTGGAGACAGGCTGTGTGTTCCAGAACTGGTAGCTTCTCTTTCTAGCCTCCTCCATTGTTTTGGCAGATCCCTGATACACTGAAAACAGTTCAGTGGCCCTCTGTATTTCTTGGATCATCTCTGCTGGCAAAGAATGCATCACAGGGTGATCCTGGACTGAATCTATCCCACTGCCTTTCTCTTTCTAATTTTTTATTTGTTTCTCCTTCTTTTGGCTCCGTTGTCTTTGGTCACTTGTAGCTGTTGTCCTCATTCTCTCAATTGCTGTGGGACTCAGGACCATCTGGTTCCTTTCTATTACCTGTAGCCAGAGGTGCCAGCGATTTCACTGTTGTCTCACTCTCTTCCACCATCTTGAGTTCCTAGAGAGGATCTCTATGGAAAAAAACTCCTGATATTGGTCTTGAGAAAAATTTTTTGGATATGACACTAAAGACACAAATAGCAAAAACAAAAACAAAAACAAATATCAAAAGTAGATTATATCAAACTAAGAACACCGGCATAGTAAGAAACCATCAACAAAATGAAAAGGCTATTTACAGAAGAAAATATTTGCAAACCATGTCTCTGATGAGTGTGTGGATATCTATCATCTATCTATCTATCTATCTATCTATCTATCTATCTATCTATCTATCTATCTATCTCACCTCATACCTCTTAGAATGGCTATTATGAAAAACACAAGATAACAAATGCCAGCGAGGATGTGGAGAACAGGAAACCTTAATGCACTCTTGGTCAGAATGTAAATTGATACATCTACTATGAAAAATGGTATGGAAGTTCTTCACAAAATTAAAAATACAACTGCTGTATCATGTAGCAGTTCTACATCTGGATGTTTATGCAAAAGAAGCAAAATTATGATCTTGAAAAAATATCTGCACTCCCAAGTTCTGTGCAGCATTATTTATAATAGACAAGACATGGAAATAGCCTTAGTGTCCATCAATGGATAAAAAGATGAAGAAAATGTGATATCTATATCTATATCTCTCTCTGTACCTATATATCTTAATTTCTAGTCATACTGCCATCAGATTTAATTTGAATTTTTTTTAATGACCTGCAAGTACTAGCAAAAGCATGTTTTAAGTTAGGCTTATCCAGTTATAATTTAAATAAAATAAAATTCACTCTTTTTAAATGTACATTTTCATGAATTTTGACAGATCTATAAATTTATGTTATCACCACTATGATCAAGGTCTACACCCTTTGCATCACTCCAAAATGTGGGAATCAATGTGTGTAGTCAATTCCCTCCCTACACCCCTGGAAACTGCTGATCTCTTTCTTGTCATTATGATTTTGCTTTTTCTGTAATGTCACAGAAATGCAACCATTCAGTATGTAAACTTTTGAATGAGGTTACTTGTAATTAGAAGTCTGCTTTTGAGATTTATTCATGTTGCATACATCAGTGTAGTCCATTCCTTTTTGTTGCTGAATAGTACTTCATCATATGGTTGTAGCATATTTTCTTTATCCATTGACCAATTGATGGATATTTGAGTATTTCCATTTTTCTGGCTATAATGAAAAAACCAGTCACAAACACTTGCATGCAAATCTTGTTTGTATATATGTTGTCATTTCAGTAGCACTTTAGTCATTTTCTTGCATATGGTTTGTCTTGTTTTTAATTATCTTATTGATTATGCTATTACAGTTGTCTCAATTTTTCTTCCTCCCTCGCCCCATCCAGCACCCCCCACTCCCTCAGGCAATCCCCACACTATTGTTCATGTCCATGGGTCATGCCTATAAGTTCTTTGGTTACTCCATTTCTTACACGTACTTTACATCACCATGGCTATTCTATAACTACCTGCTTGTACTTCTTAATCCCCTCACATCTTCACCCATTCCCCCACACCTCCCTCCCATCTGACAACCATCAAAATATCCTCTGTATCCATGATTCTGTCTCTGTTCTTCTTGTTTGCTTAGTTTGTTTTTTAGATTCAATTGTAGATAGGCAAGTATTTATTGCCATTTTATTGTTCATAATTTTGATCTTCTTTTTCTGAAATAAGTCCCTTTAACATTTCATATAATAATGGTTTGGTGATGATGAACTCCTTCAGCTTTTTCTTGTCTGGGAAGCTTTTTATCTGCTCTTCAATAAGCACTTTAAAAATCAAGCTGAGGTGGGGAAAGGGAGTGCATATCTGAAGGAGGAGGCAGGCTGAGGAGTACAATTTTGGGTTAGGCAAGACCTCATGAGGAGTTGATAATTGAGTAAAGACTTGTGGAAGGGCAAAAGACCATTTCAGTGTTCATGGTGCCAACTGAAAAACATTAACAGTCGTGATAGTGATTTTTGCTCACACCAAACTATGAGTGGTTTTGCATTCCATTAGACTTATTAGACAAATGTCATTTATTAGGTAACTTTATTTATTAGATAATGTTATTAGATAAATGCCAAACCTTTTGCCTTTGCATTAAAGGCTTCCAAGATTAATCTCAATATACCTTTTCAGGTGTATTACTCACCTATTACTCATTTTATACTCCAGGATTATTTAGCGTTCCCAGCATGACTTACGCTTTTATACTTTCTTCTTCTGTTTATACCATTAATTTAAGTAGAATTTAGCTAAGTAAACATTTATTGATTACCTACCATGTATAAGTTACAATACTTTGTAGATACAATTATCCCTTGATGATCAAGTCTTATTGGTTTCTGAGTTTCTGAGAGTAAATGGTAAGAGTCTACCTGATGAGAGATACTGGCCCTATTTAAAAATTTTTGCGAGTCTTTTTGAGCTCAGATAGTGACAGGAGAATTTCTAGCCCCAGACAATTCTCCTGTATATAATGGTTACTTAATAAGTGCATTCTTAAATAATTGTAATTGATATCAATGACATGAACATTGGAGTAGCTTTCAGGTAAGTATGGGTGAGTTTATTTTTAGACACACTGGAATAGAGGCATCATGTAATGTGAGAAGGGAACTAAAGAGAGATCACTCTTAAAGACATAGCTTGAAGCAGCAATTACATAGCCATGGTAGTTGATGTCAAGAGAGTGAAAAAGGTCCCTTAGTGAGACAGTAAAGAATGAGGAAAGACAGAACTGGGAAAGCTTTGGGGAATGCACACATTTTTTACCTGTTTGTTAGAATAAGACTGAGATAATTAAAGAATGAGTGGGAAAAAAAGCAGTAAGAGGTATGAGAGTATGCAGGGAATGAACAAGGTAGTGGAAAGAGAGAGAGGATGGTAAAAGGCTTGCACATTTATTGCATGACTATTATATGTCTGATAGAAATTAATTGGCAATTTATATAATTTGCCTCATTTAATCTTTATATTTCCCATGAAATAGGTAATAATATTCTCCTTTTACAGGTGAGAAAGCTTATGCTCAGACAATTTAATACATTTTCTTATGGTAATATGGATGAGAATTGGCATAGCTGGGTTAATATTAAATATGGCGATGTCATGTTTTTTCATGTCTGCATTGTCTACCATTGACCCCCAGAGCCTACTTTAGTCCCTGGCACACACTGTACATTCTGTAAACACTTATTGATCGTATTAAATTAAATTTAGATCCTTTTGGCTTCACAACTCACAGTCCACACAATATCTCATTGAATGATCACAGAAACCAAAGAAGGTGTAAATATGAATACGAGGACGTATACTAAAACATTTAGAAATACCTTTTCCATCCCTTTACTTTCAGTCTGAGTGGGTCTTTCAATCTGGAGTCTCATATAGGCAGCATATGTGTAAGGGTTAAGCGTTATATAAATACCCAGATATGGAAGAAATCTAGGTGTTCATCAATGGATGAATGGATAAAGAAGTGGAAATATATACGTGTGTGTGTAAAGTACTCAGCCATGAAAAAGAATGAAATCTTGCCATTTGCAACTACATGGATAGACCTAGAGGGTATTATGCTAAGTGAAACAAGTCAGAGAAAAACAAAACCAAATTCATTTCATATATGTGGGAAATCTTAAAAACTAAAATGAATGGGACAAAGAAAACAAATAGACTCATAGAGAAAGAAAAACTGATAGTTGCAGAGGGTTGGGTGGTAGGGGTAGAGGCAAAAAAATGAAGGGGATTGAGGTACAAACTTACAAGTCATGGTGATGTAAAGTATAGCATAGGGAATACAGTCAATAATATCACAATAAATTTATATGGTGACAGATGGATAGTGGACTTCTTGTGGTTATCACTTTGTAAGTTGTATAAATGTGAAGACCCATTATGTTATATACCTGAAACAAATATAGTATCGTATGTCAACTACACTTTAGTTATAAAGTGATTTACATTCCAGAATAAAAATTAGACATGAGAAAAGAAAATTTAACGATGTTACTTTAGAAGAGTGCATTGATTTTTTCAATATGGAAGGTTGTTATTGGCAACTTTTAAATGAGCATTTTCCACAGAGTAGACTTAGAAGTCAGAAGGAAATAGGTTGGAAAATGCCTTGCCCCAGAAAATTCCCGAGATTATACACTGGTCCCAAAACATAGCAACACTCCAACATGCAGGGGTAATTGCAGCCTATCAATCTATTTCTATTGCCTGACCGTGGGTGGCAGTTGGATACCAGTCCACTGTGCTTCTCCAAACCTCAAGGCTCACATGTTAAGCGTCAACAGCAAACTCACTGAGAGCTTTTCCTCCCCCAAGGAGGATGTGACTCCAATCACAGTCTTAGAAAGAAACTCACTTAGAAAATCCTTTCCCTATCTCCATCTACACTAATTTTTTTTTCTACATGTGTGAGGGATTCAGGCATTGTTTGTAATGAACTATTTTAGAAATTCCATAAGTGGCCTAGTACCTCCTTTGGAATGTAACAGCTATTGTGTTGGTGCCTCCATTGAAACTTATAATTTAACATCTGTTACATCAGCAAATATTAGCAATGCAGTGTAATGTGTGTAATATAAGAGGCCTGAAAAGGCATGGAGCAAAGGAAGGGGTGATCAAATGTCACCTGGTTTGGGGATGGAGATGTAGTCAGGCAGGACTTCACAGGAAATGTGACATTTAGCTTGGGTTTTGAAAGATGGCAGAATATGTGGGTGACAGTAATATTCTTCCTGCACCTATGTCTTTCTCTTACTTCCCTCTTTCCAAATTCCTTTGGTATAGGTGGTAAACTACAAGTGCAAAGCATTGCAGTTTTTTATTAGTTGAAATAAATTTTTCCTATTTTTTTCCTTCGGTTCATATAAAAAAGCAGCTGCTGACACCGGCTTGCTTCAAGGTTTACTGATATGCAGTTGGTAGAAAAGAAAAAGAAGAAATGACTTAAACAAAGCACAAAGGAAGAATAATTAGGTTTTCCTTTTTCCTTTATTTTTTTAATTGCACATTTAATTGCACCCAGGGAAGAAAGCTTTCCAGGAACCAGTTGTGGGAAAGGTTACTATTAAAAAATGGGATGATAATCAACCAAACAAACAAGTGAGCAAAATAGAACCAGAGACATAGAAATAAAGAACAAACTGACAGTAACCAGAGGGGAAGGGGGAGGGGGATAATGGAGCAAAGAAGGGGAAGGGTCATCAAGGAACATGTATAAAGGACTGACCCATGGATAAAGTCAATGGGGGCTGGGGTAGGGAGGATTGAATGTGGGAGGTTGGGGTGGGTAGAGCAGGGGAGAGTAATGGGGGGGGGGAATGAGGACAACTGCAATTGAACAACAATAAAAAAAAAGAAATGGGATGACTATCATGAATGTTACTGTGCCTATGGAATTGCTTTATATATGCAAATTGAGTCACAGAAATAATTTAATGTGTTAAAATAAATTCTCACAGATTTAACCAAACCAGGTAACATTAATATAAATGTGGTAATGAAATAATATTTCAAGTTGAATTTCAGATCATGCAGATAGAACAAAGGAATGTTGAGGATACTTGTCATTAATTAGGTTGTTTAAGAGGGCTCTGTTTTGAGGTGGATGGGGGTGGCGGAGAGAGTCTGGACCTTAGAGTGGAGACCTGGGTTCAAAATCCACTTGTGCCTAATTCTTTGTTTTGACTTTGGGAAAACTACTCCATTTAAGACCCAGTTTTCTCATGTCTAAAATGAAAGTGATGATAGCTTTGTTACATTTAGTTATGCAAATTAAATGTGTTCGTATGCCTAGACTGCTGTACATAGTGCCTGGACCAAAGCAGTTTCTCAATAAATATTGGTTATTTTCTCACTTCTTTGTTTTCTTTTCAGTCCCTCCTTTATCTCCTCATATCTTCCTTTCCACTACTTCTCCCATTGAAAGATGGGGAAAAAATATTGCAGGAAATCTCAGTAATCATTAAAAATTCAAGAATTAAGGATCAGCATTTCCATAAAAAAGTAACACGAGTAGATATCGCATTAAAGATTTTACTATTATTACTCTCGTTATACATAAAGAGGAATTAAGGTTTGGATAGATTAAGTAATTTCTCAAGCCTAATCCCTAATAAGGGTCAGATCCAAGACTTTAACCTCCCATTTTTTGACTAAGAGTAAGCCCCTAATCACAATTCACACTGCTGACTAATAGTGAGCTTGCTGTGAACTCAACCAGATTCACCTGCTGCCCCTCAGCCACAGATCCCTCAGCAGGGTTCTTTTCTTCTCTCTTCCTTGTTGTACTGCCCTTACATTTCATCTTGTCAGGTTTGGCCCATCTCTCAAGCCTGGTAAGACTTTTTTTTTGGCGTCCGATACTGGCATCCTGTCACCCAACATATTCCTTATCCTTCCAAGATTTGTATCATCTACAAATGTAATACACATATATTTTCTCTCTTCATTCAAGTCATTGATAAAATTGTTGAACAAGACAGGCTGGAGGCAAAGTCCACAGCCTATGACATCATTTCATTAGTCAGTATCTGTAAGAAAGGGCTTTGCAATTTATTTCAAATCCATCCAATTGTATTAGCATTCAATCTCTCTCTCTCTCTCTCTCTCTCTCTCTCTGTCTCTTTTACAAGGGTATTAAAAAAATTTTGTCAAGCCTATTAGCCTTGATGAAGTCTAAATACCTGATACCTAAATACCTGATATACATTTCCCTGTCAAAAAGGGGCTTCTTCAGTTTTCAACCAAGGTGTATGTTTTCTAAAATATTTCCTTTCAAAAAAGGTTCAAATCCCACTCAATATTTTTATTTACAGCTACCTAGTTAAAATGAAACTTAAATCCACAGATAATAGAGGCCCTGATTCTAGCTGTTTTTGTACAAAGGTTCTCGCTTATGCCTCTTCTGAATACCATAGACTCGGCTCATTCTCTTAGGCTTGTTAATTTTTACAGTTCACAAGTTTTCAAGTATGTTTAAAGCTCTTAATTTTCCCTAGGTGAGGAATTTGAGGATCAATTCCAGGTAGTTAACAACAATCATAAAAATCTATATAAAAATGACTTAAAATTGAATTTACTTCAAGAATATTTTAAATCTCAAGTCTCTGCTATAGCATTTGCCTTGGAGAAGCAGTATCAGGGCGCGACATCACCAAGATGGCAGAGTAGCAGACCCTCCCCCAACAATCAGCAATTAGGCAGCTGTCCACGAACAAAACAGCCCTGGGAGAGCTCAGAGGGCTCACGTACAAAACCTCAATAACACAGTGGAGCAGCAACAACAGCACCGAGAAGAACCGCAGAAGAGAAAGCAGCACAGCCTCATTGAGTTGCCATCACTCCATCTCCCCAGATGGACACTGCTCAGCCAGGTGGGGGAACGCCCTCGCTAGAAAAAGTTCCGTTGCTTGGAGAAGGAGAGAGAGCAGGGCGAGCAACGGCTTCCCCAGCCTTTCGGAGGACCCCATGAAAGACCTGCTTCAGTTTCTCCCCGGCCACAGGCCAGTAAAGCTGAGACGTAGGAGAGGCTAGGAAAGAGGCAGAAGCGCGGGGGCTACCAGGACCGGAGGCGCAGTGGCGTTGCCGTAGTTTCCAGGGACCCGCTCTTTCTGGCAGAGGACCTCAGCAGCTTTCTCCCTTGGGGAAACTGATGGCCGGCGCCCACCGCAGGCCTTCTGCAGATTTCACTGGCTTCTGCCCCACAGGTTTTGTGTTCGCGGGTGCCTGAGTCCCCTCCTATTCTGTATCGACCTGTGCCCGGGATCCCCTGGCTCTGAGGCTGCGCTTGTGCCACACGCCAGCCTAGATCCTGTGACTGACCCCTGCCACTGTGCGTGAACTTGGGACTGGCTTTATTGAGATACAGTGGACATATACCATTGTGTAAGTTTAAGGTGTGCAGTGAGATAATTTGATATATATTTTCTGGGGTGTGTGTGTGTGTGGTATGTGTGTATCAAAAATAATTACCACGATAAGGTTAGTTAACACATCCTTCACCTCAAATAATTATCATTTTTTGTTGTTATTATGGTGAGAATATTTAAAATCTGCCTTCTTAGCAAATTTCGTATGCAATAAGTCTTGTTAACTATAGTTACCATGCTATACAACAGTCATCAGAACTTAACAATCTCTCATAACTGGAGGTTTGCATCCTTTGACCCACATCTCCTGACTTTCCCGACGCTCCAGTTCCGGGCAGCTGCCATTCTTCTGTTTTCATGAGTTTGGCTTTTTCAGATTTCACAGATAAGTGAGATCATACGATAATTTGTATCTTTCTTTGGTGAATTATGTCACTTAGCATAACATCCTGAAGGTTCATCTATGTTGTCACAAAGGGCAGGTTTTCCCTCTTTTTTATGGCTGAATCATATATAGTCCAATATTTAATATATATGTATATATACCACATTTTCTTTTTCCATTCATCCCTCAATAGACAGTTAGCTTTTATGTTTTTTCCTTGTCTTAGCTATTGTGAATAATGCTGTAATGAACATGAAGGTCCAGATAGCTTATCTTTTATTAAGGTATAAAAGTATGAGGAATCAGTGGTTCATTATAGTATGTGGAACCATATGGAACTGCCCCTTTTCAAAGTGAAGCAATTGAATATTGACAATTTCATATGACTAACTTAATAATTATTTGAAATTTGAGAGATAAATTTATTAAAACAGTTTCTCTGTTACTGGTTGATAGCAGGAAGAAACTACTGTGTGTATGATTTCTGATATAACACAGCCATTACCATCTTGCTGTCTTTTTCTTCTGATTGGCACTGAATAAATTTCCTATATTATGAAAAGGAGTGAATGCTTATGTGATGCCAAGGAAGAAAATATACAGCATTTGGATGTCAAAATAGAATCTTTATAGTGATGAAACAATAAATGCAATGCTTGCAAAAGTGAATAATCACAGTTATAGCAATGTTAAGCAAGAGCAGTGTTTAGCTTTTGAGGACAATGAACAGATGGCTTGTTCTCATAATCAGAATGATGCTGGGTCACTTATTCTAGTTAGTTACTGTGATCCATAGATCTTACATTGTAAGTTGGAAAATAGGATTAGTTTTAGGTATGTTTGTATGGCTTTGTGGTCAACTTCTTTTAACTATACTTAAAAGATTTAGAACCTGAAATAAAAGAAGTGAGATGGAAATATTGAATGAATTATATCTCATCCATTTATAGAATCTGGTATTGATCCCAACAGCAATTTTTGAGGTGATAGGAAACGAGAAAAGTCACATGGTTGTAAATCTTAGCATAAATTTATATTATAAAATTCTGTGTTTTTTCTAAAGCAGCACTTTGTCCTTGGAAGGTCTTCACATACTTTCTTTATCTTAACTTTTTAAGTGGACGCTTTCTTTCAGTTAAATACATCCTGAAATCTCATCTCTTTTTCAAAGCCTGTCAGTATGGATCCTACTGTAGAACCATATGCTCCTGAGGCTTTGAATCATCTTTCCTCGGTTTTGAATTGCATTGGATGTATGTATGCCTGCTGTTCATGTGTGTCTTACTTAGAAATTCTTATTTTGTATATTTTCATAAGCATTTTGTCACTTTATAATTATATTTCTATGGGGGTAACTATATAGTAGTACATCAAATGAGATATTGTATGTGAAGTACTTTTTGAATTGTAAAATAGCATGTAAATATAAATTATTATTATTAGCCTATTTCTGTTGAATCTTAAATCCCATGGGATAGTGGCCAGGTTATGTTTATGAAATTCATAGTTATATCATTATATAAGGCCAATCATGGTGATGATATATGTTAGAAAGGGTCTGTTTTTTATTTAAAAAGGGGGAAGAATCAGAAGCAGCAAAACTTTATGTGTTTTTGGTTTAATTTGAGATCTAAAGAGAAAGGTTTTCCATTAGTGTACAGTTCTAAATATCAAGTACCATTGTGTTAAAAGCTCTGTGTTCTTGGCCAGGATCTCCTAGTACTTAGTACAATAGGAGCTTAATGAAATTTGTTAATGAATGAGTAAAATGTAACTATAAAATGTTAAAGGTAATCTTTTCCTTTTTTATTGTTTATGCTATTACAGTTGTCCTTGCTTTTTATCCTTTTGCTCACCTCCACCCATCACCACTTCCTCCCCTCCCTCAGTCAGTCCCCATATATCATTGCCCGTGTCAATGGGTCATGCATAAATGTTCTTTCTTTAATACCTTCACCATCTTTTGTCCAGTCCCCCCTTTTAAAAGAATACACATTCCATCTAATTTAGCTATTTAGAGCCTTACTATTTACTAAGTTTTATTTTCTGATATGATTAATTTTAATAGTGGTCAATGAACACAGGTACTCTCATTCTTTCTCTCCTGCTAATATTGGCATCTATACATATATGCATGTATGTAGCATATATATACACACATATTTTCATGTATATATATAAACACACACATATAGAGTCTGCATGCTATACATATACATACATACATTCATAGGCATGCTAGAAATTTTTATTGCTTTATGGTCTTTACATCTTATTCATTCTTATTACCTACTAAAATAAACTTTTTCTTCATCTCATTTAGCTAGTATTTAAAATTCAAAGGGATAACTGTGTCAATATATTTTTCAAAAATTTAGCTGTGAATATTTCTCAAGATAGACCATATGTATATGGTAGTCTTTAGCTATAATATTATATATATTTAAGGTAGTCATTGAAAATGCTAGAGTAAAAATGATCATTTAGATATCACATCTATGTAAAATGAAAGCCAATAATTTCTTAAGCAGTTTGAAATGGTTCAGATGAATGATTTTTCACAATAGTACTATCATTCATGTTTTAGGGAGAAATCCATTTATTTTTATATTAAACCTTAACAATCATTTACCCTTACATTTTATTTTAAAATGCTTTCATACAAAGAATTCTCACAAATTATAGAAGTAAAATACACACTACAGTATAAACACACATCAAACCAAAATACCCTATCATGCTTTATTTATAGTTAGGTACTAAACATAATGCAGAAAATAAAAATAAAGAGAAAACTCATGTGCACTGAGCTAGTGTGTGCAGAAGTCCTGGATCTTTGCCTCAGGTGATGAAAAAGTCCTTTAATTTGATTGCAGTAGACCCAGAATTTCTTTCTTCTGCCAAAAATAATTTAGAAATAAAATAATCTAATGAAAAAACATGATTTCCCTTGATTTTAATCTTGAAAACATTTGTCTCTGACCAATTAGAAATAGGGGCATATTTGCTTTAGCCTTAGGAATAAGACCAATTTATGTACACTCTTGCAACTCCAGTATTAGTCATTAGGAAGTTGGTATAAGACATTTGCACATACTGGTCTATTGGTCCTCCTTTTTGTGTCTGGATAACTCCTATCTTTCCTTCTAATTTCAATTCAAGTGTCATTTTCTTGGGAAAGCTTTTCCTGACTTTTTCCTGAAAATTTCCCAAATCTCATTATAAAATTTCATATTACCTTGTCCTTCTCATTTTATAACAATGATCAATTACATACTTTTGTGTGATTTGGTTGTCTTCCCTGCCACCTCCTCTTCAAAGGCAGTTTTTTGAGATTAAGGGCTATTTTTGTTTTTGCTGATCATTTTTTTCCTGTCACTGAGTGTAGTGGTTGGTTCATCACAGACACTAAATGCATAACAGTTGAATGAGTGAATGAGCATGATAAATCGTACTCAGTAAATTTATAGGAGGTAATCTAAAGGACCAAGAGAAAGAAAATAAAAATGTGTTTTAAAATGGTGGGATGAGTAATAAAATATTATCCTCAAATTGAGGGTCGGTGAAAATAAATCATTATGTCCTAACACAGTTCACTGCATCGCTTAATGTGAAGCTACCTGAATAGGAAATGTAATGGATATAACAACCACATTCTAGCCAAGGTTTTATAGCCATTGTGGGCCTAATTACAGCACGTAATGGTCCTTGTTATGGTTTTATAGAGCCCCATTAAAGAAAGTTATCGGAATGACAACTATTACTAAATTTTGTCCACTCTTTAATTCCTTTAATCCATTATTTCTTCAGCCAAAAAACATGTAGGACATGAAGGAAAAAACTTGTATAGGAAGTTAGTTATTTTACAGTTCCACAATAAATTCTCAGATAATTTAGGAAGCAATGGACTATCATTCTAATGTTTTATCAAAAAATTCTTTAAATACTCCTGCTAATATTAGCAAGAGACTGGAAATAAGAATTTAAATTTGGTATCTTAACTCTGCTGCATATACTGAGTCTTTATTTTGGCTCTGTTATTAGAGGTCTTCGAAATGGTCAAACTTGACATAAAGACTGATTTGTGTTACAGGATGACATGTTTCTGATTCAACCTTGCTTTTCATTCTCACGTATGTCTTAGGTATAGGAAATTCCAATCTTTTCTTTTTTTCACCTGGAAGTTATTAAGAAAGCATTTGTAATGATGAATGACACCAGTAATTCTGATGTAAAAATCTATGCTATAAAATATACAAGTGCCCCCAAATACTCTTGGTGGCTTCTGCTGTTTGTTTTATTGCCTCCTCTATTTCCATCCTTAAACATTTCCTTCTTTCATGAAGCAGGCTCACATACCAGCTCCCTAGTGTTTTTACAACTATGGATAATGTAGACAGAATTACTTTTCTCTAGAGAGCCTTCAGAATCTGCTAAGGTGCTGCTGACAGCTTGCCTTGTCTTCTGCAACATAATAAGCTTTGTCCTTAAAAAAGTTTCTGCTTATACCTAGTTAGCTTACTTGGATAGTTTACTAATGAGGCTAAGCTCAAGGTGCTGAACCTTAATAGAGCCAATCAGCTTTGTATCATTCTATAGTAACCCACTATTCCTAAACTCTATCCAATTGTTTTATAAATGCAAGCTGTCATTCAAAACAGAATCTGGGCAAAAAAGAGGACAGATCAAGACAAATTTAGCACTACTGGCAAATGGACAGCCAAAATACACAGGAATATTAAGCAATATCAATTTTACATGTGAAGTACAACATATCATTGCCATAGTAAATTATTTTCCCTAAAACTTTTGATTCTTCTTATAGATTAATCAGCTATTGACCTCTCCCACTCTCTGATTCTCTCTTTTATACACAATGACCAAAATTTATTGAGGAATTATTGTTACATTAACAAATGTATAAGAGTGCTCCATGTGCAATAGGTTGTTAATGTCTGTTTATTAAGTGACTTTTGAAATTTTGAATGCAAGAAAGAACTGAAAAGGACTTTTCTTTGTTAATTCATACTGTCTTCCAATTTTAAAGCAAATAGTAATTAGGTAAATAATTCCAAATATTTCATTAATCTTGGACATCACATAAACATTTTTCTCTGACTTTTGACTTGTCATCTGAGCACTCTTGCCTCATTTTTAACTACCTGTGGAATGTATCCATCCAGATGTCCTAGTCATCAGAGAGAACAGCATTTGAGAAAGATGATGCTAAACCTGGCCACAGGTTCACAGTATAAACAATCCTGTCTGGTCACGATAGGATCTTATAAAGTCTCCTGGAGAAATATATGCATAAAGAAAAATGCCAGGAAAATACTATAATCTTATTAATAGCTGGGGCTCTGTATGGAACACCAGTGCAGCTCCCTGCTGAAAGTAAAGTATGCCTTTTACTTTTAAAATAGTGGAGCTGGCCAAATTCCCATCCTGACCCAAGGTGTGCATTAGTGGGTAGAAAACATTGATCTCCCAGATGGTATAGAAATACAGAGCTAAGAGAGTATCATAGAAACTGTTCTAAAATCAGTGAACCTTAAAGCACTTTAACAGAAGTAATTGTAAATTTGATCCATAGAGATAAACATTTATAACCTAGGACACATGGAACTTGTAAGTGATAATTCCAGTTAAATATGAAAAACATTATAAATCATGCAATGAGATAGAGTAAGCAGATGAAATGGAGTGTTCATATCTGAGGATTACAAGATCTATAAAAAAAAAAAGCCCTGAAATAGTTATGCCTAAAATGATCAAAGTTCTCTCCTGAGAAATAAGGTAATCCCCAAAACAAGAACACAGCATAGAAGAAAACAACAGGCAAATTGAAAATTACCCAAATAAGCATTACAGAAGTATAAAATATAGTTATCAAAATAAAAATCTTAATGGATAAATTAACAGTAGACTAAATAAGGTTAAAGAAAGAACTATTGAATTTGATGACAGCTCTGAGGAAATTATCCAGCGTGTAGTGTAGTGAGACAGAGATAGGGTATAGAAGATCTAAAAGCTCCAATATGTATCTCATATTCAATGCAGAAGAGAAAATAGGGGAGAAATGAATTAGGAGACATACTAGTTGAGGATTTTAAGAATTGAGGGAAGATTTGAGCACTCAGATAGGAAAAGCAGACAGAGTCCTGAGAAATGTAAAAATATATTAATACTTAGAGTTCATTTATTCATTCTGCAAAAGAAAGTTTTTTGAGTACCTATTATGTGCCAGTTATTGTTCTAGGCACAGAGGACTGATCAAGACAAATGAACTTCCTGCCCTCAGGGAGCTTACACTGTAGTGTGTGGGCGGAGGAGAGAGAAAATAAATAAATAATACATCAGGTAGTTATGGATGAAAAGGAGAAAATAAAGTAGAGCATAGGGAGTAGGGAATACTAGTGGCAGGGCAGGGAAGACAATAGCTCTTACTTTATACAGATGGGTCAGGAAAGGCCTGGCTGAGACCTGTTCTCTGACAGGGGCACATTTGAACAGAGAGGCCTGAAGGAAGCTGGCCATGTAAAATATATACATGCAAGTAGCAAGTGAAGAAGTAGAAAGATGTCTGGCTTTTGACTAAAGAACAGCAAGGATTCCCATGTAGCTGAAGTGGAATGCTGACCATAAAGGAAAAGATTAATAAACTGAACTATGTTAATAATCAGATTTTTTTTTCTTTAAAAGGTATCACTTGGTGAATGAAAAGGTAAGGGGCAGAGTAGAGAACATATCAGCAATATGTATTTCCAATTAAAGGGCTGGTATTAATGATGTATAAAACCAACACAGTAGTAAGAAAACAAAGAAAGATGAGCAAGATATTTGAACATGTCTTCAAAAAGTAAATTTTCAAAAGGCTTATAAACGTATGAACATATGCTCAATCTCATTAGCCATTACAGATATTCAACTTAAAATCACATTTTAATGCCATATCATACCTAGAAGATGGTTACAAAAAAAAATCACAACATGTAGCGGTAAAGATATGGAGCAACTAGAATTCTCATACATTACTGGTGGGAGTGTAAATTGGTAAACACAACTTTGCAAAATTGGAAGTATTTAATCCAGTTGAATATAATCATATCTCATTACCTTATAATTTCAGTTGTAGGTATGTACCCAACTAAAATGTTTTCTCAGTCCTTTTAGGTTGCTATAACAAAATACTACAGACTAGGTAGCTTATTAACAACAGAAATTTATTCCTCCCAGTTCTGGAGGCTAACAGTGTGAGATCTGGGTGCCAGAATGGTCAGCTGAAGGCCCTTTCCAGGTCTCAGGCTTCTTGTTGCATCCTCTTGTGGTGGAAGGGGTGAGGGACTCATGGAACCTCATTTATAAGAGCACTAATCACATTCATGAGGCTCCACCCTAATGACCTAAGCACCATGCAAAGGTTCCTCTCCTGGTACTATCACATTGGGTATCAGGATTTCCACATATGAATTTTGGTAGAACAGAAACATTCAGACCATAGCAAATGTGTACATTTGATGACTGTACAATGTGTGCAGGAATGTTCATTGTATCACTATTTGTAATAGCCAAAACTTAAAACTAACGAAAATGTGGTAGAATAGATACAAATTTATGGTCTATCCATACAACAGGATACCATACAACAATGGAAATGACAAAGTCATGCTACATGAATTGACATGGTTGCATCTCTTTACCATAATATCTGACAAAGCTTGATACAAAAGAGCACACACGATATGATTCCATTAATATGATGTTCAAGAACAAACAAAACTATTCTGAGTCGAGGTTATCTTTGGGGGAGGGAGTAGGTAATGATCGGCAAAAGGAGGTCTCCACTGTGCTGATAATGTTTTAATTCCTGTTGTGGGTAGGGTTACACAGGTGTGTTTACTTTGAGAATATTCATTGAGTTTTATAATTAGGATTTGTGTATTTTTCTGTTTTTCTTTCATTCATTTTGCATATGTTGCTAAATCTTTCAGGAATGACCAAGAGCCTAATTCTCAACATTTCAGTTTTATCAATCTTTGTTAAAGAATTTGGATCATTTAGATTCTTTTCCTATTTTAGAATAAAGTTTTTACTTTAGTTGAAGCCATCTGTAAATTTATAAACATTCTTCTAAATGCCTTAGTAATTATTATAAAAAATATGCATTTCTTGGTTCCTATAATCTACTGTACATATAGCAACACTGAAAGTCACTAATTGTTCTTTTCTAGCTAAATACCAAAACCTTGGTGCTCATTGTTTTTAAGGAGATTTAAACACTAATATCTCAGCTTAGCCATTAAATAGACTTAGAAGGACCACAATTAATTGAAGTGCTTTAGCTGCTTCTTCAGGGAATGTAATTGGTGCTCGATATTTTTATTTCAGAAACTGGTAAATTTTTGGAATCACCTAGCCTTATAGTTTAATCTCAATATTTAGAAGTGAATTTAGAAATGAGCTGGTAAGTAGCTAGTAAAGTAGGCTATGTAGAATATATCCTTAATTATGTAGTTTAGCAAAAAATTCTGTTTTTTAAATCACTGACAAGTACCATGAAAACAGAGATATAAGGGACAGGGAAACGTTTTTATCTCACCCTCAACCTGCTACAGAGGATTCTCATATAAGTGAAGTGAAAAGGCAACTTACTTTTTGTTCACTCTGAAATTTTGGATTCTTACAATACCAAAACTTTTAAAAGTCAATTAAATTTTTTTTTCTTATTTGGTTATCAGTTCATCTGAAATAACCTGAATATAGGGGAAATAGTAATGCTTGATATATAAATGTGGTGGACTCATTTTGGGAGGAGAACTTTGTTTTTTTTTTTAGAGGTAGACATTCATTAAACTGAAGGAAAATTAATTTTCTAATTTTTTCCATTTCCCTTCTTGTGATATATGATATATATAGTCTGGTAGAAGCAATGCCTGCTTGAGTGTGGTTGGTAGGTTAATAATATAGGTATACCAATTTGTAGTTTTACTTTGAACATTTCACCTAAAATGTCGTATGGTGTGCTTGAGTATGATATTGTTATATTACAGAATACATGCTTATTATTTTGTAATAAAAAGGGGCGTTATTTGTGCCCAATCTGTGTGTGTGTGTGTGTGTGTGTGTGTGTGTAATAACTTGTTGGCAAAAACACTGTTCATTTTGGATGTAGGAGATGGGGAGGGAGATTTTCAGTTTGATAATCAACTACATCCTCCTGAACAAGTTAGGATATTTTCCTTCACAAGGGGGAGAAAAAATTTTATGAGCCAGGAATCAACTTAATATTACAGAGTTTTTCAACTCTGTAATAAAGAAAATCCTGAGGCCAATCCCTGGATGCTTGTGGTGGAGCAGTTATGGGGAATCTAAGGATGTTTGAGTGGTGCTAGTTATTTTTGAAATTGTCAGAGATTTTGAGACCCTTTTGATCAGACTTCTTGTCTAAATTTTAAAAGACAATTTTATTTTATAAAAAAATTAACACCCATCCCCATATATAGAGTTATATACTTAAAAGTGCTATAGAAATCAACGGGGCAACAATAGTTTTTCAACTTACAGTATTTCAATTTATATTTAGTTTACTCCTTCCCCAAATACTTTTGCTTGTTTGAAGGGAGAGTTCAAGTGGAAATGAGGTGAATGGGAATATGTGTTCCACTTTGTTTGGGTGTCTTGTTTTATTTGCTTCACTCCAACTTACGATCTGCAGGCTGGAGTTTTCAGTATCCATAAAATAAAAGGTAGGCTAAGTAGTCATATCACTGGACTATGAAATGGAGAAATGAGCTGGAATTCACATGAAAATGATTTATGTTAACAGGGCATTTGCTGGAGAGACAGCTGTTTTCTTTTTTTTGCAAGACTTTAACGAATGAACTTACAAGAGGTATAAAGAGAGATTGCTCTTTCCCAAGTCTTATCATCCTTAGTCTGTGCCTTCATGATAACAGTCAATGAGTGGAGGGCTTATCAGTTCCAGATCATTAATTCAGTTCCCACATGGGCCACTGGTTTTGTTCAGTTCCATGGCCACAGGTTAACTCTGAACAAATAGGTGCTATTGATCACTGAAGACAGAACCAGAGGTTGTGAATGCATAGGCTCAAATCCATCCCCACTGCCAGAACAGATCTGAAAACACAGGCCATGCCATGGCAACTTACTGTCATCTTTTATGCATTCAAAAGAAAGATTTTTGCTTATGTTGGTATTCCGCTGATTTAACCCTCACCAACAATTCATTGAAATATATATTTTATTTCACTTATGAGAAAATGAGACTCAGTCAGACCAAATATGACAGAAGGAAAAGATGATGTGCTTTGGACTTAGACACAATTGAGTGTGAAGTCCAGCTTTGAGAATATATGAGAGTGAAGTGGGAAGAGTCACCTAGTTTCTTAATAAAATAAGATTAAAAATAATATTTGCTTTATACTGTATTACATTGATAGAAATGAAGCATATGAATCACTTGGCTTAAGCCTGGCATATAATATTTTTATGAAATGATCTGGTTGAGATCACACAGTGGCAGAACTAGGACTTGCCCATGGGTCCTTTGCCTCTACGTTGAGTGATGGTTGATATTTTGTGAAATGAAGAATAGGGTAGAAAATCATCGTTACATTTCTCTGTATAGCAGTTCCCAAACTTGCCTGTGCATTAATAGCATTTGAGGAATATATATGGTTTGGTACTTGGGTTCCCATCAAATCTGTTCTCCATGCCTTCCTGGGCACATGGCTCTCTGGCTGCAGACTATTGTTTCCAAATCAAATGTAAATCTTCGTCAACAGAGTGGGGTGGAAGTGGAGAGGGCAACTTCTGCCTCACTGGCTGATAAAAATATTGTTTTGCTTGAACTTCTGCTTTTTACTTTTTCAAGAGCTGCAAGGTGAACATGACAGTGACCTCACTTCATCCAAATGGTCAAGGGCAAGACCTTAGGCTTTATGTTTGTAAAAATGCTTCTTGGTTGTTAATCTTTGCAAGGATGAACAATAACGAAAGAGACTGGGATTTTTAATGATTAGGTAGAGCCCAGCTAGTCTGCCTTTCTGGGTGGCACGTGCTAGGACTATTAAGTGAGAAAAATATGTATTTTTATCTTACTTATGTTGCCATATTCTTTAAGGGGAGGTGCTCTTTGTTTCAGGAGCTTAACCTTTACACTAAGCCACTTAGGGAACTTTTAAAAATAAAAATTTCAAGCCCTACCAGATTAATAAAGTCACAATATTTGTGAGTGAGGCTCAGGAATCTGTTTGTAAAATGTACTGATGTATAGTTAGACTTGAAAACAACTGATGTATACAACAAACATCCTTTTCTTTTTCTAGAACAGGAAAGATTTGGAGGAGATAGAGAGTATAATACAGGAAGACGAATAAAGCAAATGAACAGAGAGAAGCTGAGACAAGACAGAAGGTTCCTAATGTTTCTATTTTTGGATCCAGTCCCTTTTAAAGGTTGTCTTAGCATTCCTGCTCTTGAGACACTTGCTTTAAGACATGTACTTACAATGGTGAAAAGAGAAAATGTTGATTATTTGCCGTTTTCCTTGACTTCCAAGTAGGTGGGTCCCTAGCCACACGGCTGCAGTATATGGGGCTGGGGAAGTAGAGGCCTCAATTGTTCTGCACAAGAAAAGGGGTTCAGGTTTCAGTCTTGAAGCTTCGCTGGAAAAGCTGAAAGAGTAGGCCCTAGCAGAGGAGAGAGAGGCTGCTGCACTGAGAGAGAACTTCGGGGAAATGATGGAAGTTTGGCCATATTTATGGAACACAACCCCTTTTTTGCCATTTCTCCACACAACTTCAATAAAATATCCTGTGCAGGCAGTATGTTGAAACATCTGGATGCCTGGGATGTTTCAAAGTACTAAGGCCAGCTTCCAGGTTGCAGTAAGGTGAGATGAACAATTAATTGTCCAAGGGATCCAACCAATAGCTCTTACAATAGTTGGTTTCTGTACTTAGCAACCAAAACCAAAATCAAAACAAACAAACAGAAAAATACCAGTAGAGCTGTTTGTCCTAAACAGCTACAAACTTAGTCTTTTAGTATAATTCTTATGCTGACTTCTATATACCTTTTCTGTTTTTGACACCTAGTTACGCGTTTTTCAATAATGGCCCTTGAATGTTTATTTCCTCCACACCTGATACTTAGACTTGAGATATCAAACTGAATTTAGGAAGAGAAAAAGGATGCCAGCATTTTCAATGGGGTAGAGTAGTCACCTTCCTCTTCCTGTTTTAGGCTGCTACTCATATTATGATGAACAGCCACACTTCACTTTGCAACAGCTGCATTTTATTGATGCAGCTTGTTATGTTTGTAAAAAGCCCATAGGTTACAAGTTGGCTTGAGTGCAAAGTGCTCTGATTAATGATCATCCTCAAAATGACAAGTGATAAAGCACTTGAGGATTCAGTGGATGAAGAGACAGCCTTGTAGCATTATTGGAAGCTCCTGAATTTCTTGCTACTGTAAGGATATCTTTTTAAAGATGGCCTATTACCCACATCCTCCAAAAGGTTAGGATTTAACATTAGCACTTCCATCTCTTGTCAAAGAGCTGTTGCCAAGTCTGGTTATACTTTAGTTAGATAAAGTTCAGAGTGTGTGCATGATATTTAAAAACTGTAGAAGGTTATATAGTATAACCCATATTGTTTTTTACTTTTTGCAGTTAGGTTATTAGCTAATAAAATCCATAATTTCTTTTTATAATGAAAAGACTGTATATTCAAGATTATGGGAATATCCCTGACATATTAATAAAGAGGACTGTGCTGGGAGAGTTGATTTGTTTGTGGACTGTTTTGCTGTTGTTATTTTGTTTGGCTTTGTTTTTCTAACTTTTCAAAATAGGAGACTATTTGGTTATACAGCCATAGCCTTTCCTCAGAACACCCAAATTGGACATATTTTAGATGAAGTAGAGTCTCAGTGAGAGTAACTCCCTTTCATTTCATTATATTATTAAGAACCCTTTTCCTCAAACCATTTCTTAAAATTTACATCTGGAATAGGAAAATAGAGATTCTAAATATGTTTTTGAAAATTAATATTATAGTAAGTCTCTTTGCCATCCAGGGGATTGAATGTAGCTGCAGGTTCCCTTTAAGTGAGCTCTCTGCATGCAGAGCAGGGCTCTGTTAGTGAACACGAGGAAGAGTGTATTGAAAACAAGGGAATGTTAGGGAAAGCAATCAGCAAGCATTAAACAGTTCATGATTTTAAAAATGAGCTCTGAATCAGGAGTCATAATTACTCAGTCACCTGCTGGGTTCATTTGCCCTTCGGAAATGAGGACATCTCAAAGTGTAGAACATTTTAATAGAATATCTCCAGACAAGCTAGTTACATAAAATTATATTTGACAGGCTGGGGCTTGTTTTCAATATTCCTTTCTGAATTACATGAAAAACTGTATGATAGGGTACATTGTGAAAAGATAAATTGCAGCTATAAAAATAAAATAAAATGATCTTTTTCTTTGTTTCCTTACCCAGATCATCTTTCCATGGCTGTGACTACCAGATCCCTTGATAAGGCAATTAAATAGTTCATTTAATAGGGTTACTCCAATGACAGGTTGGAAAAAATTACACAAGTAGATGTGCTGTTTGAGCATGAAGTTAGGGAAAATAAATCAGATAGAGATAGAGGCATTGTAGTAAAAATGATAAGGCATTGCAACCAATTATTACTTTTTTTCTTTGTAAAGTTTTTGTAAAGACCCTTATACAAATTGACTTACAATTTTGACTTTTAAGAGAAAAATGGCATTAACTTGATTAGTAAGAATAATATTTTTATCTCTCTTGACAATTTTGGACACATTTACTATTTCTAATAAGAGGGAAAGAGTTCATGATTTTGCTGACTTTCAATATGTGTCATTAATATATATTTTATATATTCATGAACATATAAAGTTCTGCAAATTTTGACCTGAAGTTCATGAGCACAAAGCAGACTGAATTGGATAGGAAATGATGAGGATCACTTTTCCATAACCTATTCTTTCTCTGATTGGGAACAGCTTGTATCAGAATGGCATCTGAATAGTCCATTTTAGGGTACCTGGGAACCCCAAAAGACCATTCAGCTTTGTTTCTCTCTAGCTACGTACTCCCAACATTATTTCCTCCATCCTTTTTTCTTCTGCTTTTTTGTAATTAAAAACATTTTTCAACCACAGTTTACATTCAATACCATCCTGCCCCTTTTTCAGATGTATAGTAAAGTGACCAAAAAATCATACCCTCTAAAGAGTGGTCACTCAGTTGCCCCAAACACCCACCTGGTCCCATACCCTGTTATCTCGACATTGCTGAATATATTCTCCGTGCTGTAATCTGAACCTCTGTGGTTCTTCTGCAGTGACCAATTTGTACAGCTTAATTCCTTTACCTTTTTCACCCAGTCCCCCAACCCTCTGACAACTGTCAGTCTGATCTCTGTGTCTTATGAGTCTGTTTCTATTTTGTTAGTTCAGTTTGCTGATTAGATTCCACATATAAGTGAAATCATATGGTATTTGTTCTTCTCTGACTAGCTTATTTCACTTAGCATAATGCCTTCTAGTTCCATCCATGCTGTCACGATATACAAAGTTTTCTTTTTAGAACAGCCAAGCAGCATTCCGTTGTGTACCTGTGGTATGTGATACATTTACACAATGGAGTACTATTGTTCCATCCTTTTGAAGAACACCATGAATCAGAAAATCTGACACTTTATTTCATACTTTTTATATTACTATGTTAACAGTGAAAAATTCAGAAATGATAAATAAAAATCTCTTAATTCTATCTCCAGACATAACTGATATTAACATTTTAGTTTTTTCCTTTCGAGCTTCCCTCACATTCTTTTCCTATCTCTCTGCCTCTCCTTCCTACCTTTTCTTTTTTATTATATTGAATTGTAAATAAAGAGGACAGTCCTCCTTATGATGCGTTAGAGAACATCATTGGCAAGTAGAAGTTCTAGCAGGCCATATTGGTCCACCAATTCCTTAGGTATGTGATGGATGTACCCATACAAAGATGTTTCCCCAATAGTTAGGATGTTGCTCATATGCTACTTAGCTACTTCTTCTAGAGTCTTTTCATAGAGCCTTATCTATGACTTGCAACATAGGTATTAGAGACCACATTGAATGGATGCTGTTATGAGACAGTGACTTATCCTGGCTTAAGCATGAGTTCAGCTCATGGAGAGCATATGGGAGGGGAGGGGAGAATTTTTTTTTCCATTTCCAGCTCAATAAAGAGCCATACAAGAGGAATGGACTATTTATGAATAATCTAGTAGTAAAATCAGGTTCTTGACTCAGACAGACTTAGTCTTGATGAGTGACCTCAGAGAAATCTTTCCAATTATTTAAGCTCCCATATCCTCATCTATAAAATATGGTTAACACTGCTAGCTTATAGGGGTTTTTATCAGCAATACTCTCCCTCTTATCTGCTCTCTTGTTATGATCCTTTCCTCCAAAATAAACTGCTATACTCATTTTGGTAGAAGTTGGAGTGACTTAGGTTGGGTTCCTGGAAAAAGGCTCTGAGATAGATTTCTGAGCAGGAAGTTTACTGAAGCATGTTTGCTCACTCAGGATCATGCCTGCAAGGAAGCTGGGACGCAGGGATAGGGAGGGGGAAAGGCTGATGACTTATGATGCAGTTTAAATAAAGGCCTTGGGTGATTCCACAGGGAGCTCTGGAACTGGAATGGCTATTCTGAGTTGTTCCACATGGGAGCAGGGGCTGCTGGGCCTTTGTGCACCAGCATTGAGCTGGCATTGCATGTGGGCTGCCCCAGTGAAGGGGCAGGAACCTGGATTAGCTGGCTCCCCTTGATTGAGGGTAGTTCTCAGAGAGGGACCCAGTTTTGAGGTATTGGCAGCCAAAACGAGTGCCTCAGTCATGAAGGGGATATCTGAGTAGTTCGTCACCACGTCCTCTACTCTCTACCCGTATGCTACTTGTATTCACTTTCTTCTTAAAGTACACTTACCCCATTTAGGAACAGATTCTCCAAGATTCTGGTTTCTATCACTTCTTAGAAAGCTTACAAGACAAAGGTTAGTGAGAAGAAACTGCAACCCCTACCACTGCTGTTGTTCTTCGGACTGCAACGGATTCTCATCATCTCTCTCCCCTACTACCTATTCTAGATTTCTTTTTAAACCCTCAGCTAGCATCTCTGCTGGTCTGGCGGCTAAACCCTTATCTCCGAGAAGTCTGAGCCCCTTGTCGTCATGCTTTTCTAGGGATATAGCTGTTACTTTTGTTCATTTGACATCAAACTTTGACATCAAAATTTGACAGGGGAGTACTAGGAGACAGTCAAGGACCAAGCGTGTTCTTCTTGCCTACATGTGGAGGAGCAGCTACTTGCTCCTGATCCTCAGGGTTATTTACCACTGCCAGTGTGGTGAGCCCTTTCCTTGGCTCTGGTCATTTGGCACATGAATCCTAAAGTGATTGGATGATAGTCAAAGCTCACTGTGTTCCTTGGTGGAAAAATCCACCCTCTTGGAGTCAGAACCTCCACACTGGCAGAGTCAAGTGTGTAGGGATTGGGAACACAAGATTCTCTAAGTGGTCACTGGGAGTATGGTAAACAGAGCCACTCCTCCTACTGCTTTTTAGCTCCTGGGCACATGCATTTTATTCAATAGGGGCCCAACACCATGCAGTAGTCAGTGTTTTAAGGCACACGTTGTGTCTCAAAGATGGTGTCCTATCCTCACGAGCATCTTCAAACTGCTGACACTTCAGCTGTGCCTTCAACCTGGTAGCTTCTAGTCGCGTGGTTTGTAATGGGATTATTGGTCATGTTCCTATTGCTATACCTACATGACTGTAAAATGTGTCTATTAGTCCAATGCAATGTTAAGAGGAATTTCTGTGTCATTTGATCAAATACTTTTTACATTCTTGTACAGTGGGACTGGCCAAGGCCTGGAGAGCAGGAAAGACAAGTTGTACCTGGAATATGTATTGATCTTAGTCAAGAAGAGCTGCTGCCACTTTGGGAATTGAAAGGGTCCAATGAAACCACATTGTCATTAAATAATTGATTGGGTATTCTCTAGAAATGGTGACCTTTCAGCGGTTGCCCCCAGGGAAGGAACAAAGAGGCATCCTTCATCCAAGGTAAATTTTGGACCACATGCTGCTTTGTTCCTAACAAGTGGAAGAATAAGAATTCAGTCTTTATGGCTATTCTGGGGTGGCACACAACTGCATTTACTATGTATAGAAAATAAATTTAGTAAGCATAAGTTGAAGGAAAATGGAGAACTTATTGGAAGAATCTTGGGCGTGGGGGTAACTCATGGGATCTAAACATGTGTTGAATATCTAAAAAAGGCGGAAAGCAGACTGGCTCCCGGGGCTTCAGATGAAAGAGTACTGCTGTCAATTTGATTTAGCTCCAATAGCTCCCAATCTTGGTTTGAATTTCTCACTCTCAATTTTCAGATTTCTAAAATAGAAAGGGTGATTGGTTCAACTTAGGCCCGGTGTCCTCTCTCAAGCAGTCAATATGGACAATGAGGTGGAATCATGTTCCAAAGATCTAGCCTCCATCCTATATGGGGAGGCTATGTCCAGACTGGGGGTGAAGGCATGGTCACTGTGAATCTGGCAGTCAGCTTAGCTAGTAATTCATCATTTTCCCCCATTTTTCTTATGAAGACACTACATATTCAGGTTTTTGAAATTGTATTTTTCAGAACTAAAGTTTATTATACACAACAATCATTTTGATAAATATATAACCTAAGTCAACATTATGCAACCTCTATAAAGCCAGCATTCTCATAGCCCGTCCTGTATGAAGTGCAATTCAGGAAATATTTCCTGTAGTCAAGGATTTATTTCTATTGGATAATTAGACGTATCTCTATCTTTACTACTGGTAATGTTGAAAAATATATACAGTGAGGGGAAAGTATAGTGTATTACACAACAACATTCACTGAAACTCCTCCATGAAATCTTTTTAATATTATAATTCTTGAAAATGCTGAGGGAACTATAGTCATAGTGCTACAAAAGTTTCTTTAAATTTTTCTTTCATCATCTTTACCATGGTAGATTGGTCACATTGATGGTGCCGTTATTTTGATTCTCTCCTTGTATCCACACCTGCAATGGTTTGTTACATCAATAGTCCCCAATAATCATAGCTACCTGTATCCATGCTCTTGTGTAATCTCTTCCTCGAATTGGCTCTGTGATTTCCTTTGACTATGGGACTTGCTTTGGTTAAGGGGACATTAGCAATCATAACATAAAACACCTGTCCATTGTGCCTTGCTCTCTTTTGCTTTTGGAAGCCAGCTACCATCAGGAATCCTGGGTTAGCCTATTAATGATACATGGTCCAGTTGACAGTTAACATTAAATGTCAGATTCATGTATAAGGACATCTTAGATTATCCAACCTCAGCAAAATAGTTGATTAAGCCCAGAAAAGATCTGCAGAAAAATAACTCGGAAGAGCGAGCAAATTAAATGGTGCTTGTTTTATGTTACTAAGTTTTGGGGTGGTTTTTAATGGAGTGGCAAGTAACTGACACAAAACCCTTTGCCTTATTACTTTGCTTTTCCTCTCACTAAAGAGACAGAGCCCATTGTGCCATTGTTCTTGATTTTGAGT
Organism: Pteronotus mesoamericanus; assembly: GCF_021234165.1. Lineage (NCBI taxonomy): Eukaryota > Metazoa > Chordata > Mammalia > Chiroptera > Mormoopidae > Pteronotus > Pteronotus mesoamericanus. Next base: position 24,122,359 of record NW_026555310.1, read on the forward strand.
TTGGTCATAGCACTTGCTTTGGACAATGGGATATTAGCAGATGTGAAGCAAACAGAGGCTTGAGAAAGCACTTGTGTGTTTTTGCTTTTTCACTTGTTCTTCTGCCTTTATATTAAGAAAGCCTAGCTTGCTGGAGAAGAGAGTCACTAGCTTGCCAGTTCAGAATTACTCCATTTCCAGCCAAGACTATTCAAGATCAGGTGACTTGCAGCTGATTACTGGACATGTGAGTGAGCCCAGATAAGGCCAGAATCGCCAAGCCAAAATCGCAAGCCTAAATTGATGACTCGCAGTCTTGCGACTAAATAAATATCTATTGTTTCAAGCTATGATTCGGGGGGTAATTTGTTATGCAGCATTATTGTGAATAAATAACTAATGCATCATCCTTGCCTAGATGTTATGTGCTTGCAGCAGCTGCTAAAGCAGTCTCGTCTGTCCAAATTTTTCCATATGGTTCTCTGAGCGCTTTAATTTTCTCAGGGTATAGTTCATCCTCTTTTTCCCCCCGCAAGTCCATCTTGGTGATTCAGGTTAAAACTCTACTTTTTGATTCTACCCCCAAATATCCTCTGGCATTGCCTCCGATCTGATGAGCATGGAAACTCTGAGAATTATGCAGCTCTTGCTTTTATGATAAAAATCAGGTTTTTGAATAATTGACTGATAAAAGTCACATTTGTTTGGAGTGACTCAATCAATTCTGATGCCCAAGGGTTAGCTTTGCTGTTCCTGGATAGCTGGCTCACTATAGCAGTCTCTCCAACAGAAACAAAAAAATGGAATATTTCTCCTCATTTTGATGTTTGGTAATGAATTTCACATGCAAATCCTTGCTACTTTTTAGTCTACTCCACAAGCATTCTCAGGCAGGAAAACAGTCTTTTAGGAATATGGAAAGTCTAGTGTTTTGGATTTTCAAAATAAACTCAGATGCAGTCTTATCAGTCACCAAAACCTGCTGCCCTCCCAGAGTGTTCAGTGCTCTGTGCTAATTATAACTCAAACGACACCTGCTGAGATGGTGCTGTCTGGAAATTCTACCTTATGGTGTTGATGTGACCTCTATCAGTATAAGAGCCTGCTTGGACCAATACAAAGATCCACGATAGCCATCAAGTCTCTTGGGGACCCAGTTATTAAAACAGAAATATGAATTTGAACTAGTCCAAGTATGCTTGATCAACCTTTCCCTTGCAAAAAATAGCAAGCATATGGGATAAAACAAAAGCCATTATTTATGAGAAGTCCTTAATTAAGATACAAATATACATTATTAAAAGTAGTCATAATTATTATTCATTTTATTGAGTAATATTCTACTTCAATTGCCTCAAGTAAAATTAAGACAGGCAGGATCATTAAGAGTATTGAAATAAACTGTAAGCTTAATGTATAAAATATACTGCAATGTCCTAATGACCTTTTAAAGGACCTTTTTCTGATTCTTACCAATAAACTATACTTTATGGATGCTATTTAATGAACCAGAAATAGCAGGATTCTTTTTCATCTATATCTAGTGTTCCTTTCATTATTTAAAGCGAACTGGACTATGTTATCTTACAAAAGAATATTTTGTTTTGCCAAAACGATGAGAGATGAGTGCTAAGTGCAATGTAATAGCAGTTTCCCCTGATTACCCTGTATTGTCCTAGCTGCCTTATCTCTTATGAATGACCCTTTGGCGGTAGCTTTTTAACCCACTCTCCTTGCAAGAGGTTTTTGTGATCAGTAAATAAACATCAGTAAATGCACCAAGGAAGTGGCTTTGAAAGAACTCTTTTGAAATTCAAATAATCACCCCCTAAGGTTTAATAAGGGATTTTGAGGGAACCCTGCTGTTGCACTGTGTACTCTCCCATGTGATAAGAGTACTTTCTCCAAAAGGTAATGTGAACACATGTTTTTAAGTATATTACACAGTTTGAAGTAAATAGTATGCACAGGGGAACATAATAAAGTCTAAAGAAGCACACACAAGGACTTCAATATTATTGAAGGATTTCTAGTGAGAATTGATATCTAAAGGATTGGTAGCATATCAGTTGAAGGAGAGGAAGTACCGGTCTATGGGGAAAAAGAATCAAATTGACAGAAAGAAGAATAAAGAGGAAGGGGTTCCCCAAATAAGGTGAGTTGAATATTTTAAAATAACGACATAAAAGCAAGAGGGTAGGATTTTATAAAGCATTCTTGAGTCTCTTAATAACTTCCTGTCTCTTCCCCCAAAGGGCCTACGTGTTATACAGTCATATTAAATGTCAAGTGTTGCAACAACCGGTGATGCCCTTTCATTGCTCTTGTCACCTATAGGCTGAGCATATGGAAGGCTTCTCTGATTAGAAATCATTGACAGAGGAGCACAGCATGGCTTCTTTTGAACAGGCATAAATAGTTGAAGACTTGTTATATGCATCAAATTAAAATTCCTAATAGTTTGCAAGTGGAGAAAATATCATCTTTAATTTAAAAAATATCTTTGGTCATGTGTTCAAATAACATCCAGAGCTTGAGCAATCAGACCAAAGTCTCTTATAATTAATACTGAAATCTAGATTGAAAACCATTGGTTGCCCTTTTTACAGGAACCTTTCTGGTTCGTATCTTCGGAGATTCCACTGTTTTCATGTTACTTGAGAAGAACAATAGCATCTTCACTTTTCACAACTAGATGGGCCTCAGATTCTGTTTTGCTCTAAATTCAGTGCAGAGCTGCTGCTGGAGCCAAGTGTCCAACTTTCATCTCCCATGGTTTTTCTACAGCAACACTACTTGACATCCAAGGATCCTAAGTTTTAATACCATTATCCTCCAGTGTAGACTTAGGCTGTCATTTATTGATCATTTTCTTAATGGGTGGAAGGATTTGAGTTCTTCGGGCTCTGCTTTTTACCAGCTGCAAAATTTAATCATGTTACTATGTTTTTCTGGGCTTTAGTTTCTCCTCTGTAAAATGATCAGGAAGGTAGAGTCATCTTTAAGGCTTCTTCAAACACCCAGATTCTGATTTCATGCTATGCTTTTCACTGTTGAACTTGTTATATTTAACATCTGAGAAGGACTTATCAGACATCTTCCTATTAGAGTGTGATAAAGAAATCAATCTTCACAGCTCACAGAGCTGGTTAAAATCTAAACTACTAAAAAGATACATAATGTGTGATTCTCCTGGACAAAAACTCTGGGCTTTTTTTTCTTAAAGATTTTATTTGTTTATTTTTAGATAGAGAGGAAAAGAAGGAGAAAGAGAGGGAAATATCAATGTGTGGTTGCCTCTCACATGCTCCCTCCTGGGGACCGGGCCTGCAACCCAGGCATGTGTCCTGACTGGGAATTGAACCAGTGACCCTTTGGTTCACAGGCTGGTGCTCAACCCACTGAACTACACCAACCAGGGCAAACTCTGGGCTTTTATAGATGTTCAATATCTTCATGGAGAATCATAGAAACCTTTTCCTGATATTTGTCAACTTGTGACTGGTTTTTTCTCTCCTGTTCAGCAGTATTAGAATTCCTTCCCCTAGTTCAGTATCATAAGCCCTTCTTCAGCCCTGGTGACATCAAGACAATGGGAGGGGGTAAAGTCTGTAATCCTAAAGCATTTAAGAGTTGGGTTGAGGTGTTCCTCAGCCTCTAGTGGGTATACACTTTTGTTCTCATTCTCTCACATTTATTTTTTATATGTGATAGAGCTGTGTTTAAAATTCTGAGTTGGTGGTCTGCCTCTGCCCCCAAATGTACAAGTGCTTCCAGAAAAGGAGAGGTGTGGTTCTTGTCCTTGAGGATCACAACACCTAGATTATTATACTTCATAGAAAAGTATGATTTTTATTACATGTTATAAATGTCCAAAACAAAAGAAGGACACGAGCAACATCTGGACACTGTAAAGATGAAGATAATTTTAAAACTTCACAAGTAAAACCTCAACATATATTAGAACTTGATGGCTTTACAAGTTCTGATATATATATTGAGGTTTTAGTTACTTTACCAGTAAGCCATCAAGTTCTGATATATGTTGAGGACTGGGGCAGACAGAGGGGAGTGAATTCATAGAAAAAGATCAATTTGAAAAGGGATTCTCCATTTAGGCGAGTACCATAAACACATTTGTCACAACTGGTTGATTTCTCCATTCTTGTAAATGAAGAACCAGGTTTGGGGAAGTTAAATAATTTATCCAAAGTCACATAATTAGTAATTAGCAGCAAATCCAGGTTTTAAATTCATGCCCATGTAATTTCATAAGACATTATTTTCCTATCCCTTATCCAGTCTCTTAGTGCCAGATTTATTTTGAATATCAGAATTTCGAAGGCAATACAGTGCAAATATCATGTATTATACAAACAGTCCCAGTCAGGTCTGGTGCTCCCTGTAATCAAACAGATTCTTATTTGGAGGAGAAACATGAATATTCACCTAAAGTGGGATAAATGAGGTCTATAAATAGCCTCATACCAGTCCAGGTCAGGTTTTGCAGCCAAAACACTTTTGGGCTTTAGAACTTTCTGGAATTCCTGTCAGTTCAGTTTTACTGCCAAAAAACTTTGGACTTTAGAACTTTCCAGAATTCTTGGCTTTGGACTTAAGGATTGTGTACTTCATTACCAGCCTGCCTGGGTCTACACAGGGAGCTTTGAGTGGGCCCCAGGTTTTCTGACGGTGGGGCGGCGGGGGCTGTGTCTTTAATCCCGGGCCTCTGTGTATTCCTGTCAAAACTGACACAGAGCTTCAGGGGCTGGGGCTCTCACTGGGGCGGAGCTGGGGGCAGGAGAGGGGTGCTAGAGTGCACATGGGCTCCCATGTGAGCAGTAAAGCCCAGGGTAGTCGGGGCCATGCAGGGCTCCATGCCAAGGGGAGCCTCTAGTGACCATGGTTTTACTGCCCTATGAACCTGCTTCATGCCAAAAGTTTATAGAGGGAACTATTTCAGTGCTATCACATATTCTATTATATTTGGGAGGTCATTGAAAAATATAGGACTGTTCTGTATAAATTCACACTGCAGCCAAATTCAATGAAGCATATCTAATTTGAAAAGATGGGTATCTATTGTTAATGAGCTAAAACTGTGTTATGGTAAGGTTATTTGAAAATAGAGGGAGATTACAAATGGAAGTGACAGTGTTTTTTTCCCCACAGGCAAGACTACTGAGACAGGGAAAAGCTAACATGTACCGGAAATATTTTAAAAGCTAATGTATGATCATTTAAAAATAAGATTTGGAATATAAGTAGGTGATGGCTTTTTTTATTGCTGTTCTATAGTCCTTATTGGTTCTACATCTTAACATGGTATAAGCATTAATAATTTCTAAATTATGATTGAATATAAAGGTAATGTTATGATGATATTAAGAATTCATACCATAGCTGTAGCCTGAAATATGGAAGTGCATTATGTTGTACCCAAAATAAATTTGACCTTGGTGCTTCATATGCATTAGTCATTTTCTTCTGGGCACAAGAGCAGAACACTAACTGGGTATGAATAATGAATGAAAAAATTTCAGATTAATTTTTAGCATTTCAGTCTTTGTATGAACACCAAATGAGGTTAAATTAGGATTCTGGTTCTCTTTCAAGTATTCAAATTGTCAGATATTTTTAATTTATTAGGCTTGGAGAATTTTTTTCTCTAACATTAACCAAACTAAATAACTGCTACTATGAAGATAAACAGTGTTTTTAGGTGGATTTCCCCCCCTTATCTCTATAATCAAATCCATGTTGATCAGCTTAGATGTTAAAAACTGAGCAAACTAGATTCTAACAAACACCAAGGTTAAAGCAGTACATTAAGACAGTGATAGGTGAGAGTGAAGTTTTATAAATAAGAATCATCAAAGACCTATATAGTGATGGAGCTAATCTGATTATGAAGTTTTAAAATCAAATTAAGTCTTTTCCATAAATTGACTGAAAAGTATATATGCTAAAAGTTAATGCCATCTTCTGGCTGAACAAAAGTCTTTAACATGAGAACTAGCACCTAAAATACTGGTCTTTTCTCTTTTTCTTTTCTTTAATTGGGATGACATCAGTTAATAAAATTATACAGGTTTCAGGGGTAAATTTTATAATACATTATCTGTATATTGTGTGTTCACTACCCCACATCAAGTCTCTTTCCATCACCATTTACTCCTTCTTTACCCTCTTCTATTAACCTCTCCCTTTACCCTCTGGTAATCACCATACTGTAAGACACTGTTTTTATTCATTATAGTTTAAGGCACAGAACATAATTTGAACTTAATTTTACTTTGATGTACTCAAGATTAGTAAATTAATTTTGTTCAATAAACAAACATTCTCAAATATAGAAGCAAAAATACTTTAGTATTCTGTATTTACAGCAATTTTATTATCTGCCCCAACCTTGTAGAATGAGGTTCAATGAGGGATAAATAAGAATAAATGAATGAAAGTAAAAGAACTAAGTCAGTTTCTATGATTGAGAAATAATACATCCACATTTTTATATTTAGAAAAATGTTGAACATTTCAGTTATTATTGTTATTACTTTTCCTACCAAAGAAAAGTTTTGATTATACGGAAATGTCCAAAGGATGTTTATACATACATTACATTTTCCTTCCCTCTACTAAGATGTCCATTTTCAAACTATTCTTAAAGGCACATATGGTTGTACCTTCATTTTTTATGGCGATTATTTCCATTAAAATAAAATCAGCATGAGACAAATCTTGAATCATACATTAAATGAGTGATTGATGTTTGTATTTTGCATTAAGGTTAGAGCCTAGAACTAGCTAAGAATTGCTTTGTAATTGGGGCATGTTTCAATTTTCTCAGATATGGTTTCTCCTGAAGGAATGTGGGATGATATTCTCTTAAAATGGTTTTAGTATCATGCTGGTAGCTACTGTTCATATATGTCTAAACAGAAAATATTTTTCCTTAATTATTGTGGAATGGAGGTAGCATGTGTTTCAGTGTTGTTTTTAGTTTGGGGCTACACATGATGATTGTTATGATATATATCAAATTCCACATAATGCATTAAATGTTGATATCTCCTAACCCAGTTATTAAAAAAAAAAGAATGTAGTACATGATACGGTTTCTGGTGAACACATTGTATTTTCCTGGAAGGAAATATTTGTGGCGATTTACTATGCATTTTATTGATATCATCAGCAGATGCAACACAATTTTAATCCTTTCTGTGAGATGATACACAGTGCAGAATAGGAAAGTTAATCTAGCTGCAGAGGCTGACAATGAAAAGCAATTAATAAATGGTTGTTTTAGATAAAGACAGTTTTAAATAGAGAACATGTCAAATAATTTTAACATGTGCATTGATTCTGTGTTGAAGAATGGGCCTTTTTCTCTGAGACTTTAGCCTTTCAGTGGCCAGTACCAGGATTGTGGTTATGGATTCATGAGTAGATAGATCACTGGTTTCAGGGGGAATGGTCTTATAAATTATTTAAATGACACTGCATATGATACTATGTCACATTTTTATGAGCCCTAAGACCAACCGTAAAGCTGAGTACATTGCAATGGAATAAGATTTTAAAGCTTTGTTCAGAATGTCCATTTCAAGATGTAGGTGATATTTGCCTCCCATGAAAGCAAAACACTAGAGGTTTATGTGAGAAAAAAATGAAAGAAAAAGGAAAATATTTCCAAGGTAAAAGACCACTGTCATTCTTTAGCTAGATTATTCTTTCTTCCACACCATTGTAACCAGAAAGTTTCAGTAACATACACTTATATTTAATAATGTCAGTCTAAGATGGCATCACTCATTTGTTTCTACAACGAATGGATTATAATTGTTTCTGGCATAAAATGGATTCAGTCAGTGGGCCAGAGGCTTCTTCTGTGAAGGGTGCAGTGTTAACTGTTGTAAGCTTCCATTTTCTCTGCTTCCATGGCTGACAGATCCCCTTTTTATATATACATATTCTTCCTGGAGTAATCTTATGTTTTTCTATTTCCAACCTTTTGGGAGTCTTTAATAACATCTCCTACAAACCAATAATAGAGCTTAGAAGTCATCTTCTATGAGCCAATAACCTACTAGCATCATAATTTTGGAAAATTGACAACTTTTTAAAGAGTAAGATAAAGTACTCTCTAGATCCATCAAGATGAAATCAGAATATTAGAACTCATAAGGATAAATAAATTAATAAGTATTTGCCAGAGTGGGTCATCCACAGATCTGTAGGGAGAACCAAATAGTCAAAAAAATCTTTATTTAATGTAAGCTTTTCAATAAACTGTGCTTTAAAAAAAGCATTGCGTATGGTCCACTAGAAAGAAACCTGAGGTGAACAAAGTTCAGGGCAGTATTTCTTGAATTATTAAATTGAGAAAAATAGGTCTCTAATATTCCAGTTGGAAGTTCTTCCTTGAACTCAGTTCTGACAATCATGCCATGGGTAATTATATTCCAGAATCTAGTCTTACTTCCTATTTTAATTGCGAAAACCAGATCATTATACTAGAATATTAAGATTATAGTATGATTTAAATTACATAAGATTTTATGTACTTTTTGAGTTCTTTGATGATGACAATTTTGCTTCCTATTGTCCCTATCAAACAGTAACTACCAGGGTGAACCTCATTTACTTACACTCAAATACAATCTAGATATTCGTTTTTTCATTTACTATATACATTGTAAGCACATATGCTCAGCTCTGTCACAGAAGTTCCTCACTCTTAAGGATCTTACATGGCCAAAGAAAGAACATATAAATCAATCAATAAGTAAGTATATAACACGTTAGATGGTGGTAAGTTCTATACGAGAAGGTAAAGCAGGGTGGGCAGGTTGGGAGTACTTAGGCAAGGTGGGGGTAGGGTTTCTATTTTATATGAAGTGGTCAAAAAAGGTCCCACTAATACAGTGAAATCTGAGCAGAGACAGAACAGAATGACTCCTGTGGCTCTCCGGGGGCCATGTGGTCAGGCAGCAGAAGCAATTGCAAAAGTACTGAGGGGAGACTGAGGGCATGTTTTTAGTGTTTGGAACAAAAGGCAAGTGTGGCCCGCTGATTGTGGGGAAGAATGGTAGAGTATGAGTTCAGTGAGAGAATAGAAAGCCAGATTATGCAGGGCATTTTAAGGATTTTAAGGAAGTTGTTTTAAATGATTTGGGAAACTACTCAAGGATTTTGGGTAAATGAGTACCTACACTAGTTTTTATCTTTTTAAATTTATTTTTAATAAAAAAGATTTTATTTATTTATTTTTAGAGAGGGGAAGAGAGGGAGAAAGAAAGGGAGGGAAACATCAATGTGTGTTTGCATTTCATGCACCCCCCTGCTGGGGACCTGGCCTGCAACCCAGACATACGCCCTACATTGGGAATCGAACCAGTGACCCTTTGGTTCACAAGCCGGAGCTCAATCTACTGAGCCACCTCAGCTAGGGCTAGTTTTTATCTTAAAAAGATCAATTGGATATGTATGACAAGCTTATAGCCAACATCATATTTAATTGTGGAAGACTGAACGCTCTCCCCACCCCAAGATGAGCAATAAGGCAAAGATATCTACTCTAATTATTTCTATTCAACATTGTACTGGAAGGCTTAACTAAGACAATGAAGCAAGAAAAGGAAATAAAGGGTGCAAGATTAAAAAGAGAGAATGAAAATTATTTATTCTCAGGTGACTTTTTAAAAAATATTTTATTTATTTTTAGAGAGAGCAGAAGGGAGAGAAAGAGAGAGAAGCATCGATTGGTTGCCCTGCACACCCCCAAATGGGGACCAGGACCCACGACCCAGACATGTGTCCTGACTGGGAATTAAATGCAGTATGCAAGATGATGCCCAGCACACTGAGTCACACCAGTCAGGGCAGATGACACTTTTTTTTGGGGGGGGGGGATGAAATCCTAAGGAATCTAACAGAAAACTACTAGAATAAGTAAGTGAATTTAGCAAAGCTGTTGTTTACTAGCTAAATATATGTAAATACTCTACTTCTATGTACTAGCAACAAAATTGAAAAATAAAAAAATTCATAATAACATATTAAAACAAAATACTTCAGGATAAATTTAACAAGAGATTTACAAAACATACAGAAAACTACAAAACTTTGAGTGACATTAAAGAAGACAGATAAATTGGAGAGATACATCATGTTCCTGGATTAGAAGACACAATATTAAGATGGCAAGTCTCCATGAAATAACAGCCAATTTAGTGACTTGAACTTGGAGAAACAAACCCCTATTTGGGGAGCCACAGCACTTGGGACATTTCCCTGAGATTTATAGATATCTATGTGACTAGTCATTAGTCAAAGAATTTTTTCTCTCTGGAAAGAAAAACAAGAGGCTTATAATTGTTTATATAAAGTGATGAGTTTTTTAAAACCCTGTTCTTTAGCAAACATACAGTACTAAACTCTATTTAAGGCCAGTGCCTAGGAAGGCTTATCTTTTGAAACTCAATCAGCGTATTTGAAGTAAAAACAAAAAATCTTTTACTGAAGCCAGGCTTCAGAGTACCCCATACTTAAAAAGCCAATTTGCTAGTTATTCCAAATTATAGTTTTATTCATTTTTGGTATATTTCTTCAGAGTCTTTTGCTTACTTAAAATCTATGATTCTCAGGCCTTTGTTTTATGTAACAGTCAGGTTTTACATATGGCTACTCCGCACCTGGTAAACCAAGGACAGTATTAGATAAATTGTGGTTTTGATGGACACTCATTCAGAGTCATTAGACTTCTGTGGGATTTAGAGTAGTTAATGGCTCTTCCCAGATAGAGGGGTTAGGAATTACTAACAGGTGGTTAAATTTTACTTGCCCCTTCTTCTCAGACCCCTTCCTGTTTTCAGTTTATATTCTCACCTTCTGGTGCCACTTTTGGATGAGCTGGATGCATGTGTTTTTTATGAAAGATAAAAAGATAATTTTTGTTTAACGCGCTACAGCGTGACCTTGCTAGTTAATAATTGCCAGAAAAGGACTGCTAATCTTCCTTTCTAAAACTAATTTTTTTAATCTTTATTAGAAATTATTTTGTTACCTATTCCCTAAATTTTAACTGGGCAATGAATAGCAATCCCATAGAAAGATGAGTGGTTATATTTTTGGCTAATAGCTTATGCTGGAAGGAATACGAGGAGACGGCGCCACTGAGAGCTAAGCACGCTGAGGTTGCCGATGGAGAGTTTGTTTTGTCAAGGCAGGATTCTGGTTTTATCTGCCTTCAAAGTTTTTCGGGCTAAAACTATTTTGACTCTACTTTTTAGAGGAGGACTTTTAAACTTTGCTCATTCATTTGTCTTTGTCCTGGAGGAGATTCAGAATAATTTTCTGAGAAGAATCCAGGCTCTGCTCACAGCAAAGGTGATATAAATCAGGCTTTTTGATTCTTATCTTTTTTTTTTCTTTGCAAGGAACAGGAACCCATTCAAATGAGCTCACATGGAAATAAGGTTGATTGTGAAATTATAGGAGTTATGTTAGTTTGGCAGTGCTGCCATAACAGAAGACCACAAACTGAATGGCTTGGACAACAGGAATTTATTGTCTCCCCATTCTGGAGCCAGAAGTCTGCATGGTTTGTTCTTTCAAAAGGCTGAGGAAGAATCTGTTTCATGGCTCTTTTTGGCTTCTGGTGATTTGCTGGCAATCTTTGGTGTTCCTCGGCCTATTTGCCTGAGTCCAAATTTCCCCCTTTTATGAGTACCTGTTATGTTAGAAAGGGACCTCCTCTCCTTCAGAATGACCTCAGCCTAACCAATTACATCTGTGATGATCTTACTTCCAAATAATGTTTCTTTCTGAGGCACTGGGGCTTAGGACTTCAACATACTGAGTTTTGGTGGAACAATTCAATAGGTTTTGACAGGTCCTTTGTGCAATGTACACCTGGGCCTCGCAGAAACTGGGCAGCTCTTGAATGTCTCTTTCTCATTTGCTTCCAGGGTAGTGTACAGATTGGCATATTGAAGCCAAAGCAAATTTAACAATGATCACATTTAGTGTAGATGGGTTAATTCTCCATATTAACGAATGAATTCCATCTTACGGCTTTTTTTTTCACTTAGTGGCAGATTTTACAGAAAAGTATACCATTATAAAATAAAATAAGATCAAATATATACAGAAACACACATGCATGTGCATGCATGCACACATATATTACAAATTTTTTAAAAAAGTTAACAAAGCAAGGATGGCTTATTTTCTCCTCCACTTGAATCTGAGTAGGGTCAGTGGCTGCTTTGACCAACAGAACATGGCAGAGGTGACACTTGCCAATGTCCAGGCCAATGCCTAAAGAAAGTAGCAGTTTCCACTTCCTTTCTCTGAGGACACTCTCCCTGAGAGCCCTGAACCATGATGGACAATGACGTATGACTACCCTGAGACTCCCACCCTGGAGAGGCCATGTGTAGGGGCTCTGGTGGACAGCGTCTTCTGAGTTTAGCCTTCCAGTCATGTCTGCTAAAGTTCCTGATGCTTAAGATAAGCTGTATTGGGCCCTCGGACCTCAGTCAGTGCCATGTAGAACAGAGCAATTGCCAGTGAAATCCTGCCCAAAGCCCTGATATATTAAATTAGGCATGGTTATAAGTTTCTATGTTTTAGGAGCAAATTTTTACACATTTTTTACACAGGTAACCAGAATATTAGGCCTCTTATATAAGTTATACACTATCAGATAATTCCATCAAAGGTGAAATATTCCATTTAATTGAGTCCTCCTAGAAGAACAAACAGAAGGGTAAAAACAGCATGGCATTAGGAGAATCATCTCTGAGATCTCAGTTCTGAAGACTGATTTGGTTAGCCTTTGGAATTCTGATCAATCCAAAATGACATCCTGCTCAACTTGAGAAGGCAAAGAATCAGGAGTAGTGTTAAAGCTACCTGTGTACAGAGCCCATATCAAAGAGTTAAATAGGCTTCCCTTTCTCTTAGGATTCTGGTAATCTAGAAGGATTTTGGGGAAGGGGTTTTAGTAATAACAGGAGGGACTAGCAGAAACTAGATGTATCTGCATTTAAGCTCTTTTAGGAGATACTTCAGGTCCAACCAGCATCAACTTGCCCCTCATTATAGGGGAAGGATGAGAGCAGGCCTATGTACTGGGAGAATCCTAGAGCCAAGTGGAGGAAGAAGGTAGGATAAAACTAAAGATAGAAGCAGGACAAGAGTGTAGCTCTTTAAAGCTCTCAACATCAGAAAAAACAATTGTAATTGTGATGGATGTTAACTAGGCTTATTGTGGTGATCATTTTTGCATTATATATAAATATCAAAGCATTATGTTGTTTACCTGAAACTAAGATTATGTTATATATCCATTATATCTCAAAAGTAAGAAAAAAATAAAAGAAAAGAAATATAATGGGTAAGACGTGCCAGAAGTGGTGCCTCAGATTCAGAATGCTACCTTCCTCTGGGAAAGCCAGCCAAAAGTTAAACATTAGCTGGTTGCTCTACCGCAGTCAGATCACACCTGTAAGAGTGTGGCCTCTGAACCAATGCCCTACCATCCCCGTGCCATAAACGCAGTGTGGCTTGTTTTAAGTCTACCTGTGTTAGCCACCATGGATTTTAGAATACATAGTTTCTCTAAAAATAATAAATGAGAAGTATATTTAAGGAAACCACACCGATTTTAAGAGAGTAAGTGTGGTGTAAAGATGGGGAGGATTTTTATCATGGCTAAGGTTATTAACCTGTGACCTGCTTGGTTAAGGCTTGGGGTGATGGTTGGGGGAGCCAGAAAGCTTTACACTGAGGTGAGGTAGGAGAAGGGAAATGAGGAAAGAGCCTGCAGCTTTTCCTGTTACAGCAGGCGGTGCTATTTCTTACTATTCTCTTGACTAGGACTCTTGTCAGCCATCATGAAACTCATCATTAGAAAAAAATAATTCATGTGTAAATGGAAAAATGCTTTTGTTTAAAATACCAAAAGGCAGAAAAATCAAGAATTGTTAGAAAAACATAATACTGATAATGGTTGTCAATGCACATTACAAACAAAAGAACAAAAGTTATAGAAGTATTTGAAAAAAATTAAAAGATAATAAATAATTTTACAGTTTAAATAGTTAGAAATATGTAGACTAATATTAAAGAGTTAAAACGTTAAGAACACTATAACAAGTGGGATCAATGTTTGCAAAGAAAAGTTGGCTTAAGAAAAGACAAAATCACCCAGGCCAGTGTGGCTCACTCAGTGGGCTGGAGAGTCGTCCTATACACCAAAAGGTTGTGGGTTCCATCCTGGTCAGGGCACATTCCTATGCTGAGGGTTTGGTTCCTGGTTGGGGTGCATGTGAAAGGCAATCAACTGATGTTTTTCACGCACATCAGTATTTCTCTTTTCCCCTCCTCTCTTATTCTTTCTTTCTAAAACCAAAGGACATGACCTCAGGGGAGAATAAAAAAAAAGACAAAATCTAAATATAAAAAATATTTAATTATACAATTTTAGAGAAAGTAAAAATTTTAAAAATATCAAGAGATCTAAAGGAAGGAGGAATAAGCACCCTATGCATTGAAAATTAGATCATAAAACAGGGGCAAATCAGCGTAAACCGAAATACATGGGAAACTGGGAATGATGCTGCTTTTTAGAATGGTAGGAAGAAATAGAGCCTCAAGAAGAGAAAGAAAAGAACACAGGAAGTCATTGTTCATCTTAATGAAACATATGAAACTTCTGGTAGCTACTGGAGGCTGCAAAGGTATCCGCCAGGCTTCCTCCCCCTGCCCTCCCAAGTATGTGATGCCTGTGCACCGCAGAGAGACGCTCACAGCTGGGCCTCATCCTGCCCTGTCCGGGGGCCTGTGCCCTCTACTGTGGGCCCACCACTGAGGCCCAGTGCGTCCTCCGGTTAGAAATCGCGGGCTATATGGTCTGAACCAGGCTCAGTGCCCAGAGCAGTTCAGATACTTGGCACAAACCCATAATTTGATTACACGTTAACAAATTACTTCTATACTTTAATTTTTAATAAAACACATCATTTGTATCTACCCATAAAATAATATAGATATGTAATTATCACTTTGAGGGTTTTAAAAATCTGGTATAGTAAGTTCATTATTGTTATTCTTTAAGGGGAAAATATGGGCTACTATTTTTTGCCTGTTCTTTCCAATAAGATTCACTAACAATTTTTCGATTACTAAGAGTTTCTTGTGTAGTCATTTGAGTCCAACCTGTGTCACTTATTAACTATTGATTGTACATAAATATTTGATTTCTCTTATCTTCAATTTCCTGGGTCTGTAAAGAGATCAGAATAGAATTTATCTCACAGGATTAGTGATTAAGCAGAAAATACAAAGAATGAAACAAAAGTTCTTTCTGTAATAACTGCCATATAGTAAGCAATAAATGCTATTACTTATTACCATTAACGTTTATGTGTGACAGCTCTCAAAGTACTGATATTTTTTCTACATTTAACATTCCCAACCAGAATTCTAATATCTTGCTAACACTATTCATGTCTTTTTCTGTTATACTATTAAAAACTCCCCAAAACCTCATGGCCTAAATAACATGAATATTTTAGCCTCCAAATTTGTTGACCTCTATTATCAGTGACATTAAGTCAGTTTCTGAATCATTCCAGTCAGTTATCATTTTTATAAAGTGGCTATTTATCATTGAATAATAATTGTCGGTAATATTAATACATAAATAGAAAGTATTATAACAATAATTTATATATTATAGAAGTGCTAAAAGGAAGCCTTTATCATCTTTTTTTTTAATGGGAATAACTCCAATGAATTTGTATTAAGTATATCAACACATAGTTAAAATAGGCATATTCTTTGATGGTCAGTTAAGAGATATTCAATAACTTTAGTTTTACAATTAAAATTTGGAACACATACTGAATTTTGTCAAATGTTTTCCTGGCATTTACTGAGAAGCTTAGAAGATTTTAGCTTTTTTTTCTCCTTGTTAATGTTCTGAGACATGTTTATTATTATTATTATTATTATTTTTTGTGCTATATCAATTTGAAATCCAGGATAAATTGCTGGCAGTTTTTATAATATTTGGATATTTGTAAATATTTTATAATTGATATTGGCTTATCTTAATTTTTTTTTGTATTTCCTTTTGAGATTTTGGAATGAAAATAGTTTTTGCCTTATAGACATGTTTGGGCCATGTTTTAATTTTAAATATTTCTGGACAGCTATTATTATCTATGTGTTATTCTTTGAAATTTCTACAAAGGTTTGCAAGAATCTGTGACAATGAAATACCATTATTGTGTAGTGACTTACTATTTTTTGTCTAGTTGATTTTATTAATGTAGATCTTTCTGTTACATTTGTTTAAATATATTCTATTTTTTGTAAGTAATTATAAATGCTACTTTGTTTTCTAATTGAATAATATTGTTGATGAGAATACATGTTACAATTTAAACATTCTTTTACAATCTATTTTATTAAATTAAAAAAAATCGAGCCAATGGTTTATCAATGATGTTAGTTTTTTTTCTGTTAGGGCTAAGGTGACATTTGAATAAAAACATGAAGGAGGTGCTAGATCAGGTAAGTTTAATAATTATTTAAATACATTAAAAATCCAGGGTTTTAAAGTTATAATCTATACAATTATTAAATTTCAGAGAAATGTTTTAGTGAAATGTTTAATGTTTAGGTTTAATGTAATAGTAAAGTTTCTGGGTTCAAAGTCCAGCTCTCCTACATACAAATTTTATGACGACGGGCAAGTTAAACTCTCAGCAGCTTAATATTCCTATCTGTAATTGGAGGCAAGAGTAATACTAATAGGGTTGTCGTGAAGGTGAAATGGATTAATATAGGGGGTGCTTAAAATAGTGACTGGCACATGGTAAGTATTCATTAAACTTAGCTATTATTGTTGTTATTACTATTACTATCATATTAAATCTACAAGACTTGGAAAAAGACATGTAGATCACGAATAGGAACCTCTAACATATCTAAACATAATAAAGGCCATATATGACAAACCCATAGCTAATATATATTCAGTGGGGAAAAACTAAAACATTTCCCTTAAGACCAGGAGCAAGAGAGGAATATATAGTTGACCCACACTTTTAGGGTCAGCTAACATTTGACAAAGGAGACAACACATAGCGGGGTAAAGGCAGTCTTTTCAATAAATGGTGCTGGGAAAATTGGACAGCTACTAACAAAAAATAAAAATAAACTACCTTCTTATACCATATAAAAGAATAAACTCAAAATGCATTAAAAGCTTAAATGTAAGACAATATCATAAAAAATGGGCAATAAAATCTTAGAAATTTCTTGTAGCAATATTTTTTCTGATATACCTCCTAGGGTAAGGGAAACAAAAGATAAAATAAACAAATGGGACTACCTCAAACTAAAAAGTTTTTGAATAACAAAGGAAACCATCAACAAAATAAAAGACACTCACTGAATGGATGAACATATTCGTCAATGATACATCTAATAAGGGGTTAATATCCAAAATTTATAAAGAACTTATACAACTCAATTCCAAAATAACAAAAAATCCAATTAAAAAAGGGCTATGGATGTAAATAGATACCTCTCCAAAGAGGACATATAGATGGACATACAGATGGCCAATAGACATTTGAAGAGATGCTCAATGTCACTAATCATCCGAGAAAAGCAAATCAAAACCATAATGATATATCACCTCACACTGCTCTCTACATAGGTTTTACACGAGTATAGCATTATAAAATGAAATATGATCAAATATATATACACACACATCAAGATTTTTAAAAAATTAAACAAAGCAAAGATGGTATTATTCATATCAAATATGTAGAAATAAAGACAGAAATGAACACTTTGAACAAGACATTTCAAAATATTGAAAGCTACGTACAGAATTGAGACAAAAAAATCTTGAAATAACAGATTTTGTAATTTATAGACCAATATCTGTTAGAAATATAAATTAAAATGCACAAAACATATAGTGGGAGATTTTAGCACTCCTTCACATATCTCTGCAAGAGCAAGGAGACAGAAAACATGTGTAACACCTAAATAATCTGATTAATAATTTTGATTTAATAATTTGGCATATGGCTTTATAATCTATAAACAGAAAACTTTAAAAAAATTTTTCAAATGTTAAAGAGCATTTATTAACATAAAATCTTAACTAAGCCAAAAAAATACCCTCAATACATTTCAAAAGTAAAAAGTATATGGAGATTGATTATTTTAATCAATTTGGAATGTAATTTGCAATATCTTGCCATGTTGAATATGTGCA
This sequence comes from Pteronotus mesoamericanus, assembly GCF_021234165.1. NCBI lineage: Eukaryota > Metazoa > Chordata > Mammalia > Chiroptera > Mormoopidae > Pteronotus > Pteronotus mesoamericanus. Next base: position 24,140,654 of record NW_026555310.1, read on the forward strand.
TAACCTGTCATTTGGCAGTATCAGTTCTAAGTACCCTGTAAAAATTCTTCCACACATGCGCAAGGAGATCAACACAGGAATGCATGTTTTAACACTGTTAATACTTGCTGAAAACTGTAGAGAGCTGTTCACCTACAGAAGAATAGATGCATGAACTATGGATTATATATGTGTTATGAAGTTCTATAGCAGTTCAAATGAATAACCTAAACAATCAGGGATGGATCTAAAAAACAGGGAATTTAGCTGAAAAAGAGCAAGTTTCAAAAAGAAATAGTACATTAACATTTACATTAATTTAAAAACATATAATATATTTTTTGTTATTATACTTACAGAATTTACACAAAATTAAAATTTTAATTTTTTTAAAATTAAAGAAATATAAATGATAAATATTAAATACAGTATAATGTTTACCTTCTGGAAGGTAAGGACCATATAGGTCATATTCTTTGGTTACTTAAAATAAAACTTGAATTAATAACATAATTTTAATAAAAATTATTCAATCACTTGGATATTTAAAACATTCCCACCAATGGCTCTAGGATTAACGAGCAAATAAAAAGTCTATAGCTTAGTAAAAAAATAAATATAAGCTATATACAAACATGTAATTTGTCTAAAAATATACTCAGAAGTAAGCACTTCCACATTTAAAAAAATAGATAAGTCAATAATTCAATACAAAAAGGCAGAAATAAAAGGAAAGAATTAAATTTAAGTAATCCAAATAGGAGAGGATTATGTATGCTAGAAAATAAGATAATAATAAATATGGTAGAATTTAAAAAGGAAAATCACAATCAAATTGATAAATATATATAAAACTATTTTTTAAAAGTAACCTAAACCAATGCAAAATAGAAAAAGAAATACAAACTCAGTTTGAAATGCAAGAGGATTTAACAATAAATGAAGAGTAGATAAAAATCATGAGTTTTAATGCTTATTATAGCATACAACTTGAACATTTCAATGTCAAGAATAACTTTCTGAAAAGTATTATCACTTATTCAAGATGTAGAAAACATTTCTAATGTAACTGTTGGGAAAGAAATTTAAAAAACAGGCCAATTATCTAAAAATATATGCTCCACAGTCACAGTCTGTGAAAATTGTTCATTTAAATTTTGGAGGAATAGCTCATTTCAAGTCTATGCTCTGCTTCAGAGCACTGAAAACCGGTATGTGCTCTGTGTCCTTCATATGCCCCTCAGGATCCACTCACCTTGCCCACCCTGCCCTCTGCACCAGAGGTATTACAATCAAGAGACTCCTTGTTCTGTGCTTTTGGACTGGGTCCGGCCAAATGGGAAACTCAGCTGGAGACATGGGTAGGGAGGGAAGTCAGGGTCGGTGTTTCTTCCCCTGGCTCCTTTCCTTAGGAGTAACCTGTCTGAGATCCCAAACGAAAGCCATAAGTCTTCTCATGGTGACCACTTCCAAGTCATCCTCTCATTCCAGGTTCTGGTGACTATTCCTCAGTATCTTTTACACATTGAGGGGACAGGATGAGATCAGCTTTGCATTTTTCATTTCATTATCTTTTTGTAGTATATCTATGATTTTTAAACTATTTTTTTAAAATGTGGATTTTTTTTCTTTTTAAACAATGTTTACTGGGAACCTAATTATTAAAAAGAAATGACAACAATAAAAACACAGCTTGTCTGGTTGAATCAGTGACAGAGTATTACAGCCCTACCTATAAGGTTTTCTCCCAGCATAGCACTAGCTTCTGCCACATCTCTTCAATAGCAATGTAGACACTTCCACAGGACTTCTGTATGGAGAGCAGCCTGAAAAACTGCAGAAAAGCTGGGTTTAAAAATGGACATGGACTTAATAGGCTGAATTATATGAAATCACTTACTCTTGCTCTCACAACGGTAGCATATCAACAATTTCATGTGGTTCATCCTAATACAAAGAGTGGGTGGCGTTGGTCTCCCTCTTTTTGATTTCATATCTGTCCCTTAAACGAATGTAGGATTTGAGGTCCACATAGTTGACTGTTGTGGAAAGAGAAGAATTTCAAAAACTACCTACCTTTCATCAAAACCTCTTACTCTCACTTCGTGGAAAAAAATCTATCTTGGGATAGCAGTGAGAAAATGTACTTTTACAGGAGTGAGTCTGCTCTACTGTTTATAATAGTTTTCTTTAATTGATTTGTAATAAATTGAGAAATTTTCATAATAGAAAATATCTTAAACCTTGAAGGAATTTTTCTCATGGTTTGAGTACTTATACAAATATCTGTACATATTCATTTTATTTTGTAGACAATTTAGTCAATTTCATAGTAGGGCATTTTTAATTAAGAAATATCCCAAGCATTGTTAAAAAGACTGATATTTATATCAATGATGGCGTTTTAAATAGAATACAAAGCAAACTCCAGAAGGTAAAATGGCATCTTATTTCATGAAAAGTCTACAGATTACAACAGTTTCTATTGTTGATGTGCCTTCAAACCAACCTCTTGATGGAGAGAAAAATATTGACAAAAGTTATAATATGCTTAAATAAAAATGAACCTCAAATAGAATCTTAATTATCAAAATAACTGGATTGGAAAAGACTATGCTAGTTGAAACAGTAGTTAATTTTTCAGAAAGGAACACAGAATAAATTTACATTCACAAGTTATGCAGGAAAAATAATATCACCAAATATATGAAGCCCGTTTGGTTTTAACATATTACTTTCTCAGCGTAGATAGATGAGCAGGAAGGTGACTTTAATACAGATGCACTTGAGGCTTCAATTCATTAGCAATCCAAGAAGGAATAACAAATACTTCAAATAAGCCCTGCTTTTCATATCTGCTCACTAATGAAATTTTAATTAACTATAGGACCAATTATAATATTTCATATGAAATGTTGCAAGATTAATTTTTAAAATGTAAATTAAAACACTCAAGCAATTTTTCTACTTGGCTTTCTTTAGAAAGATTTTTCTTTTTTCTTCTATATTTATCATAATAAAACATGAATAATACAGAAGTATTTGATATTTAGGTTTCCAAGTCCAATCCCCTTTCTTTTTTAATTATATATATGTTACATATATGACAATCTTGAAAATGTAAAATTAAATATCTTCTAATTTAGCTAGCTGTCAGCTAAAAAGGGACTCTCTTTTACCTAAATGAATTAATGATTCCCTTTACATGGCAGGGAAATACTCAGAAGTCTAGGAAGCAGACATCAGTCTGAAGAGTTTTTCAGTAGTCTCCTTTTTTTTTTCCTGTAAAAAATATTAAGTAATAAACAGACATTGCTTATACTGGTTTCTCAGCCCCACAGTGGGAAAGTTTCCTTTCATAGAGTTATTTCAAATGATTGAAGGGTGAAGATGTTCCCCCTGCTCTGTACCAACTGGCCTTCCTCCACCGCCCTCTCTAGCCTCCACCCAATCTCATCCCTGTCTAAGTGGCAAACTCTGTGGAACAGATTGGTAACTGCATAACTGAGGGTGAGGTGATTCTCTCTTTTATACCTGAGATAGTTGGGAGTCATGACCACCAATTGCAACTTTTCCTTTTTTTGTTTGTGACATGAAGATTTAGACTTCTATTCATTAATAGCAATATTATACTATGACATAGAATGAAACAAAACTTTGTCAGGTATCGCATACTTTTTGCATTTTATTATTATTAGCTAGAGTTAATGGAATCATGAATAGAATTTCTAGCAGTCCAGAATTAGATAATACAATTCTTGTGCTCGCAGTTTCCAACTGGGCTATGAGTATCTTCGGAAATTTGCAAAGAAAGTTAAGGAAATTATTCTTTAGATTCAAATTTCACATGTACTTTTTGTAAAATATATTTGCTGGGAATTCTCCTTAATGTTCAAACAGGTTCTCTGCCACCTTCTTTTTCGTATCCTAATAGCTTTACCTTCACTCTGTAAAACAAGGCAGATACCTCACCTAAAACTCACTATGGTGTATTTTCCTGGGATGTAAAAAGTTCTAGGGAGCTAAGCAAAAGGGTGTTTCTTTTTTTTAAATCATGTTTTAATTTTTCAATTACAGTTGACATACAATATTATATTAGCTTCAGGTGTGCACTCCAGTGATTAGACAGTATACAATGTAACTTACTAAGTGATCATCCCAATAAATTTTGTACCCACCTAACACCACACATAGTTAATAGAATATTATTGACTATTTTCCCTATGCTGTACTTTACATCTCCATGGCTATGCTGTAACCACCAATTTGTACTTCTTAATCCCTTCATCTTTTTCACCCATCCCTCCAATCCCCCTCTCATCTGGCAACTGTCACAATATTCTCAGTATCTATGAGTTCTGCTTGTTTATTTATTTTGTTTTTTAGTTTCAATGTTGATAGATATGCATTTATTGCAATTTCATCGTTAATATTTTTAATCTTTTTTATCTTCTTAAAGAAGCCCCTTTAACTTTTCATATAATGTTGGTTTGGTGGTGATGAACTCTTTTAGCTTTCTCTTGTCTGAGAGGTTCTTCATCTGTCTTTTAATTCTAAAAGATAGCTTTGTTGGGTAGAGTGATCTTGGTTATAGACCCTTCCTTTTCATCACTTTGAATACTGCTTGCCAATCTTTTTTAGCTTGCAAACCTGTTGAAAAAAATCAACTGACAATTTTATGGGAGCTCCCTTTTAGGTAATTAACTGTTTTACTTTTGGTGCTTTTAGGATTCTCTCTTTGTCTTTCAACTTAAGCATTTTAATCACAATGTGTCCAGTGTGGCCCTGTTTGCATTAATCTTGTTCAGGACTCTGCCCTTCCTGGACTTGTATATCTATTTCTTTCATCAGATTAAGAAAGTTTTTTTCTATCATTATTTTTTTCAAATAGCTTTTCAATTTCCTGCTCTCTCTCTTCTCTTTCCAGCATCCCCATGATGTAATGTAGATATGCTTGAAGTTGTCCCAGAGGCTTCTTACACTATCTTCATTTTTTCTTTGGATTCTTTTTTCTTTTTGGTGTTCTGCTTGGGAGGATTTTTTGTGTCCCTATATTCAAAATTGCTATTTTGATTTTTGGCTTCATCTACTCTGCTGTTGACTCCCTGTAAATTATTCTTCGTTTTAATTAGTGTATCCTTCATTTCTAACTGGTTCTTTTTTATGATTTCCATGTCCTTTTTTTATGCTACTTAAGTTCTCTCTCAATTGATTTACTCTTCCCCTAAGTTCATTGAGCATGATTATAACCAGTGTTTTGGACACTGCATCTATCAGATTGCTTGACTTCATTTTCTTTAGTTTTTTTCCCTGGAGTTTTCTTCTGTTCTTTCATTTGGAACATGTTTCTTTTTCTCCTCATTTTGGCAACATCCCTGTGTTTGTTTCTATGTATGAAGTAGAACTGCCACATCTCCTGGGCTTGGTGAGAGTGGGCTTAATATATCAGGTGTCTTGTAGGGTTCAGTAGTACAGCCTCCCTGTTCAACCTAGGTGCCCTCCCCCTTCCCATGCATGTCCTTTGAGCTGCTGCCAAAGCACTGAAACTCAGGGGGAATGAGTCCAAGTAAGTCCATGTGTGGGCCCTTTAAGAGGAACTGCCTGAAACTCCAAGAGCCTTCTGTGTCACTCAGCAATACTCTCTGTTGGTTTTTATAGTCAGAAGTTATGGGGACTTCTCTTCCTCGTACTGGAAACTTGGACTGGGGACCTGTTGTAGGGTTTGGACCCCTTGCTCCCCAGGGGGAACCTCTGCAGCTGAGATGTCCTTCCTGATTTTTATCTACCACATGTGGGTGTAGTACCAGCCTGTTCTGCATCTCTGTACCTCATGCTAGTGTCAATGTGGCTTCTTCTTTATATTCTTAGTTGTAGGATTTCCATTCAGCTAGATTTCAGATAGTTCTGAATGATGGTTTTTTTTTGTGGTTTACTTGTCATTTTAGTGTGAATATAGGAGGATGCATGCATCATATTTACCTATGCAGTCATCTCAACTGGAAATCTCCCATCACAAAAGGATGTCTCAGTGTTGTTGAGTATTGTCATGTTCTGAATTCAGATACAATATAGAATGGAAAATGCCTCTTTGACTCTTCTATTGCCTTGAGTATTGTAGAAGAACACATAGTTCTTGAGAGAGTGTCTCAAAAATAAGATTTTTCATTTTAAAGAAAATGATGCTTTTCCAGTTGTCATTTTCAACCCATGTTATAAGCTTGAAATGAAGAGCCACAGTATTAAAAATTATGTTGTGGATTCTTTCACTGGAAAGTATTCTGACACTGTGAAATATTTTAAGATATTAGATGAAAACTGTAAATGAACATTTTATGTGATTTCTTTAAGGTTGAGATTCATTATTTGTTAATGTAGTTAAACTTACTTTCTCAAATCATTTCATAAAATATTTATTTTAATTTTAGTTAGCCTAATCTCTTCCATCAATAAAATATTTTATATTTTTACTTCCTATTAGCAAAAATGTAACTGTATGCTAATTTTTGACTAAGTAATCATTAGCACTACACATCATTTCTTTCACAAAATACACAGAGAGTTTAGATTCTGGATTTGTTATATTTTATACATACATATAGTTCTTTTTGAATTTTATACCAAATCTGAATACCATATTTAATATATGCATATACACATTTACCAAAGGAATACTATGATTGATATTGTTACTTACTTCATAAATAACTCATAGTTTTACACGTAACAGTCTTGTAAGTTAAAGTATAAAATGGCATTTTATAATGCTTTCAACTTATATAGTATGAATAAATTAAGTTATATTAGACATGAAAAGTTTTAGTCTTAATGACTGTTTTTAGTAATCTAGTTTGTAAGGTTGGAGTCCTAATTTATTTCACCATTATTTTTATATTTCTAAAAATATGTGTTAACATTTTCATTGGAAATGAGAATTTGAAATTCATTTTTTTCCCCTGATCTGGCTGATTGGTTTGACAGTGAGGGTTGGTTTGGTTATTAGGTCATATACTGGACATTTTCCACTCATTAAATGAGTTAACTCTGCAGCTTCTGAAAACAGTTATAAAAAAAAGATTATTGCATTAACAAAGGTGTATTGAATTTAATATTTCATTTTCCCATCCTTGTTTGATTATATTGGATAAAATAAAATGCCTTTAAGTCAGAGCTACAGGCATAAGGCTGGTCACTGGATGAGATTTGGCAAAGCCTTCATGCTCTTCCCAGGAACTGAGAATGTCAATGTCTCTAACAAGGATCATTTTGCAAATAAGTTGGTTTCTAATTCTTTGCTTTCAATATAAGGGAAGAGCTACCTAACAAGTTTTGAATACCTATAACATTAGAAACAATTTTTGATAATAGATTACTCTGTGAATTTTGGTATAAAACTCAGAACTATGTTACATTTAAATTCACAAAAATTTAAAGACCAGAGTGAGAGTGTTACAAGAAAACTCTTGTCATTCCTATCCATTTATGTACCTGATCAAGTTTCCTCATTGTTTATCTCTATGAAATAAAAATAAAAATAGATTTGATGCTAAATCTTCACTCTTTATAAAAATAAGTAATATTCATGATGTACATTTCTAATAAATTTTATTTTTCATCTTTAATAATTATCAAATTTGTAAGCTATTTATGTTGTTTTGAACATTGTTTATATAAGACAGAAATTAAAAAAAAAACCTCTTGACCCTATGGGCACAGGAAAAAATTATGTACATATTTTTTTAGCAAAAGCATATTATATCTTCTGACATTAAATACTTTTACTTCAGTAAGAGCCTCTCCAGCATAAAAATATATTGCATTAGGATAAAATTTGTTGGTGAAATTAAATGGAAAAATTCAAACAGACAAAAGAACTATATAACGTTAAGAAAGTGTTTGTTCACTAATTTTTAAAATAGGCAAATCTAGGGTCTTTAGATTCTACTGGATACGTTAACAATGATATAAATATTTTATTTCAAAATGTCACAATTTATAATATGTCTTAAATTAGATGCAACCATTTATACTTTTTTACACAAAAATCTCAAGTATACCTTATGAATGTACAAGTGGACATACAGTTTTCCAAAATTCTTTTGAGACTTTCAAGGATTTGCCAGCTGACAACCTCTGCCTTTGGGCCTGTGCTCTCTTGATGACAACTTTTAGTCTGTTTTTGTTCATTGCTGGAATTTTTCCTCCCTGGTTAAAGGCCAAACCTCTTACCTCCAACAGGAGGCTGTACAAAGGCCTCAGGAATTGTCCCACGTTAAGGATCAAATCTCTGTTTAATCTGCTGGACCCTTCAAGTCAGTCCAGCTGACTGCTGCAGCCTACTGTCCTGTCCATAGTTCTACATTCCCACCTCATCAAACTTCCCAGTGTTTCTTCGACAATATCAGGTCCTTTTGTACTTTCTCAGTAAGTCAGATGAATAAGAAATGTTTGCCTACGTGTCAAGTTAGTTTTGGGGGGAACAAACCAGTCATGTATGAGATAGGTTGTTCTTGGAAGTAAGCCCTTTATGCAACACCATAGGGTGGGGATTTTGGGGGAAATAAAATGTTGGGAGGACTAATCATCCTTACTTTCTAAGACCAACCTGCAAAGCTTACCTAAAATCACCATTGTCACACCTTTGTCTAGCAAACTGTTGTAAACACTTTCAGTGTCAATTATTTTCAGTGGCCAAGCTAGGTTCCCCAGGAAGGAAACTCTGAGAGAGATTTGCTTGCAGGATGTTTACTGGGAAGTCCTCTTGGAATGAACACCCATGGGAAATATGTGAGAAAAGCAGTTTTGGTTGGAGGGCTCAGCAAACCAAAACTGGCCCACAGGCTTTTTGTATGTGACCCTAAGCTCAGTAAGAATGATTTTTACATTTTTAAAGTTCTAGGAAAAAAAGAAAGAGTACCTAACAGAGACTGACCTTATGTGGTCTGCAAAACTTAAAACATTTACCCTGCAGCCTTTTCAGAAAAAGTCGGGTTACAAAGGGAAAGGTGAACTGATGATGCATTCACAACAAAGGCCCTACCAACTTTACGGGGAGCCCAGAAGCTGGGATAAAGTTAGAGTTGTCCTAAATTATTGCAAGGTGTTGGGGTCTCCTAACATCAATCAGCCCTCCAGTCCTGTGGAATGAGTGTGCTCTGGTTGAGGGGCTGGGGGTGGCAGCGTCCAGGACACAAGCCTTAACTAACGTCCCTGTGGAGAGTTTGTTACTTGCCTCTTTTCCTCCTGCAGTGCATGGTTTATGACTCTTACTCATTATATAATCAACTCTTTATATGCCAATATCTCTTACTCAGCTGGGACCTACTCAGGATATATTAGGACAACAGGGATAGTGTCCTATTTCTCACTGTGCTTCTAGTGCCTAATGCAGGGTCTGGCACAAAGAATGGGCTCAGTGAATATTAACTGACTGAAGAAATATTCTTGCTTTCCATAAGCCAGAAAAAATAGAAAATAAGCCATTCAGAATTTCATAGAATAAGCCATTGGAAGGATCTTTTAAAATTCATGTTTCTCGTAAATCAGATCTTAGTTTATTTTCATGAAATGGATACGAATAGATTCATGACACTTAAAGGCAAGGAAAGCACAATAGAATGTTCAATTTCAGTCACATAGTTGAGGTTGGAGTAATTCTCCCTCTGGTTGCATGAGCAGCCTTATCAGTGTCCCTGACACTTCCTGGCATGTGGTGGGAATCGTCTGCTATCTCTGCCAGACTTTTATTAGCCTCATTTATCTCTACCTTTAAAACACAGAACCCACCATCTCCTACCATTTGAGGATAAGCCAACTTAATTCACTCTTTTTGGACCTGAATCAGAAAAAGCCATTAATTCTAGGACAAGGGATTTCAGAATTCAAAACTCTGTTCCTATGAAGGAGACTATCGCTTTTTCATTCTTTTTATTTGGGTCTAGAGGAGTAGAGTAAAGGTACTAATTTCTCAGTAATGCTTTCTGTTAAAATTATTATCATTAATTGGTAGGAAGCTGAGACAACACCTGAAGTTTCATCATTAAATAGTAATAACTGTCATTCTTTATAAGGACACTAGTTATCTGACATACAGCTAGTCTTTTTGTTTCATTATTATTGCAGCATTAAGACTTTGAACTCCTGAAGAGCTAAGATTATCAATCACATTTCCTTTCAAATCCCACAGTTCCTGGCACAGGTATGTTTTCGGAACAATCACTTGAAGAATAAATTGATGGAAAGTAAATTCCTTAAGTCATAAGTCCAAGGTTATAAAATATTACAGGCTGTGGTTTATGCTTTGCTCCATCGATGGTAGATAAATTTATCTTGATTTAGATATTTCTGGGTTCTGTAGGCTTTTGGAAAAAGTTTACTGTTGGTGTCATTTGAAGTTTCTCCATGGTCACTTTCGCAGGAGAAAGCTTAAAAGGGTGGGAATGCAGAAGAGGGGCATGGTTTTGTTTGATGGACGGCTCCCATTGATTTCTAACTCTGGAGTGGATGGATGGCAACGGCAGAGGGGTTGGGAGGGAATCTCTTGCATTCTCCTGACTCCATATTTTCCCACCTTAGCCATCCCAAACTTCTTTTGGCTTCAGTGCATGAGAGCTGTATTTTAATAATATGCTTAAATATTATTGTGCATATTTTGAGTTTCACTATAGGAATGCCCATGATGTTTTCTACTGCTACAGTATTAACTGTATAAATACACTGTTTCCTGAATCACATCTCTTGGGGTAGATATAAATTGGCTCTCTAATATCAAGTCTTGTACTTTCTGTTGTTTGTGCCAGACACTTCAGGGCATCCTGAGGATACGTGTGATTGTGGCAAGGGCACAAAGGTATCTCCAATACTTATTTGAAAAGTGTCAACTAATCTTCTGTTATGCTGTCATTTTCAGGAAAAATATCACTCATCATTTTATAGCTAAATTCCTTTGAATGCAGCCCTCTGCTGAAGATAAATGGATTTTATCTTTGTGATTTTGCTTTTTCTGACATATTCATTGAAATACAATAAGTACAAATTTTCAGATGAATAGTTCAGCAACTTCTTTCTGTTAATTGTCTTTACCATCAGGAAACTAGTTGAGGCAACAAAATAATGGTGAACGATATTGAGGAGCAGAATGGGGGAAACTGGACAAGCAGGTAATTTATCTACTCCATGGAGCAGTTTTATTAAAAAATTGTTACAATTTTTGTGCACGTCACAGTAAAGCTGTTCTATATCTTTATGGTCAGACTTTCATAATTTCCTACTGAGCTGGTAGGAAATACACTAACTTAGCAATTTCAGTTAGAATCCTCCGCAACTCACAGGTCCTGGCCTCTTGATCTCTCCCAGACAATGCATTGGTCCCGGTGGCAGCCTATGAAACCAAACTCATCTTTCCCAGTCACCCCCTAGGCAAAAAACAGAGATGGATTTTCTTTTCCACTTCCAGCTTGTGCTTATCTTGAATTCAACCGCAGACACATGCATGGCATGTCTGGGTTCATTCACAGCACAGCCTTACCCAGTCCTCGACCTCAGTCTTACCTCAGGAGACCCTCCACAGCTACACGAGCTGAGGATGGAGTGAGATGCTTTCACTCTGATGAGTGAGGGGAAGGAGGAAACACGTGGAGGAAGTGCTGCTTTCTCTTTGGGGGCCTTAATAAAGTTCATGCTGCTTCTGAATAAGTAAAACAATTTTTAGTCTGCTTACTTTCCATTTAGTTTTCTCTTTTTGTGCTGATAAGTATTTATTTGGGCTTGCTTATTTAAAAAAAATTGTTTCCTTGTTCTCTTGTTTCAGTTTTTTCCCACCCATGTATTTATTTTCTTTCATTACTCATAGCCTATTTCTTTCACCTGTCCTGAAGAGAAAACTCTTCCCATACATTTCATATGTATTAAAATATATGTATTCCTGAAAAGTGGGTATATTTGTAAGCAACTATTTTTATTTTTTTAATCAGTGTGTTTATTTTTTAAAATTTACATTATATTTTATTGTTTATGCTATTAAAGTTGTCCAGATTTTTCCCCTTTTGCTCCCCTCCATCCAGCACCCCCCGCTCCCTCAGGCAATCACCCCACAAAGTTGTCCGTGTCCATGGGTTGCGCATATATGTTCTTTGCCTAATCCCTTCACTTTCTTGCAACCAGTCCCCATGTGAGAATCCATTTTTAACTTCTGCATTTGTTATTGTGATATGAATGGCACCATGCCTTATTCTTTGTTAATCTAGCAGTGTGCTCTGAAGATCCACCCACATTGCTCTGTGAGCATTACTTCCAGCTGTCCATGGTCCTCCTTTCTGTACCTTTTAATTCACCAGTGCTGGACTTCCCAATTGTTAGTAACTTACCACCACCACAAACAACACTGCTGTGAGCATCCTTGTACATGTTTCCTTCCAGACAAGTGTGAGAATTTTGGAAGAAAATGAACCCAGGAACAATGGCTAAATCATAGGGTATGCATGCATTTAATTTGACTGAATAGTGCCTGGTTGCAAGAGCAACAGCATCTTTTGTCTAACTTTCCCACCAGTAATATATGAAAGTTCCTACACACACACGCACACACACACACATTTACATGCAAATACACATCTTTACCATAAGTTACTTAAACTAGCTTCTAATTTTTGCTTTTTAAAATAGATGTAACATAAAAATAACAGTTGTTTCTATGTGCATTTCTTTAATTATCCCATGTGCTTTTTGATTTCATATTCTGTAAATTACCTGTTTATATATTTTGCCTCTGTTTCTACTAGGATTGTTCTCTTCTGGCTGACTTAAACAACTTCTTGTGTCAAACTGTGTGTGTATTAGCAGAAGATGGATAAGATTTACTTCTCTTTTTATATAGTGTCTCAGTAAAGACCTGTGTAATTTTGTCATTCATCAATCACTTGAAGATATTTTTTTATTATGCACAAGTTTATTTCAGTGATTATGGAACTTTAATAATCTTATTCATGAATATAATTTTAAAAGATCTTTTGAAAGATAGGAGCATTAATGTTAACTTGACTTATTAAGAAGTTGTATATTCTTTGTTGATACCATTCGCTTGGAGGCAACTTGGCAACATAAATGGGAAAAGAACTGTTAAGACTTACTTTGTTAGGACAAGTTGCTTCAATTATCAGAAGGTAAAGGGAGAATAAAATTAGCATCTAATCTTACTTCTGTAATAATGAACAGTTAAATAAACTGTACCACTGTAAAGGAAGTGGGACTGGGTCTTTCTAAGCATCCTCTTTGAAATTAGGGATTGCTCAAGCTCATTCTTGGAGTCCATCCCCTCATTTATACTTCTTCTAAGTTCTGCCTTGAACTTTGGAATAATAGGGGAAATAGAACAAACTGTGAAAATAACACTTGACCAGGACTAGAGCATTAAATAAAGTTGCATGATGTTAAAAAGAGCACTCAAATTCTCAGGACTCACTTCAAGTTCCCAATATATAAATGAAGAGATAAAGTGGTAAGATGGTTACAATCTATCTTAGTCAATCTTTCTTAGTCAAAAACCAAAACCAACTCCCCCCCCCCCCAATACCCCCCATCTCCTGAAATTCTCTCCAAGCTTTTAGGGCTAGCAGAAGCCTTAAACATGAATTTAAGACAAGGATGGAATGAGTTGTAAGGAAATATCTGAAAAAAGAAGAATTCGTTGTAAAATTAGAACATATAATGTCTAATTAAAATATATTAACTTGGTAGATAAATAAAATTTACCCAATAGTCTTGATGTATATTTTGTAATGGACTTTTGAGCACATGTATGGTATTTTTATGTCTGACTTATGAAGCTCAATATAGGAATAGAAATTCGTAACTCTCTGACAATATGCCTTTTATGAAAAATGGTAAGTTTTCAGCCAACACTAGACTTCCGCAAAATGTGTTCTGTGGAATGTTAATGTTTTATTGGAAAGAAGTTTCCATGAATAAACATACTTGTTCAGCAAATATTTATTTCTTACCATGTGTCAGGCATTGTTTAATCTCTAAGGATATTCTGGTAAATGAGATAAACAAAGTTGCTGATGTATAGGGTTTGCATTCTGGTGCAGGAAATCAGAGTTTTAAAAAGCAAATGGTGATGAGTGCTATGAAGAAAATAAATATGGTGGCATGGTGAGAAGTAATTGGGAAAGGCCAGCTCTTGAGAGGGGTTTCAGAAAGAGGGTATTTGAACTGAGGCTTGAAGGATGAAGAGAAGCTAATGATGAGAAGAGCTAAAGGACATAAATTTTCGGGCAAGTACGAAGGTCTTTGTGTAGGAAAGAGCTTGTCATGGAAAAGGCAGAGAAGGAAGCCTAGTAGACCAAAAAGTGTTCAGCAAGGAGGAGAGTGATGGCTGGTAAAGTTTGAGAGGAATGTCTGGGCCAGGGGTCCTCAGGCCTTGTCGGCCAATACGGAAAGATTGAACTTTAAAGAAATTAAACTCCTTGTGTGCCTTAGCAGGAATAAGCAGGGGATCAATTTATATCTTTAAAAGCTCACTTTGGCTTTTAAGAGGCTAAAAGTGGAAACAGAGATACCGATTAAGAGGATATTGCACTACTCCTGCAAGAAAGGATGGTGTCATGAATTAGAATGATAGCAGCAGTGATGGAGGGAAATGGGCAAATATTTCTTTGGAGGTCAAACTCAGAGACCTGACAAGCAGATTAGATAAAGGAAGGACTCGGGAATGATTTCCGGATAATGCTCAACTAAATATTTTTTTTAGAAGCAGACTATCTCAGAGCCTTTAATATGTTAATGTACATGAGATTCTCCCGGTGGGGACATATATAACATTTTTGAACTTGTTTTTTTATTGAATCCCATATAATTCTTTTTAAACCTTAGGACGTTCTTGTGTCAACATTTTCAGATTGGCATTCACCTCTTGGTGACTTAAAATTAAGATATTTTGTACAGAAGATATCTATATTTAAAGGAAACTGCAATAGAGTTAATTTTTTTCATTTAATTTAAGTATCCATCCATTTAATTATCTATCTACCTATTCAACAAATATCTACTAAACACAAACTTTGTTGCAGATTCTGTAATGGAATTGCCAAAGTAAATAAGATCCTTTTCTTTAATGCATACATCTGTAAAAAATTATTCTTTAAAGATTAATTTAAAAGAAGGAATTGAGTGATGGGGAGAAAAAAATGGAAACAGTAATACGTCAGTGAAAATGTCTTGCAAAATAATTTTAAAAGAGAGTTAAATAAATTTGCAGTAACATAGGGAGGATGTGGGTATTGCAGTCCTTTCAAAAAGAAGAAGCTGAGATACATATTTGGACAAGTTGGGAAGCCAGGTCAAATTGTTGTTGAGATTCTGAAGGGTTTGATACAGGTGTTCGTAGGTACAATGAATATGGTATGACATGGATATTGGCAGGTGGGTTAGAAGTACATTCTGGACAAAGCTGAGTAAGTTAATGCAGGTTAACTCAAATTTTTCATAGTCCAATTTCCTGTGAATAGATGTGTGTTGGGAGTCAGTGGTAGTTCCAAGAAAATGCACTGAATGTTACTATGTAACTATAAGCAGCCACTGTCATAGATTTTCTTCTATTTCTTGAGATTTTGCCATTTGAGATTATGACATTATACAAGGATTTCTTGAAATTTTGAAGAGATTCAGTTTGACATCTGATTACGATGGCTAGACATGGCTAATTTGATTCCAAACAAACACTACAGACCCTTCTTGAACTTAGGCATTCGTTATGCTACAGTAATAGTTTGGCAAAAGAGCCCTGATTTTTTTATTATTATTTAAAAAAATATTTTATTTATTTATATTTAGACAGAGGGGAAGGGAGGGAGAAAGAGAGAGAGAGAAACATCAATGTGTGGTTGCCTTTCACGTTCCCCTTACTGGGGACCTGGGGAGCAACCCTAGGCATGTGCCTGGACTGGGAATCGAACCGGCACCCTTTGATTCACAGGCTAGGGCTCAATCCACTGAGCTACACCAGCCAGGGCCTAATTTTTCTTTATTATTATTTTTATACATCCAGAAGAATTGGAGCTGTTGGATTAAAGATTGTTTATTTAAGAATGAAATATAAAAAGAAGTACTGAAGTGAATGTAGGAAATACTCATTAAGAAACATTAGGATACTCTTCAGGTATCTTTGCTAAAAAACCCCCCAAATAATATATATAGAATTTTCCCCTCTCTTCACTCTTTCATTCCATGACTGCTTCTGAACTGAAGGCTGATTTGCATGCTTTTAGGGTCACAGGTCACATTCCGAAGGAATGAAAAAATAAATCTGTTTAATTAGTAAATCCTATATGCACTATAAGTTCTTTTTTTATTCATAGAAGTTTGGAGGATGAACATGGTGCTTGCAAAGTAAAGGTAGTTCACACAGTCTAAAATAAGGCTAAAAAGTAACTAGAGAGAGAAGAGTGTGGTAAGCATTATGTTTATGCAATAAAATTAATTGTGGAAAACTGTTGTATTTATAATCTACATGAGGGTGTTCTTTTTAGGTGAGTTGAAATTGATTAAAATACACAGAAAAATTACTTGAAATTCTTACAAACCCATCTTTTACGTAGCACCACAAACTATTACTTATTTGAACTAATGACTAATGAACTTATTTGAATTAATTTAGAAATGAATGAATGGATGAAATATACTTAGTAAATCCCAGGTGTTCTAAAACAGAAGGCTGTAAGGTGTCAGAAAACACATTCAGGTGAATGAACGCACATGTATTGTCTGCTGCTTTCCCCATCAGATCCCCTTTCTTTTCACTACTCTACTCCTGGCCTTGGGGCTGATGTGCATGGACTGAATTAATGGGCTCTCTTGTCTTCCAGTTTTTGATTGGGTTTGGCAGTGGGGAGCTCTCACAGAACCTGGAGAAGAAGAACATTTATGACCTTGAGTCTCTTGCTGGGAGGTCTCTTCAAGTTGGCAGTAGCCCTCTCAGAGGGTTACTGTCCTTCCTTTGGTGACCCAATATATTGACTCCTCCTTCTAGGTTAATCTTGTCCTAAACATATGAACTACTCTCAAGTTACTCCACTCTTCCTTGTGTTTCCAAATCTTTGTAGATAATCCCTTCATTATACCCTCTTTGAACTATTCAATTTGTATTTGTATCAGTTTCCTGTTGGGACACAGATTGATTAAATTTTGAAGATAGACCTTGTCCCTGGAGTTTCCTTAAGGGGTCTGTATGTCCATGAGGCAAATAATAGACATCAGGAATGAATTGTCAGGGAAATATAGTGTGGGAATTACATTCTTTTTTTAAAAAAGATTTTATTTATTTATTTTTAGAGAAAGGGGAAAGGAGGGAGAGAGTGAGAGAAACATCAATGTGTTGTTGCCTCTTGAGCGCCCACTACTGTGGACCTGGCCCACAACCTAAGCATGTACCCTGACTGGGAATTCACAGGCTGGCGTTCAATCCACTGAGCCACACCAGCCAGAGCAGAATTATATTCTTTTTGTGTGCCAGATATTGTGAAAGATCTCTAAAATGCAAAACTGCACTTCCAATTCTAAGGCATTTATAAATTAAAATTTCTGAAATGTGGAGAGTTTGGTTGGATTAAACATTGATGCTTTCAGAAACTTTCTGTTTTCTTTGGAAAACACTGCTTGTGAAACTCTGGCCAACTTAAGAGACTGATGGAAACTCTCTTATCTTGGACATTTATTCCCCAACCATTTATTGCTCACAGTATCTGTGAAACATCATGCTAGGAGTGCATTTAACCCACATTTAACAAACAAAATATCAAAGAAGCCATATATTTTAACATTACCTGGTGTCACAAAAGCAGTAATTGGTAGAATCAGAACATGTACTTAGATATGCTGACTCAAAGTTTCATAGATTTCTACTACATTGTATATGAGTGAAACAAAAATCCCTCCTTTAGTTCATTAAGAGAAATAGGGCAAATATGTATATCTAATATTGAAATTAAGATAGACAAGTACCAAGGCAAAATTAGAGATAAAATATGTTCACATTTAGGAAATGTAGGGAGCACTTATGGGGAAACTTCTGTTAGGTTTCTTGGAAAAGGTGGTTAAGTCCAGTTTGTCCATGTTAGATCCATGGGAGGAGTAGGGACACACAGATCAGGGAGGACTTGGCAATGCTAAGTTAGAGAATTGGAAATGTATTCCCCAGCCAATAGGCACCTTTGAACTTGTTTGATAGGGACTGTGAATAATAAGAGTAACTCTTTGAGATTTATGAAAATTAATTTGACATACTGTCATAGAATAGATTTATTTTTAAAAAGTGAAGGTAGACCAGTTAGAAAAATTGATAAGCGAGAAGTAATATATTATTGATACAGTGTCAAAGGGACTAAATAAAAAAAAATACTTGCAGAGACAGAACTAAAATTAATGGCTTATTGAATTTTAGGATATAAGAAATAAGGAGGCCTGAAATTTTGACCTTGAGTTAATGGCAAGATAGTTCTTCTAAGAGTAGAAAAAAAGAAAGAGTAATTTTCTTGAGGGGGAGAGAGGCAAGAAAGAATAAAAGTTTAGTTCTGGAAATGTTGGTTTTGACACTGTAAGGTAGAATCTGTATGTAACGCTGGAAATGTGACAATGAATCCTAAAGTCAAGTTGATTGGAGTCATCTGTATGATTATTTAGTAGTGGCCTTGTTTTCACTTGTAGAGCATGGAGGAACCACGTTGGGAGGATGGCAGAGGCAGTGTGGGCCAAGGGGGACAATGCCAAGATAAGATATTCTTGGAGGTCAAGTAGAACTGGAACTGAGAGAAGTGCTTATACAAAGCTATTCTGGCAGAGTGTGGTCAAAGCTATACTTTAGAATATAGTGCTTAGTGACAAGCTCCATAAATATGGGCTAGTTGTTGAAAACCTTGGTGAATGAGGGTGATAATATCAAAAGAAGAGGACAGACAAGTAAAGTTTGGAGGAAGCCTACGTTTGGATGTGGGGTAAAGGGGAGGAGGATAAATGAAAAGGTTTAGAAAAGGGGAGACTAAGATGTGGTTGCAACCTAGGAAATAAAACTTTTCCAGGATAAAGAAATATTCATGTTCTCATGATCACAACTGAGGGAAGGTCATTGGAATGAACAGTTGTGATATTGAAAACTTTTGAGAATAGGTTTTTATTAGACTGTTGGACTGGCAGCCAGAAGGTTCAGAGTTAAGGCAGATTGAGATGGTATAAAGGGTTGGAGTTTTAAAGTGTGACAGATTTGAATTGGAATCCCCTTTCTGTCACTTACCAGCTGTATCAATTTGGCAAAGTTACTTGAGGTATTCTTAGTTTCCTAAGCTGTAAAAAAGAATTCCCAGTTGTACAATTCTTATAAGGATTCAATGAGGCAGATGAAATTGCTTGGTAGAATGCCTGGAATAAAGCAGTGTCTTAATTAAATCCATTCCTTTAAGAAAATATTAAAAGGTAAGGAAGCAAGAAAAAAATAGGATGATTTTTTGAGAAGTTTCATAATGAAAAGACCTGAGAAATTTGTAGGGAAGATTTTTTTAAAAAAGATAGTTGGAACTAAGTATGTTTGCTGATAGAGGAGAGGAGCCAAGATTGGACTGAGGAAGTGAGGAGTCGAAAATGGAGAAGGTGGGCAGGGTTGAGAGGGTTGGCAGAAAAGATGAAGGGGTTATAAAATTAGCCATGAGATATAAAACACAGCAATATAGTCAATAATATTGTCATAACTATGTATGGTGGCAGATGGGTACTAGACTTACTGTGGTGATCAGTTTGTAAGGTATACAAATGTTGCATATGTGAAACTAATGTAATATTGTATGTCAACTATAATTAAAAAATAAATTAAAAAAGTGAGAAAATCAACAAGTACCCCCCCCACCCCATCCCGACACTCACAACAATAAGTGATGATTCAAGAGATGATAGGACAAAAGATCAAGGATTTTGGATCAAGTACAGAGAAGAAAGAGTTAATCTTAGAAAAAAAATACATTGGAGACTATTTGGAAGGAGAAGAATGTAGATATATTTTAAATATAGAGAAAAGGAGCTGTAGGTGCTCTTTCTGATAGCACAACATCATTTAGTAAGTGAAGGAATGACAGAAGTAGAGCTTGAGTAGAAAAATTTGAAATCATGTCATGAATAAGGCTATCGGAGTCAATAAAAAAGAATAAATTGATTGCTCATCAACAGTAAGAGATTAGTGACTAATGTGGAATGGAGATGGGTTTTGCTAGAATTTAGGAAGCAGTCACCTGGAAACCACTCTTCAGAAATAGTAGTATATCCAGAAGTCTGCTGAAAATATCTAAGTACAAGAGCCAAAATATAAAAGGTGTATCATGGTAAGAAAATTGAGGAGAAGAGAAGTGTAATAAATCAATAACATAGCCAAAAATTGGCAGAGTGGCAGTGACCTAAAAAGACTTTTCATATTGCTTCGCTAAAATCTAATCAACTATGGGGACTTCATAAATATCCTGAGAGTCTAACAGGAACCTTATTTAATTATCCAAGACCTGTCTGATATGTAGAAGTGAGTAGCTGGGTCTTGTACATTATGCTGAAGGTTCAAACAAAGAAGGAAAGTTAAAGCCTGCTGTAGTCCTAAGGCGAGTCCAAGCTAGGGTATGTCCTGGGACAACAGGGACCCACCCTGACATAAAGGAAAGTGTAAGAGTGTATGTCCCTCATGGAGGGCATGATGTGGTCATTCAACGAGCCCTCTGGACCAGCCTTCTAAGGGGAAGGGCGGAAAATCTTTGACAGGGAATCATGTAAAATGGAAAGAAATATATAACTTTTAAAGAATTTGATTTTCTTAAACTTGGAGAACTCTCCATTTGAACTAGGGAGAAAAAACACAGGTTATCTTCAGAGCAGGAGGGAGTCAACAGTAGCTTCAGGGTGCAACCAGCTGCCTTAGAATCAGAGATCATTAACGTCAGTCTTGGGGTCCTGCAGATGAACAATGGTTTCTAAAGGGACAGCATGCATTGATACTTTATACAACTTTAAGGCTAATTAAACCTACCACACTACATATCCTCATTCATTCATTCACTCATTCTAGTATCTACCATATGACAGACAAGAATGGACTATATACTGGGAATAGACAAAGTCCCCATTCTGATGGAGCTTACATTCTAGTTGGGAATAGGATTAGCAGGGATAAAGTATTGGGATATTAAGAAAACACTACACTGAATTTTCAGGATCAGAAGCACTTTGTGTGTATGTGTGTATATGCTGAGGCATGCAAGTATGGACATGTTCATAGTGTAGGTTTAAATGAAGAGATGTGTGTATGACAAAGATACAGAGAAGAGTTAGTAACTGTAGATTTCCTGGCTATGCCAGCCTCTGTGTAAAGACAATAACTAACAAATAATATCATTATGGAAATATTGTTGGTATAATGTAACATAAGTTAGTGAAATACTTTTTTGTTTTGTATTGTTTTAAGATTTGTTGCCTATCAAAGAAAAAGTTTGGCATTCAAAATTGCCAAGATTACTACTGTAAGCTAGGCATTCACTTTTGCTATTGATGGGATTATAAATTGTTAGATCTTTCTAGAAAGCAATTTGTAATATGTACTAAGGCATTAATATGTCTATATCTTTTCAACATGCAATTTTAGGTAATTTACCTCAAAGAAAATAATCCACAATGTAGGCAAAGAGATTTGCACAGAGATACTCACTATAGCCTAATTAATAACCGAAATAAAATACTAAACATTTAAATTATGTATGAATAAGGGTTGTCTTGCTATGGTTCATGAGCACTATAAATAGCTTGTAAATAATTAAAATTATGTTCTCAGGGAATTTTAATGGCATAAGACAATATTTATAATACAGAGAGTTATGGATAAAAATCAGGATACAATTTTTTATATGCTGTGTATTCTGAACATTTTAAAAAATTCCATAAAATTAGATGGAAGAAAATAGGCCAAAATATATTTTCTATGATTTGTACATGTGAATACCAATAAATATTATTTTTAAAACCCCGTGCTAGAGTAGGAGTAAATGCCTCTGTGGTTGTCCCATAAACCATTGAGTCTTATTCTGGAATGATCTAGGAAATCAACACTTACATATATAACTGTAATATCAATTCAAATTTTTGCTAAGGAATTTATCAGATACGTATATTTTAATGCAATGAGAGCAATTTTTTTGCTGTTTTTCTTTAGAAAGTTTTTTTAAAAATTTTTTTAACATGACAGATAAAGGTTTATCCTTGATTCCTTCCATCGTGAATCCAATGAAAGAGTAGAAATGACTTTATTGGGCAACAGTTTTATAGGAAATTTGTTAAAGTATTTAGAAAGCAGAGATGTGTTACTTTAAGATTAAGACAATATTTCTTAAAGAGTGGTTCTGGGACCTTCCTGTTTAAAATACTGATTTCCTAACCTACTAATTCAGAATCTGAGGATGGATACTGGGAAGCTGTATTTTTAAAGATACATCCTAGGTAATTCTTTTGACAGTCTCTAAGAACCACCAGTTGGAAAAGAGAGATTTGAGATTTAGAAATTCTTGTATAGGATCTTCTTTGCTCCAACATTTATTAAGTAAAATTTGGCATTTTCTCAATTGCATGGATGCTAAATATACTTTGATTCCTGGATAAGTCAGAATTGGGGAATGGGGCCTATCTACTGTTCTACTGCAATCTTATTAGAGAGGCTGAGATTTGGAATTCTTTAACAGCAGACACAAGAGGTCAGTAACATTGCTGGGAATGGTGATAGGGTATAAGTAATCATTCTTGGCTAGAAAATGACAGTCCACCAGTTCCAGTTCCTTTGGGGGTGTCCTTTGGCTGGAAAGCTTGTCTAAATCATTGTAGAGTTCACAACTCTGGAGGAAATAGGCCCCCATGAAGAGCTGTGATACTCTAGCAGCCTGTCCAACCTGTGGCCTGTGGGCTACATGTGGGCCAGGTTGGCTATGAATGAAGCCCAACACAAAATGATAAATTTACTTAAAACCTTTCTTTTTTGCTCATCAGCTTTTGTTAGTGTTTGCATATTTGATGTGTTACAGCCCAAAACAACTCTTCTTCTTCTAATGTGTCCCAGAGACTCCAAAAGGTTGGACACTCTTGCTAGAGGTTAAGGATGCAAGGGCTAGAATCAGACACACCTGTCATTTGTTATGTACCTGGAGACACTAAACAACTCCAAATCTTAGATTCTTCTTATGTAAAACTGGGTTACTACCAGTGTAAGCCTAATCATGAAAAATTGTGTACGAATCATTTAGCACAGGATCTGGCATAAAGCAAACGCTTATAAATGCTTATAGTAATGACTTCACAAGAGCTCGACTATATAAACTTGGGAGGTTAAGCTTTTTCAGTTGATTTCTCAAGGACCTTGTTAATGACCAGAAAAGCATAGTGATTTGAGTAATCGCAAATTCTGTGTGTGTGTGCACGCACGTGCGTGTGCGTATGCGTGTGCGTGTGTGTGTTTGTGCTTACATATGCCGGGGGTGGGGGGTGTTAGCAGTGGAAGGATCCTTAATCTGAGCTAGGTTTTTTGATATCTGTTGGTTTCATCTAATCTTATAATGTCACTTATTGAAGTTATCCCCCTCAGGGTTGGTTGTAGGATTATACTGAATAATATGAAGTCTCATTTGAAGGGTGACTTTCATTTGCATACCTTCTACAGTTTCAAAGAGAGTAAAAAGTCATTCATATACACACATGCACATGCACAGAGCCTTAACCCTGGCCACCTCTATAATACTTCTGGGGTGCCGCATTCTATAGAGCTATTTTAGTTTCTAATAAAAGTCTCTGGCTTTATGATGGTCACTGCCATGAAACACATTTACATAACCCCTTTCTTGCCTTATTGATATTTCTGGAGTAAGCTTACTTATTACAATTTTCTCTAAGTTGAACTTTCATTTGCCAAGTTACAAGTTTCTCTAGTGGTGTCTCAACTTTAGGAAAACAACCATCCCCCAGAAACATGACTAAACCAAGGCAAGACAATTACCAGGAGCATTCATTTATATTATCCAGTTGCATAGCACACTTCTTGAATAAATGACATATCCTAATTTAGGATACATCACCAGATTCAGGTCAGAGAGTATCCTCTGCCAGTCAATAAGAGTGCGGGTCACTGGGAGATCTCTTCGTAGGATTCTTCTCAGGGCTTCATTTGATAACTCCTGTAATTCTTCTAAGACTGCAGCTTGAAATTTATTCTCTTGCTCTTCCACAAGCCTCGCAAAACTTAGAGCCAGTTGAGCTTGGTTAACTATTTCCATGCTTTCTTTCAGGTCCTTGGAGATTTCAATATGAAGGTTGACATTCTTGAAGAAGTGAGCTTGCACAAAAATTCTGCCTGTTACTTGGGTTAGAAAGGGGTTTACCTGGAAAACCCATTTAGATTTCCAAAGGCCATTCCAGAAATTTCCTGTTTCATAGCTGTGATCTTCAATGCAAGCTATCAAGAACTCCCTTTTTTTTACAGTTTTTCTTAGCACATTGCAGTTTCCTGTTGGATAGTGATCATTCACATACAGTTTTAAGGCACACAGAACAACATTTCTCAGGTATTCTGTCTCATTCCGAATGATACCATGACTTCGGATGTCTTTTAACTGGTTTTGAAGCAGATCGAATTTGAAAGAAAGTTTGGTGTGGTAGTCAAAAAATCGGAAGTCACCTACTACATTATGGTGAGACAAGAGGACCGCATTTCCATCGATGTAGAGTGGTACATAGTATTTTTGGCAGTGTTGATGGCCTGCACACTCACCTTGATGGTGCATGAGTTTTTCATCACGGATAAGCAGACAGAGATCATCAAAGGCATTTACAAATTCCCCTGGAGGAGCCTGTATTAACAGTCTGCGGATTGCTTTTTCTTTGTCTTTCTTACTCAGAACAGTACGTGACATGTTTGGTTGCAGCAGAAGCAAAGCTTCTGAAATAAAGAGTGCTTAAAGGATGAGAAAACATTCCATGAGTCACCTTTCCCATCAAGATGTTCAGTATTCAAGCTTAAGATTACTGTGTCTAACCATGAAAACAGTCTGGCAAGCACTGAGTCTCCTGATGAAGTCATAAAGAACATTTCTCTATGAAGTGTGTTACTTTTGATGATATCACAATGGGTGCTCAGAAAAGAAAAGACAGCCACTTTACAGTATGGTGCCCAACAAACTGGTTATCTGTATTTTGAAGATATTAAGAACTTAGCCTCCTTAGCAGCCTTCTTCAAAAGTGGTGTGTCTCTGTATACATTATATGTTGCCAGGGATGTAGAGGAGCAGCCCAGAGTTGTTAGAGAGCGTTTTACAGCATTTTGCACCTTCTGGGACCACAGTGGCATTGACTTATAATCCGGCTATCAGAATATCTCTTAAATCAACTGGAAAGCATGGTATGATGAGAAGTTTGAGGTCTCTAAACAAGATAGCAAAAGTAAGAAGATGCAGTTCACAGAAAAATGCCAGATAGCAGGAGATGCAACATTTATAAACATTGTGGGTTTGGAGATGGTCAGAACATAAGAAATAAGCCAAAAAAGTTTCAAGGGCAGTGAATTGCAAAGACTATATCTTGTGTATAATTTCTGTGGGAATTAATTGTGAGTTAATGCAAAGAACAAAGACAACAAATCACTGTGCATTTTCTCCTTTCTCTCTAGAAAAAGGGCAGTGACAACAGCCGATGAGTATCATGAAATTCCTTTTC
This sequence comes from Pteronotus mesoamericanus, assembly GCF_021234165.1. Classification (NCBI taxonomy): domain Eukaryota; kingdom Metazoa; phylum Chordata; class Mammalia; order Chiroptera; family Mormoopidae; genus Pteronotus; species Pteronotus mesoamericanus. The sequence continues at coordinate 24,166,388 of NW_026555310.1, forward strand.
TGCAAAGGGGCAGAGTTAATTATATTTGGAACCCATGACAACACCCAACGTGAAGAGACTTCTATGCAAGGAGAAAGGGAACGACAGGTCATGAAAATATGGAGAACAAATATCCACTCAAAAGTCCCCTCTATTCCTCTTTCCTCTTCTTTCTCTTACTTTATCCCCTTTGTTCTCTTCCCATTCTCTTTGAAGACTCCTAAAGACTTATTTACATATAGACTTATTCTTTCCATATCTGTCCTGAGCTTTTCTGAGTTTTCCTAGCTTCTTGTATTTTTTCCTTATAAGAACAGGAGCTTTACCATAGTAAGTCTTAATCATTAAATTTAAAGCCTTCTTATGAATTCTAACAATCTGAAATTGAGTGGAATATTGAACAGTCTTTACCAATACTTTTCATGATTTTATAGACTGCTATGTTATTATCAACCTTAGGTTTTTGAATTGAAGTGTTCTAATTTTTGTAGTGTACCTATATAAAATAAATGAGCTTGATTATTTTATTTCCCCTTTCATACTAAATATACAGTCATTATGGCATTTTACAACCTTTCCGATGTTACCTACAATGTTGTTTTTTGGGCATGTGTGTAGCTGGGCATTTGACTAACGTAGTAACCTTATAGATATGGTTACTATTTATTGAACACTCAGTAGCAGAAACTGTTCAGTGATGTATTATGAACTCAGTTAATGTCCCCACTTAAGTATTATTTTGACCACTTTTCAGATGAGGGAACTGGAGCTGAAAGGGCTCGGGTGACAGGGATGTCCTTGAAGTCTGTCTGCCTCCAAAGTCCATTTCTTTAGGCAATAGATTTTATTTCCCAAGTAAATGACTTGATTCCATAAATGTTTATTTTTATTTTCCTATAATTTTTATTTTGTTATGTCCTTTTATACCATAACTACAGAATAATACTTACCTAGTTTTGTTTTAAATATTATTTATCATAGAATTACCTTGTCATTTAAGCACAATATGGACTATTCTTTAAAAATAAAAATGAACTGAAGAGAGATCAAATATTCCTTTAGGCATTTTAAGTACATAGCTTTCTATGAGAATTTCCTTAACTTCCTTTTTTGTGTTTCATACGTGGTTCCTGTCAATGATTCGAGATGACTTTAGAGGTGGAAAAATTAACCTAGAAAGAACTCTGAAATTACTTGAAAAATTAAATATTCAATGTAATTCTATTCATGTGAAACATATTTTTAAGGTGAGATGCTATCTATCCCCTGCCTTCCCTATTCTAGAAAGAACTTAATCTGAAGTAGTGAAATGTCAGTAGCTTTTTGGATGCTTTATGCAGAAAATACATATGAAAAATTAGTGTCTTAAGAATTAAAACAATAAATTATGCTAAACATATTTATAATGAAGTTAGAATTTAGATAAGGAGGTAAAACAAGGTGTCTATAAAATTTGAAATAATACCAGGTAATAATAAGGTTAGAACAATCAGTTGAGTATATATGAATGCTCACATTAGATTAGGATCAATCTTATGATTAGGTTAAAATCCTATGCATGATGGAATGATAAATAAATTGAATGTTAGAAAAATTGGTAATCTTGAGAAAAATTGTATTTTACTCACCTCAAAATAGAAAATTATGCCAAAATTTCTTTTTGTTTAAAGAAGATCTAGTAGAAAGGGGACCTGGCTCAGTTCTGTTACTGGATGACCACTAGAAAGAGGACAGAGGGAAAGATTCTAAAATAAGTCAAATGTTTAGCTGAGTTTTGTAAATTCTGCAAATGGCAAATTTCTTGGTGAATCAGGCAAGACTACTAGGCTGGCTAGTGCAGTATAGTTAGAAATCCTGATTTTGATTTTTGGAAGTGAGTAGCGAGATAAAACAATCTACGTTGAAATTGTTACCGCTAACACAAACTGGGAAGCTTGTGTTTCTTTCCTTGCAAGCTCACCAGCTGGTCTGACATCGTTTCATGGATGTTGGTAGAGGCAGGCTACCTGTTCAGAGAAAAAAGATAGCGATTACCAGAGTATCCGCATTTGGGTGCTATTTTTCTAAACACCAGTTCCCAAAGTACGATGATGTGAGGAGGGCCAGGTGACATGTACAACAAATGCAATGGGTTTCATTACTAGACAGCAACCTCAAACTTAGGGAACCCGGACCTTTTATTAAGGGCAGTAAGCCTGTCTGACCTTTGCCCATGAGGGTGTCATTAGCATTATTATTGTGGACAGTAAAAAAATCTGTTTACTCCTGTAGAGGGAGATACTATCTCTTCATTATGTAAACATCCTTGAAAAGCTAGTCCTGAGGAAGGTACATTGGGGCTTCTGCTCAGGAAAGTGCCGAAATCCAAGACTGATGGAGAACTGCCTCCCAACAAACTCTTCTCTCAATAAGATATATTTACACACCACAAAGAGGAAGATTAAAACAGAAAAGCTGCAACTTCAGGAGAATGCAGTAAAAGACAAAAGTTTCAGAGTTATTTCAATGAATCCATATAACTTGTGTTGCAATGAGCAATCAGAATTTTAACCTACTCATATCTAATAACACATCTGAAGAACATAAGTTTTTGTGAAAGGTATTTACACATAGAAATTTCCCCAGTGGTGTTGTCCAAAGGAAAAAACAGCTTCAATGCTTTCAGGTTTAAGAAGATTCACATTCAACATACCTTAGGGGCAGTAATTAAATCTCTATCAAAAGTGAAATATTGTAAATCTTATTCAGTGATTATCAGGTTGCTTTCAATTATCTGTGTGATAGAGATATCTGTTTGAAATGCACTTGAGTGAAATACATGCCATATGCAAAGGTATTGTGTGGTATGCTCAACAGTTATAACAAGTGAAAAATAGCTCATTAGTTAAAAGTTATGATTATTCAGGCATGGCAAGGCTGAAGGTCTATTTTGTTTAGCGAAACCTTTTTGAAGTGGCTATGAAAACAACGTTAATTATAAAAATCAGAGAGGCAGAGATCGCCTAAGATACTTTAAAAAAATCTCTTTAAACTGACCCCAAATACTTTAAAAGCAGAAATTACATATAAACAAGGTTTATGACCATAATAAACCATTCTTTTTTAAAATTGTTGTTTAATTACATTTGTCCTAATTTTTACTGCTGCTCTTCCCTGCCCCATCCCTCCCAAACAGTCAATCCCCACCCCGTTGTTCTTCTCCATGGCTCCTTTATACATGTTCCTTGACTTGACCCTTCTCCTTCTTTCTCCCATTATCCAGGTCCCCTCTCCTCTCTGGTAAAGCAATTCCCCTATGCCCTCTAATAAATAATGCTTGTTGCCTTGTGCTAAACTGCCATAGATTTATTAAAATGTTGATTAAGTAGAATGCTTAAGGAAGGTGTATTGGCTAATTGAATTGTCTGGATAGCTGATGATTCAGATTCTTAAATACCCTACTCTTCTGCTTCAACTTTGGTTGCTAATCTTTCATCACTTTATGGGTACACCTTTTAGCCAGAATAAGTAACGTCATAACAATTCTTATTTTGGTGACCCAAATCTTCCAGTGTCTCAGGGCCATTGTTATTGGCAAGCCGAGTGGGCATAGAAATTTTCACTCTGTTAGACCCTAGCTGTGTGGGTACATGACAAGTCAGCACTCTCCCTGAGCAAATGTCTTAATCTGCAGAATGAGGATACTAATATAGTTATTTTGCAGGATTTTTCAGAATATTAAATGATATTATTTGTGAAGGTACTGAGCAACAGGCTTGGCAAAAAGTAGGCACTCAGTAAATTAGTTGAAGGTATGCCCATCATTATAAAAAAATATAGGAAATTGTATTTCATTTATTGATTTCCTAAGAAGCTGACAAATTCTGACATGAATTTACTTCATCACAGTGTGGACGTGTATTATACAATTTGTGTAGTGACAATTCAGGGATGGGCAAAAGTATATTAAATTACCAGCTATTATTATCTAAGGATAAATCATAAGTAAGATAATAAAATAATTTCATGGACACCTGCTCTTTAGTTTCTACTTATCCCCTCCCATCTGGATTGTATTCTCTCTGTTCCCTTAGATGCCATTCTCCATTTCTTCCAGTTGGTAATGCACAACTAATAATACTCAACTTCTGCTTTGCTAGTCATTTCTTACTCAGAACCTGACAGTGTCTCTGGTGCTTTTAAATTGGATGCAGCCCAATTTCTTATCTCTTATAAAGTTTAATCATGGAATTTCCAGAAGAGCCAGGTGAATCCATTTTTTTTTAATTGGTTGTCATTGCTTCACATCCTTCAGTGATTATGCAGATTTTACTTCCGTAAGATATTACCTAACTACTGCAGCTTCTGCAGTTTACAGTGATCTTGAATGGCTCTGATTTACTCTGACATTTATGGTGCAGGCTGCATATTCTTAGCATGGGATTACGTACTGTCTAGCATGGTTTAAGAAGGCACTGAAATAGAGTGGAATAGAAAAAGAAAATGTGTAATTCAAAGACAAACTAGAATACTCATCTTTTCCCAAACCTTATCCCACTCCTACTATGACTACTAGGTTTTAAGTGGTGATGATCCGCTAGCCTTTCCTCAACTTTGGCATCACTTCTTGAAGTTTTATATATTTTATCTGAGATAGTAATCCAATGTAAAATTCATCTTCTTTCAAGAATAAGTTGCTACATATATGTATTACACAAATACTCTAGTTTATCCAGTTTGTGTATTTTTTATATTCACAATGTGAGCCCACTAGTGATTTTATTTTTTTAGTAGGCTAATGACAGGATGAAGCAAGGAAGAATCACCATAGAAGAATTTAGAGCAATTTATCGAATTATTGCACACAGAGAAGAAATTATTGAGATTTTCAACACATATTCTGAAAACCGGAAATTTCTTTTTGAAAAAAATCTGGTCGACTTTTTGACACAAGAGCAGTATATGTTTATCAAGAATAAAAGTATTGTCTCTGAGATCATTCAAAAATATGAGCCTATTGAAGAAGGTATGCTTGCATTTCAAAGTTGTCAAATATTTACATTCAAAGTATTTTTTAAAATGAACTAATAGTTATCAAATTCAAATTTTTGGATGGGTCAAATTTCTTCTGGAGAATACCAAATATTGGCAGTTTTAGTTTTGTATTTTATAGAATGTGTGTGTGTGTGTGTGTATATATCTTTTAGAAAGCTAGGTTGTATAACCATGGCATTCTTTCCTATTTCATTGTCCAGCTCCTTTCTTTTAACTGCTTTTGTTTATCTGTCAAGTGTTCAGAGATAAGCTTGAGAGTAAAAAGCAAGACGAGGATTCTGTTACATTTACTGTAATAGAAGTAAGTGGCTAAATATTCCTTAATAAGATAAAAACCCAGTTATAACCAGTCTTCCATTTTTATGCATTATGTTATTGAAAATATATTTAAATACTAAATTAGCTAAATGAAAACAATTCTAGAGAAGAGATAAAATATTACAAAATTACTAATTTCTCCACTATACACATAATAGACTATGATATTTCATAAATATTTTCAAAATCTTGCTTTTTTTCATTTTTAAATAGAGTCATCTGGTTTAAATTAAATGACCACTTAGGCTAGTGATTTCAACTTATGTGCTACAAAATTTTTAAAACATGCAATACATGACTATTTAGTCAGGGGCTCTGACCTTTTTTTTCTTAGATTGTCAAATAAAAAAATGACGCAGTTCAAACAATAGCTGTCTCGTATGCATGAATCCAAATTATACCTATTTGTTTTGGTCAGATTGGCAAAAATATAGTTTTGGTGTACTGCAGAATTTTAGTAATTTGTTTATGTGTGCAATGAGATTAAAAAAAGGTGAAACTCCTTGACTTAGGCTAGTGACGTGTCATATGGTTTTTTATCTTTGTCCCATCCTTCAATGGATTAAAAACCTTCAACATTTTTAATTTATGCTCATCTCTAAATAAAACAATGAAACCATAATATAATAAAATATTTACACAATTGCCAAAATAGCAATTAAGTTAAGCATGGTGTTTAATCCTACAGAAGTTAATTGATAATTTAAATTAAATATTTTAAATATTTATTTAAAAAAAGAGGTACAAAAGTCCAAGTTCCGCCTTTGAAAGTTGGTTTATTGCTACCAGTGTTTAACATATGATAATAGGGGTTTTAATAAAACCAAACTTGTTTCATCATCGAGTCACACATTGATAATTTATTCAAGTATTTATTTGTGGCAACCAGGTATGTTTTTAGGGGCTGGAAATACAGTGGAAAAAAATAAAGCAAACTATATCTTACATTCTTGATGAAGGTTGGAGGAATTTTGATAATGGAGAATTAGACATATAAAAGGATAATTTCAGAGAATGCTGTGTACTGTGGAAAAAATAAAACAGGCATTCAGAGAAAGTGAACAACCCGGGAGGTCAACTTTAGGTTGGGTGTTTAGGAGAGTCCTCCATGAGGTTGTGATATTTAAACAGAGACCTAAATGATGAGAAATAACTAGTCAAATGACAAAATGGAACTGTCTGAGTTGAGGGAAGACATATGTTGAACCTGAGTTGGAGAATTCGAGGAACAAGAGGACTGTGGTTGAAATTTTAAGAATGAGGGTGACATGAACTTGGAGAGACAGGCAGGGATCAAATCACGTCCGCCTTGTAGGCCATAATTAAGATTTTGGTTTTATCACTGAGTCTCACCTAAAAACTTCGGAGGGTTTTAAGCATTATAGTAGTAGGACTAAGTGCAGCGCCAGCAAGAGTTTGGTCAGATCACCATTAAAACTTTTGCAGGTTTGTGACAAGATAGAGAATTTGCACCAGGAGGTAAAACAACTGCACCAGTAAGCACATCTGATGAGTTCAGCCAATTTTTATTTATTTATTTATTTGGGTAGCAAAGATTTTCTCTAAGGAAGTAGTGAATTGATTTATGTCCTGGCTTAAGCTCTTTATGTCATTGATTACTGGAAACAGTCAATTTACCGATAAGCATTTTCAGTATTACTGATTTAATGAATATTAAAAAAAATACTTGGGCTATGTTATCTAAAGGTGGTAAAAGATACAAAGGGGTAATGGAATTTAAAAAGAGAAGTATAAAAGTCCAAGTTCTGCCTTTGAAAGTTGGTGGCAGTGACATTTTGGAATTGTTTTCATTTTAACTATATTACATTGTTCTGTTCATCCATTTCATCTTTTGAACTTCTCTCTGCCTCTCACACATTTATACACAGCCAAGTCTTTGCATTTCTTTTACATGCTTATTGATCACTTTAGAGACTTATTAAGGCCAATTTTAATTATGATTTTATAGTCCCAAATGCTTCCAAGCTCTTCCATCTCATCCCATATTGGTAGGCAACATGTACCAAATGAGGTTTTTAAAAATCCATGAGATTAATTCTCATCTCAATCTAGTAGTTTTTAAGAGCCCAAAATGAGCTTGTTTTCTCTTCCATTACCAAAGAAATTTACTTAATTATTTAATAGGTAAAAAAGGTTATAAGCCAATCACTGCTAATTACACTGGGAAAAAGAACTGATTTATGCAAATTATTACTGTCACAATGTATGATGCATTTGCCCCACACATTCCCATAAATTTACGTTGTTTTGAAATAGAAAGTTGCATGCTTATAAATATTCTATGTATTTTCTTCTAGCTTCCATTATTTAAAACCAAATAGTAATAGCAGTTTTGAATCCTGGCTTTTTCACTGTGATGACGGCCTAACATTTACTTATGTCACTATATATTTTTTCTGATACATTATTTTTAAAAGCTGCTTAGTATTGTATCCTATTTTGAGCTTTAATTTGTTTCCTCCTCTTACTAAGCTTTTATAAATAATGCTAGTGTGAGCATTCTTGCACATCAATCTTTCTTTGTGTCTCTATCTATAATATAGATTCCTGGAAATAAAATTCTTTGCTAAGGATCACTCTCTAGTTTAAAGTGAATACTTACACCAGCTCTTATTTTGAGATGAATGAATCATCAACAGCAAAAACAACAGCAACTAACTTAAAGCTAGTATAGGGGATAAGTACTATTATTACTATAATTCCAAAAATTGGGACAGGTTAACTAACATGCTCATTATATAACAAGTAAATGGATGTAACCCAAGCTATCTGATTCCAGAGCCAGTGTTCTGCTTAAAAAGATAACTTTGGTATAGATTATGCTATGTATAAAAGTTTAGAGATAATTTACTAAAGATGATAATGTGTAAATGACCCAACAATTCCATTTGTTGCTATGTACCCAACAGAAATGTGTACCTATTTGTACCAAAAGGCAGGCACTGGTTGATTGTAGCTAAACTCTTTGTAAAAGCTCCACACTGGAAATTATCTAAATGCTCATCAAAAATAAAATTAATAAATAAAATGTGGTATACTCATTGGAATACTATACAGAATGGGAACACAATGTCTATATGCAACTGCAAGAATAAACCTTAGAACCAATGTTGAGCAAACTACAAACTGGATGAGATCATTCCTATATAGTACAGTTACAAGAGAAAAGTAATATATGCTGCCAGAAGCCACACCATTTGACTACCCTTGGGTAGTGGAGGGGAAAGACTAAAAGTTAGCAGGAAGGAGGCTTTAAGGATGCTGTAGTGCTCTGATCTGTGACCCGGCTGCTGGTTACCTAGCTGCTTAGCTTGTGGAAATTCATTGATCAATGACATTTGTACTTTTCTTGTACATATATATGTTTAAACCATTAAAAAAAATCAGAGATAATACATTCCATACAGAAGAATAAAGAGTACTGATTAGAAAAATGTGTTTCCAATGAAAAATTAAACATAATATTAATATTAATTCTAAATGAATATTTTAGAAACATGCTCTACTACTGAATAAGTTTTAAAGTGAGATATAAATTTTATACTGCTAATGATATTTTACATCCTTTTTACTTATTTTTTATAGTTAAGCAAGCAAGCCAGATGTCATTTGAAGGTTTTACAAGATACATATGTTCATCTGACTGTCTGCTATTTAATAATGAATTTGGAAAAGTTTATCAAGATATGCATCATCCATTAAAAGATTATTTTATTGCAAGTTCACATAACACATACTTGGTATCTGACCAACTAGTGGGACCAAGTGACGTTTGGGGATATGTAAGGTATTTATTTTGATTTTTAAATTTATTACATTTAAAAACACTTTGAAGTTTCTGCTGGTATCTACCTCCACTGGTAGTAATTCACAGTAAAAGCAGGCTATGCATGTTAGGAAAACATGGGGAAGAGCAACATTTTCTCTTTTTCATTGAATTTATTGGGATGACATTAGTTAATAAAGTTATATAGGTTTCAGGTCTACAATTCTCTAATATAAAATCTGTATATTGTGTGTTCTCTAATATATCATTTGTATATTGTGTGTTCACCACCCCAAATCAAGTCTCAGGGAAAAGCAATTTTGATTTGTGCATATCTTGGCAATCCAACCTTTGGGTGACTATGTAATTTATTCTATGCATTAGTATCATACACTTTTCATCCTAATTCTTCCTGATGGCTTCCTTTCCCCAGTTACTGGTCCTCTGAAGTCCTGAAAATAATTTTAATACTTCTTATAGTAAACAAATGAAGAAGACAACATATTTAGCTGATCATAACATCCCAGATTTTTAAAAAATATGGTTAAAATGAATTCTCAGACATCAGGACACAATACTATGAGTAAAGCCAACAATAATAAAGTACATTGTATGACTTGGCATTTGTAGATAGTAATATATAGAGATTTGTATGTCAAATTATTTACATTGATTAAAATCAATATATGCCACACCTTTAATTTTGCATTCTACTATGTATTATACTGTCAATACCAAACTTCATTTTAGCCAGTCAGCTGAGGATACAGTGGTTAGCAAGATTTTCAAAGCTGCCACCCTCATCTGTTCATGGAAATATACATAATAAACAAATAAACTAATATTTTCAGGGACTGATGAGTAATATGAAGACTATAACCTAGGGTAACATGATACAAAATAACTCTAGTTACTTTGTGTTACTTTAGTTAAAGTTTCAGGAAAAGCTTCTCAAGAGGCGACATGGTTGTGGTCTGAGTGATGATAAATCTGGTAGGAAGGGCATGCTAAATAGAAGTAATCATAACGGCTTGGCATGTTTGAATGAAAGAGAGCCAGTGGATTGGGACAAGTAAATGGAGAATGAAGGGAAGTGAGTTTGAGGAGGTACACAGGGTCAGTTAAGGAGGGTCTTAGGGAGCAAGGTAAGGAGAGTGGATTTTATTCCAGTTGCTTTGGGAAGCCATTGGAGGGGTTTTCCTTACAATAATATAATTTGATTTACTTTTTACTGTGGAAAAAAGACTGATGGTGCAAGAGTGCGGCCAGAGGGTGATTTGGGAAGATATTGTACCAGTCTAGGTGATGATGGTTATTTAGATGGTGAATTTATGAGGTTGCAGTTCAGAAAAGCGGTTGAGTTTGAAATACTTTAAGGAGGCAGAGTCAACAAGACTTACTGGGTAATATGAAGAGAGGTCTGAGGGGAAGACGGTATCAAGATTTTTGGCTTGATAACCTGGATTATGATGATACGATTAACAGAGATGATGATGCCTGAGAGAGGAGGCCATTGTTGAGTGTGAGGCAAAAATAAGAGTTTAACAGTTCTTACATTCAGTTTGAGATGTCAATTAGTTATCAAAAGGCTATGTCAGATAATCATGTCTATGAGTTAGGTATATGGATCTGGGATTTAGAAGTAACATCCAGACTGGAAAAATAGAATTGGAAGTAATCAGCATATAGGTGACATTAAAATTTATGTGATTGGGTGTTACTTTAAGAAAACCATAGATAGAAAAGATATCATATCCCATGATAACATCAAATTTAAAAATAAATATTGTTTCTCCAATTTAAGATCTAAATAAATAATAATTTTACAAACTCAGAAGTGTATCCACTTCGAGTTCTGTAAGGATAGCCTAACTCATAGCTTTATTTTCATTATAGAAATTTCTATTCAAACTTTATTATTTTTATTAATTTTTTAAAAAGAGAAAATATAAATTTTAAACTGGTTGGTTTAGAAATGCAGACAATTACTTTTGAATTCCAAGAAAATGTTCCACCCAACTGAACATTTAAATTTAATAGTATTTCTTCCTCTGTTTCTCTATCAACTTGTGGAAGATACACCCTTGGAAGGTAAGCCTTTTAAAATTTCTCTAATCATGAGAGGTGGTATAATGTAATGTTTATGTATTTTTAAAAGATTTTATTTATTTATTTTTAGGTAGAGGGTCAGGGAGGCAGAAAGAGAGCAAGAGTAACATCAATGTGTGGTGGTTGCCTCTTGCACACTCTCTCCTGTAGACCTGGCCCGCTACCCATGCATGTGCCCTGACTGAGAGTCAAACCAGCGACCCTTTGGTTTGCAGGCTGGTGTTTAATCCACTGAGCCACACAAGCCAGGGCATGTTTACTTATTAATTAATGTTTACATTTCCACTGATGATCTTTCCTCACTTTTCCTCACTTGTTAATTATGTGACAAGTATCATTTCTTTGTGTCTCAATTACCTTATTTTTAAAGGACTGTCCTAACAGCATTAAATATTTGACTCCGTATAAAGTCCCTTACACTTATTTAAGGGGAGCCTTTCTTTACTGAGTGAGACAGAAATTTGCATTATTCATTCTGAAAAAGGGGAGTCAGTGTGAAACAGAAAGTGGCTTCACCACTAGACGAGACATGACCTTCTCTTACATACCTCTGTATAACCCCAGTCATTCTTGCTGAGAACTATAACATGAGGTCAAAATAAGCAGCTTGGTAAAGGTTAGATGGTTCTAAGCATGTAATTAAAACTATCTAGAGGAGCAGAAAGAATCACTATTATTTAGGTTGTCCTTCATGAAAAGTGTTCTTCCACAACTGAGGTTTTGGTAGGTTTTTTGTCTTTTGTTTTCCCAACAGAGAGTTCAAGATTATTCTCTGCTAGCACCCTAGAGAACTTATATTCTTGTATTGATAAAAAGACCAAGACAATATACATTGACAGTCGACCAAAAGGAGAGTAAAGCAAACATTCTTTCATGGAAATTAATGAACTTTACAAATATATATTGATTATTCTACAATTTAAAATCTAGATACATAAAGAAGTACACTACCTGAGCAATATATTCTGTATCATTTCTACAAATAGAGCCCAATCTAGGAGTAAAATTAGGCGGCTGCCTTACTTGCCTCTGAAAATATCAATGGGTCAAATAAGATTTCCTTCAAAGAAGGTTCTAGGTCAGATCCTCCAACGCTAGGACAAATGCACTGAAAAGCTCTGAAATTTTACACTGTATTGCATCTCTACATGACTGAATAAAACAGCGTGCATTTAAAAAAGCAAGACAAAATGGCCTTAAAGCCAAACCTCACGCAAGAATTTATTAAGCATTTAGCTTTATGCTGTTTAAGTGAAGCTTCCAAAACAGATGAAATTTATTGATCCCCTTCCCTTTGAATGCCCTACCTCCTCAGTTCCTTTCTGTCTTTCATTTATATTATGCCCAGGGGAACACAAAGTCCTTTCTCGTGCTGCCCCCACCCCCCGAATTCAACACCTTGACTTCAGTGCCACAATTGCTTTATCTTTTCTCAGTTACACTCCTACCCAAATAGTGCTTGAGTCATCTCCCTAAAAAGTTGACTAAAATGATCCCCAAAGAAGTGCTAGATCTAAGTTTATTTTTGCACATGGTTTATATGGTACTCTGTATTTCTGTTTGAAAGAATTACTTATTCTACATCAAATACTTGGTGCTAAGACCACACTCTCTTCTCCAGGTTTTCATGGCTCAGGGCAGGGTTTCATAAATTCTTTACATTTTATGTGAAGTAATACGTTGTTGTGGAGCCTTAGTCCTGCCCCTGATAGATTGTTTACTAGCATTCCTGGCTTCTACCACCGGATGCTAGGTACACATCTCTCTTCCATCTCCAGTTATGGTAACCAAAAATGTTTCCACCCATGGCCAAATGTTTCCTAGGAGGCAAAATTGTCCTGACTGAGAACCACTGACCTAGAGATGGTGGGGTAAATTAATATTCTTTTTGGAAAACAAGTAAGTGGTGACTTGGTGTTCTATGGAAAAAATATCTCCATGAATAGCAGGGGCCTTTTTTGATCTTCTTCCCAATGCACGAGTATCAATTCCAAGATCCTGGAGTTCAAATCAACCTCTTTTCATTCTTTACCTCTCTTCCAAAACTGTGTTTAGGAGATCACTTCTGTCTGTCTTCCACTTTTTTCTTGCACCTTCGTAAGTCTCATTTTTTTCCTAGTATAAACACAGGAAATATTTATTGATAGTGAACTGTACACCAAACATTTTTTGGTGAGACTTAGAGAATTTGGAGCATAAGTAATAGATAGAAACAGCAGGATTCAGAGACTGAGTCCTGTCTGTTGTGCCGTCTTGGCGGTGCTGGGGCTGTGGCTTGCGCATGGCCATCCCATGTCAGGCCGTGCTCATGGAACACAAGAAGAAAAGTGTGTCCAGTTCAACACAACAACATGTCATTATCATGGATTCATTTATAAATTTATTGCAAAATTACAAATAGTCTTTAGAATATTTTGACATTTTTAATGATCCAAGAATGACAATTTATTTTGTTTAAATTTTGCTAGTGCTCTTATGAAAGGATGCCGTTGTCTGGAAATCGATTGCTGGGATGGATCTCAAAATGAACCTGTTGTATACCATGGTTATACGCTCACCAGCAAGCTCCTGTTTAAAACTGTGATCCAAACGATACACAAATATGCATTCATAGTATGTGCATATTTTTATTAAATTATAGTTATTTAAATATAATTTACATGTTTCAAAATCCCATGATCTTTGCCCTTAGTGTAGATTAGTGATCTTTCAAATTGTGGGTTGTGATCCATTAGTAAGCAGTGATATTCGTGTATTATATAGTTAATGATAAATTTATCAAAGTTAATCTCACATGTGTTTCATGGAACTTTTTGTTTAATTATAAAATATATATAATATGTGTGTTTATTGCATCATAATATAAAATATGTTTATTAATATGAATATGGTAAAAAATGTTTGTGAAATAGTGTTTTATATAACCGTAGGTTTATATAATAGTAAATATTTTACCAATATTCAACTATTTTACTTTCAAGACACAAAAATAAAATGTGTCAAAAATGTATTATCTCAATTGTTGACATTTTTTAATGACAATGAGGCAGTTATTTATACAGCAAAAATGTTTAGAAGTTTATTTTGGATTTTAAAATTACTATTCAATTATTAAAGTTACAGATTTAGAGATATAGTCTTTCTAGAACTTCTAAAGTCAGCTTACAAACCCTACTCTATAAATTGAACAGGTTTTAACAGTCACTCAACTTTGGATAATACTTGGTCCCATTTACAAACTTGGCTAATTAAGCAACTTTATATATTTCAAATTGTTTTAGTTAAGTTAGTATATTTGATTTCTTCCTTAAGTTATTCACTGTAGTGAAATTGAAGAGATTTAACATAATCTCACTGAATACTTAATATTTATTTAGTAAATTAATGCATATCTGTAAGTTAAACTTACAAATTTGATAAAGTTGGAGTTCTCCTAAATAGGTCAGCATGTTATCTGTAAGCATAAACATAATTTAAAATCACAAATTTAAATCAGTTGTTCCACTATTTGTTAGAAATAGATTATAAAATACTAAACATTCACAAAGTACAAAATATGAAAAGTTTCTATCTTAATTTAAAACATTGATGTATGCCATTGATTCTCTTAAACATATAATTTCTTATGATTCTAACATATCTTTACCCAAACTTCCCCCTGGAACTCTACACCAATACCGACAATTACATTCTATTTTCATATTTCATAGGCGTATTTAATATTACATGTCCAGAATTGAGCTCTAACTATTCCTTTTTCTGTCAGTCCTACTCTTTCTTTGCTCTCCCCAGTTTCACTGAATGGTAACTTCTATGTGCGCAAGCTGAAAATAAATCATTGTTGTCAACTTTAACCCTCCCCTCCTTTTCTCCAACCTCTTACGTTCTTTAGCAAATCCTCTTGACTCTGCTTTTAAAATATACACTGACTTTAATCTCTTTCCCCCATTCTCATTGTCACTGTCCTGGTCAACCACAGTCCCCTCATACATGGATTATTGCAATGGCTTCTTATCCAATGGTCCTGCTTCTCTTTCTCTTCCCCTGCAGTTTCATCTCAATATATCAGCCAGAGTGACTTTTTGGTAAGTGAGATCATGTCATTCCCCTTCTCAAAACTTTCTGTCTCACTTATAATAAAAGCTAGAATCCATACTGTGACTCCCAAAGCCCTACATCCCCTGTTTTCTGTTACCTCTCTGATCTTTTCTCCTTTCTCCTTTGTTCACTTGTCTATTCTGGCCTCCTTACTCTTTTTCAGACACATTTCAAAGCCTTTGCACTTGCAATAGGCTTAATCTGAAATACTTTTTCCGAATATTTTTACAGGAAACTCTCTCACTTCATCCAGGGTGGGAAACCAAGGAAATAAAAGGAAATAGAGACAATTTAAAAATTCACAGGACTTGCAAGGATGGAAACCCTTACAGCTTCTAAGATTCCAAAGAGAAAGAGACAGAATGAAAAGAAAGGCAGTTGAGCAACAAAGACTCAATGATCTTTCTCAATTGAACAGGGTAACTCAGTTTTGCAGCAAAGATTAGATTGCAGGTTGAATTTTCTACCATTAATTTGGGAAAGAGATAGCAATGAAATAAACCAGACTTAGTAACTATAATTGGGAAAAACCTTTGGGTATAGGTATTGGCACATGTAACTTACTAGACGCACACATATAAGAAAACTAAATTTTTAAAGTAATAATACTGCTAAAAACAAAACAAAACACAAGCCCAACTCTTAGATGAGCCTTAAAACAATCCTAGGTCAGGAAGTGAGCTGCAAAGAAAGCAAATTCCTCAACACATACTTTAGATGTGGCCAGGGATGATCAAAAAACGAGGACCTTTCCAGGAGTTGGAGCAAAGGAACACCACAGAAGGCAAAAAAAATGAGTTCTCTCCAGTAAGTGAAGTCAGGGCTTAATTATGAAATTAATGTGCTAGGCTATCACTTAGCCTAGTCTCAAAATCCCTTTTTATTTTGGGGAAAAAATTTCACATGTCCTCTTGATATTAGACTAAATCTCTATATGTATGTGTATATGGGCATATATGAAAAGGCATATTGTAGAAGGTTGAGTATGGGCCCTTGAAGAAACGTGGTTCTCATTCCTGGAACCTGTAAATGTCACTCCATTTAGAAAAAGTGTCTTTGCTGATATGATGACATTAAAAATTTGAGATAAGGATTTTGTTTTTTAATCCTAGATTATCTGTGTGGGCCCTAAATGCCATCACATATATCTTTATAAGAGGGAGATAGAGGAAGATTCCATGCACATAGAGGAGGAGGCAATGTGAATGAGGGGCAGAAATTGGAGTCATATGGCCACAAGCCAAGGAATGTTGGCAACTACCAGAAGCTGAAAGAGACAATGAACAGATCTGCCCTAGAGCCTGTTGAAGTAATTTTTAGCCAGTGAAACTGATTCTAAATTTTTGGCCTCCAGAATTGTGAGAGAATAAATTTCTATCATTGCAAGCAACCAAGTTCACAGTAATTTGTTACAGTGGCCACAGGAAACTAAAATACTCATATATTAAAAAGATATTATATCCTCTAATCAAATGTCTAGGATGATGAAGCAGACTTTTGTGATTTCCTGCTTGTTTATAAGTTGGTAAACTTGTGTTCTGATGATTATATAAGGAAACAGAATAATTTTGAATAAGATCCAAAAATGAATGTTGTTCTCTATTTTGTGGTGAATATCAAATTTACAATGGTAAGAAAGAGCAGAAAATATCTTTGTAGAGTTATCCTTATTTAATATATCCTATATATTATTAAAAACTGAAAATAGCTATTTTTATTTAATTATAAAGCAATGATTTTTGATTTTAGAATTTAAAACTGAAAAAGTGGAAAACTTTTAATAAGTTAATAAGAGTTAATAAGTTATTAAAACTTTTTAATAAGTTAAAACTTTTTTAATAAGTTAAGGAAAAGTTATTTTCTTTAGTTTATTAGTGTTGAAATTTTTTCCTCACATTTAAAAACATCCAAATAAACACATATATTTGTAGTTTGAAAAATTAAAAGGTAGACTCATTCTTTGGCAACTTGCTTTTCATAAAACTCTACTATAGGCAAACTTCTATAGCAGTATATATAGTGGCACCTCCTTCTTAACACATCTGTATCATTCCTTAGTGTAAATGTATAAGCCATAATTTATTTCAACAAGTACCCACTGTTGGATGCTTCAGTTTTTTTCTTATACTTCTAGTGGAAATAGTAATAATTTTCCTTCTAAATAGATTTAATGTTTCCTGTTTTGTCAAACTTGAAAGTGTTTTCAGTTTAAAAAATACTTAATTATTTTGCAAAGGTACATTAAAAATAAGTATTAAAATAGATTAAATGCTTCTATTAATTGCATTAAAGTTATTGAGGAGTTCTGAGAAATAACTGTAGTAACGGTTAATTTTTTAGACATCTGACTACCCAGTGGTGCTCTCTTTAGAAAATCACTGCTCCCCCTCCCAACAAGAAGTAATGGCAGACAATTTGCAGTCTATTTTGGGAGATGCCTTGCTTTGTGATGTTCTTGATGATTATCTAGATGAACTACCTTCACCAGAGGTAACATTTTGTCTGTGAAGCTCTGGTTATGAACAAAAGAAAATGTATGTCATTATTATATTGGCTCATGACACTGGGATAGAGATCAATGAAAATGCTTAGATTTGATCACTTAAAGAGGTGTATTTTTTGCAATGTGTTGCTTAGAACATTTAGATGGATATACTTTGAAAAAGAGAATATATAGAGATATATGTAAAACCCCACATTTTTTATTGTGTGTCACACCCTATGAGTCCAAAATTTCAAGTCAATTAATATTGGGCCATAGGAATTTGGTATGTTTCATAGGTAACAGGCTAAGAACAAGCTAAGATCTGTAAATAGAGTCCAAGCCCAATGCCTCAGCTGCTGGGTGGCAAGTTCCCCCCCTACATTTAATCTGTTCTTTTCCATTTCACTGTCTCTATGGGCCACTTTTCATCTTCACTTGGTCATATTCAAGTATGTGGTTTAAAAAAATCACCCCACCCTATCCTCAGGATTTCAGTTTGTTCTGTAGCTCTCTATTTTATTATTTCCTGACTCAACTTAAATTTCCATTTCCTCATCTCATAGCTTACCTAATCAGGCTTCCTCTTCCAACTGCATCACAGTAAATATCTCCTGTGGTCATCAAAGACTTTCCTACTAATCTAATGGACCTATTTCAGGCTTCATTTGACTTGTGCCCTCAACAACATTCAAACACTTTCTTCTGTAACACTGCGTTCTTGAGGATTTCCTCATTCCTCTCTGGCTCTTCTTTAGTTTTTTCTCTTTACTCCAATTTTTATCAGGTGATAAATGAACTTTTTTTTTTACATGATAGCATGGTCTAAGAACAAATAGTTCAGTTCTGACATGTTATCATTTTGATGCAGAGCATTATTACAGTATTTGAATGTTCCCTTTTATAGTTTTCTTTATTTTATTTAAATGAGTGAAAAATTTAATGATGAAAGTGTCTGTTATAGTATTTATAGAGGTATGGAAAAAGATGAAGCTCTTATGTATTTTACTACTGTGAGTTAATTGAAAATATGACGAAAGACTTTTTAATGACTGTTATAAATGTAGACTAACTTGTAAATGTGTAACAGTATCTGTCTTTCAAATTGTTTCTGTAGGCATTAAAATTCAAAATTTTAGTTAGAGACAAGAAAATAGGAAGCTTGCTGGAAACCCATGCAAGAAGAGGTTCTGATAAGCGTGGTCAGGTAGAGGAATATGAAGAATATGAAGAGGCAGATCAAGAAGAGGAGGAGGACAAAGACAGTGAATCACAATTACTGGATATTTTAAGAGACAGTCAAGAAAAGGAAACAGAGTCAATGAGTTTAGTTAAATTACCACTTTTCAAGAAAAAGAAGGTGAGATTATAAACTGAGAAAATTTTACAAATGATTGAAAAAGTTGTCTTATTTTCTTATTGGTAGAGAATTAAAAATGTTTTTGGAGGAAAAAATCTCTTTCCTTCTTATAGAAACTATAGTCTGTCATTTAAATTATTTTGGAAAAAAATAGCAGTGAAAAAGAATTTTTAAAAGTTGTCTCTCTTCCTGTTTGTTTTTATATTTTTTCTATATTGTGACAAATATTATGTGTTCTTATGTACTAAGCATTGTGAAACATACAAAAGATACAAACAACATAATGTCTCTGCCCTCAAGGAGATTATACTGTCAGAGACAAGAAAATCATTGTTTTTAAAAAATTTAATCTTTATTGTATTTTTTTCCATCACCATGTTGTCCCCTTATACTCTCTTCCTCTAGGAATCACTGAAAATCATTGTTTATAAAATATAGTATTATAAGCATACAAATAAATGAAACATAACAAGGTACATCAGGTTGCAAAACTAATTTGTTTGGTTTAAGTAAAATTAATTAATTTTTGCCCAATTAAATTAATTGACCCCCATAAATGAATAGGTTAAGAGAAAGGATTCGACTTTTAGGAACGACTTGGTATAGCGTCTCAAGAAAAATCCACAGAACTTTCTTTCTCCAACTTTAGCCTCGCTTTCTCTATATTGGTTCAGGACTTTGCCAAGCTGTATATGCTTCCAGGTTCAAATCCGGTGGAAAGCCTGTCTATCTCCCAAATGACCAAGTAAATTCTTCTTGTACATTGGCTATGAGCCAGTTATATGCACATCCCTGAACCAATGAGAAGGCAAAGCTTTGATTAGTCAGGCCCAATTCATATTACATATGCACATAGATTGAACATGAGCAAGAAATATTTTCCCTAAACAAAACTTGGGAAAGGGCTAGCAGAAGTGTAAGGAATATAGAAGCAGCGCTGAAAAAAAGAGCCAATGTACACTATACAATAGATGTTATTCCAAAATGTTAGATCATCCTGAAACTATGACTTACTCGTGACTAAAATTCCTTAATTTGTAAAATTTATGAGAACAAGCTGAAGTCTTTGGGGAAAAGGAAATAACAATAATTGCCTTCCTCAATAGTTGTTACATTAATTAGGATATTAGGTTTGGGCTGTTTTGTATTAACATTAAATATTACTGTCAAAAAATAATCACATTGACCTAATCCATACGGTTTTTGAGGAGATAATCTTATGAAAAGAGCAAAATCATCTATTTGAAAGCATTTTTTTCTTTGTTGGGAGAGAAAATTTTCAAATTATCAGTGCAAAAATGTGAAATTACTGCATTTTATTCTTACACCACGAAGGTAAAAATGGCTGTGGCCTTATCTGATCTTGTCATTTATACTAAAGCTGAGAAGTTCAGAAACTTTCACTATTCAAGACAGTATCAACATTTTAATGAAAGCAATTCTATTGGAGAGTCAACAGCTCGAAAACTTTCCAAGTTGAAAGGTAAATTCTTGATTCAAACAATTCAAGTGTTTAAACATTATATTAACTGCTAAGGTGTCAAGATGGGCCAATGTTATTTCTAAAAAGCACATTCTCATAAAATTTCAACATATTTAACATAATTTTTAAAAAGGTTATATGCCTAAGGTTACATTAAGTTTTATTTCACAGAACTCAACCAATAATCAACTTCTTTAAATCATGAAAGTTTGATTGAGAATGTCTAGTATGGACATTTTGGTGGATGGGGCTGTGGTAAGTAATTTATATAGCAGAGCACAGTGTGGCAAGGCTGCAAAGAAAGGCAGAGCCAAGTTCCAAGTAAATTGAACTTTGTCCCAGAATCAAGGATGAGCAGGAGAAAAGTCTCAGGAGTTACATGATCCTCGCTGTGTTTCTGAAAGACGCCTCTGGTAGCAGCATAAGGATGAGACTGCCTGCTGGGAGGAGGTGGCGAAGCTGTATAGCAGCGAGAGTGGACTGTGTGGCCAGGGTGCACTCTGTGGACTAGCAGGCATCTAAGAGGGGTGGTTAAGTAGACCTGGGGGCTGTATGTCTGAGGTGAAGAAGAGAGAGGAAATCGCACCAAAACCTAATCCCCAGATGGCTGTGCAAAGAGTGCCCCACCGCAGCACACCTGTAGAGAAATATTTGTCCATCTTTTTTTTTTTAACCTATCTTCAGATTCTAAATCTCAGGTGAGTTATTCCATTTGGTAGGGCCCAAGATGTAACAAAGCCTGAGAAATAGCATGGGAAGCAGATCCTACCCTCTTTTCAGGGTGGCATGGTGGGGAATATCCTCAATTTAAAAAAGGATGGGTCATTAACTCACCAGTCACGTGAATCTCCAAACCTCTGAGAAGTTGCAAACTACTGTCACATGTAAAAAAAAAAAGATGTCTCATGTTTCATGGCATGAAAATGAGCATCTGCAACTGACTTGATAAAAGCTGTTGGCTGTTTGGAAGTGTGGATTCTGATATATTTGTCAGTTAACCTCATTAGGCTGGCCACCTGTACCCAAGGGTTTAGAGGTATGCTTTAGCTCATCTCCCTAAACTGTCTATTAGAGAGAGCCTGGATATTTTAGGATCCTTTTTGTTTTTGTTTTTAAACTGCAGATTGTGAACAAAAATTAATTCAGTAAGAATATACTACAGTTAAAATAATAAAATGTAATGTAATAGAATAAAATACTGTATATTGTGTGTAGTAAGAATAAGTATTGTTTTCTTTATAATTTATAATTGTGTGTGTTGGGTTGTGATATAATGTATATTTTTTACTGTTAAGTCTTGTCAACAGAGTTTGAATTTGAATGACCTACTTTACTAGTCTCCGTCCTTTTAAGCTATTGAATGATTTTTTTTTGTTGTTCATGGGAATAGGGCCTTTGGGTGCAGCAAAAGTAGTAATTCTCTCATTTTCATTATATTAAGCACTTTCTCAAACTCTGAAGAGGGACTGGGTAGTTCTGAATAGAGTTATAAAGTATAGGAGCACCATCTCTTTGGAAAGAATATAGAATATTTTTCTTGAAACCAAAGTCAATAGTAAATAATTAATGATTTGTGCAAAGGTGTACTTTAGAGATGTTCATCATTATTTAAAAAAACATTAGATTTATAATAAGGAAAAATAAGAAACAGAACTTTTCATATATAAATATTTTTAGTCATTAAAATAATATAGTAGATGAATATTGTTGAAATGAAATGATTCTCACATTATTTTAGCAAGAAAAAAAGGACATTCATGAAAGGGAATAAACAATATGATTCAATTAAAATAATGTATGTAGGACAAAAGAATGGATAAATTTATACAAAGAGGTTATCAGTGGTTATTAACTGAGTGAAGAAATTATATGTGGTTTTATTTCTCATTTTTTAAACTCAATTTTCTCATTTATATAAAATTAACATAAGTTGTATTTGTAATAACACATGTTATTACAGCATATTTTAATTACTAAAGGTTGATCTCAGAGGTAACAAAATCATATTATAAGATTCTCTAGTGATTATTCATATTTACTACTTTGTAGTTGGGAAAAATTAAGACCCAGAAGAGTACATGTTTTAGGTAAAGATAAACATCTAATTTAGAACTGGATGGGGGATTATGATACTAGAATACACATGGTGCATTTATACATGAGTAGCTTCAAAACACATTTTGTTTCAAGGATTGTATAACTTCTAAAAATGAGAGCTGATTAACTGTAATTAATGTTTCCTTCTGTAACTAATTTTTTAGTTGGTAATGCTTCCTAAAGAATAGCATTCAGAATGAGGGTGGCAATGATTCTGTTCTAGTTTGACTAGCAAGTATAATGGGCTATAAGCATTAACCATTTATCCCGTGACTGGTCACCATGTTAGCAGGGATGGTTGAGAGAATGGGATCTGCCTAGTGAAAGATTGGAAATCTTGGGGAAACATAAATATGTGTTTAAAAATTTGAAAGGATGTCTGATGGAAACAAGGGTAAATTAGTTTTTCATCTTAACTGGTTTAAATAGAATATATAAAAATAGGAACTTATAAAGAATACATAGTTGAAATAAAGAAGATATATAGAAATTCAAGTAGACTGTAGAATAGACCTTATCTTAGTAAGAAAAACATTTGAAATAATCAGAAGTGTTGGGATACTTCCTGATTGAGTCTGAAATAATCAGAAGTATTGGTATGTTCTCTTTCAATGGAAGGATGCAAACAGAGAATGAAAGAATGAATGAATTTTGGGGGAAGATGTGGTGGTTAGAGTTGGCAGCTGAACTATATAACTTTAAGGTCCATTTCAACCCTGATAATTGATTAAATATTCAACTGGGTTAATTTTATGGCACCATATACCTTTATATGACTTATATGTGATTCTGTCCTAATGTGAAAACCAAAGAAAAGGCAAAATGTGGGATAATACTATTCATATTGAAAAAAACTGGAGGTATTTTATTTGGGAATTTTATATATCTTTATGTCAAAGTGAAATTAATTTGACTGTAAAAAATGCCAAAATATTACCTATGAATGTTGTCTAATCATTTTTCTCAAGTGAATGATTAGTGTGCATTAAATTGTGTAATAAGTTTTCATTACCTTCTCGATGACAGTGAATTACACTGTCAAATGTAAAAGCATGGATATATTTTGATTTACATTAATTGCCAAGACAATACATATACAAATTGTTTAAACTATTGTAGAGTTATATAATATATATAGACAAAGTAGTTTATTTATTTGAAAATTTTCACAATGTTTTAATGATTTATTTTTTAGCCAATGATTTTATTCTGCACACCAACAAGTTTATTACCAGAATATATCCCAAAGCAACAAGAGCAAACTCTTCTAATTTTAATCCTCAAGAATTTTGGAATGTAGGTTGTCAAATGGGTATGTTATATAGGATATTACGTTTTTTGCAAAGATAAGATAAAACGAATTTTGCAAATGAATAAAAGATTCTTGAAAAGGGTTTTCCAATGAAGATTTTTTTTGGGGCCTTGGGTGTTTTTCAGTCAGGCAATAATGATGAATCACTGGTTTCAAGAGTTGTAGTTATTCCTAAATATGTAGGAGAGGGTAAATCTAGCTGAAATTTAGGGGCATGGAATAAATTCATAGAGTTAACATGGGAAGTGTAGGAAAGGGAAAAAGGAAACCAAAATTTATGTAAGAGTGAATGTGAAGTCTTTTGCTTGGAAGATTTGCTAAAGACCTCTTCAAGTTAAGTAACCTCTATCTTTTACACTCTACACCAACTTTTGCATTCATAGTTGAAAAGTGAGTAAGATTGCATAGCTTTATTATTGCCCTTACCAGACTCCTCCTGTTCCAAACTGATGAGCTATTATAGTGCTGGCACCAACCAGTCAGACTGTGCCAGGTGTTAGCCCTTCAGCGGCTGGATTGTGACAAGGCCTGCAGGTTTGCAGAGAGGGAGAGAGGGAGGTCGGGATGGTGGTGGTGGGTTGTTGGGGGTGAGTGGGCGTACTGTACATAGTGGCTATTTACCAGCTTGTATGAATATATTTCTATATTTTAAAAACATAGCTCTGCCTCTTTCTCATTTTCTCAAGTGGTAACAGTATTTCTTTGGACATGAAAGTTTATAATATAATTGGTGTCTTCCCTTCCTGCATTTAATGTACTAATTTTATTTATTCTCATATTTACTGGGTGTTATCTGACATATACATTGTTATTTTTTAAATTTTATTTTATGCTTGTTTATTCTATTACAGTTTTCCCAATTTCCCCCTCTTTACCCTCCTTTGTTCTACCCCATGCCTTGCTCTCACAGTCGATCCCATACCATGTCCAAGGGTCATTCATACATGTTCTTCCTGCTCCCTTCCCCTTCTTTCCACCCTTCCACCACCCCTTTTCCTCTGGGAGCTGTCAGTCTGTTCCCTGTTTCCATGTCTCTGGTTCTATTTTCCTTATTAGTTTATTGTATTCATTAATTTCCTCTTGTAAGTGAGATCATATGATGTTTGTCTTTCACTGACTGGCTTATTTCACTTAGCATAATGCTCTCCAGTTCCATCCATGCTGTTGCAAAGGACAGGGATTCCTTCTTCTTTCCTTCTGCTGCATAGTATTCCACTGTGTAGATGAATCACAGTTTTTTAATCCATTCATCTACTCATGGGCATTTAGGCTGTTTCCAACACTTGGTTACTGTAAATAGCACTGCTATAAACGTTGGGGTGCATAAGTTCTTTTGAATTGGTGTTTTAGCATTCTTAGGGTATATACCTAGCAGTGGAATCTTTGGGTCATAAAGCTGCTCCATTTTTAATTTTTTGAGGAAATTCAATACTGTTTTCCACAGTGGCTACACCAGTCTGCATTCCCATCAACAGTACATGAGGGTTTCCTTTTCTCTACATCCTGGACAGCGCTTTTTGTTTGTTGATTTGTTTATCATGGCCATTCTGGAAGGTGTCAGGTGGTGATATCTCATTGTGGTTTTAAATCACATCTCTCTGATGGCTAGTGAAGTTGCGCATTTTTTTAATACGTCTGTGGGTGGTCTGTATGTCCTTCTTGCAGAAGCCTCTATTCAGGTCCTCTCGCCATTTTTTGATTGGATTCTTTGTCTTCCTGGTGTTGAGTTGTGTGTGTTCTTTATATATTTTGGAGATTAAACCCTTGTCCTATGTATCATTGGCAAATATGTTCTCCCATATATTCAGTTCCCTTTTCATTTTGATGATGGCTTCTTTAGTTGTGCAGAGTTTTTTAATTTGATACAGTTCAACATTGTTATTCTTAATTTACACCGTGTGCCATTTTGATTCTTTGACACAAAACTATACAATAATATACAGATTAAACTTTGAAACTCACCATCATATGCTGATATATACATGGCAGGGGAAATGTTTATAAATCATGACTTATTTGACTAATGAGGCTTGCTCTTAACAGGATATAGGATATATAATCCATGATTAGGTTTCAGTAAATCTATTAACTTGTTTCTTTAGTTATTCTCTGTATTTCCTAACAATGTCACAATACTTTTTTTCTCACAGTGGCCTTAAATT
The DNA here is from genome assembly GCF_021234165.1 of Pteronotus mesoamericanus. Lineage (NCBI taxonomy): Eukaryota > Metazoa > Chordata > Mammalia > Chiroptera > Mormoopidae > Pteronotus > Pteronotus mesoamericanus. Next base: position 24,192,609 of record NW_026555310.1, read on the forward strand.
TCCAGACTCCTGGTCTGCCTATGGACATTCAAAATGGGAAATTTTTGGATAATGGTAATTCTGGGTATATTTTGAAACCGCAGTTTCTAAGAGATACTGAAAAAGAGTTTGATCCAAGGAAAACACCAGAAGAGAGCAATCCAGTTACACTTATGATAAGGGTAAGGTTAATACCTTTTTCTTTTCCTTTTTTGGTTCTTATATGTTAGATAGTATATGGTAATACTTCGAGTTCCATTGGTTTCCTTTAATGCTTTTTAAGTTTCTGTCAATCTTTTTATGTATTATAGGTGGCTGGTATTTTAGCATCCTTCCACCACCAAAAAATATCTTTCTGTTGACTTTTTGCATGAATGACTATCAGCCTGTGAATAGAAATACTGAGGCTAAAACTTTCTCCTCTCTGAAGTTTGTTTATATTATTCCATTGTCTTTAGGCATTTAATATTGTGATCAAGAAGTCGAGGTCAGCCCACTCATTATCTTGTGGATATGCTGCTTTTTTCCTCATTAATTTTAAGGAATTTTACTAGGAAATTCTAGGAGCTATTTACTTTTCATTAATCCCAGCATTGGACTTTCGCAGTTTACAATTTTTCCCCTTATGTCTACCAATGTGCCTGATTACTTAGAAACTAAAAGAAAGTATTCATATGCTTTCCTTGAATGTCTTCTCTTCATGTTTACTAATTCATGTCAACTTTATCACTTTCCGGTTCCCTCTGCATTTGTTTTCCTCTGTATTTGAATTTATTTTTTACTGATTCTAATGTAGATGTGAATTTTCCACCAGCATTATTAGTTTTCCGCCCCAGTTTTTATGTACCTCCTATTACTTGCTTTATATTTCTATCCAACAATCTTCCCCAACTACTGCCTTTTTGTTCTGTTTCTCATCTTTTGTTTTCGTAACAAAAGATGATAGTTTCTTTAGTCTCTGTAATTTTGTAGAGAGCAAAAGTAGTTGTCTAAAATATATTGTTTTCCATAAAGACTTTTCAAAAATGTCCTTATTCTTCTATAACCTAAGTGTTATTTCTGTTTCCTTTTTAAAACTATCACCAAATAGTGAAAATCCAGAGAGCTTTCTGTCTCCACTTAATTATAAGCAGTTCTATTTTAGATTGTATCTATACCTGTTGTTTGCAAATAAATTGGGTGAGTGTGGTCTCTTTGGTCCCTCTTTCTATTTAAGTGGTTGCTCCTAGAATCATATGAATCATCTCAGATTCTATTCTGGAGTTTTGGTACTTATGTTGCTGTCCATGGTCAAGTTTATTGTGTCTCATGTTTCGACTGAGTGTAGCTCTCTGCAGGCTGTTACTGTTACCTGGATGCCAGGGGACAAGAGACACTAGAACCTCCAGCCTTCATTTCTCCCACAATACTTCCTACCTCAGCTCCTTCTTTTACTGGTGTAAAGGCACAGGACTGGGAGGACCCCTTTCATCCACTTCAGGCCCTATCCATTTTGTCCCAGCTGAGAAGTTTAAGAACTGGCTTCCAGAGATTAACGTGGGAAGAGAGTACAGCAAAGGTAGATGGGACAAAAATTATTCTGGCCACCACAGGAAATAGTGTGAGTGAAATACATAGCTGACATTTCTCCTCGTGGTTTAGGATTTTATGACTCCAGAACAAAAGGCATCTAGTGGATAGGTAGGAATTGCCTACAGCACTGGATACAGCCCCAAATCGATTAGTTGGCACTCCTAGAATCTGGCAAAGTATTGTACGTTAAGGTTATTTTACAATGCAATTATAACTTTGGTATCCCTTTTGTAATTTTAATACAAAATTGAAAAGGTTAATACATTTTTCTTTTTGATTATTATGTACCCTAAGTAGTATATTTTAATATTTTGAGTTTTATTGAGTGCTTTTAATACCTTTAAAAGTTCTGTTAATCTTTTTAGATAGTATAGGTGGCTGCTATTTTAACATTCTTCCAAGTGTGAAAAATGTCTTTCCATTGTATTTTTGCATGAATGAAAAAATGCAAAAAGTTGCATTGTTCTTGTTGTTTTAAGCAACAGTTTATTTGTTCTAGTTGTTCCAGTGAGAAAAAGGCAGGAACCAGCCACCCTTTAAGACCTCTTCTTACTGCACACAAATCTTGCGGGGCCCCTGGGGCTTTTCTGTCTCCTTTTTCCCCTTGTCTCCTAAGCAATTCTTTCTCACTTTCATTTGTGGGTTCCTCTCTCTCTCTTCTTCCACTGAAATATTTATGTTGCCTAAGACTTTTCTTCTAAAACTAGATATTCTCCTTGTGTCCTTTTATGTACATTCATTGTTCAGCCACCAACAATGCTCAAATCTTTAATCTTTAATGGCCTCATTTTGGGAATATAAAAGCATATTTTTAACAGCCTACTTAGCATCCCTACCTGTTTAATCACTGTTATTCCAAACTTAAAATATTAAAGCCTTAGCATTCCTTTCTAGTCAAATATGCTTTTATTTAAATCTCAATGAATTAAGTCACATTCGCTGACTCAGCTCTGGTTAAAAAATTGGAGGCATTCTCTTCCACACCTACTTCACTTCCCATGTCCAACCTATCTCTAAATTCTGTGGATCCTACTCCTAAATGTCTTCCTTATCCATTCCCATGTTCTGATGTCATCATTTGTTGCTAGTTTTCTTTTAGGAACTTGCTACTTGTCATCACATCTATTCTTTTGGCTTCCTAAGGGGTTTTCAGGTAATCTGTCTTAGTCTTCCTGATCCATCTTCCACAAGTTAATCAGTGAGATTTTGCCTCAATGCTAAGCTTACCGTGCCTACATAATATTTATCTCTGTCTCCTGAGTGCTTTCTTACTGGGGTCTTGGCTTACTTCTCTAACCCCATCTCTCACCACCACCAGCATTTCACCTTATTCTGTAACCATAGGGAAGCCTTTTCTGTCCGTGATGACACCTCTATGCATCACTATCTTCTTTGACTGAATTATTCTTTTACCTTTCACCTGTTGATTATGTTCTGACTCATTTTTTAAGATGAAGGGTCACTTTTTTGGGGAAGATTTTTCCTATACTTAATTGTGCTTCATTGTCATTTTGTAGTTTTCTTCTGTTCTTTCATAACACCCTATGTATGCATATATTAGGTGCTTACCACACTGTATTATAATTCTTAATTTATTTGTAGTACTTGTCTTTCTCTGCCATTTGACTGAGGGTATTTTAAGGATAAGGACTGCATTTTGTTCAATCCTTATCCTCAATGCCTGACACAAAGTGTATGCTCAGTACATGTAGGTTAATTGAATGGATGATTTCTTTTTCATGTTGAGAATAATAAAGAGAACATACATTCTCATTTATTGAGAAAGTGAAGATGGAAGATAGCTAGTATGCACAGATGTTTACAAATGCCATCTGTTTGGATTGTAAGGGGTCTCATGTAGGGGTGTAAGTGACATGGTGTAAAACAGACAGGATTAATAGTTTTCACAGAAAGCTGCTGCTCTAACCACGTGGGTCTTCCCTCCTGCTTTGATCATTCTAGGGAGTTTGTAGTTACATTATGACTTGCACAAATTCTGGAGGGCATGACTTAGGAATCAGAAGAGGTAGTTTCATTAGCTTTCTTATGCCATTGATTATGTCATTCAACATTTTTGGTTAACTCTTTGACATCTTCAAACTAAGAGTTTTGAATTAGGTAAGTTATTTTCAAACTTGAATTATAAAAGGCTAAGTATAACTCTTATTAATTATTTTATTAAGCATTTTTCTGATACCCAGTCTCTAATATGCATTAGGAATAATGGATTTTGTCTCACTCAGGTTACTTATGATATATAGGCAGTAGATGATAAAAAATTTGTGATAAATTATCTGAACCTATAAATTATACTATGATAAAATGCTATCTAGGAAATTGTGATTCTTTTTCTTACCTCTCAGAAGTAGTATTGATATTGCTTCTACTTTTGGCTCTCTCTATCTCTATATATATACACGCAATATAAATTTGAAAACAGTTCATGTTAGTAGAGTAACTCAGTCTGAATTATAGCAGAAGGTGATCATACCAAGGCCTTTAAGCAATCATAACAATCATAATAAATGCTTTCAAAATGAAAACACATGTTGAAACTTGGACAATGTGGATTTTACTATAACCATATATCAGTAAAATGAAATAATTTAGATATGTTCCTAGTGTTCATCTATTGATACTTGAGGATAGAAGAGTTAAATTTTAAATCTGGCATTATTTTACACTTTCAGTTTTTTAAGGAAACTGACAAAAATCTGTCATTTTAGAACATATATTTTATTTTGAAATTAAATAGTGATGCTGTTTGATATTCTGTTAAATTTTTGTTTTCAAATATTTTTGCGCAGGTTATCAGTGGTATCCAGTTGCCTCCCAGTAATCATTCATCATCTAACAAAGCTGACACATTAGTGATTATAGAAATTTTTGGTGTTCCGAATGATCAAGTTAAACAACAGACACGTGTAATTAAAAAAAATGGTGAGCTCCTAATATATTTTATTGAAATTTCATTAGACATTTTGTTGGAAAGCTTATATGTTGATAGAGTTTTGATGTTTATTTATTATTCACAAGGCAAGGGTTTTGCATTATATTCAAGACAATGAAAGTATTATATGCAGCAAAAACAATTTGATGACTTCATGTTTTATTTAGGTATGTTTTCAGATTACAGCTACAAAAAATTTATCTGACCTAAAAAAATTACTACTTTTTTCACTTTTACCTCCTTTTTATGTTTCTCCAATATCACTGAGTTAAGAGACATTTTGACAGCTGCAAAATTAGCTTCTAGCCTCTGATGACTCTGATATAGCATGTTACACATTTTTATTTCAGGTAAAAATTTTAGGTAAAGGGCTGTGGCTTCTGACTCAGACCAAGGGTGTCATAGAGACCTACCCATTCAGTGTTTGGATTCACAATTTAGTCATTTTTGCTAGAAGGGAGATGTAGGAATGGAAGAGTTGACTTTGGTAAGGTTTTCAGTGTTCCAGCATCTCATGATATTTTATGCAGTACAGTACTGACATTGTCATTTAGTCTCTGAGGTTGAAGTGATTCAGGAAGTTAGAAAAATATAGGTTCCTGGCATTGACCCTTAGTCAGGATCACCTTGGAGAAAACCTTGGAACTGATCCTTGGGCCTAGAATCTTCTTTGAGTTGATATTCCCAAACTATAGTGGACTTAACTTCAGAGTCTGGAAATAAGCTCTAGGCTAAAAGGCACTGAAGAAAAGCAGGTGAATCTTTCTTCTTGGGTGATAATCCCCTATGAAGCCCACAATCTACCTACTCTAACCCCTGAACACTGCTCCAGCATGACACCCAGTGCAACATGGAAAAAGAAATTTGGGAAGTTTTGTTATTTCATCCTATGTTATCAATGGAAAGGACATTGGTGATAACTTAGCTGGTACCCCTTAAAGTTGAAGGCGCATTACAATAGTAGTGTCTGTGAAAGGTGACTGCTGGCATCAGGAAGCTTTTAGTAATCTACCTCCTGTTCTCTGTATTCTCTTACTTGACTCTTCATGGTGGAGTGCACAGAACATTTATCCATTCACTGCACCTCTTATAATATTCTTTGGGTTTTATGGGGATATTCCTACAGAAGTTCAGTTTGGGTCCTCAAAGATTACTGAACCCATTATGTTAAAAGCCTGGTGCTAAGTATCAAGAAACTTAAAATCTTAGGTTCTTAGTGTATTATTAGAAAGGCCCCGCTAACTCTATTATAAATAATTTACAGTTCAGTAAGGGAATTGAGATACAAGTAAAACTTTTATGGTAAAGAATTATATGTGCTTGAAGGAAATTACAAAGAATTGTAGTGGCAATTGTAGGGAAAATTTGGAGATAGTTCTTGAAGAATGAGTAGAATTTTTTACAAAGATTGAGGATAAGAACATTTAGGACAAAAGGAATAATATGAGTACTAAACCATGGAGAGGACAAAATTAAAACATGCTGAGAAAAGGTAAAGTTCAAGATTAAGTGGAATACAGGTTACTAGGAAAGATGAGATGAGATAAAATAAGAAAGTTCTATGGGGGGTGGTCATGAAAAATCAGGAAAACCATGATAAGGTGTTAGAATTATTCATTTCTATAGAAAATGAAAACAATTAAAATTTTTAAGCAGGGGTATGACACTGAGCTGAACTTTAGAAAGACTGTTTTTGTAGATGATATAGAAAGAAGTGTATGAGGGAAATGAGAAATACAAAATAGAGTAAGGTTAAGATTTCACATTTAAAGAATGTAGAAGTCAAGTCATAAGGAGGGACTACGGCATCAGAAAATGAATGGAGGATGTATGTGAGGAAGACTAGCAAGGATAAAAGCTTAGAGAACTGGGCAAGAGGGATTCTAAGGCGGCTTAGCCAGTATGGTCATGGTGGTGTAATGAAAGACGTGAGCATCTGCAAAGAAAAGATCACATTTGTATAAGGTGTGAAAGTAAATATTTTTATTCTTTTTAGGGAAAACTATATTTGTAACTATCAAATTTGGTATCCTGTTTTACTTTTTCAATGACTAAAATGACGTTTTAATATAGTATATTTCAGTGTGTGTGTGTGTGTGTGTGTGTGTGTGTATGGGGGAGAGAGAGAGAGGAAGGGAGAGGGAGAGATTAGAGTGAAGTATAGTTAATTAGTATAAGAATTTTGTGCAGACATATTGTAGAGTCTATAAAGAACTGACTCTTAAACCTGCCTGTCTCTTTATGGGGTTATTTCTCTTCTTAGGAAAAGGTAATATAACCATTATTCCAGCATGAGTTAATTAGTTTAATATTTTATGGTCATAGAATGCATCCTGGATTACCCTCTAGTAAATGTGTGCTTATGACCCTAGACGTACCATAGAAAACATATATATAATATATAATTAGCCACAAATTCTTCAAATTTTCAGATGTAACTCAAAGAAAAAAGTTATTGACATAACAGGCATAGCATTCATTGCCTTTGTCCATGAAAAACTATACATATTATTTATCTCTGAACCTCTGACTTTTTATTAAGTATTTGATGTGGATGTAAATTAATTGATTCTATTAAATTTTATGTAAATATTAGATGATTTAAGTCACACTGACAGAATTTAGATTTCTTGTTTGACAAGAAATTATTTGGAATAATCTATTTTGCTAGAGACCTAAGTTACTCATCATCTTTGGGCTTTTATTTGTATTTTTGGGGAATAGATTTATTGCTTTTATTTTTTTATAGGTTTATTTTGATTTGAACTCATTTTAACTTGTTCCTAGTCCTTTCTTTTTTTCCCTTTTTTAAAAATTATATTTTATTGATTATGCTATTAAAGTTGTCCCAATTTTTCTTCCTTTGCCCCCCTCCCACCAGGTAACCCTCACTCCATCAGGAAATTCCCACATCATTCTTCATGTCTATGGTTCATGCGTATAAATTCTTTGGCTACTCCATTTCCCATGCTGTACTTTACATCCTCATTTGTACTTCTTAATCCCCTCATCTCTTCACCCATTCCCCCATATCTTCCCATCAGGCAACCATCAGGCAACCATCAAAATGCTCTCCGAATCTATGAATCTGTCTCTGTTCTTCTTCTTTGCTTTGTTTGTTTTTTTGATTCAATTGTTGATCAATATGTATTGCCATTTTATGTTCATAGTTTTGATCTTCTTTTTCTTAAATAAATCCCTCTAAAATTTCATATAATAATGGTTTGGTGGTGATGAACTCCTTTAGTTTTTTTCTTGTCTGGGAAGCTCTTTACCTGTCCTTTGATTCTAAATGAAGTCTTTGCTGGGTACAGCAATCTTGGCCATAGGTCCCCACTTTTCATGACTTTGAATATTTCTTGCCAATCCCTTCTAGCCTGCAAAGTATCTTTTGAGAAATCCTCTGACAGTCTCATGGGAATTCCCCTGTAGGTAACTGCTTTTCTTTTGCTGCTTTTAAGATTTTCTCTACCTTTAACCTTTAGTGTCTTAATTATGATGTGTCTTGGAGAGGGCCTCTTTGCATCCATCTTGTGTGGGACTCTCTGTGCTTCCTGAACTTGTATGTCTATTTCCTTCACTAAGTTAGGGAAGTTTTCTGTCATTATATTTTCAAGTAGATTTTCAATTTCTGGTTCTTTCTATTCTCCTTAGGGCACATGTATTATGTGAATGTCAGACCTCTTGAAGTTGTCCCAGAGGCTCCTTACACTATCTTCATTTTTTTGAATTCTCTTTTCTTCTTGTCTGATTTGTTGTTTTTTTCTTTCTTATGTTCCAAATCATTGATTTGATTATTGGCTTCATTCCCTCTATTGTTGTTTCCCTGTATATTGTTCTTTATTTCAATTAGTGTATCCTTTGTTTCTGACTGGATCTTTTTTATGCTATGGAGGTCCTCACTAAGTTCCTTGAACATCCTTATAACCAGTATTTTGAACTCTGCATCTGATAGATTGCTTATCTCCATTTCACTTAGCTCTTCTTCTGGAGTTTTGATATGCTTTTTCATTTGAGCTGTGTTTCCTCATTTTGGAAGTCTCCTTGTGTTTGTTTCTGTGTATTAGGTAGAGCTGTTATTACTTCATGTCTTGGTAGCATAGCCTAATGTAGTAAGTGTCCTGTAGGGTCCAGTGGCACAGCCTCCCTTATAGCCCAACCTGGGTTCTTGAGGTGTACCCTTCATGTGGGCTTAGTATACCCTTCTCTTGTAGTTGAGACTTGGTTGCTGTTAGCAGGTCAACCGACCAGGCTACTCAGCTGCAAGGACTAGATGTTACCACTGTCCACCAACTTCTGCCCTCTGTGGAGGATCAGCTCTGTGAGGGCAGGGTGGTGGCATTCTGATGTGGTCTGTAGCTGTCCACATGTCTGACATGGTCTGGGTGTGTAGGCTCTGGGGTTTCCTGGGTAGTGAAAGCCAAGGTCAGCCCCTACCTTGCCTTGGGGCTACCCTGCCTGAGCTATAAAGTAATATGAGTTGGTGGTTACTTGGTCTGGGCTTGGAGATTCCCAAGCAAAGCCCAGCTCTGAATCTTGGCTGGTTGCTGCTACTGCCCGGCTTGGGGCCACTTAGTGAGAAGTGCGGGTATGGGGTGGAGGGGCGGCTCACTGAGGCTGGCATTATTTGAGAGGATTTAGAAAGCTGTAAAGCATGAGACAAGAGCAGCCATTCATATGAAAAGCAGCCTGGGTGGGGCAGAGTCTCTAGGGATCTCCAGGGTGGGGCAAACAGTATAAGCCAGGTTGATGGAATATCAGATATGGTACCTGCCTTGCTGGCTCTATGGCTCTCGGTGGAGGGTTCAGAAAAGGGACAGTGACCTCTGCATGTCTTTCTGTCTGGGAGAAAGGTGTCCCACAATTCTTGCCTTGATGCCAGACATGTCAGTTCTTCCCTGTATGCCAGTTGTGCCTTTCAACTTGCTACCTTGGTGGTGGAGTTCAGAAGGAATGAGTCTGAGTAAGTCTGAATGTGGGTTCTTTAAGAGGAACTGCTTGTGACTCTGGAAGTTTCTTCCACCGACTCAATCCAAACTGCTTTTTGCAGCTAGAAGTTATGGGGGCCTATCTTCTTGGCACTATAACTTTGGGCTTGGGGTCCTGGTGTGGAACTAGGACTCCTTGCTCCTGAGATATCCTTCCTGAATTTTTATCCACCACACATGGATTTGGGAGTAGCCCATTCCTCTCTCAGTAACCCCCTACCAGGTCTGTTGGATGTGGTTAATTAATTCTGTAGTTATCAGACTTCCATTCAACTCAGTTTTTGATGGTTCTGTGTGATGGTTGTTCTATATTTTAGTTGTGATTTTGCTGTGGTTGTGCAAGGACGCAAGCCATATTTACTTATGCCACCATCTTGACCAGAAATTCAACTTTAGACTTTTAAAATGAGCATTTAGTCAAACAAACAAGAGCTGGCTTTTGAACACTTATTATCTAGGCTTCAGTCCAACAACTCTCCATGGAGCTCTCTGTCTATAGTAAAACTTGGTATAGAAAAATGATGTTACTTCTTGACATCTCAATCCTTTGTTAATGAAATGCCTAAACACAGTAGTCATATTGCATAATGATTAAACATTTCTGCTTTGAAATTAGACTTCATCTACTTGAATTCTTGATCTGCTGCTTAATGGCTGTGTATGTGAAATCCTTAAGAAAGTATACAGCATCTTTCTGGCTCAGTTTTTCATCTATGAATGTTGACAGTAACAACCCTGATGCAGTTATTGAGAGGATCAAATGAGATTATCTACTTAAAGTTCTTAGCACTGCCCAGCAATAGCAAACACCCAATAAATATTGTCATGATTATTTTCTCAATAGGAGCATACAAAATTGAAGTATTCTAAAACACAAGTTATTGTTATTAAAGTGTTGAAGAAAAAATTTTGAATAATAGATATCTTGAATTTTTCATTAGAAACAGTGTTTCTGATTCTTTAATTCTATCTTTTCTTTTATGTTTCAGCTTTTAGTCCAAGATGGAATGAAACATTTACATTTATTATTCAGGTGCCAGAATTGGCATTGGTACGTTTTGTTGTGGAAAATCAAAATGTAATGGCTGGAAATGAATTTCTTGGGCAATATACTTTACCAGTACTATGCATGAGCAAAGGTAATATTCCTAAAAGTAAGATGATTATGTTGATAGTTAATTATCACTTGAGTTTAACAAAGATATACTTATTCTAAATAGCTCCATCCATGACAGCTAAATGTAAAGTAAATTTTATATGTTGACACATGTTTTCTCTCAGTGGGATTACAGAAATATATTCTCATACAGAATGTAGGATTGGAGTACAGCATCTTTTAGAAGACTAGACATATTTGGCATATAAGAGCATTTCTTTACATCGGTCATAGAATTTTTGTTTGAATTAGGAATAGTCATGATTACCATTAAAATGAAGGAAGAGAATCAAAGAGAAGGGAGAAGCAATGACTCATTCTTCCTACCTGAGAAGAGATTGGGGCCCAAGATGATCCTTTTTAGGCACTTCAGGGCTGCCTGTATATTGCAGTCCCCTTGAGGGTTGATTTACATTGTATTCCCAATTACCTCGTCTCAGTGCCTTTAGTTTTCTAACACCATCTGAGGTGTACCCAGGAAGCAGAGTCTGAAGCAGGAGGGTAGTGGCTAATTTTGGAGATGTTGCACTTTGAAGGAGGAGAAGCATGAGCTGTGGCCTCAGTGTTACTCAGTAGGAAGTCAGAATAGAAACTTAATATATGTTATTTTTTGAAAATTAATATACAAGATGAATATACCTATACACTCAGAGTTTTTATGGCATGCTTAGTAAAGTATTATTCTTTCTCATTAGCACTCTAAAGGTCATTGCCAGTTAAGTTATTTTTTGTGTTCTAATTAGATATGATTCCTTTTGCAGGTTACCGTCACGTTCCTTTGTTTTCCAAAACTGGTGAGAGTCTTGAGCCTTCTTCACTGTTTATTTATGTTTGGTATGTCAGATAGCAACTAATAGTATCTGACATATTATTACCTGTACATCACAATAAAACAGCCAAAATAAATGTTCATATATTTTTTCCTTTTTATCTATATCGAGCAAAATAATTATTTACAAAGCCAGAAATATTGAGCAAATTCACTTGTAAATATGCAAAATAGAGCAGTGGAGAAAAGAAAACAGAAATTTCAGAGGACCGTGGCTCAGTGTGGCGTTGCTGTCAGCCAGCGTCTCCTGCCCTCTGCCGCCGAGGCTGCTCTCCCAACTGGCTTGTGTAATTTTTAATTAGTAAAATGTACAACCTTGAAAAATGTCTGACTGTATATGTTGGAAAATATTTGGTAGTATAAAAGAAATGTGAAATCTAAGAATGTTTTCACTTCTAGATACCCACGACTGTGTATTGTACTGGGAAAGAATTAGATTTCCAGGTATTTTGTGTCCTTTTATAGCCTAGAGAGCAATTAGCCTCTTTGTTCTCAGGCTAGTTCTTAAATGCTGTGCAAAGGATCTGGTAACCTGTAATTATACCATCTTTTTTATGAGTGTGTATGAAATTAATTTGCATTCAAACTGTATTCAGACTCCATATCTATAAAAGAGATCTACCATGCGGATTTACATGTTTGGATCTCTGAAAAAATTAGTAATAATTCTGAATCTGTACTAAATGTACTTTGAGGATCATCTCTAGATCACAGATGAAGTTCCTGTGCTATTTTGTATGCTGAGCTTATCACTGTCAGCAGCACTTAGCTTTACTAAAATTCACATATAGAAGATTATTGTACCTTATTAACTGTTCTTCAGAAAACCAGGCTTATTACTTATTCTGTCACATTGTGGCATGGTAGTGAGGTAAAAGCACAATTTTTGACAAATTCGGGGGCCCTCACAGGTATTTGTTGATTTCACATCTGAACTTGTAACAAAAATAACAAAAATGACTGAGATGTATACTAATGCCAGGAAAAGGCAAAAATAACCCATTTGTCATGTTTTACTGTTACCATAGTTTATTCTTGGAATTAAATATTCAGAATAAAAATGCCACTGGCAATTCAAATATCCAAACCATAAGTGGTAAGAAATGTCCCAAATTACTGATTGCATAATTATTCAGACCCTCCCTCATGGGCACTCCACATCTAAGATCAGGGTACACTCTTCCCAGCAGAGACACACAGCCAGTTCTCAGAGGGGCGCTTCCATTTCACCAGATTATGGAAGGATTTGTTTACATCATCTATTATTCAGCCTAGTGGCAGCTGGGATGCTCACCCCATCAACCTAAGGCTTTAATTTTCTTTAACCTACTAAAATCTTTTGAAGATAAGAAATTGTGTGAGCCTTGAATATTTGGATCAGATGAGTTTTGTAGGAGAGTTTACCAATTCCGCAGCAGGATAAACCTTCAAAAAACTCATTTATACTAGCAAGATTTGAAATAAGGGGAAAAAAGGATATATTTTCTTTTTTACCTTTTTTCAGGTATCACTAAAACTCATTTTTAAATATTCAACTCTACTTAGAAACAAAATTTTGAAAGAAAACATTTAGATTATATTATTTCTTGTCCAATCATCTATGGTGTCTTTAAAGATCTCTGGTTCTTTATGTGTGTGCTTTATTTACCATTGACCTTACCCTTTAAATTGAATAGACATTGTTCTTATCGTCGTCATCATCATCATCATCATCATCATCATCATCATCATTTTCTTACAAGAAACTTTTAACAGGTTCTACCCATAGAAAATCCGCAGGTATGGGATACTTTTTCATTAGTGGAGACTTGGAATGGTGTAAGAAGCCGGTTTTGATCTGTGCTTTCTATGCATAATTCCCTTGTAGGATAGAACAGCATTGGTGATTGGAAGAAAACAGAAGGAAAGACTAAATGAACCACTGGGCTGTGGCAACAGAAGACCATTTAACTTTTAGACAGTTCTAATGTCAGTTTCTCAAGGAAGTCATTATGATCTCCTGGATTAGGTTATATTCCTTGGTTCATGTTTTCATATAACTGATAAAAGTGACAGGAACTGCGTTTGCAGGATCAGGGAGGCCTTGGGGTTGCCAGGAGTGGGCCTGACACTCATTAGGCCATGTTGGTCACCTGTTGAACATAAACAGCTTCTCAGAGCATCAGCACCAGATGAGCCTACTCTGTGACTCCAATGGAGCAAGAAAAAGCAAAACCATTCTGTAATCATGCTTGAACACATGAAGTTGTTCAAGTTGATAAAGTACAAACCCTGAAAAATAGTACAGCCTCAGCTCCCTTTTGGCCATCCTGACCCAACACTTGCATCAATGGTACGCGAAAGGTTTTAACTTGACTCAGATATGACAACATGTGTTCTGACACTAGGATTAGGCAACCCTCTAATCAGATTTGGCCATATGAGCCTCCATAAATTGAAGGACAGAAGATGAGTGGAGTGCTAGACATAAGAGTGCTCTTGTAGACTTTGTGGGCTTCTGAGCTCGCTAAAAACTTGAATTGCTTGTATAGTATTCATGGCCAAACCTCATATCCTGACCACCATTAATTTAACCAATGAAAAACTATTTCTAACATCCCTTATGCTAATTGACATACTCACTTGTGTAGATACAGGCAGGAATATTTAAAGCCCTTGTAGCAGCTACCTCCAGAATATACATTCCTAATTAGAGTTTTAAAGTGTTAACTAATTTCTTTGAAAGATTAATTAAAACTAATACATGCACACCCAAACACACACACACATACCATGGATACAAACACACATTCATGAACATGCACACATGCTCATACATATATATTACATATTTTATTCTGAAATGAGTAAATTACAGATATTTAGCCAAAACAAACAATGGATTTGTGCTTGAAATTTTAGATTTGTCTATTTAGAATACCTAAATAATTATTTTTGTTCTTAGTCTAGACAAGTTCTAGACTCAAACTTATCTGCACAGTGGACTCATTTAGAACCTTAACAAATGTTTTTTAGACATCCTGATGAAATTAGCATGGCAAGCTTGGGTATTACAATTTTTAAAAGGCTCTCAAGTTATTCAAATGCAGTGTCCTCTAAGTATGGTCCCCAGACTAGTAATAACATCCCAATCTGGGGACATTTTAGAAATGCTGAGCCATGGGGAGAAGCCCTAGGTGATTAAAGGGAGGGGAGAGAATAAGTTTAGGATATCTATTCCTCTGGTTCCTCCCAATGAAGTCATCTCTGAGTGGTCATACTCCTCAATGTGACTTGCTTCCTTTCTGGCTTTTGATCAATAAGAAAGTTAGAGTCAGAAAAAAAAAGGTCAAAGAATGAAAAGAAATGTTCTGATTTTCTTTTATAGTCCTTCAAGTGTGACGAATAGAGGGGATAGAAATTAGCCTCCAGCATATGGAATGTTAAAAGTATATTAAATGGTACAAATTTATTTTTTATGTAGTCGGTGCACTCAAGATTCATACTAGTTTTCTCTTTTTCAAGTAATTTAACTTAAATTTCAAACTCTGTATTGACACTTACATAATCAAAGGTAACACATTAAATGACTTACTGAGAAATGAGGTAGCTAGCACATAACATAGTAAAAGGAAAGAAGAAATCAAAAGCTTAACTCTTAGCTTAATTCAGGAGAATTTTTGGCTAGATGAGCAATGAAGATTGATCTTGAGGGTTTAGGACTGGGTTGTTGTAGAAGAGACAGTAAGTAACAGAGTTGCTGATAACTGAGTTAGAAAGACAGCTGTATTTTCTCATTAAAAAATAGTGACACAAAACAGTTTGCTGATGTAACCTGGGAAGTATCAAAAACTGTAAAGCTATAAATCATGGTCAACCACGAAATAATCTTTTTAAATTCTTTTTGTCCTTTGAAAAAAATTTCAAATATTCTCTATCCCTCATCATTTCTTTAGGACTGAATATACCATAGAATTGTCTGCAATGGTGAAATTGTTCTATATCTTCTTTGTCCAATAGGGTAGGTAGCCACTAACTACATGTCATTATTTACCACTTGTGATGTGTTTAGCATATACTTGTGATGTGGCTAGTGCCACTGAAGAATAGACTTTTAGGTCATGTTTCATTTCAATTAATTTAAATTCAAGAAGCCACATGGAGCTGGAGCCTACTCTATGGGTGGTATAGCTCTGGAGTACGGGCCTTACTTCTGCTTTTGTCTGGTTCAAACTTTGTCCATTTTGCTGACTCATTCACACACCATCCCTTATTATCCACAGATGCCAAGGTCATATTCTATTTTTCTGATGTGTTTACTTTTTCTCAACTTTTCTCACTCTATTATTGATTCAGTTCAAAAGAGCATGCAAGGTCTGTCCATAAAGTATCCAGCCATTTATTGAAGACTATAAAAGATACAAGAAACATTGCACATAGGACAATGATGCCTCAGTCCTCTCCAAAGCAGGCACCTTGGGACTTCACACAGTTTTTCCAATCGCAATCAGCTGCCCCATTGTATTTTCCTGAATCTTATCAACAGTCTGAAATCTCTTCCCTTTCAATGATGATTTTAGTTTTGGGAAAAGCCAGAAGTTGAAGGACCCCAAATTTGGGTTGTAAGGGGGATGAGTCACTTGGATTATTTAATGTTTCACCAAAAAACTCTGTACCAGACATGATGCATGAGTGGGTGCATTGTCATGATGAAGCTGCTAATAATCATCAGTTGCCCATAGCTGTGGCCTTCTGAATCATCTGAATAGTTTCCATGGAGGAATGTTCAAGCTTAATGCAAAATTTGATGCAGATCTGTTGCTCTACTCAGTCATTTTGAATGTGATGGTCACACAGTACACATGCTCACTCAATGGCATCTACCACTCCCACTGACTAGTACAGTGAAGTTGTCATTGTTCATACATGTGCATTCCAGTCCACTCTCCTTGGTTGCCAGGTTACATTGATATCACACAAACCATCCTCATTATATTAACAATGGTTGGACTTTTTTTCTGGACAGAACTTGAATATTATCTTACTTGTATAGCACTCAGCAGTTTACAAAATGCTTTCATGCACATTACTTAGTTTCTCATAGTAAATGTAACTATAAACTATGTTTTTCTTAAGTGATTTTTCCCAAATAAAAGCTTCCTAAGTGATGTGATCAAGTAAAGGAGCACATTTGAAAGACTCTTTGATAATATAAACATTGGGTATTCTGGTTATTGGTTAGAAAAATATTCTTAAAATGGGTCAGAATGATAATGTAAAAGGAACACTGAATTGTTTGGGCATCAGGAGAACTCTGTTACCAATGACCATAGTGATAATAATAATAGTAATAAAGTCATGTGTTATTCACTGGCTCTATTTATAATCACTAAATAGTTTAACTATCATAGCAATCTTAGGACAATTTGCAGAGGAAGACACTAAAGATTAAAGAAGCTAAGTAATGTGTTCAACATAACATATTGAAGATGTCTTGAGTGGGCTCTTTACCTTTCATTGTTTATTTAATTCTCTTTAAAAGTGAAGTTTCTGAATTAAATAAAATTTAAGTTCACTTCCAGTTCTCTGACACAGACAACTGGAATGTCTAATTAATAATCTGATATTTGGCAGTGTTCATCTGGCATTGATGTATGTGTACTTTTTGTGATTGTGAAAAAAAAAGGTAGCAATTAGAGATAGAAAAACTTTATTGAAAAATTTATTTCTTAAAAAAATTGTTTTTATATTGACCATGTTTCAAGGTAACATTTCTATTTTATTTTTGGATTTATGTTATGGGCTGTATGTTTGTGTTCCTCCCAAATTCATATGTCAAATCCTTAAGCCCTAACCCCTAATGTGATAGTATTAGGAGGTCGGCCTCTGGGAGCTAATTCAGGTTTAGATGAGGTCATGAAGATGGTGCCCTCATGCATGGAATTAGAACTTTTATAGGAAGAGGAAGAAACAGCAGAGTGTTTTCTTTCTGCCATGTGATAAGGCAGTGAAAAGGTGCCTGTTTGCCAGTCTGGGAGCTGAATCTACTGCACTTTGATCTTGGACTTCCCAGTCTCCAGAACTGTGATAAATAAATGTCTGTGGTTTAAACCATACAGTCTATGGTATTTTGTTATAGCAGCCTGAGCTGGCTAAGACAATATCTTCTAGAATTTCACTGATATATGAATTAGATTAAAAAAAAATTAAAGTTAATATATACCTACCAAACATATTTATTGTAAAGATTAAATGAAATATTGTACGTAAAATGCTTGCTATTGTGCCTGCCACATAAAATATGCAACAACAGTCCATGAGTATAATTGAAAGGAAATGCAATATAAGTATAATTGAAAGAGAATGGATTCTGGCACTCGATTTTCCAGGCTCGTATCCTCTGCTACCAACTAGGTGTGGGACCTTGGGAAAAACACTCACCATTCTTTTTTTTAGTGTTTTCATCAAGGGCATCAAGAGAATAATCATTGTTACAAGGATTAAATTAACAAATGTCCATTAATAATTTGGAACAGTGCCTAAAGCATGAATCCTGCATACGTATTAGCTATTGTAACTACTACAATCTTTTTTTTCTTTTTCTTTTTTTGGATTAGATTTTTCAGTGGGGGAAGTTACTCAGAGAACTTACCTGGAGCTTCTCTTCAATTCTCTAACTATTTTTCTCACATATCAACTGACGTTTTTGGTTTCTGCTTACATTTGTAATTGGAACTCTAAATAGCTCAGTCATATTTTTTTTGCCTGGGTGAGCTGCTTCTGCATGAGTGGGCAGACGTGCATCAGAGAGCAGAACAGGCCTGTACTATGGCAGCAGGCACATCCCTAGACAATAAGCAGAGCTATGAGGTTTGAGCACTTCTATGCAGTGAGCAATAAATGGGTTTTTTGTGGGCTGCTGGTGAGTTGGCCTGTGGTGAGCAGTACCTTACTGAAGTGAAGAGTTACACTCCAACCCGTGAGCTTCCCCACTATGTCAGTCCAGTCTGCAGAGTGTCAGAAGATGATGGTACAGCAGGTATAGTCTTCTTGGGAGGCCATGGGCTGGGGGGCTTTAACCCTGGAGCTTCAGTCTGGATGGCTGGTGCGTATGTTAGTCCTGCTTTCAGTCCCTGCCTTATCTCAGGAATTTTGATGTTGCATGTGTAGGTTGTGTTCTATTTGATTTTAGTTGATAAGCAAGGTTTTGTTTTCAAAAATATTCTTTGTTTGATCACCTCAATAAGAGTTTAGTAAAATGGTAAACTGGTAAAATGGTAAAGATGTATTAGATCCTTCATCTTTTTAAGAAATAAGGTCCATCTTATCAGTATGGAACTTTCTGGTGAATAGAAATCTATTTTATAAAAGCTTGATATGTGTTTGTACTTAAGAAATGGATATTTAATATGATATTATATAAAGGACATTATTGAAGGTACAGCTAGACTTTTTTCCTAGAATTGCACTATCCAGTAGTCCCTGAGAGATATAAGAAGTTATGGTAATAAGGAGGAAGACAGGGGTGGGGGAGTTTCTGATGATATAGGTTGAGAATGAGAAAGAGAGATTCTTTAAGTGGAATTGTCAGTAAGAGATTCTGAGTATTAATTTTGACTACATCAAAAATCTTATTATATTTTGGGTACTGTCTCCTGAATGCAGATTTCAACTGAAAATCTTTGCATGATTTCTATTCCTCCTCAAGATCCAAAGGTTGCCCTAATCTTTCACCCCACTCTCCACCCTGTTCTGTTCACTGGGAAAACAATCTGTTAGAGTCCTGGGCTGAGTCCCTCAACTCTAGCAAAATAGTGTGGTAGAAGTTGTGGGGCTTGGAAGTCAAGCTAGAACTGAGTTTGACTACTGGGCTCAAAGACATTTCTTAGCTTTTTTGAGATTTCATTTTCTTTCTCTTCTTTGGACTTAGTTGAGGCTTCTTATAGTATTTGTTTAGGGAATTTTCTGAACTAGTTTTTAAAAGTCTCTGTCCTTCATCTTGTATGGCCACTGAAGTCTGTTCTGTTAGTTTGATGGTTACCAAGTGATTTGACTGAAATATTCTTAAACTCTTGGAACCAAAAAAATACAACAAAAAAACAACACTAAAAATCTTCCGGTCTTGTATATGGTCTGTGTGTGTGTGTGTGTGTGTGTGTGTGTGTGTGTGTGTGTGTTGGGGAATGACTTTAACACTCAGCCTGGAGGCTTGCAACTCTGCCTTAACCTTCACTTGTTGTTTGCATAGAACCTGACTGTTAGCCAAAGGTAAGAGCTTTTCCCTTCTGGGGGCTTTTCTGAACACACTCCTGCCCTGGACATGTGTGTGTTCTTACCGTTCCTAGGAATATGTGAAAGCTTTTCCATGCCTTTCTTCTCCAAAACAACTCATTCCCTAAACTTTCCTCCCTGGTTTTTTAGTTAGTCCATTTTTTGCTCCCCTATCATCCCTTGTCCCCAGCAGCTGTGGCTAGTCCATTTGGCCTTAAATGTTTTTATCAAATGCTCCCTGAGTAGCCACCTCAACATTGGGAGAGTTCTGAGGTAGAGAAAATAAAGACAAGCCTTTTGAGTTTGTCCTTCAGGGAACACCAAACAGGTCAAAGCAACCAACCAAAGTTCTCATAGAATAAGGTCTATTCTGCTTCCTTGGTATTAGGATCCTGTGTCACCAAGCTATGCCAGCAAGTTGGAGAGCCAGGGTTGGGGCCAGGGTTAGCTGAATGTCATCAAGCTCTGTTATTAAAATTCACCTTTTTATTAAGCGTCATTTTGTTGCTGTAAAATTTAATTAGTTTTTATAGTTACAATAAAGTTCTGACATTTTTTGCCAGTTTATTTGTTTTTGTGTAGGAATGAATGGGACTTTCGAATTCCTTATTCCCCCATTTTTGTAATGTCACTCTCCGCAAATATTAGTATCATATTAGTAGGATATGCTCATTACAATTAATGAACCAATATTGTTATATTATTTTTAACTGAAGTCCATATTTTTTTCAGATTTATAAAGTTTTTATCCAATTTCATTTTTCTGTTACAGGGTCCCATCTAGGACACACATTACATTTAGTAGTCATGTCTCCTGAGGCTCTTCTTGGCTATAACAGTTTCCTTCAGATATTTTTTATTTTTGATGAGTTTGACAGTTTTGAGAAGTTCTAGACAAGTATTTGTCAATTTAGGATTTGAGTGATGTTTTTCTCATGATTAAACTAGAGCTATGAGTTTTTGAAAGAAAGACCTGAGAAGTAAAGTGCCATTTTCATCAAATCTTATTAAAGGTACATACTAGTGGTATGACTTTTCACTTTTGATGTTGACCTTCATTTGTTACTTGATTGACAGAGTGTTGGTCAAGTCTCTCCATTGTAAAGTTACTTTTGCCCCACTTTCCACAGCATACTTTTTGAAAGGGAGTCACTATGTACAGTCCACACCTAAAGAATGAGTAGTTATGTTCCACCTTCTGGATGCCGAACGTCTACATAAATTACTTGGAAAGTTTCTGCATTGGAGATTTGCCTCTTCCCCCATTTATTTACTTATGCAATTATGTACATTGATATGGATTCATGGGTAACTATTTTATAGTTTAGGTTATAATTGAACACTACTTGCGCACCTTGTCCCAGCCTTGGCCCAGGTGGCTCCTCTGCCCTAAGGTGGTGTTTTCATCCCCGTCAACACCTGTTTCATCTGGAGGATCTCTGGTAGCAGGCTCCTTACCTGAAGCTATAGTTGATGTCTGAGAACAATAGGAGTCTAGTGATGATTAATATTTTTGCCATTTGACCTTCAAAACACTTTCTTTTCTCATATTTTAAATTTCATAAATCTTGAAAAATATTTTTTCAGTTAAGGTCTTTTTCTGCTGATGGGGGGCACACCTTGGGTATTTTTTTCCTTCTTATTTTTTCCATATTCTTTTCAGATAGTTTCAGCTAGGTTTATAAATTTTTATTCAGCTTTTTATAGTGATCTCTTCTCTAGCTCACATAGAAATAACAATTTTTTGGACCTGCCTACCTTTTTTACATTTCTTTTACCTTTGTTTCCTGGCCAAGCCATTTTTTTCCCACAGCTTTCTACTCTTAGAATTTTGTCTTGAGAGAGAAAAAGTCAGTGAGTTCCATGTTTGTTACACATTCCATATTCAAACAAGTCTTAACTATCTTGATCCTCTTGAGTAGGATAGTTCCACCTAAAAGATAATATTCCTATCAGACTAACACCTGATCTAAATCAAGTCTTAATCTCTAGTCGTGTTGTCTGATTTCCCTTTAATAAGTCTTTTCTTTGCTTTATTTCCTCTAAGAGTATCAGTTCTATAAATTTTCTGAATATGTTTCCTCAGGGCAACCCCTTGGCAATAATTCTGTTCCTTTGAAACTCACACAATAATTCTTTGAGTCCTTCACACCCATCTTCCTGTATTTTCCTCTTAAATCTGACTTGATTTTCTTAACCATTTAATCACTTTACCAGTTTTTAGTGGATGGTTTTCCAATGTTTCTTAAAAGGGCAACTGCTTTAAGAAGGATCTTTATTAAAATTTCTGATCTTAGGTCTCTCTGGGATATCATTACATTTGCTTGTCAAGACGGTTCTTCTTTTTATCTGATTCATTTTTTTAAGTACCAATCTTCCTTTGTGAACCATTAACAACTGAAATTTATTGTCCTTTTCTATTTCGTTGTCCAAGAGAAGCTGGACTTGAGTATCAGTGTTGCAATCTTGTAGTTGTCTTTCGCGGCTCTTAGCATTTCATTTCCCCTTCATATCTGCTCAGCCTATGTTTTAAGATCTCAGTATTTCTTTCAAGGAAATGCCTTTCTCATGACTGCTCAGTCTGACATCTACTTTATTTTCCTTCTACCACTACTCCTGTTCTGGTAGTAGGGAATAAGCTCCTTTTCAAACTAATCCAATTCCTTCTTGATACCTAGGCTAAATCAGAAACCTAGAGCCAGAGTCTGATGGGCACAACCCTTTAAATTGTGTTTTCAGTTTAAGGGCATTTAATAATCTCAGTCAGTTATTTTTTGACCTTAGCCTAGGAAGAGGGCATATTCTTTTCATAAAAAGAGTCTCCATTTCTTTGATTTAAATATTAATAAAATCTATCTTTCTCCTATGATAGCAGTTGTGATTTAAGTCTCTGAACTCTCATAATCAGAGTTCGTTTAGTGATCACAAGCAGAGCCTCCTTGAGACTGTGTTGTTGAGGTGGCTTCAGTCTATGGACATGGCACATGGATTCGCTTGGTCTTGTCTAGTACTCTCTCACTCTAAAGTTCCTTGTAAACAGCACATGCACGTACAGGGACACAGTTTGGGGAAGTTGATATGGTAGGCAGGCATACCTGTATTTGGAGCTAAGAACTTTAAGCTACTGCTTTACTAGAGTTTTTAGTACATTTTGAATTCAACACTGTTTAAATTTCTAGTTTAGTAGTTTGAGATCTGGCTGAGATATTCATTAAAAAAGCAGCCAATGTTTTTTTTATCACCAAATTCTTTAAAAGCTTATTTAAGAAAATAAAAATGGTTTGTCTTTTCCTTATAGTTTATTTTGTTACAAGGACTAAATCTTATGTATTCATTAAAGCCTAAGGTTTAATGCACATCCCTTTAACCAGTCGTTTGGTGCAGTTTAGGCCATTAGAAACTACCAAGGTTAATAAATCCGCATGGTCATGCTTACCAAATCCTTAAGTCTACCCTGTGTGTCTTGGCTCACTGAAACTTCTGTGTTGATATTACACTGGCCCTAACATTCTTTCTGAAGAAAAAGCTTTGGTTAGACTTAATGGGTTTAACTACAATGTATTGAAAGCATATAGAATCCTGTGGTAGGAAATATATCTTAATTTGTGACCATTGTGTTACATACAACATGAGGGTTGCTGAGTGATTGCTTTAGGCACTAGAATTTCTCCCATATGCTATCAAGCCTTCACTTCTGGCCCAGATGCTATGTAAATAGTGATGCCTCCTCAATAATCCATTAACTTTGGGGATCAAATCCTGACCTTGGGACACATTTGTTGTATCTGTGATTCTCAGTTCCTTTTAGCTTGCATTTTTTTTTTTTGGAAGTTTCTTATGGATTTGAAGATAAAAATGGAGGGTGGGAGTATGTGGAGGTGGCCAGTTGTCTAGAGCTCCAGATCCCTCACATCCACTTAAAAATACTTTCTATATGTATCTATACATATATATATAACTTATATATAATATATAAAAGTTATGCTGCTATGAGGCATTTAAATGTTATTACTTTCTAATTATATAATAATCCATTTCCCACTTTCATTAGACTTCTTGTAGGGCATAAATAAAATACAAGTATAAAAAAGCTAAAGGAGCTTCAACACATTATATGAATGAGACTTAAGATTAGGGACCTTGCTATTATTGTGCACTGGAATGTTATTGAATCATTTGTTTAGGAACTAATTCACGAATACTTATTGATCATCAACTTTGTGACAGATATTTATGGGATTTATGGGCTGGACCAAGAAAACAAATGAAAACCCAATGTATTAGTTAGCGAGGGTTACCATAACTAAGAACCACAAACTGAGAGACTTAAGTAACAGAAAATTTTGTCTCACAGTTCTGGAGTCCAGAAGGTCAAGATCAAAAGGTTGCCAATGGTGGTTCTTTCTGAGGGCTGTGAGGGACAATCTGTTGTATGCCTCTCTCCTAGCTTTGGGCAGCTTGGTGCCCATCTCTGGCATTCTTTGGCTTGTGGATGCATCAGCCCAATCTCTACCTTTATGTTCAATTATTTTTTTCCCTGTCTGCAGGTGTGTGTTTTAATTTTCCCTTTTTTAAAAGG
The DNA here is from genome assembly GCF_021234165.1 of Pteronotus mesoamericanus. Taxonomy (NCBI): domain Eukaryota; kingdom Metazoa; phylum Chordata; class Mammalia; order Chiroptera; family Mormoopidae; genus Pteronotus; species Pteronotus mesoamericanus. Next base: position 24,216,912 of record NW_026555310.1, read on the forward strand.
ACAATAGGCACAATGAATTAGGGGCTCACCTTATTCCAGTTGACCTTATTTTAACTAAGTACATCTGTAGTGATCTTATCTATGAATAAATTCATATTCTGAGATTACTTGGGGTTAGGAATTCAACATGAATTTTGAAGGGACACAATTCAATCCATAATACTCACATACTATCTGCCTGATTTTAGAAGTTATAAATAAAGCTAACAGGTTGTTAAATACAGTATGTTTTCTTCTCTTGTGACAAATACACCTTCATAAATACCTGGAAGGACAGGTTTTAATTTAGAATTCTTGGAGATCCATGCTGCATTATGGTAGCTTCAGCAGGGCTGGCTCTTATCCTAGAGCCCTCTGAATGCCTTGCTTTTTTGTTCTGCCCCAGGCTCCCTCCTGCACTGTGTGTGGCCTCATGTGCATTTGTGGACCTCCCAGCTGGCACATTCAAGCTGCATCCATATACTCTGCAAGCACCCTCCCCTTGGCCACCACCAGGGCTCTAGGTATTGCTCATGCTGGCTGTACATCTGATTCAGATGGATGAATTCTTGGAAAAGTCTTGAAAAAGCCAATCAGGCAAGGATTTGGGAGGTCCTGGGTACCTAGAATGTGCTCTAAAATGAGGATTCTGGGTATGGCTGAGTCACAACAGGAGGAGGCAGGATTCTTTTTGGTGAGGGCACCAGGGCAAGGATCTTCTTGGCTGGATTTAAGTCTATACTGTTAGTAAAAACACTTCCCTATAATCTTGGGGTACATGGTCTCATAAAAAGAGGCACAACTTAAATAATAAGCCAAATAAGTAAGTACATTTATATAATGTTCAAACTTGGTAAGTGCAACTTAAAAAAAGAGAGCAGGGGAGGAAGGATCTGGTGTGTATCTGGGGACAGGGTAGGTTACCATATATTTTTTTAAATTTATTTTTTTAAAAAATTTTCAAATACATTTGTCTCCAATATTACAATATTATATAAAGTATTCACGATAGGCCTGACAACAATGGAAACATTTAATCCAGACTGGAAAGAGGTGAGTTAGGCAAGTGGATATATGTGACAAAAGCACATTTTTTGAAGAAGGGGTTGTCTGATAAAGATTCCAGGGGGAGTATGCTTAGAAAGCTCCGGAAACAGAGAGGAAGCCAGTGTTGCTTCAGTGCTATGAACGTAGGAGGATATAATGGGACTTACATTCAGAGAGATAGCTGATGGGAGGTCAGATCACACAGGGCTTTTTAGGTTATTTTAAAGGTTTGGTCTTTTACTTTCAGATGAGAAGCTCCTGCAGAGTTTTGAGCAAAGAATGACACGATCATTACAGTTGCTGTGTTGAGAATAGAGTAGGAGGGAGGGCAGGGTAAACCCAGGAACAAGGAGACTGTGCAGAAGGCAACTGTGGTAATCCGGGACGAAAGCGATACAGAGAGGTAGCAACAGAGAGTGGTAAGTCGCTGGATATGGGATATATTTTGAAGGTAAAACCAACAAGAGTTTTTGATGGCTTGAAGTATATCAAAGGGGATGGAGGAGATCAAGGATTACTTCCAGACTTTTTTCTCTTTAAAACAGGAGTTTAGTTTTGGATATTCTGAGTTTAAGGTATCAGATATTCAAGGGGACTACTGAGTTGGCAGCTGGTATGAAACTCTAAAATTTGGGAGGAGTTCTGGGCTGGAGTTATAAAGCTATAAACCATCAGCACACCGATGATACTTCAAGTCACGTGAATACTCAAGATTATTCGGGAGTGAAGGATAATGGAGGAGAGGACCAAGGAGTGAGCCTGGCGCACGCCAACACTGGGGACTGTGGCAAGGAGGCGGCTTCTGCGAAGACTGAGCCAGGAGGGCCCAGAGTTTGCGCTGTCCTTGGAGCCAGGTGAAGAGTGTGTATTGAGGAAGGTGTAGTTAATAATTGTGTCGAATGCTGCTGGTCAGTAAGGTCAGATTAGGTCTAAAAATTGATCTTTGGGTTCAGCTACCTGGAGGTCAGTAGGGACCTTGACAACAGCAGTTTCACTGAAGTGCTGAGGGTAAATATCTTAGAATATGTTTGAGAGAAAATGAAAGAAGAAAAATGGGAGACAGAGAGGGCAGCCAACTGTTTTGAAGACTTTCACTGCAAAGAGGAACAGGGAAACAGGTCAGTACTTGGAAGGGGAAGAGGGATGATGAGAAGTTTTTATAATGATTATAGCCTCACCTTACCATGTGACATCATAGTTGTATACTGAAGAAAATTATCCAGTAGAGAACAAAAAATGATGGTTTCCAATAAATGAGAATTCCAGTAAGTTTGTGAGTAAAAAAGGGCTTCTGGTTTTTTACATCTGATCTCTAATCCATCTGGGTTATTCCTTCAAATAACAGAAATATGGGAGCAAACACAAAGAGGTACCTAAGGTAACATTCCATTTAGAGGAACTGTCCAGAACAGGTAAAGGAAGACACAGAGCAGATCGGGAGTTGCCGGGGCAGAGGGAGAGGGCGTAATACATTCGGTGCAGGGTCTCCTTTTGGGGTGATGGAACATCCGCAATCGTGAATGTACGTCAAGCTCACAAATGGCACAATTTATAATTTTAATAATACCTCTTTATTTAATATTTCAATTGAAACCTGGCCTGTAGAAAAAAGAAAACAGGAAGATTAATGAACAAAGTCACAGAAGTGAGGTAAAACAACTCCTGGTGGAAGTGGGAGAGTCAGTTGAATAAAAATCAGCTCTAGGGATGACTCTAGTGTATTTTTCAGAGGCAGCTCCTCCTCCTGGGCAGGAACAAGGGCAAGATTCTGGGAGGATTTCAGGCGAGTATGGTAGGATCTCTTTCTGGTCAGGAGATGAAGTTCAGGCTGGACTCGACTGCAGGGATACTGTAGGAGCAGTTGCTGATCATGGCACTACAACTGAAAGTGGGCACCTCCTGAAGACCAGAGTAGCCCCCTGGTCTGCCCCAGCATCCAGCTGAGACGTACTAGATACAGCTGCTGGAAGAGGAGGTGGTTCAGCCTCCTTGGCTCCTGCTAAGGTTGTGCAATGGAAAATGATAAACTATGTGCTTGCATGTCTAACGGTTCCCAAAAAGGCGGAAGAGAGCCAGAGCTTTCCAGGGAAGCCTCAGCTCTGGATACAACCCAGGATGACCTCCTGATGGACAAACATATGGATGGTACGAGGCCAGTCTCTGCCTCTGGACCACATCTGAGGGTTTTTCCTCTGTATCTGACACTGGGTCGTCCTGATGAGATCAAGAGGAAGTCCTTCTCCATCTCACCATGCTATCACCCAATTTCTAAAACTTTGGCTTTGAATCCTTGATCTGTATGTCTTCTGTCCCTTTCATTAAGGTCAACACCCTGCTCCACTTTGGCCACAGGAATTTCCATCTTCCTGTGGCACCTAGGGGGCCTTGAGGGTGGTGTCCCTTTCTGAGCAGGTGAGGAACATGCTACCCAGATGCCTCACTGCCAATGGTGACCTAGGTCATTTTTTTTTGTCCTCAGTGGGTTGGCCAACTTGCACTACACCGCTGGTGATGGAGCAGAGAGCTTCCCTCTTGGGTGTTTCCATGGGGCCAGGTGCTGCAGTTACGAGAGGAGAAGATACCACTCACATGCCTATGCTCCCAATGGCCCTCGCAAACACAGAACACAGCTTGAGCCTTCCAGGAGTGCTGCAACCATCGTCCCATACAGGATGCCCTTTCTGTGGAGAGTCCAGTAGATGGCAGTTTTGAGGCAGCTCTTTGTTTTCGGGTAGCCTTTTTTGATATTCATTGTTTGACACCATTTCCCCACAACAACTCACCTTAAGTTCACTCCCATCCCACCGCCCTTCCACCTGCTCACACTCTGTGTCTGCCTCTTCAGGCTTCAGGTCCTCTACCCTGGTTTGTTTAACATGGGCACCATATTCCAAGTTGGAGACAAAAAAGGAGGCTTGTGTTGAGGTTGGGTATCTTCGGGGTAGGAAGCTTTTTCTGTCCTTTCACTGGATCTTGTGCTGTAGACCCCTGATTGGCTAGAATTGCTTCAGGCTTGCTGTGGTCCTTCGCTGTGTGGCGAATCTTCTCATCACTGTTGGACATGGGTCCCGGTTGTTTGTTGACCAGCTGGTCCTCTTGGCTTTGTTCTGAAGTTTTGAGAGGAGAAAAGATCATGTGCATGTCTGCATTCCCATGTGCCTCCCACCAACAGACAGAGCCCAAACCTTCCAGGGAAGCCACAGCCCAGGACCCACCCCAGCATGCCCTCCCCAAGGACAGTCCAGCACATGGGTGATGAGTCTTGACTTTGCTCCTGGCCAGCCACTCTGGGTGCTCCTTGTGCGTTTGTCATGAGCTTCCTTGAACCTTCACTGCCACTCCCACCCCTATCTTCCCCACCTTCTCACCCTTGGACTCCATCTTTTTGGGATCCAGGTCATCAGACCCTGTCTGCTTAATGTGGGCAAGTTGCTCTATTTTGGTGTTGGTGACCCTCTTTCTGTGAAAGCTGGGAAGCTTCAGGTGAGATGTTTTTTTCTGTCCATGAAAGGATTCTGGTTCCCCAGAGTCCTGGGTGGTGACAGAGATTTCTGGGCTGCTCTGGGTCTCAATGTTGTGGAGCTCTTCTCCCTCACTGGTGGAGACAGGACCTGGGTCTTCACTGACCACTTGTTGCTCCTCCATGACCTGGGCTGAACTCTGCAATGACAGTGAGTGGTAGCCAGTAGTGAGACATCAATTCCTACTCCATCCTTGTCGTTGCTGCTTCTGCCCATTGGACTTTCCCCTTCCTGATCAGGCCTAGACCTGTGTTTGCACTGATCTCCACCCAGAAAAATTAGATTCACCTCCAGGGCTTAAGGTTAAACCTTGGGTGGAGGACCCCATCCATACTCCACATCCACCAGCCAGTCTTGAGCTGGTGTGTGAGCATTATGGCCCACCAGTGTTCTCAGCAGCTCCTGCTTGGGGCAGGCCTACGCACATGAGCCTCCTTAAACACACACGTAGGCGACATAGGGCTGCTTAGTTGTGATCTAAGTGGTAGCCTGGCTTTAAGAAAACCACCCTGGGCCTCCCTGTGTTACTTCTGCGGTCTGCTGTGAAAAGTGCCACAGGCATCTAGGCTGAACCCAGACCCAATGGAGGCCTCAGTGTAAAATGTTATCATCACTGCCTCTTTTGAGGACAGGGCCTCAGGACATAGACACAGCAGCTCCTGACCTGCCTGAGGCCTGGCCACACCTGCCCGAAGACCCCTCCCTCAGACCCGCTCTGGTTCCTGCCCCAGAGGAGGAGCTGCCTCTGGAAGATGCATCAGGGTCAGCTCTGGAGCAACGGGCTGATCCTCCTCCCTCTCTCCCGTCAGAGGAATTTGTTTTACCTCCATTCTTTAAGCTTTTTCTTTAATCTTTCTTTTATTTCTATATTTTTTTCCTCCATGGTGTATTGTTTCAGCTAATTTATTTTTTATTATTTGGAGATGTTATCTTTACTTTTTTCTCTTTTTATCCATTTTTTCATGGTGTGGTATATTTTAAGTTATAAATAAAAGTCTTTGTTTTCATTGTAAAGTGTGCCTTTCCTGAGCATGGTGTTCATTCACGATGCTGTGCCAGTGTCACCGCTGTCTGGCTGCAGGGTGTCCATCTCCCCAAAAGGAGACCCTCCATCAAAATTTCTCACTCCTCGCTCTTCCCACCCCAGGCAACTCTTGTTCTGCTTCCTGTTTCTGCTCCTTTCCCTATTCTGGACGTTTCCTATAAATGGAATCTTACAGTAGGTGCCTTTTTGTGTCTGCTCACATATGTTTGTTTGTTTATATCTGAAATAGCATTTTTGCTATTTGAAAAGGACATCCCAGAGAGAATAGAGATCAAATGTCTAAAATAAAAATCCCTTTTAGTGAGTATGTGCGTAATCTCAGGGTAGAGGCCACTGTGCTAAGTATGACCTCAGGGCCAGAAGCCAGTCAGGCAATGGCTGGCTATTTCTGTGCCCAAAACAAAAACAAGAAAAATGAAGAAAATGGAAAAGACAGACCACAAGCTGGAAAGTACTTCTCACAACTCAAGGCCAGAGAAAGGTTTCTCATCCCTGTGGTGCATCAAACTCTAGAAAGTCTGTGTTTTCCAAGGGGACAAGGGGCGAGCACGTGCACTTCCAGCGAGAGGCAGTGCCCACGCCACAACCTGTCAGAGTTGCCCGACCTCCCCGATGGCGATGGACGCTCTGTCACGCTCAGGAGAGAGCACTGTCACCATCAGACTGGCAGGGTCCTGGCCTGGCGGCAACCAGCCCTGGGGACAGAGTGAGGAAGCAGAGGCCCCAGCAGATCCCCTGGAGAGAAAGGGGAAAGGCCCCTCCTCTGCGAGAACAGGTGCAGGACCTGTCAACGTGTCACAGGGGCTCACCCTCCCTGGGCAGGGCTCCTCCCAGGAGGTTACGCCACAGAAACTCTTGCGCAAGTTCTCAAGGGTTTATTGCCCAGACGACCCTTCAGAGCGCTGATGGAAGGGCTGCGAATTGGCAAGAACACTAACATCCATGGAGAGGGGATAGGATCCACTGTTCCTGGCCCATCCATGCGGACGAGGCAAGCTGAGCAGCTGCTTAGGTGGCTGCAGGGGTCTCCACATGCCAACAGATAAGGACCTCAGGGGTCCTCTCACGTGAGACACGGGGAGCAACCGTCTGCCTCCAGGATTCCACCTGTGACCACATACATGTGATTTCAACCGGCAGACAAGCGTATGTGAAAATCGCATGGTACTGTATGTGGAGAACCCTAAAGATTCTACCAGAAAACTACTAAAACTGATCACTGAATTCAGTAAAGTAGTAGGATGCAAAACAGATACCCGGAAATCAGTTGCATTTGTATACACCAAAAATGAATTTTCAGAGAGGGAAACTAAGAAAACAATATTATTTACAATTGCATCAAAATAAATAAAATACTTAGGAATAAATTTGACCAAGGATGTAAAAGACTTGTACTTGGAAAATTATAAGGCATCAAAGAAAGAAATTGAAGAAGATACAAATAAGTGGAAGTACCTACCATGTCTGTGAATAAGAAGAATTAACATCATCAAAATGTCCATACAACCCAAAGAAATTACTAGATTCAATGCAATTCTTATCAAGATACCAATGTATTTCACAGAACTAGAATAAATATTTCAAAAACTTATATGGAACCACAAAAGGCCCTGAATAGACCAATGATCTTGAGAAGGAAGAACAAAGTTGGAGGAATCATGGTATGTAACATCAAACTATACTATAATACCATCTTAATGCAAACAACATGGTACTGGCATAAAGACAGACACATAAATCAACGGAACAGATAGAGAGCCCAGAAAAACTCACACTTTCATAGTCAATTAATATTTGACATGGAAGCAGGCACATACAATGGGCTAAAGATAGTTTATTCAATAAACGGTGCTGGGAAAATTGGAGGGATATGTGCAGAAAAATGGAACTAGACCACCTTCTTACACCACACAGAAGAATAAACTCCAAATGGATTAAAGATTTAAATGTAAGACTCAAAACTATAAAAATCCCAGAAGACAACATAGGCAATAACATTTGGACATTGCTCTTAGCAATATTTTATCTCCTATATCTCCCCAGGTAAGAGAAACAAAAATATTTCAAATTTTAAAAATCTATTGCAGATATATGTCTTAAATTAGTGAGATTTATTTATTTTCCCGTGTTTTTTTAAAAATTAATTTATGTATTTTTTCAAATACATTTGTCTCTGCCTTCCCCCAACCACTTTCCTGTGTTTCTTAGAAAATACATTAAAAGTAGTGCTTTTAGCTTATGTACATAATTAAAACAAAGTGTGAACAAATGTTTGATATAGAAGATGTATTTAAATTAAAGTCCTGTATTACTTTACACATTGAATTATGTACAATTGGCATTCTATTTAAGGAGAAATGATTTTTTAAAAATGAAATGCAGGTATAGAATAACTGACCATAAAAGATTGATTCTGGTTTCTTTTTCTTGTGTTCTTAATACACTACACTACCTTTCACAACAAAAATGTCCTGCTCATGATGGAGATGCTCAGAAGTGGAAAAAACACAAGCAGTTAATGAATAATGCACATTTTCACAGCAGTGGTCAAATTATGCTGTTTCCTAGTGGGTACCATTTTTCTTCATTGAGTGGGACACTGCAAAGTTGGATATTAATTGCTCCCACAAATGTGGTTTTGCTCTTCACAATTAGCATTAAGACATGTCCTTGGAGCTCTGTGACTTCATTGTATATCACCTGAAAAGGAAAGGAATGAAAATATAAATAGATATGTTAAATACATCTTTTAAAAATTATTTTTAATAAAAATATTTAGCTGCTAATGTCTTTTATTTTGGAATGGATAGGTTAGTGTTGTTAGAATCCTTCATTTTTAACTCTAATTCTGAAACGCTAAAGATTCTGCTACAATAATGAAGTTTAGTGAAAGAATATTTTTATAAGAAGCTTAGAATATATTCTGATTTCATTAATAATTGTCCATCCCAAATTTAATAAGACTGTAAATCATCCTCTAAGAAGAAATTTAAATAAACTTCACCTTTTAACTGTCCTTGAATTTTCTGTGCAACACTGGAACTTGAACACTATCTCTCTTTGGTGAAGGCTAATGAGGAAAGCAGACCAATGTCCATGATTTCTTTGTGTTATTTTAATGCGGTACAGCAATACTTGTTTCTACATGTGAAGAAGTCCATCTGTGCTTACGTGAATTTATTTAAAATCACTTTATTTTTAATTATGAAAATACATGCTCATTAAATAAAATGTCAATGAAACAAAAAAAGAACAAAGAGAGAAACCAAATATTTATATTTCAACAATTGGGAGATAATTACAGTTAACATTTTGATGTTCTTTTTGTTTTCTATACATAACCACATTTTATGAATCTGAGTTGTAATTAAGCTGTACATACAGTTTTGTGTCTTGCTCTTTTTCACTCACTAGTCATGTTTTAAGGGCTATGTTTAACTGTGTTATATAACATCCAGGAACTAAGTTAAGTCACGGGCATCTCTCCTGGCTGCCTGCAGTGGTAAAGAAGCCGAAAGTGTAGTACCATCAAGAAGCTAGTTCTGCGTCATGAAAGGAGCGGAGTGGGGGTGGGGCTGTGTGTAAATCCAGCAATGCTTCCCGGGGAAACTCCTTAGAACACATTTAGAAAAGCAGATTCATATGCCACTTCAGTCTTGCTTGCTTTGTGCAAACAAGCTACAAGCGAGAAAAAAAATGTTCCCTGTAGAGGCAAAAAAGCAGCAGAGGAAATGACTTAGGGGGAAGTCCTTTGAGTTGACTGGGAGGCCGCCTCCAAATCTATGGATGTAGTTTCTGGTCCATCATACTGGAATTAGCCCATCGTTTGTGAACCCATTAAGTTATCAATAAAATTCTGTTCAAAACCTGTTAGCTGCTCTGAATAATGACTCACTTGTCAAATAAATAATAGTTCCATCAAGGGTGTGAGATGCAATGCGATGCGTTAAGCCAGTCTACCCTGCTTCACATGACAGCCCCTGGCTCCCTCCTCTTTTAGAATCTTCCTCACATTCCTGACAGGAGATGGTCTTTCCAGTTTCCTAGGACTATTATTTCAATATTTCCATTTCATCCACTGAGCTTCCTGGGGATAGTAAAGGAACTGAAGGGCTGCCTTAAAAAACCTCTAAACCCTACCACTGTAGTTCATCTTTATCCGCAGTGGATGCCCAGCGTGGTCTCTCGGAACCACTGTCTCCTCCTGGGTTCTTTCTTTGCCAGGGCTTCAGGGTGAGCTCCTTTTCCTTTCTCTCTAGTGGCCATTTTGAACTGTCTAAAAGGTTGTCCATTTTCCTTGAACAGCACTTTGAGCAGATGAACCCAACTCCTATTTTATAGAGAGAAATGGATGAAGGGGTGGGTCCTCGAACTGTTACTGTATGAGAAGTCAAACAATGGAACAACTCTAAGCTCAGGCCCTTGGGAAGTCGAGTTTAAGAACTCCGTGCATGATATTAATAGGCCCTAAAGATGTAACTTTAAAAGAAACATGGCAGTTATTAATATTTACATGAGTCTGTTGTCAATTATATGTTTTCTTATTTGCATAATGGTGATTATAATACTTATCTTTTAACATTGTGGGGAAAAATAAATGAGATAATGAATACAAGCCTTACCACAAAGCTTGGTACATATTAAACACTAATAAATTATAGCTGAAAAAGATCCATTAAATACACAAAAAAACAGTGTTTCTTGGAATTTTGGATTAGTTAACCAGAGACAACTCTAAGACAGAATTGCGTCTCTTAGGAATTTAGTAAATTGATGTTCTCAAAAAGTGACTTTAGAAATTAATTGCTTTTCTGGTTAAAATATGAACATTTGAACCCCAAAGTTTATATCACTTTATGGATTTTCCCCCTTATACTCAATTATGCATAATTTTTAAAAAAGTGACTTGTTTTATAAGCATGCACTCTTTCCACAGCATAGATGACATATGTCTGTTAATTTTTAACTGAACCCACAATATTATTAGAAAAAATAAGTATTTTTTTTACTATGCAATTAATAATTAGTGGGTAATGCTAATGAAGTACATAAATGGTTATATTATTTGAGACATTTTCACCAAATTATTTCATATGTATTTTACCCTCACATAAACAGACCAAAACTGCACAGCTCTTTTGACTTCACTTTATGGTACTTTATTACCCACAGGCATGAGCTAGGTCTTCCTTGCCGCCTGACACATGTTGAATTTGTGGGTTTGAAATTGATACATCAAGTAGAAAAACATTGCTTAAGGTAATTAATATCTACTAACTTATACACAAACATTCACTGTGTCATATTTGACACCAGGGTCTAGTAAATAGTTCTAAAGTGTATTTTGATGATTGCAGTGGGAGAACAATGATATGGAAGCTGAAGTGGGCCTAGTGCTGCTGGGAAGAGGAGTGAGGAGGCAGGATAAAGAACAGGAGAGCTCAAACCATTGAGAACAGAGCTCTGTGGGTGCAGAGAGGGAGGGATAACAAGCCAAGTTTAAGGTGGGTCAATGTGGGCTTTGTAATCACGCAGTTTGGAACCTGAAATCTAGTTCTGTGGCCCTGGTAGAACTGTTTGACCTCAGAGTCTCAACGTCTGTATTTACAAACAGAATTTTCAGGTTCTGAATAGCAAATGAGCAGACCATACTGATAACAACAGCTATAGCTTATGGAGTGTATCACATATCTAGTGTTATGCTAAATATTTGTGCACATTCTGGAAGATACGTTAACGTATGTAAACACAGAAAGCTTATGTTCTGTCCTTTCTAACTCCCCCTTTACGCTTTATAATAGGATGATATCTAACAAGGGAATCCAATGCAAAAAATACATTGACTATTCTAAAATAATTCTATAGTAAGATAGAATCTGTATTTCTATTGAATCCTTAAAAGAAAATGATGGTTTTTAACCAGATGCCAAAGGCAGCAGAGTGGAAAGAGCGCAGGCTTTGGAGCCACAATCCCAGCTCTGCTTCGGACAAGCTGCAGTGCGGTCACGGGCTTTCCTGCCACCAGCCCTGCCCCACCTTGAACCCAGCCACGTCTACCACTGGGATTCGTGCATGATGGGGATTTTCAGGGAGTCTGCTGGCAAAGCTTGTTAAGGTGCACTCTGGGAAGTGTCAAGCAGACAAATGTGGCTCTGTGTGAAAGCTTTAGTACCTGAAGGGTGGATACTAAAGGGACACTTGACACTGTCCCTGACACAGCCTCTCTCAGATCTGGGACTTAGGAAGGGAGTGGTCTATGAATAAAAGCGGAAAGAACTATTTTCATGAAGAACCTTGTAAGACATTGGTGATGCAGTGTAATAATTTTACACTTTGTTTTCCTCTAAAAGATTTATATGAAAAGGAGAGCGAGGTCCTGCTCTTGCACTTCTCAGAGCAATGCACGGCTTTGGCAGCTGAGAAATCCCAGCTGTGGTGAGGGGCCCAGGTAGTGGTACTCAGGAGGCAAAGCAGGGGAGAAGTTCAAAACAAGGCCGATGCCATGTGCTAATTTACTGGGCTCCTAGAAAACATATAAAGTGTCACTGAGGATGCACAGAAGTAGCTGAGAGGTTTGGCACAGAAATGAGGGCTTACATCACAGCTGAAGTCAAGAACAAGTAAAACCAGAGTTAAAAGTGGTGGGCAGTACTTTTTTTGTATTTCTCAAAATAAATATTCTTGTCTTAATAGAGACACAGGGTGTATTGGGAAAAATAAAAATATTATAACCCCCTTTTTCCCCTCATGGATTTCTAAATTGAATCAGTTTTCCTGCCAGACTTGCTTATTTGATGATCATTACTATTAGTTACTTATCCACACATTGATTCACATTTCTGAAAATTTGAACTATGGATAAACTGGAGTTTGCTATGCAAGTAATACAGTTTTTAAAACAAGTTTACATGCATTCAAAGTATAAGTGGTGTATATTTATGCTGTAAATATAGACTAATGGAGAATTATTGCAGTGATTTCTAATTAGTGGAGCATGCATGTATGAAGGCCCCAAATTATTACAAGCTATCAGAAAATTTATGGACATAACAAACATATAACCTCCATGCATGCATATTTACAACTGTTTTTAATAATACATAAAGCTTGAAATTATTAAAACACATATATTTAAACTCTTCTGAATTGTTAATGGCTTTTTGTCATGAGGTGCTGAACTACATCATTGAGTCTGAGAAGTTTGTCGATATTGAAGAAGGAGGTCTTATACTCAAAGTGTAGAAACTAGTGATAGTATTGGGAGTTGTATATCTCAGCTGTTGATATTATGACAAATAATAAGATGTCAAAATTTCTTTCCTTTCTAAATTAGAGAAGTCTTAATCTCTTTCTCTCTCTACACACACACACACACACACACACATACATACATATATATGGTTATAGTTTTATGTTTTATATATATATACACCAAGTATCACTTATAAAACTACCCCAAATATTCAGTTTCACAAGTCTTTCTAGAAGTAACTAAGTTTTAAAGATACTAATACATATAAGACATTTCCTTGTCCTCAAGATGTTGATAACATGCTTTAAGAAAAAAATGTGTATGCCTAAGTACTAAGTAAAAGATGGTAAGTGTGGTATAAGAGTTCAGGAGGAGAGAGTGGCTCATAGAGTCCACATTTGAAGTGAGCCTCACCATCAGCAGTGAAGGACAGAGGGGTGAACGCTGCCTGAGCTTCATCTCTGAAGTCTTTGGGACCATTCAGAAAATGACAGACTGTCTGATGCGACTTGGGAATATGGCTAAGTATGGGACAATAGAAGAGCATGAACACTCAATTACTGATGAAGTTGCAAGAGACACTCAATAGAGGAAGAATTGCCTTCCCAAAAAAGAGCGCTGGAATAATGGGCATCCACAGGCCAAAAAACATAAACCCCAACCTAAATCTCATGCTTTATTTTAAAAATTAATCAAAATGAATAATATACTTAATATAAAATGTAGAACTATAAAACATTAAGAAAACATAGAGGTGAAAATCTGTAGGACTTAGTGCTATGTGAAGAGCTCTTAGACTTGATACGAAATGCACGATCCAAAAAGAAAAATTGATAAATTGGACCTTCATCAAGATAAAAACTTTTATTCTGTGAAAGACCCTGAGAAAAAGATGAAAAGTCCAGCTATGGAATAGGGGAAAATATTTGTAAACGAAATATCTGATGAAGGACTAATATCTGGAATATATAAAAGAAATCTCAAACTTAGTAAAATGCGAAGTATTCAATTAAAAATGAGTGAAGACTTTTCACGAAAGAGAACATACAGATGGTAAATAAGCATATGAAAAGAAGTATATCATTTATTATTATGTAAATAAAACCACAGCCAGATAGCATACTATACCTGTTAAACTTACATAAAAAATAGAGAGAACAGCAGATGCTGGCAAAGATGAAATTTCTACTGGATCACACACACACAGCTGGTGGGAGTGTAAACTAGCATAGAAAATGAGTATGGCAGTTTCTTATAAAACTAAATATGACATTACTATGTACCCCAGTAATTACACTCTTGAACACTTATCCTAAAGCAATTACAACTTATGCTCACACAAAAACCTACACATTAATATTTACAGGAACTTTGTTTGCAATAATCCCAAACTAGAAATAACCCAGATGTTCTTCAATGTGTAAAGAGTTAAAAAAAGTCCATGACCACTACTCAGCAATGAAAAAAAATAAACTATTGATATATGCAGCTATTTGGGTGCATTTCTAGGAAATTAGAATTAGCAAAAAAAAAAAAAAAAAAAAAGAAAAGAAAAGCCAGTCTTAAAATGTCCCAAACTGAATTATTCTATTTATATAATATAAATAACAAAATTATAGAGATGGAGAACAGGTTAGTAGTTGCCAGTGGCTTGCAAGGCTGTGTTGGAGGGAGGGAAGTGTTTCTGACTATCATACAGTATAATATATTATGGTAGGACCAGGAATTTTTTGAACTGTTCTGCACCTTGATTGTGCTGGTCTCACACAAATCTATATAAACGATAAAAATGCATAGAACTAAACACACACACATGCACAAGAGCACACATGAAACTGGTTAAATCTAAATAAGCTCAGTGGATTGCATTAATGTCAATTTCCTGGTTGTGATACTGTAACATGGTCATGAAAGATGTTACCATTTGGGGGAAAGTAGTTAAAGGGTATTTGAATCCTTTCTGTATTTTTTCTTTCAACTCCATATGAATCTATAATTATCCCCAAACAATTTTTTAAAAAAAGTTTATGCTCCAAGAGACAAATTAGGAAAATTACTGAGTCAAGTTTAAATGGCTATTAATGTCATGTTTAGGATTCTGACATTATACAGTAGGCAGTGAGGGACTCTTAAAAAATTTAAACAGGAGATTAATAGATATGACTATGTTTTGAAGGACATTTTAGGTAGAAATATAAAAGATTTAATCAAAAAACATAAGACAGGAGTCAGATAGAAGGCCATCATACTGGTCAAAGTCACAACAACCTCAAAGAAAGGTAATGGGACTGAGAGGAGGTGATAGATTTAAGAGGCAGGAAGTCACACAAATAGAACTGACTAAACTTGGTGACTCCTTGGACTGTGGGTGAAAGACAGGCAGATAGGATTAGAAGTTATCATTTGAGATGGTAAATGGAGGAGGAAAGCCAGGTTTATAAGTGGATAGGAGACATCGAAAAGAGCTCTTCAGAGATCAGGCAGAAGTGCAGGTCAAAAGGTTAGGAGAGAAGTCAGGGCTTGAGGAATTGAGTCAGACACAAACTAAATGTAGGTGACACAGGAAAATTTGCAGAACACAAGATAATCTGAGAGAATAAATATCAAGAGGAGATAAAAGTAGACAGACAACAGAACTGCAATAAACAAACTTTAGGAGGAAGAATGTAAATGAAGAGAAATGAGGGAGTAGTTAGGGAAGATAGAGGGGAAGTAAGAAAATGTTGAACTCAAGAAAAAAAAGGGAGGTAGCAAGAAAAAGGGCAAAGTCAACAATGTCTGTCACTGTGTAACTTCAGGAGAGGGGAGGCTGAGGGCCCAGTGGATTCAGCAGTCAGTCTCTATATGCCGCTTGAATAAACCTGCATCAATTAAAGCCAGAATCCACACTGCAAAGGATTGAGGGGTGAATAGGAAGCGATGAAGTGAGCACAGGAAATCTAAGTTAATTCTGTGAAAGTTTGGAGATGACAAGGAGGGAAAGAAAAATTGGATGCTTCAGAAACACTGAGTTGAGGAATTTGTTTTGTTTTGTTTTTTAAGATTTCTGAGTCAAGAATTCAATGGGTGAGTAGCTTTAAGAAGAGCAAATAGTCAACTGAGCAAGGCACAGAGAGATGGGAAAGAATGAAATTGAGAATAAATGTAGGATTTACCTTAGAAGCAGGGGTTTAGATGTTCAAACTGTATAATACCAATGAAATAGCTATATCTAGTATAAATTAACTGTAATTTAATTTGTATTTTGTACTTATTTTTTAAGTGTTTCAAATGTGATTTTTTGAAATGTATTTTTCTATATAGGTTAGAATATGATAAGATTATTAGGCAAGGAAAACCAGGTAAAGGAAAGTAAGTTAGAGAAAATAAGATAAAGTTAGTGATAATATTAGTATGTGAAATAAGTGCTAAATAGTCTTAGGCTCTCAATGGGGGCTAGCCACAGTTTGAAAATTGGTTCATAAACACTTTGAGAGCAATATCTATATTTTCCAGTTCCCATTGCTTCTAGAACAGTGATTGGCACACAGTGGCTATTTTTGGGAAATGTCTACTGTTTATAGAATAATGCTGCCGATTACAGAAAATTTTCCATATTTGGTAGTTAGGCTAAAAAATGGTAAGAAAAATACAAAATGACTGAACAAGAGATGAATCATACTTACAATTTCATTGTAAGTGGGGTCGGTACATTTTGAAACAGATTTTGTTTTCCTCCTACGGACTTCACTGGGATATGGTAAAAGATAAAATTCAACATGTGCACTGGGCATGGAGCCATCTGGGAGATGCTGCAAAGGAAAATGATCATAAATATTAATGCATGTTGCTATCAAAGAAAACAAATACATAGCTACTAAATAACTAGACCAAAGGCAGGATCAAGATTTATCACCATCACTCTGATTATCAGAAAATAAGAAAACAATAAAAAAGAAATACATCATTGTTCAGAAAGAATTCCAGAGTGCAGTTTAAAAGAATAAAATTGTTGTGTCAGAGAAGTATATTTGAAAACCCATTAAATATAATTTATTTTTTTTACAGTAAAAGCTAAATTTGCATTCTTGACAGAAATGGTCAAGAGATGAATATAAGCCATATGCGGAGACAATAATTAAATGCCTCTGGATACTGTATACCACTTAAAAATTAAAAAAAATCAAGTTTAACACATAAAATAAGATGTATCCTTCAATGACATGCATATGTATATTATATAATATTACATTTTAAAACAGAATTTAATTAAAATATTTATTAGACCTCTAGCTTTAATATAGTTACAAGATAGTAATAATTTTTATCTAAATTTTCTTAAAATATATTGAATCATTCTTTTTAAATTGTATTCTGTGGAGCCCCAAGACTTGCCTACCTTGCAGCTGAACAATGATGCCAAGTGGGTGAATCTCTGGATCCTCTCTTCCCATTGTTCCTAACCATTCCCCCCACCTACCACCTTCCCATAATGGCTTCATAACTTCTCTCCTTTTCTATCTTTCCTTATAATAGACATTTTTATTTCTTACGATAATATTTGAAGAGTGTATCCACTGTTTCAAAATGGGGAAATTACAATTTTTCACAGAAATGTGTTCTATCTTTGTGATCTTGATCAAATGGAGAATCAATGGCACTAAAACTCTGAATGTCTGGTTTAATAAAATGAGAATTGTTTGTATAATATAAAGAGGATGACTGAGGAATTAAGTGCTTATTTTGATTACATTCTATGAAACTGGTAACTTTCAACACTACATTTTAATCCTTTGAATCACAGACATTCACATATGAACATCCAGTACCATCCCCAAACTCATTAGCTTTAATTCTACATCTTTCTTTGGCACTTGCAAAAAAAAAGCATATTGGAAAGTAAGAAAATATGATATATGCTATTACAGGGCTAACTTTTATTCGGTTTTAATTTACATGGTAAAATTATAACATTGGGAAAGTTTGCTATTTTTATTATTCACAATTATATAAAATACATCTGGACATACCCATATGTCAAAATGCTAAGACTGTCAAAACTGGTACTGTAGATGGAGCTCAAGGCCTCCCTCCCCACTCGCAGTCTTCCTCTTGGAGGAGGAACTCCGAGGTGTATCAACAGCATAATTAGATCTTCAGAGGCACAGAGAGAGTTGCTATTAATACTCGAGAGAGCGGATATTTATCCTTTTGTGAGAAGAATAAAGGGAGTAAAGTGTTTTGCTCTGTGCATTTCTCTCACCTGCTACGGGGCTTGACTTTTATCATATCCATAATCACTGTGTGCTCCAACTTAGTGATTAGAATTGCGATTCCGGGAAAGAACTTAGTGATTGCAATCTGGGCTTTCCAATTTGCCCCACTATGTGGCTTTCGGCAGGCATCTTAAATTTTCAGTAGGTCAGTTTCCTAACCTTTTAAATGAGAATAAAGGTGATACCTATCTCATGGTATTTAAAACCTTAAACCATGTATTGTGAGGACAGTGCCTGAAATAGAGTAGGATGCAATAAATGCTTGATATTATTTTTATTTTCTATATATTAAACATGAATATACACTATGTATTGATTGGACAAGATATCCTTAATGTACTATGATATATATGAGCAGTTTTTTCAACCTTGACACCACTGATATGTGGAGCTAGATAATTCTTTTAATTCTGTCATAGGGGGCTGTTTTGTTATTGATAGCTAGCAGGTAGCATTCCAGGATGTTTTAACAGGATCCCAGAATGCTACTTTCTAGAATCCAGCTGCACCATACTTCCAGTTGTGACAACCAAAATGTCTCCAGACATTGCTAACTGTCATTTGAGGGACAAAACTGACCCCAGTTGAGAACCAATATAGATGACTTCCTCCCCAAATATCTCTCATTCATGCTTAGGATCCTAGCATAGTGACTTGTGAATGTTTCTGCCAGGATGTCTTCTTGGTACTCTAATATAAACTCTTACCAAAATCTATTTTCCATCCTTCCACATCACTACAAAGCAGATTTTCCCAACTTGTTAAAATTGTGTTAAATGATACCATTTCTCTTCCTTGGGGGCTTCTTTGTCCTTGATTTTTCAAATCCAAGTATGTACCAAGATCAGTATCTTCCCTTTTTGCCCCAGTTCATCTGTCGCCACACACCTTTACTCTCTAGCTTATTATAACTGGATATTAATTACTTTCGATGCTCCAGTCTTCCACCTCTTTCTTTCATTTGTTTTGTTCATCACTGTTGTATTTAACCTTCCCTTAAAGCTAGTTTTATCATGTCACTTTCCTTCTCAAAGTAGACAAGGATTCCCAACTGCCTGAAGAATAAACTCCCAAATACAGAAGAGGAAAAATCTTTTATGTACCAACCTTTCTCAAGCACTTAGCAACTCAGAATTTGGGCTTCTATTTCCAAGATAGCATGCTTGATAGTTTCTTGAATATCCTGGAGTTTTTTGAATAATAGAACAGCACAGCTTTCAATTTAAATCCTGGGTGCACTAGGTCTGAGCAGTGGGCTTAGTCTGTCCTCAGGAGATTCAAATGCAGGCATTGATTTCTCAAGTCTTCAAGAGAGTCTTTTTCCAAAACAGCTCTCTTATCAACACTATTTTTTCTCTTCATACTGGCACTATATTCTATTCCTCAAAGATCTCAGTTAATTTATTAAAGAAATCACTAGCTGGCTCCTCATCAACACTTCTCATCTCATACTTTGCTGTTATGTTTATGTGAATTAAATTTTACTTTAAGATGATTATATAACTCCTACTTGTCTAAAGGTCTCACCTTAGGATTTTTACTCGTGTTGCTTTTAGACCTTTAAAAACACTTTACATTTTGACCTGAAGAGTCGTAAGAGGTCGGGATAAAGAGTTCTCAACCTAAGTAATGGGAAGTTCCGTGTGTCACTCAGAGGACTTTCTTATTCATGGTGGATTGAAGTCAAGCAACACTGCTGCTGTCTTCCAGAACTCTGGCTAATATTTTTACTGTGCTCAGAAGATAGTATGAGGTCCTGTAAACTTTATTTTGTTGCTTAGACTAACTTTGATTATGGACTTTCTAGATTTTCTGTTATAATATTTATGTTTTTCTATGTTTTTAGAATAGTTCTTTATGTGTTATCTTCCTTGTGAGATTAGAAATTCTGCTCCATGCCTCTCTTCCTCACCTTTTCTTTGAATTTTGCTTCATTGGTTACCCTCTAGCCTACTAGCCTAACCTCATTCTCAGTTCCTTTTTCCTAAGACTTCAATGTTTCTAAATCTCAATTTAAAAATTTAAAACCCCCACTTGAAATTGGGTTTTCTTTTACCTTATTCTTTTTTTCCCTTTCATAACCTTGTCTTGATTTTACAGCATTTCTTTTCTCATAGACATCCTGTCTTTAACAAAGTACTAAGTATAGAGTGGACACTAAATAAATAGTTCTCAAATGACTGAAGGACTGAGGTATGTATTCATAGTGTCTAGCGCTTTGAAAGTATCCCATAGCTATTGGTTGAATCATTATTTATGATGCTATATAAAAACTAGAATTCTTTCTAACATCCTAAGATGGCATTTAACTGGTGCTCTTATCTATTGCAATATTTGTTGTTATAATTCTACCCAGTAAAAAGCCCACTGCAGGGTAAAGTGGGTGTATTTTAGCTTCTGTTTTTAAGGTCTGTCCTAGATGTTTAGCTTGAACATTTAACAGTTTAAAGTCATCTTTCTGTTAGAGCTGATCTTCTCATGCCCGTTATTGGGTTTTGTGGCTGATTAGGAGTATTTGTGTTAAGGTCTGCTTATTGTGTCCAATATGTCAATATTCTGTTTCTAAAACTTTTGACTTTATCTCATGTCTCAGATTACATTAAACAACTAGATGCTTCCTGTCCTTTTTTGCCTCTTTCTGGTCCCAACTAGAGCTAGTCTGGATTTGTAATATAATTATTTGTACTCATTCTCAGAATAAAACCTTGACAATGTCCTCATTTTCACCTGGGACATGATCTCTCATGGCTGTCTTCTGTTCCAGAGGCTTCGTCCCCTGTGGTACTCCTCTCCAACTCTCTGGACTGCTCCCACTTAACGTCTTGAAAATCTTGACAATAAGCACAAGATATTTAAAATCTCCTTCAAGAAGCTAATGATGAACTGATAATTTCTTGGGAGCCTAATAAATTGTGGGGGGTGATCTAAAGTCATATTTTTGTGCTAAATTCCCATATACTCTCTCCTCCTCATGCAAGTTTCTCATGCTCTCCTTTTATGAAATACATGGAAGAAACTGGAATTGGTATGTTGAAATTAACTGGAGAAGTGCTTCATGGGAAACTTTGGGTGGAGGCAGAGAGTAAAATTCATATTAGCACATCTTCCCTGTAGAGGAAATAAATGTCTCATATAAATGTGGGAATTACTTATTTACTTTTTTTAGGTTTAAAAAGAGATGACTCTTTAAAAAGATTGGAAATGAAGGTCTGAAGATATTCTTAGCCTTCACTGGTGGAGAGACTTCTCTCTCTACTGAAAAGATAAATATTAAGGATTCTTGACTTGGTTATTATTTTAGCTTATAAAACTTAAAATTATGTATGTATATTAGTAAGTTTTTGTTCACAGTGTTGATTTGTAACTGGTATTGCTTTAGGCATATGAGTAATTAAAAATACCAGTTTTCTACCTTTTTTCTTTTTGCCCTGGACTGCACACAAAATGGTTTTCAGAGCCACTTTTGTCCTTTTGGTCAGTGAATGATTTTATGTTGAAAACATGGTTCATTTAACAAAACAGAGAAAACTAAAAGTAAACAGTGGCATGTTGGTATAAAAACAAAGCCCAGTATAAACTGTTTAGAAAGTAAATAAAACCATCTCACATTGTAGGATATGCCAGCAACCCTTCAGTATTTTTTATATGAGTGTATGAGGAAGATATTTTTTCATACATAGTAACAATAATATTATTATGAATATAATCATGAGTGATAAGTATATACTTAATTTAAAACACTCTCTTTAAATAACCCTTGAACCAGTATTATTGTCTTTATTTTATTGAAGAGTTTTTTTCTATAAGACCTCTGTGCACTTAACCACTATCTTTTATTGACTGTACAGAGAATGCTAAAGGAAACTGTCAGATTCAGATTAAGAACATCTCTAGATCAAGTTTTATCAGGAATGTGATAAAGATACTGGTTTAAAAATATCAGACATTTTGAAAACATCTACAAATTAATTCAAAACTTAATTGTATTTAATAGGTTATTATATTTTTGATGAATAATTTATGAGAATTTTACATCAATTTTTTTAAACTTAAATGTTTCCAATCATAGTATAACATAAGCTTTGGTAAAAATCAACTGATGGTGATTAAAATATGATAGGACTGTGAAAACCTGAGGTTACACCAGAAACAACATAATAAAACAGCATTTTCCTTTTCTATATGCCTGTCAAATTTCACCTTCAAAACTCAGATTGGCCACCATGAAGAGGGTTTAAAAAAATAAAATGTTATGCTAAGTGAAATAAGCCAGGGGGTGAAAGACAAATATCATATGATCTCATCCGTAAGTGGGACCTAATCAACAAAACAAACAAGCAAGAAAAACATAACCAGCAACACTGAAAGAAAAAACAAACTGGCAGTAATGAGAAGGAAGGACGGAAGGGGGTAATGCAGAAAAGAAGGGGAATTGACAAATCAAGGAACATGTATGCAGGGCACATGGACAAAGCCAAAGTGGGGAAGGATCGAGGGTGGGAGGTGGGAGTGGATGGGGCAGGGGAAAGTGGTGGCAGGAAAATGGAGACAAATGTAGTTGAACAATAAAAAATAAATAAAAAAGTTTAGAAAAGCAAAAAAAAGTCAATGTATTATAAAAGCACAGATGTACAATAAAAGTGCGTGTGATACATGGTTTGTTGTATGCTTTAGTTAAAGGAATCCAATCTTTCTATATGTGTCGGTTAATATAGAGTGGGATAATTTCAGGTCCTTGTGAATTAAATTAGGGTGGTCTTCTGCTTCATTTCACATCAGTTTAAGTATTTAAGAAAACTCTTGTCCTCAATAGCTGATTTCTAATAAATTAAAAAAATCAATTTAAAAATCAAATTACCATGTGTCTAGGACTTTGGATGGTTTGTGAGAGGACATGGAAAAGAAATTAAAATAGTTTTTGCCTTCAAAGAACTAACAAACTCTTTTCATGATCATCTTGACATATGTAAATCGACGTGATATAGTTAACAACTAGACAGATGCCAGTATAGTAGATAGAATTCCTTTTCTGACTCAATACATACAAATTGAATTGCTTCTAAAAATTCAAAATTCTAATTAGAGCTCCAGACTTTGTTACTGAGTTTCTTGTGAAATTTGGCAAGTTTTTTTCATTTCTCAGTCTTAATAACATGCAAGAAGTAGGGCTTTAAACCTCATTTATTTTTTACAGTCTCTTCAATAAGCAATCTGGAGAGTTGTTTATGAGTTAGCTGGTAATTAAACTTTTCTTTTTCACAATTTCACTGAACTGCTTTAAATGATTTCAAATCTACTAACTCATCTTCTATTCCCAAATGCTGACAAAATTGTACAAGTAAGAAAGATAGACTATGTTTTGTTAGTCATTACTGAAGAATTGTAGAGAAAAGATGATAGAATGAAAGATTAGATTTATGATGTTATAGGGAAAGAAGATGGATTGCAGCAAGAAGCAGAAACTAGTAATTCAGAGGTAAATATATGTATTATATACCTCAAATATTTGCCTTGGTCTTTTCCCTCTAACCAGTGTTATCATGATTTAAATAAAGTTATAGATATATGTCGTGCAGGTGTGAATAACCTGAGTCTGATGGCTAATATGCTGTATCAAATAATCAGGACTGAGTTATAAGGGGCTGGGGTAATGAACTATATATAACAAGTAAAAAACAATAGTTAGAACTAAAATAATAAAATATATAGAAGAAAAAACTTAGAAAAAATATACAATGCCAAATTCTGGGGACCAAACCTATAACATAGGCATGTACTCTGTGTAAGAACTGAAACAATGACATTTCGCTTTGCAAAATGATGCTCAACCAACTGAGCCACACTGGTCAGGGCTTGGAAAAACTTTCAAAAAGTTATACATGATTACAAGTTCAATACATTCATGTGCCAGAGATTGTTAGCTAGAACCAGCAGTGTGGTTATCTAATCTATCTCTCTATCTCTCTATCATCTATCATCTATCTATCTATTTATCTATCTACCTATCTATCATCTATCTAGTCTAACTATTTGTATCTATACATAAGAAACTTACTTTAATGTAAAGAGAAAATAGGTTATAAGTAAAAGAAAAGAAGTATATCATGTTACCATTAATCAAAGGAAAACTAGATTATTTATATAAATATCTGACAAAATATATTTAAGAGCCAAAATACTACCATGAATAAAGAACTCATTTTATATAATAAAAGGGTCAATTAATGAAGAGGACATAATAATTTCAAATGTTCATGCAATATTGTACACATTAACAATTATAGTTGAACGTCTTAATACCCTTGTCTTAATAATCTATGGAACTAGCAAACAGTAAATCAGTCAGGGTATAAAAGATTTGAACAACTCAATCAACTAATGTGACTTAATTGACATTCATAGAGCATCCCATTCAACAAAAATTGAAACTACAGGATGAAGTAAGATGATAAAAGTTTCAAAAGTTGAGATAAAGCAGTGAATATCAAATGGAGAAAAGCAAGGAAGGATCGCCAGGAGCAAGAGAGGCTCAGAGAATTCAGAGGGGATGAAAGGTTTAAGCTGAACTTGAAGGTTGAGTTGCATATAAAAGGTAAATAGAAGGCAAGTAGAATTTGATATTGTCAGCCAGGATGATGTGTGTTTGGTCAGCAATGAGGAACCATTTAGAATATAATACAACTTTTTTTTTGTTGAGGAGGGAGATATAAAGGCAGGTTATAGCTGGATTGTATGGTACCCAAAATATTAAGCCAAAGAATTGGAAATTTATAGAGACTCTTAACATTTATTACTAGTATGATGAAAACTGAATTTAGGATGTCTTATGCAGGATGAAACAGGGGAAGTAGACAATAAGGAAAGGAATATCATAGAAGACAATCAAAATAGTCCATAGATGAATTAACAGAGAATATAGGTTAGGATTTTGACAATAATAAAAGTAACAGGAAAATAAAAGGAGTAATGCTAAAATGAGTCAAAATGTAAAATAATGGCCTCAGATCAAGTGTAGAAAATAATTATAGAAAAGTTTTTATCAGAGGTTGTTGAGAGGAAAGTGCAACAATTTTTTGAAATAAGTAGTTCAGAGGTGGCTTTAGGGGAAAATGGAGAATTATAATTCAGAATTGTTGAGTTTGAAAAGATAACAAAATATCAGAATGTAAATGCTCATCAGGGAGAGAGAAATACATAAATTGAGTTCAGAGAATTATGAATAGCAGAGACATAAGTTTACAAATAAATATTTGAAGGCTCAAGACTGAATGGAATTTATAGGAAATTAGTCTGAAAAACTAATGCCCTGAGTACTGGAAAAGTCTTCACATTTAAGAGCTAAAGGTAAAGCCAACATTTATGATGTCAGTATGTACATTATCTAGTTTATATTTGTAAGAGCTAAGGAATCCTCAGAAAGAGTAATGTCAAAGAGGTTTAGGGAGTACAGATGGTGAAGTTTTATGGAGATCCTGAGAACAGAAAAGTTCAAGAAGGAGGGGCTAGTTAAAGATGTTGGCTCTTGGAAGATCAATTATCATGATTACATCAATAATCAAAGGTTTACCGAAAAATTTACACTTTGTTTTATTAAGAAATAATTGGTAATTTTTGAGAGGCAATGTTTTCCTTGGTAAAAACAAAACAAACAATCTGTAAAATACAAAAAAATTCACATCTGGGCTGGGTGTGCTTTACTACAATACTGCTTTGCATCACATTCTTTGAAATGAGAGATCAATGTCATAATGTGTCCAATCTGGGAAGACAATTTTTTTAAATTCATAGAAAATATGCCAAATACAATTGATGAAATAATTGTTATTGCCCTTGAAAATGGCCTTTTATTAATAAGTTAACATTTATTTAGATTGAAGTGCATCTGGGATGGAACAAAGACAATTTTTTTTTTTTACAAATCTATATTTTTTAAATTGAAAGAACTGGGATAAAGAATTTAGCCAATTTAGTTTTAAAAGGGCATACAGAACATTGTTACTTTAATATGTCAAAACTTATATATTGCCATCATTTCTACTTTATTTTCACCTCTTTTGTTTTTATCACATCTAAGTGTTATCTCTGTTCTATTCCAACAGGGACCACAATTCACTTGGTGCCAAGTACCGAACTCACAGTGCTTGTAGAGTTCCATTTATGGGGTAAATAGCAATTTGGTAAATGTTTCTTGAAGTATGGTCCATGGACTACATGCACCAGAGAGCTTTCTGGAATGCTAATATTTGGGAGCATGAGAAAGGAAAGCAAGTCTGGAAATAAAAGAGTGGAGGAATTCCTGAAACTGGAAGATGTCTGCAACCTGCACATATAGACATTCCAGCCCACACTTACAGAATCAAAATTGCTGCAAGTTGCTTTAAAAGCAAGAATCTATATTTTAAAAATAGGATAAAAAAACTGTGGTACATTTACGCAGTGGAATACTCCACAGCAGAAAGAAAGAAGGAACTCCTACCATTTACATGGATGGAACTGGAGAATATTATGCTAAGTGAAATAAGCCAGTTGGTGAAAAACAAATACCACATGATCTCACCTATAAGATGAATCTAATGAACAGAATAAACTAAAGAACCAAATAGAACCACAAGCATGGAAACATAGAACCGACTGAAAGTGACCAGACAGAAGGGGGAAGGAGATAATGATGGAAAGAAGGGGAAGAGAATAGACAAAAACATGTATGAATGTGTGGGCATTGACTGTGGGGGTGGGGGATGGGATCGATGGGGGAAGACTAAGGGGGAAAAATTGGGACAACTGTAATAGAATAACAATAAAAATGCTTTAATAGAAAATTCATTAATTGCTAAAAGAAATAGGGGCCACCCCCAGACTACACATACACATTAAAATTTTAAGACATTTTCTAAGTAAAAAATAAAATGTAATAAAATTTCAATTTGTATGTTTTTAGCCTGAGGTTCTTATTGTTATGTTTGACTCTATTTCTCTCTTTCTCCTATTAGTTTCATATAGTAAATATTTTCTCTTATTTTGTGGCTTATGAAATGATTAAACAGTGCCCAATTCGAGGTGTTTTCTTTTTTCCCTCACATTACGTGCTCCTCATTTGAAATAATTTACTCTTCTATTACAGTGCAAGAGTATGAGCGTTTTCCAGAAGAGAGTCTGGTATCCTTATTGATTACTTTTGGAGCCTACTGAAATGCTCATATGCTGGAACAGGTAGAAGAAAACAGTCTAGAAATAACATTGCTGACTTTGTAATGCACAGAGAGTTGTATAGAGATTGTGTGTGTAAGTCAATGGAAGAGAGCATTTTAAAGGGGGTTACCTGGAAAATACTAGAGAGTTTTCAAAAAGGATTTCAAATCTAAATAATTTTTATATTTTTGTTATATAAACCATTATTTAAAAAAATCTTGACCAAGCTTCTAAATAACTGCATTACTTTGTTGGTCTCTGTTCACTAGAATAAATCATATTTTGCGTCTTTGAAAGGAAAAACATTTCAGCAATTTTGTTTTAGCTTGTGATCTCACAGGAAGGAAGTAATTTTTAGAGCAAAGCTTCAAAGATTTAATATAAGATAAACAATTCTTTTCATCAAACTTAATATTAAATGTAGCAAAACTGCAGGCATAATAATTCATTTTAATATTAAAATAAAATCAAATACAACCCTTTAGTCTGATTACTTAGGCATGTGAAAATATTAAAGGCTTAAAAAATAAATAACATTTAAAATTTGAAATGAGCAAAGAAAACATGTTTAGAATTTATAGATAGATTTTTCTGTCATTTTAACATATTATAATGTTATCTTTGTCTTCAGGTAAGCAGAAGGAATAAGCTGTGAAAAAAGCAAGGCATGAGAGCTTTGCTGTGATGAATTTTGGAAGGCAAGAATGATCTTAGTTCTTAGTTGTTCACATCAGAAGTAATTTGACATTCTTTCTTCTGACCAAGTATTCATGGAGCACCTACAATGTACTTGGCTCTGTTTTAGCCCTTGAAGTTACAGCAGTGATACAGGGCAGTGAAGAAAATAAATAAAGAAGTTTGAAAGTGGCAACAAAGAGGGGTGGTTTTGCAGTTTTACCTGTGAGAGTACCCGAGGACCTCACAGAAAAGAGTGACACAGTAAAGCATGGTCGTTTAGAGAGTGTGAGACCGAGCCATAGAGAATTTGAGTCATGTGCCTGAAAGAACATTCCAGATAAACTGATTAAGAGGTACCATTGTCCTGGGGGCAAAAACATACTTGCAATATTTAAGGAAGAGCAAGGAAGTCACTCAAGATGAAGTGGC
The DNA here is from genome assembly GCF_021234165.1 of Pteronotus mesoamericanus. NCBI lineage: Eukaryota > Metazoa > Chordata > Mammalia > Chiroptera > Mormoopidae > Pteronotus > Pteronotus mesoamericanus. The sequence continues at coordinate 24,245,307 of NW_026555310.1, forward strand.
GTGATTGAAGGAATCTGCAATAGGGGGTGGGTGGAGAGATCAAGGCGGCCAGCCTGGTAGTGCCTCTCAGATCATTGTTAATCATTACTTTGGCTTTCATTGTATGTGATATGAAACTTCTACCCCAAAGTGATATGAAGAGAGAAGTGACAGGATTTGAATTATTCTGAAAGGAATATTCTGGTTGCTAGCTAGTTTATAAAGAAATAAGGGCAGACAGAGGGAGACCTGTTAAGGAGACTATAGGAGCAATTTGGTTGAGAGATGATGGTTGCTTGAACCAATGGTGGTAGTAGTGGATGTGAAAAGTGGTGGAATTCTGTATTTATTTTGAATGCAGGGCTAACATGATCTGCTGATAAATTGAATTTGTGAAAGAAGTCAAAGTGACTCTAAGGGATTTAACCTGAGTAACTAGTACAATGAAGGTGCTATTTCCTGAGATTAAAAAGATCGCAAAAGAAGCAAGTTTAGGAGGGCAATAATCATAAATTTCATTTGGTGTATGTTAAGTTTGTGATGTCTACAGAGCTGCTGAATAATCAGTTGTACATACAACTTTGGATTTTAAGGAGAGATTCAAGCTGCAGTTATAAATACAGAAAAGAAAGACATGTAAATGTTATCTAAAGCCACAAGGTTGAAGATAGAAAAGAGAAGAGGCCTAGGATGAATATCAGGACAAGGTAAGAGCCTGGGGAAAAGAGAGGAACCAGCAAGCAGACTGAGAATTCAGACTGCAGGAAGTATTGCTTCCTCATTTATTGCCTTCAGAGGGCACTGGCAAATGCAGACTCTAGTGGCCCTAAGTGGTTATTTACTTTTTGTGGGATTCATCTGGTCATTTGCCATTTATTCATATTTGACCTAAATCTCAAACTCTCGCTCACTAACTCCCCTCCCTTCATGCCTGCATCACATTCGTTTTGAATGTCATTGGTAGTGTAGCTTCATCTGAGAGTAAAAAGCACTTTTAATTTTACTGTCAAAAGTAATTTGGGGATTCATCTGGTGAATAAAATGGGTGACCAGGTTGGTTAATATTGCTTTTGATCAAATATAAGGGATGGCTATTCAGTGACATCACCAAGTTCGCTATGGTTTATATGCCAGATCTAAAAGCAATGCCAACAGGCATGCTCTAAAATGTTTTGAGCAGTGATATTACTGAAATAACAATTTATTTTCCAAGAGGGCTATATTCAATTAATATGCCATATACATATATGAGTTCTTTTAACTTAACACTATTTTCAATATTCTATTATTTTTCATATACATTTATATAGATACTTAGGTGAATCTTCACTTCTCAGCATAAGAATTCCTGTTTTATTTTATTACACATATATTTTTGAGGTTGGACTTTTTTTATTGATCATACTATTAGAGTTGTCCCAATTTTTTCCCCTTTGCCCCCCACACTGAGCACTCCCCACTCCCTCCAGTGATCCTGTCTCCTTGGATATGCATACGAGTTCTTTCACAACTCCGTTTTCTATACTTGCTTTTAACATCTCCCTGCATGTTCTGTAACTACCAATTTGTACATCTCAAGCCCTTCACCTTCTCCCCCGTTCCCCCAGACCCCCTCCCCACTGTCCACCATCCCAATGTCCTCCATATCTGTGATTCTGTTTCTGTTCTGCTTGTTTGCTTAGTTTGTTTTTTAGATTCAGTTGTTGATAGTTAGGTATTTATTGCCAGTTTATTGTTCATAGTTTTGATCTACTTTTGTTTCTTAAACAAGTCCTTTAACATTTCATATAATAATGATTTGGTGATGATGAACTCCTTTAACTTTACCTTACCTGTGAAGCTCTATCTGCCCTTCCATTCTGAATGATAGCTTTGCTGGATAGAGTAATCTTGGTTGTAAGTCCTTGTTTTTCTCCCCTTGAATGCTTTTGCCAATCTCTTCTAGGCTGCAAAGTTTCTTTTGAGAAATTAGTCTTAGGGAAACTCCTTCATAGATAATTATCTGCTCTTCTCTTGCTGCTTTTAAGATTTTCTCTATTTTTTAACCTTTGGCATTTTAATTATGATTTGTCTTGGTGTGGTCCTCTTTGGATCCAAGTTGTTTGGGATTCTTTGCGCTTCTGACACTTGTATATCTATTTCCTTTACTAAATCAGGGAAGGTTTCTTTTATTATTTTTTTCAAATAGGTTTACAATTTCTTGCTCTTTCTTTTCTACTTCTGGCACCCTTATGATGTGAATGCTGAATAGTTTGACGTTTCCCAGATCATAGGTTATCCTCGATGTTTTGGATTCTTTTTTTCTTCTTGCTATACTGATTAGATGTCTTTTTTTTCCTTATGTTCCAAACCATTGATTTGATTCTTGGCTTCGTCCACTCCACTGTTGAATCCCTGTACATTGTTCTTTATTTCAGTTAGTATATCCTTCATTTCTGCCTGGGTCTTTTTTATGCCATTGAAGTACCCACTGAATTCTTTGAGCATCCTTATTACCGGCGTTTTGAACCCTGCATCTGATAGATTGCTTCTCTCCATTGGGTTTAATTATTTTTTTGCAGTTTTGTTCTCTTATTTCATTTTGGCCATATTTTTTTTCTCCTCATTTTGGCAGCCTTCCTGTGTTTGTTTCTACATATTGGGTAGAGCTGCTTTGACTCCATGTGCTGGTAGGTGTCCTGTAGGGTCCAGTGGCACAGCCTCCCCTATCTCCCAAGCTGTGTGCTCAAGGAGTTCCCTCTGTGTGGGCTGAGTAGACTCTCCTCTTGTAGGTGAGTCTTAGTCTTTAGTGCTGTCAGCAGGTCAATGGGAAAGATTTACCCATTCTAGACTGGTAGGATTGACTGTGACCCCTGGGCAGCAACCACTTCCCTCTGGGGCATGTGGACATGTTTGGGTGGTGCTCCAACGTGGTCTGTAACTGTCTGCTGGGTTTGCAGGCTCTGGGATCTCCCAGGTGGTGCAGACCAACATCAGTCTCCACCTGTGTTGTGTTTGGGGCCTTTAGGTGTAAGCTTTAAAGCAATCTTCAGATGGCTGCTGCTGCTCGTGCCAGAGCTTGGGCCACTCAGTGAGAAATACAGGGGTGGTCTCAGCTATTGGTTGTTTGAGATTTAGGAAGGTCTGAAGCCTGTGCCTGTGCCTTTATATGGAAAAGCCATTGTTACCAGGGTGGGAGGGTTACTTGGATGGGCTTGTAAGTTGGATGGGGTGGATTCCTAGGTAATTGTCAGGGCAAGGCTTACTGTTGAGTCAGGTTGATGGAGGTTCAGTTATGGTGCAGCCTCACTGTGGCTCTGTGTGGGGGAGGGCTCAGAAATTACCACTCTCTGCAGTTCTATCTGGGAGGAAGCTGTCTCCCAGCTCTCGCCCTGATGCCAGGCACTTCAGTTCCTCCCTGTGTGCCACTGGTTCCCTTCAAGCTGCTGCACTGGTACTGGAGCCCAGAGGGAGTGAGTCTGAGTAAGTTTGTGCGTGGTGTGAGGCCTGAGAATCCTGTAGTTTCTTATGCCTACCCAACTCCCACTGTTTTTTATAGCCAGAAGTTATGGGCACTTATCTTCCTGGTACTGGAATCCCGGGCTGGTTGGTTTGGTGTGGGACTGGGATTCCTTACTCTTGAGATATCCCTCCATTTTATACTCATCACACGTGGGTTTAGGACCAGCCAGTTCCATGTCTCTGTCTCCACCCTTGTTCCTCCTACCTGTCTGGATGAATGTGGTTTCTTTAATTCCTTAGTTATCACACTTCCATACAGATTGATTTTCTGATGATTCTGAGTGATGGTTGTTCTATATTTTAGTTGTAATTTTGCTCTAGTTTTGCGAGGAGGTGAACTTCATTTACCTACACCACCATCTTGATTGAAGTCTCCATCAGCCTAAGAATTTCCTAAACAACTGCTATTCTCATTTAAGGTGATTTTCTTATCAAAAGTAATTGATATTTATTTTAATGAGTAAAAGTTGTACAAAAACACATTTAATAATATTTTCCAAACTATTACAAAAATTTCTGATTGAAAACATTGCAGACTTATAAACAAACATTTTTGGGTATCTGGCTAATACTAAGTTTGTAACAGATGTATCCCCTGCAGATTATGCCAACTATTTGTCCACTGAACAAATATTTATTAAGTTCTAGCATGTTTCTGAGGCATGTCATGTTGAGAAGAGTTTACTCCTTTAAATCCTTCCAAGTGCACCCTGGGAGAGAGATTTATCTTCATAAAGAAGAAAGCCAAAATAGTGCTACTGACTTTCTCTACATATCTGGAGTTTCCTGGGGAGTTTCACCATGTGGAGAACCCATTTCTGACTAGACTAAAGGAAGACCAGAGAAGCTGGTGAGGCTTAGAGTTACGCTTTTCTGTTTACTGCACCTAGGCTCACACCATTAACAACTTACCCTGTGTCACAGTAAGCTCCTTTTCTTACTTAATGACATGGTCCTATTGCTGTTCTTGCCTCTGACTTTACCTAGTCTTAGGGATAATGGGATGTAACAGAGATGGCAGATTTTACTTTTCTTTAAGGGCTAACTACAGTTGCTGTTCTAGGTTCTAGAGATGGGGATCCTGTCCTCAAACAATTTATTACCTTTTAAGGAAAAAGAAATATCTGTGAGTAATTACATCAGAATATGATAACTATTGTGGTGGTAAAAACTCAAGGTACAAATGGGAATTTGAAGGGAAACCCTAAGACATCCCTGCTTCACGAACAAGGCGCTGGCACTACTTAAAGAGAAGAATAAATTCTCCAGCAAGCTCTGCATGATGAGACAGATGTAAACTCTTGGAAACTGAGCTGTTTTTACTTTGGCTCTTAGTATTTTAGCTAGTTCTGCTTTCTCAAAGCTTTTTCACTAGCTTTTTTTCTGATACTTCATTTTGAATAAAATCTAATTTTCATTCTAGACCTTTCCCTGTGAAATATTTTATAGTCCCCAAATATCACAATCACGTTGAGGAAGAACATTGTAATTGGTTCATTGTTCCTCACAAACTTGGTGGCTGGCCCCATTTCTCTCGCTAATATTGACATTAATTGCCTAACGGAGGCAAGTGATTTTTAAATGTAGGTTTACATGTTTCTCATTAGATATGACAAACTTACAATGTTTTTCATGTGTTTCACTAGTATAGTCAGCTTCGCATCTTCATGTGATATGACTAACTGCACTTTAGGCATCTTGTCAGGAAACTTCTCACCTGATAAAATAATAGAATTTCAGTGGGTTAAATTGTAAGTGAATCATCAGGGGGTAAATTAAACATTTAAAGACTAAAACAGAACCAAATAGACAATATACAAAAGAAAGACTCTACATATAGTGCTAAAAACGTAATACTTTCTAGGAAATTGGGTAGGTTAAATATGAAATTTTTATCTAATTTTCCTTAACAAACTTTTCCCCCCTCATATTCCATGTTTTGTTTTGATTGATGCCATTATTTTCCTAATTATTAAAGCTTAAAAGCTCAATGTCATTTTTAGTTCCAAATTTCTCCTCAAAGCTAAGTATAATGAACTTAAAATATTAGAGAGCATAGAAGTTGAAAGTGTTGGTATTAGAAGTTGGTGAGTCTGCGGTTCAGATGTCAACAATATACTTAGACTGCCATAATGCCTAAATTAATCAACTTACATAACGTGGAGATAACAGTTACCTACTTCAGGGTAGATGAGATGATTAACTGATAAAATTCAAAAGTTTTCACAATATAATCTCTCAATAAACACTTACAGTTACTGATACTCTATTTCTATACATTTATGCTCACCTCTTCCTTTCTAATTCCATAGCACCTAGTTTAGACCCATATGGATCTTTTTCCTGAGCTACTAGAACATTCTCTTCCCATCCTCCAGAACCCAGATCTATTTGTACACAATTACCAGTATAATCTTCCTACAGAAACTTTTATAACAGTACTCTTTTGATCAAAGTACTGTTCACTGTTCTCCATTGCTTATGAAAAAAAGTATGAATTTCTCAGCCTTGTGTTGTAGCTTCTTGAATGTTTTATTCCCCACTATTATTCCATACTGTAGCCTGTGTGTTCATTTCTACAAAATTGCTCTGCTATTTTCTTCCAGTCATTTCTCATATTATTTTCCCTTTTTAAAAAAATGATCTTGTCCACCACATTTGGCAATTGAACTTTTATCTTTCTACCAGGCCTATTAAAAATGCAAAACAGTTTCTCTGGTCACCTCCTTCTGAACCTTCATAAAAGAGCCTATCACTTAAAATTTATATTGTAATTATCTTACATGTCTCAATCTGCTTTGTGGGTTAAAATCTTCCTTAGGGCCTACTTTTTTCCTTACATCTCCAAGAAATACATAAAACAGTACTTGCTCCATAATGTTACAATAAATATTTATTTAATAACAATAGTAACCACAATTTTTGTTTCAAGTTATATCATTCCATTATTAATATGAAGACTTTAGTTTCTTAATTAAAACTTTCCAGTTTATAGCCCAAGTGTTAAGCATAATTACAATTTTTCTAATATTTCTCTTGGTAATCACTGTTTGTTTATTCTTTGAGGGAATTTAGGGAGAAGAAATTTATTAGTAACAAGGAATTTGACAATGTTCTGTTGTGGGCTCATTGTGGTCCATAGTGAAATTGCTGATAGTCAGTCTTAGCTCTGTAATTCTCTCTAACATTTAAAAATTAAACATAAGCTGTGTGTTTCCTCTCCCAAAGCCTTTTACATGTTTATTAGAATAGTTCACATACTGTAAGGAGGTAATATTAATTTTATTAATGTAAATTACTGACAATTAAAATCAACATTTTGAGTGTTTTTTCACAACTGAAATGGTAATTAGATAAATATAATAAAAAACTTTATCCCTTAAAATATCTTGATACAATGACCGGGAGATATTGTTAATTACAGATACTATTGGGATAGTATCTCTAATTCTGAGTGTAGTAGTGAACTTGAATTTTGTAGGTAAATTGAATTTTGTAATAAAAATATAAAGTGTTGAACTTTTGGTGTGAGCATGCTGAAAATGCTGAAAAGTTTTTGATGTACATTTAAAATTATTTTTGAGTTAAAGAATGAAAATATTATTAAATGGAAACTCAATGTGCTTAAAGAGAAGAGTTTAATTCAAAGGTAGGAAATCTGCATAAATTTATGATGGAGTGTCTAAATGCTAACCAAGTTAAGTAAAATGTTACTTGAATTGACCGAAGGTGATATTGCACCTAAAACCTCTCAAGCAAAATTTGTAAGCACAGTTTCCATCAAAAAATACCAGAGTTCAGAACCCAGTGAAAATTCAGGCCACTAGGAAGAAGTCTTAGTAATCAATATGGTTATAGTAGAGGTATTCAGTATTTCTAGAACTCTTACTATATGGCAGAGTTCTAGAGCCATATAGATTGAGCATAGAGATTTATGCACATGAACTCACTAAATCCTCACAGCAAATCTATAAAGCTTGTGTTACACCTACTTTACACATGAGGAAATTCAAACATAGTGTCCAAGGTCATGCAGACAATATATGGTTAAATGATCTCTAAAGCCTATGTTTTTAAATGTTTAAATGCTATAAAAGGGCAGCAGACAGGGGGCAATAACTTAAGGGGAAGAGTTTAAATGAAAAATCTAGAGGGAGAATTTTAAGAATAACTTCATATGGACAAGAAGATATTTTGATTTTTTGTTTCTCGTTAGTCTGGGTGGTCTGATCATGCTTGATCTAGCTGTTTATAGTAACCCAAAAATTGTTAAAATATTAGTGATCCTAAGGATGATTGAGATGAAATGCGTGAGTGCAGGGCTCCACAGTGGTTAATACAGGGCTTATTATGCATAATGTGTCCATTAACGCTAAAAGTAGCATTTGAAAATTTAATGTTTTTCAGATGATAATATATTCATATGATTCAAAAATGAAAATGTATTTTAAAAGTATACAGTAAGTAGTTTTTCTCTCATCCTAACACCCATCCACCCAGTTCCCCCACATTATTATTTTTTAAATTTTATTTTAATTTATTTTTTCAAATACATTTGTCTCTGCCTACCCCCCACCACTTTCCCTTGCCCCCTCCCTCCTTCCCTCCCTCAGCTCTTCCCCTTTGGTTTTGTCCATGAGTCCTTGCTATATGTTCCTTGACTTTCCCCTTCCCTTCCTTTTCCCCGCAGTTTCTCATATGCCCCTCCAGAGGACATATAACCTTCCAGAGTTTCTCCATGTAAGCAATTATGAATGAGTATTTCCCCCCCAACAAAAGGAACAGCATATTTCCTATTCTACACAAAGATCTTAGAAATGTTTTCATATCAATAATACAAATCTTTATTTTTTAAAAAATATAACCTCATATGATTCCATTATGTGGAAATAACCATAATTCATTTAACCAGTTCCCTGTTGATGGGCACGTGGTTTGTTTCCAGTGTTTCCAGTTTTTAGAAACCATGCTGAAATGAATAACCTTGTATATGTGTCATTTTGTACCTGTGCACAAGTATCATAGGATGTATTTCTAACAGGAAAATTGCTGGTCAAGGGTATTTGCATATGTAATTTTGATAAATGTTGCAAATTGCCTTCCATAGAGGTTGAACCAATTTGCATTACCACCAGCAGTGTATGAGAGTGTTGGCTGATTTGTATCCAAGCTTGTTAATTAAATTTTTGAATTTCTGCCAACCTGATGAATTAAAAATGGTATCAGAGTAATTTTAATTTGCATATTTCTTATGAGTAAGGTTGAGGAGCCATTCATTTGGTTAACAGCTACTTGAATTTTCTTTTTTTGTGATTTTTTTTGTAATATTTTGTTTGGTTGTTGGTCTTTTTCTTACTAATTTCTAAGATGGTTATATGTAATATAACCAACATTTTGTTTGTGATAAACTGCAAATATTTCACCCATTGTGCATTTATCTTTGCATTTTCTTGCTTTTGCTATAGTTTTTTTTACACCATGCAGGATTTTTATGGCTTCTGTATTTGTAGTCACAGCTAAAATAGCTCATCTCAAAATTATAGAGGACTTTTTCCCATGTTTTCTTTGTCACATATATGTTTTCATTATTTACATTTAAAGTCTTTCATCCTTTTGGCATTTATCCTGTCATATATGGAAAGTATGCTATCCCAAAAATATTTATTGAATTTTCCCATACTGGTTTTGCCACATATTAAATTCCCGAGTGTATTTACCTATATTTATGGACATTCTATCATGTCCCATTTATTCATCTATTTATGTGCTGACACCACGCTGTTTTAATGAGGCTTTGTAATGTGTTTTTAATATCTGGTAGGGTTAGTCTCAATTCTTTTATTTGCTCTTGTTAAGTTTTCCCGGCTTTTCCTTGTTATGAATTATAGAATTAGCTTATCTATTTAAAAATAAAACTATTAATATTTTTAAAGACTATATTTAAAAATTAAATTGGAAACATCTGACATCTTTATGATGTTGAATCTTCCTATCCAAAAGCATGCTATGTCTTTCCATTTGTTCAAGGTATTTTTTTCATATCCCTAGTGTTGTTTTTAAAGGTTTTTTTTCCTTTTTCCTTTTGTCTTGCACATTTCCTGTTAAATTTATTTCTAGTTATTTTTTGTGCTGCTATTGTAAATGGGATCTTTCCTCTATTTCATATATATCACTTGTGATTAATTTTTAGTTGATTCTTATTTTCTAGGTATGCAATCATATTACTGGCAAGCAATATCAATTTTGTCTTCTTGTCAAAGTGTATGGTATAATTTATTTTTCTACTCATTTAGTCATTTTGCAAATATTTATTGACCTTTTATGAAAAGGGCACTATTCTAGGTCTTTGGAACAGATTAGACAAAATTCCACTTAGTATTTCTACAATAGTAAGGGAAGATATAAAAAAGCAATAAACACAATAGATAAGTAAAATTTATAATACGTTGAATATTATAAATGATTTAAAAAATCTAGAACAGGATAAAAGCTTTGGGTGCTGCCCGAATAAGACAGGTGCAATTGGAGCTGTGGTGATCAGTGTACTTCTCATTGAGAAGGTAAACTTGAGCAAAGTCCTGAAGGAGGTGAAGGAGTGAGCCCCATGTTGGCTAGTACTTTCAGCAGAATGTAATCATGAAGATCATAGACGTATGCTCTGTCATGCCTGATGTAGTCTTTGGATAGCCAAGATAGATACATTTTCTCATGTCAAGGAATCATCCATTTATTTTCATTTTAATGTTTTATATACAAAGTCTATTGAAATTTATCAAATGACCATGTGATTTGCTCCTTAATCTATTAACATAATAACATGAATTATATGCTATGTATAGAAACTATATTGAGCCATTCTTGCATTTCTGGTCAAAGTGAATTATATTCTTTTAGTGGGTTGATGAATTAATTATCTTGGCTAATATTTAATTTAGAATTTCTTATTGATATCCAGTGAAATTAGCTTGTGATTTCTTTTTACTTTCTTTTTTCTTTTTCTTTTCTTTTTTTCTTTTTTTCTTTTTTACATTCTTTGTAATCCTTGAAGCTACTAGCATAAATACTTTCTGTGTTTGATAAAAATAATACAGAAAAAGTTTCCTTATTTTTTTTCTGTTCTGGAATTATTTAAATAACAGCAAGATTGTCTTTCTTTTTTTAAAAAAGAGTTTTGGTAGAATCCCTCTGGAAATCATATGAACTTGGTACTGTTTTAAAGGTTGCTTTTTGAAGCTTTTTCTATCTATTGTATCAAATGATATTTTCTGGGGTGAGTAAATTGTGCTTCCTTAGTAAACTATTTCAGACAGATTTACTAATTTATTTTTGTACAGTTGAAAAAGTAATTTTGCATTTTTTTCAATTTCATCTCTTTCTATGGTTACTTTTTGTTTCTCCTTTTGTGTTTTATGTATTTGCATTTGCTCCATTTAAAAAAATTATATTAGTTAGTGGCTTGTTAATTTTATTCCTTACTTTTAATTCCCAGACTAATTTATTTTATTGTTTTTGGTGTTCTAACTCATTAATCTCCACCTTTGTCTTTATTCATTTTTTTTTGTTTTCCTTTGGTTTCTTGTGGCTCTTATACCAATTATTCCAATTTTTCTGTGAGATTTACTGCTTTATCTTTCTCCCATGGTTTCCGACATGTGGTATTTCATTACTGCTGTTCTCAGAAATTTTGCAGTTTTGCTTTGTAAGTCTTTTTGATCCAAGAGTTGTTCAAGTGAGATTATTTTTTTAATTCTCCAAACTTAAGTATCTTCTAGTTTTTTGCATTTTTTCATTAATTTCTCACTTTATTGTCTCATGAGTAGCAAAAAAAGTCTTTGCCATTTCTACTTTTAAAATTTTTAAAAATTTACATTGTAGCCTAATATGTAATCTGCTTTCTTGGAAGTTTCATGAGTACTTAAAGAGTAAACATATTCTCTATTTTCAGGAAAAAAATCTGATATAAATTAATCAATTTTCCTTATTAATTTTACTATTTAGTTTTTCTATGTATCTGCTTATGTTTTTCCACTTGGTCTTTCATAAATTAAGAAAAATGAATTAGAATTTCCTTCTACTAGTGTTTTTGTGTACTTCTCCTTATATGTTTCATAATTTATGTTTTACATATGTTATTGTCATATATTTTACATGTAGTCATAACTTTATAAAATTTCTGGAGAATTGTACTCATAGTTTAAAGCTTCTTTCTTATTTAATTCGATGTTTCTTTGCCTAAGGCTCACCTTTGTTAAGATTGTGACCTCTAGTTTCCATGTCCTTGCATTTGCTCAGTTTAACTATGCCTATATTTTAATTTTCAATCTTTTAAAATCACTTTATTTCAGTTGTGTTTTACATAAAATATAATGTTATGACAAATTTTACTTCAAAATGTAATTTTTTTGATAATATTTAGATAAGCCCATTTATTGATATAATGAAGATATTTTCCTCTTTATATTTATTGTTTTATATTATTAAGGAAACATAACATTTTTGTTTTATGGTTTTTAAAGAAAGTTTCATACTAAGTAATTTGTTTTACTTTTTATATACCTATGATACTCAGGAAAGCTTTTACTTTTGTTATAAAAGTGGTTACTTTTATTTAATATCCTCTGACTTTTATTTCTCTTGAGAACGTTTGTTTCCTAATAGATGCAAAGATAAAATTAGTGTTTACAATCTTTCTCACTCTACTTTTATCTACCTCCCTATCATATTCAATGTTGTGATCTTTCTTAGTTTTTCCCTAATACTAATATTACATGTGCAAAGATTTTTTATTGCTTGATTTGTTAGATGTCAGCAATGTCCTCTGACACCCAGAAATGAGTTAGAGACAGTCCTCTAAGTTTCATTTTTTTCATCTTTTCCTTTCCACATAAGCCACAAGTAGAAGTCTAAAATAAGTTTGTAATTAAAAACATGAGATTATATAATTTAGTAAAGTGCACAATAATTTAAAGCTTTCAAATCAAAGTTTCAAAAACAACTCAATACATGTAATAACATCAAAGCAGTTCTAACCATTCACTTCTTGTCTTTTCATATCATTCAAATTTAAATTGAAAACCTAGGTAACACACTTCAACCTATAGATAATCTGTGCTCTGCCAGAGCAAGTAGTTAGAACAGTAACCAGAGGGACCTGCCATGGAGACTGTGTGGCTTCAAGTTCCCTTTTAAACTGGCATTTCAAATTGGAGGCAGTGATGTCAAGTAATGATTGAAAACTCCTGTTTGCAATCATTTGTAATTATCTATGGTGTTTAAACATGTTCATTAATTTATTCTCTTAACCCTGACAACTCTTGTCTTTGATAATGCTCCATTACCTATGTTATTGTTTCTGTAGTTGGACAAAAATCTATCTTCTGTGTGTCAGATTTGTGCACTGGTGGAGGATGAATAATTTCATTTTTTTGTGGAGGCATTATTTGGCACGGAGCTATATAAATCTGGGCAGAGAATGGGGACGTCAAATCACTAGAGAGTTAAAGGATATATATGATAAAGTCCAGAAACTTTCTGGTTAGTGCCTCGGTTGAGTCTGGTGCCTATAATATTTAATGTGATAATTTGTAGAAGACTTTTTTCCAAGTGATATTTCAGGATAATTCTAGCAGTTGGGAGGCAGTGGATTCCTTGTGCCTGGGTACTCCCATATGAAGTGGTGAGAGTGGGAAGAGTAGCATGATTTTGGATTTTGGTTTCCTCTCTCAGTTCTTTTAATAAAAATAACATGCTACATTGGTAGAGAATATCCATGTGCCTTCCATTGTTGTTCTTTCTATCATCAATCATTTATTCAGTAATTATTTATAGAGCATCTAGAGTAGGCCAGACACTGTGCTCAGCCCTGGGGATACAGTGGTGAGCCATACATATGTGGATTATGCCTTTGTGGATATCTAGTCTACAGAATAGGAGTATAAAGCAAGGGCAATTGAAATAGATCTGAAAGATGCAGAAAAAGATGGAGAGGCTGAAATAGGAGTAAAGCGGTCCAGGCAGACAAAATTGCATCTTTGAGGTAGTAAGGAATTAAAAAGACAAGAATCGAGATGTAAAGGGACCTGATATTAGACTAAAAAGTGAAATTGGTGGGTGCTTGGATTATGCTTGGATGCCACCCTGAGGATTTTGGTCTTTACTTTAAGGACAGGTCCAGCCACCTAATTTGTGAGGCTCAGTGAAACAAACATGCAAAATAAAAATGTAGGGTCCCTTTTATCAAAAATTATTAAGAAATTCAAGATAGTGACAACAGAGCATTAAACCAAGTACAGGACAGTTCTGTACAGGTCACAGGCCCATGACGTTGGCACTGACTAAGGGCAATAGGAAGCCAAGGAAAGTGTTAAGTAGAGCATAAAGATAATTGGATGAGCACTTGAGAAAAATACATTCTTTCATTGTTCTAGCAAGCTTGTTTCTTAGTGAGTCTGGCAAAAGGATATTCATATATTCTAGACCCAGGATTACAAATTATTACTAATATGATATTTATAAGTCATATGCCTGAATACCTAGGTAACCAGATTTCATTCTCTCAATTCATTAGTAAGGGTAGTAAAATGGTGAAGTCTTGGATTTTTGCTTAAGGTCACTCTATGTAAACCAATATTTTAATATACTTGAATAATTTTATCCTCTAATAGTTTAAAAACATAAGCTCAAAATTTCAACTAACTGACAGGAACAGTGCTTTAAAAACAATTCTGCTTCTTGTTTAGAGCCAGCTGATGTCCCATGATGAAAGTATTATGGATTTAGAAAAATAAAAGGAAATTAAAAAATATAAGGAACAACTTTCTGTTAATCCTTGTTTGTTGTAATGATTTGCGTATTCTGCTTAGATGGCTCTGTTGTTTTAAGATTATAGACTGTATTTCATATGCAGCCTATATCTAAAAATATTAAGATTCAAATATTGTGTTGATCATAACTGCCAAAGCAAATCATGAATATTGTATAATGTAGTTGGAAATAAGCCAAAAAAAGAATTATCAAAAAGCCAGTTTAGTTTTTAAAATAATAATCTTATTTTTTGTGTGCATATATATTTCAGAACATGTTGCAGAGAAGTAATACTATCAGCAATATTAAAAATTTGATAGTGTGCCACAGTATTTTGAAACACAGAGAAACAATTTTTATGAAGGTCTTGAATGACAGAATAGAGGTCAACCTAGTACCTTTTTAAAGTCTGACATCTCTAGAGATCTGCAACTTTATGTTTTTTTATTTGTTTTTTTCAGTTTATAAATATTGATTTTAAAAGTACTCCACAGCAATGGTATTTTTAAAAAGAAGATATTAGATATTTGGGAATTATGACAATAAAAACAAAACATATATTGTGAACATCATTGTTTTTAGGTATGTGCTATAGAATGTAAGAAATTGCTTCATTTCTTTAATATTTTTAGTGGTTTGGTTATATAAAACAGTATTTTAGTGATGTAGGGGGAATGAGAGAGGCACAATTCTTGTATATTAATTTAGGATTTTTGAGCACAGAGCAATGGATAGTGAGGAAATAGGGACATTGATTTAAAGTTATTTTCAGTCTGACAGAAGCAAGGCAGACATAAACATAAATATACAACTTAATATATAGTTATACTACACAACTCAATCTGGTTGAACAGGACTGTAAGGGATAAGTAACTAGGATGTCAGACACGAGCTGAGGTGATAAGCAGATGGGCCTAATCCTAAAGGTAAGGAATCAGAAGGTAGATTGAATAAAATAAAGATGGAAAGTTATGAATTACGGGTTTGCAAATTTTGTGTGACATAAAGACCAGGATTAGCATTGGGTAGCCACTGGCAATGGAATTATATTACAAATGCTTAAAATTGATGAGACATTCAAAAAAAAGTCTCTGTGTCCATCTAAAAGAAATGATAGCAAAGTTACTAAGAATTTACACACATTTTGCAGAAAAGGGTGAATAATTTTGCTGGGCTACTGTGGGATCCTAGTAATGAAATAAGACTTCATGATGTAGGTGGAGTAATTACTGAGCTTTAAAAGATAAGGATGAAATCCACTAGATAATTCATGATTATTATTATTGCCTATTTTGTGTTGCTTCCTAAGATGTTGAGCAAACTGAAAGATTTACTATACAGGAAAACAGGAGCTTTGTTTCTGAAGTGAAATTCCATCTCAGTGCACAATTAATTGAAATGCATTAATAGTATAACATCATATAGTTATTATAATTGGAGAAATACATCTGGTTTTAATATAAATTGAAGAACATATTATAAAGGATTAAAGACCTTTGGAAATGGTTAGAAAAGTCCCTTAAAGACTCATTCTTAAAAATAAATTTTAATTTGCAAATTGAAAAAATATATAGTTGTAACATTTTTGCATAATTATATTTAAACTCAATAATTGTGCATAGTAATAATGATAAAATTACTTGCCTAGGAGCAAAGATGATGATTCTTCAAGTGTTTGTTGCACAGGCTCAGAGAGGAAAAAATTAAGAACACAATCACTCTGAAAAGCAAGACAAAATTTAATACTTTTAATATATTATATCTATTCATTGCTCTTTTATACTGGTATATGAAAACATTGACCCCCAAATACAATTATTTGTTAATAGATACCTGTCATAGACTCCATAAAGAGAAAAATATATTAGTAAGTTTATTAAGTCAATGCTCTAGTTTTACCAAGTTAAACTAATCTTTTATAAATTTGGATGTCTGATTATTTTACATTTCTTCAAGAAGCTCAGGTGTGCTCTGCTCCTGGAGCTTACTTTGTGTTTACATTCTTGAATTTTACAATTGTGCATGAATCTCACACCTTACTTGTCTAGAAAATGTGCACCCTTGGGCTAGTCTTTGAAAAAAAAAATTACTCTGTAGGACATGGACGTTCACTTAGTGAGTAACTATTACTTCTCAAGGTTCAGTTCTAGGAACGCTCCCTGAGTACTGACCACACCGGTGGCATTAAGTAATGTTAGGGGATATTTAAAAACAGAAAGATGCATAAGACGATCCCCCTCTTGAGAACACAATCTAGTGTAGGAAACAGGTTATACTAAAAACCTTAACAGAAACTCTACTTATGTGTGCTTCTCTATTAAACTGGAATGATCACAAACTGAGATTTAATCTGGGCTCCAAATGAATGAGCTAACTGGTGAACCTGACAACCGCATTTTCTTAGTTACATTGGCACACATTTAGTTTTAAGCAGACCTCCCCATGAGAGCCTACCTTATTATCTGAAGGACACCACTAAAAAATTATTTCCACTGATTATGATAGGCTGATGTCAAAGCTGCCTGACATTTACCCTGGCCAACCTTCTTTCTTATTCTGTGCAATGGCTCTTTCAAACCTCGTCCCCCAGGAATCATAAATTTCCACTTCTGACTCCTTTTCCACTGGTGATTTTGTTTCCATTTTCAAGAAAATAAAAGGCAGATGGCAATCTCTGAATTTCCTGCCACTAAATCTATAGACTTACAAAGCCGTTTTTTCTCTTTTCTTCCTGTTACAATGAAAGTGTTTCTCTTTCCACCTGCTGTAAGTTCAATCATGTTCCCCCCAATTCATATGTTGAAGTCCTAACCCACAGTACCTCAGAAGGTGACCATATTTAGAAATAAGATAATAGCAGATATAACTAGTTAAGTTAGGATGAGTTCATACTGGTGGACAGTGGGCCCTTCATCCAACATGACCATTGTCTATTTAAAAAGCCACTCATAGAGGGAAGACGATATGAAGAGATTTAGGGAGAAGACAGCCATGTATAAGCCCAGGAAACAGGCATGGAACAGATTCTTCCTTCACAGTCATCAGAAGAAACCAACATTGGAGACACCTTGATTTCAGACTTGCAGCTTCCAGAACCATGAGACAATATAACTCTGTTGTTTAAGGCACACCATTTGTGGTACTTGGTTATGGCAGCCTTAGAAAACTAAGATACCATCCAATGCTGATTCCTTCATCTACCTGTAACCTGGGTTCTATTCCTTTCTCCTCAAAACCTTGCAGAATATACCAATCTATACTTTAATGTTCACCTTCTTCCTTTCTTTCTGATCAGAATAAAGTGGGTTCAGCTCTCTCCACTTTAACAACTAACAGTGAGTCAAATCAAACAAAATATACTCACACATAAATTATATCCTGTCAGTAATGTTTTAAAATCCTGTAGTTTTAAATTCCTTTCTCCTCAACACAAACAAACTTATGGGAATATTTATTAGCACTCACACTGGTTCTATTTTGTCAACTATTACTCACTTTATGATTGACTACATTCAAGTTTCTGCTGCTAACTATCCTCTGAAAATGCTTTTACCACCATTCCTAACATTCTCTTTTTCCAAATCCAATGGGGACTTTCTTGGCTTATATGGATAATCTATTTTTAGTGAAATTCTCTCTTTTATTTGCTTATGATGCTAAGTCTTTCTAGTTTTTCTTCCATATATTCTACCCTCTCTCCTTAAACTTCCTTTCAGGATCCCCCTGCACCCTCCCTTTTTTTTTTTTTGCTGCTTATGATTTAAGTTCTAGAGTCCCTCACTTCCAGGCCCATCTCTCTTATTACCACTTTTTTTTCTAGTTTGGTGGCTTCTATAATGACCCGCATATTTAAACCTTTATCCCATGTTGTTCTCCTGAACCTTAGGCTTCCATATCAAAATACCTGTTTATTGGCTCTCTTGACTGTTCTAAGGATAATAAAAATCTCAAAAGTGCACCACTGAATGCATTTTCTTTCCCCTCAATTTGCTACTTCTTTTGTGTCCAGGATCAAAATCTTTTTGGACTCTTCAGTATTCCTTACCTCACATGTAAAATTAATTGCTAAGTCCTATAGATTTCACCTCATAAATATGTCACCTATTCATTTCTTCCAGCTAAACTGCCATCTTCCTAGTTCTGGCATCATCACTTACCACCCAAGTGACAGCAAAGGTTCCCAACTCTTATCCTGATGCCCTTTAATTCAATCTATTCTCTACATAATTGCCAAACTAATCTTTCAAAATAGAATCCTGATAAGTAACAGTTTAAAAGTTGGCAGTGGCTCCCCATGGCTCTTAAGAAAAAGATCAACTGCTTAACAAAGCTCATAAGACCTTTAATTGGGATCTTGTTCATTTCCCTATCTTCAGCTATCACCATTTCTCTTCTAGTACATCATACTGAATTTTGCTGAATTACAGTTATTTTTTGAAATATGTCATGTTCTCTTACTTCCTTGTCTTCCTACGTACTCATTACTCCATCCTTTCCACCCTTACCCACCCACGCACCCAAATTTCTAGCATGCTGTCTATTTTTGTTAGCCTATTCAGAGCAGAGATTATCATTCAGTCATGCCTAATACAGTATTTTTGCTCAGTAAATATTTGTTAACAGAAACAGAAGTCTTTCATTAGATATAGAACTCATTGGTTTTTTAATACAAATATTTTTCATTGTAGTAAATCAGTTTTGATCACTACATATAGATCTTTTTTGACCTTATTTTAGAAGAATCTATCCTGAGAAAAATATATCTATAATCTTAATCAGGGAGCTGACCAAATCAAAGTGTTTCTTTGAAAGTTTAAAGTGAAACTTTAGTCTGCAGAAATGGTGAAGGGAAATTTGAATTTCTTTGGCTTTTTGACAACTACTCAATTATTCTTCTTGGGCAACATTTTGCCCTACCCACCCAATGGTTATTAAACTTCAACAGTAGGCAGAATATCTTTTCAATTAGTGTCTGAAATGTCAACACTAGCTAATTATTCTCTGTGTTTACACTTATAATATTCTTGAAGTCCTCATTTGTAATTCCAGGTGTGGGTAACATACTAAACACTACTTCTTTAATTTAACAATATTGTTTTTATTCTCGAGGAGAAACATGATCCAGTGTCAATGAAGAGAGAAATCAATAACAGAAATGAAGAGGGTAGAAAGAGTAATAGCACTGGATCTCAAAATAATTGATTTAAAATTTTTCTCAGATTGGGCTTTTGTGCATGCATCCCGCAGCTCCTTAGCACATTGCACCACTGGATAGTTGAATTATGGAAATGTTAGTGCTGCAACTGATCTAATAACCTGAACAGTGTTCTCATTGGGATTTGTATTGAACCCCAAGCACTGTGTCTACATTTAATTGCGTAGGTTGTATACTGAGCAACTCTAGGGGTGCAATTTTTACATTGGCTGACTACAAACATAGTTCTACTCAGGAGGGCTTCCCATGTGTAGGGCTGCCAGTTTTAACAAATAAAACCAGAAGATGCCCTTGCAATACTTGTAACATACTTATATAAAAAATTATTCGTTTACCTCCAATTCAGATTTAACTGGGTAGCCTGCATTTTATCTGGTTACCCTACAATATGACGTGTTTAGAAAATGTGTGGGCATACTTTTGGTTGGATCAATGACTGATGGGTATAATTGGCAATTAATAGACAAGGCCACTTATCCTAAATGTCCTAAAATACCTAAGAGATTCTTACATTATAAAGAATGTCGCTTTTCTGCTTAATTCTTCAAATAGTCATAGGTTCCCAGGGAAATAACCTCCGAATTTAACTACCTTATTCTAGATACGACAAAACTGAACACCAGGGAGCATAAGTGGTTGGCTGATTGAAATTACTGCACACACAAGAAAGGCTAATAGAGTGGGGTCAGGCAGCCCAGGTCCACCTGCATCACTGCTGCCAATGGCCTATAGATGAGAAGAGGCAATATGAGGAACAGGTAGGAGAAGTGGCTGGAGAGAGCTTTGTAGGAGTCCTAGGGTATTCTAGTCTTGTGCATACGCTTGAAGCGACTGTGACCTGCTGATGGATTTTAAGCAGAAGAGCACCATGACCAGGTTTTTTTCCTAGAAAGATGAAAGTGCATTGTTGTGGAGGAAAGACAGAACAGCAGCCGTTCTTGGAGAACATCATCAGCAAAATTCCTCCTATGCTCAATATACTGTATTCTCTGAACATTCCATTCTGCTTTCTCTTCAAGTCTCTGAAATGATAGTTATGCTCTCTCCAGTCCTCTATAACCCTGGTCCTTGTGGTGGGGTAGGCATCGTGCTTGCATCTATCCCCTTGCTTTTTTAACCTTCACTCTTTTTTCCTTTATAAAAATTCCCTGTTTTGAATATCATATCTACTGACTATACTGCATTTCCCCCTTCGTTGTTGCACTTGTCTCTTGATTTCTAGGTCATTGGTTTTAGTTTCTTCAACTTTTTAAATGCTGGAATATTATTTCCTTTAATAGTACTCATCATAATTTACAGTTTTTAATTTTTGCACAAATCATCCTACTTTATGATAGATTCTTTGTTTTCAAACTCCTCTTGTCCAATGACCTTGTTTGCATTCTACTCAGCCACTTACTCCTGTTCCCTTGATTTTGTCTTGACCAGTGACTGAAGCCATTTCATTATTTTGATTTCTACCTCCGTCTCTACAATTGCCATCTCCCTCCACTCCAGCTCATTCCCTCTAGGTATGAAACTCAGTCTGCTGACTCTAGGACCTTTCTTCTGGTCCTAACCCCTTCCATATTCTCTTGTCCCTTCTTGGCCAATTTTGGTCTCATGGTTGATACTTATAATAACTCCCTTGCATACTCCTTTCAAATCCTTTGGCCCTCTCTCCCTTTATTTTATTATTCACTTGGCAAAATATCCAGGTCTGATTGCTCTCTGCCAAGTTTCCTGAACATTGCTGGAGAAAAGTACTCAACTGTGCTTATTGGTTTTAGTATTACCTCATGCCCACTATCCTCAAGTTGGTGTTTAGGATTTTCTGGAAATGCTACACCCATCACTAATCTGTTTATTCTTCTGTTCACCTACAGGTCTACATAATACCTTATCCTTATTCCTCAAAATGCCAATACATGTTTCTTCTATTTCAATCTGTTCAAAGCTCGTCGTCTTGTTAATTAAAAAAAACAGGAACAGAAAAGAATTTCTGTAAACTTTCAACAACACATATTTGTCTTACCTCATCTCTACTCTTTATCCTGTTCCATGGGTGGACTGTCTGTGCTTTAATTTGAGATTGATTTGAGCACTAGACCCCATGCCCTCTTTACTCAAGATCATCATTTTGGACTCTAGCTAAGATCTCATTTCTCCCTTGCATCATCAAGGTTTGCTTCTTCAATGGATCTTCCTACCAGTCTACATATATGCTATAATCTATTCCAATAAACAAAATTCTTGACATAAATTTCCCTGCACATTATTTTTTCCTATTCATCCTTAGAGCAAAGCTCCTGCAAGAATTGGCTTTTATTCTTTTTCCCAAATTTCTATCTTCATATTCTCTTTAGAACCCACTCTCAACAGATTTTTGTTTCTAACACTCCCATCAAACTGTTCTTGTTAAATTCACCAATGATACTCATTTTGCCAACTACAGTGTTGAATTCTCAGTCTTTGTTCTATCAGTAGCATTTGAAACAACTGATCATTTTTGCTTCTTTGAAATCATTTCTTCTCTTGGACTCCAGGTACTATGTTCTGGTTTCCAATAGGCTGTTCCTTCTCCTTTGCTGATTCTCTTCTATCTTCTTAAACTTTAAATTGAGATGTTGCATGATCTAGTCCACAGACCTTTTTTATATTTACATTCTACCCTAAATAATATTATTTGGAATCATGGCTTTTAAAAACAATTATTTGTTGACAATTTCACTATTTATACCTCTAATCTCTCTTTTCTTCTTAACTTAGGACATTAACTTTCCACTTGACATCTCTACCTGAAGTCTTATAGGCAACTCAAACTTACTATGTTTAAATCCAAACTCTTGATTGCTCCTATTTCTTAATGTTCCTCCTACATTTCCCCCCAACATAGAAAATATCAAATTGATGTAAGCTTGTATGGCCATATAGGTGGATTAGTAACTGGCACTCATCATGATTGGTTAGTGCCTGTGCCCTAACAGTTGTTAAGTAGTTGGAGCATTCTTCATATATAGAACATTATATATTTGATGAATAAATGAAAAAATGTTTAGGACTTGTCATGGAGACTTTAAAGTTATTGGGCGTTGCTATCAATGGTCCAGGTAAATGCATTAGGCTATATTAAAATGATTTATGAGGTTATATATATTTTTCTTTGCCAAAGTACATGTTTATCTAATTAATATGAGATATGAATGTGTAATAACATGTTTTAAAATTAAAAATATATTAAATAAAGAACAAATTTGAAACACAATTGATCAATTTAAAATTAAATCTTCATTAGCTTATATTTTGTTAATTTCAGAGCTCTTATATTTTGTTTACCAATTATATTTAGTCACTTGTAATTTAAAATGGTTGATTTTTTGAAAGTTGATCAATTCAAAGTTGTTGAAACCTGTGTTTTTTCTAATTCATATGCACATATTCTTGTTCTCAAAGACTACAAAGAGTGAATGTACTTTCAAACATCAGGAGTAATGTAACATAACACTAAAACCATTTTTTCTTAGTTTAAAATAACACATTAAGAATTCCCATTTATTAACTGGGCAGCCAACATCTAGAATTGGCTGCAAGATTTAATTTTAGTGAGTTAAAACAATAAGCTAAATCTATCTCTGACACTATGAAGTGCTGTAAAAATGTGAATTTAAAAATGAATTCACATAAGAGTTTTAAGTCAAAGTTGAACAGTAATTGTATTATATTGCCATTTTCATAAAGTAGCTTGTCAGAATGTCCAGTCTTTAATGTAGTTCAACCCATTATATTCAGATTGGAGTTACATGGAAAACTGACACTATGAAGAATAGTGAACTTCTAAAGAATCCTTTATAATTTCAGCTCTAAAATGTCATCAGCATTTTACCAGACTCTGAAAAATATACTTGGTTTTACTGATGGCACACATATGACATTTATGCTGCCTTCAACATAATCTTAACCAGCTCCAAATAGGAAAAGAGCAGTGTACTGACAAATGTAGTAATTAACATCTGGGTGTAGCAAGCAGGGAACAAGAAACATATGTTCACCATTAAGATAGGATTTACCCATTTGGATTTATTTTGACATTTAATTTCTGCTTTAAAAGAATAACATTGCTTAAACCTTAAGTGGTATTATTTCTTATTTTAAGAGAGTTCTAGAAATTAACAATATGAGGAGAGATAAAAATCACAATAAATATGGCTTAAAATTTTTAAAAACAACTGCTATTTGTATATCTCACCTGAACTCAAATGTACACACTTGTTTTGGAATTGCAACCATTTACTATGGCTTTTATTATATATTTATACTGATCTCTATATAAATATTAGTTCAGATTAGAATTTAAAGAGGAAAATCAATTCCTTTTATCAAAACTATAATTTATTTGTAGAATGAAACTGCAAACATCAAAAGAAAAAAAGAAGTTTCTATCGGTTTGAGAGAGATGAGTAAGACTAAACAAACATGAGCCAGGTAGGTACAGGACTAGGATGTCTAAATTGATGCTTTCCATCTCATTAGAAGAGGTATTGGAATAGTGTATAACTGTGGTCTTCATTTATGTTTATTTTCTTTTATGGACAGATTGTGTGTGTGTGTGTGTGTGAGAGAGAGAGAGAGAGAGAGAGAGAGAGAGAGAGAGAGAGTTAGACTTGGTCTCAGAGGCTTATAGGCATCCCTCTAACAGGGCTGCTTTTGTGTCTTTAGAACAATCCCTGGAGACTTCTCTCTCATCTAGCTTGATTCTGATACCTGATCACCTAATACTGGACTTTAAAATCAACCTCCTTATATCATTTCCTTGACAAAAAAGAATATTTCTTATAATTGAGAATGCCTCTGGAAGGACCCATAAAAATATTTGACTTTAGCAAGTTAAGGTTGTCCAGTTTTATGTTCAAGCTCACCTTTCATTTCCTTTATTTCCTTTCATCCTTTTTCCACTCACTGCCATGTATTATTTATGTTCATGTTGTATTTATCACTATGCTATAAACTCATTAAGAGCAAAGTGTTGTATTGCATCACCTTAATCTCTCCAATTTGTTCTTTACAACCAACTTAAAGGTAGTGTGTTATATATAGTAAGTGCTCAATAAAAATTATAAAATCTTTACAAAGTTATTCACAGTGATGTAAAATATTTTTAAATAGTTACAAGTAAATATACCATATAACTAAAAATAGAATGTGTTTTAATATATAAACATAATAAAATTTGTTTTCCTTATATTGACATATTACAAGCAACTATGAAAGAAGAAAAGCACTTTTAGAAGAATTTTTTTAGGGCCAGAAATGAGGACTATACTATCATGGAATACTTAGCACGAATATTATAAATGTACTTTAAATCTCTTATTTTATTAGAAGAGACACCTGAGCATGAATATAAACTGCTTCTAAGCTGGTCATAACATTTAAAATAATTAAAATACTTATGTTACATCGCTGACTATATAGATTTTAGCATTTTGTTGATAACTGTTAATGTACAGGGTAGGACCAAAGTAGGTTTACAGTTTTGAGCATGCAAAACACCGTTTATTCTTGTATTATTATTTACCAATTATTGTATTCTTTTCCATATTGACAACTGTAAGACTACTTTTGCTCCACCATGCATATGAGGAAAGGGAAAAATTATATCAATAATACAAAATTAAAAAAAATCTCAATATAACATTTACTGTGGAATCATGTTTTATTTAATCTTAAAGTACTTTTTCATTTCTTGAATATAAAAAAATTGAGTCAGTCCACCAACATATGGAAACATAAAGCTTTCTCTGTGATTAACCTATCTGAAGATAATTGAAAACTGATCACATTATGCATCACTGAGAACCTGGGTGATTAGTCAGGCCACTCTGCTTATTAATGTTAATCAAGATCTGATGGCATTCCTGTCAAATTGTTATTGTCCTAGTGCCATAAAATCTGTGTCATGAGTATTATATTAAGACCTATGAAGGTTCTTAGGAATAAGAAAACGAACAACCCACTATGAGAAGTTATTAGAGTCTTTATGAGGCTACTGGCACATACTAACACCGAATATCAAAAAAGCCTTTATCTCCTTAGAGCTGCATCCACGTCTAATCCAGCCTTCTGCTTTCTGGAGTGCCATTTTCTAAACTTGGCTGTGCAGCTGAATCACTTGGGTTCTTAAAAGCAACACATATACCTAGATATCTCTCTCTACCTATAGAACCAGCATCTGTAAAGATGGGGCCTCAGAACACACTTTTTAAAACCTCTGCAAGTTAGTCTGAAACAGTTGTTCTGCAAGTGCTTTTTTGGCATCCCTGGCCAGAGAATATACAGTGTAGATAATCAGCAAACATTTGCTGAATGACTGACACAGCAGTTTTTGAAAGCAGCAGCTAGTAAGCTTGTGCGCACATTTAAATTTTATTGATTTGATTTTTGTTAATACAGCACTACTTTATAGTATAGAAAGGACTAGTGATAATTGAGATGTAGGTTTTACATCTCAGAAAGTTTTTTTTTTTTGGACTCTACTCACTGTGCAAAATGCAATTAAATTAATTAGTTGGGTATTACTTTTGAAGAAGGCATACTTATAATATCAGCTCTTTCTTATGAAACTATTATCGGACAAATGGGACTCCCTCCTTGGATGTCCAGTACTAGAGGATGGCTCTCATATTCTCACTTGGAGCATTTCTAGGGTCTGTAATTTCATAATAGTATCTCATGTTTGATGACGTAAATGCCTTTTTTTCTTCTTGTCTTTTTATTTTTGTCCACTCAAATCCTAGACTTTAATTCTTCCGAGATAAAGACAATGTTGTGCCTAAAACTTCTTCAGCCTTCCTTTCCCTAACCACTGACCAATAGAGATAAAAAAGTCTTAGTCTTTAAAACAGCTTTAGTACAATCCACAAGGCAGTCCTGGTGTGCAAAGATGGCAGTCCCATCCACCATGACAGCTCTTTCCCTTACAGACAACTGTCGTATTCACGTGGCCCTTGACTACAGCAAAAGTGAATGGACATGACCTTCGGAGAAGGTCAGAATTAGCAGAGAACATTAGCATGTGAACATTCCATATTCTTGAATATGCAAAAAAGACTTGAAACTCAATGAGATAAATTGAATGATCATCCTTTATGACCATGGCTAGCCAATGCTCTCAGGTAACCCGCAGAGCCTGTCTCTGAGCTGGCAGGTGGCAGGATTCTCAAGATAGTTTTTTATCAAGCCAGAATTCTCTGTCATGGAGTTTATGTGGGGGACTTGGCACTGGAGTGAGGAAAAATATCAAAATTACATTCATATTTATTTTGTAACATCATCTAAGTTTTTTCCAAATTTTATGTTTTTCTACAAATTTTAAAATGTTCATCACTTAATTAGTGTAGTACTTTATGTGTAAACATATAAATGCATAAATGGTGTCTTTTAGTAGTATGAGCCAATTTCTTAAAAAAAGACTGGTAAGATATAAAAATAAATGAGACCACTGCTAAATACTTTTCAGATGCAAAGTTATAATCTCTTAGGTTTTAAAAAACAAGGTAAATCACATAGGTTAATATTTGCTGATGATTCTGTTATTTTTATTTAAAATATTTATTTAGATCGATGAATTTGTAACTGCTGTACATGAGTAAAATTGGAATGACTATAGTCACTGAGTTGTTTAAGCTATGGAGCAAGAGGAATGCATGTAATCATTACAGATGCTTTGTCCTGAAAGTTCCCTTTGTGCAGTACAACATTCCTCAAATTTTAATTTCTATTTAATAATTTCTATTTGCCCTTTAATATCAGCTTGAATGCCATTCTGTCTGGTATGCCTCCTCTGCCTCACTCAGAGATGAGTACTCAGGCATTTGTCTTTTGATACAAAAAGGCATCTCCAGATTAGAGTCTACCAACAAGGAAATACTATGGGAGCACAATGTCCTTGAGTCCATATTTGCTAAAAATTAATAATATAATAGGATATCTGATTGTCTACTATATTGAAAGTCAAAAGTCTAGGTTGAAAATAAACAAGTTAAGTGCCTGAATATGTTATGAGTAGAAGAGCAAATATAATGAAAAGAAGCAGAAGAAAGGAAATAATAAAAACAAAAAAATGAAATAGGAAAAATAATATAATAGAGACAGCCAACAAGTCTCACATTTCATTCTTTGCGAAGATAAGTAAAATTCATAATCCCCTGACAAAACTGATAGGAAATGACATATGTGAAGAATCAAAGAGTGGGCATCTCTTCAGATTTTAGAAATGTTAAAAAGATTATGAGAGAATACTGCGAATGACTTTACGCCAATAAGTGGCAAGAATTTCTAGAGAACTATAACTTAACAGATAGACTCCCCCCAAATAGAATGAAAATTGTCCTACTCTTAAATATATTAACTCTTAAATATATTAAATCTCCAGACCTACATGGTTTTACAAATTAAAGAAATAAAACCAATTTAATACAAACTCTTCCATGGAGTTGGAAAAAAAGCAAGAATTCTTTGCAACTAATAGTCTCATGAGGCTAGCATATTCTTGATTTTGATTCTGGATAAGGACACTATAATGCAAGGAAACTTCAGGCTGTCTCTGTAATAGATAAAGTCGAAAACAAATGCTAACAAAAATGTTAAATCAAATAGAGCAATACATAACAACAATGTGGAGTTTATTCTAGTATCCAAATTTGTTTAAAATTAGATTATTCTTCAGTATAGTTTACCACATTAACAGAATAAAGGAGAAAACTATTTGTTATTGGATGATTGTTGAACAGCCCAATAGATTCAGAAAAAGGACTTTGTGAACTCCACTTTCTTTATTGTAAAAACTATTGGTAACCTAGGAATAGAAGGTAACTTTCTTGAAATAATAGAGGGTACCTACAACAACCTACATACTTGAGGAAATACTAGATACTTCTGAATATTAGATGGTAGAGTAACACAAGCACATAACCATCACCTCTTCAACTCATCATATATTGGAGGCCCTGCACAAAATAGCAAGAAAAATAAAAATAAAAACATATATATAGAAAGGAAAAAATAAGACATTATTTGTAGACAATATGATTATAAGTGGGAAGTTCAAAAAACAACACAGATAAATTATTAGAATTAAAACTAAAGTTAGTAAGGTTGTTGGGTAAAAATGTCAATAGAAAAATGAGTTATATCTAAATACTGATGAAAAATAGAAAAACAAGATTCAATAGATACTGTAAGCACCTGGTATAAGAAAATATTTTTAGTAAGCCCATGTCTATATGGGCAACTAATATTTGACAAAGGGGGCAGAAGCATAAAGTGGAGTAATAATAGCCTCTTCAACAAATGCTGTTGGGAGAGCTGCTACACAGCTACATGCAAAAAATTGATATTTGATCATCAGCTGACACCATACACAAAAATAAACTCAAGATGGATAAAAGACTTAAATATAAGTTGCAACACCATAAAAATCCTAGAGAACATTGGCAGGAAACTCTCAGATATCCCATGCAGGAATTTTTTCACTGATATGTCTCCTAAAGCAAGGGACATAAAGGAAAGAATAAACAAGTGGGACCTCATCAAAATAAGAAGCTTCTGCACGGCTAAAGAAAACATCAGCAAAATGAAAAGGGAGTCAACCCTATGGGAAAATATATTTGCTAATGATACATCAGATAGAGGTTTGATCTCCAAGATATATAAAGAACTCACTCGACTCTACCCCAAGAAGACAAATGATCCAGTCAAAAAATGGGCAAAGGACCTCGGCAGATGCTTTTGCAAGGAAGAGATACAGAGGGCCCAGAGGCATTTGAAAGGATGCTCAGCATCACTAGCCATCAGAGAAATGCAGATCAAAACCACCATGAGGTACCACCTCACACCAGTCAGAATGGCCGTCATAAACAGATCAATAAACAACAGGTGCTGGTGAGGCTGTGGAGAAAAGGGAACACTAGTACACTGTTGGTAGGAATGCAGACTGGTGCAGCCATTGTGGAAAGCAGTGTGGAATTTCCTCCAAAAAGCTGAAAATGGAACTGCCTTTTGATCCAGTGATTCCCCTGCTGGGACTATACTGTAAGAATCCCAAAATGCCAATTCAAAAGAACCTATGCACCCCAATGTTCATAGCAGCACAATTTACAATAGCCAAGTGTTGGAAGCAGCCTAAATGCCCATCAGTAGATGATTGGATCAAAAAATGATGGTACATTTACACAATGGAATACTACACAGCAGAAAGAATAAAAGAACTACTACCCTTCACGACAGCATGGATGAAACTCGAGAGCATTATGCTAAGAGAAATAAGCCAGGGGGCGAAAGACACATACCATATGATCTTACCTATAAGTGGAACCTAACCAACAAAACAAAAATGCAAGGAAAATAAGACCAGCATCACTGAAAGAAAAAAGAAACCAACAGAGACAAGAGGGAAGGAGGGAGGGGTGGGTGGGGGAAAAGGAAGGGAAGGGGAAAGTCAAGGAACATATAGCAAGGACTCATGGTCAAAGCCAAAGTAGGGAAGGACTGAGGGAGGAGAGGTGGGCAGGGGAAAGTGGTGGGGGGGAAGGCAGAGACAAATGTATTTGAAAAAATAAATTAATTAAAAAAATATTTTTTAAGACATGTGCATAGAGAAATGAACCTATTATTGAGAAAAAAATGTAAAGCTTAAATAGGTACATTGTAACTACTTATTGAAAAATATTAAGATGAAATTTCAACTAAAATCCTAGTTGGTTTTTGCGTGAAGAAGATAATTTTAAAATTTACATGGAAATGTGAAAATTCAAGAAGAGCCAAAATACCAACTTCTCAAGAATAGGATAAAAATGGACACTTACTCTGCTAGATACCAGGATTGATTATAAAGCTACAGTAACCAAGACTGTTGGTATGAGGACAGACAAAAAGATCACTGGTGTAGAATATACAGCTCTGAGATAGACACACATTTAGATAAATATTTAAATTATTACAAGCTTGGCACTTCAAAAAGTGAGGAAAGGGAAGTCTTTAAACAATTTTGGGACAATTAAAAATCTACATGGAAAAGAAAGGCAATTCTTATTTCCTACCATGCTCTAAAGTCTGTTTCAGATAAATTGGAGATTTAAATGTGAAAGACAAAATGACATGGCATCTAGAAAATAATATAGAAAACTGT
The DNA here is from genome assembly GCF_021234165.1 of Pteronotus mesoamericanus. Classification (NCBI taxonomy): domain Eukaryota; kingdom Metazoa; phylum Chordata; class Mammalia; order Chiroptera; family Mormoopidae; genus Pteronotus; species Pteronotus mesoamericanus. The sequence goes on from NW_026555310.1 coordinate 24,275,969, forward strand.
GCTTATAGCAGAGATAGGATATGTTCTTTTAACCAAATGAGAAAATATTGATCCATTTTACTACATTAAAATTAAGTTTCTGTTCACCAGAAGACATAATGAAGATAATGAAGGAACAAGACACAGAGCAGAAGAAAATTGTTGCAACATATTTAACTAACAAAGGAATTCTATCCAGAATATGTGAAGAAATACTATAAATAAATAAAATAATATCAAGTAATTCAATATAAAAGAGGTAAGAGACATAAACTGGCATTTCATGAAAGAGGATATCCAAATAACCAAACAACATATAAAAGGCTTTTAATCTCATCAGTAGTTAAGAAAATACAAACTAAAAACAAAATGAGATGCACACTCACTGAAATGGCCTAAATTAAAAAGACTGACAATGTCAAGCAAAGGTAGACAAGGTTGTGGAAAATTGGAACACTTATTGCAAGCGGGACAGTAAATTGGTCATTACCTATAAATGTTAAAAATAAGCACATTCTACAAACAAGAAATTCTACTCCAAGGTATATGACCAACATGTGTGCATTAGGAGACATGCATGGAAAAGAACGTTTATAGCAGCATTATTTGTAGTAATCCCAGTTTGGAAACATTCCAAATGTGTATGTCCATAGAAATGTACAAATGAATTGCAATATGTTCATGTAATAGAACAATATGTAACAATGAAAATACAGGCAGCTATCACTGCATTGTTGGTTTAAACACCAGTCATTTTATTATTGCCCTTCACTCTTGGCTTTGACTAGGCTCACCTAGGGTGTTTTTGGTTGATGTTTTTAATGTGGTAGTCCTTTGACTGTTGGGTTGGAGTTATTCACTCATAGGGCTTCGAGGCTGGAAGCTCAGCTGGGCACCAAAACAGCTGTGTTTCTTGGACACCTTTCTGTTTCATCTCTCTCTTTTGTTCTCCACCTGGCAGATTTGGGGTAGCTCAATTTCTTATATGGCAGCTAAAGGCTCCCATAGTGAATATCATAAGAGAAATTGGCAGAAGCTGTATGACCTTTTCTAAACTTACTTGGAAGCTATGAAACATCACTTCCACAAAATTCTGTTTAATGAAAAAAATCACAAGGTCTTCTTGGGTTTTATAGGGAATGTAAGCTTCTGTTATGGGTGATGGGAAGGTGGTGACAAATGTTCCCACCTGTTTTGAAAGTCCTACATAGTCAGATGGGAATTCCCATCATTAGTCCTTGAACTGGCCAACTTTCCTTTGTAGATTTTTCTGGATACATGTTATATTTTACATTTTAAAATACTAAAAAATAAAAATAACACAGTCCAGTCCAAAAAAGAGGTCTAGAATCTCCCAGAGCGGTGAGGGAGGGACATTGTTATTTTCTTACTGTTTTTAGTTCCTCACTTTTCTCTAAGTCTTAGCTTTAGCTCTTGACAACCTGGCTTTGACTTCCTTTTTGGTTTTCATCTTCCTCTCATGGCTTTCTCACTAGAATGCTGAGATCCAATTGAATGGTAACTTTGCACTTTTCCCCTATATCCCTGTGATAGACTACTGGCCCTCCAAAGATGTCCACATCCTAATCCCCAGCAAATGTGAATATGTTATGTTCCATGGTAAACAGTGCTTGTCAGTCAAAGTTAAATGAACAGTCTTGCAATGGTGAGATTGTCCTGGATTACCACAAGGAGGGTCAGAGTTAGATTCTAAGGAGATGTGCTGAGGGGAGCAGAGGTCAGAATGTGCCATCGCCAGAAGGGATGCAAAGTCAAGGAATGAGGCTGTCTCTAGAAGTGGAAAAGCCAAGAAAATGGATGTCCTTTTTGTAGCATCTGCAGAAAGTACCAGCCCTCTAACACCTTGAGTTTAGTTGCATAAGACCCATTTTTGGACTTTGATCTTATGATTTGAAAGAAATAGATACATGTTGTTTTCAGCTACCAAGTTTGTGGTAATTTGTCGCGGCAGCAATAGAACCAACACAATCCCATCCTTTTTTCCTGCCCACTCATGACCTTTCCTACATTGTTTGCTTCTACTTGAAACACTTCCCTAGGCCAGCTCTTCTCAATACTATCTACTTCTAAAGACACAGCTCACAGGCTCTCTTCTTCTTGGCATCTTATTATCCTGGTACAAGTAATCCTTAGTTCTCTAAAATGCTAAGGCACATAGCAACAGCGGTAGTCCACTAACCACATATAACTTCAAGTTATTTGAGGCCAAGGTGCTACATACCTTCTAGCTTCTTGTTCAGATTTTCGACATATTAGACATGCATGTTTGTTAAATGACTGTAGGACTAAGAGAATGTTATCAGAAAGTATAATAAAATATTTCCAGTAATAGTTGATATTATATACAAAAGTATAAAAGTAAATTATAACTTACATTTGCAACCTCATATGATTCAGTTAATATCTGTTCCATGTAATGATTTAGATCTCTGAATCTTTTGTGATCTGAATTTGTAAAGGGTAAGTGCCACCAATGAGGAAACCTGTTTTAAGAGAAAAAAGTATACATTCATTAGCTTGAAAATCATCCTCTTCATTTTAGGATTGTTTGTAATGCTATAGCTGCATCTGATGGAAGATCCAATAAAAACCTTACCAAAAAAACCCCACAGAACACATGATTAATACTGAGAGTTTCTTTAACATGGCTATGGTCACTTGTTCTATTTTAACTGTCACTAATATCAATACTAACTTAGTTTAATTTAGCATCCTAAATTAATACATATGTTTCTCCTTATTGTATTTATGGTAGACCACACATTTTGTTCCTTAAATACATGTGGGGCTTAAAAATGTTTTCTGAAGTTAATGACTCATAATTTTTCAAAAAGGTCAGCTTACATTGTTTTTTCTGGGTTCACTAGAGACATTGCTACACTAACTAAATTAAACTTTTTTTTTTTTTTTTTACCAAGTGACATATGCTTCCATCTGGTCTGAGTCTCTTGGAACAAAGTATCACTTTCTCCAGGAGTCTGACTTGCAGAATTTCTTCCCTACTATCTGATAATTCATCTCCATGGGTTAGATTTGATTAAGACCAATTATTGGATGGAATGACCTATTCATGATTAGCACATGGCACTGCATTTTGCAGATAAAATACATCGTTTTAGGAACTGTATAGCAGCTTCCTCTAATTGCAGTCTTGCTCTGCCTCCTTCCTTAATTCTGCTTCTTTGATAAAGGCCTTTTCCCGGGGAAAGGAGAAGGGGGGATAGTGAAGCCTTGCCACAAAAGCACAGAAGTATGTGACAACTGCTGGCCATCTCGTCCGCTGCTTCTTGTTGGAAATGCCAAGGATGTCCCAAACACCATGTTTCCATGTTTAAACAATTATTTTATTTCTTTTAAAGGTCACTTGCAGTTCTCAAGATTAAAGTATTGAACATGTTCATTCTGATTTAGTTATGAAAATAGTGCTATATGCAACTAATCAAAGCATAGAAATGCATTTGATAAACAGATGTATTGGGCTGGTTTTAAATAATTTATATATCTGTGGACAAATTTTTCGTATTGCTAAAATAAGATGGAATTCAACAACAGTTCTATCCCTTTGTTGATATTTTTATGGATATATGTACTAAAAAATATCTTGTGTATAACATGCATGAGGAATTCAGTTATAGTAATATCATTCAATTGTTTGAGGTACTTTTGTATTATATGCTAAATATAACATAGAATTCAGTTCTTAAAAATCATTTTTTTAATGATTTTTTTAATGATTTTTTACCTGACAGTGATATAATTTCCTCTGTTAATTTTGATCAGACCAAAGGTTGGAAAACACCTGACTTGCAGACATATTTGACACCAGTATTTTGATTTGCCTTTTATTTGATCCTCAACTGTGCCTAAACGTTTTACTAGGACAATGTACCATAACAGATTGTGGATGATTGCTGAAAATAGAAGAGGGAAAGGACATCAACCCTTCTCAAGCAGGTTAATTTTAAGGGAGCCCACCATTATTGAAGAAGCTTTCCAAGCCTGCGTGTTCTTAGAAGGTAGGCAGAGATACAAATAGCCCAATGTGAAGACCACAGTCCTATGCTGTGAGTGATTTGAATTTCATTCTTCATGATTCTAACTTTTTTATCATACTTTCCAGATCAGGTTTATTTAATTCTCATAGGGCTCCTCTTAGGAAATTTAGAAGCAGAGGCAATCTTGGCCTCATCCTTAGTTTGTATGCAGTACTGTAAGCCTTAGCTCTTTTGAGACTGTTAGCACACAGATATTGTTCAGGGTACGTGGGACTAAATGTTCCTCTCCTCAACACCTTGCTTGAACGGTTTTAGAATCAATTTAGGTGCCATTACCAGGCAATAGTTGTTGAGCAAAGCAAAGTCCTAACTAAAAGTGAAAATCAAGAAGAGGCATATATAGAATGATTATTAGCACTTTTAAAGTTTTACAAGTTATACTAATATTACTGGAGAGATAAAAGTGTAGAGCAGAGAAGTTTTTGAAATTGAAAAGGACAGCTCTTTCACACAAATTAACTTATACTTCTAAATCATTTCTTAGTATGGTATGATGGCAACCACTGATACAGAATTCAGTATGTGCGGCCAATCTGAATTTTTTTGCCAGTGTTTCTTCTTTCTCAGTTATTCTATCAGATTTTTTAAAACTGATGTTACTTTTAAGAGTTTCACAACCGCATTCCTTTCCTTCCAGTCTCTTGAATGTGCTCTTACTCTAATTTTGTTGACTTACTGCCATTTAAAGCATCTGTATTTCAAAATTTCTGTGACATCTGCAAGTATAGTTTTTCATGAATGTGAACTACTCATTTGTCAATATTGCACAACATCTCTCCATCCATTGATATCTTTGCTTAGCTTTATATTTTGAAAACTGATTAAACCTTGAAAGCCTAGTAAAAATCCTTATGTACAAAGTATATCAGGTCAGGTATGAACATTCACATTGTTAAAGGACAATTTACTTAAAAATTCCAGTATAGGTAAAACTGCATTTGGTTTATCAGGGTGCTAATATCATAATTTCTGGAAGTTCGCCTTTTTAAAGTTAAGGTATATCTTGTGATACACTGAAGACTATGACCTAAATTTGGCTAATTCTATTTTACACATTTTAGAAAGTTTGTTTAAACAGAAGTTAGTTTCATTTAGTTTGCTTACATTTAATACTTTTTTCAATAAAACATGACAGGAAGCAATGACTTTCAAGATTACCTCAAAATGAACATAAAAACAAACTAAATTTTGATAGTGCAAATCAAAGCCAATAATTAATGATAAACAAAGTGAGTTGATTTTAATAAATTTTACTAAATTAAAGTTTTACTGTATTAAATTTACTATATCAAATTTTACTATATTAAAATTTTAACTTTTTCTGGAACAGCAAATAAATATATCAGAACTGTATATTGTAGTTACTTGTTTTTAGAGTAGATCTATTCAATTTAGTTTTGAATTTTCAATTTCGATTTCATTTTTATAGAAACCCCCAAAAAGATTAAATTTAAAAATAGGCAAATAAAACAATTTTTCTAGAAACTGATTAAAAATGTAATTGGTTTTCAATTTTTCTATCTACAAAACTGATGGCTGGAAGCAAACAGAAAATTGAAAACCTTGTTCTGTTTTGTGAGACAAGGTTTTTTGCTTTGAAAGCAATACAGACTCTCTGCTGGGATAGGCTGAATGGCATTGGAGTCAGAATGCTGTGTTGCTCACAAGTAGAAAATCTCATAACCATTATTTCCCCTTATGTTCAAGGACAAGCACTGAAGGCAAACACTGTGGAGGACAGCGCCTTACTCTGGAAGAGTCAGTGATGCAAACTGCTTCTGAAGTTGACTGTGAAGTTTTGAAAACTCTTCAAATGACTTTTCTGTCAGGCTTGTTTCATTGTTACTGTGTGTTACCTGGATTAGATATAGCTGTGGAAAATAAATAGACAAAAATCAAAAGACAGCAGTATCAATCCGTGATACCTTCTAAAATCTCATTGTATATAACAAAACAAAACGAGAATCTTCGTGCATAAAAATATAAAACTCATCATGGAAGCTGAGAAATGCAATTTGTAAGGGCAAAATTACACATAAACATAGCATACATGATATCATAATCTTATGTACTGGGAACAGACCGCCTAATTTCTGCTCTTCCGGTGGACACTTTAATTAGCTCTTGATTTATATTCTACTACTGGCTGGATCTGTTCTCTTTGATGGTTCTCTTCTAATGGCTCTTGTTGTTAAGATTTCTCCTTGGAACATCCTCCTTAGTGGCACTTATGCTCAAACTGTCACTGATTTTTCATTTGCATAGTACAAAAAAAAATCATGGTTTAAGGAAGGATGTGTAGCATAGTAAACTGGAGGCTGTGATGAACTTGCATGATACTTAAGTCAAGATAACAAACTTGACACTTACAGCTCTAGTTTTCTTGCTGAACCTTAAAATTGTCGCTCTTCGAATTGACCTGGTTGCACTCAGCATACAAGATTTTTGGGAAAAATTCTGTGAAGTAGATTTGGTAGAGCTTACGGCTGTCATTTGTGCAAGTGTGTGAATTAAGTTATTCAATTTAACAGGGAAACACTCCAGACTTTCCTTTATTTTCCTAGAGAAATGAAAAAGAAAAGATAATGAGTTACATTCCCTTCAATTGACTTGTTTTGCTTAAAATTTGTTTCTTTGTGTTTGCTAGATGTGGAGAAAAAAGTCAGGAAGCAAAGATGTTTATTTGGAGTCCAGCAACTAAAATTTAATTTTATAAACTTCAAGTTTACATCTTTAGTAATTAGCAAATATAAAACAAACTTTCATGGTGAAATATAAAACTGTAATTATAATATTGTATTTTAACTGTTTAGATTTATTGGCTATTTTTAGAGATGACATTTTAAAATTTTAGTTTATAATTATTTAAAGTATTTACATGAATCCAGAAGTTAAATCTACAAAAGAATGTCCACTTCAAGAAGCCCAGCATCTACCCCTGTACTCTCTCTGTTATTCCTTCTCTTCCTGTATATTTAAATTTTTTTTAAATTATGGTTTAACTTTCATTATTTTACTTTTTATTTTTGTATACATTTGTGTCCTTCTTTTACCTATCTTACAAAAAGTTGCATACTATGTATGATCCTGTATCTAATATACAAGTATTTTATATGAACTGTTTTTTACTCTTTGGCCTTTTTTTGTTTTGTTTTAGTGTGTCTCTACTTAAAGTTAATTTTTTTGTATTTAAGAAAGTTTGCAAATGTATTCTAGTGGTATAACAAATATCTTTATATAATACTCTTTATCCCCTTTATACCTCTTATTCTTCTCCAGTATCTAATTTGCAGTGTTGTCCATTTTATCTCAGTTAATACTACAAAGCAAACAGTATGATTATTCTACTTTTTATATGTGATTCCTATTCCACTTTCCTTTTTTACTTTAGTAGTATTTATACTATACGTACTATGCAGTGTCTCTCCTAACTATAGTTAAATCTCAACCAGTGCTTATGTTTACATCACTCAGTCATTTTGACAATGAAGCTAATTCTTATAAATTGCTCAGGAATAATCAAGGAAATAAGTTTCTGAGTCTTCAGTGTTCATAATAGCTTGTCTGTGACCTTTATACTTGAAGGTCAGTTTGCTTAGATACAACATTTTTGTCTCATAGTTTCTTTTTTTCAGTGCCATAAAAATATTATTCCATTTTCTTCTGGAATAAAAGATTACTATCCAAGTACTGGTCAGGTAGCTCAGTTGCTTAGAGTGTCATCCCAATACCAGAAGATTGTGGGTTCAATCTTGGGTCAGGGTACATACAAGAATCAACCAATGAATACATCAATAAGTTGATCAACAAATCAATGTTTCTCTTTCTCTCTCTCAAAAATATCAATAAATAAAAAAAGATTACTATCCAAAACTCTTATAACATTCCAAACTTCTTTCCCTTATAAAGGACTTATTCTTTTTGCTTCAATGCTTAAAGAAAATTTATTTTTCTTTGAAGTCCAATAGTTTGTCTAAAATATGTTTCAATTTGGTTATTCTAGGTAATTTTTCTCAATATGTAATGGGTCTTTCAGTAAAGAATTTTGTCTTTTGATTTTCTAGAAAATTCCTTAAATTTTATTTTAATTAATATTTGATGATATAAGAATAAATCTTAACTCATTAATTTAACACTATATCTGTATATTCTTTTGAAACTTGTGCTGACACAGTCATCTAATCTTCAAATAATGAAGGAGTTTTTTTCACCCTTTGTACTGCTAAAACATCTGGTTCAATGTTAAATAAAAGCTGTGACAAGCAAAGTTTGTTCTTGATTACAAAAGAAACACTTTCATTGTTATACCATTAAGTGCAATGTTTTCTGTAGTTTTTTAGCTATAGGTTTAGGACATTTCTTTATATTTCTAGAGAGTTTTTCAAAATGAGTGATTCTACATTTTATTAACTGCATTTTCTGCATCTAATTTTCGGTATCTATTGAGGTGATCGTATAACGTTTCCTCTTTTTTTTTTTTTTTTAACTGAGTCTTGAATGTTTACCTTGTAACCACTTATTTTACTGAACTTCTGTTATTTCAATTGTTTTGGTTAATTCTCTTAAATTGGCATATTTGTTGTCTTATTCAAATGGAAAATAACAATAAAATAGAGCTTAAATACAGAGCTTTACAATAAAATAGAAGGTTATTTTCTTCAGGTAGGCTTCTGTCAAAGTTGCAATGCCTTCTCTACAACTAATCTGCCACAGCCTCAGTGTTAACAGTGTAGTTCAATAATGTTTAATAATTGTCCCCTCAATTTTATAAAATTTTAAGCTCATTTATCTTGCTCTTAGATTCTTTTGAATAAATTTGAAATTTTTCCTTTGTTATACATCAATCCAGTGCAAAATTTGCTAAAAATGTTAAAATATGACTCAGATCATTATTCATTTCCACAGTGTTCATTATATCTAAAGATGTTCTTTGAATTTATGGACATATAGTGCAATATACAACATTCATTTCTTGACTGGTAAAGACACGAACATAATAATAATAGACATATACTAGTAATCATGACTTATGGAGACTCTCCCATTCATTCATTCATTCAACTAATATTTACTGAGCATATTTTATATGTTAGGGTGGAAAGCTCTCAGATGACAGTATGCACTCATTTCTTATGAAGATAAGCTTATGAACCATAAATATTAAGTTCTGATGTACTCACCCTCGCAAAATCTCAATCATGTTCATGACTTCTTCATATGTTACCCAGCAGTTAAGATGTAAGAAGGCTGGAGGTGAAGGGTAAACTTTTACAATAAACCTATGTAGTTTTAAGAAATCCATTTCTCAGTGCTATCACATATGACTCCACTTGGTCCTGGTACCCTGAGAGCAGTAAGTTTTAGGCTTCTGTGAGGATTTTTTAAAAAATCCAGGTAGCAGCTTTCTGTTTATTTTGTTTAATTGCAGCATCAGCAGGGTTAGGCTTTGGAGCACCCTCCTATTACAGGTCCAAAGCAGCAGCTGGAAGGATCCAGTTCTTATATTTCCTAGGGGAAGCCTTGAGGCAGTCTTGATAAATGCTTCTAACTCCCTGCTAGGCACTGCTATCTATGCTGGGACTTAGATGCAAAGGAAAGAAATGAGATTTCTGCCCTGAGGGAGTATATATCTTCTGGCAGCCACTGCATAATGCCTTATGTTAATCTTTTTATCCTCAGAGGAAAGCAGTGTAATTATTTTACCAATAGATAAAAAAGGCCAAGACAGGTGAAATGTGTACCAAAGATGACATCATCCAGAAAGTAGTAACCAAAAATTCCAACTCATGTTCATCATCTTTATACTATGCAAATAATATTTCAGAAATGTTACCACTAGTTAAGTCAAGAAATAAATATGTAAGAGTCCCAAAGTTGGCACACATGTACAAGTTACGGTTCTGTGAAAACTGAAACGTGGTAAATTCTCTTGAAATTTTACATGAGATAGATAATTGATAAGGATTAAGGAGAGGTACTTCAAAGTTTCTTTTTTCTCTTGCTTCATAGTTTAGAACTTGGCTTTAAAAACAAAACAAACTTTGCTGTTTTCCCAGTTGAAGTTTCAAGTCTTTAGAATTCACCTACAAGTCGGCAAGTCTTATGTAAATGTCAGCACAGGTAACTAACTCTGCTTATAAACAAGAGTTCCAGGCTCCACGGCCTTGACTCTGAATAAGTAATTTTTATCAATTTCTTAAAGAAGCTCCTTACAAAAATTGGTCAAATGAAAGCAAATGGAATAAAGGAACTAAGGAAACGTTGGTGGACTGGTCATATTACGTATCAATAATATGCCAGTAGCATGATATTCCAGGTTACTCTCTTCCCTTCCCAAAGCCAGCTCGTTTTATTGAGGATATTAAAATAAAATTGTATGCAAAGCAAGAAATCTTAATATGCAATGATAAAAAAATAAATGCTGATAAGTGGTGCAATAATTAAGCCAACAAAATCTTTAAAATATGACAATATATTTAAAAATAGTAAATTATTTTAGTCTTGTTGCTTGTTAAACTCCTGGAATAGAGTGATTTTATGCAACGCGCAGGTCAGGGATCCCAGTGAGGACTGACTGATGCACGTAGCTGTTGGGAGGTAACAGCTGTTGTGCAAGTGCCATCTGGACCATTCATCTTTTCAAACTAATGATTTCTGGTGGGTATATTAAACTTTTCAAATGCCTTTAGTCTTTAGCCTGATAGTCTCCTGAAGAGTTTAAAAGATTTTCTTCTTCTTTTTTTTTTAACCTAAGGTGTATCCTGAGTTGATATTTAGGCAAATTGAGCAAAACTTCAGTGTAACTTAACATAATTCAGAAATAGAGATTCTCTTATTGCCAAAATGTAGAACCGCAAGTAAACTTTCAAACATCATAATGAGTGTGCCTGGGTCACAAAATTTAGGAGGTACGGTATTGTAAAAGCTGTTATACCTGCAGTTAAAAAATTTACTTTATCAAGTCAATTTAGTTCAGATCAGTTCTTATAATTAAATTTTAAAAATGGAGACTTTCACAATGAAAGGAGAAATTTTACTTTGCATTTTCCTTTGCAGCTGCTTTTCTAATTTAGGAAAGTTGGACACTATTAAATCTTCTAGGTTCTTTTTATTTTATTTTACATTTTTGCGGGCATTTATTTCCGCAGGTATCAATGGTTAAGGCAAAGGAAAACTTTGACTTTTATTTGTGGAAATACAGTCATTCATGAGACAAAAATTCACAAAGAGCTAAGAAAGCATCAAGAAAAATTTATGATGAAAGAACCGAGGGACCTGTATCCATGTCCCAGTCTCTCTCAGTCCTGGAAAGAAACCAGATAGAAAGGCATGTTTTGAGACATTTGGCATAAAGAGTCTTTCCTCACTCTGTAACCATGAGAAATAAATAAGGAGGAACAAGGAGCCCTGGGAAGTTCTGGCATTGTGCCTGCATACCCCGGGTGCTTCAGGGCCTCTGGCTCCTTTGTCTGTGATGTGGAGCCTGGGAACACTCTCTCTGGGTGCCATTGACATTTCCAGTGGCTTCACAGTTGTACCTGTTGGGACAGTTGCTGTGCCTGCTCTGCCCAGTGGCCCCTTATAACTAATACTATTCTTTGTAAAGCTCATTGTGCAGAGAAGAAGCTCTAAGTTGTTCTTTGTGAAGGGATGGCCTATGATAGGAGTATAGACAGAGAAAAGAATCCATGATGGCTTTTTATTAAGGACCCTGTCCAAAAGGGACAAAGGCAACTAATTAAGTCCATGAGGTTGTCTCTCTCTGGAATTTATCCTAGAGAATATTGGCCAATGCACAAGGAGAAGTAGAATATAATAGAGAAATAAACAGAGTAGAAGATCTTGTTTTGCATTAGAAACTAACCAGAGCCTATCAGGTTCTGGGGTTTGTTAGTTTACAGTTTGAGTCTATATATATGTACCTCCCTTTTCTCAAGGATACCTGGTAAAATTTGCTTCTTGTTACCAAAACACCTCACTAATGCAAGCTATTTGTTTTTTGAGGTTTGGAGTTTTGTTTTCCTTCAAATTACTTTCAATTTCAGCTGAAGAACAAAAGTTCTTATACCTACTAAACCAAAAAATCGGTGTGGCAGACCAAAAGGAATACTGGGAAAACATGAAAAATTTCCTCTCACATTTTTGGAGGAGGAAATAGATGATGTAAAAAGCATAATCTGTACAGGAGAAGGGGGTTAGGCAGAGAAGCTTATGCTTAATGATCCTGCCTGGGCTGTGAAATAGGTTATCTGTTTCTAAGGACAGCTAACCCGAGGTTTGAGAGTGATTGAAAATTCTGAAATAACCCGTTTGGACAGCATTTTAATGGATGGTTGCCTTTGTTGCCTAGCAGTGGGCCCAGCAGAGATATTACATGAGAGTATCAATTTGCAGGGACTGAGTCATTATACTTTCTCGGTTCTATTCAACAGCACTCAGCTGAAAGGGGAATAGAAAAAAAATTAAGGGAAGCAGAGAGAACAGTTGGCAATTATGTGAAAAACCTTTGTGGCCGGGAAAACAATTTTATATTCATTTTTTTCTAAATGCCATTAATTGTGATACACTTTTTAATGCCACATGGAGTACAGTATCCTCTGAAACTCTTATAGTCAGCTCTTAACACAAAATGTGAATGTCTAAGAGTGAGGTAGGACCCTGTATTATTCATAAGTAGAGTACTCCCTTGGAGAGGCAAGAAAGTCCATTCCTTTTTTTCAAGTCTCAAACAGGTTTAAGAATGGCAGCTCTTAATGTGAATACTGCAGTCAGGACTAAGGCATCTCAGGTGGCTAGATACGCTGTGTCTCAGATGGTTTAGTCCTCATTCAAGACCCAGATCTGTGAGTTTAGTGGTAAGTGAGGAGGGTGGATTTTCTTGTCTTGTTTTTATCTGTATTTTAGAAGTGATACCTAAATAAACAATGACTAAGAAACACTTTTAGCCTATCAGTACAGAGGACAAGAAGTTTAAATATACAGGGGCCCTCATAAGTATGTAGAGTTAATGTCACTCCTTGAAGCACCAAGACCTGTCCTGGATCCATTGCAGAACTTGGTTTCTTTTTTGGTAAATTATGGGCACTGATGATTAAACTTCAAGTTTCTCCTTAAGAAGTCCATGTAATGTCAGAGACTGTAGCTTAAGATAATAGTATTTACACAGAAAAGTAAACAAAATAGTATTTACACAGAAAGTAAACAAGTATACATAATTTTTAACATTTATTTAAATCTTGTCATTCAAAGCTCCCATTGTTGTTTGTAATTAACCAAGTTATTTTTATAAATTTGCTTTATCCATTGTTTAATATTTTTACATTAAAAAAGAAATATTGTATAATTTGTTTAAATTTTAAAATATCTAAATAATGGAGAGATTTTAAGTAACTTTTTTTTTTAAAGGTAAAAAACCATAGTCACAATCACTTGATGTTTTTTGAATCTCAATAGCAAGTTCTTCACAGTAGTGGATGGGATGTGTCATAGAAAAGGTTCTTAACACTTGATCCACACAAACTGACCAGGGAACTTAGAGAAGAGTTGAAAAGACATGCTTAAAACAAATTAAGTCATATCTGAAAACAAAGGCATGCAATTGAGGCTTTAAGATAAAATATACTACTGAGACAGGCTCTTGGAAGTCAGAGGGAGAGTGAATCTCATGGGAGATTTCTCTGAGGAAAAAGGGGAAAAGTTATAGAAAGTTTCAAGGCATCTGGTAATGGGCCAAAGCAGGAAAAGGAAGGAAGGTGACTGCCTTGGTGTCACTAGTCAAAATGTCCCATGAGGGCTCCTTGGCCAGCAATTACCCAGATGCTGGATCAAACACCCAGGGACCCCGGCGGTGCACAGAGGTAGTAATTCCAGGAAGGCACTTCTGTCCTCCACCAAGGCTTGGGCTATTCAGGAAGTCAGGATTAGTGCCCAAGGAAGGGTGCAAGATCTGCTTTGGTTAAACTGCAGCCAACATGGGCTCTAAGGAACCTCAAAGAAACTATGGTCTGAATTAGCAGCAACACATCTCCCAGAGCCTGCAAGACCCCATGCTCTGAGGCAAGACCCCCTGGATTCAAATCGTGGCTCTCTCTTGTGAGCTGTGTCCTTTGGAAAATCATGTAACTTCTCTGGGGTCTCAATTTTCTAATCTAAAAATGTCGATAAAAATGACATTACCTCACTGACTTGTTGTGATGCTTAAGTAAGTTAATATATGAAAAGCACTTAGAGCAGGGCCTGATGCACAAGAAGCATTGTATTAAATATTAACCACTTTATATGCTTTTTCTATACTGAATATTTGATGTTTAAAATTATGTTTTGTGTTAAACTCATTAATGTATTTTAAGAGAAACAGAGTTTATTTTACATTCATATATTTTGGAAGTGGGCCTATATCTCCTGCTTTACTTGAGAGAAATTGATGTAACCAACAAGATGGTAAGTAATTCAGTAATAAATTAAGTATAGCATGAAAAGTACATGTTTTGTAGAATTATAGAGGGAAAGACCAGTCAATACTAGAATAATTTGAGAAGGTTTTGTGGATGAGGTAGTAGGTGTCCAGAATCTCAAGGGCTGAATAGGATGAAAGCTCAATCAGACTTTCCCCCTTCATTCCATTAATTTTTTATTCTTTGGGAGCATTTCTGATGAGGCTATGAACATGAGTTAAATACATAAAGCAGGAATGAATGTATATTGAAAAAGTGATCAACCCAGAAGAGGATTCACTTGATGATAATAAATTTGTGGTGGAAAAAAATTAATGAAGACAATTAAATTATAAGGTCCCCAAAAGTTAGAAGAAGGAAATGGCAAATCAAAGACAATCATTGAACAGAGAAATGACCTGCCCTAATTTAGATGACTAGATGCCTTTTAACTTTGCAATGGAGAACAAGTTCTTTACCATAAATTTCTCAAAAGAAGTTTAATTGAAAGAACACATTACATAACACCCGGAATTGAGAAAATTAGCCTGGCAGAAGGTATGCCGGTAGGTGATATACTAATTCTCTGCCAGGAGATTATTGGTTTCAGATCTACTGCCAATATTAGTTCACATTTTCTTTACCGATCTGAGTGTTTCAGATGAAACTGGGGGATGTGGAGGGATGGGACTCAGGTTGACAAACAAAGCACATTTACATTTTTCCTTCGGTCAAGGCCTGAAAGAGCTTTTTTCATCCAAAGTGTAGTTTTTTCCTTTTTTTTTAATGATAGGAGGGACTGTTTGTAAATTGTAGCACTATAATTGCTCTGTCCAAGCAGTGACACATCACTGTATTTTCTTAGAGATGAAAGTAGTGAGTTTATATCTCATCATAAATCTCTTTTTCCAAATGGTTTTCCTGGACATAGTTCAAGTAGAACAACCAATTTATTTTTGTCAGCCGTTGCTCTTTCCAGTGACCTCTTATTGAGCGATGTGTTAGATAAAGAGTCTGGTTAGCGAACAATAGTGTGCTACAGAAACACTGACAATCACATTGTTCTTTCCTACCCTTTGGGAAAGAAGACACAAGCTGGTTTCAGAAGTGACAGCTTCATTCCGATGACTGTTCACGTGAAAATCATCTCAAATATGAAACATGTGTGTGCACACAGGCATAAATGCACTCATACATTCACGGTTCACTTTACCTGGTAAAATGACTTGTTGCTTCCAGGTCTGTGTCTTGTGGACGAAGATTATTGTACACATATTTCAGGTCTTGGATCCCACTGAGCTCTGGCAGCCCTGCATGTAGCATCTTGGCAAAACAAACAAATAAAACACAAAACCTCAGGATAAATGTAAATAAAATCTTAGTTGGTTAAGTTTGGTTAAGCTTACTTAGTTAATTCTACAAGTGCACAGAAACAAATTTACATAGCGATGCCTTTCAGTTGCTCACATGAAAAACTATGTTCATGTTTTTTAACCTGCCATACTTATCAGTAGAGGCAACAAAAATAATAATAAAATTAAAAACCAATAAAATCATCAAAGTACTTGCAAAATAATTTAACTTTATCATAAGCTAGTGAAGTAAGCATGAGAGTATTATTTATCCCTATATTGTCTTCTTGTAGAAGAGGCATATCCAGCGTGGGAAAGTGGAAATAATAAGATATTTAATGTCAGAATATCTGGATCCACCATTTAAAACCTGAATAATCTTGAAAATGTCTTTTAACCACTTTGAACCTCCATTTTCTCATTATACTTATTTATTTTTAAATTTTAAATTTAAATTTATTAGGGTGGCATTAGTTAATAAAATTATATAGGTTTCAGATAAGCAATTCTGTCTCCTTCCATCACCATTTATACCCCCTTTACCTTCTCATTTTTATTTTTTATTTTTTAATCTTTCAATTGTATTTTTTCTTCTCATTCTTAAAGTAGATATACATACACCCACCATATTCTGGGAAAATCAAATAGCTAATGAGCAAAAAAGAGCTTTATACTTTATACATTGTTACAAAAAACACATTGCAATCCCCATTTTTAAAGAAGAAAAATTTAATTCCTTCCAAACTGTAATAGAAATGTCTAGGTCAAATGGTGTCTGAGCACATAGGATATAAAACTCATCCCTCTGATTCTTATTTTATTGTCTTCCATGACTCTATGACTCATACTATCAGAACATAATTTTCTCTAGTTAAATGGTGATCGTGTATTTATTAAAGATTATTAAAGCAATGAAATAATTAAAGGTATAATTGTACAAAGGCTCAGGCATTTTTCTGCCAACCTTTAGAAGAGTACTTTGTTTACATTATAGTGTACACTGAAGGTATGACATTCTCTGCAGTTACAAGCAAAACTCTTTGAGGAAAGAAAAACTACATCTTTCTGAAATAAATGTGAACTTTGCAAAAAAATAAAATAAAAGAAGAGGAATGATGTCATCAGTACCTCTATGACTAAGATGATAAATTATTTTCTGCTCTGGAGTTAAGACACTTTTACAGTTGTGAAAAGTTAAGAACAATGCTGCCGATCCTAAAAATAAAGGATAAACTGAGAATATGGCTATGGCAGACGGGGGAAATTGTGATTGACTTGATGAAGTCAAAGGGAGAAAAAAGTGAATTTGAAACTGTTTTCCTTTCTTCCTATTCCTACACAGGTTGAGAGAACAGCACAAAGAGATGTACAGGGGAGAACAAGCATCTTCCATTTTTTTCATAGAACGAAATCCAAGATAGCTTTCTGGAACATAGGGTCTCCCGTGGGTGAGTGACAAGAGATTGGGCTGAAAGGGTAAGTAGGGTAGGATGTTTTAGAAATATAAAAGATTTTGTACTTTATCCTAAAGGCAAGAGATAGCTCTTATAGTGTTTTTAAATGGGCAATAAAGTAATTGCATTGTATTTTGGAGAATTAATTGTTGTTATTTTATTTTTTAAAACCTCACTCGAAGATATGTTCATTGACCTTAGAGAGAGAGGAAGGGAGGAGGAGAGAGAGAGAGAGAGAGATTGATGTGAGAAAGAAACACCAATAAGTTGCCTTCCATACATGCCCTAACCAGGGATTGAACCTGCAACCTAGGTGTGTGTATGTGTTCTGAACTGGTAATTGAACCCATAGCCTTATGGTGTACAGGATGATCCTCCAACCAACTGAACCATTTGGTCAGGGCTCATTGTTGTTATTTTTAAAAAGTACATTTAAGTGAAGTCAGGTAAGAGAGGCTGGATTAGGAGACTATTTAGGAATGAAGATAAGGTATTGGATTTTAAATATAAA
Organism: Pteronotus mesoamericanus; assembly: GCF_021234165.1. NCBI lineage: Eukaryota > Metazoa > Chordata > Mammalia > Chiroptera > Mormoopidae > Pteronotus > Pteronotus mesoamericanus. The sequence goes on from NW_026555310.1 coordinate 24,293,774, forward strand.
TGGAATTGAGAAAACTGGGGGGTTGATCATGTATATTTGGAGGGCTGGATGAGGACTAAACCATATAGCTTAGTATGTCAGTAGCATGCAGATAGTAACTGAAACCATGAAAACGGTCCAGGTAGTCCTGGAAAGTTGTCAACAGCCTCTCCTCATGGATGATCACATTCTAGCAGCTCACATTCATGATATCTAAATTTGAGCAAATTCTCCTATAAATTCTTTTCCTTTTCCCTGTTTTATTTCTGTTTTCAATTCCTCCACTGCCCAACTAACAAGAAATTCAAACTTTCTTTTATTTCTTCCTCTTCTTGATTCCCAGGGTCAATTACTTAATTCTGTAAAAGGTACCTCAGCAGTCTCCTGTATTCATTCCTCTTGTCCATTGCAATTATTGCCCTAGTTCAACCCCTCATCTTTATTTCCCTAGATAAATTGAACATGTTTTTTCTAGTTCTCCAGCCCCTCCTTGAAGCATCATAGATCCTCTTGATATATATAGTTTCTTTATATATACTTGGTTTCTTTATACTTGGCCCCACCTTTTTCACAGTGCTTATCACTGCCTAAATCGTACTATATTTTGTTTATTTATACGTTTGTCAGATTAGATTTTAACTTCTTTGAGAACAGGAACTGAGTATTTATTTAATGTTGAATTGTCTATAGCATCTAGCATGGTACTTTGTAAATAACAGAACTTAAAGAATGTCTATGAAATAATAAACGCATGCATGCATGCATGCATGAATAAAAAATACTTGACCCTGTCTGGCATTGAAAACTTATTAGTAGCAAGTCCAACATTTGACTGCTAAACTTAAAATCAACCATAGGGAGATACAGTCTCAAAAGCAACAAGAGTCTAGATTAGGCTTTACCTGGTCAGTTCTGTACTTAGAGTTCTAGAAACATATGTGTACTTACTGAAGCAGTTTCTCCCTCTGTCACACTGTGAATGTTCATTTGCTAAGAAAACTCCTTTTCTCTAGATATGAATTGCTTTCTAGTTTTTATAGTACCCTGAATTCACACCTGCTTGTTTAGGACTCTGTCAAATATTTCCTTGGGAAGTAGATCCTATACTTCCTCCTTCCTCTGCCAACACACACACACACACACACACACACACACACACACACACTCTACATGAGTGTGAGGTGCAGCCACCTTCAAATCAGAAGAACCCTAGCTCTCTCCCTAGCACACGCTAATGAAAGGTAGCAAGTGCTGACCTTGCCTTGTTGATGTGCTCCATTCCTTAGAAGGATTAGAGCGTTGTGTATGTGCACATCAGAATGAAGATTGTCTCAAACCTGGGTCCATTTAGACCACAGAGATGTAGTTCAAATGTCTTCTCACTTAGGTTACATGAGCAATAACTTTAACTGCAACTATAGGAAAAGGAAAAAGGAAAAAGTGGCTAGTACAAGTAAAAGACAAATAAATTCTTTTTGAAGGATAGGAACATTAAAATTTTTTCTACTTCTATTCTCCTTCTAAATCCACATCCATTTTGATAGCTGTGCTTCAGGAAGCAGACAGTCTTCACCACCACATAGAGGAGTCAGAAAGATTTCTGCTGGGAAATATATGGTATAATAATGGGTGTGAAAAACATTTTAAACTGGGTGAATGGTCCCCGTGTTCTTTGGGAACCTTCCATAATAGCTGATATTGATTTTTTAATGAGAGAAAAGCTGATGAAATACAGGCTTTTATGTTAGTGAATTCAGTCAGCAACACTCTTGAGTCTCCTGCAGATGTTGTGTTTTTAAGCAGGATGGGAATTTCAAGGATTATTTTCCCCTGCTTTTTCCAGGAGTAAATAAAATGATCTGTGGATATCTGGAAACATGCTGCTCTCTACTGAGGATGAACCATTAACTCTGTAGTAGACGTACCAAACGTGTAGCTCCTGGATACTGACCATTCATGGAAGATAGAACTTATGACTCATATAGAGTATTTCTTAAATTGTAACTGGGTCATGGTACAGTACTTTGAGTTCTTTTTTTAAAGAATTTTACACAGTGAGAGCCTATTTGAGAGGGAATTGAGGGAAATGTAGATTACCCACATAGATAGAAAATAGTCTTTCATAAATTTAAGTTTAGTTTTTATTATATGAAACTATAGTACAGAAAGTGTGGTCCTGAAACCTTTACTCATGCTTTGATTATCTACAGAATGCCACATGAAAACTGAAAAGAAGAAAACCAAGAGGTAATTGACCAGAAACAGAGTGAATAACACACTACTCTATTACATACACACACACACACACATTTGTTCATTAGTCTAATAGGTCCACATTGACTCTGATCTATGTTTCAATTTCTGTAACAAACTAAATCTAAGATTATATGCTTAATCTGAATTAGTATTCTTCACTGCCAAATATTCCTCCTTAGCCTAAAAATCAAGGCTTGAATAATTAAAACAGAGGGAGATTTTTTGATATATAATATACCAGAAATATTAAATATTTGATTTTAATATTATATGAAAAGAATTTTTAAAATAAACAAGTGAGCAAAATAGAACCAGAGGCATGGAAACATGGAACAGACTGACCAGTAGCCAGAAGAGAGGGGAGAGGGGGGTAATGATGGAAAAAGGGGAAGGGACTAGTTAAAGAATATGTATGAATGACCCACAGACATGGACAATGGTGTGGGGATTCACTGTGGGAGTGGAGATGGGCTAGGTGGAAGAGGGAAAATGAGAAAAATTGGGACAATTGCAATAGAGTAACAATAAAAAATTGAAAAAATTATGTATCTATGTTTTTAAATGCAATAAGATTACATTAACTCTGTAATTTAATGATGACTATATTATGACATGCTAGCAGTTTTCTTTTTAGGTAGGTAGAAAAATTTACTAAATAAGAGACAAAAGCTTGCCAATAGCTTTCTTTTTCTTTCTTTCTTTTTTTTTTACCAGTAGCTTTCTGAATCTATATTTTCAAAAAGCCATCCTTTTACATCAACATACTCACTTATTATCATTCAGCATAATTCTAGTGTCTCCTGAGAAACAGCGTAAACTATATTTGTGCTTTTCTTCTTTGGATTTGTTTTTCAAATGCCTGGTTCAAGTCATAGTTAGTATGGTACTTACTCTTGTATGTAGTTATTTACAGCATTATAGACATTCAGAAATGTTGGATTCCTTAGTTACTTGTGTACATGAACTTTAGCTTCCTTATTAAATTGAAAATTTTAAGACTGGGTGTCATGTGTTAATGTATCCTCCACAATTTCTGGTATATAGTAAGCAAGCAAGAGCTCGGGGATTCATGAGTTAGAGTTTGCTAGATCCCAAGTAAATATTAGAGTTGATACTATCTGAATATTTATTATGTAAATGGAGTCCAGGTCACAGACTTAGTCCTTGTAGAGTTTCCTTTGTGGTATGAACACAGATTATGAACCATAAGGCATCTCAAAATTACAATATGGCATAATAGAATTCAAAGATTCAGAGGTAAAACACAAATCTACCAATGTGAACCACTGGAAGTTATTGGAAAGCCAACTTAATTCTGAAGATGAGCAGAACCTTATATATCCCATTTACTCTTTAAGAAACTTAAGTGTCTTTGTATAAGAAGGGTTACATGTTTATAATATTTTAAAAAATTCCCATCTTTTTCAAGACAGAGAAAAGAGAAGTAAGGTACACATGTTGTTTTAAAGTTAAAACAATGACCCAAATCAAACCTTTATTGCAACAAGGTCAACATTTATTCAGCACTGCCTAATAAAACTTCTGCAATGATGGAAATGTATTAGAGCTGCGCTGTCCAATATGGTATCACTAGCCACCTGTGTGAAAGGGTATTGAGCACTTTGAATGTAGCTGATGAGCCTAAGGAGCTGAATTTAAAATTTTATTCAATAGTAATTAATTTAAATTTAAATAACCATATGTGAGGAGGGCATACTGTATTGGACAGTATTTTTATGGATTAACAAGGATCTAGTATAATAAATTAACTGAATCCTGCCATATGGTAAGTACTGTGCTAAGTTTCTTATATTAATTATCTATTAGGGTTATTATGAAATGTAAAGCAATTAACACACATAAAGGTCTTAGTATAGCGCTCATGCAAAGCATTCACTATTAGGTTAGGCATTTATCAATCCTCCATATATAAGGTAGATGCTACTATCTTCATTAAATAGATGAGGAAATAAAGCCTCACTGGGGGAATGCAGCCAGTAAAATTCTAAATTAGTATTCAAACCCAGGAAGCCCTGGCTACCAAATTTGTGTCCTTAACAGCATCTAGTAGAATTATTGTCAACTGAAACCTTTGAACTAGTTATTTTTGATGATCACATTGATTCCAGACACCATATTGGTCTACGAAAGGTGTGTTTCTCTCCTACAGTTTGCTGCAATAAATAGTGTGTATGTATGTGACCAAATGAAGCACTACATTCTTCTTCCAGAAGACACTTCTGACAAATCCCTTCTCTCTCACTCTGCATATCTGATTGTCATCTTTTTGTATTTGATAGTTTCCCCTGTTGGTCAGCAGAAAGCATGTAGGAAGGACCCTGAGTCAGTAGACCAAATGCATAATACTAAATGAAGCGTTCTCTGATTGAGTTGCTTGCAAGTACCTCACATTTTTAACTCTCAGTTTCTAATCTGGAAAATAGGCAAGTGACCAAAGGCAGAGATTGGGAGGGGAGCCAGGAAAAATTCTTGCCTGGTCTACATCACTGAGTTGCCATAAAGTGTAAGGGCTAGTTTTTTAAAAGCACTTAAAAACAAAGCTTAAAGTACAGTACAACTGATACAATATTCTAAATTACTGTCCTTGATCATTAGTCAAAATATGCTAAGGTAACCCCTAATTATATCAATATTGAACAGAAATGTTTGGGACAATAAGTGTGACCTAATGTAGTAAGTTTATTAAGAAATGTGTTTATAAGCTGTACAATGGTACTTTTAGTTTGTTCATTTCTTTCTGTTTTGAATAGCTCTTTGGGGAACTCCAAGCCATTAGCAAGAATAGATTACTCATAGAAAGACATAATTGAAGCTTATTTTTTATTATTTCCCCAAGGGACTTACCAGTTCTAGCATGTTCAATATTAGTCGGCTGTGTCTCCTGACAATATTATAAGCTCGACAGCAAAGTTCCACAAAATCTTGGAAATGCTGTGGGTTTTTCCCACCCTCTGTAATAAAGTATTCCATCTCTGAAGTAAAAATAAAAGGGGCTCGGTCCCTATAAACCAAAAACAATAGAAACATTAAGCAAAAAAAGAAATGATTTGTAGATTTAAATTATGCAGTTACAACAACTTATTTCCATTAAATTTTTTTTGTTGTTATTTTCTCTCTACTCTAATGGATGGACCTCCTTCATTGGGGGACAGCTATAGAGACTTGCTAATTGTTGACTTTAAATAATATAGTAGGGGTTTAACAGAGAGGAAAGGACAACTTATTTTACAACATTAACATATATTGTCTCAAACATTTAATCCCAAGTTATATATGATGGAAATGCTATTCATTAAAAATTAATGTAAGGACAAATTGATAATGAACGTGATTTACAGAAAATACACTTGCTGCTAAATTTTGAAGAAATCAAACAGATCATGTGTTTGATTCCTTTTTTTTTTTAGATATGTTTACCCTTTAGAAACAAAGTTTCAGGTAAAAGCTGAGATATATAATCACAAGTTCTTTCAGAGGGCAATCTATGAAAAAAAATAGATGTTACCAATTCACTATCATATGCATAGTAAGGGAAAAAAGATGTAGCTATAGTATTTCATTTCACACTGGGCCCAATAGAAATACTTAACAAAAAGGAGGAAATAGAAGATGGTATGTAAGTAATACTGCTCCCTATAGTCCTAAGGTTGAAAAAGAAGAAAACAAAGTACCGAAGAGATCATCCTGTTTCTTTTATTTTTTGTCATTTTTTCATGTTATTTGAGACATGAAGACACCTGAGTTGAAGCATTAGCACTTCTAATAGAGACAAGGAAAGATTGGAAAGTTCTCTAATTAATTCTCACTCATTGAATACGAAAAAACAACAACCGAGGTTTCATGCTGATTTGGTTTAAGATCCTCTAGAAACATTTGCGATGGGAATACAATTTGGATTAAGAATTGTTTAAAAAAAATTAAAGGTTTTCCAATGAATCAAAATAAAACGTTTTAAAATTTGGGCCCAGCAACCTACATATCTCTAAGGTTAGTCCAAGCAGTAATTGAAAAATGTCATGGATTATTGAGGAAGCCTCTTGCTTTTCTTTTTTTTTTTTAATGATAAAGAATAATTGTTTTCTTTAATGTTGCTATGCTTGGCTATCTTTGTAAAAACGTGATAGAGTGGAAAATCTTGCTAATCTGACCTAGTTAACCAGATCTTGCAGAAGTCTGGATATTCAACTCAGAAAGCTACAACCCAAGCATTTCGTGGCTGATTTGAGACAGTGAGACAGACCTTTTGTGGCTTACGTGGCAGGTGAAGTGTTTTAAAGAAAATAAATAACTGATCTCTGTTTGGTTGTGGTTATTTTACCTTATCTTATTTTGTGAGTCATGCTACCATTTAATGTTAGGAGGAGAGGCTGGTATAACCATACACTCACTTAAGTGTGCATTTGTTCATTCGAGCATCATTCATTCAACAAAATTTATTGAATACCTAGGTATGGATGAATGTGTCTCATGAATCAAGAGCAAATCTAAAAATTTTTGCTCAAAATCTTTTTATATTTGTCTTTCATTGAATCATCCAACCTGTGTGCTCTGAGTTAACATTACAGTCCCTTATTTTAGGCAAAGCAGGAGCAGAAATATTGAAAACATGAAATATAGGATGGGTTCTAATCCTGGGCCTGCCATATCTCAGTTTTCTCATGTTTGACATGGATAAGTAATATGTAGCTCTTAGAATTGCTGTGAAGGTTAATAGAGAAAATGTACACAAATGTCTGACACACAGAGAAGGCTACACCCTTGTGAACTGTTATGATCAGAGGCTCGAGGCAGAGGGAACAGACTGCAAGCCCTCTCAGTCAGATTTCAAACCATGTTCTATCACTTACTAGTTCTGTGACTCTTGGCAAGTTATTTATCCTTTTTGTGTCTCAGTCTCCTCCTCTGTAAAATGGGGCTGAGTACTGAACTGGGATTAAATGCGTTAACCTATAAAAGGTTCTTAGAACACAACCTGGCAAATAGTAAGCACTCAATAAATGCTAAATACTATTATTACTTAAACTAATAAAAGAGTGCTCAGACCTGAACCTTGTTCATAGCTAAATTTCGCTCTCTCTTCAACATGCCATCAGTAAAACCTCATCTTTCCTTTTACTCCCACAAATTTAATTTACTACCAGCTCGTCCCTGTGGTTAAGTCTCACTCATTGAATATGCAACTTTTTGGTTGCACAGGCCCTTAAGTGGACCTTTGAATTTGGTAATATTTTTCATGTATCACTCACCCATGTAGTCATCACTATTGCTAATATTTCAGTAGAGTATTAGACATGTCTTAGACTTTCAGAATGAGAAAAAAATCTTAATTTTTGTATAAAAGTTTTCTAGTAGTTTTTTTCTACTTTCTATATTACATTTACTATATGGAACTTTTAAAATAATTTTAAAAGTCTTAGGTTTACAACTTCCTGAAATTTTCTTGCTTTTCTTTTCAACAGAAAAAAATGTTTCACCAAATTGATTTCTCTCAGAAAGTTTTTGTAGTTATATTCAAGTTTGCGTGATAACACATTTCCTCCTTGCATGTCAATCACCACTATGAATCACATGAAGAAACATCATAGCAGAAAGTCAAGTGCACAAAATAAACATCCAAATTAGAGAAAATGTAAACTAATAATAAGAACATAAACTTAGCTGCATTTAATTATTATAGCATACATTTTCAGTGTGTCCAGCAATATAATATCTTGCATCTCTTCTATATAATTTACATGGCTAATTTCTGAGAAATTTTTAAAATAACTTAAAATGAAACTAAAATTTTTCTATAAATGGAAAGAAGCTGCACACTTGAAATAGAACCCTACCCCATTTTTACAGGCTGTAGGATTTGTAGCTGGGATTTGGTTTATCAGTCCACTCAAGTGTGAACCTAATTCAAGGTTGCAGAATTCATGTACTGGAGCCTTTGTCTCAGGTTTAGGCAATACTTATAAATCTGAGAAATAAATTGGTTGTGGCAAGAGGGAAGATTGGAAACTATTTGATCTCTTACAGTCTAACTGTTACTGAATTCTGAGTCATATATTGAAAATCTCTCATTTACAGTTGTACAAAGACAATAAATTTTTTTTGTTGTGCCTATTCTATACTTGTCCAGAGTAGTGGTTTTACCATTATTTGTCCAAGTCCTACCTATTTCTGCTTCAGTACCTTTTACCTTTACCTGTATTGTTTTGCATTTCTAGCCATGTTTCTCTCTCACTCACCTGATGACATAATGTCCTAATGGGACTTTTTAAGAGATGAGGATCAAATATTTTCCTTTTTTATGATTAATCTATCCCTTCTTGATTTCTTTCTTACCTTGCCTTACCTTTTTGGTTAGCCCTACAGCTAAAATAGTTTATTCTTTATAGTCTCTAGCTGTCTTATAATATTTTCTCACAAATGATCTGTGTGATTATTGCAGGTAGAGGAACTGTTTTACCTTTATTTTTTGTATTTTAATGTCTCAAACAATATCTTGGTGGTATTCTGTTATGTGCAATGAATGAAACAGTAAATAAACATAGCTCACACAGTGAAGTGCTTGTGATAATTTAACATTTATGTGGGAAGGTCATGTGAACAAACTTATTCATTTTGTTGTCAAAGTTAATCTTTTTATTAACATGATCAGTCCTTTGTTGAAATTGCTATTCTGTAAAATTGCTGAGAGCATTTTATATATTTCCAATATTGGTGAGAAATGAATATTAGTCTAAAATGTACATGTACTTGTAAAATTTAAGAATATTTTTATTACAAACACTAATTGTTAAGGAGACAAATAAATTCATTTGATATGGAAAATGTAAGGACAGTAGATTGCTGTTTGTTATTACTTATGTACAAACTTTCCTTTTTAACCATAATGTTGATATAATCTCTTTGTACACAGTTACTAGAATACCAAATTCATTATCATGAAGTGTTTACAGATTGCCAACTCAAACGATACAAAGGACATGAATAGACATTTCACAGAGAAAGATATGAAGATGATAAACAAGCACATGAAAGGATGTTCAACATAATTAGCCTTTAGAAAAATTGCAAATTAAAACCACAATGAGGTATCACTACACACTTATCAGAGTGGCTAAAATAAGAAGTTAATGACAATACCAAATTCTGGAAAGTATATGGAGAAACTGGATCATTCATATATGATGGTGGAAATGTAAAATGGGATAGCCATAATGGGAAACCACTTGGCAGTCACTTAAACAACAATAACATGAAACTACTAAAACTACTACACAACCTAGCAATTACACATTTGGGCATTTATCTCATAGAAAGAAAAACATATATTCCCACAGAAGCAGGTTTATTTGTAATACCTAGAATCTGGAAATAACTCAGATGTCCTTCAATAGATGAATAATTAAACAAACTGTAGTATTTCTATACAATGGAATATTATTTGTCAATAAAAATCAATAAACTATTGATACATAAAACAACTTGGATGACTGTCCAAAGAATTATGCTATGTGAAAACAGTCAATCTCAAAATGTTACATACTGTAGGACTCCAGTTATATAATATTCTTGAAATGACATAATTATAGAAATGGAAAAAGTCAGTGGTTTTCAGGGATAAGATGGGGAAATTGGGGTGAGGAGAAAGAGGGTGTCTACAGTAGAGCAATATGATGAATCCTGGGGATGATAAGACTGTTCTGTATCTGGACTGTATCAATATCAATATCCTCGTTATGACACTGCATTATAATAAAGATGTTTCCATGGAGAAAACTATTAAAGGGCTCATAGGATGTCTGTATTATTTCTTACAACTGCATGTGAATCTATAGTTACCTCAAAATCAACTGTTTAATTAAAATTTGCGAGTCACCTGGATTAAGATATTGATAGAAGAATTCTTGGATATAGCTGATATCAGTTTCATAGAGACTATAGAGTAAGAAGGGAAAAGGGCTAAGATGATCCTTGAGGAATATTAGCATTTGGTAACTTGCTAAAAAGGAATCATCCTGTATTGAGAAGAACTCGAGAGTGATGCTCCATCACAGGAAGCAAGTGAAGAGGGTGTTTTGGGGAAGGAATAGTCAACACCATTGAAATCTGCTGATGATTCAGGTAAAGTAAGGAATTGAGATTGTTCAATGTGATACTATGAAAGCCATTGTTGATTTTATCCAGTAATGTAGAGTAAAGCCAGATTGAGGTGGGTATAGAATGGGAGGAAAGGAAAAAGTGGTCAAGAGTCCAGACAACTCCTCCAGGAAGTTTGTTAAAGTGATCAAAATGGCGTGGCAACAGGGGTTTCAGGCAAGGTTATTTAAACTTCGGAGAGACAAGCATATTTGAAAGGATTTGAGAGGGAGAAAATAAATATGCAAGGACAAATTAATTACTGATAATATAAAGTACATTAGAAGGTGAGAGAGAAATAGCTCCAAAGCAAGGTGGAGAGAATGGCTTTTAAAGGAAAACAAATTTATTACAACAAGGAGAAAGAAGTTTTTGAACATTAGTAAGGCAGCACAGAGGAAGTAGGTGAGCGGGTTACGGCACATGCTTATCTTGTGCCTCCACACTTTTACTCACAGCACTCTCTGCTACAGGATACTTTGTCCTCTTCTCTTACGTTAATTTAAGTCTCACCCCTTCTCTGACATCCCCTTCATCTTATACTCCCTCTTGGAAAGTTCTCAATAACATTAGCCCTCATGGTTGGGACTGCCCTATACTAAAATACGTTATTAAGGAAATGGATCAAACGTGCTAATTGTAATGGATGCACTCTGAAATAAGTGAGGTGTTGTATCCTTAAAATGAGCTATTTATTGAACTAGTCTTTAAACAAATACATACATACATTAAAAAAGAATGCTGTTAGACTTAAAGTATTGAGCACATAAGCTATTTGAGAACATAATAGTTCACAAAAACAACTTCCTCAAATGTAAAGTATGCATTCTAGATAATACCACTGGGCTTCGTCCCAACAGTTCATGGTGGCCTGTGGCCATACTAAATTCAATAGAATAGTCTGGGTGGGCTCTGAAAACTAGACTCACATCCCATGAGCATTTAACCTCTATTAGCTTAAAGATTCCTATTGGATTTTTTTTAAACGTAAGAAAAAAATTAAAAGAGAGTAAGCAATGGTGCCCTCCTTTTCACACATAATGAAGCATATTGCCCAGGGATGGGAAAAATTGCCCTGCTATGTTGACATTGGGTCTTAATTTTTGAATGCCTCTCACAGTACAATCATCTCACAACATATTTGATTGTAATTGTTAAAGATTTGAATTTAATATATATCATGGCCATAAATTTAGGATCACTATGTCATCTGGTACTATCTAGAGAAATAGCAATTTGTGCCAATGCCTAACAGTGTGTTAGGATAATTGAGAAATGGAGATATCAGTCTCCTACATGAGACTTTCCCAAGGGTCCTACAACCTACTGCCTATGACTGGACAAGTTATAACAACTAAGACTTCTCTCTGTCTTAGTTCTTGATTTGTGAGTTAGAGAAAATAACAGCTACTTCAAAGAGTTCCTGTGAGGATTAATAAAATTAATGCATATCAAGTATTTATTAGGCTTTAAGTGGTAATTTTGACTATTTCCTTTAGAATCTGACTTTCCATGCTGGATGGTACAGAACCACACCAAGGAGCACTCGCTTTCACCATGCTCAGTGATAAGCCACAGCAATTTGAGAAGAAGTGCATGTTTTAATATTGGCGATGGAGGCTGGGGATATGGAGAGTGGCATTGAAGGGCAGACAGCTACATTCAGGATTTGTGCAGCCCGCTGGGCTGTGGATGTACATATCCCTTCCTTTTGTAGTACAGTTAATCCAGCATTTATTTGAGTAACTGATAAAATCAGTAAATGGATGTTACACAAACTTTAGTCCCAGATTTGAAAGACTTGAGTGTGTAAAGTGTATTTATATCATGCACCAAATGGGACTCAGTAATGAGGCATATTTTATTATTGAAGTCACTATTAATTTCATAAATTTCAAATGTTATTATCCCCAGGAAATATCATAGTAACATTAAAATATATTGTTTTAAATTTTCTAAAAGTTACAGATTCTCATCATAGTGAATAGTGATATTAGCAAACGGATAAATGACTAGAGAGTATCTTGAAAAATGTTAAGCCTACACTTTTCCTGATATCACAGATGACCTACATTTCAGAGAACACTTTTTGCTGTCCAACAGAAAGAACACAAGTCTCTTATTTTAATATCCATGAGTTAATTGAGAAGGCAATTTGGAATCTCCATTGGATGGGCTAGGACTTTGCATAATTAGACAACACAGGAAACCTCATATGTGCAATTTAAAAGAGAACATAGGGTTTGTGTGCTATTACCAAAAGAACTTTTGGATATTCATTGAGATTTCCAAACTCTTGGCAATTATTAAGTGAGGAGACCCTCACAAATAATCTTTTAAGTCTTTTATAAATGCACCGTGAGTCCTAAGTTAGACTCTGGGAGGTCACTCATCTTTAACTGCTCAATAACTTTAGGTAATGACTCGCATTTCTTACAGGCTCAGGTATTCCATCTCTTATTAGAAAAAAAGGTAGTTGAAACAGCTACCTCCTCAAAAATCATCAGTCCTGCTCTCCTAAGTCTGATATTTTGGGTGTGAGTTTATAGTAGATCAAGGTTTTATGAGGACAGGAAGAGACTGGTCAGCTCCTCCAAGTTTCCATGTTTTCCCTCTAGAGCTTGAGTTCAAAGGAAAATGTGCAGTGCTTTGCATGGAATTTCAGTGTCTGCTTGGGTTAGAAGTTAGTCTGGATATAAAGAAAAGATTATTAAAAGTCTAACACGTGGGTGAAAGCGGATTGTGGTATCACACTTTAAATAGGGTTAGGTTCTAAAGTCAGGTTCACGGTAAAAAATTAAGAATAGTCCCACATTAACCTCTGAAACATTTAAATCACACATAAAGTTACCATGTACATGATCAAAATTTATGTATCAAAGTTGCATTTACCCAGCATAGGATCAGGTACTGTTTCTTCAATTGAACACCAGATAAAGTTCTTACACTCGGTTCATGTGCAGGAGAAATTTGTAGTCTCTCTTTAGTTACTAGATACAGACTCAAGGCTATGAAATGCTTATGTGGAAAGGCACATTGTACCTTAGACCAACTGAGGAGTAATTGCTTTGAAAACCCAAAGCACTATTCAAATACTAGGCGTAGTTTGCCTAGAATTGATTTTGTGATTGGTGAAGCCTTTGGGATACTTGTAGTATACCCATTTTTTTCCTTCAGTTGTTTCATTGTGGTAGAATATATGTAACATAAAATTTATCATCTTAACCATTTTCAAGTATACAGTACAGTGCTATTACAATATTCATAAACTTGTGCAACTATCACTACCAACCATCTCCATAATTTTTTTCATTTTATAAAACTGAAATGCTATACTCATTGAAAAATAACTCTCCATTACTCTATCTTCCTAACACCTGGCCACGACCATTTTACTTTGTGTCTCTATGATTCAGGCTACTCTAAATATCATAAAACTGGAAGCATGCAGTGTTTGCCTTGTTGTAAAATGGCTTATGTTGTTCATCATAATGGTCTCAAGGTTTATCCCTGAGTATCGTGTGTATCAGAATTTTCTTCTTTTAAGGTTGAGTAACATTTTTTTTTGTATGGATATACTTCATTCTGCTTACCCATTCATCTGTTGATGGACTCTTGGGTTGCTTTTACATTTTAGTCATTGTGAATAATGATGCTAAGCACATGGTGTACAAATATCTGTGTGAGTCCCTGCTTTCAGTTCTTCGGGGTATACACCCAAAAGTGAAGATGCTGGAACATATGGTACTTCTATTTTTATATTTTTGAGGAACATCCATACTATTTTTCCACAGCAGTACCATTTTATATTCCCACTAACATTGCACAGAGGTTCCAGTTTATCCACATCCTTGCTGATAATTCTTTCCTGTTTTTTGATAGTAGCCAGTCTCGTGGGGGTGAGGTGGTGTGTCTCAGGTTGTGAATCTTATCCCACAAACTCCCACACATAGAGTGACCATTAGGTAAAAATCCCTTGGTAAATTTCCAGTTATGAAACAGAGTATGTTAAGTTCTTAATAATTTTATTCTCAGAAAAATTTTACTTTCTCAGGTCAAAAGCAGTACATTTTATGGCATTTTTGTAGTAATCAAGCAAAATTAAACCATAGCTAAGTGCCAGGTACTAGCTAGGTGCTTAAGATACAAAGACGTCCTTAAGGAGTTCACAGTTGAAGAGGGATTGGAAATGTATTTTCTTCTAGAAAGTTTAGATGAAGCCTTCCTTGAATAAAAGGAACCACACTGTTTCTTAATAAATAATTGTGTGAATAACAAACCAATAAGACTCATCTAATTTCAAAGAACACAAAGATAGTAACTGAAGCATGTAGAAGATCATTCATATCTATATAGCAGTTGGATTTCTATGAATATTGCACAAAATGAAGATGATTGGAGTAAGACAAAAATTAATCTTCTAATCTGCTGAGGGAATTTTGTTTCCCAAAGATGATTTTAAATTGAGAATATTTAGAATATAAATATTATAATAATAAATTAGAAATTAAATATTAAAATCTTTAAATCAGTGATAATTAACTATTCAATAAGGTCAAAATGATAATAGATACAGGGAATTTTTATGACTAATATTGAGATGAAAATTCTGAGATTAATTATATTAGGTGATTGGTGATTTATTATAATAAAATTTGAAAAAGGTATAAATCATGCAACAAGACAGATATATAATATTTTGATCATCCTGGTGTAAATATTTTAACAGGAAAAGAACAGGTTTTGAATTTTATTTTGTTGAGTTCTGGAATGATTTTTAATCTGTTTTTAATGGATTTATGTCCTATTGTGTGGTGGTAAATATTTAATAACTAGCTCACTTTTTTCTTTTAGAAAATAAAAAATACCATGATTTGTAATGTTTGCCAATTTCCATAGTGTATATAATCCACTAAGGCTGATTTCAGGCTACCAGTGTGATGTCACTGAATGTGGAGTTGAGAAGCAATACACACAATAGGTTCTAGACCTGGTCCAGCACACCTCTTCTTATCTCTAAAACTATACCTGAAGTTGAGATTAACTTGATGAAATCCTTTACAATCTAAATAACCTTGACTGATAGTGCAATCCGGTCTGTCAGTCATCAAGTCTAAAAGTAAAAATACTTAAAGGACTAATAGTTCAATTTTTGACTTTCAAAGTACATACTTTAAAAATCTCCACAAATAAGAGATTAGATAATTTTAAACAAAAGACATACTTGTCACCTAGAGATACGTTCTCTTTTCTTGTTGCTTACATTATAATTGATTAGAACAAACATTGATAGAGTCTTCAGTGTTAGGTACTCTTCAGAAGAATGGCTCAGGGACATGTGGGCAGGGAATCCCAATGAGGGTATTGCTGGGCTGACACTTGAGGAGAGCCTAATGTTTGTGAACATTTCCTAAACAGAGTCACACTGGTGGGTAGTGGGAGATGTTCTGGAATGTTGATGTAAGCAGTACAAAAGGGCAACGGCCCAGCATAAAATCAGTTCTTTCCAAAGATCCATATTATATAGTTTATGTTAGCATTTTAATACCATATTATGGCCATCTGGAGAAAGTTCATCACATTATATTGTAGGAGACATCATTATTTCTTCTGTTGAGGAGTTGTTTATAGCTAAAATGAGCAATTAGTCTTTGGAGTTCTGATCCCATCTCTACTTTTATATGAAGCATCTTTTTAAAGCAAGGAACTTCTCATCTTAAACTTTTGATTTCCTAGCCTCCAGCTTAACTAAAATAAAACAAAAATCTATTCATCCAACAGTATTTTCTGATTCAGTGAATGATATAATTTTTGCTAAGACCAAAAATCCAGGAGTCATGGTAAAACATTTTTTCTTTTTTCTAACCCACTGGGCCCATCCCCTAGGCTTATTAATCACTGCCAATGCCCAATCAATTAGCAAGTGCTGTGGCTCATGGCAAAACATATCCTGAATCTGTCCATTTTTACGCCTTTTTTTTTTTTTTTTACCATTATGTTCTTGCCTTAACTATTGCAGTAGCCTCCCAACTTATCTCAGTACTTCACTGGACAGCAGGAGAGAACTTTTAATACCACTGAAATCCATAAATCATCTGCCCCTGGACTTAAAATAAAAGCCAATCTCCATACCATGTTCTCAATGCCCTGCCTGTTCTGGCCTCCACTAGACTCTTCACCTTTACATCTTACTGCCTGCCCCTCTCAACCCCACCATCAGTCCCTGGCTTTCTTGTTCACATTGGAACATGCATGCTTATTTCCATTCTAATGGTTGTTAGTTTTGCTTTCCTCTATTCCCATGGACCTCCACAAAGTCACCACTCATTACACAGCTGTCATCTCTTGCAACAGTCCTTTTTGAAACAACATCCCTGCCTCAGTCACTTTCTATTCCATTTCTGTTTCTGTTTCTTAATAAGACATTAAACTCCTTATTTCCTCATATTATTTCTTTACATGTTAACTTGTTTAATGCCTGTCATCTCTACTAGAAAGAGATCAGGATTTGTATATGCCTTGTTTAATATTGTAGTCCCAGATCCTCGATTGGTAGGTGCTCACTAAATATATTTAGAATGATTTTCCAGGATGATTCAGTTCAGGAATTGTTCTAGTTTTATGATAGGTAGACCAGGAGTGGTGATTGCTATGGGCAATGTGCCAGATTTATTGAGACTATAAACTTATGCCTCATTGTCCACTCAAGGTTTATTAAAAAAAAACCCAAAATATTATATTTCAGGTAATTCAGACTAGAACAGGATTACTATTTTGTGGGAGAGGGCCAATTTAATCCACTAATTATTTTAGGAAACCTAATTTTTCCATTAACTCTATTGACAAAACTTTCCTTTAGTTCATTAGATCTAAAATCATGTTTATGTTACTTTCAGGGATTTGAGAGATGGGAAGCAAGTCATCTGCTTGGTCTCTGTGCCATTATATATCACTCTAGGACATTACTTAATTGCTGTAATAAAAATTATTTGTGCACTGACCTTTTTATTCCTCCAAATGTTTGTGCATGACCTAAAATTTTCCCAAAGTCAATATGAAACATGTGGCCCGACTTGGTCAGCATGATATTGTCATTGTGACGGTCACAGACTCCCAGGATGAATGTTACCACACACCAGCCAGCACAGGAATAGAAAAAGTTCCTCAAGGCCTAAGCAGTTGAAAAACAAAAACACAAAAATAACGCACATAAAAATAAGCAAATACATTCACATCAGAGCTAATGGTAAAAATTATGGTGAAAGCAAAACTGTATAATCAAGAACCACTTCTACATTTCAGCTGAGAGAAAGGTATGAGTAAATAACTGGTTCTGTATATACTACAGAACATGTTCTTTAGCCTAATAGATAAATGTTTTCATTGAAATTGAAGAAAAAAATCTCTTTCATTCAGTTGGAGCTAATTTTCAGAGTTTCTAGGGAGGATTCCTGGTGTACTTTTTTTGATGTCTCAGCCACACAATATTGAATTATTTTTTTCAAGGTAAAAGAAAGAACAATATGGCCTAGTATTTCCTATTTCCAGAGAAATGGAAAATATCAACTTTTTAATATTTGAATTTTTAACACAGAAAAAGCTATATTGAGATATCTGTAATATTTTATTTTTATCCCTGCAAATACATCATCCAGTTGATGTCTAAAAGTGTTTGATACAGTATATATCAATTAATGTGTGGGGAAAACAGGTTACTGCTGAGCCAACTGTGGTTTATGTATCCATAATGAACGAATGTGACTTGCCAAAAGCACTCTTTGTTTTCAAATGGTCTCCTGGGTATGCGTTATTTTCATCTATGATACAACCATGAATAACCCTGATGTAGCCATGGGTTTGGTTGGGCCATGGGTATGAGTCTCCTTGAATGATGTGGTTGACCGCTGGACTGGGAGTCTATGCCTTTGGACTACCTGCCCGAACGCCTTAGTTCCAGGTATCCTAAGTGTCTGGGAAAGTCCCTTATTTTGTCTGTCTAGATTTTCTTCACTTATGAAGATAAAATATATTCTTCACACTGTGGCTGCGAAGAGCAAATGTAAATTTGTTTTTTATATTGTTTTGGGAACACCTAAAACAATATAACCCCAGAGATCTGTGCAAAACTAAAGTTACAATTTGGGGAATGGTAAAAAGAGATTTCAAGATAACCTTTAATTCTTTGTTAGTTGGCCTCCCAAAGCCTATGTCCCAATCTCACAGAAGTCTGGAATAAGTGAACTCTTGGGTCTCTCTATCATAACCCATGTTAGTAGGGTGATCAATCATCCCAGTTTACCCAGGACTGAGAGGTTTCCGTGAGCAAGGGAATTTCAGTGTCAGGACAATTCTGAGCAAATCTAATGCTGGCCCACATTGTATCTTTGTGTGAATTAGCAAAAAGGTGCTTCTGACTCTGGGTAGACCCAGGTGCACCAGTTCATGTCTTGGCAAGTGGAACAAGGCCTGGCTCTAACTGACTCTTCCCCTTAGCCAGGAGCCCTAGCACAGAACCTGCACAACTGTACACGGCAGACCAGGGGCCAGGTTGAAGTACAGTGGGAAAAAATGTTTGCGGTTAAAAAAAAAAAGGTATGTTTTGTAATGTAAGAGATATAAAAAAGTTAAAACTCTATGAGGCATTTTGCAAACATTGAAACAATAAGGCATGAAAAAGTAGAGCTTGTCAGAAGAAATGTGTTGCAAAGGAAGAAATGAGATTTACAGTAATTGGAGGCTGTGTACAAATTGGCAGAAGGGAGTAACTTGAAAGGAGTAGTTCAAGGGGCATCTTAGGTGAGATAAGGGAAGCTGCTGAGCAAAGACAGTCTTTATTAATAGCCCAGAATTTCACCGAGAAGGAAAACCAAACACAGAAATTTTTATCTAGTTAATATATCATTTAAACTGGATCATTGTTACTAGGCTGGTGAGTGAATGAATTAGAACTCCAGGATTAACTTTTTCATAAATCAGAATATCGAATGGACTAGAGCATATTCTTATTTAAGTACATTAAATAAAATTAGCTCCAGCAGGACAAACCTTTTCATAATCCGCCTTTAAGTGGTTGTGCTGGCTGAACCACTTTCTGATCGTATTTTCCTTCAGCGGTCCCATCAGCCCAGAGGAGCGATGGATCTTTGCTAGGGTTACAGCATCAGGCACCATCTGTACCAATCCTGGTTGATAAAAGAGAGATTATAGAAATAATGTTTTCTTCACAGGATGAGGGATACTAAGGAAACACATCTTTATCTAGGTAACAATAGTTGTCAGCACTGTTAGGATTATCCTTTTCTTTTCCAAATCTTCTCTGAAGGAGACTTACCTCTAGTCTTTCTTCTAACTTTTCCTAAATCCCGGGGAGCAGTGAGGCTATTTGTTGTGTTTGGATCAGATATGTCAGAAACAGCTTTAATATTTTTTAATAGAACTAGAGTAGAGAGCCAATTTAGGTGTCTCCCAGAGACCCCACTGAGTCATTAGGGCAGTGGGCTAATTAACACATGGTTTGTGCATCCATTCACAGTTTAAGGGAGGACCTTACCTTCAAACTCGTATGACAAGTTTGGTAAGCAAACCAAACGCAATCTCCATAAAAAATAGTTAAAATATATTATAAAAATCATTTTTCAGGTTAGTAAAAGTTTCACTGTTAAATGTTCATTTCCTAGGAGTGAACACAGTAACTCTGCAGTAAACATGTGGAGAGTGACCTGCCCCTTCTTTTTCGGTCAACATTAAAAAGAAACTATGATAATAACTTTTTTTAAAGGGAGCATATATTCATTGAACTTCAACAGGACCTTTGCCCACTGGCCATGTATTCATCAAGGCTTCTTTTCATTGTGTTCATAAGATTATTGAAATGTAATTATTTTCAAACCCGCTGATTTTTGTTCTGTTCAGAACAATAGTTTAAACCCAGTATTTTAGTCCTCTCGCAGGACTAATGTCCACAAAACAACCTGTAATGCATAGTTCTGTAAATAAAGTCTTAAATGAAATTAAAGTGTAGAACTTCTCATTTCTACCGTCTTGATGACTGCGAATTGAAAACTCAAATCCCCAAAGGGATGAGGAACATATGTAATTACATGAAAAGAGAGATGGTTGAGTTTTTAAAATTGACTATTTCATTCAAATAAACAACAATGAACAGGTAGATCACAGAGATGGTTAACAAAACACCTCTCTGTGCTGGATTTGGTGAGTGGCAGCTGGTTGCGGCTTTAATCTCTTTTTAATATCCAATAGCCCAGTTGTGACTATTAGGCATCTACATTGCCAGATTGAGCAAAAAAAAAAAAAAAAAAGGACTCAGGGACATAGACAACAGGGTGGTGATTGCGGGGGGAGAGTGATATAAGGAAACTAAGTGGTAATGGAAAAAATATAATAAACATTATATATTTTAAAAGAGAAACAAACACATGAGGAGTGGGAATTGAATGTTGCAGATATAACCTATAAGACCTGTATGAAAAAAAAAAAAAGAAAGAAAAAGAAAGAGAACCAACACCCCAGAGATAAATCCTGGACCCTGGGGACATCCTTAATATCGTAGCACCTCTCTCTCTTCCTTCACCAGTATTCAGCGCTTGTGTAGGTTTTTTCATGTGCAGCAAGTGAGATAGCAAATACAAAGCATTACATTTAGTAATATCGGAATTACTCTAGAAAGAGGTGATTCTTCTTTCTAATCCTGAAAATTTCTCTTCTCATTTTTCCAATTCCTCCATGTAACATTTCCTTCAGAAAAATCACCTCTCTGTGGTCCCCAGGAGTGTCACTGCAGCCTCGCATCTCACCATGCCCCAAATTAGGGCTTAGATCATTGCACCCTTTGGATACTACGCTATAGCAATATCAGTTACTTTTCAGACCACATTTGTCTTCAGAAAGTTAATCTTTGCTAAATCCCAAGTCATTTATCATAAACCTTGCATTGCTGACTACTGAGAAAACCTTGTACCTAATTTGTAACAATCATGATGGCTAAATTCTGCCTATTAATTAAAACCATAAATTACATTTTATACATTTTAATCCAGCATGTATCATACACCCTTTAAATACTTCTAACATAATTCTGTGTGAATTGAGTAATATGTGTGGTTCCATTCTTATAGTTCTTTAATGCAGCGTTTCTCAAATTTTAATGCACATAAATATCACTTGGGAATCTTGTGAAAATGTAGGTCTTGATTCAGCAGGAAAGGGGCAGGGCCTGAGATTCTGCATTTCTAAAAAGTCCACAGGTAACGTCAGTGCTGCTGGTCCATGGGTCGTAATTTAAGTTGCAAGGTTTTTAGGAACAAACTTTTCAAGGTGGTGTCATAAAAGGCAGCAGATTTCAAAAAAGGGTGCATAAGAAACATCACAGGAGCTTCTTCCGTCAGGAGGGCCTGAGCACCCACCCCCACCCACAGTGGGGAACCTGACTTTGTGTCCTGGCCGAGGCCTGGTTATGTCTGCTCCTCCAGTTCCCCTAAGTCACTTTTATGCCAATGAAATTTGGAGAAGCAGAAATAAAATAAATTATGAATAATTTTTATTTGCCCTGATAGTCTCTTCCAATGCTCCTGGGACATTATGTACAGATTAGTCATGAGAATTTTAATAAAAAATAATGTTGCGAAAGTCATGTAAACTTCTGGCCTGGAGTATATTCATTCTCCTTCAGGGCCGCAACTCTGTTTAGCGCATTTTAGTATTCCTTACCTTTCTTTGTGACATTGTGTGAGAACAGTAAGATATTCATTAAGCTTTGGAACCTGATTAAAAACGCAACCTAAAAATGACATTTGCTTTAATGATCTCTATTTTTCTTGAAGAAATAATTTGCTAGTATAATGCCATCTGAAATTTTATAACTACAGAAGATTGTTAGTAGATCAGGGAAGAAAAACCTGCTTGATTTATGACTTCTGCAACTTTGGGCCAGTCTACAGCCATCTTTTGCTGAATCATTTTATTAACTTCAAAAGATTTAGCTTCAGTTACTTTCTGTCATTATAAACTGAGAAATGAGTAGATGGAACTAAGTAATTCCATTGGGGTCAGTGATGTATGTACTCAATTTCTGAAGAAAAGGTGATCCATGTGACATCGTAAAGCTCAGCTTGGCTCATCTAGTTTTATTCTTACACTTTCAACATATGAGGCTATGAAAGAATTAGGTCACATGAGAAAAAGAGAGTAAAACTCAAGGAATAATAGTTTCAAAGTAACAATGATAAAAGACTTGTAGGAACTAGAGCTTTAGAAAGGATTCAGGAGTGGGACATGTGGCATGGAAGCAAAAGGCCTATTATAGGAATCAAAATAATTGAGTAGTATCACAATAGAGTCATACTGAAGTTCCAGTTGCAAGTTAAGCTAACTAGGAGGTGCTTCCATGCTTAGCTTCTAAACCTCAAATCACAGTTGGCTGGGGTGCTGAGCCTATTGGTGGGATATCAGGAACTGGAGGGGCAGGTTTTCTTTCGTGATGATGGGTTTAAATCGTAGCTCTGCCTGAAAGAACAGAAAGAAAAGGACTACATGGTTCTAGTTCCCTTTTCTATTTCTATGATTTTTAAAAATCTTTTTGTTTATGTAGAAGTATCTGTTATAATTTATACCAATTACTTTAATGAAATTCTAAGTGGCAATGACCACATGTAAAAAGATTTTAATTACTTCTTTAATTTCGCATGATTACAACAAAAGTTGTAATTAAATACAACTTTTACCTCTGATGTTTTGGTAATAATTTGGGTAGACAATGACCTTATTTTCATTGGTAATATGTAAAAATGTAGGTACATTTCCATTATAATGTCTTAGGTTTTATAAAGGAAAAGAAATGCTGAAGTGTGCTCAAAGTTTGTATGCACAGTCACCTTGACCATGGGTATTATTGCTACTTTACCCAAAAGTTTTTTTGAAATTAAGTGCAGATCTGTAATGTATTTAGAATTTTTAGAACTCTGAAGCATTTGTAACATTGAAAATTTCGTGTCAATAGGCGATAATTGTGCTGTTTTGAATCAGTTGACTTTTCTATTGTCTTGAAAAAAGAAAAAATAGGAGTTTGCTATTAATTAACTAACTCTTAAAGACATAAAAGAATTTCACAGTTAACATTTGGGTTGTCAAGGTTCTACTTAATACCTAAAAAGACATTATACTTTATGTAAATTATTTTGGCTTATTGTTCTTGAAAATAATTTTTTAAAAAGAAGAGTGACTTTGGGTTTTAAAATTTATAGTCCAAAATGAGTGCTGTGGAAAATTTGGTGCCATTTTTACCAGTGAATGTATAAGATAAATAACGTAAGTCAACCAACTACTTAGTCTATACTGACCTTGGCCTTTTCCTGTGGATAGACATCTATAAATGATCATTTGCATATCCAGGCCCTCCTGTAGCCAAATATTATCCATCATTTCAACAATCTGCAGAACAAGCATATCCTGACGAAGATCATCTCCAGCCTGTTAAAAACAAAATCATAGATGCTGGGTTTCTCTTTGAATTCCATTAAAATTTTTCAAATAAAGTATATGTCATTTATTTCCTTGAATAAATTTTCAGCCTGGCTTAACGGTGGTTTCAATTGTTTTATTAGCACTAATAGTACCTTGTGTTTCTGATAGAATATCAAAGAAAATAAGAGCTTTCCTTTAAGTGATTCTAGAAGCTTCAGCCATCAGATCAGAAGCTACTTGGAACGTTGTTCCCTGATAATAATCTTTTAATTTAATATCCATGTGCAATGTCTTAGACTGAACGTCTAGTGAAGAGAGGCTGAATGAATGTTTATCCAAATTTCAAACTCAGCCAAGAGAGAGTTAAGTGAAACATTATTTATTATGCCATAAATTTATGCATTGATTACAGTTAGAATACCAAGAGCTTTCTGACTATGAGGATAAATAACACACATATGATTCATCAGACTTTGAATCATTGACTTCTCGTATATGAATGCAGTTGAAAAGTTTTCAGAGTAAATGGTCTTTGACAAAAATAGGAAATGATAAAGGGGAGGTTTTCTAGCATTAATCTAGTTTTCTAGTGAATAAAATGGAATATGTACAAAGGGAAAGAATAGTTCTATGCTTTTAAACTAATAAGAATTTTTATTTTGAAAATGCTTTCTTTTTTTTGAACCTAAAACACTAATTCAAAAGAACATAAGCACCCCTATGTTCATTGCAGCATGATTTACAGTCGCCAAGATATGGAAGCAGCCCAAGTGTTCATAAGTAGATGAGTGGATAAAACAGCTGTTGGATGTTTACACAATGGAATACTACTCAGCCATAAAAAAGAAGAAAATTTTACCTTTTGGACAATATGGATGGACCTGGAGAACATTATGCTAAGAGAAATAAGCCAGTCAGAGAAAGACAAATACCATATGATTTCACTCATATGTGAATCTAATAAACAAACTGAACAAAAAGAAAAATAGGGACAACTCATATGGAAAGCAGGATATGGGGTGTAGAGGGAGTGAGCAAAAAGGAAAAAGGACTCATGGACAAGGACAACAGTGTGATGACTACAGGGGGGAGGGTACAAGGGGACCAAATGGTAACGGGAAAAAGTACAATAAAAATTAAAAAAACAAAATGTTCTTTAAATTACATGCAGAAAATTATGCCAAGATGAGATTCCATGTTGTTTCTTTTCTTCAGCAAATATCATCGTCATTGGACCATTTTTGCCAAGGTTACATATTTCAAAGGAAATGTGTGGGTATCCTAACCATTACCCTAAGAAATAGTCAGAACCCACCAAAAATAGCACTCAGAGACCTTGTTGTCTAGTTTGACTGAATAATTGATTAAACTAGCTGGATGACTGATAAAACCTTACTTTTTTTTTTGTTACAGTTTCTTCTTTAATCTCCTACCTGTGTATAAACTTTTATTCTGTTTTCCCATGGGACTTATGCTAAAGACTGATATGGCTCATATTTATGTTTTATTTTTTAAAAAGGAAAAAAAAAAGAAAACAATCTGAATTGCTAAAATAAGCAAGTGCTTGCCGATAAGAATTTTATGGTGAATTAATTTACATTATTTGAGTAACAGGCAATTTGATTTTAATTTACTATTGAGGCCAAAAGAAAACCCTCCGTCTAGGGGCTTACCACACATTGCATTTTCCGGGCTACTCAAAAGTGATTGGATAATTTTGTTTTTTGAAACATTTTCTCAAGTTTTGTTCACTGACTTTAAGCCAATAATATTTGATTAATTGCCAATCATAATTTGGCAAGTACTATAATTCTTTAAAAATGCAAAATCAAAAATAACTGGAATCTTCTGTGTTGCTGCCAGAGGAAAATAGCTACAGTGATTTTTGTGTGTGTAATAAATCAAATATTTCTACCAATGTAATCAATTCGAAGCTTTAGGAGGTACTGCACCTTAAAAATGATGCTGATGTTTTTGCCCATTGGATTAGCATTGATGAAAGTAATCTTCAATGGCAAAGCATTAGATGTGAAATATGAACATGCCTATAAGAGGAGAAAAGAAAAATGGTGAGCAAAATAAAACAAAAAGAACACTTTCCTGGAAATCATGGCCCTTTGCAGAATTTATTTGAGCAAATATAACACACATGAATAATTTTTACACTTTGGAACAAAGAAAGTTATTTATTTAAAAAAAAAACAAAACAATTTTAGTCTTACCAACTAAAGTCTTTACTTGGAAACTGCAAAGCCAGCTCTTTGGCAGGTCATAAATTTTCAACTACATTTTTTTCCCTCCCTGAACAGCAGTAATATGTCAAAGATTTAAATAAACTAAGTAGTATGTAAGCATTATGCTCATGCTAGTTGGTTAATATCTAAAAGATAAAATTGTTATTTAAAATTTTTACTTTCTTATAATTATTTCTGCTCTGCAGCATACTAAGGAAACATGGATATAGACAGAGTTAAGAAAGCACTAAATGAGTTCAAATTTGGACTCTATAACATATTAGTCATGAGACATTGGGCAAGTTACTGAAATGTTTGTATCCTGCTGTCAAATGGGGATACTAATCCCTACCTTACCCATTTTTGCAATAGATATATGAGCCTGACACTAATTAAGTATTTCAAAAAAATTAACACATTCTGTTTTTCCCTTTTTATTAGTGAATATTTTTTTACCTTTACAAATATGAGTACAACATATGTTTTCTTTTTATTTCTTTTGATTATACTTTGAATTTCTATTTTTAGCTTTACAACATCAACCTACTTTCCAGTATACTTTCCTTATTGCTGATTTTATTTTTATGGCTTTACAATTTTTGTATGGTTTTATAATTTTTTGAGTGTAGGCTATGAAAGAGCTCAAATTGACAGTGAAGAATACAATCAATACAAGGAATAAGAAAAGAACTTGATACTTTCAGTTTATCAGCTTAGTATATGTTATCAATACATGTTGAAGGATCAGGCTGAATATCATTATCTTTGAGATGTCTGAAATCAGTATAAACTGAGAGGAAAGGATCTATTTCTTAATCTATCCACATAAATCTCACCTAATCCTGTAGCAAACAGACACCCTTGCTTACTGAATGAATTTGAGTTTTATAGTAAATGGGTGAGGTTGTTTGGTGAGTAATGAATTATTGCTATAAGAATAAGTCAATCAGGGAACATATGACTCTCTGTCATGATATTGAATTAGAAAGTCCTTATTAGGAAGGAAAGGAGTCTAGATCAGTGGATTTTAAATACCACTCATTCTCTTGGTGGTCTCTTTGAGGCATCCCAAAGCTGGGGAAGAGACAAAGGGCAAAATGGAGGCTGAAGGCAAGGCATCGCTCAAAGTTATTTTGCTTTCATTGTTTCCTATTTGGTTTTTATGTGCTGTCATGTCAAAAATATTTTATGTTGAACAAGTATTATACACAAATCATTATCTATATGCTAACAGAAATATTCACTCTTAAAAAGCTTACAAAAGGTTTGTATGAATGTGTACTCATATACATTAAGTAGAAAATAATTTACAAGGCAATTTATTACATTTGAAGAAGAGTCCTTCAGTGATGAGCAGGGATTTACAGATTGTGAGAGATACAACTTAGCAAGCAGGTAAGAGAAATGTTTTTCTAGGTAGAAAAAGTCAAACAAGGAGAGATTTGAGTAGAAATTAAAAGTAACTTGGTAAACAAGTAATATAAAAGAGTGAATCAGAGTTTTGGAAGATGAATTTACATAAATGGTGAGATGGAAGATCTAGAATAGAGAAACAAAGATTTGACCTATGTTCTTGAGATGTACATGTTAATAAAATGCATTTAAAATAGTTTTTTAAAAAGAAAAGAAATCTGTCAGTAAGAAAAAACAAAACAAAAAACAAAACAAAACGAAAAAACAGAGGTGTGGTTTTTACTTTCCCAGGAGTGGAGAAAGATTGCATTTAGTTTTTCCCATTCGCCCACATGATCCATCCCTTCGTGATCCTAAAGGAAATAAGAAATTGTCCTTTGTAATTAGTGGTTCCAAGAACAGAAAAAAGTGAGAATTCTTACAAAAGAAGCTTAACTCAAGACCTTTGCTCTCCATCTTGGAGAGCCATTCTTGAAGAAATGGACTGAGCTATGCCTGAGTACTTCTTCCCAGTGTAGTTCACTGATGGTGATGAAAATACAATGCTGGCTGTAAGCTCTCTCACATTAACTGCATTCATGGAGCTTCTTTCCAGTGTGAACTATCTGATACAAGATAAGCTGCAAAGTGTCACTCATGACTTTCCATGGTCAATGAATTTATAAGGCTTCTCCTTAGATGGGTTTTCTAACGTATCATAAAATTGATGCTATAACCAAAGATCCTCTCTTACTTGTACATTCATAGGATTTCTCACCAGAGTGAATTCTCTTATATACAATGGACTGTGAGTCTTGAGTGCATATCTTCGACATTTATAGGGCTTTTTGCTTGTGTGAAGCCTGTGAAATAAAGTGACATTAACCCTGACTGAATGTCTTGCCAGGCTGCATTCAAAAGGTTTTTCTCTGCTATGATTTTGCTCATAGTTGACAATGCGAGAGTTCTGATTGGAGGCTTCTCCACACTGCTTACATTTATGTGTTTGTTCTCCAGTGTGGACACCGAATAAGACATTTATTCTCATGGAAGTCTTACTATGTTCACTAAACTCATAAGCTTCTTCCCAGTGTGGATTCTCTTGATAGTTGAGAAGGTTTCCATTGGAATATAAAGCTTTCTCACACTCATTTCAACTGCAAGGTTTCTCACCTGTGAAGCGCCTGATATTGGAAAAGTGTTTTACTCTGAGTGACATTTTTCCACACTCATGGCATTCAGGAGGTTTTTCTCCAATATGGACTGATAGTCAACGGGTAGGGGACTTTGAGTGAAGGCTTTTACATATTCATCATATTTATGAGGTTTCTCCCAATTATGGAGTCTATGGTATTTAATGAGATGAGAGCACGGATAACATGTCTCCCCACACTCTGCATTCATATGCCTTGTTCTCTCAGTGGATTCTCAGATGAACCATAGGCTGACAGGTCTGTCTGACCATATTACCACACTCATTAGACTCACAGCGGCTCTTTCCAGATAAGGGTCCTCTCATGGCCAAGCAGATGTGGGCTCTGGTTGGTAACTATGCCACATGTATTGCATTTTCAGATGTGATGTGTGTGCCTTCAGACCTTCTTTTTGGTTAGCAGGTCCGGAGAACAGACTAAAATGTTCTGTCAGTGAGAGCCTCACCGGCCATACGTGTCCTGCTCAGTGTTGAATGTATGGGTGCAGCAGCCTTGTTCTAGAACAGCTGGTCAGGGACAATGGGGCTAAAAAGTGGCTTGACTTGGGGTGCTTTCCAATCTCATGGAAAGTGCTGATGGCTGCAGGTTGCTGCAGGGGAGTGTGGTGACAATCACAGCACTAGCGGTGGTGACCCTTGGGCTGTGACCCTAGGTCTGGCCAGCTCACCTGGATACTCACAGCAGCCGATCATTAGTGCTAGCACTCCACATTCCCAAAAGCACGATCCAAAACTCTTATGTAATTTTAATTGAAAAAAATTGTCTCCTTAACCAACAACAAATCAAGAAAGCAGAAACAAAAGAGCCAACATCTGGACTCAGGGATCCATATTGTTCTTATTACTTTAAGATACTGTGTCTTTGAAATGCTGAGTTTCCATATATCTTCAGCATTAATCAGATTCACTGCTAACAATTAAAAAATTACATGATTTTTTTATTAACAATTAAAAAATTTTACAAAATTAGTGATGATTTGGATTTTAGTCCAAATAGACACATAACTCAATTTATAGAATTGATGTCTTATTCTTTTTTCAAAATATGTTAATGGAGCACAATAGGAGAGTTTGTAGAGTGCCTTTGCAACAACAAAGTTATAAAGGTGATATAGTATTAAGTTTTTAGTAAAGCTTTTTATATTCTTACTAATAAAGGTTTACTTTTTCTCCTAATTATTGGATTTGTTTTCTTTTGTTATAAAGATTTTTATTTATTTGTTTTTATTTTTTTTAGAGAGAGGGGAAAGGAGGGAGACAGAGGGAAAAAGAAACACCAATGGTTACCTCTCATGCCTACCTCCCACCCCTACCCTGGGAACCTGGCCCACAACCCAGGCATGTGCCCTGACTGGGAATCAAACCAGTGACCTTTGCCTCGCAGTCTTGTACTCAATCCACTGAGCCACACCAGTTGGGGCAAGGATTTGTTTTCTCGATTGCCTTTTAAATTTAGTTAACTTTTTTTTTTGTTCATACATGAGTTTAACCTCTTATCAATCCTTTTAAATTTCACTTATCAATCCTTCTATTTGTGGCTCTACTCTTGTGCTTTTGAGAAGAAGAATAAGGCTCATGGAGAACAAAGGAGAAAAGATGATTCTAAGTCAAAGAAGGGAGGCTGACAGAGGCTTAGAAGGGAAAGGGTTTGAGAATGTGACAACACCAGGAAGGAGTTTTCAGGCATTAGTAAAAATCACAAAATATATTATATGGCACACTGACACATGAGCATAAATCAATTTTAAATTGAATCAAAGTGGAGATGTTGTGGTCAATGCTATATTAGTGTACTAGACACAAGTATGCACATAATCTAAATAAGCATGAAATTAAACTCAGCCTGCTTGGAATCATCAAATCAACCATTTTGAGTAGATTGTGAAATCAATTCAGTGAGAAGTATCTTTCTTTCTTTCTTTGTTTTTTCACTGAACTGATGATGTTAGTTTCTAAACCAACAAACCGTCTGATGAGGCTAATATGATCCCAACTGTTCACAGTACATCAAATAAAGCACACGGTTTGAATTACTTGTTTCTTTATAAAATTGCAATACGATTTTATAAATTGATTTTGGCCATTTCAAAAACATACAGTGAACTAAACAATACAGAACAAAAATATTCAACTTATCTACTGAATAAACTCACTTACATCATGATCAATCCCCTTTATACAGAGGGCAGGGTTCAGAGGAAGGTGACAGGTATTTACATACTGAAAGAATTCTTGTAGTCTGCCAATCTCTTTCTTCAGTACCTCCTGTGATAAATCATAAGAAAAAGCATTTTCATAAACTGTAAAGAACTTGACTATTTCTTCAAGTTATAATTTTCTTGTATTGATTAAAGGACTCTTTAATTTAGGGGTTGCACACTTGGATGCTTCAGGGTCAGATAGGCTATGTAGCCACATTTGAGAAGGCAACAGGCTAAAGACAATAGAGAGTGCTGGGGAAAAAATGGAGAATTAATTAGTGCATGACCTTTCTAAAGGACTTTAAATTCAATTAAAAGTAAAACCAAAATAAAGCACTCTTCTGTTCAAACACAACATGATGGGTTAGACTTGATCGTGGCCCGCCAACTTCCAGTTCTGGCTTTAAGTATTAACAGGATTCATTTCTGATAATTCTGAAATCTTATTTTGTAACTCTCAAGATTTACACTTAATAGTAATGATACATTTCAGAAAAAGTTTACATATATTATGGGCAGTTGTAACAAAAATTATAATTGCAGACAATTGGTAATCGTCAGAAACAGCAGTATGTATAAATAGTTTACTAAATGTCAATGAGTATATTGCTGATACTTGACTTCCTTCCACAGACCTCTCCCTTAGTACTCGTGGAAGGTCTGAGCCCACAAACAACACCTTTAGAACTGTGTATCCCCTGACAAAAAGAGGGGAAAACAATAATAATTCAAAAATAAGAAAGCTCATTTTAGTCTACTTTTGAAAACTTTTTAAGCTCAATTCTAAAAATGAGGATGTCACATTAATAACTCTCAATTAACCTTCAAAAGTGTCTTAGATCTTCATCCTGGCTCATTGACAAAGAATAGAATCTACTGCTCCCAGAATCCAGAAGAGCAAGGTGGAGAAATGAGGTGAAATTTTCCTATCGCACCCTTTCTGTCCTCCTTTGTCTCATCTATACCTGGATTTCCCTCAAGAATATTATGGAGGAAAATCTCTGCTCTCTTCATTTAATTAAAATTTTTTCATTTCATAGAGTTAGGTTTAATGAGCATGTTTTAAAAAAATTAAAAAATAATAACCAGTAACTTAAATTGTGAAAAATTATAAATGCTTCTCCTATTTCTTTCTTTTTTTTCTTTCCTGTTGCCATGTGAAAAGGTGTCATCACAAAATCAGCCAATCAAGGTAAAATAAATACATTTATTTGAGAGAAAAATGTCAATATCACTCTGAAACATTATGCAAATGGTCAAAAAGGTATAAGAATTATTTAACTATAGTGTGCATCTTAAATATATGAGGAGTTTTGTAACATAATAATGACCAAACCTATACATAAATTTTAAACTAATTTATTTTATTTGCTTTCAACTTTTTGACTATCTTAAAAATAGTGAGTTTGCGGTAATAAGGATGAATCATTTTTTTTTCATTGCCCATAATGTTATGTGCCTTAAGGTTTCTCGGTGCAACCAAGGGATTATATGTTTCCCATTTAAAAATAATTTCTATGTGTTTATCTCCTAAGTAGCTGAAGTTACATAGCTTCTGTTATTTCTACCAAATCAAGTGAATTTCAGGAGGAAAAATATTGGGCTGGAAAAGAATTCTGGGAAACTTTACCTGTTACTTATTTTCATATTTTGTTGAAAATGCTTGCTGATTTTAAACAGAGGGTGGGGAGAAGCTATGAGCTTCTCTGAGGACAAGATTCATGTTTTGGTCATCTTTCTATCCTTAACTCCTCGTCTAAAGTAAGTACTTAATTGTTATTGAATGAGGTTCTAAATTCAATGAATGGATATCTACTATCTCCCTGCATTGAAAATATTGAACTTAAGAGAACCTATTTAATGGTCTATGCCACTGAAGGGAACTAATGATGCAGATAATTAAAAAGAGCAAGTGTTTTTTCAGATCCATAAAAGGAATAGCCAAGTCCATTATTATAATCAGTGATAACAGAGGCATGATATTTTGACTATCATGGATCTTTTGTAAAAATATTACATTCCACACAACTATATATTTCTCAATTAATTTTGTTTTGGCAAAAATCTTTTAAAATGTGACCTTGATTATTGTGATGTTAGAAAAATCTAAATCTAGATTTATACCTTGGACAAGGGTCCCCTAAAAAGTCCCCTTGTGTACTTTTGCTACGTGCCTGAGTTGTGCAGCCATTTTGAGGAATTACTTCATCTGCTCTTTTTATCAAACTGCCTTTACATTACGTTGGCCTCTTTTGTCAGATGCTGTCTTTATGCTACATGGCTACTTAGATCAAAAAGCCATGTCCTGGTAATAGACATTATCATTAACTTCAGGATAGTGAAATGAAAAAAAAAAACTTGATTAAATAATCGATTTGTGTCCTATACTTACGTACGTTCAAGGAGTTTGCTTTCTAAGCTATGAAATTAAAACTTAATTGAACCAAAGATTAAAAACAAAATGCTTCACTACATGAAGATTGATTTCTCAACAAACCTGTCTCTGAGGGTCACTAGCCAACTTGACTTTTTCCCCAACGTCTCCCAGAATTTTGATAAGTTTCATCTCTTTGGAAAACTCATCACTCAAGGCTTTCCCTGCACAGAATTGGAGAGCAGCCAACAGCTTCTGATACCAGCTTTTAAAATAAGCTTCATTCTGTGCATCCTTTAGCAGCCTGAAGGAAAAAGAGAAAAAGAATTCTTGTATCTAAAGCTGATTTTTTAACCTCCTCGCCAGGAAAAATAAGCACACTGCAGACTAATCTGTATTTGGTGGCTTTGGGCAGTTTAACAGCCCAGAAGGGGAGAAATGTTGTTTATTTGTTGGCAGTCATCAAGTTTCATCTGATAGCTAATGAGATTACAAAAGTGAAGAATCAATAAGAGAACTGCACTTTCTCATTTCAATTCATAACACACTTTTTCTTCTTTCAGGCTTCTTTATCCTATAACAAATACTTATCTTAACAGCATATTTTGACTTCTTAAAATATGAACAAAGAATTTTAGAAATAGTACTTATAAGTGACTGTGCGATATTGCAGCTCAACAATCAACCCCAGTCCTTTTCTGCTTTTCTTCAAAAGATAATGCCCCACAGCATCACCATTAATCCCTCTTTACCTCCTTCTGCTTCTCCCTGCCCCCTTTCCTGCTGGTAATCACCGTACTACTGTCTGCATCTGTGACTCTTTTTTTCTTTGCTTAATTCCTTCACCTTTTTCATCTGGTTCCCCAACCTCCCTCCCCTCCAACACTTGTCAGTCTGTTTTCTGTATCTACAAGTCTGTTTCTATTTTATTTGTTAATTTATTTTGACTCAGGGTGGTGAACACACAATGCAATATACAGATGATGTATTATAGAATTATACACTAGAAACCCACAAGACTTTATTAACCAATATCATTTCAATATTCAATAAAAATTTAAAAAGATTAAATGGCACTGAAAAAAATAATTTTAAAATTAAAAAAAGATGTTTCTATACTGTCATATATCTTTATAATACTCTTTCTGACAGCACCTCCCCTTGATTACCTAGAGGAAGATACTGTAAAGGCAAAATCATGGTTTTTATTTTCTGGCATTTTTGGATTCAAGTCCCAGCCCTACAACATGAAAGTAACTTAGGCCAGTTACTTAACAAGGCTGTAAAATAAAGCAATAACTTCGACTCTACAGAGCTATATAGAACATAGATTGAGCTAATGCATTTGAGCAGGCTTAGCACAATGTATAACTATTCAGTCAAAAAACATTAATTCATCTGTATCTCACAATTTCCCCAAGCCAGCTTCTGTCACTGCCTGGTATTTTGCTCACGTTGCAGACATGGGAGGCACAGAATATAAAAAAATTTAGGAACACTTTGCTAGATAATGGAACAATGACAAATATTTGAATACTCTGTTTTCCAAGTGACAATTTCTATTGTCTTGAAATTAATTCCCATGTGCTTAAACTTTACTTGCTATCATGCAGTAAAACACTAAAATAGAAAAAAACCCCAAATTCCTTTAAATATTAACCTCTCTCTGATTGAGTCTTTTAATCTTAACTGGTGTCTAGTTTTCTCCCCCCCTGAAAAATATTAGCATTCAAGGCACTAGAAGAAAATTATTGTGAGGATGAAATATGAAAATAAGATTAAATGCATAGCAGCCAAAGAATACATAGATGAGTTTCATTCTGCATTCTTAATTTTGCATCTCTGCCCAACAAATACTATGTTACAGACACTAACAAATACATTACTTTTATGATTTCTGTTCCTACACGTTCAAGTTGAAAAAATTACTTGAATGAGTGCATTTTGTTGGGGGGAAGGGTGAGTCTTGCCTCCTTGTCCTTGTTATGAGGCCAACTTATCTTCTAGCACCTCTTTTAATTTCACCCAAGAAATATAAACTTTGAGTGGAGTAATAGTTCTTCTTTACTTCTGGAAAGCATTAAAAAAATTCAAGGAGCTAAAGATGTATTTTCAACCTAAGAATGATACTAAACAATAAAAAGCTTACCTGCCTACCTCTTTCGTGAAATTTTGAAATGTCACACATATAACAAGTGAATCATGTCATTATTTGGAGGCTCTAAGAGACTGAGTGTTGTTTGTGTATGAATTGGAAAGCTGCAAATGCAAGCATGAACAAATAAAACTTCAAATATTTTATGTAGAATTGTATACCTCTCAGATTTTCATAGCATTTTGAGGGTTTTGATAATATACCATGTTACAGTCTACTTGAGTTTCAGTGAGACAAGCAGCTGATTGGTAGAGTATTTCTATATTCCATAGCAAACCCTTGCCAGAATTGTTATACATTTTGTAATATCGAGTCACTTGTTTTTAAAGATATTTTTCACCTGTTCTAGTAAATATGTATAACTCTATCACTACCTAACTGCTATACATATGCTGAAAGAAAAAGTTATTCTGCACAGAAGTCAACTATTTTACTAAAATACTTAAAGAAAAGATATATATTTAAGTTAGGGTTATAGGGAATGTAGGAATTATATAATTTATATTGATAACACCTTTAATTCTTATTGTATAAGAAATGTATTTGCTTCTCTCATGAGCAGCTAATTCAAGGAGGAAAAACCCAGTTTGATTTCTTGCTCACAATAAAAGAGCTTGGAGATTTGCAGAGACCATATGTGACTGCGTGCTAAAAAAATATAAAAGCAAAAAAACTGAGTGTATTCCATTGTGATTATTTTCCTAGTAGAATGTGCCTCATTCAAATGCCACATCACTGCAAGATGACATGGTCTGGAGAATTCTGGCTTGAGCTCTGTGGCTTTTTACCCAACTTTGTGAAGGGTCTGTTTTTACAGTTTGCAGAATTGAAATTATAGAGTTTTGAATATGATATGAGAGGCACAGTCACTTTTACTAGCAAGAGAAATGAACACATTCTTTAATTTTAAGCAACTTCAGAGAAAGTTGACCACGCAGTTTTGAAAGGACAGTCATTCAGTTCCGTATCAATTATCTTCACAAGAGGAAGTGGTCAACACCTCATTCCGTAGTTTTTACCCATTGCCTCTAAGACTGTAGAAAAGTGTTGGCCACTCTCCCTTGTGCATTATAGAAATCCTTTTCAAAATATGTTGTCACCTGGGAGAAACTGTATTGTTTATGCTAAGTAAATTCTTTAAGTTAAAGTCAAGGGACTGAGAAGTATCAAATAAGCTTTGGTGTTGAGTAATTAAGCTTGTAAGATGCAGGCAATGTTACTGTTTACAAGCTGAGAGGTAAATCTCAAAAGGCCCAAGACACATCCTACTTTCTGCGAGATCCAGGCATAATTTGATTTGACACTATTTCGTACATGCCATATAGACTGTAAGTAATGACAACATTAAAATGAGGGTAAATGCATAAAACCTAGCTGATTAAAGGTTTTGACAGTATTAGTATGAGAGGCAGTAAGCAAAAAGAGAAGAAAGTATAACCCGGGTGATTCAACACATTTGTTATAGGATATCATGAAGGTATTTACCCAAGTTAAGGGTATTGTGGTAGACTCAGAGAGACCTAACATTGTCACAAACCTCAGCTAGCATGAAATGGAGATTTTTCTTGGAAATTAGAACATTTCTCTATTTCATCTTTGCTGTGGTCCCATGGTGAGTGACTTGCTAGAGCTACAGGAAAAGTACAGTTCATTCTCATTTCATCAGTCTACCAGCAGGACAGAACTGAGTAATCACACTATCCTAACCCTCCTTGCCTCATAACTCCCTTTAGTGGAGGTCTAAATTCTAGTTCTCAGTAGCACAATATCCCACATCTCAGGGGCTGTCTCAAATTTTTACCTGCTTGTATATTTCCTGTGACTGAAGATGAATAACATCATCCAGGAGCAGAAGAAAAGTGAACTACACAAAAAGATGAGTGATTTCAGGTCACTCCAGGTTCTCTCCTTCCCATTACCTGGGTTTTTTGCTACTTTATGGGGGGCAAGGTGTACAGCACAGTAGAATAGTTTTTAAACACAGGTAGATTCTAGGATGTGATTTCTTCAAGTGTATTTACAATTCCGGACCACATAAAGGCTGAAATTCAATACTTGATATGGAATTAGTAATTTCAAGATTTCAATAGTGTGTAAAGAAGTAAAAAGTATGGATTTCTTTAGCTTTTACAACTTTATTTCTCAGTGGTTGCAATTGATTTAATATTTTCCTAAACTTGATACATCTTATACTGCTTGTAAAGATAACTGTTTTCTATGACTTCTTCATTCTTAGAATAGTGATTTGGTCTTTCAGATATAGAGCACTGAACTTCTGTTAAATTTTGCACTTACGAATTATTATATGGGCCAAGACTGCAGATATGTAATTTACAATTGTTACCATAGGTACTTAACTAGGTATTAATAGAAGAAAGGGAAGCAAAGGGAATTAGACAGTGAGCTTAACAAACTGGAGAACATGAGCCTGTTTACTTCACCAGGAAGCTACAGCTTTTCGCTCTCTACAGGACCACAGCATTGTGCTCCAAGGGGATTAACACCCCTGTCTTCCCCACTCCTGTGGTAGGTTGCTGCAGGAAAAAGGGAGAAGCACTTGACTGTGGAGGCCTGTCGGTCTAGCCTGGGGAACAATGGGTTGGCTAGGGGGCGGACCCATCAAAAAGCCCACTAAAGCTTGGGAAGTTGATTGGTTCTTTTAAAAAAGCACCTGGTCCATTCCAAACCCAATCTAATATGACCCAGGGGAACAGAGAAACGCCCCCCACCCTTGATCTCTCCTTCTCCCGACTCCCGGTAACGCAATTACCTGAGTGGTTGCATGCCATCTCTTGAGCTCACGGCTGTGCAAACCTAGGAGCTACTGGAGCCTGCAGCAGCTGCGTGGACTCCAAAGGACTAAGCTTTAATACGAATCAGAATCTCTGGACACTGGCTTTTGTTTTGGCTTTGCTGAAGACGTGGTTGGACTTTTTTCACGGTGGGACAGAGGGAGATTAGACACAGGGGAAGCCTAAAATAGAAACCCAGGAGCAGATTTCCACCCTAATAAATCTTGCCACCCCACAATCTCCCTTGTGTGGGTCCTTGGAACATTTTCCTTGCCATCTCATGGAAAAGCCTGATTTCCACTGACAATGCAATCAATAGTTATTTTGCAATATATATTTGTCAATAAACCATTTTGTAACAACTTTAAATATAAAACTATTAAAAGGGAATAAATTCAGAAAATATTCAGAAATTCATACTCTTGAGATTGTACATAATTTTACAAAACAATTATATGAGAGGAGCCCATATGGTATGTAACTGACTTAATTTTATCTTTATACCACAATTTATACATCTAATATTTATCTGTTATATTTATTACTACTTTTGAAGTAGTCTCTTGGAATGTTATATTATATTCATATTTATGATGTTTCCATTGTACTCATACCATGTTTTAGTTTTTATTAGTATTCCCAACTCTGTGTTCTCTTCTCTGAAAAAGATTATACGCCCACATTCTTGGCTAGGTGACTTCCAGTGCCTTCCCATAGGCAGAGTCTACTGCTCCACCTTTGGTTAGCGTTGGCCACGTGATTTTCTTTGGCCAGTCGGAGGTGACTGGATGAAATGTATGTGCAGATGATTTGAGTGTGCTATGATGGATTGGTTTGGCCCCTTGTACTTCTGCTTTCTGCCATGAGAACAGCTCCAGCTGGGGGCTGCTCCCTCAGCCCTGGAACGCAAAGACAATGTGGAGCAGAGCTGAGCATTGCTGTGTGGAGTCCAGTGGAGCCACGCCAAGTCTGCAACCCATGTGCAGCATCAGTGAAAAATAAATTGTTGTTGTAAGCCACTGAAACTTTGAGGCTATTTGTTGCTATGCTAAGAGCTAATAAAAATGTCAAGTTTCATATTCTTGTTTTCTTTCTTTCTTTTCTTTGTCTTTGTTTTCACTCATTTGTATGCATTGCCTTTAGAATATGGAGCATATTTTTTTTAAAACATCCTCAGTGTTATTCCTGAGGATATTGTTAGACAAACCTCGTTACTGAAAATAAACAAAAGTCATCTGGATGTAAGTCTGGTGAATTAGATGAGTGATCAATCTGAGTATACTATTTCAGATCAAAGAACTATAAAAGTAATAAAAATGGCTTTCTTTTATGGACCATAACAGCCCCAAAGGGTATTTCAAAAATGATTTGATCTGGCTCATTTTGGAATTATATATTCTGTTACAATTCTGAAATATTATTGTTATTTTATTACTACTAACATACTTTTCGACTCATTTAAAAGTGTGAATAGGCCTATGTACCATCTGTTGCTTTGTCCAGCCAAGTGTTTGAATATCTAATAGAGATTCTTTCTGAGTAAAACTGTTGTACTAATGAGTACAATAGGGCAATGGCAAGAATTTTTTAGGGCTTCCATAACAAAGGACTATACAAAGGCCTGATGGCTGAGGGCAGTGATGGAGGCAATATGTGCAGCTGCT
This sequence comes from Pteronotus mesoamericanus, assembly GCF_021234165.1. Classification (NCBI taxonomy): domain Eukaryota; kingdom Metazoa; phylum Chordata; class Mammalia; order Chiroptera; family Mormoopidae; genus Pteronotus; species Pteronotus mesoamericanus. Next base: position 24,333,664 of record NW_026555310.1, read on the forward strand.
CTGGGAAACTAAGAGCTCTGCTCTAATGCTAACAGCTAGACAACAGCTGTGGCTGAATAGGAGGGGACCAACCAATGGCTTCAGATAAGGAGCATCTATACCAGCATGTTGAGTGGAACTTCCCTTTTTGCCCTGGAGTTAGCTACTAAAACTCAAGATTAAAGTAAAGAAACAACAGGTATTTTAAGAAACAATGGAGTTCAACTCTTCAAGCCTTCTTGGGAGATGGCCTAACAGGCCATAGTACACTAAGCATTATCTCTCCAATGGAGTTTAGTGTGTATATTTGCAGGTGCAATTGAAGGAAACAGGCGTTTGACAGTCATCAGTCATCAGCCTCATGAGGAACAGAGTGGTTCCTCACCTGCCGACTTCTCCTTGTAAAGTTCAGTGAGGAGGGAAGCTCAAAGAGGGATATATATTTGAGTGTGTGCCAGAACAGGAGACTGTTGCCTCATTCCCAGGTTAGATTTCTACTGTGAAAGAGGATTTGTTGATTTACCTGGGCTTATGTGAATAGGGAGATGGTGCAAACGCAAGCTGAAGAGAAGAGATAGCAAAGGAAAGCCTGCATTCCTGCACCCCAGCTGTTTGGCAAAGTAAGGATGTGTGAGTTTCTCAAGGTTCATATAAACATACGGGAGACAGTTATATGTGATCCACTCCTTACATAGGAAGGAGTTGAGCCAAAGTCAGAAGATACCCACATGTTGTCACTAGCTTTGACAATGAACCCACAGCTGTCCTTGATGGAAAAATCAGAGACCAGGGACAGAGAATTACAACTGTCTGCCACACCAAATGTGAGGGTCATTTATCTCTCTTTTCTCCTTACTCCAAAGTCAAAAGAAGTTAGTACTAGAAAAGAGAGAGGAGAAGAAGAGTGAAACAGCAGATCGTACCTTCTACCAGCGGCAGTTTTCCGAAGCTAAAACTCAGCAGGTGCCGGAGAATGGGGAGGAGGTCATGTGTCAAACAGGGGGAGAGAATGAAGTTTTCAATTGGACAGATCAGGTGGGAGTTGTCTGATACCTAAGACTGACCAGGAAACTATGGAATCTACTTTGGTTTTAATTATGAAATGTGAAGGTGGTATTTTAAAAATAATAAAAATAAAACTTTTATTGGAAACCTACCAAGCTCAACCAGCTTAAAGAAAACTAGTTGAGACAGTTCAAAAACTAAAAGTCAGTGAACAAAGAAATACAACTCCAGGAAATGCACTCCTTGCACTGCATAAGGGAAAAGCCTCAAAATGTGGAATGAGAACTGAAGGATCTTGCACCAAAATTCTTAAGAGCGTTGGCTGAGATTTTTTCCTCGCTTTTCTTTGTCTTCTGTCTCCACTCACTTCTCTTGTAGAGTAGTGTCCTTCATTAACATAGAGCAGAGTTTGGCTTCATTTATGGATGATCATTGCTGAGCACAGAATTGTGTTCAAGAAATTCAACTTGTTTCTTTAGTAGTAGGTTATTAACACTGCATATATATGGACATATAGGTATGTAGTTACTATCATAATTAATAGTTTCTCATATATTTAAACAAAATCTGTAATAGATATGACCAGTCACACATTCAATTGTATGCTTAAATGGTATTTTTCTGAAGGAAAATTAGCCATAGATGGTAACCAGTTTGTGTAAACACTTGTAATCAGGATTACTGCTATACACAATGATGCTGTCTTAGAATTAGCTGGCAGCTATGAAAGGAAAAATAAATAAACTATGCTGAGCAGGTAAGTTCCACTGAATAGATTCCTGAATTTGCAATAATGAATCAGAGCCCTTTCCACTAATCTTGCTGAAGAGCAAGGTCAACTTGAGAGTTCCAGGTAAACAAATAAAACTCCTTCCAGTCCACTCACATGTTTTTGTGTGTTCATATGTTAAATATAGTGAATAATGTGACCTAAGGACAGAAACTCCTCTCATTCTACAATATATTCACTGCTTTATATGGTATTCAAATTATTCTCCTCAATTAAGCACCAAACTGTGCATAGCTGTTAGTGGCCCCTCTCAAACCCACTATTATATTCCATAAGTGCTTATTAAACCTGAAGCGAAACAAAACAGGTGGACTTCTAGCCTTGGGTACACATCGGGAGAGACGGCGGTCTGTGAGGCCCTCTTATATTGCACTCCCCTTTTCTCACATTCTCGTTTCCTCCTTATCTGATCCACAAGAATCCCTCTGCTCCTGTTCTTCCTTCACCAAAAACTCCACTTAGCTCTGCTCTCTCCTGCTGTGCGTCATGGGCTCCCCACTCATCCTTGTCTTTCTTACTCCAACCAGAAATGTTTCTCACTATAAATTGCACTCATATTCTCGGAAAAGAGTATTACATGAGCATGGAACTGCACAACACTGGAGACTATCTCTCCCACATGTATTAGGTGATGAACTGAAGGATGAAGGGACTAAGGTCCTATGACTAGAACCCAGAATTCTTAACCACTGTTCCAGGCTCTTCTCACAGATCTGTATGTCCATAATGGGCTGACTGTTTGCATTCCCCCTAAATGTATATCTTAAGCCCTGACCTCAATATAATGATATTTGGAGGTGGGACCTTTGGGATGTGATAACATTTAGATGAGGTCATGAGAGTGGGGTCTGCATCATGGGATTAATGCCAAGAGATTGGAGCTCTCTGCTCTCTCTGGCCTTGTGAGGACACAGCGAGAAGGCAACCAGTGTCAGTCTACAAGCCAGGAAGAGGGCCCTCCGGAGGCAGTGGAATTGACAGTCCCTCGATCTCGGACTTTCCAGCCTCCAGGACTGCAAGAAAAAAATTCCTGTCACTTAAGGCACACCGTCCGTGATGTTACTATTATTATTATTTTTATTATTATTATTTTTTTGCAGGCTGAGCTTATTAAAACTGTCCTAAAAATCATTAAAATCTAATTTAAATGGTAATTGTCTACTTGTATCACCTCTGGCATGGAATTTAATACTTTAGCTTTTTATGTGCCTACTCTGTAAAATGTTGGAGTTTGTGCAGTTTGGTAAGCTACCTCCCATCTCTAGGGCTCTGTGATATTAATCCTTAATTAATTTATCAAGCAATTGTCTATGCTAGGCATTTTAAAGGCATTTTACATAACTGTGCTAGGTAATCCTCACATTTGTTCCAGGTAATATGATTCCTTTCATTTTTCAGGTGAGGATATTATGGTTTATAAAGATTGAGTAACTCTCCCTGGCTGGTGTGGCTCAGTGGACTGAGCACCAGCCTGCAAATCAAAGGGTCACTGATTCAATTTCCAGTGTAGGCAGGGCACACGCCTAGGGTGCAGGCCAGCTCCCCAGCAGGGGGCATGCGAAATGCAACCACACATTGAGGTTTCTCTCCTTCTCTCTCTCCCTCCCTTCCTCGCTCTAAAAATAAATAAATAAAATCTTAAAAAAAAACAATTGAGTAACTTGCCCAAAGTCACCCAATCAGTGGACCAGGGATTCAATTTAAGTTTTCTGTCTCCAAAGCCCTTGCTCTTTACCATCATGCTGTACCACCTCCTGAAATCCCAACACAGGGACCAGCTGATGTCTCAGTTCGTGACTAATATACAACCTAAGCATCCTTTTCCCCACTTTCTTACTATATTTTTCTGTAAGCTCTTTCTCTTGCTTCCTGTGTCCTAACCCTTAGAAATCTCATATTCTCCAGATTGTCTTCTTTTTTTTTTTCAAAGTTCCTAATTTCATTTGGTCCCGCTACCTATAAACTCCCTGAATAATCCCCGCCAAAATGTGCCAATAATACATCCTTTTTCTTTTAATATTTTTGAATTTTTAAAGACGAGAATATTGTTAACCTAACTATATTTTTGTGTGGAATATTTATAAGCAGGAATACTTGTCCCTCCCTTACCTCACTTACAAAAAGAATAAAATATGTGAAATCTGCTTTGATAATGCAAATCACACACCTCACTCACCTTTTATCAAACCTCTCTCACTTTAGAAAAGTGAGACCACCACAATTTTGAAGGGTCTGGCTTTCTATGTTTTATTTAAATAAGTGCTAATTCTGGATGGGATTAGGAAAGTGGAAGGAAAACACCCTGAATTGAAAGTAATGTCCTGATTGCATTAGGAGCCTGAGAATCTTGCTGAACTGTGCACACACAACAGATGTACCTTGAGCTACCCATCTTAATTGGGCCTGTGGTTCCAAATAATTTCAGTTTGTGGCAAAAGAAAAATGGAGAGTCACTAACATCACCATATGAGCCGTAATACAATAAATTCTGCTTGACATATAATTAATGCTCAAATCTACACTTGTGGAATTTTGAATTAGTCCAATAGATGTCTATATTTTCCCTTACTTTCTCTTTAAAAATATGGTTCTGAACTGAATTTTCTAACTCAGCCTTTTTTCTTCTTTTTCTTTTTTTCCCCTGGATACACATAGCATTACTTTGAAGGCAGTGTAAGCATCTTTTTCATAGTTTCCTCAACAAAATATTTTTTTTAACACAAGGCAATTCTTTTGCTATATGAATGTTTCATAGGAATAGCAACCTAATAATAAAAATACTCTTTACCCCTCAGCCTTTTGTTCTTGCACAGCCCTCTGGGGAAAGCTGGATAATCATCACATTGTGCAGCGAACAATCCATATGTTTGAACACAGCCAGAGAGGCAGATTAATAGGTGTAAGGCAAAGCTGGCTTTGAAATACCTGGTTTCCTTGGAACCTCACTTTCAGCTCGTAGCTGGAGTGGCTGCTTCACCCTTCACTCTTCAGAGTCACAAATAGAATGATTTATTCTGTGAGCATATTACAGGTTCCATGGGATATTATCCATAAGGCTTGGTGTTTGATGTTCTGAGAAAATTTCTGGGACATTCTTGTTCATTGTCATGCAATAACATGTCCCCTGAAGTCAGTTAGCACCGTTAAACCCCGTTCCTTTTGGAAATTCCGTATAGACTTAAACGACATTCTGTGAGGCCTCCCCAACCTACTCAGATTCATTTCTGTTGAATTACATGATGCTGTTGTTGTTGTTCAGGTTGTATTTACCATGCAGAGATAATTGCCCTGCCCACTACATCATATAAATATAGAGAGAATCCCAGGCATATTTTCTTTCCAATACTCTCTGTATGACAGCACAAGTAATTTAGCAGTTCCAAATTTAGTCTTTTCATTTTTGATACATGAAAATTATGTCTGTCTTATCACCAAGACTGTTTCTGTTATGGGCTGAATTGTGTCCTCCAGAATCATATGTTGAAACCCTAGCCCTTAATGTGACTATATTTGGAGATAAGCCTTGGAGGGGCTAATTCAATTAAGAAGAGGAAGAGAAACTAGAACTCCATTTTGTGTGTGTGTGTGTGCGTGTGATCCAGACCTACATGTTCGTCTATCTACAAGGTATCACTCTTGGATTTTCCCAAGGCATTTTAACCTTAACAGGACTGATTTCATCACAATTCCCCAAATATCTGCTTCTTTACCTAAATTACTTATCTTTATAACTGGTCTTCCAATAAACTACCTAAAAATGCGGCAGCCATCTGTGATTGTTCTCTCACCTTCATCTCCAAAATCAAATTTCTTACCATGTCTTATTGTTCTTACCATCCAAATAGTTCTCACATCTAATTTCTTCTCTCTGCCCCCACTGACAGAATGTAATTGAAGCCTTAATTCCCTGAAGGTATTACTGAAATCAACTGGCATTGATTTTGCTACCACCTGCATTTTTTTTTATTTCCAATTTGTCCTCTTTACATAGCCTAATGACATTCAGTTCTAGTGATAATAATCCATATACTCTTCAGGATAAAATATAAAAACCTTAGTGTATCATAGAGGGCACATCATAGATTAGCTACTCCATATCCTCGTCTTATCTTGTTATTCCCATTCATGCTCTTCCATTTAAACATGAAGAATGCAAATGTATGTTCATTTCAAACATATTCCATACTTAAGAGTAACTTGAATGTTCTCTGCTTTCCCAGGCTACAGTGCTTTTGAATAGCCTGATTCCCTGTGTCTAAGATGATTTCATTATGCCAACACTTGTTTATCCTTTAATGTGCAACTTAATTAACATATTTTCTAAAAAATCTTTCTTGTATTTTTCCACGTGGACAGGTGCACAGCATCTCCCAGTAACGGTTAAGTACTTCCCTGTATTCCTTATTCTTATAACATTATTTTATTGTGTTTTAAAAATTTGTTTAATTTTCTTTGCTAGACTTTAAATTATTTAAGGCAGAATTATGACTTCACTCTCTTGTGACTTACCAGTTTCTGATTCTGACAGACAAAGCAGTTGATATTTGTTGAATAAACGAGTTACTATAAATTCAGTCTTCATAAAATTACTTCTTCTCCATCTTGATTAAAACTAATTTGTCAATAATTATGGAATTATAGCAGCCTGTTAAATTATATTTTTACATTCTACTTCTTCTAATCTCAAAAGTGAAGATTATACATATATACATATATTTAAAATGTTTATTAACCTATATATTATTATATATTTGAGAATTATGAAACATTCTAATAAGTTACCAGATGTGTTCCATCATACGGTGACTTGGGGTACTCAGATCACGGGGAAAATTATTGGAGGAATTTTTAATAAGCAAAAGAAATTGCATAATTAAATAAACTTATTTAAAAATGGTCAGAATGAAAAGTTCACCATTGATAAAATTACATTAGATAAGTGTTCGGTAATTTGGGAGTATAAACCGCTTTATTAGATAAGTCACATCATTTGAAATTGGAATTTCTTGCATCTCAGAGGGAAAAATTTACAAATGTAAGAAAAAAGATGAGCGTTTATGAGAGAAAACATGTCTGTGTGGGAGAATGGATCTATTTAGGTAACTAAATAGAGCATTTATTTCAAAATATATCCCAAACCTTGTTGTAAGTTGTTTAGACAGACTGCTAACAATAATTTTGATGCCAAAAAGTTAGACCCTGAAATTTAGTCTTAAGATGTAAGCAATTTGTAGTAGGAACAAAAATATGTATCTATCAAAATTAAAATAGTCTAACTTTTCTCTCTATTGTTATTTTTTGTTATGGTGCTCTTTAGAGACAAGTCTTTTCCACTTTGGACTACCAAATTATTTAGTTTTTTACGGCAGCGGTTTCCAAACTTTTTAGCACCACAGACCGTGGAAGAGGGGGCTGAGTGGGGCGCGGTGGAGCTCAGGCGAGCTTCGCTTCCTTCGCTTTCCCGCTGTGGATGGCAGGGAGGTTGCGGTGGGGGTGCCGGGGCGGGGCGGGGCGGGGGGCCGGAGGCGCATCTCAAGCCGGAGAGGTTTGCTTGTGGCCTGGTTGCTAACAGGGGTTTCGGATCAGGGGTTGGGGACCCCTGTTTTGCGGGACTCTCCTTTCATAATTTATCCTGTAAGGAAAGTTTCAGGAGCCTTTGAGATTTTTTTGTCTCAGAAATCATAATGGAGAATGGATGACAGTGCTCAAAGGGCAGGTAACTGAAATTGCTTTGGAATTAATTAGGTCAGCATTTTTTTTCTGAGACACACTTAAAAAAAGAACAAGTAGTCCACTGTTCAAATAGAAAATGACAGTTACTTAGCCAGATCTTGAAAATTACTAATTTGAATTATAAAGCAAATACTTATTTACATGCTCTATATTTGGAGGGGTTTTCCCCTCTGTATTAGTATTTTATGTGAGACAAATTCAATAATGCTTAACTTTTTATTTTCTTTTAATTTATGCTTTAATTTTTCCTATTCCTCTTGATTATGATTAACAACAGAGCAAAATAACTGATTTATTTTAATGTTTTTTCTGATTATAGTGTAATAACTTTTATGTTCACAAATGGGGAAAACAGGGTGATGAGAGAGTAAGTTGTTGTAGGATTTTGCCTGTTTCCTTTCCCAAGAATTCTGGGAAAGTGTAAAGAGACAAAGAATCCAGCAAGGGCAAATCTACTGTTTCTCTGTGATAAATGGTGCTTCAGGGCACCTTATTCTTGGCTCCATTTCTCTCTTGAATTGATAATACCAATGGTAATCAATTAAGAGGATGTAATTTTAGTTTGAAGGCCTTGAAATATAGGCGAAAACACAAGTTAAGGAGTCAGATATATCTGAGTTCATAATATGGTTGGGCCATTTAATTACTTCGTAACTTCTGACCTCTAACTTATCTGTGAGCCTCAATAGTGTCTAATAATTGCTCTGAGAATTAAGTGATATAATTTAAGAATGTACCTAGTGAAAGTCTGACATTAATATCTGCTAAATAATAATAGTATTTGTTCTTACTAGTCCTAGAAATATATTTGAATTCTAGCTCATATTTTTCTAGATTTCATAAATATTTTTAGTTATAGTGTGGCTCATTTTACCAAAATTGTTTTTTTCAAACATGACTTGATGGAAAACTTAAACTTGTCTCAATCAGAATAATTGCTAAATTAAAGATATTTTTTATTTAAATGTTATTTAGTCAGCATGCTCAGTTAAGTAGAAACAAAAAGAATGATGAAGGAGCTTTCTTTGTTCGAGACAAGTCCGATTTCAAGGATGTTCAAGTTTAGTATCTTTGTTATATCTTTGTTTGTTTGTCATTATAAAAAGCATCGACAAAACAGCCACTACTTTAAATAACAGAACAAACATACAATAATATCAAGAGCAATAATTGAAGTCAAGACACCAATGTAAGAACAATAAAGTAATTGATTCAGCAGGCATTCTAAAGTCATCATTATTATTATCAATAAAACAATGTTATATCTGATTATTTTCCTCGATTTCTCAACATATACTGAATAGTTGTACTAGATATATTATTTCTACTGACCCACATAGCTGGGCTTGCTGTGGTCAATGTTTTATCTGAATTGGATGAGCAGGCAAAGAAATAGCATTCATAAGCATAAGATGGAAATTGACATCGGAAACTTCAATGCAGTGTAAATGGCTAGACTGGCCCAGATACACAAGGGCATTTTGCCTTTTCATAAGAAACATGTGCTATATCTTCTAGGTTAAAGTTTGCACAGTAATGGAGAGAAGAATGATTTCTTTTAATATTTGCCCAATAAAAATACCCTTGAAATGTAAACTTTAAAATGGGAGTTGGACTTCAGAAATAGTTATGAAAATAAACTTATTTAGAAGTGTCTTTTAATTGTAAGAGTAATATACATTTTTAAACAAAATCTTCCTTAGAACCATCTTCTTCTTTCCACATGTATCCTCATTAGGAAAACAGATACCCCTCCCCCCACCACCAAAAATTGTCCTCTAAGAATGAGATACACTGTTGATTTTGGTCTTTCACACTCCAAGATAGCACCAAGGAACTTCCTGATTTGAAGGAACACATGTTTAAAACATACTGGAATAAACTGATCTGTTTTCAGATGCAATGGTTGAGGTTAAGAGAGAAAAAGTGACTTGCTCTGGTTTATGCAAGTATTTTGTTTACTTATTCAACAGACAGACACTAAGCAACTACACAGACCCTGATAATACAGTGGTGACCAAAACGTGGCAGTAGAGTAGTGATCCTGGTGAGCAAAATTCTTGTGGCCATAGAGTTTATAGTATAACGGGAAGAGACAATGCTAATAAAATGAATAAGCAAGATAATTTTAAGATGTCTACTTAAAGGACTGGAATGTGAACCTTTAGAGAGCTGATAAATACAGCTAGTAAAAGAACATCTTTAGATATAAATTCTGAGTCCAAAAATATAGTTAAAATATCTATAAGTGTTTAACTTCTAAGTGTAGATACATTTAAAAATATACTTTAAGCAAAAGTGAAAGAAATATAAATGCATAATTATAACTTCTTGGACTAAATTAATGACTTTAATATTTCTCCTTTTCATGTGTTTATTCATTTGAACATATTTTTTTAATTTATTTTTTCAAATACGTTTGTCTCTGCCTACCCCCCACCACTTTCACTTGAACATCTTTTTGAATCAAAAAATGCAGAGTGCCTTTTCAAATTTGAAAAAAAAGATGAATTAGTTTCTATTTTGAAAAAGTTACTAAGAAATGTAAATAGAATCACATTTCTCCCAGCTTTCTCAGGATATGTCATTTTGGTTTTTGTGATGCAGCTTTGAATTTTCTATAAATACATTTTATGTATTTATGCATTTTCCATGACTAATTAACATACAAATTTTCATTAATCTTAATTATTGACCATAGGTATTCTATTCTATTAGACACTGTTAGAAAGCCACTGAAGTACAAAAATTCCTAGCTTTAGAGGCACATACAACTCAATTGGGGGAAATAAGATATGCTTAAATATGCAAGGCCTTACATTATGAGGATTAAATAATGACACAAAGTTTTGGTACAGGAAATTACTTTTGTTCAGAAAAATTGCAGAAAGGTTGGATGTCAATTAAATCCTAAGATATAAGTAAGACATGCATGGGTATGTGTTGGAAAAAAAGTAAGTGGCAGGAAGTTCCCAGAGATAAAACTGTTATAAGCAAAGACTCTGTAATAGGAATAAGATAGAGATATTCAGGTGATCGTGACCTAGAAAATCTGACAAGACTGGAGAGTTTATGGCAGGAATAGTGAAAAAAAAAAGGTTGTAAAACCAATTTGTGATAGATTATAGTAGTCTTAAATACCTAACTGAGAAGATGTGATTTGTTCAGTAGCTATGGAAAATAGTATGTACATTAAAGGTTTTTGAGTAGGGAAGAGGTGTTAAATTCATATTGGTTGAGGTTCGTCTAATCATCTGCACTCATTTTGTAGGTAAGGAGACTAAGGTCCATTGAGAGTAATTGTCTTGCCTGACTGAGGTCAGGCAACTAGATCTTCCATAGCAGTCCCTTGGTTTCCATTGGATTTTTATAGCTTCTCAAGAAGAGGACAAGTTTTGTTTATTTCTTGTAAGATAATTGCATTGCTGAGAGTGGCTATGGTTCATGGGAGAGTAGAGAAACAGTTTAGACTGTCTAACACAATGTGTGGGACCCCACAAAGGTCTAAATCAGTGTTTCTTTAATTCTTTTTTTATTGTTGTTCAATTACAGTTGTCCCATTTTTTCCCCCCATTGCCCTCCTCTGCCCAGCCCCTCCCCTCAGTCCCTCAGTCAGCCTCACCCTGTTGTCTATTACCATGGGCCATTTATACATATTCTTTGACTAGACCCTTCCCCTTCTTTCCCTGTTACCCCCCTCCCTCCTCCCTCTTGTCACTGTCAGTTTGTTCCTTATTTCCATGTCTCTGATTCTATTTTGTTCATTTATTTGTTTTGTTCATTAGGTTTCACTTATATGTGAGATCATATGGTATTTGTCTTTTGCCATCTGGCTTATTTCACTTAGCATAATGCTCTCCAGTTCCATCCATGCTGCTGCGAAAGGTAATTCTTTCTTTCTTCCTTTTGCTGTGTAGTTTACCATTGTGTAAATGTACCACAGTTTTTTGATCCACTCATTTACTGATGGGCACTTGGGTTGTTTCTAGCACTTGGCTATTGTAAATACTGTTAATATGAACATTAGGATTAATAAGTTCTTTTGAATTGGTGTTTCAGGAGTCTTAGGGTATAATCCCAGCAGAGGGATCACTGGATCAAAAGGCAGTCTCATCTTTAATTTTTTGAGGAAATTCTAGACTGTTTTCCACGGTGGCTGCACCAGTCTGCATTCCCACCAACAGTGCACCAGGGTTTCCTTTTCTCCACATCCCCACCAGCACTTGTCATTTGTTGATTTGTTTATCATGGCCATCTGACCAGTGTGATGTGGTATCTCATTGTGGTTTTAAGTTGCATCTCTTCATTGGCTAGTGATGCTGAGCATCCTTTCATATGTCTCTGGGCTCTGTGTATGTCCTCCTTGGAGAAGTGTCTCTTCAGGTCCTTCGGCCATTTTTTAATTGGATTTTTCATCTTTCTTTAATTCTTAGAACCCATTTTCTCTTTTGATAAATAAAATCAGCATTATGTCCTTTTCATTCTTTTTCAAACCCTGAAATAACTATTTTGATGATAAACAATAAAAAATTATGACACTGAATTTGATCTTTGAAACTACACCTACTTCTATTGATATGAGTTATGTCTATCTCCTTGCACTTCCACTTATCTGAACACCGGTAGTAGCAGGAAGGAAGAGCTGCAAGAGATTCTTTGAGAAAAGAATCCCTGGAACTTGCAGAACTTAGTAACTGAATATAAAGCCAAGAGAGGAGGTGATAAGGATGCATCTTAGGCTTCTATTTCCAAAGAGTATTCAATCAAGGAATGACAATAGGTCAAGTAGGAAAAGATACATAAACAAAATTGTTCTAAAGGACAGTATTTTTCAGAACCCTTAATATCTTGAAGTGCACCATGACTCTCCATTGTTGAAACAGACCACTTGGCCTTTTGCGAATTTATTTGACCACCTAGCCCTAACTGATGGAACTGTGGATCCTTGGTAGACAATCTTAGAATATACACCTTTAAATTATCAAAAAGTCTCTACCTGAAGGCTCTCTGACCAAATGACAGAGACCCTGGACTCTGTCTATGTCTTTCTGCTTTGACCTTGTGTCTTGATTTTAACACTTCTACCAACCAGCACCTTTGACAAATATGCTGGCCTTAAGTAATTCCCAACCCAAATGCTGGTCTGGGTCTACAGCCATTATGATCTTAAATGCCCCTATATCAGTCACTTACTTTTATTCATGTTTGTCAGGAAAAACTCCAGCGATTGTTAATGATGAGGGTGGTTTGCATGATATCGATATAACCTGGCAGCCAAGGAGAGTGGATTGGAATGTGCATGTGTTCGCTGTACTACCCAGCTGGGGTGGTAGGTGCTGTTGAGTGAGCATGTGTACTGTGCGGCTTTGGCATTCAAAATGACTGAAAGAGTAGAGCAACAAATCCACATCAAATTTTGTGTTAAGCTTGAACATTCCTCCACAGAAACTATTTGGATGATTCAGAAGGCCACACAGCTATGGGCAACTGGCGAATGGCAGCTTCATCATGACACTGTGCCTGCTCACACATCATGTCTAATGCAGTTTTTTTTTTTTTTTTTTTGCAAAACATCAAATCACCCAGGTGACTCAGCCCTGCTACAGACCAGATATGGTGCTCTGTGACTTCCGGCTTTTCCCAAAATTAAAATCATGTCTGAAAGGGAAGAAATTTCAGACCATTGGTGAGATTTAGGAAAATATTATGGTACAGCTAATGGCAACTGGGAGAACTGTGTGAGGTCTCAGGGTGCGTAGTTTGACAGAGACTGAGGTGTCATTGTCCTATGTACAATGTTTCTTGTATCTTGTATCTTCTTTGACAAAGGTCTCTGTGTTTCATGGTACATTGCTGGATACCTTCTGGACAGACCTTGTATTTTATAAATAATCATCACCTAATTTATAATTTTATAAATAATAATTTATATTATTATTCATAATAATCTCCCAAGTTGCTTTATACCCTATTATGCCCTATCCTAGAAGCTCAATTCCTGTTATGGTCAGAAACAGAAAGATGAGTGCAGCAAAAGATGAGATAACAGCAGAAAGTGATGAAGAAAGCATGTTGAGCAACAGCTCTCTGGTCAACTTTATGTGGCTCCAAATCTTCTAACAAAGCTAGTAGTGTTAGGTCTCATAAAGTCTAAACGGTGGGGAAAAGAGGAGGCGGTAGCCACTCTTTGCTTTTCCTCTCTTAAAAAATTTTAATTACATAATGAAGATAGCTAGGAGGTAGGATGTGCTGATATGTAATACTACAATAACCAGTTTGTCTAATAAATTTTTTAAAAAAGAAAACTCATAGGTGAATTAAGCATACATATATCTTTTAAAGAGAAAAATAAAGTAAAATATCAGAAGAAAAGAATAGAAACCAAATGCGGAGGGGAGGGAGGGAAAGAGGGAACTGTGGGGGAGAGAGAGAATGAGAATAATTTAGAAAGTAGAGAAAATTTGGGGAAGACTGGTCATTAGAAAAATATTTAAAGGGGCTAAGATGTTAAAAAAGAGATGTGCTTCTATATGATAAAAGCCAGAGTAATATATTTAATAGCTAGTTTAAAGAAACTTCAACTACAGTCTGAAATGTAATTAAAAATGCAGTGTAATTTTAGCATAGTCAACATGTCTTTGAAAAGGTCAAAGTTAAAATAAGCAATTTATTGCCATTAATTACTAAGTTTATTAAAGTAAGTCTAAGAAAACATTCCCCTTTCCATTTACACAGAGTCAAAAGCTTAATTGCACTGACATCAGGAAAGCCATAAACTACTTTGCAAGTAAGAGCCTCTTTTTTCTTTTCTTTTCTTTCTTTCTTTCTTTTTTTTTTTTTTTTTTAAAAAAGGGCTTCTTAGCTCCAAATTAGGAGCAATAGTTTAGGGACTAAGGGGAACCTAGGAGCTGCCAATCACATTTCCATACAAAGCACATTTAACTCTGAATGGGGAAAAAAAGCTTGAAAATACAACACAAAGGCTTTATCTAAATAGCTGATTGAAATAATCTGGGTGAATGATCAAAGAACATATTCAGCAGTTTCTAGAGACTATTTTGCAGTGAAGATGGATACAAGGTTTATGATATTGTCATTTCAGAGAAATAAAACCATGTTCTTTTCTTTTTATCCTTAAGATACATTTCAGTCATTGGTTTATTTTGTGCATTGTTCACTTTAACCAACAAAATTAAGCTGCTCAGTTTCACATCAATTCATTGACTCATTTTCTGGTCATTAAGCACATGCCTATTTTACTCACAGCAACAAGGGTGAGATTAATTTTTTTTTAAAAAGTAATCCATGGCAGCACTTACATTCCTTATTTTTTATGAAACTTAATCCTTGAGAAACCAATTTTGAGTCACGAATGGTTGGAAATTGTTTTTAATCACTAAATATTACTGCTCAAAGATCGTGAAGTACAACAATCAATCACAATGTATTTATTTATTATCAGTAAGGGAGAAGATATCACGATAACTATTTGTTCCCTGTAGTCTCACAAGTCATGACCTCAAACTGACTTTAAGGAAACAGTGAAGGAAACAGTCAGATCAATTGAACAATCAAACAGAAGGGCATCTTATAATTTCCTTTTAAGCATTTAAAGAATAGGGATAGGAATTCAAAGAGGAGATGGTTCTGAAAGCAAGAGGGAAAACTACATGGCAGTTGTGAGGCAGTGAGTGAGCTCTGGAGAAAGATTTACAAGAAAAGAGGCAGCGATCCTTGAGAGGATGACAGTCTGAAAATTTGATCATGAAGACTGAGGAGTCTATTTCCACAGATTGCCAGGAAGGGACCTTATTTATGAAAAGTGAAATGTTTATTAGGGTTCTTGACAGGTAAATATTGTCTTACTGGTTCCTGATTCAAGTCTACTTTACTTGTCACAGTTGACAAGTCTCTAAAAAATTGTCTGTAAACAAAATTAAAAAACAAACAAACAAACAATATTTTAAAGGTTCTAGCTAGGGAGAGCACTCAAGAATCAGCAAGGAAGCCAATCAAGGATAGGATTTGGAATTGAGAAATATTGCTCCCTGTTTCTTGGTTTTTGAAGTCAGCATTTTGTGTTTTGGATTTTCTACCAAGGTAATACAACTATACTAGGAATGATTCTGAAAATAGGAGTGGTAGAATCAGTTCCCTGAAAGCAATGTCTACAAATTTAAAATCTGTTTGTCAGCTTTGAGAAAACTGACATGGTTGTAACTTGTTTGACTGAATTGATACATTTGTAATTGATGAATAACTGAAAAGTTCAGTCACCAATATCATTTGTATATGACTTCCTATCTTTTAGTATGTCAAAAATAATGCACTATGAATGACAAAAGGTCATTCAGTACGTGTTCTTCTAAAACATGGTAAACTTCACAAGTGAGCTCAGTAGAAATAATAATAAAAATAATCCTATTGATTATTTTTTTAAAGAACAGTGCTCTTGCATTATCATATTAGTTTTATTAAATTAAGAACATACCATGTGAAAAAAAGCTTATTAATTCTATTTGTGTCAAATGTTAATATTTTATTCATGTGTGATTGAATTAGAAGTTTGCAACAGACAGAGGTTAAGGAAGGGTAATGGTGATTACACAACCTTGGAGTCATCCTAACAGAGCTTTCTCCTTTCCATGCTAACGTGGCTTGCTAGTGACTTTTTCCCTTGTGCTAGTTCTTGAAACTTTCCAGCTTCTCTACATAAATTCCTCCATCCAACTGGTTTTCATGTTACCCAACAAATGTTTAAACTTCATGAAGGCACTGATTTTAATATTCCTTAAAATAATTTATTATTAAATTGATTAACTTCATTGTAAGTGTTCCAAGCTTGGATTTCTGTAAAACATTTATATGTATAAAACATCAGTATGTATTTTATATATTGTGGTGTGGTGGAAGATTTCATTCTCATGATAACCATCTGGCATGAATGAATCAAAATTATACCTATACTTTTTGTCAGGTCAACAAAAAAATATATATCTTTTGGTGTGCCACAGCATTTTAGTAATTAGTTTGTATGTGTTATGAGATGAAAAAGGTTGAAAATTGCTGCACCATACCATAATCACAAGGCTTTTGAATTGTGAATTATTTCATATATTTCCCTGTTCAAAACCCATCAATGGATTTCAGTCTCATTCACAATAACATCCAAAATTCTTACCATGGTCTATGATGAGCTAAGCCCTGCACGGTCTGACTTCCTGGCTTACTCCCAGCCCCATGGCTCGCTACAGTGTACCTGGTCTTCTCTAGTACACCACATGTACAGATCCAGCCCTCAACCTACAGGACCTTTCCCCAGGCTTTGAAGTGGATCCTTCTTTCCCTTCATTCAGATATTTGCAGAGTGTCTTAGTGCCCACCAGCAGGACCCTGAGCACTGTGCTGTTTGTCCTGATACCCCTTGTCACCACTTAACATCATACATTCATCTGTGTATTTTCTCTTGTGCTTCTAAAATGTAAACCACTAAAAGCACAAATTTGTTTTGTTCACTGATGCATTCCAGCAACTAGGAAGTACCCAATAAAGATTAGATGAATGAAAAGATAGCTAAATGAATGTGCTCATTTTTTTCTCTTACCCTGCTTATGTGGATCAGCGCCAAAGTAAGCCATAAAATTAGTATGTACTTTTTTATAGTTTTCAATTCTGGAATACCTGCACAACTCTAATATGGTGATTTTCTTGTAATGTTAACCCAAGTTAAAGGAATTAGAAATAAAATGTTTAGAAAGTTGATCCATATAAAATCATTGTTAGCTAATTCTAAGATGTTATTTAACATTGTATAATTCTTAAAAGACAGTCAATAACAGGACCCATGCAGCCACAGTATATATCATAATTTATCCTCTTTCAGGTGAATCTTCATTTTTTTGGGTCTGTTATACCAGAGATGCACAGTAGTTAGGAGTATCTGGAATCACACTATTCAAATCCCAGATTTAGCACTTATTAGCTGAACAACTTTGAGCAAGTTATTCAACTTCTCTAAGTCTCATTTTGTCAGGAATAGAAGGCTATTAATACACTCTGTTCTAAAACAGTACATGTTTTATAATGTGAATTAGCTCATATAAGATTAGCATTTGAGGAAATGATAGCATATGCAGAAGTCACATTGGTTCATAATCATTTTTTTACCACCATGCTAATATTTTGGGTAGCTAAGAAGCAGCAGCCGAATGCAAAGTTTAGCAAGAGCTGTATATAATAAACCATGGAAAAGAACAGTAGTGTTCTAGTAGTTTCCCTGTAGTATCCAAGTTTTCAGCTCAAAGTTGCCACAAGCTTTCTCATAAAGGATCTTTAAACTTGCTTCCATCAAGGTATCTTTATCTTATTTTTTAAGTTAAAATCAAATTTGTATTTACTTTATTGTTGCTTTATTTATTAAGAATTTAATATTTTTAAAAATTATTCTGATATTTATTAAGATTATTACTGTTTTAGCTAGTGCTCTAAAAACAATGTTCATAGAAAGTTTAGATAGTCAACCTCAACATTCTTCCTCCAAAATTCTCTATTCCTTTTAGTAAATAATTCCTCAGAATGTGAGTTTCTTTATGGAGGCATATGGCTGTGGTAAGAATTACATGAGATAACCCATGTGAAATTTACTGGAATGACTGACACCTAGTAAATACCCAAAAGGAATGCCTGTCTCACATTCTTTGTGTGTGTGCACACGTGTATTTGTGTGTACATATATAATTTTTAAAAGATACTACACAAAGATCTAAATAGTGGAGTTGTACAAATAAGTAATGAGTCGTAATGTGCATATTGCTTCTTATAACAGTTTTGAAAATTTAATACATTTTAAAATTGAAAAAGAATTGATTGTTGTTTTTTGTTTCTAGTGGTACAGAAGTTTAAATATTTTGACCAAGTTTCTAACTTTAAAAACCCAAAATACTAGATTATAATTTAAAATATTTATTTTTTGAATGTTTTAAATGTGTTGACAAACCAACAGGAAGGTAAAGATTGCCCTGACCAGTTTAGCTCAGTGGGTTGTACATCCTCTTGTAAACTGAAGGGTTGCTTGTTGAATTCCTGGTCAGGGCACATGCCCCCATTCTAGGGCATGCAAGGGACAACTGATTCATATTTCACATATTAGTGTTTCTCTCTCTTTCTTTCTCACTTTCTTCTCCTCTCTCAAAACATAAATAAATAAAATCTTTAAAAAAAGATTCTCATATGCCAAAAAATAAGAGAAGGCAAAAATGTGGAGAGGTAAACAAAACTCTGAAGGTAGATTTTACCTGGTATTTGCTGAATTAAAGCAACCTGGAGTTTTGTTTTTCACATGGGATAACAAAGATTGTACCGTAAGAGAGAGAATTTAGTAAGAGATTTACAGAAAAATCTTGAAGCCCACAGAGAGGCTCTTGGTGTAAGAATGAACTAAAATCAATGAGATATCTTTCAGAGCACAAAGAAAGTTAACTTCCTGAAACCTTTGTGCTGGGAGGAGAATTCTTCTGGCTCCTATCTGGATTTTTATCCCATATACATATTATGTTAGTGGTCAGAAAACACAAAAGTCATTAACATAGTTAATGATTTGGATTGAGAGACCTGTCAGCCACCTGGCAGAAGCAAATGCAAATCCTCTTTGATGGAGCCTGCCTTCTATCCAAGTAGGCCTCACACCAACAGAAAAGAATGCCCACAAATAAGTTTCCCAAAATATGAGCTCTTATCAAGTACCTGAATATATATGAGGACACATGGAACCATGATTCAGAAAAAGTAGTGATAAAAGACAGAAGAATCAGATCCATAAAGACTTTAGCTGTTAGAATGATCAAATATACTATAGAAAATATTTATATTGCATGTGTTTTAAAAAACTAGAAAAATAAATAAAAATGCACAAGGGAGAGAATTATAATAATAGGATATATTGTACAAAATAATTTTCATAAATAAAAATGTGATTAAAATAAAATTTAAGTACAGGAAGAGTGGTGGGGGAAATGGAAACAACTATACTTGAACAAAGATAAAACAATGAAAAATGTGGAAGAGCAGTAAAAAGACAAATAAAATAAAGTGAGAGGATGTAGTATACAGTCTAATAGTACTTCAGGAGAAAAGAAGAGAAAAATGAAGAAATAAAAGTTGAATTGTCAGAACCAATTAAAAAAATCTTTGAAGCCAGAAGACCCAAATTTCAAGCAAAATAAATAAAAACAAGTCAATATCTAGACACATGATAGTAAGTCTGAAGGCAAAGAGAAGGTCTTAAAAATGGCCAGAAAGGAAAAAAAAATAAACTTCAAAAAAAAAAAACTAGAATGATATATGATTTTTCAATAGCAACAGTTGAAGTCAGAAGACAGTAGAATATTTTCAAACTGTTAACAGAAAGCAACTATCAACCTGGAGTTGTATATTCAGCAATTATATATTTCAAAAATGAGGTTAACTAAAGTCTTTTTTTTTTTTAGAAAATAAATGTGGCCAGATTTTGCAGCAACACATCTCCACAGGGAATTGCCTTTAGGTTGAAGGAAAGTGACTCCAGGTGAAAGTCTGAGATGCAAGAAGGAATTATAAACAAAGCAAGTGGAAAATATACACATTCACTGAGTAAACAAATATTATATATTAGAAAGTTAAATATAAAACAAAATAGAAGTATAATACATAACAGCAACAACATATAAATCAGGAGGTAACTTGTTTGAAGACAAAACATGCTAAAGTTACTAAAATGTAAGTTTTCACAGAATCAGAATGTAGTTCCAATATGACAGGACTTTGTTTTACTGAGATATTCCAAGACTTGTATACATTTTTTAAATGAATGAAAAATGAAGTTCCTTGTTTGTAATTTTTAGATTCTGATCAGCTGGGCATGAATGTTATAATTTCTAACACTACTGTTACAAAATTAGAGTTTAAAATGTCAAACTAGTGAAGAGGGGATAAAAGAATTAAAAAAACATTCAAAAGAAGGCAAAAAAGAAGAAGATAAACAGAAGGTGAAGGTTCTTGGAAAACACAAAATAAGATGATAGAAGTAAATCCAAATATATTATTATTTATAATAAATATTTATGGCATCCAATGTATAGTAGATAAATTGTGATATATTTATACAATAGAGAACTACAAACAATTAAAACTGAATAAACTAGATTTACAAACATTGTATGAATTTCAAGATCATAATATTTCACTGAAAAAGCAAGTTGCAGAAGACATATACAATGATTCTTTTACATAGGGTTAAAACACATAAAACTAAAGAAAATATTTTTATCAGAGAAAAGTGAATTGAGTAATTAACTTAAAAGTTATTTCTACTTCTGATAGAACAGATTAAATGGATGATATTGGGATAGGTAACAAAGGGGTGTCAAATGGTATTGTGATATGTCAAACTTGATGGTGGATGAACGGGTGTTTGTTGTACTGTTTATAATTTAGACCTGTTTTATAATATTTCTTTGTATCTTGTTTATAAAAACAATTAAATATCATATCTGTGAAAAATGTTTGTAGGACATCTAAACAGAACTGATAGACTCTAGGTTTCTAAGGCCAAAGTTTTTGTTTTTTTTAAATAACTTCACTTAAGGGCCAACTTTACTCTTAAGAGGCAGCCATTTTGAAATATCATCAGCTCATTCATTCACTAATGTCAGTTCTTCACTTCACAATTCCACAGTCTATAATTGTTAATGCAAATAATTCTGGGGAAGCTAATAATGGAAGTAAGTATACAGCAAGCATAAAGGTCTGAGATCAGAACTTTGACTGACTTGAATAGGTGGAAGAGAGGAAAGCACTGAATATCTGGTAAAATGGGAAGAGGGAAGTCTGACAAAGTAAAGAACAGAGTCAAGAGTCTGGAAAAGCAAAGAGCCTTTATGATCTTTGCAGATTTGCTATTGCTGGCCCTGAGGTCATTAATAAAATCATTTAGGCCTAACACAAGGGGTTATGAAACAGAAAAACATTAAGTCTCTTTGGGTTTCAGTTTCCTCATTTGTACAATGAGACATTAGGTCATGAAGACATATAAGGTCTCTTCCATTTCTCACATTCTGAGTTTCTGTGATTCCACAAACATAAAAGCTATCTTAATTGCCTTGGTTTGCACCAGAGAATAAAAACTGTTCAACTACCTATGCTCATTAAATTCTATTCAAATTATGAACATCTGCATCAGAAACATAACCAACACATAATCACCAGAGCAGTCCACTGGTGATTAATTAGGGAACATTCTTTCCCACGTGTAAACACTGAACAGGAATCCTCCGTGGTGCCTATGCCAAGTTTATCTGTGAGGGGAAAAACCGGGATTGAAGCATTAAAGAGGAAAGATTTCTTTATGGGAGAGGAGTGGCTAACAATTTCATTTTGCATATTTTATTCAACTGTAGAGCTATTATTGTAAAAGGGAGATATGCTTTGGTTTCTTGCTACCTTATATTTAATTTCCCTTAGATACATTATTAAAATTGATATGCTCTATTATCAGTATGCTTGAAAATTACATGGTGAAAGAAACTATTCTGTATGTTATAACATTTTGGTATGTGAGGTATACCATAACAATGAATAAAAAAAGCAAATCTTATGACTCAAAGAATAATGGAAATCAGATCACAGCAATCAATGCTGCTGATGGTGACTAAGAACAATAAGCAAATTGAGTCAAAATCAAATGTATCTTTATCAATTACTGAAATTTTCTTATGCTTTATAGAAAAGCTATATTTTTAAACTCAGTGATAAAGGCAGTGGTGTCCTTGCACAAGCAATAATACCATGCAAAAAGCACTCCATTTAAATAAATTATAGCATTTATTTGAAAAAAAAAAAAACCTGTTTCTAAACCACTAAAAATAAAGAATGCTGGGTACTTTAGTTATATTAATAATAAGGACAATAGATTATATTGTTAATAATCAAATTGGTCTTTAGAAAGCAGGCAGTATTATGTGTTGAAATAAGAGCAATCTAATCAGTGATGAGAAATTGCTGAGCCAGAAATTCAACTTGCATAAAAACTGACATTATTTGGAATAAAATTGGAGGGTCCACATTTAAAACTTCTTTCACAAACTTGGTCTTAAGTTTTTTAGATTTTCTCACAGGTTAAAAAAAATGCAGTTATCTCATTCAGCCTTCCCATGGGCATTGGTCCAGATTTCAGAATCATCAATGCCTTCTGGCTTATGCTTTGTTGTGCTCTACAAAAATAGGCCTGGACGAAGATAGTCAAGATAATACAAACAGAAGGGAATGATAGAGAAAATGACTGCTTATTTGATTTCGCTCTAGTTTATCCTAGTATCAGCTCTAATACCCATGTAATATCATCAAGGGAAAACCACATTTTTGCCTTGTGGTGTTTCAAAGTGTATTATCTTTTAAAAAGAAAAGAAGTTTTAATTTGAATAGTACTGTTACAGTAGGCAGTTAGATATTAACAAAAGAGAAGGGAGCCAGACATCTGATTAAACCAGATTAACTAGGAAAAAACAGTTTCAGAGTCACTTGGGGCATCCAAGTAGGCAGGAAAGATGCCTTTTTGGTCACTTCATGGAGCAAACAGTAAGGGAAATTCCTTTCACTGAGTGTATGCACAATAGAAGCCAAGGTGTGGCCATAGAGACAGAGGAATAACTGGGAAAGTCTGCGCCAAGGATGGATTGGACAAGGGCACAAGCTCCAGGAAAATCTTAGGAAAAGAGACTGGAAAGAGGGAGGGCACCAACACAAGCCAGGAAAAAGACAGGAAAAAGATTGGATTGTTTTGAAGACAGCCTGCTTTCTTCCCCAAATCCAAAGAAATAAATAGAAGTTGAAGAAAGTCCTATCTCGGTGGCGGCCATGTGGTGCTGGATTACAGTGCCAATTGTGGCCTCGGTGTCATCCAGCCTTGACGACGGACGCACAGATGGGGAAATGAGGCACAGAGAAGTTACATAACTTACCCAAGGTCACACAGCCAAGCTCTGTAATGCCACTTGGGAGCAGAGACTGAGCTGGACCACTGAACCTTTGGGTGCTGGGGGTGATGCACTGCAACTCTGGGCCCTGACCCTTCCTGGCTTGGTGGGCACAAGTGCTGGCGTGTTGCCCAGGCAGCTGGACTTCTGCAGTGAGCTGGAGCTGGCCTGCCTGCCTATGGATGAGGCATCAGGCATGGTGTTGCCGGGGGCAGTGAACCAATCTTACCAGGTGAATGCTGGCAAAGTGCCTTGGTGAGTATGTGCCCTGCATGCCCTTCTCTTGGGTACGTGCTTTCTGTTTTCTTTCCTCCTAAACTCTAAGGATCCCTATAAAACTTGCAACCAAGGGAGCAGGGAAGTAGACTCTCCTTTTACTTCTGTCCATGAAGCTGCTACTACAACCTGCCCTCTCTCTCCCTCTTTGAGGCATACAATATCTTTTCACTCTAATAAATCTTGTCACTATTGTTTAAAATCCTCCTATATGGATGTCCCTGAAATTCTTATCTCATGACACTGCAGAAGGACCTTTGGTAACAGAATGTCTGTGTTGTCAGTATTCTATAGACCATTTATAAAAATTAATATTAGTATTAAATCTATTTAGCCTTTTCTAAGGATTAGCTAATATACTGTGGATTCAACTAAAGACTTCACAGGGAAGAAATGAATGTAACCTACTATGGCAAGCCAAATAATGTACCCTATACCCCTCATTATGTCTGCGTTCTAATTCTCAGAACCTGTGAATATGTTGTCTTATGCGGTGAAAGGGACTTGCAGATGTTACTAAGGCTTTTGAGATGGAGAGATCATCTTGAATTACCTGGGTGGGCCCCAAGTAACCACAAGATCCTTATAAGAAGGAGGTTGGAGGGTCAGAGGGAAGAGAAGGCGATACAATGATGGAAACTCTGACCAGGGGTCAGAGTGGTGCCTTTGCTGGAAGAGGGCCATGAGCCAAGGAAAGCAAGCAGCCTGTAGAAGCTGAAGTATTTAAGTACATTCTCTCTTAGAGACTCCAGAGGGAATGCAGCACTACTAATCTCTTGATTTTAGCCCCGTAGGATCCATTTTCTGACTTTTGATATCCAGAACTAAGTTGGTGGTAATCTGTTATAGGAGCAATAGAAAACTAATAACACTCATTGGTGGACCTTCTTGAGATTTGGAATTCTTTGTAACATTAGTTGTACAAAGGCCCTCTTAAAATAAAGAATAATTAATTCAAGAATTAAAAAGCACTACAGAAAAATTAACCCAAACCACATCAAACCTCATTTGTAATTCCATTAAACCAACAGTTAGACGTTATTATCAAACTCAATTAGATTGCAAAAGTGGATGAAGGTAGCAGAAACAGCCACTCTTATGCACTAAGAGTGAGAGTATAAATCCCTACAACCACAATAAAGGGCAATGTGCACTGTAGATCAAAAGAAGTATAAACATTTACATTCTCTATTCCAGCAATTCCAGTCTTAGAAATAGGCCAACAAAGTAACTAAGGACATATGCAAGTATTTAACCACAAAGAAGTTCATCTCAATATAATAGGAAAATATTGAAAACTGTCTGAATGTCCAATAATAGGTGGTTAGCTACTTGTGTCATAATAAATTACAATATTTTGCTAACTTAATAAAATTAGCAGTAGAATATTGGTCAGTTGTAAAAATGACATTATGAAAGTCTACTTACTTTTTGTAAAGATGATAAAGATAAGTTGCATTTTTTAAGTAAAGCTATGTACAACACAATATCTATTCTATTTTGCATTATATATGCATCTACATACACACACATACATGTACACAGATTATACTTAGATATACACATAAATACACATTTTAGAAGACTGTTCACTGGCAAGGTATACTAATGGCTGACACACATCACATCTGAATTGCAGGATCTATTCTAAGCGTTCTACATATATTAACTCATTTGATCCTTATACCAAATCCATAGAGTAGGACCTATTAATAATTTCTATTTTATAGCTGAGAGAATCAAGTCTCAGAAATCTTAGTTTATTGAAAGTGATGTAAATAGCAAGTGGGAGACCTGGGATTCTATCCTGGTAATCCATGTGCAGCACCTACGTGCCTAAACAGTGGGCAGTTACTGCCTCTCCCAGAAGTGGTGAGCCTTGAATGATGAGATTAGTAACATTAAAAAAACATTTTTTTGCTGGCCTATATATTCTAATTTTGATATAACAGCAACAAAAATAATAGCTAAGATTAAGATATATTGAGTTATGTATTATATATTTACTTGTTTCAGGTATTTTGCTTTATATGCATGATCTCAATTAATCCTAATTAACCTCTTAAGAGGTAATATTTTTATCCATCTCATTTTGCATATTAAGTAACTGAGTCTCAGAGGTTCAGAAACATTTTCATAATTATACAACTACTCAGTGTAAGATTCAAATTCACATTTATCTGACCAGAGTCACTGTTCTTAACAGCAATGTAATACTGCTTGAATACATATAACAATGTAGAAAAAACTATTAAAATAAAAGAAACCCTCATTTTCTGGTCTTAGGTTCAGAGAGCTTGAAAATACTATTTGATGGAGCATAAAAACAGTGATTTTCTATACACCATACACTTGGTTACATTGAATACACTTCATTAAAGAGTTCTACTCAGGCACAGGTTAAGCACTGAACAGACTAGATAGAAATCTGAATATAACTAACTCATTCCCAGTATAGAATCCAAGTAGTGAGATTTGAATGTAACTAAATAATAATAATAGAGTAAATCTGTCTACACATTCAATAACTGTTAGAAACAAATTTTTCATCTTTTCCCAAGATTTCCTTGAGGATTTTGTTGTAGTGGAGTATGGAAATATCTCTTGTTCTAATTAACACAATATGCCCAGAGAGCTCTTGATTCATGTCAACTTTTCTTTCATTCCTTAAAACAAGTCATATTAAAATGTTCAATCTGACCTTGGAAATTAAAAGCAATTGGAAAATATAGCTAGCTTATTCTTAAAATTTCCTCATTCTTATCTTTCTGTAAAACTAATCTAGTTTATAATAGATAAGACAAAAGAAGTGATGAAAGGAGGGACTAGCCCATTAAATTTAAGATGTTTCAATCTCATCTTTTAAAATGAATTGTCAACATTGAAAAGGAAAGAAGATTGTAAGTAAGTGAATGGTATAGATTTATTTTTTAATCTTGACCCTCCCACCATAAAAATCCATATACATATTTAGATTCTAGGTAGATAGTGCTAAGCTTCTGATTAGGTTTTACTTACTATAAAATGATTAACACACCTCTAGCTACATGTACAGAATATACTTTATCATTGCTCCTGTTGATTTGATACAGTAAGTTCAAGAATTAGCAGCTAACACTACCATGAGTATCGCTAGATTCATTCTAATTAAAAGAGAGTGTAGAATAAAATGTGTCTTTTTATTTAAAGGAATCAGTGCACTTGATTTTTATTTTATAGATAATAAAAAGATTTAGCATTAACACACATGATTATATTACAAAGAAGGAGAGTTTGGGAATATATGTGTACTTGCTGGAAAATTGCAACATAAAGCCCAGGGTAGTTTTTGGCATAGTATGAACATGCATACATCTTCCAGAATCAATGGGATGGTTTAGACAAGTAGAAAGAGGCTTTGCACAGGACTGAGGTCACTACTGGTAGCAATGAAGAATGGGCTATATTTTTGGTAGTCTATATAACAGTATAATTTCCTGATGGCCAAAACCATCAACAGTGTAATTTCCTGGTGGCCATTATAAAAGGATTGTTAAATTATTTTTCTATGCTGAAAGGATGACACAGGAATACACTGTATGCATATTCATTTTGCCATCATAAATACAAATAAATTCAGAAAGAGATGTAATATATAACTTTGCAGAGTCAAACAAAAACATCTGACCATTTTTCTGCTGACATTAATCTTATATTTACATTTATTTAGTAATTTTATATGCACAAACCACAAAGTATAATATAATATGCTCATCTTCATCCTATTTATATAAGCTGATCACTCATCATTCATTGAAAATGAATCATACAGGCCAAAAAACATATAAAATTCTAAGTTATTAAACATGGCAAGTATTTGATTGAACTATTCAAGTCTGGGTTTTGCTGCAATAAAAGCAACACAGATGAAGTTCTGTGTTATAATAGGCTTTCCCTTGTAACTATAGTAATTGTACACAAATGAAATAGAAAACTGAGTTATAAGGAGAGTAACAAAAGTTTCCATTCAACCTTTTCAAAGAATGATATTTTGATGGGCAAAGATAGAGAAAAATAGGGCCTGAAAATAAAGGACTTACTCACTAACTGATACAAAGCAAAAAGAGCTATAATCCTCACAGTCTAGGGGGGAAAAGCCACCAAAGAACACAGGAAGAGCAAAAAGCAGAAACTGTTCAGTAATTCTCCTAGGAACATAGAGTCTCAATACAGAAAATTATATTTTATGAGCTAGTAAGTGGCTGCTTGGCAAGGTCTCCTCCTAAAACACTTCTTGTAAAATCACTAGATACGATCTTTCATTTTCAATCAAGATTTTAAGAAAGAGCATAGGTCTGTGTAAAGCACCTCTCACTGTGGACTTAGTGTTAACACCTGATTCTTCCTCAAAAACTTTTATTCCAGAGCATCGTATTTTTCTGTAAGTCATTTAACTAAATTCCTCCCAATTCCAGAGAGCTAGGGAGTCTATTTTTTAAAAAGAGCAAAAATGATTTTCAGAATATTAATGGACAACTCTATATATTTAGTACAATATGACTTTTCTGATTACCTGCTATATTTTTTTATGATAGTGCTAGTTATAACAAAATGATAAAATATGAAAATACTCTTATTTTTCTCCCGTGTAAGGAAGGTTCTTTAATTACTTTACAGTATGTGTGTGTGTGTATATGTATAAAATATATACAGTATATCTATATATCCATTAAACTTGTCAGTCATAGAATTGCAGCAGAACTTTTAAACTAGCTTGGTACAAAATTCCTTTCACACAAAGGATAGTGAGAAAAGCACAGGGCCAATTCACCATTGTACTCTACGTTATATGCTTTAAGAAATGCTTCAAACTCTCAGGATTTTTTATTGTTCATGGTTTTAATCTTCTTCTTTTTCTTAAATAAGTACCTTTAACATTTCATATAATAATGGTTTGGTGATGATGAACTCCTTCAGTTTTTTCTTGTCTGGGAAGCTCTTTATCTGCCCTTTGATTCTAAATGATAGCTTTGCTGGGTAGAGCAATCTTGGTTATACATCTCTGCTTTTCATGACTTTGAATATTTCTGCCATTGCCTTTTAGCCTGCAAAGTTTCTTTCTTTTTTTTTTTAAATTTATTTATTTTTCCAAATACATTTGTCTCCATCTTCCCCCCATCACTTTCCCCTGCCCCCCCCCTCAATCCTTCCCCACTTTGGCCTTGTCCATGAGTCCTTGCTGTATGTTCCTTGACTTGCCCCTTCCTTTCCTTTTCCCCTGCCCACCCTACCCTACTTCCCTCTTGTCTGTTGGTTTCTGCTATTTTAGTGGTTAGTGTTGGTTACCTGCTATTTTAACAACAGTAATGAAGATCAGTTAACCGATAAGCAGTACAAATATATTTGGTGTGATTATTTTTTTTAAATTTATTCAATGGGTAATTGTTGAGTGTCAATTATATATATACTATGTGCAATGTTCTGTGTTAAGGATGGGTGGTTAAGATAGGACTTCACAGTCTAGAAAGGGAACAAAGAGTTTTATCTATACCAAATCTTCCTTTTACACATGAACAAATAATATGATTTTGTTCAAATATCAAAGCATTCAGGGAAATGAATAGTTTAAGGATAAATTCTGAATATTCTAAACCAATTGAGTAGTTCAATTCACCTGATTGCCATTGGAACAGGTAATTGGTTCAGAATGACATGTGACTCAATTCTGCCAAATGATAAATATGAAGTAAACTCTGATATGAGGCTAATAAGGGAAAAGTTCTTACTGGGGAAGAATTATCCCCTCTCTTTTGTGGTATGGTGTCATGTGGATATGATATCAACTGTGGCAGTCTTCTTGGAACTATGATGTGAACTGGACTACAGACAAGTCAACACACTGAAGATGAGAGAATAGAAAGGATCAAAGACACTGGGTTTATGACAAAGTCAGTGAACTGCTCCAATAATAAACTTTGGAACCACTTAACTAAAACAAACTTATAATAGGAGATAGTTAATTTTCCATATCATTTCAACCAGTTGAATCAGGATTTTTTATCACTCAAGCCTAAAGTATCTTAGAGAAAAGGGAAATGGTGAAGTAAACAAAAGTCTGCAACATGCTAAGAAGCTGTATTGGCAGTGTGTACAGGGTGGAGGTCAGAGACATCTTCAAAGAGGTTCTCTGTAAACAATGCGACAAATTCATTTCAATCAGAGGGAAATGCCATGTACAACGTCATCAGGGCATGGACCTCTGAAAATTTGAGGTAACTACTTGAGGATAAAAAAAGACTCTGTTTGGATACAGAAGGCCAAACAAGATGGGGGCGGGAGTTAGGCAGAGTTACGATCATGAAAATCTACTGCAAAGTGATACTGAGGGAGAATGGACTTTTATCTCATAATCTAATAATTCTAAACCCTGGCAGCAGGAAAGTGTTGACTGGAAGTATGGAATTATGCTAACCAGCTGTGAGTTACCCATGGAACTAGACCTTACTTTCTGAGTTCAGGATCAAGCTGTGTCCCATAAGATTATTCTGAGAACAGCGTGGAGGATGTATGGGCTGGAGAGGGATAAGAAGAAAAGCGAAGGAAACAGAAGGCTTTTGCGATAGTTGGAGTAGGTGATATGGAAGGCTTGAGCTGAGGTGCTAGCTGTGGAAATAGAAGAAAAGGGGACAAATTCAAGACATATTTATGAGAAACAATAGGTCCTAAGGGCCAACTGAATGAAGAAGGTTATTGGGTAAAAATAGCCTTCCCAGGTATTTTGTGTTGAGTGTCTTGGTAGTGGCTGTAAACCAGGATACCGCATATAAAAAAGAAAGTTTTGAGAATGATGGAGGAAAAGATTGAAAAAAGTAGAGGGTAGGAATATTTAATTCAATTTTGGACTCTTAGCTGAGCTACAAGTCACCTACCATATAGCTATATCGATATCTTAATAATCAGCCTTTTAGGTAAAATGGTTACAAAATATACCCATAGGTTAAAACTCTTGGAAATACTTATAAAGCTGTTGGACAAAAGACATTTTTAAATGAAGTCTATCAATACAATGATTTTTAATTAAGTGGTTAGAGAAAAATCTTTTTCGTCTGTTGAGACAAATTTTAGTTATTGAAAAGAAAGCTTATAAATATATATATAAGGGTGAGTACTGGTTTTACTTCCATGCCCTCTATCTCTTCTACTTGATAGCCAAATTTCTTGAGTAATCAGTGTTTTGCTTCTGTATTTACATATTCACCTGGTCCACCTTAATATACTCCCTTGTAGTTAGATGGGGTCTTGTGACTGACTTCTAACCTATGAAATATTTGCAAAGGTGGTGTGTGCCCTCAACTCAAGCCCATTTAAATGGTTATCATAAAAAAGACAATGGATAAAAAATGCTGGCATGCATGTGGAGAAAAAGAAACCCTTGTGCGCAATTGTTGGAATTGTAAATTAGTGCATCCACTGTGGAAAACAGTATGAAGGATCCTCAAAAATTAAAATAAAACTACCATATGATCTAGCAATTTCATTTCTGGAAATATGTCTAAAGGAAGCAAAAATGAAATTTAAAACGTATCTACACCCACGTGTTCATGGCTGCATTATTTACAATAGCCAAGACATTATAACAACTTAAGTGTCCACTGATAGATGAATTAATAAAAAAGCTGTTCAATGGAATATTATTCAACCATAGGAACTGAGGAAATTCTACGACTTGTGACAACATGGATAAAGTTTGAAGGCCTTTTGCTAAGTGAAACAAATCAGAAAGACAAATACTGTGTGATCTCATTTATATATGGAATCTAAAATCAAATTAATAGAAAAAGAGATCAGACTTGTAGCTAGCAAAGGTGAGGAGGGTGGGGGATAACAGGAATTGGAAGAAGGTGGCCAAAAGGTACAAACTTCCAGTTTTAAGACAAATAAGCATATACTGTGCTCATTGGATAGAAAGAATATTATTAAAATGTTCATACTACCCAAATCAATCTATAGAGTTAATGCAATTCTTATTAAAATGCCAATGGTATATCTCACAGAAGTAAAACAAATATTCTAAAAATTTACATGGAACCACAAAATACCCCAAACAGCCTCAGCAATCTTGAGAAAGAAGAACAAAGTTGGAGGTATTATGCTACCCTATGTTAAACTGTACTACAAGGCCATAGTAATCAAAACAGCATGGCACTGGCATAAAAATAGGTGTGTGTGTATTCAATGGAATAAAATAGAGAACCCAGATATAAACCCATTTTTTTTTGTCAATTAATATTTCACAAAGGAGACAAGAACATACAATGGGGTAAAGAGAGTCTATTCAATAAATACTGTTGGCAAAATTGGACGATACATGCAAAAAAATGAAACTGGGTTACCTACTTATCCATACACAAGAATAAACTCAAAATGATTTAAAGGCTTAAGTGTAAGCTGGGAAACCATAAAAAACCTAAAATAAAATAAAGGCAGTGAAATCTCAGACATTCCTCATAACAATTTATATATATGTATGAATATATAAAATATATGAATATGAATATATGAGTATGAATATATACAATATATGAATATGAATATATGAGTATTAATATATATTATATAAGTATATATATATTTCCTTGGGCAAAGGAAACAAAGGAAAAAATAAACAATTGGAACTACATCAAACTTAAAAGTTTTTGCACAGCAAAGGAAACCATCAACTGAAAAGACAACTGAAAAGGCAACTGAATAGGAGAACACACTCACCAATGATATATCTGATAAGGTGCCAATTTCCAAAGTTTATAAAGAACTCATACAACTCAATACCAAAAACACTAACAATCCAATAAATAAATGGGTAAAAGACCTGAATAGGCACCTCTCCAAAAATCACATAGAGATGGCTAATGGTGTTAATCATCAGAGAAATGCAAATTAAAACACAATGAGATATCACCCCACACATATCAGAATTGCCATCATCAATAAATCCACAAATGAGTAGTGTTGGCAAGAATGTGGAGAAAAGGGAACCCTCATGCACTGTTGGTGGGAATGCAAATTGGTCTAGTCACTGTGGAAAATAGTATGGCGTTTCCTCAAAAAATTAAAAATGTAACTGCCTTATGACCCAGTGATTTCCATATCTGGGAATATATCTGATTAAACCTGAAACACTAACTTGAAAGAATATATACACTCCTATGTACTTTGCAGCATTATTTACACTAGCCAAGATTTGGAAGCAGCCCAAGTGCCCATCAGTAGATGAATGGATAAAAAAAAAACCTGTGGTATATTCACACAATGGAATACTACTCATCCATTAAAAAAAAAATAAGCCAGTCAGAGAAAGACAAGTACCATATGATTTCACTTATATATGGAGACTAGAGAATAAAATAAGCTCATAAAAAAAAATAGAAACAGACCCATAGATACTGAGAACAACAGACTGACAGCTGTCAGACAGGAGGGGTGGTGGGGGGGGTATGTGAAAAAGGTGAGGGCATTAAGAAAAAACAGGCACGGACAACAGTTTGGTGATTGCCAGAGGCAAAAGAGGCGAGGGAAGGTGGAAGAAGTCAAAGGGGGGATAAATGGTGGTTGAAAGAGGCTTGACTTTGGGTGGTAAGTGCACAATGCACAGGCAGATGATGTGTTATAGAGCTGTACAATAAAAACTGTATGGTTTTAATAACCAATGTCACCTCAATAAACTCAATAAAAAAGATAAATAAGTATTGGGAAAGTGATAGACAACAAAATGACTATAGTTAACACTACTGTGTGATAGATAGGAAAGCCGTTAAGAGAGTAGTGGTAAATCCTAAGAGGTCTCATCACAAGAATAATTTTTTTCTTTTCTTTGTTTTTTTGTTATTGTATCTATATGAGATGATAGTAACCTACTGTGGTAAACATTTCTCAATATATGTAAATCAAACCATCATGCTGATTGCCTTAAGCTTAGACAGTGATGTAATATATGTCAATTATTTTTAAATAAAACTGAGGGAAAAAAAGACAAGGAAAAAGAAGTGATGTGTGCTACTTCTAGACCTGGCACCTGAAATACGTTTGACATGATAGCTCTGCTTCTCTCTCTCTCTTTTAAATCTGGGTTCAAGGAATCCATGTGAAAACTTCAAATTTGGGGGGTAACTGAGCCATGAGATAGAAGCCACGTACCATCAATGTCTTGGCATGTTCCAGTTCTCTGACACCAATCTAGACCTCTCTCCTGCTCTTCAGTCTTCTATATCCAATTGCTTACTAGATATGTCTTCTTAGTAGAAAACTGAAGACTGATTTTGCTTGCATTTTATTATTGTCAAGTTCTGAACTGGACAATAGGAATTTTCTAACTCATTCAACTTGATGAAATGTGCTGACTTGAATTTCATTATCATATTGCTAGTTGCTTAATTAGTGTTTTTGAAAAAATTGAGAAAGTCTTTGTTTCATAAAATATGTATTAAAAATAAGTACAAACAAAATCTATAAAGTAAATTACTCAGTAATTACTTTATCATCACTAATGGTCTAATACTAAAATGAAGAACAAATTAGTATGAATCAGAAACCACAACAAAATGATGCGGGGAAAAACCTATGGTTTCCTTCCAAATTCCTTCAAGTATAGAGTTTTTATTTTGTTTTTTTTGAGGTTATTGCACATACCTATTAATTAACATGATAATTGAGAGCATTTGTGGGTCACACCAATATGCCTAATAGAAAACATTTTGAGCTATTACATATAAAGATCTCAATCTGGGGATATTGTTTTTTTCTTTAGTATGCTTTTAAGTTGAATGTATTGATAATTATTAATATAAAAAACATTTGATGGATTCAAGTTGCATTTTTTAGAAGTAGATGTTGAATTAGAAAGAGATCTGAATTGGTCATGAGATGTCATGAAAAAAAGATTTTAATCTCAACTCTTCAACCAGCTAGATGCTTGTCATTGGATGAATCACTTGTTGAAATCTTTTTCTGGGCTTTAATTAAGTGGTTAGAGAAAAAATGTATCATAGCAGGTGATTTCTAAGGTCCCATTTAACTTCCCAATCTTGTAACTCTATGAATATATGTTAGTCTATTCATTTTGGAAGCCAAATTCAAATATTATTAGAAGACAAAGATGATTTCTCAACAGGATACCTTTTTTTGGACTGTATTTTGTTGTTCTTGTTGTTGTTGGCTAGAGCAAAGCTGTAGTCTTGACTGAGAAACAATGAAAACTAAGCACAATAATGCTTATTTTCTAGGCCTCACCCCAACTATCTAACATAAGAAATAACAGAAGAGGCTGATATTATAGGGAAACCAGATTACTATCTGAGAAAGTGGTGATGTAATTGCATATGGTTATTATAATAAAAAATTGATAGGGAGTGGATTAAAAAGTTCAGTTCCCAAAGGCCAGATCTGATCTAAGTTCCTTCCTCCCCTCCCCTCCCCTCCCTTCCCCTCCCCTCTCCTTCCCTTCCCTGCCCTCTTTCCCTGTTCCTTCCTGTCGTCCCTCCCTCCCTCCCTTCCTTCTTTCCTTCTTTCCTTTCTTCCTTTCTTTCTGGTAAAGTTTTAAGTGTGTTGCTAACTTTCCTTTTTCAAGTTTCAACATTAGAGGTAATATATATATATATATATATAAAGTGTTCATTTTATAACTCTTCACTTTTTAACAAAATAGAAGAATTTAAAGAAAAAATAATTTAAACCAGGAATAAATTTAGGTGGAGTTCTGTTCTTGGCTTTTGCACGGATTTGTGGTAAAACTGTATATCAAATTCTATTTTCATATATATTTAATAGAAGTAATAATACTTAAATGATATTAGAAAATTAATTTAAAAACTGAGTTCTTTTTAAAACTATTTGTATTAAGGAAACTTCATAAAAACTACCACGTAAACTAGGAATAACAAAGACGAGAAGAACTGTTTCCCATATTATGCCTTAACTAGAAAATTGTGCTAATGGATTTTACAAATTATTGTATAAAACATGTACTTTCTTACAAATATCCATCACTTTTTTTCAGATTGCTTGGGGTAGAGAACAGCTATTGTTAGTTCAGTGCATTGCTTATTTTAAGGATTTTATCTGGTGTATAGTTTTCTGAGGACAACAAGGTGAAAGATGATTATACCAGATCAATATTAAATGACAGCAAGACATATCTTTCCCTTACAAAAAGTGAAGCAATAATTTATTACCTATTATTCTAAAGTAAAAAAGGTGAATTATTATCAATATACTGATTCTAGAAGGTAAAGGATTGAGACTTTAAAGCCTCTTATTGATTCTGTATCACGTGTGCCCTATTACACCTGCTGTAAGTCCCTAATGTACAGCTCTTCACTCTTCAGGGAGTGCTTCAGATCTCAAAGCAGAGAGAGCATTTACCTCCTTTGTGCATTCATTTGTGTTCCTTTATCAGTATTTAACTCTGACAGAATGGAAGCATACATTTAGGCTTTTTATTTTATTATACTTGATGGCCAACCTTGCCCCTCTGCCCAGAAGACGCATTTGGAACAGGTCATAGGCACAGCTGTAAAGTGGACAGGATTTGTTGTCAGTTTCCTCCATCCACTTTGTCCCCACCAGATGGCGAGCAGTTTCCTTCCCGCCGCCTGAATGCTAATGTGCAGTTAGCGGGTGAGCTTGTGGAGGCAAGGACCATTCTCTTTTATCCCTAGTATTTCAACTGTGTCTAGCATCTCAATGTTAGTCACAAAAATGAACAAATGATAAACTAATTCATCATAACTATTATGTTCTCAGTATATATTTTTTTAATATTAGAAAAGAACTTCCAGGAGGGAACAAGATGTGACTCACTAATGAGAGAATTTCAGGCACTAGGGGAAATATGTTTAAATGACGGTATGAGAGGGACATGTGCGACTTGAAATCGCATGATGCAAAATTTCCACATTATTTTACTTTATTTTGAATAGTTCCTGATTTGAGAAACTGCCCCAAAATTCCAGGAAAAAAAAAGAGTTTAAGGTAAATTGTTTAGAAAATGGACAGATTTCACATCATCTCAATTTTATGGTTAGCATATAAAAGCTTATACAGTATGGTCC
Organism: Pteronotus mesoamericanus; assembly: GCF_021234165.1. Lineage (NCBI taxonomy): Eukaryota > Metazoa > Chordata > Mammalia > Chiroptera > Mormoopidae > Pteronotus > Pteronotus mesoamericanus. The sequence goes on from NW_026555310.1 coordinate 24,370,539, forward strand.
TATATACATGTGCCGCCTTGAAAAGGCCTCCGGTTACCAGAGACACCATAGGCTTAATTCACTCTGTGGTCCTCCCAGCTGGTTCATCAGATACTGCTGGGTCAACTTGTTCTTCAGGCTTTTACTCCTGAATCAGGTTAGCCCCATTTTCTCTTCTCATTCATCTTCCAGTCCAGTTTTGATATCACTAATGATATTCATTGCCTAATACCTTATTGGGCCATTCTCCAGAATTTGCTCTAGTCTTGCCAACTCTAGTTTTGCATCAAGCCACACTGACTGCTCAAGCAGCCCTCTTCTGCCCCTTTTTGTCATAAATCTGCATGTGCACAGCCTGGCCTAGCTGACTAGGTCCTATTAATTCACTCAATTGTACTTTATTGACTTTTGTCAAGTACAAGTACTATACTAGGTGCTTGTGATACATCAGTTGATAAAATGCAAAAGAATTGCTTAACTTAGAGTCTGCAAATGAGATCTTTGTCTCTAGTCATCCCCACACATTGAAGGAAACACCTCCAGAGTTTTGCAGCACAGGCCTTAAGTAACAATTTATAAAGGAGACATGCTACAAAATGCCTCCCTACCATACAGATTTTAATTTAAATGGGCTCCCTCTTTCAGCTCATTTAACTGGACTTAATGTTAAGAGTATGAAAGACTGCAATATTGCTGCTCCATTTATGATACATCTCATAGCACAGGATGCTCCACTTTTTAAAAACATGTATTTAAATTCTTTATCCTCAATAAAGACATGTTTATCTTAGGCCAGTTTCCTTAGAACTGACTATGAGAGGAAAATTTGAGAGGGAAATTTAGGTGTATGTGATTTACTGGAGGAGTCTCTTCAGCAAACATCTTGTAAAGGAGTAGGGTAAACATTAGACTTTTCCCCAGCTTCTTTGGGAACTAACGTGATTGTATTTATTGTGAACTTGTAAGTATTACACTGATTTACTTTGTTTGCACTTATTGTTGCCTTTGAAATGCCTCAACTTTTCACACCTCTGTAGCAGATGAAGAACTTACTAAGGCGGCACTAAAATTATAACAATCAATGTGTTAGTATGTCTTTAAGATTTTATTGTATTTTTAAGGTTGCTAAAATATGTTTTTATATACATTTATATTATATTTTAATTCAAATATTTAAGTGAAGATTGTTATTTGGTTATGTTGCTTTTTAATATGCTTTCATTTTAATGAGCACAAGTTTAAAAATGTGAAGAGTAAAGTTTTAAGGGAAATAAACATTGAGTTTAATGGAGTTCAAGCTTCAATATGAAAACAGAACATCATCAAGTGTTTTGAAATAACTTCCCTTAGCACCAAAGTAGCTGATTGAAAAACTGAAGGGAATAAGACTTCATTAAGAACTTGATAAGAGAGTCTATTAAGTGAAGGACCCACTGCTAGTCAAGGTATCTGATGACTCATATTGACACACCAGAGAAAATTGTTTTGCTTTTTATATTAGGCATTTAAAATGAAAATGGACTTCAAACCAAACATGCTGCCTGATAATTCCTAATATCTCTACTTTGCTATAAAATACCTGAGTCATTTTTAGGGGAAGAGTGATGTCACTATGAGTACTTTTCTTTGAATCAGAAAATGATATTGACTTTCTTTTTTTTTCCTATTAATTTAAGCTCTTTACTATCAGTTGAAGCCAGTAAACTATGCCTGTCATACACACATGAGGGCAAAAGATAGACCTAATTTTATCCTTAGGTCATTAAAACTTGTAATTTTTAAATTTTCTCTATGAAATTGAATCTACAAAGTAAATAATGAAAGAAAGGTAGAAAAAATAGCATCCAAAGACCATCATGTTCAATAAGATCAAGGGTAAGTGATGTTGGAAGAAATTCTGCTCTCTCTCAAATAATTCTATTTCTCCAGTAATCATCTTCTAAATTTATTCTTGGACAAAAGTTTAGGCCCCTAGGAATTTTCAATAGAAAGATTATATGTCAACCTTTAGATTCCACAGTTTATAACAAATATTATATAGAAATAACTTTTAAAACACACATTATTCCAAAATATCCACAGTCTTATAATTGTTTTCTATTGAAATATTCAATTAGCTGATAGGACCATAATAATCTTTGTGATTTAAAGCTATAGGGAAGATATCATGTAGATTTAAAATTCATATTGGATTTTAAAAGCAGCAATAGTGCAAAAGGAAGATTTTGAGGATGACAGTTAAATTATATGCATAAAGAAAACCTTGGCAAAAACTCAAATTTGGCTAAATTTTAAGTGGAGGCTTGAATCCATTACAAGGTAAAGAGATCTTTTGCTTCCAGAAAGTGCATCCTATCCTATTGTAGTTTATCTTACCAGTAAAGTTGATGGGCAACCTGGATGCTTTGCAGTGAGCGGTGTAGTAGGAGTTGCACCAGAGGACTTTCAAGGTTCCATTCAAACTTGATAGCCTGAAGTAAGACATATAATTACTTTATTCCTTTTTTCTCAGTAATAAAATTATAGCAGAATAGTGAAGGACTTAAGAGGCTTAAGAAAAGACCACAGAAAATGTCATAAGCCTTTTAACAAAATGTTAATAATGTAATATATTTATTACATTACATATTTAACATTTATTTGCTGGTGTATAACTATTAACAGAGCACACATAGATCACACAATTTAGGTTTGTGCAGTCTTGTTTCTTTTCCTTATGTACACTTTAGTATCACAGGATAATAAATAAGAGCAGATGGTTGGTAGAATCCAGCCATGCCTAGGAGGAGAGTCCTGGCACAAACACATAGTATCATGAACAGTGTTCTCGATATAAAAATGGCATTATTATGCAATAGATATTTCTACCCCTTTAGAGATGCAATTAGTGCACACCCAAAGCCTTAACTAAAATCACCAACTGATGTATCAGTATTAACCTGCAGACCTTGAAGCTTTATTTATAGGTTGGAAAGCTGATTGTTGCCACCTTAACCCACACATTCCCAAATTCTTTCCCTCATCTCTATTGTGAACAATTCTCTTCATGTTTTCTAGGATACCCAACTTGGTGGAAAACACAGGCAGCAATGGCAGCCCCCGGTCTCCTTAGAGATGTAGTTCAGACCTCTATGTGCGCTGTTGAAGGGCTTCAACATCAGCAGGCTGTGCCTGGACCCCATCATCATCCCAGGGATCTGAGTATGTGCTGTAACACTGAGAGCCAGGTTCTCTTAATAAAAATGTTCATTCCTGCTTGAGAGGCAAAGCTTCTCTCTTTAGGTGCTCAATAAGTCATTTAAGTCTTTTTTCTCTCTCTCTGTATCTCTCTTTCCCCCCATCTCTTACACATATGTACACACAGTACAGACAACAGAAAGAGTTGCTACGTCATTCACACACCTGAAGAAACACCTCAATATGCTAACCATCCTCAAAGACGAGAAATTGTATGAATTCCTAAGGTGTGAGGGTGCTAAAGATGATTTCAGCATATTTGCATAAACCTTTGCAGCTGTCTGAATGTATAACAAGCACAGCGTATGTTGTCTTATACTGCTGTTGTGACCTTCTTTCACTTACTTGCTAATACTGGGCTGACTGCAACCTGACCTTTAAGATAAGAAAACACCTGAGATAAAAGAAAAAACTTAAAAATAAAAAATAACCCCATAAAGACCACCGTTTTAGACATATTCAGCACTAGGTAAAAAAATATATCATTTGTAATTTGGATATTCAGTCATTTACATGGTCATTTGTAATTTATGTTTAGAAACTTCAGACTAAATTAACCTTAGCTCATATTTTAGGTAAATTTGTATTATTTCCAAAAATTATTCCAACATTGTGATATTTGATTCTATCACTAAAACATTCTCTGCTGGCAGAATTTAAGGACTATTTCACTATACTACTTTTATAGAATTTATAATCAATTTAGAATACTCTAAGGGAAAGACAAGAAACATAAATATGAGGAACTGGATAACAACAGGTTGATTTTTATATAATCCTTGTTAGGTTAATTTTTAATTATTTTACATAGTCAGATACAAAGATCTCATCACAAGCATTCATATTTTGTCCCATTTCTAATTAATAAGTGAAGTTCCTTTTTAAAAAAGTTGTTTTTTGGCTTTTATGTAACTGTACCAATTTTGTCTAGATAATGTCTGCATTGCCCATGTTGACATATGAGCTATCATTCGACCTCTTGGCCAGCCAAATTGCAATATCACTTTAAGTAGTCTGTTGTTGATTCATCTAAAACTTTTAAAGAGAATTATTAGTTAAAATCCTGGAATTCCTTGGCAACTCTGCTGTTCTTACTTGTACAAGCTGTGGGAGATACTCCAGCAGTTCATCATTCAAGAGGTTGTCTAATTGCTGAACTGCCACATCACGAATTTCTTGATCTGGAAAACTAATACAAAGGAAATATATCTGTTAAGCAGTTAATGGTATGGAATAATACATGAGAAATGCTAGGAAAACAGAGAATGAATTCCATCCTCAGTGCATCAAGTAAAATAATAATCCCACTATCAATTAAGATGATCATTAGTACCAAGTAATTATTATTTTTCTGTATTTTATAATCTCAGATGAATGGCGGTGGAAAGTTTTTTTGACTAGATTTTGAAAACTTGGGTTTAGTCAGATTCCTGCCAGCTTTCTTGGCTATAAAATGTAGATGATAAGAGATATCTAAAATCTCTTCTAAAATAGTATGAAAATCTTTGCTTATAATTTAGCCATGCATTTATTAAATAAATTATTACCAGCTGGAGACCTGATGGTTTATATGATTAAAAATGAAATATATTTGAGTTTGGCCAGATCACAATGAAAATTAGAAATCTAAATAATTTTAAATTATTATAAAATAATTTAATAAGGCTAAATCTTGCTAGACTATGAGTTCTTGAGGGAAACTGTACCTTATTCATTTTGGGACTGTACATGCCTGTTGTAAGAGTTAGCACTCATTAGACACTTAATAAATGTGTGTTACTGAACTAAATTTATGGAGGTATTTAGCATTTGAAACCCTATTCCAAAGACAATTTATCTTCAAATGGGCTCCTCAGGTTGCCATTATTTTGTTCCATCAGAAGAATTAGATTCAATTATCTCCAAGCTCCTGCAAGTGCCTAGAGATAACTTTTGGCACCATACTGCTTTGACGTGATATTGATATACTACTTTGACATAATTAAATAGAACTAGGACTTTGGTTAAAACAATTGATGTATTTTTAAATAAAGAAGTTTTCAGAAAAATATGCATAATTTAAAACATGAAGAACTATTTATAGTGACTCATTAAAAACAAAGAAATGAATAAACAAATAAAACTCCAAGATCATTCTGTATGAGAACTAACTGAATGATTGTTTTCTGCCAGTCACGTGAGAGCCCTGAAGATTGGCTCCTGATACTGTGGAGGTCAGAAAGCTTTAAAGTCTTTAATATCCAGTCTGTTTTCAGCATATCAGGTTACTGAAGGGTGAAATGAATACTATGCAGCTACAGTATAAGGGAAAAAATGTTATTACTCAGTATCTCTCAACTCTCCTTGACAGCAGTTTGAAATGTAATGTTTAAATAGGTTACATATTTTTTCTTCATTTAATCTGAGCATTTTAATTGCAACAAGAATTTAACTTCCAAGGTTAGCTGCTCAAAACCCTTATTTCTGCCCTGCAAATACAGTTCCAATAATTTTCTCTCTTTGTACATTCTAGCAATGAAACCTATTGAGAACTGCAGTCCAGACACATCTCATGACGTACCCAAGAAGGTCAGAAGATCTCAGCATAGCATCAAAAAACAGATGGAAAGCAGAAAGGGAGTAATAAAAATGCAAAGCTAAAGAAGGTCAGCTTGTTTTTAACACACTAAGAGTTTATTTTCTCCTAACTAAATGTGATCAACTCTAATTTATTTCTCTCAATTACTAAACCATTTGTCTGAGGCTTGCAGACATCAAGGTCAGTTGAGGACAGTCTGAAGTCTTTCTTAGAGGGAAAAGTCACTTAGTACTTTTTGTTGTCTAAGTGATGGCTTAAACCAGATACTAGTCACCCATGCTTCCTCATGTGCCTATTTTATCTTATTGATGTGAACAACAACAAAGAAAGAAAAATAAAAAAAGAAACCACAGCAAAACTCTTTGGTAAATGCTATGCATCTTATTATGTATTTATTTCCAAATACTAAAATGTAAACTCCGTGAATGCAAAATTTTTTTTGCCAGTGTTGTTCACTGATATGTCCATATGTCCCCAATACCTTCAGTTTGGTGTGCATGCCCTGCAATCAGGGGTGTCCAGTCATTTGGCATCTCTGGGCCACACTGGAAGAATAGGAGTTGTCTTGGGCTATACATTAAACACACAAACACTGACAAGAAGTGATGAGCAAAAAGAAAGGTTTTAGGTAAATTATGATTTTGCGTTGCGCCACATTCATAGCCATCCTGTGCCACATGCAACCTGTGGGCTGCGGGCTGGACACCCCTGCTACATCTTTGTTTGAAAAATATACAAACTGAATTAATTATATTTCTACATAAAGCATCTCTACTGCCAGGCTTTTCACTTATAGTCTGTGTTACTATCTGTCTCCAATCATGTAGGTCTAAAAATTTAAGAGATATTTTCCCCCTTTTGCTCTTGTCATTAAATTTTCCCCTCTTTCCCATCTGGTGGAATTCTATTTATCCGTGAAGTCAAAGCCCAAACACCAATTTACCTGTGGAGGTATTCTAGCCACTTTGCAGCCCAGCAGAATTTATCACACCCTTTTCTATAGGATCCTATATTATGTACATGGTTGAAGAAGTCTTATTCATTTAGGAATTCTTAGTGCATGCACATTTGAATAAAAGTTAGTGGGATTCCTAAAAGCCTTTTATCTTTATGTCTAATTAGTTGCCAAGTTCTGTTGACTTTTCTATTATAATGTCTCTAGCATCATACCTGTTTTTAGTTTCTTCTGCAGCTCTATACTCTAGGCCATAATTATGTCATGCTCGTACCAATGTTTTTCATAGTAATACCTTACAAAATTTTCTAAATTGTTTATAAGTTAATTTCTCATGAAACATAAAATGGTTTTCTCTTTCCAATGGGCTTCTTTCAGGCCCATTTATGTATGCAAGGCTAGCTGAACACTTCAGATTTTTCTACTCTGCAATGCCGCATAAAGAGCTCTGGTTCACTGATACGTTATCTTTACTCTGAAAATGCCACGTGCATTCTCGTTTCTGTGAGCACTTTGACTGTCACTTGGAATACCCTCTTTTCTCTTCTTAGAGTTCTAGTCCTCCTTCAAAATGGGACCAAATACTCTTAAGTTAATGATCCCAATCTTTATTAATCACTGCTCTGATCTCCAAGAGCATTGACTAAATGACTCCATGGTCAATTAGGATAGGCAAGTGAGCATCAGGATTTATCTTTTTATAGAAGTATCGTCATTCCTCAGTTAGTGAATAAATTAACAGAGAATAGATAATTCCATGTTTTTCTTTTTTATTCCTTGGATTTAGTTCCATTCATACATGTTGGGTGATTGACAAAAATACATTAGTTATTATAATAATAAAGAAAATCATACCATGGAGCCCCTTTTATTTTTTGCTGTGCTCTGAGATAATTTAAATAGGTAGCAATGAGTTTAACTCCACAAATACTACTCATACAAATTCTAGATTCTTTTTCTCTAAGTCAAATGTAAGAGAAAAACAAATCTAAAGACAATGGTAAAAAAAGAATGTATTTTTTTCAGACTCCTTCAGGAACAAGAAAACAAAAAACTCATAATATCTGCATAGTATAATCCAACAGAAGAATTGTATATTTGTAGTACACTCGTATATTTGGAAAGAATGTGTTTTTTTTTTGCACTTTAATGGAAAGAGATACCTCTTCTATTTTATATTTAATCTTTATTGTACTTTTTCCATTACCATTTAGTCCCTTAATACTTTCTTCCAAGAGATTTCTCTTTTTATTCACTACTGGTGTTGAAGTTCAGAAAGAAATTGGGAGAGAAATTGCTAAGAAACTAACCACATGACATCCTGAGATGTGACTAAACTCTAACAACATTAAAGCATATCCAAATATAACTTGCATTTGCCTATTTTAGGAAGTTGGCCACATTAAAAGAAATGCTGGCAGTGTTGGTGAAGTTCCTGGGAAATGGGCTCTTTCATACATTTTTGGCATATAGCAACATGAATTTTTTAAAAATCTTGAAAATGTATTTATTCCTTTTCTAACAATTTAATTTTTGGAAATTTATACTAAGAAAATAATCAGAGATATGTGTGAGGATATATGTATGTAAGCAAAACTGGCAATGATAGACATGTCAAGAAATAAAAAGTTAAATATGTAGTGGCCATATGATAGAATCTATGCAGTCATTAAAATATTAAATAAATATTTAATGATATAAATTATGAAAAATTTATGCAGTATATCATTAAAATACATGTATATTTATCCATATACTTTAATATGATGTGAAAGATCAAAATATTAATACCAAATATATGAATGGAAGTTTCATGAATGGCTATAGCTTTCTTTTGCAAGCTTAGTTTTAAGTTTTTCAGACTTTTTATATTCAAGTTTATTAGTTACTATTTTTAAAAGGCCATTCAACTTATTATGAAAATATATTAATAATGGTAAATTCATTACTATTAGAAAAAATCTCGAGATCATATGTGTTTTTAAGAGTGCACATCATTGTGTGAAAGAATAAGAATCATATTTTCAGAGGAGTAGGGGGGCTGGAAGAAAAGCGATGAAGGGGTCAACCAAAGAACACTTGTGCATGACCCATGGACTTGGACAGTGATCTGGGGATTGACTTAGGGAGGGGAGAGGGTGGGGTGAGTGGGGCTGGGGAAAAGGAAGAGAAAGAGGGACCACAGTAATTACATAAACAGTAAAAAAAATTTAAAAGAATAATTTTCAAGTTGGCTTAGAATATTCTGTTATCATAATAAGTTTAATAAGGACCTATGCCTCTGCAGAATTTATGCCTAAAACCATTTCAGGGCTCTTCAATTAAGCATAGGATCAATAGACAAATGTATTCTACAAATCCTGGCATTCTGTCCCTGTCCAGTTGTCTGAAACTATTTAAACATTCTTTTGGGGCTATAGCTGTTGGCATTTTATGCTGGTACCTTGTTCCTCAATGAGGTAAGGGTTACCCATATTAGTTCTCTGACTGTGGTGTGATATTTACAAATTGAAATGTCATATGTAATGGAGGCACTGCAACCTGTTTGAATTATCCACAAGCCAGGTATCTGTACTTTCCAATGATCCAATTTGCTTGAAAAATACAAATAATTTCTGCCAAAAAACAGGGAGCCATTCTTTAGTGATTTCTAATCACCTTGTTTCTGTAATTACTTTAGGTATGGATATTACACCTTGTATCTGGGGAAGAAACAAAAGTATTGTTAAAAGATTCATCAGGCTGATATCAACTAGGTCTTCATTTACTTACAATTATAAGAAATTTCCTCATAATCAATCAGAAAATAGACTATTTTTAATGTAATAAATGGAGGTCTATCTTGGTGTGTTAAAAAGATACGAGGTCAGTAAAATTCCATTACTTGTTGGGGAGGAGATTACATAAGGTAAAAGAAATTTTTATTTATAATGAAAAAAGTTTGAGTAGGCTTAATAAAAGTCCAAGTGAAATAATTACTTCTTTAAGGCTATTAATCATTTTTAAGAGTTCATTTAAGCAAATTTATGTTACCTAATTTAATTTCCCAAGCATGTTTGAATTATGGTCAAAAGCAAAACATTTGACTGGCTTACTCTTCAGTTTTATATGAGTTTTGTGAGCAGTGATTCTACATAGTCAGGGATTAGTTGCCTGTGAGCTGAGCTAACAGTTGAGTTTTTTTGATCTGTAAAAGGACATTATGCTACAGCTAAGATAAATACAACTCTATACAAGGATTGTTAAATATAACTCCATACAATGAATTGCACAGAGTCCATTGTCCACTTAGGATATTTGAACACAGAGAAAAAGTACTCCTTGAAAATTAGGATTCTTAAAGTTAATAAAAAAAAAATCTAAGTCACATGGCTAAAAAACTCAAAAGGCAAAAAATTATGTAAAATTAAAGCAACTTTAAGATAAACATTTTTCACAGGGAAGTCAGTGAAATATCAACTCTATGTTTCTCCAACAATGTCAAGAAACACAAAGTTCAGGGCCAAAAGTAGAATTAAGTTGTAATGGTAATACTTACATGGGCAGGAAAGGAAGAATATAAAACTTTTAGGTAACTTGTTGGCTCCAGTTGCTGGTGAAAACTGACCAGAGATTAAAGTTTGCTTTATAAGAGAAGTTCTCTTATTTTTGGTCTTGGGACCCTTTTATGCTAAAAAATTATGGAAGATTCCAAAGAGTTTATGTTTATGTGGGTTATATTTGTTAATATTAGCATGTTATAAATATTTATCAATTCATTTAAAAATCACATAAACCCATTACATTTTAACATAAACAATGTTTCTATGTAAAATAGCTATATTTCCAACAACAAAGAAAATATTAAGTGAGAAGAGCAGTATTATTTTACATTTTTGCAAATCTCTTCAATATCTGGCTTAGAAGAAGACGGCTGGATTCTCCTCTCTTTCTGCATTAAATCTGCTGCAATATAGCCTCTGGAAAACTCCACTCTATACTTACAAATGAGTGAATATGACAAAAGGAAATGATACCTTAAAATTATTAGGGAAATAATTTTGATCTTGTGATGCCACTGTAGGCATATTGAGGACTACAGGCCTCACTTTGAGACCCTCAGTGTATGACATAGTTTTGTCCTGTGTCATTGTTTTGAGCCATCAGTCAAGGAGTCAGCACCTGTGGCCTGTTACTAAGATAGAAGCACATCAACCTATGTCTTCCCCAAGCAACAAATTGGCTTTGAAGTCATCTGACAAGCACTGAGATTTGGGAATTGTCTTTTCTCTTCCTTTAAATATTTACAATTCCTCTCATCTCAGAGGGCTATAAGGAAATCACAAAAGACTCAGACAGGCTTCAACAGGGCCAGTGGAATCATGAAGTGAAATTTCAACAGAAAAATACATCTTTCACCTTCCATTTGACTTGTTATTTTATAATTTTGAATTCTTTCTTATTTTCTCTTGTTTCCTTTTTTCTAGTTTGAAAAATGATACCAGGTCAATATTTTACTCAAAGAACTTTTGAAGTGACAGGTGAAAGCCAAATGCGATGTAAAAAGTGTTGACCTTTAAAAAAAGCAACTTTGGGTAAACTGAAAAGCAAAGCAACCTGAGATTAAGTATAGTGGAACAGAAATGTCAGACTTCAGAATACACAGTAAGAATTCACACAGAATGCTGTAATGGTCTGTCCAGTTAAAAGCCCCGATGTCAGGTTAGAATTGTAAAGCTATCAGAAGTGCAGAACTGTTTCTCCCACAAGCTTTGCATCTGATGATACAGTCTACATCAGCTTGGAAGCAAAATGTCAATATGTATATCTTTGCTATTTTTCTAGTACTGAGAATGACCTCATGTGACACAAGAAAATTTTTTCCAGAAAATGTAATGAATAAAGATCTTTAGGATGATTGTACACTTCTATCTACTGAATAATTCATGCCTCTTCAAGGATTTTCACATGATTACAGAATATTAGAACTCAAGGAAGTTTCGAGTCATGGTTCAATCTCTTGATTATGTGGAGAAGAAACTGAAACATGAAGAGTTTAAGCTGTTTATCCAAGGCTAGTTGTTGGTGGCACAGAAACTAAAATCCAAATATTCAGTAGGCCAATAGACTTTCTATGGTAATTTTAGCAAGGCCTTTTTATCTTTTGACTTAATATTTTTATATATGCTTATATAAAATCCATAAGTCTAGCTGGGGTGTATTATTTATTTTACTGCACTCTAAATGGTTCTATAGGGACACATAATAGTGATAAATATAATTTTTCAAACTGAACTGGGGCATTGACCCAGTCAGGAACCCAAAAGAATAAGAATGAATCCTAGACCCAAGGAGACATAGACATTGCACAGAGATATTTTCTGATAGTCTAAGACTTTGCATATAGAAATTGAGAATTGGCTATATAGTCATGATATAAATTAACCATAGTATTGATTTTGTTCCTCTTATATGATTATGCTTTGATTTTACTTATAGACAAGTTTAAGAAGGCAATATAGAAAACAAGTGGTGTATTGAAAGCACTATGCAGAGATTTTGTTTTTGAATACATTAAACATTGCATGAAATGTTTCAGCATAATATACTGAAAAAAGAATAAGGGATTTAGGGTCTAAATGTGAAGGCTCTTCTTGTCTTATACTCTCTCTTTCTAAGAAAATTTATCTACACCCTTGACTTAATTCTCGTCCTCCTGTGGTTTATTTCCACTTGAGGTTTCTAGCTTAGATTTCTCCCTTAAACAACCACACACCTGTAAATTGGGCCATCTCAAGCGTACCTCACAGCCAACATACCTTGACCTGAACTACAGTGTTCTTCTTCTATAATTTATCATTCACCTAATATGTTCCATCTTAGTGAATGTTTCTATTATGTAATTTCTTACATAAGACAGAAACCTAGAAGTAATCTTTGACACCTATCTTTTTCATCACCTCTCCCAATTCAAACCTGTCAGTTTTTTTAACTCCTGACTGCTTTGATTCTGTTTATTTCATTATGTTATCACTGCCACTTTCCCCGGCTCACTGCCATTCTCTGATGATTGGATGATTTCCATAGCTTCTTAGTGGATCTTCTCTCTTACTTTTGCTTCCCTCACCAAATCCATGCTTCGCTCAGAAACCAGAGTGATATTTAAAATATGAAAATGTGTTCTCCCATTTAGAATCATCTGTGCTTTCTCATTGCTACTGAAATAAAGATCAAGTTGCTTAATACGGTCCTGTTTAGAAGTCCTTAACATGGTCTTCTGGTTCCATTGCAGCATGCCAGTCATCTTACATCATACACTCTTTTCCTGGGCTTCAGGTATACTGGCTCTCTTCCAGTTTCTTAAGTGCAGGATCTGTCCCAGGACCTTTGCATAGATTCTTTCTTCCCAGAAAGCTCTTCTCTTATTCTTCCTTTTCACCAATTCATTTCCTCTCATCTTTGGATCTGAGGTCAAACAGAATTTCTTCAGAGAAGACTTTTCCCACTTTGAAGAAAAGTTTTGGTTCCTTTGTTATATACATTATTAGAGAACCATGTACTTTTCATATGGAGCTGATTTATATGCTTGTTTTTTAATCCTGCTGTTTCACACTTATCACTTGGTAATGGCTTACTTCTCCCCACCTCTAGTAGACTGCAACTCCATAAAAGCAAGATTATGTTTCTTTTGGCTCAGTATGCTGGCTTCAGGGCTTAATGTGGTGTCTAACATGCATAGGCAATCAATAAATATCTGTTGAGTGGATGAATGGGAAAACTGGGTTTCAATTTCTTCATCTGTAAAATAGGGATAAGTAAAATGAGGGGAAATTGTAGCTGTTGGTAATGCTCTTAAAAAGGGTGCTTGTAGGTTAAATCATATATTGTGAAAGTACTTTGTAAGCTATACGTCATTACTGAATTGTGATTTATTATCAAAATGCTGTTTTATCATGTAAATTTTAACAAGTGAATTTAAGTTACTTAAGCTTAATAGAAATAAAATCATTCCCATAAATTTATTGTATTTACAATCTGGCATTCAAAAAAATCTGAAAAGTTTAAATTTTCTTAAAAATACAGCTCTGATAAAGATGATGGTATGCTAAAGATGATTGGTAACATTTATTGAAAGCTCTCATAAGTATTTAAAGGAAACTTGCCCAAAGTCATTCAAGTAGTAAGTGGCAGAGCCAGATATTTTTGATTTCAAAACTCATGTTGTCAACTGTAGAATTTGGAAGCATTTCCATAAACTCTCCAAAGGTGCACAAAGGGAAGATTCATATCTTTGAGTAAATGCAGTTCCATGTTCCCCATTCTAAGTATATCACTTTGACACTTGCTTCATGAGGAATATGGCAACTTGCATATTTTTTTCTTCTATAACCATACTTATCTATAATTGTATTCATATTTTTTCTTCCCTCCCACTTCAGAGGAAGAAGTTTCTTTCCTTGGATAAAATTTCCATTTGCATGTTTGCTCCAGGCTATTGGCTGCTGGTATTATCTCATTTTGTCATTTCACCTATTTCTGTGTTTTTGGATCTTCCCCTTCATACGTGCTTCTTCTCAGTTTGTAAACATGCTTCAAGCTCTTTTATTTAAACAAGCATACAAACCCCAAACTTCAAAATCCTTTTCTAACCTCCTCCAACTTTAGCGATCTTGCCTTTACCATACGTACAATTCTGTTTTAATATGATATTAAATTACTCACTATTCTCTGAACCTCCTTAATTGTGCTCATGTTAATCTTTTCTTTCCTGGAATATTATTTTCTCTCTTCTCTACCGAGAAAACTCTTGACTCTTTCAAATCAGAACTCAATTCCTTTGTAAAGCTTTCCTTGTTTTCTCTGAAAGAATTGGGTTTTCCTTTGGGCACATATAGCACTTAATACTTTGATGACTGTATATAATATATAGTATAGTGATCTCTAGCTTAAGTCTTACCTCTAAATTTTATGTTTTTAGAGACAATTACTATGACTTATCCTTCTGTCTCTTTGATTCATTGCATACCAATTTCTATGTACACATAGTTTTGCTCAATAAATTAATGGAAGAGATTCTTGATCATTGATCACTTAATTATTTAGTTAAATAACTGTTTACCTTTTCTGCATCTTATTCTGCCTATTTACAATGCTAGTAAAGAATGGCTTTGTATAAATTAATCTTCACAATAAAGAACACAGTGATTTCGGCAAACATTTTTGTGAAACATTTTTCCAAGGAAACTGATTTTGGAAGCTAGGCCGGCACTGCCTGCTAAGTACTGCTCTACTTCCTGCAAAAACAATACTTTTACATCATGTGGGGTGGCAAGTTCTGGTACCTTGTCAACTTTTTATTAAAGATTCTGATGTTATCCTCTGATGCCAATTCAGAGTTGCTATTTTTAAGTGAATACTTTCCTTGAACTGCCTTTTAATTCCTTGGGTAATTTCTGTTTGTTATTAACAGTTGAATAGTTGTGCCTGTTCATCAGGGTTCAAGAAAATAGCAACCATCTGCCAAGAACCACAGACCTCAGCCCTTGGTCTTGGATATCCTGACAGTGCCACCATCTCTAGTGGAAGTATCAGTACTGGATGAACATATTGCTGGCAGTCAGTAGTGGAAATATTAACACCCTACGGCCCACACTAGGTAAATTAAATCTCAACATGTCTCTTGCTAAAAATAAACTAAAAGGAGGTGGTGCATCTTCAGAGAGGATTAAGTTAACAGCAAAATTAAAAATTTTCCAAGCTAAAAATGGAGCACATAAGTTCTCAAAAGGTTAAACCATTGAAAAAATAGACTATTCAAAGGAGAAAAAAATACAGATCTCTGAAGAAATCACTCTGACAACTTACTTAACAAGCACATACTGTTTGTTCTCAGAAGAGTTAGCTTTTGATTTTAAAGAAGGAGAAAGGTTCATTTCTGGAAGCACTTGTCCTCAAGATTTTTCATAGTTCAGTGAAACTGAGAGTGGGAGTCACAGGATGAATACAATGGAAATACTCTAACCTTTTCAGTGACCTTCTTTGGTTCATAATAAGAAACTGTCCAACGTGCAAATAAATCAAGTTTCTACTAAGTTCACTGAACACTCAATAAATGCTGCTCTACCTTTCAACCAGTCCCTATAACCTCTGAAAGTCTGATTATCTAGAAAAACAAAATGAGTTACAGTGAAGTAGAAACATCCAAGTATGATAAGATAGTTAACTACTGAATTTTATGATAATAAAATTATTTTAGCGTAGCTTTATTTACATATTTAATTTGTTAATAGGCTACCATATTTATGTAGGTGAATCTCTGGATTTAATTCTAGTTCCTAAACTTACTAGTGTCACATTGGGCAACTTACCCTGTAAGCCTCAGTTCTCTCTTCCTTTTTTCATTTAGCTTGATGTTTTCAAAGTGCATTGGTTTTGTAACATATATTAGTACTCATTCCTTCTATTATCAAATAATATCCTATTGTATGAAATACCACATTTTACTTATCCATTCATTAATTGATGCCCATTCGAGATGTTTCTACTTTTTGGATAATGCTGCTCTCAACATTCATGTATGAGTGTTTGAATGGAAATGTTATTTATTTATCATGGGTATGTAAGTAAGTGTGCTACTGTTGGGTCATTATGCTAATGCAAAGTTTAATATTTAAGAAACTAAAAATTGTTTTCATTTTACATTTATATCAGCAATATATGAGATTTCCAATTTCTCTACATTCTAACCAACACTTATTATTTGTCTTTTTTATTATAACCATTTTATCGAGTGTGAAGTGCTATCTCATGGTGTTTTTTTTTTTACTTATTTATTTTTTTCAAATACATTTGTCTCTGCCTTCCCCCTACCACTTTCCCTTGCTCCCTCCCCCCACCAAACCTTCCCCTTTGGTTTTGTCCGTGAGTCCTTGCTACATGTTCCTTGACTTGCCCTTTCCCTTCCTTTTCCCTGCCCCTCCCCTCTCCTTCCCTCTTGTCTCTGTTGGTTTCCTTTCCTTTCAGTGTTGCTGGTCTTATTTTCCTTGCATCTTTGTATTGTTGGTTAGGTTCCGCTTATAGGTGAGATCATATGGTATTTGTCGTTCGCCCCCTGGCTTATTTTGCTTAGCATAATGCTCTCAAGTTCCATCCATGCTGTTGTGAAGTTTAGTAGTTCTTTTTTTCTTTCTGCTGTGTAGTATTCCATTGTGTAAATGTACCATCATTTTTTGATCCAATCATCTACTGATAGGCATTTAGGATGCTTCTAACACTTGGCTATTGTAAATTGTGCTGCTATGAACATTGGGGTGCATAGGTTCTTTTGAATTGGCATTTTGGGATTCTTGGTGTATAGTCCCAGCAAGGGAATCACTGGATCAAAAGGCAGTTCCATTTTCAGCTTTTTGAGAAAATCCCACACCGCTTTCCGCAATGGCTGCACCAGTCTGCATTCCCACCAACAGTGGACTAGGGTTCCCTTTTCTCCACAGCCTCGCCAGCACCTGTTGTTTGTTGATCAGTTTATGGTGGCCATTCTGACCGGTGTGAGGTGGTACCTCATTGTGGTTTTGAACTGCATTTCTCTGATGGCTAGTGATGCTGAGCATCCTTTCCAATGTCTCTGGGCCCTCTGTATCTCTTCCTTGCAAAAGCATCTGCCCAGGTCCTTTGCCCATTTTTTGATTGGATCATTTGTCTTCTTGGGGTGGAGTCGAGTGAGTTCTTTATATATCTTGGAGATCAAACCTCTCTCTGATGTATCATTAGCAAATATATTTTCCCATGAGGTTGGCTCCCTTTTCATTTTGCTGATGTTTTCTTTAGCCATGCAGAAGCTTCTTATTTTGATGAGGTCCCACTTGTTTATTCTTTCCTTTATGTCCCTTGCTTTAGGAGACATATTGGTGAAAAAATTGCTGCATGGGATATCTGAGAGTTTCCTGCCAATGTTCTCCTCTAGGACTTTTATGGTGTTGAGACTTATATTTAAGTCTTTTATCCATCTTGGGTTTATATTTGTGTCATGGTGGTTTTCATTTACATTTCCTTAGTGGTTGATGATGTCATGTATCCTTTTACATATTTATTGGACATTGTACAATAGATTTCTTTGGGGAAACATCCATTCAGATCCTTTGACCATTTAATAATTGAGTCATCTTTTTGTTCTTGGGTTGAAAGAGTATTTATATATTATGGATATAATTCCATTATCAGGTATATGATTTGTCTAAACTTTCTCTTATTCTGTAAATTGTTACCTTCACCTTTTGAACCAACTTTTTATTATGTAATGAGTTCAAGAATGATAAAATAATAATTGTGCTAATATTTTAAGTCTTACTTGAGTAAAAACTAGAACTTAGTAAAAAAAATGAATTGCAGATTTTGGTTCTTCTTGTATATCTAAAGCAGGAAAAGCAGTTAGGGGTAAGGTACAAATGAGAACCTGTCTTTTCCAGAAGGGTCCTGAAATATAAGCATGAACTATGAATGATTCCAATGAAACCAGTCAATTCTTAATTGATTTTCTTATCATATAATTCTCTTATTAATTCATTCAACTGTACAAGGTAATGTGAGTCAGAAAGGTAATAGATGATTTCCACAGATAATATAATTTAAATCTTAAGGTAAGGAACAAATAATTATGTATTTTACGAAGTGATTGATTCAATATTGAGTAATTACTATGTCCCAGGTTTTAGTGAGCCCTCAGGAAACAGAAAACCTAAGTTCATCTATTTTGCCTTCAGTAGCTCTTAGTTTAATGTGGGCAAAATTACACATTCACACATTGCTTGTAAACACATTGCAATACAAGTAATTTATAAAGTAATAAAGCACTTTGCTAGGCAGAAATGGTCAATTCTAGGATCCACAGAGAAGCCTTATAATAAAGGAAAATGCTCCAAGCTCAACTAACAGAAGTCTTTCCTTCCTCATTCCCTCTCTCCATCCCTCTTTCCCTCCCTTCTGCCCTTCTTTCCTTTTTCTCCCTCCCTTCTTCCCTCCCTCCCATCCTTCCTTCCTTCTCAGCTGTCATTTGCTTACCCACTCATGTATCTATCAATCATTTATCATCTATACAATTGTCTGTCATGTATCTGTCATTTATCAAGGAAGAGTGGGCATCTGGGCACACATTTATTAATGGAAGAAACCATAAAACTGAGGAAAACCTCCAATGTGAGAGGTACAAAAACTGTAGGATTCTAAGAAAATTTGTGAAGTTTGACCTAAGAGGATTGAGAGGAAGCTAGTAACTCATAAATAATATGAAAAGAAAACCCTTTCCCACCTCAAAAGTTTTATAAATGACACTAATTTTTAAACAAACCTAAATAAATCAGTTTGAAAGTCCTTTGTGTCACTCTCCCTTATCTTTCTCCTTCCTGCAGAGAATTCAGAATAGAACTTACTGCAGAGCATTCAGAATTCAGAAGAGGGTTCCGCAAATCTTCTCTGACTTTAGAGATTGCAGACTTTTTTTTTTTTTATTCTTTTTTTTTTAACTTTATTTCTATTCTTTTTTTTTAATTAATTTATTTACTTTTTAAATACATTTGTCTCTGCCTTCCCCCCCCTCTTTCCCTTGCCCCCTCCCACTTTCCCTCCCTCAGCTCTTCCCCTTTGGTTTTGTCCATGAGTCCTTGCTATATGTTCCTTGACTTTCCCCTTCCCTTCCCTTTCCCTGCCCCCACTTCCCTCTTGTCTCTGTTGATTTCTTTTCCTTTCAGTGTTGCTGGACCAACAATGCAGACTTTCTTCATGGCATTAGTGAGCCGATACTATCAGTGCAGATTTAAAATATCTTTTCATGTCTTTCAACATAAAATAAAAGCCAAGGAAGCCACTTGTTCCCACATACTTTTCCTTAACTAGAAGGAGACATCATTCCCCAACCTCTGCTCCCCCAGCCAGTAAATTTTCCCTTTTCCCTCATTTTCTTGAGGAAATATCTGGAGGTTATATAAGAGGTAGTTTTATTTTTATTCTTATAATTATAATTGACATATTAATTGTACAGTTACTATAAACAGGATATTTTGTCACACTTTGCATAATTAAATAGTAAAAAAGTTACAGTTCCAATTTTTAAGAACCTTTTTCTTTTGAGAGGAGGAGGAGTAGATAATTTTATTTTTCCACATTTCATTTTTGTTGTTTCTGTAAGAACAATAAGACTATTTTCATTTAAGAAGCTATAGTTATTAATTGTACTTTAAGTTAAATACAGAAGACACAGTTTGGATTTGTTTAAAATTTGTACTCATAGTTTATATTTACCAAAATTTAATATCCATACCTATTTAAATTAGGAACAAATAGAGTATCTATTGAATACTATCTATACTATCTATATAGTCCTATATTTTTTTCTCTTCAAACAAATTTTTCTTATCAGTTATATCTTGTTTGGTACATAATTCTTACCTGGAAGTCAAAAGTCCAAGTGCCTCTAAAGGATGAGAAAATTTCCATCTTTTTAAAATGGTATGCATTTCTGAAACAGTTCTTTCATCCCATCCAGGAGCACTACCCAGGACCAGAGGAAGGGAGCAGTTTTCATTATTGCAGTAGAAGCGATAAAACCATAAATATCTTCTCTTTTCTTCAGAGAGTCTGCAAGACCAGATTGGAAACTGGAATTTACTGGCGGTTTCTGTACTAGCAAAGGTTGCTGTAAACACACAGTATAAAATCTTACTCTAGTTTTTTATATTTAATTTTAGTTTATTTTGGAAAACAAATCCTTTATCATTTGGAACAGTTTGATAGATTATTTCATCAGCTCATTTCCCACTAACTTTGTTCTTTTATAGAAAAAAAAACTAAAAACTAAACATAAAAGTTTACTTCAAATAGTTCACACTTATTTTTTTCTTCTTCTATATCCTTGCCACTTTTTAAAAAGTGTTATTTTAGTGATCAAAATCTCTGTCTTCTCTAGGGCAGACAAAATTTATCTGAATCCAGCAACATGTACTACCTTAGAAGAGAAGTGAGCAAGCATTTACTTTTTTTACAAATTAACTTCGACCCAAGTGGGACTGTGAAGAAATGGTATATTTTAAAGATGAATTCCTTTACCTCAAAGCAATTTTCATCAGAGTTCAGAAAACTCTTTGGACTAAGTTTCAAAAACAAAGATCTCAATTCATCCCTGGACTCTGGCTTTAAATCCTCAGAGTTCACTGTGAGTTTAGAGTTAAAATGCCAATGAATACAACTTCCTTAAGTGTCCAAGTATTTCCCCCTTAAGAGTGGTCTCAAACAGATGATCTAAATCTAGGACTAGGGCTATTGACTCACTGACAGTTTCTTATGTTTTGCTCATACTCCTGCAGAAGAACTCAGAACCAGAGTTCAACTGAAAAACAGTATTTTTCCTATGACAATGAAAGCTTTTAAACACTGTCTCCACCAAACTGACCTTCTGGTGCTCAGCTCAGAGTAGCTAAAACTCCCAAGAATGGTAATAAGAAATATTAAATATATTAAAAGTTTGTATTTCTCTACAACTTCTATTTTTCAGCCTTATAAAAAAGAGAAATGTTTTTCTCACAGTTCTGGAAATCTGAGAGAAGGGTGCCAGCATGGTCAGGTTCTGGTGAGGGCTCTCTTCTGCGCTGCAGACAGCTTGTTTTCTCATTGCATTCCTTTTTCCCCTACATTTTTTGTTGTATTCTTTTCCATTACCATTTAGTGCCCTTATGCCTTCCCCACCCCTGCAGTCACCACACTGTTGTCTGTTTCCATGAGTCCTTTTTCCTTTTTTGCTCAGTCCCTCCACCTCCTAACACCCTCCCCCCCCCCTTAGATGTCATCTTGCTCTCTAGGAGTCTGTCTCTATTTTACTTGTTAGTTCAGTTTGTTCATTAGATTCCACATATGAGTGAAATTATGTGGTATTTGTCTTTCTCTGACTGGCTTAGTTCACTTAGCTTAATTTTCTCCAGGTCTATCCTTACAGTTATTGCAAAGGGTAAAATTTTCTTCTTTTTTATGGCTGAGTAGTATTCCATTGTGTAGATGTTTCATAGTCATTTTATCCACTCATCTGAGATACCTCAAAAAATTAAAAATGAATCTACTTTTTCAACCAGTGATCCTGCTTCTGGGAATTTATCCAAAGAAACCCAAAACACTAACCCAAAAGAACATAAGCACCCCTATGTTCATTGCAGCATTATTTACAATCGCCAAGATATGGAAGTAGCCCAAGTGTTCATCAGCAGATGAATAGATAAGACATATACAACTTCTTTTAAAGTCATCTTTATCTGCAAAGTGAAGGAATTGTATTATAACCATTTTTTTAAGGTACGTATGGGCTCCTTTCCTATTTTGTCACAATCTTCTCTACCAGAAAACCCACAGAAGAAAAAATCAGTAACAAAATTCTACTAAGTTACTAAAACTATTTTCTTCTAATTAAATTTACTTTTTACTCATTCCTGAATAATGATTTTTTTTCATATTAACTTCTTTCACTGAAGCATAATTCACATGGAAAGAAATGCACAGATTCAGTTGAGTACATTTTGATAGGTGCATACATTGGGTAAAAACCAAAATCTTATGGAGATATAAAACAGTATTATCATGCCACCAGAGACAAATGCTGGTATGATTTCTTGCACTCTATATTAATATCCCTTATTTTAGAACTTCACACAAATGGAATCATAGAGTAAATGCTCTCTTACATATGGCTTTTTTACTTATTATAATGTTTTGGAAATTACCTTATGTTGAGTATATTAGTGTATCTGAGAAGATTATACTTAAGTGAAGACCTACAGGATGATGTGATTCAGTCATATGAAGAACTGAGGAAGGAGCATTTCTAGTAGGGGAAATATCAAATAAAAATCTTTTGATATGGGAAAGGAACCAGCACATTTGAAGTATATGAAGGAGACTAAAATCATTGTCTTGACATGAATGGGGAAAAGAGCAATGCAAGTTGAAATTAGAAAGCAGGGAAGTAATAAGATTACCCAAAACAGAACTCTTGATCACACTTAATAACTCAGTTTTGAATGGCCCAAACTTACTCTTTCTCCAGAAAATGCCTCTAACATCTGTCTCATTGATCAGTTCAAACACTTGGATTCTCTGTGGACTTAATTGGTTTCTTTGTTTCTCAATAGGCTTTCCCCTGAATTACTATTAATCATCAAGTCATGTCTTCTCAACCTCCAGATATGCCTCTCAAATCTAACTATTTCTTCCAATGTCCACTGTCATCACCTTAGTTATAGCCACCATGACCTCTTACCTAAAATACCACATTAACTTCTTGCTGTACTGCTTGCTGCCAATCTTACTTCCTTGCCAATCTATTCTTCAACTTGTGGTCAAAGAGATTACTTAAAAAAATTATTACGATTACATGACTCCCCTGTTCAAAACCTTTAAGTTGCTTCTCATTCTTTGAATAAAATACCATATCATGTTACATATCTATCACAGTATACATGTAAAGAGCTACTTTCTTAGTTTTATATTTTTGGCATGTTATTAATGAGCACAATCAGTTGTAGCTTAGATATTGCCAAAGTTATAAGGACAAAGTTCATAATTCCCTTATAGTTCCTCATGGGGCTTTTGTTTTACTCAAAGAATTACTGTTTTGACAAAATTAAAGCACTCTTTAGTCAATAATTTAGTGCTATTAAAACATGATTTATTTGTGTAATTTTAAAATCTGCTAAGATAATTAAATTTTGCTTTTTCCTGTTTACTAAAACAATTTTATACCCACTTGAATGATGGTTAAGCAATGGTTTATCCCTGTTAAATGCTGATATATATCTAATTATTCTCTGCTTTTTTGTTTGAACTGAATGATTTCCTATCTTTTTTATTTTTCCTTTGACTAAAGTTAAAGTTGCTTAATACCACAAGAAAAATAAACTTTAAAAGACAAAAATATTAATTTAGCTACTAAAAATTAATTGATTATTCCACAGTTTTCACTTAAGTAAATGAAAGAAATTATGAAGGAAGGTTCACTCTTTATTTATTTATTTTTACTCTTTAAAGTTATGAATACTTCCAGCGTGACTGATGGTGTCACTAAGAGCAGACATCACTGACTGACAAGACCTGGGTCACTTACAGTAAGGGAGACTGTTTCTGTGAAAGTCTGGCAATATGTTTTAAACACTCTTTTGGTGGTTCTTCAAGATTACTTCTATTATCTTCAAAATCAGGTTTCATATACTCCCACTCAGTAGCTGGAAAGTCAATCTGAAATAAAGAAATGGTTTGCCATATACTGAAAAGATAAATACATTATTAACTTAATAATCTTCTCCTTAGATTTGTAGAAATGAAAGGAAAATTCCTGTATCTTTTGTGCTGTTTATTACTTAAAAATAAACTTTTAAAGAATCATCAGGGTTTGGACTTGATAGTTAAATATACATGGTATTGAGCAAATCCTCAACTATTCATGTAATTGGCATAAAATAGTAATTTATAATTTCTGAGAAAAATGAGAAAAATGATAATATATAAACTTTTCATAAAATTAAATATATGGTTTTGTTTAATGTTGAAATTATAGTCTTTATACATTTAAGAATTAAAATATATTTCTATTATTAAATGATTAAAATTATAGATGGTAATTAGACGTTTTTCATGTAATCACTTGTTTCATGAAAGTCTGTGAACCAGTTTATAGACATGAGAGTGAAATCTTCTCTGGTAAAGACCAGTTTTGCAAGTAGATGAGCAATGGAATATTTTTGCACTGGCTCTGTAGTTTGAATTTATAGACAGTTCTACTTTTTTCCTGGCTCAATGTGCTTCCCATTGCCCTATTTCAGTGATAATCTGGTTTTAGCAAATAATGTAGCAGTTAATTAAAAATACACTTTCAAACTATATAAATGAGCTAAACATTCTAGTGCTCCACAAATTTGCTTAAGGTTACCATACTTTTTTCATTTTCATACTAGAAACTCTACAGAATTTATTTTCTTTGTTAAATTATTTTAGGTTGTGATCTCAGAAAAAACTGAGGAACATTATGAGGTAGACTTGTGTGAGTTATAGTTGGAAAAATTTAATCTAAGGTTCTTATTTGTGTGAAAAAGTTTGAGCAGTTTCATTTTGTAACCTCTAAAATTTGTTTCAATATTTGTTTTTGGTATACATTTCTAAAAATCTAATAAGCTATTGCCTTCCCCAACATCACTAATAATGAAAGATAGCACATT
Source organism: Pteronotus mesoamericanus (assembly GCF_021234165.1). Taxonomy (NCBI): domain Eukaryota; kingdom Metazoa; phylum Chordata; class Mammalia; order Chiroptera; family Mormoopidae; genus Pteronotus; species Pteronotus mesoamericanus. Next base: position 24,395,509 of record NW_026555310.1, read on the forward strand.
ATAAGATGTTAAGTAAAGTAAAATGTTTTGGGTAATTAAGTAGGTAAGGACTGTGATTTAAGGAAACCGACTACTTACTTAAATGGAAGAATTCAATGTTGGTAGACCAAAGGACTAAATTTAGGAGTGTGTGTGTGTGTGTGTGTGTGTGTGTGTGTGTGTGTATGTGTTGGATTAGTATAGCAATCAGAAGTTTGGACATATGTTATTAATTTAACAAATATTATATACCAGGTACTGTGCTAGATGGTGGGATAAAATACTGCCAATGTTCTCAGAAATCCCCTGTCACTGAGAAAAAAATATATAATAAAATGTACTGATAAAAAACTTACTGGTCATTATGTGAACACAGGGGAAGGATACTTAACTCTACTTGGGATGCAGAGAGGAGGGACTAAAGAAGATATACCTAGTTGAAGGGGCCTGGATCTTAAAGGATGAATATCAATTATACAAACCAAGTCAAAGGAGCGGTGGACAGTGGATGGTAAAGGGAGAAAGAAATGGACATGGCAGGCGGAAAGCAGTATTCATAAATGCACATAAAGCAAAGACAGGGCAGTGCAAATCAGAAGCCACAACATTTTCAAAGTTGCTGGAGCTTAAGTGTCACACAATGAGTGACACTTAAGCTCCAAGAGAAATGATGGGAGGGGATCATGTGATCAGAGCTTGGCCTTAATTCTCCAGGTGGTGCTGAGATACGGACAAGTACAAGTAGGAGAGTGGCAGATTCAGTGAAGTTTTGGAAGGACCACACTTGGGGAGTTGGCATTAGGGAATGACAAAACTAAAGGCAAGAAAACCAGATAAACGGTTGTAACCTAGAACAGATGATGTGGGGAATGGGGAGGATGGACTTTTAGGGTGCATGGGAGGTAAATTGGCAGGATATACTGTGGACTGAGTGTGAAATGGAGAGAGAGAGAGGGAGAAACAGGTGTACTTGGGGACATGGACAGAGATAAATAATTAAGGGGGTAAAGCAATTTTAAGAGGTAGGTAGGTGAGCTCAGTGTGAACTATGTTGTTTTTGAAGCTGTTTGCACAATATCAGGTGGGAGTTTCACTAGGTATGTGGTTGTATTTATCTGAAGCTTGTGAAGGAATCTGAATTCGAGCTCCAGACTCAGGAATGAACTTGCATAGATACCATCAATAAAACTTTAGAAATGAATAGGACCCAGCAATTCCACTGCTAGGTATACATCCAAGATTAAAAAAAGAAAAAAGACTTACGTCCACACACAGACTTGTACATGAATGTTCATAGCAGTATTATTCTTAATAGCCAAAAAGTGAGAACAGTATAAATTCACACTAACAAATGGACAAATATTGTATATCTATACAGTATATTATTATTCAGTAATAAAAAGGGAATGAATACTGATGCTACAACATGGATGGACATTGAAACATTATGCTACGTGAAAAAGCCACTCAAAAAAAGCCACATATTGTATGATACTATTTATATAAAATGTGCAGAATAGGTGAATAAATAGAGACAGAAAGTAGATTAGTAAGTGTTCAGAGTTGGAAAAAATGGGCAAATAGAAAGTGAAAGATAAAGGTTATGAGATTTATTTTTGAAGTGATAAAACTGTTTTAGAATTGATGGTGGCAATAGTTGTACATATTTGTAAAAATATTAAAAACCACTGATTTGCACACTTTACATGCAAGAATTGCAAGGTACATGAATTATGTCTCCATAATGCTTTTTAAGAATATAGTACTAAGAATAGGAATGAGCAGCAGATGGAACCCTTGAAAACTGTCAACAGTTAGGACTTGCAGAAGAAGGGGAGTCTGCAAAGAGACAGAGAAAGGGTGAGCAGAGAAAAGTTTGAGGAGAAACATAAAAGAGCAGTAACACCAAAGCCAGAGGGGAAGTGTGATCTGTGACGGGGAAGAGATACACAGGTCCAACAATCATAGAGCAGGACGGTACGAAGAGGGCTGGAAGCCACCACTGAATTTGGCAACTAGGAATTAGTGGGTTACCAGACAACAGTTAAGTGTGACGAGGACTTACTAGCCAGAATATAGTGAATGAGACATGAATGAGCAGGTGAGGAAGTAGAGAAATATAGAATAGAATGAGGGCAACATTAACTGCAACAGCTCTGCTTTTAGTTCTTCAACTGTGATAGAACCACTCTACTAGACTGTATAGAAGGAAAGGCAGGGATTGGAGGCAGACTCAGGTTGATGGTATCATGCAATAATGTCTCCATTCCTGAGCCCAGATCTACTTCATTCTATGCACTGCTGCCAGTCAGCACATTACCCATAGGACCCTCCAAAAATGATGGACTGGAAGGGAACAGGTTCGGGGACATAAAATATCTGTTACCGTACTGAGTTGGCTACAGTGTGGCAGTAACTGTCCATCTGATAAAGATAATTAAAAAAAGTATAGACCTGAAAGAACTCAGACAAGCATAGTATTATTCTTTTACTGTACAGAGGAAAAAATAGAAGGTTGGGTGACTTGTTCACAGCTATAAAATTTTCTGCTAGAGAGCTAAGTCTAGAATCCAGATTTCCTAATTCTCAGCCTCATGTCTTTTTCTGAGACTTTTACTGACTCCTTAATGCAAATACTGATTGCAGAACTTGCTTCTAATTTCCTCACCATCTCATAATATTTAGGTTTAAAAATTCTGCTCTAAATTTAGCTGTATGTAATTAGAGTGATACTGGTTATTAAAGGTTTTAACTTTAATAGCTTAATAACTCATATTTTACTTTGTATATTTCATCACCAATTAAGACTATTCTGAGAATTTTCTCTTTATGTCTATACCATTTGAAATTATGTTGTAAAAATCAAATGATCTAACTTTTTTTCATATAGTATTGAATATTTACATGCCTTCCACCCCTCTTGTAAGATAAATTCAGTATGGCTCCAGATGTCTACTTGGAAATTATGCTGCTGTGAAATACTTGAAACTTTTTTTCAGATTCCACTTACCAGGACCTGTGTTCTAGAAAACAGTTTTAAAAAGAGAGTCTCATCCCATAGTGTCCCTTACTGCTCTCCCAGCACTGCCACTAAAGAGCCCTATAATCATGAATTTATATCCACAAAGCTCTGGCAATGATCAGATGTGGAAGATTTTTGTTAGGCTGAAGTCGTATGTATCTGGTAAGAAATAGTCTTAGAATACATTCACTCTCTTAAAGAAAGGTAGGTGTCCTGTTACAGTGGAATATTTGCTAAGCAGTACGCCTGATTGTTGAATGTCTGTGACTGTTTCAAGATCCAACCTGAGCAACTACTCTTTCTTATCCTTGTGTCCACAGTTTAGAAGTGGATCTTTGGCTACTGTCTGGTGAGGACATTCTCCATCTTTTGGAGTGGAAGCCACATTTCTATTAGCATTACTTTTGTTTTCCATTTTCACCATCTTGTTCATCTTGCTCAATTTTGTCTGTTACATCGCTCACCCTATTCCTAGAAACTTAAAAGCCTAGAGATTCCACTAGCTTCCTCTAGAAGTAGGGATCTTCACCTGAAGGCAGTTATATCCCCAGAGGGCATTTGCCGGTACCTGAAGGCAGATTGTCCTAACTGTGGAGGTGCTACTGCCATCTAGTGGGTAGAAGACAGAGATGCTGCTAAATATCTTAAAATGCACAGAACAAAGAATTATATGATCCAAAATGTCTGTAGTGCAGAAGTTGAAAAATCCTTTTCCAGAGAGAACTGCTCAGAAAGCAGTTCCCAGTCTTTTTTTTATATAGAGAGAAAGTCTATATTCCTTGCATTTTCATGTATCAGAATGGCTGTGGTTCATGTATCTGACCAATATCATCACTTACAGTCATGAACAAATGAGGAGTTCTTAGCAGTAAGAACCAAAGCCTGAAACCATTATCACCTTTCACTCATGATGACAAAAAGTAGAGAGGTTTTAAGAAAAAAACAAGTATAATAGATGGATTTTGTGGCAGTTTCTCTCTGACTACTCAGCTAATTGCTGGTCATTTAGGAAATGTGCAATAGGAGAGATTTTAAGGAATATGACACAGTACAGAGGCAGGTGTGAGTAAGGTACCAAGTTAATAACATATACCAATCACTGATGTTATTTTAAACAATAAAAAAAAAGTGGATGCACATAGTGAATATACTAATGGCAACATTCCATTCATGTTGGGTGGAAAATGGCTTCATATTGCTATACATAAGCAGGGAGAGAGTACTTTGAGAGTACTGAATACAAAATAAAAGCCATAAAGATTTTACAAATCCCATTGACTGGAGGAAGAGAAGACTAATAAAATGCGTGATCTTAGAAGAAAATCACTTCTGTAATTGACAACAAGCTACTTATCAATCAATGCTTACTTGTGTACTTTAATTTCGTAGCCTGGCACTCACCTGCAAGGTCGCTGGGGATGGCTGACTTGTGTCCCACACCCCTGGAGCTACCATTTCCATGGGAGGCTCGCTCTGTGATGTCATGCTGAATAGCATAGACCCACGAATGGGTTTGCTGCCAAAGAAAACACATGCAGACAGGATTCTCTTCATGAGGAAAATGTATTACCTATAAATACTTTCTTTTGTAATATAAACATAATCAGCTATTGTAGTGGCTTCAGTCAGTAGCAAGAAGAGAAATACCGTATTCTGTAAGCTTAGGTATTGATTAATAGTTCATTTATAATACCCTACATGCATGGCTACGTTCATAGATATCTACATTTATTTTCCACACGACAAAGTTGTTTTCACGATGGTTAACTCTACAGAACATGTTTTTTTGCTCCACAGAATGACTAAATTCCCTGAGCATCTATAAAGATATGTGCTCTAAATTTATAGAAAAAATATTTAAATTAGTATATGATCTGCAGAATCAAAATAGTTGTGGGACCTCACAGAAGAAATTCTTTATGCATAAATAAGAGAGAATATTCATATTCTGAATCTTTGAAAATATATTATAAATTACCATAGTAAATGAGAGTGCACACTGGAAAGATTTTAAACAGGAAGAATTCACACGTGGTTTTAACAACTTCAGTAACATCCAAATCCACAGATCCTTGCAGGAATTAAAAAGAAAGCTACACCTGGCTGTATGTATGAATTCAATTATTGGCAAACTGTTCCAATGATCACTGAGAACAGCTTTTGACTTTACCATACCAAATTAAAAATGTAGAAAGGGAATACAATTAAATTTAAGTTTATAAAGAATTTCAAGGCATCAGATGAGTCTTTCTGAAAACAACATAGAATTCCATGTTGCCATTTAACAGACACTATGTAAAATATATTGAAAAATTCAGCAAATAAAGGTTTCTTCAGGCCTTTAGTTTTCTGAGGCCTATTTTGTTTATTTTTTGTATCCAAATATATTGTTAGAAAGTATCTGCTTATGGGAGTATAATTTGTAAACATTATTGGGCAGATATTTTTATATAATCAGAGAATATTCTTTTAGCATAATGAATTTTGAGTCTATTCTTTTGTTCTATCTCTCCATCATCCTGAGAAAGCTTTTGTCTGTTTGTTTTGGTATAATTTTACCAGAGGTCCAGTATTAGCAAGCTAAGAATAGCTTAATGGGGTAAAAATTAAAACAGTACTACTGTGATTTTCTTTTTGCCTTTTGGAGCTTACAACCTTCCCCAAAATGGTCTGAAGTGTCCATTTGCTTGGGAAAAGTTTTGGGTTAGTTTCAATCAATGCAGAAGGAAGAATGAGAAGGTCTAACACCAAACTTAGAGGGCTCAGATGTTCATGTTCTCTACAGCATTTATAGAAAGTATTCCTGTCCATATTACAAGGTTAACAGGAATGAGGAAGGAGGATGTGGCATATTGGATGGAGAATGTGGTAAAGAAGAAACCACCACTTTCTGGCAATTTGGGATGGAGGGAAACAGAAGACAAAGAGGGAACAGAGTGAGCATGGCAAAGACACAGATGCTCCTGTTTCCCCTGTTCTGGAAGACAGATGGGGAGCAGTGTTAGAGAAGTGAGTCAGGACAACTTGCACTTTGTAATGCAGATACTGGAAGGAGATCACCTCTTGAGCTGTACCTGAACAATTTCTGGCATGATCTTAAACTTGGGACCAAGAGGCAAACAGGCAGAAGGTCCTCCTGAACTTAGCTTTGTTGGGCTCCTTTGGTCTCTGTATAGAAAAGATGGGATCTAGAAAAAACTAAAGATATATGAGTGAGAGGCTTTCCAAAAGTGGGGGTTCCTCTGGGAGGGATAAGGGGCCTTTGTGATAAGAGTGAGGATAACACGAGGCCGAATGAGAGTTGTAGGTAAACCTCAGGTAGGTCTACAGCACCTGCAGGAGCCCACCTTACCCAGGGAGTGGGTCCGCAAGCCCTGCTCAAGCTGGGAGAACCCCAGTCACCAGTTGCACTAGCTGTAACGAATGGCCACAGCTTCAAAAGTGCTTTCAATTTGGACACCAGAGGTCAAGTCACCAGGCCCAAGAATTTGTTTCTTTTCTGATTCTGTATATCCAGATATCATTTGAGGAAGAGAATCAGTATGTCAGGTGGATATCTGAATGACTAAGCATTTCATTCCAAAGAGACCGCATACTTCTAAAAGGACTATTTAAATGAATGAATTGACTAATTATTTTTGTCATCATTGAACAGTTTTATCCTCCTCATTAGTTACAGGGTAGGAGGTCATGAAGAAAAGTGTGATATATTAATGGCATTTTTCTTTGCATCTGAGTTGTGGAACGAGTTATAGTTAGAGCCTTACTATATTTATATGTCTTGGCCATGCTTCACTCTGAAAAATTGAGTGATCTAAGCTGATTTCTACAAAGGAAGAGGTGACTCAAGAATAAATGTCAGTATTTGTCATTTTTCCCTTTGGGTGAAGTCTGGATCAATAGTCACCATGGCCTTAACCCTGAGGCATATGGAGCAGAATGAAGTCAGAACACTTGATTTAAGTATGTGTGTGAGGGGGCGCATCAAACAAAAATGGCGCAGAAGAATCAATTTCTAGCTGTCAAACCGAGGCTGAAATAATCTACACTCTGAGGCAATGCAAGGAGGAAAAGATGTTGGGCACCATTCTTTACACTCCCAGTGTGTTTGATATTAGCTAACTTACTCTCTGATAATGGACTGCACTTAAACATCTATTGAGATATTGCAAGCATGGTGGAGAGAATGAGTTTCCCTAGACATCTGTATGGAACAGAAAATATGAGGATAAGGAAGATGAGCAGCAGAATTATGACGGAAGAGTGTTGATGGTCTCCCCAGGAGACTATGCATTCAGGGCTGAGCATATCTGCATTGAAGGAATTTACCATAATTTAGAAATGCTAAGTAACTACTACACTATTTGTTTTGAATTTAAGTAGAAAAGGCAGCTTGCAAAAATTGTTGAGGTGAAAATAACACTTTCTTATTCGTGAGAAGGCATTGTGAATACAATATAGATTCAACAGAAGTTCTGCTGGAAAAGAGAGGATTATAGAACTTCTGTTGTCAAAATTTTACTTTTGTACTTGTGACATATTTTTTATAGGCTTGAAGGTGAGATTTTATGCTTGAAAGTGTCAAAGTTTAGATTTATTTGTAGACATTCTCGATGTACCCATAACTGATACATCTGAGTTTAATAACCACTGGTTCTTCTGAAACCCACTTCTGGGAACCACAAAGAGATAGGAAGCCTTTAATTTTGTATTATTTTTTGGTTGTATATATGTTGGAAAAAATATATAAGTGATCATTAAAATTCCATATGGCTAGGTATGGGCAGTTCAAACTGTAATAAATGACAGATTTAATACCAAATGTTCATGGGCAAGGGTCATTCTATGAAAGAAAATAAAATTAAGTAACTTGCTTGCTATAATCTGGAAATACCTGCATCAAACGTTTTGGGCTGGACTTTCCATAACTTGGAGTGATGAGCAGAGTGGGAGCCATGGCATCTCCCCACTTGCCCCAATGATGGATTTCTGAAGTCTTAAAAAAACAGAATTCCTTTAAATTGGTTAGCCCAGAAGAGAGGCAGATATTCTGATTTTCATTATATATGGTTTTCTTGGAAATGTAGTTTTGACATTTTTCCTCAGCAAACGTCACCTAATATCAGTCCCAAATGGCCTTACTTAAAGATGATCACTGTCTATGGTCGTGTACATATAAAATGTTTACCAGCGGTAGGTGGCATGTGACAGAACAACAGTAGTTTGACTATTAGTACCACCTAGAAAAAGGCCTTGAAGATTAGATTGAAAGACAATAATATCCTAAACTTTCTTATATATTTAACCTATATTACTTGCCTATTATGTACAAAGTAGTATGTTAGATGATTGAAGGAAATAAAGTGGTGAATGTGTTTCAGTGAATAACTAGAAATATTATTCTATAAACATGCCAGACGTTACAAATACAGCAGATGAAACTTTAAAGAAGGTTTCGTGAAAAGGAGGGCACCTGCATAGCTGCTCCTAGTGAGAAAATAATGAAAGTTTGAACCCACAAATCAGACTTTTGAAATATCTGCCAACAGCAGTAGGTACTACTTTTAGGACAAAACTGCTTCTTACAGACTTTTGAAATTTTATTCCCATTCTCAATATCCTATAGGAATTGACTTTTTTTACAATTCGATTTAGTAAACAAACCTCTAATGATTACCTGCTTATAAGAAGTACTATGTTAGAGGATAGATATTGCAAAGACAAATTCATTCCCTGTCCTCAGGAAACACATACCAGGCAATGGGCTATAGCATCAACACAAACAGTGGAGCAGCGCGCGCACGTACGCGCAAGCACATGTGCACGCACACCAGTTCAAAACTAATCCAATAGAGGCGATTTAAAATATTTTTGATATTTGTTTTAATGATAACATTTATATTGACTAGATGTGGGAATTAAAAACTAGTAAAAATTCTCTCAACATATTTCTATTACCAAAGATTTTTAAAACAACAGGGGCAAGAACATTACTTATAACAATATTAACAACACAGTTTCTAGTTATTTAAAGGTCCTGTATTTTACAATTTAATTCTAAAATAAGTCTTGCTATGTGAAAAATAACTGAGCTTATTTATTTGAAACATTTTTCCTTAACAGCATAGAAAATCATGTAATTAACTATCAGATATCTTAGGTATTGATAGTTCTAAATACAGTTAAATCATCAGTTAATTTTCAATGGTCATTATTAGTTCTAATAAAATATCTGACCTCATAGTTGGCTTATTTTCCTGAAAAAATATCATCTTAAAGTTACAAATATTTCTTCTTGTCAATAAAAGGTCAGTAAACCAGTGAGTTATGTTGTGTAATTAAACTTACACCAGAATTCCATGATTTACATAGTTTCGAGATGACAGCATTGAGTTAAATAAATTTGAAGTACTAAATGCAGAGAGATTGGCTGGTGAAGGAAGGAAAAACAATTGTAATGTGTCATGCCAATACCTTCTCATTGCAAACGATCTAGTTGACAAGTTGAACATGAGGCCTGTTTTCAAGGCCATTTCTACATTTTCCTTTTCAGTCCCACTTTCAATAATCATGATTTATATAGCGCTACCTCAATTTTAGGACAAAATACCTTCTTGGTTTTCTTATTGTTATACACTGTGAAATATTTAGTTTCAGGGAGTTTTTTTTTTTTTTTAATTGAGACAGGAACTGTATTAATAACAAATTATATACTTACTTTTTTGGAAACAATGGAAAAGAACTCCAGGCCAAAAAGTCCGCATTTTTGGTTGCACAGTTAATCCCAAATAGTTTTATAGTGAGCATGGATTCCCTTGGAAGTGACTTTATTTCAAGAGGAAAATTGATGCTTAAAATAAGAGAAAGTAGACTATCAATTACAATGATATTTTATTTTTTTTAATTTTTATTTTTTGTTCAAATACATTTGTCTTCACCTTCCCACCACCACTTTATCCTGCTCTCCTCCCCCACCTCCCTCTATATTTTCATAAGTATTTGAGGCATCCTCTTGAACTTTTGTGTTTACTCTTATAAAACAGAAATATAATAGAAGTATATAGAGTGATGAGATTGGCTATATAGTCAATGGGGAATGTTAAAATAATAATTTTTACATGTGAGCTTATTTTAAAAAATTACTATAACTTGAGGATATACCCTTTGTAAGCACAAAGGAAAGAATGGTTAACATTATATTAGAGAATGGGGAAGGCAGGAAATAACTCAAAATGAGTAAGTTGGTCATAATCAGGTAGAGATCTAGAAATGAATATTCTAAGAGGAGAAAAGTCCATGGACACGGGTGTATATGCATAAAAAGATTAAGTGTAGCCGATAAATAATGAGTGGCTCACTGTTTCTAGAACAAGAGATGTGGTCAAGCGTGGGGAAGTTATGAAGTATGCAATTAGAAAAATAAGTGGTTGTCACAATGCTTCAGAACTGCATATGCCTGGCAAAGGAATTCAAGCCTTTTCCTAGTATCAAGAGGGAATATTTCATCAAGAGAGTTAAAAGTTAGAAAGTTGATAACAATTTTAAATGTGGACTCTCCTGGGTTATTTTGAGATCCTAGGAATTTAGGGGGTGGTAATTGCTGAAATGAAATAGGCATACAATTTCTGGGTATTTCAAGGTGAAAGAACTCCAAACTCAAACTCTGGATAAATTGTAGATACAGATAAAAGAAAAAATAGATAAGAATAAACACATTACTAGTAATGGCGAGAAAAACTTGAATTTGGGTATTGAAGTGATGAAGACATACAAAAGAATGTCTAGAAGGTTATAAATGAAACTGTAAGACTGGGAATAGTTAACCTGGGTGGTATAATTTCTAAGTAGGGCTTTTGACAAAAAATTGAGAGGATGATCTGGAGTCCCTAAGGGTGGACAGGGAGAAAGGTCTTTCCTTTCTGGAGTCATCTCATTTGTATAGAAATGATAAGGTTCTATTACAAAAGCATTAAAATAAGTATGGTATTTAGAGGAGATCTTTGTAAGACAAGGAGATAAAAGCTATATTTTTCAAAAGACTGAGATGGGAGAATATGTTTACTAGTAGATGAGAATGACAGAGAGAAGTAGGCAAATCAAAAAGAGTTAGGCAGATAGGGGAAGCCTCAGGGAAACAGATTCACCAAGGGATGGGAAGAAGAAAGAGAGAAGTGACTGGAATAGCAATGGGGCTGCTTCAGTTGGATGCTATCTGATGGTGGTAGGTATGAGGAATATGAACAGAATCCACTGGCCTTGTATTTCCTAGCTGAACTTTGATGTCAACTTGTTTAAGCAATGGGTGATTATTAGAGGACTGATGATGACCAAAGCCGATTATTCAATTGGAAGGTGCTGACTGAGGTTGGCTCAGCTGAAGCCTCAGGTAAAAGTGTCTTCTCACACTAAAAGTTGGCTGTCTAATCTGGATACTAAGGAGCAGTCCTTACTCATGGTGTCAAATAAGACCTTGGTGACCCCTTTTTTTATGAGTGGCTGCACAACATCCAGCCTCAGGAATAAGGATGAGTTCATTTAGTCCAGTGGCCATGACTGATTTTGAGGAAGCACACATCCCTTTCTTCAAGATGCCCAGAGATGAAGAAGTCCAGATCCAGAGTGGTAATAAAGCAACTAACAAGACGAAGACAGAAGAACTATTTTAGAGGTAAAATTAATAATAATTAACTGATAGCATATTAGTGGAATAGGACAATGAAGGATTAAAGATGAGTTTTAGGCTTCTAGATTATATCATAGTGGATACCTTTAACTGAACTACGCAGTTTATGGCATGATGTCATTAAGAATAACTCTGAGATGTCACTATGTGAACTGTATATGGAGAGAATGAGTCAAGGTTTGGGTCTGGATATAACTGTGTTCAAATACTGGCTCTATGTCCAATAAAATGTTCTTCCTTGAGCAATAAATTTAACCTTTCCAAGCCTTGTTTTCCCTTATCCATGAAGTGGAATAAATATTGCAAAACACAATATATGGAAATGGCAAATTTTATATCAGCCATTATTTCATCAATAAATTCTATTTTTCAAGTTTAGCAAAGTTTAGATTATAAAAATTAAATTGTTACATGTTTAGAAAGATAAAACTAAAAGTCTTTTCTTTCATATTATTTAATACTCATAATACTTATTTAAGATAATATGGGCATGTTTCTCAGCTTGAAAGAAGCTCTTAAAATCAACCTAAGATATTAATGATTCTTTGGAATACACAACAATTTTTTTAATATTCTCTCATTTACCTATAATTGGCTTTCTATTCATTTTTCATATTTCTGTGCTAGAATGGAAGCTATAAATTCACTTTACGCCTCAAATAATCTAAAATGTTCTTTTGCCCCATTGAGTTACACTTCTTTATGTATAACTTTATATATTAGTAGGCTTTTCATATTAAAAATGGCAAAAAAGTTCAATAATTTATAGCAGATAAGTTATTGCCTCTCTCCATTTTGTCATTTTTTATTAATAAAAATAAATTTTTCTGGGGTAAGAATACATGCTTTCTAAATAGTTATTTATTCATTTTTTTGAATACATATTGATTTTTAAAGCCAGAATAATCTCACATTCACTGGGAAATCTTTTCTTTGTAGCTTCTACATGGCTATTGAAAAATCAAAGGAATAAACTTTCAGCTAAAAAAAGGAAGAAAAATACTTTAAGAGGCAATTCAATAAGTGAAGGCAGATAGCTTTTTTAATATCCAAGCAGCTGGTGCAGACCTGAAGTTTTAACCATATGTTTTCCTTATGGTACCATTGGAAACTGAGAGAACATTAAATTTTTTAAACATTTTTTTCCTACTTTGTAAGATAGTTTTCCTAAAATCAGACTTTTTGATAATGAAACAGGAGATTTAAAAGTCACATTTTTTTAGAACTCTCTTCTGAGAGTAAGGATTTTGACTTTTGTCTGGGTGAAACAGGAAGCCATTTCAGGATTTTTAAACAAGATAATGACATGGTCTGACTTGTATTTTTTAAAAGGTCACTTTAATGCTGTGTGAAAAGGATTATAAAGGTATAAGGGAAGTAGGGAGGCTAGTATAAGGCTACTGTGGTACTACATGGGAGGGAGAATGGTGGTCTAGACCAATGAAAGTGATGAGAAGCCATATCTTGGAAATATTTTGAGGAGACAGCCAGTATGATTTCCTGGATATGGTATCTGAGGGGAGGCGATTCTGGTTAAGGATGTGACCTGCAAAAGGGCAACTGGAACTGATCATCCAGGGTGGCCGTCTATGGGTCAAACAAGTTTGGGATGCAAAGTCAAGAGTTCAGTCTTAGATATGTTGTGTGTGTAAATGAGTTTGTGACTGACACTTGGGTTACTGAAATAAATTTAGAAGTTGTTGGTATATAGATGACATTTAAAGCTATTTGATTATAAGAGACTTAAGGGCTAAGATCATTAGCAGCCCGGGAGAAGAAAAGAAGATGGAGAAGGAAAGCTTAAAGAATGTAGGAGCCAGTGGAGAGCATATTTCAAGTAGGAGGGCGGGATCAACAGTGACAACTATTCCTAAGAGATCATGTGAGATGAAGAATGAGAAACAAACATTAGACTTAGCTATGCAGGTCACTGGTGACTCTAATAGGCAATTTCAGAGGAGCAGAGGTGATGAAAACATGATTGGAATATTTTTTAGAGGAGAGAAAAAAATTGAAGAAAGTGAATATAAACAACTCTTTGGAAGGATTTTCCTGTGACGCAGAGGAAAAACGGGAGGTGGCTGTTGGTGGAACAATTGATTAGAGTTTTATTTTGTTTTTTAATTTAAGATATGAAAACTATATTTAGAATATAAATGCTCTGCCTAAGATTTTATATGCTGTAAGAAACAGCAAGGAAGTCACAGTAAAGCATTGGATTTGGAGTCAGAGTGGGTCTGAGCATCAGTTCTGTCATTTATTCGTTGTGGAGCTTGGGGCAAGTCAATTAATCATCTTTAACAAAGACATATACAGATCTGTAGAATGGAGATTACAATTCCTCCTATGTATTTTTTTGTTGTTAAGTTGAGATGATATAATATATTTTGGTGTTATACTGTGATGGTTGAAATATCTATGCCACATATTATTAAGCAACATAGCTTCTGTCCTTAATTTTACAATACAGTAATGAAATGTAGGGTAAATATACATGTTAATAAAATATATAAAGAATGCTATAGGTACCTAGAAAATGATAAATAAATCTTTTTAAGGGAAATAATTATGGGTTGAAGTAACTAACTACTAATGAAATCAAACAAACTGTTCCAGGAACTATAATACTTGGGAAGTCTTAAAGGAAGAGAAAAAAATAATGTCAATATAGTTATTCTAACAACACTAATGATTTTTAGTTTATTTTGAGATTGTTTTCTTTGAAATTGACTTTAGAATTGGATTTTTCTCTTGAATTGTTTAAATGATGGAAGATAGCTGTAATTTGAAAATAAATCTGATTTTTTAAACCAACAGGAATAAGTTTTAATTAATTAAGAAGAATAATTTTAGTAATTGAGTTGGTTAATAGCATTTTTGAGGAGTCACTTATTACACAAAATACATTCATTTGCCTGGCAACACTTACTGGTCTCACTCTGTCCGGTGTTGTGCGAAGCTGCTAAGTATAGAATAAAATTTTTAAAAATAAAAAACAAAACAGACTTTTTTTTATTATTTAGCAGAAGCAAACAAAATATAAACAAACACATTCAGCAAAGGACCACAAGGGAGCAGTTTGAGGTTCAGACCAATCAACAAACAGAAAGGTGACCATTGTCTTCAAATAATAGAGGAGTTTATAGAACAGGTGAAATAGTGTTTTGAAAGGAAGTTAGCTCTACCCAAGATGGATAATGAAGGCATTGTACTCTTGACAGATGTAAGACCCTTAATAGAGGCCTAATTTCTCAGTTCATATTTAGGGTAAGTAGATCAGATGCAGAGCTGGCTGCAGGCAGGAGCAAAAGTAGGGCTAACTTCAAAGATGAAGGTTCAGAGATAGGCAGGGGCAAAACCACAGAGGGTCTTGTGTGCTATGCTAAATAGGTTATACTTACCTTATAGAAATTGGGAAACCACTGAAGAATTTTACAAGCAAAAGTGATCTTGTGCAATGAAATATCATTGTAATTGAAGGTCAGGTATGTGGTCAAAGTAATTAGGAATCTTAACCAAAGCAGGGGAGACAAATGCTGTCATGTTCCTAGAATAAGGAGGATTTGCTTTGGGATGGGAACACCCACATGTTATGTCTCATGACATGTCTCCTTTGAGATGACACTAAAAAGAGTTAAATGGTGTTATCTAACACCATCACAGGACTTCTGGAAATTTTGAAAGTTTATCAATAGGCAAGTACAATATTGGAAGTCAAACTATCTCCCAAGAAAGCCAGACCTTCTGAAAGTTCTGACGGAAAGTGAACTAAGACATTTTCTTCTACTTGAGATGCAAAGAAAATTGGCTCTCAGTGGAGATGCAGAGAAATGACTGAAAGAGTGGATCAGTGTTATAGGAACTGCAAGAAAAAGATTCATTAACTATGCAAGAGCCATCTCCTCTGATTCTGAGTAAAGTGAGAGCTTGAGGTGGGAGAAGTAGAAGAGAGGAGGAGGATATAGGTGATATAAAGGAAGTATTTCTCCTTAATGATATAATAAGTCTCTAGAAAATGGTGAAGTAGGAGCCAGTTACCCCAAATTAGATGAAAGTTTACAAAATACATAGATAATTATTGTCAAAAACTTTGATTGTGTAAACAAGTATGTAATTGGCTTTTGTGGGAAAATGGAGATTACAAAGTTGGTAATTTCTTTCTTTTTTGTTATATCTGAATCTACCTCCTCCCAACTCCAGACAGAGGGTATTCCTTTTATCCACAATCTGTGAATGATTAATAATTCTTATTTTTTGAATTTCCCCCTCCGATCACTTAGGGGATGTGGATTGGACACTTGTCTAGGTTTTTAATGGACTTTCAGTCTTTTGAGTTAAACAGTCAGTTATTTATTAGCCTTAGCATATTTATCACATCACTTAAATCAACTGGCAACATTTTTAAAAATCATATTTTACTTAAAAATAAAAGAACCTCTTTGATCTTTATGAGATAAGTGACCCTGCCAGAATAAAGATTAAACTTACATTTCGTTCCAGTTGACCAAGGGAAAAAACAACTTTTTAACTTGAATATTTCTGCAGTTTCTCACTTGGCACAGCTTCCTTCCAGCATACGTAAGCCAACAGGAAAATGAAAATGCTTTATAGCTAAAAAACACACACACACAACACAACACAACATTGATTCAATATGGTGAACACTGTGGGCTCTTCCACAGCCGCCTCAGCTGCCGATGCAGGGCAGGGAGGAGGGCCAACTGTAAAGCATGGCAGGAGATGTGTGAGGCACAGCTGAGGAGTGGAAGCACCTTTAATAATCAAAAAAGAATGCTTACCTGACTTCTAAATAACATTAAATGCTGAACGTTGCAGTGGTAGTTGCAACATTAATTGCTGCCTTACTAAGTCACCATGAGCACAGTAACATCTGATGGCATCAATTCTACAGTCTGTGCTTGGAAGATGATACACTGGAAGCCACACAACACCATAAAACTGAAGCCATACATGTGTACAAATAGCAAGAGTGTATGTACATTTATTTTATGTGACATTGTGACACATAATCACAAAAAAAGTCTCCTGAGGTTTTAAGAAAATACACGAATTTGTGTTAGGCCACATTCATAGCCATCATGGGCCACGGTTTGGACACCCCTGGTCTAATGGATAGAACCAAAAGAAGCTCAATAAGGAAACAGAAGGCTTGGACAATAGTATAGACCAAATGAACCTAAAAAATGTATATGGGACATTCCACCCAACAGCAAAAGAATACATAATCCTCTCCAGTGCACATGAAACATTCTCCAGTATAGATCACATGTTAGGTCAAAAAGCAAGACTTCATAAATCTGAAGAGATTGAAATCACACCAAGTACATCTTCTGACCAAAATAGAATGAAACTAGAAATCAACAGCAGAAATAAAACCAGAAAATTCACAAATTAATAAAAACATTTTCAAATAACCAGTGTATCAAATAAAAACTCAAAAGGGAAATTAGAAAATATCTTTAGACAGATGATAATGAACACACAGCATACAAAATTTATGGGATGAAAAGAAAACAGTACTAAAAAGTTTATAGCAGTAAGTGCCTACATTAGAGAAGAAAGATCACAAATAAAGAACCCAGCTTTACATGCAAGCAACCAGAAAAAGAACAAACTAAGCCCAAAGTTAGTAAAAGGAAGGAAATATTAAAAATTGGAACTGAAATAAATAAAACAGAGAAGAGAAAAACAATAGAAAAAAATAAAACTGTCACACCATGCTCTATGCATATAGCTTTCTTGATCTGTGTTTATCTAACTACATAGTTTTCCCATGTGAATTAAATTAAATGTTAATGTTTAAAAATTATAACAGAAAATTCATAGTAGTAATTTATTATATTGTACATCAACTCTTTAAAATTTGTTATGAAATTAAGAAAGAGGAAAAGCATAAAACAATCATCATCTCATAGGTTCTAAAGAAATGTGGACAGAGAGAAAGAAAGAAGGTAGTGTTTTTTTCACACAAAAATATAAAAATTCCTCTTTAATTGACTCTATAAATATGTATACATTTCAGTTATTTGTAAAAATACAGGTCACTACAACAATTATTTGTTTTTTACAAAAATTGCTTCTTGTAGCTTCTCTTTGAGATACTAAATGTAGTAGGTACAATGCATCCATTAATAAATTACTATTCTCTGCCCTGGCTGATGTGGCTCAATGGATTGAGTGCCAGCCTATGAACTGAAAGGAACTGAAAGGTTGTCGGCGTGATTCCCAGTCAGGGCATATGCCTGGGTTGTGGGCCAAGTCCCCAGTGCGGGGGCATGTGAGAGGTACCTGATCTATGTGTCTCTCACGTGTTTCTTTCCATCTCTTTCTCCATCCCTTCCCATCTCTCTAAAAATAAATAAATAACATCTTTTAAAAAATAAATAAATTACTATTCTTTATAAACTTTAATTGATTTAATCTGTATTAGTTTATGGACTCAACACAAGGAATTAAAACATTATAGCATTACTTTAATTATGTTATTCAAGAAAATGCTCACCTAATATAGTCAACCTAAATACTGGTCATACTCCATGTGTAATTGTACTTAATTTCTATTGTAACTCAAAAAACTTGGCTAATTCCCACTTTATCAAGGTAGTAATTTCACAAAATATTTATTATTCAATACTTCATGAAGATCAGAGTGATTTTTATTATGTGTTTTTAATTACTTTCCATCTTCCTGTATGCATACTCTTTTTCTCTTTTTCCCTCTCTCTCTGTTTCTTCCTCCTCTCTTGCTCTCTTTCTCTGTGTTCTATAAATTGGTATTAGTCATTTAGATTCAAACATGATGAAAGAAAAATTTTAAGACAGTTGCTAAGTAGGATGAGCATTTTCTGTTTCCATAATGATATATTGACAATATGCAGTCATTTTTAATATGGAGAATATGCATTAGCAATAAAGTTTTTAAAAATAATTTTAAGAATCAGGATAAATCTCTGCTGATTACATTTCAAAATTTGATGAAATATTTGCCTTTGCAACTAAGAACAAGACAAATTATACTCTAATTAGAAGCCATGTAAGTATTAATTAACACTTTGGTGAAAACTTCACCACCACTCACCTATGCATCCAGGTTTCTGGAATATTGTGAGCTGCATACACTGTGAAGCTAAGGTGGGAATGGAGCCCAGGATGTACACAGGAAACACTATCAGGTGCATTTAGAGGTTGGAAATCTGCATAAAAGCTGCTGCAATAGACATCAATTAGCTGGTAGATGGATGTGGATAGTTCAGTTGTCACTTTTTCTATCAATCCTAGGGGGAAAATGATAGAAATCAGGTCATCTGTGAAGGACCATATTTATCATTAGCTATCTATTATAACTGAAAATTTGTATAATAAAATTTAAGTAAAATTTAATTAAAATGACCCTCCACCAACTGAAGCCAATTAGCCATCTGTGCCTCTGTATGCAGCCTGGATTAACTGCTAGAAGTGTAGATAATCAATAAGATATCATATCTTTAGTTATGGAAATTTTGGATGCCTTTAATCAGAAATCAGAGCTGTGGATTATTAACTTGGCATTTTATCTACTGTAATTTGCAATAGTTTTGTTTTAGGTTATTATTGTTTAGAATTAAATTTGCAGACAAGCAACATGTTTGCTGCATGGCTTTTAATTTATTCAAACAAATTCTATTTAGAAGTTAATCATAATAAACTTGATTATACTATGCTCTTTACCATTAACTAAACACTAATCATATAATATACCTTATGTACCTATAAAAAGAGAATGGTAATAGTACATGGCTGGAATCAGAAATACGTTATTTAAAGCTTATTTGTGAAAGATTTATGATGTTTACTAAATCTACCCAAAATCAAAACAAAGTCTTACTAGAGTTTTATCACTGGTTATTTAAAAGAAGCCTATTGATTTTTCTTAAAAGTGACTTGAAGTATCATGAAGGAAGAAAAATAAAAATAAAATAAAATAAAAGACGAAGTAGAGGGGCTAAAAGTTTTAAAATATGTGCTAAATGAAGGAAGCCAATTTTAGGCACGTTGATTATATGAAAAGGGTCACTTAATTAAGGACTATAAGATAAACTTTTCTTCAAATGACTTTCTTTCTCCTGATAAACTCTTTTTGCTGGAAAAATTCCTGCTGGAGAGGAAGGACATAGGAGACTGATGAAATGTACCAGGCAGATCGGGTGGTCTTTGATCCAAATGAGGAAAGATGGTGCCATTACACTGGAGAAGCTTATGAGGGTGGGGAACGTTATCTTAATGTTCAGTGTCAAACTTCTTAGTGTGGCCAGCGAATAGCATTCAATACTGGCATTTTTACATGCAGTAGTGAATGAGTGCAGGATTATAATCTTTAATACATTTACTACTTTTAATTATTTTTGCTTTAATATTCAACTACTGTCGTAGTTCAAAAGTAACAGGGAGAATAAACTCAAATATAAAAGCTCAAAAGTCTTCACTTGACAAATATTTAACAAATGGGTTTTAAGAAACGAAAAGAATGTATGAAACAAACTGTTATGAATGAAATGCCTGGTTTCCTCTTTCTCCTCCTTTTTCCTCCGGACTGACTGGGTTTGCTGACAGAATCAAAAGGGGGCGGGAATCACACGGCCAGCCGTGGTCAGGACCACGGACCCCTCAGTGTGGACCCTCCTGTCCTCCTTGTCCAGTCCTTGAAGCGGGCCTGCTCGGACCCAGTCTTGTGCTGGGACATGAGAGTATGGAAGAAAACCATGCTAAAGGCATCAGTCTGATCTGATTTATATGCTCCCCTTTTCCATCCTGGGCCAGATAAAAGTACCAAAATTGCACATTTTAGATGTTTCTACTTTTCTTCCACCTCATTTTAGAGAAAGGAGATGTAATTACCGCATAACCTGGGGAAGACAAAGGGTAAGACGTGCTTAGTGGCTCCCACATGGGAGGAGCTGGGCACAGGGCTAAAGAGGAAGGGTGGGACATTTTGTCACGCGCCTGAACCGCCTGTCCCTGAGGGTACCATGCGCTCCCAATCCACCAGGGAACATTGGGGCCAAAGTCGAGGGAGGGGCGGAGCAACCTCCTTGAGGGAACTGGCAAACAAGCAGATGATTTAGGTTAGTGGATGACACTGACGTGGCACAGGAAGATCTTGTAACCGTGCTTCTGCTGCTCAGTTGCTCTGTGTCCCCTTGAGGGATGTAGTTTCGAAAGTCGGTGCCGATTGGGCCCCCTCTTCGTAACACCGCACAGCCTCCATCCAGCTCGGCGGCCTCGAAGGGTGTGCTTTCCCTCAGCAGGTTCCTGCGCTGACTTTGCAGCTTGCCTGACAGGTGTTTGCTGATTTTGTCGGGGATTTCTGTGGCTGGAGACATGGAAGAAGGGACGATTTCATTAAACTTCAATTCAAGTTTACAAGTTGCAGACTTGGGCATCATAGTGTAGTCCTTTTCTGGGGAAGTGTCCAACTGGTACTGGGAGCGCCTGATGAGGAAGGTGGGCCTGGCGGCCTTGGCTTTGCGGTGGTCCAACCTGGACACCATTTCTCCAGATCTAGGCTCCTCTTCTGCGGGCTGATCAGGAACTGGGGTTCTGGCCTGTCCCAATTGGGATCCCAAATACCCAGCTTGGGGCTCACGGCGCCACCCATGCCAGTGGCTCAGCCACAGAATCTCGTCTCCCTGCCTGCTCAAGGGGTATTCCCCACCCCCACTGCAACCGCCAGAGCACTGTGACAGGTGACGGACCCCCCCGGGCCAGCAGAGATGTTGAGAGAACAAGTAAACACATCACTAGAAATTCTGTTCTTCAAATGTGCTGTGATTTGATCCCAGCATGTGCCCAGTGAATCACACATTACTGCTGTTGATTCAAACACAGTCACTTCCTCATAAATCGTTCCTGAAACATTGGTTGCTTTTTGGTTTCTAGTTGTTTTGAAAAGCAATCACTACAGAGAGCTTGCTTTCCCCTCCAGTGGTCTGCAGCGTCGAGTGGTCTGCTCAGGCATTTGGATCCTCAGGAGAAAGGTCAGCTTCAGCCTGGACTTCTTCCCACACATCCTGTCCCTCGGGCAGGTCTGTCCATAACTAAACATTTTTGTTGTGTTCAACATATGCTATTATTCACTTAGGTATTCATAATTTTGTATGAAATTTATTAGATGACCAAGTTCCACTTATTTGCTGTATTTCTAAAATTGTGCCCTTTGTTGAAACAGCCCAAAGGGATAAGCTCAGGGAAAGAGCTCTAATTAAAACTCTCTGAGAAATCAGCAGTAGCAATTAATGAGACAGAAGAGTAAAGCAGCACAAAATGGCCCTAAAAGAAGCCTCATCACCCTCTGGAGACCAACCAGCAGTGATTCTCCTGAACAACAGGCAGCAGAGGATAATAAGTGTATAGGAACATCTTGTTTCCTGGTCACCAAATGGTACTGGCGGTACTCTGATGCAGAAACACAAACTTCTTGTTAATAACATTCACTCTTGAGCAAATGAACACATATATAAGAAATGATAAATTTAGGTCAGAGGTCTTATTAATTCAAGCCCCAGCATATATTTTGGTGACCCTTAATTGTTTTGATAATTACTCAAACTTTACTCTTTAACTTGTTGGCCCAGATGTACAATTGTTGGTTATCATTTGCTTTTCTAGGTGTATAGAGATGTGTGCTTATGCGTTACGGTTTACTTCCAGCATTCTGGATGAAGAATGTATTTCAAACATTATGAGAAATGTATTAAGGACTCGAGATACTGGGCTTTATAGTGAGGTAGAGAGAAATAATGTTTGTCATTCCTGATTTTACTTTGGAAAAAATGTTATAGTATCATGAAATAAAGAAACAATGACAATATTTATACAATTAAAAATGCATTCCTTAGAATCTATGATGACAGCATAGAATATGGGTCTCTGGGAATGCTTCTGTGCAGTTTTATGGGATCTCATATTCCAATCCCTTAGTGAATGGATGAATGAAGGGATTTTATTCCACCATTCCTAATGGAAAGAAAGAAAGGACCAGTTCCCTGTAGGCATACCTCTGGCTTGTTCACTCCATGTTCTGTCACTTGGACTTTGTGTTTGTAACATTGTTGGGGATGTTTCACCCCCTTCCCTTCTTATATAGCATTTTGGAGTTTTGTGAATGCCTGGAATGGGGATTTTTTCACTAGCACAGGTTTATTTCTCCATTTGCTCTGTCATCCCATTTTCCTCTGTGATATGCAATGACAGTTCTTTAAATAAGAACTGAATGTCTTCTTTCAAGTGGTGGGAATTGGAGTTAAAAGGATATCTCTTCATACATAACTTTCCATTGAAAATGATTAGAAGTATGGAATACAGGTCAGGGTTATTATTTGCACTTCATTGTCACCTCTGAATCCAAGAGTGTTAGTTCAATATCTGCAACTCAGACAGTTTCCTTAAAGATACACAGTGTTCATAAGTAACTTCTCCCTGAATAAACAAGAACAGCCCTGACCATACCCTGCATATTAAATATTATCATACCTTGAATGAATATTGGGAAAACTGAAGCTCACAGAGTTTAATTCTCTAAGATCATAAAGTCAAAAAGTTGCAGAGTTGAAATTCAAAACCATTTCTGCCTGATTCCCAAAAACAAACTCCTTTCTCTGTGTCACACTATCACACATCTACTATTTTCTACAAAAGCAAAGTCCTCTTGTGCCTTGCAATTTTATAAGTTTAGAGCTTCTTTTAACACTTCTTTTACAGAACCAAATTTTCCTACTTATGGTAGATTGGTCTTTGAGAGCCTGACTTTTTAAAATTTTGAATATTGTATTTTTTATTTATTTTTTTAAATTTTTATTCTATTTTTTCCATTAATCCTTATACTCCCCCCACAATTATCACACTGTTGTCCATATCCATGAATCCTTTTTCTTTTTTGTTCAATCTCTTCATCCTAACCCCCACCTCCAAGAGTTGTAAGCCTGCTCTCCATGAGTCTGTCTCTATTTCTCTTATTAGTTCAATTTGTTCATTAGATTCCACATATGAGTGAAATCATATGGTATTTGTCTTTCTCTGACTGGCTTATTTCACTTAGCATAATGTTCTCCAGGTCCATTCATACTGCCCTAAAGGGAAAAATTTTTTTCTTTTTTATGGCCAAGTAGTATATATTCCATTCTGTAAATGTCCCATTGTTGTTTTATCCACTCATCTACTGATTGACACTTGGGTTGCTTCCATACATTGGCGATTGTAAATCATGCTGCAATGAACATAGTGGTGTTTATGTTCTTTTGAATTAATGTTTTGGGTTCCTTCAGATATATTTCTCAGAAGTGGGATTGCTGGGTCAAAAGGAAGATTCATTTTTCATTTTTTGAGGTATCTCCATACAGCTTCCCACAGTGGTTGCACCAATCTGCATCCCCACCAACAATACATAAGGGTTCCCCTTTCTCTACATCCTCACCAGCACTTATTATTTGCTGACTTATTGATGATAGCCAGGCTGACAGGTAAGAGCCTGACTTCAAATTTGATATCAGTGACTTTGAAGAAAGACATCTGCTACTTTCCTAGCATTTTTACATCAAAATATAATTAGCTAAAGAAAATTTTAGTTTCTTGAAATGGTCATAAGGCTATTTTCAGTATTTCTTTAATAGTTATATATCTCTTTGATTTTTCCCACTTTTTAAAAATGTCAGGCTAAAAGTTTAGAGAGTATGGACAGTTATTCATTCACAAGTTAAGCATGTTCTTCAGTAAAAAGAGTGTTAGCAACACATTTTTCCTCACAAAATTGTGTGTGTGTTTGTGTTACCATAATATTTAGATGAAAAGTTGAAAAAAAATTATTTTGGTAATATAAGTTTTAAAAAAAATCTGAGTATGTGTATGTTTTACCTTTTGTTGAAGTCTCCAAGCCTTCATGAAAATTCTAAAAAAGAAAATAGGTGCAAGGTACACTTGTTATTCAGAAAACGAATTCACAAAACAGACAAACTGATAATATCCAAAATCTAGATACTGAAACTTCTCTGGAATTACGAAGACAGAGTATTTCTTGGTGTCATGTGTAAATGTTTCTTATAAATGGAGGAAATCTAAATTGTATGAAAAGCCTGAATGGTTGTTGTAATAAACATTCTGAGTTACTTGATTTTTTAAAGAGAAATTTTTAGAATATGCTCAGCCTTTTACTATTATTAGAACAGTTCTCCATTGTCTAAGCTCAATCCTCCTTCCACAGCTTGTCTAGTATGTTGATATAAGTGCATTTCTAATTCTTTCTGTTCAGTGGATTTAATTCTCATTATTAGCACAAGTTCTGGGCTGCACCAAAAAGACAGCTGGATGAAAGCAGATAAAGTCATAAAAATTCACTTGTAGTTTCATTTTTTCCTTTATATTCAGGAGATTAAAATGATTTTAAAACCCTTGAGACTATATGCTAAATTTTTAAAATATTATCTGAAGTTTATTTTTGTTGTCATTTAAGTTTACATTTATTAGTATGATAGTTTTGTTTATTTTTATATTCATTGGCTTTTTAGTGTTATTTTTGTTGGAGGCTTAGATTATTTTAGTGGTTTAGGATTTGCTGGTTATAACTTCATTATCATGAAAACTATACAAGGTGGCTCACAGATGCACAAAAATAAGGTGTCAGTCCAAAAGCAAATTCAATTTTGTAATAAGGTATATTTTAAATGACACTAAATTTTGAGAAAAAATTTGCTTTGACAAGTTTGCTTTTTAGTAAATTCAATTAATGAAAAGCCCAATTTCTCAAATAAACAAACTAGGGAATAATTTCTATAAGCCCAATTTCTCCTATAATTAGAAACAGGCTGCAGTATTCTTTAGAGAGAAACACTTCTATCATGTTTAAAATATAATTACATTTATATACAACTTCCCACTTAAAAGCATTATTCGCATGAACCTTTTCAGAAGCATTTCTCTTGGGTAAAATATTTCACCTGAACATAATTTCAACCACTAGTCCTATCAAGTCCACATACAAGGGGGGGGGGCCCAAAAAACCTGGAATATATTTATAAAATATTGTGTATTCTTCCTTAAACTTCAGTTGCCTTCATATTACTCTTCATTTGATATAATACATCTATCGAGATGTCTTTTTCCACTGCCCAAAACAGTTTTTGAACTTGTCAGTTTTTCAGTGCTTCTGCCATTTTTTTGTTTCACCTCTTCCACATTAATAAAATATTTCCCTTTAAGGACTCTTTTTTTTTGGTGGCAGGGGAAACCAAAAAAAGTCACTGGGGGTGCTACTGGGTGAACAGGGACAGCGGCATAAGGGTGACATGCCCCTGTTGCTCAAAATCTGCTCAGCACTAGGGTGGTGTGGGCAGGTGGGCTCGGGAATCACCCAGCATTGAAAGGGTCTTCAAAGAAAATTCACGGAAGTTGAATGCACCCTCTCGCAACAACACCAGCTGGAACACTGATACAGATGGGTTTCTAGAACACATCTAGTGGGAGAAGCCTGTACTACAAGGGGCCTACCCTCCAGTTTTTTGGGGATCACCCCTCGTAAGAGCTCTACCCCATCCACATTAGCCTGACTTAATGAGAATTAAATTTATTCATAAACAAAAACTGGTATTTTAAAATCACCATGACATCCACCTACAGACTGTGTGTAAGGCCATATATTTTTACTTTATGGTTCATTTATTGTATGAGCATTTAATGAAAATATATTATGTGAGCTTCTGGAATATGATTTTGAAGGATGAAAAATTGTTCCCAGTGCTGAATGTGAGCATGAAAAAAAGTACAACTACATTTGTGATATAATTCATCATCTTGCCAAAACTTACATTTAATAAATATCCAATTACTTCCCTGTGTGGCAGGAAATAGTCCCTTGCAAGTTGACAAAAAAAAATAAATGCAGACACAAGAAAGGAAAGCTTCTCAAGTTTAACTTTGTTGGCAGAAGACTTGTCTGCCTCAGTATTTCTTTCATCTTGGTTCATGGTGGGCGGGTAGACTGAACTACTATGATGTTACCTGCAGTTGGTTAATGTACAAATTCTGTAAAATGTGCTTACTATTTGCACCAACATTCTTATGTAGGTGTGCTAATAGTTACAGTAGGATGGAAAAAGAGATGAATAAACGATCTGAATGAAGGTGATGTAGCATAAGCAAACTTTTAAAGTGTGCTCACAGCAAGTAGGATATGTTTATTAGGGGATATTGAACTATTGATTTTTGTCATTGACATGTCTGAAATAAAACTGTTAATTTTCAATTCTTTTCTTCATTTCTATGCATGAATAATCACATACAATTTAGTGCTCAAAGTATATAAGAAATGTAAAATGTGAGTATGATCTTTCCTTGAGAATTATCATTATTCATAGCTTTCCTAGGAAATACCCAGTTTCTCCTTGAAGGATTCTTTTGGCTTCAGGTATATTGAAAATTTGATATTTCAGAGAAAATTTTCATTTGTATTCCTTCATAAAGTTTCAGAAAATGAATGTTTTAAAGGTAAAACTTTTTTATCTAGTAATACTTTAACATTATTGAATTGCTTCAACCTAAAATTAGATTTTCCTCATTTTTTGATCAGTTGTTTGTTTCTGTGGATTCACTGAGAGCTGGACATAAAAATGGATGAACAACCAACTGATCTCACCAGATGGGAAGGCATGTGTTCACATTCGTACATCTGGTCTACTCCTCTCTCACATTAGTCATGAGGCTGGTGGCTATCAATGGCCTTGAGATAATGGAGACTTAAGTGGTGAATTACCACCATCTTGGCCACATAGGAAAGATTCTCCAAAACTACCGCCAGCACCATCCCCACTACCAACACTAATAATGATGATTCTCAATCAGGACACTGTCTTCTAGATTACTATTATTAATATTATTTTACCTTACTTTAATTATTAACATTATTTCTAATACATATTTCATAAGAAATTAACATTATTTTTAATATTCACAAGGACTCTGAAAATTTTTCTTATTTTTCTGTTTTAGAGATGATTAAAACTAAAACTCAGATAAATGAATGAATTTTCTAAAGGATTTTCATCTAGAAAGTAGTAGATCCTGAATTCAAATCATGTTTGCATAACCCTAAGCTCTTAGTATTTTAATATCTGCTTTAGGTGCTTGTAATGTCTTTAATATGTGATAACTGAAGGGAAACTAAGTATTTTTTGTTGATAGTAAATTCTCATTATCTTGTTATCCTGACTTAACTTCAGTTATTGGAAGGTTTTTCTTAACATTATATAATTCTTAATTTCTGAGTTTATCAACATATTTTTAAAAGATATTGGTGATAGGCTTTTCAAGACTATAGTATAATTTTCTTACTCTGACTCAGGATAGAAAAAATATCATTAGATTAGATATGTTCACATCAGATTTATTACCTTGATATCATTTGTGAAAACCATGGATGAAAACAGTTTTGGAGATTACCCAGTTATTTCATTTTCTTCTATAATTGGAAAGTACAAGAGTAGATATTTCCCCACTAATAAAAATTTAAGGAAATAAACACATGTCTATCTCAGAAATTGAATTTTGGTATTTATTGAAAATATTATTTAAATTTTGATTATTGCTTTGCGTTTTTAGTTTTTAATAAATGTTTATCTTGAAAATCTTTTGGTGATGTGACTCCATTGCTTCTCAAAGTCATCCCTGTTAGTGTTCATGTATGCTAATAAAGAATTTAAATTTCTATACTAATTATTATTAGCTAACCACAAAAACATTCATAGAAAGTTTAACTTTAAGAAATTACTGATTTTTTAATAATCTTCAATTTGAAACAATAAGCCCAATGATACATTAATATATGTATTAATATAGTTGTCCTCTTCCTAATTTAATCTTTTTGAAATTTCAAGGCTCATATATTTCATGTTATATAATCTCTGGTGTTCCTTCCCATGCAAGTAAGGATGCAGGTAATCACTCTCTTCTATGAAGTTTCACACGTACTGGAATGTGTGTAGGGGCCTGGATTCAAATCTCTATTATGCTACTTACTAACACTCTATACACAGCAGTATAAACATCAGATTTTAATAATGAAATGAAAATTAAAATAGCTACTCTGTAGCATGCTATGAGGAAGAACTGAAACAAAATAAAACTTAATATTATTAGTGAAACCATTTTATTATTGCAATGTACTATCAAGTACTTGTTATTGTTATTATCATAATCATTATAATCATAATATCTTTCTGTTTAATCCCTTGCTAAATTAACAATAAGATTGAATCGATTCATAGGACCAGATTTCCTTTTTTTTTTCCTGGACAATAATCATACTACATCAGATTTCTGAGCTTAAAAAAATAAATCATGTAAATCTCATTTTTTTTAAACTGAAAGAAAAGAAGCCAGGAAAGCATTACAGGACATGGGACATAGAAGCAGTGTGCATTGCAAATTCAGCAAAAAATGCCACAAACCCTGATCTTTTCTACACATGTGCTTGACCATGCAGTCAGGGACACTCATACCTGCATATACTAGTGCACGTGAGAGCTGATTGATAGTCTGTAACATGCACTGGCCTGTGAACATTATTATATAAGCATATTAATCTAGGTAGATTGTGGGATTGATTTCAGCCTCACTTGGAGAACATATTGTTGTTACAAACTTAAAAAATGTAATAAATTTCCTTTTAATTTAATTAAATTCCTTTGTATAATAGAGTCAAGTTTCCATTATCCCCAAATGATTGAAATATATGTGCACACACACACACAAACATATATCTAATAGTTAGCACTGAAGGCAGTTTCTTTAACTAATTATTGAACTCAGAGAAAATAATTTCTGTGCAATAAATGAATATATTTACCTCTGATTTTCGCTGTAGAATTAGTTTCAGTTCACCTACAGCATCTGTAATTTGCTTCGTCTCCACAGATCCCAGAACACTGCATATATTTTTAACATCTTCAATTATATTTTCCACATTTTTCTGTAGAAAAAAAGAGTCATATCTTATAGATTATTAATATTGAGAAGACACTAATTTATCTTTACACTAATTAGTTTTCCATGAAATGGAAATGGAATAAAATATTGTTGTTCCTCTATACAGGGATTTTCAAGACTCTATCTGATGGCCTGAGCTAAAATTTGCATTGAGCAAATGCTCAAAAGTAGGACTATTACGATTATACATATAAGCTCTAACTCTAATTTCATATTATCTGAAATAAAATGGGAGAGGAGGAAGGAGTGAGGGAGAAGGAAAGAAGAGAGGGAGGGAGAGGGAGAGAAAAATGGATGAGGAAAGAGAGAATATCTGGTTTTTGTAAAATACTTTGGAAACAACACCACTGACAGCAGACCCATAAAGAGTTTCAGAGTGCATCTGTTTTTGTAAGTAGTGTACAGGAGAGCAATTTATTAAAACTCATATTCACAGCATCAAGAACAAACTTGGAACAATGAAGTTTGGTGTTGGAGTATTTGGTAATCATTTGATTGTCCTATCCTAGAAGCAACTGAGGTTTCAAAAAATTATTTTGATGTTAAGAAGAGCTGGTCACTACTTATGGTCAGACAAGTACAGACCACAGTAGTGACCAGCTCTTCTTAATATCAAAATTACTGGCTGCACTTAAGATAGTTATGCATAGGTGTCATGGCCACAGTTCTAAGAGCTTCCTTAAAAAAAATTTTTGCTCTTGTTCAATTACAGTTGTCCCCATTTTTCCTCCATTGCTCTCCCCTCTCCTGCCCACCTTCCCTCTCCCACGTTCAATCTTGCGTTCCCCACCGCTGTCCTTGTCCGTGGGTGAGAGTTTCTTTTTTAATTGAATTTATTGGGGTGGCATTGGTTAATAAAATTATATACTTTTCAGGTAAAAAATCATTGCTCTTTTTATTTCTCATTTTTCACATGTCCTTCAATTAGATTTCTTTTAAAAAATCTGCTGTATTTTGACCTTATTCTTTTCCATATATCATCAGCAACTATGTTGAGGGATATTTTTCTTCTTTAATTTTGTGCTACTCACCTTTCATTCTATAATCTTTTTGTGTACTCTCTCTGTGTCATTAGTGCTGGTAGTTTTTCAAAACATGTCAACTCTGTCACCAGCATCACAGTTGTTCCAATGGAGGATTAGAACAGCTTATTTCAAAACAGGTGGGAAAATGTTTTTCCTTTTTTTTTTTTTACACAGAGACAAGGATTTACAATCCCCAAAGATTTTAACTCTACTCATTTTAGGTCATTTTCTTAACAAAATATTATCAATACATAAACACAAAATGAGTGTTATATTAAGGGAATACCATTTTGTTTTATTTGTGGAAAAACAATTTTTAATATGTAGCCAGTATCTCTTATATGATTTTATAAGCACTGAAAATGGATAGCAAAAACCTAGGAAGAATAGCTAATTAATACTGTGAAAGACACAATCAGAATTCCAAAAAGGAAAACACACTCAATGAACTAAAAGTAAGAAGATGCAATTTAATTGAGATTCATTTTGTCTTTCACAGACTGAGAAAATAAAAATACTCAATTAAAACACAGGGAAGAAAATTTTCTAAGTAACTCACATGATAATAAGTTGGCTGTTTTATTTGTTTGACCTCACTATGAATCAACATTGTGACACGGCTGCCAGAAGATGTACTTCATTACAGCTAGAAAGGTAAAAGTTCCACCACGTTTTCTATGTATATAGTCTGAACAGAAATTTAGTTTGGGGTGCCACCTTTGAGACTGAACTTGACAAACTGAATTTTCACGAAGGAGAGCAACTCAATTATTAATATACTGTGAATATACTCAGAAGAGTATAGTAAACTCTATATTCCTCTTGCTACCAAGCTACGTGTGTTAAACTCGTGGTTCTGCCTCATTTTTACTGGTGACCATTATCAAATTATTTAACTTCAAGGCCTGAGTTCTCTCTTCTGTAAAATTAGAATAGTAATAGTTATAGGGTTGTTGTAATGATTTAATAAGACCAAATATGAAAAAATGCTTGACAGAGAATATGGATTCAATTTTAGTTAATTAATTTTTGTTTAATTAATTTTTATCTATTCACACAGGTTTTTCCATTGATAAGAGAAATCAAACACTGTACATACCCAGATAACTAATATATAAAAATTAAAAACTCATAAAAACTATGGGAATGGTACATATGAGTTGCTAGGTTTAGTTTTCATTCATATATTCTAAGTGTATATGTGACAAAGGTGAATTTGTGGAAATCCATAAAATGTTACTAATTGAAATGCGAAAGCTGGGTTGACTTGTGTCACTTGGTAGCTAATTTACTTCTCACTCATCATGCAGTGCTTCTTATCTGATCTATTTATCTCATTTAATCCTCAAAATACTCTGAAACATAAATCTTGTATTCATTAATGCATATATCATTAAGATTGCTATAATATGTTAAGTGAAATATTGCAATAGTAGAATTAACTTTGTGATTAATTGGATGTGAGGACCAAGAGAAAGGTTGGATTTAAATGATAGCAAAACTTCATATTTGGGAAACCAAGAATACAAGGTGCCATTAATTATGGCAGAAAACACAGGCAAATAGTAAAAATTTTGCTGGGATTGTTATGCATACAGCTCGAACTTCCAAGGGGACAACCAAGTAGACATGGCCTTCCGACATGTGGAAATGCAATAGGGATGTAGCTCCAGCAACTGTTGTACCGAGAACACACACATACACACACACACACACACACACACACAGCACACAGTCATATGAACACTAGATGAACTATAAGAAAAACATATAAATATATAACTTAGCCTAAAACAAAGGTAAGATAAATATCAGGGTGACAGAAATTTGAAGAGGAAAATTAGGCCAGAGGAGTAGCTTCAACACTGATGTTGCCATGGCCTGGCCTGGGGGAAATAATCAGATTGGTTTTAGGCCCTCCGGTTTCAAGATTGGTTTTACTGCTCACCGTGAAACAAATG
Source organism: Pteronotus mesoamericanus (assembly GCF_021234165.1). NCBI lineage: Eukaryota > Metazoa > Chordata > Mammalia > Chiroptera > Mormoopidae > Pteronotus > Pteronotus mesoamericanus. The sequence continues at coordinate 24,428,206 of NW_026555310.1, forward strand.
TTGTCATTTTAGACCCAAACTAGTTGGTGTAGGTAGGGTAAGGGTCAGAGCTGGAGCTGCGGTCTTGAAATAGATCCCCGACATTGGATAGATTGTCACCTGGACCAGGTGGAAGAAGGAAAATCATGCTTATTGACCAAGAGAACTTCTGAGGAAGCCTTTTTCTACCCAGTGGCTGTGAGTAAGGAAAATGATTACCTGAGTAATTGTGTTATGTGTAGGTGTATTTATTTATCCTACTCACATTAAGTATTTATGCTAAAAATTGTGCCAGACTATTGTGATACTTTGAGTTAATGAAAACTGATAATCATGCTGTGCTGTTATTTAGTGTGACATTTTCCAAGCTTATATTAGAAAATATTTGATGTGTCATAGACTCTGAAGGAGCAGCATTCTAATACTTTAGATATTAAGCTTACCTTAAAAGTATTTGGAACATTGGAGAAATTTGATGGCAAAAGTTTCTTCTCTGCATCTTTCTGGAGAACAAAACAAAACAGCATAATGTTCCCCCCACCTTCATTTAGCTGTGGTAAATAATAATGTTTTTAAACAGCCATGTAACAGCTTACAATTTTTCAGGATTTATATAAACCTCAATGAACTATTTATATTTACATACTGACAATTATCAAATTCAATTAATGAGCTTGGAGACAAATCGAGAACTTGGAATTATTTTCTTTCCAGCTTTAAAAGTTAGTGCTATTATAAATTGCTTGTTCCTTAAATATTAAAAATAGTCTTTGGAGTTCCATTTCACCTTAAAATATTCAACTTTGTTCCCGCTGTAACAAGGAAAAAAGGCAGAAAGTATACAAAATCATTATTTCTTCTGACCTTAGTAGAGATTTGAGGTCACAAGTATACTGAATTCCAAAGAGTAATAGGCTACTTCAAGGAGAGATGGGGCACACCGTCTTTGACCTTTGGCAGAGCATGGGAGAAAGAGGTGGCCACTATATATGAGAGGGTAAGAATAAATCAGCTAAAATTTTGACAAACCCTTAAATGCCAGGTAGGAGCTAGTATGCCAATTTGAAATATTTGGGAACACAAGGAATTTCAATTCCATTTGAAGTTCTTTTCCACGGACACCTGCCAGTTGCTCAGGGGAAATATTAAAGGCAGTGCAGGAAAACGAAGGTCCATGCAGTGGTGCAGGTATGGTATGTATTTGTGTCTATGCGTCAGGCACAAAGCCCTGCTTACTTCGGTGAGGCCTCCTCTTATAAGAAGTAAAAGCCTTAATTTGCTGGCTAGTGGTCCTAGGAAAATGGGGACCCTGGGAGGGTTAGAATATCCTCTGTCATTCTGATTCCAGGCAAACAATTTGCTTTTGTGGGAGGGTGGGAAGAGAAAGAAAAGCAGTTTATCTCTGTGGGAGAGGTAGATACAGCTGAAGATTCTTTGTTGATGAGGGAAACTTTTTGCTTCTGGAAGGGGCAGGAAACCCTCTCTTGAGTCCTGGATCCTGCATGGCTACTAGTCACAGAAAGACAGCCTATCTGGACTGTCGGGAGAAGGCTGAGGGCAGGTAACAGGAGGGGTTGCTGGGGGAGAGCTAGGCCACGGGAGTGGAACCTGGGAGCTGCATGTGCATCAAGCCACGTTCTTTGGAGACGAAGATCAGAAGTTCGAATAACGCCTTCAGAACCACCCGTGGCCATGGCAAGGACATTGAGTTTTGCAGGCCAGTGCCAGGTCGCCAGAGTGTAAGGCCGCATTGCCTGGATAACTGAGCATGTGCCTAATGCAGAGGTCCTGCTCGTGGCTGCAGATGCCCTGCTTTCCCTGCTCCCTTGGTGCTGCCTGAGAGGCCATGTGGGGTTTCCAGAATCCCTTAACTTAAGCTATTGGTTTGGTTACTCTCCATCAGTTGGTCCTGAGTGTGGGCAACTTGCTGCAAGCAGGGACTAGGGCATGAGAGGCTCAGAGTTGATGGAGCACCAGGAGAGTCTCCCTGACCTCAGTCAAGGTGGCAGAAGGAGGTTGTTCTTAATGGAGCACATGCTCCATTAAGATAATTGCATAGAGAAAAAAGCTTTCCTATTCCCTCCTGGTACCAGATTGGGGATGGGAACAGGGGAAAGCAGGCACATGAGCCAGAGGTCAGAGTGGTGGCAGGGAGCGGTAATGGGCCAAAGAGAGGATGCCAGCTTAGCCTGGGGAAAGAAGGGATTGGTTGGGAGGTGGACACAGTCAAAATGCATGAAAGTTTAGGAAGTTAATTGGTCATTCTGATACAGTGCCTGGCTCGTCCCACACCCAAAACAAATATAGTCCTAGGGGAACAAAGAAATGCCCTCTTACTCATTGCTCACTGATTGGAACATGCATTCAGGCAGTGCACTGGCCTGTCTTCTCCATGGGCCATGTGGCCTTATCAGTCACGTGACCCTCCAGGAGAGAGTCTGTCTATCTCTCACCAACTTGGTGAAGCATTTGCTGCTGTGTTCATGCGTTCCCATATCCAGGAGCATGCAACCTTGTGGCTCTAGCAGCCTCATAGCTGTTACCATGCTGGCTCCATATGCAGCCTTCAGAAGGGAGCCTGCAGCTAGGCAGCAGCTGGGAACAAACTAAGCTACGTGGACAACCACACAGCAACTGCCACAGGCTCCAAAGGATGACACTTTAAAATGGAGCATGAACTCTGGGCACTCTCTTTTGTTTTGGTCTTGCAGAGAATAGCTGGGTTTTCTCTGGGTTTTGAGGAGGAGATCAGCTTTGAAAAGGGGAGTCCCCCATTCTTCCAGATCATTCAGCACCTGAATAAGAACCTCTTTCCTTTCTCACCAGCCTCTGCCTTGAGTGTTTGCTTTTAGTGGCGGCAGGCAGCCACACCCTCATTTTTGTTCATTAACAATACCACTGGGAAGAGGTGCAGAAAACTCCCCTGTACAAGATTACAAATAAAAGGCTCATGCAGAGGTCAGGAATTCTCATAAAGTTCCAATCCTGAAATTTAAGGACACAGTCTGTCTAGGGCTGTGGTGGATCATTGCAACATAAAACTCTCCTTACTCAACTACAAAATAATTGATTCTATTTTTACTAATAAACAAGAGAAAAGTATGTGGGGGAAAGACAAACATATTAAGAGAGACCTAGGCATAGGCAAATAGGGACTGTTGAGAACAAACAATGTCACCTTAGAGGTTATTATGCTAAAGGAGGTAAGCCATGCAGAGAAAGACAAATACGATATCTTCTCACTTATATGTGGAATCTAATGAACCAAATAAACTGATGAACAAAATAGAAACCGAGACATGGATACATAGAACAAACTAACAGCTCTAAGAGGGGAAGAGGGTTGGGGGGCTAAATGACAGAAGGTGAAGGGATTAAGCAACCCACACACACATGCACACATATATAACCGTGACACAGACAGGAGTGTGGTGATAGCAAGAGGGAAATGGGGGTGGGGCTAGGTGGAGGTGGGTAAAGGGGGAATAAATGGGAATGGAAAGAGACTTTGCTTTAGGTGATGGGTGCACAAGGCAGTGTAGTGATGATGTTTTTTTGAGTTGAACACTTGATATCTGTATCATTTTGTGAACCAATATCACCCCAATAAATTCTATTAAAAATAAATAAAATTTATATTAAAACCCTTTCTACAAGGAAAACTCCAAATAGATTATTTCATTGATGAATTTTATCAAACATTTAAGGAAGAAATAAAACCAAATATAATCAAACTCTGTCAAACTGCAGAGTAGTGGGAACACTTCTGAACTTATTTTATAAGGTCAGCATCATGCCAATGTCAAAATCAAACCACGGCATTAAAGAAAAGTAAAAATATAAACTTACGTCCCTCATAAACATAGATGCAAATATCTTCAATAAAAAATTAGCTACTTAAAGCCAGAAATACATGGAAAGATTCTATGGGATTTATTTGAACAATGCAAACATATTTTTAAAATATGAAAAGAATAAGTGAGAAAAACCATGTGCCCATCTCTATAGCTACAGAAAAAGCATTTGACAAAATTTACCACCCACTCATGATATAAACTCCTAGCAAATGAGGAATAGAAGGAAACTTTTCTAACCTAGTAAATGGGAATGAACTTCATACCATATCTACATAACCTCAAAGTAACTTCATAGAAAATTGTGCAAAACTACAACTTTATCTGTAAGATTAACAACATGGCAAGGATTTTGTTTTATCACTTGTAAAATTTTATTGGATATCAAGTTAAAAGAAATTCTTATTGACAGTTGCATAATGTCTAGGATGGGAGGGATTTACTACAAAGAAAGACTTGGGCACTCTTTGGTGTAATGGACATAATTTTATATCTTTATTTCTGTGGTTGTTGCATTGGTATATGCACTTTTAAAATAGTCAAACTTTATAGTTAACTGAGTATATATTAAATAAATTAAACTTTGAGGAAGTTGATATAATAATGACATCATAATGAAAAAAGAGACAAGCTAGCAGTGATACTTACAATACATCAAAGCAAAGAAAGAATAATTGTATAAATAACTCCAAAAATTTATTTGAAAAAGATGGTGAAATGTAGGACAAAGGAGAAAATTATGGAACATGTAAATTATAAAAATGATAATTTGATGTTATCTTTAAAAAGAGTGAAGAATCATGAATTTATTAGTAGGGAAGTGAAAATATAGAATGAAATAAGACATTACATTTACCTCATGTAGGTAAAATTTGAAAAGTTAGACCATATCACACATTTTACTATAGTATTGTAAAATGTCTGAGATCCTCTTGGAAAAGTAATACCTTTGGTATTACAAAGTATTTGTATTACCTTGTAAGTTTATGATCCTAGATACATACCCTAGAGGAATCCTTGATATTAGTTCCAATGTATACAAACAGTAGACTATATAAATAAATAAGGTTTACTCATCTAATTGAGTACTGTATAGCAATGAAAATAAGCGAATCAAAGCCACATGGGACAAAGTGAATAAATATCTAAAACAATATTGAGTGAAAAGGTACATAGCTCAAAAAGTACATACAGTTTGATTCTCTTTAGACAGATCTTAAAAGGACACCTGAACCTTATATTGCTAGTCAACAAACACTTTGGTGATGAAATGGTAAAGAAAAGCAACAACAGACTTTTAACCAAAGGATTCCTCTTACAGAGAAGAAAAGAGATACAAAGTGGTACACAGGCAGATCATCCTATGGTGCTGGCAATATTTTGTTCCTAAAGTTAATGTTTAATATGAATGCCTGCTCTTTTATTCTTCTTTAGTTTGTACATATCTTATGTTCTCCATGTGTTACAGAATTCACTGCACAAATTCCAAATCAAATACCAGATCGTGTTATTCTTTTGACAGAACTTTTCCATGATTTCTTTCTCACTAAGAATACAAATTACGTTGGCTAATGACTACTTTCCTTATTGAAGATTTCCTTTCATTTTTTTTTCTTCAAGTCTGGGAGTGTTCAGTACGTAATAGGTTTGACTTTTAGTAGTTTTAGTCTGCCCTTTATTTCTGCTAAGGTAGGTTACAATTCTGCAATTGTGTTTTATTTTTCTTGTGACCTGACTTTTAACTCTTCTTCCCCTTGATTTCATCTTTGAACTGGCCCTTGTTACCAACTTATTTTTCTTTAAGTTTTTTAGCTCCTTTTTCACATTTTCTTATATTCTGTTGCAAAGCAAAATCAGTTTTGTGACATTTTACTTCTGGATTCTATGCAATCATCTACAGTGTGTGAAAAATAGTAACTCTGATAGCAATAAAGTAAACAAACACTTGTACTTATCTTTCCTTGAACACTTTTTATCTTCCAGACACTATAACATATTAAGCATTTCATTAATTTAAAAAATACTATTACATTTTATTATATTAACTTTAATGATGAATAAAGTGAACTCTAGAAAGGTTAAATAAAAACTTCCATAACTGGTAGAGGGTTGGCATATACATCTATCTGGCTTTGGAATCTCTGCTCCTAAATTCTCTCCTTTCTGTCACTCTGTAAATTCTGTTTCAAATTGGAATGTTTGAATATCCAACAGCAGATCTGCTTGTTACTAAAAGAGCTTCAGTTCTGAAAAAACTAAATATATAAGATTCCTATTTGCCCCTTTTCTTCCTACTTATATATAGAATTTTCAGCCTCTGTCTAGAGGCTGAATGTAGTTGGATTTGGGTTTTGGGGAGGGAATAGTGTCAGTTAAGTAACATTCTGCCTTCCTCACTGAGTCGCTTGAACTTGAATAATAAGGATGCCATATTCTTCTGGTTTTCTAGTTGATACAGTCTCTGAGTCATGGACTAGATGATAAAGGGTTTGGAGGTTTTTAATTCTTTCCAGACCAGGTCAATATTTCACAAAGCTAAATTACATCATGAAGCATGAATAGATTTTTCTTAATCCAGAACCCTCTAGTTTACACGTAGTTCACCAGTTACTAGATTTTAGTGTAAATATGTCATCAGTGATAAGAATTGCTGAATTTCTATAAAAATCTTACTTAACATTTTAATAAAAATTTTGGAGATTATATAATAGAAGCTACTAGGAAGAAACAACTTTGCACTGGAGATTAATCCTTTCATCTAGGCTGAAATCTGGTTTTACACTGTTTTGCTTTGTATAAATCCCACTCTATGTATGTTATTTATATGAATATGCTGCCTTTTCAACGAGAACCTCAGCAACTTCAGAGCATGGCTCTGCCTTCCATTTCTCTTCATTCTATGAATAAATAGTTCAGTAATTTGCATTAAGTAATATGTTAGGAAAAATTCTTTCAAGATGCCTAACTTGCAATTAGGTCAAATTTAAAACATGTTAAATAACTACTGCTGAAGAAAGAAAATATCTGAAAACTTAAATTATCTACATTGATATTCAATAATATTGATGCTATATTTATGAAGCCTTGTATGTTTGTTATTTTTTCAAATCATGTGTGATGATCCAAGTTTGGGAAATATAAAAATGTAATTTTCAACTTAATACTTTTTTCAGCATTGATGAAATGCTACTTAATGCACTTGTCAAATAACTAGAAAGTGCAAAATTGTGAATTGATAATGTCACAGCCTCTCCTCGCTTCTCAGATATATACCATTGATTATGCTTCTCAGGCAGAATCTCATTTAAAAAGCTCATTGTTTCCATGGATTTCATCTGGAAAATCGCAGACACTGTAGTCTACTTATAAAATAATTCAAATGTGGGTGATGATAACTATTTGCCAGTGATATTATAAGGACACTATTTCTTTGATGTTTTGCCAACTTTTAAGTCAGAGTTTAAAAATTTATAATAATCAATGGTTTCTTTCAAAGTGGAAATATTGGCTCTTTCATGTATGAGTAATATGTTCAAACTTCTATATTTAGAAAATAAGAACTGTTAACTGAATCTCAACAGTTTTTTTTGTTTTTGTGTGTGCATGTAAAAAACATCTATGACACATGAATAGTAATGAGACATCTGGCATTTAGATAATTAAAATTCATCTATAAGTACTTTACCATAACATAAAAATATATCTACATATAGTCAAGATACATAAATGATCTAGAAATGAAGTCTTAAACTGTCCTGGTCCCTGGTAAATTTCAAATTCTATACTGGGAAGAATGACTACCACAAAGGTGAAGAATCAAGCTGAAAGAAGTCATAACTGTTGACACTTTCATGAGCCTTAAAACAATCTAATTTTAATTATCCTAATTATTTTCACATTCCACATTTTAAATTTCCAGGTTCAGGCCAGGCTCAAGAAAGGAAAATGGAATTAGAGTGAGAAGATTACACTTGAGGAAGGAATATCAGCCATGTATTTATCATCACCACGTCTTTAAGTATTCACATGGAATTCACACATGAATTTGGTATCTATATCAAGAAATGTAATTTATTATTTTCAGAATCTTTTGTTCATTAATATTAGAAAGAGTTACTTAAAGTCTATGCCATTTTATATATGTATGAGAAGTCAAATTATTTTAATAGAAAAAAGTAATCCTCACTTGTTTTAAAACATTCCCTTTAAGACAGTTCTCTTTAATCATATGATGCTTTATCTGTGGAAAACTAACCCTTCCCTGCCAGAACAACGTACAAGAAATGATCTGCCTAATGGTGATCACAACTTGGATGCCCATTTGGTGACCAAATATTACTAGTCTTGGACTGGATCCATCACTTTCCTGTGCCAAGCTAACTTCTCTCTTCACTATTTCAGTGGATTGATGTTTCCACGCAGTCAGTCAATAGCCAGGAATATGGAGGAAACTTAGACAACCTGTTCTTTCGTTACTCATAGTATCTTACCGAATCATGTAAATTACACATTTTCACCTGCTATGGATCTGTTCCCTCCTATCCATCCCTATATTAGAACTTTTGTCAATGCCCTCAACATCTCTTTGGGCTAATGAATGCCCCTTTACTCACTCATCTGTCATTCTACAGCTCTGCATATTGGCTCCAGGTCAACATCTGATAAATTAGAAAATCATTCAAATGTCAGTAATATGTCCTTAAGATCCTACATAACTTGGTCTCCATTTGCTTCTTCATTTGGTCTCTTTCCAGGCTCTCACCTTGAACTCTATTTGTGGCCACTGCAAATTTCGTAGTTTCGTAGTCACACCAGGATGTTTCCTAACTGCTTTCATTCATGTTTTTCTTTGCTGAACATTATCCCTATTTCGTACGTTCCTTTACTGTGCCCCTTCTATGACTAACACACTTATTTTTCAACATTCAGATCAAATTAGTAAAATTGGTAAACCCCTTGTATGTGTTCTATATACACATAAGTCTTTCACAGGACCTATGACATTTTGTTACACACATGTATCTACTTACCTGTTTTGTCACAGTAAAATGAAAGTCTCTCAGGTGAAGACCATGCTTTATTCATCTTTATATATTAAGAAACTTGCAAAGTTTTAGAAAAGAGTTGATACTTAATAAATGCTTATTGAATTGATAGATGAAATAAAGTTTAATACCTGGGTTTTCAATAGGTATTTCAGGTGGGAGTCATATTTTTTTATTATTGTTGAAAGGCACTGTCTGGAAAGAAAAAAAACACTTCCCTTTAAATTGGAGTCTTTGGGTGGTAAACACATACCTATATAATTTTGTTAACCAATTTCACCAAAATAAATTTAATAATATTTAAAAAACAGGCACATAGGCCAATGGAACAGAACTGAGAGTCTAGAAATAAACCTGTAGATACATGTTCAAGTAATACTTGACAATGGAGTCAAGAATACTCAGTGGGCAGAGGGTAGTCTCTTCAATAAATTGTGTTGGGATAGCTGGATAGTCTGTAAAATAATGAAATTGGACCCATATCTTAAACCACTCACAAAAATTAACTAAAAATGGATTAAGGACTTATACATAAGACCTGAAACTATAAAGATCCTAGAAGGAAACATAAAGGAAAAGTGTCTTGACAATGGTTTTTGCAATGAGATTTTGGATATTATACCCACAGCACAAACAACAAAAAAAGCAAGATCAACTAGTGGGTCTATATCAAACCAAAAAACTTCTACACAACTAAGGAAACAATGAACAAAATAAAAAGACAACCTAGGGTTTGAAAAAAAATGGTAAAACATGTAGTTGATAAGGGCATTATTAGTGAAACATAAAATAAACTCACATAACTCAATAACAAAAGAAAAAATCAATTAAAAATGGGCAGAAGATTTGAATAGACATTCCTCCTAAGAATACATGAAGAATATCAATAATACCAGGAAGATGCAAATCAAAATCATAATGAGATTTCAAAAATACAAAAAATAACAAATGCATTCATCAATATATGGATGGATAAAGAAAATGTTATGTACACAAACAATGGAATATTATTCAGCCATAAAAAGAAAGAAATCCTCTATTTGTGACAACTTTGATGAACCATGAGGGCAGTATGCTAAGAGAAATAAGTCAGAGAGAGAGACAAATACCATATCATCTCAATTATTTATGGAATCTAAGAACAGAACAGAAACAGAAAACAGATTGGTAATTGCCAAGGGGTGAAGAGTGAGAGCAGGGGAAGTGGGGAGATGTTGGACAAAGGGCTCAGTTATAAGATAAATAAGCTCTGGGGATCGAAGGTAGAGCACTGTGATTATAGTTAGTAATACTATATTGTACACTCAGGAGTTGCTGTGAAAATAGAGCTTTAATGTTCTGACTATTACAATAAGAAAGTGGTAATTATGTGAGTGAAGGATATATTAATTATTTTACATCGGGTTTTTCTTTAGAGATTTACCACATATACCTCCCATGCCCCATTATTTGTTCATTCAGCTCAGAAAAATATTTATTCCAGATAAATCCGTAATGTGCCACTGGTATCTTCTCCCAAGTTAGCTTCTTAGTTAGATCTATTCTTTCAAATAATACATGTATACATGCATACATTTAGATATCAGAATAAGTAAAGATATGTTCCTTTGCTGTCACTTGAGTTTTCCAATTTAAAGCCACACTTCTCTGCTTAGATATATTAGGTATTTTCAGAGATTTCCAGAAAAGGATTTAAAGCAGGAGATGGTGACTTTCAAAGTATGGAAATGTAGTTACACAGAGAGTTTAGTGACACATGCAAACTCAAATTCACAAAATGAATGGGAGAAAAATCATTGAAAATGTAATAACTGGTAGCAGAGATATTTAAAATAAATGTTAGATTGTTCTGAAAGGTGTTAGCAGCTCTTCAAATGCATGTGAATAACTGTGAGGAAGAGATAATTATTAACATAATTTGCCAAAAGGAGGTATCTATTAAAAATACAATAGCTTCCACAGTACTAGTGAAAGGATGGTTTTTACAATCAAGTGAAAAATATTGTGATTTGACACTTGAGAACTCAGTCAGAAAGTAGCCTTGGAACAGAAGTAAAATGTCTTACCTGGATATTTTCCAAATATGCATAAATTCTAAAAGTTGGTTCAGAAAAAAAGGACTGTGGTCATCTTCATGCTGTAGACAGCAGAATATATTAATATTTATAGAGTGAATAGGAATGAGTACCAGATAAAAATAGGTCTGTAGCTTCCTGCTGTCATTTAATTCACCTCTTTGATAACTCTCATTCATCATCTTTAATACATTGTTTTAAAGACCTTACAAGACTCTCCTTAGCTATATAAGCATTCTTTTTGGAAGTGAGAGAGCTGAGCTTTCGCTGATAAGCCTCAAACCTTGATAAGCCTCAAGGACAGTTGAAAGACACCCTGACATGACCAAGGTCAAACGTTACTTCTCCTGGATGGAAGGCAGTTTTTCAGGCACCTCGCGAACACATGTACTTGCCCTTTACATTGAGTCAGGGGCACCATGGCAGCATAAAACTGGACAGCGCGCCAGGTTGGCCTCAGACAGGGAGTGAACACCTCCATGTTCACTTCACCTTTACCATGTCTTGTGACCAAACATTAGTTAAGAGGACTTACCATTTCATGAACATTAAATTGTGCTAATGATTTACAACTACTGATTGGTATAAATCCCTGGAGTTAGGTGGCATTGTGATCCTTCTCCCAAGACGTGCAGGAACTACTCGTCTTCAAATATTCATCCAATGATCCATGTGCGCACGCACACGTTCAAACCGTCACTCCTAGACTAGTTCTTCTGTGAGGTTCTTTCATGGTAACCCTACGCAAGTCTGTACAGGATGCAATATACACTATCACAATTGCACGATTTCACCACAGGGTGGAGTTAAGTTTGGGAGCTGAGTGGGTCCCTTAAATGCTGAGGTGCATGTAATATTGTATGTCAATACACACACAACCTATTTTAACAATTGTCTATTAGAGTTTCTGAGAGAAAGCATCAGTGGGAAAACCTTTAAAAGGCTTAGGATCAAAGGTAAATTAATATTTATATTGGTTTGTTTTGGAGGAAGAAGGAAGCTAAGTTGCATTGTATAGAATCAGGTCATCACTATAAAACAATACATTGAGTGTGTGCTGTTAAAAAAACACTTTGTAGAAATGTTAAGGAACTTAAAAACATGAGGCTTACTCTCTAAGAATTTACATCTAGAGTCAGTGGGATGACTAACTTTGGAAGTGTGATAGTGGTTAAGACAATTTTTTCCCCCTGCAATAGTAAACGCTAAACTTTAGGCATGAAAATGACAGTAAAAGGGAGGAAAAATAAGAAGTGAAAACTGGAGCCAAAAAAGAGATAGTAAAATTTCAATTGTAATATTTGTTACTTTCATTCTTTCAGAATTTAAAACCTAAGCAATTATATAAAATGTATGACATATTTGCATCTTTCTGTATAGCATAATAATATTCATTTTATAATCACTTTACTTGGCTTCCAGAGATGCTTTTGAGGGGAAAGGATTGATCTTTGTAATACTGTAACTTACAAGAGAAATTTTTCATTTAAACCATTTCAAAAAGCTGGGGACAATTTTGAGTAGTTGTCCATGGACTATATCGTGTACTTTAATTTCCTCTAAAGCTAAAAGCCATACCTTCATCTTAAGGAAAAAGTTAAAATGTTTTTTTTTCTTTTTTTCACATAAAAATCTTTTGCTGTGAATGTTCTGTGAATATTTCCTTGAGCTAGAAAGAAATCTTGAATTTATGATTAACATCTACAATGTTGGCAATGCTTCTGATCTCAGAGAGACTGAGGAAGAACAAATTTTTTTTTTAGAAAGACGCATTCATTCACATCACAACACATCACATCACATCACATTACATCGAGAGAGGGATTTTAAAATTTGGGAATCTAGAATGGTTTCCTAAGACTGTCACCCTTTTTTATAAATAATCCCATGGAACCTGAATTAAATTTCCTTATTTTACTAAAGTACAAGCCAATTTAAAGTAAGAAAGGTGTATGAGATGAATTGAGCTTCGCAATGTCTTTTAGAATTCTGAAATATCTGCTGAAGGGCATGCTTGTCCATACATTCAATAGAATGATAATAATCATTTTATTCTTAGTATTATATAAAAATAATATTATCAAAACAAAGTTATGGTTTTCTACTAGGAAGAAATATAATCGTTTATAATTTTTTCTTCACCAAAAATTGCAAAAATCACAGAAAATTTTGATAGTACTTTAAAAATAGAATCATAAAAGAACATTTACTATCTCCTTTTCATATAGAGTTTAGGAGAAAAAGACTAAAATATCATATATTCTCACACACCAATTTTATGAAATTGATAACTAATATTTATATAGTCCTCACTAAGTACAGGAACTGATTTAAGCTCTTTATTCTTACTTCTTAATTGAGTTCTTATAGTAACCATATTATTCACATTTCTAAACTGAGAAAACTCAGGTGCAGAGAATTTAATATGTCCAAGAGCAGGCATTTGAATTTGGGAGTATGAACCCAGAATCTCTGCTTTTAAACAAGAGGCTAAATTAGTAAACTTAATACTCCTTACTTCTTATGTAAGAGCTAAGCCTATATGCTCTAGGATGTACATATAAAAATAATTACCACCACTAGCTCTTCATATTCATTTGCACCAGGGGCTCCTACTCCAGACTCTAAAAGCATAGCTATCTTTTCTTTCAAAGCACATATTTCTATCAAAAATTTTATGTATATTTATTTTCTGTCTCCTTTACTAGAATGTAGACTCTACATTCTAGAACAAATACTGAGATATCTTGTTTGCCTCCATATCGCCAGTGCTTAGAATAGTTCCTGGCTCATGGCAAGTGCTCAATTATTATATGTTTAATGAACAAATGAGAAACAGTCCATGAATACGTGTGTTCTAAGACGTAATTCTGAATTTTAAGTAGGTTCGCTAACCTGTTTCTTTAATATATAGATCTTTTAAGGCAAATACTATATATATGGCATGTAAAAATATTTATTGAATTAATTGATTGTTAGATTTTATACATATAGAGCATAATACCTGGAAGTAAACCCTTATAGATTTTCATAAAATGTAATGTCTTCTCATTTTGAATGGGTTGCTGAAACTATCCAGGAAGAACCAGGACTTGGGGAGATGGAGACATGGAATGCCTTTTCACGGCCTATGTGGAGACCACCACTGCTCTTAACTGAGAGTAAAGCCAGTTGAAAACCCCGGACACTCAGCCCTTCAGGGGCAGATATCTCACTGAGTTTGCTTATTACACTAGATACCCCGTAGCACAGGGCCTGCGGCACTGCAGTTACACAGGAAATATGAGGGAATGGGGACTATACAGATACCTATGCCATCAAGCCTATTATCAATTTTTACATAAGGTGTAAGTGTTAGGAAAAGATGTGGACAAGAAAAGGCATTTATAGTCTTTACCTATAAATTGCTGAATTAGCTAAGAGCTGGTGATAGTCCTTGTAAAAGGTAAAGATTCATGAGTTGAACTTTGAAGTGTAAAAAAAGAACCATGTAACTTAATTCTCACTGTGATCCAGATGACAGCTTGAAAAGCAGGCATTTCTTGACAACTCTACACTTTAAACCCAGAGGTGACTATATGCTTGGATACGATAACACTGGCGATGACAATAACTCAGAGATACTATATTGGCTGTCATTATGATGTAGTGAGCTCTGTGACCAGACTAGCTTTGCTCAAATCCCATCTTTCTCATTTACTGGCTGTAAAGCATTGGGCTGTTCAAATAATCTTTTAATGTACTTTTATTTATATGAAAAGAGAAATAATAGTAATTACTACTTTTTTGTTGTTGTTGCTCTTGAGCTATTGTGAATTAATACATGTAGAGCACTGATAACAATGCCCGACACTTCATGTATTATTGTTGAACACCTATTATACCCCAGGCACTGAAGTATGTATATATAGCTGAGGAAAACAGAACAAAAATAAGGAAAAAATACATATGTAAAAGTAGAATTTTAACCAGTTGCTCTGAAGAGCTCATATAGAAAACTTCTGAGTAAGTTGGTAGCATGAGATGTGAACTGTGAAGCCTCACTGGCTGGGCTCAAATCCGTGTTCCTTTGCTCAGCAGTCCATGACTATGACCTGGGAAAAGTCACAGAGATCCCTGTGATTTGTTTCCTTATTTTTAATAATATTTACCACCTAGAATTATTATGAAGACTCCATGTGATATAAATGTTCAAGTCCAAGTCATAAAATAAATGGGAGTTACATGGATTTAAGAATAAACTTCAGCCCTGGCTGGTGTGGCTTAGTGAACTGAGCGCCGGACTGTGAAGCTAAGGGTCTCCGATTTGTGGGCCAGGTCCCCTGTGGGGGGCACATTAGAGCCAACCACATATTAGAGGCTCCTTCTCCTTCTCCCTCTCTTCCCTGCTCTCTAAAAATAAATAAATACAATCTTTTTTTAAAAAAGAATAAACTTCAATTTACATGTAACTGAAATGTTAGTGATCTGTGACTTTCTACCAATAAGATAACTTTTTTCTTAGCAACACAAGTCTTCCAAACAAAAGTAGAAATGAGAATCATACATTTTCTCTCTTCCTCTGTGTTGAAATGAAACTGATGATGTCAGCTGTTTTTGTCAACATTGAAGGCACTGTGAAGATATTTAGGCTTATTAATATTGAGGGGTTTAGTTGTCCTTTAATGTTTCTTTGTGAGATTTCAGATGCATAGCCCTGGAGCTTTCAACACTGGCTGAGTTGGGTAACCAGCTCCAAAAGATATTTCTAAATAATTCTCTTTTGGCCTCATTATGCTATATTCCACATAGATATATTGTGACCTAATGTACCATCTGACACATTTTGTGATGAAACTCCTCAGGCTAGAAAAAAAGAGTCAGGGCACTGGAAATCTGTCATCTGATGTAAATGACCGGGTGCTGCGATTTCGCTTAATGCAGGTAATTGGAAGACTTTACAGATAAAATCTGCCAAAATATCAAAGTTCCCTGCATACTGTGCAATTTAGGTTTGAAGTGACTCAAGATATCACACAGAGCATAGAATTCATATCTAACAGTATGAAGCTGTGTCATTAAACCATGGTAATTCCTTCAAGGTAGTTTTATTATATATTATGAATATTAATCTGTCCCAATTTAAACTGTGTTGATGCAGGCAGTCTTCAAATAGAACAAAAATTGTGTTGCTTCTCGTCCTTCAGTGGTTTCCCTTTCACATTTTCTATTACATTCATTTTCTAGTGGATTCATTGATGGTATGAACATGATAACCCTAATAAGTTTCTCATAAATAACTTTTCCAAGAGATCTACTGGTTTATTATACTGGGTCGGCAGTAAATTTTTCATGCAATTGTTCTGGTCCAAATTATTAATAGATATATAGGTAATATTTTATTATATTTTAATAAATATACTCAAATGAACATGCAGCCATTAGGCTATGTAATTAGAAATTAGTAACAATTGTAAAGATAGGAATATTGTCCTTAAAATGATCAGTTTGGAAATTAAAACCAATATTAAGAATGTCTTACCGTTCGAGATAACTTTCCGGGAAATTCTTTATTTTTCTGCAGATTAAGTTGAATAATAGATTTATCTTTCTGAAATACTTTGTGGCTTCCCAAAGAGTGATCACTGAAGGAAAAAAATGAACAATCATTTCCTCCCATAGTACCTCTCAAGTGTTTGTTTTTCTCTCTGACTTAATTTCTTTATATTTGGAACTTAGTGTCTGGTAAAAGTTTTAAATATATCCCTAGTTTTATATGTGTTTCATATTCATTTTTAAATGACAAGATATGACAAATACCTTCAAATACATTAAGTTAGAAAATAGATGCCTTTAGAGTAAACATAATAAGTTACAATAAAAATGTTTTACATATTCAAAGTTAGTTTTACCCAGCCATCTCAAAGCTAAGGACAGCATGCTTCTGGGACATCTCGTTGATGCCACAAAGTGTATGTGGGGAGCGTTGTATTAAAAAAGAGGAGTGGTGAAGTGGAAATGTCATGGTTTTTAGAGAAAGATTTACTATCTCCATAACCTTATGCAGGTCAATTAAACAATCTGAAACTCAGTATTTTCCTTTGCAGAGTTGGGATATTAATGTCTATGTCAAAGAAGGTACAAGCAGGTTAAACAGAAAAAATATCCCTTTATATTTCAGAAATTTCTAATGGTGTAGTATATTTTGTCCCTCTTTCTTTCTTTGTTTTCCTTCCTTCTTTCCTCCCTCCCTCACTTCCTTCCTCCTTTCCTCTTTTTCTCTCTTTCTTTCTTTCTTTCTTTCTTTCTTTCTTTCTTTCTTTCTTTCTTTCTTTCTTCCTTCCTTCCTTCCTTCCTTCCTTCCTTCCTTCCTTCCTTCCTTCCTCCCTTCCTTTTTTTCTCTCTATGCTTGCTTGCTTTTCTCTCCCTGTATAAATATTTGTTAATAACACACTAAATGATGAATGCAATGAATTATTAATTTACAATGTATATTTGATTCTTTTTTTGAATGAAGGACTTTTACTATATGACCTCTTATACAGCCTTGATATTTGATATTTCTAATGATTTTGAGTCATTAAAAAGGATGAATTGTGTCAATGGACTTTGTTTAAGTATCTTGGTTAAATACATGAAGGATATCAGGAGAAAAAAACATATTAAAAATTTTGGGCCCTTAAAATGATAAATTCATTTATTTGGAAAATTTACTAAATATTTTGGACTAACTATTTCCAACAATATCAGACAAATAACACACTACTATGTTGATATTTATTAAATTCCCTGTAAATGTTTTTATTTTGACAATTGCTATTTTTTAAAAAAAATCCTTACAGTTGTTTTTTTCCATATATACTAGTAAAGCAAAGCTCTACACATCCATTTATTTATTCTCTCAACAAATAAGTGTGCTGGTTACTATCTTAAGAACTGTTATGAGTGTACCTGTCATGGAAGATGAACACCAAGAAGCTGAATCCTTGCACATAATTACTCCTATTTCCAATTCATAAGTAGCTCATGTTATTTTAAAGTATCTCAGAGAAGCACGTTTACATTAAAGAGAAATTAATAACCTTAACACCAAAAAATTATACACAAATACTTCAAATTTGTCCTATGGGCAAAAATGAAAAGATATCCTAAATAGAGTCCAACCTACAAATATTGATTCCTGTCTAGGAGTTATTGTAAACACACATTTATGAACATTATTTTTAACTGAAATAAATACATATGTTTATTTTATTTTATAGGATAACTAGGTTCAAATGTTCTTTATTCATATGTGTAGTAAATAGTCACAGAAATATATTGTGAAATATTAGTCATTTATAGAAGAAAAGTATTTTAATTTGATTTTATAAATATTGAGAGTCAGGATTATGGACAGCTACTGAAGACATTTCTTTAAGAAAACTCAGGATTTAAACTTTCTTTTAATATTTAGGTTGACTAAGAAATGTAAGATGAACATTCTGAATATTAAAATACTAATAATACTATAGTACTCTATAGAACATTTTCAAATACTTATGTGTATGCACGTTTGTATACATACACACACATTCTTTTCGTATTTGTCACTTAAAAATTTCTATAACACAGCTACCATATTTTTAATTCTAGTAACTTGTGTTGCTAATAAAAGCATCCTGTAATTACGTGCAAACTGTTATTCGTTGCTGACTCAGCATAGGTAAAGATAAGTGTAATTGGTTTTCCTCAACCAGTGCTCATCACGTTTATTATTATTTCTCTCTCAGGGGAACCATAAATAGGGAAAGTTAAACTCTATTAGTTGGATAGACAAGTATAGGTAAAATTCTAAAACTAGAATTTTTACAACCATGGGGAGAGGAGAGTGAACCAACCAGGTGAAGGTATAGCTATTGCTACTCTCTCGCTGGAAAGCAGGGTGCGGAACCGCCTTAGGAAACAGCCTTTTGTCCTCTAGTTTTCTAGATCTGTGCTACCTCTAATAGCAAAGAAAACGAAGCTGTCCTGTCCTCAAGCCTGCCACGGTAGAAGCCAGAGTAGTCTGTGTACTGGATAAGATCATGGGAAATAGGGAAATGGGATTGAAAAGGACATCTTCCCATGGTAATTAACATGGGGACTTAAAGGCCAGGAATGTGAAGAAAGCTGTTAATATTTTTTGAATAAACAAGATTTCTGTTATTTCTCTGTTTAATTTATTCTAGCTTAACTTGGTTTTGTATTCCATTCTTCATATTGTTGACAACTTTGTATTAAGCTACCACAGGCCTATGAGAAAATTAATGAAGTTTCTGTTGTAATTCTTTAATTTACTCTTTGGTATTATCATCAGACTGTTTATAAAGCAGTTTTTGAGGAGAATACTGATAATTAATGATACCATATTTGATACAGTTGAAATACTAATACATTATATCATTTTTTGAGAATAGTTATACAAACATGATATTAAAGATTGCTGTTATGATTGTAGAAACATTAAACAGGGAGAAGGAGAACTATGGTGAGAGCCAGTGAGGGAGAATAGAATATTTTAATTGACAGGGAAAGTCTGTGTTACCAAATTAAGGTGAATGCTAAGTAAGTTGCCATAACAATATAGTTGACTTATGAAAGGATTTTGGCTTGCCACGAAAGTTAGCTTTCTTAATTTTGTAACATGTTATAAAGTATAAAAGTATAACATCCTAACTGCTTTGTTGATTACATTTAACTTTTGTCCAATATATATTCTTTTTGAAAAGTATATACCTTTTCTTCATAAAGTCTAAATTTTTTGTTCATTAATATCTTGCTACTTGAAATGTGACCAGTGAACCATGAGCATTAGCATTGCACAAAAATTTGTTAGAAATGTAGTCTCGGGCCCCACCACAGACCAACTAAATGAGAATGTTTTTTAACAAGGTACTTGCATCTCTAGTGAACATGTTAAATTCTGAGAACACTGTTTTAATGAATCAATATAAATGTAGATAAATGTGTAATTTGTATCCATCTATATATCATATCTATCAATCTACCTCCCTATCATCATATTTATTTAGATTAGTTCCCTTTTCAAGATTTTATGTATTACTTTTCAAACCTTAATAAAGACAAGCGAGTTTTAAAAAAAAGAAAAATATGACTTAGGAAGAAGTAAAAAACAGAGCATCACAAATATACCATTGTCAAAATTGTGAAAAAGTCTCCTGACCATTGACATTTTAATTATGATGACAAAAGGTTTAGCTACTTCCTCAAAACTTGCTTAGTTTAGCAAGTAGTTACTTACTGTGACTGTTTTAAAAGACAAATAATACCATCTGGAAGACACAAAGGAGTTTAAATACGAAGGATTTACCCTTATCTACTCCAAAGTAGATGGGATGCTGCTAAAAGGAACAACTAAATATAATTTATCTCTTTCTTTCTAAAACAGAACAGATTAAGAAACATAGTTCTGATAACATAAGGGAAGCTTAAAATGAAAAGTGTTTTTACATAATAATGTTAAAGTAATAGTTTTTGTGAGAGGGATATTTTTCCGTTTAGTTCATTATATTTTAACAACTATACATTTTTTATTTATTAAGGCCCACACTTTACAGGAACTCAAAGCAATTCATACATAATGAAAAGACTAGTACAGGCTTAGTACAATTTTTATATTTGGAATTAAAGATTACTAAAATGTAACCCTAAACCTCATTTGTAAAGAAGAAAATATATTAAAAATCCAATTTTTAAGAGGTAAATAAATTGCAGTTAAGGAGATTAATTTATTTCTCCAAAGCAACAGTAATAGGGA
The DNA here is from genome assembly GCF_021234165.1 of Pteronotus mesoamericanus. NCBI lineage: Eukaryota > Metazoa > Chordata > Mammalia > Chiroptera > Mormoopidae > Pteronotus > Pteronotus mesoamericanus. The sequence continues at coordinate 24,448,937 of NW_026555310.1, forward strand.
GTAGCATTACCAAGAGTGGGTAAAATTTGTTTTGATGTTATTTTATTCGCTTAAACATTCTCAAAATTTCAAAAAGAAATTAATTTCGGTTTAACAGAAATCTGGAAGTGACATTTAAAGCCCACCTTTAGTGATTATAATTGATCCTTATTTAGTCAAGTCATTTCTAAACATTTCCTGATTGAAGATCAAAAAAAATTTTGTGTGTGTTTGACCTAAATGAGGTACATTAAGTTATACACTTATGTTTAGTGCACATGCACTGGCACAAGCATATGACCATTATCCCTGTAACTTTTGTTTTCAGGTTGCCTTTTATGATGCCATTGGCTTTGCAAAAGACCGCAAAGACTGTGGGCTGCAGAGCCAGATAAACCTGTGCTGTCCTGCCTTTCTTGCTTCCAAAGTTTATGATTTTTAGGAAGTCATTTAATTTCTCTTAGCCTCAATTTTCCCATCTGTAAAATGGGAATAATCAAGCTTCTCTTATATGAAAATGAATGGTGCTACATGTGAAGATTCTAGATTTTAACAGTGAAGTAAATTCTGTTCTTGCTTTTGTTTTTACTATTATTAGCATCTCCATACCACTTCTTTAAACATCCCTACTTTTATCAGAGTTCCAGTTTTCCAAAAGCATAGTTATCTTTCTGGGTATTAAAATTTTTAAATTCATATTCATTTGAACTCCTGCTGGTCTTTGTCATTGGAGAGGGAAATTTTTCCTTCAGAGCACTAATAACTGAGTTCATCTAACTTCTTGAAACCATCCTTTGTCATTTATTTCCTCTTGGAATTTGGTTCACGATTGATCTGTTCAGTGCCTTCAATCCTTCCCCTTTTATTGGCTTTTCCCCTCAATGTATGAGTAGTATCAGATATCTCTTATCCACGGTCTCTAAATCTCCAGACCAGTTCCCCTAAGCACATGAAATCCCATCTTTCTCCTGGCTTTTCTCTCCACACGTTACTTCTGAGAGAGTAGTCTGTCTATGTATTTTTATTTATCATCTTCCATTGTTCTTAGCTCATTGCAATCTTGCTTTTTTCTCCCTCATTTTACTGAAACTAATGTGTGTCGCTAACTAACTTCCCAGTTGTCAAATTTAATGGTGGTTTTTCAGTCTTCACCTAATATTTATTTTCAGCATTTGATGGCACATTTACTTGATATTTGAAGCTTTTTCCTTCTTTTTTGTGAAAAACACATTTTCCAAGGTTTCTTACAATTTATATTGCTTTTTCTCAATTTCATTTTTCTGCTCTTCTATTCCTTCTATTTTTAAAATATTGATGTTCTCAGGATGCTTTTTTATTTTTTTGGGACACTTTCCCCATGTGATCTTACCTGTTTTGAAAACTTCATTCCCTCTTAGAGCCAATGATTCCCTAATCTCAAACAGTTTTCCTAAAATTTTATTTACTTTCTTAAAATCAAATGCCCCTTGGCACTCACATACTCAAATGTCTCAAACTTGATTAATTATTTTGCACCCCCAAAACTTATGTTTCTTTTACATCTACATCATTGGTTTTCAACTCACCATGATGAGTCGAGGGAAGGGGTAGTGATTGAACCTGGTCATCATCATCCACTTCTCCCTCCCACGCAGTCCTGTACAGTCAGTCACCAAGTGCCATGAATCCCACCATTTTCCTGGCCCTGTTTTATACCTCCTGCTTAGCCCCACTGCCTAGGCCCAGGGGTGTCCAACCTGTGGCCTGCGGGCTGCACGTGGCTCAGATTGGCTATGAATGTGACCCAACACAGAACTGTAAATGTACTTAAAACATTACAAGATTTTTTTTTGCTTTCATTAGTGCTCGTGTATTTAATATGTGGCCCAAGATAATACTTCTTCCAGTGTGGCCCAAAGATGACAAAAGGCTGGACACCCCTGATAGACTTTAGCTCAAGCTCTGTCAGTCTTTCATAAGTTCAGTAATGGTCTCCTCACTCTACTTTCTAACTCATTTTAAGCACACATTATTACTTAATACTGTCATTTAAATGCTTTTGTTTCCAAACAAAGAACTTATTTTCTTATTCTCCTGATAGCAAAACAAGTTTATAGTAGAAGTTTTGTAAATTAAAAAAGAATGAATAAATATCTGTATTATAGTTCTTTTTCAAGGGTAACTACTCTAACATTTTAGTGTAAAGGGTTTGATCTTATATTTCAAATAGAAATATACTTATTTTAACAACAGTTAATATATTAAAATATAGTTTAAAAAAATATCTTGCCACTCTTAAAAACAATGATGCCTTTTTATATCAAGATATGATGCTATATTTTATTAATCTATAAATCCTATGCCATTTTATAATAAAATTATGTTCATAACCTATTTTACCATTATTTGGGAGTACTTTGGAAATTTAGTTTTTTTGGGTAGTTTTTTTTCTTTTGTTGTTAGAAAGCATGCTATAGTAAATATACTTTATATGTAAATATTTTTATATAATTGATAAATGGCTATTATTATTATTACAGTCAGATCTAGGCAAATATTCATGATGAGTTGTAGTATAATAACTGCTGGAAACTAAATTGTTACTTATTGCACTATTAAGTTATATGTTACCTGTGTTCCTGCTATAGGAAAACTTTATGAATAGATTTCCAAATATTTAAGGACATATTTTTAGATAAATTGCATAGGAATAAACTTTAAAAATCTAATTGATTTAGATATTAGAAAGAATATTAATGAATATTTTGCTTATTAAAATAAATTATAACAGTACACATAGGCTGTTATTCTCAAATAGTAAGCAAATCCCTGGTATATACATATCCTTCAATTTCCATTAGGGAATAAATGACTATAATTAATCTATACTAACACTTGGCGACTTTTTAATTTTAATTAAACCCAGATAAATTAATTTTTTATATAAATAGATGACCATGAAGATATTGTAGAATTCTGTTATGTTTTATTAGCAAGAAAAAAAAGAGTAGAATGGCATTTACAACATTTTTAGCAGTCAACTGTTAGCTATCTAATTGTGGATGACTTATTCTCAAAACATTAAGTCAAGGTCCATGTTATATTTTTCCAAAATTCTATTCCTCAGTACTTTTGCTTTTGGGATGCTTCATACTGATAATGCTAAGTAAATATATTTAATAAAGTTTCTTGTTCTTTGCCTCAAATGGTAGACATCAGCCAACATCCAGATGTACATTTGGAAACTTTCACATTCAGAAGATGAATTTCAATGAGTATTCAGTATAAGATTGCATTACTGAAGTGTTTCTTCTTGCTCCCTGGATATACTGTCAAAACCATATGTTAGGGGTAGAAGAAGCAGTCTAGTCATTGAGTGTTGCCAATCTTTAGATACTCTTAGAAACACAGAGAGGAAATAAAATGGCAATACATCTTATTAAACATTTTATTCTTTCTTTCTTGTTTAGAAGAACTATGCAGTAACAGCAGAGAAATATTTAATTTCTTGGAGTCATACTATATTTTCAGGTTTGGTCTTCAAACAATTTCAGGATAATAGCTACTGTGGTTTCGATCAAATAAGTATTTTCAGTTGCCATACTTGAGGACAAATTTTTCTCATTGTTTTAAAAACTTCCTGAATAAAGACATGAGGAAGATGTTTTTAAATTTACTATTCCATGGAAATGTTACTAAAAGTTTATTTACCTGGGTTTTATTAAAATAAGAAAGTTGTCAAGTATTAGTATAGATTAATTATAGTCATTTATTCCCTAATGGAAATTGAAGGATATGTATATATCAGGGATTTGCTTTCTATTTGAGTATTACGGCCTATATATATATAGATATAATATATTTTAATAAGCAGAATATTCATTATTATTTTTTCTAACATCTAAATCATTCAGATCAAAATTGTTTATCATACTCAAACCCTATATGATTTTTAAAAATCAGTATTTAATCAACATATTAATATTATTCCAAATATTAAAATTACTTATTACAAAATTTTATTTTTTAAAAATTGTGATCAGTACTAATAGGCTTTATTATAGGTAAGTTTACTTGGTTTTCCCAGGATTTTCTTGATGCCAAAACTGAAAATCTCATGTCCTGGGAACTCCTTAAATCCTGGGAAAACTGAGATGAGTGGTTGGTACCCTAGTCACAGTAAATTAAATACATGTTGTCATTAATACACAAAATACAAAATAGAACCAAGAATAAGACTGTCAATATGACTTATAAAATTTTCAATTCACTACAGAGGGACCAAAATTGATTTGATTATTCTGGTTAGGAGAGTACAGTGCTTGTACAAAGTCTGATTAAAGGAGAAAAAGTAAGTTCTGCTTGATGTAGGTTATTACAATGACCAAAATTTACCTTTGTAAGCTACTTACTTCTGTAAAAATTCTTCATAGCCACATAAACTTAGAAGACAATCTTTGTGGAATAACTGGTCATTTGCACAAAAATGTAGAATTTCTGCAATTAGGTCTTTGACAAGACAATTAGCTAAAAACAAAGGTGAATAAAAAAAGTTAATAAAAACTTATCATATATTGGCTAGGAAAAAGTTTTTGAGCACAAAAAATTATATGTACATTATGAGCTATTGTAATGGTCTAGTTCCACTAAGAGAAATTAAAATGAAATGCATCTCACTTACTAGTTTTGTTAGATTTGGAGATATTTTAGAAAAATATTGTTTGTATTTTCTTTGATTAGTCTGCCTTCATATTACATAATAGAGCTAGATATTGTATTCCTGATGTTGAAATCTTTGGTACATTGTAACTATGCATAAAAAATATTCTACTATGGTTACACTTAGGGATTTCAGAGATGCCAAAGAGATTACATAATAAGTGATAAATGCAAGCCAGAAGTCTAAACTGAACCTGTCAATTCCAAAGGCTCTGCTTTTAATGATTCTAACTCTCCTGAGCTAATTCTTCTTCCTTTCCCAAGTAGGAGTCACCCAAGTTTCAGCCTTGGGCAACATTATAATAATCTTAATGAACATGTGGTTTCTTTCTCCACCTTCTCTGGAACTCAAAGTGTAAGCATACTAAAATGTAAAGGGCTTTGTCTCTTCTCATATTTATATTCCATAGTCTCCTCCCTAAGCTTTTACATGCAAATGCCATTTAATAGTGGCCACAACCATGCTGACTTGGTACAGTATGTGTCTATGAAATACTTTCCTAATTATAAATGATAAATAATATGGAGTTCATACCTTATCATAAATGATACTAGTTGAAAATTATTTATAATCTATACATTTCTATGTATATCTATATCTATAACTGTATCATCTATATCTATCTATCTATATCTACCTAATCTATATTTTTCTATGTCATGTCCATGCTTTGAATTTGACCTTAGGGTCTCAATCAATGTAAGCTAAGTGCCATAGGGTATATTGATGCCCTTTAGCCAGTGAGAAATTGAGCAGCATATTGTGGACACTCAATTGCATTTCTCTGAGTACCATTTTGTTAGCAGTTATGTATTTAGTTTAGTGTGGATTTTACTGACACAGCTTTAAGTTTGTAAGGAAAGGTTTCTGATACAAACTGGCTAACAAAAAGTAGCACAAATATATGCTGGACCTGCCACATGGAAAAAAAAAAAGGAAGAATACAATGATAGATTTTAAAATGTAGATTTTTATGTAGATCAAGGCATTATTAAAGATATAGTTGGATAAACAAGTGGTAAAGATCTCAGAGAATTATGGATTGTGGAAATACTTGTACAAGAAGAGAGTATCTTAAACACCTTACTGCTTGGAAATGTTGCCTGAAATAGTATGAATTGAAGTTGAAAAAATTATGGCCACAGGAAAAATCATGTCTGTAAGAGCTTTGACAAGTAGGGGAGAGCTTTGCCAGTATATGATCCAGGAAAACATCTTCAACTCACCGGTTCACTTTAATTAACTTGACTTTCCTGCTTCCAGGACTGCATCCCCTCTGCTCTATGGGACATCCATGAATTCATCACTTCACCACAATCATCTTTTCATGTACATCAAAGACTTCATCATCCAATTTCTACCTATTATTCCTCTCCTGTTTTTTGCTTTGATATCTCTTACTACCTGATTCATATTACTCTTTGGATGTTTCATTATTACTTCAAGTTTGGCATGTCTAGACTTGAATTACCACCTTTCTCTTTGAAGCCAACCATTAACAATGTGAGTTAAATTTCTCATCCTCACTGTAAGCCAATAAGTACTGTGGCTTTTTTAAAGTAGATTTTATACCTGTACCTTCATTTTGGCAGCTAACATAATTCTTTTCTCAATTTTTTATAGTCTCCCATCCCATGCAATTCTCCTCAATTTGTTGACCATATATAGAAGGCTAAGGCCCATTTGAGATTCTTTAATTATAGTACTCTGCACCTTAAATCTAACTTCTTATGCATCCTTCTCTATTCCTTTACATCACTTTTGAGATGTTAAGTATCACTGCTTTTTACAAAATCTTACTCTTCAATGTTATTTTTCTTATACTGGCCTCTAGTTCCATCAGTTGAAGTCCCCCTCTTTTATATATTCAATATCCCCCTGTTAAAGTTAAAATAAGTTGAAGTCCCCCTCTTTTATATATTCAATATCCCCCTGTTAAAGATGAAATAAGTGAAGTCATTTCAAATAGAGTTTGAAATGCTATTCTGTAGGAACTGCTTTGCATATCTTGCTTCTTGAAACTCTGAATTGTGTGGACTGAGCCAGACCTTTGAACTGGACTAAAATCAAGGTTGTTTTACAAAGAGTTTTTGGTAATGCCAATAGAATAGTAGACTTTCTGATGATAACGGACTCTCTGACAATAGAATCAGCAGCCAATCATGTATAGCTAAAGAATAACTGAGGTTTACAGTACCAGTGGAAATTTTTTCTTCTTTTTCATATTTCTTTCCTTTCTTCATAAAACCCCTTTCCTTCACTCTGCAATCAGGACTCTATTTGGGTTTCTGTCTGACTGCCCTTCCTAACTCACATTTCTTTGATCACAAATAGACACTGTCATTTCTCCACTGTTGTTGCTTTTGAATTTTAAGTTACTATCCCACTCTAAATTGTTTTTGTCCTTCCTAAAAATTGTTCTGTTTCTATTTAATCAATAAAATCGTCTCTTGTCTATTCCATTCACTTAATGTCCCTATTTATTTATTTATTTACCATCCTATTACTGCCAATCTTCTTTAAAGAATAGATAACTTCTGCAAACAGTTTTCAATGACCCTTTAATCTTTACAAACTGACTTCTACTTCCAACACTTTGGAGATTAGGTGACCTCCTAACAACAGTTCCATCCGTGCATGATCTAAATCTAGAAAGTAGTGAAAGGAAAGATACTGGCTCTAGAAGGACTTTGGAGTTGTAAATAAGGACATGGGAATCAATCTCATTGAAGTGATAGATAAAGATTGTGGAACAGAGAATTGCTTGTTCAAAATATGTGGTCCTCTAGAAGGATTCCACTTCCTGGATTTTGGGAAAACAGGGTTCTCCTTTGATGAAAACTCCTTACCCATGCCCTTCTCTTTTCTATCTAAATTTTATTATTCTTTAAGTTTCTAGCAAAAGCTCCCATCTTTTATCAAAGTCATTCTTGATACTGTGGACAGAAAGGGGCCACATACTAAACCTGACGCACTCAGGGGAGGCCAGCAAGCTCAGGGGTAAAAAGCTCAGACCACATAGAATGGTCTGAACATAAAAATTCTTAAGTAAAAGTAGGTCATAGTGGGCAGTCATGCCCTAGGCCTGTAGCCTCCTTAACAATGATCAACCTTTACCTTAAATGGACCTATTGTCTTTTTGCATCTAAACTAACATATCTTTAAAATATCAGTGTAATCTCCTTTTCAGATCCCTCAGGGCACACCCACCACACCAGAGAGAGACCACAGAACCCCTCGTTGCAGCCTTGTTCCCCGAATACCATCTTTATGTGCTGTAAATGTTAATTATTAATTACCCTGTACCTGTCAATGTAAAAGAAGTACAAGTCTCTCCATTTATTATGTATCTAATCTCAGAGTTTTCCCTGCTTTGCTTTCTCCTGCCCCCTTAATCTATCATCAGTGGATTTAATGCAACTTTTTTAATGTCTTCTGCTTTGATTCTAATGTATAAAATAAGCTGCAAAACTGCCATTCTCAGGAGCATTTTCTCAATCCGTTGAGATGCTTGCTTCCCTGCAATTGTCATCAGTTTGGTTGAAATAAACTCATAAAAATTCTCTACATGTTTGGATGGTCTTATGTTGACAGCACACTATTCAGATTTTGTTCTCTGTAGAATCTCTTTATATTACTAGTCAAATACTAATATAAAGTTGTGAAAGGATACAGCTGAAGGGTTCAGAACAGTTGTCTCCAAGATGTGCCAGTTTCGGACATGAATTATTTTGAGCTGAAGGTAATCAAACGTGGGGTCATGAGAAACTTTTATTTCTTAAAGAATTTCAATTTGGGCCTTGTCCATACTAACAGTTAAATTTGGACCAGATATAACTTTTAATTACCTAGGTATGGGGCAGAGCAAGCATATATTTACTGATCCTCTGCTTGTTTTATTGTCCTATGAATGACTTTCCTCTCTTCTGAAGCCCCAATGTGCCTTACCTCACCCTTAGCTCAGAGTATCATATATACTTCTTTTTAACTTTCTGTCTCTGAAACTATCATGTATGTGGGGTCTTTGACTCTCTCATGTGTTTGGGAGTCTCATATGTATGAATGTCATTAAATTCAGTCACCTTCTGTTCTTAATCTTTTCACATTGATTTAATTATTAGACCAGCCAAAAGAAACTACATGTGTAGAGGAAATTTTCTTCCTCTCCCACAGAGTTTTGGCACCAAGATTATTTTAAAGTGAAAACACTTGAAAATTATTTGACCTCGGTTTATCTGACTAAAACAGAGACTCCCGAAAATACAGCCATCATTCTTTGTTCTGAGCTAGTTTTCTGCAAATTCTAGGAAGGAGACAGAATGCCTACCATAAGCATGAAAAAAACAACATAACTCTCCATTCTGTTCTATTAAAGCTCTAAAGCACCTCCACAAAATGTACCCCCCCCCCACACACTTCTATATTAAGTTGGTGTAAAAACTTCTACCTCTGGGTATTTAGCGGGTATCTTATTACTGAGGAGCTTCTGTGCATGTGTAAAAAGACTTGTTAATTTGTCTACTGTCAACTAAATCACAGCACCAGCGTCCCTTCAAATATAAATAGGAAGAGGAAAAATTTTCCTTCCAACACTGGTATATGCTACTCTGTATGTTTTAATGAAAGTGTTCTTTCTCCTCTAATTCTTCATCCTTCCTCTCTACTTCATCCTTTCCTCCCACTTCTTCCCCTTACAGATACTTTTAATATCTTTGAAGATGGAGACATCCTCTTTACCACTCTGCATCTCTAACACTAAACACAATGACCTAAGCAGTTTATTGTAACTTCTCATAAAAGTAAAAAAAAAAAAAAAACAGACTCTGGCTTGCCAAATTCAACAGAGGAATATCTGGAGAGTGGGAGAGAGATGTTGGAAAGTAAATATTGTAAATTGGAAGAACAGAAGTGGTTTCCCTAGTTCACAATTACTTTCTCTTGTGCAGCAACTGAAGCCAACATGACCCAAGCCATTCAGACTGGATCAAGTGGCAGAACAATTGATCTTGGCTGTGCAATCAGAATCCTGCTTTTAGAAATTTGGAATTAGATCCAACAGAGAAATTGAAATTTCTTTAGGTAACTGGCCAAATTGCATTTAAATTTGAGACGTTGGCTTTTCATATGTTCTGGAAAAGCAAGGGAAATGAGTCAGCAGAACGCAAAAGAAACGTGAGAAGCAATTATGCAGAGAGGAGATGTGGCGAGAAGCATAAAGTAATTTTGGACATTCTTGTTTATCTGTGCCTTAAGTATATCCCCAAATTTTTGCTGAATCCCAATTTTTAAATTGTGTAAGAAGCCCCTATATTATTTTAAAATGTTAACTTTTTTTCTGCCTAAGCCAGCAAGAGTTGGTTTTTGTTAGTTTCCAACCAGACGGTCCTATTAAAATTCCAACATATTACTATATTTGTACTCACCTGTACTGAGAGCTTGGACTAGGATAATAAAATAGCAAAATAATAATAATAATAATCAATGAGAAAATATTTACTGGGTCATTATTTGTCAAGAATCAATAGTTGATATGTAGAAACTTATTTAGGAGCCACTAAATTTTGTTCAAAAAAACTAATATTATTTTGGAAAACAGTTGACTATAACTATGAAATAAAATATTAAACAACTTTAAGGACAGTCTAAAACTTTAGAGAAATAAGAATTATCTAGTAAATTTAATGAAATACAGATCCCTGGGATCCATTCCCAGAGACTTTGAGTCAATTAGATTCAGTGATTATGCTGGACTATACAGCACTAACATAGTTCTATGTATCAATGCCTATTCTACCTCACAATTTATTTATATTTTAATGAAATAGTTGTTTCTAATGCATTTTCATTTATATATACAGTCTTTATCTAGAATCTTTGAAATTTGTTCTTTGTTTTTAATATACTAAAAGCTTTGTATACTTGTCATTATTTTATAGCAAGAAAATAAGGTGTCCTCGGTTGAGCTATGTGAAGAGTTCTTCAAAACAATAGCTAAATGAATGTTAAAATGTTTCCTGCTGTTTTTCTTTTCACTTCAGGGCAATATGAGCTACTAATACTACTTTTAAAATTTTCATCAGTGGACTCAAGGCAATGCAGCCTGTACCAGCTCTATGTAGATTTTTATGTTTATTTGCAAGGTTGCTTACCATGTGGCATAAAATGAAGTTGTGTTGAGTTATCAATCAAAATATTGATACTAAACTTAGTATTAGAATAGAGTTGATATGGAAACGCTGTAGTCGTGCTCCAGATCTTCCCCGAGTTGGAACTAATGTCAGCTGCATGGTATGATTCTCTGATTCTGAAAAATATATGTGAGAATAATACTTAGGACAAGATTATAAGAAACTGCATGCCGGATTTGCTACAGAAGATTTAAAATGTGAAAACAGTCAGCAGCTCGTTTGTGGCACCGTGCTCTCAGGTAGGCCAGGCTGGTAAAGATTACACCACCAAAAACAACTGTAAAGGACTGTTCTTTAAGCTTGTCAAGGAGCACCGCATTTGAAACAATTAAGAATACATTGTCATTCATACAACATAAAAATCACTCTGTACAATGATTACTTGCTTTATTGACATTGCTTTGGCAGCCCGGTCTCTTCCCCTTAGTTTTTGTTCAGGCCTAAATTTTTGAAGGTGAATGGGTCATTCATCTTAGTGTGAGAATTTTGGTAAATAAATTTTGTCAGTTTGGTAAATACCATTTTGGCTGTCCATTTTCCTTAACATTTTGGATTTTACACATCTTTGGAGTTTACATTAAAAAAATGAGCTCAAAACTCAATTTATACATTTGGAACAATTATTTTTTTTTGCTGAAATGAGCTAGAGGATTGCAAAATAGTTTCTCCTTGGAGTCAGAAGCCTTGAGTTTAATCCTGGCTCTTCCATTTAGTCCTTTTATAGTTAGAGGCAAGTTATTTGACTAGTTTCTTTGCACAACTGAGGATATTTATAGCTATAGTAGTCCTCACGTAACCACGGTTTTGCTTTCTCTGTTTCAGTTACCTGAGTCAAACATGGGCTGACTAAGGAAAAGCTAGAGAGTGACTTGGTGCTTCAGTGGGAGTGCCTGGAGAGACTTTTTTAAAAAGGAGCTGAGGCGAGCTACACAGGGATCCTGTGAGCAGCTGCCCTGCCCGCAAGGGTAAAGGATTGAGGGTGTAGTTTGCTTCCACTGAGTGCGGCTGGGTAGAGAGATCAGAAAGGTGCACAGCCAGGGGATGTCTTGGCCCAGCCCGGAGCAGCTGGCAGGGCAGAGGCTGTGCAGAGTAGAGAGTTTGGGTCTCGGTTTACTACGAGGGCAGTGGGCTAGGAATTGAGATTTGAGCACTTGAGATTATTTACACCCAGACAGAGCCCCTTTCCCTGGTGGGAGATCAAACCTCCAGGAAAGGAAGGACACATCCAGCCCCTACCTCCTGCAGGATCATCTGCAAGCACCACCACCAAGGAAGCTCTGCAAAACAGGCAGCCTCAAGAACCCCCTGTGGGATGCATATCCATAAGAGAGAGGAGGGAAGAGAAATATATAAAGCGCCCATTTTTGAACTGCTCTCATGGAGACAAAATGCCCTGGTTCTTTGGGCCTTATTTCACGGAGGCCAGCAAACCAGGGAGGTCAGAAATCAGTGCAGCAACAGAGAATCAGGGCCCTGCCAAGCCTTAGCTTGCACACAGAGCTGCCATTAGCACCAAGCAAGAAAGAGCTGACCCTGTTACACAGATTGGTTCCTCTGTTGAAACAGACAGCTAATTCATCAGAACCTATACATTATTGGAAATAAGCTGGGACAGACCAAGACTGGTGGTGCAGGAGCACAGGGAGTACACCCACAATTTTTCCAGAAGACTGAACAGTGGCCCCCAGGTAAGACCCAGGGGTCCTACCATCCTAATTATCACAGATGGCCCCTCTAGGGGCAGGTGAAGGTAACACAGGCAGTGCTGCCAGAAGTTGGATGACCTACCTCCGACCTTGAGCTGATAAAAAGACAAAGGTGGATCCGGAAAGAGAAGACAGAAGGCAAACACCAAACTCTGCTGAGGTAAATTCCACTGTGTTCTTCAGAATTTGCGTTATTTTTTTCTTTCACGTAGCCTTGCAATGGGGTACAGCCAGGCCCTATTACTCCCACAACAATGTATTTTGTAATGGGGTCCAGAGATTGGGGTGTCCAAGAAAAATATATTCTCCCCACCCCAGGGCAAGCCGCCATGGGGGATGGGAGCCTTGAGCAGGGCCATTGAGAGTCATTTTGCATGTCAATAACAGGATAGCTTTATTCCTCATATGCAAAGAGGGTTATTTTGCATATCACCAAAGCTACTCAGGAAGGTTTAAAAGACTTTATACAGAATGTAACTGGGAGAGAAAGAAAAGAGACAGGGGTCTGCAGGAGAGACAGGGACACAGACTCTGGGAAACAGTGTGAAGACCACGTGGGAAGAAAGAGGGGAGAAAGGACTCTTGCTAGCGGGCCAGGAGAAGGTGCCACATGGTTATGGATTAAGAGCTGGAGATCGCGGCGATGCAGCGGATGGTGCTGAGAACCGCAAGAGGCCTGCCTAGCCCCGGACTTCTGTTCTTTTTCTTCTGAAGGACAGGTACCCCTGACCGGCCTGACTGGCCTAACTGGGCAAAAGCGGGGAAGGCGGGACGGTGTGTGTGCTGGTGATTGTTTTGAAGGGATTTTGAGGTTTAAGGGTGACATTTAGCCATTAATCAAACCTGTATAACTTCTGAATAAATAGTTCCTTTTCCTTTTCACCAAAGTCTGCCATTCAGAGGCATAATTCCAATGGCGGCGGGCAAAGAACCCACAACCGAGGGGTCTCAGGGAAGGAGGGTGTCATTATTTTGGTAATAGCTATCTGGGAACCCCCCACCACGGGTCCTTTTGTTCGGTAACAGCCTTTTAATATTTCCTCTTTTGCTTCAATTGTATCCCAACTAGTTCATATTATTTGTCTTTTATTTTTTATTCTTTTATTTAGATTTATATTATTTTTATTTCATTGTTATTTCAAACCTCACATTGCACCTTTCCATTGTCTTATTCCATTTTGCCTTCTTCCTGCCCTTTCTTATTTTCATTGTTAATTTTATTTTTCCGCCACACTACCTTGTTCCTATTTTTTACTCTTTTTCTATTTCTCGTTCCTCCAATCTCTCAAAAGCATTTTTCCTTCCTTTAGTGAGGTTGCATTCATATTCTCCTTCTTATAATATTCTTATTTTCTTTCCACCATTATAAATTGTGGCTTGCTTGGTGTGGATATTATGGTTATTGGTATTCTTAATTTTATTCCTATTTCTTCACTGTTTTTTTAATTTCAAATTTCATAGGTTACTCACCCCCTGTTTTACTCTATTTAGCCCTCCTCCTGCCCTTTCTTATGTGAGTTTGCAATTTTATTTTTCCCCTTTCTTAGTCTGGATTCTATTCCTTACTCTTATTATTTCTCCTCACCCTATCCTTTCAAAATCATTTTCTTTACTGTGGACATCTCATATTCTCTTTTTTTCTTTTGTATAAGATTGTTATTTCGTTTCTGCTTTTATTCATGTTTGTTCAGCTGTCATTGTTATAGACCCTGTTGTGGTTTTTCTGAAATTTTGTTCCTGTTGTTTCACTACTTTTTGACTTTTATTTCAAACCTCATATTATGTTCTTCCCTTTTCTGGCTCCACTTTACCATTGCCTTTCCCTATTTTACTTATGTTTTAAATTTTATTTTCTCCCATTTTTCACCTCGTTTCTATTCCTTACTCTTACATTTTCCCTCCCTCACAAGAACAAGAGGAACAACAACAAACAAAGCCCAGAGCAACTAGAAGGATAGAAATTAATAGATCAGGGCAGAATCAAATGATATAGAGACTAAAAGAACAATTCAAAGGATCAATAAAACCAGGAACTGGTTCTTTGAAAAGATAAACAAAATTGATAAAACTTTAACCAGACTCATCAAGAAAAAATGAGAGAGGACCCAAATAAATAAAATCAGAAACAGGAGAAGTTACAACTGATACCACAGAAATACAAAGGACTGTAAGAAATTATTATAAATAATTATATGCCAAGAAACTGGACAACCTGGGTGAAATGGACAAATTTCTAGAAACATACAATTTTCCCAAACTGAATCAAGAAGAAGCAGAAAGCCTGAATAGACTGAAAACAACTAGTGAAATGGAAGCAGTAATCAAAAAACTCCTGGCACACAAAAGCCCTGGACCAGATGGCTTCACAGTTGAATTATACCAAATATATAAGGAAGAACAAACTCTTATCCTTTTCAAACTATTCCAAAAAATTCAAGAAGACTCCCAAACTGGTTTTATGAGGCCAGTATCATCCTAATATCAAAACCAGGTAAAGACACAACAAAGAAAGAAAACTACAGGCCAATATCTCTGATGAACATAGACGCTAAAATCCTCAAGAAAATACTGGCAATCGGGATGCAGAAATACATTAAAAAGATCATGCATCATGATCGAGTTGGATTCATTCTAGGGTTGCAAGGATGGTACAATACTCACAAATCAATAAATATAGTATACCACATAAACAAAATGAAGGACAAAAATCCCATGATCATATCAATAGATGCTGAAAAAGCATTTGATAAAACCCAGCACCCATTTATGATAAAAACACTCAGCAAAATGGGAACAGAAAGATCATACTTCAACATAATAAAAGCCATATACGAGAAAACTGCAGTGAATGTTATACACAACAGGCAAAAATTAAAAGCTTTCCCCTTAAGATCAGGAACAAGACAGGGGTGTCTGCTTTCAACACTCTTACTCAACAGAGCACTGGAAATTCTAGCCACAGCAACTGGACAAGAAAAAGAAATAAAATAAAATTGGGAAGGAGAAAGTAAAACTGACATTGTTTGCAGATGACTTGATTGTATACATAGAAAACCCCATGGTCTCCAATAAAATAGTACTTGACCTAATAAGTGAATCTGGCAAAATAGTGGCGTACAGAGTCAACATTCAGAAATTGATGGCATTTTTGTACAGCAACAGTGAAATGTCAGAAAGAGAAACTAGGAAAAAATCCCATTTGCTATAGTAGCAAGAAAACTAAGACACCTAGGAATAAATTTAACCAAGGAAGTAAAAGATCTGTACTCAGAAAACCATAGAACACTGAAGAAAGAAATTAAGAAAGATAGAACTAACTGGAAGCATATACCTTATTCATGGTTGTAAGAATTAACATCATTAAAATGTTTACACTACCCAAAGCAATCTATAGATTCAATGCAATTCCTATTGAAACACCAATGGCATATATCATAGATCTAAAACAGATATGTCAAATTTGGCCAAATTTTATATAGAACCAAAAAAGATCCAAAATAGCCTCAGAAATCTTGAGAAAGAAAAAGAAAGTAGGAGGGCTCACAATACCTGATATCAAACTATACTAAAAGACCACAGAAATCAAAGCAGTCTAGTCTGGTCCTGGCCTAAGAACAGACGCATAGATCAATGGAACAGAAGAGAAAATCCAGAAATAAACCCAAGTCTCTACAAAAAACAGTATGGAATTTCCTTGAAAAGCTAAAAATGGAATGGTCTTTTGACCCAGTGATCTCATAGCTGGGACTATTCCCTAACAATTCTGAATCATCAATTCAAAAGAATTTATGCACCCCTATGTTCAGAGCAGTGTTATTTACAATAGCCAAGTACTGGAAACAGCTTAAGTGTCCACCAGTAGATGAGTGGAACAAAAAACTGTGGTACATTTACACAAAGGAATACTACACAGCAAAAAGAAGGAAGGAGCTCCTACCTTCTGCAACAGCATGGATGGAACTGGAGAATACTATGCTAGGTGAAATATGCTAGTCAGTGAAAGACAAATACCATGTGGTCTCAGCTGTAAGAGGAATCTAATGAACAAAATAAATTAACAAGTGAAATAGAACCACAGGCATGGAAACATGAAACAGACTGAATGTATCCAGAGGGGAAGGGGATAATGGTGGAAAGAAGGGGAAGTAACCAGACAAAGAATATGTATGAATGACCCATGGACGTGGACAACGGTGTGGGAATTGACTGTGGGAGGGGGTGGGGGTGGGGTAGGCAGAGGAGGGAAAAGGGGGAAAATTTTGGGACAATTGTGAAATAATAAAAATTAAAAATTATTTAAAATTTAAAAACATCTTTATTAATCTATAAACTGTGTAGTATTGGAAAAAAAAAGAAAGGCACTCTCATCATTCTAAATAGTATATCCCAGCTAAGAAGGATAAATCTATGCTAATTTGGGACAGAGCCATATGAGTCAGTCAGTCACGTCATTAAATAAGAAATTAATTCACTGCAACTTAAACTACCAACAAATAGCAAAGGCAAGCCTGAAATTATGAAACACTCAACTTTAATTACATTTGCAAAAGAAAAAAATATTTGACTAGAAGCAAAGAAAACAATATCAGAGTTTGATTAATGGACAAATTTTTCACAAATTTATACTTTTCACTGTTAAAGATTATAGACATTTTATATGCCAAATTAATCAGTTCAATAATGTTAAAATAGACAAATTTATACAGGTACATAAATTTCAAAATTTAATAAAATAACAACACTTACTTTTTTACTTTGTCGCAAAAGGAGGCCAGACTTACACTACTGCCTTGAGGTACTTCAATTAGTTGAATTGAACAATCTATGGGCTTAAAATAAAATTTTTAAAATTAATTTAGTTTGGTGTGGTAAAAAGATGAATTCAGTTCCATAGTTTTTATTGGTTTTAAAGGTGTATTCTGTTTTTATTTTTCTAGATTTTTAATGAAGCAATACATATATAAAATTGCTTAAATTTAAATATATAATTTAAACTTTGAGAAAGGTATACAGCAGCTGTATCAATATTCCAATCAAAATATGGAATATTTTCATCAGTTTAGAAAGTTCCCCCACTTCTTTTGTCAATCTGTACAATTTATTTGTTAACTACAGTTATTCAGAGTTCTAGCACCATAGATTAGGTGTTTTTTTTGTTTTGTTTTGTTTCTGGCTTCTTTCAATTAAATGACATTTATTTTTAAATTTATTTATGTTATCACACATATCAATAGTTCATCTTTTTTATTGTTGGTTAGTAGTATATTAGTGCATGAATATTCCACAATATGTTTATCTATCATCTTGTCAGACATGTGGGTTGTTTTGTGGTACTGTAAACTATAAATTTTTTATATGCAAATATTTGTATGGACATGTGTCTTATTTTTTGTGAATGAATCCATAAATGGCTAATTCAGAGGGTGAGTGCATGATTAACTTTAAAGGAAATCATTTTTGTTTTATGTGTTTTGAATCTATGATTAGGTACATGTACATCTGAATTTATTATCTTTCTGATTGACCCTTCTATTATTATGAAATGGCACTTTCTTTAATAATATTCTTCATTGAACTGTATGTTTCTAATATTAATAACTACATCAACTTTCTTTTGCTGGTTGAGTCTTTTTATTTCTTTTACTTTCAACCTGTTTGTCCCTGTGTTTCTTGAGTTTGTCTTTTGTACAGAGTAGTAAAGTCTTTATATTAGTTTGATGATTTCTCCCTTTTATTTGGAATGCTTACCTTACTCATATTTAGAACACTTATGGATATTTTTGGATTTAAGATGACCATGATGATATTTGTTTCTTCTATTTTATTTTGTCCTTCCATTTCTTCCCTGCCTTTTTGATCATTCAATACTTTCCCTTCCCTCAATGATTGATATCCTATACTGCTTATGTTCACTGCCTGAAATCATTTGCTTCATGTATTTTGTCTAACTTTATAGTTGTTTTCAGTTGTGAAGGAAAGTTTAGTACTTGTTATATTGTCATGATCAATAGTAGATGTTCCTAAAATTCATTGACTTTCAGTTCAAATCAGTTGAGGTGCTACCTCCTTCTGCAAGTGTCTCAGACAGAATTAGCTGGGGTTTTTTTCCTGTGAATTCACCCTTTCTGTTATTTTGCTCTTACCTTTCTTTGCTTGCAAATTAATTTGAGTAATATCCTATCCTGAAATCAGGTATCATGTATTTTCTTCTTTGCATTTGTTATTCCTTATTTATCATGAACATTTTAAGAATACAGTAAATTGTTGAATAAATGGAGAATCATTTTACCTCATCCTGTAAATTACAGCTGCAATAATATTTTTTCTCTGTTCTATTTACTTCATTTCACTTGTGTCAACACTCAGCAAAAGCAGAGAAAAGTTCAAATATTATACAAGAAAATCTATAGTTAGTAAAATGATTGGGAAACTACTAATGAAACCACTAGGATGAATTACACATTGATTACTTAATTTCCTACCCTTGGAATGATCCCAATGGAGCCTGCCTGCCAACAGTATAATTTAGGAGCCTGTGAGTAAAGGGATATTTCTCCTACTAATAATAATCAAAAGTTTTAATTCATGATAATGTGACTCAGAATCTAAATGTAATGAAATTTATGTGTTTCTGTGTATGCATAAAAACACAAGATGGTAGAAAATACTATCATTGAAACCTCCAACTGTGATATTTTTATCTAATAAAAGGTAAATACTGTAACATTTTATTTATGTTTGATGAAAAGGAACTTTAAAAATTAAGTTATAAAAATTTTATTTCCCTCTTCTCAGAAAAAATCATTAATTCAGGAATATAGAATTAGTGAATAATAAATGATTGTTTTCAAATATAATACTAATGCATTTCTTTATTTAAAGTAGTTACCCTCATCACTAAATTAATCCAGAATATTATTAAATGATTCATATTTATATTTTTAACATATTTCTATTTGTCACATATCTGACATATCTGACACATACCTCTATGTTCTTTGGCCACGAACTTTCCCACAACCTGGGAGGGGAGGAACCTTTAAAGAGCCGGAAAGGGGGTTCCACAACATTTGTCCTTCTATTCCTTTTATTCCCTTCTTTTGGCATGAAGTCAGTTGAGAAGGATGGATATATAGAAGGAGTGCTACTTTCAAATCTTTTATGGTAGTTATGATTTTTATTTTCCAATTCTTTTTGTGAATTAATTTTATGCAAACTAGTGGATGGTGGAGCTGAAATATTGCATCTGTAATCATCAGCACCATGATGCTTTCCTACGGAGTTTCCCCAAGAGCTTTCTTTATTCATGTTTTGAGGATTTGGTAGCACAGAAGGCCTAAAACCAATTACTGCTGTTTCCCTAACTTGGTGACAAGAGGGTTCTGAGCTTTTAGAATTAAATTCATTTGTAGCTGTTTGCTGTGTTCCATCTGATGAATGCTTTTTGGAGTCCCAGTTTGGTGAACTGGGCACAAAAACAGTGTTTTCTTCAATTTCACTCTGATAGAGTGGAATTTTATTATTGATTTCTTCTACTAGCTGATCAAAACCCAGACTGACTTGGCCAGGAAAAATGGGTTGATTTATGGAATGCAATTCTTGGTGCTCATGCTGATCTTCATGTGATTCCCTGGGATTTAGATCTGTTTTCCAACAATATGCCATTCTTTCTTTTATATAACTGAGCAGCTTGACTCTGTTCCAAATAGCTCTTTAATGATATTATAAAAGAAGAATGGAATTTTCCTAGAAAAAACATAAGAGGAAACAAAAAGTTATTTGGTTAATTAGTAGTAAAAGCTTACAAGAAATAAATATGATGAATAAATACAAACAATTGTTTTAATGTTTCTCCTTAGCAAATTCAATAATTCCTGGAGTAATTTAAAATTTCATCAAGACTCATGGCATTAAAATCCAAGGGGAGTATTGATTTGTAAAACTCTTGTGGTAGAAAAATAAGTTCACCTCAGTTATGACTGGAGATTCATGAATCAATCTAAAGTCAATATTCCTCTTTATATTCCTTTTGTTATTAAAGATCCACTCGCCTATATCATTAATTCCCTGTGTATTTAATCATCTAAATGCATGTTATTATGCTAAAGTCTCTTTCTTATTAGCTAAACAGTGCCTTCTTTATCAGCAATTACTCCATCCCTAGACGTGGTCTTAACTTTAATCTTCCTTCCATAACCAATCATCTTGTCAGATTGTGAGAGCCTTTCCCCAAAACTTTATTAGCAATTGCAAACTTCTTGCATCACTTCCCCAAAATGACTTCCATTAGGTTCTCAGTAAGCTTCATGTCAGTAAATTCAACTGACATTTATCTGTCTCTGTTTAACTTACTTTTGCAACATTTGATTCTATTTGCCATGTTTCTTATTTTAAAGTTGATCGTTTCCCTATGCTGTCTCTTTTGACGCTATTCTCTGAGTTCTTTGCTTTTTCTCAAAAACTTCTTTGGCCTACTATTCATTTTCCACTTGACTGTTGTCAGAGATTGTACTCTCAAATATTCTCTCCTTGCCAGTTATTTTATACCTCTTGTGGTTTAAATGACCATTTATGTGTCAATGACTCTGACCTAGACCATTTTTATTATTACTCAATAGTTCCTCTTGAATTTTTTAAAGCTTTGACAAAACGTCCAAAAATTAAATTATAACTCACCCAAGAACCTGCCCTTATTCTAGTGTATTCTGTAACAGAAAATGGCCCAAACATCCACTCAATTGCTTACGCCATAACCAGGGTTTCATCTTTGAATTTTCCCTTACCTTTATTTTTTTATATTCAATAAACTGCCAGTTCTTGTAGAAAATCTTTCTCCCTTTCTCTCTCTACCACTGTCATAATCCTCGTCAAAAGTTTTCATTTCCTTGCGTGTAATGTTACATTGTCTCAGAAACTGCTTCTACATTTTCTGCAACCTGTTCTTGTGCCCTACACACATTATTAAATATTGTAATGATATATTTAAGAAACAAACCCAGTAGCTCCCCAGGAAATATCTTTTGTGTGGTTTTCTACTGTCTAAAGATAACATCTATAGTGTACAAATGTAAGATTTCTCTTCCCCATTAGCTCATTAGGTCATGTTAGTCTTTTTCACATATAACACAATATCTAGTGTTTTGCTTCATTCAGAGTTATTTGTATTTGTTGAAAAAATAGTTAATAAATTGTAAAAACTATAATTTTTAAATTTTATAAGTTATAATTTATAAGTTATAATTTATAAATTATAATTTATAAATTATAATTTATAAGTTATAACTTCAAATGGAAAAATATTTGTGTCAGTTGGATTTATTAATTTCTTTAACAATTATATGGGTGTGTTAAAGACAAAGTTTTGAAGAATAGTTATGATAATGGTTAGTTATTAAATATGATTATCAATCTGTTTTGCAATGACAATTGATTTTTTTTATATTAGTACTAAAGATTTACTTAAAATTCATGACCCTAAAGAATAAATAGGCATGACCGGTGGATTTTCTAGGGGAGGAAATGTTATTCTGGGTGCAAGATCTTTGTTTCCCCAATTTTGCTTTCCTGCCCTGGTGACCTTCTGTATCTGGACCATTGTCCTTGCTTTGCTCAATTTTAACTGCTTGGACCCTGGAAGCAGACTGCATACAGAGGTTTGAATTTTAATGCTTACAATTTACTAGGTGCTTGGATGCTACTGCCATAGTGTGAAATTTCTCCAGATTGAAACTAATAAAGAATGATATAAGAGCTAAACCTCCAAGATGGTGGCCTAGGTAAACACAGTTCACCTCCTCACACAACCACATCAAAATTATAACTGAACTATAGAACAACTGTCACTCAGAACTAGCAGAAATGGACTTGAATGGAAGTCCTGCAACTACAGAATTAAATAAGAAACCGCATCTATCCAGACTGGTATGAGGGACAGATGCAGCGATGTGGAGACATGGAATGGAGACGTTCTACACCCATGTGTAACAGTTAAAAATTGGGAGGGATATCTTGGGAGCAAGAGTTCCCACGCCCACACCAGACCCTCCAGCCCAGGGTTCCAGTGGCAGGAAGATAAGTCCCCATGGCTTCTGCTTGCAAAAACCAGTGGAGACTGAGTTGGTGGAAGAAACTTCTGGATTCTCAGGCAGTTCCTCTTAAAGAGCCTACATGAACCTACTCAGACTCACTCCTGCTGAGCTCCAGCACTGGGGCAGCAGCTTGAAAAACACCAGGGACATATACAGGGAGGAACTGAAATATTTGGCATGAGGGTGATAGTTTCTCCAAGAGACAACTATTGGAAGAGATCATTGCTCCTCTTCTGAGCCCTCCCTATACCAAACGACAAAGTGCAGAGGACAACATATTTGAGGGTCCATCAACGTGGCTCACACTGTTTGACCCACCCTGGTGATTCCCTGAGACTCTGCCCCGACCAACTTACTGGCCCATCCAAGCTTTTCCATATGAGTGATTTGTTTTGAAACATGCCTCTGATCTTCCAAATTCCTTTCAAACAAGCAGCACATGGCCTGAGTGAGCCCCTGGACCTTGCTAAGTGGCCCCAGGCCTCTTACTAGCAGTAACTGGCCTTGGTTCATAGCCTGGCCTCCATAGGGCACATATAAACCCAGCACAAGAAGCTGCCAGCAGCTAATTGCCTTATTGCTTATGCCAAGTGGCCCCAGATAAAACACAAGGGGGCACCAGAGTGCTGCTGAAGTAAGCCTTCCTCTGTGGAGTGGGCCCCTGAACAGCTGATCCTCCACAGAAGGCAGATATTGGTGGTCAGTGGCCACAGCCAGTCCTTGCAGCTGAACGGTCTGGGCAATCCCTCCCATTAACCTGCCAACAGCACTCAAGGCTCAACTACAAGAGGAAGGTGTACTCAGCCCACATGGAAGGTGCACTTCCAGTAACCACTTTGGGTGATAGAGGAGGCTACTCTACTGGACCATACAGGATACTTACTGCCAACACAGTGAGTCATAGCAGCTCTACCTAATACATGGAAACAAACCCAGAGAGGCTACCAAAATGAGGAGAAAAAGAAGCATGGCCCAAAAGAAAGAATAGAACAAAACTCCCGAAAAAGAACTCAAAAAAATGTAGTAAACAATCTTTCAGATGCAGAGTTCAAAACACTGGTTTTAAGGATGCTCAAGGAACTTATGAGGACCTCAACAACATAAAAAATGTCCAGTCAGATATGAAGGATACATTAATTGAAATAAAGAACACTTTCCAGGGAATAAACAGTAGAGTGGATGAAGCCAAGAATCAAATCAATGATTTGAAACATAAGGAACCAAAAAACAACCAATCAGAAAAACAAAAAGATAAAAGAATCCAAAAAAGTGAGGATAGTATAAAGAACGTCTGGAACAACTTCAAATGCACCAACATTTGTATCACAGGAGTGCCAGAAGGAGAAGAGAAAGAGCAAGAAATTGGAAAGCTATTTGAAAAAAAAATGAAAGAAAACTCTAATTTGGTGAAGGATATAGACATGCAAGTCTAGGAAGTACAGAGAGTCTTAAACAAGATGGATGCAGAAAGGCCCACTCCAAGACACATCATAATTAAAATGCCAAAGATTAAAGATAAAGAGAGAATCTTAAAAGCAGCAAGAGAAAAGAAGTTAGTTAACTACAGGGGAGTTCCCATAAGCTGATTTCTCAAATGAGACTTTGCAGGCCAAAAGGGATTGGCAAGAAATATTCAGTCATAAAAAGCAGGAACCTATAACCAAGAGTGCTCTACCTAGCAAAGCTATCATTTAGAATCAAAGGGCAGATAAAGAGCTTCCCAGAAAAGAGAAAACTAAAGCAGTTCATCATCACCAAACCATTATTATATGAAATGTTAAAGGGACTTATTTAAGAAAAAGTAGATCAAAACTATGAACAATAAAATGGCAAAAATACATATCTTTCAACAACTGAGTCTAAAAAACAAACTAAGCAAACAAGAATAACAGAGACAGAATCACGGATATGGAGAGCATTTTGATGGTAGCCAGGTGGGTGGGGGGTATAAGGGAATGGGTAAAGAGGTGGGAGAATTAAGAAGTACAAATAGATAGTTACATCCCTGGCTGGTGTGGCTCAGTGGACTGAGTGCCAGTCTGTGAACCAAAGGGTCGCCAGTTCAATTCCCAGTCAGGGCACATGCCTGGGTTGCAGGTCTGGTCCCTGGTAGGGGTTGCACAAGATGCAACCACACACTGATGTTTCTCTCCCTTTCTTTCTCCCTCCCTCCCTCTCTCTAAAAATAAATAAATAAAATATTTTTAAAAAATCCCTAATTTAAAAAGAAAAGCAAACACAAATAGGTAGTTACAAAATAGCCATGGAATGTAAAGTACACTATAGGAAATGGGGTTGCCAAAGAACTTATACACATGACCCATGGACATGAACAATGGTGGAGGGATTGCCTGAAGAAATGGGGGATGCTGGGTGGAGGGGGACAAAAGGGGAAAATTCAGGACAACTGTAATAGCATAATCAATAAAATACAATTTTTAAAAAGAATAAATAGATCTGTTATACTCCACTGAAGAAATTAAACTAATAGATTTGTGAATGATTTTACAAGCGATGCAAATAAATGTATGTAGAATGAAGGGTTAACCAGAAAATTGATCCATAAAATATGACTCCAAATTATCCTGATTCATGGATCACAGAGATACATTATCTAGCCAGAATTCCTTTTTTAAGACTTGCTATTTTTTAATCTTCATGTTATTAATGAAAGTGATGTTTCATTAAAGCAAATTACACTCCTTCATTTGTCTCTGTCATGGAACTAAGAATTCGTCAGCAGGTATGACTTTAACAACCACAGTTAATATCCCGTTCTTGTCTTCCTTAGACTAGTCAGCTCTGTCCGCTTAAATACAGTTAATGCATCTATTTAAAAGTGACTTTTACAGTTTTTGGTGGATTCAAAACAACGGATTGAGTTTTGAAATTATTTTTAATTTTGCAGAGCCATTTAAGAAGGTCTTTAAATAAGGTATCAGTGGTCTGATGCTGAAATTAAAGATTCCTTTAGGTTGTGCCCCCATGTTGTTGCTAATAATAATAATGATAGCTAACATTTTTGAGCACCTACTTGTGCTACTTCTCTACATACATGTACATACTTTCATGTGTTAACATATTTATTTCTCAAGTCAACCTGTGATATTATTATTACCATTTAACAAATGAGGAAGTTTAAGCACAGTAAAGTAAATCAACTTACCCGAGGTCTCAGAATTTGTGTTCATTAACTTGTTTTAAACATGGATTAAAGAGAGGTGTATGGGTGATCATGCCTTAATAATATGATATTTAGAGCATAACTGATTTTAGCTACTGAAACACAGCATTAACTCAAACTATCACTACTGAACAGAGTTGAAAACTTAAATTTTTATTAGTAACAATATTTTTTTAAGCATTTCTGGCAGCACTGAAATTTGAAATGGGTTAGAAGCCTATATAAAAAATTCTCATTATTATGAGATAAAGTAGAATGAGAAATATGTATTCATGCTGAAAATGTAATAAAAACAAAACCTCTTTCACATTCGGTTTTTCAATATTATATTTGGTGATTTAAAACAATTCTCATAATTTAAAATCTCTTTGCCATCACAGTCTAGAAACTAGAGTATTTCTTAGTTTATAAAACAAATAGAAATGTTATTTAGTTTCAGCTGGCAAATATCTACTCTGCATTATGTACTAATGCGTAAAATAATTAAAAGTCAGTTAACTTGACTTTGAGGCAGAACTGTACATACAGATTAGTAGCAATTATGACCTAATTGAGAAGGCATGGCTACCAGTCCCTGATTTAAATAAGACTATGGAACTAGAGCAAGTATGTGTGGTAAGAAGAATAATGCCCCTTACACCCAATATTCCCTTGTATTATTCCCTAGAAGCTGTGAACCTAGATTATATAGCAACAAGGGATTAAAAAATTTCAGATAGGATTAAATTTACTGATCAGCTGTTTTTAAAATAGGGAGATTATTTGAGTGAGCTCAGTATAATCACAAGGGTCCTTAAAAGTTGAAGAGGAAGCAGAAGAGCTCAGAGCGATGTGCTTTGAAAAGGACATGCAAAGGTGGAAAAAGGGAGCCATGAGCTAAGGATCGAAGCAGCCTTTAGAAGCTGGAAAGAGGAATGAAGCAGATTTTCCCCTAGAAGTCTCCAGAGATGCAGCCCTAACAACACCGTGATTTTAGCAAAAGACGCTGTATTTCTGCCCTACAGAATTGCACAATAATAAACTTGTGTCCACAGACCCAATTCTGATAGCCCTTGAAATATGACACTTGGTGGATGATTCCTAAACACAGCCTAGTGGTATTTTGGTGAGAGCCAATAGTACTTAACCTATTGTAAAACAAATCTACCTGGGAAAAATACCAAGACAATGAGAATTTTAAACTGATCAAAGCAATTGTTGTTGCTGTTTTCTTTGTCTACTGCAACTAATATATAGGTTTCCTTCCCCTAGGTGTTTCTTATTTAGTGTTCTATTAATAATGACTGCCTGAGTTAGACATTATTTTAAATAATTCATTGGATGTTTAGAGAAATCTTTTACATTAAATTTATAAATGAGTGCACCAAATAAAGAAGATTGCAATTTATCAAAGTGAGTTGGGTAAAGTTTCAAGAAGAGAAGATTCTTAAGCTAGGATAAGGAAGAACAGTAGTTTTTCAGGCAGGTATGTGGAGAGGAAGAGTAGGCCCTAGACACAAACTACAAATTTTGCAAGACAAGGAGAAAAATAAGTGATAAGATAAACAGGAGTAGGAAAAAGAGGAAATAAAGAAGATAAAAAGCAAGAAGGAATAAGATGAAGAAGGTGCTAGGAAGGTGAAGATATTGAAAGATAGTCTGCTGCAAACTACATACTAGGTAACAAGTAATATGAATGAAGAGGACTGAAATAGTCTTTAAGCTAATGGGAGAGAGGATTGCCATCAGACTTTTTGGCACCTTGTAGTAGAAGAAAATCAAGTAGTGATACATTTAAGATATTCAATGAAAGAAAATGTGAACCAAAAATATATATTAACTGACTGACTTCTAAATTAAAATTTATCAAAGTATTATGACCACATAAGAACTTAGGGAATATTGTTCTTATAGATTATTCATTAATAAACAGCTAGAGAATACACTTCAGATAATCAAATGACAGAGATATACCAACATAAAGATTCTTGGTGAGCATTAAATATATACCTATTTTCTTAGAGAACTCTGGTAGACGAGGGTTATAGGTAGCAGTTTAATACGGTTATCTACCCTGACAATGGTGATGGCAGTTCAACGTCAATCAAAGGTGGGGGAAATAAGAAGAACATGTACAAATCTTTTTGAAGACTCTCTTTATTAGTCATATAGGTGGTTGTGCTATAATTGTTATCCTCAGAATATTTTGTGTGTAATTCTGGATAGAACAAATAATTCTAGCTTCCTCAGTGCCCTTGAGAATCAGAATTCTCTATAGTACAGAATTAGGACTGAAAGTATCAGAATTTCCTCATGAGGTTTTTTTTAAAAAAAATTGTGTATTTATCTATCATCTAATCTCTCTCTCGTTTGGAAGAACCTAGAAATAATGCCCATCTCAGTAACAGTAAGTATCCCTAACATCTAGATTGTGATGTTGAAATACCACTTCCCACTAAAAGAAAGCAGGGTTACTTGAAAAAACAAAACAAAACAACTGATTTTGGGCCTAGGGCAGGTAATGTATATGATGAGCATAGCAGATTCTACTACTCTAGTTAGTAAGGAACATATCAGAGAATATAATGGTGCATTAATAGGACTTGAGAGCCAACTTGGAGAAGCTCTTGTTGGCTAGTAAGTGTAATAACTGAGATGGAGAAAAACATATCAAATAATTTTAAATACAAGAAATCAGAATGACAAGCATACACACATACAACTAATTGCCTTTGTACAAAACAGGGTTAATGAAATACGTACTCAAACATTTGTTTAATTTTTTTGCATGAAATTATCACTGGATAAATAAATTATATGAGAGGCAAAGTTTCTCTTTGTAGAAGTATTAAAACAGATAAATAAAGAAATAATGATATAATTGCGTTATTAGGTTATTAATATTTTTACAATAAGTTATAAATTTTAAAATCTAAGCATCAAGCATTGATGGCCACTGACATTACAAAAGAGAGGCGGCCAGCGATCTGTGCTTTCTGATTACAATTCCAAACTACCACGAAGGAGTCTTCCCAAAATATCTACTCCTAATCTAATCTGATTAAGCTTCTAGATCCAATCACTAAAACACACACACACAAAAGAAAACAGAGAAAGCAGAGGAATATGCTAAACTAAATCAGGATGGAAATAAATAGTGGAAAAAATAAGCTAATTTCTTTAACAAATAAATGGAAAGGAGGGAAATGGAGATGGGGTACAGTAACTGCTAAAGGCTGTAGAAATATGCCCATCTCTATACTACCCTCCAAAAAAAAAAAAAAAGAAACTAAGAGGGCAAAACAAAACCACATACTTTAAGGTTATACTTGGATAATGATACTTTATACAAAAGTTCAGAAATGATATGAAAAGAGTATTTATTCATGAGGAGAGGAAGGATATTATGACCCATGACATACGGAGGGCTTCTGGGGTGGTAGGAAAGGTTCATTCCTTGACATTGAGGGTGATTAGAAAGTTGTTCAATTTATAATAGTGCGCAAAGCTGTACATTTGTTTTATGTAATTGCCAATGTAAAAATCATATGATCATATCAATAGATGCAGAAAAAAATCATTTAACAAAATACAGCAACTG
This sequence comes from Pteronotus mesoamericanus, assembly GCF_021234165.1. Classification (NCBI taxonomy): domain Eukaryota; kingdom Metazoa; phylum Chordata; class Mammalia; order Chiroptera; family Mormoopidae; genus Pteronotus; species Pteronotus mesoamericanus. The sequence continues at coordinate 24,478,361 of NW_026555310.1, forward strand.
TTTACGATAAAAACTCTCAGCAAGGTGAGAATAGATGGAACTTATCTCAACATAATGAAGGCCATATATGACAAATCCACAGCTAACGTCATACCTAATGGGTATAAAAAGAAAACCTAAAAGAAGACAGTCTATTCAATAAATGGTGTTGGGAAAATTGTACAGATACATGAAAAAAATGAAACTAGAACACCTTTTCACACATATGAAAGAATAAACTCAAAATAGATTAAAAACTTCAGTGTAAGACTCAAAACCGTTTAACTCCTAGAAGAAAACATAGACTGTAAAATCTTTGGCTTTACTTTTAACAATATTTTTTTCTGATATATCTTCATGGGTGAGGGAAACAAAAGAAAAAATAAACAAATGAGACTACATCAAACTAAAAAGTTTTCCACAGCAAAGGAAACCATCAATAAATCAAAAGAAAACTTACTGAATATTAGAAGGTATTTGCCAATGATACATCCGGTAAAGGGCTAATATCCAGGATTTATAATGACCTCATATGACTAAACACCAAAAAAAAAAAAAAAGTAGAAAAGAAAATAAAAAAAACATGCAATCTGATTAAAAAATGGGCAGAGGACCTGAATAGACACTTCTCCAAAGAGGACACACTCATGGCCAATATGAAAAGAGGTTCAACATCACTGATCATTAGAGAAATGCAAATTAAACCACAGTGAGACATCACCTCACACCTGATAAAATAGCTGCCATCAATAAATCAACAAACAGCCAGTGTTTTCAAAGATGTAGAGAAAAGGGAACCTTCATGTACTGTTTGATGTGAATGTAGATTGGTACAGCCACTATGGAAAACAGTACAGAGATCCCACAAAAAAAAAATTAAAAATGGAACTGCCTTATAACCAAGTGATTCCACTTTTGGGTATATATCTGAAGAAACCCAAAACACTAATTTGAAAGAATATATATTCATCTCTGTGTTCATTGCAGCATTATTTACAATACCCAAGAGATGGAAGCAACCCAAGTGCCCCAAAATGGACAAGAGGATAAAAAATTGTTGGTACATGTATACAATGGGATATTATTTGGTCATAAAAAGAATGAAATTTGTGACAGCATGGATGGACACAGAAGGTACTATGCTAAGTGAAATAAGTCAGAGAAAGAGAAATATCATAGGATTCCATTTATATGTGGAATCTAAAGAACAAAATAAACAAACAAAATTGAAACAGACTCATAGATACAGAGAACAGACTAAACTTTGCCAGAGGGAAAAGGAGGTTGGGGGACAGGCTGAAAGAAGTGAAGTGATTAAGCAGTATAAATTGTTAGTTACAAAACAGTCATGGGGATGTAAAGTACAACATAGGAAATATAGCCAATAATATTGTAATAACTCTGCATGGTGTCAGATGAGTACTAGATTTATTGGGGGGATCACTTCATAAATTAAATGAATGTCTAATCACTATGTTGCACACCAGCAACTAATATTATATATCCACTAAAATTAAAAAAATAAAAAAAAATTTTTAAAGTTAAATGGGTTTACCAGGGACACACCAGATGTTGTAAGGATAAGGACTGCTTATAATTAAAAGGACGAAAAAAGACATCCCAGGCAAATTAGTGACAACAACAGAAAGCAGATAGGATGGGTCTACCAGCAGAAGAACAAGTCTGGAGGTGCAGAGGAACACTATGTAGAAGTAAAAGATTCAGTTCACTAGGTGGGTATCTCAGGTATGTGCTAAAAATAATTCCTTCAAGATTTATATCACAACACATTCTAGTACTACAAGAGAAACTGGCAAATTCAGCTTCAGGATGAAAGGATTTAATAGAAATATCACATGATTTATAGATTGGACAAAAAATCACTAAGCATGTAGAATATTTTTTTAAAAAAATTAATAAGCTTGATGTAATGAACATATACAGAATACTGCATTCAGTAAGTGGAACTTACACATTTTTTCAAGGACATTTATTTCTTATGGAAATTGATCATGTATTCTGTGACTTCTAATGTAATTCAAAGTCGGTATAACACAGAGTGTTTTCTCTGCCTCCAATGTAGTTAAATATTAGCCAAAAAAGATAAGTTAGAAAAAAATTCATATGCTTTCAACCTAAAAACATTTCTAAGTAACTCAAGAAGAAAAATCACAATAAAATTAGTGAATATTTAGAAATTCAGAATAAGTTGTCAAAAAAACCCATGTAAATTAGAAATTGAAAGACACATATCACCCTTATTCTGCAGCTGAAGATAATTTTTGGGAATACCTATTCAACAGAAAAATAAATCATAATTAATAACTTAAAAATGGATAAATTGTGTTATGAAGTAACTATTGCCAAGAGCTAATAACAGCAAAACGTGATTTGTGCCTAAATAATTATAATGATTCATTCTTTTGCTATGATTATCTGTGTGATACTTTACCAGATCATAACTTTGGAAAATAAGCAATAATTTAATTCAAAGTACAATATAATACCTTTTTAGATAGGAAATGACTAGTATAATCCAAGAGAATTTTACTCTGCTTTTTGCCTCCTAGAACAGGACTTCCTCAGGAGAGCAATGATCATAGCATTGAGAGAAAAACCTTGCAATTATGGCCTGGAGGCTCAAACTGGCAACATGTTAGCTGGCTCATTCAATTAAACAGTCATCCATGACCTTTTTCTATAGGAGCTGGATGGAGCTGTATATACGTACGTACGTATGTATGTATGTATGTATGTATTTCCTCAACCAAGGACATTTTTTTCCACTGCTTTTTGAGACAGAAGAAGGGGGAGAGAGGGAGAGACTGAGAGAGAGACATCATTGTGAGAGAGAAGCATTGACTGGTTGCCCTTCATAGGCTCACAGATGGGAAATTAAATCTGCGACCCAGGTGCATGTCCCAACTGGGAAATGAACCCACAACCTTTCAGTGTATGAGATGACACTGCAACCAACTAAGCCACACTGGCCAGAGCAAGCTGTTTTTTATTTTTATTTTTTTATTTTATTTTTTACCAGCTCAATCATGATATTATTTTCTTATTTTCAATCCATATACTTGCTTTCTACATGCCCCAGAAGGTAGGAAGATATGTATGGAGTGAAAGTAGCACATCAAGAAAAGAGCCACTGAGTTGGAATAAGAAAATTTTGAATCAAATCCGAGCTATTAATGGCGTCATTAATGACATAAATGATATTATTCATAATGTAGGTGACATGAGATCTTTAACCTCTTTGTTACCTGATATACACTATAACATTAGAGAATGTATTTTAAAAGTTTAACACTGTATACAAGTTACACATTATCATTATTTTTTTAAAGTGGAGTGTATCATTTCTATCTTCAACCCAAAGTATCAGATATCTAATCGATTTCCAGGTAAGAGAGTAAGGGAGCAATTGGGACACATACCAGTTCACACTGGTCTTCCGTGGACTGCCTGTGTGGAGAAACAGGACAAGCAGAAGGAGCCCAGCATGGAGTGACAGAACAGAAAGAAAACAGCTGCTTTTTCCTGCAGGAACTCTTAATCAGTTTGAAGCCCATATGTTAGGAATATCCACCCTTCATTGAATAAAAATTTCCTTTTGGAGTCATCATCAGCACCCAGCCCATAGACTACCTGCATGAGCTTCTAGACACTGAGGGAAATGTGCACAGAAGAAAAAAATCTACCAGCAGACATGACTGAAATTGGGTCAAGACTCTGAGGGACATGAAAGTGAGCATTTAGGAGATGATAGAAAGGGTATGGGATCAATGCAAACGATGAGGTCTGCCTTAGGAGTGAGAGGGAGAGAGGAGAAGGGAAAGGGGAGGAGAGGGAGAAAGACAGAAGAGGGGTGGAGAGAAGGAATAATCAAGGCATAACCCATAGTTCAGGAAAATATCTGTCTTCTAGAGAACACATACAAATTTATTCAGATTTTAAAGTCATCTGCCATTTCAGTTTCACAATGTAATTAGCTACACTGTTGCAAGAATACATTTCAATTAAAGTATTCTCCTACATATTTGGTTAAGTAGAGCAAGTTTGTTTCAGTCTCTTACCTGAAGCATGTGTCTTCCAGAAATGAAACGTAACCTCATTTCTTTTCAAAAGTGAAATATGCTCCTACAAGCTAAAACACTTCTATCTCAAGGTAACATAATGCTTCCACTGGAAGCTTTTATTCCTGTTCGGCAGGTTTGGCACGTTTAGGGATCTATTTTTCATCAAACACTGGAAGGTTGTATGGAAAAAAGGAATTTACCTAATGAGTAAAGGATTCAAAACAAACATTTAACAATGAAATAGCTTCTCTGTGTGAAGGAGTATTTGTGCCAAAAAATACTGAACAGTGATATACAAAAAATATATATAAAGTACTTTTGTTGATGTTAGCACGCATTTGATTGTGGGAGTGGATCAGAGTGGTGGAAACAGTGGTTTTAATTCACAGAAGAGGAGAGCCATTGGAAGTGCTGCTCTCGCCGTTCTGCGAGTTTGACTATCAAGTTTTCTTGATTTAATATATTCACATTTTTTCTAGCTTAAGAAAATGTCGATTTTGTTTGCTCAACCTCAAGATGCTAGTAAATTTCAACTTAAAAATAATTTTTATTATCTAATCATATTTGATAAAAGTAGAAATTTAAAAAAATGATTTAGAAGGCTAGCCAGGAAGTCAATGTGAGTAGTTTGTTGTTTTGGCATCTTGCTGTTGGAAATGAGTCAGGAAAGATTCTTCAACAGTGACCTTGCCAGTAGGATTCAACTTAATGGTCGTTTCTAAAATTTAGCACAAAGAGTTATGATCCAGAACCTTGAGACTGGATACATGCATGTTTTATAAATGCTCAGCATTTTTCTAACCTTCATACTCTTTCTAATATTATTTGTATAAATGCTTTGAAAGCAGGACTTCATTTATTAAGTCAAGAATTCTTACAGGGTACCTACTGGGTGCTTAGCAGCTGTTTGTCGCTGGGTATACGTGATGAACAGGACTGGCAATACCTTGCTGTCATGGAGGTTAGAGTTCAGCTTCCCATCCCTAATGTAGTGATCTGACCCAGTTAGTATCTCGTTAGAAATCAAACGAAAGCTGATGTAGATATGATAAAGTTGTTTGTATATTCCAATTTAAAATATTAAGAAAATGATATATCTTTTTTGAGTTATTTTGAAATTAAGTGCTAGTTGCATTGGTGCTTATATTTAAAGAAAATTGCTCGCTTTTTTATTCACTTCAGTTTTAGAGGAGAAAAAAATGAATCAATAGTGCATGGAGTTTTTATAAAGACAGAACTTTCAAACTTTCAAAAAGTATTTGTTTAAAGTCTAGTATAAAAGAGCAAAAAATTGATATTGATATTCCTCAACCTTATACTAATTGAGTTTCTTGAGATTTCTTTTCTGTATAATTAATCCAATCATTTTATTTAAGATGATTATTCAATTACTAAAGACTAAAAACAAATAAAAGTTTATTAAAGAGCATTCAGTTGGAATAAAATAATGCTTTAACAATATCTGCTCTGCTGAGGTGCTGTTGTTCTTCAGTAACCTTGGTGAATGCTGTGGATGGGCTCATTAAACACCCTTCCACGCTTCGACCTCATATGGGATCTGAAAAGCTTAACGTGACACTTCCCAAGAGTCAGGATGAGAATTAGCATTTACCACTAATGTGCTTTTGCACACATTTGGAAGGTAGAAGCAAGGAATATTTGTCTTGCTTTGGATTTTCTTTTTTCTATTGACAAGCAAGATCTTGTTTTCTAAAGCAATATTCTAGGGTCCATTCTTCACTTCCCTTGGTGTTGAGGGGCAGCTATGTCAAAGGTAGTGGTGACATCTAATTCCCAGCTTTCCGACTTGGGGATTGCTATTAAAGTGAATGTTTTGTACTCAGTAGTTCCAGTGGGGGCCTCAGTGTCAGTTCTGTAGTGCAATGTTCCTATTTAAAGCCCATGACTTTGGCCCTTTTTTCATTGTTTTTGTTTGTTTGTTTGTTTGATTGTTTTTCTCTTTTTTTTTCCTTTCATTGTTTTGGAAGTGTTTTTTCTCTCTATGGAACCTTCCTTTCCTGATCTAATATTTAGATTTGTTTCTGAACAAATGTTTCACAATAGTGTATCAGATTGTGAGTTGTTTCCCAATATCTGTTCTTAACCTCTTTCCAAAATAGCATTTCAGCTGGTCACATATGTGTCTAATTAAAAATTGCCTTTCTCAGCTTCCCTATCAAGAGGTTAACCATGTGTCTAAATTCTAGATAATAGAATTTAAAAAGATGTTATATTTGGTACTTCCGATTTGTCTCTATAAGGATAGAGCACACAATATTCTGGCATCTCGCCCTTTCTGATCGTTGTGTGGTGGCAAAGGTTGAACAAGTTCCCTGGATCTGGAGACAGGCACATGTTAAGAATGGCAGAGTGCTCTGCCAATAGTAAACCGCCTACCCCTGAATTATTTAATGAGATTACATTTCTATGTTGTTTAAAATGCTGGATTTTAGATTCTCTTTTTAAAAAATAACATCTTGATCTTACCTATAAGTGGAACCTAACCAAAAATACAAAGATGTAAGGAAAATAAGACCAGCAACACTGAAAGGAAAAGAAATCAACAGAGACAAGAGGGAAGGAGGGAGTGGGGGTGGGGAACAGGAAGGGAAGGGGAAAGTCAAGGAACATATAGCAAGGACTCATGGACAAAACCAAAGGGGAAGAGCTGAGGGAGGGAAGGAGGGAGGGGGCAAGGGAAAGTGGTGGGGGGTAGGCAGAGACAAATGTATTTGAAAAAATTAAAAAAAATAATAAAAAAATAACATCTTAATCTTAATGTAAATCATAATTTGGTTCCTAGATGTGGAACTCTGCCGTACTAAAGGAACACGAGGCATTGGTCTAAGAGCTGGTAATGGGTGTCAGGAGCTCAGCTTTTGCAGGCTGGGAAGCCAGTGATCCCCATTACTCCATGATAAATATTTGGTAAAACTGTCACTTGTAATTCTCAAAAAGGTAGACATCTTGCCAAAAAAACATGTAACCTCTGAACTGTTCGGAAAAACTGAGAACATTGAAAAACCTCAGAATGTTTAAATATCTGTTTGCTACCTCCTGATGCGCAAAGTTGTGCAACAAGCTGCACTTGGGCTGGTTATATAACAGGTGATTTTAAACAAGCAGTTTTAGCAGTAAATGGGCCTCCAGTGTTCTCAAGTGCCTGCTTTGACACTCCTCAGTTATTCGGATACATTCTAGTTTCAAAGTTTAGATTAAGGGTGAAGCTTTCCTATTTAAACTACTATTTTTTAAAAAAAATATTTTTAAGGTTTAAAAGTGTTTGAACTTTATCATTCCTGTAGGAAAACGTTACCTGAAAGAATACCGTAATGGCAAACCACTGTAAAATGGTACAGCTGCATGTGGGGCAGAGGGGCAGGGACTCTCTTCAGTGCACCCCAGCTTTCTTCATGAGAAGGTCAGAGGTGTGCCTGTTCGCATTACTGTGACATCTGCTGGGTGATCCAAGTTGCTTTTTTTTCTTAGAAAGGGCTTTATCTGTCAGAACGGCATTACACTTGACCTCCAAATTTGGCTGAGAATTTACTGGTGAGATTCCTAACCTTTGGGCTGACCTGATATTTTGACACATTTGCTGAGTTCTGAGCCACATCCCGGAAGGCCACCATGACTCCTGGATCCTGCGTGGCTGCAAGAGCCTCTGGGTCACCTCTGGGTCATTGAGCCCAGACATTCCTGCCATTCCAGGCATGCCTCCTCCCATTCCAAGCACCCCTCCAGGAAAGCTACCAGGCATTCCCCCAGGAAAGCCACCTGAAAAAGAACCATACTGAGCTCCTGATTGTTGTCTGGTTTCTTCCATTCTCTGGAATCTCTCCTGCTCTTCCCAGGCCTTCTTAACCCTTTCCATTCTTGGATCTCTCACTCTTCACATTTCCACTCATACTTTCTCTAATATTATGCAATTTTCTGGACCCTTGGTTGAACTCCTTTCAGCATTGCACTAGCGACTTCATCATAATCCAATTTATATGCAAGGGAAAGATCATGGGCTGCTTCTTCCCAATGGCCAGAGGTCTGTGTACTTTCCCTTGCCATTTAGAAGGCTGAGCTGAATCAGGATTTATTTCAACAGCTCTGTTACAGTCTTGGATGGCAGGACTTGGCTTCCGCAATTTGATGAAGACACTGGCTCTATTGGCAAACAGAATGGCCAAGCGAGGATTCAGCTTAATGGCATCTGTGGACAAGTAAATGGCTTTCTGTAGTTCACCATCATTTAGGGCATCAATGGCAGACACTTTTCTATCATTTGCCTGATCCATCATCTCCTTGGTTATCTCTATGTTTACATCTCCCATTTCTCGAGGGGCGTCAGCGTCTAGTTTAATCACACCCTCATTGTCAATTTCTGGATCACTTTCCTCACTTGATGGTTCCTCTGTTTTTTATGTCTTCCTCTACCTTCTTTCTATCTGTTTTTTTCTTCCTTATTTTCTTCTGATTTGGTTTTATGAGTAGCAGGTGATATTTTACCTTCCATGTTCTCCACCCACTCATTCAGGAGGAGCATCTCCTCGGTATGCAGAATGCTGGGATCGTGCCTGCACATTTTCACTAAGGCCCGAAGCTCACTCACTTTGTGGGGATCCATGGCCAGGACACGGTGGGATGCGGCTGGCGTGGCTGTTTGCTGACTTGGCTTGACTGTGTGGAAGGGGCTGCTTAAACTAATATTTTGAGATAGTTTCAAAATGACACCACTAAATTGAAGGAAAGCATAGCTGTGCTGAGCAAAGAGACCAGTAAATATAAAAGGATAGTCTGGAAACACAGAAATCCTGTCTAGATTAGATCTTTGATTATAGCTATTTGTTCATGGATCTGCCAGTGACTAGACCAAAAGCAAACTAAGTTTTGTTTTTTTTTTAGAGAGTATATTGATCTTTGAAAGTCAGTGTATATGTGACCTTTAAAGAAACTCCAGAAGTCTCTCAACTGGCCTAGCAGAATATAGCCCACAAAATATGTGCAGTCTCCAAGGATTGGGAATATTGTCCAGTTCTCTCTTTAGGAGATAATTATAGGGTAATCAAATGCTTCTGAGAGTAATAGAGAACATATCTTTTTAGCAAAAAAAAAAAAAAAAAATCAATTTAATGCATACGTATACATGGGAACCCTGCATAGGTGAGAGAGACAGAGACTCCATGTGCACAAGAGGTTCAGAGATTGGGAACATGAGTCTATAAGACATCCTGAGCTGGGAGTGAGGTGAGGTGCCTTGAGGGTTTCGGAAAAGGTCTCTGTAGGATGATGAAAAGAGAAGGCCTTTAGTAAATAGAAAATTTCCCTGCCTTATAGGTCGGTCAAAAGTAGTTATCTCTGATGATCTCTATGGATGGGTAAGGCCTTGATTTCAAATTTCTAGGTAGTTAAGGGAGAGGGGCAGAAGTTTCTCTTGAGGCTGTAGCTAAATTTGCCTTTAGTCCAAAACAGTCTGCATACCACAGGGGCATATCTTGGGGTGACTCTTTCTGGACCTCCACAAATCTCTCCTCTGAAAGTTCCCTGGAAGTTTGGCATCCAGATTTTGGGTCGGGAGGTTGTTTTATAGATTATTATACCAGCCTCAGCCTTGAAAAAAGTTCAGTTCAGTTAAAACAGTTTTGTCTCATTTCAGGAGACAGGGATACAAGTGGGCTCCCAAAGGTAAGCCTATGGGGCAAGCATTAGGCTATTTAAAAAGAGGTATCTCTATAGAAACAAAAATAAAGTAAAAATTAATCATTGAAGCAGACTATGAATTTGGCTTCTGAGCTCTGAGGACAGGCAGTCAAGATTTCCAGGTGTCTGTCTCAAATCATCTTTAGGTAAAGCGAAGACAGGCAGTTACAGCATGAAAGAGTCTCCTGGTCTGCATTGTGAATGTCTTTGGCATGGAAATTCTCCCTATATGAGCTGTTGTGTGATTTTTTTGAAGTCCACATCAACCTATCCCGCTTTAGCTTCATAGCCTTGAGAAGGGCAGTTTTAGTTCTCAATGATTTCAAGTCAACGGATGGGAAAATGAAAATGTTAGTTTGAAGCGTTGCAGCCATGTACTTAAGAAAACTAAAAAATTCAGGATCCAGTCTAGTTTACAGGTAGGAAAAAAAGAACCAACTCTCAAAACACAGCAAACAGCACTAGAAACTGATATCCATGTAGGTATATTATAGTTTCTATTGAAACAAATTTTTCTGTCTAAAATTACCCCACCTTTACCAAAGATAACAAAATTAGACTTATTTGCAAAACAAGTCTAGTTTCAATACATTTGACCTGATTGTTTGCCTAAGTTCAACAAGAATAGTAATTAACCACAAAGGCTCTTTTAAATCTGCTTTACTGGAAATTTTCCTAAGGAATCTTCAGAGTGAACTTTTTATAAAGTTCTATCGAGGCCAGAAAAACCCAAGATACATACTTGCCATCAGACTTCACCTGTAATACCTATAAATTTGGGATTAATTTCTCTTTTTTTGAGGTCCCCAATGTATCCTGGGTTTCTTTCCTTGCATCTCCTAGTAAGAATCCTTCATTCCTTACCTGAGAAAACTACTGTGAACCATGTAAGCAAGGTACCAGACTGTTTTTAACAAGGGGATTTTATTGGCTTCCCAAATCAATCTTAATTTCTTAAAGCTTCCTAGTCATATCTGAGACTATCCGTGTCTCTCTCAAATACGACATTGCAGTCAAAAAGCCTTGTAATGTAACTAGTTTCTCATTTGTCCTGTTGCAAAGACAACAGATTCTTATTGAACTTATGCAAACAAGAATATTGTAATAAAAATAAAATACTTATTGAGAATTTGCAATGTCTGGAGGAACCAACTAGAGGGGAAATAATGTTTCAATACTGGTTAAAAGGTACAATTTATCAAATTGAAGTGGACTTTGGCATTCTAAATATGTTTTTTTTTTTGACCATTGAATAAATTTTTATTACTGACAGAAACAAAAAAATGTGATGGAAATATTCACAATCTCAGGCAAAATCACAAATGTTTCCATTCTATCTCTGCATGGAAATGAATCAATTTACTTTAGTCAAACTTTATTACCTCTATAATTCCACATACATTTTTACTTGGCAAAAATTTCTAAGAACTCTATTTAGAAAATTTGAGAATGACAAAATTCTTCTTTTTTTCCTAAAGAATTCTTTTATGTTTCTTTTAATTTTCTACTTCTTTTTTTCAGCTTCATATACTTTTTAGAGGCCAGAGATTTTATAATTTCAGATATATTCTTTATAGTCACTGGAAGATTGCATGAATTTTTGTAACTAATTATCTGATTTTGCATGTAATATAATTACATGGTTTCAAATGTTATTCACATATATTTATAAATGAACTTTATTAAAAAGTTAGAACAGAAGCTGTATGCTGTTATGTATAACTGGCATACTTTTCTAACCTATCCCATTATGTTTTTGTATTTTGTTTTAATGCTGCATGTGTTGCTAATTTTCCCAGACAATAAGTTAGGTCGTGGACATAGAAAAATATTTAGAGTTTTAAATGCTATCAAAGAAAGGGAAGCCAAGCATTTACTTTGTTTGAATACAGATTCTGTGTTTCATAATTTCAGTTAACTTGAATGCTAATGAATGAAGGTCAGCTTTGTTTCAGATGGAAGCAAACCTGTTTTCACCTATTCTAGAGCACCACCTTCTGGAAGTGAAATGCTTTTCCCAATATCAAAAGCAGCTCATTGTGGTTAGGATATGATTTGGTACTGAGAAGAATTATGGCTCATGAGATATATGTCTCTATCCACCATCCCTGATAGGTTAAAGTTAAAGAAGATACTAATATGTGGCAAATGCAGGATAAATGAAAGATTTTTTGACTGCTATATTAGAAATAAAATTCAATTTTACATTTTTTTGCTTGCTAGAACTAAATAACAAAGTTGTTCTGCTTACATAACATATGACATTTTTAGTAACAGTACATAGAAACATGTAATACTATTGTTAAAACTGTTAAGGACAAGCTAAGCCTTAGTAGTTTCAATTCATATGTTCTAAGGTTAATTAATGAATCTATGAGATGTGTCCAGAAAAAGCCCAGCCATTGTAAATATCATGAGAACTGTTTCCATGACATCGATGTAACCTGGCAGCCATGGAGAATGGATTAGAATGCGCATGTAAGAACAATACCACTTCACTGTACTAGTCGGTGAGGGCAGAAGACACCGTTGAATGAGCATGTGTACTGTGTGGCCATTGCGTTCAAAATAACTGAGCAAGTTAAGCAATGAACCTGCATCAAATTTTGTGTTTAGCTTGGACACTCCTCCGTGAAAACTATTCGGATGATTCAGAAGGCTGTAACTATGGGCAGCTGATGATTAGCAGCTTTATCACCATGACATGCCTGCTCATTATCACATCTTGTGATAATGAGCAAAAATTTCTGCAGAACTCTAGCAGGGCAGAGTTTTTTTGTGAAACATTAAATCACCCAGGTGACTCAGCCCCCTTACAGCCCAGATTTGGTGCCCTGTGACTTCTGGCTTTTTCTAAAACTAAAATCCCCTTTGAAAGGAAAGAGATTTCAGACTGTCGATGAGATTCAGGAAAATAGGATGGGGCAACTGATGGCAATTGGGAGAACTGTGTGAGGTCCCAATGTGCCTACTTTGAAGGGCACTGAGGCATCATTGTCCTGTGTACAATGTTTCTTTTATCATGTATCTTTTTCAATAAATTTCTCTATGTTTCATATTACATGTCTGGATAACTTCTGGGCACAACAGTCAGCCTTTTTCTTACTAATTTTTACTACATCAAGTTAATTAAACTTGCAATTAACCAGATTTCAGATTTAAGTCCAGGGCATTCCCCATTTTCCACATTCAAGAAAATATTTTCACTATGTTAGCATTATAAGGTTTTTAATAGACTTGATATTTCTCTATTGGAATCCTATTGGGTTAAAAATAAGTATGTAATGAAAAGTTGTCTTTTATTTTTTTAATGACTGCCCTATTTCTGGAATTTCAACTCTGAGAAATGTGAGGCGTTTCTGCACTTTCATTTTTTAAAATAAAAGTATCAGTCAAAGATTTTAAAATCTGAAATTCCCGTTTTAATTTGTACTTCTGTTCATTTGAAATCTATGTAAAATATATACTAGTCAAATAATCTTAATGTTTTCATACAAACATTTGGCTAAATTTAGAGGGACAAATTTATTGTGCATGAATAACCACTCACCCCCATGACAGATACCACCAACTGACCGTGGCTCCATTTCTCAGTAATTCAGAAAGCAGTGTATGCAATACTTCGGTCCAAACACTTACTGTCAATAGTATAGTTTATTTATGAAATGAGGCTAATATATCATAATTGAGGCTCTGGAGGAACCACAATAAGGATTGAAAGAAAAAATGATTATAGTAGAAGTGGGAGAAAAATACATGTAAGTATAATATCAATTTTAAAGGATAGATGAAAAGATACCATATTTTGCCATGTTTAATGCACACTTTTTTGCCCAAATTTTTGAGGGAAAAATAAGGATGCACATTATACCTGAGTATAGTGGTTATACACTATGGGTATAATAATGGGTGTAATAACCCTGTGTTTAATGCGCACAGAAACCTGGGTGCACGTTATACACGGGACCGCATTATACATGGCAAATTATGGTAGTTGCTTTACTGATATAATTTAAATTAGCAACTAGGGCTGGTAGTCTCAAAGTATCTTCTGTTAAATTATACTGTTAGATATTCATTCTGTGAAAGTAATTCTTATTCAACAATAAATACCATCAAAAGTTCAAACATACTAGTATGCCAGTTATTAACAATTTTTATCACATTTATTTCTTAAAAACATCAGTCACTTTAAGAACATTTTTTTCTTGGACAGAAGGGGAAAGAGATTGGCACACCAAATTTTTGAGCACATGTTAAGTCCAAAGAGAGCAATACCCATAGCAAGAGAAAATAGAAGACTGATTACTTTTTCTAGGATGAAATCCAACAGTCTTCAAATTTTTTGGTGCCAGATTATGTTTTGTGAGCTTAGTTTACAGAGAATATGTGCTGAGTCCTAATAACAAAAAAGCACTCCTTTGGGTCGGAGAGATTTACATAAAAATAGTTGGTTGGAACCATTCCATTGATTCATTATTATTCTTCAATTAGAGTAGCACAGAAGGAAGAAATTGAGGAGAACTTGCAAATAAGACTCCCTTGAGAAATAAATTTAAAATTAATATAATGAGTCAGAGCAGAGATAAAATAGCCTCAATGAGATATAACAAGAGCAAGACATGTCCCAAAGTATGATAGAGGACCCCCCAAAAACTGGAATTATCTTCTGGAGGGAAGCCTTATACCACAGGCTTCCCCAGCTACCTGAGTCTTCTAGGAACCCATCTGTATCAGTGCACCAGCTGGCATTGTTGTGAGAGGCTGTGTTCAGCTTCAGTGAATTTTTTTGAAGACTCTTTTAGTGTGTTTGCCCATTTCATGATAGGTGATTTATGAGCACACCTGCCCACACCACGTTGAGTGTTGGCAGAAATTTTTGACGAAAAATGGCATAACCCCTGTGCCCTACCCTCCCTATTCACCAGATCTAACCCCAAGCGAGGAATTTTTTTTTTTTGATATTTTTTCCTCGGATGAAAAAAGTTCTCAAAGGGAAACATTTTGCTGATGTGGAAGAGATGAAACAAAAAAGGCAGAAAAGCCTTTTTTCATCTAAAAGTCATCAAAATCAATGAGATCAAATGCTATTTTGAGCAGTGGAAAAAATATCTTGAGAGGTGTAGTGCATCAAACGGAGAGCACTTTAAAGGTGACTGAAGTTTAAACATGTAAAAGTAAATATGCGATCTTTATAAATAAATTCTGGGTTTTGGGGTCCTCCCTCATCTTGTTCTTTATATATAATAAATGACCAACAAATATAATGACTATGATGATCTTAAGGGTGATTGATATGTACAAAGTATTAGCCACTGAGTCAAAGTTGAGGACACTATCCAGATTTTGCCCATGTTCACCAGTAAAGCTTGTTTTGGTCACAAGTTGGTTGAGGAGTCAGGTAGAGAAAGAGAGAAAATTTACTGGTTTATATAATTAAAAAATTAAGAGGTATAGTTGACTTCCAACACTACTTAATCTAAGATTCCAGTACTATACTCAGAATTTATTTTTTTTCTTTCCTCTGTTTCAAGTTTGCTTTCCTCTCTATGTGCTCCATTCTTACATGTCCTGGGTGGCTCTCATGTATCACCGCCATAGTTAAGAGTCCAGGAAGTTAATTCCTGCTCCCCATCAGTTCTCACTAATTTGTATATCTCACGGATTGATTGCCCTAGCTTCCACTTCCTTTGGATGTTGGCCATGCCACAAAAGAATATCCATACATCTTGGGAGAAAAACCTGGAGCCTCTTGAGTATTTTAACTGCATCGTCTAAACCTGGGCTGTCTAGTACTGGCAGCAAGGAGATATCCATGACCCCCATCCCCAAATTTGTTTGGGAAACAGAGCTTATGAGACCTCCCTCTGAGACATCAAGAAAAATGCTGGCATGTTAAAAGCTGTGAGAAGTCCTGCAGTGAGGAAACAAATTTCTAGAATTTTTTGATTACACATTATGTTTTATAGAGCTTATCATGTTTACCAGCCCATTGAAATATGATTTAGGAAATTGTGAGACAGATGATCTCCAACAAAAAATGAATGATTCTCATCATCTCGATCTATTGCCATTAAATATTCAAATCATAATGTCCTTCTGTCTGTGCTTTAGAGTCACCCAAGCAAACAATTGATTGTAATTTAAATTTCTTCTTTTTAAAGATTTTATTTATTTATTTTTAGACAGAGGGGAAGGGAGGGAGAAAGGGAGAGAAACATGAACGTGTGGTTGTCTCTCATGTGCCCCCTACCAGGGACCTGGCCTGCAACCCAGGCACGTGCCCTACATTGGGACTCAAACTAGTGACCCTTTGATTCACAGGCCAGGCTTCTATCCACTGAGCCATGCCAGCTAGGACTGAATTTCTATAAAAGCCAAATTTAGGGAAGAGAATATCCTAGTTTTGACCACCAGAATATTCCAGCGTCCATAACAGTCGTATTGCCAATGACTAATTACTAAATTAGACCATGCTTTATATGTCAATGATGGAACAGAAAGTTACAAAGGTATTCAGAGGAAACCTAACAATTTTATGATATAATATTGAAATGTAAGTAAGTCTTTCACTATGAAGTTTCTTTTCATTGTTTAATTATGTTACACCAACATTAAAAGTATAAAATGAAGATGTTAACTTTGAGTTAAATTGGGAATTTTTTGGAGGAGGTAACAAGATATAAAAAATGAAGCAACATGACAGTTGACTAAGAAATACCCTCAAACTCAAACTGTATGTTACAGAATATGCTGTAATCTCTTCCATAAGTGTTTTCTTTCTTTTCTTTCTTTCTTTCTTTCTTTTTTTTTTTTTGGCTCACAGTACTTCCCCAATCATGTATCTTAAAATACAGATGCCCATTTAATCTTTTATATTACTATTCAGTTTTTATATTTTATCATTTAATTCTCATAAAAATTCTGTGAAAAATGTATGTGGAAAATATGTTTTCTTTATAGTTGAAAAATTGAGAGCCAGAAGGAAATGCTTGCCTGAGGACACACTGGAAAAACAGTAATCTGGGAATCTCACCCACATATTTGACTTTAAAATGTATCCTTTATCGTAATCTGCCTTGCTAAATTAGAAAATGTTCTTTCTTTCTTCTCATACACCATATATATTATGTATTACCTATGCTGCGTACTTTGTATTTAACTCAACATCATCATCCAACATTTCTGCAGTGTTTTTTAAATTAATGTTTATTTTTAAAAAGGTGTCTTGTGCTGAATTATTCTCCACAATTCTAAGCAACTTGATGGTATTATAGCAGTGCTAAAGCTATGCTTCATCGAATAATGATTAGAAATTCCAATAGCATCTTGTATTTAGCCACACTTTAATTTTCTTTAAAATCACTGTTGGAAAGACAAGATCTCAGATAAAATAATCTAACTCATGGGTCTCCTAGATTAAGGTAATTCTCAAAGACCCAGAAATTAGGTACAGCATGAATTCACAATTCCACTGAAAATAATGTAAATTTTGTGCATACCAAATTTTTTATATTATTATACCCTCTTGGTAATTCACCAAAAACCTCTGCAATTCCAGTTTATTAAATGTCTGCTTCTACTAACTCTGTGACCAGAGCTGCTGTATTGGAATTATCTCAGGTTTCTTTTATTTTCTTTTTAGGCTCTGTTATTAACTTCTATTATCTTGTTCTCTCTATTGACTTGCAGGTAGTTTTTTACTTTTTTATATATTATGGAATTTGGGAAAAATGTATTTTTCTTCTAGGTGTTTTGTCGGGTACAGTTATTTTGCTTGATTCTATAGCTTTAATTTACCAAGATCACTTTGACAGCTAATATTCTTTTCTACCGCTATTTCTATACTAAACTCTTGTAATAGAGCCTCTATGTCTCATAATCATTTTCACACTGCACCTTGAACTATAATTGTTATTTTGTTCTTTCTTACTGAACATAAACTCTTGAAGGCAGGGATTTAGTCATAATTTTCTTGATTTTTATTTTACCTATAGTAAAATCCAGCACATAAATATATGCAGAACCTATGATAATAAGCTTATGAATGTCCTCTAACTATTATTAAAATGACAGATTCAGTGTGAAGCCTGGTGTCAAATTTAGAATTTTTCAACTTGAAATTCCATTTGAAAATGCTACAACTATAGGAAATGAGTATGCATTAAAAATGAAAGGTAGTTTCATAAACTAGAAAATGAAAAAAATTGAAGTGATGGGTTTGTAATAAGGACTTTATTAATCTCACCACCTGTTTCTCAAGAGTTCAGCACTCACTCTCACTAATGACTGTTCTTCACCTGCAAACTCTGCTTAGGACTGAAATGTCTGTGGTTACGTAGCAGTGTTTCTAAAGCTTCTATATTACCCTCTTTTTTCTTTGAATTCAAATTGTTTCAGGTTGAAGCTAAATACTGACCTTGATGATATCATTTAACCTTTTTGAGTTTAATATTTTCATTTATGAAAGAAGAGTTTCAAACCAAGATCCTCAAAAATTAATTTATTATACAAAATATTCTTGCTATACCCTGCTTTCTCAACCATTATTATCCAGAAAGATCATCTCTGAAAATTTTTAACAAGTACATCAAAAAGAATTTTGCTTATGGAAATTCCACCCTATTAATAAATTAATAATTTTCACAATTATTTAGGAATTTATATAATTATATAAATATAGAAAATATTTCACAACACATTCTACATTACTATTACTTACCTTATAGTTTCTTCTTTATTTAAAATTTTATTTCTCTCACGATTCGACTGCAAACAGGGTGAGCTCAGAAGCTCATTTCATGTTTAATGATTGACTACCACACTATGAAAGTTTTGTTCACCCTTGATTTTACCTTATCAGTTGCTACACAAATAAAATTACATGTTCCCATGCTCTGTTTGAGCACCTTGAGTAATTGGCATGATGACAATTTAAATCATTTTCTTCAATCTCTTCCGTTAACACTTATTATGAACACATTTAATATACACAATTAAATGATTACTAGTAATAATGTAGCTGTTTAATCCTCTTTCACCATCTCCCAAACCTGGATGGGTGATCAAGTCTATACTTTAAGTACTTTAATAAACTTCTCTTAGAAGTATTATTCTTTGAGATTCTTACTCTCTTTTTCATGTAACATGTAATAGGTTCTTTGATGATTTAGTGGAGTTGGAATTGAGGGTTTATGTTGTAGCTTTGTAATGCACTTTGTAAGGAGATTACCAGATTCATTTGTCTCTTGAGGAATGGAGTTTAGTCTAATTTTGATCTTGAGAATCTTTTATCTTCTTAAAGATAAAAATTACTGAATAACTTTTTTTCATATAGTTTATATATATTAAAATTTATAGTAATAAAAATAAAAATTGAGAAACATTTCAAATATTGATTAATCTTTATCTGAATTTATTTTTAAGTATTCTTGAGATATAATTATCTATAACATTGTACAAGTTTAAGTATAAAAAACATTAATTTAATACCTTATGTATTGCAAAATGATTATCACCTGCATCATGTCACTTAACTACTATCACTTTTGTTGTAGTGACAACATTCGGATCTAATCTCTAAGCAACTGTCAAGTATTATAATACAGTATTTTTAATTATAATCACTATCTGTACATTATATTCCTAGAACATATTCATCATATATTATTCCCTATGATCAACATCTTGCAATTTTTCTCACATCCAGTCCCTGGTAACCACCACTTACTCTGTTTCTGTGAGTTTGGTTTCTTTAAATTCCACATAGAAGTGGCATTACACAGTATTTGTTTTTATCTGACTTGCTTCACTTAGTATAATGCCCTCAAGGTCTACTATGTTCACAGATGGCATAAAAATCCTTATTTTCATGGTTATATAATAATTCATTATTTACATATATCACATTTTCTTTATCTATTCAAGAATACTTTGTTTTTTTCTTTTGGCTATTGTGAATAATGCTGCAATAAATACAGGAATGCATATATCTTGTGATATAGTTCTCTTTGCTTATATACACAGAAGTGGGACTGCTGGGATCATATGCTGGTTCTGTTTTGAACTTTTTGAGAAACATTCATACCATTTTTCATAGTGGATACAGCAATTTATTTTTCTACCAGCAGTGTAAAAGCTTTCCCTTTTCTTTTCATCCTTGCTAACACTTGTTAGCTCTTGTCTTTAGGATTATAGCCATTCTAACAGGTGTGAGGTAACACTTCAGTGTAGTTTTGATTTGCATCCCCCTGAGGATTAATGATATTGAGCACCTTTTTATGTGCCTTTTGGTCATCTGTGCGTTCTTTGGAAAAAATATCCGTTCAGTTCCTCTTCCAACTTTTGGATTGGATTTTGTGGATATTGGGTTATGTGAGTTTTTTACATATTTTGGATATTAAGCCCATGTCAGATACATGACTTGAGAAAATGTTCTCCATTTGGAAGGTTGATTTTCCATTTTGTTGATGGTTTCCTTTGTTGTAGAGAAGCTTTTTAATTGATTAGGTCCAGTTGTTTATTTTTGCTTTTGTTGATTTTACTTTCAGTGCCAAATTCAAAAAAAATATTGCCAAGGCCAATGTCAAGCAGCTTACTCCCTAGTTTTCTTCAAGGAGTTTTATGGTTTCACGTCTTCGTTTAAGTCTTTAATCCATGTTTAGATGACTGTGTATGGTGCAAGATAGGGATCCTGTTTCATTCTTTGCAAGTGGCTATCCAGTTTTACCAGCATCCATTACTGAGGAGACTATCCTTTCCCCATTGTATATTCTTGACTCCTTTGTCATAAGTTAATTGACCATATATGCATGGAATTATTTCTTGGCTATCTATTCTGTTTCATTGATCTCTCTGTCTGTTATTTTAAGCCAATACCATGTTATTTTAATTAATATAGCTCTGTGGTATAGTTTGATTAGGAAGTTTGATGTTTCTAGCTATTTTCTTCTTTCTTAGGTTTGTTTTGGCTATTCAAGATCATTTGTGGTGCCATACAAATTTTAGGATTGTTTGTTCTATTTCTGTAAAAATTACTTGTCTTTTTTAGTCCCATTCATCAATGTTTCACAGTTTTCAGGTATAGATACGTCTCTTCCTTGGTAAAATTTATTCCTAAATATTTTATTCTTTTTAGTGTTAGTGAAAATGGAACATTTTTCTTAATTTCTTTATCTGGTAGTTTGTTGTTAGTTTATAGAAACAAAATGATTTGTTTACTGATTTTACATTCTGGAATTCTACAAAATTTGTTTATTAGTTCTAACTATTTGGTGGAGTTTTTATACATAATATCATGTCCCCTGCAAATAGAGAAAATTTTACTCCTTCTTTTCCAGTTTGGATGCTTTTTGTTTCTTTCCTTTAACTAATTGTTCTGGCTAGGACTTTTAGTACTATGTTAAATAAAAGTGTTGAGAGTGGGCTTCTGTGCCTTGCTCCTGAACTGAGAGAAAATACTTTCAGTGTTTTACCATTAAGTATGTTGATGGTATATTTCCTCTCTACCTACTTTGTTGAGAGTGTTTATAATGAAAGAATTTTGAATTTTGTGAAATGCTTTTTCTGCATTTATTAAGATGATCATATTATTTTTAACTTTCATTTTGTTAATGTGGTATATCACACTGAAGTATCCTTGTGTCACTGGAATAAATCCCACTTGATCATGGTGTATGCTTCTTTTAATGTATTATTGAATCCAGTTTTGGTGTTCTTTGTTTTGATGATCTTTGCATGTGACACATCAGGGAATATGCTTTGCAATTCACTTTTCTTGTAGAATCTTTGGTTTTAGTATCAGGGTTATCTTGGTATTGTAAAATGAGTTTGGAAATATTGTCTCTTTTGTTTTTGGAAAAGTTTGAGAAGGATTGGTATGAATTTTTCTTTAAATCTTTGGTGGGAATTCATTGGTGAAGCCATCTGATCTTGGACTTCAGTTTGTTGTAAGATTTTTTTTTTATTGCTGGTCCAATCTCCTTACTAGTAAGTGGTCTATTCAGATTTTTTTCATTTTCTCATGATCCAATCCTGGTACATTGGATGTTCCTGAGAATTTATCCATTTATGTTATCTAATTTGTTGGTATACAAGAGGTCTGTCTTGAAAGTATCCAGCCATTCACTATGAAAAATACAGACATTTATTGAAGAAGATGCAAGATACAAGAAACTTTGTACATAGGACAATGATGCTTCAGTTCCCTTCAAAGTAGACACCTTGGAACCTCTCACAGTTCTCCCAGTTGCCATCAGTTTTTCTATTATGTGTTCCTGACTCTTGTTGATGGTCTGAAATGTCTTCCCTTTCAAAGGTGATTTTAGTTTTGGGAAAAGCCAGAAGTTTCAGGGTGCCAAATCTGGGCTGTAGCGGGGTTGAGTCACCTGTTGATTTGATGTTTCACCAAAAAACTCTGCACACGATGTGATGCATGAGCAGGTGTGTTGTGCTGAAGCAGCCAATCCCATATCAGTGGGCTTCAGAATCATTTGAATAGTTTCCATGGAGAAATGTCAAACTTAACACAAAATTTGATGCAGATTCGTTGCTCTACTGGCTCAATCATTTTGAATGTGATGGCCTCTCTATATACATACTCATTCAACGGCATCTACAGCCCCTACTGACTAGTACAGTGAAGTCATCATTTTTCATGCACATGCATTCCAGTCCACTCTCCTTGGCTGCCTGCCAGGTTAATGGATGTGGCTCATACCATCCTTGTTATATTAACAATGATTGGACTTTTTCTGGATAGACCTCATATTATGACTCAAAATAATCTCAATGATCCTCTATATTGGTGTGGTATACCAGTTATAAATATATTAATTTATTTTAAAACAATAATAAATTTTATATGATACAATAAATAGCACATTTTCATAAAAATATACTTTAAAACATAAAAATGAGAAATTAGCAATTTTTTACATTTTTTGCAAAACTTGTTATTGTCTATTTAATAGAAGAGAGATGAATTCTGATACATGATTTTGTATTTATCTATTGTGATATATTGTTTTGAATCTCTACCATCACTCAAGTATGTAGTTTAAAAGGAAAAATATTTAGTCTTTTCAGATCATGTGCATATTGTTCTTTTTCTTTTTAAAATGATTTTATTTATTTATTTTTAGAGAGAGGAGGAAGGGAAAAAGAGAGGGAGAGAAACATCAATGTGTGGTTGTATTTTGTGTGTCCCTTGCTGAGGGTCTTGCCTGCAAACCAGACATGTGCCCTACACTGGGAATCTAACCGGTGACCCTTTGGTTCACAGTCCAGCACTCAATCTACTGAGCCACACCAGCCTGTGCACATATTGTTCTTTGATACTATACCAAAACTTATCAAGTGGTAGTTCTCTGAATATTAGATGCAATATGGAATCTAAAAACCTATTAAGAAACTTTTCATATATTCTTCTATTAAAATCTGTGCATTTACATTACAATGAATCTTTAATTATGCACGATTTTGTAACAGCATGAGTTGTTTATTTGTAAAATACTAATTTGCTGGCATGCATATTTCTGAATGTTAACACATTTTATTGCAAAGCATCCAAAACCAAATCATATTTGTAAGTATCACCACTGGCCAAAATCTTTCAGATCTTTTGGTATTGGGGTTATATTAAGCTCAGATTGCTGAGTACAAGTTTTCTAAAATTCAAATTTTTGCTACAGAGATTGAATTTTGTTATTGGCTACAAACAGTTGTTTTCTGAGTGGCAATTGTACTTTATTCATTTTTGAGAATACCAAATACCCCAAGTTTAAATAGCTGTAGTTTCTCTCTCAGTCATTCCTGTAAATAAAAATGGTGTTGTTTTTAGAGGGATGTGGGTTAGTTTTCAACTAAAGTGGTTGTACGTTTGCTATTCATCAAGATAATTCTTATAGTTTGCTAGGCAACAGTTGTTGCTTTATGTGTAATTCTTGTTTAATTAGCCAGAGAAATAAAATAACATTTTCAAAGGTTGAAATTTTATAAAAATAAAGATTATATGGCTTTATCAGATTTTTAAAAAGATATTTTACTGCTTTTATTCTTAGTAAAACTGACTTATTTTTACTCTACTATGATGCACTGTAGATCACAAAAACTACAATTTAATGCTAGTTCCTTGATTTGTGTTAGCAGTTTTACATACAATTGTTCTTGTACCTAAAATGTAGTGCATTTTCATACGCACAATTAGTAAAGCTCAGCTTCTTGTGTCTACCCGGGGTGTCCGACCTGTGGTCCCGGGACCTCGTGGGGCCCAGGAGTGCTCTGAATGTGGCCTGACACAAAATGGTAAATTTACTTAAAATCTTTTTTTTTTTTTTTTTTTTGCTCATCAGTTTTTATTAGTGTTTGAATATTTAATATGTGGCCCAAGACAACTCTTCTTCCAGTGTGGCCCAGAGATGTCAAAAGGTTGGACAACACTGAATCATAATAATAGATATTACTAATAATTCTTAAAAATTGCAGGAAAATTGGTACAATATGTTTGTTATAGCTCCATGGCAACTTTACATTTTTTCAATATTTGCAATTTGTCACCAAAAGAAATATTAACATATATACTACAGGAAGATTACCAAACACAGGAAGGAATGGATGCGAAAAACATGGGAGAATAAACTAATATTGTACACGTGTTTATGCATAAACACGAGCTGTAAAAAAATAATAATAATGCAACCAATTTTGAGCAGTTTAAAGACAAGTTATAATAATATGGTAGACAATAATTAAATAAAAATGGAAGAGTGATTAAAGTTTAATATTGGTGTGGAATGACTGACTCACTGTATACTTTGTTAAGTCATTATATATGGAACAACTTTCTATTGCAATCTTTAATCAAATAGATAACACGTATATTTCTAAACCAGTAAAAGGGAATAAATTAAAGTCAGGTAAAGTAAGAGAAGAAAAAAATGAGTCAATTAAGAGAAACAAGAATTTTTTGAAAAGCATGGTAAATAGCTTTGAAGCACGGAGAGCACAAAAATGCAGGCATAAATTACAGTGACTTAAGTGATATAGTATTTGTGCAGGGCTTGACAAAGAGGTCAATGGACAAACACATGTACATGCATTACATGCATACACACACATGTGTGCAAGCATATATAATGTGTTGGCATTTTAAGTCCATTGACTTTTAATGTATCTGTGTCTGTGTATTCACAGTGGGTTTCCTATAGAAAAAATAGTTGTGCCTTGTTTTTTGATCCACTCTATCTCTATCTTTTATTTGGTGCATGTAGACCACTGACATTCCATGTAATTATTGATATAAAGTAGTACCTTGAAAAACATGGTGGGTTAAAGGCACAGACCTCTGAACAGTTGAAAATTCATGACTAACTTTTGATTTCCCCCAAAGTTATCCTTCATTACCCATGCAGTATTGTTTTCAGGATCACTGGTAGATACCAAAATCAGTAGATGCTCAAGTGCCTTGTATAAAATTGTGTAGATCATGATACAGTTGGCTCTCCATGTCAGTGGACACCACACTGCAGATCAAGAACAGTACAGGTACTTATTGAAAAAAATCCATGTATGAGTGGACCAGAGCAGTTCAAAACCATGTTGTTCAAAGGTCAGCAGTAGTTGGATTAATATCTACCATATTTGTAACTGTTTTCTATTTGCTGCCCTCATTATTTGTTCGTATTTTATCTGCCACTCTTTCTTCCTTTTGTGGTTTTGTTGCTGAGAAAATAGGTTCTTCCAGTGTCTTGTCTCAGGAAAGGAATTTCAGGAACACAGAAGCAGGAAGATTTTAAGCAGTGGTGGCAAGGTTTATTAGAGTGCAAAAGAACAGCCAGAGAGAAAAAAGGGCAGGCTCCAAAGAGAAGCACAGGGCACAGGTGCCCTTGAAGAGGCTGCTGTACTTCACGAGGCACTTCCCCAGCACTCAGCGGGTAGGTTGCATTCACTGCCCTTAGGTGCACCATGCCCGATGCCTCACCCGTAACCGGGTGGTTCCGTTTTGTCTCGTTGTGGAAGAAGTCCAGTCCCTGGGGTCACAGGCCTCCTTGTGTGCCCACCAGGCCCAGAAGGTCAGGGCTCAGAGCCGCAGTGCTGCCACCCCCAGTACCCGAGGCTCTGGTGGTCCGGCTCAGTCTCTGCTCCCAGCTGGCAGCAAAATTCTTAGCTGTGTGACCTTGGGCAAGTTACTTAGCTTCTTTGTGCCTCATTTCCCCATCTGAATATTGCCAAGGCTCATGGCACCTGGGTCATGCAGCTGCTCCCTTGCCCTACCCCCGCAAACAGGCCTTTGTTAAGCTTTAATTATATTTCCCTGGGTTTGGAAAAGAGCAGGCTTTCTTTCAAACTATCCAATTTCGTTCCTGTCTTTCCCTGGGCCTGAGCCTGTGCCCTCCCACTGCCCAATCTCTTTCCTGGATTTTTGGGGGGTTTCCTAGCCTATCCTATCTCATCTTTTTTTTTCAGATTTTCCGAGGGTAGTATTCTCTCCTTTACGGTCATCATTTTGGCTTCTACTGCACATGCCTTATAGTTCTGCTTTGTCATTTGGCTTCTACTGTGCATGCCTTTAGTAAAAGGACTTCCCCCAGAACCATTACTCCCTTCCCCTATTAATCCAGGGGAGTGGTGCTGGGGTTCCCCCGAGTTACTGGAAAGCTGGCCTTTCCTGCCCACTCAAATGTTAATCCATTTAGCAGAGCTGGCTCTTCCCTGGAATGACTGTGAAACTGCTCCTTCCTAGTGAATCCAGTTTAATCAAATGCCTGGCTCCCCTCTTTTCAGTAACATATAACTGTGTACTCTAACAGTTTCTGGTATTACATTTTAAGATAAAAATTTCAATTCTTCACAGTCATTTTTATAAATTACTGAGAGGAACTTGCTTTTTGATGATTTGATTTTTCCTTCAAGATTTCAAATGCACAAAATCATTATGGTGGTGACTCACAGTGGTGAGTGGGGTAAAAAGCAGAGAGATCGTTAAATATGATTCTCCTTTCCCAGCAGCTGCCTCAGTGCCTAGCATAATAAAATAGCAAAAGCAAATTTGATGATAGTGACAATAAATCATCATAGAAAATAATCATTATGCATTCTATAAAATTAAGAAAGTATAAATATTTCAATACCAAACATAAGGCTTCTTTTTTCATCTCATGTATTTATTACCTATTTTTAACATTTAACATTTTGCAGTTTTATTGGGGCTTGTTATCTATAATTTGGTGCCTAGTTTCCTCCATTTGAATTTACTTTCAATAATTGATGATGATTGTTTATAATTTTGCTTTATTTCAGTGATACTAATAGAAGAGTATAGGTTTATTTACACTAAATTCTAAAGACTGGTCAAAAGAAATACCATGAAGGAAAAGTAACAATGGGATTACAAATCTGCATTCATTAATCTTATTCCTTTACTGTTTACTTGAACTAAATTTACTTTAAAATAACATGGCATATTTGGAATTAAACTAAGACTATCATATATAACTAAAGATTCCCAGATGGCCTGAAATAGAAAAAGTGTGTTTGTTGATATTTGTAGTGACGGCTATAGTGTTGCCTTTCAGCACTAAATTTAAACTAAAATATACATTAACTACTTGGGTAAGATGGATATGTTAATTTACTTTATAAGTGTGTATTTAAATTCATCACGTTCCCAGCTATTAATTTTTCCTATGCCTTTCAAATTCCAGCGGAATTCCTCTGGAGGGCACTCTTACCATAACTAATGCAATTAGCTCCAGCGGGCTGGGATGGCGAAGGGCCCTGCGTCTCTTACTGCTGCTTACCAATTTCAAATCCTAGTGTGGAGCGTGACTGTAACGTTTCCGTTATTTAAGGGAAAAAATAAACTCTTGTGTCTATACCTTTTGATGATTATAGACGTTATCCCCAGTCACATTAAACTCTACTTAAGAACAAACTCCATTTCTGTCCTTCTTATTTCTTGATAAAAAGCGCTGGGAAGCTGGTAATGAGAGCTGGGGTGAAATGCGATTTCTGCATGAGTATTTTTTCTAAGTGCTTTAATAAAAAGTCAATAGGAGTTTGAGTAGTAGTATAGAGATCAGCTAAACATAAAATAATACCCAAAATCAATTTTCCTCGGCATAATCCTTGCTCACTAAATGAGATTTCAAGGCAAAAAAACCCCCCAAAAACAAAAAACCCTGAGGTCAAGGTTGTTTTTGTTTTATATGTATTTAGAGAATGCATGTCATTTTAGGAGAACAGGGCTGCTCAGAATGCTGTATGTGATGAATATAACCTTGATAATCAGTTCATTAAGTAATTTGTAATCCCACTCAGAATTCTAATTGAAAAGTAATGCATTCATTGAAAGTCAATTTAGATAATTACTTATGTAAATAACACCTGGGTCACTGTACTATTTATTTGTCATAATCTCTCTTTTATATCTTTGAACACTTTTATTTTTAAATGTTTTTTTATTTAGCTAAAACAGAAAATCAAAAGGTATTTGGAAATTTTATGTTTCTAAATTACAACCAGAAATTAAATATTACCTGTAGATAATAAAAGTTTTCAGAAACACTGTCTTTCATTTTAATGATGCATATTAAGAAATAGATAATGCAGCAAATATAATTTTTGATACTGAGAAGGAAAGAGAAGAAAGTAATGTATACAGAAAATGATTCTAAATGGGAGAAAATATCCTTAATTTGCCATAAATGTATATTTTACCATAAGTATATTCCACATTTATCTGTATTCATTTCTGAACCACTAGCTAATATGTTAATGTTTACTTTAGTGTGACTACTCATTTTGAAGTTTACCATTTCACAGTGATGACATTTATGATAGGTAGATTTGTTTCTCCTTCAAAGAAAATGACCATTTTATCCTCAGCAGGTTATGTAATTCTATTGACAATGGCCAATTTCAGTATAGGTGTTTGCTCCCAGAAGTAATGGTAGGGAATGGGCCTTTGGGAGTGTACTCCGCTTTCTACCATTTTCTAGCAGAGAGCTTGTAACAGCAACATGACGCCACATACATAGTGTGAAATTCCTCAAGAGCCTCCTGTTGTCTTAAATAATTTATGTAATTTTGTATTTTACTACATACATTTACATGTTTGTTTTAAAAGAAAAGACACATCCAAAATACTGTGTCGTGTTTATCCTTGATTCAGTACTTTTGAGATTTCACTGCCAAAGCTACAAATATTTGGGAAGCAAGAAAAAGAAAATGGCATTTGTAATTACATATAGATTCAGATCTTGATTACTTTCTGGTATTGGATTTTGTACCATTTATTTAATTTCACTAAACCTCAGTTCCTCCTTGTAAAATGAAGTTTATATTAGACCGACCACTTTAAATTATTATTTGTGGAAGTTGAAAATAGTAGTGTACCAAAAATTTCTTATGGTTCAAGTTAATGATAATCTTACCTTCCACACAAAGAAACTAAAGTATGCAAAGCTCCCAATAAAGTGCTTGACTCATAGTACTTTTACTTATGCTAGGAAAATTGTTCAGAGCTCTATGCTAACAATATACATAAAAATACTCGTTATATTACAAATACAAATTCCATTTATTGTGATAAGGGATGAGTCCATGCAACTATAAATCTGTTATAGTTTTACCACCCATTAGCTATGAGAATGTTATTTCTTCAATGTTATTTCTTAAATAACTAGTTCATGTGGTTTGTTAAAATGATTGTATGAGATAAAATATGTAAGCATGTCTGTCATGTGTTTATTCATTAAAGAAAAGGTAAAACAATACAAATAGGTCCTGTGTAGAAGCAGTGAAACTAAACATGGTAGGGGCTGTTCTAGATGTTAGAATTACTGCAGTTAATAAGACAAAAATCCATTCTCTCTGGAAGCACATAACCTCATAAGAGGACACTGATAATAAGCAAGTAGAGGTAATCTAAAGCATAATTGCATATAGCAATATAAAAAAAAATGAAACTCTTAGTACGTAGTAGGCACTGAACATCAATATTTAAAATTCAACTTTTTTTCATCATTGTATATCTACATCATTAGAACATGGCCCATCATTCATTTTCCTTTGTAGCTTAATTAATGTGAGTATGTGAGTAGGAGGGCCCACATATTTGGAGAATATTAAAAATTCTGAATTATTACCTTCTCTGGGTAACAAACAGCCTGTAAAAAATTCTTTCTCCTTTTTTCCTTCTTTAATGCATTAGCAATAACACTTGGTTCTGGTTAAAAAGTGGTAGCACCATAAAATTTTAAGGCTAAATCTTAAGAAATATGGTAATTGTCATTTAGCTATCTGAATTATATTTCCCTAAATAACCTGCCTTCCTAAGTGAAACATTTTTATCTCACCTGCTCTTTTTATAGCTGCATCCCTTTGAAATCTTTTATCATTTTATTGCATTAGAAGCGCTTTTAGGGGAAGGGGGAAAGAACTATTTGAACTTTACAAACAGATATAAATGGAAAGTAAGAAAAGGAAGGTCAGATTTTGGATTTGTTAACCTTGGCCGTGTCCTTCGAAAGCAGTCCCCAGGTAGCTTTAACTTCTGCAAGCTCACGTGAGCCCGAGATGACCCCTGGACCCAGTCTGCTTGGCAAACTGACAGAGGTCAAATTTTCACACAAATGAAGAATTTCCCTGATAAAGTGAAACCTGTACTTAAGCACATGCTCTAATCAGCAGGCCCCTGTCTATAGCTCCTATTTTAAAGTATTCCCAAGGTTTCCAGTACGATTTCATTTGACCTTTAGCTAAAGACCATATTTTACTAGAGCACCCGTTTCCCTGATCCCTGGAGTGTTTGCCTACGTCAGCACATATGAGCAATCCATACTGCACACAAGGAGGGTGTTCATTATCCCCTTTCAAGAACAAATTGTCTCTCCTCTGGTCCATTCCCCCTGATCTCCTATCTCCCCTTTGAGGAGATAACAGGAATTTTCAGACTGTGTTTTCAGATTTCTCAAACAGCATGCTTTGGAATGAAATATGTTGGTCTGAGAGCAAAACACGATTATGGGCTCTCTATTATTTTTGACCCAATTGAAAGATGTGTGCACTTTTTTAAGGTTGTAGTAAGCACCTAGAGTCTCTGTGTTATAGGAGCCTCAAGTCATTTATGTAAACTTCTTATTTTGTCTCAAAATTAGGATTGTAGAACAATTACTGTAAGGTCAGAAACTGCCTTTAATCATGTAATACTGTTATTACTAAAAACATCCTTTTTGCATCAACTAGTGTACAAATAATATCACCAGGACAAATACTCATCCCCACTAATTATATCTGCTTAAGGAGAGAGAATTTTTATTCTGCTTCCAAGAGGGAAGACCTTGGATGAGGTACCTTCATCTTTTCTATATTTTCTCATTTCCTCCTGTCAAGGGAATAGCAGTGAATTATTAACTCAGTGCCCTGTGGGTACTAAGAAGACAATGTGACCTGCCTTTTGTGTCATATGATAAGCATACTGAGATGAGCTTTGACCCTGCGAAGGTGAGGCCTGAAATTTGGTAGAGTAAGTGAATTCTGCAACGTAATATTAGAAAGCACATTGTAGCAGTACGCAAAAGCTATGTGCACCAATTCACTTGTTATCAACCGAGTCTCATGTTGATCTTGAATTATATCATTTGTGTGTATATCTTCCAGTCATTTGCAAAATGTATCAGAGAAAGAAAAGGTGATACTTGCTAGAGTCCAAAATTCACATGTAAAAATACCCTTTTAGTGTACAACATGATACATGTTATCACAATCATCATTGTTATTTTTATTCATTCTAATGAATAAAAATTTGAAACCCAAAATTTGCTTTTTAATGGAACAAGTTCAAAAGCAAAATCAAAACTAAGTTTGGATGCCTTTAGATATTCTTCTACTTTCTAGTATTTTCAATCTCTACTAATTCCTAGTATCTAATTCATTATGATTAATAAAATTTGAAACAACTAAGAGTTTAGTCAGAATTGAAACTGATTATTAATTTTAGATCTGACAGTATCTATGTCATACCTTTAATGATTTAGATTTCTGAACCAGTGCACCTTTTATGAACTTTTAGTTATCTACACCTATTCAGCCATTGGAAATACAAATTCAAATGAAATGATACTAACTACTGGAATTTATCAAGGAAATGCTACATGTTATTTATGGTATTAAGTGTTTAATCAGTGATACCTTATTTAATTCACAGAAATATAGATAGTT
This sequence comes from Pteronotus mesoamericanus, assembly GCF_021234165.1. Taxonomy (NCBI): domain Eukaryota; kingdom Metazoa; phylum Chordata; class Mammalia; order Chiroptera; family Mormoopidae; genus Pteronotus; species Pteronotus mesoamericanus. Next base: position 24,510,334 of record NW_026555310.1, read on the forward strand.
ATATGTTATTTCTATTTCACAGCCAAGTAAATTGAGCTATAGAGATTATACATAAATTTTTGAAGGTTACATAGCTTGCAAGGCTTCAAATTCACACTCATGTCAGAAATAGCTCCAGAACCCGCTGTGCTGACTACTGTGCTTTTCTGCCCTCAGTAGAAGGTGTAGAAAATTTGTTCCACCTTCAGAGTACGTTTGGCAGGAAAAAATGATTGCTGTACCCCAGTCCCCAGGTCAATATAACTGTATTTCATTAATATTGCAAAGTTTGGCAGCTTGAGTTTTATAGACTACTGTTTTATAATATTTTCTAAAAACACATCTCACATCTAAGAGTTTTATATATATATATATATATATACACACACACACACACACACACACACAAATATATATGCACACACACATATGTGTGTATGTGTATGGCTCATATGTCTAGGATGAGTTTAACACATTAGAGCATAGAGTTCAAATTTTAAGCAACAGCTATACTGGTCTTAGGTCCACCCCATTTTTCTCTTCTATATCAACAGAAGGAACATATACCCATGTAATTTTCTTCTTCCTTCATTCTATCAACAAATTATTTGCCAAAGTCCTCCCATTAAAAAAGTAAATATTGATTCAACAACTCTTTATTTTCCAAGCCAGTATCTTGTAATTTACAATTTGAATTCTTCTGTGGAGTTTATTTAGTTACATTTTCCCTAAAATTAGAGTACTGCTTTAGGAATTGAGGGCAAAATAAAATCAGTTAGTAATTGGAGCTTGGGGAAACAGACAAATGTTTTGCTACACAAAAAGTGTATAAAGTACTATAAATAGAAGCATGAATACTGTGCAAATTGAGCCCAAAGATGAAAATGATTACTTCTGTGTGGGGATATTGGTAGGATGAAAAACTCTTCTGTTCACCTGGGACCTAGAGACTTTCCTGAATGCAGGACTTTGAGCGCTAAAACTGAGACAGTCTGTGGGAAACCAGGACAGTCTGGGGAAACTGGGACTGCTGCTCAACCCAACTGGGAAATTTTTTTAGTGAGAAGATACATTTGAGGACAAATGTTTAATAATAATGACTATATCATTATTATTTATAACCATCATTAGACTTTTTGTGTGTTTGATACTGTTCTATGGTAATTTAATGCGGTCATACTATTACCAGTAGAGAGTCTGGAACACCGGAGAGTATCCCCCACCAGCCAAGATCGCAGTAGGGGGAGGTTCTTACACTGACTGTGTGGAAAGCTAGAAATATCATTGGATAGGGCCCATGCATACAAAAAGCTAGCAAGATAATTGGATAGAGAAAAAGTTGTCCTTCCCCCTTCCAGTAAAAGATTGTGATAAGACTGGGGCAAGGCAGGCATGTGCCATAGACGTCAAAATGGCATAGGAGGAGTTGCTAGACCAAAGTGTCGGTCAAGCTTGGGAAAGAAGGGATTGGTTGACAGGTGGACACACCCAAAGCATGGAAAAGATTGGGAAGTTGATTATCATCTTGAGAAAGCACCTGGTCTGTTTCACAAACAAGCTAATATAATTCTTGCGGAACACAGAAGCTTTTCTTGCTTGTGAACCATACTCACATGGCCCATTCGCCTGTTCTCTCTGTGGGGCATGTGGTCTTAGCAATGTGGCCCACGGCTTCTAGGAGGGAGGCTCTCTCTTTCCGTCTCTCTCTCTCTCTCACCCACCTGGTGATACATATGACCATGGGTTCATGTGCTCCTTTGCCCAGGAGCATGTAACCATGTGGGGCTGGCAGACATATGGCCCATGGAGGGCAATCTCAGGAGGGAGCCCTAATTGAACAGCAGCTGGGAACAAGCTAAACTATCTTTATGGGAACTAAGACTGCTTAGCAGATGCCTACAGGCTCCGAAGGACTATACGTTAAAATGGAGCAGAAACTTTGGATACTGGCTTTTTTCTTGGCCCTGCTGAGGATGGTTGGACTTTTTCTATGGCAGAAAGAGGAGATGATCTTTGAGATAGAGCCTGCCATTTTCCCAGGTCACATGGCACCTGACATAAAACATTTTTCCTTTTGCACTAGCAACTTCCTCATGAATTTGGCTTTTGTGGCGACAGGCAGCTGAATCTGTTTTTGTTTGATTACAATACTATGTTATAAAGATTATTATTATCTTTGTTAAAAGGAAACAAGAAGCATACGAAAGCTTGTCAGGTAATGCATGAAAGTGTGAATCAGGAATGAATAAGATTCTTTGGAATAGTGTGGGCACTGAGGGCACTGGACAGAAAAAACTTTCAAATTTATTCTTGTTTTTCAACTTTTTCCATCCAAACAAGTAACTATGTAAACTGTTTCCTCAACAACTGCCTTGAAGCTTCTGAGGAATTAATAGAAAGTATTCCACAATGGACATGGAAAAGGAAGAAAAAGCAGGTGACATTCTATGGCTATTGTCTCCTACTATCATAATGACCTAAATAAAGTCAGTAACGATGGAGTTGAAGAGAATAGAGTAAAAGACATGTAGGAGATAAAACTAAGCACTCTTAGTACATGACTGAATATGCTAGTCAAGGCAAAGCAAAAAATGAGGATGATTAGAGGCCTTCTTGCTTGAATGAATGAATAAAGTGTGATCCATTATGAGTCATTTGAAAATGCAGAAAGTGGAGCAGATCTGAGCTGGAGAGAATCAGGGAATACAGTCATATTTAATTTAGATACGCATGTGGTTTTGTGCCGTCCAATGAAACAGTGTTAGAAAGTTGTTTTTATCATTTTAATACTATATTATAAGCCCTAAGGTCAGCATGAACATTCTGGTAGAAATATTATAAACTTGGTGGAATGAGTGTGGCTTTAAAACAAATTTAGGTATAGAAGCTAGCAAATAATAAAGTGGAGCCCTGACAAATAGGCTAATGGTCCTGAAAACCATTTTACCCCAAAAGGAAAAAAAATGTGGGGGGATTAATGAACTAGCATCCTTTACTTTTAACTTTAGGACATGCCATATTTTATAGTCTTATGGAATGCTATTTAAGGAAACATCCTTATGAAATATCGTTATATTTCATCAGGATAATTCATCAGCATTAATTATTATTTATCTCATGTCTATAGTGCAAGGCATTTCATTAAATAATTTGCTGCATGGGAAGAGACACAATTCCTTTTCTCCAAGGTTATATTGCAAAAGAGAAATGCCAAAATCATTATCAGTTACATGTGACTTTTCAAAATGATAATTTACTGATTTTGGCCTAGTGAAGTTATAGCCCTTCACTGCTTCAGACACACACACACACACAATATGCACACACAACACATACAACACACACATCCTCCACAGTACAAACACACATACACATACAACATCCACTCCCCTCCCCCAACACACACTGAATGTCCATATTAAAACAATTAGGAAAGGGTTTTACAGAGAAAGAGTGAGCAGCACATCTCAATTTAAATAAACATTTATTGCACATCTATTGTATGTAAAGCTTTGTTTTAGGTACTGCTTAGTGAAAAATAAAATTAATAACATATTTCCACTTTAAAAAGCAAAAATAATCTTTACATATAATAATCTTTGAAGATGGAAACTTACATGTCATTTTTATACATGTTATCCCATTTGATATTCATAATATCTTACAGAGTCCATAGTGAGGTTTTGTGCCATGATGCACATGTAATACAAGTGTCTTGTACATAAAGTAATATCAAGTCCTTCCACTTTGTGATAAAGAAAGTTGTTTTTAGTTAAATAAACAAGTCAGTGTCAGAAATTGGGGCTATAAAACAGAGAAAGGTTAAACTGAGAAGTGTTTATGGTCTGGAACGAAAAGTTTATATTAGTATCAGCAAGCACACAACATTTGCACCCAACTCCCCATTCTGTTGACCACTGCAAACCTACTAATCAACTCTAGAACTCTTTTCTATTAAACTGAAATTGGCCTTAAAACCCCTCTCTGCACAGCTGTTCGTACAGCCATTACAGTCTATTGCAAGTGGTATTTGTCATGGAATTTATTTGCCACCAGATTTAGAAAAGACGACCAAAAGACCATTGACAGACAGAAGGATCCAGACAATATTTTTCTGGAATTGTTTTGAGATTAAGAATGTGGTACAAGCAGAAAGAAGATATTTAAACAGCAGAATCTTTTTTATGGGATATTAGAAGATTTATAGGCAATTAGAACTCTAAGTTTTATAATACTAAAACTGATAAATGATCATCAGCTATGGATCAGGGGATCTTTGTCTTATGAAAGAGTCATTTTATCTTTTGTTTTTTCCTCTTTTTTTCCAATTCACAGAGAGACAAAATTTTTTTTTTGGAGAAATTGAGTGATAAATACTCATGGACTCATTAATATCCAGCACTATGAATTCGTGAAAGTTAGCAAAGAAATGATTAATTACTTTTCTCCTTATTCACATTTCTGCTCCTAAATAAGAGGCAGCTGGATGCATGTCCACCCCCTTCCTATTTCCACTCTCCCAGACAACTCATGGAAAAACTCTTTTCTCAAGGAGTTGACTAACCCAACAGAAAAAAATTCTCCACAACCTGCCTTGGAGATATGACTTCATGAAAAGACTTGCTTCATCTGCTAATTTTAAATTAAGTAAATGAAAGGACTACTTCATGTACTCCACCAATCTAATTTTTTAGTTTCTCACTCTTTATTTTAAGACTATTTTTAGAGCAATTTTAGGTTCACCAGAGAAAATACTAAAGGGTACTTTTTAGACAACAGAAAAATATTTCAGATGGAAAGTAAAAAAAATAAGATTTAATGAAGACTAGCCAAAAGAAGGCATAAATATCTAGTATGTTTAAGTGCATATAGGCAATAACATTGCATGGAATGAGGATTAAATAGAATTTTTAAAACTTCTAAGTGGTCCAGGATTTTAGTAATTTTTACTTTTCAGGTGTTATTCTCATGGATGAATTCATTTTATTAGGAACTGTAAATTTTACTTTATGTACTCTTCTTTATGTCTGTATCACACTTCAACAAGATAGTTTTAAATTTAATAAAAACAAGTACATTAACAAAACAAATTAACAAAACAAAGACACTTTGTTAATTGTGATTTTATTCTTACTAATTTCCTATTTTTCTGATCTGGCCTCAGTATAATCTATTTTAAAAGAAAAACTAATAGTATCTTCTGTTACCAGCAATAGGCCAGACCCGATATCTTAACTATAAATAGTAGAAAAAATAAAACACATATCCTTCCATTGTGTTGCTGTCCTAACAACAAAGAAAAACTCTAAAGGACAAAAAAGGGGAAAGATAGACAATAAAGAAAAAAAAAAACTTGGAAAGCTGTATTATAATTCTAGCCTGTTAATCATTTCAGTTTGAGGTTGCTGGTTTCTTCTCAGAGTCTTGATTCTTGCCCGGGCTGGCATGGTCTTGTGGGATGGGTGTCATCTTGCAAACCAAAAGTTCTCTGCTTCAGTTCCCAATCAGGGCACATGCCCGGGTTGTGGGCCAGGTCCCCAGTGTGGGGCATGGGAGAGGCAACCACACATTGATGTTTCTCTCTCTCTCTTTCTCCCTCCCTTCTCCTCTCTCTAAAAATAGATAAATAAATAAAATCTTTTAAAAAAGATTATATGGAGAAAGCTCTTAGACTAAAGTCACATAGGAAATTCTCAATCATATTGATTGCTATCGGTATCATTATTAAAATTATATCCATATTAAAACTTAATGTCTGGGAACGGAGAGACTAGGGACACTAGCAATTACTGAGCTTCTGTTAATCTAACACTATGCTGCATGTTTTCATAATCTTATTTTATTCTTTGAGAGAGGCATTGTTATGTAATTTTTTGATGGTTGAAGTTTTTAGAAATGTTCTAAGATTACTGGTAAACGGTAAGTCTGGGACTTCAAAATCTGGATATCTGACCCCAAACCTTTAATATATTCTCTTGTACGACAAAATCATCCTTAGTACTGAGTCTTATTTATTAAAAAAAATTGAGTTTATATTCTTCAAGATGTGGTGAAAGATGATTTGACATTATATTGATAATTTCTAATTAAAAGTAAAACAAACAAATAAAATGGAAAACATAGTATATCTAGCCCCCTATCAAAGCTAATCAAGATTGTTTTTTCTGGAATTTCCAGTTCATTACTTGAGACTTCTACAGCCACTAACTTCTTCTCAGAAACTAATTAAAAATAGACATTACTTTACTTTGATTATTACATTTTTAATTTTGTCACTAAAAAATCTAAATCTAGCTTCATACTGTTTTATTACAGTTATCTCCATGGTGGTAATGGAGCTGTAGGCACTTCTATATGCTTTGAATTTACATATGGTGGTAGTGATAATGATGATGATGGTTGTGATATTTTTGGCAGTGGTTTGGATGAGCTGGTTAGTGGCACTTACAGTTGAAGAGACAAGTAGGAGCCAGATAACAGTAGTTTGAATATAGACTTTCTAGGCACTTTAGTCTCTGCATTGAAGCTAGTTGATAAACAAAAGGGTTAGGACATGTAAGAAACTTGGAAAGATTTTCATTTTAGAAAGATCATTCTTATGTGGAAAATGATCCTAAAGAGCTTTTATGGGCAGAGATCTCTGCTTTATACCTGACCTTACTAGCACAGCAACACAAGCATGATTAAGTAAAATTGGAAAAGTATTTGGTTATCAAGCAAATGCAAGATCTAAAGGAACTGAGAAGTTTCAAACACATTTTTTTCAACAGAAGATTCCTAAAAGTAGATCATGTTTGACAAAGTAAGAAAAAAAAATTAGGTTAATTGAGATAAGTGTAAGTTATTAAGTGATGGAGTCCCACAATCTTTTTTTTTTAAAGATTTTTATTTTCTCAACTATCTTCAAAGTCTACTATGTATATTTAATAAAAAAATTTATTTATCTCTAATAGTTGAGAGCTATATGTTTTGGGGTCTATCTGTTCTTGACTTAACCATTCCTTTTCTTATAAAAAAGAATATGAAATCAACCATTTATAATAAGGACAAATATTATGACTTATTTTGTTCTTACAGCTCCTTGTAAATCAATACTTTATTACTATTATAAAATAATATTTCTTATTATCTGTTTTCATGTCATTCCACCATAGATTTAAGATCCCCTGAAAGGCACAAAACATGCATTAATGATTTTTGTAAATCCAGAAGCTAACATAGACTCTGACATATATTAGGGTTTCAATACATATTTATTGAAGGAAATATTGAAGGAATCATGAACCAATCATGAGAAATTTGACCCATAAGGGGATTAAAAGAAGGAGGTGCAGTTTATTAAGAAAAGTATTCCATGTACAGAATTCATTTTTAATAATGCATGCTTATTAAGCACCTAATAAAGTGATTGGCATTGTGGATACAAAAAGTGATAATCTTGTTTTTATAGGCTGCATATTAGGGAGAAAATATTTGACAGATTGTCAGAAAAATTCAACCTCTACCATTAAGGTACACTCAGAAAACTGCACACATTTCTTTGTAGAACAAAACTATTTTATTTAATGCTTGTGCAAATGGAAAGAGAAGAGAGAAAAGAAATATATTCTGACAATATTTCACTAAATAAGTGCTATTTTGGGCAATTTGAAATCACTTATCATTTGAAAGTATTCCCAGTCATTAGAATTAATGGAAATAACATCTATTTTTGCATAGTATTCACTTTCTTTGTGAATATGGATTCAAAGTAAACAAGCCATGATTCTCCCAATTTCTCTTTTGAGAGGTAAGGATTATTTCTTTTGGAACTTTCACTAATTTCCAATGTTGTGACAAAGCTCAGTATGAATTAAGGGTTTGTGTAAGGATCCTTCAAAAAATAATGTCTATGTATAAGATATTTTTGAAATTAGCAGATGACACTGGAATGATTAGATGAAAATGCTAATTTTATGATGCCTGTATCCTGCTGTTGAATGGTTGATTCTGACAATATTGTAATTTATTTTTGCATCCATTTTGTTAGAGTTTCTAAAGCCAAGGGCATAATTTATACAATTAAATGAAACCTTAATATTTTCAATAAAAAACACTCAAAATAATATGGATCAGACCCTTTAAAAAAGAAAAAAAGCAAGTTGCTCCTAATATAACCACTTCACTCTGAATAGTGAGTATCACAGCTTCAAATTTCAATTAACGGCACCCTTCAAAAGGCTCATGCTTTGATAATTAGTTTGGACCTGTGTCAAATTCATTTAAATGAGAAATCAGCATTCAAAGATAAAAACATGCTTCAATTTAGAGGTCTGCTTTCAACTTAAAATTGTTTCTTTATTTTGAAAATTTTAAAATGCTCAGAAAAGTTGAATGAACAGTAAAATGAACACCTGTACACCCATTGAACAATTATTAACATCCTGTTTTCCTGCTTCTTTTTCCTCTACTTCTCTTTCCAAATGAATGTGTCAAACATCAAGACATTGTACTCCTCTAACTACTTCAGCATGAATCATCTAAGACAAAGACATTTCCTCCCCAACGATAATATATTACACTTAATAAAATTAACATTAATTCAAAATGATGAAGCAACATGCAAAATCTCCTCAGTTGCAGCAAAAATATTTGTGTTGGCTTTATTTAACCCCATTGAAGATTTAGATATGTTTGGTGACTTAAAATTGATTATGTCCTTTCCATCTGTAGTAAAAGTACTACAGTTTCCTGCTATTCTTTATATTTGACTCTTTGAAGAGTCCCACACTTTTGTCTTGCAGAACAACCCATGTTTTGTTTTAATAAGTATGATTATGACTTGATTTAGGTCAAATATTTTTGACAAGATCACTGCATAGGTGATGTTGGGGACCTCCTACTACATCATATGATGTTAGAGCTAGAATCATATGATGTTAGGTCTTTCCTCTGTCAGCAATGCCAAGAGTAACACCTTGATCTCTCCATTGTTAAGTCACATTTTCTCTTATGTAGTTGATAAATAATCTGTGGGGTGATACTCTGAGATCTTATAAATATACTATATCCAGCATTTCACCAGTAACTTTAGATTTCTTTGATTATTTTTGTCTGAATCATTAAAGTTGCATTAGAAAATTCAAAGTTGTATTTTAAGTGAGTTTCTTGTAGACAACATATAGTTTTGGCTTTTAAATCCATTCTAAAATTCTATTTTAGTTGCTGTATTTAGGCCATTCAAAGGTAAAGTGATTACTTATATAGTTGAGTTAAACTCCACCATTTTTATAACTATTTTCTTTTGTACCTTTTCATATTCTACCTTTTCTGATTTTAATTGAGCAATTTATATACTCTTATTTTATTTCCCCTTTTATTGTATCAATTATACTTAAAAATTTAATCCTCTAGAGTTTATAACATATGCTTTAAATTAATGTAAGTTCACCCTCAAATAACACATTACTACCTTACATGTAATGCAACTACTTTATTCCATAGCATTCCCAATTCTACCATCCTATTTCTTGCAATATTGTTGTCATGAACTTTATTTTTCTGCTATAATGACAAAATACATTATTATGTTCTTATTTTAAACAAGTAGTTTTGTTTATATTTTAGGTTAAGAATATCTTCATTTATTCCTTCTCTGATGCTCTTACTTTTTTGAATCCTATATCATTTCTTTTTTTCTCTGTTGATTTTTATTGCATTTATTTTTATTACCATTTAGTTCAATTTTACCCCCACCCCCCAGTTACCACACTGTTGTCCATTTCCATGAATCCTTTTTCCTTTTTGCTCAACCCTTCCACCCACCTCTTCTCCACCACCCCACCCCTCTCCTTAGCTGTCGTCCTGCTCTCTCTATCTATGGATCTGTCTGTATTTGCCTGTTAGTTCAGTATGTTCATTAGATTCCACATGAGTGAAATCATATGGTATTTGTCTTTATCTAACTGGCTTATTTCACTTATCATAATGTTCTCCAGGACCATCCATGCTGTCACCAAGGGTAAAACTTTCATCTTCTTTATGGCTGAATAGTATTCCATTGTGGAAGTGTCCCATAATTTTTTTATCCACTCATCTACTGTTGGACACTTGGCAATTGTAAATAATGCTGCAATGAACATAGGAGTGTTTAAGTTCTTTCAAATTAGTGTTTCGGGTTCCTTCGGATATATTGCCAGAAATGGGATGGCTGGGTCAAAAAGCAGATCCATTTTTAATTTTTTGAAGTGTCCCCATACTGCACAGTGACTGCACCAATCTGTGTTTTGTTTTTAAAATAACTTCTTTTAGCTTTTTTGCAAGACACACCTGCTGGCAATAAATAAGCCAATTTTAGTGTGTCTAAGAGAGTCATTATTTTGTGTTCACTTTTAAAGGATAATTTCACTAGATATATTAATTTCACTAATTCTAGGTAGAGTTTTTTTTTCTTTTCAATATGTTCAATACGTTATGTAACTCTCTTATTGCCTGCATGATTTCTGATAAAAGTCTAATGAAATTCTTATTCTTGTTGTGTAAGTAAGATGCTTCTCCTTGCCTCACCAATTTCAATAATTTTTACTTTTCTTTGGTTTTCTGCAGCTTGAATATGACATTGCTGTTTTGTTTTCATTTTCTTTTTCTTTTTTTATTTCTTTATGTTTGGTAATTATCCTGTTAGGTGTTTTCTGAGTTTCCTGATTTGTGGTTTAATGTCTGTCATTAATTTTGGAAAATTTCCAGCCATTATTACTTACAGTCTTTCCTCTCCTTCCTTTTCTCTTTCTCTCTTTATTTTCCTCTGGTATTCTAATGATGATTTTTTTCTATTTTGTTTATTTTTTCCCTTTTTTTGCATTCTATAATCTTCAGAGTAAATCTCATTGTTTCAGTGGATCCTTATATTTGAACTATGACCTTCTAAAAATATTCTCCCAGTGCTATAAAATTCTATGCTTCTGTCCCTACTTCCTTCCAGTCTTTTCAATCTATCTCCTTGAAGTCCTGACTTCTGTTGAATTTTTTTCCTGACTTCTGTTGAATTCTGTTGAATTCTGATGAAGTCCTGACTTCTGTTGAATCTGTTGAAGAGTTGATACAGCAAATCTAGAGGTTGACAAGCTTAGAAGAATGCCCTTCCTCCTTTTGAAATAAGGCGCTCATAAAAGTCTTTTTCCTGCCAGGTAGGTCTTTGTTGTGGAGAAAATTCTGAATGTATTTCACAATATTTGTTCTTTTCCTCCCTCTGCCAGGAAAACTTTCTGAAATCTTCAGAGTAAGAAACTGAAGTCTGTAGTCTCCCCTAAGATTATGGCCCCCAACAGTTTCTACTCTTAAGTTAGTCTTCACTCAGTCTCCAGCAATTTGTAAAACTTATCATGAATTTTCCCCTCCCAATTTATTATTATGGTAGCTTCTGCTCATGTAGATCTTGACTGTGATTCTCTAGATTCACCTGTCTCTCCAGATTTCAGCTTGACAGTATGCCCTGAAAACTCAGTTTTTTGATGTATCCAGGAGAAGTTATTGATTTTCAGTTCATCAAGCTTTTTCTTGTTATAAAGATGACAATGACAACTGAAATTGAAGTTCAATGCTACACACACACACACACGCACACATTTTCCAGATGAATTCCTGACTCTCAAGGACTCCTAGAAAGACACATTAATTCAGGGCCTTGAATCAAAGTCACACAGCTATCGAATAGCAGTGCAAGGCCTAACAATTTGAGTCTTCTTACTCAAAAATCAAGGATGCTTTCTACTAAAACACAATTCATTGTTTTTTATTTTCTGTGTTTTCTTTACCATAAGCTGGATCATCTGGCTTAAAGTCAAGAGCTTCTTCAACATGTGGAGATATTATATACATTGCAAGCTTAATTTTCCACCAGCAAAAAATTAACATAGTCAAGGTTGCCTTAAGATATTTAAAAAATTTCTTATAAATAACTCCAACTTTTCTTATATTACTCCACCTAAGTCATTAAGGGAAATCACTTGAATAGTCACAGACACTCAGAATAAATTATTTCTTCAAGTGGCTCTCCCATGGAGCTCAACTTTCTCAGCAGGTGTTTTTCACTAGCAGAGGTAGATCAGAGCACTCAGATGGAAAGAAGTTTTTAAATTTTATTCCAATATGTAACTCAGTCTTTCTATAAAGAAAATAAAGCTTACAAATACATTCTGAACAAAAGAACAGTACCAAAGTAGATGATTAAATATTGCATCAAATAATTTAGAGATAAAAGCACCCTTGTGTTGTCTGTGTTTTCATATGCAAAGACACTGAAATATTTTAGAGTCTCAGTAGGATTTCTATAGCAGTAAACCATATCTTTTCTCAGTAGTGAGAGCCTCAATTATGTGGACTGCAGTACACAGAATTCTTATAGTTGAATTGAAGATTAATGCAAAATATATCTCTGAACAAAAAGGGGGCTACCTGTCAGGCTTGACAAGCTCAATAATTGAAAGTGACTATATAGGATGTTCTGATCATAAAAATTCCTAACTGAGCAGGTCATAGTAGAAAGTCATGTCCTAGACTTATATGATAGATTTATCTACACCTTGAGCAAGCCTTGTCCATTGCTTCTGTGCATCTAGGATAACATCCTTAAAACATCAGAATGATGTCTTCTCCCAGGGCTGAGACAAGACAATCCCCAAATTTCTCATTTTTTTAATCCACATACCTCTGTAAACTGCATAGTTGAAATAACATATATTTAACACCCACCATTGTAAAAGCAATATGTAGCTTTCCATTTTTCTTTTTTATTCAATCCTAGATATTTCCCTGCTCTACTTTCTCCTGCATTCTTAATCTACCACCAATAGACTTCAGGTTATCTTTCTATATCTTCTCCTTTGATTCTAATGTATAAAATAAACTGTAAAACTGCTAATTCTTGGAACATTTTCTCAATCTTTTGAGATTTTGCTTCTTTGTGTGCCATCAGCTGTGGCTGAAATAAACTCATTAAACCTTTCTTTAGGTTTGGAATTTGTTTCGTCAACATAGTCATGACAATAATAAAATAACTAATGTTAAACTATTAAACTTTTTACTTTAAGTCGATATCATAAAAATTTCAATAAAAAGTAGTCAAATATTCTTTAGAGAAATAGCAGAGACAATATCCATAATTTATTTTAACATTTTTGTCAAAAATAAAGGTTCCAGTTTATCTTAATATGACAGGTCTTACTAGACAAAAAGCTCCTCAAGGGTGAAAGAAAAGAGATCTTTTTTTCCATGGACTTTAAACGAAGAACTGTTCAAAATTACTTCTATCTCTCACCATTATGTAAATAATACTTCTATAAACTATAGTTTATAGTAAAGTTAACTGAGGTTAGGAGAGTTTAAGTGATTCTAAGCATGAAATTGGTGTTATCCATGGCTGTTCCCTATCAGATGACTTAAGTCAAGCTATAGAAAGAGAAAATGAAATGAGATGAAGATCAGAGGTAGAGAAATAAAGGAGAATACATACAATACAAGCATCTGATTTGGTGAGTTCCTTCTTGTCTTTTCCATGACGTGCTTTTGAATCTATGTATTTATTCTCCACACCTTGGCCTAAACTGGTATGAGTTTGATTTTACTACCTTGTAACTGTAGATCTGCATATAATATACACATAAATTGTAACTGAAAACTTGTAATTTAAGTTTTGTAAAATTGCAAAACTTTTACTAATTTTGAATTGCAAACCAAGTAACATCCTGTTGGGGGTTCTACCATTACTTACCTGATTTGCAACTACACTAATAAAAGATTCTCTGTGAACAAGGTGGTCTAGTTAACTGGCAATAATTCAACCACCAATTTAATTCAAGAAACATCCATGAGCACTAACCATGTGTAAAACACTGTGTTTGCATATCATTCTTTCTCTGACCCACTTCTACCCAGATTATTCTAGAACTTCCTCCTCGACTCTCTTTTCTTCTCTGTAAAAAAGGTGTTTTAAAATTCTATGTATAGGCTGATGACTGCCAAAATTATATCTACCACTTTGAATGCTCACCTACGATTCTCACAATTAATTGTAATTTGTTCTTTGACTTCTTCTTTTGTTAAGTTCAGCATCTCAAACTGGACTTTTTAAAAACAGAGCCCATAAACCCACTCTCTGGAATCTGTTTGGAATCTATTTTCTTCATTCCCCTCTGTAAGAGAAGATGTAAAAAAAAAAAACCCTGGAATTATCTTCTGGGGGGTGCACCCCCTGTAGTACAGTCTTCTCCCTCTGTGTGAGTGCTCTGGGGGCCCATGTGTATTCGTGCACCAGCTGGCATTGTTGTGAGAGGCTGCTTTCATTTCAGTGAATTTTTTGAAAACTCTTTCAATGTGTTTGCCCATTTCATGATGTGTGAGTTACAAGCCCACCTGTCCACACCATGCTGAGTGTTCAGCAGATTTTAAACAAAAACGACTTGACCTTCTTGCACTACATTCCTTGTTCACTTGTTCTCACCTCTGAGCAACTTTTTTTTTGTTTTTCTGAGTAAAAAAAATACCTCAGAGGGAAACATTTTGCTGATGTGGAAGAGGTGAAACAAAAAACACAGAAGCACCAAAAGGCATCAAAATCAAAGAGTTCAAAAACTGATTTGAGCAGTGGCAAAAAATGTCTCGATAGATGTATGGCATCAAATGGAGAGTACTGTGAGGGTGACTGAAGTTTAAAAATGTAAGAAATAAGACACAATTTTTAATAAATAAATTGTTTTGGGGGGGCTTTCCCCTCATACAATATCATGACTACTTTATTCAAGTCCCTACTTTCCTTTGAAAGGATTACTAACAGTTCCTAAACATATTCTTTTCTTCCACTTTTACATGTCTACATGTAATCTGTTGTCTATACTGCAGCCAACGTGATCGCTTAAAACATAAATTAGATTTCGAACTCTGTTTTATTAAAATCCTTCTATAAATTACCTTCAAAATTACCCTGGTGGCAAAACCATGCAGGACCAGAGCTGGCTTTTGCTTTCACTTATAACACTCACGTTTCGCAGGCAGGGCTTTGTGCACACTAGCTTGCCCGTCTCTCAAACACATGAAGCTCATTCCCACTTTAGAGCACTGTACTCACTGTTTTGTGGGCCTAGAATCATCTTTCCAGTGATTTTTTTTCTACTTCCCAATCTCATGCATTCCCATAATTTGTTCCAAAACTTTCACTCTTGTATATTTCCACTAACAACTTTTAAGGCTAGAGCATTACAATCTCTTTATTAAACTATTGGTTTTCTATTTTTTTCTCAGTTTTATTCTTGAAAATCAAAATAAAATTTTCAACCTTTCAACTAATGAATTTTTAAAAATATAAATTAAATCCTGTTACCCCTTGCATTAAGTCTTTAGTAGATTATGAACTAACAGACCATAGTCTACAATATTGTATGTGATCCAGGTCCTGGCAACTCCCTCCTTGTCACTGTCACTCTGTTTCAGACACATTGGCTTTCTTTTGGTTTCTTGAACATGCTGTTATGGACATGTTTCTGATTTTTACCTTGGGGCCCTTCTTTGCTGTTCCTACTACCCGGAAATCTATTTACCTCAAAATTTCATAGGAGTGACTTCTCATTATTTATATCTTAGCTTAAACATCAGCGCCCCACAGTGAGGCACCAGCACCACCTTCTCTAGTATTTTCCACTGGCCTTGCCTATTTCATTCTTTATTATGTTATTCTAATCAATTTTTTTTACATGCATTTGATACTATTTAAGGGTTTTTTTTAAAAAATTTTTACTTGTTTAGTGTCAAATTTTCTTAGTAAAAGTTATCTTAGAGACTGAAATCTTGTCTGCTATTTTTAGTAGAACCAGAGGTACATGTTGGTGAGGAATAAAAGATAATGTTACAAAGTAGTTTAGAGACAGAATGAAATGAGTTTTAATTATCAGGGTAAACAGTGTGGACTTCATTCTATAAATAATAGAAGTCATTGAGAGTTTTGGTAAGTAAGTAATATAATCAATATTTTGTGGAGATTAGTTTGGATTAATAGTATGGAATGAAGGAGATACAGTAGACAAATTAGAAGGACATACCAATACTCCATTGTATATGTGTGCGGTAAATATGGGAGTGAAAAAATAAAGAAACAAACCAACAGTGATAATTGGGATCTGCCTAAAGTGTTGAAATGAGTATGGGGAAGTATAAAGCTTAAATAACTTTTTAACCATAAGAGTTTAGAATTTATTTTATCAAAGTATACTTGTACCAGGTATACCTCATCCTATTATTGAAAATGTAAATAACTGATCTTCTGAAATCTTATATTTATTTGAAGCTGAATTCGTTTTAACTAATGAATAGGAATAAATAGCTTTTCACTGATCATCAAGTAAGATGTACTATTATTAATTATTGTTATTTCAATGACACCAATCAATTGCTGTTTTATTTGCAATTAAATCTCATTAAATGGACAGAAACCTTGTATGAAGTAGGGGCAAAAGTAAGTAGGAGATTGTAAAAGCTAAATATATATTCTCATAGGTAATGTGGATTTTCATAGGGAAATTACCTTATAATTATCAAAACAAACTCATTAAAATTCTTTGTGAGATATGTGTAAGAAGAAATTTTGATAAATGTTATTTCAATATAAGAAATATATTATTGGCTATCATTTAAGTTCTAACTTTTATTTTTATATAAATGTAATAATTTGAGTCTTCTAATGTTTGTAAAGTTATTAAGTTTACGAAACAAACTTGCTTCTTTCCTATGAAATACTTTAGCTAAAATATTGACAGAATATTTGATTACCAGAAAATTCAACAAAACCTCCCTTGAAATTCTAATTCTCACTCATAAAGAGTATGAGGGATATTAACTGTGTGTAATGCTTCACTACATCGACTGTCACAAAGAATTGGGAATTGATATCTTCACGAAGCATAGCTCACTCAAGATTTAAATAGGATTTTAATATAAATCTGCAAGGCTCTGTTTAAGAAGGGTTAAATATCTCAAGAAAACATAAACATCAGTGATAATTCTAAATGAAATGTTATGTATAAAATGTCAAATTATCATTAAAAGCATGACACATTAAGTACTTCCTAACTAATAACAAATGCTTTTTTTTGTATTTTGTTTATCTCTTTTAATAAAAAACAAATTTTAAGCTTATATTTCCAGTTTTTCCTTGAATGTTATATATTGCAATCATACAACTGGCAAAAAAATACAGTTTTATTTCCTCCTTTCAATTTTTTACACCTTGAGCATACTGCTCTTGCATAATTAGAATGGTGATTATTACCAAAATAACGATAAAATGTGGTGATAGGGTACATTCTATTATACTATTGTATGTATGTACATAATGTATACATGACAAATAAGCACACTAGTTAGAATCTAATTTCAGTGGTTGTAATATATCGACCCTAAATATTCATGAATTAAGCAAAATAAAAGTTTATTTCTCGATTAGCTGTGCCCTGAGAGGTTGTAAGGAACTTGACGCCCGTCTGGTTGGCACTGCCTCTTTTGAATCTTGCCCTCACCTCTCTGCTGCAGGAGAGAAGGCGAGCAAAGGTTGCCTTGGACCTGTTGCAAGCATATAGAAAATTGGTTGCTTTGACCTTAAACATCAACAGTGTTCTCCATAGTCTCCCACTGAACTGAACTGTTAAACAATTTGTTCAATTCAGATAGAAAAGAGAAGGAGCCATGCCTGTAATTGGGCAGGGTTAACAAAATAACCAGTGGCTCGAACAGTTATTCTTTCCAGATCCCAGTGACTTCTTATAAATACAGCTCGCAGAAGCCTGTACTATTCTAGTTCCAAGCTGGCAAAAAGCATAGCGAGAACACTTGAGGTAGAGAAAAAAAAGTTGCTTCAGTCAGGTAACTTCATTAAAAAGGGCACTTTGCCCTGAAGCTGCCCTGAATTACAGAGCTCGATGGTAGTTCGTGAGTCCATCTACTCACGTAGTTTAGGTCAGGTGCTTATTTCAGCACCCGATACATACTTTATTCTGCCTGTTTATAAAAATAAGAAAATGCAAAACAAACCATTTGGATGCTTTTCAGTCTCTTGCAAAAGTAAACTTAATATTCTTTAGAAAGAGATATACCTCAGAGTGCTTTGAGGATAAGGAATAGCTTAGAACCCTGGCATGGTCTGATTTACAACTTAATAACTTCAGCTTCTGGAAATAAAGTGGAGTTCTTATTTCAAGGCTGAAATACTACCATTTTCTCTGAATACAACTAATAATTTAAATTCATGGTTTCTGTATTATTCATGCAATCCAATTTAATATAAACAGCATTCTCATGTTCAGTGTTTATGAATGATGTGTCTTAAGGGTGTACTGAACTTTATAACAAACAGATGCTAAAAGTAACTACCTAGTGAGCTACCTTTGTGAATAAGAGACTGAGATATATTACATGTTCTTGGTAACCTGAGCACAAAAGAAAAGGAAAAATTTTCTTAAAATTAAAAAAGACTTTAGGAAGATATATATTTTAAAAGCAAATATATGCAAAAATTATCATTGAAAAAAGGAAATTCCTCTTTATAGTGGGAGTCAGATTTTGGAAGTTGAGGTATATTGACAGTGATTTCTTCTATTTACTGGCTGACATGTTTGTTTATCACAGAGAAAAAAATGTTTCAGGAAATATTACTAACTGAAGACAAACTTGAAAAAATTAAAACTTTTATAGACACAATAACGTGTTTGGCAGAAAAAGCAGACATGTTGGGAATGTGACACAAATGTTAACTATTATTTTAGGTATAATACTAAGAGAGTTGTATAAACAGTGGACATGACTAAAGATATTAAACTTCTATTGTATAAATCAGAAAACTTGACTATATTTTTTCAGAATGTTTAAGTGATGATAGAGTACGCAGATGTTTGTATGTAGATGTCTCTAGTGTTTGGATGCTCATTGCTGGATCATCTTTTTTTTCGTACTTATATCTGAAATCCTTGACTGCTTCTGAACTACACTATTTTTAACTACAACCTCTGCTGCCAGCAGATTTCATTTATGACATTATTTCTATGGTCTGATCTCTATTTCTCTTGACTTTTTTCCTTGTTTTGTCTGTTTTTGCCAATCAAAATTCATCTTTCTACCAGTTCACAAACATTAAACATTATAGTAATAATCATGTGCAAGTATTAGTATTTACTTTTGAAGTTTAAGAGGGTAGCTTATGGAGTTAGACATAATTGGCTCTTTCCAACCATTTATTCATTTCTTTAACACATAGTTGTTGAGCCCCTACTGTGTACAAAGGGCTATGCTAAATGCTGCATATATAGTGGCCAGTAAGATGGAAATGTTTGCTCTCTAAAAGAATCATGGTGGTGGTGATGCTCATATTTAATAATTATTTACCTAAATTGTTTCTACTTGGAGTTAAACTAAGCGTGATGCAGTGGAAGTAGTGAGCGTTATCCTTGATTATTTCAATAGACAAATCTAATATAATCTGCAAAGTGAGAGAAAATGTCTAGGAAGTGAGAATCAAAAAGTGCTTAGTTAGGGGAATAAGGAGAGATCACCATTGAAGGAAAAGAAAACAGAAAGTGAGATAACCAGCAATGAACTGAAAAGTGAATGGGACGCTAGGCTGATGTGTGGAGAGACAGGAGAAGGTGACTAGGTGGGGCTGGGAAAAGAGGCAGAACAGATCATGCGGAGCTTTGCAAGTTAGGTTATCATTTTGGATTTTTTCCTTCAGAGCAAAGACATTTTAAAGAATTGTATGTTCATTCTGCAACGTAGTATTCCAGCGTGTAAATGTACCATATTTTTTTTATTGCAACAGCACGGGTGGAACTGGAGAGCATTATGCCAAGTGAAGTAAGCCAGACAGTGAGAGAAAAGTACCATATGATCTCACCTGTAAGTGGAACCTGTTCAACAAAACAAACAAGCAAGCAAAGTATAACCAGACACACTGAAATAAAGAACAAACTGACAGTAACAAGAGGGGAGGGAGGAGGGAGATAATGTGAGAAAGAAGGGGAGGGGTCGTCAAGAAACATATATAAAAGACATATGGACAAAGCCAAAGGGAGTAGGATTCAGGGGGAGTGGTGGGGGGAAAATGGTGACTTTAACAACAATAAAAAAGTAAAAGTTGAGATTTATATACATATATAAAAAAAGAATTCTATGTTCAAGTGGTTCTTCCCTTTTAATACCATAATATTGTAGAGATCGCCTTATTTTTCTAAGCTTCAGTTTATAACCCTATAATGGAGATAATAATATGTATTACAGGATTGTGCTTGAAATTAAGTATGATTATGCATGAAAAACGTTCATCTTAATGTTTAATATATTAAGCACTTGATGAATTATGGTTATTGTAATATATTATTTTTCTGTTTTTTTACATACATATTTTAAGCCTCAGCACTATTCTAAAAGTAAGTATTGCACTCTTTTCCTTAAAGAGAAAGTAACCAAAGCTCAGATAAGTTATTATCTTACTTCAGATCGTGATCAAATGATAGTACAGAGTCTGTGTACAATCACTAAACTGCGACGGTATTCTGCTCTGTTCCTTGCAAAGACAAAGGCTCTTCCCTCTGTCCTCAGAATGCAGATCATATGTCATTTCATCCAGGAAGGTTATCTGACTTTCAGGTTAAAAAAAAAGCCTTGTTATACTATAATAATCCTATGTATATATTTCAATTGTACTATCCTTTTTAAATCTTTAGGTTCTATTAGTTTACTTGCCTGTCTTTATTTGGCTGGGAAGAGTTTCTTGTAACCTTCAGTCTAACTCTCTATCTATGTCTCCCCGGTACCCTCCACAATGCTTGACTGGTAATAGTTTCTTAATAAATGTTGACTTGAATTGAAAACAGCCATGACATTTACATCTGTAACATTTTATGTCTGATTAAAAGACATTATGCATTATCATCTTCGTGGTAAACAGCAAGTCTCTTTCCATGTTTAGATAACTATCCTTTTCTGTCTTTATTAAGAACTTAAGGATATCTTGGTTTGTTCATAAGCATCTGTATCTGTTAACTTGAACTCTTGACATTTTTTCTTTCCAATATCCCCTCACACTATTTTTCTGCCTAGTTGAAATTAATAAATCATTTTGTTATCAGTCTTTTTAAAGACTAATAACTAAACTAAGGATTTTGTAACTTCATTATGTTGTGCCTTAAAAATCTAGTCCATCATCAAGATAACTTGAACTCCTTGTTGTGAATTCACTTCATAACATATCCTGGAGACGGCACAAGACTCATTCTGGGGGAAATGCTAATTTATTAAGTTTGTTGTATATAGATTAAAGGATATTACAGAACAAAACCTTCATATAGTGCTAGCATTTCTATAGAATAGCTTATTTTCTCATATATCGGTAAGAAAATATTTGTGATATAATACACTATTTTGAGTTTAGGCCAATTTAGCTTCTGAAAAATACAGGTTTCTAATTTTAGACTTTAATATTTCTACCACTCCTTTACAAACAGTTCAATATTAAAATAATCAAATTTTGATAAGAGGGATTTTCCACATCTTTCCTCAGTCTTCAATTTAATATAATTATGATATATCTTAGAATGAAAAGAAATAACCTTTTACTTATTTAACACTCTATTTCATATCTGGTGCAGTGTTACCTATGTGAGATATGGGAAGTAGTATGAAAATGACTTGAATCAAAGTTCTTTCAATAATACCACTTGAGTTTATTTTATGTTACAAAAGTAGAACACATTGACTCAAATATATAGATATATAATCAATACACAAACCATAGCACATTGGTATGAAAACAGGACAATTTTACACACTAATGTATGTGGGAATATACATACCTATACATAGTAAACAAGCAGGAATATACCAGTTTCAATAATAATTAGTCAGCATATCCTTCACACAGATCAACTGATATAATTTACCTTGATCTTTCATTAAAATCTATCTGAATACACACAGCAATTTCACTTTCAGTCTTAAATTCAATAGGTAGTTCTTTCTATCTTCTTGACCTCTTCAGCATTATTTTAGTCCATCACTCTTTACCTTTGACAACTCTTATTTTCTCTGATTTTTCTCTTCAGAAGTATGTGTGTGTGTGTGTGTGTGTGTGTGTGTGTATTTGAGAAAAAGAAATGCTTCAACTGTACTTTCATATGCCAGCATCACATAGTTAGGAAATACAATTTATTAAATATATCCTTGTGGTGCTGAAAGATGTAACTCCTTCTGATATCCAAAAGTGAAACATGCATATAAAAATGCTCTGAGTAAAAAAGGCTAATTAAAATGCAGTCTACAAGTGAAGTCCAATTCAAAGCATGTTCATAAAGCCCTTTACAGTACAAACTCTAAATAAATCAAGGTGGTCAGAACAAATATGTTCATTGCAGCAAATGGCTGAGTGAAAAGACTAAGCATTTGTCTCCCTAAAGAAAGCCTGATATTTTTAGACAGACCCTCCTCTTGAAAATAATTGTAGGTGTTGCTATTGGCACATTAGCAACATTTAGTTAATTAGGATATAATGGACCAAAAGCCAATTAAGTGAGAGGATTATGCTACTGAAGTGCAACCAGCCAGAATTAAGAGAATGAGCCTCTTCAAAATGTGTAATGACCTTAGGTTTCCTAACTTTCTACTGGAAACAAGCATTGCTTTTTGACATGACTTAGGAAAAAGAAAAGAAAAGAAATACTCAGAGGGTGAAATCGAAAGAACAAGGACTTGGGAAGCTAATACTAGCTCGGTCTAAGAAATATTCTCTATCTTCAGGATAATCTTTCTCACAAAATTGCCAGCAGGAATTCACAATTGTTGTGAACAAGTGATTAATATGTGCCTCCCTTTCTTCTTTCTGAATGGAAGGGTATGTTGTGATTATTATAACTCTACTCCTGAGTATGTGTACTTATGTACTAAAGATTGGTAATTCAAATATACACATGGTTTCATATGCTCTATTCTCATTTTATTTTTTGAAATTTATAGAAGAGTATTGTTATCATTAGTAATTAGCTAATTATTAATAAAGGAAAGGGAAGCAAGGGGAGTTAGACATTGAGCTTAATAAACTGGGGAGCATGAGGCTGTTTGCTTCATCAGAAAGCGACAGCTTCACACTCCAGGAGATCACAGCATTTCTCTGGCAAGGGAATTAACACTTCTCCCTTTCTCCCTCCAATATTGAATTGTTGGGGGCGCAAAAGGAAGTGCTTGATCAAAGAGGTCTGTCAGTCTAACTAGAGGGTGGACCAATCAAAAGCCTGCAAAAACTTGAGATGTTCATTGATTCATTTGAAAAAGCTCCCGGCCTTTTCCAAGCCTAAATTAATATAATTCAAGTGGAACAAAGAAGCGCTCTCTCTCTTTTGCTTGTGACCTGCACTTGTCCCATGCAACCACATGTCCTCTCTCCTTAGCCGTGTGTCCTTAGCAGCCATGAGGCCACGCAGACTCCTCATGTAGGCTCCAGGTGGTAGCCTGAATATCTCAGCACAGCAAAGAATTGCAGCCGGGATGCAAACTAAGCTAGCTGGATAATGAGAGAGGCTGGACTGGCCTTGTCATAGCATGGGATCTCTGGACACTGGCCCTGATTTTTCCATGGCATTATAGAGGGGATGGGACGTCGGGAAGTCAGGAGGGAAACCCGTTAATTTTACTTCATCAGTAAAGTTTACTGTGAAACCCCATTCTCCTGTGTGGGTCTCAGGAAATTCCTTTCCCTGTGACATCGAATAAACTCCACTTCCAGTGATCACAGTAACATTCTAAGGTTAAATCAGGAAATCATATGCCACTCTATGTATTCCAAGAGATACTTATTTTAATACAGATGTTAGAGGTTTACCATTCATTGAAATGGACTGAGGAATAAAGTTTAGAAAAAAAATGCTGCTAGAAGCTATGTAGATTACATTGCAGTCAATGATCTCAACCTCCAAATGGTTAATTTGCAGAAACTCATTTAGACGTTATCAACTTGAACAATATCAGGAAAACCTGCTGATTCCCGGTGCCCATAGCACTGCAATGGATGATTTACAAGAATTCATTTTGGAAATCGTTGCAAATCTCATATCTGCTGCTTGCCTGTACGCCTGTTTGAAACTACCATCATAAAATAAGGGCTTTTCTTTTCCTTCTAACTTTCGAATCTCAAGCGACAGCTTCTCGTTGTCAGACCTTGACGTGGAACCACTGGACAGGGATTCCCACATGATTCAGAGGAGAATGTAAGTAGAGAATAGTGTGTGGAATTGACAACAGTCGATCTGATAAATAGGCAAAATATAAAATCTGATGTATAGGGAAGACATACATGATTACTTTGGAATATTTTGCTAGTTTCAAATTCTTAGCTGTTAAAACTTATAAATGTCAGCCCTGAAACAAATGATCTATTTACCATAATTAAAAACTACCTATGAAATCTCTCTGATATAAAAACATTTTAAAGTTATTTTGACATATAACCATTTTGCAATTTATTATCAAGGAAAGACATGGGAAGTCTAAGAAGTAAGAAAAATATATTGTATGTAAACATAATGGATAAGGCTCAATAATTTCAGGTCAAAAATTTAAGGGTGAAACCTCAGTGTTTGCCCAAGCTCTGGTTGATTCATTTATTTATACAGCTATATAAAAATATCTAGTAGATTTTAAAATATAAATTTGGAAAATCATAATGTAATTTCAACTGTTATATATTCTTGACTTCCCATCTTTGCTTTCAAAACCGTAAAAACAAAAACCTTTAGTTTTTCCTTTAGAAAACTGAAATTTATACAATTTGAACCAAAGATGTGTTTTTATAGAGTAAGGTCACCATCTTGTGGTGTTTTCAGATATTGCTGCTAAAAGTATTTAAGGGTATTTTTATATTTATTGATACTATGAAAGTACCACTATTATTGTCATACTTGTCTCTCAGTCAGTGTGAAATGCATTTAGCCAGCAAATGAGAGCTTTTGTTTCAATCTTTATATGAGTAATTGCTTCAAAGCAGATTTTAAAATGATTTTGTTTTAAAAGGTGCTTATGACGCAGATGGTTTCAGTAAGTTTCATACTGCCTAAAACTTACTTATTTGTGATCATTGTCTGCTTCTCCCTTATAAATGAGTTCTGTGTGAATGGAGACATTGTCTTGTTCACAGATTAGTCTCCAGAGCCTATGGGCTATGACACTGCTGGGCACAGAGTTATCCCAACAAATGTCTGAGGAACCAATGGATGCAGATGTTGTGAGGGGATGCTTTCTACCTTTGGAAAATATCTGAAGACATCATTTCCAGAATTTCCCTGTTTTTGTATCGAATCATACAAATCAGAACTTGCTTTTGTTTGTTTCAAACAACCAAATTAGTATGTTCTGTGAGATTTTAGTGTTTTGTATTCTTTACAAAAAAGATTTTGTAAAGTCACTTAGTTTGGATAATACACTGATAACTTGATTTTGTTTTAATTAATTATGTTTAGAAAATATGTTGGTTTGTAAGGGAATAAACTTGGCTCACTGTGGGTGATGCACAGTGGTGGATAGAGTTTAGATAACCTTTGGGGTCAATGAGACAAACCTATATTTTTGCTTTGCTAGCAGGGTGAATTTGGGAGAAACTCAACTTTCTGAGCCTTAACTTTTCTCTTCTGATATTGAAGATAATAGTAGCTTCTTTCATAGCACATAGGTAAACTAGAAGTAGTATCTTTTTTAAAATTAGAATATTTGATTATTCAAAACCAACAGGTTGCTTCCCCCAATTGAATCAGTCACCAAACATTCAAGGGGGGATACATTTTGTCAGGTATCATGCTAGTTTTAATTGGGAGAAGTACAAACATGTTTGACATAGACTTCCTTTTAAGATGCCTATAAGTGGTTGAATCAAAATAATTAAGAACAGAAAATTAATATTATTTATTCTGGTTTTGAAACTCCAGTTAACTACAAGCCCTGACATTTACTAAAATTTAACTAATAATTTTTGGAACTTTATAATGTAATTAATATTTTAGTATAATATTTTAGAAACTCTTCTGTCCCACTTGTCTCAGAGTTGTTTCAAGTTCTCCACAGCTCGCTCCCATACTGCCTTTATCATATTCAGGGCAGAGGGAGGGAGGGAGGTAAGGTGAGTGGATCCTCTCTACCTGTGAATCCTTTCCTAGTTTCCCACCTTGGCAACTGGCTAAAGTTAACTCTCTTCAGGGCTCAACGGGGGATTTTTGCTGAGTCCTTTTCCCCTGAGTTTCCCTGATATGGATGACTGCTTGTGACTTCCAAGATATCAGGCATTATTCCTCCAGCTTCTTTCTGGACCTGGTTTTGTGAGACTCTTATTCCTGGGAAATAATTGTGCAACTTATGTCTAAAAACAGGGTGAAACCCTTGCTTATGACAACAGCACTCCTCAGATCTTAATAGTCGTAGTTCTTTGATCCAAAACATTTCATTAGCAATTTTCTTGGTCTCTAGATCTTCCAGCTAAGAGTCATATTCCAGTTCAAATGTTACTTTTGCTTTCTGAAACGTTAGTCAAGACTCAGTCTGCAAATCTCAGGCAGCTCATTTCTAACCGACACATCCCCTAAAGGACTTCTTTAGGCTCGAAGTGAAAAGAGGACCCCATGCTTTCCCTTCACAAGGGAGAAAGCTCGTGGTGAGGAAAAAGTCCTAATCAAAGAACATTTCTTTGTGAGGATTCCACTTGATTATTTTATATTCTCAAAGTAAATAAGGGGGTTGAAGAATCCTAGAAGCAGTTCTCATAGTTATCTTTTGAAAGATTCTATTTTGGCCTGCCAGTTTGCATTTTGGTATTTTATATCTATCACAATTTGTGCTTCAGTGTAAAATTATATTTTAACACTCAATTGTATATCTTCTGATCTAAAGTATCAAATAATGCTGTGGGAAAGTTTAGCTAATAGTCTAGTAAGAAAAGAACTGCTTCAATGTAACATCTTCTCCAAGATCTGGACAACATTAAATTTAAGGGGCATAATTAATTTTTAGCATTATCCTTTAGTAATACTCGCTTCTCACGATTTTAAGATAAATTATTTCACACACAATATTATAAGGGGGGACCCCAAAAAACCAGAATTATCTCCTGGAGGGTGCGCCCTGGAGGGTGAAGTACAGGCTTCCCCTGCTAGGTGAGTGTTCTAGGAAGCTATCTGCATCAGCGTACCTGCTGGCGTTGTTGTGAGAGACTGCATTTTGCTTCAAGGAATTCTTTTTGAAGACTCTTTCAACGAGTTTGCCCATTTAATGATGGACGATTTGCGAGGACACCTGCCCATACTGCGCTGAGTGTTCAGCAGTCTTTGACCAAAAACAGCATGACCCCTGTGCCCCACTGTTCTATTCACTTGATCTCACCCTGAGCTACTTTATTTTGTCTTCCCTAGAGGAAAAAAGTCCTCAAAGGGAAACATTTTGCTGATGTGGAAAAGGTGAAACAAAAAACAGCAGAATCACTAAAAGGAATTAAAATCGATGAGTTCAAAAAACTATTTTGAGCAGTGGAAAAAACATTTTGATAGGTGTATTGCATCAAATAGAGAGTACTTTGAAGGTGACTGGTTTAAACATGTAAGAATAAATACACTTTTTTAAAATAAATAAATTCCATTTTTTGGTTCCCCCCTCATAGATATCCTACATATAAAAAAAATCTTCTATCATTTTGCAGGAGAAGATTTATTAATAGAAGATTATCAAAGGCCAAACAGAGAAAACATACTTGATGTTAATAAGAGACTATCAACTGCATAAGTGGACATTTAATGATGTGTGAATCAGGAAGCAGAAATGAGAAAATTCTATGTGAAATGTAATGATATAAATTAAATTACAGAATAAAAATAAAAGAGCTTAATCAGGAACATTTATAAGTACAATGAGTCATTAAACTGCCAAGTGTCTGAAAGAACCACGGCTGCGGAGACATCTTTTGCCCTTTTATAGAATCCACTAGGAACAGATCTTACTGAGGAGATTTTAGAAGGAAAAAAAAATCAATAGACTTTTAAAATTCTGAGGTGATTATCTTGTTGGATTAATTTGGTTGTCTTTTTAAGAATTTAAGGCAAAAGATAAGGCAACTTAATTAAGTGGTCACAAATTTTCAAAATAATATATATTAACATACTGACACTACCTTTATTGTCATCAGAGGGCCAACTCTGTTTTTTGTGACTTTTTTTTTCATATTGATCCAAATGTAATTTAAAGTAGCTAGATGATAAGACCAAATTTGTAATATGTATTTTTCTGACAATTAGACCCAAATGTTAGGTTAAAGGGCGTTGCATGATAGGAAATTTTGGACTGAAGTAAATCATGTTAGGCAAAGTGTACTGATTTCAACTAAACCAAATGAGTCACCTTGTGTTCCCTGTTCATTTAAAAGGTCCTAAAGTTTCTACCTGTTATTTGTGCAGCTTTACTATGATAATTGAAATGTAAAATCAGAGTAAAACAATGAGTATACTTAGTGGTAGTATGAGTGAATTTTAATTAGTCAGAGGGCAGCTTTCATTGAGATCATTTACAGTTGAGACAAAGTTGGATATTTCTTAGTATAGGAAAATCCTAGACCTTCCTAAAAAGGAAAAACTGAACTGTTCTCTCAGAGCCATTCTTAAGGGTAAACCACCTCTTCAAGGAATGAAATTATAATCTGCGAATGACAGTGAAGACTTTAGCTAATAAAGTTACGATTGTTAAATAGTAAACTTTAAAACAGCAACGCTGGATAATTATGAGAGAAATATGTCCAATTACTTGTTTCAGGATGGCTAGGCAGTCTATACCTGACTTTAAAAAATAGAAGAGAAAGTAGAACATGTTTCCTGTGTTCTTGGTGGCTTACTTAAGAAAAGCGAGTTTGGAAGGTCTGAATGAGATCATGCTGCAGGTCTGTGAGCTACAACTACAATACACAACTTTTCCAGGAGGAAGATAAAAGAGGAAACTCCTCATGGCATGTAGATGAGGCCACTAGTGCTAGTCCTCAGTTCAATTTGCTTCCCTTACATTTAAAAATATGCACCTGATAAGTTTAAAATGTGTGATAATCCTTTCCTGTGATCATGCTCACTCTATAATCTTTATACTAGAAACGCAGCATACTTTATAGCTGTCTCACTTTCTGAAATCCTGCTTTTTCTTCTCTGTTCCAGAAAAGAAATAATAATTTTGAGGTAAGTAGCTATGACTATTATAGATACTTTCCAAAATTCCATATCCCGCTTTCATATCTTGACATCTACCAACCGTACTTTTCTTCAGGCTGTTTCCCCTGGTAGAAGACTCTTAAAAATGACCTCTGGGCAGTCTTCCACGAGGTCCAGGTAGAGTCGGCAGGGGACGAAAACGTGTGATAAGCTGCCGGTGGCAGACAGCATGGCTGGCTTTCGTGAGAGCTACATCCAGTCACTTGGTGGCATCCAGCTGTGCCTTTCCTCTTCCATTTTCAGGCATGGGTTAAACACAAGTACTTAGTATTTTCCCCAGATGTCAAGCTTTTGGTCCTTTGCCCTGAAATTTTGCTCTCCTATCTCTAAGTCTTTGGGCCACTGTGATTTTCAACCTGGTGTCTTCCTAGACAGCAAGACCACTTTCAGTTAGGGCCCTGTGCCACTCTAATGCTACAAACTGGAGAGTGGCCTCAGGGACAAATATGGGCAAATGCGGAGCCCACACCGTGGATTTCCCTTGCATTAAGGGTCACTGTCCCTCAGTTTCTTGCCCATGTTGTTGCTTTCCCCTTGTCACCAAATAGTTTCCATCCCCATCGCTGGTTTTCTAATCCTTATTAAATTGAGGGTTGAGTTAGTTAAATTCAAACTCCTCCATTGTACGTGGCAGTGGAAGTCTACTCTTCATGGCCTATCCTATGTGCCCTGCCCTATGTGCCTTGGTATTCTCTAGGCAGAAACTCGGGGCCCTGCTTACTGGACAGCTACATTCAGGGCTTAAGGTAGTACAAGTACGTGCTTATCTTGGGATCTCTTCCTTTTTCTCTTTCAAAATTACTGCTTTCATTCAGTTAGCAACATGTATAAGTTATTATTTTTAGTATAAGTTATTTGGTGTTGTATTTGTATAATGAAGAAAGTTGGATAATTTTAAATCTGCCAGGTAATTGGAAGGAGAAGCGCTAACTTCATTTTCCACACTCGTGCTGGAATTGTGAAGCTAAAAGATAAATATAAGCATTTAATCCCCATGTTTAAAATTGATACCTCTCTAAATCATTCTAAATTCTAAGTCCTCAACTGTTGCCCTAGCTGGTGTGGTCCAGTGGATTGATCACTGGCCTGTGAACCAAAAGGTTGCTGGTTTGATTCCCAATCCAGGCACGTGCCTGGGTTGTGCGCCAGGTCCCCAGTGGGGCATGCGAGAGGCAACCACACATTGATGTTTCTCACTGTCTTTCTCCCTCCCTTCCCCTCTTTCTAAAAATAAATAAATAAAATCTTTAAAAAATAAAAGAAACTCCTCAGTGGCATACACTGCACACTGAAATGAGTCATGGCTTGCCAGTGTTTTCAGTTCCATTCTGCACAACTTTTGTTTTCTTCCTTTTCAACAACACAAAATAGCTTGTGCTCAGGCATTCCAAGCTTCATAGCCCAATGTCTCTACTTTTGTTCCTCATTTTTCAGGAGAACTTTGCAATTTTCACACATTCTCTCTCAGATAAATTGAGCCTCCCATTTCAAGTATCAATTCTAGGAAGCTTTTCTGTGACAATGCTCTAACACATACACATACTTGTATGTATCTCTATCATTCTATTCACTACAATTTTAGATCCTGTGCTATTGAGTTTCCAGTCTTTTTGGTTTGTATATATATTTATATATTTTCTCCAACTACATCTTATACTTCTTAAGATTTTAGGATGGTCCTTTTACATCCAGTCTGCTACATACTATAGCTGCATTACATACAAACCAAACTATTGTTTGGCTTTAATAACTGCCACTGGAAAAATATTGCCTGACAACTATTCAATCATTAGGTCTTATTTTTTTTCTTTATTAAGCTTCTTGCTTATGCTATCATAAGAAATCTCTTATGTCAATGCATACTAAACTATTAAAATAATCTTTTATTGAATAGAAGTTGAAAAAATTGACATCTCACAATCATCATAAATTCTTTATAATATAAATATTGGACCATTCTAGGAGGCAATTAAATACTCAACTACCAGATATAAAATATTTTGCAAAATATTCACCAAGTATGAATATTCTTTAAAAGGAAATGTTACCCTTACAAGATAGTATAAATGATAACATTCATTCATTCCTTTGTTGTCCTAAAGGAGACTTTGGAAAAGGTGAGATTATCCACATACAATAACAATTTGCTTTATATTCATGCTGAATGTACTTTAACTTTGGTTAGCCCATGTTTTCTGGTTTTATAATTGTAACTAGATACATCCTGGGAAATTAATGTCATGATGGAAGATTTTAAACTATGTTAGTAATCAGACTTTGTATTTGACACAGAAAAGGTTTTCAGGATATGGTTTAATTTTGATATCTATATAAATTCTTTTCTAAATTGTTATTCTCATAAATGTCCTCCATACCTTTTGCTTCTCATGTATCTTTCATAAGCAATTCTTAAAATAGAACAAATGTTTTAGAATGTGGGTGAATTCTTTCAATCATTCTACATTTTGCATATGTATTCAGTATTTCTAAACTTTGCCCTAGTATCTTTAAATTTAGAGTGCACAAATATAACACATATAGTCTATGCTCGTTCATGGTGATTACACCCTATTGAACTTTTTTTTTATCTGATACTTCTACTTGATTAGTCCTATGATGATTTGCTTTTCTTACCTAATTTCTAATTGTGCTTTTTCCCTCATCAATATTCTTGATCCATCTTTGTCATTATAGTTCCATTTTAATCCCTTAGACTATTTGATTGCTTCCAATACTCATTAGTACCTAATTTATTTTATTGTTACATAGAGTTCATGCATTTTTAAATATCTAAAAACTTTTAGAACTTATATTAAGTGATTTTATCCTGGAAATACAAAGACATGTAGTTCCTACAAGTAGTAACCACCTTTTTGTGAACTATAAACAATCATTATGCATGCATTAATAAGATTAAATAAACATAAAAAATAAATGTCTCTTTAAAATTAGACTAAAGGTATTAGTGTTTACATACCAAGATTTAAAAATTCTATATATTTTTGTCTTAACAATGTCAAGTTCTTTATTATTAAATAATTAGGAGTAAGCACTTTTTAATTGTTTCATTTTTGTAACTTGCAAAATGTCTCTTTCCTATGAGTTCCAAAATAACATAAGCTTTTGCATAGTATTTCATTAGACTAAGACAATACAAAGTGATGGATATAGTAAAGATTATTTTTTACCAAAATTTCAAATTCTAAAATGAAAAATCATGGTAATCAGGTTAAGCTTTTTAGTGTGTTAAACGGTTAAAAAGTTTTAGTGTGATGTTAAACACACACACACACATTCTTGTTGCCCTTGCCCAAGTATACGTGTGTGTGTGTGTGTGTGTGTACATATATGTATATACTGGATTATATATAATATATATTATGAGTATATAAAATACACATACTCATATATAAACCAGTATGTGTATGTGTGTGTGTGTGTGTGTGTGTGTGTGTATGGATATGAGCCATAAAAATAAAATCTTGCCACTTGTGACAACATGGATGGACTTAGAGGATATTTTGAGTGAAATAACTCAGATAAAGACAAATACCTTATTATTTGAATTATACATGGAATCT
This sequence comes from Pteronotus mesoamericanus, assembly GCF_021234165.1. Taxonomy (NCBI): domain Eukaryota; kingdom Metazoa; phylum Chordata; class Mammalia; order Chiroptera; family Mormoopidae; genus Pteronotus; species Pteronotus mesoamericanus. The sequence goes on from NW_026555310.1 coordinate 24,543,173, forward strand.
AAAAAAAACAAACCCGTAATGGACTCACAGATACATAGAAGAGATTGCTGGTTGTCAGAGAGAGGTGAAGGGGTGGAGGGATAGGCAAAAAAGGTGGAGGGTTTTAGGCAGTACAAATTTTCAGTTACAAAATAAATCACAGAGGTGTATGTCCAGCATAGGGACTATAGTAAATGACGTCATAATAACTTTGTATGGTGACATATGGTTGCTGAACTTATCATGCTGATCACTTTGGAGGTAAACACACACACACACACACACACACGCACACACATATATAAATGTTGTACACCTAAAACTATAACTTTAAAAACAAACGTTTTTTAAAAGAAGGAAAAATATATGTAAACATTTCATGAATATATGTCAATAAGCTTCAGTTTTTTTAAGTAAATATGATCTAAACAAGATGACAAAATCTGATCTCTTGAAAATGGTGCAGGGGTGTAAAATGAAAACCAACCAGCTAATTTTCAGAAATGAAGGTTCATGGTCTCTAAGTGAAGTGGCATATATTAAAAATAATAAAATAACCATGCAAACCAAACAAAATATACAGCTTAAACTTCTTTTACTACAAATTTTAATTAGTACATGGGAATGGAAAACAAAAATAAACCACTAAAATAAAGGCATACCATTTAGTGTGCTGAACATTTAAAATATCAGTAGTCATAAACAAAACTATGGTTTACAAATATATATAAATCAGGGATATAAGATACCCAATTCAAAATGTCTACTGATTCCAGGCACACTTTCAATGGAATTTGATGTGAGAAACATCACTAAATGAACTGAGTCTTTTCCCACATACATATAAAGCAAATTGACCTGCAAATAATTTACTTATGTGAAAAAACTCAGCAGTGTTGTGTGTGGCATTACGTGTTTGCAACATATCACAAAACCAATTATGTTATACTGAAACCAGCTGTGCATCAAGTAGCTTGCTTTTATCTAAGTGATAAAAACCTTATAGCGTGTGAAAAATACTGTGTGTAAATGTAACATTTTTTTGTTCTTTTTAAGAATTGATTGGTTAATAAAATGATATAAGATTCAGGTGTATAATTCTATAATACATCCCCTCTGTATTGCACTGTGTGTTCAACACTCCACGTCAAGTCTCCTCCATCGCCATTTGTACCTCCTTTACCCTTTACTACATAATCCACCCCCCTTTTCCGTCTGGTAATCACCATACAGTTGTTTGTGTCTATCAGTTTTTTTGATTTTTAATGAGCAACGCACAAGTTGGATAGAATGAACAAGAAAAATGGTAAATTTGCACCGTCCATGTGCAGGTGGAAGAAGAGAAAAAGAAAGCGAGGAGGATTTGCACCGGATTGTAATAAACTGTTCATCTGTTAAGACTGTTAATCAGAAAAATTTCTACATCATTTAATTTATCAAATATATGATCCTAATTTATAGTTCAGGCACTCTGAGAAAGGTTAGAATTTAGAGATTATATCTTGAAAGAAGATTCAGAGGGAAAAAGGTGAGAAAGAAAGAGAAAGAAATGAAGAGGGAGGCATAGACAAAAGGTAAAAGAAAATCAGATTATTTTGATGGACACTCATAATTAAGAAAAGCAAGTTCAGCTACTGTCTCATATCTCTCATATCATTCAGACTGAATATTGTCGTATTGAGATCACTGAATAAACTGTGGATGAATGAATGAATAAATAATATTACCCGAGCTGGATAAATGATTTTAAAGCTAATGAAGAGAAAAGAATAATCAATAATACCAAAAATTTTATCAATATGATTAAGGCCAACATGATTTATTTCATTAACTTTCTAATGACTTCTAAGATCTATTGAGTCTATGTCTTCTAATGAGATATTTTACATTTTAAATAGTTTCAAACTTTATTAGAGCAACAACACAACTGAAAACTGCAGTTGATTATAAACAATAACATACCCAGGGACAATAGGGTATTATTTTTCAATCTAAGTTATTTATAATTGCAACATTTGTTGAGCATTTACTATGTATCAAGCCATCTGCTAAACATATGTCTATTAAGTCATTTTATGAACGCAAACAATCCTAAGATTTAAATAGAATTTTAATGGCAACATTTAAAACACTACATTTCAATACTGTCATGTGACCCTCTTAATTATGTACTTATTGTTTTCAAAGTTCCTTCAAAATATATGTAAATGAAAGAAGATATGAAGAATAATAATTAGCTCAATGCTTAGGAAGCTAAGGATGATTAAACAAACAGATGACAGAAATTATTAAGTTCTCCTTATAACCAAGTCTATAATTTAACTTTGTTTTTACCAAAATATAATTCTTATTAGGATAGTGTAGTTACCATTAGGGAATTTCTGAAAAACAAAAGTTTCATATAACAACTCAGAATAACCTGTAGATGAGGAATGTAAGGAAGTATACAGAAAACAAATATGTATAGTAGTGTTTATTATTCTTAAAATATAATTGCTCTTAGAAAACACACAGCCACACAAACATTTATTCTTTTTGACAGTCACTGAATAGTTTCATTTTCCTGTGTATCAGAAACAGTTGAAGAAGAGATGACATAATATACAAAAATTTAAAAAATGTCTAAGAGAATATTTTATACTTCCTCTTCCTATAATGATTATGAAAGCATTTTAGCTGCTGGCATAAAGTGTAATGGAAAATACTGATAGAAACCATACATACATGTACTTGATTGTGACTTGGAAGAACTGAAAAAAAAATAAGAGACAGAAATGTCTAGATTCTAATTTTTCTAAATTCTAATCATTTTGATTAATTTTAATAAGTTATGGTGAAAAGCATATTGATCATTTTTCAATTTTAATTTTTATGACATTATGTTTTCACACGTCTGATGATATGATTGACTTATGAAAGAAGTATTGAAGTTCAGATTCTGTTTGAAAAATTGACTTGAATAAAGATATAGAATTTTCTTACTTCTATTTCTCCACTCTGAAAACCAAAAGAATGCACAAAGAAAATCCTGAATCAGCGTTATAAATTGGGGAAGCATGTCAAATACATGTTGAAACATTTATGATAGATTTGGAACAGGATCTATGAAATAGAAGAAAGCATTTTGGGTCAACTGGCAACTCTTTCTCCTGAGTGGAGAGGCAGTTTTCCCATAAAGTAATATTAGGAAGTTTATAAAAATAATTATATCAATGAGTCAAGGATAAAAGTATCTACATTTGATACAGTTTATTATCTAACATTATAGTATTATTTATAAATAATGCAATAAGTTTTTCTTATCAGAATGAGAAGCTAATACCCAATAACTTAATCAATTATAAAATGGTAGATTTTACATTTAATTTAGAACCATAGAAAGATAGTTCTGGAAATACTACTTAATGCAGGACGATAGGAAAAATTATACACAGAAATTTTTGAGAATTATCTAATTAATGAATTATTATTATTATAAAAGTGAAAGAACAAAGTTATTTCCAGATGTTATAATTGTATTTATCAGAAACACAAGAAATGCAATAAAATTTTTTTCTTAAGAATGTTCAGTACACTGACAAAAACATTAGTTTTCACATATGTCAGAAATTACCAGTTGGGGAATCTGAGAGAAAACTATACCATTCAGAAAATAAAAGCACACTGCGCACTGGAATAAACATACCCAACTTTCTTGTGAGATACTTTTTAAAATTCTCAAGTTAGGTAATTGACATGCTTACTGTAAGGAATTACTCAAATATTGAGATATGATAAATCTGTCCAAATACACACACACACACACAGACACACACACACACACACAGGCAGACTGTCCTTGCTTAGCTTGGTTCCAATATGCAGAAATTTCAGTTTAGTTAAATAACACCAATCCCCAACAATAAAATTCAAATTTTGGTTATCATTTCATATTACCTGTAAGTAACTGCATAAAGGACAAACTTCACTCTTAGCTTTTCAATCCATACTTACGATACACATTATAATCAAATAGTAGCATCAAATATAATGCTGCTATAACTGAAGGATAAACAGTGAAATCTTTTTGTGAGGTATAACTGACATGGGACATGATGTTTGTGTCAGTTGTACAAATAATGATATGGTATCTGCATGTATTGAGGAATGATGACTATAGGAAGTTTAGTTAACATTTGTCCTCATACAGTTACAAAACTGTTTTTCTCTTGTGATGAGTACTTTTAATATTTACTCTTAGTGATTTTTAAAAATGGAATACAGTGTTATTAACTAAAGTCACCATGCTATACATTATACTCCCATGACTTACTTATTTTATACCTGAAAACTTGTACCTTTGCACCCCTTAACCTATTTCACCCAATCCCCACCTGCACCTCAGCAACCACCAATTTATTCTTTGTGTCTATGAGCTTATTTTTGTTGAAATATTTACACAGGGGAAAGGTTAAATATATCTGGATAGACCAGGGTAAATATAAAAGACAAAGCAAATTTTAAGATGGACTTAATGAATACTAAAATTTCAACAACAGAAATAGTTTTGCTCTTTTTTTCCTAAAGAAGAAATGCATATTTCAGCTTCACAATGTTCTCTTCACATATGTCAGTTTACAAATATAAAGTACTATCCTTTCACATACATTTTTAAATTTCAACAATATTATGAAAAAAGGACCCACATAAGTAAAATGAATATACAATAGAAATGATTATTTTTAGTGAGCCAGGATTTGATGAATCAATTTCATATTCCCATAATAGATATTTTGTGCTATTGTTAAAAATTCTTTAGAGTTTTTACCAGCCAACTGTCAAAATAACATCTATTTTCATTAAAGCCATTCACCATGCCCATAAAATAAGAAATATGTGGACATCAATCATATCAGTCTCAAGGGTTAAAGTTCCTAATTTTTAAAGTCCCCCAAAGTTATGCGAATGTTTTCTTCAAAACTTGAGCCTGAGAAAGGTCAGTCCTGTTCTAAAAGTAGAAACAACAAAGTCATGAGTAGGTTCAGAACTTTCAACCCTTGTTCTCTCATTATGGTGGAAATGCTGAGGATTTAGGATAAAATTCTGCTAATACAGGAAGGGTTTCTTCAGGTCAGAAGATAAGAGTCAACATTAGAAAGTCAAGTCACATAACTTATTTTTTAATTATAATAAAGTCTCGAGCTATAGAATACTCTGTGGATTTGTAACTATTTTACTTTAGTACAAATGGCAAATTCGTAAATGAGGTTAGTTAAAAGGATAGCAGTTTCAAAAAGAGAGAAAATATTTAAAGTAATTTAAAATACCTCAGTATAAATTGAACTATTAAACTAATATAAAATATTTTCATGCACTTTAGAATATTTTAAATTATAAACTTTCCAACCATGAAAAATGTTTGAAATGTGATAAAGATTGCAACATGTAAAAGAGAATGGTGGACAATTTGTGTTAATAAAGAAATTATTATTGGAAAATATTTGATATATATTTTTTTAATATTTCTCAAAATTATTCCTTCCTTAAGTTTTACCAGTGCACCTAAATATTTAAGATAAAAATGCTTATTTATTGTTTCAATAAGTCTCTGACTTCACTTTTAATGTTCAATGGCTACCAACTTTAACATCACGCCACAGCCCATCCCCTTCTTACCTCCGATCTGGGGAGGCTGAAGAGAAAGCCAAGTGCTCCTACATTTGATGTCAGCAGAAAACTTAAACTCCCCACTCTCTCGCCATGTGCACTGCTATGCTTACCCTGACCCGCCATCTCATCACAATACAAACCGAGATAGTCTCCCGTCCTTGCTCTCCTAAGCCGTTTTGTATCTGCTGGTGAGCCTGCACTGCTTTTCCCAGGAAGCCTTATTATGTGAGTAATAAACCCTTCAGAACCTTGGTGTGTGCTATCAATCTGAACATCCAAACCAAATTTTTGGCTGGGGTACATCCTATGCCCACGGTGGTGAATTGCAATGCTTATTCATGAGTAAAAGCTTTTACGAATTTATACATATTTTTAAATTAATTAGTCTATAACTCATTTGATATATTTATATCGACTATTCATATACATACACAATGATCATTTGAAGAGTAGCTTTTAGTTAAAAAAATAAGAGTTTTTAATTAAAGTGACACAAAAATTGTAAAGTTCAAAAGACATTATAATATTAAATAACAGTAATACAAGTAATTTGGAAAGAACAATACAACAGTCATGAAACATGAAATTTCAAGGCATTAACAGAAAAAAATGAATGGTCTGGAATTAAAGTAATATAAATTAATAAGCTCAAACAATAAATTGAGCAAGTCCCACAAAGAGCCTCCTTTGAAATACCTATTAACTAATAAGAAATTTAGTTTAAACAGAAAAAATAAACTTCGAATAGAGACAAACTATGCTAACGAAGGTGAAAATTGGGTCAGAAATGATGCATACAAGACCAGAAGAAGTGTTTTGAAAAAGTAAGCACAATTTTGGAAAGAGGAGGAAGCAAAATATGAAATAGACAAAGAAAGAGTAGGTGTGAATAAGAATAAATATTTGTCCATGAGTCCTTGCTATATGTTCCTTGACTTTCCCCTTCCCTTCCTTTTCCCCGCCCCCCCCTCCTTTCCTCTTGTCTCTGTTGATTTCTTTCACCAAAGGGGAAGAGCTGAGGGAGGGAAGGAGGGAGGGGGCAAGGGAAAGTGGTGGGGGGTAGGCAGAGACAAATGTATTTGAAAAATAAATTAAAATAAAATAAAAAAAAATAATGATGATGATTATGATAGCTAATATTTATTTATATACATTTACTATGACCCTATAATGTTAATAATGTTGTTAGCCACATTTTACAGAAAATAAACCTGGATCCAAAAGTAAAAAATAAATAAATATTTGAAATGAGTCTTTGAAACAATATATTCTGGAAGTTTCTTAGGCTCCTGGACTCTCCCACCAAACTGGATGAGGAATTAAAAAGACAACTTCCTATTAAAAACTTCAGACTTACAGTTCACTATTCTTACAAGAATGAAGTTAAATTACTCAAGTTAACTTAATATAAACTCTAAAAATTATAAAAAACACATATAGGATGCACACCTAATGCTAAACTCAAAATATTCTTTTAATAGCCACAAGGATATTTCAAATTAAACTAAATTTTTCTGAAGGTCACTTTACATGAAAAATTTACTATAGTTGTGAATTACAGATTTGAATCACAACATATAAAGACTAATTTTCTGTGCTCTGATTTTTTAAGAGCTCTATCAACTGAATCTAATTGGCATAATTATCTTTTTACAGGTAGATTTAAACTGTTTATTTGAATCAGAGTTTAAAATGATGAAGAGAAGAGCAATTAATTTCATGAGTCCAGATTTTAGGCTTTATGGAGCTGCACTGAGACTATTTAAGGATTACACTTCTAAACTGATGTATTGCCACAAACTGGAATATAAATCAGAGAATAAAATTAATTATCCTAAGGTTTTATTTGACATTATTCTAGGTTATCTTACATGAAAATATATTTAAGTAAGTTCCCTTAGCTTTAAATTCAGTCACGCAATGATTTTCATAGCAATGTATTTGATGACTATAACTCTGATGATCACACTAACTGAAGGGATGGATAAAATAAAGATGAAACAGGTGAGTATTAGATTTTTATTTTTTTGAACAAGAAAAGTTTGCCACATTAATTCCAAAATTGAAAAACAATGAATAAATCTAATATCTACAGTATTTTCAGCCCTTTGATGAACATCTTGGCTTAAGTGGTGAGTGAAACACTTAGAACTGCATCTGATCTCTGTGTTGAATGACTAAAAATATTTCTAAAGAACTTTACCCTGACACACAATGCATCATCAGCACTTACTTCTTCCTCTTTTTTTGTTCCTTTGAAAGGAACAATTTAAATAGTAATCATATATAGATTTTTAATCCTAAATATTATATAGACTAAGATGATGGTAGCAATGTCTCATAGTACCAAATGTTTTCTCTTTGCCCTTCCAGTTTCTCCTATTTTTCCCTGTGCCCTGAGAGGTCTATTTGGATGAACTGTATTGGCTTGCTTCCTTGCTCTTTGATTTCTGGATGAGTTACTCCAATGGGACCCATTGCAGAAAGTTAGAAGAGTAACTTTGGGTTGGCTATATTTCTCTTTAAAAAATCAGAAATCTTGTTAAATTGTGCTGTCCAAACAGCTTCTCTTCAGCTTGTTATGATTGTTCCCTTCTCTTATACCTTCAGGCTTAGATATGATAGCTAACTGCTCTTGTTGTTCTTCCTAAACACAATAAGTAACATCTTTATTAACCTCTCATAAGTATTGAATTTTAACATTGCATTTATTTCAATTGACTGATTAAAACCCAGCTGAAAAGAAACTTAGTGAACTAGAATATAGATCTGGAGGAAATACACAAATGCTGTATGTTTTGAAAAGATGAAAAGAGCAACTATATGAAACAGAGGTCCAATGCCATAGTGTATCAAAAGTGCTAACATATAACCAGTTGAGCTCCAGAAGAATGAAACAAAATGTTGAGAGGCTGTAATTAAATAAATATTAGCTGAGGACTTCATATAATTGAAGAAAAACACAGAATTGCCAAACAAAATAAATTAAAATCCACACATACACACATTATTGAAACTAAGGAATATCAAATACAGAGATAAGGACCCTAGGGGACAAAGGCCAGAGAGAAAATAAACATTACCTGTAACTATAGCAACAGCAGAAAGATGAATAAAATGGTGTAATCATTTCAGAGGGCAAAGATTAAATACATACCACACAACAATATCTAAAGAAATTATTTCTAGAGAACAAGAGATAAATAAAAAAAATTTCCAGGCCAACTAAGCATAGAGTTTACTTTCAATATATTGTCACCGAAGAAACTTACAAAGGATATAACTTCAAGAAAAATAAATTATTTTATAAGGAAGGTTTGAAATGCAAGAGGCAATGGTGGATATTTGTATTATAAGTCTAAATCTAATAAAAGTCTCTTGGAATATAAAAACTTATAATAACATGTAATTTTGAGAGCTTGGAGAAAGAACTATATTATTGATACCATTATTGTGATGTTTAAATGTTGTAGGGTTTGCAAAAGTTTATACTATATTTATATGTAACAGAATTTCTAAAAAATGCTATGGCTTTATAATCAGATGTTTTCAGTATATTTGTTTTGTTCCCATGTTTTATTTTTAGTTTGTTTATAATTTATTTTCAACTTTATTTTTGGTAATGTATTCGTTTTCTTTTTGCTTTTCACTGTGAGATATTTCAGTCTTGGATTTCAACCAGAGTAGTTTCAGGACATAAATCTTGATTTCTTATGTTTGAGTGCATTCAGAATGAAAATTCAATTAAATTATGTCTTCTATCATGTTGAAACTTTTAAAATTCATCCAAAATTTTATATTTTAATCACTTATGGGAAGTCCTTAAAAAGTTGATTTGGGTCAAAAGTCCAGCTAGAGAATTTTAGCTTGTCTTCTGTTCTTTGTATGAACACCTTTAAATGGGGTGAGCACTAAGTCTTAGTTAATCATCACGTGCAAAGCTCCCTTTTGTTTTATCTCTGTCAGTTTCATACCATTTAACATGTTTATGTTACCTTCCTAATACCTAAATGCATTTAAGTTTTTGATGAATGACTTATAAAATGACAACTAACTGAAATATGTATATTCCAGTTTTTAAAAAGCTGGAAATTCTATTAAGAATTTCCCTTTTCTAAGAAAGTGTAAAGTGTAATGTTAACATGATAGATTGCTTAAAGTACAGATTTGCCAACTGCTGTATAATTAATCCCTCTGAGTTTGTTTCCCATCTATAACATAATTATAATAGTAATTTCTCTGTTTATTTCAACCAGCTTGATGTATAGATTTGTTACCAGCTTTGTTCTCCTCCTAGAAATGAAGCATAGGGGTTTGGTATAAAAGCAACTTAGAAGTCACCATTCCTTCCCAATCAAGCCGAGCAAATTGAAAAATCAGCAACTCCTCTTAGATCTTTCAGAAAAGTGAGGTTACAGGGCAAACCACTGCACCAAAATTAGAGAGGCAGACTGGCAGGTATAGACAATCACAATTAAGCAGAACAAAAGCCCCTGCAGAAACCCTGCTAGGGCAGGAAAACGCGAGCTGTAATTGACAAACGGCTGAGGGTTCTCTGTGGAGGACTCCCAGAGTGAAAATCTCGAAGGAGACTCAGACAAGAGAGGCCTCGAACTTTCCTGACTTTCACTTCCAGGAATTCTACCACATAACAGTGAATACCAGAGAAAAATCCCTTTGTGCTTCAGGCGAGAGGACGGGAATAGAAGTGGTTTTGAAACGTGCCAGGGCACTCTCTCCTTACCAAGGCCTGCCCGCAGGAGAAAACTGTTTTACCAGAACTTACCTTGCGGGGAAAGACTATTCGGAGGTCATAATGAAGGGTCACATGGTCACCACAAGTGAAATTGTTGTGTCAGAAATTTTAAAATAAATATATCTTAAAAAATGAAACATAGTCCATGTCTCCATAGAGACTAGCTCATATATGTACCAGACACTTTTGTTTTTCCTTTTCTAAAACTGAGTAATATCACTGAGATTCTAGGTAGTATATTTTTAATAAGTTTAATAGCTATTTCAATAAATAACTTACTCTAAAATCTATCTTGAAACCCAAATTATCTTTCTGTCTCCGTTTCTTCATTCTGTTAATAAGGTAGTTAGTGTGTCATTATTATAGAACTGGAAACTTTTCATTATCCTCAACCCATTCTGACTGTACTAACAAATTTTCACAAATATTTTTCAAACCCATATATTTCTTTTTATTACCACTGATCATTCCTAGAGTTATTGTCATTTACGGTTGTCCTGAACATCTTTGAATACCTTTTGTTTCTATATATTAATTCTGTTCAGATTCAATGAAACTTGATTGAAGTATTGAAGCTCAAGCTATATTTATGAGCACTATGGAAAATGTGCCTGACTGGGCTGGAGGTGGGTATGTGGGACCCAGCTCCTGAGATAAGTCCCCAAGGAGCAGCTGGTTTTCCAGGCTTAAAATCCAGTAGAGAATTCTGCTTAACTCTAATTCCTCTAATGGTCACTATTACAATTTTAAATCTGGTGGTCAGGGAATACTGGGAACAAATCCAAGCACTTAGGAACCAGGCTAATGGTGGAAATTGCTTTCAAAAATATGTCCATATGTGGCAGAAAACCAACCAAGGCATTGGTAATGTGGAAAAACCATTCTTTCTTGGGGAAGAGAATTGTCAATATTGTTCTTTGATTAAATATACATTTGCGAATGTATTTTCAAAGCTTGCTACAATTAAAGAGAGTTGCCTTTGCAACTGGTATGGAAGAGCATAGCTAAAGACTGTCATCATTGAATGTGGACAACAAGTCTAAGAATCAAGATCATGAGGTCATACAGATTTGCAAAAGGAAATTCTGCCTCAGATTCTCATGGGAAGGTTTCTATTCTCAGCTGGAGTTCCTTTGGAAAGACTTTAATTATTAAGTGACAGCACAAATCTTTGCTTGGTTAAGTAAATAACAAGTCTATCAGAGACAAAGTATTTCTCTGTAATAGGAGTTATAATAACAACTTGACTATACATATCTTAGCATTTATTAAAATAAAAATTCAATAATGAACCTTAGTTTGCATGCACTCAAAATTGTCGGCCAACAATCAATAATTGAATATTGGAATACCTACTATATTTTAAGAGCTATGCTATAAATTATAGGACTATAATTTGTTTTAGAAATTGATTTCTGTAATATTTTTGGTTATGTTACATAGCACTAGAAAGTGGTAAAAATAATCAGCTTCAATGATACGAACAAAATCATTTACCTTAGAGAAAGCCAAGAGACAGTGTGGTGGGGTAGAAAGAACATTGGGGTTATGTATCAATGAAACTATAGCTAAAATTTCAACTTCTACTTACTGAGAGAATTTTTCCAGGCTGAATACTTAAAATCCCCTTTGAGCCACAGTATGTGTGCCCATAAACTGGAAAAAAATATGATCTATGATGCTTATTTATGGGGTTGTAAAATAAGCACAAATATTTTATTTAACATGTTTTATAGAATTTCCAAAATACCTAAGGCACATTGGGTTAAGAAACCATCCAAAAAAAAAAATATGGAAGAGTTTATGTACACAGCTTTTCCTCTTCTTGAGAGATCAAAGTGGATCATTTTTCAGAAAGTCTTTCAAATATTAATTCACAATACCTATCATAAACTTAGCTCTGCACTACTATTGCTAAGATGAACTATTAATAAATGTTTCATCAGCTTTGCTTTTTTCCCACTAGAATTAGACTCATAGAACCAAGTCACTACTGGGCATTTTCCATTATCAACCACAACAGGTCTTTCAAACTGCTTCTCAGAGAAATTAAACAACAAAAACTCAGTTAACTACAGTATTATCAACCTAATCATGTAAGAACTTAGTACAGTACTCACCTAAGATTTATTCTCTCTTTGTTATACTACCTTCTCAGACAAATAATCACCAAATCTTGTTGATTTTCTGATTTTTACTGGCTAAGTATTTCTCAAAGCAAGTTTTTCTTGCTCTCATTCAGACCCTTTGGGAGTATAAGAGAGCTTCCTAACAGGTATACTTACTTCTACTTCTTCAGTTTCCCTTACCTTCACTATTGTTCTACATCTAAACCAAGTTTTATATTACAGTAGTTTCCTCTTATTTTTGTGGGATACACTCCAAGATCCCAATGGATGCCTGAAACTGCAGATGGTACCAAACTCTATCTATAATATGGTTTTGATCTATACATACATACTTTTGAGGAAGATGAAAGGCTTTTCTCTGACTAATCAGAATTGCCAGCATTACTACTTTTGCACTTTGAGACCATTATTAAGTAAAATAAGGGCGAATTGAACACGCACTGTGATACTGTGAGAGTGGATCTGGACTGAGAAGGTTGCTAAGTAACAAATGGGCAGAGAGTGTATACAGTGTAGACATGCTGGACGAAAGGGTGATTTACATCTTGGGCTGGAGGCAGTGTAGTGGCAGGAGATCTCATCACACTACTCAGAATGGTGCACAATATAAAACTTATGAATTGTTTATTTCTGGAATATTTCATTTAATATTTTCAGACCGTGGTTGACTACTGGTAACAATCTGTGGAGAGCAAAACCAAGGATAGTGTAGGATTACTCTACTTTCAAGAACAAAGCATTTAGTAATAAAGCATTACACTCTTAAAAATTCTTGATAACTTATGTCCTACAGGATAATTAATGTTCCTAGCACACCATAGAAGGCCACTATCATTTCATCTTGTAAATGAGCCCCCATTCTCACCATTACTCCTTCTTTGCTCTCAAGCCTAACACAGAGGTGGTTCAGTGCCCAATACCTACTACCTGCCCTCTACCTTCATAACTAGGCTTAAGCTATTTTCTCTGTCTGTAATACCTGCTCCCTTAAAGTCACTAAGAAATAATTCATTGTTTGCTTCTAGTTGCTGGAGACTGCCAACATTCCTCGGCTTCTGGCCACATCATTCCAACTTCTGCCTCTGTAATTACACTCTCTTCTCCTCTTCTGTGTCAAATCTCCCTCTGTCTTCTTATAAGAACACATGACTGTATTGTATTTAGGGATCACCCCAGTAATCTAGGGTGATCTCCCTTTCTGAAGATTTTTAACTAAATTCTATCTGCAAATACATTTTTTCCATATTATTTAAAACAGGTTCCAGAGGTTAATTAAGACCTGATACATTTGGGGGCCATTATTTAGCCTGCTATACCTTTCCTTTAGAATTCAGCTAGGTTTCTCTTATCTGTGTATCCCTGACACCCTGTGCTTACTTTAATTTATACTTGTTATATAAATATTAAATATTTTTTCCTGAATGAAAGCTCTCCAAGAAGAAAGGATGAATGAGTTTGTCATTTTATTTAGCATGGTATTTGGCACATAGTAGGCACTTACTATGTATTTATTAAATTTTTAAAATGAAGTCATATCTGTTCTTTTTCCTTTCAAAATAGATGGTTTACTCAGTGGGGAAGAACAAGAAAAATAACACATGCTTATCTCAGTGTGACTTGCCTCTTGTCCCTACCTAATCTAATCATGTAAATAAAAATAATTTGCTCTTCAAATACTGATTTATTAATTTATTTTTTAGGATGAAAAATTTCAAGACATAACTGGGTTTATATGGATCACCTTGGCTCAGAACACCACATCAAACAACAGTTATGTCCACATATTCTTATCTACTAATGTGAAATGTGACTTATCATCACCATTAATATTTGCACCTATAAATAAAGCAAACTTAAGATGAACTTTGTTCAGAAGAAGCATCAAATAACAAGTTAGGTCATCACCCTAAGGTGATCCCCAGTGAACCACTCCCTTGTATAATCCCTTCTCGTTGAACAGAGGCAGAATCTGTGACCTGTTTCTAACCATTTCAATATGGCAAAGATGATAGAATATCACTGCTGCAATTATGTTACCAGATAAATATAATACTATATATGCACACACAAGATCTAATCTATTTCTCTATCAATCATTTTATGGTCTATTCATCTTTGTATTGCTAGCATGCGCTAGAGAGATAGCCCTTGAAGGATGACTTTGTAGAAGTCAGCTGACATGTTGTGCAGGGACACATGGACAAGGCCATATAGCAAACACCTGAGAGAGCCCCCCTGTCTTAAAACCAGCAAAAAAAAAAAAAAAAATGAGGCATCAAAATTGTACAGACACAAGGAGAGTAGAAAGGGGTCTTTCACCAGAAAGGCTTCAGAGAAGATGACAGAGCCTGCTGACCCCTGGGTGGCAGCCTGGTGGGCCCCTGAATCGGAAAATCCAATTGAAATGTGCCACCTAGACTTCTGGCTGATAGAAAGTGTGAGGTAATAAATATATATTGTTTTAAGTCATTAAGTTTGTGGTTATTAGCTGTGCAGCAAAAACAAATGACGGCAAAACATAGTTTTCTTTGTAATGTAGAATTGGTAAAGGCTGGTGTATCTCTCCACACCATGCCCCCTCCTTTCTTGGAGAGTGAATAAAAACTTTACTCTCTCCAAAAAACAAACAAACAAAAGAATTGGTAGAAATATAAAAAGGTCATTGCAGAATTTAGAGTTGTAAAAACCGTAGAATAAAGTACTTGATATAAAGCAAAACTGAAAAAATACTCATTTACGTTTTTTCTAAGTGAGAAAGAAAATGAGGGATCCTTATAAACATAACTATGGCTTTATGCTTATGAATAAAAATAGAACTTTTAAAGGGCCCAACTTTTTTTTCCAAAGATACTAGCAAATATCTTTTTATTTTTAATGAATAATTTTTATTTTTTAATATTTTATTGTTTATGCTTTTTCACCCTTTCCCCACCTCCACTTAGCCCATCCCAAGTCCATTCCCATATCATTGCCTACGTCCATGGGTCGTGCATAAATGTCCTTTGGTTCATCCCTTCACCATCTTTCATCCAGTCCCCCTCTCCCTACTGGCCAGTGTCACTCTGTTCTGTGCATTTATGCCTCTGTTTCTATTTTGTTCATTAGTTCATGATGATCTGAAAACAGCCTAAGTGTCCATCAGTAGATGATTGGATAAGAAAACTGTAGTACATTTATGCAATAGAATACTATACAGCAGTAAAAAGAAGAAACTCTTACCTTTTGTGACAACATGGATGGACCTGGAGAGTGTTATGCTAAGAGAAGTAAGCCAGGAGGCAAAAGATAAATGCCAGATGATCTCATTTCTATGTGGAATCTAAAGGGCTCAACTTTTGAATAAATAAGCAAGGAGATGGTGTAAGAAAAAGAAAGCTAAATGTAAATATGTATCATAATCTTGTTAGAATAACATCATTGAGGCTAAAGCACAAGTGATCAGAATTTTGCAAAAAATATTGAAGGAGGATAAATCTGTTTCATGTGAGAACAAACGCGCAGGGAAAGGAAAGCTCTGTGGTGGATGTCAGTGTTATAGGGGAAAGACTGCAGGCTTCGTGCTGGTCTGGCTTCAATGTTTATTTGTGTAACACTGAGCAAACTACATTTTGAAATATTCTATTAGAGAAAATACAATTTCTTTCTTTCTTTGTTTCTCCAGAGCAACAGAACCGATAGGATCTGATATTTGTAGATTACATTACATTAATTATATCATATTAAAAGGAATTGCCTCATGTGATTATGGAGACTTGAGAAGGCCTAAGATCGGCAGTGAGCAAGGTGGAGAGCCAGGAGAACTCATGACACAATTTCCAGTCCAAACTCTGGTACAGTTGAGCCGAAAGAAGAGCTAAAGAGCTGATATTTCGGTTTATGATTCAAGCTTGTGTGAACAGAAGTGAAGGGCACCTCCTCCAAGCTAACCCACCCAAACCTCCCACGCATGATTTGTCAGGTCCCTTCCCTTTGTACTGCCCGTCTTGGAAGCCCGACATGGGAGGTGTTGTAGGAGAGTTGCTCCAATAATCAGGAACGCTGATGTTTTTTATGTGAGCAAGAAATATTCTTTTCCTCTGTTTGAGTCATTGTGTGCATATTTTAAGGTTTATTTATAGCCAGCTTTCAGAGAAATTATACTTTTTTTATTCATTCAAGTCCATGCAATTGTAGGGTTCAATTCTGAAATGTAATTTTGGGATATTTATTTCGAAAGGGTAATGAAAGGAATTGAAGGAATATAAGTAATGTAGCTTTCTCACATCTGCATTGCTTAGCCTTTAAAACTCATTATTTCTGCAGAATGTGCATCCACTGAAGTAAACCATATGTTGCTCATTCAAGCGTCCTATTAGAGTAGCTGCATTACAGAAGAATGATTGTTTTCTTTTTAATTGGGGTGACATTGGTTAATAAAATTATGGAGGTTTCAGGGGTACAATTCCATAATACATCATCTGTATATTGCATTGTGTGCTCACCACCCCAAGTCTCCTTCGATCACCATTTATCCCCTCTTTACCCTGTTCTACCTGCCCCACCCCCTTTCCCTCTGGTAATCACCATACTGTTTTCTTTATGTAAGAGTATTTTTTTTCTTTTTGCTTAATCCGTTCATTTTTTTTTTCACCCAGTGTTCAACCTCCATCCCCTCTGTAGTTGCCAGGCTATTCTCAGTGTCTATGTCTGCTTCTATTTTGTGTGTTAGTTTATTTTTTTCATTAGATTCAACATATAAGTGAAATAATGTGGTACTTGTCTTTCTCTGATTGGCTTATTTCACTTACCATAGTAATTCGAAAGAATATATGCACCCCTATGTTCATTGCAGCATTGTTTATAACAGTCAAGATCTGGAAACAGCCCATCTGTCCATTGGTAAATGAGTGGGTAAAAATGCTGTGCTATATTTATGCAATGGAATACTACTCTGCTATAAAAAAGGACATCTTACCTTTTGGAACAGCATGGAAGAATGACTGTTTTTGAAGGAAGACAGCAGTCTCTTTTGTTCTCCTAGCCAACTTCAGGGGGACTGATAAAAAGCTAACTGAAATTTTAGCCTATTTATTAACCTTTGAGAAAAACTGAAGTAGCTTCAAAGGGGATGGCTAGTATCTACCCCCCCAAAACTGACAAAGTTTAGAGAAGATAAAAGGGGTGAATATTTGAGTTGTAATTATAATTAGCAGTCATGATTCAACTATTATAAATGTAGCAGGAAACTAAAACCTATGAAACAATAAAGACCTCAAGAATAATTTCAAAGAGTAAAATAAATACTGAACCATTACTTAGAAAAGCTAACTGTAATTATAAGTATACATGCTGAGAAAAATTTGCAAAGCCATTCAATTATTTAGTATCACACTTGCTTCGAGAACCTTAGAAAATTGGAGAGGTATTCATCATATTTCTTTTGCCAAAAAGAACAAGGAGAAGGAGAAGAGGAAGAAGAAGAAGAAGAAGAAGAAGAAGAAGAAGAAGAAGAAGAAGAAGAAGAAGAAGAAGAAGAAGAAGGAGGAGGAGGAGGAGGAGGAGGAGGAGGAGGAGGAGGAGGAGGAGGAGGGAGGAGGAGGGGGAGGAGAAGAAGGAGAAAAAAGAGGAAGAAGGAGAAGGAGAAGGAGAAGAAGGAGAAAGGAGAAGCAGCAGTGGTGGCCTATGTAATTTGGTTAATTACTAATATTACATATTGAATAAAACATTTCTTTAGCATATGATGCCCAAATGAAAGATTATCTTTCAAGGCATTGGATCATAAAGACATAATTTTCATAGGTCAATTATGTTAATGATGTCAACTAAGTTTTTTAAATGCTTGGTAATCATTGAAACATCTTGTATGATTATATAAGATGGTGTATGCCATTTATATGTTAAGATTATGATAGATACAGAAACTGAGTTGGGAAATATTTAGTATTTATCTTTTCAAAGTTCTAGAAGAGTATTAGGGAACAGAAATAGTTTTTCTCCTTGGGGATTTGTTTGGATCACTCCATGCTTCTGAATCTGAAAACTTTGGTGGCAAAATTATAGGGAAATAAAATTAGCTGAGAAGGGCTGGTTAACCTGACCTCAGAAAAATAGAACTAAGAAGATAAAATGATAGCATTCCCTAATATGTGATAAGTAATTAGTTTCTTATTTTTAATGTTTAATGATCATCCCCTATGACCAGAATCTGGATGTGCTGTTTGTTCATTCACTGGTATGTTTCTAGCTCTGAGAATAGTGCCAATCCCATAGTAAACACAATAAATTCTTGTTCATTCAATAAATGAATAAAGTAATAAAAATGATTTTGTTTTGGTTGTGAATGGATGTTTCTTTAGGGAAATATGAGAAAATTCTAGGTGGTATAATAATGTACCCATCAGAATGTTAATAATTTTGCTTCCTTTACCAGAGGCAGACAAATATATTGACTCTTTTATTCTTTGAAAAGTATGCACATAGATATATTCTCTCTGTTCAGGTTTATCACTTCACTTTTTTCCAAGACCAGACTTCTTTCTTATAAGATTTATTTTTGGAATCCAAATGGGAAGAAGAGTGTATGGTGAAAGAAAGCCAGTATCTCGGTAACAACCATTTATTTATTATTTTCTAATCATGCATATCATGAAATTAAGGTTATCCTTCCTGTCAGTAGAAACACTAAACTTCCTGGAAGCATCAATAAGAAGTTTCTTAAGAAGGTAAGCCTGTAATTTTCCTTAATAGAGGAAAAACTCTCAAGCTTATACTTTAATAAATCAGTTGGTAAACATCCTTAAAAATCATTCTTATTACTTTTAATATAGTTGCATGGGTTGAAGAGAAAACATAGCTTATTTTTAAAATTTTTATAGTTTGTAATAAAAGGAAAATTTTAAGTTGGTTCCACTCTTAACCTGTTGATCCCACAAATTTTCCTACTCTCTCTTGCTTTCTATCTTTGCAGACTTCTTCTTTTGGAATAGACAAATCTCCCTAGTCCTCAGTCATTTTTACTTTCTTCTCTTAATGGGCCCTGCTCATATTTCAAGCTTATACTTTTTGAAGACTTTTACTATCCACTTCTTTTCTTTTCCCATCTGTTAGAACTCTATGTTATCATTGATCATATTTATTGTAATTCTAATTGTTTCCATTTATTTCTTAGACTGATTCCATCAGGACAGAAAATTTGCTTTTTAATTGTTGACCTCATAAATCCAAACACAGCTTTAATAAAGAGTGAAATTAATCAATACTTGTTAAATAAATGCATTTAATATTGTTATTCTATTACAGTTTTCCCATTTGCCCCGCTTTGTCCTCCTCCACCCAGCCACGCCCCACTCCCACAGTCCATCTGCGCACCGTTGCCCACATCCATGGGGCATTCACACATATTCTTTGACTTGTCCTTTCCCCTTCTTTCTACCACTAAATAAATACATTTTAAAAAGCATGTTATCCTGTGATCTACCCAGCCTGGAAATAAAACTTCTTCACCTCGCCCTTAAAATTTAGTACACAAAAGTTGAATTTTTTCATTTTTTTTGTTGTACTTTTTTCTTAACTGTCAAGTTTGTATATATTTAAAATCAGGTGGGGAGAAAATGGAAAGATAGTAGTATAGGCACTTGGAGTAGAAGGAAAAATTGATGAAAAGAAGTATGAAAGAATCATTACTTTGCATATTACATTTACCTCTTTTCTCATAGCAGGAGTGAATGATATCAAAATACCCCTTTTAAATTTTCTTTCTTTTTAATTTCTTTTTCCTAATTACAAAGTACTATATAAAGGAGCATGACAGGTTTCTGTTTACTGCTCTTTAAGCAACATGAAGCTGATTGTTTTATTTTTTTTCAGAAATCTTCCTATTGTGTATTGGCATTAAGTTAAAAGGAAAAACAAGAGAGAGAGAGAAGTTTCTTATTGAGGAGGATGAAGGGTGAAACTGCACCACCCGTATTTCTGCTTGAGAGCCGAAACTCAAACACATGCAGTGGATGTTCCTGTACATTGCTGTCAACTCCGAGCTAACCCATAGAGGTAGCCATCCTCTCCCTTCGCTCTTGTCTTTTCAGGACTGAATTAACATATTCTGCCTTATCTTTCACAAAAGAAATGCAAAAAATATATAAACTCAGGTATTAATAGAAAAAGCAAAACTGATTCAATCAAAGTAAATTTACAGGAACCTTCACTCACCCTCTAAAAACTTTCCTAATGAAGTGAGATCATTTTTCTAGGTCCCAGGAGAAAGGAGATTCCAGGTACCCAAACAAAGAGGATGGGCAGCTAAGCGTCTGTTAAATTCTTAGCTACTGGCTTAATAAGCCTTTGTATCTAAATAGGAGCTCCAAAATTTTCTGGTGGCATATGTTCAAAACTAAAACATTTTTAAAGTTATTATTGGATGGCAGGACTATGGGGTGGAGTTGGCCTTAGAGAACTGAGAGCAGCATTAGTTTTTAAGAAGGATTTTAAAAACCTCATGCTTGGCTCAAGTCAGTATTGCTCCAGAAAGTGGGCCTGACTGAGAAGACGCAGGAAGACAACATGAATGATGTGAAGCTTGCTGTCCTGGGTGGCCAAGGAACAGGCAAGTCCGGTGAGTGGTGGCGTTTCCTCTGGCATGGCGTGGTGTGCAAAGGGGGTGAGAAATACATTGATGTGCATAGAAAACTTGATATAACTGTATAAGTGTGCATTGTTTTTCATTAGCAGTTTTTATATTACAAGCAAGTTATGCAATTGACTGTATGAAGAAATTATAGACAGCTTGAGGAATATAACTCTTTAAAGTATTAATTCGTACCTTCTTTTACTGATATTTAAAATTTATAAGAATAACAGGAAATCATTACCCCCACCTACTTTTCACTCTGACACACCTGTCCCCAAACCCACAAGTGGCCAAACAATGGCTTTGAAAGAATCCTTCGGCTCTGAGACTAAATGTGGAGAGAGCTAGGAGGAGATCTGTGGATTATTTTTTAAATACCACCTTCAGAGGGGAAAAGAAACCACTTTGGAGGGGCATTGTTCTGTAGATGCCTGGGAACTAAACATTTGCCCTGACTTGAGAAGCCATGTTTTTGTTTTGTTTTGTTTTGCTTTTGCTTTTGCTCATATTAAGGTCATGTTACGATGGTAATGAGGATACCACCAATAGCAGTCCCCTGACCCCAAAGACTAATAACTGGCCAGACTCAGGAGCTGTAATAAGATAAACTGACACTAGAGGACCTTTCTCCATTTTCTGGATTTTGAAGTCCCTATATCCTTCAGTAACTAAATTGCTTGATATTGTCCTTGTCCTCATTAGCATTAGCGCTTTGGAAACACACTTAATTTGATAAAGAAAATAAAGAAATGCTATAGTTCTTGAATCTCAAAGTTAATGAGAAATATGTCTGTGTTACAAAAGGTAAGTTGCCTTATATGTTTGCATTCATGAATTAATTACATAGTGATTTGAGTGGATGACATTCTAAGATCCCTTTGTTTCTAGTCTCTTAACCATTATAGTTGTACAGTGGAAATCTTGCTACTCTTATTGAGACCAAATTTGGTAAAGGTTTAAGATCTTCCTGATGCGTGGTAATTTTTGAGCTGAAAGATAAAACCCTATGCAAAAACCCTGTGCACATAATAAAGTTATCTGTATCCTAAAACAGAAAGGATCATGAATCCAGCTTGTTTATTTTTCAGCCCTTACAGTAAGGTTTCTTACCAAGCGGTTCATTGGAGAATATGCTTCTAATTTTGGTAAGTCACTATTTTAGACTTTTATCACCTTAAAGTTCAGATTATAACTAAACCACAATTAAGATCAGCAAAGAATTTTAATAAAATCTTTAATTTTTGCACTTTTAAGCAACTTATTTATTCACAGATCCTGGTTATAAATGCCAAAATAAGTAATTGAACTAAATATTATTTTATGATAAAAGTCATTCAATTTGATGTGACGTTAGATGGATTAGAAAGTCACTTAGTTTCAGTTGAAAACTAGAAAAGCATTGAAATTGAGATCTCCACCCCCCCACAAATATTGTAGAACATGCAAGTGTGAATATTTTTTTTTGTAAGCTTTGAAACAGCTTTGAAATTAGATAAGCATCTGTTGAAAGATAAGGGCAAATTAATTATAAAAGTACAAGTAATTATAAAATAAGGCTTTTTTTAAATTACAAAACTATGTGAAAATAACAGGAAAATTATGTCTTGATTAAAGATCATATAGAATTGTCTAGGTTGCTTATGTAATTTTCAGAGAAATTCTAAAACAGGTGCCAGGGCACCTTGATATAATTTGAAGATCATTTCACTAACTTTGCTATAAATGTCTGTTATTTTGATCAGAATTAGTGTGACATATGGGAAATACCACAGTGGGTAATGAATAAAAATGGGAAATATTGCCAGAGGTTTGAGTACATTTTTGACTCAGTAATTAATCAATATAATTGTACTAATATCTGATTGAAGGTACGTGAAAATGTTTTGGTTTCTTTGTTTTAAAAAAATGACAGATTTATAATATGAGAAATGGGAAAGAGGGAAAAATTATTTTGTTTAATAATACTTATTTAGAGTAAAATTAAATTATGATTGTAAATGTGTTTTTCTATGAGAAATAAATACAGACAAAAATATTTGGTATTCATTCATGAGATAGCATTATTAGAGTACTTCAGAAAGTAACTTTAGAAAGTATTGCATTATGCTGTGTTCTACATGTATTCAATGTAGTATTTCAATCCATATGATGCTGAACATTTTAGGACAGTGCTGGAAACTGATTATAGAAAGAAGAAATGTATAGAAAGAGAAATTCTCATTGTTTTATTTCTCAGGTCAGCAATATCAATCTAAAGGTCAACATAGTACACAAGCTAGCAGTCAGACATGAAAAAATGTTCCAGAACTACAAAACGAAACAAAAAACAAACCCCTCCCCCAATAATGGCCACAACAATGAAAAAAATTGCCTTAATCTTTATAAGGTATAGTTACATAAACAAATAAAGTATATACATTTCTGGTTGTTACATCTTTGGTAAGAATATGAGACTTGGAGAGATTTTGAAAAAAACAATCAAATTAGCAAAAAGTGACTACTGGATGAGGACAAACTAGCATAAAATGACTCCTTCTTGTAAATAATGACTAGATGGAGAAATAATAAACTTCTAAAAAGAGTTGCTGACTCTTGATGGCAATTTTTGAGTTTTGAGAGTGGATATTTTAAACTATATAGAAGGAAATTTTGTGGTTCGCCATAATAAGCTTAAATGAAGTTTAGAAGCCATTCTTTGAACATTTAAGCTTAAACATTTTAAGGTTTAAATGTCTGAGAACATATTTTAAGGTTTAATGAAAGAGATTGTAGAATCCAAAGGATTGTTAAGAGGATTCAGCTGTTAGTAATGATACAGTAAAGAGAAAGAGTTTATGATGCGTAAGAGAGATGTAGAATTGGTGGAGCCATGTCTTTCACTTGGTCAGAGGAAATGCTAAGTAGTTCATAGTAAACTGATTGTCCTTAGAAACACAGATAATTCATCCATAGTAATAGGATGGAAGATAAATACATAAACACAAATGCACGTGGTTGGAGAGATGTGGTGAATTTTACTTTTGAGGAATATATATGAGCAAATAAAACAGGTATGCTTTTTGACCACTAGCAATAAATGACAACTCCACTAAAATATGACCACCTGAATATGCAAAACTGTGTTACAAATATAAGCCCATTTTTTTATTTTGTGGTATATCCGTACTGACAATAAACATATGCTTATTTTGCAGAATCCATCTATAATAAGCATTTGTGTTTGGAAGGGAAGCAACTGAATCTAGAAATATATGACCCCTGTTCTCAAGTAAGTAAAACAAAATATCCTTTTATTTTTTCAATCATGATTTGAAGAAGTTTGGATAAGGGTCACTTTAAAGTTGCCAGTCTTAAAACTGAATTTTCTTCTTCATATTAACTATTAAAATTTTAAGAGATTATTTTTAATTCTATGAATTCCATTATCTAGCTTCTCTGTGTAAAGTTTTGACAAAAACTGTCATATTACAAATATCTTTAAAATAGAAATAATTGCCTGAATTCATAATATATTTCTATCAGGTGACAATGGAGCTATTAGAAGTTAAAGTTTAATGGCTTGTTATTCAGATTATATTTTCTCTCTTTCCTTTGTAGCTAACCACTGCCAGTAGAACATAAGGTAGTTTTGAGTATAAACCTCTTTGTTCATTCAAATGCAAAGAAAGTAAAAATAGGATTATATAAATACAGCTGTTCAAGATTTCAAAACAACTCCATGGAATGGATTCTTTTAAGTATGGAAAATGTATCTTAAATCCTTTAATCTACCCTATTATTTTTTTTTTTTTTACTGATTTCAATCTGGCACCCAAAGTCAATAAATATTCTATTTACTAATATAGATAAAAAATGTTATCTCTTTTCAAAACAAATATGTAGACAGTAGTTCAAGGACATTATAGTATATCAATTGTTTAAAAAACAGAGATGCTTTCTTAGAGAAAAATTATAAAATGAGATAGATACAACTTTATTATAGTTCATCTTTAAACTTTTCATCACTTTTAAAGAGGGTTATGAAGAAATAGGGAAACTACATATTAGGAAATACCAGCATGTAACTTACTGAATACATTTCTCAGTAAAATGGGTCTTCATTAATTATCACTAAAGTGTATAATACAGATGTCAGATACCAACCTTTCAATATGCTTGGTTTATTTTCAGCCACAGAAAGCAAAATTTTCCCTCACGAGTGAGTTGCATTGGGCAGATGGGTTTGTCATTGTGTATGACATCAGTGACAGGTCTTCGTTTGCTTTTGCAAAAGCACTGATCTACAGAATTCGGGAGCCACAGACTAGTCATTGTAAAAGGTAAGATATTTTTCATTCCTTTCCCCTTTCTTTTTAGCAAATCATCATATAGCTGTAAGCATCATTAGGAAGAGTTTAATACAGCCTTCCAATTACAAAATTTAACAGCCCTGAACAATTCACCTTCCATTCCACAGGAGTTATACATGTAGTAAAAGGAATAAGATGAGAATACTTTATGTCTTGGCTGACATAAACAGTTACTTGCCCTGAGTAAATGGCTATTTTACAAGACAGCTTCTATTGTTAACATGACACTCACTTGCAAAATAATGGTCCTCTGTACACAAGATAGTTTGCTTTCCAACCTTCTCTTTCCATTCCCACAAAAATGTTAAGGATACTAAATAAATCCAGATTTATTATATTTGGCATCCAATTCCTAGTCATTTGGTTGTTCAATCTATCAAAGCAAAATAGACAGAATAATCAAACAGATACAAATTCTGCATATGAGAATACATTTTTCTCCATTTCACCTTCTAAAATACATAGCTGATCAGCAGCTCCCCATTATTAATTGTCTTGACACAAGTTACTATGAAGAAAGGCATAACTGTGCCTTAAACCATTCTTGCATTAGTAAATAATAAACATATATATTTCCCATTAAATTTTTTTTGTTTTATAGCCTTTCCCATTTAAAACATTTATTTTTTTCATAATGCTGATGTAAGTTATTCTGTGTGCTATTAATCAAATTTGCCCTTAGTCTAAAATAACATTCTAAACTGAGAAGAAAAAAGCACAATATTATCACTGAAAATTAGTATTGGCACTTTTTATATCTATTTTAGAAGCCCCACTATCAAGAACCATCAGATAATAATTGATAAAGAGTATTTCCCTGGAGTCAATAGACGTAAATTCTTGTTTATATCTGATTGACCTTAGGTAAACCTTTTAATCTCTAAGACCTAATTTTTCTGATTATAAAATTGTTGGAAGCATGGTAGGAGAAAAGGATGTGATTTTACTAAGGTAACTTACAGCTCTGATTTCCTATAATATTATTGTTGGGTTTCTTTAAACTCCATTGTTCCAAGCATTAAATGTCTTGCATTTAAGCACCAAGACTTAGGTAAGAAACAGTGATGATATTTGATTGATGTTCCTCCAAATCAAAGAAATCATTCCAGCATACTAGAGAACATGTACAAATAATAATAAAAAAATATTTGACATTTCTTGGCAATCTTCTTAATGTCCTGACTAATAATTTTTAGAGTATTTTCAGTTCTTAATCTGTGTAGACTAGAAAAGCAAAATATAGCATTGTTTAATTAAAATTGCATCTGATATTTGTGACTCACCCTTCAAAATATTTTACCATTCTCCATTAATTATTTACAATAATCTTCTGAACTATGTAGAAAAATATATTATTAATACCCTCAAAAGTCCAACACATACAGTACTTTTTTCCTCAGGGCTCACACTGCCATGTGAAAGAAACCATCTTTAAGTAGAGTCTGGGGACAATATCTCTTTAGATAGAGTCGATGTCTGCATTTATTCAATTTATTCCTATGGTTGATATCTTGGCAGAGTTTCATAGCACTTAAGGACTAGTAATCTTACTGTATTTTTCAACCAAAGCTTTGTCTTAGGAATGTTTTGTTGTAACCAATGAAAATACATTGATATTTGACAGAGACATTACCTTAACAAAGAAACACATTTCTTAAATAAACAAAAGAAGTCTACAAGGTCATGAGATTGCAAAATTGTCTCTTGAGTATGTGATAATAGATAATAACAAGGAATAAATACCAATGAGTATTGAATGATATTGTGTCTTATTATATATCTAAATTGTTCAATTATAGTTACTACTTAGTAGAGTTACTCCTTCTCTCTTTTTTCCCCTTTTTTATTGTATTTTTTTTCCACCAGCATTTAGCCCCTTTATACCACTCTCTTCCCTGCAATTACTACTCTGTTGTCCATATCCATGAGTTCTTTTCTTTTTTGCTTGATCCCTTCACTCTTAACCTCCCCACCCACCACCACCACTAACTGTCCACATATGAGTGAAATCATATGGTATTTGTCTTTCTCTGACTGGCTTATTTCACTTAGCATGATGTTCTTTGGGTCTATCCATGCTGTCACAAAAGGTATAATTTTCTTCTTTCTTATGACTGAGTAGTATTCCATTGTGTAAATATCCTCTTTCAACTGATAAGGAAATGAAAAACAATATTGAGAAGCATCTTTCATTGCCTGACACTCTCCTAGGTATTTTTATATACATCATTTCATTTAATATATATGAAAATTCCGTGTGACAATGACTATTTTACCAGTTTTTATGTGTAAGAAAATTGGGGGTAATGAGTAACAATTGTGCCTCATTAATAAACAGAGCCATATTTCAAAAATAGGTTTGTATCACTTCAAATCTTTTGCTTTAAGAGCCTTGTTGCTTCCATGTCATTTATTACATTTTAAATAATTTTTTACATAAATGGAGATATGCACCATACACACACATATGACCATAAATAACACACATACATACAGGAATATTTTTTTCTGTTTTGGTCCATAATTCTTTTTGACATTAACCTACTTAATAAAAAAAGGAATTGTTAAAACAATCTTGCCAAAGAATTGTGTATCTGTATTTCAGAGCCATGGAATCAGCAGTGCTTTTGGTTGGTAACAAACAAGACCTCTGTCATGTGCGAGAGGTTGGCTGGGAAGAAGGGCAAAAACTGGCGTTGGATAACCGCTGCCAATTCTGTGAACTGTCTGCAGCAGAGCAGTCTCTGGAGATAGAAATGATGTTTATCAGAATCATCAAGGACATCCTGACAAACTTCAAACTCAAAGAAAAGAGAAGATCCAGTGGATCTAAATCGATGGCCAAATTGATCAATAATGTATTTGGAAAGAGAAGGAAATCTGTTTAGTAGACATGTGATCCTTGGGGACTTATTATATCAGAGAGTTTCAAACATTCATATGATAATTGAATTCAACCTTTGTTTGCAATTTTAAAAAAATTCTTTTAGAGATATAAAATGACTAAACTTGAACCACAGCTTTCCAGTATATAGTTTGCCTTTTTGAATGTTTGTATCTTGTACACTCTGCGTCATACTTAACCTTTTTTTATTATACAAAACAGCACTCAGTATAATCTATTGGCGGATTACTTTTCAGTTTGCATTGCAAATAAACATTGTTTATGTAATTTTATTAAACTACCATTCTATAGGCCTGTTTACTTTTATTTTGTATATTTTTTAGAATGAACTATATACTGATATTCATATATTTCATGTTTATAGGGCTTAATTAAAATTTTGTGAAAGATCATGATCTATTTAATCGAAATGCATGAATTTAATTTTTAAAATGTCTTCATAATACTCCAGTAAGTTACTTTATAATACACAAATTTTGCTTATAACCTAGGCTTTAAGAAGTTGAATTTCTTGCCCATACACACACAGATTATATAGTTGGTCTGATGTTGAAAATCTCTGTTTTTCTTTATATGTTATGTTAACAACAGAAATTATAACAGATAAATTAACTTACACAGCTAAGATTCCTTTTGGGATCAAAAGATTAATCTTTTATAGTTCATTTAGAAATCATACATCATAATGAAAGAAAAAATTAATAACTGATTAATTGGTAAATCTATAACCTTGAAGGCCTTATTGCCCAAAAAGAAATATTGCATTAGAAACAAACATTTTGGACCTTCTTGGATTACTCTGAATAGTCTTCAAAAGTCAACCAACTCCCTCCTGGACTTTGTCACTATTGCTACTGCCTTTGCTGAGCTTTTCATGCACTGCATTTCAAGTTGTGGTCTTAGGTAGGTTTAACGTCAGCCAAATGGATGAAAATTAAGGTTAAATCTCAGAGGAGTTAAACTGAGAGTACAAACAGTGGTACCAGATCCTTGGTTACCATGTATCATCAGGAAGCTGGGGAACAGGGTGGAAGATGTTGAGTGCAGAGTGGTAGATAGAAGTAGGGGATGAATGACATAGAATATTAAACGGGGTAGGAAAGAATTCATTGACATGGAGTTAATTGCTGTGAACCATGATTCAGCTTTTTAGGAGTGACACCTAGAGCTGATGTCTATAGCTTCGCTGTTCGTTAGAAGTCTAACCTTGTTGATATACTAGAGTAAAAACAGTGCCAATAGAAGAACTTCATGTCCTGGGATACAAAACCATTCAGAATGTTCATAAAAATGGGGGAATTAGAATTGGTATGGTAGGTTGGACCCAAGAGTCCACCATCTGACTGTGTTCTCTGGGGCAATTCAGCGGAACCTCCTAAGGAAGGGAGAAATGCACTGGTGAGGGGACAGGCAATTCTGAGATGCTTAATAGTGACTGTGCTCCCCAGGTGGGAGGCGACCATGGAACTGCACTCCTCAGCATCAATCCCGGCAATAGAATCCTGGAACAGAGGAATCTGAAGCCAGGATTCAACCTATTTTCTGTTATTCACCTACTATGAAACCCAAGGTAGAGGGTCCACTGCTGATACTGGCTGGTTGCAAACTTAGAAGTGACATGCCCAAGCAGCTGTATTGAGGCAAAGTCTGTATTGTGGACTCGTGCATTGCTTCCATCCCTGTCACTGAGGCTGCTGCTATCATCTGTCCATTGCTGGAGTACATTGGTGGTCAAGAAAAGAGACAGGTTATCTGCAGGTCCATTATCCTGTCCATCCAGTTGTATGCTGTCTGTCATTGGTGGATGATGTCTGGTGGGCCTTAGCATGATACACAAAGATTTATATGTTTTATGTCCTCACTGAGAAATTCATTCACATGCTTTTTCCCCATCTATCCTTGTTGTTTTTCCAGTCTTTCATCTTTATCACACAAAATAGTGCTCAACTACTTCTAACCAAATTGCAAAACCATGATCCCTGCCTAGAAATCTGTACCACGTGACACCTTTTCCTACCAAACAATGTAGATAACAAAGTGTATGTCTTGAAACTTGACAAATGGGATAATTTTCTTTCACTGATGAACTTCATGGTTACTTTTGTGTAAGAGGTAATGAGGCACAGCCCTCTTTTGACACTAATACATCAAGCTTAGGTGAAGAAAGCTGCTTATTAACTAGAAATGTTTAGATTATAGTGCTATATAAATGAGAAATAAATCTTGATTGTGTAGAGTTCTCTGGTAAAATCAGGATATACATTTTTTGGTCTCTTTATAGGGATTTTATTAATATTTTATAATCTTAATATTGACTATATATATGTGCATAGATACATGTATATCAGTTTAAGTATTTATATTTTCATTTGTTTTTTTTTAAGTTTTGTTTTATTCTTATTATTTTCCTAAACAATCTTAGTTTTACAGATTTGGTCTTCATTCTTTAAAGTTATTTTCCCAGTTAAAGATTCTTCAGGGGAAGATACTGCATTAAAAACAAAATATTTATCCACATTATATGTAAAAATTCTAGTGTCAAAATGGTATGGAAATTCTCTCATAGCTTAGTTGTGCATACCTATCTGTGATGTGTCAGAGTTCAAAATTTTTCTGCTAAAGTTACTGCTTATATTTATATGTATTTTAAAATTTTCTTTATTATTCCTTGATTTTTTAGCAAGATGGCCTGCTTATTTTATTATAAGGGGTCTATGGAACATACTACTAAGAACAAATTCTCTCAGAGAGAGAGAGTGGGAAAGAGGGAGAGTGGGAGAGAGAGAGAGAGAACTATGTGAAGTGCTAGATGTGTTAATTAATTTGATTATTGTAATCATTTCACAGTGTGTATATATGTATATATCAAGACATTATGTTGTGCACTTTAAATATATTACAATTTTATTTGTCAATTGTACTTTATTAAAGTTGGAAAATCACCATTCTTTTGCATTAAAAACAGAAGTTATATTTTAAAAGTAGTTTCTATGAGGTATCTTTAGAAATGAGCTGTTGGTTTTCAGAGTGAAATTTAAAAGTAGTCAATTTCTCCTTTTATGATGTGACAGTCTTAGAACATGTTCAGGCAGGTTTTGGCAGTTCTCCCATCAAAGGTTGAGTCCAATTCTCCTTCCCTGGCTTGTGGATCATCCTTGTTGACTCTCTTTTAACAAATTGAAATAGGCAGAAATAATGTGTAGGTCTTAATGAAGCCTTATTGGTTAAGGAGCTAGAGCTCACATCCGTTCCTCCCTGGGACTCTGCTTTGGGAGCAGTGAGTCAACATAAGCGCATCTGGCTTCCCTGAAGGCACCAAGCTGGAGCTACTGCATGATGTTAGTGATCACACAACTACCAATACATCAGCAAATATGTAACTCTGGTCTCTAACCCTGGAATACTCCAGGTGATGCTGGGCAGAGCAGGGATGAATTATCCCCACACAATTTTGCCCCATATGCAGACTTACGAATGTAATAAATATCATTGCTGTTTTGGGGTTTTAAACCATTATGTTTTGGGGTTGTTCTGTAGCAACCAGAACAGATAATTCATTAAGACTTTCAGTAACTTAGCCAAAATGAAGTGCTCGGCTTTCCTATTGGGCAAAAACAGGGTGTAAAAAGGATTCTTCAGATTCAAAATTGTCTACTAGATGAAGTTGTCCCAATATTAGTGTTCTTGTGAATACATTTTACATGTAGAGCAACTTGCAAACTTAAAAATAATAAATTGCAGTTCTCTAAAGTAAAAAAAAATACATCTACTTACAGAGAAACAAATATATCAACATCAGGCCATAAAATGTTGTAGGCTGAGGATAGCAAATGTGTCTATAAATCTCAGAGATAGTTAAGCTGTATCACTCACTAGGCTGGGGATTGCCTACACAGCTTCTAGTAAAAAAAGATGCTGTCATTCACTTTGGATGAGCTTCAGTGAGATAACACATAATGAGGGGCAACAGCTGAGGAAGGGAATGCAAAAGAGGAGGGGCCTTTGAAAAGGTTTTGATTTAATACAAGGCATGCACTATTAATAAAGAGGTTGAATGATACCTGTATGTTTTATAGGTTTATAAATTGGCTGTAGTAAAATATTTTACATCTTAGATCACTAGGTATTGTTTCAGCTTATTATGGGAGATATCTATCTAGAGTTGACTGAATTGTATTAATCTGAACCTAGTTTAATGATGCCTTAACATTTTTATGGGGGAATTTAATGTTTGCAATATCCATGTTCCTTATTTGAAAGCGTGACTTATAGGTTTCTCATCTTCCTTAAATTATGAAATCCTTCAGCTAATAAAGGAAAATGATTATAGTTTGCAAAAAAGGCAAAGTCATTTAACAATCCATATAACTGTCTATTGTAGGACTTTGCATAATAATTGTAATTTAGCTATTAGGGATTCTAAAGGCAGTTATCAGTCATACTCTACAATTCTGAGGGAATCAGGCAAAGCCCAAATTATTTAAAGTATTTTAAATTCCCAAAGAAAAAAAAGAGATACTATAAATTGAAAATGTACTCTACAGTGACAACATATTTTTTTCAAAGCAAAGAAGAACTTCATCATAATTTTCAAATGTATCAACCACCAAACAGATTACTTTTCTTTTGTTTGGATAGAGATATGATTTAAGTTTATTTATAATAATGGAAATATAAGTTCTTCTGAGGAGAGAATTAGCAGACTATGAAGTGTCAGTTGCAATGTGGGATTTGAAGATTTTAGTAATCCTGGAACAACTAAGGCATAAAGAGTTGAGAAAATTGAAGAATAAGAGATGAAATTGCTTGCCATTATATGAAAGTATGACCATGAGTTATCTCTGTAATTTTTAGATCATTTTAAAGGGCGAAAAATGAATATTTAACAGCTAGATACATGGAAACATTTCAAAACATACATTAAACTATAGACCGATAATTTTTCCAGATATAAAATTACTTTCCTGGTAATAAATTATTTAGGTTTTCAAAATTTGGGTGTATTTCTACATATAAACACATCTGGGGTTAAAATTCTTAGGTTGAGCTGGAAGTAGAATGTTTAATTTATTAAAAAAACAATTATAAAAAAATAATCCTTTGGTTGACTTTTATCAGATTTTGAGGCCTAAAGTGAAAGAGCTCTATTACTCAGATTAATATTCTTTATAAAGAAGAGGTTTTGAGCACAATTTGCTCAAAACTAGTTTGATCTTTTTAAGTTATTATTTTTAATAACATCTTTTAAAAACTAAACTTTTTTTGTGGACTAAGACTAACACACATGTATGTGTTCTTGTGCATATGTGTATACACATAAACTACTACTTACATATATCACCAGTGAGAGATACCTATTAAAGAACTTTAAGATTTTACAGATATTTGTGCATATGTCTTTCAATCATGTGAGTTAATTGAGACATGAACAGTTCCAAGGACTGAATCTGCCATTTTACAATTTTCTATTAAAATTCTATTTTTTAATTTGAATAATTTATAATATCACTGAAACTTCATATAATGGAAGTCATATAACAGAAATTCAGTGTTTCTAACAGAATTGAGACCTGAAATAAGAGATAAAATCATGCTTCATGTTTGCGCTCTATTCTGGATGAAAAATACAGTTTGCCTGTTGACAGGTAGCCACAATATACAGGGTGGAGCAAAAGTGGGTATACTGTTGTGCGTACGTGAAACATGGGAGTTTATTCTTGTATTATTATTTATTAACTATTGTATTATTTTCCATACAAACTGTAAACCTACTCTTGCCCATTCTTGTATTACCCTTTCCTTAAGCCCTAGTTTGCACATGAGCTTTACACAACCAGAAAACTCTCCATCTCTCCCTCCCCTCCATGAGAATAATTTTCTGAAATAGCCACAGCCCTTATTTCCTATTACTCAGGACCACTACCAACATCTTTTATCTTTCATCTTTCTTTAAACACTCACAGCTAGAGAATAAGAACGACGGTAGTGGCAAACCATTCTTTAGCCTGTCTGGTACTCATGAGTAAAGGCAAACACACAGAAAAAATGAGAGATTTAGTTGTTGAAAATGTTGGGGCAGGGCCTCAAAAAACTGTGGTTTAGAATTTTTCATGTGTAGCATTTGTTTAAAGATAATTTGTGTTGCATTATTAAATATATTTTCTTCCCTGTGATGAGAGGATGGTAAGTTTGGGAACTACTTCCCACCACAACAAAGAAAAAACTAAATCAATTTCAATTTGCATAGGAATTATGCTGAGATAGACACAACAACCAGACTTCTAGCATGAGATCAGAGAGTGCTACACTATCCTATTTCAAAAAAATGATTAAGGGAGTGATGAAGAATAAGGATAAAATAGGTGCACCTATGTTGGTACAACTGACCATACAACATCTTTCCTTTTATAAGGATTGAAAACCATAAAACTAAACAAACAGATAATACCCCACCATCAATGTAGGCATTAATAATAATAATATATTTTTAAAAATATTGCTCAAGAAAAGAACATAGCGATATTAATCTGACAAGGGAAATTAATATGCCTAAAATAATTTCTAAAATTAAATATAAAATATAACATACTTTTTAAATCTTCACTTAAGACAACAGAGTTGCATTAGCATTACAGAAAATAAATTAAATGAAATTGATGTAAAGCAAGAGAAGATTTTAGCAACACAAAGAACAAAGAAATGAAAAACATATAAAAGCATATCATAATATAGATATTCTAATTATAAATACTGGAATCTAACTTAAAATAATAATGATACATAATCTTGGAATATAAACCCATAAATCCATAGTAGAAGCAATCATGCCTATCCTGGTTGTGCAAAGATATGGAGTTCCACATCTCAAATATGGTTGAGTGTGTTGCAGAAAAAAGTAAACAAAACATATTCTGGTCTTCCATAAAGAAAAAGCATGAAAAAATCAATAAGAAAAATCCAGCATAGCTTCAATTTCTAAAGAGTTATGAGGGAAACATTTGTAAAACCCTAATTATAAAGATAAATAAATTCTGTGAAATATGAAGATTAAATATTTTTGGATATGCAAGTGCCTTCAAAATGTACTTAATTAGTATTACTAAAAGACTATCAAAGTTTTAATTCCAATAAATAGAGATTAATCAAAATTGAGAATTTAAGAATGGAAGGCTATAATGCAAATGAAATTGCATGAAAAGAAGATATTACCTCATTTTACATAGCTTACCTAGTTATTTCATTTGCATACCTCAACTTAGATAAAAAAATTAATCTTAGTCCAAGGCCATGTATTGCCTGAACTAGAATTCACCAGTAAATGAGCTGGCTCTAAACTGATCTTTCCACCACACCATACTTATATTACTGAAAAAAATACACACATTTAAAATCATTTCTATGAATTTATTTATTTAATTTATTGGGAGATACCAATGTTTTGATAAATATAAAAGCAAATTACAAAAATATAGGTAAGTATGATTTCATTTATGCATCTAGAAAAATTATTGCAAAGTAATATACCAAATGGTCATGCCAAAGGATTTTCAATCTGTGCTTTACAAATTTTCTTTAAATGATTACTCTTCTAATCAAAGGACAATTAAAGATTATTTCACAATTACAAATATTGAAAGACTTTATTGGGCTGATTTGCAGAGTCAAAAATTTTAAGGGAATAAAAAAAATCTCTGCACAGCTTACTTTTATTATTAAGATCTTATAGGTCTTTATTTTTGAAATCTAAATCAAATACTAAATGTTATTAATTTTATTTATTAATTTTTTATTTCCTTTAATCTATTTTTTGCAAGTATACATTATATTTACAGTTTAGAAAAAAGGGATATATACTTTAAAAATTTTTATTATTGTAATTTATGTAAAATAAAATACACATATTTTGAGTACATAGTTCAATTAATATTTAAAAAATATATTCACCTGTCAAATCATGACATACAGCATTTCCATCATCCTAGAAATCTCCCTGGTGTTCCCTTCCAAGCAATCTGGAAGTCAGCTTGCCAGTTTTTCATAAACATAAACTTAACTTTATAAACAATGGAGAGAACATGCAATTATTATACACAATAGGATGAACATGAAATCTTTATAGAATGAATATATCCATATTACATTATTTCAATCTCAAAGAAAGTGGATTCCCTGTGATTCTTGTTCACCAAAATTTCCCAAGGGCCTTACCACAGTGTCTGGCAGATAGTTTAAGCCCATATTTATTGAATAAAATATTTGAATGCATTTTATATGGCAGGCACTGTGCTATTATTTTTTAATATTTTTACCATAATATTTTTATCATAGAAATATTATGATGTTAATAAGTAAAGAGCTTTAAAAATAAAATGAAAATATAAAGAACAAAAATGCTGATAGTTCTCTTATACCATCCTCAAATTACTACTCCCAAGGTATCCAGTATTACTAGTTTAGTGTGTTTCTTTCATTCTCATCTTTGCTCTTTACAAACATAAAATACGTATCCTCTTAATAAGCAAATACAACAATCAATGTTTATCAAGATCCTTTATGGGGTATGCTTTGGGCTAAGTTTTGTGGCTAGAGCAGCAAACATCACTTATAAAACTCCACACCTTCATAACACTCTTATTTTTGTGGGAAGAGGCAATGATAAAAAAAATGTTAATTTTATAGGAGTTTAAGTTCTTTTGAGTGCATCAAGACTACAAAGAAAAATAAATCAGCCAAGAAATATGGACATGCCATAGGCTTGGGACAAAGAGGAGTGGCTATTTTAAATGGCGCTAAGTATGGACTTTCCGAAAATATCTTCTGAGCAAAGACATGAAAGAAGTCAGGAGTGAAGCATTCAAGAAAAACAAACAAACAAACTTTTTTTTAAATATTGGGCCTTGGGACCAAGTGGGCTGTGGTGGGCCGGGGTCTATCTGTCACAGGGCTCAGGTTTGGCAGCCATGACAACCGGCAAGGGCCGCCAGATGCTTTAGCTTCCGAAGCTTTCCTGCACACACTCTCTCTTTCCAGGAAATTTGAGGCCAGGCTGTCCTGTGCCAGGGACTTCATGATGACCCTGTCCCAGCCCACCTAATACTTGGCAGGCCTATGGAGCACGCCATCACCACCGCTTCAAGTCCTCAGTGAACGGGTTCCAAAGCTTGAGCGGCAGCAGCTTGTACTTCTCCACAAGGTCATGGATCTCCTCAGATGGGCTTGCTGGGTGAACTTGTAGCCGCTCTTACGGCACTCGAGCTTCCTCATCTTTTGTGCTGTGCACACCCGGCTGCTCCGGGTGAAGGTTTTCCCACGGATCTGCCAGAACAGAGGTGACACTTGTAGGGCTCTTCTACCGTGTGTGTGCTCAGGTGCATGTTGAGATTGGCCTTTGGGTAAAAGTGTGGCTCAGCCTTTTGTTCCTGTATTTGGCCTTGGGGCTCACTCCAGGCCATTTGGGCTCAAGGCTGTGTGCCTGAACTCCTTGCACACACACAGCTTCTTGCCGCGGTACTTGAAAAGCCTCGCGCAGTTGCAGTTTGATTCTAGACAGAAGCACTTTGGCACAGGTGAGACAGGCAAAGGATTTTGGGAGCTCTGTACAACTTGATTTTGTGGCTCTACATGTCCTTCTTCTTAATGAGCTACTGGGAGCAGGAAGGACACTGGTAGGGCATCTTCCCCATGTGAAACACCACCTGCACCAGCAGCCTCATCCTGCAGCAGCAGATCTGGGGGCACACGGAGGTGCGCCGACCTTGTCCCAGCTCTTCCTAGAATTCAGGGCTTCATGCTCCACAAATTTCCCCTTATGAAAGTGATATTTTCCACATTTGGGACACGTGAAGGGTTTTCTCCCAGTGAGTTTCCTGTCATGGGGTTGTAGATAACATTTGCTGAGAAACATTTTTGGAAGGAAAAGGGTCAGAGGGTCCTTTCACCTGTGGTTTTGAAAGTGCCTTGAATTCAAAATAATATGCCTAAGTGGCATATTTTGGGGTGACATATTCTGATTTCCTTCTAATGGATATAGATATCTTCTAATATTATAGCATCTGGGTGCATATTTTTGTGGTATAGAGTAGAATTCTTTACCCCATTTTAAGGTAAGAGATCTGTGTGCATGCATGTGGAATTGTTAAGACAGATGGAGAGAATGCATGTTGCAAAGGCAGGTTTCAATCTAACTCACAAATGGATGAGAATCCATTTTAGAAGTGTGCACTTGTGGGTATGGCTCTGGACTTTTCAATCCTTTTATTGTATTATTATTTTTTATCTTAAACATATTAAAATGGCTTGTTTTCATTTGTAAATATCTAATATAAAAGCCATTATCTTGCATTGCTTCTTTAAAACACAAGTGTAAAAGCATTTCTTGTGTTATCGTTCAATATATTACATTTCAGTGATATTTTGTTACTTGTATTATAGGAAGTTAATAGGCCTCATGAACTGTATCTAGAATAGAAGTTGTACTGGTAGCATATTCCAACCTCTAAATGCCTTTCATGTCAGCATGAGAGATACCATCAGGCATTTGAAAGCTCCAGCCTATTTATAAAGATACCATCAAAACCTGCCTGATGTAGCTGACTTATGAATCAATTATCTGAACTACACCAAGTGATGTATCTATTCTGAATTTTAGAGTCATACATTTGAAGCTAAACTACAAACAGATAAACTATTCAACAGCCTGTCATGATCCTTATCTTCATGTTTATATCTGTCAAATATGAGGAGGAAAAAAAAGCAAAATCTTACTGATTTTACTGGGAAGAGTTTTCAAAAAATAAATCGTACTTAGAAATTCTCTCTCTCTGTAACACACACACATGCACATATACACACCTGGCTGTCAAATTATTATGACCTGAGGGAAAATAAACACACAGATAATAGAGTAAAATTTAAATAAAATACAGAGCATGCAAGATTACTCTTGTTTTAAAAATAGAAACTATCAATAAGTAATATTAATTCTCTTAGCTTTCATGCCTTAAACAGCTGAATATTTCAGTAAACAGAAATGTCATTGTTATAAAAGTTACAAAGCCCCTGGATGTGGAAATGGTCATGTTTTATCCCAGATGTTGTTGAAAATCACCAAGCATGAGAGAGATTTATTTCCTTTTTCTTTGTTTTTTTTTTTTTTGCTTTTAAGTGATACTTTCTCAAGGTATGTTCTATTTCAGCATCTACTCATAATTTGTAAATATTATCTCAGTTTTATTGCTTTGCCTGGTAGTGTTCAGATTGCATGATAGTTTTGTTCATGTTTACCAAGCTCATGAAAAACAGACACAATAGCATGACAATGTATTCGTATAGAATGTTACGTGTAGTAACTTTTAACTACTCAGTGTATTATCTTCCCAATAGGAAAATCTATAAAAGAGCCCATATTAATATCAGAAAGTTGCTTTAACTTTAAATTTGCTTTTAAAGTAAACTCAGTATCTTCGAAAAATTGACTTCTAGGTGGGTAAAAATTAGAGGTAATTAAGCATTAAATTAGAAGAATGTTACATTTACATTGTAAGATATTTCATATGGAAAATAATACACTTAATAAATAATTATACAAGAATAAACTATATGTTTTGCATACTCAGAACTGTAAACCTATATTTGCCACACCTTGTATTTACATGGTAACTTCTAACGTTTCTATAAATTCAGTGTTAATTTATCTCTCTCTTTACTAAGATTCATTCAATTATTCCAGAAGGTACAATCCAGGTTGAAAATCCCCTCAAATAGCATTAACAAATGCAGAGAAAAGAGTGGGGCATTTTAATATCAAGTGCTATTCTGCAAGACAGGCATTTCCTACCACAAGGCTAGGTTATTAGGGACAGCTTGAAATTTCTGTATCTACTTTATACAAGGTACTATTAGCTACTTAAATAATTTTGAAATTCTATCCCCTTAAATATATGTTTTTCAGTACTTCCTATGTTCTCAGATTATGTTAAT
This sequence comes from Pteronotus mesoamericanus, assembly GCF_021234165.1. Classification (NCBI taxonomy): domain Eukaryota; kingdom Metazoa; phylum Chordata; class Mammalia; order Chiroptera; family Mormoopidae; genus Pteronotus; species Pteronotus mesoamericanus. The sequence continues at coordinate 24,583,524 of NW_026555310.1, forward strand.
GTCCTCCAACATTGTGAACTTTACAATATTATTATGGACAAAAATACATGTATTAAAGATTTATTTGTAAGTAAATATGTATTAAAATATTTATATGTTTATATCCACAATAGTTATAAAACAACATGTTGAACTAGAGATATTTTATGTGTTTAAGGCCAAGCACTATGTGGGAAAGAATTAACCACTAATACTATAGGGGAAGGAAAAAGGCAAAGAAGCCTGTTTATTGGGAGAATGATGGAAATGTTAATGGAAGAATAAAAAATTGAGTGGAGTCATTAGGCACTGAGATTACTCTTCTAATGAAAGACTGTTAATTCTTAGCATATTGTTTCCATTAATTTCAGAAAATTGTATTGGCAAGTTCATATCAGGCTACCAAACTGAAATAAGGCTACCACAATTCAAAATCAGGATCATAAAAATGTCATTCTGTGAAATAAAGGTTTATGAAAAATACATAGCAATAGATTAGGTTAGTCAGCTATACAAATCTTCCCAAATATATATAATTAGGAGATGATTTCTGCATGGCAGATGATACGGAGGTTGCCGAATCTTTATCATAGTTCCTTATTGTAAGTTTTCATAGCAAAAAAAGAACATGGAAGAAAAAAGATAAAATTTCATCTGAAATAACCATACAAATCCATTTAGAAGTTTTGTCCTTATAGGGAGTATGAATTGAATGCAGAGGACACAAAGGAAAGCTGGATTAGACGACACTTTTTAATTGATTTTTCCTGCCTCGGTGTACTTGTTGTGAGGCCAGAATCATGACTGAAATGATGGCCTTCATGAAAGCAAATGTACTATGCATTGGAAGGTACCATGTGATATACTTCAGTGATCAAAATATCTCACAGTGTAACTGTATAATATTATTTAATTTAAAGTTTATGGTATTCTTAGAAATATTGAAAATAGATTAAAAGACATGATAGTAGGTCTGCTTTTGCATAGAAGCTAATCACAAGGTACTCTTTCTCACATATTGTAAGTATTAAAAACAAAATATGAAAGTCTGATCTGTAAAAGAAATACAGTTGAAGAGAGTAGGAATGTAATAAAAATTAAATGCTTAATTTGTGGTATGAAATAAATGAAATTTGTGAACTTCTAGAGCATAATTCTTTTACCTTAAGGTGATAAACGTGATATCATCAATACTTAATGTTGTTGTCATGCTGTTTTATAGCTAATGTGGGTATAAGTATATAAAGGTTTAAAAGAAATATGTGGAAAAACCAACCTTTGATACATGTATAAAGGGAAAATGAAAACAGCAGCAACTCCATGTAATGAGTCAAGGATACAAAGAAGAAAATGCAAATAAGCAATCAACAGGTAAAAAGCTATACAAGTTCACAGCAACCAAAAAAGTTAGAATAAAAATAATGAAAAGATATACTTTGGCCTCTCATACTGGCATATGTTCAATGCCAAACCAGTATAGTGAGATCGGCACTTCCTGTATCCTGCTGGCAGATACACATTGATTCAACTTTACAGGAAATCAATTTGTCAATAGGCATCAAAAACCTATGTACAAAAAATCTGGTCTTCTCTATCTATTTCCATAACACTCCATGAAACTAGTATGTTCTATAAAAAATTAAAAATAAATTTAAACACAAAAAATAACATTTTAGATAATATTTATTTATCCTGACACATTGTTTTATTACTAAGTTTAAAGAGTGATGGGACAAGAAAATATATATGAATTTCTTTTTTAACATGTTTGATCAGTTTCATGAAAATTATACTTGCTATAAATTTCTTTAAAGTTTCAATTTATAGTGGTCAAAACTATACCAAAATATAGGTTAATTTTAATTTCTACAACGTCTAAATTTTTTTGTTAAGTATTTTTAGTTACATTTTATATAAAAAGGAGTGATAAATTCTGATTTTCTAGTATCATTATATATCGTTATATCCCATTTCAAAAAGTAACTTTATACAAATAAATTGTTTCTTTAGTTTAAATGACATGGTTTTGAGTTGATATATATTTAATACCATGAACAGAAGTGTTTCTTTCCTTTCTTCCTCCCTTCTATCCTTCCTTCCTTCCTTCCTTCCGGATTTTCATATGATCCATTCATTGTTTTTACAAACCCACCACTCTGACCCTGGTCATCATGTCACTAAGGATTGCATTTGCTTTGGTGCCTAGTCCAAACTGACATTTAGTAAGAGCTTTTACTCCCTCTAGTGTACTCTTTTATTATTTCATTGCCTTATTTTAAGGATTAACTATACAACTTGGAAGTTTTAAATTTCTAATGAAGTTGGAGAGGAAGATAGAAATAATATATAGGGGCATTATACCTCCAAAGTATCACACCTTCAATATACATAGACACATATACAACTCAGCCGTGTGAAATAACTTTCATCTTTTTTTGCCATGAAGTACTTTGTATGTTATGATTTAGTTAACATACTGTTTTCACTTAATGGAAATAGTAGGGCATTTTAAATTTTTAAACTACTTACATAGTTTCTATATATTGCTGATATTATAGATATGTGTATTTAGCATGGATATTATTTCTTATGTCATTCTTATATATTCTTTAAAAATTCCACAAAGCAAAATTATATTTTATATCATATTAACTATCAATGTGCCAATATTTTTTCACATAAACATCTTAAATTTTATTTTATTTTATAGGTGTAACGCTTTTGAAACAATGTCATGTCATTACACATGATTTCACAATTTTGTGTAATAAATAATGTTACTGCATGTTATTACACATATATTTTTATAAAATCGATATAAATTGATATTCTAGAACATAAAATGTCAAATGACATGCATGTTTTAAAACTTTAATGACTGCTCTCAAATTACTTTCTAGGAAAGTCTTCCAACTTACACCATCTCCAGTGCTGTATAAGAATAATTTCACTAGCCCATTGCTTTTTTGGTTTTTCAGCATCTCTGCAATTAGTCCTGAGGGGATTTTTCACACTGTAAAGTGCATTTTCCATATTCGAGAATACTTATTTCTGTTATGAAAGAGAGGAAAGAGAATGGGATAACTCTTCAGTTAAGCAGAGGTAAGTTAGAAAACTGTACGGCATGTTAGAAAGATAAAGTAGATCATATATGTGTGATTATAGAAAGAGATGGAAGAATACCTACCTAATATCCACAAGGCACTGAATATACATGAGGCTCCTGGGGCGTTAAATGTTCATGACACACTGACTATAATGAGACAGCCAATATTCTTACAATTTTAATTCAGACAGCATTTGATGACTCCCATCATGGCCCCATGAGTCTTCTGTCCAAGAAACACTCAAACCTCAGTTTTTGTCTTTGTGTTCATAGAATCAGGGAAGGCTGATGTAACAGAGTTCATAGGGACATTGCAAACTCCAAGAATCAGGTAATGTGCTTTCAATTTAATTTTATCCTGTCTGGAGTCTGTTAACTCACCCATCTCTTTCACTCTCCTTTGTGCTATGTACTTTAAATGGACTCAAAGCATTTCATTTGTTCTGTGAGCCTCTTGTCTGCAGGCCTACTTGGAGGCTATCTTTGTGTGAAGCTACTTTGCCACATGACACTTTCTTACTTTTGCAGTTATATATTTAAAAGCTTTGTGATACATTTTAAGAACTTTTAGGTACTTTGTGTGAAGAATTTTAATAACACACAGTATTTGTCAGAGGGCAGAAAATGGGGATAAATGTACTAAAGGATGTTTAAATACACAAATGCTCTTTCATCCAGGAATTCAACTTTAGAAATTATTCTGCATAAATATGTAAATGTACGCAAAGAAACAAAACTTTTTAAACACTGTAAATATTCATTAAGAGATTAAAGAATAAGCCTTTGAGATCCCCCGAACATATGGAATTTAAAATAAAAGGTATAAAATTATGCACAGTATGCTCCCATATAAATCAAGGACTTAACTTTACTTAACATGCACTCTTCATATAATCTTACATGTTTGTTGCCCTTGGTAGCTCAGTTGGTTAGAGTATCTCCCTGATATGCTGAGGTTGCAGGTTCCATTCCCAGTCAGGGCACATATAAGAATCAACCAATGAATGCATAAATAAGTGGAACAACAAATTGTTCCTCTCTTGTCCTCTCTTTTTTCCTTTCTCTCTAAAATCAGTAAATAAATTGCTTTTGAAATTTCTTATATGTTTATGTGTTTGTGATTGTATGTGTTGTTACCTGAAAAATTTTTGAAGAACACACAAGAAAGCTCATACTATGTACGTGTAGTAATGAAATAGAGATCTGTTGTGGGAATAAAGATCAGTTATTTTATATTTCTTTGTTATTGCATTTGTTTTCTATGGAGTACATATATTATTATAGTGATGAGAAGAAAAGAATAGTTTTAATATATAAAGTAGCAGTTATAAGCTCAGAGTCAAAAGCTGCCCTAATTGTGCAGTCTTATGACCTTGGCTGGTTACTCAAATGTCCTAAGTGTCCTTGTGTGTAAAATGAGAATGACATGTGCTTAGTTGCATAGAATTGTTAATTAAGAAAAATTAAGAAGTGATTGACACTTGATAAACATCATAAAATATTTTATTAAACATAATATTATATAATTAAATTTTTGTTATATTCCTTAAAGAAGTGTGTCTTTGTAATGACTCTTCCATTTATAGACATTAATGTAGATTCTAGAAATAAAAAAGTAGAAGAAATATTGTCAGCACAATGATACAGCTGGAGGAAAGGAATAAAAGGAAAAAAGAAGGAAGAAAGGAAGAAAAGAAAAAAGGAGGGAAAGAAGGAAGGAAAAAGGAAAACAATAGAGAAGGAGGGAGAAGAAAGAGGAAAGAAAGGAAGAAAAAGAGGGAGGAAAAAAGGCAGGGAGAGAGAGAGAATGGATGGAATGAAGGCAAGAAAGAATGTCTTTTCAGAAAGTAGGGTACTAGATTCTGCTTTGATCACTAATAAGTGATTTTTGGACCAGTCATTCACTCTTAAAAAAAAGTTGTTAAAAAGTATATGTAAGATATATTTTTAAACAAAAAACTTTAAGTGCTTAGTACAGTGTTATTAACTACAAGCACAGTGTTGTGCAGCAGATCTCTAGAATTTTTTCATAATGGAAAAGTTACTCATTTTCTTAAGTGGTTTTTTCCCTATATCTCAGGGGATTTGGGGGCCTTAAGGAGAGAAGTGATGAGAGTATGTCTTGAGTGGCATAACATGTGATACAAAGGTAAGGAATTAAGATATTTGGGGTATTTTTTAAAAGATTTTTAGAGAGGGGGAAGGGAGGGAGAAAAAGAGGAAGAAGAACATCAATGTGTGAGAGATACGTGGATTGGTTGCTTCTCACATGCCTCCTACTTGGGACCTGCCCTGCAACTCAGGCATGTGCCCTGACTGGGAATCGAACCAGCAGCCTTTCAGTTCACAGGCCAGCACTCAGCCCACTGAGCCACACCAACCAGGGCTATTTGAGGTATTTCGGTCATCATATTCTTGGCTGTTTGTTGATGTACGAGAGACAGCTGTTTAAGAGCACATTTTTAAACATTGTTAAAAGACTTTCTTTCTCACCCTGTAGTGGCATAACTGCTACAGTGCTGAAGCAGGTGGTCTCATTATGTGTTGTCAGAGATGAGCTGTTTCAAGGAAGCCCCCTAAAAAGTTTATTTCCCTTTGGATGTGTACATACATGAGGCAGAATGAACCATTCTAGATCTTTCCTTGCTACTGTTGAGTTACCACATAACGTCTCTGCTGCTGTTATGGGAATCATCCCATGATATACATGTTTTATATGGAGATTAGGAAGTAGGTAGGAGAAAGCATTCACCACATGATAAGTGAGAGTGACAAGCTATGGGCATGAGAAGGCTGTCTCAGCTTGGGAAGAATAATGCTCTAGGTATTTAGAGTGAAATTGTTTTCTCTTCCTAGGGGCCAAATATTGTTATTTCACCATTTCAAACAGAAAGAGGGAGCTTACACTAAGTAGTAGAATTAGAGTTACAAGACTCTCAGATCCAGGGGAATACTTTTATAAAACTATTCATAGAACACAACCATAAAAGAGATGAACAACTAGTATGGCTGTCAAAAAAATAAAGTATATCAACAAATAATTTAACTGCAGTCTTGAAATAAGAATGGTTTTATTATTAATGTAATATATATTTCTTTAAAAATTGAGAGCTCGGAATTAAAGAATAGAACAGATGCTCCAGAAGTCATTTAATCTATACATTCAATGAGTTTTAATTAAAATCTTATATACTACTTGCAAAAAATACTTTTAGGTAGCTATTGTATGCATGTTTTCTAGTTTATGGTTTCACACCTACAAGGATCTAACAGTTTCACTAGTTAGTTCCTTCAAAGAATACCTTGACATCAGGTCATTAGCTGCACAAGGAGGAAGACATAATGAGCTACATAAGCAACTGCAAGTCTAGATAAAGAACAGATTGCATGCCTGAGTGCCTTTCTCTCACATAGTAATAAGAAACCTTTGGCAGTCTGTTAAATTCTTTTTGAATAAAGTCATAGTTGGGCCTACACACAGATGTACCTGAACCTGCAAGAGAAAATTGTGTCATGTAGAGTATAGAAGAGAGAGGATTGAGAAAACAAGCATCACAGCATCTGACACCTATACTCAAGAAATTCATTATCAGTGGAAACACCTACAACTAATTCTAATATAACATCTATATCCTGCTGCTATAGTAGTAGTTGAGTTGGCTTGAGGCCCATTTCTGCACCAAGTTATATTCAAAAGAGTCACCAATTTGAAGTCTAAAAACACCGGAAAGCAATTTATTTCTTTACTACAATTTCTCAGTTAAGTGGCAAAAGAAATTGCATTACATATCCCTGAATCAAATACCCTAACATTCACTTACCTTTGCAAATCTTCCCAAAGTCCTAAAGATTACAGAAGTCCTCCCGCTACTAATCTTTCTGATCCTGTCCAAAACATGTCTCTTTTTCTCTCTTAAAACACTAATTCCTGCTTGATAACATTATCTTTTCTTTCTTTTGTATTATTTTTATAGATTGATTTAATCACTTCCTGACTCAGTGAACTCTTCATCCTCACCATGAACAATGGATTCAGCTAGAAACCTCCTTATAAAGCAGAATGAAGTGAAAAAAATAGCTTCATGTCCACTTCACACTAATGGTATAAATGTGCCTTGGGACAACAGAGAAGTTGGCTTTGGTTTGCTTTCCTCTTCTCTTTCTTTAATTTCGTACTTTTTCCTTTTCTTTTTCTCTTTTCTTTATCATGTCCTCTTTTCTTTTTTCTTTTTTTTTCTTGTGTAGATCAGGAAAGTTTTCTCAGGAGTGAAATGTTTTTTGGCCATTCCTCCAGAAGTTTCCTTACCCTTAAGTCAATAATCCTTACCATGGCCTGAAATGCTCCATTTTATCTGCCTATGTCAACCTATTGGACCTCACCTAGTTACAGAATGCAAAGTCATCAAGAAGGACTGAAGGTGACTCTTGGGGTTAATTGAGCAATGGTAAACATTGTAGTTATCTGAACCCCACCAAATATACCAAAATCACACACATACCTTTTCTTAATTCATTGCTAATGGAGCCTTCTAAGCTGTAAAATGGACCATATATAAAACAGAAAGAACAGATATGAAAAAATAAACAAATGGTTGTTGAATTTCTGGGACCTGTAGCCCAACCAGAACTTTGTGAAGTTAATAAAGCTGTTCTTAGGTATTTGTTCTCTTCCTGTCCTTTAAATCTCTCCATCTTCTATTTGTCTTTTATGTTGAATGCCTGCCAAGTAGAAAAATTTGGATATACTTGCTTTTCATATTAAAGCTTCACACTTAATAGCTGCAAGATTCATGGCAAGTTACTAACCTTTCTTTGTTTCAGTTGTCATATCTTGGAAATGAAAAAAAATGTTTATTTCATAGAACTGTAAGCATTAATTTAGTTAGCATATTTAAGCACCTAGCATACTGTATACCAAAAACAAAAACAAAACTAGTCATTAAATGTTTCTTACCTCCTCCTCACCTACTCTTTATCAGAGTATATTTTTCTTGAAAGGGTCTAATATCAGGCGATCACATTAAAGGAAAAAATTTTGTCAGTGGATTGTTTCTCCTCAGGGCTTACATATTTTAAGCTTCATATGTAATTATAACATAAAAAATATTTTAATTTAATCCCCTATATTAAGGGGTTTCTAAAGTGTTTGAGCTGGTAGAATTGAGATACAATTTTTCCAATAAATTTTAACTCTTGGAGTGATAATATTTGAATATTATCTATTAGTCACAAAGTTTCTTTTATTTCATTCTTGTCAATAGAATCATTTAAATATACAAAACATAGAAAAAATAAATAAAGCATTATGAGTTCCAAATCTTTACCTGGTTATAGATTATCAACATCTGAACATCACAGTTTTATCATAAATATAATGATATTTTATATCTTGCACTAGATACCACAGGAACCATTAATTTCTATTTCCAATAAAACTTCATAACTAGTTAAGGCCAGTTGTTAAATAATTTCTTTTTATGGTAAAACCTTTATAATTAACAAGCCAGACATTGATTGAAATCATTATCAATTTATCTGTGATTATTATAGCTTCCATAAAAATCTCCACTCTAATAACATAGATTAGGTAGCACATTAAAGAACAGCATCATTAGCTTTGGTTTCATGAAAAGATGAGAAGAAACAAGATTTTTAATTTCATAGAGTCTCAAAGTTTCAAACTGATACCAAAGCTCTCAGATAAAAGACATAAACAAATAATATTGTATATACTTTTGAATATGACTTTTTTATTTTAAAACTATCTTTGGGAGCCAGCATTCATTAAGATATTTTACAACTGTCTGATTTTTATTTAGATTTCAAAATTAAACAGAGTGGCTCTTGGAAAGGTGTGTAGTTACACAGAGGAAGACTTCATTAATTAGCTATGATTAATGTTTATTATTCAAAGGGTATATGTGTAAGAAACATAAAAATAATACCAGAAGGAAAGTTCAATGTGTAAGAGCAAGGCATCAGATATATTGCAAATGGGTGAGTTTAGACAAATAATGACAGTGTAAAGTGATAACAATATTATAATAATTGAATAGATAAAAGTTCAAAACAGAACTAAAATGCTAGAGAAGAGCATACCTTTACCAGGAGAAGATTAAAGAAAGCAATGAACTTTATACATTGTTAAGCTACATATGTATTAATTTCTAAGGTGGGAACTTTCAGCTCTGATTGGGATGGAGTAGTTATCAGTGAATCAGCATTACCAACTAGTATAACCAAAACAATAGCATTCCTACATGAGTAACATGATCACTTTTGCATGTGCAGCTGAAGGAAAAATTCATTTAATCTGGCTTCCAGGTGATGAGAGATCCATCTAGAGTTTTTGAGATACCAATTTGACAATCAGTCTAAATTTTATTTCAATTCATTACTACTTCCTCCTCATCAAGCAGAAACAATTTGATTCTGACCAACTGTTTCTTCTCAAGTTCCATTTCTGTCCAACATCTCATGATTTTACTCAGCATCATCTTTCTTGTGCTGATAATCTGACCCTGATTCTAGGCTCCTGTTCAGAATATGAGGGATCTATCTTATTCCATAGTCCTGTCTTCATATCAACCATTTGAGTTCAAATAGAGACATTTCGTTGCAAGGAACAGGCTCATTCCAGCTGCTTTAATAAACATGTGACTTTTTACTTAGGAGTCACATAGACTTGGAATAAGTATTTTTCCAATAAGTGAAATATCTCTGGAGATCTCATAGTTTCACTATGTCCAAGAAGTGGTATGACGTATTGGTGAAGATAGGCTCACTTCAGTGCTTAGTGGGATGACCTACGAGCTGTGTGGCCTTGGAAAATAGTTTTGTTTTTCCATTCCTGAAAAATAGAAAACGATAAGAGCACCTACCCCATAGATCTGTGATAATTAGTAAATGTAACAACAGTTACCTTGAGCTGGAACACAGTACACTCTAAATATGTGTAAACTTTAGTACTGCTTTGCATAAACTTCACAGTTACTCTTTTTCTTTAAATTTTTTTAACTGTGGTTAAATTTATAAGATATAAAATTAAATATTTATATTGTTACAATGCATTTGTTTTTAATTACATTTAGCACGCTGAGCAAACACCACCTCTATCTAGTTCCAAAATGTTTTTGTCACCCCAGAAGAAAAACCCATACCCATTACGAAATTTACTGTATCTCTACTCTCCCCAGCCTCCAGAGCAATGTTTAACATGACATAAAGTTTATCCTCTTGACCCTTTTTAAGTGTACAGTTCAGTAGTGTTAACCATATTCACATTGTTGTACCACATACTTCTAGAATTTTTTCATCTTTGACACAGAAACTGTATACTTATTGAAGAGCAAATCCCCATTTCCTTGTCTCCCAGTGGCTGCAGCCACCATTCCATTTTCTTTTTCTGTACGTTTGCTCCTTTAGATGCCTTTATAAGTGAAATCATGCAATAACTGTCTTTTTGTGACTAGTTTAATTTGCTTAGAATAACGTTCTCCAGGTTCTTCCATGTTGGAACATGTGACAGAATTTTCTCTCTCTCTTTTTATAAAATCAGAATAATGTTCTATTGTACACATATACCACATTTTCTATCCTGTTAATGGATATCATCTGTTAATGGGCAATTAGTGGCTACTATCTCTTGGCTGCTGTGTACAATGTTACAATGAACATGGTTGTCTTCATAGTTACTTTTGACTTTTGACTCCCTGTGCAAATATTTATTGTTCTCCTCTTCCTACACACTTGCTTATATATTGTTCTATTTTTAATGTCTTTCTCCACCCAATGGATTTTGCTTATAATAAGAATAATCTTTTAAAATTAATCATCATTCATCTGATTTAATTAGATGATATCATGAAGCTTCAAATTTTTGTGTATCAGCTATGATTGTATCAGTTGCAAGATACAGAAAAATCATAGGATATTTTCACAAGACCAAAGACCATGGAGCAGAGGGTCTACTTTTCTGTAAATCTCAGCTTTGCCCTCCAGTTTGAGGTGACTTTGCTGTCATGGTCAGCAGCTGACTCCTGACAATACAGGGGCCATAGGGCTTTCCCCTTCATAGAGAAAAAAGCACTTCTCTCTCTTTATCAACACACCCTGAATCTTCCTTTGATTGGTTTAAAGTAAGACAAGTGCTTAGGCTATAGTGACCACCCCTGAACTAATTGCTGCAGCTAATGGGTTTGTTCCTACATCAAATTATTTAGCCTGGTTACAGGACACCCTCTGGAAATTCAGAGCCTTATCAGGAACAGAGAAAGGGGAAATGATGTTGAAACAACCTCTCTGCTTAAGATTTTTCTCTTCCAAGGGTAGTTTCAAATGTCCTGCTGCAGTCCTCTTGTTACCTCAGCACAAATTTTTTTTTCTTTTTTTAATTAATTAATTTATTTTTTCAAATACATTTGTCTCTGCCTACCCCCCACCACTTTCCCTTGCCCCCTCCCTCCCTCCTTCAACTATTCCCCTTTGGTTTTGTCCATGAGTCCTTGCTTTATGTTCCTTGACTTTCCCCTTCCCTTCCTTTTCCCCCACCCCCTCTCCCTCCTTCCCTCTTGTCTCTGTTGGTTTCTTTTTCTTTCAGTGTTGCTGGTCTTATTTTCCTTGCATCTTTGTATTGTTGGTTAGGTTCCACTTATAGGTGAGATCATATGGCATTTGTCTTTCGCCCCCTGGCTTATTTCGCTTAGCGTAATGTTCTCGAATTCCATCCATGCTGTCGCGAAATTTAGTAGTTCTTTTTTTCTTTCTGCTGCGTAGTATTTCATTGTGTAAATGTACCATCATTTTTTGATCCAATCATCTACTGATGGGCATTTAGGTTGCTTCCAACACTTGGCTATTGTCAATTGTGCTGCTATGAACATTGGAGTGCATAGGTTCTTTGGAATTGGCGTTTTGGGATTCTTAGTGTATAGTCCCAGCAGGGGAATCACTGGATCAAAAGGCAGTTCTATTTTCAGCTTTTTGAGGAAATTCCAGACTGCTTTCCACAGTGGCTGTACCAGTCTGCATTCTCACCAACAGTGTACTAGTGTTCCATTTTTTCCACAGCCTCGCCAGCACCTGTTGTTTGTAGATCTGTTTATGATGGCCATTCGGACCGGTGTGAGGTGGTACCTCATGGTGGTTTTGATCTGCATTTCTCTGATGGCTAGTAATGCTGAGCATCCTTTCAAATGTCTCTGGGCCCTCTGTATCTCCTCCTCGGAAAAGTGTCTGCCCAGGTCCTTTGCTCATTTTTTTATTGGATCGTTTGTCTTCTTGGAGTGGAGTCGAGTGAGTTCTTTGTATATCTTGGAGATCAAACCTCTATCTGATGTATCATTAGCAAATATATTTTCCCATAGAGTTGGCTCCCTTTTCATTTTGCTGATGTTTTCTTTAGCTGTGCCAAACCTTCTTATTTTGATGAGGTTCCTCTTGTTTATTCTTTCCTTTATGTCCCTTGCTTTAGGAGACATATCAGTGAAAAAATTGCTGCATGGGATATCTGAGAGTTTCTTTCCAAAAACTCCTCAACCTAATAAGTGAATTTGGCAAAACAGCAGGATACAAAGTCAATATTCAGAAATCAAAGGCATTTTTGTACACCAGCAATGAAATAGAAGAAGAAGAAATCAGAAAAAAAATACCATTCGATATAGCAAGAAGAAAACTAAAGTACCTAGAAATAAATTTAACCAAAGACATAAAAGACCTGTACGCAGAAAACTATACAACATTGAAGAAAGAAATTAAGGAAGACACAAATAAATGGAAGCATATACCGTGCTAATGGATTGGAAGAATTAATATCATCAAAATGTCCATACTACCCAAAGCAATTTATAGATTCAACGCAATCTCTATTAAGATACCAATGATGTAGTTCACAGAAATAGAACAGACATTTCAAAAATTCATATGGAACCATAAACGACCCCGAATAGCCGCAGCAATTTTGAGAAAGAAACACAAAGTAGGGATCACAATACTGGACATCAAACTCTACTACAAAGCCACTATACTCAAAACAATCTGGTACTGGCACAAGAACAGACCCATAGACCAGAGGAACAGAATAGAAAGCCCAGAAATAAGCCCAGGTCTATATGGACAACTAATATTTGACAAAAGGGGCAGAAGCATAAAATGGAGCAATAATAGCCTCTTCAACAAATGGTGTTGGGAGAGCTGGGTGGCTATATGAAAAAATTGAAATTGGATCATCAGCTGACACCATACATAAAAATAAACTCAAGATGGATAAAAGACTTAAATATAAGTCGCAACACCATAAAAGTCCTAGAGGAGAACATTGGCAGGAAACTCTCAGATATCCCCAATTTTTTTTTCTGAATCTCCTGTAGCCCCAGAACATCATGGTTTTATTTCAGGTCACAGTTCTTCAGGAACTGAGTATCCAGAATGTTCTGATATTATCCAAGGAAGAAAAAAACAGCTTACATGTAACTGCAAAATATCATACTTCCCTATTAAACATCTTCATAGAAAAGTGAGGATCTTCGCGACAGCATGGATGGAACTCGAGAGCATTACGCTAAGCGAAATAAGCCAGGGGGCGAAAGACAAATGCCATATGATCTCACCTATAAGTGGAACCTAACCAACAATACAAAGATGCAAGGAAAATAAGACCAGCAACACTGAAAGGAAAAGAAATCAACAGAGACAAGAGGGAAGGAGGGAGAGGGGGTGGGGGAAAAGGAAGGGAAGGGGAAAGTCAAGGAACATATAGCAAGGACTCATGGACAAAACCAAAGGGGAAGAGCTGGGGGAGGGAAGGAGAGAGGGGGCAAGGGAAAGTGGTGGGGGGTAGGCAGAGACAAATGTATTTGAAAAAATAAATTAAAATAAAATTTAAAAAAATGTGAGGATCTTCTTTCTCTCTTGGGATCCTAACTCAGGAACATGATTCACCCTCATTTATCTTAGGAGGGAACACATGAGGTTTGCATGCATACTCAGAAAAACGAATAATACCCAGGTGTGAAAATCAAACTCTAATACATCTCTGAATTATTTTCATTTCTGTATTAACTCATAATACCTGTGTTAAGTAATAAATATTAAAATGTTTTAGTGTTATTATTTTTATTTTATAGATCAAGGTACTAAAACTGAGTTTGTACTCTTGCTATAAGAAAATAGTATCATTTAACTTAGGTTGCAAGAAGTGAAGCAGCAATTAGAAATTGAGTCTTTGTGGTTTGGAATAGTCTTGTTGCTTGTTTCAGAGGAATTTTACTTTCGGCTGTCTCCTTTGATCATATTCCATAGTGTAATTTTATTTATAGGCATTTGTTGTCTTACATGAGCTTGTAGATTACCATTTGAGAAGGTATTATTATTATTATTAATTATTATTTTGGATGTTGAAGCTACTAGTTAAGCCAAGAAAATCACTGTTGTGTTCTAAAACTGTTTTTGATTGTTCAAGTCTTAAAGCCAGCACATGCTTCCAAATTTCTATAATTTAGAATCAGACTGCAGAAACTGAAAAACCACAAAAGCAAGTGTATACTCTGTCCAAAGTGGCAAAGAAGAAAAAAAAAAAGACTACAAAAGAGCCTATTAGGTAGAGGAGCTGGCAGCTGAAGATATTTCTACCAGAAAGCCAACTCAGGTCTAATCAAGAATAAGGGGCCTACTATCGCATGTTGGAGAATGAGGTATGTCTTGCTCTAGATAAGACTTCAGATTTTCTCATTGACAAGGACAGTCAGCATATTTCATACATGAGAAGAAATGTGTGAATGGATAGTTGATTACTAGTGGTCAGGCTATGGCAAAGAATGTTAGCGGTTCACTGTTTTTTTCTAATTATGTAGGCATGTAAGTAGCTTATATTTCCCAGTTTCCCATACACATGGGACTGAGTTTTGGTTCATTTCTAGAGGAAATGCTATACCACTCAAAAGCCTAATGTCTTCTCCTCATTTCTTGTTGGAAACTTGAGAGTCCCTGAACCACTCTGTGGAGAACACGGCTCTGCCGTGTTACTTCGGAAAGGAAAGGAAAGGAACCACATGGTTTTGACCAGTGAAATTCTTCAGCCCACTTGATATTATACTCAGTGCTTAATGGTCTATTTTGTTGGCAAAAAATGGGGCTTATGTCTCTAATATAGTATCATGATGTGTAAGCTCATGTTAAATGTGATTATACTTACTAAAATTATATAGATTGTTTTTTAAAAAATAGAAATGCCAACATTTGGTTTTTCTCTGAAACTATTAAAAATGTTAAAATGATTTATTTTTTGAAGGACTGGATGTATAAGAATTTGAACTTGGAAAAAACCCTATTTTTTCATAGTCTTAGCTTAACAGGGATAGAGCACATTTCAATATTTCTAATTAAGCTGACAGACTATGTGATGATAGCATCTGTTGATTTTTTTGTAATAAAACCTATTGATGTTGCTGACCTGAATTTTTCTTATCTGTAAAAGACAATAAAGGAAGATAACTGAAGTCAAAAAGGAAGAAAATGGTAATAAAATCACCACCAAATACTTAATTCAATAATTCTAATATTAATGATCTCCTAGGGATTGTTTTCTAAGAAAACTTTATTTAATAAGAATTTAGTGCAATTAATAAATGTGAATTTTTCAGGATGTTTAAGAGATATTTGGGTAGAGTTATGAAAGGTGCTACATGTCTCTTTATCTCTCAGAAATACATTCAGATAAAATGTATTCTCTTTAATAGAATTCAGCTTTTATGTCACAAGTAAATGAAAGTTCAAATTCATTTGTACTCACTTGATATCTTTTAAACTTTCCTTTTGGTATGTTTGTAAAATAAAAACTTTTATTTTCATAACTTTGTAGCACAGGTGAATGGACAGATGACACTGTTAACAGGATGTGCAATAAGACTAGAGAAGTCATCTTGTGGTTTGCCCTTAAAACCTGACCAAAACAAGTATGCTAAAAGAAATAAATATGGCTATAATAAACAACATGGTTTGCAGGATTTGACATTACAGAGGAGATTATTGCCATATAGAATCAAATGTTTCTTAGAAAGTGTCTTATTTGTAAACAGAGGACTGAATCTATAATCATCACCAACTTTTACAGTTCATCCATGGAGGCAGTGTCAACAGATGGGTGTACAAAAAACAAACACTCTGAGAGCTGGTCCTTTTAAACAGCTCAGAAGTGAATTGAGCACAAACAACATAATGCTACTTAACTGGTAATTGTGACATCCAGAACCAAAATTATATCCGGGCTGGGTAAGCAGCACGTGTTCTTCCTTCTCTGTAATTATGCTGTTGATTTTCTAATTTTAATATTCTTTTCTGGCTAAATGGAGTATTACATTTAGTACATGTATCCTTTTTATTTCTATAAGGTCTGCATTTTGTTTGTTTTTTGTAGTAGTTAATTTGGACACAGTACCGTCTCACCCTTTGACCTTTAGGCGGGTTGTTGTGAGTAAAAACGTTCTTAGAATTTATGCCAATGAGTGTGGGAGGTCTGCCACTAGGGGGAGAGCAAACACAGTTTTGTGAGAGCTGGGGAAAGATACGTATTGAGGTTACTTTTTGTGCACTTTGAGGCTCAGCATTTTTAAATATGTTATATGCAATTATCTAATGATTACAATAACTTTGAAGGCAATATTTCTATATTTAATGATAAATAGCGTTTCTAATGCTCAGAAATGCTATGATTGATGCCAGGTGATACTATTAGAAAACACTGGAGTCTATATTTCAACCTAGGCTTATTTATATTCTTACTACCCAGTAAGATTTGCTGGCATTTTCTAAGTAGGAGGAGTGATTGAGGAAAAAATATGGGAACACTGGAATAAAGAGTTTTTGTTATTCCCACTGCTTTCTGCCACCCCCCTCCCCCAACACACATCACCCAAAGATTCTCAGCTTGAGACAGGCCGATACTGGCAGGTGAAAATGCGCAGAGCAGACATTGCCAGAGCTGGAATCAAGAGCACTCAGGTGCAAGCCTTACTGGCCAGAGGTCTTCTACCGTGGGTGTCTCATCTCCTGCTGGAAATGGGGTAATCACTGAAAGTCATAGGGGAAAGAACAGGGTGATGAAGACGCACTTTCCTCTCAGCAGTTCTGGGAAAAGTAGATATATATGTATTTTAATATATGTGAAGTTCTGGACACATCTAACTTCTATTACACCTCCACATTTTTTGTTTGTCATACTATTTTTTATAATCTTGCTTTAACAAAGCCTATACAGGTGTAATTTGCACTGTTTAAAATATCATCTTTTCCTAGTTCTTTTCCAGGTGGAATATCATGTTAAGGGAAGCTGTATATCAAACAGTGTTACCATCTACTTACAAGGCTTAAATAGATGAAGGTCAATTTCACGAGGAAATGTCCTAAAATTTTCTGTATTAGCTTACCAAATAGTTTTTCTTTCAGACTAGAGCAGTTTCTGTTAGTTGCAGTTGAACCCTGATTGGTAGTTGTGTTTTTAAAACATGATTCAGTGATAAAATTAGAAAAACCTAAGAATTTTTGAAGACTTTTCTGAAGACTTTGGCAAAAGTTATGTTATAGTAGAATATCAGTTAAAGAGAAAGAGAGAAGGAGAGAGAGAGAGAGAGAGAGGAATAGAATTTGAAATGACGTAGGAGATAAATCAAGACTAACAAATTCAGCCTTGGAGGCCTAATTTTAGTAACCCAGAAAAGCAAACTCTCTGCTTACTTAATGTGTTTTAAAAGATGAGAAAAACCTCTATGCTTTCCTCTCTACAAAAGAATGAGAGCTGTTTCGTAAAATCTTCCTTTGTTTTGTAAAAAAAGTTTGTAAAAATATGACTCTAAAATTAAGGTTCTCCACAGATTTGTGGATTTCCTCAGTGGTCTCAGATGCCTGGAAATTAAGTGCAGAATGTTGTGTGTGTAAACAGAAAATTTTCAAATGAGCAATCTTCTAATGTTCATGGTGTCCAGATTATCAAAAAGCTCCATGACCGAGGAACGAAAGGGATTCTATAATTCTGTAACTGCCCTAGATATTTCATGATCTTTCATACATGAAAACCACTCTTTCTACATTATAGTTATACTTCCTACATGCATGAAAAAATTCCTATGTTCAGTGAAATGGTTATACTCTTTGTGTGGTAATTAATTTTACTGCATGCTGATGAGTTATTCACTCCTTATTTGTGTAATACTTCAATGAAACATATTTTTTAGAATTCATTTCTTATTTAGGTACTCCAAATATTTCACCAAATACTACATTTGTATTAACTAATTGATGAACTTCGATGGATACCCCTTTCTTTTATTTATCCTCCTTTTGGCCTTGAACTCTTCTAATATTCTGCTAGGCATTGCTATTTATCTTTAACTACTCTTGAGAACACCCACTATTCTAAGGGAAGTGGTCCCTTAAGGCATTTACTCTGGGCATTAGTTTAAGGAAGCCTGTGGACTTGCTTGAGGACAAGGTGGAAGGTGCAAGGTAACAGTGTTCTCATTTGATATTTCATTTATTTGATCTTTTATTTGTAATTTGGTATCTCATTTATTTAGTAGCATTCTCTCATATGCAAGACTCAAAAAGTTCTGTAGAATAAGATTTCATACTCATCTCTTCAGTATTTTATTTGTCACATATCCCAGAGACAAGAAGAGATTTAACTAGTGAATTTATGTCTGCCCTACTACTTTATCAACTGAGTTTGCAAAATTAGAATTTCAGATGCTACTTCTTCCTAGCTACCAGTATCTACACTTGAGAAAAACTGTTACTTGATAAAATAGTATCTATTCTTAGAATAATCTCAGGTTTTAAGATACATTAGTCATTTAGTTGAAAACGTGAGCTTATAAGAATACACATCCTTTTCACAATCAGTAATTATTTTTTATAAATCCTTTTAATGATACACAAAAACAATCCTTAATTTAAGCAAGATTAAAAATACATATATGTAGTTATAAAAATACCTTTTTAAAATACATTTTGAGAAACCATCTTAGCATTCTCAACTACAACTTAATCCATCCTAATTTTTTTCTAAGATGATAGCAATTTAATTTAACCTGTATTTGACTGTAGAGAATCTTATCTGTAAGAACTGTCCATGTCTTCTCCCAGAATCCTGCCATGTCAGTCTCTCCATTTGTCTCCTGTCCATCATAACCACACGCATCCTCTTTTTTCACTTTTAATTGGTATGGGAGATGAGCTAATTTCCCATCACTGCTAATCAGAATAATCAGCAATACTAAGTTAACTTTAAGGAGTATCATTCCTTTTTATGAAAACATATTTTTGATTCAAGCTAACTTGGGAAATACTACAGCCCATAACTGAATTTTGAATAAAGCTCACATTGGTATAATAAAACTTCTGAGAAGTTTTTTTTCAGTGATAACTCTTGATTAACTTTCTTTAATGATTTTCTAAATGTATCTACCAGAGAAATCTTGTTTTGTATATACTTTTCAATATCCTACATACGTGCTCTGCAGAATGCATTTTACATAACTCTAATACATATTACTGAAGAATCATTACTCACTCCTGCTATTTCCTGAACACTGTACAGTGGGCGCAGGGTACAGAGCTTCATGGCATTGCATATATCCTTACTATGTTTGTAAGTTAATGCCATGCTTCCTCTAGCTCATGTTTTTCCTTTCACCATAAGACAGAAAAGAAAGATCCTGCTATCAATAGCATGTGGAAGAATCTTGTAATCTTCCTCCCTCCTCACCCAATATCCAGTTTTTCTGATAGCTAATATATATGATGTTGAAATAAGAATTTCAAATTTTTCATTTTAAAACATAAACAAATGTGTACCTTAGAAACTTTTCTAGTTTTCTTAGCAATTATAACTGGCGTTTATGTTGTGTTTTGGTGGGGGTTCCTCCTCCCTCCAGGTGTAAATCCAAGCTTCCAATATATACTTAAATTTAAATATTATAGAATTAGAATATTATTTTTTTCTACATTTACACTTTATTAACATTTTTTCTAGTCGTAAACAAATGAAATGACAAATAGAGTTATGTGGGCAAATATCTAACTATTTATTAGCCAGAAAGAACAGAAGACAGTAGAATTAGGAGGAAATATAAGTTGTTTAAGTTATTACAAATGAAACAGTAAAATTCATGTTGCCCAATCCACGGGAATTTATTTATATTATTTTCTATGTTCATGTAATAATAATGCAAATAACATGTTCTAAACTTGTGTGGTATGTTAAAAAGTCATAATCTTTCAAAAGAAATAGCATAATTATATCATTACAATATTTCAAAAAATATCCATAACCTTTGGGATTGGGTCAAGAAGAATTTCATAGAATGAAGAGCTTAAGATTATGTATCCAGATCTTGGTACTGAGAGTTACTGACTTAAAGACTCTCTGGCCTACGTTTTCTGTTATGAAAAATTATAACAGTAATGGTGTTTAAATCATTTAATGTTAAAAAAAGAACCTGATATAATGAATATTAGTTTGAGTAATTTCAAGTGCTTTTTCCTAGTTACTTATGCTTAGAACATGTTTGGAGCTGTGAGATGACTTGATAGCTATTAGTAATTAACACAACAAATATAATCTGCTTGCAGTGTGCTTTGTAAAGTTCTGAAGAGTTGAAAACACCACTCTGATCATGGTACCAGGATCTCTGCTCGTACTCTAGTTAGAAATAGGCAGGCAATACATAATCAGAATATGATAACAAAATTAAGATCCAAATGATAAGAAGGTGGCCACCATCCATTTGAGAAAACAGCTACTGTGAAGAAATGTCTGATGTCAAAATGGAAAGATGGAAAAACAGATTATGGTGGGCAAGTACTGAGCTGCTTAACAGTCAGAGAAAGCAGAAGAGATGAGAATTAACGGGTGGGTTTTAGAATCAGGAAAAAGTACGGTGTAGTTGAGCACTAATGAACTTGAGATGAAATCAATAGTGAATAAAACAAACACACTCCTACCTTTGTAGGTGTCATTGACTAGTATAATATTAATATTTTGATTTTAGGAAGACATTACCTTGAAAGGATCAGAAATGAAGCTGGTGCCTTGGCCTGCAGGATCCTAAAGAGTCAAAATACATCTTGGTAGGGAAAAAATGAATATAAATGTTGCTTATAACACTCAATTTCTCCAAACGTTTCTCATCTGTAAGATGGACATAGTCACAATTGTTCTTCTTATTTCATAAGGTTTTTGGGAGGATCAAATTTGGTGATATATCAAGAATGCTTAGCCCTGACCGGTATGGCTCAGTTGGCTGAACATTGCCCTGCAAAGCTAAGGGTCACTGGTTCAATTCCTGATGAGGGCACATGACTCCATTGTGCTGATCCGTGGTTTGGGCACGTGAGAGAGGCAAACAACCAATCGATGTTTTTCTCTCACATCAATGTTTCTCTCACTCTCTTTTCCCCTCCCTTCCTCTCTCTCTCTCTAAAAAAAAAAAAAAAAAAAAAAAATTAAATTAAAAAAATAAATAAAATATTTTTTTTAAAAAAAAGCTTTACAAAATGAAAAGCAGTAAGCCATTGGAAGCTATTACAAATCCCTGTTTTCTTAAAAAAATAAGGTGGTTTACTATCTCATCTTTTTGTCTATTACCATCTCATGATACCTACCCCAAATCATACATTTAAAAAAAATTATTCATTTATTTTTAGAGGAGAAAAGAGAGAGAGAGGGAGAGAAACATCAATGTGTGGTTGCCCCTTGCATGCCCCCTACTGGGGACCTGGCCTGCAACCCAGGCATGTACTCTGACTGGGAATCAGCAACCCTTTGGTTTGCAGGCTGGGGCTCAATCCACTGAGCCACATCAGTCAGGGCCCAAAGTTATACTTTTTAAAATTAAAAACAAACCCTAAGCAGTCTCCACCAGCTTACACAATTTTTTAAATATATTTTTCAAAATGTTTACACACTTGTTATCTCCAATATAATGGAATGAAGACAGAGTTATTCTCAAGGTCAAAAGGCAGAGGGGAAAGAGAACTGGTCCAGGGGCCACTCCTGCTTTGATCCTCTCTGTGTGTGTTATATGCCATGGAGTTGGCTTTGACTCTGCCAACCTTGAATGAGTGGTGTCTATAATGTCCTGATTTCAACAGCTCTGCTCAGCAACTCCAGACTCATGCTTATGGCTTCTTTTATGGAGTCAGTCCATACCACATCTGGTCTTCCTCTTTTCCTTTTGCTTCCTATTTTTTTTTCTTTCCATCAGTATTGTCTTGTCCAAAGAAACTGATCTTCTCATGACACTCCCGAAATAAAACAGCTTCAGTTTTGTCATTTTTGCCTCCAGTGATATTTCAGACTTAACGTGCTCTAGGCCCCACTTGTTCATCTTGACGATAGTTTAGGGTACCCATAGAGCTCTCCTCCAACATGGTATTTCTTTTGCATCCATTTATAGTAATTGGGAATATGAGTGTGTGGACAATCTTAACCATGGTCTCTAATGACACATCTTTCATCATAGTGATTTTTTCTCATTCTTCCATTGCTGCCCTTCCTAGTCTCAGCCTTCCCTTGATTTCTTGGCTGCAGTCTCCATTTGAATTAATGACTGAACCAAGGTAAGCAAATCTTTAACAATTACGATATCTTCCTTGTCTCTGTATATCTTCACTGTCTGTGATTCTTCTTACATGACACCAGAGTACCTCTCTGAATTGCAGTTCCTCCCTCTGTTGACTGTACATAATTGTGCCTGCTTACCCTACTTTACAGATTGCTTATGGGGATAAAATTGATGAGATGACTGAAAGCTCTTAGAAATTACCCACCTTGTACAAATATAAAGGATGTTGTTATAAAGAAAACTAAGCTAAAACAAAAAATGAGTACTTAGGTATCAAGTGTTCTGTGCTGCCGGAGGGCCACAGTCTCAGTTCTCTGTTTAACCTAAGTTAGCCTTAGCACAGTTTAACTTCAGGTTTTGCTGAAGAGAAAAACAAAACAAAACTACTTCCTAATTGAAAAAGTGATCTTGTTTTAAAAGTTGTTTTGTATATACTGTATTTCAACCAGAATGGTTGGATTTTACTCCTTTCATCAAGATAGTATATTAAAAGAATGAGTAGGGATTTTTTTAATGCTAAGCAAATTATACTAGTAACTAGTTTGTAATTTGTGATTGTGCATGATTCTGATAGTGAAGAAATTTCATTATAGGTAGGTTGAAAAAGCAGAACGCATGTGCATTTGCATGTCTGGATGCAGGTAAATAAATAGTAAAGCTCATTGATAACAGAGGCCATTATAATTTAAATAAGATTATATTCTCTCTAGGAGAGATAAAGTGTAATGAAAGACAATTCAGAGCTCGTTTGTTATTACTTCATCAAATAACTCAGCCTCAAGCTGATAAAACTCATGTATGGCTCCCTTGAGACATTAACAACAATGCTGCCCACCATTTGTAGTGATTTCTAAAATCATTAATATCACTATTTAAATGAGTTTGTGATGTAGTATTACACAGGGTAGAGCCAGAGGTGAAGCTGCTACATGTGCTTTCATAAAACCATAAGAAGTGAGTTATGGGAAACAATAAAATGAATTATAGTCAGCCCGGACAGAGGCAATGAAAAGGTCATTTCTCGATGAAACTAACACTGGGCCTGAATGACATATTAATTATGCTACTTATAAAAACTCAGAATTATGTAGTAACTCCGTTTGCTTAAATCCTATTAACCAAATTTTAAAATAAGTACTTTCTTTAGAGAATACTGATTATGCTGGCTTTTATAGATTATATTCATATTTATTGTCTTTATTTCTCTTTCCTATATTCATCCGTTGTGTGAATTTAGCTCACTATAGATCTGTAGACAGTCATATCTGAAACAGACGATCTCCAGTTTACTCCAAACGAGTGCAAAGGATGACATTACATTTCGTTTCATTTATTTTGATACAAACCTGTTTAATAAAAGGGTAGGTTTCATTTTGCCAGCATTCAATTATATTATGACATTAAATATACAAAATATTTTTAAAGTGCATAAATAGTGATGAAACAGCCTAGTTTTTAGCAGATATTTAAGAGTAGATTTATTAGCTTGAATCCAACAGAATGATAGTTTGCAAATTGTTTTTATTTTAAATTCCAAACTGCTGTTCAGTGTTTTCCCAACCCTGAGTGTCGTGATAATTTTTAGCACTTTATTTGCTTTCTGTGGACTATTAACTATAACAATAACTCCATAGAACAATATTGTACCTTTTTAAAAAAAATATGAGGGTTGTTGGTAAAATCAATAATAATATGTACAAAACAGGGTATTCTTTCAAGAGACAAATTTTTATTAACATAGAACTTATTTCACTGGGAAAAAAATTAGTTATCTGCAATAACACATAGAGCTATTTAACTTTTCACATATGCCCATATAAAATAAAAATGAATTATAACAGTTAGAATATTCCAGATATCCTGTAAAGCATGTAGACCTTATAATATATCTAGCAACATTTTTCTCATATTTAAATTTCATTTTTCAACTATGGTTATTTAAAAAAAATTTTGATGCAAAAAAGTTAAATTGCCATGGCCCTAATAAAACCATCTGTCCTTGCATAGGCTGACCTTGGATGTAGTTGCTTGTGGGTCCACAGACTGACTTGGTAAGTAGTAGCATTTGCAGTTTAGTTTTTGGGTAAGAATTAACTGCACTGAGTGAACATTGAAAAATTTTGTCTTACCTCTGCTTTCTTCTTGCCTTGTCACTCTTCCAATTTCTGTGGTTAGGAGCAGTTTTTCAACCATAACTTGTCAGTTCTATCCACAAATGATCATCTATTCTTTTCAACTTCCCCAGCCATGGCTCCCTGTTAGAGAAGGATGTCCTTCACTTTGTTTCTACCTATGCTTTAGTCTGATTACCTATTGTATCCTCAGCTTATATAGCTTGTTCTCACCTTTTAACCTCAATAATGAATTGTTTACTGGATTCCAGTGCCGATTTGCTGGCTCTGACACTTGACTCACTGGGAAGTTTATAGACAGTTATTATTGCAGAACTTGGCAGCCTATCCCCACTTACACATGTCTTGTCCAGACAGGTTCCTGATCATCCTGTGCTTCTATCTAGGCTCATACTTCAACGTGCTGATGTTAAAGTTGTCTGGTATTTGTGTCCAAGAAACCCTACCAGAGTTGTCTTACAATGACTTCCACACACAGTTCATGTTTTATCTCAGGGATTTTCAGCCAGTGTGCTGCAAGAATTTTTAAAACATGCAATACATGATTATTTAGTTAGGGACACTGACTTCTTTTCCCTTAGGTCGTCAAATAAAAACTGACAACAGCTAATACAATAGCTGTCCAGTGTAAATGTATCAAAGTTATACTTATTTATTTTTGTCAGATTGGTGAAAAATATATTTTTTGGTGTGCCATAGAATTTTAATAATTAGTTTATGTGCTGTGAGAAGACAAAGGTTGAAAATTGCTGCTTTATCTACTTCATGCTGTTTGTTTGAGAGATTTTAGGAAATTCTGAAGCAAGAGCTAAGACAGGCCATTTGTTTGGAAAATAACTAGAAACAGCTTGGGTGGGCCTTCAAGTTTGGGGAGTGGGGGCAGGGTCTCAGGGAATCACCGGGGCAGGGAGAGCAGGGTGGGCCAGGCTCATGGAGACGCAGATATGCTGCCCACCTGCCAGCTCTTTTGCAGGACTCATCAATGGCCTCTGACAGCACTTCTGTCTGGCAGAAAGCTGCTCCCCAGCTCTTGCCCTGACGCCAGACAATTCAGTTCTCCCTCGTATCTCTGTGGTGCCTTTCAAGCTGCTGCCCCAGTGCTGAAGCTCAGAGGGAGTGAATCCGAGTAAGTTCATCTTCAGGCCCTTTAAGAGGGACTGCCTGGGACTCCAGAAGCCTCTTCTTTTTCAGGCCCAATTCCCACTGGTTTTTACCGCCAGAGGTTGGGAACTTCTCTTCTTGGCATTAGAACCCTGGGCTTGGGGACCTGGTTTGGGGCTGGAACACCTCGCTTCTCAGGGATGACCTCCACAGCCAAGACATCCCTCTCATTTTTAAAATCCAACACACGTGGGTGTGGAACCTGCCCATTGTGCTTCTCCACCCTTCCTACCAATTTGGATGTGGCTTCTTCTTTGTATCCTTAGTTGTAAGACCTCTTTAGCTAGATTTTAGGGAGTTCTAAATGATGGTTGTTCTATAGTTTAGTTGTAATTTTGATGTGATTGTGGGAAGATTCAAGTACCGCATTAACCTTCATTGACATCTTGACTAGAAGTTCCTATTAGAAATTTGAAGAATCACACAATAGGAACAATACAAACTGGATTTAAGATGTGTAAAAAAAAATATTCACTACCACTTATAAAAACTTTGAAATGAACAACTCTTAAAATAAAAAAATATACACAAAGATTTCTATCCAAAAATAATTCACTGAACTTTTGACATGAATTGGAACAAATATAGCATTTTAAAAACCTTAGGAAAAAGTTCCTAGAAATTGACAAAACTCTTTGTTATTTACTTTTAGTATCCTAGAGTTTTAAAGTAAATAGCAATTACCAGCTGTATGTTAAGGTGAACAAGGTAAAAGAAAAAGTTACTAGGAATACTTTTGATGCATAAATATTTGGTTATATGGCTTTTGAGAATTCATTCAACATCCAGATGATATGTACTTGTTTCTATTTTTTTAGTTATTGATACTTTTACAGAAAGAGAGGAAAGATGATAGAGAAAGAGAGAGACATTGATTTGTTGTTCCACTCATATATGCATTAATTTGTTGCTTCTTGTACATGCCCTGATCGGGGATTGAACCTGCAACCTCAGTGTATCAGTATGACACTCTAACCAACTGAACTACCTGGCTAGGGCCACAAAAGATTTCTACATTTTATTTGGTCAACTACCTTTTCATAAGACATGAAAATAAGCTATTTCTTATTTATGCCAGGTTTTCTGTTAGTTGCTGAAAACGCAAATATATAAGGCCCTTGGTCACTGAATTGAAGGAGCAAATAATACTGTAAAAAATAATGGTATATTTTTCTATAAGATCAAGTTAACCAGCTAATACAATAGTTTTAATAAAAGTGTAGAGTCACCCATTTGTTTATGTTTTTGCTGAAGAACAGATTGCTCTCATGATTGCAAAGTGATTACAGTGTAAATATTGTGTAAGCATATCATGTTTCAAAGTTCTGAACTCCTGCCATTCAAGCCAATTTCAGGTGGAGTGTCTTTCAGTTTTGCTTATATGGGTGTTAATTTAAAAAAAAATTAAAATGTGCAAAAAAATTAAGCGGACATTTCACTACAGAAGATATATGGATGGCAATATGAAATACATGGGTGGCTCATGAAAAGATGCTGAGCATCAGTATTTACTAGAGAGTGAAAGTCAAAACGACAATGTGATATCACTGCATACCTATTATAATGGATAAAATTTAAAATAATTGTCACACCGAAAGTTGGCAGATATGAAGTGAAGCTGGAACTTTTGTACATGGTACATGTAATGTAAAATTGTACAAGTACTTTGGAAAAATTGTTTGATAGTTTCTTAAAACTATTCAACATATACCTATCTTAAAACATGGGCTTTTTTTATCCTCTGTATTTACCTAGAAAAATGAAAAGCATGTACATACAAAAACTTGTACATAAGTGTTTAGAAAAGCTATATTTGTAGTAATCATAACCTAAAAATAACTCAAATGGTCATCAGCATGTTAATGAATTTTTTTAAGTATGGTATAACCATATGATAAAATAGTATACAATAATAAAATAGAAACTATTTATATATACTATATAAATGAATAGCAAAAAAAAGTTGAAGTCATGAGGAATCATGTTGAATAAAATACATGATTCTATTTATGCAAAATTCTAGAAAATGGAAATGACAATAGTGATAGGAAGCAGATCTGTGGTTGCTTGGGATGGAGAGCTGGGGTTAACAATAAGGGCGAAGGAGTGGGGGGCAAAAGTTATACTGGGGCACCTTGGGGGAGGACGGGCAGTGTCATGATTTTGACAGTGAAAATGGTTTCAAGATGTATACATATGTCAAAACTTATCAAAATATACACCTTAAATATGTGCAGTTTATTATGTTACTTGCAGAGGGATCTGGATCCAAAGGACTGAAGGAAAACAGCAGCCTGTCAGAGATTAGGTAATCCATGGGCCATGGTGCCAATAACCCTTCTCCCTTTTATTGCTCTTTTTGACTTCAAACAGATGAGGGTATTGGTGTATTAGTGGGAAGACAGCAAATTTGTGGATATGGAAGAACTCTTACTGCAAATATCAAGAGGTCTGCAGACATCCTCCATTTGCAAAAGTGGAAGTTTGGCTCATGATGAAGAAACTCCTAATGACTTGACTTTCATTTTCTGCCAATGTCAGATTGTCTTCAACTCAGCAGCCCACTGCTTAAAAAGGATGCCCAGAACTTTGTAGTAGTTGCCTGGAATCAATTTTATTTCTTATAAATAATCATTAGATAAGCATATTTTACAGGTACAGATTAACAAATGCTTAACCAATCTGTACAAAGAACATTCTTTTGTCTGATTTACCAGAATAAATGAATAAATTCTGCTCTTATTTCACAATAAAATTTTTATTTTATGTGAGGTCACTTAGAAAAGTGATTTTAACCTTTATAATTTAACAGGAGAGATGAAAACAAAGAGCAAAGAAAACATATTACTCAAATGTAGGTTTTAAGTCTGTAGATCATCAAAGCCCATGTTAATATGTTTCAAATAATGTAAACATATTTTTTAATATATAGTATTAGAATTTTATCTACACATAGTCACATACTCACATACAAATTGATTGGTAACATAGTATCTTCCATCCTTATTTAATTACACAACTATGGACTATCTCTTTTTCAACAAACCCAGCTTTCCAGATTTGTGTTTAGTGTCCTTACCTATTTATTGCATATGATATCAAATATCCAAAGACTCGGTTTTTACCTATATGGTCTTTGATTGCTGTATTCTCAATTTTGCATGTAAATGTTTTGGGTGACAAATTCACAGAGCCCAAGGATAGGTAAAATGTAAGAGTGAGGTTCATAAATCTAACTACTATCCTTTTCTTTGTCACAAATGACTGTAACCTTGAAAAAAAATCACTTAATCTCTTTGTGCCTTTATCACTTCACTATAAAACTTGGATAATGATACTTATCTCCCTGGATAAGGGGCAGATGTTAATGTTTATAAAACCTTGGAGATCTTTAGATAAAGTAAACTAGCACAGAATTGCTAACATAAAGAAATCACTATTATTATAATCCTTCCTCTAATCATTCCAATATATGCGTGTATATAGATAGACAGATAGATAGATATAAATGGAGCATTGTAAGTACTTCATCCATGTTACTTTACTTAAATTATTCACTGGAAAATGTAATATACTAGATGTAGAAGGATTTTGGTGTAATACATAACAATTGCTCCATTAAAATGAATAAACTTTCATTTTACCTGCCATTCTTCTGGGATGAGATTCTAATCTACATAAATACACTTTTATAGAATATGAGTATATCCTAGCACCTGCCTTATATAGCTCTAGAGAATCATGACTCTGTATTATTCTTATTGCTCAATTTCCAGTATTTATAAATCAATGAAATATTATTAAAACATGTAAGCATCCAGAATCTTTGTATTATATACCTCTTATTTTCTCATGTTATGCATTAATTTTTATTTAGATGACTTCAACTATTCCTAAAAGAAGGATGGGTTGTTAGAATAAGAGCTTCAGGAGATAAAATAATAAGCTGGACAAAGTTTTTATACTCAGGGATCTTATATTCTAGTGAAATAAACAACTGCTTCTAATATAAAACCTGAGAGTGATGATCTAGTCCAGACTAAAAATGAGAAAATCATAGGAATGATTCATTCTGGCATGAATCTGAGAAAGCTTTATGACAAACAAGTGGATAATTTGGGCCTGGAAGGATTAGGTGTTTATAATGGGTCTGGGAGAAGAAAAGGATAGGGATCTAAAGGGGTCATTCCAGGCAGATAGAGTGATTTGAACTATAGAGTCGGTGAGGAAAATTGGATTATAAGAACAGCAGAAGCAAAGTAGCAGCATATAATTGCCAACAGCAAGGTGGATGCCATTACTATAATGAGGAGCAAGATTGGAATGACCAGTAGGGGGCCATTTACACACAGGGATATTGGATGAGGGCAACAAACCATTATGTTATTAGGGATAAGAAGATGGGAAGCTAATGATAGGGACAAGAAGATGGGAAGCTAATGAAGTCATTATTTGATGAAACATCAGGGGCAGTAAAAAGCTAGTGAGCAGAAGGCTGATATCAGTCACCAATGAGGAAAACATACTTCAGTTTCCTGACTTGCTATATATCTTCCAAGGGCTGTTAGATAGAAGCCTGAAACTTAACTCCAAGGAGCACAAAAGAGCATCATACTCTCCATTAGAGAGAAAGAATACACTGCTCAGATGATAAATGCATTTCTGCCCTAAGTTTGCCTCACAGTGGATCCAATGCATAAGAGCACCAACTATTGGTCATCTTTCTTAGTAATGGGTTTGATATAAGGACAAACGCACTTAGCAACTGGTAAAACCTTCACATTGGCTTCCCAGGGAGTAAAAGTCAAAACTTTATTGTAGAGAAGGCCAGGTGGAAGCCTTTGAAACTGTATACCTATCCTTGGCCCAGATAGAAAATCAGAAGCAATACAATATCTCAAGTCGAATGGTAGCAAGTACTACTATTCTCAAAGACTTAAAGGAATTAAGTGTGGTAGTCCTGATCATACCATTGTTTAATTCACCAAAATTTCATCTGGATCAGCAAATGGTATCACATTCTGTTAAAGTAGCCAATGATAGCCCCAGTCACTGCTGATATGTTGAATATGGATTTGGTATTAGAACAATCAACAAAGCCTCTAGCACTTAGATGTAGCTATTGATCTGGTGAAAATGTTTGTTTATTTTTTGTCTCTGTGGAGAAAAAGGAACAGCCAAATCCCAAGGAAAAGTCTAAGAATCTAAAAGCAGAGACCCTAGGTTGCTGTTCAAGACTATGTTTGCTGTAGCAGACAACTATTTTATTCAAAATCCAGCTTCTGGCATGCAACTGGGCCTTTAAAGAGACACACACACACATGCATCTAGAAAAAGATACAGAAAGTGTTTTAGAGGAGAGAGGGAGGCAAAGAAACTATGCTATACTGGTAGGAAAAATTACCCTTGTTATCATAAGAGGTAGTGTTGATACACCCTAATGGGTACAAGTAAGAGTATATCTGGAAATCAGCAAATTCTATATGGTTTCTTTGTCCATGCCCAAGAATGGGTAATTACAGCAAAATGGCTTGGAAAGAGCTTAATAACCAATAGTCATTCTCTACTAGGCAGTAAACTTAGGAAAACAGAGCATTGGCTAAGCATATATTACATGTTGAATGAATGTTATGGATGGGAGCTATAAGAATATGTTATTCTGGGACAAGAATGAATTTTTGCAGTGCAAGGAATAGATGGCAACCGACAATTTTGCTATTTTGTCCATATCCCTTTGGGCTTTCCTAGGGAAGTACACACCAGCCTATCTTTCAGCTATTGAAGTTTCCTTGTGATTAACTTCCACTTCCACTTTATCTATTTGCTGGGCAGAGCAGAAGTACTAAGTATTAGCAGCCACCCCAGAAGTAACCAACAGCCACTGACTGAAGGAAATCGGTGAACAAATACTCCAGGTTCCTTAATTTATAAGAGACTTAATTTTGCGGTACACAGTCCAAACTTACTCTTTGATTTCCCCAGTCTTACCGCTACATGTTCCTATAGGTGTCACCTAGTTTCATCTTCCAATAATCTTACTATCAAATTCTTATTTCTCATACTTCTAATCAAACCCAAATGAAGAAAATATACTTAATTATTTGAAGTAATTTGTTACAGTATAATGGGGAACTGGTCTGGAGACAAAAATTCTATTTTTTTCAGAATATAATTAGAAAATTTTAGTTTAGTTACAAATCTTAAACTGAGCTAACTTGAAACTGGTATTTTTTTTCACCAATGCCTTGATTCCACGTGCAAAATATCAATTTTGTCTAACATTAAAAACAGAGATGCCAGCAGTAAAAAATGTGTTTGCAGGTTCCAAAGCATTTTTGAGGGTTGGGTTATCATAAATTATGAGTAAACAAAAGAAGGGGGTATGTGGCTGAACCAAATATACTTCTACATAAATAGGAGTCAATTCACTTAACAAAGAAATATCACTAAAACTGAATTCTCATTAAAATCCTATACCTGAACATTGTTATTACTTAATTACTAAAAAAAAACTTTAAAAATATTGTTTATATTTGTATAGCCAAATAGAAACAAAAAATATGAAAACTTTGGAAATTAGAAGTGATGTTTATTTCATATAGTATAGTGAAAAAATTAACAAAATCCTCCTATCTGTATATATCATGAGACATAGCATCTTTGAGCAGTAAAAAATGGCATATTTCATATAATCAGTATTGAATCTAAAGAAAAGGGTGGCCATATCTTTGAATTAAGAATAACATCTTTTAGAGTACTTTCTCTAGAGAAGAGGTTTAAGAACATTTTTTCCCTAGCTGTATGCTAACCCTCTTAAAATTATAGCAGATACAATCAGTTTTTGAAATGCCCTTTATAACTGTCAGACTATATAAAATTTCAGATTTGTTGACTCTTTAAAGTGTGATGTCATAAAGTCTCATTTGTTTCAGCAAGAATCGTTATTTGCCTTTGCTGACAGGGTGTTTCTGTGATCAATGACGGAATCGTGGGAATAGTTAAAGGGACATTTAAAGATAATATCCCTGAATTTTAGTAGAAAACCTATGCCAATTTAAGAACTGGGCTAAAAAACATTTTAGACAATATTGTTAGAATTTATTTTAACCATAAATTTTTTTAAATGATCAGAAATGTTTTTATATTCATATATAAGACATTATAACAGATTTTCATTATGCTTATTCTACATATCACCATATTTTAACTATAAAGTTACTTAAAGTATAATCAGAAATGCTAACCTTTTTATCCATATATAAGGCATTGTGGAAAACTTTCATTATTTTATTATACAGGCCTCCGTTTAGTGTCCAGTTTAGCTAGAAGTTTCTGACTTAAATGCATTTTGTTAAAAGCATTCGGCTTCTGTAGGTCATGTTTACGCCATTCTTTGTAAGTATATAGCACAGTATATTAATTTATTCATTCAGTTGACAAAGCAAGCCAATTTTGGCCTTTTACAAACAATGTTGTTATAGACACTATTTTACAGTCATTCATTCTAAAACTTGAGAAATGTTACCCAGTGTATAACACATGTAGTGGTCATTGGGTGATACCTTTTAATATCAGCTGATAGTAAATAATGTTGTTTTACAAAGTCATAATAGTATTACGTTTAGCAGTATCAGAATATTAAAAATTTCCAATAATTCCTTCACATCATTGCTAACCATTTGTATTGTTGAGCTCTATAAACTTTGTCAGTTTTTAATAACAGCATATATTCATCATATTAATTTGTATTTTCTTGATTACTAATGAGAGTTAATGTTAAGCACACTTTCTTACATTATTTGGTCATTTTGTTACCCTCATTTGTAAAGCTTCTGTGAAATTCTTTTATCCATGTTTTTATTGAGCTATTTATGAATTGATTTATCTGTATGCTTTAAACACTTTTGAAAAAAATCATCATTATGCCAATTATTTGCATTGGAAATATTTTATTTTATTCTTTCTTAATTCAGTTTTATAATAAATATATAGATCTGCCCTGTCCAGGTATTCAGTTGGTTAGAGTGTTGTCCCAACACACCAAGATTGAGGGTTCAATCTCTGGTAAAGGTGCATACAAGAAGCAAAAAATGAATGCATAAATAACTGGAACAATAAAACTCTCTCTCTCTCTCTCTGCTTCTCTCTCTCTCTCTGTCTTTTTCTTTTAGAGAAAGCATATAGATCTATTTCTCCATTATTTAGGGTGTGCCATGTTTAAGAAGTTCTTTGTTCCGCTGCAGTGCCTTCACCAGGGAGAGACCTTGCAGCCATGAGAGTGTACAATGACACATGACAGAGAAGATCCCCACAGTTATCTGTTGGACTAAATTGGGTCCTGGCTTCTATCACTAGACTTAACCTCTGCGTTTGCCAGGAGCTAGCCCTTCAAGCCGTGCGCCTGCGAGCCCCTCGTCTGACTCCAGTCTCAGGCCTCTACTGCTGGGCGCCTGTGGTAAGGCTCTGCAGAGACACGAGTAGGTACTCACAGTCAGGGCCCCCACAGCTGTTTGTCAGCCCAGATTTGGTCCTGAATGCTGTCACTGACCTGTGCTTCTGTACTCGCTTGCCACCAGCCCTTCCAGCTATGTACCTTCATCTTCTAGCTCAACTCCCATCAACAGGCCCCATTAGTATGAATATGCATCTGGCCTTCACCACAGGGGAACATACCAACATCCAATGCCCTGAAGCTGTTAGTGCACCCACAGCTGACCCTGGTCCTTGCTTTTGACACTGGTCTTCACTTATACATGTCTGTGTACAACTGGCCCTGCCACTACAAACACTTGCAGCTGGTCCCCGCAGTTGAGGGTATGTACACCATCAGCTCCAGCCACCACCAGTGCCTACTCTTGTCCCTAACTGGTAGACCTGGAGGTGTAACTGAGGACCCCAACAGCCCTTGCAGCCCCTGGGGACCACTGCAGCACTTAGCAAGGAACGCACAGTTGTTGCTGTTGTAGAGCCAGTGGCCTGAGTTGTCAAGACATCATGTCCTCATTGACTCAGAACTGCTGCCAAATAGCATGCATTTGGTGCCCTGCACGGTTATACCTGTGGTCGCAGAACACCTCAGATGCTCCCACCCACAGATGAAAGCCTACAGAGTTAATCCATAAATTCTGAAAGATGTTTAATATCTTTTTAAAAGGTGCAGAAACCTACGCAAGGCTATGGAGATCATGAAGAATCAGGGAAACATAACACAGCCAAAAGCAAACAGTAAACTTTCAGTCATTGATACCACAGAAATTAATATGCATGCATTGCCTGACAAAAAATTCAAAATAACTATTCTAAATATGCTCAGATTGATACAAGAGAACACATATAAACAATTTAGTGAAAACCTAAAAACAATACAAGATGAAAAATGAGAAGTTCCACAAAG
This sequence comes from Pteronotus mesoamericanus, assembly GCF_021234165.1. Taxonomy (NCBI): domain Eukaryota; kingdom Metazoa; phylum Chordata; class Mammalia; order Chiroptera; family Mormoopidae; genus Pteronotus; species Pteronotus mesoamericanus. The sequence goes on from NW_026555310.1 coordinate 24,618,912, forward strand.
AGATAAAGCACATCAGAAAGAATCAAATAGAAAACTTGAAGCTGGAGAATACAATGACTGATCTGAAAATTCAACAGAGACCTTCAACAACTAACTTGGTCAAGCATAATATTGAGTGAGCAAACTCAAAAATGACATTTAAAATTATCCACTCAGAGGAGGAAAAAAAAGGAATTTATAAAAGCCTATGGGACTTATGGGGCATTTTAAAGAAAAACAATTTACCTATCACTTGAGTCCCAGAAGGAGAAGAGAAGGAGAAAGAAGCAGAAAATTTATTTACAGAAATAATGGCAGAGAGCTTGGGGAAAGATTTAGACATGCAAATTCATGAAGCTAATACATTACCCAAAAATTTAAATCAAAAGTAATCTTTTAAGCCCTGGCTCATGTGGCACGGTGGATTGAGTGCTGACCAGCAAACCATAGGGTCACTGGTTCGATTCCTAGTCAGGGCACATGCTTGAGTTTCAGGCCCAGTTGGAGGCATGCAAGAGGCAGCTGGTCAATATATCTCTCACACATTGATCTTTCTCTCCCTTTTTCCCTCCTTACCATCTCTCTAAAAATAAATAAATAAAATCTTTTTTTTAAATAATCTTTTATAAGACACATTATAGTAAAACTGTGTAAAATCAAAGACAAAAAGGGAATTTTAAAAGGATCAAGAGAAAAAAGTTATACAAGGGAAACAATTTGGAATATATACCTATATATCAAACCATCACTTGCAAATATCATCATAGCAGATGTTATCTGGCAACAGCATTCTGGCCTGTTCCCATTAATTAGGTGGGAGAATATATGTGTATTGTACAACACTATGAATGCAAGTGTTGATGTTGTGAGGGGAAAAAGAAGAAATTCTGAAGGTAAAATTCATTGTGAGGAAAAGTATTGACACTGAAACGGAGTGTTGCTTCCCATTTTGCCACCAACTAACTGTGATTTTGGACAAATTACTAAATCTCTCCAGTTTGCTCATCTTAAAATGGGTGCTTACATGAGATAATTTCTAAAATACAATCCTACCCTGAAGTTTTCTGATTGTAATTTAAATATTGTAAAGAGAAGAACATAACTTTGCTTCTATAATAAAATACAGGCTTGTAACTGCTTTTTATGCAAACAAATTGATTATTTGATTTATGGAGATAAGCATATGTATATGCTAATGGAGATAAGCATATTGTCTGAATGGCAATTTCATTAGATGGTAAAAAGATGAATGAATTCTTAAAACCAGAATTATAAGAATGCCCCTCAACTTAAAAAAAACTAGAAATTCAAATTTGCTTAATATTAAAAATAAATCAAGCATTCATGGATCATCCATCACTCTCTTTTTATTCATTCTCTTGTTCCTTGTTGACACTGACAAGGGTAAGTTTTCTGTTTTTTCCCCTTCTTTCTCTTTCAAATAACTGGTGATAACAACAAATGGGGTAATTTTAGATCTGATTTAGAGAACTGTAGTCTATTGGATATTTGCTTTTGACCCTATCTCCAATAAAACTAAATTGATGTCATTGACAAGTAGTAGTATTTGACGGATGTGTTTATCAAGATAGTGAGAAATTACTGTGGGTGGCTCATGGGAATGAATGTAAGTAGAAGTGATGGGGTGAAACTGAACCACTGAAATCACAGTCTGAACTTTAGGACAAATGTCCTAACAATGCTTTGACCTCTTCGGGGAACTTGCAAAAAGATCTATGTTTTTTTTTCCAGCGTATTAAAAATTTACAACTGGCCATTGAAGTTAGGATCATAAAAACAGACTTAGATTTTCCCCTCATATTCACTGGTTCCTGGTTCTCAATTGATAGAGAGTTATAATTCTGAAACTAATATTCTACAAAAAAACTTGATTTTTGTTTTGATGCCTCTAGGCTCATATTTAGTGTGACAAAATTTTTGCTCATTTCCTTCTTTATGTAACTTTCTTTGACTCCATTTACTCAATTTTTTATTTGTTCATTTCTTTATCAACTATGAAGAAGATATCTTCACTAGATATATTTCTATAATGTTGTAATTTGACTCTTACAACTTATTCTATTACTGGTCATTTTTAATTTTATCTGTTAGTAGCAGTCATTACAACACATGAACCAAACTGTTAGTCTACTCTTATCTGGAGTGGTTAGAATAATGAGGAATCAGGAAAATGTGACACCTCCAAAGGAAAACAGTAAACCTAATAAAGATGGGCACAATCTAAGCCCAGGAACCTTTGAATTTTTTACATTACATGGCAAAAGAGATTTTGCAGATATGATTAAGGCTAAAGACCTTGAGATGGGGGGATCATTCTGATTTATCATTAGTTTACCAATCTAATCACACAACTCCTTAAAAGCAGAGAAATGTTCTTGGCTATGGTGAAAAAGAGAGAAGGGTCAGGAATATGAGACACAGCTGGCTTTAAAAAAGGAGGAAGGAGAATACAGGCCAAAAAACGTGGCCTGTATCCAGAAGCTGGAAAGGGCAAGCTTCCCCTAGAGAGTTTACAGAAAGGAATGCAGCCTTGACTTGATGTTAGCTCAGACTCATGTCAGTCTTCTATTCTATAGAACTGTGAAATAATACATTTGAAATGTTTTAAGCTTTTAAATGTGTGGTAATTTCTTATGGCAACGATAAGAAACTAGTAAAATATTAGTTCTTCATTGAACCATTTCCTCCTTATGATATGCTTTCTATGAAGACATCTCAAAATGGTTCCATTCATTTATTCATTCATCCCCTTTTTCATATAATCTTTTTTTTTTTTTTTTTTTTTAGTGGCCAAGGATAGGAACTATAACAACAAATAAGGTATGGCCCCTATTAAAATGTCACATTCGAGCATGTGATTCAGTGCAGTTGCTATTACCAGAACTAAGAAGAAAAAGTAATTGATTTTATGCAGGGGTGAAGTGATGGTAGTGGTCTAAAAGTTTCAAAGAGGTGAAATCTGAACTGGGATTTAAAGGTTGAGTAGGTTTCACTGGATGGAAAAATTAGTTATATCTAAGTAGAACAGGATGAGCAAAAGCAAGAGATGTGTACAGCTGGGCATGACATGTTAAAATCAAATTTGTTGTTTGGATCTTGCATTTATACTAGAATTCAATTTATTTATTTGAATGCGTGCAAGGATGAGAAATGTTTTGTTCACTACCATGCTACTGTGCATCCGCAGCACCTAGAACAGTGTTAGCACATTACTGGCATTCTCAATAACCCTATGTCATATGAGTGAATGCCTTTTTTCTTTAAAGTGATTTAAATGAATTTATATAAATATAGAAATATTTTACATGTAGTTTAACTGATTTAAAAAATACACTTAGGTTTGTATTCCATACTACCTTGCAGGTTTCTGCAGAGTCCAATGTGCCTAACTTTGCTAATATTTGGTACATAGGAAATAAAACTTTAAAAGTTGAAGGTTTATATACATGTAGATATGATACTACAAAGCATTTCATGGACCTTGTTGTCACATGTCTTAGTATATGCCAACTGTATTTCAATTTTTCTAAATACTAATTTCATCTTTAAATAACATTTATTTTTGACAGTACAAATAATACTGAATGTAATTTTTCCCCAAGACTGTGGTACCTATCATCAAGTTTAATATGCTTGAAACTTTATGAAGCACCTGATTTTTGATGATCTAAAAGTAAAAATACATTCTGCAACCACTCCAACTTTATTATAACTAGGAACAGATGTTCAGCAATATAAGTTAATGAATTCAACTTTTTATTACACTGATTAGAGTATGTTAAACCTTTTAATAGATAATTAATTTTTATAGTCTTTAATTTTAGTTTACTATAAAAATGGCTATTTGTCTAAATTTTATAATTTTGTATTATATATTTAAAAATATTTTTCTAAGCTCAGTTCTTCATTTCATAAAATAAAACTTCAACCATCATTTTAAATTTGAACAGTTATTTCTTATAGTTTATAAAACATTTCAGCTTTTAGTCCCCTCTGAACACATATTGGAGACAAATGCTGAATCATCCAAAGGACAATATTTCTGAAATTTCTTCTGCAGTTGTGAGTAAAGGCCAAGAGATGTGATTTGAAGAAATCAGCAAAGCTCTGCTCGAAACACTAGATCTCGTGTAAGCGGATGTGGACCTTCTCACCTAAGGTGCTTTTCATTAAAGGTACTAGCTCAAGGGGTAGCTGCAGTTTTGGATACTGAGTTGATGTGACAGTACATATTGGTGTGTAGAATAATAAACTTTATGAAGAAAGAGGAGAAAAGACTCAGTCTTCTAATCAGAGAGCAGAGAATTACTTCCTTGCGGAAGAGTTATAGAAAAAAGAGAAGTGGAAACGTGTGTGCTCTGAACAAAAATAAAGTCATCTCTTCTTTTCTGTAGAAGCAAAAAGCCTGATTACAAGATGTCTATAAGGTATACTTGGTCTTTTTTTTTTTTTTTTTTTTTTTTTTTTGTAGCATCAGTAATGCCTATAACTGAGACTGAGGAATATAGTTTATATAAATGGTAAATAATTGAGTCCTTGGTGCCAAAAGCTATTAACCTGATAATTACAAACTAATGTACAGAACAAACTCACAAAGGACTTTTTGAATGCTGCCTTTAAAAGTTATTTAAACATATTCAGAATTGATTTTAAGTCTGTGTGACAAGAGCCTGACTGAAGTGACTTAAGCAACTAACCAATTTAATTAAATACGTTTCTTAAATCAGCTAATACTGTGCTTTCGGTGCTGAAAGGTCTAGCTAGGTATATCCCACCCTTATGTTCCACTAACTTTTTAAAAGAACCTTTTTAAAGCTTTTGTTTTTCAGCTTTATTAGGACATAATTGACGTGCATCATTGTGTAAATTTAAGGCATACAGCATGATGGTTTGATTTATGTATATTGTTAAATGATTCCCAAAATCGGTTCAAGTAACACCAGTTATCTCATAGAGATACAATAAAAAGAAAAGAAAGAAAAAAGAAAAAAAGAAAAAATATTTCTCCTTGTGATGAGAATTCTTAGAATTTACTCAACTTTTCAATAGATCATATAGTGCTGTTAGCTATAGTTACCATGTTATATTGCACATTGCATCCCTATAACTGAAAGTTTGTACTTTCTGACCACTTTTCTTCAATTCCCATTCCCCAACCTGGCCTGCGACGTTAATATATGGTTATCCTCTTCATGCTACTAGCAAGTTGTCAGATGAGGCTTCGGGTACTACATCATGTTTTATATAGAAAAAATGGGGATATGAGGACAGAGACTTAACAAATGCCAAAAAGAATCATTACTGAGATGTAATTTCCTTTAGTTAATAAAGATGCACATAGTATAGAGCATAACACTATGTGTAGTGGGCCAATGAAAAATGTGGTAATGTGTCTATGATTTGAGCTCCCATTTATGTAGATGACTGTTATTCTATTAGAACTACATCCCCACCAAAAAAACATAAACTATTTAATTCTGATTTTTAAAGAGCAAAATAATTTAGTATATTGAAACAGCTCATTCATCATATAATGCATTTGATTCTGTCACCTCAAGAGCTTGTTAAATCACTTCCAGCTGCTACAATCAAGGGCCAGGTACTTCTAAGGTCTGGCACTTTCTGAGCTCTATTACACCTTTTAAGTATGATTCTTCAATCCAATTCCAGCCTTTATAATAATCAAGTGCCCACTCCAGTTAACTTCAAGGCAACTGGGAACTTAGAATTCTCCATATGTGCCTGTATCTGATTTTCAATCAGACCTCTTCATCTAAAGCCCGAAAGGTTCTGAATATCTATGAAGTAGTATAGTAACATTTTCACTTAAAGCAGTGTCAAGAGCAGCCTCACAGAAATAAAACTTTGGTAAAACTAAGCTATAGAATGGATACTTCTGCAAACCAACAGGGAAGTAAGTGACAGAGCTCAGAATTAATGTATTCTGTGATTGTGCCTACATGGAATCATTGACTAAGTACGTGAACATCAATGTGGAATTCAATGTAATTTTAATGATGAAAAAAGAAGGAATTCTATGTGTAAGAATCTATATTGAAGAAAGTTTAAAGACAGACTATATCTAAATATAATGTTTAATTTGTTCAACGTATATTATTATATATTGGGAGTATTGGTAATGTGTACATGCATAAAATAAAACTAGACAATAATATAAAACATAACAAAATAGAACTCAGTGGCTTTTAATTGTCTAGTTCATGTTTGTTTCTCTTTTTATTAAAACATTTACGTAATAGCTTTATTGAAATATAATTCACATAGTGCAAAATTTGCCTTATTCAAGTATAAAATTCATTGTCTTTTAGCACATTCACAGGGAGCAATCTTTGGGCAACCATCACCACTATTTAATTTCAAGCATTTTCATCATTCTTTAAAGAGACCATTTCGTTGTAGTGGTTACTTACCATTGTTTCTCACTCCTCTCAGCCTTGGCAACCACTAATTTATTTTCTATCTCTATGAATTTACATATAAGTGAAATCATATGATGTTAGCCTTTCATGAGCTTCTCTTACATAGCATAGTATTTTCAAGTTTTATCTTTTTTTTCTTTTTATGGCTGAATAGTATTCCTTTGTCTGGATGCACCATATTTTGTTTACCCATTCATTAGTTGATGGCCATTTGAGCGTCTCTACATTTTGGCTATTATGAATAATCTGTGAATGTCATGTACAAGATTTTGTGTTGGACATATGTTGTCAAGCATTTTAGATTTGCTAGTTAATTTAGCATGTCTACTAATATGACATTTCAGTTGTAAACAACCTTCTTTCACACTTCAGAGCTAGTTATCCTCTGCTAAGAACGGTCATCTAAATTTATAATGATTTTGTATCTATTTGATCTATCAATTACTGACAGAGAGGTACTGATGTCTCCAACTATAATAGTGCATTTGTCTATTTCTCTTTCCACTTTTGTCAGTTTTTGTCTCATAATTTGATGCTATCTTTAAGGACATAGACCTGTAGGATTATTATATGTTAGAGAATTGGTCCCTGAGATATGATTTACAAAATACTTGGCTTTCATCTACAGTCCTTGGCTCACAGCTCTCAAAACCCTTGGAATTTCTTAAATGTTGAGAATGATAAAAAGTATCTTTAGTTATGTTAATAAGGTGGCTTGTGGACCCCACCCAAGGGTGGGGGCTGGTTGCCTGGAGAACAACCAGGTGATTAGAAGTTCCTGACTTTCTGTTGACCCCCCCATCCCACATTCCTTCTATTTTAAGGACCTCTTCAAGGATCCAACCGTAAGTATGTATTAGGTCTTAGGAAAAGCATTGAGGTAAATTCTAAGTATGTTTTTATCCTGTCTATTGGTCCTGATCTGAGAGTCAAATCATGTGTTTTACTTCATTGTCATTAGTTTTGGTAATACGACCTGTTTTATCCCTTGAACTAGGAGTGGAAATTGCATGTGCCTATTCTGTGCAGGAGAAATAAGGGGAAACATTTAGTTTTACTGCTCCCATAAGACTCTCAAGTCCCAGTGAGCTACTGAAGTTTGGACCCATGATGCAGAGAATGTGAAGCAGAGCTGTGTGGTTGTGAAATGGTTATCAATCTGAGCATTAAATATTGCTAAAAGCCACTAAGATTGTGGAGCCATTTGCTACTGCAACATAACTGAAATTATACTGACTAACGCAGCCTAAACTGGTATATTATCTTTATTAATCCTTATTTGACGATTTTATTATTTGTATCAGAAACTGGGCTTTCACCAGGACATAAAGGAGTTTAGAAACTAAATATTCCAAAGATTTAGATAAATATTTAATATTTCACAAAATAGCTTAAAACCTGAATGTAAAGGGGATAATACCTAAGCAGGCACAATATGCAGAAAAGGTACTTTTGATTCATTGGAGAGTCAATGAAAGAAAGAACGAAAGAAAGAAAGAATGAAAGAAAGAAAGAAAGAAAGAAAGAAAGAAAGAAAGAAAGAAAGAAAGAAAGAAAGAAAGAAAGAGAGGGAGGGAGGGAAGGAGGGAGGGAGGGAGAGAGGGAGGGAGGGAGGGAAGAAGGGAGGGAAAGAAAGGGAGAGAAAGAGAAAAGAAGGAAATGGATTTTTTTTTAGGTCTCATTGTACCAAAATTCATGTCCCAGAGTCCTAGCTGGAGCAGGTACAGGGAATGGCTAGTTTTTCTGAGTTTGTTTACAATTCTGAAAAAAGATTATTTGATGGACCTACCTTGTATTCAGTATATATAGCTGGTACAACCCCAATACAACCGTCTGAGCATGATGGTGCTATTTGACAGGAACATGGCTTTAATGTCTGAGCCTCTGTACAACTTGGAGCAATTGAACATTACACTTGGAATGTACTAGTGTGATTAACTTATGAAATTTTAAAATTCATTTAATTTTAAAAAGTCACATAGGATTAGTAGTTATATGAATCATCACAGATATAGATTCTAACCTAGATAAATTGGAAAATACAATTAATTGATTTATATGTCTATTTTTGAGTATTATCCAACTCAGTGGTCTAAATGACACATTGGGTTTGGAAGGGAAGAGGAAGAATTATGAATAAATAATTTCAGCTTATACTAAGAATGATTTTAATGACTGTAAAGATTATTTTTTCAAAGAAAATTGGAAATAAGCATTTCATTAAAGCTTTACACTTGAAAGTATAATATAATTGTAAAAAGACTAAGCAAACATGGTGGAACAATGAAAATATAAAAATTATAAAATGCTATTTGGTGAATTATAAAATACAGTGCGAAAGTTAATGAAATGAAAAGTACATCAGAATTATCTCAGTTAGAAAGACAATTTTTAAGCCAATAATAAAAAAGTATTGCTCTCTGTATAAAACAGAGATTGGATTACCTCTCTCATATAACCAGTTAGTCATTTTTAGGATCAGAACAAAACTTACACTTTCTGATGCTGCATTCTGCTTATTTCATATGTTCAATTTCTGTAACTAAATTAGTAATGACAAAATCAAATGATATTCTGAGACAGAGCATGTGTTTTATTCTTTAAGTCAATTTAAAATTTAGTTTTCATAGGATTTGCACTTCCTGCAAATTTTCTTCAGGAAACACTTGATAATAGGTTGTGGAAGGATATGAATATTAAGTAAACATATAAAAATGAGAATTAGGAAGATACATAGCAGTACTATTCTAAAGATAGGTGGAATAAAAATTATCTTGGGACTATATTCTAACATATAAATAAATTGCAGAAAGTCCTTTCATTAAGTCAGAAATATTAAATAATTTAAAATTTTCAATATTAAAAATTCATAAAAGTTTTATTGCATTCTCAATTCATAAGTCAAAACAAAGTAATTAATTATTTCTAAGGTAAACAGTTCCTAAAATAATGTACTTTAATTTCTGTTACATGAATAAAATGTCTATTATTTTTCTTTCAGATCTGCTTTTTGCAGATACTTAATCTCATGTAAAATATGGATTTCAATAATTTCGAAGCCATTTTCTTAATTAAATTACACTACAAAGGTGATTCACATAACAAACATACCAGAAATGTACACTTCATAATTGACAAAAATTTGAATCATTTTCCTTAGAAGGCCAAAAGATGGTGCTGCTGTGTAGCTGAGATACCTTTCCTCAATAATCAATTTCCCTCCACAGTTCAATTGAACTGCTAAAATGGCGGAGATACGTCTGTCATAAGAGCAATAAAACAGGTCCGAAAATGCAGTGAAACAAATCAGGTAACTAACTCAGAGTGGTATCCAATGATAATTGGACTTAGTGAAAACTGACAGTTGCCTAGTGGCAAAGAGACTGGTAGTTTGTTTGTTTTTTTGTATTACATGTAAACATCTCTGAGAATTCAGGTTAAACACTCATCATAGAAAATTCGTAGGTTAAGAGAGGAAAAGGAGAGAGACAGAGACAGACTTAAAAAATCTGGTTATTTTATGAAGATGTCCTAATTGGACAAGTATTAATATTTCCATTTTAATAATTTATTAATTTTATAATCTAAAAGTAAATCTTAAAATTATTTTTTCTTTAAAACTATAAATTCTTTTCACCATTACCATTACACTATAATTCTACTTATTGTTGTCACTATTGTACTCAGTAAACTTTTTCTATTTTAATTTTTAAATTTTATACCTCACATCTATATAGGCATATATGGATAAAAGTCAAATAGTTCTATGAAATTTATAATAGAAGTTTTTAAAAACTACCTTTCCCCTCAATAATCTCAAATTGTTGCTCCTTAGAGGATATAGATTACCCAAGTTTTATTCCTGTATTTTGTTAATATGTTCTATCTCTACATAATGTGATTTTCTATTATTTTTTTGATTTTCCAGTGTTAAATTTATCTATTGACTGTCTACTATAGAAGATTTTCTATTTACTCTCCTTCATATGAGTCTTTCTCTATTTTTCCAATATACTTTTGTCCATAATTTTTGTTAAAAAAGAAAATTAATGTTTGTATTATGATTATGTAAACATTATTTGAAGTGGAGCTGTGCAGTGTACTATGATTACATTTAATTTGTGTACAACTTAGCATGTTTCTATAGTCTGTTATTTATTATTTTTTTCAGTGCTGAGTATTTATCACTGTAGCCCTATAGTTTATAATTTACCCCCATACTCTATTGGTGTTAATTTGCTCCTATCACATTTAAACACATTATATGTATAGTTAAACACATTAACTATAGTCACCATGCTGTACATTAGCTCTTTAGAACTTATTAGTCCTACATAATTGAAACTTTGCACCCTTCTGTTGAAGAACTGAGTAATCTGGGCACTTGAAGGCTCCTTCCCTCCTCCCCATCCTTGAATGTGAATTCTGCTAGCCTTCCTAGAATTAGAAGCTGCCCAAAACATAGTCTTGAGAGAGTAATGTATTGTTGAAACTATTTGGATGGCATATGTGACTGAACCCAGCTGAAGACTCTATATAATCTTTTAATGTTTTGGTGGATTGGTGCAGAGATCAACTCATACTGCAGATGTCCAAGACAAGCCCTGCGTGTGTACCCTGGCTGGGTAGTTCAGTTGGCTAGAGCATCCTCCCGATATGCCAAGGTTGCAGGTTTGATTCGCAGTCAGGGCATATACAAGAATAACCAATGCATGCATAAATAAGTGAAAAGACAAATCAATGTTTCTTTCTCTGTCTCGTTCCCTTCCTGTCTCTCTCTAAAATCAATAAATAAAAATTTTGAAAAAGATAAGCCTTGTATGTAATAAGTTCCGTTGCTTATTTAATCTGTCAGCTACCATTCTAAAGTGACCTTTCTTTGGTCTCTTGCCTTCTGTGTATCGAGCCAGTTTGTGAACCAATTGGCACACCAGCCAGGAGACTGAAGAAATGGGCCTTGGGAAAGAGAGATCAGGGGTGAGGGTAGTTTCTGGGTTGACCATCAGCCTCTCTGTAGGGAGGGTGGCTCGTGTGTCAGGTGCTTGTGGACCACAGCATGAGTACAAGTACATCACCAAAACACCAGCTGTTTGATCTTTTGTTTGAGGGACTGCTCACAGTACACTATGGCAAAGAAAGAAAGTAGATGACCACTGCAGTGAGCTGGTCTCTACTGTGGCAGTTTGGCCACTGATGCTCAATTATAGGCTAAAGCTTGAGTTAAAAATTGGAAGAAAAGCTGAGATTAGAGAAGACATGTGATGTCCACTATTCTGATAGCTTTGGCACTGGCAGACAAAGAAGGAAAGCAGGATAATAAATTAGAGACTTCAGCATGTTGTCTTGCAAAACTAAGAAGGTGCAAACTGTGACAAGTTAAGGACCAAGTGCTTGTGACAAAGTCTGATTGGGACACTAAAAGGTGGGATCCCTCAGAAAGTGTGGAGAATGAAGAGGATGTTGTGATTGATGGCGAAATGGAGGAAACTTCCTGTGCTCTCCCACCCCTAACACAAAGGAAAGCAAAAGCATAGCAATAACTCCCCCAGTCAGGGGGAAAGTGCCAATCCCAAGAGTACTTGAGATGAGAGAAAATATTCCCATTAAGCTTATTGATATAACTGTGAAGTTCAAGCAAAAGGCCAGAGCAAGTATGCAGGCATGGTTAGTGTGTCTATAACATGTGCGAGTGAAAATATTTCTCTGACCCGGCAAGAAGAAGAGAAAAAGAGCAGCATCACCACATACCATGACCTCTTGACATGGTTGCATGACATTCTGAAGATGCAGGGTACACACTGATTATAGATTAGGTCATTCTATCCTGCAGGAGCCTTGGTCCAATGAGGGACTCTGGGCATGTGGGACTCTGGAAATCTATAAAGGAAGTACAACAAATCCTAAGGGAGTTGGGGATGAGACAGGCCATGTATCCTTCTATAGTTGAAGACCCCGATTGGACCATGTTCTCTACAGGAATGAAAGCCAAGATAATCCAATCTTCCCCTCGCACCTGGTAGGGGACTCTGATATCCATGCTGAGCCCAACCATAGGAGAAGTCATTTATGATATTGAGTAATTCACTGCTGATCTGGTTGAGACAGAAAAATACTGGGAATAGGCACAGGCTGTGGGAAAGACCTGCGTGACAGAGAGGGAGCTGGAAAAGTCAAAAGCCTATCCCATTTAACTATAAGAGTGAAAGTAACCCGGAAGCAAATGTTAAGTTCATTGTTGCTGGGATCTCACCTGAACAGGTGAACCATCAACCCATTGCTGTGCCAATCAGAATGAGTAAAACCTTATAACCTAAATAATGGTTTAGAATTGTCCCACCTGCCTCCACCTTCTCTGATGCCCCCTGCTTTCCAACAGGCCAGAGCTATACAGTCCTATTTGGTATGCGTTCTTCCCATGCCCCAGGTACAGGAAGACCAATATCACCTCCAGGTGAGGGCCATTAGGGGCAATCAGAGGCCTCTTGTTGAGCTTACACTTCCGTGGTCCTCCAGAAATAAACAAACATTGGTGGCTTTGGTGAACACTGGAGCTGAATGTACTCTAATACATGGTAACACCCAGAAGTTTTTCTGGTCCCATCAGCATGAACAATGGTTACAGAGAATAAAAAGTATAAGCAGGAAGGTCTCTCTGATACAGTAAATGAAGACATGAGGTTTTTATCTGTATCATACTATTACCGGTAGATGGTGGGTAGAAGCCCAGGGAGTCTCCCCCTGGCTGAGATGGTAGCGGGGGGGGTTCTTACACTGAGTGAACAAAAGGTCCTTCCCCTGACCCCTCTGGTACCACATTGAGGGTGGGACCAGGGGAAGGCAGGCACATGCATAATAGAAGTCAAAATGGTGGCAGGGAAGGTACTAGAACCACAGAGGCCTGTCAGTGTAGCCTGGGGAAAGAAGGGATGGGAGGGGAGGTGGACCCACCAAAAGCATGTGAGGTTTTGGGAAGTTCATTGGTCATTTTGAGAAAGCACCTGGTTCTTCCTACACCCAAGCTAAGGTAAATCCAGGGGAACAAAGAGGGCTGTCTTGTTCTCTGGTTTGCTGGCTTGTGACCTGCTCTTGGATGGTGGTCTTGCCTTTTCTCTCCATGGGCCACATGGCTCATGGCCTCCAGGAAGAAGCCTTTCTCACTAGCTTGCCAACCTGTGATGCATTTGCTGGAGTATTCAAGTGCTCACTGGACCTTGAGGCCCTAGCAGCCTCATGATCTGTGACTGTGCCAGCTCCACACATGGGCTCTAGGAGGGAGCCTTAACCTAATAGCAGCTGGGAACAAGCTGAGCTACAGGGATGACCGCTTAGCCGCTGCCTGTGAGTTTCAAAGGACTGCATTTTAAATTGGAGCATCCCTGGACACTGCCTTTTGTCTTGGCCTTGTTAAGGAGATGAACTTTGAGTTGAGTTCCTCCTCCCAGATTATGCAGCACCCAAATGGAACCTCTTTCCTTTTGCACCAGCAGCTGCCTCACAAATTTGGTTTTTGTGGCAGCAGGCAGCAGAACCACCTTTTTCCTCCAGTAATAGTACCAGAGAAAACTGAGTATTGATGCCATACAAGGTCAAACCCTGCAAACCTCTGTTGGTGAATTATGCCTCTGGGTTAGAATAATCAACCCAGCGCTGGGGACCAGTAGGTCTACGTTCCTACAAAGAGTGGCAATTGTCTCACAATATAAATTGCCTAGAGGGCATGATCAATTTTGCTCTTTAATTACTGTGTCTTTTTTAGTACTTTCAACCAGTATATTAATGGGGCTTTAGGTGGGGAAATGGCACATGCATCTGTTTAACCAAGAAAGCCCCCATTTCATTTTAATGATATATTATGTTTATATTAAGACATAGTGCCTTTTAGAAAGAGGATTTGGTCTTGTGGATATTGCCTGAATATAATGCTTACACTTCCTCTATTGTTCCTTAGTGCATTTCCATTTCCAGCATTTCTATAAGCCCTACTGTTTTTTAGACTGAGAATTAAATTTTATTACTAAATCCTTAGTTTTTACCTTATAATTTCTTTCTCTTACAGGAACTAGTTTTTCCCTCAATCTTGTTTATTCCCCAAGGAAGCATTCCCAGTGAATGTGTTTTATTTTTTTCCCCCTAAGATATTCCTGTTCTTGGCATAGATAGAAGTCAATTTTATTGTCTTCTCTATTGAAGTCCATATCATTTGGCCATACTACCTTTCTCAATACTCAAATACTGTAGTTTATCAATATCTAGGTTAGCCTTAATATTGTAAGTAATTGAGATGTAGGTTCACAATTTCCCTCTTTCTTCATTCATCAATGGTAGAGAGAATACACATGGGTATTAAGGTTTGACATTCTAGGGATGATTTCTAGTTCTGATATTTACCTAAAAATGGGAGAATATGCTAGTTTGCCAATTTTTAACTGAAACTCTGAGAAAGAGACCTCTTTCTCAGCACTTCTTACTTCTGCCATAATACCAAACCCAGTAAAAAAAGATAGACTACAAAGACCAGAGATCAATAATCTCACCTTGCTCTTGTTTGACTAGCTAGTCCCTAGTCTACTAGCCAACTGTCCACAACATGTAGGGGAGCCCAACCAAGTTTACCAAGATAGCCTATGAGATCTATAGCATTATTGTACACTGAATATGAGGAAATGCTTTTTATTTATAGTGCTCTTGAATTATTATATTAAATGAGATACCTGCAGTGTGTGGTATAAATATTATTACTCACAAAATCTCCAGTACTGAGTTGATAGTTCTTTTGACATCTTGGCCTAATTGTTTATCCATTAAACATTTCATAACTTCAATAGTTTCAATCTTCATTCTACTTCAACCACTTATCAAAACACCACCAGATCACATTGTATGACTAATTGAAAATTTCCACTTATAAGACTCAAGATACAAAAATCAAGCTTGTGATTACAATCTTCTTCCAGTATAGTATAGAATGCAATGAAGCCAATAGCTATGATAGATTTTGATAATTTTAATATTGAGTTGAATTCATTCATATACACAAAAATACTGTAAATAAAAATAAGAGACTGGAGGAAATTGTCAGCTTTGTTGGATTTGTTTAGAGTGACCAAAGAAATTTTTCATTAAAGCTGATTTTTAATGGATATTTCTTTACAGAGATTCTGTGGAAAGTTAATTATAAGTAGATAAGCTTAAAATAGTGAGGATGCAAGTGCTAATACTAACCACCAAACTAAATATTTACAGATCATACTACTGTAAAAATCACCAAAAAGTAATGTTGAGTACTAAATGACTCTTGAACATAGATGGACTTAGGAAACACTCGTGGATTTTGTACAAAGACATAGAAACTACATAAAGAACTATTTATACCATCTTCACATCTCTAGAAATTTAGTAGCTCAGATATTTTTCAAGCCTACAAACCAACTTTAGGTCAATAAAATTACATCTCAAGAAATCTGTGTCAATTCCTAACTTGGTCTCAAAAAATGTTGCTTAATGATACACCCTTTTACTCTCACAAATATTAATTTCAGTGTGTTTTTTAATGAATAAAACATTGAGGTGAATGCTGATTTGTCCTGTATTCCTTATGATATCTAATATAAAAAAATATACCATTTGTTTTATTACATGTTATCTTACCCTCATATTCACAATGAACAGCAAATATGTGAGCAATTCAGATCCATAATCCCACGTTAATGGTCACGTTTCTGGATCTGCTCCTGGTATCAACAAAAATATCAATTAGGTATTGGCAGTTCATGGATCCACAAAGGTAAAGAGAACTCAATGCATATTCCATATAGAATATGTGCATTTTTAACTAGAGATGTGAAGGATGTTGAGATGCTGAGACATTAACAACATCAGGAAATGGTTACCTTTCCAAGACTAAAAGACAGAGGAGTCTTATTGGAGCCACAGAAACAGGACCACCTGATGGAACTTGTTGTCACAGAAAGATACAACTACTATCAGAGAGTGGTGTCAAAAGGGGAGCAAACAGAAGAATTACTTGATGTCATATAAGGATCTTATATCTGTTAATTCAAAATCTCGAACACAAACAAGCATAAGGAGACTGCTTGTTTTAATGAAAAGACAACTGTTAGCAAGAGTCTTTCTTGAAATTGCTCACTGTAGTGTTGTGCATGTTTAAAAAATACTTAAACTCTCTGAGTCAGATTTTATATTTGAAAAATTAGATTGATAGCTGATACTTATCTTGGAGTCTCTATACTGTGTTTGGTAAGATTCTCATTAAGTCTTAATTTATTCAAATCTCCTTGTAACAGAGAAGATAGACTAAAATATGTGAAATTCTATGTAGTAAAGCTGAGTCAGTATATTTATAGTTGATAATCATTAATTATATCTTTTTGTTACTTAAACAAAATCAAACAAGATTTCCATCTTCAGTTTCTAATAAGTCTTCTGTCCACTCTAGGTTAAAATGTTGAACAAATAAAAATTAGCTGCTTGAAGCAGCAATTATTTGAATTACAAGGAAATAAAATACATAACAAGTGGTAAAAATAATTTCAAAACATGGAGGCAGGGGTTAGCATTCTTCAAACTGAGTTCTTCATATCCCTGGGGTTCCATGGATGCTCCTAAAAGCCATTGCATGGGTGGAGGGAAGCCATACAATAGAATCTTGGAACCTCCACTTGGCTTCCACTTAAGTAGTTTGTTTCCATTTGTTTGATATAGAGGCTTTTTCAAAAATCTTTTGAGAAAAGTTTCCTGTTGGGTTTTCTCCTCCCTGCCATTTCCCACAGTGACTTCCCCAAGAAAGAAAGTTTGAAAATTTTTGTAGAGAAAAGCATTTTTTTCTGCAATGGATATCACTCTGTTATATCACATTGAAGTAGTTGATTTCCAGTACTAATGATATGTGATCAAGAAAAGGTTAAATTATATTCATATGATTCTCTATCAGAATGCAACTATTACTGAGAAGTTGTACTAGTCCCCGGAACTTAATAAAAGTTGCATTAGATGGCAAAAGGGACCTTGCCAATGAGATTATGTTAAAGACCTTTAGAAGCAAAATCACCCCGCATCATTGGAGTATGCCCAGTGTAATCATAAGGGTCCTTATACGAAGAACATAAGAAGGTCAATGTCAGAGAGGAAGGAGATGTTGCAATAGAAGCAAAGAGAAGAGTGATGTACTTTGAACATGGAAAAAGGTACCACAAGCTAAAGAGTTCAGGACAGTACTGGAAGCTCGAAAGGGCAAAGGCATGGACACTCACCCCCACACACCTCCGCCTCATTTTCTAGAAGAAACCAACTTGAGTGGCACCTTGAATTTAGTCCAGTGAAACTGATTTCATACTTATGACTTTCAGAAATTTAAGAGAACAAAAGTGTATTTTTTAACCTATTGAGTATTTGGTAATTTATTACAACAGCCTTTGAAAAACTAAAATAGCATGTGAGATATTTGCCTATCTGTGGTTGTGATAGCAGTATGTATGGAATTACTACAGCTTTATGGTACAACATTTTCTGTGCAAGTTCCTATGAAGTTTCTCTGCATCAGTCATCCATTTATTTAAAAACTAAGTGCATATATTAGTTGCTGTTTTAGATTTTATAGATAAACAAATTATTGTTTCATAGTTCGAGATTTTGAGAGTCTAGGGGTCTGGTTGAAGGGACAGATGTTTCAGAAGTATTTTTGGTAATGCGTTGAATCTTTGTGATGTTGTGATTCATCATAAGAAATATATTTGGTCTTTGTCTGTATATGCTAACACAGGTCTCCTAGAACCCTTATAAATCCTTAAGTGATAAGAGCACTAGAAGCATCTTTTATTTTAATGAGGCAACTCTGGGTGGGCTCCTAGATGGTTTCTGGATGACATCTGGTCACCAGTAAGACCAAATCATGATTAAAAGCTTGGGAATTTTCAGCTACTCCCACCCCCTATGATTCTCCAAAGATGGGCTAAAAATGGAATTACTGATCCATCATGCCTATGTTATGAAGTCTCAGTAAAAATCCCATTAGTATGGGGCTCAGATAACTTCAGGGTCAGTGAACACATCCATGTATTGGGTAGGTGACACATCCCAACTTAAAGGGAACGGAAGATCCTGTATTCAGGACCCTCCCAGACCTCACTCTGCATATTTCTTCACCTGGCTATTCATCTGTCTCCTTTACCATATCCTTTAATTAAACAATCAATGTAAGTAGTTTTCTGAGTTCTGTGAGCTGTTCTAGCAAATTAATTGAATCTCAGGAGGGGGTCATGGGAAACTCCAAGTTATAATCAGTAGGCTAGAAGGACAGGTGACAACCTGGACTTGAACTTGGCATCTGAAGTGGGTGAGAGCAGTCTCATGGGACTGAGCCCTTAGCCTGTGGAATGTGATGCTCTCTCCAGTTAGGTAGCATCAGAATTGAGTTAAATTGTAAGGACACCCAGCTGGTGACACAGAGAATTGCTTGATGTGGGGTGGGGGTGAAACCCATACATTTGGTGTCAGAAGTACTGTAAGTGTGGTAACAGTGAGAAAGTAAAGGAGAAACACATAGGAAGAGGATGATTTAATATGTTCTAACATGATGCTATAAAAGATGCACACCTAAAGGAACTTTGTAATAACCTAAGGGAGGACCTAACCTTATCTGGGAAAAGCTAGAAAAACTTTCTGGAGGAGATGATGTCTGAGTTAAGTTATACAGAATCAAAAGAAACTTCCTAGAGATGTTAAGTTTAAACAGAAAATTCGAGGCAGAAAAAGAGCAACATGAAAATTTTTAGCCTATTCAAGCAACTACCAAAAATTGGAATTTGGTAAATAGTGATTTTAAATAGGATGCTAAATACGTCAACATTAGGTTGATGAATGCATGCAATGAAATACTACTGATCTATTATCTTTCACAAATAATTTTAAAAATAAGGAAATTATAACTTTATTAAGTTATAAATGAAGATGGATGCAATGGTTAATTTGTTGTATAACAAATGAAAAAATAGTTTTTAAAAATATTCATTGTGTTTATGAGTACCAAAGTTTCTTCCAGCTATAGACATATAATTCTGTTAAATTTAAGTGAAATTTATTCTAAGTTCTTAAGTGGATAGAAATAAAGCTTTTGAATAGGATGTAGAAAACATTCATGTTTGATAGGAAGGTTGTATTTTCTTTCATTTTTAAAGGACTTATTAGTACAATTTTTTTGTACAGCATGAAAATTTTTCTCAAATATTTGTATGTTACCATTTATACAAATATCTGGGTGCTTAAATGGATTATTTGTTATTCGTTTATTTGCTTTGTTTTGTTTGTTTTGCATTGCTTTTCATTAGGATGTTCCAGAATTATGCAGCTGTAGTCAAGGTCTTTATTTATTTTGTTCTATTCAGGATAACCTCTTACTTTAGCAGTGGTAATTTCAAAATCCTCATTCCTTTCTCCACCACTCTTTTAGTGAAGTATGAATGTCTATTGTTTGCCACTGCTGTTACTCCTCTAATGTGAAGGCCACCTGTCATTGAAAAGAGTTAGCATGCTCCAGTGAGGCAGATACGATGTTTTAAAACATATTCTAAGATTTATTTAATAGGTTTGACCTTTCCAGAAATTGTCCTTATCCATCATTATAGTACATGATCAATCATTTCATACTTCATCATCTATAAAACAAGCATTAACAATAAGGGAGAGAGTTTACATTCTATTTTTCTCTAGAGATTTATATCAAAACAATTTGGACAGCTCTGCTAATTAAGGATGGGAAACTCAAAAATGTGGACCAATGTGACTCCTTAAAAGGGTCAGGGTCTTAACTGAACTTTTTCTGAATCTATATTTTACTTTAGATGTCAAGGACATAGAGAATGGGTACAGTAATTTTTCTTTGGTTTACTTCTGTGTGATTAGTCTATTTAAATAAACATGGCTTGTGTCCTGGCTGGTGTGGCTAAGTGGACTGAGTGCCAGACTGTGAACAAGGGGTCACCAGTTCGATGCCCAGTCAGGGCATATGCCTTTCTTGTAGGCCAAATCCCTGGTGGGGGATGTGTGAGAGGTCCACACTTTGATGTTTTCTTTTCTTTCTCTCTCCTTCCCCCTCTCTTTAAAGTGAATAAATAAAATCTTTTTTTAAAAAAAAGCTTTAAAAAATAAATAAATATGCCTTGAATTCTGGCATCTTGGCTAGTTTGATTCAGGGAATATTTATTATTTTTCAAACATGTGAAATAAACAGTTATAGGAACGGTTAATAGATCACATTCTATGATCAAATGCTGCCAAAATTTAACTGTTTCATGGTTGGCTTGATTATTGCAACTCTCACTGTAGGTGGTTTACCTGGTGGTTTAAATTATTCATTTGCAATGTGTATTTTGCAATGTGTAATCTTTAAAGAGAAATTTACTAAAATTAATCTTTTGTAAATTAAATTTAAGCTTTTAAAGAAAAAAGATTAACTTCTCAAAACTACAGGGGCACTTTTTGATCAAGATCTGGTCTCATCTATCTAATATAACTTAAACCAATATTTATTGGGATAAAACATAGTTTTTTTTCCTATCAGTGAGTGTGTGGGCTCAGTAAATACTAGTTGGATAAATAAATATCAAAAGACAGTATGACTTTTTTTATTAGAGTCTTTATAATGTCAATTTTAAACTACTAAAAGAACAGTCGATGGAGAAACAGAAGTGACAGTCTGCTTTCACAATGAAAAAAATACACACAAAAAGGAAACCACCTCTTTACTATTCTCTATCATAAAATCAAATTTAGCAAGAGAAAAAGGGGAAGAAGGACTGCTGCAGAGTTACAGACAACTTGTCTCTATTCCATCTAGACTATTGGAGATAAACTATGTGAAGGGCTAATATTAAAATTATTTTAAAACATAATATGCATGTTTAGCCATGTAAGTAATCAAAATTCAACTTGAAGGATAGAAGCAATCTATCACTCAATGATAAGCATAACCTACATATATGATCATACAGTATACAGTCCAAAAGCAGAGCAGATCCCGCTCTATTGAGCCTCTGGTAATAAACCTTGAGTTTTTTTAAACCTACCATGTTTTACATAATAAAGTTTCAAAAGATACTAACATTATTTGTGATGTTTTTATCACTATATTTTCTAAACTAAATATTCATTCTTTTATCTTCATTACCTGTCCTATGAATCAATAGGATAAAGATTTGTGATACCCAGTAAAGATAATGATTTTGATGTTTGATTGATATCTACATTATCCGCATAATATGCTGAGATATTTGGAGGAAAAGGAAAAGCAACAACAGCAACAATAGAAAAAAAACCCCTACTCCTCTAGATGTTTTCCCTTCATAATAACAAGTATTTGAAAACATCTGGATGACTAGGTCTTTTTTCTTTGGATTGCAATATTTTATTTTATGATTTTATTTTTTAAATCTATTTTTTTATTATTGTTCAATTACAGTTGTCCTCATTTTTCCCGTCATTGCTCTCCCCATCCAACCCTACTCCCAAAGACAATCCCCAACCCATTGTCTTTGTCCATGGGTCCTTTGCACATCCTCCCTTTCTTTCCCTCATTATCCCCTTCTCCCATCCCCTCTGGTCACTGCCAGTTTGTTCTTTATTTCCATGTCTCTGGCTCTTTTTCTCTTGTTTGATGGCTTGCTGATTAGGTTACACTTATAAGTGAGATCATATGGTATTTGTCTTTTACTGCCTGGCTTATTTCACTTAGCATAGCACTCTCCAGTTCCATCTATGCTGTCACAAAGAGTAGGAGTTCCTTCTTTCTATTTCATAATATACCACTGTGTAAATGTACCATAGTTTTTTGATCCACTCATTTACTGATGGGTACTCAAGCTGTTTCCAGCACTTGGCTATTGTATTAATGCTGCTATGAACATTGGGGTGCATAGGTTCTTTTGAATTGCTGTTCTAGGATTGTTAGGGTATAATTCCAACAGTGGAATCACTGGATTAAAAGATATAGATAGCAACACACTTATAGTAGGGGATTTTAACACCCCACTGTCAACAATGGACAGATCTTCCAAACAAAGAACCAACAAGGATATCATTGCACTGAATGACATCCTAAATCAAATGGACTTAACTGATATATATACAGAACTTTCATTCCAAAGAAGCAAAATATACATTGTTTTCAAGTGTACATGGAACATTCTCAAAGATAGACCATATGATCGGACATAAAATAAACCTCAACAAATTCAAGAAAACTGAAATCATATCAAACGTTTTCTCAGATCATAATGGCTCGAAACTAGAAACCAACCAAAACAACAAAACTCAAAAAACAGCCACATTCATGGAAACTGAATAACATGTTATTAAATAATGAATGGATTAACAACAAGATCAAGGGAGAAATCAAAAAGTTTCTGGGAAATACATGAAAATGAACACACAACAGACCAAAACCTATGGGACACAGAGAGAGCCTCTTCTGAGAGGTAAATTTATAGCAATACAAGTCTACCTAAAAAAGATACAACCATTTCAAATAAATAACCTAACCTACAACTGCAAGAAATGGAGGAACAACAACAAACAATGCCTAGAGAGAGTAGGGGAGGAAATAATCAAGATCAGAGCAGAGTTTAATGACATAGAGACTAAAAGAACAATTCAAAGGATCGATAAATCCAGGAGCTGGTTCTTTGAAAAGATAAATAAAACTGATAAGCTTTTAACCAGATTCATTAAAACAAAGAGAGAGAGAGAGGAACCAAATAAATAAAATCAGAAATAATAGAGGAGAAATCACAACCAAAACAACAGAAATACAAAGGATTGTAAGAAATTACTACAAACAACTATATGCCAAGAAATTTGAAAACCTGGGCAAAATAGAAAAATTTCTAGAAATATATAATCTTCCAAAACTGAATCTGGATGACTAGGTCTTTCACTTTTCATATATTTAAGAAATAAAAGCTATAAATCTGCATTAAATTTCAGAAATTATTTGATAATCTGCTTATAATTGAATGAAATCTGAAATAAATTCTCTAGAGAGTGGAACAGCCTAAATGACCTTAAGAATCATTTAGTTTTATAGCAATTCACTCTCATTCTTTCAAAGTTTGAAATTTTCTCCACTTTTAATGTAATCAATGATAAACTTTCCCCAATATCTTTATATTTATTTCTACATGAACTAAATGTGAGAATTCAGCTTTAATTAAAAACTTACACCAAATTCAGAGAAATAATAAAGAACAAAGACAAAAAGTTGTGAAGATTCTAAATTGATGAAACAGCTGTGAAATGCAAGATATCCCATTGAGATACACCTGAATTCGTATCAATCATAAGCTTTTCCTTTTATATTTTGGTTATGTGAAAACACAATTCTATGCTTTAATAATTTTCCATTTGAATCACATTAAAGTTAAGAATGTTAAATTATAACTATGTTATAAGTTTATGTTATAGTTCAAGAAGATTTTGTGCACATGAAATTTAGGCAGGAAGTACTGCAGCTCAAAGAAGGTCAAACACCTAACTTGACCTGTAACACCTAGTGGATTACTCTCCTAAATTTGAACCCAGTTTTTCTTTTGTCTAAGCCTTTACTCTTTGTATTCCACTAGGCTGCCATACAAAACAGCTAATTAGACCTTTCAGAAGACAATAGTAATATTACAAAAAAGGTTGGCTTTATTTAACTAAAATGATAATACAATTTAGAATCAAAAACATGTATCCAATGAACAAAGATAATATTATTTATTACTATTGAATGTGAATAGAAAAAAACTATGAAAAAAATAAGTGCCACCTCAAATGCCTCAAAGAGTGTAGACAATTGCCCTCTTGTAAGCCCAGTTAGTAAAGTGAAAACACCTCATAAAAAATATAACGAGAACTGTAAATTAGTGATCATTAGGGAAGATTTATGTCATGAAAAAAAGTAGAAATAATCTCCTTAGTTTGCTGAACTTAAAACCTCTTTGAACATTATTTTTACTTAATCAGTTTTAAAAGCCCCAAGATTTCAGAGAAGCTACTCTATATATTTTTAAAACTTAACCTTAATATTAAATAAATCAAAATGTTTATCACCTATTTTATGGGTTCATATTAGTTCTCTCTAGGTTTAGCTATGAATGATATCCTGTATGTCTAGCAAACAGAAAGCTGTTTCAGCTGAATACAAAACGGCAGTAAAGGGCTAAAACCAGGAGAAGCCCCCTGATGGGAAGCATGCTGAGTAATATTTGAGAAGCCTCACACCTCCCCCAAACCAGCACAAACCAGAATTCCCAGAGGAACAAAAGTCTGGAGGACAAGAACATATGTAGGTAGGAAAAAAATAAACAGATTGTTTTTATTGAATTAAGGATCAGAGAGTCAGATAGTAAAAGATAAGGAAGGCGTCAGCTACCCAAACTAACCAAGTGAACCAGAGACAACAGCAGGATTAAAGATCAAATTTAATAAATGTGGAATAAGTTTTAATTGGCTCATAATAGGTGATAGAACATAAAAAATATTTCTAGCTATTTTATACCACCTTAAAAACTGGATTTTTCTTTATAACTTTAGTATTGGTTTGTAGATGTTATTTATAGGTCAAAAAATCATATGCACTAATGCCTTCAGTATGATATATAGATCACTTTGGTTTTCTGAGGCTACCAGAATGACCACATTTTAACCCAGATCACAAGAGTTAACAATACCCTGATGGGTTGAATCTTACTCTTCTGTTGGTGGATAAGAACAGTCTGTCAATAAGATTCTTTGCTTCTCTAGAATTTTAGTAGATAACTAACAGAACTTCTGCAATTGAAATTCACTTTTTATGTTTTAATGACAAGCTTAATTTCTGTAATCAATATTTCTAATTTCTTTTAATTTTAATTAAAAATGGTTAAAGAATTAGGCCAGAGAGATTACTTGATCCTTAATGAACATATCTAGCATAGGTAGGCCACCTTCTAAGATGATACACCAGTGTGATTTGGGATAGTCCAAGACAACAAATGTAAAACAAATCCCAATTCTAACAGTCAACACATTCTGGAAATATCATTGGAACATTCTTCCAATTGTAAAAATTAAGGACACTGGTAATTTTGAATATATAATACTAAAAAACTTCTTATTTGAGATCCCTCACCACGTAGCAGAAAGAACATAAACTTAACAGCCAGGGAGACTTTGTAATCAAGTTCCAGCTGCTGCATTAACTAGGGTGTGTTATCTAAACTTTCTGGTTCTCAGATACCTGATTTTTATAATTTCTCCCTTGCAGGCCTATTGGAAGGATTAAGTTAGGTGATTTACTTAAAACTTTTAGCACATAGTAGCTATTTTACCAAGTAAGATGAAATGTTTGTTTGTGGCTGAATTTATAAGAAATACTGTTCCTGAGATAACACATACATTTGGACCTCTAAAAAAATGAATTTTCAGTGCAGATACTCATACCAACTCAATTTAAAATACATAAAGGCATTCCTTAAGTTATTTTTGTTTTTGCATATGATATAAAATTTAAAATAAGCAACTTAATGTTCCAGTGCCAAATACAGAAATTTCCTTATTGTTCCAAAAATTCAAATATTTTATTAAAATACATTTGAAAATTGCATATAAGCATTCATACTGCATTTATTCTTTTTTTTATATTTTAAGTCAGAATTTTCAAAACGATCTTTGCACAAATAGCTCAGATACGCCCACAAATCACTGAATCTGTTTAGCATCTTTTGAAGAGGTGTAATTTTTTGAAAAATGTGACATTTGTTTTTGTGCCAGTTCATTTGTCAACATTAGTGTAATTAGCTCAAGTTTCATCAACTAGTTGGTGCAATCTGTTCAGAAAGCAACTCTGCATTTTGAACAGTCTTATAGACTCCAGTTATAGTTTAAGCCTATGGGATTTGATTTTAGTTCTTACATGTGAAAAAAGTAGAGACTACCTTTTAATAAAGTCAGCATGATTTTTTAAAAAAATATTTAGGTTATTTAGTATAGAAAGGAGCACAAGAAAATTCACAATATCAATAGATATGTTAGGAAAATTTTAAAAATAATCTTTGAAATTCTCATTTACCCAGAAAAAGTAATTATTTTATTATATAGCAAATAACCACAAGGACTATTTTAATTGCATTTATTTTAAATGCAAGAATAGTTCAACTTGGCTGACATCAAAAGAATGGAAAAAAGATATTAACAATTATATTCCTTATTGATAGGAATTTGTCTCCACCATGAGGCAGCAGAAGAAAAAGCTTAGAAAAACCTAATTTTACCAAGATACAATTTTTTGAAACAAATAAAAGTACACTTTTGCTTATGCATCTTCCTAGAACAGATGCTCTTGTATTAGTAAGATAAATTTTAGAAATTGTTAGAGAAAGGCTTACTTTGCTTTTTCTGTGCTGGTATAAAATATACTTAGGGCACAAATCATGTTTGAGGAACAAAGAATAAAAGGCAGTTATTTCTGAAAATCTATGTTTTCTGCTATCATGATATTCATTGTAACAAATAGGTAGGTGGTCTTGTAGTTCCATTGGCTAAATCCAAATAGAACAACAGGCAATAAGAAATACTCATTTTTATGTTGAATAACCCCAATGAAAGAATAGGAGTTTTAAAAGAAATCATACAAATATCCAACACATGTTTATAGTCAATATCTCTGAAAAAGGTACACGTACACACATACCAATATCCAATACCATTGTGCCTGTTTTCAAGGACCTTATACTCAGGTTGGGGAGAAACAAATTTAGAGGAATAAAACCTTATATTTTGACAAGTGAGGTCCAAATAATATTGCACAAAATACAACTTCAACATAGAAGATATGGCTCTTGAAGAGTAGGCCAATTATTTTAATTGGTTGCAATGCATCTTTGGATAAGAATGCCAGGTGACAGGCATCACGAAAAGTATATAGGTGGGAAATGTCAAGTTTTGTAAGTAGAATTTACTTGTGGGTGTGAGTTAGAGAAAGGTCTTAGATGTATTCGTTTATTGATCATTAAATGAACTTTGAAGGTCTGCTAATTTTAGTTGCGATGCTTATATTAGTCAGTAGGGATGACTGGCACAGCCTTAACCTTTGATATATTTAAAATATGAAAACATCCAGAGAATATAAATGTCCACAGTAAATTCATAAGAAAAACTGATTTGAAGGAAGCAGAAAGTTGCACACGTAGTTGTCGCGTGGTTTCTTAAGATGTTGAAACCACTTTCGCCATAGGAGATCATGACGGAGATGGCATTGGACCGCCTTGAAGGCCAGGTGGAATTTAGTCAGGGAGTGATTACGTTAGTCCCACAATTTGTCACTGCCCTCTTGATAGAGTTACAATCACCTTTGTTAATTCCTCAGCCCTCAGTACAACTGTGAGGAAACAGAGACTTATTTAACACTGGGGAAAATAAATTATAAAGAAATCATTGATGACTATCATAAAAGTGATGAAAGTTGAATAAATGCGAGAATGGATATCCTTGCCCTGTTTCACATATTAGAGGGAGAACATTCAATCCTTCACCATTTAATATATTGTTAGCTATAGGTTTATGTACATGTATTTTATTAGGTTGAGAGAGTGCCCTTCTACTGCTAATTTGCTATGAATTTTTATTAAGAACAGCCAAGTGCTTATGGAAGCTACTCCATGATATTGCTTCTCTGGTATCCATTTTGTATGGCTAAGTGGACTGTGGGGTTTTAAACTGACATTAACTACCTCATGCAAACATGAAGCCCTAGACAACAGCCCAAGAGTCACAAGCAAATATAAGTTCCTGATAGGACTTCCCTAATAACCTTACAATGATCAACAGTCTTCCTTGACTCCCAGTATCTTCCTGCTGTGTGGCCCTTGGATGAAACCTTCATGGAGCTTAACAAAACCCCATTCTTTTTGGTTTGAATTGCCCAATTCAGCCTTAGCGTGGGAACCCCAAAACATTCCATCTATAGAACCTATTGAAGTCATGTGCCTCATGCTCTGCCTTCCTGTCTGGCCCATGGCCTGACCTGTCTGTGTGGCCTTGCATGGCACACTTTGTCCTTCTCTAGGGCTTGTGAATAATAAACTTCACTATTTCAATTTCTACTGTGGTCTTTTCTTGAAACTGTGCTCTCCATCTGGCACCCTGTGCTCCATTTAACAAAAGTTAATTCAACAAAGTCATAAAGAGAACTGAAATTGTGTTTTGTAAAATGCATTTCTGCATTCATTGAGATAATCATGAGTGTCTTTCTTACATGGGTTATACTGATTCATTTTTTAATATAAAGTTATCCTTGAATCCTGGCATAAACACCACTTGGTCATCCTGTAATCATTTTTTTTTTAAATATATTGTTGGATTTAATTTGATAAGATTTTGTTGAGGATTTTTCTTTATGAGAGAAATTAACCTGTAATTTGTTTCCTATTTTCTTTGTTTCTGTACGGCCTTTGTATGGTTTAGGTATCAAGGTAATCCTAACTTTGAAAAATGAGTTGATGTTTCCTCTTCATCATCTCTTTCTCGAAGAGATGCTGTAGATTTGTACTATTTGTTCTTTAAATGTTGGGGAGAATACATCAGTAAGCCATGTGTGCATGGAGATTTTTTTTCAAAAAATTTTAACTACAAATTCAATTACTTTAATAGATATAAGGATATTCAGATAACCTATTTCACCTTGGGGTTTAGTTGTTTGTGATTTTTGAGGACTTAGTCCATTTTATATAATTTGTCAAAATTATGTAAATAGAGTTCTTTGTAGTATTTTCTTCTTTTTAATAATATTTCTGTTGGATCTGTAATAGTATTCTTGCTAACTTTTTAAAAACATCTTGTCAGAATCTCTAGTTTTATTCCTTATATTATTCTGGATATTAATAATTTGTTAATTCTCTTTTTAAAAAAATTAATATTGTAGAGGTTTATCAGTTTCATTTTTTTTCAAAAAACTAAATTATACTGATTTTCTTTTGTTTTCTTGTTTTAATTTTATTGATTTCTGTTCTATCTTATTTTCCTTTCTGGTTAATTTTAAATTATTATTTTTTAGTTTCTCACAAATCTGTCTATTTAGATTATTGATTTGAAATTATTTCATAGTGTAAGCATTCAATTCTATAATGTTTTGCTAAGCCCTGCTAGTTGTGTCACACAAATTTCAGTATTGCATTTTCATTTTGTTACATTTTCTAATTTTTCTGAGACTTCCTCTTTTACCCACAGATATTTTAGGATCATGCTCTTGAATTTCCAAATGACTAAAGATTTTCCCAATTTTTTCTCACAGATTTCTGGTTTCTTCCAATATGTTCCAAGAACATATTTTGTATGATTTCAAGTCTTTTAACTGTGTTAGGTTTTTGTTATGACTGGGTATATAGTCTATCAGGTTGAATTGTCCATGCACGCTTGAAACAATTGTATAATCTGGTGTTGTCCAGTCTTCTACCAATGTCAATTAGATCTAGTCAGTTGACAGTGTTGTTCAGCTATTCTGTAAATGTGTTGATTTTTCTTTCTGCTAGTTTTATCCATTACTGAGAGAAGTTTAGAAACATTCAACTGCAATTGTAATTTATCTATTTCTTTTTAGCTTCATCAGCTTTTGTTCCATGTATTTTGAAACTTTGTTATTGCCTGAATACATATTTAATATTGTTATATCTTTTTAGCAAATTGACACTTCATTCAATATGCAATCTATCTATTGCTTTATCTCTGATATTTTTTTTGCTCTGAAGTCTACTTTGTCTGACAATGATATTGCCATTCCTGCTTTCCTTTGATTAATGTATGCACAGTATATCCTTCTCTATTATTTTATTTTTAACCTACTCATATTATTATATTTGAAGTGAGGTTCTTGTGGAAAAAATTACGTGGGTCATTTTCTTTGTAATCCATTGTTACAATATCTGTCTTTTTAATAGTTGTGTTTAGATTATTGTATATATTTAATATTATTATTATTTATTATTATTATTTTTGTCCTCACCCAAGGACACTTTTTCATTGCTTTTAGAGAGAGAGTAAAGAAGAGAGAAAGGGAGAGAAACACTGATGTTAGAGAGCCACATGGATTGGTTGCCTCCCATAAATGCCCAGATCAGGGATCAACCAGCAACCTAGGTATATACTGTGGCTGGGAATCAAACCTGCAACCTTTCTGTTAAGGGGTGAAGCTCCAACCAACTGAGCCACACTGGTCAGGGCTATACTTAATATAATTTAATAATTATGCCTTTACCAGAAAGGTGATGAAAGCTTCATATTTAGGTGGAGAGTATCTTTACACTCTATGTGTCCATCAAGTGTTTAGCACGCAATAAAGGAGCAAAATGAGGGTAATCCCTCTCCTGGGGTTTTACACATTTGGAGTCTTCTAAGAAGCCGATGATTGGAGACAGTGCTTCAGCCGGCTGGTCTCAGCAGCGGCAGCGTGAGCAGAGAGCCTGTCTCTGCCTCTCTGATTTCCCCATGAGGAAGTGCTATGTTTGTCTTTTATTATTCTGGGTCACTGTTATTTCAACTGCTCATCATTGAGTATGTACCATTCAACTTAATACACTTAAAATTCAAACCTACACTTTAAAAATTTAGTCTTATAAGGATGTACTAATTCAGGCATTGCATGGGTGACCATTTTAAAGCTGGATGGAGGAAGTGCCCATTTAGATTCTCCTAGATCTTTTTCAATTATAGTTTGGGTGGTAGTGAAAAGCTGTCAGCTTGATCAGAGAAAGGAATCTCAAAGCATTATACAAATAACAGTATTGAAAAGATGGATGATGTGATGTTCTTTTATTGTGGATGGTGAAAAATGATAATGATGCAAGATGGTTTTAAATGGCTATAAAATTAGAAAAACAACCCTAACAGCTTCACATGTATAGAAATGCCTTAGTCATTAAATGTTGAAAATAGCATGAGTAAATTAGATTTGTTATTTTGGTCCAACTCTGAGAAGTCACATGAGTCTGACTAAATAATAAGACCAAATTAGGATAGTGAAAAGAGAAAGCAAGGGACAAAGGCATGAAGCACTGAGGAAGTCAACGAAACACAGTTTCCACAAGCACTCAGGTGTACCAGTTTTCTGGAACCAGTATTTAAAACACTTCCTTATACTCTCAAAATATCCAGCTATCTCGGTATTTGCAATTAACTGTCGGTCTCTTTACTTAAGTGCTTGTGTAGTATTTGGTAAGAAAAGAGCTCCTTTTCCCATAAGTAAGGAAAATTTTGAAATATTTTTTGAAGATCATTTTCTTGTAATTTTAATTGCATTAAAGTCTATGCAGACTCTGATCCTTATTGTTCTCTTTTAACAGAACAATATTACATATTCTAGCCTAAAACATTAATCTTCAAAGCTTTATGCATGTGAAGCAGTCTGCTAAAATATTTTGAGATTTGTTTTTCTTGACTTGTCCATGACAAACAATAAAGGTTGATATTAAAAATGTGATATTATGTTAAATCTGTGAACTTTGTAGTCAGAAAGAGTTAGTTTTAATGAAAATTATACAACTTGCTACTTTTATGACATTTACCAAGTTACCTTTCTGAATCTTGCTGTCACTTTTGCCCCTTTATTAAACTCTTTTTAAAATTACCCACTTATGCGATCTATTTCCCTTTGGGAACCTGACTTTTTCCCTATGTGACTATAATAAATTTTAAAAAGCTGCAAAATGTAATACTTGTTATTCTCATTCCTAGAAAAAATACTAAATGTTTTTTCCTCCATTATACCTGTAAGATAGATTTAGAAAAAAACATATTGTAGAAACCATGAATTTACATATTATTGCACATTAACATTGCATGGAACGATTCCTGAGTCCAATGATGTGACATTACTTGGAGCATATACCCCTGGTGGCTTTCATCAGAAATTCAAAAGTGTGTTTGCTCCTTCCTTATTATGCTATGCATGTTGTATAGATTATTTATTCTAAGGGTGAACTAAGAGCATTAAAAAAGACCCATTTTGAAATTTCACTGAATTATTAAATTATAGTTGAATTATTGTGATAGCTGAACATGACTAAATTATTAACTAATAGCTAGGAGATGAATGGATCCTTTATTGGCTTAGCTATCCACTGTGAGATCAAGTGATGTTTTTAATGTAAAGACTATCATTTAAAAGAAAAGGGCTATTTTATGATAACTTTAAAACTCTAATATTATGCAGCTCTTTTTTTCTTCACTACTCTGGTTCTTTTTACTATTCCAATGCTTAAAATTCTGTCTCTATACTTACTACTCTTGTGGGCTCCAGATCAACGTAGCCACCTGTCTACTCAGTATTTCCACATGATTGACAGATAAACACCTAAGACTTTGAATATCAGAGTAAAACTCTTTATATTATCTCCAAAACATGCTCTTTCTAATTACTATTAAATGAGAGTGCCATCTTTTCATTAAAAAATTAATTTCCCTTTACTTTCAAAATACTACCGAATAAAGCTTTCCACTACCTCGCTTGAAACATACCTTTCTCTCAGTCTCCCTTTCCTAGATTTTCACTGCAGCTTTCTGTCTGGCTCTTCTACTCCCAACCAAGCCTTCTTCTGTCTACCCTGAACACAACAATAACTTTTTGTGTTGACATTTGAATCATATCATGACACAATTTTCTCAAGGCCCTTCAATGGCCTCCCACCTCACTTTAAGTAGAGGATGACCTTGGTCTGCTTTATATGACCTGCTTTCTTGCCAGCTTTCTGACCTTGGCTCCTATGATTCAACCCCTTGCCCACTCACAGTTACTGCTCTTGTCTTCCTTAATGTTTCTGAGCTTGCCAGGCAAGCTTCCGTGGTAGAACCTTGGTACATCTATTCCCATGGCCAGGGTTGCTCTTTCTCTGTGTCCATGTGGCTTCATGGCTTGTTGTTTCCACTCCTGCAGACTTTATTCACATCTCTTCAATTTGCCCTTCATTGACCTCCCTTTTAAAAGATTGCAAACTTCTTAAATGTCTCTATTTACTATGTTTTTTACTCTTTTATGTTTATTTCTCATAGTCTTTATCACACCATCTTTTATACAATATACTTTGCAAGGACAATACTTTTTTTAAAAGTCTGTTTCTCCCTTCAAGAAACCCTCAGAATCTAAGATCTATGTTGGCAGGGGTTATTGTTTCATTACAATCTTAACCCCAATGTCTAGAAGGATGTTTGACACTTTCAAAAACTCAGTAAATGTGTGTTGAATGAATAAATGAATATAGAATATCAGCCACAATGTTCTAATAATAAAAAATAACATTAGATTTTCATGCTTAATTTTAAACCATTTGCTTTCTGCTTATCAGTCTACTCCCTATAACCTAACTTTTAATATAATCATATGAAATACTGTCTCAAGGATTTGGTAACAATGTTTTCATTCTTTGGCTGATAAGATTATGTTAAGCATGAGGTCATTGGCCTTGTAATTCTTGCCACTAATTAGCAGTAAAGAGCTGGACCCACTTATTGGGAAAAGTTAGATCTGCCACAAATTCTGGTAATAAATGATTCATTTTGAGTTCCTGTGTTCATAAGTAAGGGAATTTATTTGTCTACAAGTATAATAATATGCCTATCTTTAGTGGTTTTACTACTTCAAAAAGGCAATCAGATAACTTGAAATAGCAGGGTAAAATATCTAGGAAAAAGATTTCCCAGCTCTCCAATAAATACTGAAACTTAAAAATCACATTGAGTTGTTTTTAGTTTTTAAAGAGGTTCAGAAAATTATCTTATTCAACATTTATACAGCTATATTAATTTTACAAGTTGTTTATTACCAATGTCTTCTTATAGAAAATATAGAAAATAACGACCCAATATAGCAACTACCAGTTCTTGGTATGTTTACTTACATACAAAATTAATTTATTTACCACCATTACTGTTGGATTTCATTAGCTTTAACTATTTCTGAAATCTAATGATGCTATAATTAAAAAAAATTGTTTTAAAAGTACATACTAAGACATTCCAAGTAGACTTAACTTAAGGAGATACTTCATGAGGAGAAAATGGCATGTGGTTACATACCATTAGAACACAGATCATATCACGTGGTCAAATTCAATGATATGTATTTACTCCATAGTACATATACCAAAATGATGTAGAAATAGCTTTCTGCCTATTTGAATCAAGAAGAGAATTAATGAGAACTGGAATAGTTCTTATAAAACACCAGAGTTAATCTTTTGTCATATGGGGGGAAAATGAGACCCAGTTTTTTTTAAAAAAAGATTTAACTTATTGAAAGTAAGATTCCATTATGTGAGTTACTAAACCAAGATAATTTACACATAAAATAACTAAAATATTTGTACAGTTGAATACACAAAATCACAAACTAGCAATCTGCTAGAGCTCTGAAATGACCTTTAAATGACAGAATTAAGGCACAAAGTTAAGGATGACTTCTTGCAGTCCTTCAAGATATACTATATGTTTTTCTCTTAAAAAAAAATAATGGCTCATTATATGGTTTTGTGTCCCTAATATCTAGAGTAAATGGGTCCAGAAACCAAGTGTTGGAGGTAGGAATGTCAACTCTCACAATCCTTCCTTGTGTTTCACATTTAGACTATGGGTTTCTCAACCCAAACATTTTCAGGATCTGTGTGATTAGATTTTTTGGTTTTGGGGGAAAATAAAGGAAACTTCTATGACAGCACAAGGTTATAAAGCTTGGTTGCTTTGTGGGGATCTCTTGCCAGAAGACTAGAGGGAAAAAAAGGGAGTTAGGTATATTGACAATGGTGGTTGATCTTTGTTATCTTGAGAACATAAGATTGTTGCTACAAATGATGAAGGGAGCAGTTTGTGTTGAAATCACTGAATTCTCTGGGATGCCTTTTGATGTTCTTGCCTTGGCAACAGTCTTTAAAGGGCAACTGTAGTCAAAGCCAGACAAGGACATGATAATAGGAGCTCAATACCTTCAGAAACGAATGCCTGGCTTAACACTCTTGTCCAGAAATCAAATTATTGCTTGGGTAACAACTGCAACAGTAGGGACTCCAAACTTTTCTCAGCAATACTCCTTTTTTAACACTCTATTTTTTTTTTTAGAAATTATAACCAGTCATCACCTTAAAGAACCAAGGATTGACAAAAGTGAATCAACTTAATGCAGACAATGAGTTATGCAAAAGATACACTGTAGCAGACAATACCAATAGCCAGTGCTTTTCCTGTGTGTTCAGATCCAAAAGTTGCTTACTGTAAACACCATCAAGAAATTGCTTGAAGGTTCTCTATGGCTGCCTGAAAACATTCATATGCTTACAGAGAGAAGGAGCTGCCATATGCATTGACAGTTAGAACTCCAGTTTTCTCACAGCCACTCAGGTGTCCCCATGGCAATTGAGCCCTAGTTAACCACACTGCAACCTGCTTTTTAATGCATTTTGTATTGACATTTTACCCTGTTTCACTTCTCTGTCCCTCTATTGGTACTTTCTGGGATCACTTTCCTAATAACTATTACTTGCAATCAAATCCTTGTCTCAGTGTCTGCAATTGGGAAAATCTAACCTAAGACCTATTGTATGTCAGGTAAGTGTGTTAAGGAAAAGACATCAGGATTAGCTGAAAAGAAATGTTAATAGAGTTGTGAGGTATTGATATTTTAAATAATTTTCTTAGGTAAAGCTTAATTAAGAAGCTGATAGTTAAGAAAGATCTGAAATTTTTTACAGAACTTGACAGTATCTGAAGGCAAAATATGCTAGGCAGGAGATGTAACAGCTATTATGATACTGAAACAATTCTGAAATGTTTTTGAAATAATAAGGTGGCTATGGCATTGGAGCAGAGTAAGACAGAGAAAGGGTAGCAGGAAATGAAATCAAAGGACATGAGGCAGTGAAGGGATTAGGGGAGATTGTATTAAGCCGCATAGATTGCTCTAAGTTCTTTGCTTTTTATTCTAAAATGTACACCATAAGAGGGTTTTGGATGATTTGATCTATCTTAGATTTTTAAAAGATTCTCTTGGCTCTTGTGTGAAGAACAGACTCTACTTAGGCAAAGGCAAAAAAGAGAGAAAGTTATTACATGAGAAATCAATGGTTGTACTAAGGTGGTAACAGTGATTGTGGCGATAATGGTTTAGGTTCTGGACACATTTTGACAGTAAAATTACTGAATTTGTTTGAGGATTATGAATAATGTAGGAGAGTGATCAAAGATAACATCACTGTTTTAGACCTATAGAGCTAACTGCAGACAAAGATACAGGGTATATGAAGACCATGTTTTACAAAGAGGAGGTTTGGAGTTCCCTTTCAGATTTGTTGAATTTGAGATGCTCATTTGACATCCAAGAAGAGATGTCAAATAGACAGTTGTATATAGGAGTATGAATTTCCAGAGAAATGTCTGGGTTTGAACTATTAATTCAAAGTAACCAGTAACTAGTCAACAAAAAACATGTTATGTGCATTTTTTCAAAGTATCAACTGTTAAATAATATAATGTTTATAAAAGCAATGATTAGAATTTAAACTCTCTTGATCCCTTTGGTACTCTTCTCTCATTCAACACTGATTATTGATTGAGACCTCAAGTTGTTAAATAGAAGATAAAGTCAATCAGTTTTTAGTTGATAAAAACCTGTCACATAATCAGAATAAGAAATAAGTTAATTAAAATACTAAAGACTTTTGAAAGAATAATAATTTTTGTTAATAAAATTGAATAAACAGAAAAGCAAGGGATGATTTACAATGGCATGATGTATAGTGACAAATAAATGTTATATGAATTAATGAGATTATCAAAGGAAGAGCCAAAACAATACCAGCATCACTTTCTAAATAACCACAAAATTCTAATGAGGATTCATTATGTTATCTTGTCAAATGGAGAGTCTCGTGTATTTGGACAAGTATTTTGTTAGCCTTGTGACTTCAAATGTTTCCGAAGGGATGGTCTCACAGTGATGCAAGCATGTAAAAAAATTCAGTTCATCCAGAGAGTTTGTTATATAACACCTATTGCTGGATCTAGGTAGCTTGATTATCTAAGTCATTCTGTCCAACTTACTCATTGGACATGTTTTACTCAGTGTTAAAGTTGACATAAAGATTTTTAAAATGACTCAAGGTATATGTTATCCCAATATGAGAGGAATATCTTTTGCAGTGGTATGACCTCATAGGTCGTTGCCTGTAGCACAGGAACCTGCTGCCTGGCCAAGATGACTGAGGCCACCTCACCCATTGGCACTTCTGAAGTCCAAGAATTGCATCATGGAGACTTCTAACATTGGAATAACTCCATGTTCGACTTGCATCAGCATCACAGAAGCAACACAATGAGAAACTGAGTAGTATCAGGTCTCAATTAGAAGAGCTGCTTAAATAGATTCTTGAGATTCCTTGCTGTGCAATTCTAAGATACAGATTTCTAGGTTCTTAGCCTCTGCAAGCAGGAAATAGCCTTCAAAGGGAGGGGAGTAATTTAGGCATTGTTATTCTTCCTCTGTTTACACCTTATTCATTAAGAAAATTTTGAAATAAGGTACTGAAGGTTCCTGTAATTAGACATGTTTTAAGGTTCCTAGGCTTCTTTATTAGCCAATCAGAGCAGGTCATTGAGAGAAATATGGGTAGATTTTCTACCAAATATTTTCATGTTTTACCATGTAGTAAGACAAGATCGTTGTCCTAATATATGTTTGGGGAGTAAGCATTCATGTAAAATAATGTTCCCACCTCATAGATCCCCAAATTTTCCGTTGAACAATACTCTCCCATTTTCAATAGGAAAGACACAAACAGCCTTGCCACCAGGGGTATGCAAAATAAATAAATTATGAATATGTCACCACAAACTGACCCCCCCTTTTCAATGAAATAGCATAGGTCTTAATAGGTAAGTGTCCAAAAAAAACACCCTTGCACTTGATGGGAATTTAATTTTTAATGCCAGAGCTAAACAAATGAATAAAAATTACTTTTATATAAATTAAAGAACTTAACTGAGGTTTTAAACTCACTGAGAAAAGTGTGCCAACTTATCATTTTTATTAATTCTTCTGACATATAGGTAAAAGGTCTCAATATTTTAAAATGAGAAATTAAGTAACCTATGATATAAATTTATAGCTACAAACTTTAAGAATAAGAAAAGCCAACTTAGAAAACATCAAACTTTGTTACACTACTGATTCATGTTTCAAAAAAAAGCGCATATTGATAATCTTATAGGTCTGAAAAGAAAGTTGTCTCTCATGGGATGATACCCTGGACTTGACAAATTGAGTCTACGGATGATTTTTTATAACTATTATTGTGGAGACAGGATAATTTTCAGGAATACTAGGTTAGGTCACATAAATTGTGAGACTAAGTCTGATTCATTTGCAACTCTGTTTTAATTTTTTTTTCCAAAAAAGAGGGCTTACACCAGTATCACTCAATAAACAATACATTCTTTTCTGCATTTGGAAAAATGCGGAACAAGATTTTTGTGATTCTGTTAAATGTCTGTTGTATATTTATGCCTATGTTTATTTCTAGCTGCACCATTAATTCAATTTATCAAAAGCTTTTATTGCTATGTAGTTGTTTAGGTATAGAAAGGTCCAGAAACACTCATGTTCTCTAAGTAACTCAGATTTTAATACTAAACTTTATTTTGCCATTTCTATGATGCTTTGACATTTTTATATTATTGTACATTTATTTTAAGTGCCCCATGATAGTTTGTGAAACATGTAAGGAACAGTTTTAAAGGAATAATAAAAAAAATGTGTGTTCATTGTAAAAACTGTGAAAAACAGCTTATTAAGAGGTTTTTATTCATTTACTTTTGTTTGATTTGTGTTTTTTTAAAGCTACAATTTCACCACCATACAAATTTTGTTATATATACATATGTATGTGTTTTTTCCACTTGCTATTTTAGTTGCCATAATATTAGTTTGTAACATTATATAGGTTTCAGATGTGCAACAGTATAATTTGACATCTGTATACCATGCTCAGCACTGAATGTCCAATTTCCATTAATCACCATACACTTGATCCGTTTTATGCCCTTTACCCTCCCTCCATCTCATTTCTCCTAGGTCACCACCAATCTGTTGTGTGTATAATTTTTTCTTCATTTATTTTATCTTTACTTTTTATGTTTCACATGTTAGTGAAATTATCTGGTAATTGTCTTTTTCCATCTGACTTATTTCACTTAGCATAAGACCCTCAAGGTCCACCCATGCTGTCGCAATGGCATCATTTTAGCTTTTGTATGGCTGAGTAGTATTCCACAATGTATATACAAGGTGGGCAGAAGTAGGTTTACAGTTATATGTGAACGAGTTTATTCTTGTATTATTACTTATTACTTCTCATGTTATTTTCCATAAGAACAACTGTATACCTATTTTTTCCCACCCCTGTATATACATATATACCACATCTTTATCCATTCATTCTTCAATGGACACTTAGATTGTTTTCATACCTTAGTTATTGTAAAAAATGATGCAATGAACATAGGTGTTTATGCAGCTTTTCAAATTAGTGTTTTTGTATTCTTTTAATATACTCCCAGATTTTTTCTCATTTATGTTCTTTATGTCATGTTCATTGTAATCCAGGAGACATATAATGAGGCAGTTTATGTGATACTATGATTCCTTCAATGGACATGTGTCTACTCCCTTTCACTTTGAGAAGGAAAGGAGTTAGCATTGATCCGATCATAGATCCGTAACATAAATTGAACCAATTAGAGACTTTCCCTAGGCAGAACCCTTTCCTTTCTGGATACAGACATATTCATATACTAACACCAAAATGTCAGGGGTCATGATTTCCTCTGTGTTTAGAATTATGCCTATAGAAGGATAAGTAAAGCTGACATTCAAAGGAAGGCAAGATAAGAAATAGAGAAAACTTGAAGGCTCTGGGATCCTTGGTTATAATCTTTATCTTCCTTCATGTTGTTTTGGATTCTGTCCTTATGCGTTTTGATTTATATTTAGTTTTTTTTTTAGTTCTGTGAAGAGCTCTAAATTTACCTATCATTTTATAAGCTATGTGATTTGAATATTTCACCTGCATCCAAACAAGTTTTGACCAATAAAGTTTACAAATATGCCAACAGCATTTTTTTACAAGTATGAACAATGTCCAATCATTTTTAGCCTTAAGTTCAATTAATATCAAGCATGTTCAGGATTGGACTGTTGTTTTAAGCAGTAAAACATAAATATTTACTTTCCTATTAAAATAAATTAATGACTACAATATTTTATAATATGGTTGTATCATAGTTTAATTAATCTCCATATTGTGGGGGAATTTTTACCAATTATAAATAATGCTGAATAGACATTTGTTTAGACTTTCACTTCTGTATTTTAGGTTAATATTAAAAGATAAATTCCCAAATGTGGAATTAATGTGTCAAGGGGATAGACGTTTTAATGACTTTGAATTCCTACTGACAAATTGCTTTCCAAAACAGCTGAACTGATTTATCCCCCCACCAGAACTATTTCCACCATTAGGTAGTATTACTTTTTCAATACTTCTAATTTAGAAAGTAAAAAGTTATAACTCATTGATGTTTTAATTTGTGTTTATTTGATTAACAGTAAGGTTAAACATCTTTATATACGGCATGCTGTTTAATACACTCGACCTATTTGTATAAAATCAAATAACAGTTAATGAGAAAAACTGCTCATATACTGACTTTGTGTAAATAATACAAATCATTATTTACCTGGCATTTAATACTTAGATGTTAAAAATACCAAACTTATTTTTTTGTTAATTACACTAAAATTTCTGACCTATAGTTAGACATTGGTGACAGGGAATCAACACATAAATTTACTAAGCATACTACCTATGTTGGAGTTTGATTGAAAATGCATTGTAAAAAAAAAATCTCTGACATATGTAGATGAACGACAGTGGTTATATTTTCAGCAGTGAGCAGCACAGAGGTATTTCAGACCTCTCTCCTCTCCATTATCATGGGCATCTTAGTACTAAAGAAAGCATCACTCCCAGTAGCAGGCTTAAAAAAAAAATCACTCTCTCTCCAAGCAGCAGCGTGACTTTTGACACTTTCAGGCAGATTAAGAACTGAAGTCACAGTGGGCAGCCATAAGAGCCTAAACACACTGAGCAATGGGTCTCTCCATTGGTGGGAGGAAATTAGTGGCCAAAGCCCTTAAAACCATGGATCAATGGTGGGGATGTGCTACAGGGAATCTATGAACAAGCTGCTTTCTTTTCTGTCTCACAGGGGGCATCAGTAGAGAGTGTGATTCGTTGAAGTCAATAGAGACCATTGTGAAAGTAGTGTGTATGTGTGGACTTAACCTAACCTGAGATATAGCTAAAAGGGAAATAAAATATGTGGCTAAATCTGTCATTATTACTTCTTACATTTAGATTTTAAAAAATCTTCTCAGATACCTAACAAAATGAAAATAGCAAAAATTTACAAATGTGCAAAATCATATTTTTTAGTTCAAATAACCCAGTTGTAAAATATTTTTATTTCAGGAATAATAGAGAAGACATATGCTCTCCCTTCTGACTTGATGAAAAATGACAGTCTCCAGTGCATCATAATTGACACAGAATACAGGGAGATATGCTAGAATGCCAAAAGCATGGAAGCAAATATGCAGCTGAATTCAAGTCCAGACTGGCTACATTAAAATGTATTATAGGTTGGAAGCTTCCATTCTGCCAATACACAGGTTAACCTTGAAATTTTCATATCTACCCTTTTCTTGAGTTCTCCCCTTTGTATCCACTGTTTTTTTCTTGACAAGAATAAGGACAACACAGGATTGTTATTAAGTTGAAGACAAGTAGGGGCTAAGGCTGAAAACCAATGACTATGAGAGAGAGAAGCTTCAGTGAATTGTTTCTGAATACTTTGTCCCAGCTCCTTAAAAGCAGGGACATCTGTGAATCACCATCACTTCTTAAAAATACATGCTTTAACTGCTAAATCTTCTTCTGCAAGTTTTGAACATTATCTTTTGACTTTTAGTAATGAGAGACAATTGTATTCCCATATAACATCCCTTCTCCCCCTTCTCTTATTTATAAAAATTGATATACCTGCTTTCAGTTAAATCAATAATCAGTGATGACTTGTTTGGGATAATGTAAATATTGTCCCCTGAAGAGTGGAGAGTATAAGATAATTACACTTCTTCATGGTGCAGGTTTCTTCTTGAAGCTATGATTACCTTTCTGCCTTTCCTGAGTTAAATTGCCCAGTTCTTTACCAGCCATTTTCAAATGTCTTGTTTTAGTACCTTTCTATTTTTGTACACCAAGATATTCCCTCTAAAAAGTTAATGTTGTCTTGCTGCAAAACGGACTGATTTTTCTCTTGTTGGCATCCTAGGCTTTATTTTTGTTGCTGTATTAAGTTTGATCAACTATGTATATTTATGCATATATATCCATATCAATCTATATCTATATCTCTCTACATCCACACACATATATCTTTGTCTATATCTAATTATTGGTTTACCCTGTTATTTTATGAATGCACCTTTAAATGACTTGCTAAGAAAAGATGGGTAGGAATTAAAGTTCCTGAGTTCTTACACTACTGATAATACCTATAATCTACTTGATGTAATTAATGGGTAGTTTGATTGGGAATAAAATTCTATGTAGACATTCTATGTTAACAAGTTTTAAGTAAGTATGATTCTTATTGCTTTTCAGGTGACATACATAGAAACATTTACATTTTTCCATTTATTTGTGTTCTGAAATTTTACACTGAACTTTGAGTATATTTTTTCATTTTCTTTTCCTGAGCTTCTGTGAACCTTCTCTCTAAACATGTGTATTCTTCAATTCTGGAACCTCAATTTGTATTACTTCTTTGACAATTTTGTCTCCACATCTTGCTGTTTTTACTTACACGGTGTCTTAATGCTCTGATGTTAGAAATCTTGGATTGATGTTTTGTTCTAATATCTATTATTTCATATTTTTTTGTAGTTTTTGTCTTTATAATTCTAATTGCTAAGATAATTTATTGGTTTCTCCATTAAAATAATTTCAAATCTTTCATTTTTTTTCACTTCAGTGATCATAAGTTAAGTTTCCAGGAGCTGGTTTTTGTTCTCTCATTGTTCTATTCCGAATGCAACATTTAGATTTTTCCCATTCTTATAGCCAAAAATACACTTTTTTTTTCTTTTTGTATTAGTATTCTACATAGGTTCTTCCTCTTATAAAGTTACATTTTCTGTTTGATTTTTAGTGGTCTCTTTACTTCATGTTAGGGACTTTTCTTTAAATGTCAGATTTATGGAGGTTATGTTCTAATTTAGGAACTGAAGATTCTTCGGATGTTCTACCTATGCAGGTGTTGTACCTTAGCTAGAGAGATTTGCTTTAGTATAAGTGAATAGGGTCTTGGATATTTCTCTGAGGGTTTCTGAATGCTAAAATAAAGAAGTGTTTTATCTCTTACTCTTTGGAAACCTCAGGACTTCTGCCTAAGGAGATATAAGTTGACAGTGGGGAAAAAAAGGGTTGTAGTATTTTTCATATGTAGATTTAATCATAATCCCATTGTTTTCAGTCCTGTATTTTTTTTGGCCTTTTTTTAAAAAAAATTATTTTTTGTTCAAATACATTTGTCTCCACCTTCTGGCCTTTATCATACTAAATATCCAACATATTCAGATTTTTGTTTTTCTTTTTTTGGAGAGTGAAGATGGTTGCTTTCTTGTTAGTAATTCTCTCTAGGCTGTGTAGTTACTTTTTCTTACAACTATCATTTTTCCATCTACTTTTCGCCCTCTAGAAGCATATTGAAATCTTTAATACATTTGTGCACACTTTCATGCTTATGTTCTTTGTTGTTTTGAATTTATGGGCTTTTTATTCCTTTATTTTTTTATTAATGTAGTTTTTCTGTAGAAATAAAAGATGCATTTGAAGTCAATCTACCATCTTTTATTAGGAGTCTTTCATTGCACTTCAAAAGTTACCTTTATAATCAAAAAGTGAACTGGGGATGTATTAAACTTCATCAAGAACCCTGGGAAACTTATTGTTTAAGCATTATCTTTTATTTAAACCAGCTGATGTCCTAGTACACTTCATAAACCCTTTCATTTTCCCAGAAACTGTGTTATTTAACATCTTTCTCCTTTCTGCTCCAATTACCTCCTATTTATTCTTCAAGATGTAGCTTATATAGCACTTCCTAA
Organism: Pteronotus mesoamericanus; assembly: GCF_021234165.1. Lineage (NCBI taxonomy): Eukaryota > Metazoa > Chordata > Mammalia > Chiroptera > Mormoopidae > Pteronotus > Pteronotus mesoamericanus. Next base: position 24,663,642 of record NW_026555310.1, read on the forward strand.
GAAACCTTCTCTGATTCTCAGTATGTATTAAATAATCTTATTCTGTAATCCAATTGCATACTGTTTGTATTTTATTGAACTTTATATGAATTCATCTGTTTTACCCACTATATTGAAATCCTTATCTCATTTGTCTGTATCTTCCCAGCACCTAGCAGAGCTTTTAACCAAAAGTAGAAGTAGCAGCATGCACTTTTAAATATTTATCAAATGGATAAAAGAATAAAATAAATGTGCCTTTTATAAATATATTTTCAACATGAGCCACTAGTATTATGTAGTTGGCAAAAAAGTCATTGCATTTGGAAGCTGAGTTAAAGAAAATATAATATTTGTTAAAATAAAGAAGGTAAAAGTTTGACATAGGCTCAATCATATCTTGAAAATTGTACATACTTCTGAAAATTACATTATAATAGATATATTAAGAAACATAATTATAGTATGATAGGAAATGGAAGAACATAATGTATAGAAGCCTGAAAACCATGATGGAAAAGCAGTTGATGAAATAAGAAATTTTCATCTGATATATTGAAGGCTCCAGGACATGAAGGATATTCCCAGATATGTGAAGAGTTTTGATATGATTGTAGAATTATTATTTCTTTTAGTAACTTCAAAAGAAAAAAATAGATGGATAGGTAGTAGAAGTTTGGTTCAATATGAGTAAGAACTTCCTAACCGGAACACGTTGCTCATAAGGAAATGGCTTTCTCTCTCCTTCATGAGAGGTTCCAAATTGACCACATCTTTGGGATGTTTCAGAGAGTTTTCCTGCAAAAGGTCAGAAATTGAACTATAGGACCTCTAAAAAACTCTCCAATATCAAGCATTTATACAGTAAAATAAAAGGATTTAGCTGAATTGAGATGTCATCCAAATAGGGGGATTAGTGAATTATAAATTACAGGTTATCTACATGTACGTCATATGTGGTAAAACTTAAATTATAGTGTTAGAAGAATTTGGTGGTCAGAACAATAACAAGAATGAACTGTCATCAAAATTAAAATCATAGGACACCTTTTTGAGGTATTACTTTTTTAATGTAATCCACAATATATTTTTCGCTCACAATGTTCAATATTTAATGGAAATATTCCTTTCAGATTTAGGTATTCTTAATTTTTTGGGATGATTCAAAAGAATGTTAATGGTTTAAAGAACTGAATAAATGAATGATGAAATTAAATGTCTTTTATAAACCTGCCTATATGATGAATTAGTTATGATACTTAGACTTTATATGCTTCCTTTAAGATCCAGCATTTATATAATTGACATAGCATATTATAGTTAAAATTATTACCTTTTAATATGGAGGCAAAACTGCATGATACCAAAACAATTATCTGAATGATTTCCATTTACAACCTCAATCACAAATGAAAATATATTATTTACTTTATATTCAGTATTGTATTTAATGTGACTAAGGATGCTTTCCTGCTCATTTGTACTAGAAGAGTGAAGTTTTACATCTCTCCTAAGTAACTAAAAATTGAAAAACCCTTTTTTCAGTTGTCCCCAAAATGTATATCAAAAATGTTCTGTGATCTACCTATTAAATTATTTTTATTACTTCAAAATATAATGATAAAAGTTTTCAAATTCAAGTTATTCATTACACTTCAGACATACTTGGCTTTTAATTTTTTATCATTATTTATAATGTAAAAATCTATGTGTACTTGACACTTGAATTTTCTTTTGATGACCTGCATACTGAGTTCTGCATCTAAAGAACATTTGGTAGAAAAAGCTTCTCCCTGAATTTTGATTTTTGTACATGAGAGTCTGCACAAATCCCACAAGGTTACTATGCAGAGACAGATGTTTGCTATAAACTACAGTTCAATCCTATGTGCTGCCACTGTCTTCTTTCCCTTCCATATATCATCACCAAAAAAATAACAAGATAATAGAAAACAAGTTTTGATTCCAGAATAATTTTGGTTGATGATGATGAATGAAGCAGAATAGACAGCTTGATTTTCATAAGTTAAATTGAACTTGCAGTGCCAAATGCGGCAACAACAGCAAAAAGATTAGCAGATATGACAAGGAAAAGAGAAGAATTTATGTGCAAACACATAATGCCATTTGAAAAAAAACAGGTGTTATGAAAATGTACAAATGCATAGATACTGAAATGCTGGCAGGAAAAAATATGCTAAAATACATTATCTAATGTTGGAAGCAATTGTTAAAGAGAATCAGGGCCAAGTAAATACAGCAATGTAGTTTTAGAAAATAACTTCCTTTTATTTGGGTTGTATAAAAAACCATACCCAGGTTGTTTTGGCATACAATACAGGTAATTATAAGGGACTTCCATCTATCTAGTCTCCAAAGGAGAAAATTGCCTAGGTGCCATTATGAATATTTTAACAAATGTAACAAACATTCCCCATCATTCACCTGTCACCTTTTTTGAAGCAAAAAGGTCCAACTGGAACAGTGTCTTGAGGTTACACTGTGAAAAGTAAATAAAATGTTTCTTAGTAGTTCCAAGTAATTATGATATTAATTTTTTCTAAAGTTTATTACTTCTTAGGAAACAAACTGCAAAATTTATCAAATAACTTTGTAAAGTTATTTTAATCTAAAAATAATCTACATTTTGCTCTATTAATAGAATTGTTTAGTTTTTTAAATAAAATAACTTTGTATTTAAATACATCTATGGTATTGTCTGTATCTCTATATAAAACTGAAAGTTTTTGTCTTAATTTGGGCTAAATCGATAACTATTGTGTGTGTTTCTCCCACATCAGCCCTCAGGTTAATGACATATACCAAACACCTTTAATTCTTGGCATTAAAGTGACTTTGAAGATTTCAGTTTGTTTTCTGTGATATTAATTTTCATTGGTAAGTTGTCAAGTTTGATTTGTAACCCTGAAATAATGAATTAATCCCAAGAAAATGGCCAGATACCTTATTTCAGTTTTCTTCTTGCTGTGTGTAGGTTCAGTTGACACAAAAGCATAGAAATTTCCCCAAAACTAAGGGAGTGCACTCTAATCAATCCATCTTCAAAGAACCCTCTTCTTTGTGGTTGTTTAACCTTAATCATATTACTTAATCCCTTTGGGCCTTGATTATTTTCATTTGTAATATTTTCCAGTTGATTTGAATGATCCCTAATGTTCACAGCAGACCTATTATATTGTGTCAATTGTCAGAATATCCACAAGCACTAGCCTTTAAAGGTCAACAGATATCGTTTGACTGTTTTTATTATTTAATGAAATTGTATATAGATTATGTATTTGGCTGAGCATGAAGATTTTGTTAGTATATGTTACCAGAAAAGAAGAATGTTAGAATTTCTTTAAATTGATTATGAGGGGCAATCATAGATATCTAGCTTAAATTCTTCCTTTCAAGATAAAAAAAAAAGTGACCTCAATCTATTTGCACTGAAAACAATGCTCAAGAGTGAACACATGCACAAAAACACTCCTGCATATGTTTATAAGCTCTTGTGTGAATGTGAAGTATATTATTTTATTTTAAATAAAACAGTGTTGTGCATAATATCTTTACTTTGCTTACAAATGTCATGTATTGCAAAGATGTATAAATAAAAGACAAAAAATCATTGCTGTTGATTTTGGGTTTTGCAGGAAATTTTAAAGTTATAGCTAAACTTTTTGTTGTCTCTATTGTCATCAGAGAATACGTTAGTAAGAAAGGTCATGATATAAATTATTCCATGCTCTATTGCCCCTTTATATCTTATTTGCAACTACTGATAAATTATCTTAGGTGGGAAGTGACAACTGAAAATTAGGAGGAAAATAATTGTAATTCTGTTCTCTTTGGGGGATATACTAAATCTCTATTTGTCTGTATTTATAAGATACCTAACTCTCTAACAATGTACAAACTACATCAAGAAGGGTTGATATGATCATATGCAGCACCAAAACAACAGACCAGCTACATTAACTTTTTTATTTAATGGAACATTATTGGTGTTTTACACATTGTCAATTTTTAATACTTGCTGTTACAGTTTTCATTTACATTTGTTATTACCTGTTAGCTGATATGTTTCAAGATATTTATAACTACCTTTTTATGTAGAATTCTACACATAAGCCAAAATAGAATTCTAGCTTAAAGCACCTCATGTACTCGCTATTCGGCCTCCACAATTTTTAGCATGGGTTAATTAAATATCATCTATACTGCATGCCTGTTCTCTCTCTCACATTAAGTAAATCCCAAGCCTCAAATGTACATTCTTTCAAACTATTTCTAAATGATAAAAATCTTTTAAATATAATCACATCATCATCACACTATAATTTTAGTTGTATTATCAATTATCTAGTTATTATCAGTAATCCAGTGTGTGTTTGTATTTCTCAATGATATCATGTATTTTTTGTTTACCTTAATTTGTTGGAATTGGAATTCTATCCAGATCCAAGCTGCATTGTGTGTCTGTGTGTGTGTGTGTCTATATAAAATGTGTGTGTGTGTATAGTGTATATGTATAATATCAAAGCTCTCTTAAAATTGAGGAAAGCTCATCTATAACTGAGGAATCTTTTCCTTCCTTGTTTATCTTTACATCATTTTAATATATTTTAATTCAATTTATTAAGGTTACATTGGTTAATTAAATTATATAGGTTTCAAGTGTACACTTCTATAGTGCATCATCTGAATGTTGCACTGTGTTCACACCCAAAGTCAAGTCTTCTTTCATGACCATTTATCCCCCTTTTACCTGCCCCTTTCCCCCTTTCTCTCTCCTGACCACCATCCTGTTGTTCATGTCTATGAATTTTTTAAAAACTTTTGCTTAATCCCTTCACATAGCACCCCCCAACTCCTCACCTCTGAAGAGCTGTCAGTTCTATGTATCTATGCCTTCTTAAATTATGTTTATTTTGTTTATTAAAGTCCACTTATCAGTGAAATTATATGGTATTTATCTTTCTCTGATTGGCTTATTTCACTTAGCGTAATGCTCTCCAGCTCCATCCATGCTGTTGCAAAAGGTAAGAGTTCCTTCATTTAAAAAAAAAAATACAGCAAATACTATTCCATTGTGTAAATGTACCACAGCTCTTTTTTATCCACTCATTTACTGATGGACACGAGCTGCTTCCAAATATTGGCTATTTTGAATAGCTCTGCAGTGAATATAGGTGTGCATATGTTCTTTCAAATTAGTGTTTTGACATTCTTGGGATATATTACCAGAAGTGGGATTGCTGGGTCAAAAGGTGTGCCTATTTTGATTTTTTTTAGGGAACTCCATACTGTTTTCTACTTTGGCTGCACCAATATGCATTTCTACCAACAGTGCACAAGGGTACCATTTTCTCCATACCCTTGCCAACACTCATTCGTTGATTCTGACAAGTGTGAGGTGATAATATCTCATTGTGTTTTCACTTTGCATTTCTCTGACAACTAGTGACATGGGCTAACGACTAATGTCTATAGGCCATCTGTATATCCTCTTTGGAGAAGTGTCTTTTTAGGTACTTTGCCCATTTTTACTCGGACTATTTTTTTATTTGGTGTTGAGTTGTGTAAGTTCCTTATAAATTTGAGTATTAACTGCTTATTAGATGTGTTATTGGCAAATATGCTCTTCCATTCAGTGGGTTGTCTTTTCATTTTGTTAATGGTTTATTTTGCTATGCAAGTAATTTTTAGGTCAATGTAGTCCCATTTGTTTATTTTATCTTCTGTTTCCCTTGCCTGAGAGATATATCAGACAGCATATTGCTACGAGAAATGTCTGAGATTTTACTGTCTAATTTTTTCCAGGATTTTTATGGTTTTAAGTCTTATATTTATGTTTTTAATTCATGTCGAGTTTATTCTTGTATGTAGTGTTAAAAGATGGTCTAATTTCATTTTTTCATATGTTTGTCTAATTTCCCCAACATAATTTATTAAATAGTATGTTCTTGTCTCCTTTGTCAAATATTAATTGACCATATAGGTGTGGGATTATTTCTGGGATCTCCATTCTGTTCCATTGATTTATATGTTTGTATTTATGCCAGTACCATGCTGTTTTGATTACTGTGGCCTTGTAGTATAGTTTGATATCAGGTTACATGATTCCTCTAACTTTGTTCTTCTTCTCAGGATTACTTGAACTATTTGGAGTCTTTTGTGTTTCCATATAAATTTGTGGGTTTTAGTTCTGTGAAATATGTCCTTGGTATCTTGATAGGAGTTGCATTAAATCTATAGATTTCTTTGGGTAGCATGGGTAGAATTCTTTAATTCTTTGTATCCATGAGCACAGTATATGTTTCCATTTATTTATATCTTCTTTGATTTCTTTCTTTAGTGTCATATTATATTCTAAGTACTGGTTTTTTATTTTCTTGGTTAAATTTATTCCTAGGTATTTTCTTTATTTTTGCTATAAGTATAAATGGGATTGTTTGCTTAGTTTCCTTTTATGATAGTTCATTATTGATGTATAAAAGTGCAATCAATTTCTGGATATTTATTTTATATCTGCTACTTTACTGAGTTTACAGTTTCAATAGTTTTTTTGTGGAATCTTGACAGTTTTACTTCTTTCTTTCCAGTTTGACTGCCTTTTATTTCTTCTTCTTGTTTGATTGCTGTGGCTAGTATTCCCAGTACACCAGGTTTTTAAAGAAACACAAATTATTTGTCCTGTGAAATTTCCCACATTCTGTAATTTGCTAATTACATCTTCATGGGGTCTTCAAATATGTTTCTTTGACCTATAATTACCATAAACTGAAAATGAGATCTAGAGACTTGATTAATTTCAGGTTCAATATTTGTTTTTGTTTTTTTTTAATGTGGTATTCTTTACTTGTAAATTGTGACACACTAACAAAGCACAAAATAGCTAATTATTTCTCTTTTTGTAATAATACTATCACTCGGTGAAATTGTTGCCACCTTATCAATCTTTTAAAAGGTTTTTATTAGCTTTTCTACATTTCCCACTTCTAATTACCCTGCTAATATTTTTCACATATTTAACATTAAGATAGATTAAATCAGTACTACATATGTAACTATTTCCATGTTTGTTACCTTGTTGTATTAACCTAATTACCTACTTGTGGATTGGTATAGCATAGTTTTAATTATTCTGATTTGTAGCATAAAAAATTTTAAATTACTGCTTAACATCCAGAATAAACCCCACTGTAATTCTGATACAATTACTTCATTTAAATTTCATTTAATTTAAAAAGAATAGCATAGGCCCATATTAAAAGAGTTGTTTATAACAATATGTGTTTTGCATACAGTATATTTGCATGTCATGCATATTATATACACAATAGGTAAGCCCAGTATATATAAATTATTGTCATCTTTATTTTATGTTACCTTTGATTAAGTTCTTGTTACTTTACAGCTGTTCCTAATTTTAATGAGATCATTATTCCCATTATGATTTGAGCTAACTACTGGCATAAAGGAAATTTATTTTATTTTGTGTATATTATCCAGACACTTTACTAGATTTTCATTAGTTATAATATTCTTGTTAATTTTAATTGTAAAATAAAAACCTATTTTACTTAGTATTTATAATATTGTTCTATTATATTACAAAATTAACTACAACTTTGAGAACAGTATTGAGAATTATTTGTTTTATTAAACATCTGTTTTTGTTTGTTCAGATTTAATTTAAATACTTCTATTACTTCTCATAATTATAATGCTTTCTGTTAGCTTCAGATATTTTTTAACATGTTTAAAATATTTGGAATTGTACACTTGAAACCTATATAATTTTATTAACCTATATTACCCCAATAAATTTAATTAAAATATTTACAATGTTCCTTATATTTAATTATTTAGTAAGCTTAAGAGCAATAACATTTGCAATAACCAAGAAATCTTGTTCCTCTTTTACCTTACCCTTTACTTGATTCAGGAGATAAACAACAAATGAAGCTGAGTCCTTGAAATATTTTTTCTATGCCAACTGGACCTATGGTAAGCTTTGTCAGCAAAAGACACTGGGGGGCCATTGCAGGAGGAAGGGGCCTTTCCTAGTATCTTGCAGCAGGCTCCTGTAGTGCAGACAGCCACCACTTTTCCAGGATGCAGCAGCTATCAGCACATAGCCTCCAACGCCCAGCACCCGGCAGCTTCCTGTAGCACACCATTCTGGAGATTTTGCAGCCCAGTACCTCTAATGAGATCCCTCCCCATGAACAGATTTATGGTGGCACTACTTCTCTTCTGTCATTTGGTAAACATTGTTCATGCCTTCTCTAACAAGGTCAGGCTCTTGCGGAAGGTCATGGTGGTGGTGGTGGTCGTGTGTGTACAGGTTCTTCCTTGGGCACTCAATCTCAGCCTCAGGACATTCGGTTCTGTCCAAATACCCAAAAAAGCTTTTGGTTCATGCCTAAAATGTTCCTAAAAATTGGTCCTGTTCAAACATCTACATTCAGAAAATATCCCTGAGTGCAGATAGCCCATAATGGTTATTTGTGGTTTTGGTTTACAAGATTAGTACATAGAAGAAGTATCATATTTGTTTGGCCCAATAATTGTATTGTGGTTGTATTGCCAATAATGATCTTTCTTGCTTTGGTAGCCTAGCTGGTCATGTCATATAGGGTTATGTAGATGGGCTGGCATGGACCAAACATTTCCATGGGTGTTTTGGACAGCACTAAATGTCCACTAATCCTTGAGGAATACTGGCTGCTCCTTATATCTGCTATTCCTCTCTTTTTTGGTTCTCTTTACTTCTTTTAGCCAATTCTATGGGTTTTCCCCTCTTCAATTTCTTGCTATAGTTCATAATTCTTTTTTTTTAATTTTTGTCATTCAAAAACTGTGTAATTTCTCTTTCCTGATTGGATCTCAACTGATATAACATGGATAACTATGTCTCATAATTTCTTTATCCATGATTTTGTTGATGAATATTTAGTTTGCCATTTTTTTTCTTTTACAGATAATGCTTTTATGGTAATATAAGCATTTTTCCAAAGTATAAAAATTTTCTAAGGATATATATCTATATACATAAAATTTTAAAAAGTATAATTCTTTACCAAGATGATTTATAAATTTATAACTTAATCAGCAGCGTATGAATGTTCAGTTGCTTTATATTTAACCAATAGATGGTATTGTCAAACATTTTTTAAAATGTTTGTGAATCCAACTGATGTAAGATGGTATTTCATTGGGATTTAAATTTTTATCTTCCTGTGTTTTACTCTGTTTTCTTATTAAGTTCTTTGCCTTTTATTATTGATTTGATGGAGTTCTTATGTTCTAGATATTAATTCCTTTTAAGTTACTTCTCTTTTTAATAACTTTTCTGCCTGTGATTTTTATTTCTTTTTAGAATATATTTTAACTTACATAAAGCTTAATTATAAAATAATAAAGTTTATCAAATATTTACTTTAAAGCTTAATAAAGTTCAGAAATAATATTATTTTATATTGTCTCTTAAAAGGTTTAAGCCACGTAAATTGATTTTTAAAAACCTATATTGCTTTTAGTGTTTGATGTACAGTGAAAACAAAATTTGATTCTTTTCATATTGATATTTTCCCAGAAGCAAATATTGGTATTTCCTAATTTCCTACACTGAAATGTTACAAAAGTTCAATAATATATACAATTTCTATATATTTATGTGTCTACTCCTTGTTTCTCTTTTCTGTTTTGATTTGTTTACTACAATACCTATAATACACTGTCTTAAGTAAGCTTTGATTTTGTATAGCCAGTACTTGTCCATTTGTTTTAGGAATGTTTTAGTTCCTTTTGTTCATTTGCTCTTTAATATAAAAATGATCCTTTTTTCAATTTAGATGAAAATCTTTGTTGGAATTTTGACTCATAATGTATCTTGTTGAACAATTTGTTGCTCTGTAGGTTACTAGATATTTTAAAGTAATTATCATAGCTATGGAGGTTGTTCTGTAGGTAGAGAATAAGAATTATTAAAACTTTATTTATGCTTTGATTTTCCTAGTTTCTTTTAAGGATTATTTATCCTGACATCTACTCATAATTTCACTCTGCTGTTAACATAGGCATGATAATTTGTTTCCTCAAGATTCTTTTATTAAAAACAGCTTAATCCCAAGTTATTGGCTGGCCAAAAAGTTCGTTGTTGTTTTTTTTTCCTGTAAGATGCCTCTAATAGCACTTAGTTGTCTCAAACTTCATTCTAAACAATTTTGTTAGATTGTATTGTGACACCTATTATATCAACATGCATTTAAAAAACCTTAATATTATGCTTTACTATTTCAAGAAAGGTGTAAACGTAACTGAAACTGAAACATACACAAAAGATATGTGCAGAGTACAAAGAAGGTGGTGTGACTGATTGAACATGTCAAAAGTGGTTTGTGGAGTTCTGTGCTGGAGATTTCTCACTGGGTGATGTACCATGGTTGGGTAGATCAGTTGAAGTTGATAGCAATCAAATGGAGACATTCACTGAGAACAATCAACATTATACCATGTGAGAGATAGCCGACACACACTCAAAATATCCAAATCAATAAAGTTATTGGTAAAAATGAAAAATATGTCTTTCATTGTATGCAAAAAACTAAATGGACTTTTTGGCCAACCCAATAATATCATGTCGAGTTTTCACATTCTCATTCTTGAGGATGTTAACAACATTCTTTCCATAGGTTAAGCAAAAAAAGCTCACTGCACTCTGCTTGCTTTGACTAACACTGCTGCTTGAGGAAGTGTAGCAGAAAAACTCTTGGGGAAATTTGGAAAGTTGAAAATTAGGTAAGTTCTGTGAGGATTTATTCCAAAATTCTTTTTGCCAAAATTGTCCTTATATTTCTCTTAGAAGTTTTCATTGCAATCTCAGTGGAGTAATGTTTCTTTGTATAACTGGTTGAGTTCATTAGACCCTTTGTATACCTGGTAAGAGTTGAATCTTATATTTGGAGCAAACTCATAATTGAAGAATATTAGATAAGCAATAAAACTTTAGCTGCTGGAATAATTTTTCAAAAGAAAAGAAAACTTTCTTTACACATTAAACCATTAAATAAATTGTTTGGAGGAAATACAAAGCTGACATATAAATACAATAAGATAGACAGTAGACATATAAACATAAATAAATGTCAGAGGACACCTTTTTGCTACAGAAGAATAAAATCAAAGCTTACTATACCCATACCTTAGCTTCCCATAAGGTCATTGCAATTCTCTATCCTTTATTTATTTCTATTCAAGTAAATTCAATAAAATTTGTTAACATAGCACAAACATTTTAGTTATACTTTGAAATAACTTATGAACCAAGCTATTCTTTTTCCTTAAAAATGTAGAAAACTTGAATCATCTATTGAAAGGCAAATGTAATATTGAGTGGACTATTCTTTTTGTTTAATTCTGAGAGGCTGGAAGTGAAGCAACATCAACAATTGTTATCTTCATTTATTTGAAATACTCATGAAATATGTTCATTTCTAGACAAAACACCAAAGATTTAAATGACACTCTAAAACCTACTTTAATCATAAAGATTCATTTTGGCCAAAATATAAGTACATTTTTGCATGTAATTTAATTAAACACATATGGCTCTGTTTTACTGCGTATCACATTTATAGAAAGGTCCCCCCCAAAAAGTAATTTTGTATTACCTGACTTATTTCATTATTGACAAATAGAGCATTTTCTTGTTAATTAAATCAAAGTTATTGCATACTCTGTTCCATTTTGGGTAAGTAACTGCTCTTCCAATACTTTGTAGAATCTTATGTTCTATAATTCATTATTTTTTGTGGTAGTGAAACCATTTAAAACTTGGTTTGGAGATAAAGCATCTTAGTGTGTATTATGTGAACTATTTTAAATCAAATTGACTTGTCTATCTAGTGTAAATTAATTCAGGACCTGAATGTTGTATGTCATCTTACAGATAATTGGAAAAAGGTAAGATAGCTGAAGTAAAAAAAAGTAGAAAAAAAGACATTATAAGTAAAAAGTTAATTTGGTTAATGTAATTTGCAGAATAGCTATAAGACATTAAAAAGTGCAGTTCCAATACTTTACAGCAGTAAATAGGATCACAGAAACAAAACCAGACTTACATGTTAAGCTAGAAATTTAGAAATGTATTTATTACCCTGTTTCTTTCACGAAGATATATATTAACTAAATAGATAGAATTTAACCTGGCAATTTTCTTAGAATATTTTCTTTGTAAATTACTCCATAATCTCCAAATATAGTGAAAGGATATTCAATTAATCTGACTTATACTAAGAGTAAAAATGCATTTTCATATAAACTAATATATTACTAAACTTATAATAATTAGTAGGAAGAAGAAAAGAAGTAGTTTTACTTAGTATTACAGGATATTGTCTTAATTTTCTTTAACCTTATCAAGTTACTTAGGAAGCTGTAACCACCTCTTCCTTTCTGTGAACTCTGATAGAAATGAAAATTAAAATTACAATAATGCATATGTAGATTTCATTGGAGACATACTTACAAGTTAGGTATAACTATACATACTTGAGACTTGGTCAATAGTTTCAAGTTCTAATGCATGGTTTAAGATTATTTTTCAAGAGCAGTTTAAAGTTTATAAGATAATTTAGAGGAAGTTTCAGAGATTTCCTATATATTGCCTACCTCCACTTATGTATAGCTTCCCTCATTCTTAATCATCACTCAGCAGAATGGTACACTTTTTACCAAAGATGAACCTACACTGACACAGCATTAGCACCCAAATTCCATAGTTTGCCTTAGGATTTAATTTGGAGTTATACATGCTATTGGTTTGAACGAAGGTATAGTGAGATATAACCATCATTCTAATATCTCATAGAGTATTTTCACTGCCTCCCAAATTCTCTGCATTGTACCTATTACCTCTTTCTGCCATCCTCAGCAACCACTGATCTTTTTCATTGTCTTGATAGTTTTGCCTCTATTTAGAATGTTGTATAGTTGGAATCAATACATATAGTTTTTCAGATTGACTTATTTTACATATTAATTTGCAATTAATTTCCTTGCCTATCTTGCCATGAATTGATGGCTAATATCCTTTTTTGTGCTAAATAATACTCCATCGTCTGGGTGTCCAACAGTTTATTTATCCATTCTCCTACTTAAGGACATCTTGCTTGCTTCCAAGTTTGGGCAATTACAAATAAAACTATTATAAACATTTGTGTGTTGGTTTTTGTATGAATAACAGTTTTAACTACTTGGGTAAATACTAAGAAGTATAATTGCTGAATCACATGTAAGAGTACATTTAGTTTTTTAAGAAACTGCCAAACTGTCTTCCAAAGTGGCTGTAACATTTCACATTCTCACCAGCAATGAATTATAGTTTCTATTGTTCCATATCCTTGTCAGGATTTGCTGTTGTCTGTGTTCTAAGTTTTGGCAATTCTGATAAGTGTATAGTATTAACTCACTGTTGTTTTAATTTGCATTTCCATGATGACCCATGATGTGGAACATGTTATTACATGATTATATTTGCCATCTATATATCTTCTTTGTCAAGAGAGGTGTCAAGATCTTTGGCCCATTTTTAATCAGGTTGTTTGTGTTCTTATTGTTTAGTTTTAAGAGCTCTGCATATTTTGGATAACTGTATTTTATCAGATGAGTCTTTAGCAAATATTTTCTCTCATTCTTTGAATTGTCTTCTCATTCTCTTGACATTATTTTTGTCAAAGGAGAAGTATTTAGTGGAGTCATTTTCCTTTTACCAATTATTTCTTTCATGGATCATGCCTTTAGTGTTGTATCTATAAAGTCAGTGCCATAACCAAGATTACGTAGGTTTTCTATTATGTTATATGAGATTTATAGTTTTGCATTTTACATTTAGTTCTGTGGTACATTTTAAATTAATATTTGTGAAAGGTGTAGGTTCCATATCTAGATTCATTTGTTATTTCTAGTTCCAGCATTATTTAACTGTTTACAATGCAGCAAAATCTGTCTCTATTTGCATTGTATTGCTTTTGCTTTTTTTTTTTTTGTCAAAGATCTGATGGCTATATCTGGGTTTATTTCTAGGCCCTCTATTCTGTTAAATTGAACTATTTGTGTAGTCTTTTGCTAATACTGTTTTGATTATTGTAGCTTTATACTAAGTCTTGAAATCATGTAATGTCAGTCCTACAACTTTTTTCTTTTTTTACTATCATGTTAGCTATTCTGGATCTTTTGACTCTCCATATATGTTTTTAGAGTCATTTTGTTGATATCTACTAAATAACTTCTTGGTATTTTGATTGGGCTTGCAGTGAATGTAAATATCAGATTAGGGAGAACTGACATCTTGATAATATTGTCCTATGCATGAACATGGGATATCTTTCTAGTTATTCTGGGTTTTATTATTTCATCATTAGAGATTTGTAGTTTGCCTCATATAGATCTTGTACATATTTTGTTAGATTTATACCTTAGTATTTGATTTTTGGATACTAAAATAAGTGTTATTGCATTAATTTCAAATTCTATTTGAATTTAATTTCAAATTTTAACTTCAAAATAAATGTGTTCATTGTTTGTATATAGGAAAATTATTAACTTTTTAATATTAACCTTCAATATCATGATCCTTCAATATCTTGATATAATTGCTTATTAGCTTCACAAGTCTAATGTAGTTTTTATACATATATATTTGTGTGTATGTTTTGAGTTTGTTTATGAAAGTGTAGCATTAAAAATACCTGATAACAAAAAACAATTGAGTTTTTTATTTTTTAATTTTTGACAATTTGGTTATCTGAAGTTTCTTCTATAGAAATGTGCTGAAAAAAATGAATAAACTTAACTGCATTTAATATACAAAGTGATTATTTTTATATACATTTCAGGAAATCCTGATATCTATATATTTCAGGAAATGTTACCTGTGTTCTGTAGTTGCTATTGCCGTATTAACAATTGTTTAGTTTTGTAGTTTGATAATAATTCATATCATGGCAATACAGCTAAATTAAAAGGTTTTCTATGTATTATATGTGTGAGAAATTTGCTCTACAAAAAAGTTCCTATAAAACATGGAAACAATAGTAGTTCTGTTTGTTTGTAACAAGAAACTGCGAAACTAACTCCTGAACTTATTACTATTAACTCTCTTTCTTGTTTTGATTTTAACTTATTTTAATCCTATAAAGGTCATTGCATATTATTCTAGTCAACACTCCATCTGTCTAGTCATAACTCAATTAAACAGCATACTGATATTTGATTAAATTTTCTGAGAAAATGAAATAGAATGAAATTCCATGAGCATCAGTGAAAAGTATGTTACAGTGACCTTCAGTTGAATTTTATGAGTATTTACTTAAGAGTATATACTACGCAGCAGAAAGAAAAAAAGAAGTACTAAACTTTGCGACAGCATGGATGGAACTGGAGAGCATCATGCTAAGCGAAATAAGCCAGGGGGCGAAAGACAAATACCATATGATCTCACCTATAAGCGGAACCTAACCAACAATGCAAAGAAGCAAGGAAAATATGACCAGCAACACTGAAAGGAAAAGAAATCAACAGAGACAAGAGGGAAGGGGGGGGCAGGGAAAGGGAAGGGAAGGGGAAAGTCAAGGAACATATAGCAAGGACTCATGGACAAAACCAAAGGGGAAGAGCTGAGGGAGGGAAGGTGGGAGGGGGCAAGGGAAAGAGGTGGGGGGAAGGCAGAGACAAATGTATTTAAAAAGTAAATAAATTAATTAAAAAAAAAAAGAGTATATACTTGTTGTCGAATACAAATATAATTTAGCTGTGGTCCTCGACTTGATGTAGGCCTACTGTAAAATGAAGACAACAGACTCATAAGCAGATAATTTCAACATAATATGTTATGTATTAAATATGATTATATGGGCACTGAGAGTAGACACACATGAGAAATTATCTTGGTTTCAGTAAGGATTCCAAAAAGAAATGACTCTACATGTTAAGAGTAAGAAATATTTAATATTTTCCCATTTTTATGCAATTATTATCTCTTGTTTAAAAAATAGATCTCTCCTACCAAAAAAAGGACAAATACAAGTTTTTCTTATGTCATAATGAGTTTGTAACGCGATGAAGACTGTGATTATTTGCATTTGGAGAGGTTATATTTTGCTTGGGATATAAAAAGCAAAAGATCATATTAGTGAAAAAATTGCTGCGTGGGATATCTGAGAGTTTCCTGCCAATGTTCTCCTCTAGGACTTTTATGGTGTTGCGACTTATATTTAAGTCTTTTATCCATCTTGAGTTTATTTTTGTGTATGGTGTCAGCTGATGATCCAATTTCAATTTTTTGCATGTAGCCGTCCAGCTCTCCCAACACCATTTGTTGAAGAGGCTATTATTGCTCCATTTTATGCTTCTGACCCCTTTGTCAAATATTAGATGCCCATATAGACCTGGGCTTATTTCTGGGCTTTCTATTCTGTTCCACTGGTCTATGGGTCTGTTCTTGTGCCAGTACCAGATTGTTTTGAGTATAGTGGCTTTGTAGTAGAGTTTGATGTCCGGTATTGTGATCCCTCCTACTTTGTGTTTCTTTCTCAAAATTGCTATAGCTATTCGGGGTCGTTTATGGTTCCATATAAATTTTTGAAATGTCTGTTCTATTTCTGTGAAATACGTCATTGGTATCTTAATAGGGATTGCATTGAATCTATAAATTGCTTTGGGTAGTATGGACATTTTGATGATATTAATTCTTCCAATCCATGAGCACGGTATGTGCTTCCGTTTATTTGTATCTTCCTTAATTTCTTTTTTCAATGTTGTATAGTTTTCTGCGTACAGGTCTTTTATGTCTTTGGTTAAATTTATGCCTAGGTACTTTATTTTTCTTCTTGCTATATCGAGTGGTATTTTTTTTTCTGATTTCTTCTTCTATTGCATTGCTGGTGTACAAAAATGCCTTTGATTTCTGAATGTTGACTTTGTATCCTGCTGTTTTGCCAAATTCACTTATTAGGTTGAGGAGTTTTTGGCAAGGGACATAAAGGAAAGAATAAACAAGTGGGACCTCATCAAAATAAGAAGCTTCTGCACGGCAAAAGAAAACATCAGCAAAATGAAAAGGGAGTCAACCATATGGGAAAATGTATTTGCTAATGATACATCAGATAGAGGTTTGATCTCCAAGATATATGAAGAACTCACTCGACTCTACTCCAAGAAGACAAACGATCCAATCAAAAAATGGGCAAAGGACCTGGGCAGACGCTCTTCCAAGGAGGAGATACAGAGGGCCCAGAGGCATTTGAAAGGATGCTCTGCATCACTAGCCATCAGAGATATGCAGATCAAAACCACCATGAGGTACCACCTCACACCAGTCAGAATGGCCATCATAAAAGATCAACAAACAACAGGTGCTGGCGAGGCTGTGGAGAAAAGGGAACCCTAGTACACTGTGGGTGGGAATGCAGACTGGGGCAGCCATTGTGGAAAGCAGTGTGGAATTTCCTCAAAAAGCTGAAAATGGAACTGCCTTTTGATCGAGTGATTCCCCTGCTGGGACTATACCCTAAGAACACCAAAACGCCAATTCAAAAGAACCAATGCACCCCAATGTTCATAGCAGCACAATTGACAATAGCCAAGTGTTGGAAGCAACCTAAATGCCCATCAGTAGATGATTGGATCAAAAAATTATGATACATATACACAATGGAGTACTACGCAGCAGAAAGAAAAAAAGAACTACTAAACTTCATGACAGCATGGATGGAACTCGAGAGCATTATGCTAAGTGAAATAAACCAGAGAGCAAAAGATAAATACCATATGATCTCACCTATAAGTGGAACCTAACCAACAATACAAAGATGCAAGGAAAATAAGACCAGCAACACTGAAAGGAAAAGAAACCAACAGAGACAAGAGGGAAGGAGGGAGGGGGGCGGGGGAAAGGAAGGGAAGGGGAAAGTCAAGGAACATATATAGCAAGGACTCGCTGACAAAACCAAAGGGGAAGAGCTGAGGGAGGGAAAGAGGGAGGCGGCAAGGGAAAGTGGTGGGGAGAGAGGCAGAGACAAATGTATTTGAAAAAATAAATTAAAATAAAATTAAAAAATAAATAAATAAAAAGCAAAAGATCAGAATCTGAGAGCTTTATTTCCCTTTAGTATTTCCTTGAGTACTCTATGGAGCTTGACTGGAGATGACCCGTTGTTTTCTTCTCTCCCAACATATGGAGGTCAGGAATTTGATTCTGTTTCAAGAAATAAAGTAAGTTAAGTTACCATTTTACACTTCTTACATACTTTCTATAGCATTTTTTTCTCCAGTTCCCAGAAAATGTGAATGAAAGATAGTTCATAAGACCTTAAATTTTTACTTCAATGATTATGTTTTGGCCATATATTGTTTACTTTTTTCCATATTTTAATTATGCTTTTTAGAGCTCTTGTTTTTTTCTTTAGCTTATATTATCACATGCTTAATAAGTGCTCTTTTATCCGACAGATCCTTTCTTATTCATATAAAAATGTATGTGTTTACAGGACTTGAAAAAACTGAAAGGCTATGGAAGTATTTTTAATGAAAATTATAGGCCTCTGATTTATCCATTTCTATCTTCAGTATTTTTTCTCAAAAGAAAAAAAAGAAGAAAGAAAACCAAAGCAGTGTGCTTTTCATCTTGAATGCTTTTGATGTTTTCATTGTTCTACATCCATATTTGGAATTTAAATATGCTATTTTTATGTCAAGTTTTGATATCTTATTATGATAGATGAGGGTTAAGATCAAATCACTTTCCCCTTCTGTTGTGTTCCAGCTTTAGAAAAACCTAACCATTTGAATGCCTCTATGTTACATTTATAACTTTAAGTAGAACTCCCCAATGAGTGTGCCAAGATGATTTGTAGTTTCTCTAAGATACAACTTTCATCAGCTCTTGGACTTCCAGGTCAGACCTGTGGTAGCCAGGTCCACGGATAAATTATCTGCAGCAGTGTGTTAGCCTCATACATTAAAACAGTGTTAATGGCATAGGGTGCTATTATGTGAAGAATTTCAAAATACTGCTCTAAGTATTATTCTTCACCAAACACATTCTTTTTGACTTCTACTTCATCTTCTCACCCCCATCATTCCTAGTTTTTCTTTAATGTTGTCAAAGTTGATAATACCTCTATTCTATAAACATAATTCAATATGCACTTTTCTCTAGATCAATTCTGTAAGTCTAAAATCATTAACTAGTGTTTATATCATTCATAGTAGCATATATCTTATTAGGTTTTGTAAAGGTAAGGAGTATTCTGTGACTTTTTAATTTCTCAGGTATAGCCCATACCCTCTCACCTTGATTTTTTTTGTTGCCTTCTCTTTTGTATTGCTTCAACACACTTTATTATGTACTTAATTTCTTTCAATATATCATGTATGTTTATAATCTCTGGGAAAACTTTGTTTCTGGATACATCATACCAGAAAACTCATGTCTTTCTGGAATATTAAAAATAATCACTACGAGTAAGGCAGAAAAAGAGAGGAACAGGAAGATAGAATAGGCTGTACCAATAGTGAACAACAGCAAGATGGTCCATTTAGATCCAAATATATCAGTCATTACATTATAAAGCCAGAGATTAAATTCTCTGGTTAAAAGAAAAAAGCCATTCAAAATAATAAACAATGAAATTGTACTCTATTTTTGTAATGGACACCTGTAAACATAAGGACTAAGAAGGCTGAAGAAGGGATAAGATGTACCAGGCAAACATCAATGCATTAACTTTGTTAAAATGAAAGAAAACATCCAAATCCAAAGAATGTGCAAAACCAGAAGTTGAATTTAAAGTCCAGTTTGGACTTTAAGTGATTCTAATGTGTCGATGTAGATTTAATAAGTGCAATGAATGTACAATTATAGTGGGAGATGTTGATAATTGGGCAGACTCAGCATGTGTGGAGACAGGGAGTGTATGGAAAACCTTGGAGCCTTTTCCTAAATTTTGCTTTGAATCTATATCTACTCTAAAACATATATCTTAATAAAAATATCAAGCAAGTGAGAGAAAATAAAAATTAAAAGGCTTTACTACATCTGAACAGGAATATTTAATAGTAATACAGTTTTAACAGATCCAGGATTATAATAAGTTCAACACTACTTTATCAGTAATTAATTAAATTATTCAGCTGACAAAAAAAAGTCAGTAAACATATGGAAAATTTAAACAACATGAATAACACACATAACATTACTGTCATGTTAGCCATGACAGTAATGTTAGCCAACACTGTACAGTTTATAATGATAGATTATACACATAATTTGCCTATAAATCATTTCTTAAACATAAGGAAAATCTCAACATATTGTAAAGTATTAATATCATATAGAGTATCTTTTCTCATCACAGTGAAAGGCAGCTAGGAATCATTTTAAGAAATAAACTTTACAAGTCCGTGTATCATAGGCAATTATTAAATAATTTTCCATATAAGCCATTGATTTAAAAATACAATTAATAATAAAAAATATTTTGAGCTAAATGGTAAATAAGTGTATGGGGTGTGGTAAAGCAGGGCTTGGAGGGAAATATATGGCCATGAATGCAGAAAGTAGAAATGAATAGCTGGAAAATTAATGTTTTCAGGAGATTTTTATCTTGTCTGAAGACTAGATAAAACTGTGACATTATTCAAAAGAAATACAGAAGGAAATGTTAAAGTAAAAATAAATATATAGTAGTGAAGAGCAAGGATGCTTCCTGTGGAAGCAATATACTACTGAGCCATAGATACTTTTCTTCAAGCAGTTAAAGCAAGGCTCAGCTCACAGGTGATGCACAATGAGTTCTTGCTCAGTGCCTGAGGCTAGCTGCCTTGTTGATATCTGTTTTTCTTTATCTGTAATGCTTAAGAGTTATGCATGTTGGATTCAATTCCTTTCATACTAGTTATTATCATCTATTTTGGACATTGGGCAAATTACTGTTTCTATTTCTTAATTTTCTCATTTGTATAAAGAAATGAAGAGTCTTTACCACATTGAGTTTTCAGGAGACTGTGATATCCTTAGCAGAGCACTTCAGGTACAATAAGCTTTTAAAACATGTAACTTTTTTGTATCTCATGACACTTGAGATTTCTGTGGTCTTACTGTGTCTAATTTTGGGGTAAAAAAAGAAAGAAAAACTCTATTGAAATATATGCCATCTTTCAAGTAGAAGCTAACGTTCTTTTTCTTTTTTCCTGAATGCTTTTAATACCATTGTCTATTTGGCATCTGTTGTTAACTGTTCAAGTGAGGCTCAAAAATTGCCTTTTCTATGGAATATTCCTGACCATTTCCTCCAATTATGTAAGTTGATTTGCAATGTATATATAATGAATGTAAAAATGATGGAGTATCCTGATGAAGAGCAAATAACTGACAACAAACACAATTGCTAAAACATAACCATTGGTTGCTCTCTTTATATAATTTTATTTTCTTATGCTTTATATACTTTCTACTTTTCATATTTCAAATAAACAGCTTGTTGAGCCATTGTTGAATATTAAGTTGACATCTTTATTGAGTGATTCACAAAGACACCTGGATCTATTTCCTTAGAAATTAAAACAATTTTACAATCCATCAACGTCTGGCAGAAATTTAATTTGTTTCTCTAACATTCATTAGCTCATTCTTTTCTAGGTTGGATTATATCTTCTGTAGAAATTCCCATTCAAAAGCAACTAAATACACAATCAAAATCAGAATATATAACTGTTTTCTTCCTTTAATTTACTCTCATATCTCCCAAATACATGTTGTGGTTGTGTGGATAAGGTTTAATAATCACCTTATTATGAATATACCATGGTAAGGAATATTTATGATACGGCTTGCAAAAGATAATGCAAATTATTTAAAGAATTAAGAAAAAACATTTAAAAAGTTAAATGATGGTTTCATCTAATCAAAATAAAATGCCATAATAATAATAGAATACTAAGACTATCAATGACAATGAAAAATACTAAAATCATCTTTGTTGTTGGACGTGTTCAAATCCCATTGCCGTTACCAAAGTAAAAAATGTTATAGTTAAATGATAAGGAATGTAACCATTTTATTTTCAGGCTTTTTATAATGAATTTAAAATTAGAACTTTAATTTAGTTGACTATATTTTTAGTAGACTTCTATCTCCTTTTATTTTGCAATGCTAAATAGATTTAATGACTCCTATCAAACACTTTAAAGGGAGTTAAGGAGAAAATGGGATAGACAGGCTTCTTATAATATTGGCTACTTGACAGAGTTTCTTTTTCCTGTCCTCTAATTGGGAAGATCCTCCCAGACGAAATTTGTACCTTAAATATTTAAATTATATTGGCTTTTTAAAGGAAATGATTAGATGGAGGAGATTAAAGACACTTCATTGCTTCAAGTAAATTTCTGTCATTTTGCATAAATTAAAGTTCTCCTGCCTGCATAGATTTATGTTAGCCTGGTCTTTCATTTTCGATTGTGTTGGTAGTTGCATGAGAGAATGCATTTGTTAAAACTTTTGGAACTGTACACCAAAAAAGTAAAATCTTACTGCAGTAACTATTATCTTAATTCAAAATAAATAGAAGTGAGAAACTTACCTGATCTGTTTATAATGGAAAACCTGGTACTTTTCTGTTTATAATGGAAAACCTGGGGCCATATATTTGCCTTTCCACTATACATAAATTTAAAAAATGAACTTTATATAATAAAAATAACTATTGTAAGAGTGAACAACAGTGCAAAACAGTGATGCTTATGAAAGGATCAGTTATTGTATTGGAAGAATTTTCTATTCTGCAGTGCAGGAAGGGAATCCCAAACACAGGCCCGATTATTTTACTAAATTCAGGACAATGTAGTGTAGATTTAGAAAGCAGAGGACACTGGATTTGAACATGAGTACTGAAGAAATAGGTATTCTTCAATAAAAACAGTTTCAGTATTTGAATAAGGGTTATGCTGAGTTCTTTTTTTGAATGTTGAGCTGTTCATGTATAGGGTAATAATCTAAAAGTCTAGACAAAGAATAACAAGGGAAGTGTAAGCTGAAGAATTTTAGAATTCAAACAGGTTTGGAAGGTACTTAACTTCCAGACATAGTGGAAAAAGCTGTATTAGTGATTGCCCAAAATGAATGCCCTGCACTTTTTCATGCATGAAATGTCACATTCAATCAGAGAGCAAGGGTAGCTGACTACCTCTGATCCAACATAAAGCCCTTTAATTTTTTTAAAAGAAAGACAATGCAATAAAAAGCTAAGACTCCCAACATCTCATATTTTTCATGTTAATAGTGAATATAAACTCTTAGGAAATAGCCTAGTCATGTGTTGATATTTTTATTTTTTCCAGAATGCAAAATAAAAATGAATTAAACAAGCTGAATTAATATTCAGCATAACTTTATTTACTTTGGTTCAATTTACATGGAAAAACAAACACTTTAAATATTCCATTGCTTTTAATACAAACTGTATTACTAATGATGGGATATGTTCATAAAATTTACGTTTAATTTTTAAATTTCTATGACACTGATATTTTCCCCTTTTCTCAACTAGCAAAATATAACAAAGCACAGAAACTTTGGATTACAGAAGAATTATGGATCATATGATCCAAATGCTTCTTCAACTGATGAATCTCCTCTGTACCAATGAAGAGAAACTGAGGGCCTCAGTAGGCTAGTCATTCCACAGTGAATTATTTATTACATGGTAATGCATTGAGCAGAAAGATATTCCCTTGTACTTTTAAAGATCAACTCTAATAAAGATTTGTGTTTCGTAGACAAACAGTCCAAATGTACCTGGTTAGCAAATGACTTTCTTTAAAATGTTTAGAGATAATTGCCATAGCTCCTCCACTCCCTTAATGTCTTCTTGTCTATATGCTAAACAATTCTGATTTCTTCAACAAATCCTCACATAACACAGTCAGGTGAACTTTTTGTAACTTACTTTTGGACATATATCCAAGAAAATTTAAAAGGTTAGAAAATATGACTCCATAGATCACTTTCTCTTTGCCCATGCATTCAAAAATTTAAGATCTCAAACTGCTAAGAAAAAGGATACTTTTTGCTTGACTTTCTCAGATTTTCAAGGCAATACGACTAATATTTACTTATTTTCTTATCACTCCCACTTTTTTCCATAGTCATATTACCAAACAAAGAGAGATGCAGCTGTCTGCCTCCATACACAAGCATAACATGATAATTGGTGGGGAAGGAAAGAGGTTTTTATTAACATGGTGCCCAATTTAGGGGAGTTGGAGCTCCACTGATCCAAGCCATTCTCTTTGGCAAAACATAGAAATCCTTTTGTTTCCAAAAAGATTGAAATCCAAATCCGTGCCTAGAGACCCTCCTCCATTCTTAGATGTCCTTTTGGAATTCAGGGCTGCTGCTCGGATAGGTCTCCATCTCTCCAGCTCCAGACGTTCTCTGTCTCTCTCCTCTTTCTCCTCTCTCCCTCACTCTCTCGTTCGCACTTGAGGGACAGCATCTCCATTGCCCAGCTGCAGCTTCCTGGGTCCATGGGCCTAATGCCAAATTGTGGCAGCTGGTTGTACAAGGGGCTCCATCTGTTGGGCCCCAACATCCAAGGCTGCTTGTCCTTCTGGGCTGGCAAACTTTCCCACCCTGTGCGTCTGTGCCCTATTCTCAGAGAGGGAAAATGGGAGTGGCCCAGGACCTGTGCGCAGTGTGGCACGGAACTGCAGTCAACCACGGGCTGCTGCTGGCAAGGTGCATGTACCACGCAAGCCTACTCCTGACCATGTGAGCATGGCAAGGCAAGGGCCACCAGTGGGGCCAGCATCTGCTGGGTCCCATGAATACTTCTGCCTCGCCTGACAAGACAAGGAGAGGGGAACGCAGAAAACAGATCAAGTGTCTCTGCACCCTCCATTTTAAAGCTTTCACCCCCAAATCTCACACAATGCATAAGTGTCCAAATTCCCAGCCAAACTCAGCTGGCGTCCACAAAATTCGTCAGCTGGCACAGTGTCTCTGCCTAGGGCAGGGCATCTCCATATTTACCTCCAAGATACATGGGTGCTGTGACCTTTTCAGCCTGGGCAGGCTCAGTGTAAGCTGTGTTCCAAGCTGCATGTGCTAGTTGTCTACCCTTCCCCTGGGTATGGAAGCCTGTCACGCCGTTTCAGTCGTGATTTCAATCTGCCACCTTACGGTTTCCTCCGAGTCCTGCCTTCTCCAGAGAATGAAGCCTCCCATGCAAGATCAGAGTTCCCCACTCCCTGCGACTTGGCCAGACTCCCTGTTACAGTCATACACATTGATAAAATTATAAAGACAAGTTCCGATATAGTAAGTGAAGGTGATTGAACTGTAAATTGCAGTAGATCAAGCTTGTGTATGGACCAGTAAGTGGTTTAGTAACTATATCCATCAAACTTCACATTTGACTATAAGCAGCAAGCAGAAGTCAAGTGGGACTATCAACTCTTTGCTTGGAAATTTCCTTAGTTTAATCATCCAGTTAATTAAGAATATTTTCTATTTTTCACATTACTGTAGAGGACCATGTTGCCAAATTTTCTGCAACTAAATAATCAATTTTCCCTTCCTCTAGTTTCTAGAAATATTTTCATAACTTTCCTTTAAGTTCCCACTGGCAGCCCTTTCAAAGTCTACTAGTCTCTGGTCAAGGCACTTAGGCTTACACTATGTCTTATTTTCACAAGAGTTGTTTCACCTTCTTTTTATTGTCTAATGCTAAAATACTCCCCATTGTAGTTCTGCATTAGTTATTTATTGCTATGTAATATATAAACCCCAAATGTTTCAGCTTAAAACAATAATAATTTTTTAGATGACACATTATTTTGGTCAGTCAGGAATCAAGCAATAGCCCTTCTAAGTGGTTTTAGATCAGCATCTCTCCTGAGATTACAACCAACATGTTGTTTTAGGCTGAGGTTATCAGGAAGCTCAAGTGGGGGTGAAGCACAACTCCAGCTTGGATCACCTACATGGCTATTAGCAAGAGATTTCAGATTCTTAACACATGGATTCCTTCATAAGTTCCTTCAATAGCTTTATATCTTTTTATCTGATTTCCCTGAGGTAAAGTTATCCAACAAAGAGCAAGGTAGGAATCACGGTTTCTTTTTAGCCTAGGTCAGTCTTATTTAATGAGAGACACACACATTAGGACATGAATACAAAAAAAAGAATCATTTAAAACCATTTTTAATTAAGTAAAATAATGCCATTTTTTAAAAATTATTTTCTTGAGGTGACATTGGTTAATAAGATTATATAGGTTTCAAATGCACATGTCTATGATACATGATCTGTATAGTGCATTGGGTACCCACCACCCAAAGCCAAACGCTCGTCTGTCACCATAAATTGAATCCCCTTTACCTTTCAGTACCCCCAAACCTTCTTCCTCTGGTAACCACCATACCATAAAATCACTTTTGGTTCTATCTTTCACACCCTCCTAGACAATCTCACTCTTTTCTTCTTTCAGCTTTATTATGGTATAATTGACAAATAAAATTATAAAATATTTAAAATTTACAGCATGATGATTTGATACATGTATACATTGTGAAAGGACCCTCCCCACCATCAAGTTAATTTCCTATCTCTTGTTCAATGTCTGAAAATAGCCACTTCTTATAATTTGTCAAGTTTTCTAGTTGTTTACAATGGGAAGGTAAATCCTACAGGATTTATTCCTTCATGGGTGGAAATGAAACTGTGGTACCATTTACAGACATAAAGAAGAAACAGGTACATTACATCATAGAAAGTAGAAATTGTTGACTCATATTTTTAAAATCCCAAATAAGCCTCCAAGAGATCTTTAAATATTCTTAAAATCAGGTCTTTAGATACTATAAGATGTTTGAATTCAATGTATAAATTTTGGAGTCATCAGCATATTAATGACATTGAAAATCATAGGGTTAAATAAGGTAGGAAAACAGAGGTCCGAAGACTGAGCTCCAGGGCATTCCAAAATTTAGAACCTATGAAGGTGAGAAAGTTCCAGAAAGAATACTAAGAAATAGCAACTAGAGAGGTAAGAGGGAAAAATCCTTCATATGTGTAGTCCATATAAATGCAAAGGGAGTATTTTAGAAGGAAAAGTAATCAACTG
This sequence comes from Pteronotus mesoamericanus, assembly GCF_021234165.1. Taxonomy (NCBI): domain Eukaryota; kingdom Metazoa; phylum Chordata; class Mammalia; order Chiroptera; family Mormoopidae; genus Pteronotus; species Pteronotus mesoamericanus. Next base: position 24,690,818 of record NW_026555310.1, read on the forward strand.
GGCCAAATGCTGACAAGATGAGATTTGAGAATTGGCTCTTGGATTTGAGAAGCAGACTCAAAGTAATCTTTTTATCCCAAAACCAGTATTAAAAACACACATAAAAATACTTGCCGATTGATTCAAATGTACTGTTTAGTTGCACAATTTAATAGGTTACTTTCCTACTTCCCTTCTTTATAATTTCTCATTAAAGAATCGCACTTGCTGCCACAGCCCTCTAAACACCTTTTGATTCCAAGTGCTAACTTAGGGAGTCCATCTGCTGTCGCAGCTCTGTGGTGCTAAAGTGAAACTGGCAGGAGAACTAACAACCAGAGAGGCATCCTGTGTAATGTGCTTTCCTTCTACTTTGGCAAAAATAGAACCTGAACTTTGGCAGGAAATGAAAGAAATTTTACATTTCGGTTAGCGTTTGTGCTTCTTACCTCAAAATATAAAGTGGGGCACCCCCAGGTACATGTTGGAAACTCACATTGTTTGCAACCCAGCCATTACTTTTTAATACTTTTATTAGAAATAAGAAAATACTGAATCTGAGATTATTATACCTCATGTCATTAACATTAACGCAAGTGGCACAGTCTTATGTGAAAAACATGTATAGACGACTACCAAAATAATGCAAAAATATTTAAGTTCATGTAAGTACACATGATTTGGGACAAAGTGAAATAACATTTAAATGGACAGAAAAATTCCTTTTTAATTATATCAATCAAGAGATATAGTGATTAAAGTGAATTTTAACCTGCAATATAGTTTTAAGGGATATTAAAATAATGTTCAGAAATTATGGTTCAAAATGTCATATATGTAGAAACCCCTGATACAATTTTCCAAAGTTTTATAAAAACTACTTATGTGTCAAATAAGAAAAGGACAGAAACTCACAGACATACTTCATAGTAATATTTAGAGACAAAGTAGCATCAAAATGTAGTTAGGAATTCCTAGTAACTAAGAAAATGGTGCCAATCAGAGAAAAGTCACCTTTGATTCTAACAGGTAATCAGTTCTTGGCTTCTTCTCATAGAACACAAAATCCTCTGACTAAGAGTATACATCTCCCATTGTTCTTTTTTCATTATTTTTTTTTTTAGGGAATTAGGAAAAAAAGTGTACATGACTTACTATTTTCTCCATTGTTTTTCTCAGAAAATAAGGGCCTATATCAACTCAAAAACAGACAGCTATCTCTATCATATAGCCCTTTATTAGAAGGTGACATCAATATGATTGAGTACTTTTCTGTTCTTCTTATTGATGGCTGATTATTTAATGTATCTGGAGTTGGCTCACACATATAATTTGGGGGGAAAATAAAAACCAACTTCATTTGAATTATTCTGTACATATGAAATTTAAAAGTTCTGTTTCAGGCAATTAACATGTTAGTCTGAAAAGTAGTGAGAACACTGGCCACTGCCACCATTTTTCTGTATTCTGAACAGAGACTAAGTTATAAAAAACATATTGGAAAGTAGTGGTATTTTAGCATGATACAGTCTGGAAGGTGTAAGTTCACTAAAGCGGGAAAAGCTCTCAGAGGCAGTTTTAGTTCTTTGTATATTCAATCAAATAAGTTCAAAAAAGAAACAGAGATAGAAGACTGACAAAAGTCCTTCATTATAGTAGAGGTGAGTGGATGTGTTTTTGCAAGACTGAAAGTGGTCTGAAATCTGTGCACATCAAACTGCTCTTCAGGGATTTACCTGAGAAGAGAATTGGCTCTGCATCAAAGGTCCTCAGGCAACACCACAAACCATGCATCATGCATGTTGACTAATGCAAGGCAAGAAAAAAACTTGCCCAACAACAACTAAAAATGCAGCCCTAGTAAAATTTTATATTAGTCATCAACATCTAGAAGAATAAGAGGAAGAATAGTGCTCTAAATACTATCTACCCCATGATCTAGATGAAAATTTCACAAGAATGTTTGACACCCTTAAAGTATGTAGCAAGACATATACTGTGTTATAGCAAAATAATTCATAAAGTTAAATTAGGCAATTGCATGAGATGAAAAGGGATCTGGATAAGATAAAAACAAGATTGCAGAGAGCAAATACAATAGCAGAGTTAAAATCTATATTAGGATTTGTAAAGAAAATACTTAAAGCTTTATAATATTAGTAGAGTAGGTAATCTAAAAGAGAACTTGAGATCCCACACAAAGTCACAGACAGAAATGATCAAGAAAATGATGAAAAGAACCTATAGACAAAGACAAAGAGGAGGGGGGAGAATTGAACGTAGGACGTGGGGGATGGTTAAGGCAGGGGAGTATAACAGGAAAAAGGGGACAACTATAATTGAACAACAATAGCAATTATTTAAGAAGGTAAACGATTAAAAAGATTAAAGATATTGACTTTAGAGGAAAGTTAATATAGTAATTTTATGTGGTAACTAATGTTTTCAAGAGGCCAGAAAAATTTAACAGTATCAATACCTAGATATGTTCCTTATGTTTCTTAACTAAGTTTTTGCAATTTTACCTTTTGCTTTCTTTTTGGCTTATTCTACTTTCCTGTGATGCAGAGGCCAAGATATTTTGCTTTCTTCTAAAGATAAGTGTGAAGTCTTCTTTGACTAAATCATTCAGTAGATGAGTTTCTGAGTTGCTTAACTTCCAAATCTTCATAACTGATGACATTTTACTTCAATTTATAGATGTTCTTCTATATACATTTTGTTTATGTTTTATTCCTGTTATTTATTTTGCAATGTATAAATAGCAACTGAAAACTACCGACTGTCCAGAGATAATGTAGATAGCCATATCCTGCATTGCGTTCTTGTGTGCACATGTTTGTATGTTATGTATGTGTGTGTTTACTTAAATAACTTTAATATATATTTATTACCAACATTTTCTTGGGATGAACATGTTACTTTAAACAATTTTTGGCATTTATAAAGGAGATCATAAGAATTATTTGATATATTCAAATGATAAAGCATATATCCCAATGTTAATTCATCTTCCCACTAATAAAATTTACTCAATCACAGTCTTTATTTTTCATTAATATTAAAGACTGGCTTTATAAGTTTGTATTTTATTTGTTCTAATAGCTTTCTTCATGTATTTGATTATCTGTAATTTCAACTTTTTACTGTTTCTTTTTTCATTCCTGCAAAGAAACTGTGACGCATACAGTCCAATCCTGACACACCTCTCCACAGCTTAACAGGTCTTTTAACAAGTAATTGATGAGATTTAGGTGTTTTTTTATTCCTCATTGAAAAGAGAGAGATAATACTTACACACATGATGGATATGCATCTTTAACATATTCTTACTTGTTGTACATTTGTCTGAAATTCTTTTCAATTGCAGATTTTCAGTGGTTCATTTCCTTAACAATAAGGTAGATTCAGATGTCCTGTATTTGTAAATGTATTTATTTTTTTCATAATTGTGTATACATGTGATTGCGGTGGAAGGAGGCAAATTGGCAAATAATGGGAATCAAATAGATCTGTTAATTTTAGGAAATCTTTGTGCATTTTTGTAATAAGAAAAATTTGGTTTACTAATGGAGTAAATTGAATCCATTAAATTTATTTCTCATATTTGTTATTTAAAGTATGCTGGTTTCATTAAAAATTTAATTATATATTTCAAAATGTTTCAGATTGCAGAGCTAATTACCAAAAACATTTCAAATATTCTCCTTTTTTCAATTAATTATAAAGTAGGTAAGATTACCTAATAGTATTGTACCTAGGGTTAAATATTGTAGAGCACCATCTAATACAAACATTATTAAGCTGACAAAATGCTTGTTTTTACTTTTAATTCTCACATTTTACTACATGGTTTAAAATTCTGGTTTCATAGTTATGTGAGGTGAACAACTTATTAAAATCTTTGTTATTTCAATTTTTCTAAAGTGAAAGTGCAGTAATTTCTATTGCATAAGATTTCTGTTAAGGTTAAATGAGATGGCATAAAATTCTCAGAGAACATGTGGCACACACTCAAATATTTGTTTATTATTGACTGCAGTCTAGAGGTTTTTGCTTTAAAGAAAAGCGAAGTCTAGTCTTAATAAAGGTTGTGCTCATGTTCTACATGTTCCCAAGGTTCAGCACATCCCTGTACGTTTCCAAACTAACTTGTTCTACATAATAGTTTATTATTGTTCATTTAGGTTTATCTTCACTAATAAAAGTTATGAATTTCCCTGCTATATTTTATTAATCATATAACTCTTCTATAGTTCCAAGCTGCTGTTAGATTTGCCTTCACTTGTCTCAGTTGCCCAACAATTATTTCCAAAAGTATATACAATGGTGAGACTCATTCACATGTACACCTGAGTCCAGATACTGTAGCATTCATAGCAGCACTGTAGCAGCTCAAACTTTAAACAGTTGAAATGTTTATCAACAGTAAAAATTGAAAAATGAATTATGGAATATTCATGTAATAGAATATTAAACAACAATGAAAATTAACAAGCTATGGCTTTAGGGTGTTTATTTTACAAACACAATGTTGAGTGAGAAAAACAAAATGCTAAAAACCCAAAATAGTAAACTATGATTCTGTTTATATAAAGTTGAAAAGAAGCATAAAACAAAGCGGGAGTCACCAACGGGTCAAATCTGGTCCATCATGTGGAGTTTTTTTTTAATTGTTTTATTGGAACATAGACATAGTCATTCTTTTACACATTACTTATGGCTATTTTTTAAATTAAAATAATGTCAATATAAAATATTGTATTAGTTTCAGGTGTACAACGTAGTTATCCAACAATTGTGTACCTAATGATCACCGTAAGTTTAGTAGCAATCTGACACCATGCAAGGTTACTGGGATATTATTAACAATATTTCCTATGCTATAAATTACATCCTGACTTATTTTTAACTGGAAATATGTCCCTCTTATTCCTTTTCACCTTTTTCTCCCTTCTCCCACCTCTATTCCCTCTGGCAACCATCAATTTGTTTTCTACGGCTATTAGTTTGTTTCTGGTTTTTTGTTTGTTTGTTTGTTTAGTTTTTTTAGATTCTACATACAAGTGAATAACATGGCATTTGTTCTTCTCTAAGTACCCATTCATAGGTAGCTGCTTCAAGGAAGATGTGATACACACACACACAATTACTCAGTGATAAAAAAGAATGAATCTTGCCATTTGCTACAGCGTGGATATCATGCTAAGTGAAATATATATTTGGTTATTTTTGTGCTCAAACACAGAGTGGAGTGGTTGTAACGGACACCCCTGTGGCCTGCAAAGACTAAAATATTTACTGCCTGGCCCTTACGGAAAATGTTTGCTGATCTTGAACTAAACGCATCTTTAGTGACATGATAGAAATGTAAGTGCCAAAACCTTAAGAAAAAATCCAAGGATCACAAAAATAACAGAAGTAAGCTTAATTTTTCTTTCTGAGGCTGGGAGAAAAGGGTAGTGATCACAATGTGACACACAAGGCGCCCCTCGCCGCTGCCATGTTCTGTCCTTTCTGACCTACGCAAAGTGGTTGTTTCCTGTGCATTCACGTCACAAACGTTCATTTTCTATGTGTGTGAATTTGTGGGTGCTTCCATATACTTTACAATTAAATATCTTTACTATGGCTTAAAGGTAAACAAGAACAAAATAAAAAACAAACAAAAAATAAACCAACAATAAGCAAGGGGTTTTTATAAACATAAAACCTTGAATTTCATTTGTTACTGATTTTCCTGATTCCACCATCCAAATTCTTCAGCTTTCTAATGGTCAAAAAGAGACGTCACTTCCAATTAATGCCTGTAACTTCTCATCAAATAAATCATATGCATAACAAATCTCCAAATACTTTGTGATCTAATATAGGTATTTGTATTTAATAAAGTCCCTTGAAACCTTCTGCTCATTTTCCTCTCTTGTATTTAGCCTAGAAAATACAAATAAATATAAGTAAAAGACTTGTTGAAGTAATAAAGTATCAGTTAGTCATTTCTAGTCTAAATAGCTAGGATTTTAAATACAGATCAGACATAGCCACACTCTCTGTACCTTCCTTTCTTTCATTTGCAAAATAGGGTTAAATAAAGCTAACTAAATTTATAGAGATTTATTAATAAACATTGGAACAGAGTCTATTAGAACTATTTATAAGAAGGCCAACTTTAAAAATATTCCCAGAAATATAAATTTTCCCATTTTTATGTACTTTTTATTTGAGCCACTAGCGTGGCGTTAAGACCTGCTGGGTTGACAAAAAGCCAGTTCCAAGTTTGGAGCCAATTGGAGTTCTGAAGTTTTGTGGGAATGATAACGTGCTGGTGTGAGGCTCCAAAACTTACATTTCTCCAGATGGAGCATTGTTAATATTCTGGATTTGTGGCAATGCACTATTTTGAAACAAATAAAATGAAGCAGTAAAAAGCAAGTTTGTTTGCCATATGGCTGTTTATTTCTGTGTGTAGAGCCTAACTGTGAAATATATGGCTCCTCAATATGGGACAGCCACGTACTCACACCGGCACACCTGCTTTTAGCGTGAAGGTTCCTTCTTTCAGGCGACATTAAAATCATGGTCTCATGATTTGAAGGATTTTTCTCATCATTTTTAAGACTGTAGGGAGCAGTCTGGCTTATAAGATATGGAAAATGTGATTATATACTGGTACTTTTACCCTTTAAAATATATGTATTATTTAAATGAAAAAGAGCTGTTTTACGTAAGTAAAAGAATATGACAGATAGGAATATGGTTGTTAATACTGTGAGCGAGGCTTGTGTTCTAATTCTACCTGTGACAGCGATGTTGAATGTAGCCTTGGGCAGGGAATGACATTTCTCTACCTAATCTCTTCTACCTTTATAATTGGAATTTAAATAATAGAATCACAGAGTTATAGGTTTCTTAAAATTTGATCTAGGCTCGCTCTAGGAAAGATACAATGAGGACACCAAGTAGCAACAACTTTTTTCTTTCCTCAGAAGAAACAACTTTGGTTTCTAATCAGTACAGTGCTGCTTTCAGGGTCAGGAGTCAACCTGTTCTTCTGAACTTACTTTCTCTGTTTCTACTGGAAAGTTAGAGAAAGAGTGACCCTTTACACACCTACAGAGGATTTTAAAGTGCTACTTTCAGGCTATAATAAGAGGCAAAGCAACTCTGCTGGGATAAATACTCTGCTTCGCTCTGAGTCTAACATTCTCATGCCTGCATTGTCATACCTACAAAGTCTCCCAGATAAAACTGTCTAGACTTCATGGTGAATTTTATTATTTTAATTAAGCCTTACATCAGTTCTTTCATAGAAATATTGTACTTTACTACACAATTGTTGTCATTCTTTTACAAGGTTTCAACATCAATCAATATCTTTAAACCTTGACCATATAGAACAAACCATCCACAATTATAATTTACTTGTGTGCATATTATAAAACCTTGAGACATTTAAAAACTCATTAAATTTACAAAGTTAAATACCATCACGTATTAAATACTGCTTACTGCCAAGGAGAAAGGTGTATACTCCTTATATTAGAAATATAAAATCTCTTTACCTAGTTGGAGAACTATTAATCTATGAAAACAACTTTATTATAATATATATCCCTATAAAAATAAGACAAATTTTTACTTTTTTACTGTCCTTCATTTTTTTCCAATCCTTAGGCAAATTCTGTTTTCCTTTGCAACATTTTCAATATCTGTCAATTTCAAGGTCCATCTTTTTTTTTCTTTTAATTTTTATTTTTTGTTCAAATACATTTGTCTCCACCTTCCCAGCACTACTTTCTCCTGTGTCCCTCGCCCACCTCCCTCCCTCAATAATTTCCCACCTTGGCTTTGTCCATGGGTCCTTTATACATGTTACTTGACCCTTCCCTTCCCTTTCCCCACCCTCTCCTCCCTCCTTCTCTCTTGACTCTGTTGGTTTCTTTTTTTTTTTTTTCAATGTTGCTGGTTATATTTTCCTTGCTTTGTTTTGTTGATTAGGTTCCGCTTATAGGTGAGATCATATGGTATTTGTCTTTTGCCCCCTGGCTTATTTCACTTAGCATAATGCTCTCCAGTTCCATCCATGCTCTCATGAAGGGTAGTAGTTCTTTTTTTCTTTCTGTTGAGTAGTATTCCATTGTGTAAATGTACCATAGTTTTTTGATCCACTCATCTACTGATGGGCACTTAGGTTGCTTCCAGCACTTGGTTATTGTAAATTGTGCTGCTATGAACATTGGGGTGCATAGGTTCTTCTGAATTGGTGTCTTGGGAATTTTAGGGTATACTCCCAGCAGTGGAATCACTGGGTCAAAAGGCAGTTCCAATTTTAGCTTTTTGAGGAAATTCCAAACTGTTTTCCACAATGGTTATACCAGTCTGCATTCCCACCAACAGTGTACTAGGGTTCCCTTTTCTCCACAGCCTCGCTAGCACCTGTTGTTTGTTGATCTGTTTATGATGGTCATTCTGACCAGTATGAAGTGGTATCTCATTGTGGTTTTAATTTGCATCTCTCTGATGGCTAGTGATGTTGAGCATCCTTTCATATGTCTCTGGGCCCTCTGTATCTCTGGAGAAGTGTATGCTCAAGTCCTCTGCCCATTTTTTAATTGGATTGTCTGTCTTCTTGGAGTGGAGTTGTGTGAGTTCTTTATATATTTTGGAAATCAAACCTCTATCTGATGTATCTTTGGTGCATATATTTTCCAATATGATTGGCTCCCTTTTCATTTTGCTGATTTTTTTTTAGCCATGCAGAAGCTTCTTATTTTGATGAGGTTCCACTTGTTTATTCTTTCCTTTATGTCCTTTGCTTTAGGGGCCAAATTGGTAAAAATATTGCTGTGTGGGATATCTGAGAGTTTCCTGCCTGTGTTCTCCTCTAAGACTTTTTCAAGGTCCATCTTACTCAAACTGCTTCACCAAAACCCCAACAATGTGAGCATCTCTGAATTTTTTTGGACTTTATTACCAAATTCTGTCACTCATGTGTCTTTTTAAGGCATTTGCAATATGTGCTATTTCCTGCTTTCCAGGTCTGATCAGCATATCTCATCTAATAGTAAATCAGTGTGAAGTTCTGTAATGTATCAGTTTCCAAGGCTTCCATAAAAAAAGTACCACAAACTTGGTGCCTTAAAACAACAGTATCCTATTCTTTCACAGTTCTGAAGTCTAAAAGTCAAGGTTTTGGCAGGGTGGTCGTATGCCACTCTCTTGCCTTCTGGTGATGGCTGGCAATCCTTGACACTATTTCACTTGGAGATGCCTCCAGCCTTGGCCCTACCTTTACATGGTGTTCTATCTGTGTCCCTGTATTTACAGGGTTGCCCTCTTATAAAGACACCAATTTTATTGAATCAGGGAGTCCACCCAACTTCAGTATGACCTCATCTTAACTAATTATGATGGTCATGAACCTATTTCCAATTAAGATCACATTCTGAGATCCTGGGAGTTAGGATTTCAATATATCTTTTTTGAAAGACACAATTCAACCCATAACAGATGTATATACAGGTAAACCCAAATAATATATGAGAGCAGGAATTCTGGTGGAACACTGAGTGAGCCATTGAAGTTATAATGTTGATCCTACAAATTGAACATAACTTCTTCTTATACTACATAATCATTCGTTTTTAAAATTACTTGTTAAATGGATGGAAAAATAAATTTGCTCCAATTACTTATTCACTTCCTGATTTAAGTTTATAATAATTCTTTAATCATTGTCAAAAATATATGGATTTTATTTTTTTTAACCTCTAAGCAATGGTTTAAATCATGATGCAATTGAATCATGGCCCTTGTGTCTTTCAGGATGTTTTTTTAAATTTGTATTTTTATTTTTTAGTGGTACTAACATCTAACATCTGGAATTCTCTTAGAAATGTTTTAGGTTTGCTGTTTGATAGTGAGCTTCTATGCTAGAGGCTTACCCTTAGGTTTTGTTTTCCACAGCTTGACTGCCAGGTCAGGGGACCAACATGGAGATTTGACAAGTTTCCAAAGCCTATCCTAATGAGGCATTCATGGACTTAAAAAATAAACACAGGATAATTTAAGAATCCACTGGGACCACCCATCTGGACCAAAGCTGCATTTATCACCTCAAAACTATAAGCTCTTGGTGGCAGTCTGTAAACTCATTGGAGAAAGATTTGTAGTATATCACTTATATAACACTCTTATTAAGGAAAGTGAGTCTTCATTTCAATCACAGAACTTTAGGTTGTCAGGAACTGTGAAGAATATGAGGTTTTATCCTGTTTGCAAGCTAAGAATTTAAGCTGTTTCATGGATGCTGGCACAAGGCGAGATGCCTGGGTCAGAAACTAAAGATTTTATTACTCAAAGCCCAGCAGATAATGAGCTTCATGGTTGCATTGGTTCCCCTTGCCCAGAATTCCTCAAGGTCATGTAGATTGACTAGGTACATGCTGTACATGCTCTGGATTTGCATCTCAGCTAAAGAACATCAAGTGTAAGAAACACCAATCTTCTATTATGGGTTACACTCAAAATTGCCAGACCTTTGCCCCAGAATAAGACATTATATTTATTATCCCAAACAACAGTAACAACAACAAAAACAACAACAGCAACAACAAAAACAAATCTCTCCTCTTGTCCAAGAAGGAGTCACTATCTGTATTCCAGAGCAGTTTGCTATACAAGTATTCCTGTAAAGATAGTACAAGGCATAAGTTGCCTGTACTTCTGCTCAGAGGATTTGCAAAAACTGAGAGACCCATGGAGAACTGTCTCGCAACACAAGTATGCTGAAGCTTGGAAAATTAGTGACGGGTAATAATTTTCAGTTGATGTTATCCAAGTCAGTTTTCTGCTAACCGGACTTGGATTTTTTTTTTTTTAATAGATTAAGTAATACTTTTCAGGCTGCTGCTACTCCCAACATAATGTGCTTCCTAAGGCACTTGTAAGAGGTGGTCCTCTGGGCCTTCTGACTGGCAGAGTCAGCAGGAGGTAAGAATGGGAGAGGGTGTGTAGGTAAACAGAAAAATCGAGACGGCAATTCCTATCATCTTAGTCTTTTGATTCCTTTCTCCCCTTAATGGCAGGGAAATTCTCATATTTGAACCTAATTGAGTGTAGATTAATGTTCAACTCAAATTTTATTTAGATTATTAGGGACACTTTCTACAACTTTAGTCAACTATGAAATGCAGACTCTGTGGTTAAGTGCATTTTTATGAATATATTCTGCCTGACATGTTTTAAGTTACCCTTTACAATCCAATTCTGTGCATACATTTTGCATTCTTGTTGATAAAATTTAGCAAGGTTCTGCAGTTATTTTGGCACTTAAGGTATCCTGAGAAGATCTCCCTAATCATGGTGTAATCTCAATTTTGGGATCTAGAAGCAATGAAGATTACTGGTGGTGAATCATGAAAAGAATATGCATCCTTTGCCAGGCAATTCTACAGGTGAAGGTTTGAGAATTTAATATTCTCATATTTATCTAAGTCTGGCCAAAGTTTGCCATCCCATATTTTAGGGTCTCTCTCATTTCCAATTAATGCCCTAATCTTAAACTATGAGTGATTTGGTCAGGCTGTAAATTCAATCTGCAACTTGCTCATTCTACTCACATATAAGCACTCTGGTTCTCTATCCTTGCCTTCAATGTCCATTTTAAGTCCCTGAGCTTATCACATACTTTTGTTAAAGTATTGTGGATGAACAAAGCTAACCAAAATAAATATAACCAAAAAAAAACCTAACAGGGTGATCTGATCATAAATTCCTAACTGGGCAGGTCATGGTGGGGAGTCACTCCTCAGGCCTATACCTTCCCAAATAATAGAGTATCTTTGCCTTAAGAAAGCCCTGTCCACTTTTTGTGTGTGTGTGTGTGCATCTAGGTTGACACACATTTGAAGTGCCTCTTTTTCAGACTCTTCAGAAGCATAATCACCCTCAAGAGAGCACATAATCTTGTTAACTAGCCTGTAATCCAATCTCCACCTTGCTTCTTCCCACCTTTATGTAATCTTCCTCACATTCCATACTTAATTTCAAATGCATAAAATAAATTGTAAACTGTCACTCTGGGAAATATTTTTCTCAGCCTGTTGAGATATTGCTTCCAAGTATAGCCTCTCTTTGGCTCAAATAAACTCTAATAAATTCTTATAGAATTTTTCTAACATGTTGTCAATGTTCTTACCTCAACAGTCTCTATTCCTGTAAAATAGTAAAGAATTTTGTTATTCTATTGTCATCATCGACACACTTGAAAGATACAACAGCTGCTTGATTCCCAAAGCCTTTGATTCAATCATCTCTTTATCCAAATCAATTGCATGGTAATATATGTAATCATTGTGCCACTGCAGGCCATGCAGAATTGCTTCTTACTTTCTGTTTGTAAGAATGTTATCACCTCATTCAATCTCAAACAGCTAATCCTTTCCACTCTCCCTTATTTGATGTCTGTGTCTTAGAACCTCCCACATACCAAGAACTCCACAAGTCAAGGTTCAGTTGGAGAAACAGAAATACTTTGGAATTGTAAATAGATGAAATTTAATGAAGGTAATTTTTAAACAAAGATAAAAGAATTGCTGAGAACATTGATCTGAAATGGGAAGAGAAACAGTGGCTGCTGGATACATTGCACAAGCAGAAGAATATCTGATTTCCCCTTCATTTCAATCTTTTACATTTTTCTGTGCTGACTTGTAGCTAAAATTAGCTTGAAATTGTTGGTGAGGGATTAAGAAATATGGCTGACTGCAATGCAAAATAGTGGGATGTGGCAGAAGAACAGTGCTCTGCTCCTGATACAGAGAGATCTGATCAGATCACTGGGAAGGAGTAGGAAGGGGCTGTAGGAGGAGGTTGCCTGAAGCGATGGTAAACAGTCCAGGAGGGGACTGGCTGAGAAGCTGAAAGCTTCTGGATCACATGGAATTATGGGCCAGAAGATTTAAAATAAAAGAAGGGCTCTGTGGTTCACTGACTCTCTTCTTCCTTGAGAATGCTTGGATGACTGTGCTGCAGCTGCCTGCATTTCCCAAAAGATGGTAGAGGCAGCTCTGGGCACAGCCTAGGATCAGGTTGTCCTGGAAGAAGGTGGCAGGGTTATTCTTCTTTGGATTTCTATATGGGATGAGCTCTGAGGCAGAGTCCTGCCATTCTTCAAAAATGGTGCAGCTTTTGTATCTTATGTTGGTTTTGTTTGTTAATTAATCCTATAGGAATAATATAATTAAAAATAGGGGGAATGAGAGAACTCAAGTGTTAAAGAGATTAGCCTTAATTTATAGGTTTAAGTGATTACAGCTGTGACTAAAGAGTTACAGTGCTTAGCCTTAATTGATAGGCTTATTGATTAAAGCTGTAGTTAGAGTTAGTGTTTAACCTTAATTGATCAGCTTAAGTGACTAATGTACAGGGAAAGCTGTTATCCCAAAATTGTGTAGCCTTTGAATAAAGACTCCCTTCCTTTTTGACCAAACCTTTGCCTCTGGAATTTTGCCTGGAGGGTGGTGGTGGGCATCAGGGCTCCACCTGCTGTTCAGTAATGGCAATGGCAGCTGTGGTGGGATCTTAGCTGCCTGTGGCCCGTTGACCCCAAGAGTGGTTCAGTGGGGTGTGTCCCAGTCTCCAGGAATTTTTCTGCACTTCCACTCAAGGCATCAGCCACCTAAACACACCTGGCTGGTGAAAAGGAAATCAGTCTGGGAAAGGGGCCATGAAACAAGGTCCAAGTGAGGACTGCTTAAGGGAAGCCATTGTGTGGGGACCGTTGTTTGTGTGATTGTAACAGGGCACATCCAGGCCCCGCCCCCCAAGGGTATTTGTGACAGGATCCAGAGATTGAGGTGTCCAAGAAAAATATACTCTCCCCACTCCAGGGCGGGCTGCCTTGGGGGATGGGAGCCTTGAGCAGGGCTATTGAGAGTCATTTTGCATGTCAATAACAGGATAGCTTCATTCCTCATATGCAAAAAGGGTTATTTTGCATATCACCAAAGCTAATCAGGAAGGTTTAACAGACTTAATACAGAATGTAACTGGGAGAGGAAGGAGGAGAGACAGGGGCCTGCAGGAGAGACAGGGAACACAGACTCTGGGGAACAGTGTGAAGACCACGCAGGAAGAAAGAGGGGAGAAAGGACTCTAGCTAGTGGGCCATGAGAAGGTGCCACACGGTTATGGATTAAGAGCTGGAGATCACGGCAATGCAGTGGATGGTTCTGAGAATGGTGCGAGGCCTGCCTAGCCGAGCCTTGGACTTCTGCTCTTTTTCTTCTGCTGGACGGTACAGACCCAACTGGCCTAACTGGGCAAAGTGGGGAAGGCAGGACTGTGTGTGTGGTGGTGATAGTTTTAAAGGGATTTTCAGGTTTCAGGGCAACATTTAGCCATTAATCAAACCTGTATAACTTTTGAATAAATAGCTCCTTTCTTTTTCACCAAACTCTGCCATTCAGAGCCATAATTCCAAGGGTAGGGACCTATAGCCGAGGGACCCCGGGGAAGGGGGGTGTCGTTGTTTCCATAATAGCATCTGGGAAACCCCCTCCCATGGGTCCATTTGTTCGGTAACATGATTGGCTGGCAGAAGATTTGCTTGTGAGTACTCTTTGGAAAAATGGAGTCATGGATACTGGTTTTGTTTATATGTTCTCAAGTTCCTTGGATTTTTCTGGTTATAACTTTTGGCCTGAATGTCTGTACCAGCCAGGACAGTTCTGTGCTGGCTCCTACAGGGAGCCTACTGGGTAGGATTTTGGCAGACTGGAACGTATACTGCCATTATCCAATGTCCATGGAAGTACTGATTAATTATTGTAATACTGTGTGGCCTAAGTATATTTTGGATTGTGAGGAAAGGTGGCCCATGCATGGTTCCCAAAGTTACTGTACCATCCTGCAATTGAAACAGCATTGCCAACAGTTAGACAGATGGGATGAAATTTGTTATGTCAATACATTTATGCCATTGCATAATAGGGTTTTGCTAGGGATGGAGAACCATCTGTTGATGCAGAGAAAAGAAGAGGCCTCAAAACCTCTCCCTGATAGTAAAGCACAGGAAGAAAAGGAGAACGAGGATATAAACGTCATCAATGCTCTGAATCCAAAGGACTCAGGATTGGTGGCAGGAAGAACCCTCAACTAGCTGCTCCTGAAATAGGGCCCAAAGAACCAATGGCTCCAATCCTGTGTGATGATGGATAGGTCTCCCCCTTCATGGAACCATCAAGGCACCCAACTTGGGATCAAGGCAGCCCCCTTTGAAGCAATATCTTTTAGACAGGATAATTCAGGAAGGCCAGCCTGCTGACTACTATTGGGCCCACACTCCATTATCCACTTCAGGCTTACTGCATTGGAAGAACTCCAACCTCTCATCTAGGGATGATCCTCAAAAAAAGGCAGATCTGATCATCTCCATTTTTGCCTCTCATCATCCAAACAGGGCAGATGTACAGGCTTTCCTAAATATCTTGTTAAGTGCAAATGAGAGATGGCTGGTTATAAATAGGGATAATGAAGAGTCCCAACATCTCTACCAAGAGAGTCCTGATGGGGCCCCCAAACCGGCTGAGACATTCCCTTGACAGAGCCTAAGCAGAACCCAAATGGTGGGGCCTAGCTTTCTCGGAACACTACAGAGAGTACCTACTGGAAGGGCTTAAGAAAGTGGTGCCTGAACAAGAGCCTGAATATGATACTGGTTGTTCAACAAAGACTATATGAGGACCCTTCTGAATTTTTAGAGAGGCCTATTAGGAAGCACACAGATACTGACCCAGAGGTGCCAGAAAATGTGAGGACAGTAAACATGACTTTTATTGGGCAAAGTGCTGCAGATATCAGAAGGAAAATCCAGCAGTTAGATGGGGCATTGGGAGTTAATCCTGTTCAACTGGTGGACATGGCATTTAGCAGGGTTGTCCAACATTTTGGTGTCTCTGTGCCACACTGGAAGAAGTGTTGTCTTGGGCTATACGTTAAATACCTTATGATACATAGTCACAAAAAAAGTCTCACAATGTTTTAATTAAATTTACGATTTTGTATTGGGCAGCATTCACAGCCATCCTGGATTGAACGTGGTCTGCAGGCCATGGGTTAGATACCTGTGGAAAGTTTACAATGTCTGGGAAGCTATTAGGGTAGAATAGTCCACAGTGTTCTTCAAAACACTGGGGAAATCAGAAGAGATGGAATCCTAGAGGAGAGAGGAGAGGCCTCCTCAGCGCCAACTAATGTGCCTATTGCAAGGAGGAGAGCTATTGGAGAAGGGAATGCCCAAAACTAAAAAAGGAAAAAAATAATAAATTAGGTTTGAATTTTATAGAATTTTATATAAATGGAATCACTTTGTATAAGTGGTACTTTCTTTGCCTGGCTTATTAGGTCAGAAAAATATTTTTGAAACTTATTTATGTCATTGTATCGGTTTGGATGTTAGACAAGCCAGTAAGCCAGGGCAAGTGGAATAGAGAAATTGAGGAGATTGCTAAATGACCAAGCAGTTTACAGCAATCTAGTAAATCACAAAATCCTATCTTCCCTAAACCAAAGACACTTAAGAGTAAATGGTTTACATTTCTCTCCACCCAGAGGGTAAATAGCTTAAATCACTCTACTCAGGGAAATAGATAGCAGAAATCCAATTAGTGCCATTTGTACTAACCACACCCACAGACAGATGAAAACCCTGGAAGACTCAAGGTCCTGAAAAGCAGCTAGCTGAACAATGGACTGGTTCCTATGTTATCTTTTTGAATAATACACTTTTTCCTAAAGCTAACAGGACTCAAGCCCTGGATCCACTACACATGGACAAGACACTTACCTCCTGAGGAAGATGCAGACCCCATTCCTGTGGATGATGCTGAAAAGAAAAGCTGGACCTGCACTCATGAAGGAGATTTGAAATTCTTCTGCAAAAGGGCAATGGGGCAATGACCCCCAATACAGTGTGACAATGTTTCTTTTACTCTATTCCTGCGCTTGTAAAGCAAGGGACTTTGATCTGCCAGATACTGAATTTGAGTATGAGTCTTCCCATTGTGAGAAAAAACAAGAACTGAAAGTGAGTTATAGTTATTTCTGAATGATTAAAGGTATGTAGAAGGTTTGTGAAAGTTGCAGAAGATTTGTAGAAAGTTTTAAAGGCTATAAGAGTTTGTGAAAATTTTAAACCTGGAGGAAAGGAAACTTCAACTCTTTGGTGTGGCTATTCTTTGTTTTCTTATTTTCTGTTGTAATGGGGACATGGTTTGAACTTTACTGTTTTGGGTACATCAGGAATCCTCTGTCTGTGCTGTTTGGCCACTGGGACCTAAGAGAGGTCATCTGTGAAGCAGATTGGAGAGAATGCCTTTACCATTTGGGACATAGAAGGGTCAGTTGCTGCTGGTAGAATCCTACTTGGGACAAGAGAGCCAAGAGAGTATGTTTCTGCTATAAGACCAGGTGGTGAGAGTTCATGTCTCTTCCAAGAGACCAGTGGAAACACTGGTAGGTGGGAGAGTACCTCCATCATTGAGGATTTTGGCCATGGAATGCTGGTGGGTATACCAGCTAGGGGTGAGAGATCGTGTCTCTGCTAGAACACCAGTAGACATACTGAAGGTGAGAGAATGCCTTTACCATTGGGTTTTAAGCCATTTGGAACTTGAGAAAGATAATCTGTATGATCAGTTAGTGTGATTGGTGACCATGAGACAAGATCCTAAGACTGGTTCTAGTCCCCCCTCTTTGCCTCAAAGGCAAAGGAACTCTGCCTTTGTTTTGGATTTTGCTTTACATCAGTTTTGGAAGAAAATTGAGATTTCTTAGGGAGAGTTAAAACTTCACACAAGTGGGAAAGGAAACAATGGGGAGGTATAAAGCATGGAGATGCAATTTTGGTGGATATTAGAAGGACAAGGATTTTCTTTCACAGTTTCTATTTTTCTCCCTACCTGATCCCTTCTGTTTGGCATTCTGAAGATGGCATAAATGTTCTTTGCGTAAAACCAGTGAGGCCAGTTTCCAATGGTGATTTTGTCAACCAAGACTTTGACTAGAGTATCATGTCTGAAGGAAGCAGGCCTGGACACTGGTTGTTACCAGAAAGTCTTGAGGAACTGGGAATGACTTTCAATGCTAATAAAAGCCCACTGATGAAATGGCCTGGTACTATGTCTGGTTGTGTGGTTCATAACAGTCTTTCCATGGAAAGGATGAAGGTTGCTTTCCTGAAAGATGACAAGGAGGAACGTTAAGACACAACAGGGCCTCAAGGACTTGAGGGAAGCAAGTACTGCAGGCAAAGCCATATGACAAGTGTATGGTTTGGTTTCTGTGCCCTGAAGGGTGGACAAATTCTCAATCCAAATGTTCCTTGTGTGAGGTTCAGCAAAACAGACTTAAGCATCTTATGTAATTGATTGTTGCTCTTGTTGTGTTTATGCAAATGAACAGTCAAATTAAAACTGGTCTTGACTCAGTCCTTTTGAGGACAATGAGGGTGATAAGGAGAAACATGTTACTAGGAAAATCACAACCCTCAGTGGTGGACATTGGTCTAGTGCAGCTAACTATCTTCAAAGTTTTGTTTTCACTTGGGAGTTAAACTCAATTTGTGACATCATCAGAGATGTTCAATTTACAGGAAAGAAGGATTTATCAAATTATCATTGTTCGATGTCATTCTAGCAAAGGCCTTGCAACTGAACATCTTCTCAAAAGACAGTATCATGGACTCAGAGACTGGTTTGTGATTTGTTTTGTGAATTAACCTGCGTGTTCTCATTTCTGTTTTCATAGGGTGTATGTCTATGATGTCATTACCTGGGTGGTTGTTTATATAATATAGGCTCACTTGAGAAACCCATCTGCATTGCCACCTCCTAAGGCTCAACAGTTTGGGGGATTAAATGGTTGGGTTGGTGAAGTATGGGATGGTCTGGGGCTTAACCTTAAAACTGGTTTCATTTTCTGTTCTAATAGCTTGGACAGAAAGGACCCAGAAGTGTTAAAAGGGGGAATTGTGTAATATATCCCCTCATCCTGTGTTAAATAATGTGGGAAAAACAACTTCAGACAGGTATGACATGCTTTGTACACCTTCCTCTAAGGAAGCATTTCTTTCTTAATTGGAGCCATTGTAGAATTGTTGCCTACCTTTGACATTTAGTGGTTACAGTTCTGATTATGCCTTCTAACTTGCCAAATCTGTTACCTTGGCCACAAGCCAAGGAATGCAGGCAATCTCTAGAATCTGGAAAAGAGAAGGACACAGATTATCTTCCAGACCCTTATAAAAGAGCAAGCCCTATAGACACCTTGATTTTAGCTTGGTGAGACCCATTTTGGGATACTGATCCCCAGAATTATAAGATAATAAATTTGTGTTATTTTAAGACACTAAATTTGTGGTAATATATTATAGTGGTAATAGGAAATTAATACACAAAGTAAAGCAAGAGGAAATTATTGATATGAGAGGGAACAAAAAATTGAGCTTCATGTCTAACACTCTTAATTCTACAGTAGAAGTTCACAATATTTTTGTATGAGGAGAGAGTGCCAGAATGTTCAAAGAATAAACCTTAGGATACATACAAATCTTGGTGGGATTAACACTTTTTCTTAACCACTCAGTTAATTACATCATTCTGCAAGTGAAACTGTAGTAGTAAATCAGAATTTATTCAAAAATCAATATTTTTAAAAAAGATTTTATTTATTTTTAGAGAAGGGAAGGGAGGGAGAAAGAGAGGAAGAGAACTATCGATGTGTGCTTGCTTCTTAGCACATCTCCTACAGGGGAGTTGGCCTGCAACCCAAGCATGTGCCCTAGACCGGGAATTGAACCAGCGGCCCTTTGGTTCACAGGCCGGCACTCAATCCACTGAGCCTCACTAGCCAGGATTAGGCTTGAAAATGAATATTTTAAAATAATTTACATGGAATTACATATATAACCCAGAACATATCCAGATTATTTATATGCGCGCGCGCACACACACACACATAATAAAAAGTTATTACTTATTACAATATGTAATACAAATAGATACATTTATTGAAGAATATACAAAATACAAGTAACATTGTACATAGGACAATGTCACCTCAGTCCCTTCAAAGTAGGGAGCTTGGGACCTCATACAGTTCTCCCATTTGCCATCAGCTGTTCCATCATACTTCCCTGGATCTCATTGATGATCTGAAGTCTCTTCCCTTTCAAAAGTGATTTAGTTTTGGAAGCTAGAAGTTGCAAGGCATCAAATATGAGCTGTAACTGGCCTAAGTCATCTGGGTGATTTGATGTTTTGCCAAAAAACTGCACAAGATTTGATGTATGAGTGAACATGTTGTGATGCAGCTGCCAGTTACCAGCTGCTCATAGCTGTGGCTGTTTTTGTCATATTGTATCTCTCAACCGATGAAGAACATTGAGGTAGTACTTATAAATTGTTTGGCCTGGAGGGGCATATTCATAATGGACAACGCCTTCCCAATCAAAAAGCACAGTTAACGTGGTCTTGATCTTGCTGCAACTTTGCAACACCTCTTTCAGATGTGGAGAACCAGGCAACTTCCATTGGGAGAGAAAGGCCTTTGTTTCCAGATCATAGCTATAGACCCACCATTAATCTCCAGTTATGGCCTTCTTGAGGAAATCTGTTCTATTTGTAACAGTTTGAATCTAGTCATTAGCTAGAGCAGCAGGATGTTTCTTCTGCTCTGGTAACAGAAGCTGTAGGATGAATTTTGGCACGACATGTTTCATGCCAACATCCTGCGTCAAAATCTCGGATACAGTAGTTTTTGGAATCCCCAGATCAGCTTCTGTTTCTTTCACTGTCAATCACCAATTCTTGTTGATTACAGCCTGTACAGGTTCAACATTCTTAGGCATTCCACTTGTTGCAGGCCTTCCAGAATGTGCATCACTTTCAACAGATTCTCAACGATCTTTGAAGCATTTGTGCTGCACTCATAGCATCATCCCTCAATGCCTTCTGAATCATCTAGTTTCCACAGAGAAATCTTCAAGCTTAATGCAAAATTTTATGTAGACCCATTGCTCTACACGTTCAGTCATTTTGAATGTGACAGCCACCCAATGGACATGCTCATTCAGTGATGTCTACCACTCCCACTGACTAATACAATGAAGTCATCGCTGTTCACCCATGTATATTCCAGTCCACTCTGATTGGTGCCAGCTTACATCAATGCTGCACAAACAGTACTTAATTATATTAACAATGGCTGGAGACACACATGCACTCATTTTACCATTTTATAATAACTGGTGATTAAGAATTTAAGGCCAATTCAAAGTTATTATCAGGAACAAATACGACAAAAGAATATGAAGAACTAGAAGCCCATTGAGACAGTTGGAAGATTCTGGGATAGCATCAAAGCCAGAGGTCCAATTCTGTTACTCATTAGGGAACATGTGGTTATTTTCCATCCAGGTTGATCCAGGTTAGCTTAGAACTTAAGCCCTCAAGAGAACCTAGACAATGTGGAGAGGATTGAGGCCCATGTTGATTTGACATTGTCATCATTCAATTCAAAAGTAGAATTTGTGGAGAATGGCTCAGGCCAATTAAGTACTTACTATATAAGTTAAGAGTTATATACTCAAGGTATATTCACTAGTTTCAATTTGTAGATATCAAAGGTAGGTGACACAGAAGAGACCTTGCACATAGTTATACTCAAGCAAAAAACAAACAAACAAACAAACAATACCCCCACAAAACAAAACAAACAAACAAAAACAGGCAGTAGTAGAATACAAAAGAATAGGAAACCAGACACAGCACTTTGTATTTCAGGACCCTAAGAGGTCAAGTGATTTCTGTAATCAGCCCAGGTGGAGTGATTTTTTTCTTGACCTGCTTTAGTCTTGCTGATAGCATGAATTCACAGTACAAGTTGCTTCTTGGAGTAAGGTAAGCATGAACATTTGTTGGAGAGAGAGGAATCTCTTCATCTGGGGGGAAATCAGAATACTAATGTTAATTTATTTCAGTTTTTCTTTCATTCATGTAGTTAACAATTATTTAAACAATTGTGATACTACAGTCATTGTGCTACATGCTGTAAATATAAAGGTAGCTATTATGTTCATGAAAAGAATTGTAGGTTAACTTTGTTATCCAGGTAAACCTTAACCATTCTATAAACTGTGTCTTTTGCAGCCCTAATCTCTACCTTATTATTGATAGTTTAGTTTAATTGTTCCTATATTCTGTGAAGTCAAACAGTTGATTATTACAGTCCAGATCATGTTCATTAAATGCAGAAGAATGTTTTAATTTCTCCCAGCAGTAGTCATCATGAGGCCTATTTTCTATTCTTAACTTTTATTTATTTATTTTCTCAATAATATTGTTGTCTCCATGGGCTATGAAACTTAAAATTACATGTAGGAAAAACTTGCATCTATATTATATGATAATGACAATCAAAATTTCTAATTCAGAACACTGCTTCACAGCTTACATAAAAGGTTAAGTAATGTCTCTGGATTTCTGCTGATAAAACTTCGCACTATCTCTTGGAAAATAACATTGAAAACAGAATCTAACAAAAACCCCTAAAGTACAAATCTGTAAGATTTGTCAGATGTAACAGGTTAATTCTAGAGTTAGTACTCTCTTGCGGTATGGTAGCATTTTACCATGTTAAAGATAAAACACATTTAATGATCACAGGAGAAAATGTAATTACGAAAACAAGCTCATTTGCACTCCCTTCCTATTCTCTGGTTTAGCTGGAAAACTGGAGAAAACATCTGTGCATGTAGTACAATTGTAAGGGTATAGGAGAATGATACTTTTAGGGTAAATTATTCCAGCACCATGTAGCTAGTCTGGAGCAGCGTGGATGCAGAATTTATAGAGTGTAAGCACTTCTCTTGTGTTTGTCCTGGGTCATCTGAAAAAAATCTGAAATGCCAATCCAGTCAAAATAAGCCAGTTTAACCTTATACATAATCTAAAACATATTACTTTTTCCTGTATTTTCTTACTGTTTACTTTATTAAGATTTTGTTGCTATGTAAATATTTTCTGACTGAAACATTTACATATGCTAACAAAATTGGAGGGCTATACTAAAAGATTTATTAAGGAGGCCATAAAATCTTTATCAGTCTTAACTCATATGTGACATTAAAAAGCCATGTCTAAAAACAAAAGTATAGAGGCATTTTGGGAAATCACTACATCCTATTTTTTCATTTGTGATTCTGTGAGGAAAATAAATTAAGATAAATCTCTCATACCTGTGACAAAGTCACAGGGGACTCTGTCTGAAATGTGTACGGATATTTGCCCCAGAAAAAGATAAATATCAAAACCTGAATTTGGGACACTGATCCCAAAACAGCCTAGGTATGCAACTTATAGCTATGATTAGATGGCAGAGGCAAAATATTTTAGAAGTTTAAATATTTTAGAAAAAACAGTAAAGGCACTAATGGGGAAGGGGTAGGATGGAGAGTTTGGGTAAGTAAGCTGTCCAAAATATTGAATATTTATTCTAGTAGTTCCATGTTTATAAAAAATAGAAACATTTACTGTGTTAAAATAGTCAAAATAATTTGGAAGCTTTTTATTTACATGGTGAAAATGTAAACTAGGAAAATAATTTTGAGTGAGAACTCAAGCTTGTGGTGCCAAAGACATAACCTCAATGAATTAAGGTGCTATAATTTGAGCTATTTGAAAAGGAATATTTCATATTTTATTAAATAGGGGAATTTAAAATTCTTTACCAGTTTAATAAAACTCCATGATTTAATTACTGCTATTTCTTATTTGGGATATGTTTATTTAATAAACACCATGAAAGGATTAAAACTCCTGACAAATGATATAATGTTCCTTAAAAATTTCCTTGGCACTATATTTATTCTTTAGGTAATACAAGTAACAGCTTTGAATTACAGGGTTTTAGGCATTTACTGTATATAAGTATAAGGGAAAATCTTCAAATGCAGGGAAGGGAAAAAATAAACAAAGCTAGGAGGTAGCAATTAAAATTTGATCATTATACCGCAGATTACAAAAGATAATATAAATGTACCCATAGTTAATAATTACTCCATACACACACAGACACACACATACATATTTTTTTCACCATTTTTCAATGTACAACCAAGGACTAAGGTGTTCATAAATGTTATATTAGGAAGCTTTTACTTTAAAATGCAAACCATGTCTGTGGCCCAAAGAAAGAATATACATTCCTTTTCTGTTGGATTTTCAGTGACTTTCATTCCCTTTGATGCTCTTTCTTCACGTTCAGGGAAGGAGCAGAGGGAGTTCAGGTTTGTGGCCTGCTCCCCTGTTGTCTACATTCTACAGTCACTGAAACGAGATGAAACCTCAACTCCGCACACACGCAATCTACGAGCTTTCATCAGTGACTTTTCCTCTGTATGAAAATTCCTATCAGAGAGCAGTGCACCTTATTATATAGTCCATCCAGCTCCACTCACCATCATCTGGTGTGAATGAGGGCTTACAGAAAATTCCAAAAAGAGGTTTCTTCATCCTCAAATAAGTTTTTCCACCCTTACAGTGTTGAGCAGTTGAACTGCATGAGTCTCCTTGGACCTACAGAAATCGGTAGATCATAAAGGTTTCTATGGCCCTGAAAACTTCCTTAGTTATTTTGCCCTACCAACAAAACAAGCATGAAGTTGAGTCAGCTTCTCCATGATCAAAATAGATGGGCCTAAGTATTTGTTATTGGATGAGACTTTCTAAGAGCAATGAGGAAAAACTAACTCATATAAATTGTATTTGTTTTTTTTCTATAATGTATATTGAATGTTTCCTAAAGGTGTTAAAGATAAAAATTCAAAATATTACTCTTTGTATAACTTCTTTTGACCTCATAATGTAAGCCCTTATTTTTAAAAGTCAATTAATGGAACAAAATAAAACAACAAACACAGCAGCAACTATAGAGAGAACTGAATTAACCTGGAGAGGTCATAAAATCAGTTTTCTTACTCTAAAAAAAGAATCACTATTAACATGATGGAATTTATTAAAATCATCCTAGGAAATATTTACCATTCAAGATGAAAATAAAAATACAATATAAGCCATTTACTTTTATAATTAAATAAGAATTTCAGAAAAATTAATTGAATAATCAACAGAAATGATGTAGTCTCAAATTTCTCTTAGCAATCACAATGTTCTTCCTTTCAGACATTCTGTAACTTCAAAAAATATTTCCTAGTTAATTTAACAACTCTACAAATATTTATTAAGTGACTTCTATGTGCTAAGTACTCTTCTGTATATTGAGGGTACAAATATAAAAACAACAATCAGGCTAAAAGTATAAGGATAAAAACAAAAATCCTTATACTTAAGACTTTAAAATTTTGAGATTGAATAAACAAATACACGTATAATGATACCTAAGTGTTATGGAAAAAAATAAAACGGAGTTAAAAGAGCAACAAGGGAAGCTAGTTAACTTTCTGAGAGATGACAACTGAATAAAGACCTAGATAAAGGAAAAAAATACATGCTTGTATCTATAGGAAGAGAGAATATCATGACAAAGAACCTGAGCAGGAATGGCCTTGGTATGCTCAAAAAAAATCACAATTACATCAGCGTACCTGACACAGGATGGTCAAGTGAAAAAGTGAGTTTAACAAGTAAGAGATTATACATGGCTTGGGAGACCATGGTGAGGAACTTGGGTTTTACTTTATGCATATTGATAAACTATTTGTGGTACAATGCTGCTGAAATGCTATAATCAGATTTATTTTTTAAAATAACTCATAGCTCTGAATACACTGTAGTTGGGTAAGAGTGAAAATAGAAAACAGTTGGTATTGATAAGACAGCATCATGACTTACTCCAAACTGATAATTTTGAGGTTGATAAAAAGTAGATAATTAAAGATACAATTTTAAATTATTTAAAATTATATTTATTTGAGGTAAAATTGACAAAACATAAAATTAACTATTTTAAAGTGAACCCTTCAGTCATGTTTAGTATATTTACAATTTATTAAACCAATCCCTCTATCTAGCCATTTTCATGACCTTGAAAGAAAACCCTGTACCCACCATTTCTGCCCCCTACCCCCACCCCAGATCCTGGCAGGCGGCTTTCAATCTGCGTTCTGTTTCTATGCATTTGCCTGTTTGTGAACATGGGTAAGTAGTACTTGAGAATATATAGGTGAACTTTCAGGTGAAAGGTTGAAAACAATTAAAATCTAATTTCCCATCATTGATATTTAGTGGCAGCTAGTAAAATGCCATCCATTTTCTTTTGACAGTTTAAGATATTGATTATAAAATTCGTTTGGAAGTAAAATAAAAACGATACAGAGAAATCTCAATTAGAGGACAATGAGATTTGAGGACTTATGCCAAACATTTAGAACAGTATGGTATCAGCTGATGAACAGAAAGACCAATAGAATAAAAAAAAAAATGCAGGGAAAAAACCCTAGGTTCATGCAGAAATTTAGTACACCATAAAAAATTAACCTTGAATCTGTGGGAGAAAGTGGATATTTAAAGAACTGATGCTGGAATACTATGTAGCTAGGTAGTTGTACCTAAAGACATCATATTAGATTTCCTACCCAAGCTGTTCATGACTTCCAAATAACCAGAGATGTAAGGTTCAGAAAACAGAATCACACAAGTACAAAAATCAGAGTTGAATAAAACAGTCCTATAATTAAAAATCTGGAAGCATAAGGGTAATTCTTGATAAATGTGACTATTTAAAATATTTCCTTGACAAAAGTACCATAAGCAAAGTAAAAATGACCAATATCCAATTGGGGAAATATTTACAATTTATGTTACAAACAAAAATTTAACATTTCCATATCTAGACTGCATGAGCATTGAGAAGAACCATGGCTGACAGCCCTATAGCAATGGGCAAGAAATGCAAATGAGAGACTATTCCCATCTCCATACATTTTGTATGCATGTCTAGCTCCATGAAATTTTGTCATATATAATAGATTTGTATAACTACTACTGAAATTGGGGTATAGAACTCTTCTACCACCAGAAGGATACTCCCTGATATTACTCTTTCAAAATTACCCTTTTGTTCAAACGTAAACCCTAACACTAATCTTGTATCTATCACTATAATTTTGTCATTTTAAGAATATTAAATAAATGGAATTTTACAGTATACAATATTTTGAGATTGGCTTTTTTAACACATGCTTTCAGGTTTACCCACAGTGAAGGGTGTATCAGTGGCCTGTTTCTTTCATTGCTGAGTAGTATGCCATTGTGTGCACAGACCACAGTTTGTTTTTCCATTTGCCCATGGAAAGATGTGTGATTCTTTCCAGTTTTTAATTATTACAAATAAAAATTGTGAAAATTTATGAACAGGTTTTCATGTAAACATAAATGTTCATTTCTTTAGGATTAATAATCAGAAGTTTGATTATTGGATTAAATGTTATATACATGTTTAGCTTGATAAGGAACAGTAAAACCGTTTTTAAATGTGGCTATTCCATTTTGCATGCCTACAATTAATATATGAGATATGTAGTTTTTCCACATACTTAGCATCCTTGATTTATTTTTTATTTTAGCCATTCTAATAAATGTGTAGTGTTATCTCATTTTGGATTTAATTTGCATTTCCTTGATTGCTAATGATATTGGACGTTTTTTTCATGTGCTTCTTTGTCATTTATATCTACCTTTTGGTGAAATAGCTGTTTGCATCTCTTCCCATTTTCTAATTATATTGTTTGTTTTTTTAATGTTGAGTCTACAGAATTCTTTATATATTCTTGGTACAAGCCTTTTATAAGATATGTGATGTACAATTATTTTCTCCCAGTTAGTGGATCATGTTTGCATCCTTTGTTTAACAGGCTCTTCCATAGAGCTTTTATTTATTTGTTTTTTTGTTTTATTTAAATTTAATGAAGTCCAATTTATATTTTTTCATAGATTGTTGTTTAATGTCTTGTTTAATAAATCTTTGTCTAACTCTAGGCCATGACTTTATATTTTTGAGGTACATACAGAACTATTTCTAGAGAAACACTATCATTTCTTGGATTTTTCTTTAAAATAATTGAGTAACAGTAGAAGAAATTTTTGAGGAGAGTAACCAAAAGTTTAAAATGTCAAATCTAATTGAAGTGTACATGAAAACTCAGTTCAGTTTCTCTGTATTTATATATGTTTCTATTGTTTCAAAATTAATAAATATTTGTTATATACATTTACAATACTAAAAGATATTGCAGTTGCTTTTCTAACAGTGTATGGATATGACTGTGTCAATATAAAGTTCTGCATTATATATAGAAAATCCTCTTTATATTTTTCACATTTTGTTTTCTAGTCAATTGGCTTTCTACTATTTTTATACCTACAGTTGAATTTCCACGTTGTCATAGAAAGTACTTTAGAACAAAAGAAAAACAAAAACATTTTAAGGAGGATTTTAGAGCAAGGTATAATGACAAGTATGGAGTTAACAAACATTTTCCTTTGTGGTCTATATCTGCCTATTTCTGTTCTTTCCCATCTGTTAATAATAATTTATTATAATTAGTTATCCCTTACTTCTCTGATAGGATTTGTATCTCCTTGAAAAAAAGACTTTAAAAATTCTTCATTCTTACTAATGAGGTTAATACTAACACGCAAATCAAATATACATTTTATTACTAACCAATATCTTAAAATAAGGCAAACATTCTTATGTATTTATATGTTTTATATATGAGGTCTGTCCAGAAAAAGTCCAGCCACTATTAATACAATGAGTACATTTTGCGCATCAGTTTCACCTGGCAGCCAAGGAGAATGGAGTGGAATGTGAATGGGCGAACAACAATGACTGCACTGTACTAGTTAGTTGGGGTGGTGGAAGCCTTTGTGTGAGCATGTGTACTATGTGGCCATCACATTCAAAATGACTGAACGAGAAGAGCAACTAATTTGTATCACATTTTATGTTAAGCTTGAGTATTCCTAATGGAAGCTATTTGGATGATTCAGAAAACCACAGCTATGGGCAACTGGTGATTGGCAACTTTATCACAATAACATATCCACTCATGCATCACATCTTGTGCAGAGTTTTTTGGTGAAACATCAAATCCCCCTACAGCCCAGATTTAGTGTCCTGCGACTTCTGGCTTTCCCTACAGCTAAAAGCACCTTTGAAAGGGAAGACATTTCACACTGTTGATGAGGTTCAGGAAAATACAATAGGGCAGCTGATGGTGATTCCAACACAAGACTTTGCAGTGTGTTTTGAAAGTGGAAGAGCCACTGGGAGAGCTGTGTGAGGTGCCAAGATGCCTGTTTTGAAGGGGACTGAGCCATCATTGTCTGATGTACAATGTTTCTTGTATCTTGTACTTTCTTCAACAAACGTCTCTATTTTTCATATAACATGGCTGGATACCTTCTGGACAGACTGTATTTATAATAACTGATGTGGTTAGCTCTTACAATATTCAGATGTTTGCTACTTATTTGTTCTTTTCCTCTAAAAGTAATGTTCCAAAAAAGAAGAGAGCTTTTGGGCAGAAATACTTTGCTAGGCATATTTTAAGTACTATATTACTTGTTCATGAAAATAACCTTATAAGCTTAGCTATTATTATTATTTTATTATAGGTGGTCAAACATAATAGAAATAGATAAATAAAGAAGGTCAAAGGAAGCCTTGGTTGAGATTTTAACATAGATCTCTCTGATCATAGTGATCTTTCTATATAATATTTGTACCCTCATAAATTAAAATATATTTATAACAAGATAAATACTATCAAGTTTTTCTATATTTCCAATCAAGTTATGTCATATCCTGGGCAAAGTATAAGCAAACATAGCAGACTTTTCAAATAGCACTTTCCTTATCACACAGATTGTGACTTGAGAAATATAAGCATGACATTCTGGGAATCTCAATAATTTAGCAATAGAGTTGGTTTATGGGTGGTTTTTATAATTTCTGGTTAAAATTATAATTATTCTTTGTTAGAAAAACAATCAGACCATAAAAAAACCTTAGATAAAATTTGTTCATTGTTGGTTTCAGCCTAATTAACATTTTATTTTAATGTAGTGGAACTAATTATTTCTACCATTTTCAATGATTAGTATATAAATATACCCACATATAAAGAACTTTTACCCCTTTGATTTTATATTCTTTGAGAGTAATTTAAAAATAATCGAAACTTAACTTTTAAATGGTAATATACCAAAATTTATTGAAGTAAGATACCTTTGCTCTTGGAGTTTTATGCTGAATCATTGATTGGTGCTTCATATGACTTTTAGTTTTTATATTTGTAACTACATGACTTTGATTGTTTTAACTTCATTTTTATTGTTAACATTATTACAGATGTCCCCATTTCCCTCGATCCTGCTCCCCACCCCAGAGAGTTGTTCGTTTATTCCATATTATCCATGCCTCTGCTTTTCTTTTATCATTTTATTTTGTTCACTAGATTCCACATATAAGTGAGATCATATGGTATTTGTATTTCTCTGACTGGCTTATTTCAATCAGCATAACATAGATATAGATAATGAAAGCCATAAATCAGGAAACATTGTTGACTATGACCATTGAAGACAATCCCTACACTGAAAGAGGTTAAGCTCTAGTGTCAACAATGTGACAAGTGTACTAATAAAAGGCACAGTGAAAGGACAGATGAAATAATTTCTTATAAAAAAGTAAATATTGTTAATATTGAAATTAAGGCTGAACTAAACTTGATTATACCATTGAATAATTGGATTTAAAACATGTAACTATTAAACATATATTAATAAATATTGACAACTTTTATTTTTATATTAGTTTATTTCAGCTTTATTAAATTCTTTTTTAGTTTTATTTTTCTATTACTGTTGACTTTCAATATTATTTTGTATTAGTTTAAAGTGTTATATGATTCTTGCAGCTTTAAATTTTTGTAAGTAAACACAGTAGAAAAGTTATACCATTATTATTTCTTTTATAAGTGTAGAAGAGCTATAGTTAGCTAGATTTTACGTTCATAAAAGTCATCTCAGGGCATGGTTTTATTTCTAAGACAGATGGAAGAATGCTCACCTAGAGCCATCTAGACCGTTTTCTGCAGTAGTTCATTTTACTTCTAAGTATTTTCATGTAGACACATACAGGGCCAACTCAAATTAGATTGTTAGATGTTAAAACATCACAGTTCAATAAGATGTTTGCAGGACACCTTTCTCATCATCTCTATAAACCCAGAGGGCACAGAATGAGTGGCAGGTGCCTAAGATAAAAGAATTTATAAATTCAGCAGAGGTGATTTTCTTTGCATACCACATACTGAAACGTTAACTCATTGTGACCCATAATCACATTTATTTCTTATTCATAAAAGAGACTTTCAAAGGGTTAATTGACTTGTAACTTTAATGGAATTTACTTCCCAGTTAACAAATTGTTGAAATTTCAAGTTGGTAAGTTGAGCATCAAACTGTGGTTTTATTTGAAATGTTTAGTGATAACACTTCTTTACATCCACAAGTGTATGCAGTTTAAAGTGTTGTTTACTTATAAATTAAACAAAATGCCTCTGAGAAAAGACTTTCAAAGGGAATTCATACTTTCTAGAATATTATGTAATTTAATTGTTTGTACCTTTTTTCCACTTAACATTATATGCACACAACATTTTGACATTATGTATTTCTCTAATTCTTTGAGGTTTTTAAAGTGGTTGCATCATATTACATGTTATAAGTGTACCATGGAGTACTTAATCAATATAATTTGGGACATTTTAGTTAACTCTAGCTGAATATTAAGAATTTCTATTTTTTGTATGGTAAGCAACACAATATTTGAACATACATATGTTTTCACTTTTCCAATTGAAGATAAATTCATTAAATAGAGGATTAATAAGTCATCAACAGTTCACTCACATTTCATGCTTTTAATAGATTTTGAGAAAATACCTTCTATGAAGATCTTTTAGTTTTCCATTGGCACTAGTAATTAATTTGAGTAAGAATTTCACCATCTTTATGAATATTAGATTTTGTGAAATTTTAAAAATATTTCAGCAAAATTCTAGTTCATTTTAGTTTCTATTTCCAGATTTCTTGTGCAGTGGAACATCATTTGTTTATTGATTATTTATATTTCTTTTTGCAATGACTAAAATAAATTGCTTTTTGATTCCGTTGATGACCTTTTTTTTTATCTTTGCCCAAGGATATTTTTTCATTTCATTGCTTCTAGGAAGAGAGAGAGAGAAACATTGATGTGAGAGAGAATCATGGATTGGCTGCCTTCTTGAAAGCTCCCTGACCAGGGATCGATCTTACCACCTGGGCATGAGCCCTGCTCAAGAATCAAACCCACGGCCCTTCAATCTACAGGATGATGCTCCAATCAATTGAGCCACATCAGCCTGGGCCCCTGATGAACTTTTTAAAATCTTATTTTTGTAATAGTTCTTTAACAACTTTGGTAAATCTGTCTGAGGTGTGCAAGTTATTTCCCCCTTTGCTGTTTGTCTTAATGCTCTCCTCCCTAAAAAAAACAACAACTGTGTATGTGTGTATGACTGCGTGTGTTTGTGTGTTCATTTTTCTCAAATCTATCAATACTTTTCTTTAGAAATATGGTCATAATTAATGAATATTGGTCACAGTTGATGAATGTTGTCATGATGAATGATTTTTCAACAAAAAGATAATATAAAGCCTTATCTATATTGTTCCAGTAATCTTCAACTTTATTTTCTTTATAATTAGATGGTTGACATATCAGAAGTTATTTGGGAATCTTGAACTAAGTCATCTAATATTATTTTTCACCAAATTTAAAATTAATACTCCAAAATAATTTTGGGGGAGAATCCTATTGTTTTCAGTCAACATAAAAAAGCAACCTTTTCCTTATATTTAAGTTCTCATACAGGATATGTTGTATTTATGTCCTTTCTATCAGTCTCAATGATTCGTCTCTTGACAGTATCACAGCATTTAGTCATATAATATTGTAACGCATTACCAATGCGTAGAAATTCACATCTTTCTACTTTCCTATACTTGTGTGTGTGACATCATGATGGGCATATTCTTCTGAATTGATTCTTTTTAAAATTTTATTTATTAATTCCAGAGAGAGAAAGGGAAAGAGAGAGAGAGAAAGAGAGAGAGAGAGAGGAGAAACATGGAACCATTACTGCACTTATTTATGCATCCTTTGGTTGACTCTGTACATGCCCTGATCAGGGATGGACCCTGCAACTTTGGTGTACGGGGGCGACACGCCAACCAACTGAGCTACCTGACCAGGGCCTGAGTTGATTGTTGATTCTTTTATCACATTTAAAAGAAGTTCCATTAGGCTTTGATTAAAAATACATGCAAGTTATAGATTAATTATAAGAATATTTGTATATTAAAATTTCTGAGGTCCTAAAGAATATAGAAAAGTGTTTAATTTGTATACTTTTTCTTTTTGTTGAGATTATTATTAGGCATTATGTTGCTTCAGTTACATTACTAATTAGTTCTTTTTGAATGTTGAAAAATTACAGAATTTTGCTTTATTTTTGGCATCCATCTGCCTTGTTACCATTAATAGTGCATTGGATGACTCTCAGAATTTAAAGCAAGTATTTTGCCCATAATTTTTATCAGAAGTTTTTCAAAATGTATCTTTATTCTCATGTTTATGTTTCTCCCATTTAATCTTGTGAAACTTTTTAAGTTTTATCATTCTTTATTCTTATTATAGCTTGTACTTTCTAACATAGCATACTACATCTGTATCTCTTCTGCATTTCGTAAAGCTTCACACTCTCTCTTGTCACAGATTCCTCTCATTGGCTTCCACCCTATTTCTATTCCCTTCGGAGATTCTTTGTTAGCTAAGTCTTCAAACTATTTATACCATACAATGAAAATACTTATTGTGACTAAATTACAGTAAATTAATGAATGCCAACCTCCACACTAATAACACATCAAAAAATTAAAATCCCTTGTTACTGTCAACTGAATGAAATAAATTACCTCTGTCTTAGAAAAAAATGATGCAATTTCAAAAACACAGCTGGAAACCCAGAAATTTTTTCTGAATATCAAATATCAAAAAAGATTTGTTGAGACAATATCAATATTAAAGTCAATTCTCAGAGTTATTAAAATGTGCTGCATTCCTCATTAGCCAAAAATGATCTGCTCAAATCATAAAAAATATGCAAAATAAAAGCTTTTACAGAGCACTTTAATAAAAACCGATTGACTTCTGAGTTAAAAGAAAACACTTATCTTTGCAGATATTCAGTGTAATACTCAATTTCACAGTTTTCTCCCTAAAGAATACAGCTTCACTCAAGCTGTTTATTATATAAAACAATTAATGCACTAATTATAGTTTATAGAGTAAGAAAAAATTAATGAATACAATGGTATCTATTTCCTAAGATTAAAATGGGTGGCAGAGGAAAAGAATAAAGATACAATATATTAGACCTGTATGAGAAGTGGTAATATATATATGTTTCTACACCAACAAATTATACTTGATTGATTATAAATTATAAAAGATATACAGATATTTTTATAAAAGATAAAATACATGTTACATATAAAATATATATGTCTTGTGTTTTCCTACTTGCATTAAATGTATTTTCATTGTTCTCTGTTTATTCTTCCACTTTATTCTCATTAACTTAATGATTTATAGTCATTTGTTTTACATTATTGATATTAAGTCTTTGTAAGTTTTGCCTATTGCAAATACCTTTTCTTAGTCTATAATTTGACTTTTCACTCACCTGAAGGTATAATGTACAAAAGCTTCTATCCTTAATTGTTAAATATGTCAAACTTTATATAGCTAAAGTCTTGGAAGTATTTGAAACTAAAATGCTGCTGTTGAGAAACTTTTGAAAAGATGAGATTTCAGATTTCTTACTAAAAGTTTTTCACAATTTTCTCCATACCTGTAGAGGAAAACATACACAATAGCAAGCAATATTTTTAAAATTCCACTGTTAAAACAATTTATTTTTTGTTCTAAAGTGAGTTAATGATGAAGCATTTGCTTGAGTGGGCTTGACAAAGCAATCTGTCTCTGTGGGAAGCTTCCTTGGGACTACCAAGAAGTGCGGACCCCTGAAGATGTCTCGATATTACAAACCCTACAGTCGGCCTAAATGTTCATCCTAGATTCTTGGATCAATTCCAATTTGGATAATATACAGTACTTACTAAAATTCATTCTGCAGTTGGAACATCATACAGAATATTTATTCATTTTTCTTCATAAAGCCTTCAATATGATCACACATGCATTAAATTATATTTTGATCCCCAGAGTGGATGCCTTTCACTGTTACATGTTATTTTATGACATAGGCACAGTAAAAGTTTGTTGTATCAACAATAAATTTGTAGTTTGAACACATTCTAATCTTGTTTAACCCATATGGATTTACTATCACAAAGCTTTCAGATAATATTGTAGATATGATAACTGATGCTAAAAAATTAAGGTTACATGCTAGTTAAAGCTTCAATTTCAAAGGATCAGGTCTGGATCAACACAATTTATATATTGTATAAACTGGCTCTAAAGTTCAGATTCATGCAAATAGTAGAGATTTGAATATATAAGGACAAGACTGAGAGAAAATACAGATACATCTTTCTGAACTGTTTATGTTCATCTCAGTTGATCATCCTTTAAACAGATACTTTGTAAAGTATAATCCCACTAAGGTTATATACAAAAAAATGAAAAACATGGGTTGAAAACTATTATTGGGTGCTAACAGCAATTGATTGACTGTATGACCAACTTTACTGAGAACACAGAATAAATGAAAATAAACAGAAAAATATTTTATACATTTATTTATGCTTACCTGTATTTTTAATTTATCAGTAATTTTAGCTTGAAGTTATATCATATTTTTCTGACTCTTTGCCAAATGTACAAGGTGGATCCATCTATACTTCATTCACTGTATAAGCTTGCTTAGGTGCATAATTTTTTTCCTCAAGTATCTTAATATTAGAAACCAGGCCATTAGAAAAGTAAGAACCTCTGCAATAAATAAGACAACAGTGGTAAACTAGAGAATTTTTACATACATTTCAGCAGTGCTCACAATGATTTTTGGAGTGATAATACTATATTATAAATAGGACTTTTTTTCTTTGGTCTATCTAGGGTAAGTTGAAACCGTATGAAATGTCTTGCTTACTTCCCTGGTATTATATAAAGTTTAAATAAAATATGAAATAATTTTTAATCAAGTGCCCCTAATTTGCCCAAAAGCAACCTGTTACCGATTTTATTTCTGATGAACATATCAAAGAAATTGTTGCAGGCCCCATCTTCTCAGAAAGCATATGTTAAACAGGGCAGGCAAAGATAAACTTTAAAAGGATTCACTTGTCCGAACAGCCCATCTGTTTCCTACTCCCTGCAGGGCACATCTCTTTTCTGGGGTCCCTTTCAGGTGCGCTCTTACCTTATGTAACACTCTCTTTATTGTAAGTTCATGCTGTGACCCTGTCAGAATTGCTACAGCAGGGGTGACCTCGGTAATGACCATCCACAGCCTGCCAAGCTAACTTGGTCAGTGTTAGCTGATTAAACTTTTAACAACATCCCCTGTGCGATAAAGGGCAAAATGACAACTTTGCCCATCGTCAAGGTGTCTGTATAATAAACTAATTAGTAAACCACACAGTCTGTGGAGCTTTTAATGAGTGCTATCGGCTGGCCTCTGTAATAAAAACCCAGTCTGCCCCCTTTTGGGATTCAATTAAGGCACAGACTGTCATATGCTTGGTCTAGCTGATCAATGAATCCATTCCGACCTTTGTCGGAGCTGTTTGCAAGGTCAGTGGCAGTAGTGAAGAAAGCCAGCTTGGTAAAGGAGACATACCCAACAGCGACCGACAGGTTCCAAGTCCAGTTGTTAATATCCTTGTGGTCATTTGACATCAGCAGAAGTTTCTCTCATTCAAAGGTTAGCTGAAAGAGAAGACAGCAATGAAAAAATATATATTGGTATTTTTTTTTCACAGAAAGGTCCCTCTGTTATTAAAAATGATCATTAGTGTGTTAACATCTACTTTTACCTTGCGGTATCTCCTTTTTCTTCACCCAGTGGGATATACTATCCAACTTCTATTCTTCCAAATATGCCTATCGATTTAATTCTTTTCCAGATGTGCAAACAAATGTAACCTTTATAAAATGTAGTTCTGTTTTTTTTCATGACTCAAGATGTTGAGGTTTTAGAAAAGGAGTTCAATTAGAAAAAATGATATTTCTTATTAAAGGTCCTTGATATCAGGAAAAAATTGTTTAAAATTAAATATTTTAAAATGTCTTATATTTTTGGTATTGCAAGAACATATAAGTGAAAGAAACTAAATATTTGTAAATATGATGGGTTATGTATTCCAAAGTTAATATTTGTAGTTTTTAGAGTATACAGAAGACCTATGAGAGTTATCAATTTATAATTTTATTGAAACTTGAGGTTGAAATGCTTTGCTACCAGACTGTGGAATGGAAAACCACTGAACTAGAAGTGAGTGTAGCTGACAACCCTGCAGCCACAACCTAAAGTGTCATTGTTGCTGCATATGTGTTGTGTGAGAAGCCCTTGAGGATGTCACTACTTATAACTTGATGTAAGGTAAAATAAGTCTTATAAGTGCCATTTGGGATTATGGAGATTTATATATATATTTTTTAAACTCAAGATTCTTTGGTTTATTATTTTCCCCAATATAGGTACCTATGTCCAAATTAGGTTGAAATTATATTCAAACTAATAAATTTTAAATTCAGTAATTTTTATGAATGTATATTTGCAAAATTATTGAGAGTAATTAAAATGGAACAATCTGTACCTTTAGTACAATCTTTGAGTATTCAAAATGAATATACCATGCATCAGGAAATTTTAACTTTATAATTCATACTGTGAAAATAATTATATGGTTATAGCATATACAACTATTTAAAAATTTACAACAGTGTTTTATTAATAAGAAGCAATGATGTAAAAACTAAATGCTCAACTACGTGGGATTAAATGTAAAAAAATTTGTCCCTTTACAGTCAGAGAGTAGTGTTCATAATACCAGTAAAAAGACAGGTGGAAAAATATTAATTTCATTGTATGTTATATTTGTTTGTAAAATATATAAATGTATATGAATATAAACATATATGCATAGAATTATATACACATTTTCATAAGGTGCATATATAGGGACATATCAATAAATATAAATTTATATATACATATTCTAAATTTATGATACTTTCAGTTATCATACTTTTAATATATTTTATTTTTTTCTAACGGTCTCTCTGAATTTTTTTATCAAGAAAAAGGAAAAGTATATTTCATTGTTAAAAATGGACTCAAGATAATATAAAAATCAGAAGACATGCAATTAAAAATCTGAGATATGTTTTAATAAGTTTGTAAATTATATTTGCAAGATATATATATTCTACTTATTTTTTCACACTCTTTTTGGTAACAGCTTTATATAAAATTATCTAGAAATGTGCATACATTTAAACCCCAAAAATTAGCTTGAGAGTCAATATGTATTTAGATAAAATATTTTCTATTTCATAGACTTCAATAAACTACTCAGGTAATCACAGAAATGTAACTTTCATAACTGATGTGAACTGTATAGATAACTCTCCTCATTCCATTTTTATCTATTCAGAAGCTGAGATGCAATTCAATTTCATTAGGGTAATACTTTTAAGCATATTTAGAATTCAAAGTAAAAATCTCGTGGTTATGTGAGATTTGAGGCTGAAAATGATTATTAAATAGGAAGGTGTGATTGACATAATCTTGAATTTTGAATTCTATATTTCCAATCTCTCTCTTATTAGGACAAACCCACTCTCTATACACATCACCACTCCTCAAAACACACACAAAATACACACAGATACAAAGTCAGCATTAACCAGGAAGATCTGGTTGTTTTTGTGTTAACTTGAAATACAGCCATAAATCTAACAAGACGTTATTTAAATTCTCCTCAGAGCCCAAATCTAAAAATTGTTATCAACTAAGTCCTAAGAATAAGAGGGTATTTCTTGTGTCTTTTTATAACTCATTATGTTTCATCAGTTAAAATATTGAGCTTTTGGAAAATAAAAAAA
The DNA here is from genome assembly GCF_021234165.1 of Pteronotus mesoamericanus. Classification (NCBI taxonomy): domain Eukaryota; kingdom Metazoa; phylum Chordata; class Mammalia; order Chiroptera; family Mormoopidae; genus Pteronotus; species Pteronotus mesoamericanus. Next base: position 24,730,070 of record NW_026555310.1, read on the forward strand.
ATATTGCATATCTCGTTTGACCAAGCCACTCATGTAACAAGTACACATCAAGTTTTCTCATCAAGGTTACTTTGTGCAGATTCATTTTAAGAAGTGTAAGTGTCCATTTTAGGTCAAGAGATTGATACTGAGGGATGAGAAAAGGCAAGCGTATGTGCAGCAGTGAGGAAAAAATACTTTCTGTTGTTGCACAAACTACATTTACCACATAACCTGGCATCAAATCATGAGTTCATAGTCCATTTGTTAGCCTTCAATTTCTGACTGAATTTGGCAAGTCTTGAAAAATTATATTTTTGAAATATGTGGCTTTATATCAAGATTTGATTTTAACATGAAGAAAATAAAATTATTTTTATTAATGCAGGGATGTTCTAATGTTTTTAATCTATATGTTATTCAGGTATACAGTAAAAGCATGAGATGAAGTGAAAACATTTCACAAAGTAATGTCGTGTACAAGGAAATACATCATACCTCTTCTAGTAGAAGAGATACATTAAATCATATAAAATAATATAAATAATTTGGTTTGAGTAGAACTAAAGGAGGCAGAAAATAAGTGGGAAAATAGAACCAAAGAACAAACGAGTAGAATATTCAAAAGTGGATATCAATAATTATTATTAATGTTAATGATCTAACAGCATAAATGAAAATTAAGATATTGTAAGATTAGATAAAAAAGACCCAATATATTAGGCCCCATACATTGCTTATAAAAACATTTTATTTTATTATTTTAATTGAATTTATTGGGGTGAATTTGGTTAATAGAATTATATGCAATTCTATAATACATCATCTGTATATCATATTTTGTGTTCATCACCCCAAGTCAAGTCTCCTTCCATTGCCATTTATCCCCCTTTTACCCTCTTCTACCTACCCCTCCCCTCTTCCCTTCTTGTAATCATTATTATCTGTGTCTAGGAGTGTTTTTTCTAAATTCCTTAACCTTTTTTCACCCAGCCCTCAACCCTCTTCTCCTCTGATGGCTGTCAGTCTATTTTCTGTATCTGTAAGTCTGTTTCTATTTTGTTAGTTAATTTTGTTCATTAGATTCCACATGTAAGTGAAATAATATGGTACTTGTCTTTCTCTGACTGGCTTATTTCACTTAGCATAATACTCTCCAGGTCCATCCATGGTGTTGCAAAAGGCAAAATATCCTTCCTTTTTATGGCTGAGTAGTATTCCATTGTGTAAATGTACCACACCTTTTTCCCACTCACCTACTGATGGTTACTTGATCTGCTTCCAAATCTTGGCTACTGTAAATAATGAGGGCAATGGGGGAAAACTGGGACAACTGTAATATAATAACAAAATAATCAAGTAAAATAAAATAGATTTTTAAAATTAAAAACATAAAAACATCAAAAAACCATCAAAAAATGCTACTACGAACATAAGGGTGCATATATCTTTTCAGTTTAGTGTTTCTGTTTTCTTTGGGTATATTCCCAGAAGTAGAATTGCTGTATTATAAGACAGTTTTACTGAAGTTATTAGGTGACATTGGTTCATAAAATTATATCGGTTACAAGTGTACAATTCCATAATACATCATCTGTATATTATATTTTATGTTCACCACCCAAAGTCAAATCTCCTTCCATCATCATTTATTCCCCTTTTACTCTCTTTTGTCTTCCTCCAACCCCTTTTCTCTCTGGTAATCACCATAATGTTGTCTGCGTTTATGAGTTCTTTTTAAACTTATTTTCAGTATAAGTGTAAAGACCTAGATAGGTTAAAAATAAAGTAATGGAGAAAGATATACCTTGCTGACACTAATCAAAAGAAAACAAGTGTAGCTATATTTTCAAACTTTAGAACAAGGAAGATTATTGGAGCTAAAGAATCATTACCTAATGATGAAAGAATCAATTTTCTAAGAAAGCATAACAATTCTAAATGTGCATGTACGTAAACAAAAAAGAGGAATATTATGAGGCAAAACTGAAAGAACTAAAAGCATAAATTACAAAATGTACTATCATTGGTGGAAAATTTAACATTTCTGTCCGCCAATAATTGATAGATTATCCCTGGCTAGTGTGACTCAGCAGATTGAGTGGGGGCCTGTGAACCATAGAGTCACTGGTTCAATTTCCACTCAGAGCACACTCCTGGGATGGAGTTCAGGTCCTCATTAACAGGCATATGAGAGGCAACCACACATTGATGTTTCTCTCCCTCTCTTTCTCCCCACTTCCCCTTTCTCTAAAAATAAATAATATCTTTAAAAATAATTGATAGATTAGACTGGCAGAATCAGTAAGAATGTAGTTGTCTTTAAGAGCTCTATCAATCAACTTAATGTAATTAACATTTATAGACTACATTTAACACAAAAAGAACACAATTTTCTCAGGCTAATATGGAATATTATCCAAGATAGATGTTATTCTGGAAAATAAAATACATTTTTACAATTTTTAAAAAAAAATTACACTAGAAACCATTGTCCCCCTTATCTGTGCTTTCACTTTCCATGATTTCAGTTATATATAGTCAGCCATGGTCTGGATGTATTAAATGGAAAATTCCAGAAACAAACAAAATCAGAATCTTTAAATTGTGCACCATTCTGATCAGTATGAGGAAATCTCATGTGCTCTGTTCCCTCCTGCTCATTTTTTTGTCCAGCATATCCATGTTGTATACTGTGGGATGCTGAAACTATTCTGTTTGTGACTATAATGGTTTAGATATGACACTTATTAAAACTCATAGAACTTTAGATCACAAACAACGAACCTTAGTGTATGCAAATTTTACGAAATAGTTTAAGAGGTAAGGGATGCCTAGATGGAATCCATCCTATGATAAAATAATCTAACAAACATATGAAATAACCTCTGTGAAAGTATTGGGAGAAAAGGATGCTGACCTAACTAACTTTGGAAATGAATAGAGTCTAAATCTAAAGACAAAAGAAACTGGGCATAGTCCTTTAGTTGATAAAGTTGCTATTCAAAGGGTCTAGGTTTACAATCTGGACCCACCATGTATGTACACTGGAATTAAACAAGTAAGTTAATGAATGGTGAATGGTGGAGTCCAGTGTCTCTGCTACAATGGCAGGCAACAGATGTGCTGGAGAGAAAGCTAGAATGACCCAGGTACATCACAATCGGAGACATTGGTATGAATTTGTTTATTTTAATATTTATATGTAGCTACATAGGAAAATATGTATATATGTACAAACATGGGTTAGTATATACCATATATAGCAGTATTCTGTGTATTGAGAAAGCATAGAAGCAATGACACCCAAGTAGCAATGAGGATACCTAGTACCTAGATCATAGATTTTAATTCTGTTTTCCAATAAAAATAACATGGGTTCCTGAGAAAGATGGTTGATTGTATGATTGAAACAAGGGGTTCATAAAATAAGCCTAGAAAAAGGTTGTTAATAGTGCCAGAAAAAAGTAATAACAAAAAACAAAACAAAACATGGCAGGGGTCTGTCAAAGGAACACAAGTCTCAAATGAAGAACTTTTGTAACAAAAGATAAAACTATATAAGCAACAAAATGAAACAGTTTTGAATTATAACACATAATATAAAATAAATACCTGAGTCCATATGATTATAAATAAATAAATAAATAAATAAATGAGGAAGAATAGACAAACATCTCTTTGAAAGAGTTTCAAGTAACTTATGGAAATACTTCATTCTCTAGGAAGCAGAGCATAACTACCTACTTCTAAAGAGTGAGGCACCCTATGATTTCCTCCTTCAGAGCAGCATGGAAAGACAGTGGTAATATTGCAGTGGAGAAAATGGGACAGACACAACCTTAGCAAGGTGGTTAATATTGGCATCAACAGTGGTAAATTGTGTTGATATCATGTACCTTTGATATGTTGTGATCTAAATAAAATGACACATTACCTCTTTGGTCTTTCTCTAAAAGTTCCTAAATCCAGTCTAGTCATAAGAAAAATATGAAAAAAAATCCAACTGAGGGACATTCTGTAATATTCTTAACCAATAACCTTCAAATCTATTAAGGTCATTTAAGTCTGATACATTGTCACACCAGGAGATGCTTAAGGAAACATAACATCTAAATGTAATGTGGTATCCTAGGTAATACCCTTGGGCAGAAAAAAGACACTACATAAAAACTTAAGATATCTTAATAAATTATAGACTTCAGTTAGTAGTAACATATCAATATTGGTTCATTAATTATGACAAATGTTTGATACTAATGTAAAATATCAGTAATAGAGGAACTAGATATGGAATATATGGGAACTGTATGCTATATTTTTACACCTTTTTTGGTAAATCTAAAATTATTAAAAAATAAAAGTTATTTTCAATGAAATAAAACCCCAAAATCCATTGTAGCTAGTCAGGTAGGAAATGACGTCAGAGAGAAAAGGACCATACCATAAAGGCCATAGTTTAACAGAGATATTTTGTTATGAAAGCACTGTGATGGAAGCATTGGTAATGCAATGATTTGATTTCTATTTTTGAAAAGACAACTCTAACTCTATGAGGCATACACATTTACAAGATGAAAAGAGTCAACAAAAGGGGTAACTACTGGAAGGCTAATAACATGGTCCAGGGAGATATTGGAGGCCTAGGCACATTGAATTGATAAAGTTGTTGGTAGATTAAACATGGCTGTGAAAGATAGTGCTCATGGATCAAGCCAAGCGTTTTTGTTATGGTGACATTGTCTGCTATGGGCTCTTCAGAAAGAGCCCATTTAAGTTTGGAGACTGCTAATAAAATGTCAAAAGCGTGCCATTACACATATCATGATACCCCCTTTTTTTTATACACAGGAAAGATTGTATTGAGATGTTATGAAAATTGCTAAAATCACCAGAACTGAGATCATCTCATATGAGTCCAAAGCATGTGATCTTTGTACATTCTGCATTGTTTTGGAGCAAAATACTGTCCACCACAGAAGGAATAAATTTCTCTGCCCTATGATTTTCAAGGTAAGGTATCTATGTGTATGATCAAGGAAACTTTCAAAAGTAGATGTGAAAGCTTTCTGAGTAAAAAGAACTGTAAGTAATGTCATTTCAAAATCTGTCCTCATTTTTTGTTTTCCTTGGGAACTCAGAGACAAAGCCTAATTTCCAGCAAAATAAAGGAAGAACTTCCTCACCACCTGGTGATAGAATAAATTTGGGACATGGTTTGTGTGATTTGATGCACAATCCAGGGTCACATGACCTTCATGGACTCTAGGTACTTTTGCTTTTGTGGGTCCCTTCTTCTATTAAATATATATTTAAAATTATATTTTACAAAAGAGTTGGTATAATAATATATTAATATTATATTATGACATCATCCTTGACCTGCTTTGTCTACAATGACAATTGGATAAGCAAACTCTGTTCATATCTGTATGGAGAAGGAAGTTCTTACAGAGTTAAGATGATGAACAAGAGAAAATATGTTACCCCATATTTCTAGACTTTTCCAAATAAGAATTATTTCTACTCAACTCATGAGATAATATGTAAATCATTATAGATTACTAAAGCATATTTTCCCTCCAAAACTTTTTGCTAATGAAATTTTTTAAATGAAGAATATGAAGATTGTTTTGTGTCATTTATACTTATTCTAAAATTTATTTTACTAAACTCATAATAATTTTTATTTATTATTGTCATCATCATCATTATTTTTTTTTATTTTTGTTATCTCTGTGTTAAAAGGAACTGGGCTTTTAAAAATTATTGTGTGTGTGTGCATTTTTTTCTTTCCTGCCAAGAATTTGTTTCATTGCTTTCTCAGTTTTTATCTTATATAGTATATCTGGGACACATTTCTTGCACTTCTAAGGTTGTCACATGCAAAAAATGTTTAAATATCTCAAGCATTTGGTCTTTGTCCTAAATATGCTAAGGCAAGAGAAATATTCTTTATTAATAATTCTACCTTTCAAAGCAAATCATGACATAAGAAGGCCAGCATATTAATTAATTAATACATACACCCAGAGGATAATTAAACAGTTGAAATAATAAATGTAGACATGTCTCTGAATATTTGAATTGAATTTTATTATTTAAGTTACCCGCAAACTTTAATCTGTAGTTTGGGGCAAGATAATACTTAGAAGTATTTTATTCTGTAGAGCTGAGAATTCTGATTGGCAAAGCTTTGCTCCTTAATATGTATTTTAACCATTTAGGATGGGAATAATTTTAAAGATACTCAGTTACTACCTTGGAGGAATCACAAGTCTTCTTTTTCATATTCCATATTCACATAATCAGAGAATACTACTGAATCTATCTTTATAATATATCCAGAATCTGACTCCTAATCACAGCTTTTACCCTGTTCAAAGCCATTGTCACTTCTCCCCTCTATTATTGCAATAGTTTCTGTCCGGTTTTCTTGTGCTCTCTCTACACAGAGCAGAGAGAAGAATCCTTTCGAACTTGGCAAAACCAGGGTATCCTTTTGCTTAAAACTCTCCAGTGGCTCTGCATCTCACCCATGGCCCTACCCAATCTGGACACAAACTATTTCTCTAATGACATTTCCTACTACTCTCTGACTTCCATTTTTCTAACCTAAGTGCCGTCTTTGTTATTTCTCAAGCACATCATGCATACTTCTGACTGAGAGCCATTGCAATTGTTCTTTACCTTGTTGTGGGTGCTCTTTTCCCAGACATCTCCTGATTCACTCCTTCTCCATATCTTGTTTCAATTTTTACTCAAAAATTAGAAAAGAATGCTCTCTAACTGTTGTATTTAATATTGCAATTCCCTTCTGGCACCTCCATTCTCCTGAGCACGTAGTACCTTCATACATATACACACACACATATATATACACATATATATGTATATATGTTATTTGTTACTTGTTGTCTCTACCCCTCCTTAACAGAAAATTAGCAACGCAAGGGAATTGATTATTGTTTGTGTATTTGCTTTACTGCTGTATCCTTAAAGTAGAAAAAGTGCTCCATAGATATATGCTAGATTGTTAAATGACTTTATAGAACTTTAAAATGAATGAGTATTTTGACCAATCATGACAAAATTTTAAATCTATGCTGGTATCATAAGAGTATGATTGTTTATAGAGATGAATAATTTGGGGAATTTAAGGTGAAATTAAAGTTATGATAATGAATGAGTTAGGTCAGATTCATGATTAATCAGGACAAATGGTTCTCAGTGTTAGTAACTATTAGATAATCAACTCTTTGTAAAAAGAAACAAATTAAGGGGTTTTTTTGTTGTTATCAAATGTAGATATTCTAATCTGCAGGCATTTGCATTTTACCGAATACATGAGATGACTCACGCAACCTGCCCAAAGACTACGCTTTCAGCAGATGTTAGAAAAGGCGAAGGGGAAGCTCAAAGAAAACTTTTAGAGTTTGAGAGGAGTGAGTTCACATTTTCAATAAAATCTTGCATAAAAGTATGTGATTAAATAACAGAATTAAAAATTAGATTTAGAATTCAGCAGCCTTTTTCTTATTCATCAGGACTGATAAACTGAGAAAGATAAGCTGCTTTTTTTTTTTCTGGATGCATTTAAAAATAGATTCTCATTTTTCTGGAGTGATTTTGATGATGGTCTATTTTAAGATATCAAATTAGCCAAAAGGAACTTGCATTGTTCTTTTCAAGTGCTGTGATCATGACTTTTAATCTTTTTAACAGCTACAAAGAGGTAGAGTGTATGTTCTGAAGAATATATCAAGTTGAGATCATTGATATGAAGGCCATTTTTGAGTATCAAGTGAATCAAATATAATTGTACTTTTAAGTTACTTTTCTGCTTACATTCTTAATGATTTCTCTCTCTCTCTTCAAGGTATAGATTTCTGGGCCTAAGGAGGTTATATAGAGATATAACATTTTTCCTTTATTTTAAAATTTGTGTTTGACGCAGGGTTTTGTTAATAGGATGGGAGCTTAGGAAAAGCACACTTTTTACAGTTTTAATTTAATTGTATGACATTTTCTCAGTCAGTGATTAAGTATGACATCTATACCTAGCGCAGTGAAACAGAGAGGAGAAAAAGAGGGTGGGATTGAAAAGAACACTAAATTTTTTTCTTGATATTTTCAAATATACCTGTTATTTGGATACCTAAGTAAGATCTTACCTTATTTGAAATTATAAGTGAGGTAAAACTTTCCTGTCTTTTCTTATATGACTTTTAAAATTTATAAATAAGTACATGAAGAAAAATTCAGGATCAGGTTTTAAAATAATTGATTTACTATGAAAGATCCTTATCAACAGTGTGGGTCTAGTTCTATTTAGCATTTACAACACCACATAAAATAGAAATATGAGGGGGGAACCCCCCCCAAATGGAATTATCTTCTGGAGGGTGAGCCCCTCGTAGTACAGCCTGCCCCTGCTAGGTGAGTACTCTCGGAACCCATCTGTATTAGTGTATCAGCTGGCGTTGTTGTGAGAGGCTGCATTTGGCTTCAGTGAATTTTTTTTGAAGACTTAAAGCATTTGCCCATTTTGTGATGGGTGATTTACAAGCACATCTTTCCAACACCACACTAAGTGTACAGTAGTTTTGGGCCAAAAATGGCATGACCCCATGCCGCACCCTCCTTATTTCCTAATTTTCCCTGAGCAACTTTTTTGTTTGTTTGTTTCCCTGGATGAAAAAGTCCTCACAGGGAAATGTTTTGCTGATATAGGTCAGGTGAAACAAAAAACCACAGCAACATTAAAGACACCAAAATTGATGAGTTCAAAAACTGTTTTGAGCAGTGGAAAAAACATCTCACTAGGCTTATTGCCTCAAATGGAGAGCACTTGAAAGCTGACAAGTTTAAACATGTAAGAATAAATATGCAATTTTTTAATAAGAGGTCCCCCCTGTTATATATTACTTCTATCTGCAATTATTTTCTGACCTATTTCAGAAACCAGGAAAGAAAATCTGTCCTGTTGTAACTAGAACAGAATTTGCCTGTGTGACAGTAAACACTCTAAGAAAAGAAAGAGCAACAGAATTAGAAGTGATATAAAAAAAATTTAACTTTAAACATCCAAGTCAACCTTAAGGCTTCCGTGTAAAAAGTTGAGACCTGAAAAAAACATAGGTAATATTATAACGCAGTGGATGTTTGTTTTTAAACTTTAAGAAACATTGTGAAGTATCATGACCCAATTCATAAGAAAATTTGGTCTCAGACTTTTATCATTCAAACTTGGGAATTATTTATTTCATTTTATACTCAGTTTTAAGCATAGGCAGAAGGCCTGCCTGCATATACGTAAAGTAGAGCCCCAACTAAACTGGGATCCTATTTTGCTCAGTGACATGGGTGAAGATTCAAACTTTGTCCATGTTTTTATTTATTTCAAGTATAAGAAACTCAGAGCTGTAGAGAATGTTAAATACACATGAATTTATCCACAAAAAGCCCTGCAAAAGCCCCTAAGTGATTTTATAATACTAAGAAACGTTTAAACAGAAGAAGTCTTTTAATATAATTTTGGAAATAAAACATTGATACCTTATATAACATGCCAGTAACCCTTTGTTAAGATACTGAAGTTAATAAGAAATATACTCTGACAAATTTAAAACTTTATTTTTTTCTATTGATAATCATCAGATAATTTAGCTGAATTTTTAAAATAAAGTAAGTATACTAGACAGTATTATTGATGGGCATTAAAGTTTTAGAGTGATTAAAAGATTACTCTTAAAAATAAGGTTTTTAACACAAAAGCCAAAATAGAATACAATGTACTGAATCAACTCAAATCGTAAAACTCTTTCACAGTAAAAGAACAGAATTTTGAGCAGCCTAAGTATAGGTCACAAGATTTATACTTAAAAGCTCTCGACAAAGATAACAACTACTATTTATATAAAACCTTTACTCGTCAACAGTTATTTCACATTTTTATTTCTCAAAAGAGGATTTATTTGTATTATTATCTGCATAAAAGAAAAACCAATATTCAAAGAGGCTGAACTTTCTGTAAGTTATATATCTATACCTTTTTTTGCCTATTTATATTTAATTTAAAAAATTCAAATTTTTGAATTTGTATATAAAACATATAATCACTATCAAGATATTGCATAGTTGCCCAGTTCTTGTAGGTATAGCGCTAAAGCTGCTCAGATCACCCACCAGGAGAAGACATGCCCTTTAGCTCTGGGGGGTGTGCGGTTCCACATCTGTGAATGAGCACTTGAAGAAAGAAGAGCTTGGCCACTTTCCCTCACAGGGACAGTCATGGGAAACAGCTTTGTTGGGGTTCTGTGACAGTCCAGTTTCTCTTCTGCTCTGTAATGCTTTCCCTTTTCCCTTCACAGGAGTGAATCCCTAATAAATATCTTTCTCTCAGTATCGCTTCTGTAAAACCAGTACTGGCCTACATAATTTGTGGGCTCACGCAAATTGGAATCCTGGAGAACTCTTTTAATAAAGAATCTGTCTACATTTTTGATGTTTAATCCCTAACAGTTTTCAAGCCCTATAGCGGGACAGGAGTTCTCATTCCCCCTCTTGGTCCCAAATAGGGAAATAAAAACCAGTCAAACCCAGCTCCTTGGCCAAGACTTTCATTCCAGCTCATCTGTAACCACAATCAAAAACTAAAGCTTTTTGCCCTGTTTACGCAAGTCATCAGGGATCTGCTTGGAAGTGTATGCTGATCTCCACAGAAAGCCTTATTATGTGAATAATAAACCTTTACATATTTCTTGGTGAGAATGCGGCATCAGCAGTTACAACATCCAAATCAGTTTTGGGTGGGAGTTTGATCCTGCGCAGAACATCCTTATTCAAAACTATTAAAAATCTCAAGGCCATGCTATCAGAGTATCACACTAAACACAAGGACATTCCTAGCGTGGGCCCTGTGCAACTGCACAGCACTGTGTCCAACCCAAGATGAGATACCAGATATAGATTGCATTTGTATTAATTTCACAGTCTTAATTGAAAAAGCATAATCCACAGTTTCATCTCTCTGGAGGATTGTACTAACACTTTTACACTTACGATTGCTTCTCCTTTTTCCCCTCCTTTTGGTTTTTACCACTGTATTTCCACACCTCAGTCTGATAAGTTTTCATAGTTTCTCCTAGGAAAACCATCCTACTGAAAAGGATCATTGAATTATACATTGAATGTATAATTCATATTCCATTTCATAATTCCATTCTCCAAATATCAAGGAATTTCTCTCATAGATATTTATGATATCTATGGATATGCAACCCTGTGGCCTCAATACCCTCCTAACCAAGTCTAAATTCTACATTCCCACATTCTGTCTTTTGTGTGGCAACACTATAAACTTCCTTGTCCCACTTTTACTTTGTCACCCTCTTCGGGCAAAACTGTAACCATTGTTATATTGTACTCTCCATCTAAACTTCCGGCCCTTTGAACCTGAACATGGTTCATTGTCTCAATATGAATTCATAGCCATTAATTTCAAGTGACCATTAATTTTCTTTCTCTATTTGATCACTCTGAGAAGCACACCTCATACACATGCAAGTTCTTCCAGCTTTCAAAGAAAATCTCTATTCCCTTCTAGCTCCCAGCCCATTTTTCTACCCACCTTTAACAGCAAGACTCTTAGAAATACTTGTTTGTATTTTCTATCTCCAATTTCTTTCCTCGCATTTTTCCTTAAATTCATTTCATTCAGTCATTGGATTCCACATTATGCTGGAAATGTTTTTATCGAGGTTGCAAATGAACATTAGTTATGTTGACTGCTTTCTTTTTCTCACAACTCACATCTCATCAGTTACCAAATTCTTTTTCTCTAATTTAGAAGTATATAGAATTTGGCTTCCAATATCCAGAATGATCCTCTAACCCAATTTACTTAATCTTTTGATTGAATGATTTCTAAAGCACCTTAGCTAGTCTTCATGCTATTTCTATGAGCAGATTCTTAATCTAGAAGCCAGGATTATCATTTTTAAATCCAAGTAGATTTATATCACTTCTCATTTAAAATATTCAAATGTTCTCTATCTCACACACACACACACACACACACACACACACACACACATCAAAGCTTCTGTAAGAGCTTAATGACCCTTCATGGCCTGGACCCTAATACTTTTGTGTTTTTTTAAAGATTTTATTTATTTTTTAGAGAGAGGGGAAAAGAGGGAGAGAGGGAGAGAAATATTAATGTGTGGCTGCCTCTCAAACACCTCCTCCTGGGGACCTGGCCTACAACCCAGGCATGTGCCTTGACTGGGAATCGAACCAATGAACTTTGGGTTCACAGGCTGGTGCTCAATCCATTGAGCTACACCAGCCAGGGCAGGGCCCTAATATTTAAAAAGAAATCTCCTATTACTCTTACTTTTATTTCCTCTCTTCCAATCACACTAATTTCCATGCTGCTCCTCAAAGAAGTCAAGCATGCTCCTTCCTGCAGCAATGCCTTTGTACTTGTTGTTTTGTCTTCCTGGGATACCGGCTATCCCTGAGTCACCTTTACTAGTCTTTGGTCAAATGCCACTTTTCTCAGTGAGTCTTTCTGAGATCATTCAATTTAAAATACTACTATTATAGTACTTTAAATTTTTAAACATATTTAATACATATGTTTATTCTGTTTATTGTATGCCTCTTGTCAGTAAGATAAAACTTTCATAATAGCAGGGATCTTTATGGTAAATGCTCAATAAACAATTATGAATCAGTTAATCAAAGAATATTTACTGATAGGTTTCTTATAAAGTGCTCTTAAGTTTCTTTACAATTTCTAATAACAAAAAATATTTAAATTTTATGTGAGCAATTTGTCTAAATATTTATTGCAAGGACAAATGAAAGGCTGAGCACATATAAGTAAGACTGAAGAGATAGAAAATGAAAATTATTTTTAAAATGAGAGAAAAATATGTTAATGAGATAATTTAAAATGTGGATTTCAGATATGTAGAACATATATAATATTTTCAAAACAAATGTACAAATACATGGAAAATGTAAATACAATCTGTGTTTTGTAAAAAGTAGTAGCCAAAATCCGATGGGTTTTAATTAGTCAATCATGATTTTTAGCTTATCTTGATCCTGGAATATTAGTCAAGGAGACAGTAATTTTTTTTCAGGCAGCTACCCAAGCTTGAGGGTATACATGTATGCATGTGTATGTGTGTGAGTTTAAACAGAGTGAATGAACAATGTATTGCCACATGAAATGGATAATTTTGTACTTTTATTATTAGTTAAAGGATGCATAAAATCTAGCTCACTTTAAAAAAAAATGTCTCCCTCATATTTCAGGTTGTTCAAGCTTTTTTCTTACTTTTTGGCAGGAGTACCAAAAGGCTGTTATCAAATTTGTCATAGTTTGATATTAAAATATGGGAGCATTAATCTTATAGTGACCTTTTCTCTGAACCTATTGCTAGAAAAAGGATGCTGCATCTCTTGCAAGTAACTTGAAGGCAAGATATCATACAGCATTCAAATATAAGCTTTTATCCAGTTAATCATCAAGCATTACCTACTTTCATCAATGTTCAGGAGCTTAATTCTAGGATTACTCATCTCCCAAAAAGCTAAATATGAAAATCAGAAGCATAGACCCAAACAATAGAACTTTTATACCATGATAATTAGAAAAGGAACCTATTACCAAGGATTATAATTAGTGACTAACATATTAAATGACCTTTAACATTTACCTTAAGCCCTGGATTTCTGGAAAACCAGCAAGGTTATGAATGCCATATTAGTAATCTTTAATCTTTATTACTGTTGTGGACAGAATTTTAATGATTTTTAAATAGGCAGTGGTCACTAACATATCCCTATTAAAATTAAAAAAAATCTCATAAAAAATTAAATGGATTAAGACTTCAAATGTACCATCATCAAAAGTATTACCTAATTATGGAGTTCAGTGAACAGGCCAAGTGAAATGGTTGGTAATATTAGTTACTTGCCACGTGGGAATGCCCAGGATTTATGCACAAATAGATTCTGCTTCTGTTGCAACATAGTAATTAAGAATTTGTCAGGGAAATTTGACCCTCTAGGGTAGAAATTACTTTGTAAAATAAGAATGGCAGAGCACTAGTCTCCTTGCTGCACATAATTTAACTTGATTATTTATACATCAAAGAGAGTCTGCAGTGACTGCAGTATAATATTTAAGTAGAGGGATATTAAAGAAAGAAGCATCTAGTGAAATCTTTTCCCCAAATCTCCGTGAGAAAATAGAAGAAATTTTCATAAAGCATTTCGTTTTGCATATAAATTGGGGCCTAGATTGTGCCTGTGAATTTACTGCTGTCAAATTTAATTTTTCTTTAATTCTTCAGGCCCAGATGTGAAAAGCTCTGTGTGCAGCTGCAATTTTCAATGCTTACAGGTAGCACCCGGATCGATAATGTGTCTTTATGAGAAATTACCATTAATGTTATTGAGTATGCATTTTGTTTTATAGTATAATAAGGTAATATGAAATGCCAATTCATTCATTAGAAGGAAGCTAAGTGCTTAAATTAAATGGGTGACAGGTCTGAAAAAAGATGTAGTTATGGGCAGAGAGGCAGGAATGGATTTTTAATGACCTAATACTTAGAGGTTTAACTGTGTTTTTGCATTTTCTTTGTATGAACAATTTAATTTATAAAATAAAGGCGCTTACTTAAATTAGAGAATGTGTTTTGGCTGAAATTTCTCTGCAAAAATAATAACAACTTGGTTTGAAAAGATTTTTCCAATGAGTTACTTTTTATGGGATCACAACACCAAAATTAACTAAAAACAGACATTTCTGTACAAAGCGAAAGCTATGAATCTTATCAGAACATAAATGAATGGCACAAACAAGACCAAAATGAACCTTGTAATAAAAGAAAAATACATTTAATACTCCTACTTTTACAGTAAGCTGCTATAAAAGCTAATTCTGGTATTAATTACAAAAATGCAAGAACACAAAAATTTGGGAGACTATGATCAAATAATAGAAGATCAGGCAAAATAAATGGCTTTTAAAATAATTTAGTTAAGTTGTATGTGTTTTTTAGCATTGATTAAAAAACTTTTTATTTTCACTTTAAGGATGCCTAGTCTCTACATTTTCATGAGTAAAATAATTCTGATACAGCCTTGTGTTATTAAACTGAGGGACATTTGAGTTATCAGGAAAGTCAGATGGACTCATTAATGAATGTCTATGATTTCACAGAGAGTCAGTATGTATTCTACAAGAAAAGCATTAGGGCAAGTTAGTTGAACAAGATTTTTGGCAAATTATAAATGAAATATAGTATTATGTCATTTGAATTGAAATGACTTGTTTTTAACATCATACTATCTTAATCATATTTAATTATGCGGCCATAACAAACTTCATTGATATGTTTAAAACACTGCCATGAACAAATGTTTTGGAGCTATGTAGCTCCAGAATAAAATGATACTAATGTCTCAGACTGAAAGGAAACAAGCATGAACATCAACAATCATAAGCACAACAAAGTAATTAAAATAACTGTTTATCAGAATTGTATTGAATCTTTTCCATATTATAACAGTACAAACTGTGTAAGTAATGGTGCATACATTTATTTCAGTATTGAAAAGTCAAATTGTGAAAAACAATATGTAAAATGTACAGATAATTTGGAGTCTGAAAGACCAGGATTCAATTCCCAGCTCTAGTACCTGCTAGTTGTTTAAATTTGGAAAAATTATTTAACCTCTCCAAATCAGTTTCTTTGTCATAAAAAAGGCATAAAGGTATCTAACTTATCACAGCCAATGCCATACATTGAAGTTAAACTAAAATATGACTACATTTGAATCTTAAGCCCTAATATCTTCCACTTGAACTAAAACCACCTATCTTTCCGGCTTCAAGTTTCACTCTTGCTATCTCTGCTAAATAGCTTTATGGAAACAACAGCTCTTTGATCCCACCTCACCTCCTATCTGCTAAGCTAGACTTTCCAAGATTTGCTGTTTTCTCACTTCAGCATGAATCTCATTATCGATCACTTCAATTACTATTTTACCAATAAACTCAATGCCTTGCATGTGTACCTTTATAGACACCTAACTGATAAAATTTCAATACTGAATTAATTTTGCTATCCATCTTTTTTATTATAATGCAGATGCTCAGCATTGCTAGAGAAGCACCATAATTTAAACATTCATGTAGCCGTAAATTTGTATTCAACACAGGTAGTTCCTCGAATCATTTAACAGTCATTTGCTTCCTTGGTGAATTCCCTTTTCTCTTTCTTTCAACAAATTCTCTAACTTTATCTTTAAGACCCCTCAACTCTTCCATTACCACCTACACATCTATATTATTAGAAAATTTGATTTCATAAAACATGAATTATTTGCTCCTCAGTCCCCCTTACCTTCAGATTTTCAGTACTGACCCTTACCTTCTGAGAGAATGCTATTACTTCTCTCCATGGTCAACAATGACCCAGGCATCTACTCTTTATTTTGTAAATATCCTCCAGGATTTTAGTCTTCAGTTGAACCTCTCCTTATTCCTTTTTCTTAGCTTTCTTTAGCTTTCTAATATGTATAATTCATTAGAAAGAAACTACTTTATAACTTAAGCCCCATTATCATCATCGGATTATTCTTTTCCCTATATCAATATGTTTTTTGAAATAAGATATATTTCCTTACTTCCGATCCATATTTTGATATCCTGTGACTTAGATACTATTTCTATCATTTTACTGAAACTGTTTTGTCTATGTTACCAATGACGTATTAATTATAAACTCAGTGGCTTTTCTATCTTTCTTGACCTACTAGAACACTGTTATTACCACTGTTTTATTTGTAATTAGGAAAACATTCCCTCTCTCTTTGACTGTCTTTCTCAATCTTTTATGGATTTTCTCTTCTGCCCAATTCTTAAATGTCTCTCCACATTAACGTATGGTAATTCTCGCTCTACATACATTCCTTGAAGATTTTTTTCCACTTTTTGTAGTTTTAATTACCAACCAATGTTTATGACTCCCATTTGCATATCTCCAGTGCCAATACACTAAAGTTCAGATTTATATATCCAGCTGTCTACTGGATATCTTCAAACCTATCTCAAACTTGGCATGAGCTTCTTTTTCCCATAAAATTGTTGCTGTTCCTGTATAACCTATCTCTATTGTCCAAATACAGTTAAAACATACAACAGTGGGATACAATGTCAAATTCCATTTTTCCTTGCCTCACCTTTCAGAAAGTCTCCTACTAAATATATCTAC
Source organism: Pteronotus mesoamericanus (assembly GCF_021234165.1). Classification (NCBI taxonomy): domain Eukaryota; kingdom Metazoa; phylum Chordata; class Mammalia; order Chiroptera; family Mormoopidae; genus Pteronotus; species Pteronotus mesoamericanus. The sequence continues at coordinate 24,747,355 of NW_026555310.1, forward strand.
TAAATTGTTTATGCATCTATAATCTTTTCTCAAACCATGCCATCATTCCTTTAGCTTAGATCCTGCCTGTTCATTGCCTCACTGAGTGCCTACTGTTGTCTTTGCCTGCAGTATCTCTTCTTTTCAATCCATTCTCTGTGGAATTACCATTGATACTCCATCCAAAATAAGATCTGATCACTCCACTTTCCTGCTTTAGAACTCTTTAGTGTACCATGTCGCCTCTAAAATCCTTGCACTTTGCTATTACATACTGCATCGCCCCCCATGACCTGACTCTCACCTTCTCTCCTGCCTTGTCTTGCCTCTTACTTTGTGCACTTGGCATCTAATGACTTGCTGTTTTTCTCATACACCATGCTGTGTCACAGCTCTATGCTTTAGCTCACGCTGCTTAACTGCCCTGAATGCACTTCTCCATTCTTTGCTTGGCTAACTCTTACTCGTCCTTAAAACTTTTGTTCTCAGGAAGTCTTCCTGTATCTCCCCAGTTTAAGTGTAAATAATCTGTGCTTCCCTGCCTGCAGCTAGTGTATGCCCACAGCAGGGCTGATTTATTTATTTTCTTTTTGAGACTGATTTATTTTGGAGTTTCAGCTTACTGGTGTGAGACATAAAACCATTTTACTTTTTTTTTTAAATAACTGACACCAACTAAGTCAACACCTGCCCCTTTCTCACTTGCTCATGTACACTCTTTAACGACAATTCCATTTTTTTCTGACTTGTCAATAATTTAAGCTGTTAGAAGATCAAATTTCTAGTTCCCAAAATTCAGATGTATCTGTAATTGCTTCTCTTTTTAACAATGACTAATTATAGCTATACTCTGTGGGGTAAATATCTACATGGGGCACATTAATAGTTTTTGATCCTAGTTTTTCAAAATTTAGTAAATGAGGTTTTGGAAGTGGTTAGCACTTCCACGGTTAGCATTCACTTTTTCACTTATCTTCTGGCCATTGCAGCTCCAAAGGTGGGCTGCCGCACCATTGAAGTTTTTAATATAAGTTGACACTATGACGTTATAGTTAATTTAACTGTTGCATTTTCAATTCAAAACGACCCATTTAAAAATTTTACTAGCTGTATTTGCCATGACATACCTAGTTTAGACTGAAATAAAATACAACTGCAAATCTCAGTGCCTTGAAATAAAGAACAGTTATCTCTTGGTCCAGCCATATCCATTATGGTGATGGAAATGCTACTATTTAAGTTGTCATCTGTCAGGGCATCAGGGTAAAAAGATAGCTGCAAAGTTGCCAATCAGCTATTAAATGCTACACCCTATATGCCTATATAGCCACTTGGGCATCCAAGAAGTTGGATACACCTTCATACTGAGAAAGGTGGCTGCGTTAGTTTTTAGTGTTATAACATAACAAATCCAAAGCAAGAATAGAAGTTGTCTCTTCATGGTTCTCTTAAGAAAACTTTTCTAAGAATAGACGCTGCTATTCTGGGAATTGGAAAACCAAGGCAATTCTAAATTATCCCAAGTGTTGGGGTAAGTGGATTATTAGCTCTCAGCTTCAGTTTTCACATCTGTTAAGAGATCAAATCAAATCATTTTGAAAACCTCTGCCCACTTTGCAATTTTATGAAACTATATGAAATATTTATTTTCTTTAGTGAAAATATGTAATTGATATCTTATGAATAAGTAAGCATTGCAGTGAGTTCAGTTTCCTTTTGGAGGATGAAATTTATTTCTCTTCAGATGACTTCATTGTTAAGTTTTGTTTTACTCTCCTCTGTAAAGTGAATGGCTACAAGAGCCTCAAGGTGTTGCTACGTGAAGAGAGGGAATTTCCTCTTAGTCGTTCTAAGGTCCCAGAGGCACTACTCAACTCTTCGGTCATGCAATCAATAGCCAGTTAGGGCTGAGGAGAAACAGAGAGTAAAAATTACGGAATCGATCTGTCCTGCCCCACTTGGGCCATCATTCACTCTCTGCACTTCCGAGGTTGTGAAGGGAACACTCAGGTTAATGGAAACACAGTGGCAGACTTGATCCTGTGTTTTCTCATTTCTCCTCACTTGCCCTGGAGTGAATGTATAAGTCTAAGACAGTCAGAGACACCAGGAGAATCATGATGGAACTTTCCATCTAGATACCTTTCAAAATTTACCGGCACTAATAATGACATCTACTCACTATACTAGGGGCAAAGACAGATAATTTAGGGATGTGAGTAGGAATTTTATCCTGCCAAGACAAATAATGTGGCACCTATTCAAAAACATGAAGGGCATTCATTAAGGAGAGAGAAATCTATCCACAAAACATTTCTAAATTGTGATCTTAATCGTTTTGCAGTAAGTAAATTGCTGATGTTGTTTCTGCACTTGAATATTTGTTACTTTTAAATAATTCTTTTAAGCTGTCATTTAAGTTAAAATGTTTAGGACTGTAAGGATCACTGAGAATGATTTGCAGTATTGTACAAATACTGAACAAATATTAATACAATGGAGAAAGTTTTGTAAGTAAACTTAGGTACTAATATTAATTGGTTTTATAATGTTGAACAAATAATTGAAAGATTGTAGGATTTTTTTCCCTTAAAGTCAAAGATAAGGTGAAGTGGTTAGTGTAGACTCTCTCTATGATCTTTTCTGGCTATAAAATTCTTAATCTGTGATTATTTGATTTGCATTTAAAAGGAAAGCTGATTATATGATTTATCTTCAAGATTAAGCATAATAAAACCCCAGTTAATTCCGTTTGTTTTGAAGACCTGCAAGCCAAAAGAATAAGGTGAAATTTAAAATTATTTTTAATTTATCTTGTTATAAAGCATAATTCAATTTTAAAAATTCCTCAATACATTTTTTTAAAATTCAAAGTTTATGAAAATTTTAGGACTTAGCATCTTATCAAAGTAGTCATCTGCACATCAGCTGAATTAAAAAAATGGATAACAGAAAATGAAGAATAAAACATATTACCATATGTAAAAATAAATTTATTTTAGCCTGATTTTCTGCTGGAGCCACAAAATATTGTAATTGATGTCAATTACAAAGTAAGGTGAGAGACAATCCTGCAAAAGAAGGTTTAGAGAAGTGGATATCTAACACTTAACTTGCTTACTCACAACGAGGGGAATGAAATTGGCAGCCTTCTGACTACACATGGATTTCTTTTGAAAATGCTGCCTGTGCAAGAGAAAGGGTGCTACTTCTCACTCTGCAGTTGAATTGAAACTTTTAAGGGACTAGTTATCATAATGTGGCCCCCTGAAGTTTGAGAGACACAGTGGACAGTGTCTGACTCATACTTAAGAAATTGGAAGCATGAAAAACTGGCTGTTTATCTACTTTGACAGAAAAGGAAATAACCTGTACTTTCTCAGTTTATTAAGGCAGAAGCTGTCTGAGTGTTTCCTTAGGACCAGATGTAGTCAAGCAAGAGAAAAATATTTGGCCTAAAATTGTCTTTGAGGCTTACCTGTAGGAATGAAATGTTTCCATAGGCGCTGCTGGGGGAATAAGTATGTGGAATAAAATACTATATTTCCTAAGGTTTAAAAAAGACATTTTAAACCATGAACCAGAGTATTTAATGTCATAGAAAGAACTTGCAGTGAATTACACTCAACTATTGAGGATCTCAATGAATAGTGCTGCAATGAACATAAGAATATTAATATCTGTTTGTATCCTGATTTTAATTCTCTTAAATACCCAGAAGTGAAATTGCTGGATCAGATGGTAAATTCCATTTTTATTTTTATTTTTTGAAGAAACTCTATACTCTTTTCCATACCAGCTGTACCATTTAAATTTCCACCAACAGTATGCAAGAGTTTGAAATTCTTCACATCCTCATCAACACTTATTGTCTTATTTTCTTGGTAACAACTAATCCTGACAGGGGTAAATTGTTATCTTATAGCTTGCTTTAATTTAAATTTTCCTGATGATTGATGACACTGATTATTTTTTCATATATCAGTTGCCCTTTTGTATCTTCTATTGACAAATGTCTATTTAAGTCCTTAGCCAATTTTTAAAATCAATTTATTAGTCTTGTTTGTTTGTTTGTTATTATATTGTAAGTGTCTCTTATGTATTTTGAAGATTAGCCCCTTATCAGATACATGGTTTACAAATATTGTCTCTCATTTCATAATTTACCTTCTTACTCTGTTGATAGTTTCTTTTTCTGTGAAAAAGCTTTTTAATTTGATGTAGTCCCACTTCTTTATCTTTTATTTTGTTGCCTGTGCTTTAGATGTTATATCTGAAAATCATTGCCAATGCCAATGTCATGAAGCTTTCCTTCTATATTTTCTTTTAGAAATTTTACAGTTTTAGGTCTTGTGTTTAAATTTTGAGTTGATGTTTGTGTAAGGTATAAAGTAAGGGTTCAGTTTAATTCTTTGCATGTAGATATACTGTTTACCAAACACCACTTGTTAAAGAGACTAGCCTTTCCCAATTGTGTATTTGTGGCATGCTTGATGATCAGTTGACTGTATATGTGCGAGTTTACTTCTGGACCACCTATTCAGTTCCATCAATTTATATGATCATCTCCATGCTGCTGCCATACCATTTTGATTACTGTAGCCATGCAATATATTTTGAAATTAGGAACCAATGCCTCTAGCTTTGCTCTTTCTTGGAATTGATTTGGCTACTTGTGGTCTTCTGTGATTCCATATGAAGTATTAGAATTGTTTTTTTTTTCTATTTCTGTAAAAAATGCCATTGGGATTTGATAGGGATTACATTAGATCTTTCAATTCCTTTGGGTAGCATGAACATCCAAACAATATTAAGTCTTCCAGTCCATGAACACAGGCTGTCCTTCCAATTGTTTGTGTCTCTTTAATTTCTTTCATCAGTGTTGTATAGTTTTCAGTATTTAAGTATTTTACCTCCTTCATTAAGTTTACTCTTAAGTATTTAACATTTTGGTGCTATTGTAAATGGGATTGTTTTCTTAATTTCCCTTTCAATTAGTCAATTGTTAGTGTATAGAAACATAACTGATTTTTATATGTTGATTTTGTATCCTGAAATTTTGCTGAATTTGTTTACTTGCTCTGTTTTTTATGAAATCATTAGAATTTTTAATATATAAGATCATGTCATCACAAAAAGGGATAATTTTACTTCTTTTTGATTAAATGTTTTTTTTTCTTTCCCAATTGCTCTGGTTAGAACTTCTACTTTTATGTTGAATGGAAGTGATGAGAGAGGACATCCTAGGCTTGATACTGATCTCAGAGGGAAAGCTTTCCGTTTTTCAATAATAAGTTGTTTTCTGTTCGTCCTTTTTCAGTGTAGCAGAGGTCTCTATGACCAATCACACTGCTGTTTCTGCCAGAAGTGACACTAATTACATTCATATTTGATTGGTAAAAGCAAATAACTTGCTACTCCTAAATTCAGAGGTGGAGGAGAATTTTTTTATTATATGTTTTAGGAAGAAAAAAGCCTAAAACATTTGTGAGCAGTGCCAGAAAGTGAAGATAGAAGACAAGAAATTTGATTTTTGAGGTTACATATTTCATAAATGATGTACAATTTAAGTTACTTAGTGTATATGTTTATATATACTACATCTAATATATATATGATTATCATTATTATTGGACCATGTGTGGCTACTATGACTATTAAAACATGATATTCTCTAGTGGTATTTGAAAAAGATTCTTTATTGTATGTTTGCTATACATGGTCCTGAGAAAGATTATTTCAATGTTCAATAATGAAATTTTTCCTTATTGGGAAATATTTGGTATTTAAACTTATAAAACTTATAAAAGATTTCTAAAGAAAGTTTTAATGGTCAGTGTTTTGGAAATTCTCTCACATAATCAATATTCTGCTTTGAGAGGAAAAGAAACTGAAATAAAACAAAAATAAATAAAGTAGCAACTGATTAAATTAAAAGAGAGTTTATCTAAAAACAAATTGTACTCTGTTCCGGTGTGCCATGAGAAGGGACTTCGCAATATTTGTTTCATGGCTGACTAAATTAATATCACTGTGTGATCTACTGGCAAACTAAGAACAAGAGACAGTAAAACACTAAAAGAATCTACATATCATTGCCAAGCTGATTAATTACTCAACAATTATCTAATTTAAAAAACTATTTCTACTCAAAAAGGTTTGGACACAATTAAGTAATCTTTTAGATACTAATTTTCTCCCTCTCCGCATTGCAATCTTTGATGTAGTTTTCTTTCAGCATCTTTTTCTTCTAGTTGTCTTCTACACGTTGGAACTCCCAAAGCTTTGTCTGAATTGGGCCGTTTTCTTCTACACATAGTCCCAAAGAATATCTCAAGTCCCACGGCTTTGACAACACCTGCATGCCAATGACTTCTAAATCTGTATGGCTGGACATGATTGTTCCTCATATCCCCGGTCTCAAACACCAAGGCTTGCTCTGAAAGTGTTATATGGATATCTAAAAAACATCTCAAATTTTATTTGGCTCACACTAATTTAATCTTTGACTTGACCATTTGCTCTTTCAGTCTTTCTCTGTTTTATATCACCATACCAAGCCCTTCAAAAAATTATTCAATTCCATTTTTCCCCTTACCTCCTCTTTCAAAATCTCAAACACACTTTCAAGCTTTGTTTACTTTACAAAATATAGCCCATAGTTTACCATATTTTCTCTTCCCAAAATACCATATTTATTCAAATCAGTATTATTTCTCATCCAGAACTGTGCACCATTAGCCCTGATTTCCTTCCCCACTCAACCACCAGTTTTTCACTATAAAAAGATAAGATGTTATACTAACTACATTATCTAATTGTCTTGGTAAAACCATCCAATGGCTGCCTTCTCGCATAGAATAAAACTTAAACAATCCCCATGTCTTCCAAAGCTCTATCATATCTGGCCTTTTGTATACTACCTAATTTTATTTTTCTCCTAAAGTTCCACTTAACTCACTCTGATATTTTTGTTCTTCCTTAAGTAGATCAGGATTGTTTGGCCTCAGGACCTTTGCATTAGCTCTTGCTTCTACTTGAATATCACATAACTGCATCTTACATTAAACTTCCTCCTCAAAATACTTTGACTATCAAATTTAAAATGGCCAACTATCATACCACTGAACCTTATTTCTCTGCAGACCTCTAAAAACTATGTGATATGGTTGATATACATTTAATACTCCCCTGTGAATCGCTATTTGTTTACTTTCTGCCTACTCTCTTTTAGATATGTGCACCTTAAACATAATTACTGTGACTGCTTTATTTAATGTCATATTTCTAGAATCTAGAATAGTGTCTCTTCCTAGTGTATGTTGAATGAATACTAGTTGAATGAAGCAACTGTAAATACCTTGGGGCATGTCATACTTTATCTTTTAGTAAATAATGATATTTTTAAATGAGACGTTTGAAATTACTTCTAATTTTCAACTTTCTTCTTATAATTAGAGTAAAACTCTTTCCTCAAAGTGCTTGGAACTAAACATCTTTATCAGCATAGGCAATAGTTATAACAGATTATATAAATGATTTGTACAACCTGTGAAGTCACCAATATCTTTAAGAAATAAATCAAAATTATAAATTAATAAATTAAAATTTTATAAATTATAAAATTAAAAAATAAATTACACTTAGGTATTTAAAATCTAAATTTGTTTTTGAAGAATTAAAATTGAGAAAAGACAGGCATTGACTTGACAAGTATCCCAACAATCCTAATATTTCTGAGTGCCTCTAAATTGACTTTTGAATTTGATTCAACTATAAAAGTAGAATTTATAGCTATTTACTGTAGTAGTTTTACATTTTTGTTTTCTTTTCATTGAACATCAATGTTTCTTGATTTGGAAATCTTAAACTGTGTTAATTGCACAAGATATTTGAAGTTGTGCACTCAAGTATGTATGTGTGCATGTGCATGCAAATACTGCCACTTCCCTTATTTGAATAAAGCAAGGGCTTTGGTTATAAGGAAAAGATACAGAAAGAATGTGGATAACCTAGTGACTAAGATGATAGAAAGCACATATTGGCAATGGTCAGTAGCATCATCCATTTCAATGAAGAATAGAAATTTTTATCAATGTTCCTTGTCCCAGAGTGGCACTTCAAGAGTAAATCATATCACTAATTATAGTCTATAAAAAGATTTTGGAGTGTTCTAATGGAAGTAATTATTTTTTCCTGGTTCTTCTGTGTAACAGAATTCAGACATAGTGATTTTCAGTCATATTAGCTTTGAAATAATATATGTTCAGTTAAGTTATTTCTCTTGATCATGTCACATGAAGTCTACACCATAAATTACAGAATATTGGAAAGGTTTTCCTGCTGTTAGCAAATTCAATACAAAAAATTACAGGAAAAATGTATTTTTGTCTTTACTGAAAATGTTATTAGGTTTGAGACAAATACATTTTAATTTCTAAGTAACATGATGTGGGGCCACAGGACATTCAACATGTCTTATGACCTTGGATTATTCAGAGCAGGTAACCGAATAAAAAGGTTTTCTTCCTTTTCTTTAACTCATTGGGGATGCTTGTTAGTTTGGGGTTTCATAAAGCCTAAAATTCACCTAACAAATAACCAGTCTCCCAACTACTCATAATTGACACCAAGCTACTCAGACCCCAAAGATACTTGTATATAAAGGAGGTTAACTCCAATTCTAAGAAGTGTATGACCTGTCAAGAAAAAAATGTCATCAAGGAAGAGCTAGATACAATAAAGCCAAAGAACATATTCTTACTTTGAAATGAGTAACAAACAGTTGAACATTTTTTCTCTTTTCTGTCAGTTTCTGTGACATTTTAAGGACCTCATGTAGGATTATGAAAATAGCCTTTAGGTAAGGAGAATCCTTAAGAACAATTTTTGAACATCAAATATCACTGAGACACTTGGCATGCTAAATTATGAGTCTATGTTTAATATTATAAAGCATAGGATAGCTAATTGTGAACAAGTTAAATTGTGCCCAGCTTCTGCTCACTCAGAAATGAATGAGAAATTAGGCAATTAAAATACATGTGAGTTCAAAATTTCTTTGCTCAGAGACCACTTATATGAAAGCTCCAGACTTTACAAGTTTGGTCACTTTACATAGTTTTCTAAATTTTAAGTGTACACTATAAACAAGCGATTTGATGTTGCAAACAATGACTCCGTTGAACTAGGGAGACTACAAATATAAAACCTAATCCTGAAAGCAGTTCTTAGGAAAGTTTTCATAACATGGATTTCTTATTTATCTTCAACCTCAAGCTCAGTATGAAGTAAGACTCTGCAACTGAAAATACAAGAACAAATGACAAACCAAGCTGAAATATATACAAATAAACACTCTTTAACAGTAATGTACTCCTTTCCAAAGACAGACAATTTCCAGGCCGGCTTTATAACTGATGTGTGAAATACACAATGGAAAAAGGGTCAGTAAGGGCACGGGAAAAGATGTGTTTCTCTGGCTCACAAGATTTGAACCGTACTTACTAGCTAGCTACTTGTGAATGATTAATGAAGTAGGGGGGAAACATAGAAAGGAAAAAAAAAAGGAAGAAAATGCTTTCCATTTCTCAGATAACGAAAAGCAAACGCAGTACCCATTGCCCCGAACAATGTTACTTGAAAATCTCTTGGCCTTCAAAACTCAAGGACCAATGCTTAATTAATTCACAATATTTCAATATTTATTTGAATCACTTTTTCTTCTTTTTTGAATTTCAGAAGAATTGCTTTCAGGTTGATGAAAAATATTTTCTCAGTGTGACTGAAAGCCTAAACTACTCTTGAGGATGTTTTCTCCTACAGAAATCAAAGGAATTTTACAAAGTTTTGTTGCAACCCTGAAAATTTAGATTTGAAAATTCAACACCACAGATGTAATCACAGCCAGACACTAATTAAGCAACGGGCCAAATTTGGTTCTAGAAATGTGTGTGCATAATTTGTGACTTTAGCAGGAGTTGTCTGTGTGTTTTCAAGGGCAGACTGTGGCCAAACATTTATTAAAAGATCTTGGGAGAAAATGTTTCTAAAAATGGCACTTTTACTTAATAATTACTTATTTTTAAACTATTTCTTTTTGATACATTGTTGGTAAAACTGTACCCATTTTTTTTTGATATTTCCCATAGTTATTCAAAGGCATACAAGGATATACAATCAAATTCATGAGAGATTTCTCTTTTTAAATTCCTAAATTTCTAGGATTCACTCATCATAGGTTTTTGGTGATGGAAGGGAGTAAGCAAGGCATTTGGATTCAGCAAAGTTTCTCCGGGAAACCACTTCTTGGTCAAGATGCTCCAAATACTTAGGAAATAAATGTTCTTTTTGCTTGTTGTCTTTATGGATTTTAGTTTGCTTTAATTTAGGGTCTCTAAATTGCAGTTAATTGTGGCTCTAAGAGCTGTTCTATAAACTTTGGAGATGATGTGAGCAATTGGACTTACATAGAAAACTAAATACACATTATTGTTAATGGACTTAGTCAAGTTCTGTTACTTCTCTAAGTCTCAATTTCCTTATCAGAGAAATGATGATAGCAGCACTTATTTATAACATTACTATAATAACTGAAACAAAAACAAGGGGGAAAATGATTGTGCTAAGCATGTAATAGGCTTTTAGTTTATTCTTTGTTTTTTTTCCCTTGTCCTCCTCTTCCTTCTTCTTCTTCCTCTAATGATGATGATGATATAATGATGATCTTGGATTTATATTCTAAATAACTCATAATTTATGTATTTTGGTGTAGATATCACACTAAAAATTTAAAACTGTGCCAGTGCCAAAGTATTTAGTGTAAAATGATAAAGATAAGTAATTTTTTTTTAACAATCCTAATAAACCACATACTAAGATAACTCTTTTCACATTTAAGGTTTCTTTTATGTGTCAGGGTTTTTATAACTGTAACCAGTAAATCCAAAATTAAAGGGGTGGGGTTTGGGTGGAGATGGATAAGGTGGGGGGATGGGAACCTCTGTAATAGTGCCAACAATACAAATAAAGCTTAAAAAGTACCATAGAAAAGGGAGGAAGAGGGAAGGGAGGTAAAGAACACAGCAAAAAAATAATAATGATGGTTTTCTATACATTTTCCACTTCTCACTGAGAGATATTAGATGATATGCTTTCTGTTGAGCTTCTATGAAAAGTCTACTCTTCTCAAGGCTACCAAGAGTACATCAAAGATACCATAATAAAAAGAAAGAGGTTAGAACAGCAAGTTGTGTCCAAAAGGACTTTGCCAGTCATATTTGGCATTGTGATTACCCGATAACAGAAGTTTCAATCGGTGAAGGGCCTCTTCTTTTTTCTACAGAACACAATTCTGACTGGTTAGCTTCAGTGTTCTATTCATCTGCCTCCTTTCTGGTATTCCTCATTACCAACACAGCCACAAACAACATCATACTTAGTGTTGTCTGGCTAGGAAAGAAGTCATGGTTTTTCTCTGTGTTTCTTTAATTAAGCACTCTCACAGATATACCCCAAAGTTAAAGCCAGACATTGAAAGGCAATGACTATGTGTGTACTTGGTTAGCATCTACCAAATAATGAATGGCTTTAGTATATACTATAATGATTTAATAAGGTAAAACTTATACTTGTCCTGGATCAGTGAAGTAATTTCTCAAAATTCTGTGTTTTACATTTATGTTTCCAAAGGAAAGAATATCAGATAAACAGAAAAGAAGAAAATTCAGTGAATTAGATATCCTACATTCTAAGTCAATCATCATTCATTGCAAACAATATATGAAGTTCAAAATTAATTGTGGTCATAGTCAACATGGTCATGGCTAGGAGTTGTATTTCTTTAAAATAGTTCTTTCTCATTCAGGACAACACACAACAATAACAACAACAACAATAACAACAACAACAAGGCAGCTATGATGTGCTAAGTAAAATTGTTCTCTTCTACCAAAGTGCAATTATGTAAATCACCAGCAGGTAGTAATTAAATCATTGTTTATTGGACCTTAACATCAACTTTTACAGCCTGTCTATTATATCGCTTATTTCTGTTAATGTTGTAACACTGGTGATTCAGAGCATGAAAGCGTGTGCCTGGCTCCATCCCTAAATGTCAACCGTTTAAGTGGTTTGACTTTTATTTTCTATTTACTTTGGTCAGTGTAAATTTCTATGGGTTTTGTTGGTTGGGAAAAAGGGGATTTGAGGATCTGTAGTTCTTGGTTATTAATATTTGACTTTGTTAGTGCTATCTATTTACTATATGACTTGTGGGAAAAAAAGAGGAAGAAATCAGATATTTGTTCACAGCTCTTAAAATATATGGGGAGCGTGATCACACATTGGGCCTGTAATCTCTATATTTTGCTGTTCTCTTCCACTTCACATTTAAATAAGAGCAGTCTTTGATTCTTATGTATTTTACTATTTTTTTTACCACTCTACATGTTTGTGGAATCAGGAATCGGTTCCTTTTTTAAAAACAAACAAACAAACAATGTATTATACCCAGAGTATTGAATATTTTGTTTAAGAAACTTCACAGCATGTCAAAAGCCTGGCTAATCCATCCCGGGCATTTGATTTGGACCTCACTATCAGTAATTATATTGTAAGATTGTACATGTGAACCCCCATGCATCCTCCTCTGAGCTAATGGCATAGTTTAAAATGTCCCCTATACCAGACCCAGTTTTTCCAATGAACACTGCCAAAAACAACTCTAGGCAGAATAACAGGATGTTCTAATAGATATTACTCAGTTAAGCATTGAGAAGCTCACCTATCACAGGGTCTAACTAAACTACCTGGAATTGGTCATGGGAGGTAGCATGACAGAACATAGGGAAGAGGAGCCAGAGGGGGACATCATTGGCTCTTTTGCTGTTAAGTGTTCAATTTTACTTGATTACCTTAAATTGCCCCTGTGCTTGTTTGGTCATAGAGCCAATTCATGGCCTATAGTGGATTAAAAGCAGTTAGTATTTCCTCTCTGTTCTAAGTGATGTATGTTTATTATTTTTCAGTATCTCCCTGTGCACAAAGCAAAGAATTTATTTTCTCAGTGAAAATATCTCTTATAAATATACCTAAGCAATTAGTCTGAATTTTTTAAGTACAGTCAAAGACTTCTGAGAGCTTTGGGCTTCTTAGTCAATAAAGTTCAGCAGTATTCCAAGATGGTAGGTAATGTGCTTTCTACAAATAGTTCTAACGGGGCTATTCTTTAGTGACAAGGTACGAAATAACAATTTATTTCTCAAAGTTTGAGAGATGTCTCTGGTTTCTTGGTCCCACGTAATTTGCTAAAGTTACACAGAATGAACCAGGTCTGACTTTTATCTAGGATGGTCGGTCAGTCAATAGACAACATATGGGACAAAAGTCTTTAACTCCTACTGCACTGCTTCTTCTGATGGGCACTCAGAATGATTTATGAATGTAATACAGTAACTTATTCTTAGTGGTTATCACTTTTTTAAAATGCAGATTTTTTTTTCCTTATGGAAAACTGAGCATAAAAAAGGAGTTTTTAGCTAAGTCTTTCATAATGTTCCAGTTCCTTGTGTCCTGCTGTGCTGCTGGGATTCCTTGTATGGTATTTCCCATATTGGTCATGGATAAAGAAATAAGGAGGAAGCATTTATTTTACCCGTGATAATGCACTGCTGGTCTCCATAAGCAGCCTGTTTCTGTGCTGGCCAAAAAGGCCTATTATAAAGGAGTTAAAAATACCCCACTCCATTCACTATTATTTCCTTTATCAGAGCAAGGATCTCTTTTTATGATATCCCAGAATTCTATACTGCTCATTGTTTTATTCCAAAAAGGGCTTGGGCAATATAAAAGATTTCCTTTTTACAATTAAAACTATGGAAAGAATGACTGTCAATATCCCATGTGGGTGTGATAAAGACATGATCCATTATTCACATGATATCTATTCCAATTATGTATTTTGGTACTAGCAATATAGCCGCAGACTATTTAATATTTTCCCTAATTGAATTTTCTAATTTTCAACATAGGTATCATGGTCATTACCTACCACCACAGCATCCCTATACCATCCAGATTTACCTTTGATCTTTTAGAATGATTTCTTTCTATCCTCCATGGGAATCTCTATGCAATGAAGGAATGTATCCAGCATTCCAAAAAGCATGGCATGCCATTCTCAGACCATTTCAAAGCAAAAAGCCTGCAATTCTCCACCAAGGATAAGGTAAATAGATATCAGCCGTTCAGCTTATATTTTCAAATCTATGGGTTTAACTGATGAGATATACTCAGCCCTTTGTTTAAATATCTTACATTCGAAAGTATGATCCTCATGATTGGATTTGAGTTCTGCCAGGCTGGGATATATTGACAAACTTGAGGAGCCTTTTCAAGGGGCACTGAAGGATGAGAGCAGCTTACTCACCACATAAATGCCTGCAATGTCCTATCAGCTGAATGGTGTCCGTGACATCAGTTTCCTCATTTTTATCCTATTTTTCAATTACCATCTGAACAACCTCACCCAGCTAAGCCAGATACCGAGTCCTCTCCCTGCAATTTTGTTTTCTTTTTCCTTTCACCCCCCCCCCCCTTGTGCCACATTCCATATGGGCAGCATGAATCCTTTTTTCCCATTGCTTAGCCCTAAGCATGGTCACTGGGTTAGCAGATCTGATGTGCTCTTTTGAATATATCCCTGTTCTCCCCCTTTTGTTCCCACTGTAACAAAATTGTTAATGATACACTTTGCATCTATCATAGTCTAGGCAAATGCCATAAATTATGTGAGTCTCTCTGATTAGTACACAGCTGATTTTGGATTGTTTGCTCCCATTTACTGTTTTAAAAGTAGCATTCGATCTGTTGGTTAAAGAGAGTGTAGGGACATCACCTCTCTCAGTGTAAACCTGCAGTAAACCTAGCTTTACCCTTTGCAACAAAATAGTTATTAAACCATCTGAAACTGTCTTTTCACAAAAGCTTTTGGACACTTGCGGGTCAGTCATAACCCAAATAGCTCTCTTCATTCAACTACATCTAAAATTAGTGACTTCCTGCCTGATTATTTACTCTGTGAATCCTTGCAGAGATTCATCAGGTTAGTGCTTGTGTTTCTCCATAAAGTATCCTAATCATGAGCAGAATAAATGCTGGAATCTGAGGTTGGATGGGTTATGATTGATTATAAATCAAGAGAAATATCTTTTATTTCTCCTGCCTTTATTCTAGTGTCTTCATGTAGATGTCTAGATTTTAGCAGGACTGCTATTTGCAGTTGGAGAATAGTATGTCTCTATTAAATTCCTTTCTACTTGCCTTCTTTGTCTATTCAACTTAGCCAGTTTCCAAAATCTAACTCTATTTTCCTTATATTCCATTGTGAAGACTTTTCCTGTATAGTCTGACTAAAGCTTTTTGGGACTTCATACCAAAAATACAAATCCACAGTATGTTTTTCAATACCTCCATTTTCTTTTTAAAAGTGCAATAAGTCCATATAACTTACAGGTCTAAAAGTTAATCATGCCTACTCTACCAACCTGAGTTACCACAAAGGGCTGAATTGTCAAATCAGACTAAGACATAATCTAATGATTCAAAGAATTTAGACAGATATGGGGTATTCTTTCCCTGATTCAAAATGTAGCTCCTCAAAATGACCATTTTCTCCCACATTGGTTTGAGATTAATATTATGAGGTTTATGAGTAATATGTACAGAAGTATTAATCATAAAAGTTAGCCCTGTAAATTTTGGAACATCCTTTTTTTGTATTCACTAATTACAATGTTTATATGACTACTCCCCATTCTTTAGTCATCCAAGCTTCATAAACCATAAATTTAGGTATAATCTACAAGAAACAATCTAGGCTAACCCTGGTATATTCTCCCAAAACACTTTATAGATAAGGATTCCTGGTGTTTTTCCACTAGTGACTCTATCAATAGCGTTTATACTGAGGTCTGGCCAAAGTCATACTCCCTCTCACCTCACCATGCAGTGCCCAGGAAGGGAAAAAATGGGCTACAAGCTTGATGTTGACTCTTTCTTACTCATTACTGGATACCTGTAGACAGTGCAATTTGTTTTAGTAATTTAAAAAGTTTTCATCAAAAGCCACCTTGACTATGTATCAGTTTCTTTTGAATGGCATTAGCTTCTTCTTTTGGGTAACATTGACTCTTTCCTTGAATGATCAAGTACAGAAGTGGTGGTGGTTTCTTGCAACTGCTGATTTTTTGATTCTCCCCATTATTAGGATAATTTCTGAATTAGCTAATAATCTCATTACAATAATCTTAAATAAGCTTCATTACAAATATTTTAGCAACTAAAACTCCTGATTTAATAAGATGCCGTGCCATTTGTGCCTGAGTGAATAAATGAGACTCATTTAAAATTATCAGCTCTCTTTTTAAAGAACAAATCTATTTTAAAATCCATTAAAACACTTGATGATTTTAAACAAAGCACTTTTTATCAATTAATAGAATAGTTTCAGCTAATAGATCATAAACTCTGAATTAGTTGAAATCAGAATCAATTATTGCTTATTATAATAGTATTTTTACTTCAATCTTTGGGGTTTTGTTGCTCTATGAACATCTTAGTTCTCATTCAGTGTGCTGTTAAGTGATAGGATTTCCAAATTCTTT
The DNA here is from genome assembly GCF_021234165.1 of Pteronotus mesoamericanus. Classification (NCBI taxonomy): domain Eukaryota; kingdom Metazoa; phylum Chordata; class Mammalia; order Chiroptera; family Mormoopidae; genus Pteronotus; species Pteronotus mesoamericanus. The sequence goes on from NW_026555310.1 coordinate 24,763,998, forward strand.
AGCAATTTTCCAGTGTCTTGTGCAAAATATTGGTTCCATGAGATATGTAATAAACAAGCAAGAAAATACTGAATCAAACAAATAAAATGGAATCAACAACTTTTGAAATTTGGCTTACAATATAAAACTCTTCGATTCAAAGAATGCACTTGCATATACAGAAGACCCTGAAATCCTAATGATCTCCAAACTCCCTTGATCATGACATGCTTTTCCCAAATAAGACTCCTGTCACCTTCCTCACTAGCACCCTATGTAGCAGCCTTTGGAAAGTGCTGTCTATAGGGTTGATTTCATACTTCTTATTCTAGCATTCAAGGCTTCATGACTCTCCAAACTTGTCTGGATGACCCATGCTCTTTTTTTAATTGTTTAGGTTTCTCTTCGTATTTTGATTGCACCGTTCACAGCCTTTCCTCCTCATCCTGCCTCACATTGTTTGCTGCTGTGATATGCTCTTCCCTTTCCTCTTTCTTCTTTACATTCCATTCTTCCTCAGAGTTTAGGTTATGCTCTTCTGTCAGAACTCTTGATATGTCTACTTCATATTGTCTTCTCTTATTCCAATCTTTGACTTATTTTGATCTTATATTTATTCCTTTCTCTTTTTGGCTCTCACATTGGATGGTAATCATTTTTGCAGGTTATATTTCTAGGCTACCATGTTACCTGGCTTTTGATATTTTTTTTAGTTAACTGAATGCCCTGATATGGGAGTGGATGGGGCAAGAAAAAGGGAGTTGTCAGGGTTTTTCTCCTTGCTCCTTTAGCAATAACTATCTTCTCCACAGCTTTCCCTTTGACTAAACAAGCCCACCACATCTCAGCTTCTTTTGGGTGGTTTTAGCTTTTTCATTTGGGTGACATTCACTTTTTCCTTTCATGATCAAATACAGAAATGTTAGCAACTTTTTGCAATTGCTAATATTTGCATTGGATTTTCTCATGTTCCATCACTTGCATGATAATCCCTTGCATGAAACTCCCTCTGTTTAAAGATTTGGGACGATTTCTATTTTTACTATTGTGTCCTTATTGATATAACACTAAGCATGGATTGAATTACCATTCTATTATTATCATGTTCTGCTTTTTCCATTAATTTAAAAATGTATATTGTCTATTTGTTCCTACAATAGGCTTTAAGCACCATATTGCCCATAACACTTATATGGAATACAAATTCAGTTTGTAGAGTGATGTTTTGTGATATTTGCAACACAAATAGCTGAATTATAACAAAATTTTGCAACATGAGGCTGAAAGTGGTCAAAATACTTTAGCAATTATGATAATTTTTTAAAATTACTTTGACATGGTATATAACATGCATCTGGTTCTTTGCTTTTATATTGACTTTGCTTATACTCTTCAAATCTTCTTATCTTTCTTCTTCTTCTCCCCCTCCTCTCCTTCCTCCTCCTCCTCCTTCTCCTTCTTCTTCTTTCTTTTCTTTTTTGGTCCAAATATGAGATATCTCCAGGAGGTATCCAGACATGTAATAGGAAAAATAGAGATATTTATTGAAGAAGATACAAGATACAAGAAACATTGTATACAGGACAACAACGCCTCAGTCCCCTTCAAAGTAGGTACCTTCGGGCCTCACACAGTTCTCCCAGTCACCATCTGCCCCATCATATTTTACTGAATCTCATCAATGGCCTGAAATCTCTTCCCTTTCAAAGGTGATTTTAGTTTTGGGAAAAGCCAGAAGTCACAGGGTGACAAATCTGGGTGATAAAGGGGACTAAGTCACCTGGGTGATTTGATGTTTTGCCAAAAAAAATCTCAAGACATGATGCATGAGTAGGCACATTGTCATGATGAAGCTGCCAGTCCCCAGTTGCCCATAGCTGCAGCCTTCTGAATCATCCAAATAGTTTCCGTGAAAGTATGTTCAAGCTTAACACAAAATTTGATGCAGATTCATTGTTCTACTCAGTAATTTTGAATGCAACTGCCACACAGTACACATGCTCACTCAACAGTGTCTACTGTCCCCACTGACTAGTACAGTGAAGTCATTATTGTTCATGCATAAGCATTCCACTCCACTCTCCTTTGCTGCCAGGTTACATCAATGTTACCCAAAATTTTCTTATTATATTAACAATGGCTGGACTTTTTCCAGGCAGGCTTTGTACCTATCCTTTTTCAAGGTAGTGGTTGGTAACTTAATCTTTTTGAAAATTAGCTAATAAATTAGTTTTCATATCAAATTACCTTAGAAGATCAGAAGGGATGCTCTGATTTTGTCTAATCATTTCTGAAGATGTTGGCTTATTTGTCCTACTTGATGAATGACTTGAATTCACTTCGGAAGATTAATTCTTTTCTTTACAATACAGAGAGTATAAACAACAGGGGAAGAGGAATGCCCACAACAAAAACAATAACCAAAATCATCACTTTTACAATTTAGTAAGCAACTCATTACTAGAAAACTCAGATTATTGCAGACTTCTCATCTCTTTTATCCATCTCTTTCTTTTTTAAACACCCTGTTTTTTTATTCCGTGAGGGCCAGTAACAATACTACCTAAAATAATGATGGAAAGTCTTAAATAACATGGAAAAAAGACACTTTGGTAGATTTGTAATTAAATTTAGACAATAAGTTGTATTTCCCCAATGCATTCAATAAAAATTATTAGTTCCTATATTCTATGTGATAAAGAACTTAGCATTACTTGTAATGGGACACATTTTCTTCTCTTGGATGGTCATATTTCTAATGGAATGAGGACTAACTTAATAATTGAACCTTAATGACTGCTTACTGCTTTTAGAACCCTATGCAATTTAGTCCCTATAATCAGCTGATTGAGTTCTTCGGGGTGGCCACTAGGTGGCAGCAGCTATGCAAAAGCACCGTCGTTCATAATTGGCAAGTTGCAAAGTAGCATGGGTTTCTTTGTTATTTTTGCCTGATCTTTTTGTTTTGCTTCTCTAGGAAAAAAATACAAACATGGAAACTTGAATTAATTATAAAGAGGCAATGAAGAAAGACAACTTTTGGTTGGATGTTTTCCACTTTTGTGAGCAAGTATGCAACCGAGCAGAGCTTAAAACCGGGATGTGTTACGGAATTGCGCACCTGAAACCTGTAGAATTTTTGTTAACCAGTGTCACTCCAGTAAATTCAATATAAAGGAAAAAAAATTAAAGGAGAAAAAAACAGGGAATCGCTCAGTCTTCATGCTACCAGACAGCGAGGAAGCAAGAAAAAGACAAATATCATCTCAGTAGTTCTCAACAGATCAACATTAACTTGGGATTTAAAACTCCTGCTCTCACATAATGAGAAAATTGACAAGCTAATCTCTCCTTTATTTATTTATTTATTTTTTTTTGTACAGAACGTTCTGGGATGTTACTACCTAGATTAAAGCACCTCCCACATATTTTAAATAGTCCTAAAGTTTTAGGAACTATTTAAAAGCTAGCTGGCATACTAAAACTAAAGAAGTTTATTTTAGTGAAATAGGACATATGCAAAATATATGAAAACTGGAATTTTAAAAGACAAAATTTTTACTCATATACAGTGATTTATTTTTATTTTACTTTCTAAGCATTTATATAAATGTAAACATAAACACAAAAAGATTCTAAATAAGAATCACGCATAAAAAATTTAGTTAAAACAGGTTGTGCTATAAATATATGATGGCTGTTTCCAGTATAAGAGTATAAGTAGTAAATAATGAAAGATACAGTTAATTATATGTGATATATTTTTATTTTATTTTTTCAAAGCAAAGTGTGTTTTAATTTGTTGAAATTATTTTGCTATAAATCTGATTGATTTGTATTGGGAATAGACACACACACACACACACACACACACACACACACGCACACAGAAATGTTATCTGGGTTAATGCTACCAAGCAGACTAAACTTCTTTCTCTAAATTTCTATGTAGAGATGGATAAAGAATGTATAATGGAAATATTGATTGTGCAATGTATCAAAGGCTATGAGAAGTTTGTGGTTTGATGAGATAATTTCTTACCATTGTGCTTTATAGAGTTTATTCATGAGCATAATACAATTGTGCGAATAATGGGGACACTGAAAATATGAGTTCTTGTCTAAATCATTAAATAAATTCTGTTCACAAATGGTTCTTCTGAAAATAACTGTTCTATGGTAAGTACTGTTTCATGGAATCCAAGTGAAAATATTAAGATTCAGTGTGCCCAAAGTGAAGCTCTATATTCTTGTTTTTAATGAGATCTCCATGCGGATGTAGGATAGGCAAAGCTCAGGCACCACAGCTAAAATGCTTTTCAGCACAGAAAATATGTTGCCTCTCTCCTGGGTTCATACAGGGTCAGGTTGAGCTACACCCTTCTTGTTTTAAGAGGGTAAAGGTAAAATATTGGTGCTTGCCCATTGTTTATGTGATATTTCATTGAGTTGTGGTGGACCCCAAGGTATCCTTTCAGCAGTATAAATAATCCTGTTCTCTCCCTAGAGCACCTCCATTCTTTCCTCCTCCTAAGAAGCATAATAGGTATGAGAATGAAGAAGAATAGAGCGAAGAACTACTTTTTAGCCATAGGTATATAAGTATAATGTCAAGCTTTAATTTCATTTAGGTTTATATCATCTAAAAAGCAAACAGAGCCAGAACTGTCATTTTGCTTTTTAAAAAAAAAAAATTCCCACTGTGCTTGTTACATGAGGGTATCTGAGGTAACTTTGAGATCGCTATGTGCTTGCACAGATGCAGGGCGCAGAAGGGCTGAGATTAGGACAGGGGTGGCTGCTTTTAATCTGTGATTTTCATTAGCAAATTGGTTGTAAATTGAGTAGCAAAACTTTTTCCTAAATTTAGCAAACTAAATTTATTAGATTTATATTTAATTAGTATCAAACACTCTTTGAGGGTTTTGACATGAACATATACTGCCATCACATTAAGGGAGAAGTTTTTACTAAAGTAATTGAGACAGAAAAAAGAGAGGCACAGTGGCTGAAGCTCTGAAATTGGTATACAAGGAACAGCCATAGAAAAGTGATTTTCCTGATGGTTGCGAAACTCACATGGGTGCTCATTATCTCGCACATATATCCTTCAGTCCTTAATGAATAGTGCAGTATACTTAAGCAGCAGGAGATACTTTTGATATCCATGCTTCTTAAGGCAAAGTTGAATTAGCCTAGCTGGGCAGACCTATGGAGATAGAAGCCTAACCCAAATTAGGCTAAACTCTTTGAAGAGATATGAAAATAAAAATGCTAAAACATTGTGAGAAAGCTGGGTTTTATTTTCTTGCTGCATTTACATCTATTTTTCCTAGATGGATTTCTTTAAAAATAGTAAACATTAAAAAATAAAAGTACCTCACTCTGGCTGGTGTGGCTCAGTGGACTGAGTGCCAGCCTGTGAACCAAAGAGTCGCTGGTTCTATTCCCAATCAGGGCACATGCCTGGGTTGCAGGCCAGGTCCCCGGTTGAGGGGCGTGTGAGGGGCAACCACACATTGATGCTTCTCTCCCTCCCTTCCCCTCTGTTTAAAAAATAAAATAAAATAAAAGTAACTTAATAACAAAAACTTAGCAGTGTATGGTTGGTCTAATGGGCATACAAAAACCTATTATACCTACGCACTTAGTTTAGAACCTGAAATGGAAGAGAAAAATGGGAATGGACACAACACATTCACACAAACCTTATTGTAAAGATTGCCTGTGAAGCAATGGACGTGAGCTTTTAAGGTGTTCGGGGAAATTTAATGGTATATATTGAGAGAGAGTCCTACAGTCTAAATCTTTTAAAACTCTAGATTTGTCCTCCAATAGATTTTTAGAAGTTTCAATGAAAAAAAAAGAGCCATATTAATGAAACAAATGACTGAAAGCCATAGGTGGTTATTTCAAGGACAAAAAGGTTCTTACTTCTGAGTCACAGGTGAGTAGTTCATTTGTGCCTAACCATACTGACCAGTCTGTAAAAGTCTCAGTCATAAGAGCACAAGAAGGAAAGATTAGGTGGCTGAACCATCTCAAAGTTTTCAACAAAATGGAGCAAAGTGCATAGCATATTTGAAGACTGTGATTAAAAATCAGTTTCTTCATTGATATGTATTGTATGTGTAAATTTTGATATAAATAAAAAAAACCCTTACACCTGCTTGATTTCTAGGCCTATTGCATTTTTAAAATGGAGGGAGAACACTTTACTAGAAATCTATAAACAATGACGCTCATTATAGGCACCATCATCTTGAATCTTTCCTATACCTGTTTCCCTACAGGACTATCCTGAAGTTCTTGAACTTGCAACTTTATGAATATAACAAGAGAATTTATTTAGAGAAAAGAAATCCACCTTGTGTAACAAGAATTTAATGCATTTTATTCCACATTATTCATTAAATGAAATATACATTAGATACCAGTCTCTACTTCTTTACTGAGCATGGTTAAATGCAATTTTCCTTAACATCTCTTTATGATAAGATTTATTTGGAATATTTTTAAAAATCCAACATATTGACCCCACTGCTGAGCCAATGAATTAGAATCTTCAGGTGGTTATGTGGAAAATTACATAGCTTGTTAACAAAAGTTTCAGGAAATACTTATCTTCAAAGTTTGGAAACATACCACCTAAGGGAACATTTGAAACAACCTGGGACCTTCTCTCATACTTTATGTTGTTTTCATCTTGCTCAGCCATTAGTATAAATGCCTTATCAAATGCTTTCTAATTCGGGAAAATCAATATTGTATGTAAAAATGGTACAATGCTATGTCCTTCTTCCACTCTGGAGGAACATGAGGAGCTGAGAGACTCTTACCCACGTTTGTGTCCTCAGAGAATACTGACAAGACTGGAAGTCATCTATCTGCAGATCCAGTGGTTTTCAGCCTGAACAAATTGATGCCTCTCATGTTCACCCAAACCCGTTGCACACTGCTCAACTTAGACTTTTTCTGAGAATGAATAATTTGGCTTTCACAAAAGGCTGTACTTTCTCTTAATATTTATGGAAAATGCTACCTATGCTGCAGCTCTCTCAATCTCTTATTTAAGTGCTGTGTGCCTATGATTACATTCCCCAGGTATGCTAAGCATTTCTTCATGATGGGAGAGAGTGTTTTGATGTTCCCTTATTAGCTGGAATTCAAATATCTCCCTCAATGAACAGAAAAAAAAAATGGAAAATTTCTGCATTTGTAGATACTGTTTTGTGTGTGTGTGTGTGTGTGTGTGTGTGTGTAATGACAATTACCCTAGGGCCTTCTTGTACTAACAGAGCTTCTTCTGTTAAAAATACTTTGCCCATTCTCTTTCTTTTCCAATTAATAAAATAAAAATCAAATCCAAAATCAAAACAACTCTAGTCATTCTTATTATGATATATTTTCCTATTATAGCTTTCATAGAAGCTGCACTTTATGTCACTCAGCACATAATTTTACCTTGTGTGTGTATATGTTTAGCAATTGTCTATCTTAACAATGAGATTTTAATTTAAATGATGGTGGAAACTATGTCTTTATTACTTACTTTTATAACCTCAGTGTCTCTTGTAGGTTCAGGCACATACAATATAATTTTTAAATGTTAATAAGAACTATTAAAGGTTTTCCAAGTGTCAGCAGATCTGCTAAGTGCTTTACATGAATTAACTCATTGAACCTTAAAAACAATCTTGTGAAATCATCATTATTATTATTCCCAATTTCACTAACAAGAAAATAGAGGATCAAAGATGTTAAATGACTTGTTCAAAGCCATATAAATGCCTTAGGATGAGGTCAGGTTTTAAATCTAGACTATCTGACAGTAGAAATATTTACTAGAAAATGGATAAGGGGGTGAGTGAATGAAAGGAATTTTCTTCTCAAAGCCAAAGATTAATTTGGTCTAGATCTCATAAGAAATTAGATCTGATGCCTTTCTTCAGTTGCAGTGGATGTTATTAAATTTAATGCTTTCCCTACAAGTGTACTATTGGTTTATGTATTACTATTATCTAATTACCATCTAATTTTAGACATGCATAGTGATCTGTCTTATAAAAAGAAATGAATTAAAAAGACTCTAATAGTGGAATTCCAACACTATATAACCTCTGATACCTATTAATTGTGTATTTCTGTGTGTTCAGCTAGTGAATCTTTCAATCATCCCCCTGATTCCCATAAAGTTACATCAGTTAAAACAGGAAAGATTTAGGGGATATTTTTAGATGTCTAAAACTCATTTGAATACTTTATATTTATCCTATCATTTTAAAGAAATGTGTATGTTATTGTTTTAAGAATTGTCCTATTTTCCCAAAGGGTTGAAATGAATAACCGAGAATGGAATGATAGATGGTATCTAACTGGTAATTGAGATTATATGAGCAACCAATATAGACAATTTCGGTGCTTTAAAATAATTTTTTGCAAGAAAAAAATTGGCGTTGTTACCTCCCTCTCCAAGATGGCGTCCTTGCTGCAATCGGAGCGGGTTCTCTACCTGGTCCAGGGAGAAAAGAAGGTTCGGGCCCCTCTCTCGCAGCTGTACTTCTGCCGCTATTGTAGCGAGCTGCGGTCGCTGGAATGTGTGTCTCACGAGGTGGACTCCCGCTATTGTCCCAGTTGCTTAGAAAATATGCCATCAGCTGAAGCCAAACTAAAAAAGAACAGGTGCGCCAATTACTTTGACTGTCCCGGATGCATGCACACGCTCTCCACCCGCGCAAAAAGCATCTCCACACAGCTTCCCGACGACCCAGCCAAGACCACCATGAAGAAACCCTATTACCTGGTCTGTGGGTTTTGTCGCTGGACATCTAGAGATGTGGGCATGGCAGACAAATCTGTGGCCAGTGGTGGTTGGCAAGAACCGGAAAGTCCTCACACTCAGCGGATGAACAAATTGATTGACTATTACCAGCAGCTTGCTCAGAAAGAGAAGGTTGAGCGAGATCGCAAGAAACTGGCACGGCGTCGAAACTACATGCCTTTGGCTTTTTCGCAACACACTATTCATGTCGTGGACAAATACGGTCTTGGAATGAGGCTTCAGCGACCACGAGCTGGTACAACCATCAGCACTCTTGCCGGACTCTCCCTTAAAGAAGGAGAGGACCAGAAAGAGATAAAGATTGAGCCAGCTCAAGCTGTAGATCAAGTGGAACCTCTACCTGAAGACTATTATACAAGACCAGTAAATTTAACGGAGGTAACCACCCTTCAGCAGCGCCTCTGACAGCCTGACTTCCAGCCACTCTGTGCTTCTCAGCTCGACCCTCGTCACAAACATCTGATCAAACGGTCCCTGCGCTGCCGGAAATGTGAACAGAATTTGAGCAAGCCAGAATTTAATCCAACATCTATCAAATTTAAAATCCAGCTGGTTGCTGTCAATTATATTCCAGAAGTGAGAATCATGTCGATTCCCAACCTTGGCCACATGAAGGAGCGCCAGGTCCTCCTGACTCTTACGAATCCCGTGGAGAGCCTTACCCACGTGACGCTGCTGGAGTGCGACGAGGGGGACCCCGATAATATCCACAGCACTGCTAAGGTGGCGGTGCCTCCCAAAGAGCTTGTGTTAGCTGGCAAGGACGCCGCAGCTGAGTATGACGAGTTGGCAGAACCGCAGGACTTTTCAGGACGATCCTCACGTCATAGCCTTCAGAAAGGCCAACAAAGTGGGTATTTTCATCAAAGTGACCCCACAACGTGAGGAGGGCGAAGTGACCGTGTGCTTTAAGATGAAGCATGATTTTAAAAACCTGGCAGCCCCCATCCGCCCCATTGAAGAAAGTGACCAGGGCACCGAGGTCATCTGGCTCAGTCAGCATGTGGAACTCAGCTTGGGCCCTCTTCTTCCTTAAAAGGTGTCCCTGGTGGGAAGATTCCAAAGGACAGTATCACTACAAACCCGTGTTAAAATGTGGAAGCCGCTGCTTCATTAGGCCTTGTTTAAAACGAGGTACCCACGCGCTACTGAATCCTGTTCCCCGGGGGCGGGCGTAGGCAAGGCGTTGGGAACGCAGGGGACGGCTGTTCCTCCTGCTCTCACCGCTGATAACGCCAGCGTATCTGTGTCGCCCCCACTGAACCCTGCACGTTGAATGACAACAGCACAGTTCCATCCTAAGAAAGGGGATGGCTGTGCCTTGGAGTGGCATTCGATTGACACTTGAGAAACTCCGACATGCTATCTCCTGACCTGATCTCACAGAGGATCATCATCTTACAGAAGAAACTTAAAATGGTTATTGAAAGGAGGACCTGCTAGTCGTGATCCGACATTGGTCTCAATGTGCCATCTGCTTTCTGCATTCCGTGAGCTATACTCTAGCAGTCTAAACATATCCTTTCACTTGCCATTGTGGCTCCCATCATGCCATAGATTCCATTTGACAGAAAAATAGAATTGCCACATTGTCTTAGTTTTGTGATGATTGGAAAACCTATGTAGTTTTTAAGGCAAGGCGCTCCCATTTGCCCTCTTCTGAGTGAGCACAGGATACTTTTTTATTGGTTGCTCTTAAAGATTTTTTTTCCCAGTAGAATATGGAACGTTTTTCTAAGAAGAATTTGAGAGGCAGGCATTTACATGTCATGTCAAGGGGGTGGCAAATTCTGTTTATTCTAAATGTTGCCACTCTATCCAGGGATTAATGCTTCCGCAGGGAGGAGTCTGTGTGTGTCTGACTCCCCACCCCTTCTCCGCTCTGCCTCTATAACTCAGTAGATTGTTCTGAGTACTGGGGACCTGGAAAGAGCCCAAAGAAAACTTGGTGGCCAAGTTCACTCCTGGAATGCAGAAAAAGTTGTAAAGGTTAGGTTGTGAGCATGATCTGAACTAATGTTCTTTCCATTGATTTGAAGAGATTAACAATTATCTCTTGAATCCCAAACTGGATATTAAGAAAAAGAACCTTTCTCCTTCCTGAGTTTGACTGTTATCATGCATGTCAAAAAGACCATATTGATTGTAAACCATAAATAACATAGCTCAGCAAGTAGCCCAGAACACTTGCCTAATAGTACACATTCTGTTTTCATGCCATATCCTGGAGTTGGGTTGTTTACTTAATTTCTGTGATGTTTTCTAAAATGAGACTTGACAAAGTAGACCACCAGCCGCACCCCATTTTCTGTAAATGCATTGTTAGCAAGGGGACAATAGATTTTGGTGAAAAGAGAAAAAAAAATTACATGTTAATTTCCCTTTTTTTAATGGAAAATAAAGTCAATATCTTCTCAAAATTCCTGGAAAATGTAAAAAATTTCTATTATTAATCTGTATAACCTTAGGTGTTTAAAGCATATGGCCACATGGCTCTTAATGAGTTTGAATTTAAAAATCATCTTAAGGATTCGTTTGCACACAAATACATAATTTTAGTCTAGTTTTCTGATACCAAATTATTTAAATAATTTTGGAACAAAAGTTGAATTATGAACCATTCATAATTAAGTAAACTAAATAAAAATTGACATGGTTAACCAAATTAATTTCCTATGTCACCTACATTAGTAAAATTCATGCAATAGCTTTCTCATCAAATAATTTCCAAGTTTCCATTTGGCTTTGTGTTATATTGACCTAAAATTGAATGCTTTATTTTTCACTAATTTTTTTATTGATAACTGATTTCCATTTTTATTGGTTTAGCTTAGTACAGTGCACACTATTCAAGGAACAAGATGAATTGAGATATATGTAAGGATGCCATACTGTAGAATCTTCATATCCAAGGGGTATTATTCTCATATTTGAGTATTTGCAAGAGATCAAAGGTGCATGGCCTAAAATACATAGTCATTTTGCTGAGGCAGATGAATCACAAGCAATCAAGCTGATATTCAGAAATGAGTCTAGCAAATCACACAGCATCTTTCACCAGTAAGGCTTTTCAACTCATCTTATATTGCAAGGAAAATGCTTTCCTGGAGGTATGTTGTGATAGCATCAAGAGTCTAATGAAGTTCAAAAATGGAATTTAGTTGTGATGATGTCACTTTTTACACAGCAAAAATAAAAAGGTGATTTCAGACTTTTCCTAGGATTGAAGTGGTAAATTGATAAATATGCCAAAACACTGAGCCTCTTTGATAGAATACACGTGACAATCAACCCACTGAACAACTGCCTGGTCAATTCCTTTAAGCAGCACTCTGGTAATAGCTGCACACTTGAGCTTTCCTGACTTGCAATGAGAAATTTTGTAAGCAGCTGGCTCAATGAAAATCTTGTACTGATGAGCTCTCCAGGACTTTTAGCATGACCAAGCACTTTACCAACGGAGCACTCTGAAAGAGAATAGATGGCCTGACATGCAAACTCATCAGAACAAACAGAAAGAGGGGGAGACAGCACAGCGTAGTTATAAGGAGAATGCCTGACAAGGGGAGGAACAATGTGTGCTTTATTTTTTTCAGCTTTCTACGGCATAGCTGTAGGCCATCCTTCCGTGACACATCAGCTTCTGACACCAGGGAAATAATATGTATGAGTTTAAAGAGATGTCATGATTTGACTTACAGTGCTGGAAAACCATCATTGTTAAGAATGTGGGGGGAGGAACGGAGCCAGAGCCATTTAACACTGCTGGCAATCCTGCTTTCGTTTGCTTCAGGAAGGGTGTCTTGGTGAGGTAGACAGTCCGAAAGAAAATCACTCTAAGGGGCATATCTTAACTAGTATCCTGCAGTCCAGGGCCTTCCATTGATACAGCCCAATATCCACTCATTATCAAGTACCACGCTTTCTTCACAAATTTCTATCGTTTTATTCATTGACCCCATAAGTACTATTTTTTCTTCTGTGTTAGTATAATGATTTGCTTTATTGCTATTCCTTCTTTTTCCTTTCATGTTTTCCTTGAGTTTCTCTTCTCTCAGTTTTGCATTTATCTCTCCATTTTATCCTTACCCTGCTATATTGCTTTTTCCTTGCAGTTAAACTGCCACTTATCCAATTAAACATCCAATTAGGAGCACCTGTATGTATGCGCATGCATTCTGATTGATTGAACTGAGTTTAGCAAGCAATGTATTCATTCTTTAAACATATTTTACATAAATATAAATAGATATACTATCCATTAATTCATTCAACATATAGAGAGTACATACTATGTAGCAGTTATTCTTCTTAGTACTAGAGGTATTACACTGGATTAAATTCCTACGTTCATGGATATTACATTCTGGTGAGGGACTCAGACAAGGAACAAATCAATATGAAATACAATGTAGGTAGTAATAGATGGCATCGCTGGGACTGGGATTCCTCTTTTAGATAAGGATAATCATGGAAGACTTCTCTGAGGAGGTGACATTCAACCAGAATAAAAAAAAATGCAAGTATGTGAATATCTAGGAGAATAGCATTAAAGGGAGCATTCTAGGTATTTTTGCATAATATCAGAGAGAGCAATATGGCTCAGTCAAAGAGAGGAAATGTGTGATAGGAAATAAAGTTGAAAATATAATGAATCCACATCGTGTAGAGCCCTGATATACATAGTCTTTGAATTTTATTGTAAATGAGATGGAAAGCCAAGGGTAGGTTTATTTCAGGGGATTAATATGATCTGCCTTTTATTATAAAATGATAATTCTCATTGCTAAAATGGGGTGAATAAGAAGTAGGAGGCAAGGAGATCAGTTAGGAGGCCACTGCAGTGGCTCAGGGGACAGAGGGTGGCACTCAGCCTGGGTGGCTGACTAGTCCAAGTGCAGACGAGGTCAGATGCCAGACCAATTTTGAAAGAGGAGCTTCAAGAATCTGCTAATGGATCTTCTGTAGTGTTTCCGAGAGTTACAAGATGAAGGTTAACCCAAGATTTTAGGTCTGAGCTACTGAAAATATAGAAATGTTATTTAGCAGAAGTATGAGACCTGGGAAGAGGAGGCTTAGGAGGAAACAGTAGCAGTTTGGCACATATGAAGTTTGAAATATCAATAACATATTCTAGGTGAGGTGTGTGGGCAACAGTATATATAAGTTTGTTTTACAGATTGCAGTCAGCTAATCACTAGCTTCTAATTAGCTTACTTCTCCTCTAGAACATTAAAAAAAAAAATACTAGGCCCTATTGTCTATGGAAAATAGATCTGGTTTTTCTCAACAATCTTGCAAATTCTTACTATTTATTTGCACACATACATCTGCAAGGAGAGATGTTTTTCACTCTTTCATTCGTACTTTCTCATTCTATATTATACAAGTAAACATTTTAATATTACACAACCAGGTCACTCTTTCTAGTTAATATTGGTGCTTCCTCACATCTTTCTCTCCAATATGTATATCTAAATGTCCAAGTAAGTTTTGTACTATTAGTAAGTACACTGCTGGGAATTTGAAAAAAGAAACGAAGATTTAATTGGGGGACTCCATTTACTTACCTTGGTGATATTCTTCAGTCCTGGGCATTAAATAAATTGCTGAGGATACAGACTGTTTTACAGGAAAATCAGGGGCTAGGAATTAGAAGATTTGGCTTCCTAGGCTCTTGGATTTATCGCCAGTGATTATTCTAGTGCTCAGTGTTCCCTTGTATAAATTGGAGAGGATAATATTTACTCTCTACCTCTGAAAAAAAATCATAAAGTAATAAAAATCAGTGAAAAATTAAACTCTATAATATATCTTATTAATCCTCTTACTTATAACTATAGAGGAAATATTCTCTCTTTATAAGCAACATTTCTGAAGAATGTTGAAATTATCTTTTGAATCTTTCTTATAGCTCACTCTTTCCTAAAGAGAAATGAACACATAGTGTTTATTTTTTTGATCCTTTGCCATATGTATTTTACTTCATTAGCTATTTGGAAAACATAGGTTAAATAAATATAGTTCAATTTGAGGATTTAAAAGACTTGGCTATGTGAACAAATAATTGCAGTACAAAGCAATGTGAGACAAATGCCACTAAGTGGGAGAAGCAAGAAATACTAAAAAATAAAAAGCAATTCATATCTTCCCTATACTGGCTTATAATTCAGAGGAAACCAAATAAAAACATTGTCCAAAATGATATCTAATAGGCAATCACTTTCCTTCCAGAAGCATGCAATTTGATTACCATCTTTTTAACTTATATGAAGACAAATGTGGTCTATGATCATAAAATTGCCTGAATGTTTGAAGAATCCATCCACATTATTCACTGATATTACATTCTGTAGTAGTATATTCCATAAGTTGATGGTGCACTTTGTTGTACCATTTTAGTTTATTTGCTCCATATTTACTGCCCTTCAACTCGAAGTATCCTTTCCTTTCTTATTACTATGACATGGTAATAGGCAGAATTGATTCATCAGCTATTATCATTCATTTTAAAATGCTGGTCTTTTTGGCTGTATTGACTTATGTTTTCTCCTCTGTTACAGCAATGAACCACTGTTACACCCTTGGCTAAATTCATTGCCTGGCTAGAGTCCTCTGAATGGAAATCTTATATTTAGGGGAGTATAACTGAAATAAAAATATGTTCTCCCCACATGACCCACTGCAGTAATTCTGTTTGCATTCAACCTTTCTGAAGATGTGAAAAATATCTAAAATATTATCCTGTTGTTTGGTCATTGAATGCAATGTAATCTGGTGTCATTTTCTTAATAAACAGTAATTAGTCATCGGAAACCTAGGGAATTTAATGAGGTTCAAAAATATAAGAAATCTATTTTGTTTAACCTGAGATGGTGTTGAAATCAATTAGGAAATTTTTATATTAACTCTTTTATTATACATTAACTTATTCTCTTCATAAAATTAGATTGGATGCTCAGAGGCAGCATAACTCAACATTTCAAATCCAGGAGTTTGGAACAGACTGTTTGTTGCATTACTAATGATGAGGATTTGGGCAAGCTATTTAACCTCTCTGTGCCTCAGATTATTTATTTTTAAAATGAAGACAATAATATCTATTAACTAGATATAAGATGAGTATTAAAGGTAAAGTGATTTGAAAAGAGTCTCAGTGTCAGATTTAATATTACTAAAGAAAAAGCTCTCTGCTGGGCATTTCGAGAATCAGTATGATGACAAGTTAAAAGAAGATTCATTAATCCATTTAATTTCCACCAAAGTTTTCTTAATTAAAAAGTAACAAAAATGTTTATATTTGAGATATTGAGATATGCTCTATGTGCCAAGTGCTAGTTCTAAGAATCTGAGGTGAATGTTAAAAATATACATTAAAGCTCATTAAAGGATACTCCATTTTGAAATGTAGAAAACTAAAGGACTGAGTTTAAAAGGGAAAGGTCTTTAATTATTAAGCTAGGTGTCACTTTCAAAGAACCTGCTAAACAATATTTTTTCACTTCTGTATAAGACGTTTAACCTGACATCATGATCTGAAAGATATAATGCAACTTTAAGAATAACTAATAATCACCTCCAGCTTAGATGTTTTTCAGTGAGATTTAATTACATTTGTCTTAAGTCCTGCATGGCATAGAAATGTACTTTTTATTTACTGGGCTTTTATTAATTAAAATAAATCTGTCTCCCATCTTATAGTTTAATTTGCCAGTATACTGCATGTTTTCCTCTTGTATGACACACTATATTTTTGCCATTGCTTCAACTGTTCTTCCTTCTTTCTTTTCTTAAACTTAACTTTTGAAGACTCGGTTTAGAGGGTACTTCCTCCAGAATGCCTTTTCCTAAACACACAGATTGGTTTAGTTGTTCTTTTCCTATTTCATTCATATATTTTAATAACTGTTCTATATAACAGGTTATATTAAAACTACATTGTGCTCAATCCCCTAATGGAATACATACACATTTCAAGCAATGACTATTTCTCATTCATCTTTTCCACACAGTATCTTGCAAGATGTTCACACAAGATAAGGGATCACTAAATTAAATGTTTTTGATTTTGAACTAAATTAATATATTCTTGTTTTAAAATTGTATCTCTGAAATGAATTCTAAATAAAGTCTAAGACTCAAAAATGAACCCAGCTTTTGTTTTTTATATTCCCAACAAAAATTCTCAGGAGATGATGCTAGATAAATAAAAATATACAATATTTAGAGCTATTTTCATCCAACACTTGAGTACCTATTTAAAATTACAGTTTAGTTGTTTAGTTAAGGCCTTCTCTTTTCCCTCCTCTGTATAATACAAATCTCACTATATAATGATAAATATTTCAAACATTATCTTGTACTGGCATTGTTTTAAATATATGCTTTTTATAGAGATCATCTAAAAATGCTTGCACTGACATTTTTGTGGCCCTTGAAAATTCTACCAGTATTTGGTATTTGATGTTGTTATTCTCTGCGGTGCTTGTGTTGAACAAAGGAAGGGTCTATTGTAGGGTTCTTTCCAGGGGCCATAAGATGTTGCTGTGGTTCCCTTATGCTAACTGGAGTCTTATCTTTGCGCTGAACCTTTCCATTGTCCTAGGACAGCTTTTCAACCTTTTTCATATCATGGCCCACATGGACTAACTACTAAAATTTGTGAATGCCAAAAAGTATATTTGTTTGCTGATCTGACAAAGAAAATAGGTATAATTTTGATTTATTCACAAAGGATGGCTATTGTGTTGGCTATTGTCATCTTTTTCTTTTTTTTCTTTTTTTTCTTTTATTTTTATTTATTTATTTTTTTAAATTTTATTTTAATTTATTTTTTCAAATACATTTGTCTCTGCCTACCCCCCACCACTTTCCCTTGCCCCCTCCCTCCTTCCCTCCCTCAGCTCTTCCCCT
Organism: Pteronotus mesoamericanus; assembly: GCF_021234165.1. Classification (NCBI taxonomy): domain Eukaryota; kingdom Metazoa; phylum Chordata; class Mammalia; order Chiroptera; family Mormoopidae; genus Pteronotus; species Pteronotus mesoamericanus. Next base: position 24,781,732 of record NW_026555310.1, read on the forward strand.
TTGGTTTTGTCCATGAGTCCTTGCTATATGTTCCTTGACTTTCCCCTTCCCTTCCTTTTTTCTTTTTCTTTTAACTTGGCAATCTAAGGGACAAGAGGTCAGTGCCCCAGACTAAATTATCAAGTACTGCATGTTTTAAAAATTCTTGCAGCACACCAGTTGAAAAATTGCTGTACTAAGAAAACATATTTAATGCTAAACTTTTATTACTTAACTTCTAGCAATGAATGTATTACTAATGGAAGATGTTGATTATAGCATTTGCATTACTCTTAGTGGGTTGTGTAATGATAAATTTCTAATGAGTTGAGGAAGCCAGAGTCCTTGGATGTTCTTATGTAGAACAAGAATATGGAGGTTGAAATTCAATATTTAAAGATTATTTGAAGTATACCTTCTTGTTTCTTATTAAAAAACAATTCAAATATTGATGAAGAGAACCCAATTGAATATTTATGCTGACTAATAATATTTCTGGCATAATAAAAACCACATATAATACTCACTCAATAAACTTCTGTTGAAAGACAATGAAAGAAGAAAAAACTTTGAGAAACTTATGTAAAGCTTTTAGAAATAATGAGATGCCTAGGAAATATATTTGTGTACCTAATAAACACAATAATTGGACATAAAAGTAATATTTTAGAAACATTATGGTACACTGTGAAATGTAGTATATTGGTAAACACAAACTGCACTATTTAAAAAAAATTATTGATTTTTAGCCCTGGCTGGTGTGGTTCAGTGAATTGAGCACTGGCCTATGAACCAAAGGGTGACTGGTTCAATTTCCAGTCAGGGCACATACCTGGGTTGCACGCCAGGTCCCTGGTGGGGGGCGTGCAAGAGGCAACCACACACTGGTGTTGCTGTCCCTCTCTTTCTCCCTTCCTTCCCCTCTGTCTAAAAATAAATAAATAAAATCTTTTAAAAATGTATTGATTTTTAGAAAGAGAGGAAGAGAATCAGTGACCTGCTGCTCCACCCACTTATGCATTCATTGGTTGATTCTTGTGTGTGCCCCGTCAAGAGATCTAAATGCAACCTTGGCATATTGGGATCATACTCTAACCAACTGAGCTACCTGGCCAGGGCAGAAGCTCTACTATTTGATGTATGACTTTTTGTTATAACATTTAACTTTTCTAGGCTTCAGTTTCCTACATGTAAAAATGAGAAGAAGCAATCAAAAAGTCATATTATCACAGAGATAATATTATTTAAACAACCTGTGATTATTTAATCTTTTCTTGATTAGAGCTATGTCTGGGAAAGGAAATTTTTATATATTTTCTGTAGGTAAATAATTAAGTCTCTAAAGTCCAAAAGATAAAATTAAATGAAGGAAATATAAATAAATAATAAATAAATTATATATATATATATAAATGTATATGCATGTGTGTGTGTGTGTGTGTGTGTGTATATATATAGTCTATAAGGATGGGGTCAATGCAGCTTTTCCAATAAAATAAAGTTCTTTTTTCAGCGTGCTTCAAAAATGTTTAATGGTCTAGCATGTCTCTCTAACCAAGTGAAGCAGGAATAAAAAGAAACGCTGATTTCATACTCTTATACTTTACATTTCATAAAATTTTATCTCTATTTTTAAAAAATATGGCTTTAAAATTTTTATTTCCTTGCAGATCTCTTTATTTAAATTATTTTTGTTTGCTAATGAATATTTTAATATATTCTCTGTAGAGCCTATTGTAGTGACTCAACAAACTATTTGCAAGTGATTATGTTTATAATTACTTATATCATCTATCTATATCTATCCATATATTTATAAATTTTCTTCTTTCTTTCTTTTTTCTTTCTTTTCTTTTCCTTTTCTTTTTTTCCCTCCTTTCTTCCTTTCTTTCTTTCTTTCATCTACTTATCATCTATCTATCTGTCATATATCATCTATCTATCTACCTAATCTACAAAGGAATGTCCATGATTTTACTGCCTATGTTTTCTTCTAGGATTTTTATGGTTTTGGGTCTAACATTTAAGTCTATAATCCACTTTGAATTTATTCTTGTGTGTGGCATAAAAAGGCAGTCTGCATGTTTCTGTCCAATTTTTTCAACGCCATTTATTGAATAACCTATCTTTAGTAGATTGTATGTGCTTTCTTCCTCTGTCAAGTATTAATTGATTATAAAGGCATGGCTTAATTTCTGGGCTCTCTGTTTTGTTCTATTGATTATTATGTCTATTTTTATGTCAATGACAAATTTTTTTTTACTATGGCATTATAGTATTTGTTTTTTTATATTAGGTAGTGTGATTTCTCCATTTCCTTCTTTCTCAAAATCACTGTTGCTATTCATGGTCTTTTGTGTTTTCATATATATTTTTGAAATATTTGTTCTAATTCTATGAAACACATCATCAATGTATTAATAAGAATTGTACTAAATCTATAGATTGCTTCAGGTAGTATGGACATTTTAAGAATGTTAATTATTCCTATCCATATACATGGTATGTACTTCCATTTATTTGTATCTCCCTCAATTTATTTCTGCATTGTCTAATAATTTTCCAAGTATAGGTCTTTTACATCCTTGGTTAAATTTATTCCTGAGTGTTTTATTTATTTTGATGCAATTATAAATGGTATTGTATTCCTAGTTTCCTTTTCTGATAGTTCAGTGTGAGTGTATATAAATGCAACTGATTTTGGGATATTTATTTTGTATGAAGCACATTACTGAAAACAGGGCATCAATGAAAGTAAGTCCCCTGATCTTGTTTTTCACCTTGGCTCCTAAAAAAATTCCTGGATAGCTGAGATTACGCAAAAACAAATAAGCTAAACATTGAAACTTAAAGGAAATAAGTAAGTCATGCTCAAAATAAAAATTTCCAATAACAAAGTCCCCTTAAAAGTATTATGATATAATGATATAAAAAGAAAAAATTCAGTAAAAAAGATTGTCATATACTAAACATAATTATCAAAATAGTGCAATAATAAATTTTTATTACAAAGCTGAGTAAATTCTCCCAAGAAAGTATTAAAATATATAATTAAAATGGTAAAATAGAGAACTAAATGATCATTATAGGAACACCAACATTGAATTAATACAATTTCCAGATGAAGAGAATGGAGAAAATGAGTAGGAAAAAAATAATCAAATAAATATTACTGAAAAGATATTAGAATTAATCATTCTGAATTTCTATATTAAGATGTCTCACTGAATGCCTGGAACAATAAATAAAATTTAAAATATTATTTTTAAAAATATCAAAAACTTGCATCATCTTTATAATTGAGAACATTAAGAATCAAGAAAGCTTTATGTATTTTGGAGATCAAACCCTTGTCTGAGGCATCACTGGGAAATATGTTTTCCCATATAGTTGGTTCCCTCTTCATTTTGCTGATGTTTTCTTTAGCCATACTGAAGGTTTTTAATTTGATGAAGTCTCATTTGTTTATTTTTTTCTTTTATGTCCCATGCTCTAGGGGACATATAGGTGAAAATATTGCTATGTGGAATATCTGAAATTTTCCTGCCTACCTTCTCCTCTAGGACTTTTACGGTGCCATGACATATTTAAGTCTTTACCCATCTTGAGTTTCTTTTTGTGTATGGTGTAAGTGGTGGCCGAGTTTCTTTCTTTCCTTCTTCTTCTTCTTTTTTTTTTTTTTGCATATGGCTGTCCAGATCGCCCAACATCATTTGTTGAAGAGGCTCTTTTTACTCCATTTTATGCTCCTACTCCTTTTATCAAATATTAATTGACCACAGAGACATGGGTTTATTTCTGGACTCTCTATTTTGTTCTATTGATCTATATGCCTGTTCTTATGCCAGTACCAGATTGTTTTTATTACAGTGGCACATGATTTCACACCACTAAGACAAACAATCCAATTAAAAAATAGGCAAAGGATGTGAACACACACTAAATCCAAGGAGGACATACAGAGGGCCCAGAGACATATGAAAGAATGCTCAGCATTACTAGCCATCAGAGCGATTCAGATTAAAACCATAATGAGATACCACCATATGCTGGTCAGAATGACCATCATTAAAAAATCAACAAACAACAAGTACTGGCAAGACTATGGAGAAAAGGGAACCCTAGAACACTGCTGGTAGCAATGCAGACTGGTTCAGCCACTGTGGAAAACTATGGAATTTTCTCAAAAAACTTAAAATGGAGCTTCTTTTTGACCCAGCAATGCTAGGATTATACCTTAAGAACCCTGACACACCAATTCAAAAGAACCTATGCACCCCAATGTTCATAACAGTGTTATTTATAACCAAGTGCTGGGAACAGCCTAAGTGCCCATTAGTATATGAGTGGATCAAAAAAACTTGGTACCTTTACACAATGGAATACTACACTTGCAGAAAAAAAGAAGGAACTCCTACTCTTAGCAACAGCATGGATGGCACTGAAGAGCATTATGCTAAGTGAAGTAAGCCAAGCGGTGAAAGACAAATACCACATGAATCTCATCTATAAGTGTAACCTAATCAACAAAACAAACAAGTGAGCAAAATAGAACCAGAGACCTGGAAATACAAACAAACTGACAGTGATCAGAGGGGATGTAGGAGGGGGGTAATTGGAGAAAGAAGGGAAAAGGTCAAGTCAAGGAACATGTATAAGGGACCCACAGACAAAGTCATGGAGGGCAAGGATTGAATGTAGGGGATAGGTAAGGCAAGGGGAGAAAAATGGGGGAAAATGGGGACAACTATAACTGAACACAATAAAAAAAATTAAAAAAAAAGAATTGTCATGAGGGAGCGCTGTGCAGGGATCTGAGGGTTACCGTCCAGAGCCAGCTGAGGAGGGAGCAGGGCTCCGAATCCCGCAGACCCTGTCCCAGGATTATCATGGATGGGGAAAATAATCACGAGTTGTCGCACACACTTCTCTGTTTGCCAGGGGAGGGGACATGTCTCTTCCCCACATGTCTCTAGTGGAGAAGGCCTTGAACCCCCGTGTTCAAAGGCTTTTATTGAGAACTATACCCATAGGGGTATGGATGCAAAGCTCTTCAATCAATGTCAAAGGCTATGTTTACAGAAAACAGAGATCATACAAAAACAATTTAAGGAACACGAGAGATCTGCCTCGGATTAGGGTCTATGAATAATGTAAATCTCCTTCCCAATATGAGCTGGTTATTATAGCTTTTGAGGGAAGAACAAAGCATCCTTAGAGGAACTTGCTTCTAGGCAACTTCTAGGAACTTGCTTCAGTCTGCTCGATCCAGTTTAGAGCTGTACTTGCCTTTAGTATTGTTTCAAGCCTGAGCCAGGTGGGTGGAGCAGAGCTGCCAAGAGATAAGGAGATTCTTTCAGATAGAATGAGGACCCCGGCCACGTCCAAGCCAAGCAAAGGGGTATGGGCCTTTTTACCCTTTCTCCATTCCCCCAAGTCTTTGTCCTGCTGTCCATAATGGTAGTGTCTGGCTTAGGTCATCCTTCCTGTTGAGGAATCTTACCCGTCTTTAACTAACCAACCATCACAAGGCCAAGCAGGGTGATGTGAGGGAGGCAGGGACTACGCCCCTGCCATGGGAACATGTTTTGTCTCCTCAGTGGCCTGTTTCCCAAGGCCTCTTTGATTAGCTCCAGCCTTGGGGCCCTCTTGCCTGTTGGTGAGGCTACAGTCCCTGAAACCAGACAGGGCGTTTCCCAACAAGGAATCAGGAAAGCTTACATAGGAGAAAAATAAATAGAACAGTTAGTAAGCAAAAAAAAGAAAAGAACACAAAAGGAATTAACATTAGATTTTTTACCAATAAGACAGCAACTCAGAAAAAAAAAGAGTAATACCTTAAAATTTCTAAAGGAAAACACAATTTCAAATATAGAACTATCTACACTGCTAAATATCAACCATAATGGTATTCCAAAGATAAAAAGGTTGTCAAAAATATAATCCTTATGCAGCTATCATAAGGAAGCCATTAGAAAATAAAATCCACCTAAACAAGGAAGAAAACTGTGAAAGAGAAAGACATGGTAACCAAGAAACAGCAGGGGGAGCAGGGAGAAGGTGATGAATAATAAGATTGTTGAACATAACCTCTAAAGTTAATGTTTTCTGATGAGCATAAGCATTAATTTTAAAGAAACACACAGTTCTGTGCTTTCTTCCATAGGTATATCTACATATGTCTTCTCTAGACATTCTCATTTCATAATTTTTCTGACAAAGCAGCCAAGTTTTCAGCCATTGTCCAAAGTCTCTGCATATTCTTCCCTTAGATTATTGACCTTCCATGCAAACTTTATATCCCCTTATACTGCTTGAAGCTCTTCCCACTGGGATGATTGCCACATATCACTGTAACAAGAATCTAATTTCAGCATGTGTCACTACAGTAGTCTGAATCTATGCATGGACCAAGATCAAATATTGTTCACCTCTCTCAGCTGCTCATATAGGGAATGTATCAAGAAGCAACAGTTGTTACCTGAGAAAAAGGCACTTTTTACACTGGACATAATTAGGACAGATCTAAAATGTACCATTTTCATCATTGAATTGATTACTACTGTCTTCAAACTTGGTAAATATAAAAATAAACAGCAAATAAAGAACAATTATAATTTCAGTGTAAATTTTATCTCAGATATTCAGCCTCCACAAGGGCCCAATAGTGCATCAAGAGATGCTTTTCAAGTAGTGATCAGTTCTTATTGCAGAGGAAATGGTCTTACTCCATACTTTAAGACGCTGTGCTATCTGTGATATTGACACAGACGATGTGGTATGTGGTATATGATATACCTGGATAGCTTATTGGGGCTTACCAGAGATTCTATTTAGCATCTATATTATCCATAGATCTCTCTAGCACCATTGGATATGTCATATCATATTTTCCAAGTAGCAGATCAGCTTCCACTGAAGAATGAGCTACCTATGAGTCACTTGATCAAAGGACAGACCAACATTTACAAATATGGTATATACTCACCTAACATTCAAGATGCCCAAAAAGCAACGTGTTTCTTAATTATTGAAAGAGGTGTAAGGTCCAAAAACTTGTTCTTTTCCATTAAGGATATGTCCCAGCATGCACCAAAGCATTAGACTCCCATATGTTGTACTAATTAGACAAACCTTTGATTTTTCAAGTTTTTTTTTACTCACTCTTTGGCACATAGGTATCTTTCCACACCATCCAAGAAACTTGCCATACTTTACTCCTAAGTAAAATTAATACTTTTGAGGACCAATGAGAAGTGCTGCAAATTTCAAGATAATTAAAGTTCTTTATGACTAAATTTTCACTGAGGATGTTTTATGTAGCTCTGAAAAAAAAGAGATAAATGTGTACTACTATCCTTTCCATGTAAATACAAGGTAGAATTGATTTCCTCTCAGTGAAGATTAAAAATAACATTCACCAAATCAATATTAATATACCAATTGGCATAGGCTGTGTTGAATTCTTCTAGTAAATGTAACATAGTCAGCATAAGAGTTGAGATTGAGATTATAATTTTGTTATGTTTGTGATTATGCACGGTTAGTTATTTGTCACGAGTCATTTGTATTTTGTATTTTTTTTTAGCGGGGACCCTACCAGTGAGTTGAATGGAAATATGAAGAGACTCACAGTCCTCCATATTGAAGTCTTTAAGTATGGTGTTAATCTTTACCTATCTACCATCAGGTTCTTAGAATTTTTATTCAGACTATGGATATGCTTTATAGGACTTTTGCAGTTCTCTTGATAAATAAGCTGTTGTTTTCCATATTTGGGATTGTCATTTTACACTGGTAGTATACTAAGATCTGACCCTAATTATCTGTCAGAGGTAGTGCTTCTCAAATGTTAGCATGAATTAGAACCACGTAGAGGGCTTGGTCAAACAGGTTTCTTGGTGCCACCTCAGAGTTCCTGATTCAATAGGTCTGGGTCTAACCAGTTCCCAGAGAATGACGATGTTGCTGATCCAGGTCTATGTCCCTAAGGACCACTTGTCTAGGGTCATACGGAAAAGAGGTGTAGATCTTGTGGAGAAAAATTTTTTTGAGGCATTCAACTCAAATAGATGGTCTCCAGGCAATGGAAGGATTCTTTCTTTAAAAAGCAGGTGAGGACCACTTCTGTCTGACCAGAAGGTTAAAGTTCAAGGTTCTTAATTTTTACTTTAATTCCAATGACTGCTAGATATATAGTTCAAGTAGATAAGAGTACCTTTTAAAATTATTCATTTTCAGTTTATTTAAATTTTTAAAATCCCAAAAAGACCTTATTGGTGAAGGTGGCAAATTAAACATACACATGTATTTTTCCATTTACTAGAAGTCTATTAAAACTCCATTAAAATGACAGTAAAGGAAATTTCCAAAGATATTAACTGATAAAGACAATGTGAGAAATATACAAAAAAATTAAAATATTCATGATGAAAGGCAAATGCTGGAAGGTAGCTGCTGTAACAGACACAGGAAAGAGGAATTCTAATCTGATAGATCAGGTAGCTACTGTAACAGACACAGGGAAGATGAATTCTAATGTGATAGATCAGGAAGCCACACACTGCTGTGACTTACACCACAGAGTGTGCACAGGCTCAAACAATGGCAGCACTAGCCATCCCTGAAATGGAGGTAAAACTGGGCTAAAAGGAGGATGTTCTGGTATCTCTTTAAGAAAATAGAGTCTCTAGTCTCCTCCTGCTCTTAGTCAGAAAATCAGAGGTTTAATCACTGAAAGGGGTGGAACAGAACGATCATCAGTGAAGAGCCGATGAGACGCAGAGCAAGAGTTCGAAACAGGAAAATAAGATGATTAAATTGATATGGAAATTCTAAATATTGAGATGTTACTCTTACCCCACTTGGATCTCCCAATGGTGGCCACCAGATTTTTGTTCTCTAGACAGGAGATCTGAGAATTTTCCCCTGTGGACTACATCCAACCACATACACACACACAAACAAGCAATGTTCTAAAGATATTGCACAAAGGTATCACACTATTTCTTTTAAAGAAATAGCACTGCTAGTTATTAAACAAAATGCCCACAATCAAAAATATCATCCCACATTCCTAAAGTTTTCAATAATCTTTAGAGAGACCCAAGCATCACAAAACACCTAAGAAAGTCTCTAAGATATAGAAAGAATTAACACTTAGCATTTACAATACAAGGAATGAATTTTTAAAAATAACACTAATATCACCAGATAGCTCAAAGTTAATATTATATGTATTTAAAATAAACATTAAGAGGTAAAGACTTTTTGAAAATTGGAAGCATGATAGTAAATGTGAAAATACAATGGGAAATTTGTCAGAGTCTGAGAAAAATGTCTTAGAATTTAGAGTTAAACCAGAAAAATAAAAGCACCCAATAATTCAGTAATGTAGTTCCAGGGAAAGAAACAAAAAATATTGGAGGGGCAGAAATTAATGAGATATAAAATTTTAGTAGAATCAAAAACATAAGTTTCTGAATTAAGAGACTATTAAAACCACAGAACAATAGTTAAAAATTAGCCAACTATAATGAAAATATTATTGCAAAATTTCATAACACTGGGAACAAAGAAGAGAAGAAGTGAACCTCTAGAAAGAGATGGTGAAAAATTCTCACAACTAAAGCGTAATGACTACTGAGCAGCAGCAATGGAGTCAAGATAAAATAAGATGACTTCACAACTTTTAGGGAAAATGTCTCCTACTCTTGCATTTTATAAAGACAACATCTCAAACGAGTATGAGGTAGAATTAATAAATTTTTTGTTTTATTTTATTTTTTCCTTTTTATTGAATATACTATGGTGAAGCTACTTAACAAAATTATACAACTTTCAGGTGCACAATTCCAGAACACATCATCTGTACACTGTATTGTGTGCTCACCGCTTCAAGTCAATTCTCTCTCCATCACCATTTATCTCTTCTATTCCATCTGCCACCCTCAAGACCCTGCTCCCCTAGGAACTTCCGCACTGCTGTCTGTGTCCATGAGTTTTTTCTCTTTTGCTTAATTCCTCCACACCCCCATCCAGCCCTTTTACCCCTTCTTGTCAGCCGTCGGCCTGCTTTCTAGAATTAAGAAATTTAAAACACTCCATTTTTCAAAAAAAAATTTTTTCTAGGCTGTCTTTCTCTGAGAACAAGTGAAAAATGTTCTTTTCCTAAGTGACATAATAGACACAAAGTAACAACAAAGGCTACAAAAAACAAAGGAACAACTTAAGAGAAATTAAAAAAGAATATGGAGGATGAAAAAATAAGGAGATTCCATAATAGGGAATTATCCAACAGGTGTAAAGCAGGATCAGTACAGATTAGAGAAGTCTGGACATCTATGGGAAAAATATCACAAATGAAACAATGTTTTAAGGAAATTCCAAATGATTTAGTCAAAATGTAGGCAGACCTTCTTTTGCAGGTTTTCAATATGGACATATTTCAGTAACCAGAGTTTAGTTGAATGTCCCTAAGACAGGATGCAAATTTCAGTTACCACAGCATAATGTAAAAACTCCACTTTTAGCGGTTCAGTTTACAAATAATTACATAAAATAATAGATGTGCATCATTAGTGATCAATCACATCATTACCATTCAAATACTGTTGGTGATTGGTCACTGCACACCTGTTATTCAGCTTATGCAGACAAAAAAATGTGTACTTGTCTTGTTTCCTTGTGAGCCAATAGTAAATAAATCCACGTGACATATTAGAAGAATTGAATACTCAAAACAGGCAATTGGCAGCCCAGGATGAAAGTGTGCAAGTAAACTAGCTGGAATTGAATTTTAAATGAACTATAAATGGATTATAGAAACCAATAACTAACCATGAGAATGTTGACCCGACTATTGTTTGAGAGACTGTAGATATGCAGTCTTGGAACTTAACAAAAGATAATCTATTGACATAAATGAAGAAAGTGGTTATGATAAAAAGGATAACTCAGAGGAAGTAATTCTGGTAAAAACTTTACATTAAATGAACCTTTGGAGATTTTGCACAATATTCACAGTATTAATGGTGAAATTTTCAAAGCTGACCAAACTTAGGAAGATGACAATTCTGAAAGGCATAGAAAAGATGCTGTCTCTCTACGGTACATTATGTAGGAAAGAAAGGAAAAAAACTTCTCTTGAGCTTTTTTTTTTTTTTAACAAATTCTATTTGCAATGTTTTTAATGTAAATTAATATTAGTTTTATTTTTTTCATTATTCTGTATACTTAAAACTGACAGCAAGGGTCTTTAATATTAGCTTTGATAGTTTTAAAGGTCACAATAGAATTATAGTTTTCCCATTATTTATTAAGATAGCTTTGAATAATTTCACATTGTATGGCCTTTTGTATTGTCCAGCACTGCCATGCTGCATGAGGACTGTCTGTAGTTGAAAATGATTCTCTCTTGAAATTGTGAAATTAACAAGCAGAGGGGTAGAGGACTGCTGTTCTTTGTGATACATTTCTTTAACTTACTAGAATGCAAAATTTTGATAAAAACAGCTAAAATTTAAAAAGCACATAAACACTATTTTAACAATCATAACGAAAGTCTAAAATAATATACTCTTCAGACAACCAAGACAATAGAATCTTCTATAGACAATACTTTTAAAATGAAAAAAAATGAATGTATTAGTTATTCAGCTGCGTCATAGAATGTATTTCAGTTTTGTTTTGCAGTTTCTTTAACATAACTCATTTCATAATAATAATAGTAATCATAATGGCTGATATTTATTGAATTTTTTGTGTTCCAGACAATAAGATGTGAACTTCATGTGTGTTATTTCATGAGTTCCTCACTACCACATATGAAGTAAATAATATTAAATTGTTTTTTTCTTTTTCCAAACTAGAAATCGGTGGTTAAACTTTCCCAAAGTAACAGGACATTTTTGAGGTGGAGTAGCATTTGAAACTAAAAAATCTACCTTCAGATACCTTGCTGTTCATCTTTTAGTTTAGGATCCCATGCAATTGCTGCTGTGCCTGGTGATGAAGGCGGTTCTGAAGTGCTAATCTGCAGGATAGCAGCAACAGTATCAAGAAATAAAGAAAAAATATATATCAATGGTTAAGTCCATCAATATACTTCAAATATCCATTTACAAGCTCACCCATTTTACTTCATTTATGAAACCTGAGAGTTCCTGGGGGTGCAGGGGGGTCTTTCAGCTGTTTCTAATAAGGATATTTATTTCAGTTCATAAAAAAAATGAAATCTTTTGAAAAAAAGCTACCCAATTTGGCTTGCTGTCACTCTCAGTTTATTTTCCAGCTTAATAATAAGTAAAGCAGGAAAGTAGAAAGGTGGGTGATCTCAATGAAAACTCAAATTCTCTATAGTTTGTCCCTTAAAATAATTTTATGTAGATATAACATTAATGTTTTAGAAGAAAAAGTTTTTAGTTTTCTGTTTCTTAAACCTAGGAATGCATCAAAACCTTAAGGAGATGGTTAGCTATACAGATTCTTTGTCCACATACAAGATCTAAAGAATCAAAAACTATAGCAATGAGTCAGGGAATTTTTATTTTTATCAAGCTCTATGGTAATGCCCACTAATTTCCAAGACTTAGTTTGAAAAATAGCATTTTGAAAATCTTGGAATCATGTTGAATAACCCATGAATACTTTGTTCTGTAAATCTCAAAATTACTTTTGAAAACAAAATTTTAGTAAACCTCATTTTGCCTATAGAAAAGTTGGGACCCAGTGAAGAGTTAAACTCAGACTTACTCTCCAAATTCCTCTGGAAAGTTTAGTTACATAAGGCAGGTGGACTTCAATCAATCCATTGGTTACTTGGATTTTTCTGATAAGTGGTCATTAAAACAATTATGCATAGCGGAAGGAAACTTGCATATGTATGAAAACTTGCTGTTTCTAAATAATATTTCATTCTTTTGATGCACAAAAAATAAACCTTTTAGTTTTTGTTATAAGCATGGATGATTGGTTTCTAAGGTAAATTATTGTGTACCATAAAATTACAATATTAAAATAAAATATCAGTAACAAACATATTTATCAATTGAGTAGTTTATAAGGTCGATCAGGAAAAGACACATATTACAGAATCAAAAGTGTTCCTATAATTATTTTGCATATCAATACCTATATTAATATTTGTATTTTTTAAATTTTTTTATTTTTTAATTTATTTACTTTTAAAATACATTTGTCTCTGCCTCCCCCCCACCTCTTTCCTTTGCCCCCTCCCACCTTCCCTCCCTCAGCTCTTCCCCTTTGGTTTTGTCCATGAGTCCTTGCTATATGTCCCTTGACTTTCCCCTTCCCTTCCCTTTCCCTGCCCCCCGCCTTCCCTCTTGTCTCTGTTGATTTCTTTTCCTTTCAGTGTTGCTGGTCATATTTTCCTTGCTTCTTTGCATTGTTGGTTAGGTTCCGCTTACAGGTGAGATCATATGGTATTTGTCTTTCGCCCCCTGGCTTATTTCGCTTAGCATGATGCTCTCCAGTTCCATCCATGCTGTCGCAAATATTTGTATTTATATACATGTGCAAAATATACCAGGTTATACAATTAGTTTTTAAATGTAGGAAAAGTATGAAACACATCAGTAATAGGAAAATGGTAAAAGAAAATAATAAATGAAGACTTTGTATTTCCTAATTAAATAAAATATTTTAAAGTCTAAGTTTCCCATTCTTTTTCAGAATTGGATATCGTATTTAAAGAGTAGTGTAGGTTGTACAGAAATGACAAGAAATTTCGATTGCATAGTGACTATTTAAGGCATTTTGTATCTAGAATCCAAACAAGAGAATAATAGGTAAAGAATTGCCACTGCCAACATATATAATTTCAGATTGTTAAGATTAAATAGCAAATACAGAAATTAATGTATTACCATTAGTTTCCTAGGACTTTAAATAAACTGAAATAATCCTATTATAAAGAGAACCATACCCATTTTTACCTAATTTTCAAAATTATGTGCCTTGGAGATACTTTGTCATAATCTTTCACCAACTTGGACTTCGTGCTGAAATTTTCTTTGTTTATTTACCTGCTCCTATGCTTTCCACATCATTATGTAAATTTCACTATTTGGGAAGAGAAGAAAGATGTGATTATTTTTTTTGGTAGATTGGCTTCAATATTACTAATCTAAAGTTAGTTGTATTAAATAAAAACACACACAGTCAAAGTTACACTGGAAAGCAGAATCCTAATCAAGGAGCTTCTTGGGATGCTACTTACTCATCCCAGGATTGGCCAAATTATTTGATGTTTTTTCTTTTTATTAGTATTGTAGTAAGACAAAATTTAGTGAGAAAATATGTGCGCTGATATTAAACTTTTATAATTGTCCTTGGACTGAATATTTAAGCTTTTTATTTTAGTTGCTTAGTTTACAGGTAGTAGCAATGATAATAAAAACAATGGATTAAAAACAGAATGATTATAATTATTTAGTTTTTTCAACACAAAAAATCGAGATGTAAGACATTCTTGCTTTGTATATCTACAGTCAAACTTTTTGTACCTATGTTTACTAGGTCACTAGAGCACATAATAAAGGCATGGTGACTTTGATAACAACAGTAGCTAACTTCTGTTGCCACTATTTTTGTATTCTCATTTATCTTCACAACTTACCCATGAATTTATTGTACTAATTACCACCATTTTGTAATGGAGTAAAGAGAGGCACAGAGAACTTAAGTAATTTGCCCAAGTTTCATAGTTAAGAAATATCTGAGCTAGGTCCCAGTGCCCAGGTTGTCTGTCTTCTGGACTCCTGTTAATTTAATATTCTGGCATATGTATGTACATATTTCTGATATTTCATAATGTCTTTATGTATATATGTTTATAAATATGTGTGCTTAAACTAAATTATGAAAATCTTTTTACTATAACAAAGTATTTTCATTTCAAATAGGCCAGAAAATAAAAAGCAATGAACCACAAATTAGTTATCCAAGAAACCTATGGAGGGAATAAAATATTCTGCTGCCACAGAGATTTCACAAAGATCTATGCTTATTAGAGTAACTGTCATTATTTTTAACCCAGCATTATTTAGTCATAGTATAGTGAATGTTAGTTACGCAAACAAAACACCATTTCATGATAAGAAATAAGTGTGTGTTTTTGAATGTCAAAGCTAAAGGAAAAAAGTGCTTTTTATTCAATCAATAAACTATAGCAACCCAGAGAGTTCTAATATTCCAATCCAACTTTTTTTCATTCTTCAGGAAATGGTGATAAAAATGGGACAGATTACTCTGGTATTAAAGCATAAAGAATTTTGGTAGCTATTTCCCAATCATGTGCATTTCAATCATTCTCAACAACTGAATTACGTTTCTGTTGTGCTTGGAAAGAGTTTAGCTTATGAACTGAAATATAAATATACCCTTAATCTTCTAATTCCCTAAGATTATACTAACTGTGTTCTAATTTCTTTCAGTAAGAAAGCAACTTACTGATATTACTATCATAGTATTATTGTTGTTATTATAAGAAATAGTATAGATATGTGATGATCATTTCATTTACCCTAACTATGTCTTTCTTTTGAATAAATTCTTGACACTCATTTGCCATTCAGTTAAAAAAGTCATGCATTTTGGAATCAGAATGATTGAACATAAATTTTAATTTCACTATTTTTGAGCCTTGTGATCATGTTTTAGCTACTTAACCCTGTAACCCTCAAGAGCATCTGTAAAACCAATCAACCATGCCCAGCTCTGGGTTACAGAGAAGATTAATGGGAAGGCATCCATAAAGCAGATTATAAAGTACTATGGCTGTCTATAATAGGTGCTTAATAAATATTCTGGCTGCCTTTTCCTTTATGATATTTAACCCTGATATACAATGTTAAGAAAAGATGGTAATGACCACTTGCTTAAATTTTTATAAGATATATTGTTGTTTTTTATTCACTAGATCAAAAATACTTGCAAATTATTATCTTGAAAGCATCAAATTCAATGTCATCAATTTCTTTGCTTTATGATGTTTTTCTTCCTATATTCCATCACAATAAACTGAACTTTGTAAAGAGGGAGTGGGCACTTGTCAAAAGGTGGACTTCATGAAAGATTGGATGCATTAGTGCTGGAAAACATTTTAAAAACTGCTATGCTGACAGTAAGTCAGAAGCATCTTCACACCCAAAGAATTTTTAACAAAATAGAAAATACATGTACAGTTATTTTCCTTAAAATGTTACCTTTATATTCCATTGACATAGAGCTACATTCCCCAAAATTAAGGTATAATCTTACCTCACCACACTCAACAATCATCTGAATTTGGTTTTAAAACAAATGGTGGTATTAGAACTTAATCTGCTTTTTGGTCAAGCAGAGGAAACGCCACAGTAATGACCAAGCACCTTTCCAAGTGATGTGAAACAGCCTATTTTCCCACCAGGAGACTAGCTTCAGAAATCCTCACCAGTCAATGGAAAGTTTTGCAACATCAGGCAACATTTTTCTAACTTCCCCAGACGAGAGAGAATTCTGATGTCCGCTTTCTAATTTTCACTGGGTAGATCAATTTTTCTGCTAAGCAAAGAATTAACATGTTTAAAAAACCCCCAAATACTGCCACCAAAAGGTGACCGTGCTATCTTATTAGGCAGTTTTAATTCCCTCGCACTGGAGGAAGCAGAGTAGGATGAGGCTGGAAAAATACTTAAATCCTCATTACCACACATCCCGTCTTCACCCATAGATCCCCCAGCCTGCCCATTATTGTCCTGCCTGTACTTTCTGTGGGACTTTGAAAAGTTTCAAAGAGCAAGACTTTCAAGCTCCCCTTTCCATGTCAAACACTTTCAACTCCTGATTTCAAAGTGCCACTCGGCTGCTGTTCAAAGGCCTGTGGACTCCTGGGGGGTGAGATTGAGTTAAAGGTTGAACTACAAAGCTCCTTGCATTCACAGTAATATCCAGCTTGGAGACACAAATGGTAATATGCGCTCAAGCATCTATCAATAAAACTGCCAATATATGAAAGGAGGGACAGAAACATTCTAAGTGGCCTTTTTATTTATTTTTTCAGCCAAGCTCATGCTGTCGTCAGTTTGGATGAAAGCCTAATTGATATTTTGAAGTACTACTTTTCTCTCTGTTCAGATTACAACTAGGAGAACTACAGAAGCAGTTGAGAGGAAAAAAAAATAAGGAAGAAAAAACACGCACAAACCCCAGAGAAGTTAGATAAGAATAACTAAAGAAGTCTCTTCCTACATCTGAAAAAAAAAAAAATCCTGCCCTATCTATTTGAGTATTCATTCTCTTCCCCTCGCTCTCTCTATCCTTTTTATCTGCCTGCCCACAAGATTTGGAGCACCATTAATTGGTCCTCAGGGAGGCTAACAGGCCTCTGCTTTTATGACTCAGTTCTTTGTATTGTACACATGTGGGCATCTCTCTGGAGATAAACAAAAGAAAAATATATGGAAAGAGGCCAGAAATTGCACAGGTCTAAACACTGAATAGACCATTGTCTTGATTTACTTCTAATGTTTGAAATTAAGTGAAAAATTCTAATGCCCCACCCCTGCTGCCCTCCTCTGTCTGCTTGAGTTAATGTTCTTTTCGTCACTGCTCCATGGCCATCTGAGGAATCCTATTTCCTATATGAAATCAAACATTCCTACTCCTTCTTGGCCCTCCCCCCTTATCCCTCCTATCCTCAGTAACAAACAAGAGAGGTGGTCTTATGGGAAGATAAAAAGAATAGTTGATCATAAGAACTAACCTGGAGCCAACACATTGGCCTTTTGTCCCCTCAGCACTTTCCAAACCCTAGGCACCTGCAGCTAATTCACCTGACTTCCATCCCTGGGCTCGGATGTGCTGAGGTACAGACTCTGTAGCAGCACTTTTCTGCCTCCTGAAATGTTCACATTTACAAAAGAAAGGGACAGCTCTTAAGAGCTCAAGACAATATTTATGGCAAGTTTCTCATATGAGAACTTGCAATACTCTAATACAACTAATTTTTAAATTCAAATTCATCTTGAAAGTAAAATCAGGGCCTAAGTTTAGCATATTTACACAGAAAAACCTAAAATCAAACCCAGAGTGGGCACTGGTTTTATTCAGGTATCAGAACAGGGGCCTGGTAGTTACTACATTACCATACAAAGCATTTTAACGTAGTAAATCTTAGACTTCCAAAACATTTTGGAAAATACCTAATTTCCAAAAGAAAAAAAATTAGGTCGCCTAATGCTTCAGATTTCAATCTTTTCCACTCTAATTTATCCTTACACATGTCAGCATATTCTATAATGCCCCCTTCCTGGTTGTCACACTTAGATTCTCTAGAAGATAGGGCTTGTGGCAAAAGCTTACATAATAGCATTTTATTGGAAGGGACAAATCAGTGAAATAACAGTGAGTAAAACAGAGAAGCGAGAAAACAGTAGTAGTGGGAGAGGTAACCTGCAGTTTATTACTGAGCGAGCCCTGGATTCTCCATAAACACAGCTAGTTTCTCAGTCTCTTGGGATATCTTCATGGAGGCAGTGTAAAATTGCTCCGTCTTGGAACATCCTGTCCAGAGAAAGGAAGAGCAAGCAGTTTATCTGCTGATTTCTAACAATTTCTGTTCTCTTCATAGTCAACAGAAGACACATGTTCTTAGTTTTGTTGCTCGTAGGAAATGGGTGTCAGAGTCTTCGAGGCAACTGATCGAAAATAACGAGTCTGATCTCATCACAATATAGGCATGGAAATCTCTCATTGACAGTCAGTGCCTTATTTATCTCAAGATGATTGGATTCCTTGTGTGGCTGTTGGGGCGTTCACAGATGAGGAAGCTATAAGGGCTTTTTTTATGGTCCAGCCTTAGAAGCCTCATGGAGGTACTTCATTGCATTTTGTTGTTCAAGATGAGTAACAGGGCCAGCCCATACTTAAGCCGATGGAGACTGCATAGGATGTGAACACCAGGAGATGCAGTTTATTGAGAGACTCAATAGATATAATATAATCTGTCCTTTTTCTGAACACAGTCACAAATCATAAAAATTCTCTAGACACACAGAAGATGGGCTAGTCTGAATAGATTATAAAGGATATTACCATTTTTGTAGGGGCAGAGAACTATACATCTCTTTTAGATTCCTCTGAATAATTTTTTGTCTGTTATATAAATATAAAATCAAATATATATGTATATAAATATATATTACATGTACATACATTAGAATGTACACATATTTAATTGTACAATATGGGTTCAATCACATCAGTCTGCAGAAATACTTTTGTTTTCTTCATCAATTACTACCTCTAGGTTTGAATAAATAGGTAATATTAATCTTTTAACTTTTGTTGTAATAAAATATTCTACTGTCCAGTAGGCAACAAGGCCCTATCCACAGTACCACAAATGGAAAGCTACCATTTCCACAACAGCCTGTTTTCTCCGGGGTGTGCTACACGTTGGGCTTTCATATACAGTATCTGAATGAATCTTTATAAGATTCAAGAGGTAGATATTCTTATTTTTAATTAGGAGAAACATCCAAAAGGTTAAATAATTTGCCCCAAATAAGTTAAATAATGTGTCCCATCACAAAGTACTAGTGCTGGATATTGAACTCCATTCTGATTATCAAATTTCATGTATTTAACTTATACTGCAATGCGTGGTCTCTGGAAGTCTAACAATAAATATACATAGAGAGGATCCAGCATTGCATTGGCCTCATGCACCAGCTTATTTGAAGACATTTTTAACTCTTATCTTCCTGTGAAAGAAATGGGCCTTGTAGTTAGAAAATGATAACTCTATCGTTTGTACTTTCTCAATGTACACTACAAATATGTTTACATTTTTATCTATGGTTATGATTTTAATCCCCCAGCAAGGTTTTAAGTTCTTCTAGGTAGAGACTGTGATTTCTGTTTATCCTGCATCCCAGCCTGCATTGCCATGTTCATTTTTCTACACATAGTAGGTATTTATCCATTTTTTTCTGTCAAACCAAATTTTATCCTTCTATTTGATTATTATGGGGAAAAAAATGAATTCTCACTAATCGTTTACTCCATTGCATCTAGTTAAGGAAAAATTATTATTCCAATTAACCATTTGCAAAGAAGCAATTCTCAGGTGGTTATAAGTAGGGGAAGGTCCTGGGGAAAACTACAATTATAAGCAGCTGCAGCATGAATTATATGTAATTATAGTTGATTCCTGTAAATAATTCTTTCTGTAAATTTCCATTCCAAAGGATTTATTGCTCAGAAACAGAATATTTTGAATTAAAAATACATTTTCCTAAATTTATATAAATAAAATTACTATATCTACAATAAGAGGATATTAAAAGGAAGAACAAAGGATCAAAAAAGAGAATTTTTCCATTTCTAGGTGTACATCTAACAAGTCACAGAATGTAATTTCTTTGTTAAATCTTAATATGACTCATATGTTTGTTATTACTTTCTTTAGGCTGTCTAGTGGAAATGAAATACACCCCCCCAAAAAAGAAGAAGAATGTGGCACACTACGTTCTATAGTAATTGTCAGCAAAACCTCATAATTCTATTTCAGCAACATAATAACCATGTAATGACAGATGGCATCTGATGTGTCACCAAGGCACTGTTGAATACATTAATATGATTCAATTTTTTTTTGTTGTTGTTGTTTAGAAAGAATGACTGTTGGGCATTGAGCATTTCCTGTTCTATTAATAATTTTTCTGTTTTTCATTATGGTATATATCATCTTCTATCAAATATGGGCCAATATGTGCATTATTTACAATATACATACTAACAAAAATGACAAGACAGGAGTTGATATATTATTTAAATCAATCTAACATATTAATATGGCTTCCCTGATTTTAAAATGGCAAAATAAAGTGCAAAAAATAGAAGATGCTGAATGACTGCTTAAAAATGAAAAGAGTGTCTGCAATTCTGAATTATAACACAAAATTAAAATAGCTGATGATTTCCAACTCTTTTCTTGCAAAGAGAGTTCATCTTCTTCTGAATTATAGCTTTGTTTTTCTGCACAGCGTCTAAGACCTATACGTTGCATGACTATCACATTAATCTAATGTGGAATAAGTCATATTGTTTAGGGGAAAAGCTGATATGCATATCTTTATTTGACATTCAACATGTCTAAACCCTTCAACTCTCTAGTGTAAGACATATTTTTGTTCCAAAAAAAGAGCTAAATAATATACATTTTGATTACTAAATATTTATTTTACCAAAACTTATAACTTTTAAGAGTCTTTGAGCCCATGAAGGCAATTCTTCTTTCTGCATATAATCAATATTAATTTGATTGTACATGTGATAGCATACACGCAACATAGTTCCCAAATAATATTATTTCTGTTATATGCATAAAATCTTGCAAATAACCAGATGCATGAGCAAAACAAAAGGAGAAACATATTGAAACATACAAAGGATCATATTCACCTCTACTTAGGGCCCTTTATTTAGCATCATATATCAAGCAAAATAATCCACCTCTCAGAATATTAAGCAAAAAACAATATGGCTCTGATTTACTTCAGCACAATACTGTCTAATTTTCATAAAATGTCTGCAGGGTTTTGCACATTGAGATATCTCTTACTAAAAACATTTATGGAAACTGGTCATTATGTGTATTTATAATAGAGAGAAATTTGTTATGTTTAAAAACAGCTTTTGTATTAATAGTTCAGAATAAACACTAAGTTATGAAGCATTTTAAATATATGCAATACATATGCTTATAATATATTAGTGACATACTTCATGCACTAATGCACAGAGTGTTTATACAACCTAATTAGAATGAATATTTAGGGTAGAAAAATAAATCATTTAACTTAGTTTTCTAATGGTTATAGGAGGTGGTGATAACAGGATGTATCAGAATCTATAAAATGCCCTATTAAATATTGGGCTCATAAATGAAAACAAAATTATTAAAATGATATTTGTGCAATATATAATATTCAACAATATCTTCAGTGCCCATACAACATATAATAAAATATTTTCATTGGTAAAACACATGATTCTAGTTAGCCTGCCTTTGATGTCAGTAAAAGTGAAAGATATGTACAACATCTATTCAATTATTTCAGTTAATATACAAGCATTAGGCATTCAAATTCCTAATTAAGAGACAACATGCCCTGTCAGGCATCTGCATGGGCTATTGAACATTATCAAGATTGTTCCATAATTATCCTAGCTTAATAGTTCTAAAAACGGAGGTAATGCATATCCATTGAAGGAAAGTGGCTTATCACATAAGAAGGTACAGCACACAGAACATGCTCTGGTTCTATGTATTCACACTGGAGGTTTTTACTGGAACATGTTTTAATTAATCCTTGAACAGAGAGCAGCAGCACGCTACCAGAAAGTTGTTCAAACATTCTTTATTGAAAAAGAATCACAGCCTGTAGGCAGAAATACATGTATATTTGTTGTAGAATTTGTATTTTTGACAAATCCTCCTCACTCCAATTCTAATATATCCTAGAATAGCAATTACTTTGGCATGGTGTTACAAAACACAGGAAATAATGTCATTCCTTTAACAAATTTATCTGACATAGGGCATTTTGTGCCTCATTTAAAAAATAATCAAATTGAGCATCATTTTACAAAAACAGTGCTTTTAGTCACTAGTTTTAAGTTAAAACTTTTGAACATACAGAATATAACTGACTTCTTTTCAGGTCAAACATACTGGGGTTAAATAGATGAGGAGACATGCAAAATAATACTTATGTTTTATTACTTAGTTTAAATATGTGGCTTTATAGAATATAAAAAAATCAAAGTAGATTTGTAAATTAAGACATATCCCTGCATTAGAGGTAAAAGGGTTTGACAAAGTCAAAATAAGTGATATTACATATTTGAATAAAGAATCTCAGTAATCTTTATGATAGTAAAGTAGTTAGACAATACAGATTTTTTTTTTATCTTTTATAGCAGAAATTTATTTTTTCACAATTCTGGAGACTATAGATACCTGAGACCAAGGTGCCAGCTGGTTTAGTTTCTCCTGAAACCTTCCTTTTGGGCTTGTAAGTGGCCGTCTTCTACCTGTGTCAATGCATGGTCCTTCAGTGTGTGTCTATGTCCAGATCTCCTCCTTTTTAAAATTTTTTCTTAATCCCTTCACCTTTTTCACTCCTCCCCATGACCCACTTCCCCTCTAACAACTATCAATTTGTTTTCTGTATCTACAAGTCTGTTTCTATTTTGTTTGTTCATTTTGTTCACTAGATTCCACATACAAATGAAATCATATAGTACTTGTCTTTCTCTTGATTGGCTTATTTCACTGCTTTCACAAAAGGAAAGATTTTTCTTCCTTCCTTTCTTCCTTCCTTCCTTCCTTCCTTCCTTCCTTCCTTCCTTCCTTCCTTCCTTCCTTCCTTTCTTTCTTTATTTCTTTGTTTTCTTTCTCTCTTTCTCTCTTTCTTTCTTTCTTCAGCCAAGTAGTATTCTATTGTGGAAATTTACCACAGTTTTTTAATTCACTCATTCACTGATGTACACACGGAAATCTTCCAAATCCTGACTATTGTAAATAGTGTTGCAACGAACAAAGTGGTGAATGTATTCTTTCAAATTAGTGTTTTGTGTTTTTCAGATATATTTCCAGAAGTGGAATTGCTGTGTCATAAGGCAGTTCCATTTCTAATTTTTTGAGGAAACTGCATACTGTTTTTCACAGTGACTGCACTAACCTGTATTGTCACCAACAGTGTATGAAGGTTCTCATTTTCCACATCCTTACCAACACTTCTTTGTTGATTTACTGATGATAGTCATTCTTACAGGTATGAGGTGATATCTCATTGTGGTTTTAATTTACATTCATCTGATTATTAGGGACGTTGAGTATTCTTTTCATATTTTTAATGGCCATTTGTATTTCCTCTTCTGAGAAGTAATTATCCAGGTCCTTTGTTTTAATTGGATTGTTTGTTTCCTTGTTATTGAGTTGTATAAGTTCTTCATGTATTTTGGATATTAACTCCTATTCAGATGTATCATTTCTCATGTACCATTTAGATAAATGATATCAAACGTATTTATTCAGATGAATTTGTTCTCCCATTCAATGTGTGGTCTTTTCATTTTGCTGATGGTTTTCTGTGCTGTGCAAAAACATTTTAGTTAGATGTCATTTGATTTGTTTTTGTTGTTGTTATTTGTTTGTTTCCCTTGCCAAAGGAAACATGTCAAAAAAGTATTGTGATGAGAAATTTCCAAGATTTTACTGCTGATGTTTTCTAGGATTTTTATAGTTTTGAGTCTGACTTTCAAGTTTTTAATCCATTTTGGATTTTTTATTGTGTATGGTGTAAGAAGGTGGTCTACTTTCATTTTTTGCATGTATCTTTACCCCATTATATATTCTTGCCTCCTTTGTCAAATATTAATTGACTATTTCTAGGCTCTTATTTTGTTCCATTGATCTAAATGTCTGCTTTTGTGCCAGTATCATGGTGTGACCTTAAAATTTCTGTTGCTATTTGGGATCTTTTGTGGTTTTGCATAAGTTTTTAAAATATTTGTTCTAGTTCTGTGAACTACATCATTGATATCTTGATAGGAATTGCATTGAATCTATAGACTGCTTTGGGTAGTGTGGACATTTTAATGATGTTAATTCTTCCTAACCATGTACATGGTATGTGCTTCCACTTCAATCTCTTTTCTTATCTTCTTCAATTTCTCTCTTCAGTGTCTTATAATTTTCTGAGCAAAGATCTTTTAGATCCTTTACATCCTTAAATTTATTCCTAAGTATTTTATTATTATTTTTGATGCAATTGTAAATGGGATTGTTTTCTTAATTTTCTATTCTGATATTTCATTTTTGGTGTATAAAATGCATCTGATTTTTGGATATTTATTTCATATCCTGCTACTTTACTGAATTCATTTATCATTCTAGTATTTTTTTTAAGGAATCGTGGAGTTCTCTATATAGAGTTCATGACATCTGCAAATAATGAGAGTTTTACTTCTTCCTTTTCAATTTGGATGATTTTTATTTCTTCTTCTTGTCTGATTGCTATGGCATAGTACTTCCAGTAGTATGTTAAATAAGAGCGGTAAAAATGGACATCCCTGTCTTGTTCTTGATCTTACGGGAAATGTGTTTAGTTTTTGCCCATTGAGTATGATGTTGGCTGTAGTTTGTTGTAGGTAGCCTTTATTACATTGAGCTATGTTCCTTTTTCCCACTTTACTGAGAGATTTTATCATAAATGGGTTCTGGCTTTTATCAAATGCTTTTTCCAAGTTTACTAATATGATCATGTGATTTTTATCCTTCATTTTGCTTATTTTCTGTATCATATTTATTGATTTGCAGATATTGTACTAACTCTGCATCCTCAGAATAAAGTTCACTTGATCATGGTGTATGATCTTTTTAATTTATCACTGGATCCCATTTGCTAATACAGTATTTTGTTGAGAATTTTAGCATCAATGTTCATCAGGGATATTGCCTTATAATTTTCTTCCTTTGTGGTATCCTGATCTGATATTGCAATTAGGATAATGCTGGCCTTGTAAAAGGAGTTTGGGAGTTTTCCATTTTCTTGAATTTTTTGGAATAGTTTGAGGATAGGTGTTACTTCTTTATATGTTTGGTTAAATTTACCTGTGAAGCAATCTGGTCCAAGACTTTTATTTGTTGGGAGTTTTTGACTACTACTTTAATTTCATTAGTCGTGATTGGTCTATTCAGATTCTCTGATTCTTCCTGAGTTCAGGAAGACCATATTTTCCCAGGAATGTACCCATTTCATCCAGATTGTTTACTTTGTTGGCATGTAGTTGTTTGTAATTTCTTACAATCCCTTGTATTTCTGTGTAGTCAGTTGATATTTCTCCTCTTTCATTTCTGATTGTATTTATTTGGGTCCTCTCTCTTTTTTTCTTGATGAGTCTTGTTAGAGGTGTGTTGATCTTGTTTATTTTTTCTTTTTTTCTTTTTTTATTAATTAATTTAATTTTTCAAATATATTTGTCTCTTTTCAAAGAACTGGCTGTTGGTTTCATTGATCTTTTGTATTTTTTAAACCCCATTTCCTTTATTTCTTCTCTGACCTTTATTATTTCTTTTCTTCTATTCACTGTGGGCTTTTCTTGCTGTTCTTTCTCTAGTTCTATGAAGTGTATAGTTAGATTGTTTATTTGAGATTGTTCTCTTTTATTGTTTGCATTACAAACTTTTTTTTCTTGTATTTTTCCATTACCATTTATCTTTCTTGTACCTCCTCTCTGCCCCCACCACAATCGCCACATTGTTGTCTATGTCCATTATTTCTTTTTTCTTTTTGCTTAGTTGCTCCACCCACTACCTCACCCCAATGTTATCATTCTGCTTTCTAGGAGTCTGTCTCTAATTTCCTAGTTAATTCAGTTTGTTCTTTAGATTTCACTCATGAGTAAAATCATATGATATTTGTCTTTCTCTGTCTTACCTCACTTAGCATAATGATCTCCAGGTCCATCCACGTTGTTGTGAGTGTAAAATTTTCTTTCTTTTTTTTTTTTTTACTGCCAAGTTATATTCCATTGTGTAAATGTCCCGTAGTTGCTTTATCCTCTCTCTACTGATGGACGCTTGGGCTGTTTCCATATCTTGAAGATTGTAAATAATGCTGCCATGAACATAGCTGTGCTAAAGATTTTTTGAATTAGTGCTTTGGGTTTCTTCAGATATGTTCTCAGCAGTGGGATCGCTGGGTCAAAAGGCAGTTCTGTTTTTAATTATTTGAGGAAACTCCATACTGCTTTCTTTCCACACTGGTTGCACCAATCTGCATTTCCACCAACAATGCACTAGTCTTACCCTTTCTCCACATCCTCATCAGCACCTGTTACTTATTGATTTATTGATGATAGCCATTCTGACTTGTGTGAGGATATCTATCTCACTGTGCTTTTAATTTGCATATCTCTGATGATTAATGATGATGAACATCTTTTCATATGTCTATTGGCTACTTGTATGTCCACTTTGGAGAAATGTCCTTTCAGATCCTTTGCCTATTTTTTAATTGAGTTTTTTGTATTTTGGGGTGTTGGGTTGTTTGAGTTTTTTATAAATTTTGCATATTAACCCCTTGTCAAATGTTTTGGCAGATATTTTTTCCTATTTCATAAGTTGTCTTTTTATTTTATTGAAGGTTTTCTTTGCTGTGCAAAAACTTTTTAGCTTGATCTGAACTGCTTATTATTTTTCCTTTTTTCCCCCCTTGCCTGAGAAGATATATCTGATAAAATATTGCTATGAGAAATGTGCATGATTTTACAACCTATGTTTTCTTCTAGGATTTTTATGGTATAGGGGTCTAACTTTTAAGTTTTTAATCTATTTTTAATTTATTCTTGTGTGTAGTATAAGAAGGTGGTCGAGTTTCATTTTTCTGCTGGTATCTGTCCAATTTTCCCAACACCATTTACTGAATAAATTATCTTTAGCCCTTTGTATGTGCTACTTCCACTGTCAAATATTAATTGACTCTAAAGGTGTGGCTTTATTTCTGGGCTCTCTATTCTGTTCCATTGATCTATATGTCTGTTTTTATGCCATTACCATGCTATTTTCATTACTATGGCCTTATAGTATAGTTTGCTATTAGGTAGCATGATCCCTCCAACTTTGCTCTTCTTAGGATCACTGTTGCTATGCTGGGCCTTTTGTGGTTCCATATAAATTTTTGAAATATTTGTTCTAGTTCTATGAAATATGTGATTAGAAGCTTAATAGGAATTGCATTGAATCTCTAGATTGCTTTGGTTAGCATGGACATTTAATGATATTTATTCTTCCTATCCATGAATACAATATGTTTTCCCTCATTTTTTGTACCTTCTTCAATTCCTTCAGTGTGTTATAATTTTCTGAGTATGGATCATTTATATCCTTGGTTTGATTTATTCTTAAGTATTTTGTTCTTTTTGAATCAATCATTTTGGATTGTTTTCTTAATTTCCATTTATTAATTATTGACATATAAAAATGTAACTGGGTATTAATTTTGCATCCTGTTAGTTTGCTGGATTCATTTATTAGTTGAGTAGTTTCTTAGTGGAATCTTTAGATCACAGTATCATGTCATCTGCAAATAAGGGTAATTTTACTTCTTCATTTCCAATTTAGATGCTTTTTATTTCTTCTTTTTGTCTGACTGCTGTGGCTAGTACTTCCAGTACTATATTGCATAAGAAAGGTGAAGAGGATATCTTTATCTTGCTGCCAATCTTGACAGGAATGATTCTAGTTTTTGTCCATTGAGTATGATGCTGGCAATGGGTTTTTCATATATTTTTTAAATTATGTTTAGGTGTATTGACTCTATTCCCACTTTACTAAGCGTTTTATCACAAATCTGTACTGGATTTTATCAGTTGCTTTTCCTGCATCTATTGATATGATCATGTGTTTTTTATCCTTTATTTTGTTTATGTGGTATATCACATTTTTTGATTTGTGAATATTGTACCAAGCTTGCATTCCCAGAATAGATCTCACTTGATCATGTTATATGATCATTTTATAACCTTTTGATGTATTGCTGTATTCAGTTTGCTGATATTTTGTTGAGGATTATAACATCTATGTTTACCTGGAATATTGGCATATAATTTTCTTTTCTTTTTTTTCCATAGTGTCAGTCTGGTTTTGCAATTAAGATAATGCTGGCCCATGAAAATGAGCTTGGGAGTCTTCCCACCTCTTGAATTTTTCCTTTGCTGCTCTGCTTGGATGTTTTTTCCTACCTTGTCTTCCACATCTCTAATTCAATCCTCTGTTTCATCTAACCTACTGCTTATTTCTTCCAGTGTATTATTTGTTTCAGATATTGTATTCTTTATTTCTGGCTGGTACTTTTTTATTGTTTCTATGTCTTTTTTCATGCTGTGGAGCAGGGGTTCTGAACTGCTGGACTGCAGACCAGTACTCATCCACAGCTTGTTAGGAACTGGGCTGTGAGCAAAACTCACCTGAGCTCTGCCTCCTGTCTCCACTTCACCGCCCCTGCCACAGAAGAAGGTGAGCAGCAGGTGAGAGATCCAGCAAAGCTCAAAGCTTGCCTGAGCTCTCCAGCTCCTGTCCATCCCCTGGCCTACATGGGCCACGGAAAAATTTTCTTCCACAAAACTTGTCCCTGGTGCCAAAAATGTTGGGAACTGCTGCTGTAGAGTATCTCTATAATCATTACCCTAAACTTTATATCTGATAAGTTGCTTGCCTCTATTTCATTTAGTTTTTCTTCTGGATAATTCTCTTGTTTCTTCGTTTGGGGTCTGTTTCTTTATCTTCTCATTTTGGTTGCTTCTCTGTATTTTTTTCTGTGTGTTAGGTTGATCTCTGTGTAGCCCTATGTCAGACATACCTGTGGCTGGCCCTGGGCGACTTGTTTGGAGCTTCAGTGATCCACAGCTTGTGGCTCCCTCTGCTGACTTGTTTGCGTGCAGAAAGAACTAGACTGTACACCAAGGCTGGCTTTTACCAGCACTGAACCCTGGGAGGCTGAACCCTGGGATCAGCTCTAAAGTCTCAGAGCTCCCAGAGATTCACCTTTGCTGTGAGATTTAATTGCTGATATAACCTCCAGCTGTACTCAGCATCCAAGCTTAAGCTCCACAGGGTGAGGTGAGAGGAATTCCTGCAGTGGGGCTATTGCTTCCCCTCAGGCTGATGTCACTGCTGGGGAGTGCTCTGCCTGAGACAGATGGCTTCTGCACTATGGGGAATGCTCAGCACAGGGATCCTGGAGGTTGATCTTTCAGCTCTCTCCCCAGAGCCAGAAACCCCAGACACTTCTCACACATCTCTAATCTACTCTGCCCATCCTTTGCCAGAGCCCAGTTAAGTGGCTGCAAAGAAGATTTTGTGCATTGGTGCTTTAAGAGGCTCTCTGCATCTCTAGCCATTTCTCTCTGGTGGACAGAAACTCTGCTGCTTTTCACAGCCAAATTTTTGGGGAGGTTCTTTTCCCGGTTCTGGTGCTCTACGCTGGGGAGTCCAGCTTGTGGTTTGGACTCCACACTTCTCAGGTGGACCTACCAGCTGCTGAAATATCTCTCTGTAACTTCAGCTGCTGCCTCTGGGAGCCCAGCCAGCCTCTCATGCTTCCATATCTTCTACTAGCCTTGTTGTAGTGAAGTGGTTTCTTTTGCGTGTCCTTGGTTATAAGGCTTTTCTCAAGCTAGTGTTCAGTGGGTTATTCAGGATGATTTTTCTTTAATTTAATTATAATTCCAGTGTGATCCTTGGAGGAGGTTAGTGTAGTTTCCACTTACTCCTCCCCCTTCTTGAGTCTCTCTCTTGTTTCTTGATATAAGCCGGTAATGCTATGAATTTCCCTCTTAAAACTGTTTTCTCTGTGTTCCAGATTTTAGGTTGTTTTGCTATTATTTTCATTTATTTCCAGGTATCTTTTATTTTTTTTCCTTGATCTAACTGTTAACTCATTCATTGTTTCATACCATGTTATTTAGCTTCCCTGTCTTTGAGTGTGTTTTTGTTTTTGTTTTCCTGTGATTAATTTATAGTTTCATACAGTTATGGTCAGATAAGGTGCCTGATATAATTTTAATCTTCTTAAATTTATGGAGACTTGTATTGTGTCTTAATGTGTGGTCTATCCTAGAATATATTTCATGTATATTTGAAAAGAATATGTATTCTGCTGTATTGGGTGAAATGATCTGAAGATATCAATTAAATCCATCTGATCTAGTGTGTCAGTTAAGGCTGCCATGTCCTTGTTAATTTTTCTGTCTGAAATATTTATCCATCGGTGTCAATGGGGTGTTAAAATCCTCTATTATGACTGTATTATTGTTGATCTCTTCCTTTCATCAAGATTTAGCCTCTCCTCTGTTGGGTACATAAATGTTACAAGGATTACATCCTCTTGTTAGATTGCTCCCTTTATCTTTATGTAGTGGCCTTCTTTGTTTTAAAGTTTATTTTATGAAATATAGCTATTGCTACCCCAGCTTTTTTTCCCATTTCCATTTGCATGAAATATCTTTTCCAATCCTTTTACTTTAAGTCTGTGTGTATCTTTTATTCTGAAATGGGTCTTTTATAGACTAGATAGATAGATAGATTTTGTTTTCTTTTCCATTCATATACCCCATGTCTTTTGATTTGATCCTTTAAGTAATTTGCATTTAAATTGATTATGATAAGTACATATTTA
Organism: Pteronotus mesoamericanus; assembly: GCF_021234165.1. Lineage (NCBI taxonomy): Eukaryota > Metazoa > Chordata > Mammalia > Chiroptera > Mormoopidae > Pteronotus > Pteronotus mesoamericanus. The sequence goes on from NW_026555310.1 coordinate 24,812,964, forward strand.
TTGACAACTTAATCTTTTAACTATGTTCCTCTGTTTTTTTCTTCTTAAAAAAACTCTTTAATATTTTACATAAAAGTCATTTGGTGGGAACAAACTTCTGTCCCTTTTTCTTGTGTGGGATGCTCTTTATTTCTTTTTCAATTTCCAATGATATTCTTACTGGGTAAAGCAGTCTTGGTTGTAGATCCTTGTTTTTTACCTCTTTGAATATTTAATGCAAATCCCTTCTGGCCTGAAATGTTTTTGTTGAGAAATCAGCTGGTAGTCTTATGAGAACTCCATTGGAGGTAACTGTCTTTCTCTTGCTGCTTTTCAAATTTTCTCTTTGTCTTTAATCTTTGCCATTTTAATTATGATGTGTCTTGGTGTGGGCCACTTTGGGTTCATATTTCTTGGGAATCTCTGTACTTTCTGGACTTGTATGTCTTTTTCCTTCACCAAGTTAGGGAAGTTTTCAGGCATTATTTCTTCAAATACTCAATCTCTTGCTCTCTTGCTTCCCCTTCTGATACCTCTATGATGGGATATTGTTATGCTTTATGGTGTTCCAAAGTCCTTTAAACTATTATTATTTTTTATATATTTTTTAAATTTCTGCTGTTCTAATTGGGTATGTTCTGCTACGTTGTCTTCCAAATTGCTGTTTCAATCCTCTGCTTCATTCGTCCTGTTTATTCCTTCTATTGTAGTCTTCATTTCAGATATTATATTCCTCATTTCTGTCTGGTTATTTTTTATGGACTTTAAATCCTTTTTTTGCTTGCTATCTCTGTTGTTTTCACTAAGTTCCTTGAGCATCTTTATAACCATTTTTTGAACTCTATATCTGGTAAATTGCTCACTTCCATTTCGTTTAGCTCTTTTTTTCCTGGCAATTTCTCCTGTTCTTTCACTTGGGGCATTTTTTCCTGTCTCTTTGTGTCTGTTTGTGTGTATTAGATAGATCTGTTATGACTCCCAGTCTTGGTAGAGTGGCCTTACATAGTAGGTGTCTTGTAGGACCCAGTAGCACAGTCTCCTTATTCACCTGATCTGGATATTGCAGGAATGTTACTTTTGTGGGTTATGTGAGCCCTACTGTTGTAATTAAACCATTAAAAAATTTTATTTGTTTATTTTTTGAGAGAGAGGGGAAGAAAGAGAGGGAAACATCAATTTGTTGTTCCACTCATTGATGCATTTGTTGGTTGATTCTTGCATGTGCCCTGACTGGGGATCTAACCTGCAACCATGGCATATCAGGACAATGCTCTAACCAGCTGAGCTACCCCATGAAGACAAATAAATGAGTCTTTATTGCTATTGACCCATTTGTGGCTTCAGGCTGGCTGACTGAGGATGTACTCTGGCCACAGTACACAAATTTCTCGAAAGGGGTTGACCACGCAAAACAGAATTTGCCTCAGCAGAGTCTGGTGCCTGTCAAGATATCCTTTTGGATATGCTGCTTGTGAAGCTCATTGGATCTTTTCTGAAGTTGTCTGAAGCCAGACACTGGACTTGCTAGGTCTCTTGAATGGGATGCTGGTGCAAACCTGTGTCAGATTCTGCCTGTGACTGGCCCTAGGCAATGTGTTTGGAGGTACAAAGTGATCCAGATTTTGTGGCTGCCTCTGCTGGGCCTGGGTGTGCACAGAAAAGACCAAGCTGTGCACCAAGGCTGGCTTTCACCAGCACCAGACCTAGGAACAGGTCAAAAAAAGTCCCAAGACATCCTGAGATCCACCTCTGCCTGCCTCCACCTGCTGGCTGCCTGGTACACTCCATCACTAAAAGAGTCTCTAGTGGTACTCGAGTTGCATGAGATAGGTTTTCAGTGAGTTACCAGGTAGGTGTGAGTGGTGTTCACCAGACTGATACAGGTTCAGACTCAGTGCCAATGTTGGGTCTGAGGTTACTCAGCAAGTGTCCTAAGGTATACCAAGTCTAGTTATCACCTGCCAAGTGTCTGTAGACTTTTGTGTAGGGGCAGGATCTCGCAGGATCTCAGGGAGTCATCAGGCTGAGGCCAGCCAAGTTTCTGACCACAATGAACCAAGGTTTGGCCACGTGAAAGAAGAGCTCTGCACAGTCAGACAAATGGCCTTTGTCCTGGAGCCATAGAATTCACTCTGTGCAAGGTTATGCAAGAAGCCCAAGCTCAGCAGGGTACAGCTGCCAGGAGTCTGAAGGGTTGGGCTAGTGGATCACCTGTGAAGGAGAAGTGTTAGTCATGCTTGGGGGAAGGTGCTCTAGTAGCTCTCATTCCAAAGCCACACAGCTCAAACTGTCTCTGGTTCTGCCCAGATCTCATTAAGGCGGTGCTACCAGAAGATGAGAGGGTGGGCCCATGTTGAGCATAGAGGTGGGGCTAAAGGATCTTCCATGGTGGGGAGGCACCAGTCAGGTTGGAAAGAAAGTAGGAGGAATAGCCCCTGCCCCAAAGCTGCACCACCCAGTCACTGATATCCCCTGAGGCTGCCCAGATTACACCATGGCCCAGACAACCGACTCCTCTGCAAGGTGTGAGCTCTACTGATGGAGCAAAAAGGAGTCCAGAGTTTGGAGCTATTGGATTCCTCCAGGCTGATGCTGTATGCAGGCGAGAGCTCCATCCAAGAAAGATGCCTGTGGTGTTTGAGAGTGACTAAGTATGGGGTCCCGGTGGCAGGCTCCTCATGTCTCTCCCCAGAGCCACAAATCCTTCCTCAAGCAATTCCAGTCTGCTCTACCATCACCCCACCAGTGCCCTGGAGCCCAGGGTGAGTGGCTACAGAGAAGAGTCTGTTCATTGGCCCTTTAGGAGAGCACTTATGTCTTTAGGTGACTCCTGCCTCTCCCTGGCATACAGGAAAGGGGGAATGTGAAACTAAACTCTTAGGTAATATACAGACAGTACAAAAATGTGACCCCACAGATACAGTGGAAAAAGGAAGCCACTGAAATGAAATGGATCCAAGCTGCATATGGGAAGTCAGTATGAAGGCAGTAGACACTATGACTGTACTTGACCCTGTATATTTAAGAGCAGGGGAAGGAGAATTATTCTATATATATAGAATATATATACACACAGACACACATATATACATATATATGTATACACATATATGTAATTACTATATTACTATATGCTCATATATATTACTATATTACTATATATATGAGCATATAACATATAGTAATAACCAGTCCAGATGATTACTTATGAATTTGCAGAACAAGCTATATAATTTGTGGGACCCAAAGCAAAATGAAAATAGGGGAAAATATTAAGAATTTCAAGACAGCAACAGCAGGGCCTGAAACCAACAGTGTACCCTTCTGAGCACATGGCCCTGTGTAACTGCCCAGATCATGTGTTCATGAAGCTGGTTTTGCTCATTTCACATTGGTACCCTTAGGAATGCTAGCAAGACATACTATTATACTTATTCTACAATTTAGTAAACTGAGTCTTAGAAAGGCTTAACTGGTTTGCCCAAGTTTACACACCTTGTAAAAAACAAAGATATATATGACTTTCAATTTCTGGTTCTTTTCATTTTAACATGTGACTTGTTTAAAGTCTTTTAGAGCACAATAAAAGTATTATATGCATGCTTTTTAAAATATATATTTAAATGTTTATCGGCTCTTCCTTTTTCATGGTCTCATGATATGATCTCTTCCTGTTACAGTTTAGTACACATCTCTGTGCAGCTCCCTGCCTAGTAGTTTTCCAAATTAGAGTGGGCTTACACGTTCAATGGGGAGACGACTGCAATACAGATGTAATAACTGCAGCAATTGCAGAGCTTTTCAACATCAGCATAGAGTTAGGACTCCATCATTGACAAAGCCACAGGGCTAGAATTGTGGAAGCCACCGATTCAGTGCACTCTTTCGAGGATGGTCCTCTAACTGCTCATTAATATTGAAGTCCTGGGTAATTACTCTTACGAAATCCCATGGTATTTGCAAAGCGTAGTTTTTTGCCAATTTTTCTGTTCTGGTTCTGGTTTGTAACAGAGAGATGGCTTTCACCCACAAGTGTGCACTCCATGAATCACTAGAGCACTGCTGGGGGAGGGGACTGCAGCCCATGCATAGATGTATATTTTTGAGGGAGGTAGGTGAGAAGAGGGCGTCCTGTAAATGGCATGTAACTTCCCTCTGAACAAATTAGGCCCTCTGAATTGTATAAGTGAGCAAATCTAAATTTAGTGAACAAAGGAGGCTGGGAGATGCTGAGTGTAATTTTTATGTAAAAATAGAAAGTCTCCAAAGACATCTCTCTTTAAACAGATGAATGCAAATTACCAAAGTCATCCAAATCAAGAAGGTTGATTTATGCATTTTTCATTGTACCCATCAACAAACAAAGCTTTTTCTGTCTCTAAATAGTATGCATGTGGGGTAAAGTTTCACTTTATGCACCAAGAAAGGCTGAGAGAAGAGAGATCCAAAGCAGTCATGTAAAGAAATTGTTTCTTTTTTTTTCCCCTCGAACACAGCTTCTGCCAAATAGGCTGTCCAACTGTCTACTGTATCCACTTTTAGCAGCTTGAATTTTAATTAAAAAAATAAAAGTTTCAATGTTATGTATAAGAATATACGATTAATTCTCTCTTGGCACCTTGTGTCTTCAGCAGAGTGCAGACACAATTAGAAAAAAAAAATCAAATTCTGCGTGAGCATAAGCAACAGTTCAATTCACAAATCAGCACCAGCCATTTAGAAGAAGGGTATCATTCAATGGCTCCGTCAGCATTGCCAGTGCTTGCAGCTCAGTTACAGCCTTCCACACACAAATCTCTTAAAATGGAGAGTGAATTATTGGCTACTAACAATATAGTCAAATGATTGTCCTATTTAAAACAACGCTGTACTTACATGGTGTTTATATACTCTCACTCATAGGGTTTCTTTGTTCCCCTATCCTCTTTTCAACACATCCCCTTCTAAAATTTTAAGGCTATTTTAAGTAAACTACAGCAAGAGCAAAGACGTTTACTCTCTCATTTCCTCGGTGCATGGCCATGTCGCTTCCTTCAGACCTCTGTGTGAGAATGGGCAGACATGCGTCCCTTGGGGAGTGCACTGAAAGGTGGGCACGTTGAAATCTCCTTCTACTCCTCTCATTTTCTTGGAGCAGAGGCCTAAAATCCAAGTTTCCTGCAAGCCTAGTAAAGTAGCAGCAGCTGCAAGAAGATGCTTATCTCTCTGGCTGCCCCAAACACCTCAACTATGAAAATTTGAACGTTCAGCGCCATGTGAGCCAAGGTTGAGATTACCCCTTGGGGAGTGCACTGAAAAGCCAGAGACATTAGACATTCAGCTCATTCTTTCTTCCTTCTTCCTCCTTCACCAAGAAGTTGTAATCTTGGTGCTGGGCTGTGCTGGCTTGGTGGAGGGGCTGACATAGGTAGAGTGAATTTTTTTTTTCTTTACCCATTTCAGTGTGACTGATCTTGATTTTGTGCTCATGTGGACTACTGCAACTACTTAGCTGGAATTTTGGATCTCTCCTGAAACTGTTCTTCCTTACGTGGTTGTTAAGTGACTGTTTTGGTGAGGGAACAAGTGCTGGGGCTTTCTATTTTACCATCTTGCTGATGTCTAAATATCTAAATAAAATACCCTAAATACTATGTCACTATTAGTTACAATTTTCTTTAATATTAAAATAAAAGTTTCAGTATTTAATCCTATAAAGTAAGGAAATTACAGTGTATACTCTTTCCTTAGAGATTTTTGATGATAATTGGAAACTCAAATTTCCGTGGTTAATTCTTGCATCAAATTCACTTTTCCTCAATTCTTACTGTATGCCTTCGTGTCCAGTTCCATAGCTCCTCTCTCCTCTCTTTTCACTTTGCTCACAAAATTTATCACTTCTTCCTTTTCTCATATTGCTTCATTTTGCAGGCTTTAACTGAAATTTGGATATAATGTTAAGGATGACTACAGCATAAGCATAATCCAGGAACCAATTAAGTATTCTCTATGCTACGTACTAATTTTGTAAAAACTATCTATTCCTGTCATGAGTGGGAGTTGAGGAGGTCTTTTCTTGGCCCTAAGTCTGGTCGACAACCCTGTTTGGGTGTCACTCTCTCAGACACCTACCCCTTTTGAGCTTCAGGTCAATGTTTTCAGGCTACATTAAATCTACTCTCTGATATTTCAAAGGTATCTCAAATTCAAATATGTAAACTAAATCCATCATCTTTCTTTCCAAGATAAGACCTCTTTTCCTAAGTGAACAATTGTAGTAATTTTGCTATTTTCTAATGCTTGAGAAACAGTGACATATGCACTCAAATCGTGGAAAAATGTCTTGTTCTGAGGAGCCCAAAAGCAATAGAAATTCTAATATTTTCATTTTTAAGTCTCTTGCAAATATATTAGGTACTTCAAGTACACTGTTAACTAAAATAGATTTTTTATTGTCTGTTACTGCACAACCTTTTGACTTCAGAAGCTCCTAAACAGTTCTTATTTCTCCTGCAAATAATTTTTTTCAATTTAAGTGTCCTATTCTTCCTTATTTTATCCCTTTTATCCCATCTCCCCTGAGGTACATTACTTACTCCATAAAAGACTTGTAAATAGTCACATATTTAACACTCTCTTGCTCAGTCTAATTAGAGAGTATTTTGCATCCTCTAATGTCTGTTATCAGCCATTTAATTACAATGCCAAACCTTGACAACTTTGTCTTCCTTGCCTCATATGGTGTGTGAAGTGGAGAATAAAAAGTGGATAAAAGGGAAAAAGGGATGATATTAATCATATATGGCAAGAATCTCCTATCTTAAATCCTCACATGTTCACAATGTCACCCAATGGTATGTCTGCATGTTTCTCTTATTGTGTTCATGTTCAATTAAGAATTGAGTCTCTAAAACATCAGCGACTAAAAAGTTTGTTGAATAAACTAACAAATATTTAATTTTGTTAGTAGGTACTTTGCATAATTAATTTACTATGACCATTATTTTGTAGCTCTATTATGCATATTTGAGATTGAGAGGATTTTTGTCTCATATAAAATAAAAAACTCAGTTTTTTATTTCTATTTTAATTTGAAGGTACTAGAAAGCAACTCCTTGTCTCAGTGTACCTATTGCAATACTTGCCAGTTTCTCAAAAACTGAGGCCATTTTCATGAATTCCTTAAGGGCTTTAGAGATTTTTAGGTTATTTTGAGATTATATAAATTATATATAATTAAAATGTAAATACTTAAATTCTAAAATAAGATTAATTTTCTGTTCTTGAATCACTCATAAAAAGATTAGGAATAGATGCCTTAAGTATTAAGTACTATTTTTAGCTTATATTCTTAATTAAAACTATACGAGTATTTATTCAAATGCATTATATATGGATATTCATGGTAAATTTTCTGATATTTAATATATTAAAATATACAATTAATTAAGTTATTCTCTTTTTCAAATTACCAGAAATTACAAACTTGGGGATTAATGTAACAGGAATGGCTACACTATACTTATATAAATCTATTCATTTCTTTTCTCTTTTTATAAATTAAACTTATTGCAATGACATTGGTTAATAAGATTATATAGACTTCAAGTGTTCATTTCTTTTTTTTTATTGTTCAAGTACAGTTGTCTCCATTTCCTCCCCACCTTTCTCCCCACCCACCCAGTCCTGTCTCCCACCCTCAATCCTACCCCTCTTGGCTTTGTCCATGGGTCCTTCATATATGTTCTTTTGTAACCCATGTTAATCTTAGTAAATATTAAACCCAACTTGTTACTCTTACCTGAGTTTTCTCTCAAAATTCGAGCTCACATGTTAAAACATTCTTTTCAAAGTTTACTTTACAGTTCAGCAATTACAGTTCTTGTGTGAACCTAAGAAGCAACCTGATCTCAAGGTCCTGGCTCAGATATTCAACTGACAGAAAAACAGATGGCCACCTCAAGGATGCTGACCATGAGAAATCCACGTCAGGACCAGCACAGGCACTGTCTGCATTAGGACCCCCCCCTTCCCTAATTCTCACCAACTCCCTATAAGAATCACTGGCTTGACCAGAGGTGGCAAGATGGGCTTTGGAACAGGAGCCTCCCATCTTCCAGGTCACTGGCATCTGAAATAAACCATTTCCTTTCTCACCAGCACCTGTCTCATGTGTTTGGCTTTTGTTGCAACAGGCAAAGAGACCTGTGTTTGGTTACATTAAGGTTGAGAAAAAAAAGTATTCTTTGTCTCCCTTAATGTTATTCAACATTGCAAAAGTCTATAAACACTACAAAATATTTCATATTTTATGTATTATATTAAAGGAGCAACATAAGAACATATTAAGCATCCATCTTGGAAACAGGTATTTCCTTAATGTAATAAGTTCAAATAAAATAATGTTTATACATTTATTATATTTTATTTTAAAATATTATAATTGATTTTTATTACATTAAAATAATATACTGCATTTTATTATGTGGTTAATATTTTCTGCTTCCTTTCGTTCTTTCTCAAAGGTATCAGAATGCTCATGTCACTAAATAAATCTTTATTTCCCTTAACACTGGTAAATAACTTTTAAAAAGATATATGGATTGTATGCAAATAAAGATGTAAACTTTTTAGTTACCATTGTTTCCAAACATCTTTAATCTCTCTCATGTTGGAATGGAAAATCACAGTCCCATCAGGTAACTAGCATTGAACTTGTCCAAAAGCTTGTCCAAGCTCTAGTACTGCCACCTCTTTTCATAAGGACCTCAGAGTCCTCAGTTCTCCATTTTAAAAAATTAAATCATATGACAAGTCAGATAATTTTCAACAATAAACTTTGGAAAATAAATAAAACTGGGATAACGCAGTCAATTCTGACTGTTGATGTGGTACTTCTCCTTTTTAACAGACAAGGAGTCAAGTAGATAAAAGGATCAGCAGGAAATGCCTCCAGGCTGAGACTATACAGAATTGAACTCAGTGTCTGAGCAGTCTCATTTGTAATTTTGATCTGAGTCAAATTCCTGGTCAATAGTTTGGCAAAAATATAAATGTCAAACATTGTGTCTAATGATTTGTACCAATAGCAGACATTCTAAAAATAATTAATATCACCAATATTCTAACATTAATTATTGTACTACCAAATCCTTTTGGTTGCTTTTAATCATTTTCACTGCCTATTAATTAATTAATTAATTTATATAACAAATATTTATTTAGCTACTACTCTGAAGTTGTCACTGTGGTAATCTTTGAGACAAGGCTTCTTACCTCGTGTTTCTGACATTATAATAGGAAAATGACAGACACTATAACAAAAAAATAAGCACAATAATTATAAAATAAGTGAACATAGCACTGAAGTGGAAAGGTAGCTGGTAAAGCTAATTAAAACTAACAAATAGTAGCTTTCACATAGAAATCATGAAGGATATTGAATAATGGTTGAATCTGTATCTTCTACCAAGAACAAAGGGAAAAGAAAATCTCCTGAAAATTAAAAAAAAAAAAAGAAATAAAGAAAACAAATGAGAAAAGAAAGAAAAGTGACCTTATGAGTATCATTATCTATCCCAAAGAACAAGACAGTACAAACAGAATTATTATTTTTTAATTTAAAAAAATCACTGAGAATATGTTTCAGAGATATGGGTTAATGCTTTAATTCACTGAGCTGATTTACTACCGAGTTTGTATATTGTCTCCTGAACAACAACAACAAAAAAAAAGACTAAAGGGAAGGATTTCATTCATAATTATTTGCAAACAGAATATTTTAGGCAATTTTATTGTTCTTGAAGATGACTGAGAAAAGGCAAGGAAGAAAATGACATCTTTGAAAATGGCTGAGCTAAAAAGTGGCTTTAAAGTGAGAAAATATCCTCAACATGAATCATGCTCCGAGTCCCCCTGTTTCTTTTATTTAATTTCAAATTTAATTATTTGCTAAATATAATATTCTCTTTATTTCAATTTTTACTCTCTACCTTACTATGACCACATCTACTTATAGTCAATAAAATTAATTGGCAACTTATTTTGTTTTAATGGCATTGCCCTTGTGGTTTTTCTTTCTGCATAGGCATTAGGCAAATTGCTCCTTCACAGAAGCCATTACTTTATTAGTTTATTTCTGTGTCTAGTGATTATTAAATAATCAAATTATAGTATCAAATGGACCAAATTTAATTTGTAAAAAAGGCCTCAAACATGTTCAGTATGAGAAACTGTAATTAGTAAATCTGCAAGTCAATGGCATATTTATGTAAAGTCTGCTCAGATAGATTTTCCATTGTTAGGCCATTGATTATGTAAATCTTATCTCTAATTTGGGCTTGTTCTTGCTAGAACATCAGGACAATATCATACGGTACTAGATTTCACTGAGGGTTTAGAGATTTCTTTTAAAGATACTCAAAATCATTGTATAAGGTGATTTTTTCAAAAGGCTACAAAAAAAAGATCTGTTGACAACCAAGCAACATTAGAGATAAAAATTATTGTCACTTAAATAATTGATTAAAAATATGTGATATATTAAGTATTCTATCCCAATTATTCATTAGCTTATAAATAAAGACTTTCAAAAAGTATAATAGTGTTCAGATGCTAGGTCAAATCCTGGTACTCATTCGCATCTTTTATTAAAATCTTATTTATATCTAAATCTAGAAAAATCTTTTAGTTTTTCTGTGATCCATAATGAATCATTCATTTCTAGAATAAATTCAGATAAATTGAGATACTTCAACAAACATCTCTAGCAAAAAACATTTTTTATACAGAAGTCTTCTACATATGATTAATTCTTATAGCATTTCTCAATAAAAGACAAGAAAATATTTTAAAACTATATTTAATGAAGAGGTACTATTGGTAAGTGAAATGAACTCAATCCAGTATTCTGAGGATCTAATGATGCAGAAAAAAAGTTAAAAGTTGGGTAGAATTAACTCAAATCTTAGCTCTGAGACAAAAGCCTGGGATTCAGTTTACTTTTAACAAAGTTCTTTTTTTGTGGTGGGCTCATGGGGAGTTTTATTTCTCTCAATGTGACTGGAAAGTGGTGATTGAGCACTGTTGTGTCATAGGATATAGGAAAAACATATGAAGCTGGAAATTTTAAAGTCTAAGTATTAGAAATCAACTTTCTTGACCATCTAAATATTTCAGATGATTTTTGCAAATATTTTATTTATTTTTATTTATTTTTTATTTTGTAATTTATAAACCATGTTTATCCTATTACAGTTGTCTCAATTTTTCCTCCTTTACCCCCCTCCACCTATCCCACCCCACCCCTGACTCCCACAGTCAATACCCACTCTGTTGTCCATGTCCATCGGTCATTCATACATGTTCTTTGGCTGGTCCTTTCCCCTTCTTTCCACCATTGTCCTCTTTCCCATCCTGTCTGGTCACTTTCAGTCTGCTCCATGTTTCCATGCCTGTAGTTTATTTTGTTTGTTACTTTATTTTGTTGAATAGATTCCACTTGTAGGTGAGATCATATGGTATTTTTCTTTCATCTACTAGCTTATTTCACTAAACTTAATATTCTCCAGTTCCGTCCATGTTGTCGCAAAAGGTAGGAGATCCATCTCTCTCTTTCTTTCTCTCTTTCTTTCTTTTTTTCCTTTCTTTCTTTCTCTCTAAATGCAGATTGATTTTATTTATTTGTCAGTTAATTATAAAATATTAAAAAATGTAAAACCATTATAAAGCCTCAGCAATTAAACCAACATGATACTAGCACAGAAATAATCAAGTAGATCAATGAAATATAATGAGCATTCTAGAGACAAATGTATATATTTGTATAACAATGTAATATATGATTAAGTTGATATTTCAAATCAATGGGTAAAATAAGGCTTATTCAACAAATAAAGTGCATGGACCATTATTACTTGAAATAAAACAAATATAGAGCTCTATTTCACACATTATACAAGAAATATTCAGGTGAGTTAAAAATCAGTATGTAGAATCTAAGGAGTTTTAGGAGAAAATACAAACTAATATTTTTCTTACCCTGAAGTAAAATATTCAAACCCAGAGGCTATAATGTACAATATTGACAATATGACTATATTAAACATTTAAGACTGTACAATAATATACATATTAAAAAGTTAAAGGACAAGTAATAGAATAGGAAAGTATTTGCAACACATCTAAAAAAGGGTTAATGGTTTGTTATTTTTTTTAGGGAAAATATTCTACAAACATTTAATCAAAAAAATGGATAAAGAATAAAAAAAGTTATTTAAAGCTTTTTAAAAATAACAGAAATAGGCCAGAAATATACAAAACAGGCTTAGTTTCAAAAAATAATAAAGTAGCAATTAACATATCATTGTCACAATCAGATTAATACATATTAAAAAATATTGGTAATATCAAGCATTGGTAACTGTGAAAGAAACTGGGTATTCATAGGCTTTTCATCTTAAAGCATATTTTGCAATGCTGGTTTAGTGGAGGTGTATTCTTTTAGCCTTCTTTGGTCTGGGAAACCCCTTATTTCACTTTCCACTTTAATTGAGAGCCTTCCTGGGTAGAGCAGTCTTGGTTGCAGGCCTTTGCTTTTCATTACTTGGAATAGTTCTTGCCATTCCCTTCTGGCTTGCAGTGTTTCTGTTGAGAAGTCAGTTGCTAGTTGTATTGGGGCTCCCTTATATGTTACTCTTTCTCCTTTGCTTCCTTTAGGATTCTCTGTTTGTCTTTGATATTTGCCATTTTAGTAATGATGTGTCTTGGAGTGGGCCTCATTGGGTTCCTCTTGAATGGGACCCTCTGTACTTTGTGGACTTGTGTGACTTTTTCTCTCCTCAAATTAGGGAGTTTTCCATCATGACTTTTTCAAACAGGTTTTCTATCCCTTCCTCATCCTCTTCTCCTTCTGGTATCCCTATTATATGGATATTATTACATTTCCTTAAATGCCTCTTCATTCTTTTGGAGTCTTTTTTCATTTTCTTGCTCCTTCTGGGAGCTTTTTTCTGCCTTGTCCTCCAGCTCACTGATTTTATCTTTGGCTTTGTTTAGCCTGCTTTTGGTTCCTTCTACTGTGTTCTTCAATTCAGAAATTGTATTCTTCATTTCCTCTTGTCTCTTATTGATAGTTTCTATATCCTTTTTCATGCTGATATAGTTTGCAGTAAGTTCCTTGTAGTTTCCCTGTAGTTTTTTGTAATTCTCTCTGAGCTCACTGAGCTCATTGAGTTTCCTTCGAACCGTTGTTTGGAACTCAATATCTGGTCGTTTACTTGCCTCTATTTCATTTAGTTCTCTTTCTGGGGATTCCTCTTTTCCCTTTGAGTGGGGGGTATCTTTTTGCCTTCCCATTATTTGTGAGACTTCTTTTTTTGCTTCTGCTTCTTAAGTTGATCTGTCTTGATTTCCTGACTTCATGGTATGAACTTCTATTGTGGGAGACTACTGTTTTTACTTGCTCGATCTACCTCTGATGATGTCAGATGTTGACCTTGTCTGACCTTATGCAGTCTGTTCGAGACTTCCAGGAATCTACTGCTTTTGGCTGTCTTCTTCAGCTGTTAATCTTGTCACTCTGTGCTCAGCAGGCCACCTTAGACAGCTCAGGGCAGGGCGGAGTCCCTCCTGGGGGTGGGGTTATTGGGTCCTCTTATGCTGCGGACGTATTGGGGAGGAGTCAGCACTGAGATCCCATTGGCTACTGTCTCAGCTCTCTCCCGAAAGCCTTGGTCCCCAGTCTCGCCTCAAGTGTCTCCAGGCCTCTCTGCACCAGCTTAAGCCAGGTCTCTAATATCTGTGGCTGCCACTCTGCACTCAGCAGGCGGCTGACAGCACAGGGCGGAGTGGAATCCTACTCTGGGGGAGAAGCTAGTGGGTCCTTTGCTACTACGGACACTCAGGGGCAGTGGTCTTTGGCTGAGCAAGATGGCTGCTGCCAAATGGAGGATGAGTCAGCACCAAAATCCCACTACCCTCTCTCTGTTCTCTCCCCAAAGCCTCCTTCCCCAGTCTCTCCTCAGATGTCTCCAGCCCACTCTGCCCATGCCTTTGCCAGAGACCAGGGTAAGTGGATGCAAATAAAAATTTATATGTTAGCCATTTAAAAGGTTCTTTGCGCCTCCAACTGCCTGTCTCTGGCAGGGAGCAACCCTGCGGCATTTTGCAGCTGGCTGTTTTCTGTGCACTTTTTGGGCTCTGGAGCTGTAGGCTGGAGATCCCCACTTTTGGTTTAGATCCCGCTCTCCTCAGGGAGATCCAACTGCCCGTTTCAATATCCTTCTAGTGCTGCTGCCCGTGGGAGCTCCACCTGCCCTCTTGAATCTCTACAGTACTCCTTACCAGTTAGGTTGTGCTAAAGCTGATTCTTCTGTCTCCGAGGTTACAGGGCTCCTCTGTCCCTCTTGCTCAGTTGTTTGTTCCAGGTGATTTCTCCACAATTTAGTTGTAATTCCTGGGAGGAGTTCAGTGTGACTTACACTCACTCCTCCACCATCTTGATTCCTCGAGATTTTATTTATTTATTTTTAGAGAGGACGGAAAGGAGGAAGAAAGAAAAGGAAACATTAATTTGTGAGAGAAACATTGATCAGTTTGCCTCTCGCATGCCCCCAACCAGGGACCTGGCCTAGTCCTGTGCCCAGACCAGGAACCAAATTGATAAACTTTAGGTTTTCCAGATGATACCCAACCCACTGAACCACACCAGTCAGGGCTATTTTAGATAATTCTTAAGATATATCTAATTTTGAATAAAGCTTTCTATGACTGGATTTGCTAGGATAAGTTAACTGATTCAGAGTAACTAGAAGAACTATCTTGCTGAATCAAATTATTTAATTTATGTTTACCAGAAATAACATTTTGTGTTTTTTGGCCAAGTTGATTTTGAGCTCTTCTTTTTTCAATATTTGAATAATAGATGTTCACTATTTTTAAGTTTCTCTTTTGTGACAAGCACTGTACTAAGTGTCTACAGTATAGGCGGGGGGAAAATCCCAGATGTTGGCTAGGGACTGAGAAGGCCCACTCACTTGGCCAGGAAGCTGGCGGGATGGCTGTCGGCTGAGAGCTTCTGTTTCTTTCTACCTAGACCTCTCCACGACGCTGCTTGAGTTTCCTCACAGCATCATATTGGTTTCTCCCATAACAAGTAACTCAGGAAGACAATGCAAAAGCTGTATTGGCTTCTGTGAACTAGCCTAGGAAGTCAAACACTATCACTTACTTAGTATTCATTTTGTCATATAGAAATTACCATGATTCAGTGTGGGAGTCAGCTACACAGGACACATGACAATTGGAGCTATCTTGGAGGCTGGCTACCATACACACAAAAAAACAAATAATTACAAAACAGAATATAAATGCAACAGTGACATTATATACAAAGTAGATACAAAGTCCAGAAAAGAACAATAAATTTAAAATTGTATTTGAAGAAATAATACAAATTCCAATTTGGAATTAGGCTGGGTAAACTAATAAATTTCCCTAATAAGATAAAATAGGTATATGCTTGGTCAGTTTATAAAAGTAAATATTGTTTTTTTCCTTTTCAATATAATACAACATGTATCTAAATCTACATTTTTAGTGAAAGGGTAGATTATTTTTCACTGAAAAAATAAGTTAAATTATATAATATTGCCAGATTTAGAGATAAAACTTTATTATAAGATCTTTGATCATGTTTAACACATTTTTTTCTTCAGATTTTTAAATTCTGGGTATTAAAAACTTCATTAACAAATTTTTATTTCAGAACACAGTGCTGAACAATTTTTAAAAACAAAAGATTACAAATTGTAAGCTGACAAGGAAAAAGTGGTGATTGGAATGAATAATTGTCTTACTACTTTGATTAACACTAGTAAAAATAACTAAATCAGGCTATATGTAAATTACAATTAGCCAGTTCTTTGAAGAATTAGGGTTTCCATGAGCATCAATAGTACATATATATGACTGGCAAATGCTCAGCACCACTGGGCATATTAGTGTATTGTATTGTTGGAATGACTTCAATCTCAAGTTTGATGTTCTGATGACTATTGAAAGTACTAAGAATTTGGATTTTTTTTAATTTTTAAAAATGTAATACTTTTAAGAACAAATAGAACATGGAACAAAAATATATGTGTATCAGTAACAATAATAAATCACAATAAAACATTCATATAATGTTGAAGCTTTGGGTATTTTCAATCAAAACTTGTAGCTTAATATTGGTAAAATATTTAACCCAAGGTTATATTCTGCTAGTACAATTAGAATACCAAGTTTCCCTGTTCTCTTATTACTCTTTCAACAGTCACTTTTAATGAAGATGGCAGCCATCATTTAAATACACATCATTAGGTAAAGAACATAAATGTCAATAAAACATTTTCTATTAAGTATCAGGCTGATGGCACCATAAAAATGAAAATTTTTCAAGTTGTAAAATATAGTCAAAGTCATAATGGAGTACATTAATATAGTTTGGCATTCTCTCAGTATTCCTTAGTGAACTGAGAAGGAACTCTAATTAAAAATGATTTTGATTGCTTCACATTTATACTGTGAAAAACTTAGTGTTTTCCAAGAAACTGTTCTTCACATGAAATTAAGTTAGATAGATGTACAGTACTTCTAAAGTAGCTTCATTTCATTCCATTTGAATTTTAAAAATTATTGGTAGTTGTTTGAATTTATGCCATATAAAGGGCTTTAATTTGTGTGTGCCCATTAGTGACATAAATCCATTTGTGCCATATATGTTAGTCAATGTTCGTAAAATGTACACTTTCTATAATGGTTTCAAGAGTGCCAAAGGAGCCAACACAGGACAAGAGGTCAGCTAAGTGTTATTTGCTTCTATATTGCCTCATTCATAACTCTAATAAATGACCCCCCAAATTTGCCCAATTTTATTCAAACTGCATTTTCTAAAAGTAGAGATCTTCTGAGAGTTTGGTTTTCTTGTTTTTTAACTATATATTTATGTGTACATTTAACTGTTTGTTATAAATAAACAACAAAACATTTTTTAAAAAAGAACTGTTCCTGACAACTTTAACTTCAAGAAAATTTTGTTTACAATGCCAAGACAAAACAGATATTTAAGGCTTCTCTCAGGAATTTCACTAATCTTGATCCTGACAAAAGCTCCCATTCCTCAAGAAAAATGTAGATTAGTGCTTACCATTAATTTCAGTGCTTTTTTCAATATGCTCTCTAAGGAAAGTATTCATATTTCAAGGTTACATGAGCAAACAAATAAACTAAAATTAGAGGCATAAAAATAAACTATAAACCTGAATTGGTCTAAAAAAACTTAAAGACAGTCATGTATTAGGAGATCTAAATCTTTTGAAATATCACTTTATTCTCTTTCTTCTTTGGTATTGGGTATTAATGCACAATTCTGAAGGAAAATCACAGGAAACAGGAGATGCCTGCCCACCATGAAAGACATAGAAGCTCTATATTAAAGGCAGGTATCAGTAACTAAAGAGCTAACTGCAGCCCTCAAATAAGCAGCTGATATTTTTAAAGGCAGAAGCAGCAGGCACCATGCACTAGGAATTCAAATAGAGTAGAAATCTACAGTTTAGCATGAGAAATTAATATGTGAATTCTTAATGAAAAAGAAAAATATATTAAAGTTCATCATGACTAGACCCTTAATTGGCAAAAAAGCTTGTGTTCATCTTAAATAATTTTCATTTGTGAAACTTCCTTGAATCGAGTTCTCATTTCATTATGTTAGAAAAAAATCTAGTAAATTTCTACAACTCAGAAGATAATCTCAGATATCCCTTTCACCCAAATCCTTCAGTTCTTACTTAGAAGAATTATGCACTCTTTGCATATATGCACAGTAATAAAAAGTACCACTAAATGCCAAGCAATGACATCCATGAGAGCAACACTGCGACTCATGTACAGAGTTGTAAAATATATAAATTTATACTTTTTCCCATTCTATAAGCATTCCCACTATAGAATCAAGTAAGCAAACAGAAAAAGAAACAAAACAAAAAGGAATAAACCAAGAAATTTATGGTTTGACATAGTAAAAATTTTTTTCAAATAAACTTATTTCCAATATATGTATGTGCTCTGATCTATGTGAACAAAGCTTGGCCTCTATGATAAGACCTAAAATAATTAGCAGGAATATCCCATAAACTGAAGACTGAGAAATTTGTTATTTTCAAATAGTTCAACTCTATATTCAGACATTCTATCCAGTACGTTGGAGTCTTATTTAACCCTTCTGTTATTTGGTTTGTTTCATCTGTGTAATGGAGAAAAAAAATATTACCTGAAGATAGAGATTCTTAGGCACGCACTTTTTTGTAGAGTTTCCTACTTAAGATTTATATTTTTATTTTTAAAAATATTATTCAGTTACAACAAAAACCCTAATCAGAACGTTTTCTCCACATGTAAATTTGGCAATCATTTCTGACTTATGGCTTGTGTTCAAAGAAAAATTCATGAATCTCAGGTACATATGTATACTTAAGAATAGAATTGCTATATGAATTTTATCTAGTGAAAGTAGAACAAACCTCATTTTTACTTCAGAATGAATAAAATAAAAATTAAAAAAATTAAATCCTTATTGCAAACAAGAGTTATCCTCTATAATTAATAAGCACAAAGGGTTATTTTTTATCTTGAATGTATTTTATAATTGAATAAAATATCAGTAAAATATCCAATGCAGTAAGTGTATAGTAGTTGGTAAATATCATTTATAAACTTGAATTTAATACTCTTGAAATGATCATGTGATCTGACATCCCACTTATTCAAGGGATTCCTACTATATTTATATCAAATGTGACTCCCTATGTGGGATGGAAAGCTCACTACCTCATGATAGAGGCTATGGCATTATTATTTCTATGTATTAGTAAGTTCTACTTTAAGTTCAAACACATTCTTTAATAACCTGCACTTTTGAGTTCTATTAACAGGCTGTGGAGAAAGAGACAATGGATTTACTTTCTTTTCTACACAATAGCCATTTACATATTTGAAGGCAATATCCATGTTGCCCTCCAGTTATTCCTTAATTACAAAAAAATTCAATGTATTAGATTTGTTTTATTAGGTTTTCTTGTGAGTAGTCAGTTTTTTTCTTTTTCTTTCCTTCTTTCTTTCTTTCCTCCTTTCTTTCTTTCCTCCTTTCTTTCTTTCTTTCTTTCTTTCTTTCTTTCTTTCTTTCTTTCTTTCTTTCTTTCTTTCTTTCTTTCTTTCTTTCACAGATATATGTTGCTGAAGTGATTTGTTGTTAAGGAAAAAAAATCAGAAAAATAAGTCTTGAAGTGCAAATAATACTGATATAATCATTAAAATGTGATTAAATGTTTAAACTTCCAGTACATTAACACTGACATTTTATCTTTTAAACAGTGTCAGGTAATGAAGGTCAACACAAGCAAGCGTTCTGTTTTTGGCCCTTAGTTAGAAGCACACTGTACTTGGACTTCACAGCAGGGAACTGTCAGGCGCTGTTCTCCTCTGTGCTGCTTCTCTCTACGTACTAGCTTGCAGCTGGCTCCAGCATATGGCAGTGTATGGAGATATTTTCTGGGGTCCACCGCCTCAATCACTATTTAATGATTAATTACCGCAGTCTGATGTCAGGGTGAGCCATTCAATGCTTCAGGTAAAAATCTTAACTATAGGAAATGACAGCAGGCAAGGTTTTGAAAGCTGAGTTAACTTTGTATTTCTTCTGATGAATTACTTGATTTTTTTATCCACTCATGAAGAGTAAGGTGAAAAAAGACAAAATTGTCAAGTAGCAAACACCAACAATGACAGGGGTGGTATTCAGCAGAATAGTCTATGACTGTCACTCACAATGAGAATAGTGCAGACAGATACACAATAACTAACTCTCTACTGGAAACCAAGCAAACAACTTTCAATTGACATTCCAGGACATAATGGATCTGAGCTGTGAAAAGATTCTTCTAACAATGTTCCTAGTAAGCAAATAAGAGTGAGATAAATTTTCCACCAGTAAATGTTTTTGAGCACTCTCTATACTGAAGAAAGTGGTGGCAATATTCTTTGGTTATACTTACCAATAAAACAAATGATCTGGTAAAAAGCCTAACCTGGTATTAAGTTACAGTAGAATAATTGTCTATTTTCACTTCTCAATAATTACCTATCTCTCTGAATCACTTATATTGAAACTTTATTTTTTTTAAAAAGAACCAGAAATTAGTTAACCTATTCTAATTATGCAACTGAAAATAAACTTTGGATTCTGAAATATTTAGATTACAATTTAAAATAATCAAAGAATTATTAAAATGTTAATGAATTAAACTAATCCACATTTTATTCATAAAAATTATTGTTACTTTTCTACAAAGCAAATCATTTGGTAATTTTTTTCATTTGGTGTCTATTTTTTAAATTATAGTTACTCTGAAACAAGCTCAAGTATTTGTAGGGAACCAGAAATATTTTTAAATCTGCTAAATAGCTGTTATTCAATGGCATTGGTCAATATCATTTGCATACACGTTGGCAATGGACTAAGAGATGATTGGAAATATTTTAAGAGTGTGAAACAACTTACTGACAAATGGGATTACAATTCTCATTTGTTGAACGGGGTCCAGCAGATCACCAACCCATAAGTGAATTCTTTCAAACGGACATTTAGGAATTTATTACTTACAACTTAGAATATACTATTTATTTAATGATTTAAAAATATTGGTTAGATTTCTAGTCTAAACTACCAAAATATTTCTAAGTTAAAATTGAATATGTATATTTACAATAAAATATAGTAATAAATGTTACTATGAGACAATGTATGATGTTACAATTATAAGGTTAGTAATATTTATGTTTGCTTTTTAAAATGTGTTGGATAGATTTCAATTTTGGGTTCAGGGATCACATGTATTTCATTCAAAATTCTCTGCAATGAATAAGGATTTGCCTTTTCTGTTTAACTGTCTCCTTCTAATTATTCCACAAATACTCATGAAGAGTAAGAAGAATCCTAACATCACTGGTTTCAACTGTGTGAGGATCATGTTGTAAGTCATATGGTTGCCTCCGAGAGACTTCTCCAAGTAGAACAAAATAGAACAAAATCTCAAATTACTACATATTTATAAGTTTTTACTTATAAGGAAGAATTATAATATCAAAATGATGTTTGTTTTCTCTGTCATAGGTAGATATAGAAGATTAAATGAAAATTGCATATAGACCCCAGAATGTGGTAGAAATATTGTCCATTTTCACAGCATTATTCTCCCCAACATTTCAGTAACTATTTTTAAAAGCTATTAAAATTATAAAAGGTAATTTACTTTGCTTCTGGTCTGTATGTCTGAATCATTTAAATATTTTACCTTCACTGTAGATCACTATTGCTCATTTTGAGAGTCAATTAATGAGTTCCAAGAAAGGCAACCTAGACAGAACATCCAAACACCAAATACTCAGCTGGCAAAATATAGATGATAAAGACTGAATGATTTGACCTATCATTATTCTTATACTGTTTCCAAGCTCTCCACAGTGTTGCCACAGTTCAACTCTGAAATGTTATTACTTGGAATAGCCACAAAACACATTTTGGGCTTGGGTTATGTGTACAAGAGAAAAAGAATGAGGAAATTGATGAAGGGAAAGATTTGGGGCACACCTACTTTACAGAACCCTGAAGATAGTTGTAATATAAAGTTGAGAATTACTGATATACGTTAATCTTGATTCTTGTTGAAATGGCCATGCAATCACAAGGTCAGCAAGTGCAGAACCTAACCACAGATATAAAAAAGGTACCAAGCTCATTCAGCCTACTCTAAACTTGAAATAGAAGCATTCTAATTTCATTTGGTTGATCTGGCATATTTATATCCTCAATTTAATGAAGCCTGAAGAGTCAAACTAGTAGTGTTATGATGAGTTAACACCACAGCTTTGATTGCTCACCATCCAAATAGCAAAATTTCCTAATATCATTTTATGGGACTTAAAAGACATTAAACTAAATATGATTGCTGCTCCATAAAATGGTAGAATAGTTTTCCATATACTGTATATATGCAAATACAATATCCTATCTCAACCTCCAGTGCCCATAGTAAGTTACCCTTACAGCTTAGATTGAATAACTATTATTGGTTTACATGCTTCTAAATCTTGCATTTTGTGTAACTAAGACAGAGCTAAGCTTTCAAAAAATAGAACAATGCCTTATTCACAAAACCATCTTGTTTAAAAGCTTTGCCTCATTATGCAAAGTATTCTTACCCATTTGAAATAAATTCATAATACACACTGAAGACAATGCATATGACCAGAAAATTACAAGGGAATCTTTTTAATGTCAGATGTTTTATACATATCTCATTCCTTCAAAGAAATGTTGGGCTAGGAGAAGGGAATTCAGAACAAAAAGGAATTATATTCTAAAAGTACAAACTCCAATGAGTATATATGGTAAGGACATTTAATTTCTAGCTTTTAAGAGCAGTAGTAAATGTATAAATCATTATTTTATCAGCTACTCAGAAGTCCCCAGATTACACAGCCCTTGTATAGTTATGAATGACAATATATACACCTCAGAATTGCAAAGACTTCTTGTGATGTTCATTTTCTCCTTCAAATTAGTTGATATAAAAAGAATTGTGTAAGGTAAGTTCATGGAAGAATAACAAAGTAAGGCCCGAAGATGTAGGTAAAGAATATGCCTTTAGTCATATGAAAGGTTTTCCCTTTCCCCCACCCCTTGTGATATGCTCAGTAAACTTCCTTTACGGCTTTCTCCACTTTTTTCACTGACGTGATGACAACCATGACAATCCCATTTTATAAAGGTATGCTCTTTAATGCACTGATGTGTAAAATAGGTTTACTGAACTGAAAGCTTCTCTTTACTAGAGAGACTATCTCACAATTACTTGCCTATAATGATGGACTAAACTCAAAATAGTCTTAATTTAGGTAAATATCAGAAGTTGGAATACATGCTTGTACTATCCAGCTTTGCCAAACTCCTTTTTACTTTGCCTCTTAAGCATATGTTCTCTGACAAAATTTTCATTATCACTGATAGGACCTGGAATTCTACTTATTTTTATTTCCAATCTATTTCTATTCACTAGTCCTTGTCTGTTATTTTGAAATAGGAATAATATTTATTTTGAATATAAGTGACATTAAAAGCCATAACTCTTCTGAGTCTTAAAATGAGCACCGTCCCATACTTAATTACATTGATTATATTGTATGGTGTCGAAATTTAAATATAAAATTTAAATCACCTGTATTTAATATAGGAAAACAAGTGTTTATAAATCTTTGAATCAAAATTAACATTTCCATTAATCAAGCCATTTAAATGCCATATAGAAAGAACCAATGGAAATAAGAAATCAAAATCGCTGGACATCAAACATTAGAGTTAAGGTCTAAACTGAGAACACATATAGCAGCTTTTATAAGAAATTTCAGAACTCTTGATGTCCCCCAGCCATATTAAGGACTAAAAATAAGGTCAGAGGTGCAGATAAGTTATAATATTTTCATGAGGAGGATATATTTCAAGAAGGGTGATCTGTGGGAAATCTTCACTCTGGCTAATGGGCTATGATGCTTGAGGAAGTGTCCTGCCCTACATTTGGGGAACATAGTAGACTAAGGTCTGGCCCTTGCCTGAGAAATCTAGAAAAAAGAGATTGACTTTTATAGTAATAAAGACAGGACACTCCGTGATAGTAATACACAGCACTGCAGTTCCTGAATTTGTTGGAATGAGGATACAAGTGTTCCTATGCACCAGATGGGAGTCATATGAAAGGGTGAGGTGTTGATTTAAAATCATCTTAGATTCTAAAAGAGCTACCTAAAGGGTAACAAGACCTAGAAGAAACTGGAAGAGAAATTTCTAGGGGATGAGAGAGGAGATTTTTAGTTTTCCTGCAGAAGGGATCTTCAGGGGAGAAGAACACTGAATCTCAGAAAATCAATGAAAAAGATTTGGGAAAAAAATGAGACATATTTCAACTTCAGAAAAACAAATACAGCTCAGAGGGTACGAGCTAAGTAAAAGTGTTTCCTTTGCCTTTATGATTTCTCAATTTGTTTTCCCTCTGATCCTTCATGTAGTCCAAGCTGGTTATCAAAGCAATGCATGTGGTTGAGATGTGGCTATAAAACTAAATTCAAGATGGAGAGCTGGAGAAAAAAACAACAAATGCCCTTATACTAATGGGGTTCCAATATGAAACAGGTTCTACCTGGGTAGAGAGGGAGATATCTAATGCTGAAGCAAAGACTTAAATAAAGATTATTAAACAATGACATATGCACTCTAGCACATGATACTTCAAGGATAAAAGCTAGCACATTTGTTATTTCAATGTTCTAGTAAATAACAATTTCCTATTTTTTGACCAGCACAAACATTCATCTTGCTTGTGATCTGTAGTTATAAATAACCAACAAATTCTAGCCAGAATAGAAGGAAAAGGCCCTAGATAACATTTGTTTCTCTGGAAATTCATTTATTTCTGCATTCATTGTGAAGAACATTTTTGCTGGGTACAGGAATATACATTGGTATTTTTTCTTAGTATTTTTCAGATAAATTCTCGTGTTCTTTAGCTTTAATTGTTTCTTTTGAGAAACAGCTATCATTATGGTTGGTAACATAGAGACAATAAACTCTCTTTTTTGGCTGCATGCAAAATCATCTATATATATATATTTTTTAAATATCAGTTTTGTGTGATGCACCTATATGTGGTGTTTTCCATTTTCTTAGAGTTTCTTGACTCTGTGCTTGATGTAGTCATCATTTTGTGAAATGTTAACCTTATTTTTTTAGATATTGCTTTCATTATCTTTTTTTCTTGATACATCAATTGCATTCAATTTTTGATCTTTTCGCAATGTATAATGTCTTTTGCAATTTTTTTATATTGTACCTTGCCTTCTTACTTCATGCTTCCATCTGAACATTTTACTCTAATCAGTTATTTTTTCTTTATCAACTTATTATAGTTGTCTCTAATGACTATTACACACATTCATAGAGTTACGAATTTCAGTTATTGCATTTTTAATAAAATTTCTATAGTTTGTTTTGAAGTATCTGTAAAACTCCTCCATTATCTTGAACACAGTAATAACATTTATATTTAAATATGCCTTTAATAATTTTAGTCCTTTAACATATTATTTGACTCCTAGTTTTTGTGTGAATCTGGTTATTTTTTTATTGAATGGTGGCCATTTAGAATAAAAACATAAGAATCATATAAAGCTCTGGATTATACCAACTTCATTCATTGAAGGTCCACTTTTGTTTGGCATGAGGTCAAGCTTGGGAGTACTTCATTTTCATCTGGTCAGATGTTGAACTGATTTAGAGATTGATTTCCGTCCTTATGAGGCCAACTCTACTTTCTGTTTACCTTCCTTTTACAAAGTAGCTCTGAGGGTCCCATTCTGCATTGGGGGTGCTTCTGGGGTGAGGTATCTGTGGTCATTCAAGTATATTTATTAGAAATTTAAAAAATGTGTTAAGTAATTTTAACAGATATGATGCTCTCTGCCTGAAAACTTCTGTTATATGTAGCTATCAAGTTCTGAGGAGTAAACTCCCTCTCACAAGTATTGAGAGGGAGTGTTGCAGACAGTCATTCATGCTGATGCCAAGGAATGTTTTTGTGACAACACTACATACTTGCACGTATGGTCACAGTCTTTGCATGTAACAGAAGCAATAGAGGTAGCGGGTTCTTATGTCTGGTCTGCATGATGTCGATACAAATATTTAGTTCTTCGGCATATCAAAGTTTTTACAAATGTTATTTTTTGTTAAATCTGGAGTAGTAATCTTGTCAGATTAATGCCTAATTTAAAAGTAAAAGACAAAATATTAATGAAGAATAAATTTTCTAATGATGAGGCATTAGTTGTAATTATAATTGCAGTTTTGGATAATTAGAATTTACCTGGGATAATTTCAAGTTATACTTTTTCTTAAACTCAATATTTGATTTACATAAACCTTTAGGTTGTAAAATGATTGGACAAATAGATTACAATTAAACATAATGAGAAGAGTTTTCTAGATATGATTTAAAATTTAAAATCTTAAATGATTAAAAGTTCTAATAGAAAAGTAAGAATTAGATGAAGGGAGAATTTTTAGGTGTGTGTGAGGCAAAAGTAAAACTGAGAAAGCTTAGTCTTTTGTTGATAATACTCTGCCCCATTCAGCATAACATTATAAAGAAAAATAATAATCATAGTATTTGTACTTTTGCACAATTGTATGTGCACATCCACATACTGTTCACAATTTTAACAATACTTCTTAGTTTTATGTGCTCATACTGCGTGTTGGGCATCATTATAATCTCTTTGCAGTCCTTCAAAGAACATATTATTGCCTCCCCTATTTTTCAGATGGGAAAATTAATATACAGAGACATTACATGGTTTTCTCAGTTTAATAAGAGCCAATTATTTCACTAGACCAAATTGAATAGGCTGAAGTTTATGAACTTCCCTCTAAAGTCTAAGCTCTAGAATCAGTGACTTATTAAGATACAAAAGATACAGAGTGTTAATAATTCAGTTAATATTTATTCACATTAAACTGTAATGTTAATAAAAATTCTGTTTATGTTATACTGTAAAATACAAGTAGGCTCTCTATGCAAATTGTCAAAAAGTAATACACACTAACTATATGAATGAATAAAGGTAAGTAATTATAAGAAAAAATTAAAGTTTGCTGCTTACACTGGTCTCCATGTTATCACTTTAATTGCTTTTAAACACTTTTAAATTGTGTATATTACATATTTCTTTTTAATGCAAATACGATTTGCATTAAGACACTGTGGCTTCTATAAAGTAATTTACTTCAAAGGAAAAAACACATTGAAATAGATACTCAGAATTGTTCTTCCACTTCCAAGAAATCTTCTGAGCACCTGAAATCTTCCAAATCCAAGTAGATATAAAAAGCATTTAATTAAGAAGTATTATTTTATTGATAAATTATATAAAACTGATATATTCAAGAACTTTATGTGCCTGTTACTTGACTAAATATAAAAGGCAAATACTTGGATCAAATTTGTATCAAAACAATAATTTTGAGGCTCTTAATTTTCAGGACAATCCATAGTTCTTTATTTAAATGGCATGGATAACAGATTTCTAAGTTGTTAAAAACCTGATTTTATTCTAGAATTTTCAAAGGAAATACTACATGGAGAACATGACATGTGCAAAGAACTTAAATTAACCATGTTTCTTTTTTTGAGAAAAATTGAATTACTATAAACCATTTAGAAGCATCAATGATTAAAACTTTAAAATTTAATTAAAATTAAAACTTTGTTTTCTTTGAAAAAAATTAAGTAGCATAAGATCTGCAACAAATATAACATTTGTAAATATTAGAATGCATACACAGCACATAAAACTCTTTATTTCACATGGTTATACACATATTCAAGGATATGTTTAAAATATATTAAAATAAATGTTAATTGGGGAGCAGTAGTGATTCTGTTAAGATTGAAGATATAAGACAAAATATTAAAAATAAAGAAGGCCTGACAAACTGATGAAGATATATCATGAACTGAGGAACGTGATAAAGTTAACAATCTACACCTGGAATCTAAAGGTGGGGAGAGATACAGACACAAGATTTTATATGTTTGAATGCAAAAAAAAATTCAGATTATACTGTTAATTAAAGAGTCCTGTGTTTCCATTTATTGTGTGTATCTGTGTGTGTTTATCTTTATTTTTATATTATTCAACTCACAATCAATCTACCTTAGATCATTTTTAATTCAGTGTTTCTCTCACCATCATTCAATGTTATTTTTATTTATTAATTTTAAAGCCACCACCAATATTTATTTATTTTCACACTAAGACATTACATTCCAAACTTAGGTCAATTGTCATGTCATTTTTGAAAATTTTTCCATATCCATCACCACTTTGCTTAGAACATGTATTCTTTTTTTTACCATTTATTGCTTTACATATATTCATACTCACACCAAAAATTTATTTTAAAACAAAAATTTCAAATTTGTACATAGAAATCCAGTATTGTTTGCCATAAAACCATAACCATATGGATGAATACATAAAAATAAAATAATACTATTACATTTCAGAATTTTTAATATAAACAGAATATGTTTGAACCACCTTGTGAAAAAGTTCCTCAATGAGATTAAAGAAACTGTTTAAGATGAGTAAGGAATGAAAAGAGATGTATTTTGCTTATTATTAACTTAGATAGAGAGAAATATGACATTCTTTATTTATAACTAGCTGATTTTTAGTTTTGATTTTATGTATCACCACAAATCCTAAAAACACAAATATAAATGTAGTCGGAGTGATGAAAATATGTTCCACCTTTTCTGATAGTGTTTGAAACTGAGAATTAATGTCTAACTAAATCATACAAATACATATAGCTTTAGTTTTCCGAAGTCATCTGCATTCCAAAGCTATTTTTTGAAGTTCTCTACCTGTTAACTCTCTCTTGTATGTAGAAAAGTCCCCACATTCTTAATAACTTGTCTATGATATTAGATGCAGAAAAGGCACTTAACAAAAACCTAACTCTCATTCATGATAAAAAAAAATCCAAAAACTAGGAAGAAAGAGAATTTATTTAATTTAGTGAAGATTATCTGCAAAAACCTATAGCTAACATTATATTCCATGGCGTTCTTTCTCTCTAAAATCAGGAACAAATAAAATATTTCTACTATCATCACTTTTATTTATCATTGCTCTGGATGTTCAAGTAAGTGCAATCTGAAAAGGAAAAGAAATGAAATACAGACTGAAGTGGAAAAATAAAATCTACCTTTATATACAAATGATGTGATGCTATATGTAGGAAAAGTTATACACAACAACTTGTGTGACTAATAAATGAGTTCATCAACATATTGAGAAACAAGATCAATATATAAAAATCAATTGTAATTTTACATAATAGCAATGGACTCTATAAAAGAAGTGAATAAAGTAACAAAATAAGTTTAATATTTGTATACCCAAACCACAGAATATGGTTGAGTTATACAAAAATAAATTTAAATAAAAAGGGAGACAATACAGTATTTATAAGATAATTTCCTTCAAATAGATTTATAGATTCAGTGCATTTCTTATCAAAATCCCAGTAGGCCCTTTGACATAAATGGACAAGCTAATCCTAAAACTTATTTGGAAATGCAATGCACATAAAGCAGCCAAATTAATTGCCAATAAAAAGAAAAAAACTGGAAGACTATACTTCTTGGTTTCAAAATATTGTTTCAAAATACAGTAATTAAGACAATGTGGTACCAAGATAATGATAGACATGTAGAATAAGAGAACACAATGAGAGCCCCAAAGTAAACCCATATACTTATAATTGGTTGATATTTTACAAATATGCCAAGATGACTCCATTGGAGAGAACAATTTTTTCAACAAATAGCACTGGTAAGATTGCATGTATACATGCAAAAAATGTGAATTTAGAGTCTTAATTTACAGCACCAACAAATATAACTCATACTGGATCATAGAACTAAATGTAAAAGTTAATTTTTTTTAACTTTTAGAATAAAACTTATGACATCTTTATGATCTTGGGTCAGGCCAAGTTCTAATATACAACACCAAAATCATGATGTATAGAAGAGATAAAAATGAAAATCTCTAATCAAAATTAAAAACCTAATGTTTCAAAAGACAATGTGTAAAGAAAAAAAACAAGCTATGGTCTTGAGGAATATATTTGCAATCATCATATCTGATCAGGAATTCTATGTAGAAAATATAAGGAATGCAATATTCTAAACTAAAAAGGCAAAACAAATCAATGTTTTAAAAAAATTAGCAAATGATTTGAATAGCCATTTAACCAAAAAACATACACAAATGGCTAATACATGAAAAAATATTCAACTGTTCATTAGAAAAATTAAAGTTAACATCACTATGATATACCTGTTTTAATGTATTAGATTAGCAATAATGAAAAACACAGATAATAACAAGTGTTGACAATGATATGGAGAAACTGAACTCCTTTACATTGATGGTGAGAAGAGAAAATGGTGCAGCTGCTTTGGAAAATGGTCTGACTGACAGTAACTCAGGAAGATGAATAGAATAGCCATAGGATCCAGCAATTTCACCTCGAGGCATGTACACAGAGAAAAGAAAACATACATCCACATTAAGACTTGCACATGAGTGTTCATAGCAATATTGCCTGTCATAGCCAAAAAGTGGAAGCGATGCAAATGTCCATCAAAAGGCGAATGAATGACTCACTCACTGTTGGTGAGAATGTAAACAGTCACTATGGAAAACAACATGGTTGTTCCTCAAAAAATTAAGAGTACAGTTACCACATGACCCAGCTATTCCTCTTATGGGTATCTACCAAAAAACCTCAAAAACATTTAATTGCAAAGATATATACACCTTTATGTTCATTGCAGCATAAGTTACAGTGGCCAAGACATGGAAACAACCAAAGTGTCCCTCAGTAGATGACTGGATAAACAAGATGTGGTCTGCACATACTGTGGGATACTACCAGCCATAAGAAAAGACGAAATACTGCCATTTGCAACATGATAGACCTTGAAAATATTATGCTAAGGTAGGTAATAAGTTAGTCAGAAAAAGCTAAGAATCATATGATTTTACATATATGTAAGGTATAAAACTGAAACTCATAGACACAGACAATAGTATGGTGATTACCAGAGGGAACGAGTTGGGGGGTTAGTGAAGGGTAAAAGGAGCCAAATATATGGTGACTGAAAATGAATTGACTTTGGGTGGTGGACACACAATGCAATATGCAGATGATGTATCTACATTTGAAATATATATATTATTTATTCACCAATATCACCTGAATAATAATAATAAAAATGAAGGGAAGATAGCAAGTTTTATCTATATAATTATATGTGGTAGCAGGATAATAATAGACATATGAAACAAAAACAATAGAACTGAGAGTCAAAAAAACTTTTATATTTTTAATTGGTTGATATTTTACAAAAGCGCAAGATGATTCCATGACAGATACCACTTTTCCATAAAAAATGCTGGTATCATTGTATATTTCCCTCTTTGTCTCTGATAATTTTGTCTTGAAGTGTACTTTGTTTAATATTATTATAGCAAGTCCTGCTTTCTTTTGATTAAATTTTCATTATATAGTTTTTCCATCCTTTTACTTTCAAACTACTCATATCATTATATTTAGATTGAGTTACTTATAAACAACATATAGCAGGGTCATAATTTTTTATCCACTCCCTCAATATCTATTCATTGGTATATTTAGACCTTTTAAATTTAATGTAATTACTAACACATTAAGGGTTACATATGCTATTTGATTTTTCTATTGTGATAAAATAGACATACGAGGAGGGACCCATAAATATTGGAATTATCTTCTGGAGGGTGGGCCCCTTGTAGTACAGGCTTCCACCACTAGATGAGTGTTGTAAGAACCCATCTGTATCAGCGTATCCGCTGGCACTGATGAGAGAGGCTGCATTTGGCCTCAGTGAATTTTTTTGAAGACTCTTTCAACGCATTTGGCGATTTCATGCTTGGTGATTTATGAGTGCACCTGCATACAATCATATTGCATGTTTAGCGGTTTTTGACCAAAAAATGGCATGGCCCTTGTGCCCCACCCTCCCTATTCACCCAATCTCACCCTGGTGACTTTTTCTGGTTTCCGTGGATGAAAAAAGTCCTCAAAGGGAAATGTTTTGCCAGGGTAAAAGAGATGAAACAAAAAATGGC
Source organism: Pteronotus mesoamericanus (assembly GCF_021234165.1). NCBI lineage: Eukaryota > Metazoa > Chordata > Mammalia > Chiroptera > Mormoopidae > Pteronotus > Pteronotus mesoamericanus. The sequence continues at coordinate 24,844,818 of NW_026555310.1, forward strand.
AGAAGTACTAAAAGGCATGAAAATCGACAAGTTCAAAAACTGTTTTAAACAGTGGAAAAAATCTCAATAGGTGTAGTGCATCAAATAAAGAGTACTTTAAAGGTTACTGAAGTTCTAATATGTAGGAAAAAACACACAATTTTTTACGAATAAATTCCATTTTGGGGATTTTAAATTTTCTCTCATAAAATTTCTCACATAAAAAATTCAAAGTGTATGATTCAGTGTTGTTTAGGAAGTCCACAATGTTGTACAACCATCACAGCTATATAGTTTCAGAACATTTTTAACACCTCAAAAAAAAAACCCAAAAAACAAATACCTACCCATTAAGGAATAACTCACCATCCTCCTCTCTTAACAGCTACAGCCAACAGCTTATTTGCTTTCTTTTCTTTGGATCTCCTTATTATGGATATTTAATATAAATGGAATCATACCATATGTGAATGTTTTGTCTACTTCTTTCAATTTGCATGTTGTTTTCAGGTTTACAGCATGTGTAAGTATTTGATTCTGGATAGACTTTGTATGTCTGCAATAGAATATATTCAGCCATAAGAAGGAATCAAGTACTTATATATGCTGTAAACCTTGAAAATTGCATGCATTCGAGGTCTATCCAGAAAGTATCCAGCCATGTAATATGAAAAAATAGACATTTATTTTTTATTTAAGAAGATACAAGATACAAGAAATATTGTACATAAGACCCCTTCAAAGTAGGCACCTTCGGACCTCATAGTTTTCTGATACGTGTTAACTGCAGCCCTTACATGCTCAACATTCTCGGGTGTTCTGCTTGTTGCAGGCCTTCCAGAGTGTGGATCACTTTCAACAGATTCTCAACCATCCTTGAAGCATGTGTGCCACACTTTTTTTTCACTGCACTCATTACATCATCCCCAAAAGGCTTCCGAATCATGAAATAGTTTCTGTGGAGGAATGTGCAAGCTTAACACAAAATCTGATGCATATTTGTTGCACTACTCAGTCATTTTGAATGTGACGGCCATGCAGCACACGTGCTCACTCAACAGCATCTATTGCTCCCACTGACTAGTACAGCGAAGTCATCATTGTTCACACATGCATGTTCCAGTCCACTCTCCTTGGCTGCCAGGTTACATCAATGTCATGCAAACCTTTCTCATTATATTAACAATGGCTGGACTTTTTCTGGACAGACATTTTGTGCCACATTCTGTTTCTCCATTCATCAGTTGGTGGACATATGTGTTGTTTCCACATTTTTTGCTGTTGTGAACAGTGCTGCTATAAACATTTGGGTACAAGGTTTTGTTTTCAATTCTCAACTCTTCACTAGGCCTTTTCTGACACTACTCAAACATGAAAGAGAGGGAATGCCTCATTATTAGTAAGTAGAAGAAGCAGCCCAGGCTTCTCACATTACCTCCACTAATACCATGGAGAAAAGAAGAAATTACATAAACGCTCAGTAAGAATGAAACCCATGGATCCCAACAAAGCCTTCTTTGCCATCACCCGAATGGAGATTAGGATGCTCTGTTACAGCCTCCCAAGGGTGGGAAGTCTAAGGCTCCCACCTGACCTTTGCTGTCATGGGTGAGCATGGGGCCACAGTTTGTTTGTTGTTGTTGTTTTTTTTTTTTAATTTCTTTTCTGTGGCAAAGTGAGGGCAATTTTTAAAAGTTTCATCTTGCTAGGCTGCCCATTTTCTGGTTCTTTAGTTAGGGAACGCAGGCTTTTGTTGGAGCTTTATATTTTTCTACACTCCTAACAGATTGGCAACTTTATCAAACCAAGATTTGGAATCTATGGTCTGTGGGGGGATGCTCATGCAACACACCATGATGTCATTCCTTGCATCCTAAAAGTCCCTGGCTTCCTTCCTTCATCCAACTTTCAGAGCCTTTCTATTTTTACTTTATATACAATGTCCAAGGTTTTTAATTATACTTAGTAACAGCATTAAAGAAAATTATGTCCCTTCCATCTTCCTGAAAGTAATAATCCCTGATTTCTTTTTATTATGTAGGGAGATAGCAATTATTTGTTGGAAGTCTGAGCAACTTTGTAAGCTTAGTCATTGTCCTTCAACTCAAAACTCTGTATCCCTTCCAGATAGGCAAGGTAGTCACTTATTTGACACTTATTTCACTTCTGAATATGAGTATACCTAGCAAATCATGGAAAAATACATCTGTAACATTTATACCATTATACTGGTCATGGTCCAGGCATCCCATCTACAAGAACCATCACTTAAACATCACAACTGCACATTTTCAAGATAAAATCTTTGGAACAGTAAAATTAGCCAGATACCATAACTTAGATGTGAGCACTTCATTTCAGGGAGTGTTCCCATGGCTGTATCTTATATGTAGGAGCTATACCTGGTGTCTGAACCCAAGGGTCAGCAAGTCTGTTTATTAATCAAAATAGTAATTGTGGTTGCTGTAGGATATAAAATGAATAAGACTCAATTACTAATGTAAATCTGAGATTACCTATAATTTTAAAATTAACATCACTTTATGTTTGCATATTAATATTTTTAACAAATATTAAGTCAGTATTAAATTCATTGTAAATGAATATTAATTATATGCAGCAATTAACTGTTAATTTGAATAATACATGAACATACTTTCATGCTTCTTAATTTTGAGTGATCTGATTTTTAAGTACCCATTAAACCAGGATATGATTTGACAATTTTAAAAATTAATCATCCATATTGACAGTTTCAAAAATTAGAGTAAATGTTTTTGTTCTATAATCTTACTTTTTAACTAAATAAAAGTTGCTGCATTGAGTTTTAGTATCATTTAAAAATATGTCCTTGTAGAAGCCATAAATGTCAATATTTTCAGCAGCGTAAATTTATAGCAACACTGAAATTTTATGGCACCATAAAAGTCCTTACTCATGATGACATCTAGAGCTGCATTTTCACAGATATACAAGAATTTGTATCTTAGACATGCGGTTTATCCTATGTGGTTTTTCAAAAAGAGGAAACTGGGACAGTGAGTATTTCTGGTATCTCCAAACAAGTCAGATATACATGTCACAGGAATTTAAAGATTTGGTTTCATTCCTTTAATATCTGGCAGCCAAATAATCTGTATATGTTACTTTTTAATCAAACTAATTAGATAACAAGAAAGAGATGCCGAGCTAAGCATTAGATGAGTCCATTGATAGAGAAAAGAGCAAATTTTTATATATATGTATATATATGTAAAATATATAAGAATATATAAATATATGAAAATATATGTTTTTCATATATACATATACATGAAAAAATATATATGAAAATAATTTTGTTTTTGTCGCATATATATGTGACTATATAACTATATGTGACAAAAACAAAATTATTTTCATTTAAATACCCAGACACTTCTTGTGCTTATTGTTGTCTTAATCTAGCTGATTAAAAACTTTTAAACTAAAACATTTAGGGAAAATGTGACATATTGTATGGGAATAATATTTTAAAATTTATTTGATGTTGAAAAGAGACAATACTTATGTCACTTTAAATATAACTAAAATATTTACTAGCCTCTTTTAAGATACATTCATATTTATTTATCTTTCAATTTTCTTACAATTAAATCTAATAAAATACTCTCTGTTGGTTCTCAAAGATATGGTTATAATGTCTCAAAAATTTCTAGAAGTTGTGATTTTTAAGAACCACTGTTCACTGATCTCAAACTATGTAGAGGAACAGAAAAATTATGAGTTTCAGGAATGAAATGACTTTTGTCAGATTATTCATTCTAAAGGAAAAGTAACTTTATATATGAAGTATAGAGTAAAGGGTTAAGAAATGTTTTTTAAATACAGCACCTGCCTCATCTCACTATTTATCATGAAATATTTTCTTAATATTTCCATATGTTTGAGAAAAATGTTTACCTACAATTACTATTACATAGTAATAACTGGTATAATTGATAATATTGACATGTATGTTATACAACACTATATACGATATACTATAATACTATATATGTAGAATGTAATAATACTACATACCATATATATAGTAATATTGATATGTATATTATATTAATGCTATGAAGCAACTTAGAACTCTTATGTGAATACCACTTGTGAATAATAATTTAATTTCATATAAAATGTAAATGTCCAATGCCATTAGATTGCTAATAGTTTTGATATATGCTATACTTCCAACTACAATAAGTTATATTGTATTAACTCTTAGAAAAACATGAAACAATTTAAGATATTTCTATCATAGTGTTGTGATTTTTTCATGTTTTTTTTCAGTATTTCTCAATTTTTGGTTCTCAACTTTAACATTGTCTCCTTAGTGGGCCTTCTCCAAACATTCTGAGTTAATGTTCCTGATTAGAGAACCATTAATATTGTCTTTGTAGCATTTGGCACTTCTTTATCTGCTAACATTTTATGAATTAGTTTTCACAATAGACCATAACTCCCATGAGAACAGGTACTTAATCTCTTTCCCATCTATATTCAAAAGGCATTACAATGCTTAGTGCTTGATAGGTATACATTAAATATTGTAGATTGGGAGAAAACAATAAATCTTATTTTTTATAATTAATCATCAAATATTTTTTTCTTTATTAAAAGCTATTAATTATATGATCAATCTTCTTACTTTACCATGTATAGATATTAAATTAAGGTATAAATTTAACTAAACTATAAACTCTACATAGTTTTAAAAATGAATGATATTATATGCATATATACGTATTACTAATGATGGATAAAATTCATGTAACTTTTACTAAATAATTGGCAACGTGTTAGGTTCTTATAATCATTATTTTATATAACCCTCAAAGCATTATAAATTGATAGTATTTTTGACATTTTATATGAAACTAAATGGTATACTCTCAGGGGAGAGTGTAAAGAAGGTGTGAGTGAGAGAATAAAACACCCTGAAGCAGAGTTAAGCAGTGGAGAAGGAGAGAAGGAGAGGGAGGGAGGGAGCACAGAGGAGCAGCACGTGAGCACTAAGCAACAAGTTTGACTTTTCTCAATCATCAGATTACATTAATAACTTTTAGATATATGTATATATTATATGTAGATATATATTCATCAAATCTTTCAAATTTTTTAACATAGACGAAGTCATATAGTTCACGGAAGAAGGAACTGAGCCTGTAGGGATTAGATAGATCAGCCAACACAATAGTTCTTGCCACTGGGTTCAAATTCAGCTAGTTTGACTGGACGCCTGGACCCTTAACACTACTCAACTGCTAATAGTAGAATTGTTTTCCTTAAAATCCTAGAATTCTATTTTAAGGTAGTTTTTTTTAATCCAATTGATCTAATCACAGTGACAAACATTGGTTGGTAATAATGCAGCATGTCCCCAAAAGGGCAAAAGAGCCAAAAACTCATTTCTCTAATAATAAGAAGGAGGGTTAAAACTGGCAGAGAGTAAGAGGAGACATTTATTCCCTTCGTAGAGTATTATAATGTTTTTCCTCCAGGGAAATGTGTGCTTATTAAGAGGACAAACAAGCTTATTTTCACAGGCAACTTGCACTTCTGGTGGAGGACTGAACAGGCATTGGCTCGCCCGCATTTAGTCTTCACACTAAGCTCGAGTCCCTGAGGAGAACATGAAAAGATGCTCACCATTTTCCAAAAGAACTGCTGAAATTTCTAAAACCCAGGAACAAATTAAGGGGGGAGAATTTCCTGTGAGGAGATTGAGGTTTTTTAAAAAGTCTGTTGGAGTGGTCCTCCAACTGATACTCTTTACAGAGACTGGCAATATTTTCAGAGAACCCAGAAGAGAAAAAGACAAGTTAGGTTCCAGACGAGTACACACAGGAGACCCATCCTTGCAAAAGTCTGTATCTCCCTTTGTGTAGCCCAGGGGAAAGTTTAGATTTGCATGTAAAATTTTTAGCTCTTCTATAGTGTGATACTGTGAAGTTCTTAGAAGATTTGTTGAGCTTTCTTAGATCCTCCTGTATCAACATCACAGCCTAGAGGGTCTGGTAAGTCAGTGGCTATCGGGCAAGCAGGTCGCCGCATCTCCTTGTGGGCTTCCCCGGACAGTGCTGGGAGAGTGATGGCTCTTCTCAGTTGATTACAACAACGTATCGGTCACCTTCAGGTGAAAAATCCATTTCTTGAGAAGTATTACAATAGTCACAGACTCGCAAAAGTGAGTAAAGCGATATTTTTTGATTGCTGCTTACTCCCATTCCATCTATTCCCAACAGATAGTCCTTATCTCATGAAAATGTAAAAGAGTGTTCTTGTCACTCTCAGTTCTATTAAAAAAAATAGTTCTCATATGCAATAGGTGTTTGTTTGTTTTGGGTGACTCAGGTGAATGAGGTTTGGGTAATCTAGCAATCTCTCACTGTCTCAGCTAGATCCATGTTTCCATTGCTATTCAGTAATTTGTCCAGTATTGTCAGATTAGTAAAAATCAGAAGATAATCACCCCATGCTCTCAACAAACCTTTATTATGGGATAGGATAGCAGGTAAATTTAGTAGACTGAACTGACTATCCTTTCACAAAGAATAATTTTGGAACTTTTTTTGTTTGTTTTCACACTACTTTAATAATTTCACTTGTATTGATAATTGCAAGAGAGTAAATGGAGTACTATGGGCTGAGAAAAATCACGATGAAAGGGAAGGGGAAACTACCCCTCCAAATGCCTCCCAGTAGAGGATTCCATCCTTATCTCTCTAAACAGAGAAATTATTTTCTTCTTCTGAATAAAACCCTATCTTGTGGCTAAGGGTAACTTATGTAAAGGGAATTGAAAATGAAGAAATTAGCAGTATACATCATTGTTAGTGATTTAATATATGTATGTATGTATTTGGTGGGGAGATGAGAAATGGGAAGCACAAGAAAGAATAGAGAATGAAATAAGTCATAACACTGATCTGACAACACAACAAAACTAAACAAATTGCACTTACCTTATTTGCATTGCATGTATTTTAACCAGATAAATCATTAAAATGGGGGAGATTATCAGCTAAGCAATTGCCCCCTCCCTTAACTCGTTTGTCTTTCTGCTAAAAGTCTCCATTAGAAGCTTTCTGAGCATACAAATTACAATCCATGTCATAGAGCTAATGTCCAGAGTTCTCCCGACTCAAAAGTCAACCCGCCATCTATGGCATAATTAAAGATTAAGCGTCTCTTAATCACAGCACTAACTAGCAAGATATGGACAGACATAATTACATATTGAAATTGTCTAAGCTCCACTAATTCCAATATTAAGATATTTCAAGGAATGTGGCAAAAAACAATGTCACATTATATCTCCAGTTCATTAACAAGCCTGGTTGTTATCCACTATTCTTCATGCTGTATTAACATGTGACAGGGGTCAAGATTACATTAAATTATAGAATAAATTACTATAGTTAATAGTGTTATTCGACAGCTTTGTAGGTAACTGCTGTTCTTAAACTTGTTCTGAACAAGTTCTGTTTTTCCCTCTGTTCATGTGCTTTTTACCTTTGTTTTTTTAACCTAGAAAAGCTGCTTTTGCTTGAAGTGAATATAACAGGCTGGCATCTATTTTGTTTTAGACTGCACCGCCTTATTAAAGGTAATACTAATGGAAGCAAAAGATTATGAATAATGGCTGGGCCGAATTCCTTGATTATAAGCAAAAACAAAATTATTTAAAAGGCTCAATCTCGTTTCCTTTTAAAAACCACTTTCTAATTATGGACCTAAATGGATGACTTCTACAGAGAATATTTATGTTGTATATGTGTAGCCATATGGAAAATTTAAGCTCTTTATGAAAAATATTGATTGAAGGGAAATATTAAATACACAATGTTAATAATATTTAAAAGGGTTTTATTTTTGTAAATACAGAGTAAACCTTAAATTAAAATTTTAAATAATAGCATAATTGCATCCTATCCTCTGGAAACTAATGTATTTGTGTGTATATATCTATATAGCTATATTTATAAGTATACATACCTACAGATATATTAATTTACCTATAAACACTTTAAAATATATTAGATTATCACAAAGCTCTGGATTTTCATTATTGTTTATACTGAACAGTTGACCATTTTTCGTTTGCTATCATTAACTGAGTACAGCTTTTGACCTTAAAAGGGTAGCATTTACATAGAAAATCTTATCTTACCAAGGTGCATGACAATATTCCCCTAAAGGAATAATACATATTGCAAATTACTAGAAAAAGGTCATAATTTTATTAAGTTAAATACTTTTTTTAAAAAAATTCAGATAGGTATTAGTTTCTAAGTGAGAAAACTTCAAAGTTATATTTTTAAATGTTTCCTAGTTTACATAAGTAAAAATCTGCTTTAAAACCCATTAAAACTGAACATTTTATTGCTTGAGTTTAACAATTTTGCATGTTTTCAGTTCTGTATCCACAGTGTAAGATACTCAATAGGAACTTAGTTATGAGCAAAGAATCACAGAATCTTTTGGAGAAAAGCTAACAGATTATTCATTTTTAAAAAGGTTTTGAAACCTTATATTCTTAAGGTATTTTTATAATTAAACCTCCTTGGTGTGTTTTTTAGAGTAATGAAAGACAAGCATTGCTAATCACAGAGCTATGTAGCATTAGAATAATAAACTATGGACAATTGTGATTTTATCTAATATTACTTTTTAATTTCTAATAAATATTCTGTAATCATTACATGGAATCTTACATTACATTTGAATTTTCAAGGTTCTTTTTTTTGTTGTTGTTGTTGTTAGTTGGATGATTTTGCTCATTACCAGTGTAAGAAAAAAGACGATTCAACTTTCCTATTTATACATGCAGTAAATATTTGATAGCCTTTTTAATAGTAATGAATGCAAAAGATATCATAATTGAATAACAAATTTCCAAATTGCAAGAAAATTTAGAATGTTAAGCTTAAGGAAATATAAGAACGTTTTTAAAAGCTGATATTAATGGAGTAGCTTAAAATGGCATTTTGATTTCCTGTTCTTAAATTGAATGAAAAACACAGACTAATGTAGAAAGTTTTAAAAATGAATTTATAGCAAATTTACATGTGGAACTCAATTTTCATTTTCATTCATTTAACAATATTTATTGAGCATCTTCTGTGCATGAAATGCTCAGCTAAAGGCTGAGAATGAGTGGTAAGTAAAGTCCTCAGAAAACTCATGAACTGGTGGAGGAATCAGGCATGAAAGCATATTATCATGAAATACATGCTGCATGTGTCTTACTATATAGATACATGCAGTATAATGTCATTTACTACAGAGAGCTTTACAGTAATCTTTAGTGACCTTGTGCTACAGTGAATCAACTGTCAACACTGGCAAGAGTTTGTTTTTTTTTAAAAAAACGTGTAACAAAAATGCATTGATAATAAGACAGAGTCACTAGTTTATTTTATACTTTGACGTGCCACTGTGAAAGTATCATGCAAGATTTAGACAACAGTTTGTATTTCTGTTCTAAACATTCAGTGACTTCTTGAGTGGAACATTGCGAAGGATATTAGGAGAATATGAGGTAATTCTTAAATTAAATAGGGTGATTTAGAGAAAGAAATTCCTCTATCAACTTTGAGAAAAACAATCAATTATCTGGGAAGTTCTAAGTACATTTTATCTCTTGACTAACTGCATAAGTTGAGAAGCTGAGAATTTCTCTTTACTACTTCCATAGACATCACACACCACCTAATACCTCCTAACTTTGTTTGTTTCCTTCTGCCTTGTGCAATTTTTTAAAACTGTTTTATAGATTTTTCCATGATCCTTAAATATCCAATATGAATAACTGATTTAGATTTTAAACATGTCTTAGCATTATATTAATTTTAACAAAAATAAAATGTTTCCATAACAGAAGAAACTAATCCAATTTATGACTAAGATTCTGCGCATGTAAGCAGATGAGATCTTATCTACTCAGTCCTCATAGCTATTACTGAGCATGTTCTTCATATTTGATTTGCAGCCAGAGATCTGAAGTATCTTTAATCAATAGGCATTTGACTATACACACACAAACACATCTATTATTTGTTGACTTTTTGTGTAAATAACTAATCATGTACGTTTATGAAATTCACTTTGGTTGTCTCATCACTTAGAAACATCTGTGTTTTACAACTTTCTAAAAAATTCTTGTTATAGAAGTAATTTTATCCATGTGTTTGACTGACTGACTTCATTGAGTTTTGACTTCTGTGGTTTTTCAGATGTTACTCTTATGCCATTATTTTCATCACTGTATCTTTAATAGGTTGTCTATGTATCTATGTGTCAGTTATGACTGATGTAAGCAAAAAAATCAAACATTTTTGGTTTTTCTGCATGTGGTATTGTGTACACTGTAGGCATATAAACATAGCTACTCACAAACATCAAAAAGTCAATATAAATGTAGCACTTTGACTTGCAGACTCAGCTTCTCATTTAGATATAAGCAGAGAGATGGCTGTTCTTTAACATCAGATGAGACAGGTCAATTTGCGTGTGAAAAGTCACCTTGCTAAATCTGCTCTGTCAGTGAAGACCTGTAGTTACAGATTCCACTGGTTGTCTTCAAATTGTTATTTGCCTTATTAACATTTACTCAGCATATGCAGTCAACTGAGCACTGTACCTAGAACTTACCTCAAATAGCCTTCAATCTATGACAAAAGAATTCTGGCAGGAGCCAGTTTAAAAACATTTCTAATCTTTTTTTATTATTTTTTGGAATAAAATTTATAGATTCCTTGCAAAAGAGGAAGAGAGAGAAAGAAGGTAAATGTAAGAAGACATAGATCACTGTAAGAAGTTCCAAGAGCAAGAAATGCAAAACTTCGCTTATTCTCTCAATTCCATTTCTCCTCAAATCTTCCACTCGCACCCCAAGAAAGTGAAATAAAACACTAACTTCAGTGAACAGAGGCTGCCAGCATTAGGAGTCTTGGTAAAATCAATTCCTTTCCACAGTCACTAAGATTCAGAGAAATTGTACAGGTCAGGAAAAGGCAGTTCAAATTAAATAAAGACTAAAAGTGTAAAAATACACATTATTCAATTTTGGCTTAGGTGCTTAAGGTGTTTCTACTCTTCTCTGGGCAAACTCACAATGCTCCCCCTAAATAAATGTCTCAGTTATTTAGTTGTATTATCAGTGCAATGTGAACATAAGCACAATGTAAAGCATCTATTACTTCAAATTACATTATTGGCCATGTGTTCATGATCTGATTCTATTGCCCTCTCATGCCAAATACGTGGTATTAACTTCTGTTATGATGTCTTCCTTTCTTTTTCAAATGTTATACATATTTGCCCTCACTCAAGCACACCCTTATAAACAATGATATTATTGCTTTCTGAAGTAAAAATGTGATGAATTTTAGTTTTAATGCAAAATTATATTTCTTAATAGAACTGTATGTTAACCTGCCAATTTTTTGTTTATGTGGCAAAGAAGTCTGTGTTGAAAATGGAAATTTTTTAGAAAAATAAAGATTGAACTAAAATGTTTTATATTGCATGAGGAAATTTTGCAGTTGATACGTGTCCTAAGAAAATGACTATGCGACTCTAAGTCATAAAATGTGTGATAATATAATGGCATTCAATTAAGTGAATAAGCACTTAAATTGCACAATTACACATATTACATATAAGACATATATAATAAAATGTACATTGCATATAAACTATTTGTTTGCATTGAAAGCTACAAAACTTTTAATCATTTTTTAGTTGTTATCCATATGACTTGAGCGGGTGAATAAAGCAGCAATTTTTCCTTATCTCCTCCCTGGTTCCCAGAATGGTTGTGAATGAACGCGCCTCGGCCCCGGGCACCCTCCGTATACCCATGCCGCTGGCTAGACTTCAGCCATAGTACTAGCAAGTGTATGTGAAAGTATGGCAGCCATTTAACACTTATTTGTTCGGAACCAATTTAAAGATAAAACAAAAAACTTTTTTTAAAAAATGTTTAAGCTGCACTTATTATTGTGTACTCTATGGATATGTGGTGATATAATAATTTATTCATATATTTTGCTTTCTTTCTATCAAATTACTCTCTTATAATTTATGTCTATTTCAAAAGATGGGTAGTTAAATATTTCATGTGATTGTCCTGTACTATTCCAGTAACACCTACAGATTGTTTTTAGCTAAGTCCTCAAGGCATTTCCTTTATACCTTTTAAGGAATTGTTATTTTAGCAGAAACATTTGTAAACTAAAAATAACACAATTGCACAGAATATTAGGCATAACTTGCTCAGAGTACTGTCTGAAATTCTAGATCTCAAATTCTCAGATTACATTGGCATCAAATATTTAATACAAAGTGGTTAAATGAAAGAAAGAAAAAAATGACTATCTTACCTGGTATGTTACACATACTGTTTTCCATAGTGGCTACACCACCTTGCATTCCCACCAGTAATGCACAAGGGTTCCAATTTTTCTACACCCTTGCCAACAATTGTTATTTTTCATTTTTTTATTTTTATTAAATTTGTTTGGGTGACATTGGTTAATAAAAAACTAAAAACAACAAATGAATAAGCAAGATAAACAAGCAACCAAAAAAACCCAAACTGACAGAACTCATAGACTCAGACAGCAGTATGGTAATTATCAGAGGGAAAAAAAGGGGGGATGTAGTAACAGGTAAATGGGTTCAAATATCTGATGATGGAAAAAGATTTGACTTTGGTTGGTAAACATGCAATGCACTATACAGATGATGTTTTATAGAATTATACATTTGGAACATGTTTTGCTTTCTAAGGATAAGATTTTAATTTGAATCTGTGTTATGAAAAGTAGAAATTCAATAGTTTTGAAATAGTCATATTTCAAAAGTTAGATTCTTTTTCAGAATGGGTTAGGTAGAGATTTCCCAATGCAAGAAAGTTTCTAAACTTTCTCAGACTGTATGACAATTTTAATTTTCTAAGAGGAAACACAAGATAAATTACCTTAGATCAATTTAAAGCAAGAGATACCGGTTATCTTCCTTTTTCCCTGATTTCATATTTGCAAATTCACCTACGTGTTAAACTGTATTTAAAAGCCAGAATCAATATGAGCGGCACAATAACCCAGGAACATATGCACAGAGCAGTGAGAGACTTGAGGTGCCTGACGGACATGGTCCCAGCTGAGAATGAATAAAGCAAACAAAGCAATAGCCTACCTTCTTGTTTCAGCTCAGCTCTCAGACTGTAAACAAGTATCCCTTTTGTTGTTTATTCAGTGCCAAATTTTTCTCATAGTTTGTTTTTTTGTTGGTGATTTAGGATTTAAAACGGCCCCAAGCACAGAGTTAAAATGCTGCCTAGTGTTCCTAAATGCAAGAAGGCTGTGATGTGCCTGACACATAAAAATTGTGTTAGCTAAGCTTCGCTGAAGCATGAGTTATAATGCTGTTGGCCATGAAGTCAATGTTAATGACTAAACAATATATATTAAATATAGTTTATTTAAACAAAAGACATAAATAAAACAAGGTTATATATAGATCACCTGATGAAAACGCTATGGCGGGAGGCTCTCAGAAGCCTAACCCTTTCTCTCTGCTAGGAGCCATGACTCAGTATTTGCTAACTTAGTGTTTGCAGCAGCTTTGTAGGGCACAACTACGAAGAACAATGAGAACTGACTGTAACTTATTTTCTTTTTTTCATTGTTGTTCAAATACAGTTGTCTCCATTTTCCCACCACCATCACCACGCCCCCTACCGCCCACCCTCAACCCTCCCCCTTACGGGCGTTGCCCATGGGTCCTTGATATATGTCCTTTTTACTAAACGGACTGCAACGCTCACTTTTTTCAGACAATTTCAGATTTTCTGGTCTAAACTTGAGTTGTCCTTAAATTCTAAAATATAATCGCATAGATCAAAGATACTGTTTAGATGGTGATGTGGTGAGAGGATGCACATTTATATAGCATTCTGCACATGGCAAATGTTTTTAACTAATAATTCATTCAACAAATCTTTTCTTTCAAGTACTGACATGGGCCAAGCACTTTACTCAACAATTGATTAATCCAAAATAGAAATAATCTTATCTTCGGAAAGCTTAGATATGCACATACTTCATCCAGAATAAGTTACGGGCATTAATGAAATATCACACAGATAACATGTATAATTTCTACAGAATTGCGTGTTAAAGAACAGATGCACATACCAGTATAAATATTTATAATACGATTTTGGGTTTTTTTAATAAAAAGGAGTAAAGTGCCTCTTGCTTGAGGAAGTGGCTTGGGCTGAGGTATGTAGGGAGGAGTCAAAACTGGAAGGTAACCAGACGTTAAAAAAAGAGCGATGCAGGCCAAGGAAGCAGTGTTGAGAACGTTGGTAGGGTTCGTGGTATTTACACGTAGCTGAAAGAAGCATGCTCTGCCTGGCGTTCTGAGGGCGTGAAGGAACAGGACGTGCGATGAGCCTAGAGAAACACAGAGAAGTTTGAGGTTGTAGAGTCTTCAGGCTGTTTAAGAAATTTTGTATTTCCTTTACAACCCTGGAAGGAGGTTTGAATTAGAAGAATGGAATGATTATATTTGTGTTTTGGAGTGATTGCTTTTATCACACCTGGGGAAGGAATTGGATAATAGGTAGTGTGGGTGTAGGTCAGTCAGCTTAGACGCAGTAACAGTGATTCAGAGGAGAAACCATCAACGCGTGGATAGGGAAATTGCTGGTGGAGATGAAAAATGGAAGACTTGAGACGTTCAAATACATGATAGCAACTGTTCTGTGAGACAATTATTGCAAGTCTGTCATTAAAGAAATTGAGTTTACAGAAGTTAAATTATTATTCTGAAGTTACAGAGTCAATAAGAAAAAAAGCAAGGATTACAGCTCAGATATTATCGCTCTATCATTATAAGAGTTCCAAATCCCTTCAGAGAGAATTTTAAAGTCACAAAGTGAACAATAGAGCCTAATTCTAATCTCAACCCCATCCTACTCCCACTTCCAGAATAGAAAGGCCTTACTTAACAGTATTTGGTGGAAAATTAGCTAACATTCAATTTAAGATTTAAGGTTTGAATAGCCCCAGTGAACTTTGCTTGACAGAGAAAGTCAACTGTTCAGCCTGTCTTTTTGCTTTGCTCAGTTTTGTTTTGTTCTGACAAGTTCTGAAAAAAAATGACTCCAGTGAAAAGTGGTTTAAAACCCGGTGTCATGAGATGAAGAAAATTACAAACTTTTCTATCACTCTTGTGGATATGAACTTTAGACATAAAAGACATTTGGAATTTGTTTCTTTAAATGGAGAGACAAGTAATTTCACATATTTTTATTTGATTTTTGCTTTCTACTTTTCTTTTGAAATACTTTTAGACTTTCAGAAAACTTGCAATGATATTACAGAAATTCTCCATACATCCCACTACCCAGCTTTATCTAATAATAATATCTTGCATTATCATGATAATAGTAATAACTTGAATTATCAAGACTAAGAAAATAACACTCGTACAAAATTATAAGAACAATGCAGTCATTGTTCAGGCTGGACAAATTTTACCCTAATGTCCAGGATCTAATCCAAGATACCATATTGTATTTAACTGTCATGTTTCCTTTGTCTTCACCAATCTATTGCAGATACCACAGAGGAAGTTGTTTTTCATGTCCTTTATGCTTTTCAAAACTAACAGGTATTTTATAGAATATTCTTTAACATGGGTTTACTTCATGGCTTCTCATGATTCAAATGAGATTATGGGTCTGGGGGAAAATACTACAGAGGTGTTATTTTTTTTGTGTGTCGCACCAAGTCAGGTGTTTTGTTGTTTTTTTTCCCCCTAGCATTATATTGCATTATATTGCATTATTAGTGATGTTAATGTTGATCTTGTGGTTAAGGTGGTATCTTCCAGGTTTCTTCACTGCCAATTTACATTTTTTCCCCCTCTCCTACTTGATGTGTTGAGTGACTCCTAAGTCCGGACCACATTCAAGAAAAGAGGAATTAAGAAGAAGCTTCATCTATTGGGAAATAAAATGTGAATTTATTTTAAAATCACCAGAATGGTTAACAAATATTTGGGGGAAAATACTTTAAAACTTTACAAACATCTGTCTCTCTTGAAA
The DNA here is from genome assembly GCF_021234165.1 of Pteronotus mesoamericanus. Classification (NCBI taxonomy): domain Eukaryota; kingdom Metazoa; phylum Chordata; class Mammalia; order Chiroptera; family Mormoopidae; genus Pteronotus; species Pteronotus mesoamericanus. The sequence continues at coordinate 24,860,953 of NW_026555310.1, forward strand.
CTTTCAACCACTAATGTTAGTATTCATTAGTGGAACTTGCCTGCAGCAATCATGGCTGTGGTATTCTAAAGGTGATTTTCTATTCCCTTTAGCTCTTCCACATGTGTTCATTATAATTCTGTAAGAAAAATATTCTGTAGGAAGATTTGTTTGCTGAGTGACTTACTGTGTAAAAATCGTACCAGCAACACTCCTTCAAGCAAACATTACAAAATGTACAACCTATTATTTTAAGGACTTTCCCAACTGGAATGATGCACCTAAGCCTTCTTTTATTGAAGTTGATGTCAAGCAAGCAAGTTCCTAAGATGTAAAGATAAGTAGGGCTTCTATACTAAAACAGTCCAGGGCTGTGAAGAAAAACTCCATCTTGTAATTTGCTCTCATCAACAAGGCTGAGCAAAAACAAAAACAAAACTCTCAGATGAGAAGATGTGCAGCTGCTCTTGTCTCAGCATGTGGGGGACAAACCTACCCTCAAGGGCTGAATAACGCAACATGGTGCCTTGCTTACCTATGTTGCCGCTGTTTTGTGAAGGGATGTCACTGTACATTGTACACTTTTCACTGTACACTATGAAAAGGAACTGAAGTGACATGGACCTCAGAATAATTATAGTGTCTTCTGATAATATAGTTTCCATCTGATTAATACAAGCAATAGAATTCTCAAAGGCAATAAAAAAAAAAGGCCAGCACAGGAGGAGAAGCAAGTAGGGAAGAAAGTGGGTTATTAGTAAAACGAACATACAACAACAAATAATAATAATAATAATAATAATAATGTATACATGAATGTATACAATATCCTGTTCTAGTACATTTTTCCCCAGTTGTCTGAATGAATTGTGGAATAGTTTTGTTGGAAGAGCAAATATATTTCTTTGAGGATGATGTAGTAAGATGAACATTTGTATTCACTGGAATCCCAGGAGGGCTGCTCATATGGGGGCATGAGGTATAGAAGTCCCAGAAAAGATGAAGGCCTCTGTGCAAGGTGTATAGGCTTTTATCAGGGGTTAAGTATCAATGCCTCTACAGCAGAGTGAATAAGCAAAGTGCAGTGCAGGGATGTTTGAGGAGAGCAGGGGGTCTGTGAAGAAAGAGGGGCATAGAGAAGAGGAAGAGACCTCTAAGGAAAAGTTACAAGATTCCCTATTTGATATAAGGTAAAGCTTTTGTCTGTTTCTTCAAGGAACACTAAAATACAGCTTTATATTGCTTTCTGAGACTTGAAGTTGAAATAGTGTTTCTTTGACTGCAACTTTGTTTCAAAGTCTCATTTCAAACAAAGAACAAAATCCCCTCTTCAGGTGGACTAAACCAAGATGAGTTTTCCCAGCCTAAGAGCTCACAATAAAATGGTCCCATTTTATTTATCTATAGTCATTTTCCACTACTTCCCAGTATTGCTCTACACTCCTAATGTGGGTTTCCTGAAGATATTTTTTTTTTTTTTTTTACAAATACCATTTCCTTTTTTGAGATCCTCTCTTCTGGCTTTCTGACAATATAGGTTTTAAACATTTTTTAGAAAGGCTCTAATCATAATGCAAGCACACACAGTTCTCCTTGTCTATGTAGTCCTTTGCAGGGACTGCAGTGCCCGGTACAGAGTAGCTATAATAACTATCTGATTTCACCCAAACTTTACTTTTCTCCTGAGGCATGTCTTTTTTTTTTTTTTTTTTAAAAAAAAACCCAACTCATGTTGTTTCATTTCACTCTTTGATTTCCAGATTACTTGAGTTTGCATGATTTTTTTCCTGCTCATATAAATTTATTAATGATTTGAGATGTATTTTCTACACTTCATTATAAAGTAACTAAATAAGTAGGTAAAGTGCTTGGCATAACACCTATCACCTAATAAGCACTTGCTTTATTTAATAGCTGACAAAAATATTACTGGTTTACTCTTAGCCAGTACTTGTTTACTTGACTTGAACACTGTAATTGGCTAAGATCAGATAGGTCATAAAAGAGAAATACTAGGATATCTCAGTACTCAAATGTTACACACCTAAGTCCTAAACCTTCTTTTTCAACAGTTTCTTTTCTCTCTCACTTTGTAGTTTCTCAATATGACATTTCCTCTCATTGTACATAAATTCCAAAATTATTGCAACAAATTCTATGAGTCATGAAAATTATGAGGCATGACCCCATAAATATCACTAAAGGGAAGCAATTGTGAATTTTAGATACCTTTGCATAATAATGTGCAAAAATGGACTCATTTCTCTTCCTAACCCACAACACTATATTACTAACTTTTCTTAATTCTCCTTCCTTGATGTGTATAAAATTCATTTTCTCCATTTTTTGTCATTATTCTTTTTTGGATCCTCTCATTGAATTATTGAAACAACTCTTTCATGAAATTTGCTGCCTCCAGTATTACCCTTGTCATATGTATTTTGCCTTTTGGAACTAGACTTTGCATTTATATAAAGCAAATCTATTCACGTGAATGCCCTGGTTACGCTACTCCTGTCTATTCATTGTTCTCAGGGAAGGCCAGTCCAGGTTTATGAATATAAGTTTGGCATTTACTTAGAGATGCTCAAAATATGTTTGCTTATTAATTCAACAAATATTTACTGAACTACTATATATCTCTGGCACTGCCAAGCAAATTAAATCACCTGTACCAGACGACTTAGAGTCTATTTTTTAAATTTAAATTGTTCTTACTACCACTTAAAACCAATGTGACCTAGGGAAAACTTCATTGATCTTATTTTTCTTATAATAACACTTTATTGTATACTTGTGGGGATTAAGTGAAAAAAATTCATGTGGAATACTTACTGTCATGTCTGATACATAGAAAAGTTATTAATAACTGTTACTTATTCTTTCAGAAACAGACATAGTAGAGTTTTATTTAGTATAAACTCTTAAAAATGTTTAAATTAACTAAATATGTCCATGTAATAATCCATAAAATAACATTAATAAACATAAAATATTTTCAAATATATATTCCTAAACACTTTGTTGTGTTTTTATTTTATGGCTTCACCCACATTTGATCTTATGAAGAAATAAAGGATTTTATTTGACCTTATTTGTTATGATCCGTTGCTCAAATGACAGCCAAGACTACAAAAATTCATACAATGGTGGTCTCAGGAGAGCCCAGGCATCATCAAGGGAGTACCAGGGAAATCAGGACCCACAAACTGTTTCTGGAGTTGTTCTGGCAGTAATTACACACCCTGTCCCCACAGAGTTCAGTAGAAAAGCAAGTTGAGTTCCCACCTGATGATGAGAATTTCTCTTATCTCCCAAATGTATTCCACCTCTTCTTTCACTGGCCACTGCATTATTTCACATAGACATTGTTTCTCCTTCAGCGTTTTTGCAGAAGTTTCTGAACTAGAGTTTTTGGTTCTTAGTTTCTTTTTTTCTTCTGTATTAAACTCTATACTGATGGCAGAGGAATTTTTATGTAGTTTTGATTGTGTCACACTCCTGCTTAAAAGCCATTAGTGGCTCTGCATTGTCTTCATGGATGAAATCTGAAGTCCTTTTTAATAAAGCATGAGTTACTCATAATTTGGCTTCAGAGACTCGCCAGCTGCCTACCTCACCACCGCCGTTTTGTGTTGGTGCACCAATCTTTCCAAACTATTAGCAGGTCTCCAAACATCCCTTACTATTTCAGGCCTTACTCCTTTCTCCCATCCTTTATGTCTTTTCTGTCTGAAAAGCAAAAAGCTATTCATGTTTTAGGAATGAACTTTTGCAGTTATTCTTTGCTGACTCCAGTCCTAAGAGAATGAAATAAATATCTCTAGAGTGTGAAAGGAAATGTTTGTGTATAGGTTTCATGTGTTTTTCTTCATAAGTATAATTGAATTGTTTCTTTTCTGGGAAAAGAAGTGTGTGTACTCACATGTACATTAAAGAAGTAAAAACTAAGTAGGGTTATATTTTCATATTCTCCACAAATCTCAGAATGCACTTTCTCATAATTAATATGGGATTAAAATGTGTTAATCGAGACATGGAAAGTGTTAAATGAGGCCATGACTTTCAAGTGCTCAGACTGGAGAGAATTTGGAACATAACAGGCTCCTGAAAAGTGGCATCTTCCTCCTCACTCAACCCCTCCACACAGTGGGAAGGTCTATGAACTGATTTGAATTTTAAATAAAGATAATTGAAAAAATAAAATCACGACCAAGTTAAAATGATTGTGTGTAGTAGCAAGAAAAAAAATAAATTTAGTAAGCACAATTTAAAATACTTGCATTCGCATAAAGAAAATTGTGACTTTTTATTCTGGTTAAACAACATGCTTTAACTCAGAAGAGTTACCTTGTGGTTAACTAGTAGCAGGGTTAGGGGACAAAGGTGTAACTTTATTTTTAGCTTTCCTGTTTCTCTTTTTCTTCAAGTTTAAATGGTTTCTTAAACAGTCTTCAAGGAAGTGTCCAGATTCTTTGGGCTTTATGTGGCCTGTCATAAAGGGAAAGGGAGTCTAAATATCCTAAATTTTTCCTGTGCTTTTCTCAAGACCTCTGTGTTCTATATGGCAGATGGTCATCTCTGGTATGATCTCTTGGACATTTGCATAACTATCCTCTCAGGTAGAGCTGATAGATAGGCAACTTACATCTTAAATCAGAAACCAGTGGCACTTCCCTGATTCCTTAGCATCTCTTTGGCTTCTATAGAAGCATCGTTCTAAGTTTCAGCCACCCACCTCTTCCAGGCTGTGTCTAGGCTGGTGACATGTGGCCTCGGTAGAAGGGTCATTTTGCCCTTTGCTACAGTAGCTGCATGTTAGGTATGCTATCTTTTAATTCAGTTAAAATTTTAGTCCACTAATGACACTTCTACATCACATGGGGTTGCTACAGAAGACTGAGAATGTTGGTTCTCTCTAAGATGCTATGATGTTACTTTTCACTCTAGTGCAGCTACCCTGACTTAATCTGGGGCCACCTGCAGATCAGTCTTCAGTCAGATTGAAACCAATGATCACAACAGAAGCCTCTTCTGCTCTTCACATCTGTCACCACCTATCAAATCACACAATCAACACACACACACTCTTGCACACACTTCACATTACTCGGGATTCTGGGCCATTGAAAGGAACTAAGAACATCCATGTTAGAATGCTTCCTCTAAAAAACTTTATCTCCTATATTCTTTCCATATATCACAAGGCTATAAATCTTCTACTTCCTATAGCTATTAGATAGGATTTATTAGATAAGATTGGGTAGAATTTTCTTTCTAAAGTTGGATGTGAGAGAGGAAAGTAGTAAGATTAGTTTCAGTGCAGGAGAGATGTGAGAAGAGAATTTGTTTTATTGATAAGAGAACTTACATTGGATGGCATTTCAAAAATATTGTCCCTATTAGAGACATATGAAGGTTCTGGAACAGGGTTTGGTTAATACAGAAGTGATCATGTGATTACATAGAGAGGATCTGAATGCTAATGGCAAACGGGAATAATGGTACTGCTTTTAGTTTAGTCATTAACCTTCCATTCCAGTTCAAGCTGCAAATACTCTGTATTTAAAAATCAACCAGTCAACAAACAAGCAAATACATAACAAGCACAATCAACGTGGAGAGTTAGCATTTTCCCCAATAGTTTATGATTTTTTTTTAGTTGGCCTACCAGTGGATAAAAGAGATAAACAGATATGAAGAATGAGCCCTTGAGTTATTTTATGAGCTACTTTTTATTGTGTACAGTACATAGTTACTAAAGGTCATGTAAATAATTAGTGGCAGTATTATGAAAAAATGCAATGTTCCTGATTCACTAATCAAGCCTTTATTAAATCCAGATACATTGGTAATTTCTTCCTCTTTATTTTTTTAAGTTTCACTATACAGAAGGTTAGAATTTTTCTCTTTCTTTAGTTCATTAAGCCTCAAAGAACTTGACTGCTTATTAACTTATACTAACTACTTAGAAATCTAGTTCCTGTTAAATAAGGCCCCTATAGTGATATTCTGGAAAACTTTTTTTTGTTACCTAATTTAAAAATAGTAATAGTAAATAAAACAGTGATTATACTGCATTATCTATACTGTGACTTATGTTTGCTCTATCAAAGAATCATTTAACACAAAGAATTTAAAAGCCACCTATCTACTATAAACTCATTGACCTTTACATTTTTTAAATAAATATGTAAGATGATAACAGGTAGGTACTTTCTTTGGATTTAAGTCCTGGTAATAGTAAATAATATTTACTATTAAATATTAAAACTTAATATTTATTTTAAGTTTTATATTAAAAATATTAATATTTTAAATAAAAAACTTAAAATTTATTTAATAGTAAATATTATTATTTCAGAACACCTATAGTATCTTTATTCTGAAATACAAAATAGGTTATTTGTATTTATTTGCATGGATTGGTCATTGATATTAGAGGATAAAAAGCCATATTCATGGTACCATATACATGAGCGTATGTGTACAAATAGAAGAAAGAAAAAACTGTCTGATGTTGTTGAATTAAATTAGAATATAATTATTACTTCATGTCTTCACAAAAGACATTTTGTAACATTTAAAATTTCTGCTAATTGCACAAGGTACATTATCATGCAAAAGAATGTTAGTGAAGGTTGAAAAGGACAAACCAACTATTCTCGTACATCACCATAATTATGCAGCCCCATGTTCGAACAATTACATTTATGTAGACCCACTGTTAAAATCAATGTTACTTGTACAGCTAGTCCTTAATCAATGAAATCAGTCAATTTACCATGGTCACATCCTTCTTCTTAATTAAGACAGTGATATCTCTGGAGCGCAGGGCTTCAAAGAGATAAATAAGTACAGAGGTTGAGAAATGTCAAAGAGGTGACTCCCCGGTTTTACTCCTGACGAACTTGGGAGGAAATAAGACAGTTCCTTCAGTTCAGGGAAGCAGCACAATCTTCTAAAGAGATGGCTTAGCATTCATTAAGGAAAGAGCAGGTAGTAGTGTCTGACAGAAATAGCACTAATGAGCAAAGAAGGTTTTCTACATGCATATCCTTCACAGTCATACTCTGAATTATGAAGGTTGTGCCACCTAAGCCAATTTTAATTAGAATGAGCATGGGCCCCTTTGGACAGTTAGCCTTTCTTTCCAAAATCCATTTCAATATGGTGTCATTTTGTTGTCATAATCAAAATGGCAAAGTGATGGAATAACCTACTTAAAATGTCTGTGGTGTTAAAGCAGATATGGCAAACATCCTCTAATGACACATGTAATAAGGGTATTACCTGGAAGGTGTTGACAGTGTGCTCTTATTCCACCAATGGACTGCGCAAGTATCATTTATTAGAAAGGAAAGAAAGAGAAGAAAAACAGCTCTATTAAAAACAGCAAATGTAGATATATCACATTGATATTTTTATTTCACAAGGCATACCATCTGCACTTACAGGCTCGTATTAGGCATCTCCTTTTATCCTAAGAGAAGCCCTCGTCAGGCCACATGAAAATAATGAAAGAAAAGCAATGCATACAGAGCACTGATATATTGCCCTTGGAAAGAGATGTGATCATTTTCTAACAAATCCAGTCTATGTGCACCTCTAGAAATTAGATAATTATCCAAATCAAAGTATAGAAAGAGTTTAAAATTAGAATTTAGTTTCATAAGCCAGATGTGATTATATAATATATATGAACACAAAAAAGTGATAATTTGTTTTATGTATCCCAGGTAGCAAATAACACATTGCAGAAATAGATAAGACAATTAATGTATAATGATGCTACAAATTTGAAATAAATACCCTCTATCATACTTATCAGCCAATATTAACTGAAAATATGCTGAAGAAATAGTGGGCATGACTTTTATCAATAAATATTATAATCATACTTTTTTCTTTCTTTTTAAATACATACTTTAATAAATGTATACATTTTTAAACTGCATAAAATTGGTTTCTCTTACAAAATGTAATTATGCTTATATCAATCATTCTTTCCATGTAGGCTTTTTCTTTTAAACTTAATTTTATAACAAAGAAAGTGACTCTAAAAATTTTTTTAAAAACTTGTATCAGATTTCTTTACATTTATGTTGTTGGTTTTTAACTAAACTAACTTTGATCAAAAATTATTTCTTAGATCATATAAATTTTAATTGCAATTTAATTATATGGCATTAAATGACTGGGAATGAGATTAACCTAGGGGTGTTATTCTCTTTGTTGGCCTCAAAAGCCGTTAGGGAAGGAGCCCAACCAATTAGAAGATCATAAGACTATCAATGGACATACATACTCAAGAGGCTTTACATACAATCATCATATAAGTAGTAAAAAGGTGGTCAGTGACTGGATATTTATCGAGAAAGAGACTCAAAGTCCTGAGACAAGTATGACAGAAGTTACTACAGGGCAAGGAGGTAAGAAGTGCTAGAATGCCCTCGATAGAGTATACTTAAATAGAAAGATTTTTAGAAAGAGAAGAGATTTTGCAGTTTAATATTTAGAGAGAAAATAACATATAAGTTGTTAGTATAGATGAAAATAATGCTGTTTGTAATTTTGGTCTAGTTTTACTTTTTTATTGAATTTAATGGGATGCAGGTTTCAAGTGTCCAACTCAATAAAACATCATCCGTGCAGTGCTTGGGGTGCCCATCGCCTCAAACAAGTCATTTTCTGGCCCCATCTTCCCTCCTGCCCTCCTCCACCTACCTACTACCCCCTTTCCCTCTGGCTATCACCACACTGTTGTCTGTAAATGTATTTGCTTGTTTTTTGCTTAATCATTCCCCCTTCTTTCACCTATTTCCCCAACTTCCTCTCGGCTCTGACAGCTGTCTGTCTGTTCCATCTATGTTTGTCTCTGTTGCCATTTTGTTCTTCAGGTTATTTTGTTCATTACAGTCCACATATAAGTAATGCCATAAGGTATTTGTCTCTCTGACTTGCTTATTTATGTAATTTGTGGGAAAGATAAGAAGTCAATCAGTGATAAATGAATCTTTCATATATGTAAGGCTCTTAAACCATCTCAGATGAGCCAAAACTTCACTGTCCATTATTGTCCATTTACCATCTTAGGGCCAACAAATAGGTAGAGCTCATTTTGAAGAATTTTTTGAGTACCCATCAACAATATGGAAAGAAAAAAAGATTCTAATTCTTAGAGCATGCCAAGAACTGACAACTTAATTCTAGAAAAAAAAAAAAGCAAAACAGAACTTGTGTTCACCTATATGAATGTCTGGGCTCAGCAGCACTTTAAAGCAGGTATAATGAATAACCTGTCTCCATCCACCTTCAATGTCTAATAACAGAAGTAGATCCATATTATATGTTAATTTGAAGATGCCAAGTGAAAGGAAGCATGAATGTGTTAATCTACCACACAAGGAAAGGCCTATTTAAATGTCAATCAGGAACATTTGTGTAGTATCAATATATTTACATTTAAATAGCTACAATGCATAGAGTAGAAAGCAAACTATAAGCTTTTAGAACATTTAGAACCTTTATATTTAATAACTAGATCTGTTTTCATTAGAAGAAGTTAGATAAACCACCTTATATATTTTGGGCTCTCCTGTACTCAAGTAATATAATTTCTAATCCCAATTTGAAATACAGCCTCTGGACTTCTTTAGACAGGCAGGCATTTTAACTTTCTATAATGGAATTTGTTTCTATTACGAATGGAATGTAGCCATTTAACAAATAATCATATATAAAATGTAAAAATTAAATAACCATATATCTGTTTATGTAAACAGTAAATATTATTAAATATAAATTTAATAACCCTATATCTATGGTTATAATATATGTAGGTACATATATTTGTGATATAATTTAAAATATTTGACTCTACTTAATCAATCAATCTCATTACATTGTGGAAGAAATTGTTTTAAGGCCATTCATAAAATGTTTGAGGAAAAACAGTCACTTACTGAGTCATTGCTACACAAAAACAAACAAACATACAAAAAACAGTACTTATATGGTATTCCAGGTTACTGGATAACTCCCCTAAATCTTTCCCACCACAGAAGCGGCAGTTCCAAAGAAAGCCATAGATTTCTGGTCTGTAGCAGTTTTAGTCTGAGACAAGCAAGAAAACGATATTCTCTCTTCCTAAGAAGTCAGCAGCTTAGCAGGACTCCTGCCTGTTAGGAGAATAGAGTTGATTATTTCTATCCCTCTCCTTTCTTTTTCATCCTATTTTCTCTATAGAAAACACATTTGAGGAATAATTGGTTGATTGTGTGTGTGTGTGTGTAATACAGTACAATAGCATTATATCACCCAGTGGTATAACACCAAATTCACTTACATTGTATTTCTCTCTGAATAGAATCTTCTTTCCTCTGTTACCCCAATGCTGGATATCTACATTTTTAATGAGGATTTTTTATCCAAAGAGAATAGGTCGGATTACAATAATCTGAGGATGTTATTGAAGCTCATGTTGATAGTATAAAATAGTTGATTAATATTAAGAACATGAACACTTGATTCTCAGATCACTTGTTGATTATAACTCAGTTGCAATAAACCAATTAAATATACAAGTAAAAGAAAACTAGTGGTCATACTTTTACCATATAAACACTATGATGCAGCAAGAAATAACTTATTCTCTGTAGAAAAGAAACAGAAACCGCTTAGAACTTCAAAAGCTAATTCAACATAAAGATAAAAATGTTATAAATCTATTTTATGTATTTATCATCTCTTACATGAGATCATAATAAAAAAAGGCGAAACAATGGAAACATTTAAGAACAGCATTAAACTAAACATATTTTTTTTCTGTTTTAGAGACAAGAAAACGTAAACAATTTTCCAAATGTAATCGATATTTAGAATACTAAAGATATTTTTTTCTAATTATAAAACTGAGGACTTAAAATAATTAGTGGGTCTTCCAAACACATTTTAATCATTAGAAATAAGAAAAATCTACCGCAATACTTTAAATCTTCCAAAAAAGAGTTATATCATTGGCTTGTATTGTGTTTTCCAAAGTTTCATGATAAGCAGTATTTTCTCACTGCCGTTACTTAAGGGGGTGGTTATTACATTGATTCTAAGCATGAATGCAATTTTCCTTACTTCGTGTAGAATCCAGAATTTTTATACTTACTTAATTCAAATAGGAAAAATATTAAAACAATATTATGTATAGATATATTAACATGGACTCAGGGAAACATAGGTCATGGAATCAAATAGACTGAGACTAAAATGAAGAGCCAGCCTCCCCTTAACCAGCTCTATGTAAGAGTCACTCTTTTCCAGCTCTAAGCCTCACTTTCTTCTCTGGGTAGTGGGGATGGGATAGTTGTGAGGGTCAATGAGACAGATGTTAGGAAAACTCACAGTGCTGTAGGTGCTCAGTAACTGATAAATTAGTTAAGCAGGAATGTACTAAAACTGTGAAAGGTCACCTGTTGATGTTGGAGTACTGAATAAGTAAATATCATTGAATATTTATTTTAAAATAATTACACAGTGGATATTTAAGCAACCAAAAGATCCTACATTCTTGCTGATAGAACCCATTTTATTATGTAATAAATGGAAAAATAATTTTTATAAGTAGCTTGTATTTCTAAGTTTCAGGAATTCTGAATTATCAGGAATTGAAACATTGCATTTTAAAACAATTTTTATTCATATTTTTAAGAGAATAGCAAATTACCATCATTGTGGAAAGATTAAAATATATTCGCAACATACAGTGTTCATAATGGTACCTGGGTGCATTCAGCTGTCATTGGTGAAGTGAAGAATAATACAAATAAAATATATAATACACTTGTTTGTATAATATTCCTACAATGTATCAACAGGCTTTTAAAATTCAAAACTACTTTCTAGCATAAAAGATCAAGGATGAAATAGACTAAATCCACTTAAAGAAGAGAAAGAGTCTCTGAGATTCAGATTATGTTTAACTATTCTAAACCTATTTGCTTCAGTATTCAGAAGCTTTTGTGATAGGATCAGAAACTGTGAAATGGAAATTGTAGTGATTTAATATTTGGAAAAATTATAATAAATGTAAAAAATAGCCAAGATATGTTTTCATGGTGCTTTCTGTAAGGAAAAAGAATTAAGAAGAAAAGCCAAGAAAGCTTCAGGGATTAGAGAAGATATTTTCTAAGTTTGAAAGCAGATGTTGTACCATATGTGCTTACCTGTTCTCTTTTTATTCACTTTGGCTGAATCATTACCACATGTCTTGTTTTTAATCCAGTAGAATCACTGACTGAATAACCAAGTATTTCACCTCTTTATAATTCAGCTAACTATGACACAATGTTCCTGCAATAGATAATAGGCAAGAGAAGGAAAAGAATCTATTAAAAACTAAGATAAGCACAATAATGAGTTCTTATTTCCACCATATCATAAAATAATTTTAAAACAAAATAACTCTTGTTTTTTTGTATTTTTCTATTTTATTTTGCAAGTATTAACAAAATTGATATTTAATTCTTTGCATAAAAGAACTTATATAAATTCAATCTCATCTACACATTTGTGATGCATTTATAAGATCCATGTAGATAAAAAACATTAAATATTCAATGAAAAGTTCTTGTTGAAAGTGTTGGAAAGCAGTAGCCTTTCCACTTTTAAAAAACTCTTTGTGCTAGAGAATAATCTCAGGAAATAATTATGTTGCAATATTCATTTCAGATTATTTTACCAGTAGGTAAATCATTTCAAGGATATACACACAAAAAAGACCCAATCACAAGGAAAATACCCCATAGAAAACACACATAAAACAATTCTTGAGGAATTTTTTGTAATAAGTACTTTTTTATTAAACTATAAAATACATGCATAAAAATACACAGGTAACACAGCTGGCGGGTTGCACATGCAACCGAATCAATCACCAGAGCCTGACCCTTGGCCCCATCGTCACCCGTGGGCCCCTTTCCAGCCACTACCTGCCCCTCACACCAAAGGAAGCCATTATCTTGTCTCCTGTCACAAGCAATTCATTTTTGGGGGCTTTTTAAACATGACAGAAATAAAATCACAGATTACATATTTTTGGTGCCTGCCTTTTTCATTCAACAATAATTTTTTTAAGTTAAAGTTTTTCCATTATTTCTCCACATGCATCCATTCATCTGTTTAAGATATTAGATTGAAGATGTGTGGCTATTTAGTTGAGTTGTGTGGCTATTTAGTTGAGTTTTGTAAATTTATAAAGCCTCTCTTTTTAAAAAATTATTTCATGAAATATTTCAAATAATTGTAAACTTAAAGTAAGTATAAATTTCATATATAATATAAAAAATCTGATGTTTTAGCAAATGAAATATTTTCAAATATTTGGGAAATGAATATAATGTTAAAGCCACATAAGAAATGTTTGAAAACATGAAATAGACAAGCAGTGCAAATTAGTTGAAGATGAAGACAAGAAGAATCAAAATTAACATATTTTTCTCTCCTAATAGTTCTCAAAGCATCGCCCAGGGACCAGCAGCAGCAGCTTCATCCAGCAGCAGGAACTTAAAAAAAGAAAAAAGGAAGATTCAAGCCCCATCCCAAACTACTGAATCAAAAACCTGGGAGTTGGGCCCAGCATTTCAGGTGTTTCTCAAACACACCAACCTTTAAGAAACACTACTTCTATTCACACCTTTTAATTCTTCCTCTATTTTTGTTCCCGTATGTACTTTTTAAAAAATATTTCTAACCAACATTTCCAAAAAATGGAAAAATAATCCATGGACATTTTACTTTGTCCTTTCAGTGGTCCTTCAGGCATATTTGCCCTTAGGACTTTCCTTTATTCACCTAATAAATATGTATTTATTTCCTACTATGTGACAGTCACTGTGTGTGTTAGTTTTCTATGGCTGCTGTAACAAATTACTGGAAATTTTATGGCTTAAAACAAAACAAATTCATTCTCTTCAAGTTCTGCAAGTCAGAGATCCAAAATCAGCCTCACTCGGTTGAAGTCAAAGTGTCAGATATGCTGTTTTTTATTTTTCCTGCTGGCTCTTGAAGGGATAACCTGCTTTCTTGCCTTTTCGTTGGGTCTGGAGGTAGCCGGCCTTCCTTGGCATGTGGATCCTTTCTTACAACCACTCAAGAGCTTGCTTCCATCATGTCACATCTTTTATTATTGTTTTGCTTTGTTTTTTCTTAATGTTGTCGCCTCCCCTTTGGAAGAACCTTTGTGATTATGGTGGGCCATCAGATGATTCCAGGTGATCTATCCATCTTAGGACCATTAATTGAATCACAAATGTAAACTCCCTTTTGCCACCCAAGGCAGCTAGTCACGGGTCCTGGCGATTAGCACATGGACATCTTTGTGGGGGTCACTGTCCTCCCCCATAGTCCAAGCTCCTCTATGCAGTGAGCTTATGTTCTAGGGAATAAGATAGATATTGAGGGGGTAATGACAAAGTCTCTACTCTCCATTTAAAAATTTTACTAAGCAATATTGACAGAGTAATATTCATGTAGCTCAATTTTAACTAATTAAATGACAATCTTGAGGAGAGGCAGTAAACGAATACATTTGTTAACTCATTTTACTGATAAGTATTTTGCAGCTACCATATGCCAGGTATCACTCCTATGATGCTTCAAGTCTAGTGAGATATAGAGTGACTACAAAGAGGATAGAAAGTGCAATCAGAAATGATATAGTGAAGATATATAAAACCATGTGTTATTTTTCCTATATAGCTCAGTGATGTTATGGCTGAGGGAGGTGAATGCTCAACTGAAATCTGAAACATACGAATGTATTAGGGGAGCATCGCAAGCAATGGGAACAGTCTGCTGTAGGAGCCTCGATACCAAGAATTAGAGTGTGTTCTAAGAATTTCAAGTACTTGTATAAATGGAGCTTAACAGATAAGGTACAATGTGGTGAAATGGCACTGGAGAAAGAGAAATAAGCAGTTGCCGTCAAAACTGAACCACTAAAATAAACTAAGAAATTTGAATATTAAACAGGATTTAGATGAAAATTTAAGCATGGGGATGAGATAGTGATATTTGCACTATAAAAACAACATTGGCTGCTGTGTGAAGAGAAGGTTGGAATGTGGCAAATCTAGATGTAGGTAGACTTCGGGGGTGATTTAAGTGAGATAAAGGAAATCTGAGTATCATGGGAATGGGGACAAGACAGTTAAGCTGGTAGAAAAGAATACACATTTACCAGCTAGAATTAACAGTATACCATGTTGAATGGACTATATGATTAAAAAGAAAAATGAAAAGGAAAGGTGAAGATTTCTTGCTTGAGTGTCTGACTGAATATATGATGATATTATTTATCAATATATAAAGCAGGGTAAAGAAAAACATTGGGGAGAGAAAATGGTATAATGCATGTTATTTGTGCAATTGTACTTGGACACTTGTCTAACTAGTATACCTTCTGATTATTAGTTTTCTCTGATATCTTTGCTGGAAGTATTTTATCATTTGCATTTTAGTACTTCCTTTTGTTCTTTCATTTTATAAATTCTTACATGTTGAAATAAACTGGATTGTGAGTGTTTGAGGACAGTCTCTATATTTAGTTTGTATTTATAATTTCACAAGTTCTGGCTTAGAATTTTATATCTAATAGGCAATGAATACATATTTAAGTATATAATTTTATTTTTATGAACAAATGCTATGTGAAGTCAGACAAGTAAGATAACTATTTGTGAGAGAACAATTAGACTTTGCCCCTGTCCTCACATTGGTTACCATCTAGGGAGAGGTTTGCTCCTACCACAGGTAGAGACAGAGACTATTTCTGAACATTGGTAGTGTCTGAAATTATTTTTGAAGCTTTGAGATAGTTTTATTTGTTACTATAACAACATACTTGTTAGTATTTTATGTTTTATATGAAATATATAGCCTAGATATATTTCATTGCTGTTAAACTACTTTTTAATTTCGATTATGAATGAAACATAATCGACATCCTCTTTGTCTTTACCCTTCATGGACTGTTTCATGTAGGGGAAAGATCATGCACTTTTGAGTGAGACAGCAGGATTTTTATATTACTTTTCTGTATTTTAACAGTGTGACCTTGAGTGAGTTTCCTACTCTCTCTGCACCTGTTTCTTCACCTGCAAGATGAAGGTAATAATATATATGAGGATTGTGTTGCTATGAGGACTGAAAGTAGAAATTTCTGGAACTGTGTATCTCAGATATCCATAAAATAATTATAATATGCATATTTTTCAGTACTTAATGCCCTCCCCCAAAAAAGTTTCTCCCAGTGCTCCCTTAATTACAAAAGTAAGACAATTTTGTTACAGAATGGATTCTTATTTCCAATTATCAGATAGTTCTTCTTTGAATATATACTCTAATGAAAATTGCTGAACTAATGCCTGTGCTAACTTATGAACAAAATCTTGAGAAACAAATAGTCTGCCGTTTAAATAAAACATCAGACTTAGAAGAAAAATAGCAATGCAGCAAGTCATTTTAAAAATTTATCAGGGTATAATTCTTAAAATTTTAGCTAACTTTTGTTCTCTCACTCAAACAGATTTTAATGTTCAAGGCTATGGTGTGATCTATTGCTGAGTTAGTAATGACAGTCAAGTTTGCCAACACAATCACTGCACTACATTATCTAAGTCATTGCTCTGTAAAGTGCTTTAGGATACCTTGAGTATGAAAGGCCATATATCAAGTATATTATATTTTATTCTATATGGTACCTGAGTTTTGGCAATGCATATTCAACAAGCTGAATAAAAAGACTCCTGGAAGTGCTTTATTAGTATTTGTGTGCATTCACCATACGGAAGTATAAGCTCAACTCTCAACTTGAGCAAAAGGAAAGAAATTATATGAGAGAGAGAGAAAGAGAAAGAAGAGAGAGGGAGAGAGAGAAGTCTTTCCTGAGGGTAGAAACCTAACCTGAATATGCACCCTCCTGGTGTCCCTGACCTCTGAGTTTACCTACCTCTCACCTGTCACTCAGAAACCTAAATTGGTTTCCTTTCCAAGCAAGAGTGAGGTATGTGAGCAGGAAGCACATCAAAATAATTTATTATTTTTTTACTGAGGGTAAAACAATGTGCTTGAATGAATGAATGAATGAATGAATGATTTCTGTTTGATTATATTCACTCTAGGATTTTCACTGATATATTTTTTAAAGTAGCACTTTTAGATTTTGTTTAACAGCTTTGCCATATCTTAAGAATGTTCTTACACCTTATCAAGCTAACAGTTTTACAGGAAGTAAACAGCCCAGAGGATGGCTATAGAATTGCCAACTCTTGTCATAGAATTGTTTTTTAGAAAAAGTGACATTTTGTCACGTTACATAGGCACATTACAATATATCCCTAACCTGCAAAAATGCTAATTTTTTTTCTTTTTGTAAGTTATCCTTATGAATCAGTAAGTATGAAGGGATTACATGACAGGACACATACAACACTTGCATATACAGAAACATAAACTTGCAATCAAATACATTAGCACATGCATCTTAGAGAAATAAATACTTCTTTCACCCCATCTCTTTTATTTGGACTCATTATCTTTCCCTTATTTTATGAGCATAATATGTGGAAAACAGGGTTTTCCATTTATTTGTGCATTCCAAAGACATTTCTTTAGTATCTACTATATGCTTGGCTCTGTTAATATATAAGCATTGTAATGCTTAACTAATTTAATAGATGTTCATTAGCAAAGGAAAAAACTAATAATAAACTCAATTAAAGTATAAAATGTTCTTCAATTATAGGGTTATGTGATTTTAAATATCATCTTAATCAGGTAGAATAATAAATTGTGGTTTTATAGTAAAAAATATTTCTTTATTCTTGAAAGAATAAACATTTTAAAAGATACTAATATACTAAAAAGAGTGTACTAACTAAACCATCATTACTCTTCTGGCCACTCTCAGCCATTGATTACACCAAGGATATAGTCAGAAAAAACAGTGCTATATTCTTCTTAAGGTTAATGTCTAATTGTATAAATGAGTTGTTTTGAGTTGCTAAATTGTCATTGCACTAAAGCTTTTAAAACAATGATCTTTTCAATAAGAGGTACATATCTACCCTTTTAAAAAGTGAACCTTGATTCCTACCTCAGACCATGCAGAAAAAGTGTTCCAGATAATTTCTGTAGCTAAAGGTGAATGTAGAACATTAAATTTTCTAAAGTAAAACATACAAGAAAAATATTTAGGAACTTGGGACACGTAAAAAATTTTAAAGCAATGCGCAGAGTACTTATTCCAAAGGAAAAAGAAATATCAACTGTAATACATTAAAATTAAAAACACTTGTTCATCCAAAGATAACATTAAGAGTGCAAAGGCAAAGCACAGTCTGGGAGAGAATGGGTATAATGTTCATATCTGAAACAGAAATCATGAAGATTATATAGCAAACTCTCTATGAAGTAATACAAGAAAATCTTCACATAACCCAATAGAAAAGTGGACAAATGGCAAACATAAAAATCACAAATGAAGTGATTTGGGCATGAATATTCATCAACGACATAGAGATTTAAATTTAATGTGTTAGAATGGCAAAAATGAGAGGTAGATGATAGCAAATGTTGAAGAGCATATAAACAATTTCAAGTTTCATACACTGTTGGTGAATATAAATTTGTACAATTATTTGGACAAAATACAGTATTCATTTAAGTTGAACTTACCACACTTTGTGGCACTGAAGTTCTAGGTATATGACTCACTGAATTACTTATGTTCACCAAAATGCATAACAATGAATATTTACAGCAGCACTTTTATAGATAAACAAAACAAGAAACAATTCAAGTGTCCCCCAAAATTTAGTACATTTATATAATTTGGGTGTATTTTGTACTTCAGTGAGAATAAACAACTTGAATGGATTTCATAACCATAATGTTGAGCAAAAAAAAAGCAAGATACAAAATATTTCATACTGTATGGTTCCATCCAGGTAAATTTTGAACACAGGTAAAATTAATCTATAGTATTACAAATCAAAAGAGTGTTTTCCTTTGGTGAGAAGTAGTGAATAGTCAGGGAGTGGAAATAAAGGCATGTTTTCACTGCAAAAATTAATCATGTTGGGCATTTTATAATTTGAGCACTTATGTATGAATATTATTCTTTAACTATATTGAAATACAGGCATAAGTAAGAGATAAGGTGTGTAGTAGAAATTCACCAGGAGACCAGTAAGGACTGAGTACTTAAATCTAACTTTATGGAACACGTTTGTTTATGTACCCATCTAAGTATCTATTCATTTAACAAACATAAATCATGGTCTTACTATATGTCAACTAAAAATAGTAATGTTTAACTTCTGTAACAGTTAAATGTGTAGCAAATATTTGTTATTACCATTTTATAGACAATGTGGTACAGAAAGATAAGTAACTTGCCCAAGACCAAACATCTAGTAAGTTGAAGAGTTGGATATCAAATCCAGGTGGTATAGCTCCAAATTCTGGCTATTACTGTTATAAATATAACATAAAGTGAATTTTAAAGGATGGTGTATTAGTTTCCCAAGGATGCTATTATAAATGACCAAAAACTTGCTGGCTTAAAACAAAAGAAATTTCTTTGCTTGTAGATCTAGAGGGCAGAAGTCTGAAATAAAGGTATTAGCAGGGTTGGTTCTTTCCAGAGTCTCTGAAGGAGAAACTGTTCCATTCTTTTCTTCTAGATTTTGGTGGCTGCAGGCGAGTTGGTGCAGTCTCTGCCTC
This sequence comes from Pteronotus mesoamericanus, assembly GCF_021234165.1. Classification (NCBI taxonomy): domain Eukaryota; kingdom Metazoa; phylum Chordata; class Mammalia; order Chiroptera; family Mormoopidae; genus Pteronotus; species Pteronotus mesoamericanus. The sequence continues at coordinate 24,880,711 of NW_026555310.1, forward strand.
TGTCCTCACATCACCTTCTCCTCTGTTTCTCTATCTCTGCTCTTCCACTCCAAGGACATCTGCCTTTGAATTTAGTGGCCCCTGAAAACCAAGATAATCTCATCTCTACATATTTAATTACATATCTGGAAAGACCCTTTCTCAAGTCACTGTTATATTCACAAGTTCTAGAGGTTAGAACTGGGCATGTGTTTTTTTTTTCCAGACTACTATTCAACCCACTGCAGATGGGTAACAATTACCTAGATATAGAGAGAGTGGAGTTCAGTATGGAGAAGGTAACGTAAAATTGAAGAGACAGGCCTACGAACATCTGGGGAGAAAAGATGTTAATGGATACAGAATAAAAGATAAAACAGGGGATAAGAGACACTTCTAATTCTTTAAATGTGATTGTGCTATGAAGGAAACAATACTTAAAGATGATTACTCTGATTGGTTTATTTACATTCTTTTTCAAAAGCAAAAAGAGATTATGTAGTTGAACAAAGTGAGAAGAAAAGAAATATCACTAGCTGAGCAATGACATAATTAAGAGCAGAATACATCAAATGCAAGTGCTCACTTAATGAAGACAGTGTAGAGAAGTGAAAAAAATAAAAATGACAACTAGCTAGAGAGTGACTCTGTATAAAAAAGAATATTTTGTGCCACAGACAACCTGACCCAATCTACAAAATCTAGGGTATTTTGCAAATAATTTATCTTCTTCAAATCCTCACCCCAACCACCCCCATGTGATCTCAGGCTAGGCAAATTCTTCCAATCTGAGTAAAACTGGCAAGACTATTGGGTTGTCCACAGAACTGTTTGGGAGTAATGCCCTGAAGAATGAGGACAGAGAGCTAAGTAGTTAATAGACAGTGAATTGCATTTTCCAAAACCATAAAAATTCCTCTGCTCTTCTTATTCATTCTTTAAGTCTATGATTTAAAAAAATTGCATGAGAATCCATGAGCCTTTATATTCATTAATTTGGTCAACAGTATATATTAAGTATTAATAAATGCATGAGGAAATATGATAGATGTTTGGAAAATCAAAGAGAAATGTAAAACAATAATAATATGAACTAGAGATTATCGAGCACTATGTTGCAGTCTTATTTAATGGGCACAGCAATGCTATGAAGTAGGTAGAATTTTTGTCCTCAGATTATAGACAAGAAAATACAAATTTGTTAATTACTGCCCTTATTTTATACATAATTCCAAGCTGTATGTGTTAATCCTAAATTATATGTTTTATGAACACAAACTCACAGTCATAGGAACCAGAGAGTTTATTCCAAGATTTTCTTTCATTTAATGCTTCATACTGATAACAAGAATAAACAGACAAAAAAAAATTTCCCTACAGTCACTATTACCATTAATCATGGAATTTGAAACTCTTAGGTTAGAATACAGGCCTGTACTACAAATTTAGAAACTAAGTCTTCAAAATTTAGCAACAGAGAATTAAATGAGATTCATTACGTTCTTATCAGTGATAAGCACATATCCATGGAGTTGTAAGTCCATGTCCATTGTTCTAAAACAATTAGATGAGTATGACTCTTTTTTTTTTAAGAGAGTCTGTCTTTCTGTAACCTGCCTACTTTAAGTGGTGTCAGACACAGGTCAATTGGTGAAGTCGCAATGATCCGCAAAAAAATGATTATATACTGTTAATGTATGGATTACTATTGATAACAATTGTACTTTCTACACTATTAATTTATTTTGTGTGAAAATGTAAGTTGAAAAACCACAAGGTAAAATATGAATAAAATCCCCAAAACTTTCTGCTCATACTCTCTGCATCATATTTCTCTCCATTTTGAAGGTGACTGACCTATAGTAAACAAGAGTACAGGGTAGCCTAGTGTTTTGAGTGCTGCTAGGACATTCAATATGATTTAGTTTTATCTTTAATGATACACCTCCTTCTTCAAACTGTTTTTAACCTGCCCCTTTTCTCCTCTATCCATACACATATACAATCACATAATCTGATTTCTTAGTTCCAATACCTACTTCAGGACAAGTCTACCTAATTGAAATCCCTCAGATGAAGAATGATTATAGCCAAGAATAAGCACCTTGGGAGAAATGCATTGTATTAGCTCAGATCTAAATCATAGATTCATCTCAGCCATGGTGCAGATTAATAAATGTTATATATTTACATATATGAACTGAATTAAAGTTGAGCCACAGGAAAAATACATATATATGTATGTGCATAACTAAAATATATGTGTGACATATACATCAGCTATAATTAGTAATAAACCCTATTTTGGTGTGCATTTGTTTCCCTTTGGGTCCTGTTTTAGGTTCAGTCAGATTTTGCACCAGGAAAAGTCAGACATCGATCTTGTGCTGCATTAATTGTAAGTTGAGCGGATGGCTGCACAACTTCAGTATCCTTTTTTTAATGTTGTCATGGGTGTCATCTCTGTTTCCAGCTTTTTGGTTTTATTGCAGTTTTATTTTCTGTAATTTTCTTGAAATGCGAAAGATATAGTTCTGCTGTGATAAATGAGATGGGGAACCCATAGCTCAGTCACTAGTTTGTTCATAGATTGACCATTGAATGTAAAGTATGTGATGCTAAGAACAATTTTGATGAGATCCATTGTTGAATGTGTAATGATTCATCCCTCTTTGTGAAGTTTCTACCTTTATGTCTTAGTTCTGCATCATTTTTCATGTTTCTCCTTTAATAAGTATCTGGAAGGACAAATTTTTTCACAAAATATAGCCTCGACTAAATTGAATACAAGTGAGTGATATCCACTAAACAGAACAATAATACATATATAATTACATAGCTTAATTAGTCATTTTTAATAAAAATTTAAAATGTGAATTTGCATAGCAGCAGTCTTGTGTTTTGTGTTGCTAAATTGTTTATGACTGTACTTAGAGAATTTCTTACCTTTGATAAACCATTCAAAAATCTAAACTTAGATTTTCACATGATCTTATTTTGTGTTTTGGTGCAAAAGGCACTATTTTCTCTGGAATAAATTATACACTCATTAGTTTATTTGAATAATTAACTTCCAAATATCAAGGCCACTGTTTCTACCTTCTAGTTAACCTTCACCAAGAAATACTGTGAGCTATTGATAAGAAGCTACCAGTGCCAAATTCCACTGTCAGGAAAAAAACCTCTCTCAATCAGTTGATAAAATATATATATATATATATATATATATATATATATATATATATATATATTCATTTATACAGGCACACACACGCATTCACATATTTTTTTTTCATTGATATGGTCTTGAGACAACTGGTAATACCAGCATAATTTAGAGGTAAATAAAGAAAAGAAATCCACAAAACAGATAAAACGCAGAAGGCATGAGGACATGCACTTTAAAAACTTGCACCAAGGAAAAGTTGTCAGGAAGTTCAAAAACGCTTACCCAGCACGTAGGAAAAGGGGACACTGGTTATGGTCATGTGGATGAAAGGAGCGAGCAACGTTGTTGTAAGTCCCTTGGCACACAGTGTTACATCCTAAACTCCCACGTAGACATTTATGTTCTTTGATGGACATCAAATTGTGGGTGTTAAAAGTGGGGACAAAAAGAAAAAAATTTCTTATGTCACCATGATGTGAGTTTCTTGATATGAATGACTGAGGTTGCAACTCTGGTGCAGCAATTGTCAGTTTTGTGTTTTGATACATTAGGCTATTAATGAGAACCTGTAAAGGGCTAAGAGAGCAGAAAAATATAAGCTCCTTTGTTTTTGACTCTGCTTCAATGTTTAGAGAATTTTGTATTGCTGGTGTGAAGAAATCTATACCTATATTTTATGTCTCCATTGATTGATAGACAGATGGATACATCTTCCCAAGTTCCAAACACTCTAGGCAAGATCATCTCTCCCATGGCCTGGCATTCTCTATTACGGACTGAATTGTAACTCCCAATGTTCATATATCGAAGGCCTAAACCCTTCAGAAGGTAAGTTTTTATTGAGGTAATTAATGTTAAAAGAGGTCATAAGGTTGAGACGCTACTCCAATAAGACTAATGTCCTTTTATAACTTTTACACACCAGCTGTGTGTGAAAAGATCATTTGAGGACACAGTGTGAAGGTAGTCATCTGACAATCAAGGAGAGATCTACACCAGAATCAACCCTGCCAGCACATTGATCTTAAACTTCTAGTCTTCAGAACTGTAGAAAAATAAGTTTTTGTTCCCTAGCCACCCAATCTGTTTTGTTATGGCAGCCCAAACAGACTAATACACTCTCCAAAGAAGGATTTAGGGAAAACCTACACTTTCTCTTAGTTCCTGGTGAGATAACCATGCACTGATTTTATACAACTCACCCAGTATTCTCTTCAATCATTACCAATACCTCAAAGGGGATTTCTCCTTAACTGATGACCTGCGAGCCCCGTAGTGGTCCCCAGGACCATTCCATACTGTGCTACTTCTGAGCTTAGCTCAATCTGTTTCATATGTCTAACTCTCTCATTCCAAATCTCAATTGAAATGCATGCGTTAAATAAATATTAAGAGATTTGAGACCTGTGGAAGCATTACATATATTTTTTAATGTTTTTAAAAAGATTTTATTTTTATTTTATTTTTAGAAAGGGGAAGGGAGGGAGAAAGAGAGGGAAACAGCAATATGTGGTTGCCTCTCGCACGCCCCCTACTGGGGACCTGGCCGGCAACCCAGGCACGTTCCCTGGCTGGGAATCAAACCAGTTACCCTTTGGTTTGCAGGCTGGCATGCAATCCACTGAACCACACCAGACTGGGCTGGAAGCAATAAATATTTTTTAAAATTTTATCTCCATGTTATCTCATCTGCTTTTTTAAAGCATACAAAATTACAGTAAAAAAAAAGTAATAAGAGTGAGTTTGGAGTGGTAGAAAGGAAAAAGAAAATTCATATACTTCATATATCTACTATAAGGAAAATATAGTAACAGATTACCTTATATATCTTATCCATCCTTTTATATACCTTTCAGTCTGTAACAGAAACTATGATATAATAGTTTTTTAAATGACCTACCCTATATCTTTATTATTAAAATTACACTCTCATTTATTTTGGAGAACATGCATTTATTTTCCCTTCCTTTGATAATCTTTCATCTGTTATTTGTAAGTTCATTTCCAATATCTTCATCTACTCCTTAGTGTTAACGATCTTGCCACTTTAAATCTACTTTTGCATATTCGTTGCCTGGATTGATAATAATTTCATGCCTCTATAGTTCCAAATAATTAACTACTCACCTATCAATATAACAATTGGAACTGGTACTATAAAAATTGTGTTTAGCATTAACATTCATTAATCTATATCAGTAAATGCTTTACTATTATCTTTTATTCAATATTTCTTATTATTTCTTCATATTTTTAACAAGGTTAGACTCTTGTTTAGGATATGACTAATGTGGTGATGTATTTCATATTCTAGAACGTAATGTATATCTCCAATAAACTATATATTATTTGTTGTTTAGTTGAAGACATTGGAATATTTCCAATTTATTACTCCTCAGAGTCAATAGAATATATGGGGTCACTGATATATGCAATTAGAATAACATCAATATTATTGAAAACTTGACCAGACAAAAGTATAAGTTTAACTAAGTAATAGAAAAATGATATTCTGTGTCAGGTGCAAAGGACTGCTGCTTGAATTCACTCAGTGGTAATTGTTGATAAAACAGATGGTAATTTGAGATCTGAATGCATCCAAAGTTGCTGAATAAAATTATCCAAAGAGAATATTCTCATCAGCCAAGTTAAACAGAAATAATAGAAGAAATGGCAGGCATACAGTGGTATTCTAAATTGGATGCAACAGTCACATTCTGGTAAAAAGCCTTCGATAATGGCAGTCCAAGAATATACACTGTAAACATGCTGTTTGGGAAGCATAGATTCATGAGATGTCCAATTCATGTATATTTTTTTAAAAAGAAGAGGTAGACAGGTTCTATAACAATAGCAAATACAATGTCTAAAGTAATGATTAGCACAAGCAAAAATATATACCACCAAAAACAAATACAGTTTTAAATAATTTTGAAATCCATCAATCAGAAAAACAGAAATATTTCCCATAATAAATCAATAAATTCATTTTTAAAGACATGAAAAAGCAACAGTAGTAATAGAATGGATTTTTTTAAGTTAAAAATTGAATTAAAATGAATAGAAAAACCAACAATGCTTGAAATTTAAAAATCACACATACATGCATGTCCATGCACACAAACACACATACCTCTCAAAAACATTGAAAAGTATCTACTTTTGTAAAGTATGTGTGCTGTGAAACACTCTAATATGCAAGGAAAAATTTTAGTTTCATAGAGTATGCCATTTAGATCTATAAATATTAAATAAAAAACTAAAAATAGTTCATGTACAAGAGTTGTTGAGTACTATAGTAAGTTCATGTGTAGTTAACAAGTAAGATTGCCTTTGCATTTCTTCAAATATTTCTATTTGAATAGCAATATAGCGCAAGGTTAAAGTTCACAGAAATATTCAGTCATATAAATGCCTCAGAATAACTAGGTTTTTCTTAGTTCTACCATAGTAGCTAATCTTTTACTTTCTTTTCCTTTTCTTTTTTTTTTTTCCTTTTTATTGAATTTATCAGGGTGACATTGGTTAACAAAATGACACGCTTCAGGCACACTATTTTATAACGCTTCATGTGTACACTATATTGGATGTTCGCCACCCCAAGTCTCTGTCCATCACCATTTACCCCTGTACACCCTCCTCCACCTCCCCCCGCACCCCACAGTGTTGTCCATGCTCATGAGTTTTCTCTTTTTAGATCCCTCCCCAGCTGTCTGCCTATCCAGATGCTTTATTTTGTATCTCAAATAATTGAAACCAAAACATCAGAGTATGTTTAAAATACAGTAGGCTCACATAAAACTTCTCCAGGGGGCACGATTCGAATTTAATGGTATCACATACTACCTTTGTGATAACGAGCACATTTTAAAAAATATGTCATAGTTTTTATATCTGTAAAATGGTGTTAAAGTATTCATCCTACCAACTTCCTTATTAGTATGAAGTTAAATTATTCCTTTGAAGGACTGTATATTAGAAAGTTTTATTCAAATCTATGTTATGATTAATATAATCTTGTAAAAGAAAAGACTGAATATATTTATGTGAAATTTCTTCAATGAGTATGATTCATAAAAAGGAACATAAATCAGATTCATTCAGATTCCAGCAGCCATTGTAATTGAATGACTTATTACCAATTAAGAAATAACTACATAAATAAGTGAATGTGGCTCAAAATGTCCAGAAAGCTCTTTCTCTTGCTTCAAAAATCTTCATAGTTACAAATTCATAAGCATAACTTGCAGAAACTCGTCACCAGGTGGCCCTTGCCTTCTACTGCAGCCTCATCCTCCATCCATAGTCCAAATACTCATCAAATCTAGCTATAATGAAAAATTTTTGTAAGTATTCAAAAGCGCCATGCTCTTTCTCACATTCCTAGTGTTATCCATGTGATCTGTTTTCCTTCTTCTAAAATATAAATTAGTCGTAAAAGTCCCCATGGTAATGCAATAGCTTGACAATGTCCTGTCTGAATACTTCAATATGCTACTTGTTTCTTTATTTTCATCTCTGCCCTTCTCTTCTTTATGCTCTATGTTTCAGAGTTTATTTGCTATCCACTGAAAATGTATAACATTGAATTCTTGCTTCCAGATATTTACAATCACTGTTTCTTATTTCTAGAATAACTCTGCTTCCCATTCAATGATTAACTCTTAAATCTGCATAGACTAAATTGCTGATGAGAAGAGTAGTGTATTTCCCATACTGTATAATTACTTGTGGAAATCAAGAAATTGTTGTGTAGATAGACCAAGAAAGACAAGAAAGACATTATCTCTGTTAAAATTTTAAATAGTACGTATTGCATGGAAATGATGAAGAACTATCTGAAGTCTCTCTAATACAGCATACTGTTTTACAACCAACTTTTTTATTAGTAGAAAGAATACACTCAAATATAATGATAGAAAGTATAGATAGTAAATAATAAACATAGTTATTTTTATCATTATCAACTGTAATGTACTGTACATAATTATATGTCCTATACTTATATATGACTGGCAGTGCAATAGGTTTGTTAACACCAGCATCACCACAAAGACTTGGTAATGCATTACAATACAACATTATAACTATTCTGGAATCATTATGTGGCTGATAGAAATTTTTCAATTCCATCATAATCTTATAAAACCACTGTCTATATGTAGTCCATTTTTGACCAATAAATGATTATGCAGCATATGATTGGATATAAATTCAATACAATTTCAATCAAAATACTAGGAAGTTATTTTGTGAATAATAACAAACTCATTCTAAAGCTTATGGGGAAAGCCAGCACAATATTGAAGGGCAAAGACGAAGTTGGGGTGCTGGCACTATCCAACTTCAGGACTTACTATAAAGCTAATCGAGACATGGTGGTATTGGCAGAAGAACAGATGAATAGATCAATGGAACTGAATAGAGAGGCCAGAAATAAACTCACATATGTATAGCCAACTGATCTTTGACAAAATAGCAAAGGCAATGCAATGGAGCAGGGTTTTCAACAAACTGTCCTGGAACAACCGGACAGGCACATGCAAAAACATTATTCCAGACACAGAAATACACCCTTCATAAAAATTAACTCAAAATGGGCCACAGGACTAAATGGAAACTGCAAAATTTTAACACTCCCAGAAGATAACACAAGAGAATGCTTAGAAGATCTTGTGTGTGGTGATGACATTTTAGATCCAACATCAAAGGCATCCATGGTTGATAAGCTGGATTTTATTAAAATTAAAACTTCTGCTCTGTGACAGACAATGTCAAGTTAATTAAAAAACATACTACAGATTGGGATAAAATATTTGCCATAGATATTTCTGATAAAGAACTGTTATTGAGAATATGCAAAGAATTCTCGAAGCTCAATGGTCAAATCCATACAACCTGATAAAAAAAGAAATGTGGTAAAGGTTTTAACAGACACAGGGCCAAAGGGAGTAGGTTGATTGAAATTAAACACCTGAAAAAATATTCTACATAAAATACAAATAAAAACAAAGCAACGATGAGTTACCTCTACATACTTATTAGCATGGCAGAAACTCAGGACACTGTCAACCAAATGCTGTCAAAGGTATGGAGCAACAGGAACTTCTATTCTTGTTTGTGTTTGCTGATGGAAATACAAAATGGTAGAGGCTATTTGGAAGGCAGTTTATTATAAAATGAAACATACCTTACCATATAATCCTGCAATTTCTCTCTTTGCTATTTACCTGGAAGAACTGAAAACCAATCTTGTACACCAATATTTACTGAAGCTTTACTCATAATTGCCAAAACTTGGAAGTCGTCAAGATGTCCTTCAGTAGGTTAGTGAATAAGTCCACTCTAATAAACCCAGACAATAAAATATTAGTCAGCAAACACACACACACAAAGAACTATCCAGCCATGAAAAGACATAGAGGAACCTTAAATTCACATTACTAAGTGAAAGAAGCCAATCTAAAAAAGCTACATACTATATGATTGCAGCTATATGACATTCTGGAAAATGCAAAACTATTGATAAAGTTAAAATTTCAGAAAATATAGTGATTCTCATAGATTTGGGTGAGAAGAAAAATGAATTGGCAGAGCAAAAAGGATTTTTGAGGTAATGAAACCACTCTGTATGATACAAAAATGCTGGGTACATGTCATTATACATTTGTCCAAACCCATTGTATCTACAACACCAGGAGAGATTTCTAAAGTAAATTATGGATTTTGGGTGATTATGGTATTTCAATGTATGTCCCTCAATTGTAGTAAATATATCAATATCGATAGTGAGCAAGTCTATGCATTTGAGGAGAAAAGAAGTATATGAGAAGTCTCTGTAACTTCATTTCCATTTTTCTGTGAATCTAAAACTGCTTTAAAAATAGTATTACAAAAACAAAAAACACAAGTTATCCACTGGAATAAAATATTTTCAAGTCATATGTCTAACAAAGGTCTTATACCTTTACCATATGAAAAATGCAGCCATAAAAATGTGCCCCCTCAAATTAGAAAAAGAACAAAAGACATGAATCAACCTTTTACTGAAGAAGACATATAGATAACAAACAAATGAAAAGATGCTCACCATCATTAGCCACTATGAAAATATAATTAAAATGATGATAAGACAGTACTACTATATTCTATTAAGAATTGATGGTTTTAGAAATTCTGACAGTACAAATGCTGATGAGAATTCAAATGGGATCGCTCTCACATTGCTAGTGTAAATGCAAAATGATACAGCCACTCTAGAAATTAATTTGGCTGTTTCCTTATAAAGTTAAATATACACATACCATATGACCCAGTATTTCTTCCTAGTATGACCCTAGGGAAATAAAAATTAATTTTTAAAAAAATCTTGCACCTGAGTTTTTATAAAAAGTTCCATTTATAATTGCCCCAATCTGAAACAACCCAAATTCATTCACCCTTTAGTAGATGAATGAATGAGCAAACCGTGCTTTATCCAAAATAATGGAATGCTACTCAGAAAATAAACCTATCAGTACACACAATAACTTGGATGAATCTCAAGGGCATCATGCTGAGTGAAAGACTCCAGTCTTAAAAAGTCACATTCTGTATGACTCTACATATGTGACACTCTCAAAAACACTTCATTAGGGGTAGAGAGCAGATCAGTAAGTGCCAGCACTGGTGGTGGCAGAGGCTGTGTCTGTAAAGGGGTAGTTTTATCACTTGGGGAGATCAAATTGTTCTATGTCCTTATTATGAGGGTAGGTACACAAACTTATGAATGAGATAAAGTTCATAGGCTTCATGTGTGAAGAGACAGTAAATTTTACTATACACAAAATATACATACAAAGACACTCTTAGGGATCAGAGAAGGGAAGGAGTTTAAACCTTTTATACCATATATGACCAAACTAAGGCCCTGATAATATAAATCAGTTGCCTAAAATTATATAATCATATAAATGTAAGCCTGAGACTTCCTTTAAAGTTCTGGTTGATAATAAATGCTGGAAATGAGGCTCCCTGAACTGGGATTAAGTTATATTTTCCCTGTAATCTATTACTTTATGTTAACTGTTTTTCACTACTCAGCTCTCGCTCAAATAATTATTTTAAAAGATTTTCTGCAAACGGTATGTCCTCTGATCATCTTTAAGTTAGAAAATGAATTAAAATTTCCTTGAGAAGAAATTTTTCTTCTACTTAGTATCACAACTATCATTTGAAACTTACTATCAGGTTTTTCAAATAGTTTTATATGAATGCGCAGTGAAAAAAGATGACCCTTTCCATGAAGTTCTGATGGTGCATAAGTGCTGGAACAATCAAGGGAGAGTAGAAGAATGAGACCATTGGAAATACTTCAACATCTTGTGAATTTGCCAAACGCTGAGTCAAAGATACATGAGGGAAGAAATCATTTGCTTCCTGCTCATGATTTGAGCCATCTTCTGCTCACTCAGCCTTTTCAAAGAAGGAATTGCAGTAGCTGGAGCCACTGAGCAGTTGGAAGCCACAGTTTATCTTTGGGTGGTTAAAAATCAATCGCAGTGAGGAAGAAACAGGGACAAATAGAAAGCACTGGTCTGGCCAAATAGCAACAACAAATAACAGTTTTAAAATGTCATTGGCAAGGAAAGAAAAAAATACAAACAAGACAGATAAAAAAAGGACTATTAAAAAGCAGGAACAGATGTAGATAAAATAAAAATAAATGAACAATTAAAATATTTAATTATAACTCAATATCAAATATCTTGGCAGCTTTCCAGGGAAGAGACAAAACAAAAAGATATTTACATGTTTAGAAAAGCTTGGATTTAGGAAAATATCATGTTTTAAAAGAAAGTAAATCTAAAGTATTTAATCAAGTTATGTGGGCACCTAAAAGTGGAAAAAAATACAATGAGCTAAATTAACCAATGATACTATGACTGAGAGCAACTTGGAAACCTCCTGTGATTGTCTACTAATATTCAAACAATATTGAATATAAAAATAACAGTAGGAATTAATCTATATGTGTTTGCAATTTTTAAAGTAACCCTTAATATGGTTACTGTATTCCCCAAAGATTAGTACGCCCAACAAAGGTGTACTATCTTAGAGAATTTAACTATTTAAAAATGGAAAGTAAGCTAGAATGTAAACTCTGTGAGCACAGAGATATTTCTTTTGTTCCTTGATCTATCCCACATATCCAAAAAATTGTCTCACACATAGTAGGTATTTAAAATTCAGTTGGTGAGAACTTATTTTTGGTGAGTAATAGATGTTCTAATTACATATTGCATAGTAATTAAGAATACTGGCTTAAATTTCATTTCTTTTTCAGATAATACATAGCACTAAGTTCTAATAAAAAGAACTGAAAATTATTTAGAAAAATGTATAATGGTAAGAAACAACTGAATGAACATTTAGTTGAAAACAGAAATCAAGGATAAGCAGCACACTGTAACCTCTTTCCTCCTGAAGGTGTTTACAACACATATAACAGGATCTTAAGTTTAATGATGACAAAAGGCTGAAAACAAAGTCAAGGGAGAAACTACCTCCATTAAGCTGTGGCTCCAAAGGACTCTCAGATTTAGATGAATTAGAAGTAAAATCATATTTACTCCTGAGAAAGGATTGCAGAGCTCATGAAAGACATCAACTGCCACAACGAAGAACTTCATTGAATCCTAAGCAAGCCCTTAGTAAGAGAGGAGTGAGGAAAGGAGGCAGAGAGGGAGAGGGAAGGAGACAGACAAAAGGAGGGAGAAGGAAGGAAGCAATTCATTCTCACTTAGACACATCACAAAGAAACTGCAGTTAACAAAGACAAAAAGAAGATGTAGAACATAGCCAGAGAATTAAAAAAAAAAAAGAATTTTAATGGAGTAACAGATACATGGACACCAACAAATGGAGTGTAGCAATATGAAAAATAGTAGTATATTTTCATTAATTTGAGCTGATTGTCAGGATTTCAGAGATTCAAGATTCACTTATTAGAAACCAATTAAGGAAAATCAACCCACGGATAAAGGAGAAAAACTTACAAGATCATTTAAATAAGGACAGAAAAAAGCACTTAGAAAATTTTTTTAATTTACTGGTGAAAATGGATTTTTGTTTTATAATCCCCTTTATATATTTCAATAAGAATTCTGTTTCTTACAAAATAATTGAAATAGCCAGGTATACCGGGGTTGATGTTCTGGTTTGTAATTAACTCTCTGTGCAATTGAAATCACAACAAAATTATATAGGGTTTGACATGTGCCGGCTCCCTTTTAGACATTCTCAATACATTTAACTTATTTAACCCCCTTCCAAAATATAAGTATATATAGTATACCCCATTTACAGGTGAAAGATCTGAGTTCTAGAAAGTTTAAGTACTTGTCATATCTTGCAGAGGTAAGTGGGAAAGCCTAGATGTGATACATACTCATCCTACATAAGAGCTCTCATATAGCATTGCCTGACTTATCTTTCTGATCAGAAAATGTGAGATATTAGTATGTACCCCTAGAGTTATTTTAGAAAATTAGATAAAATAACATTAGTAAAGCATACGGCCCACAGTCTAACCAATATCATAACCACAACATAAGTCAGCACTGGAAATATACAGAATCACAGGCTGAAACATGATACTGATTCTCAGCATTTGCCTTCTAGTTGAAATTCAAAGTCACTATACATGATATAATTAGTAAACAAAATAGATATCATTTTCTGCTCAAATAGATGACAGCAATGGATCATAACAGTTATGTTAAAGTTTTAAAATAACTGTATGCCTACTTTCCTATTCAGCACACACAATACTCTATATTGCTCTTTGGCACTCATTGTTTTCTACTTCATGTTAGTAAGTAATCAGTAGTGCCCCTTTATCTATGGGGAATATACATTGTTCTGAGATTCCAGTGGATGCCTGAAAACTCAGATAGTACTGACCCTATATATGTTATATATTTTCCTACACACAACATACCTATGGTAAAGTTTAATTCATAAATTAGACACTATAAGAGATTACCAACAATAACTAATCATTAATAAAATAGAACAATCATAACAAAATAATGTAATAAAAGTTATGTGTATGTGGTCTCTCTCTCAAAATATCTTACTGTGCTGTACTTTCTTTTTCAATTAAAGGAAATACTTGATGGCTTCTTTTTGGAATATCTAAATTGCCAGCATTGTTACACTTGTGCTTTGGCATTATTAAGTAAAATAAAGGTTACTTGAACACAAGTACTGTGATACCACAACAGTCAACCTGATGTCCAAAATACTTACAAAGTGACTAATGGGATGGTGGTATATATGCAGTGTGGAGACACTGTACAAAGGGGTGATTTATGTCCTGGGTGGGAAGGAGCAAGATGGAGGGAGATTTCATCATGTTACTCAGAATGGCATGCAATTTAAAACTTATACATTGTGCCCTGGCTGGGTAGCTCCATTGGTTAGAGCACCACCCCAATATGCCAAGGTTGTGGGTTCAACCCCTGGTCAGGGCACGAACAAGAGTCAACCAATGAATGCATAAATAGAGTAGAACAGCAAGTTGATGCTTCTCTCTCTTATTCCCTTCCTTGCTCTCTGTAAAAAATCAATTCAAAAAAAAAACCTGATGAATCGTTTATTTACGAAATTTTCCTTTTAATGTTTTAAGATCATGGCTGATAATGGCAGGTAACTGGAACCCCAGAAATAAAACCTTGGATAAGGGGGACTACTGTATATATCAAGAAACCTGATTATCTGCGTGAGATTTTAAACCCTTTAACATTCTAAAAGTGAGCTGGGGATAATAAGTGATCAATTTTGGAACTTCCAATGACTTCTAGAGTGATTACCTATTAATAATAATACTAAGTATATAGTGATTGACTAAAAATAGAATCAATTAAGATGAGCACAGTAAGAAAACCAAGACTGGGCCTTTAACTGATAATTTAAAACTTTAAGCAGAAAGAAAACAGAGGTCTTTTCTGGGTTTTTTTTTTGTTTGTTTTGTTTTGTTTTTTAGTTATTATGCCAACATTTCCTGAGGACAATGTAGGGGATTTGAATTCCAGCCATAATAGGTAGGCTGTAAGCAGGCTCCAGAAACCTTTTAAATATCTTTCGTATGTTCTTCTAAACTGATATAAATTGATATTGTGTTTTTACATAGAATATGATATTTGTGGTCTATTTTGGTATCAGTAACAGAAAGAAAGAGATACAGTTACAAAGTATTTTGAATATGGGAGGATAACCCAGGTGGAAACTATTCTTTAGCATAAATCAGATGGATTGGAGTTCCCTAAGCATTTTCACATTCATTTTAAAAATGCCTAACTGCAGTCTTTAAAGCAATGTTGCACCTGCTAATGTCACACTGAATACCATATGCATATGCAAGCTCTCTCTTTAGGATTCTCTTCTAAAATCGGTGATATTCTACCCTAGAGATAGGAAATTCTAGGAGAAAAATACTGAGAATAAGACGTTTTCGTTATTTAAAAGCAGATGTGCTTTTCAAAGACAGTTTATTTCTCACCATGCCCATGGCTATGCAATTAAATAAAATCTGGGCTATATTAAGGGGAGGAAAGCATACCCATTACAGACAACAAAAATGTTTTAGCTAACTAGTTAATCTCAGAAAGGTACATCTATAGGCCTCAGTAGACTTTCTATAGAAAGCTAGAGAATAATCTCCAAGAACTTGGCAAGGCAGTCAAACTCTGATGATGAAACCAACATGTATCAATATGTTATGAAAAACTTTAATGATATGATGAAGTAATAACACACTATGAAAGGTTGCACTGTTTGAGAATGAGGAAACCAAAGAAATAAACAAGTCCAACAGAGAAAGTTTTAAAGACTCCATAATAAACAAACCAAGAGACTTTATGCTTTGAAGCACCAAAGAACTTAAATTTATAAAACAATTAAAATCAATAATTGATTTCACAAATAAATTAAGGCTTCACAAATAGGAAAAAATTCACCAAGTGAAATTGCTGGAAAAACTCCCAAGGGAAAGTAAATGTTTATTTTCACATTCATGTTGCATAATATATTTGTTTCTTTTTTAAAATCAAAACCACATTTAACTGAAAATTGTGTTTATATAATTTAATTAATACAATGAACTCTATAGAATTAATTGTAAATTCTGAGTTAAAACTTGTGAAGATCTATCCACAGACTTGAGCAGTTTTATTAAGTAGGTATTTTGGTCACTGCTACATACTAAGACAGAAATTATAATAACAGTTTATTTAAAATAAGAATAAATATATTATTCTTTAAAATTTGCATTAGCAAATTTTAGAAAAATTTAGAAAAATTTGCATTTAGAAATTTATTTTCCTTGCTATGCTTATGAGAGAGCAAAGATTATGACACCTTCCTTCCTGACTCCAACAATCAATTCCTCTGCTGATTCTGGTCATGTTTCCTCTATGCCATTCAAAAATTAAGAAATTATAGCAATAATTTCTAGAATACAAATTGATTATCTAGAATTTCTTTAAAACGGGCACTTACAAATCATGATGTTTATAGAAATGTATTCCAGAGAGTAAATTCAGTGGATTTCCAAAATTAAGTCTGGTTTTTTAAAATTAGGTATTTATATTGAATTTACAATCACCTTTTATTATGCAAGTTGTGCCCTCTAACAAGAACAACCTCTTTGAGGTCATAATTTGATAGGTTTAGTATTAGAGTCTTATTTCCAAAGAGTAAGTTTTGATATTGAAAAGATGATAGACTTGAGTTTCTTAATTTATGTATATAAAGACTATGATTTATTTTTAGTATGATTTTTGATGAATCCAAATAATATCTTCAGTATTTTGGAGTTGTTTGTTTCAGATATATGATGTCCATTTTTTTTTAACCTTAGCTAGAAAGCATCTGGTTTGTTTCTTAATCACAGTTAGACCATTGAAACATCAGTGCCGAAGTAAAGGCACTATATTCATAACTCTACTATTTATTACCTAAATTGTTATTACATTAACATATTTACACAACCATTAGCTACAAAATGCTGATATGCTAATTAAACAGATGAACATAAACATTAAAAGATGATAAAAATCGCTCGTTGATTTTTTTATATTTAGTAATTGAGCTTTCTTTTGTAAATTTCATTTTGCTTTTAATTATATCCTAACAAGTAGTGATTATGACGTGTAACTACTTTTGGAAAAAAAATGACTTAAATCGACCTACTCTAATTTTATTCATTATCTCTAACTGTTATTAAAACCTGTATTTGACATATGTGAATATTATTTGATCTTTTCAAACCACATTCATTCTCATTAAGAAAGCCCCAAGACATTTTCTTTCAGAATATTTTTCAAATATTCAAAGATTTTACTAGTTATGTAAAATGTGACAACACTTTCAAGTTCTTTATTACGGTTTCCTTCTACGGGAAGAACCAATTATTCCACTCATATTAATGCTTAGTTTTGAACTCAATATTTAAGCAGTTAGTATCTGTATCTTTAAATTAATACATTCATATTCCTAATGTAGTTTTAATCATACAAAAGGAATAGAAACTGTCTTTTGGGTGCATTAGCGTTAAAGGTAAAGACTGTTTATTTGATGTTAAAGCTCAATTAAATTACAGTTTAGGAAAAATGAAGGTAAGTTTTTGACACTCTCTTGGCTGAATTTAATTTCTAGTTCTTCATGAAAGAAGGTAACTAAAGAAACATTCACATAACTTTTCAAAGGAAGCATGTCTATTTTAGACAAATTATACGTGTTTTTATATTTTTATACCCAGTAATTGCTGACAATGATGTTCGTATAATGACACCTAATCCAGTAAAATCATTTGAACTTCAGTATAAGCCCTTTAACTTTGAATTAAATAATACACTCAGCTGTGAAAATTGTTTTAAGCGCTGACAAATATATTTATATCTATCAGTCTAGACAGGTACAGACAATGCTGTTTATGCTATGATTGATGTAGAGATTATCATTTTTAAATGGATTTGTCTGATATCTTAGCAATATTAGAAAGTGCATGTGCTATGCCTTGAGATATTTATACTACTTTAAAAGTAAATGCTATTACACTTTCAAGTCCACAAAACACCTTTGAAGAAAATTAAAATTAATTTATTCACATGATGTTTAATCTGGTTGGCTCATAATAGTAATACAGCTGCATTTCATAAATCCAAATGCATTATTCTTATGTCTTTGTTTAGGACCAATTTGGTAAATCCACTTATAAGTTTCACGGTAAATAAAAGTAAACATGTTGATGACAGGAACCTAATGGTCAGATAAGATAAAGGGATATGCTAGAGGGTATGCCACATTTTCCATATTCCTCCCAAAAATAATACACTGCTCACTGGAAAGGCCATCATAGCTCAACTACTATGACCTAGTGATGCTTTTTAGATGCATTCTGGAAGGCAACACTTATCCTTCAGGGTTAGTAAATTCTCCCAGCCCACACTACCTTGCAAGGGAAATAAGTGAGTGATATATCCTAGAAAAACTACACCTAACGTGAGACAGGCCTAAAGTAAACTTCCATTGATAAAAACAAACCAATGACGACAACAACAACAACAACAAAACACTTCATTAATCACACAACCTCTATAAAACCCTACTCTGACTGGTAGACTACAGTGATGCTTGGGGTCTACAGAATCAGTGTCCAGTAATCCCTGAGAACCCTGAATTTTTTTTTTTTTTTTTTTTTTTTTTGGTAATCCACTGTTAGGCTACAAGTTCCATTAAGATTACTAGGGAGGATGCCCACCAGTATAAATTTTTGGAGGAGTTGCAAGTAACTTACTTCAAGGTACATGGCCTCTCATATCAAAGGGGCTGTAGTCCTGTGAACTGGAGCTCTCCTCATAAATCTGTTTATGATAGCGACAGTAGACGGTCTGTCCCTCCTGGGATAGGTGATTAAATCTTAATTGATGAATCCTCTTTAACATTCAAGACTTTCTAAATCTGTTGATATCTTCCTCTACAATAATAAAGGAAGACTGAGCATTTCAACTTCATATAGTATAGGTTATAGTTGGGTTCATATGTCAGTCTACTGACCAGGCAAACTTAAAGAGACATTCTTAACCTTTCAAGCTAAAACACTCAATCCAGAATCTCTGCTTTAAAAGGTTAATTATCAATAAATCTGGCCTAATCCAACTTTATATTTCCTTCTATCTTCATCCCACAATCATAAAATCCATTCCCACAGTTATTTCTAAGTAGTCTACCTATATAAATTGGCTAAAACATGCAAACATTTTGCTGTATGTCACACCTTCTAATGGGTCTTATTTGGAACTTCAGTCTCTAGAGCCTGCTCTAAAGTCTGGATATAGTTCTAAAATAGAGCTCAGTGAGCTATAGCACCTGAAAGAAATCTTGTTTCTATAAATAAAATTCTGTTAGGAAACACTCATCTATTTGTATTTATTATCTATGGTTGCTTTTGCACTGCAGTAGCAGTATTGAGTAATTATGACAGAAATCATATAACTTGAAAGCATAAAATATTTATTTCCTGTATTTTTAAGAATGTGTGACAAGCTTAGATGTTGTCCCTTCAGTCCCTACATCAAGAAAAGGACGGACAGACTGAAAATCAATGATTTTTCTTATAGACATCAGCAATCAGAAGTTTCAGGGTAAAACACCACCATAAAATCAGGAGAGACAGGCACATCCTGAAAGATACAACCGAGATCTGCTTATGTGCAACAGAAGTTACTAAGTCATAAAATGGTAAGAATACTTAAATGGTAATCATAAAGAATTGATGGAGTCTGAGTATAGGCTAATTTGAGAGTGAGGAAGCCTTGAAGGGAGACATAAATTTTGTAGGGGGATACACTTTACAGGGCTTTATTTTCAAGAACCCAACAAGGTTCTCATGGTAAAGATCATTCATGGTTCTGACAGTGGTAGAAGAATAAATATTGTGAAATAAGCCTAGAGCATGTTTCACAACAAAGGTCTACTCTCCAGGAGAAAAGACATTGCCAGGCCCTTTCCAGCTCTTTAGCCTTATTGTTTTACCCAAAGTATATGTTGGAGGGTGGGGGTAGTGGTGAGGCACAAATGATATAATCAACAGAAGTTAAACCTTCAAGGAAGGAAATTTGAAAAATGCAGCCAATGCAAGGAGTACAAGGCAGGGGAGAAGAAAGTGATACCACTGGAGAAATATGAAGTCATGTTCTGAAGCCATAGATTCACTAAATAATGAAATTTAATTATATTAGGGACTATTATTTCTCCCTCAAGATCTTAACAAAACACAAAAAGGACACCAGAATAATAGTAAAAAATTATTCCTGAAAGATTTGCTATGCATAGACTCTGAGGAAGAGAATTTATGGAAGCCCAAATCAACAAAGGTGACAAAAACTAGAAAAGTGGATGATTGTTAAGCTTATAGCGCATATAGTTACAGCAAATATTTACCAAGGATCAATACTTATTTTAACATGAATTCTGGGGTTCCCATTTGCCTCATTTGCCCCATTTGCCTCATTTCCTATACCCAAAACATTTCTGCACACTCATTGAAAATCTGTTTGCCATAGATGTACAGGTTGATTTCTCAGTTCCATTCCAATGATGTATCTTTCTATTCTTGTGCCAGACCCACATTGTTATAATTACTGTTGCTTTGTACTAAATTTTAAAATTGGGTAGGGTGAATATTCTCACTGTATTCTTCTCAGTATTGTTTTGGCCATCAGGGTTCCCTTGCTATTTCATATAAATTTTAGAATCAACTTTTCAATTTCTGGAAATAAGTCAACAACAAGGATTATGCCAAAGATTGTGTTAAATCATTAACTCTATTAGGAAATTACTACCAACTTAACAATGTTAAGTATGTGGACCAGTCAACAAACATAGAATGTATTTCCATTTATTTAGATCTTCTTTTATATCTTTCAACAAAAGTAGTTTTCAGAGCATAAGTTTTGTACTTCTTAAGTGGAAGATTTATTCTTAAGAATTCTAATCTCTTTGATGCCATTGTGAGTAGAATATTTTCCTTAAGTTTAATTTTTGGATACTTCATTGCAAGTGTATATAAATGTAATTGATTTTTGTATGCTTATTTTATGTCTGGCAGCTTTGCTGAAGTCATTTATTATGTTTAATTTTTTGTAAAATATATATATTTTCTTTATATAAGACCATATAACCTGCTGGATGAGAAAGTTTTATGTCTTTCTTCCTAATCTGGATACCTTTTACTCCTTTTTCTTGCCTAGTTGTCCTATTTAGAAACTCAAGTAGAATGTTAAATATAGGTGGCAAAAGTATGCGTTTTCATCTTGTTCCTGATCTCAAGGGGAATCATTTAGCCTTTTGTCACTAAGTATGATATCATTAATTAAAATGTGAGTTAGAAAGTACTTAATGTAAAAGAAATATAAAGAAGCAATAGAAGAATACAAAATCTATAAGATACTGAAAAGTAAAATGGCAAACTTAAATTTAAGTAATCATACATGTGAATGAATTAACCCAAACCAATTAAAAGGCACAAATTGCCAGTCCAGATAAAAAATACAACCCAATAATATGTTTTTTATGGGAGAAATACTTTAAAGATACAATTTCTATAAAGGCACAAATAGAATAAAAGTAAAGCATTTAAAAAGATATATCATGCAAAGAGCAACTACAGAAAAATTGGAGTAGTTATGTTTCTGAACAAAAGGGGCATCATGTGCCTACCACTCAACACAGGCATATTCCAAAGACAAAGGTTGGTAAGAAAGGAAAAAAGCCTTTATTAAGATGTTGGACATTTTGGGGCAACAGGGGGCTTGCCAGCTCCAGGCTCCTCTCGTCAACAAAGCACAGAAAAAAAAAATCTTTCCCAAAAAGACTGAAACCCAAAACCATGCCCAGAAAAAGCATCCATCCTTATCTGTCCTTTGGACCACTAGGCAGACAGCCCCCTCCAGCTTCAAGCTCCCTGGAGTCTGTGCAGATGGCCTGCTACACCATCACCACACTGCAGCTTCCCGCACTGGTAGCCTGGGGCATCTGCCAGCCACTGCAGCTGGCCATGCAAGGGCTCTGTCCATGACACCCAGAGCCCACCACCTAGCCACACAGTTTCCACAGACCACAGGGCCCCATGAGTGCTCTGGTCCACACATCCATGTGTGGATCCCAAAGGAAGAGAAGAGGAGAGTCTCTTCTTTCCCTACATTTAAATCTTCTGGCACAAAATTCTGTACACTCCAGAAGGGTTCAGCTTCCCATGCAATCCCATCCTTTTCCCAGGCTAGACTGGCAGGTATGTACCTCCCCATACCGCCATGTTCCAGAAGGGAATAGGAGAGTTTTCACTAGCCTTGTGAATGCTCCATGCAAAGTTTCCTCCTGCTATATGTCTGCCCAGAGCCAGGGAAATCTTTCACCATGGATTGCATCCCCACTGCCTTTGGTGTTTTCTGTGACCCTTCCCCAACTCCAGGGTCTGGCTGGGCCATCTGGCCAGATCTACCTGTATCAGTTATACTAATATTAAAAAAAAAACGTTTAAAGTATTATTATAGATAAAAGGAGACTGACTAATCAATCAGAAAGATAACAGCAATTACAAATGTTTATACACCTAATAACTAGGTACCAAAATACATAAAGCAAAATTGAACAAAATGAGGGGAGTAATAGATGATCCAACAATAATAGTTAGATAATTTGATATTTCACTTTTAATAACAGGATAACTAGAGACAAGATCACCAAGCAAATAGAACACTTGGATAACATTATAAAATTGTTAGATCTAACAAACTTCTATAAAACTCTTTACTTAAGAGCAAAAACTATAAATTCTTCTTAATTGCACATGGAAATTTCTTCATGATAGACTGTACACCATGCCAGAAAATATATCTTAATATATTTAAAAGGACATAAATAATATAAATATGTTTACTGAGCATATAGAACAAAACCAGAAGTCAAAAATAGGGAAAAATTTTGGAAGCACAAGTATGTAAAAATTAAACAGCATATTTGTAAATAGTCATTGGATGAAAGAAGTAATCTAAATGGAAATCATAAAATTCTTAGTGAAGAATGAAAATAAAGACAATAGACTAAAATATATGAGATGCAGCTAAAGCATTGTTTATACCAAAATATATAGCAATAAATACCTATATTATGAATTAAAAAGATCTCAAATCACTAACCTAAACTTTTACCTTAGGATACTAAAAAATAAGAGTAGAAGATCAAACTTTAAACCTGCATAAAATATAATAAAGTTTTATGTTGTAAGTTAATAAAAGAGAACAGAAAATCAATGACAACAAAAGATGATTCTTTGAAATATACAAATAAGTAAAAAGTCTTTAGCATTTTAATCATGAAAGAAAAAAAGAAGATTCAAATCATTAAGCTGAGAAAAAAGAGGACCATACTATTACCTTAGAGAAATAAAAAAGTATATAATAGAATATTATAAAAAGTTGCATACTACAAAACAAATTTGATAACATTAGATAGAATGGACAGGTTCCCAAGAAGTTACAAAGTACTAAAACTAATTTTATTTATTTCTATTTACTTAATTTAAGAGAGGGGAAGGGAGGAAGAGAGAGAGGAGCATCCATGTGTGGTTGCCTCTTGGGCACCCCGTTCTGGGGACCTGGCCCGCAAACCAGACGTGTGCACTGACTGGGAATTGAACTGGTGACCCTTTGGTTCATAGGCCAGCACTAATCCACTGAACTACACCAGCTACAACTGAAACTGATTTTTAGAAGAAATAGACAAACAGACTAGACCTATAACAAGTGATTAAAACGGCAATTAAAAATCTGCCCACAAAATAAAGCACAGGCTCAGATAGCTCCACAGCCGAATTCTACCAAACATATGAAAATAAATTAATTCTAATTCTTCATTTAGTTCCCCTCAAAACAAAGAAACATTTCCTAACTTCTTTTATTACCCTGATAATAAAACAGATAGCGACATCGCAAGAAAACTACCGAACACCAAACCCAGTGAGATATAAAAATAATTACATACCACATACAATTACATACTCCAGGGTTGCAATATCGGTGTAACATCTAAAAATTAATTAATGTAATATACCACATTAATAGAATAAAAGGCAAATCATATAATTATATCAATAAATGCAGTAAAAACATCTGACAAATCCAATACCCTTTCATTAAAAAAATACCCAACAAACTAGAGAGGGCAACTTCCTCAATCTTATCAAGGGTGTCTATGGAAAACCCACAACTCATAATCAATGGACTCTGGATCAATGGACAGTGTCTTGTACCTCAGTGGTAACAGGAAACACAAAAGAAGGCAAAAGTTATATTGGTCCCAGTTAATCTTGTAGTATCAGAAAATTTGAAAAATGAAATCACAATGATTTGGGTATGTCAAACAGACACACGGGAGCCAAGCAAAAGAGCTTCCAATCCGCAGTTGCCCATAGTTGCAGTCTTCTGAATCATCCAAGTAGTCTCTGTGGAGGAATGTTCAAGATTAACACAAAATTTACTCTACTCACTCAGTCATTTTAGATGTGACAGCCAGACAGTACACCTGCTCACTCAGTGGAAGCTTAGGACGTCTGGATTTTCCCAAAACCAAAATCGCCTTTGAAAGGAAAGGCATTTCAGACCATCGATGAGATGAGATTCAGGAAAATATGATGGGGCAGCTCATGGTGACTGGGAGAACTGTGTGAGGTCCCAAGGTGCCCTCTTTGAAGGGAACTGAGGCACCATTGTCCTATGTACAATGTTCCTTTTATCTTGCATGTTCTTTAATAAATGTCTCTATTTTTCATAGCACATGGCTGGATACCTTCTGGACAGACCTTGTATATTTATATCTATGGTTGGTTACCTCTCTTTCCAAATGAAGTAAATAACCAAAGTTCTGCTCCAACTGCTAATCTTAGTGTATATTTATTACTTGTTCTGGCACATCTATCTTATTAAGGCATATGGCCTATTCACCCTATATAACTAGCATTATGCTATAAATATAATGGATCAAAATGATATTCTGTGGAATTTAACATAATCAAAGGTCTCTGGACCACATTTCAACAGAGAGCAAGAAAGTTAATACAGCCCTAGGGGTAAGACAATAAATGTGTACTGTGATCTTTGACATGTAAAAATGTAATGCATTTTATCATCCCAGTTAATGAAGATTTTAAATAAGTTTTCTTTACCACTGGTTGCATATCAAGGGTCAATCCCAGGAAATTAGGAATGTAGGGAAAGAAGAATAATCTGGAAAAATATCAGTCAGCACAAAGAAATTTTTTATGATGCCATCCCCTGCTTTGTGACAAGCTGATTTCTTAATCTCACAGAATCCATTTAAAGAGATGATTGAACTACATTTTGAAAACAAAATACATTTGTAGAAGAGAACAATTTATTTACTTGTTTTTGTTTTCAAACAGTCAAACCTTGCCTCTGAAGAATCCATAATCCTACTTTTGTGAGTCACATATATGCGTGTCCAATGGCTCTTACAGTGTCTTGTACCTCAGTGGTAACAGGAAACACAAAAGAAGGCAAAAGTTATATTGGTCATGGTGAAGCAATGCACTGTCAACTCAGTCTATAAGCACCAACATGCTATAGAAGCAGCAGCTTGTGTGAGTCTCTTTGCAGTGACAACATTGTCAGCAGTTACTTGTGGCTGCAAGGATAGAGGAAGCCAGTACTAAGGTTGCTCTGTAGAGACCAAAACATGTATGCTTAGCTATTGTAGTTCATTAACTGAATCTGGTACATCAATAGTTACCTGAAAACTTTTGAAATCCAACATGCAAGATGATAAAAAAAAATTCCCCAATTTGTCTTCATAATGTAATTTGGGGGGGATGGTTAATGGCAATAAATGCTAATATCGACCTCACAATTCTCATGATTCTCAAGTCAGGATACTAAGTGGTCTTACTTGCAACATATGTCCAACTAAATACCAAGCCCTGCTCTTTCTCAATTATTTCTGAAATAAATCCATTGTTTTCTACCTTCATTGTCACTACCATTACCTGTTACCCATCATAACCAAGAGCTTACTGATTTATCTATCAGCTTCAATACTTTTACTACTTCTATACATTTTAGAACGATAGTACATTATTTATTTTTTTCAAACATAAACAAAATCATGGGACAATATTTATGCATTCAAAACTCTAGACCTCATAAGTGATTTTCTGCTTACAGATGGAATATTGTTTTATTTCAGAAGACATTAGTTCTTCTAATTAGTTCTTACCTACACATGCAATAGGTAAACAGAGAGAGTGCAGATTTATGGGGTTAATGTAGGTAAAAAAATTCTAAAATATTAAATAGTTCATTTTCATTATCAGGCAATACATAAATCAGTTAACAGTTTTTGCTTCTATAAAGGAATAGTTCAGGTTTTGACTCTTTAATATATAAAAAGCTTGATCTTGGTAATTTTCTCTGAAATAGTGTCATCTTAACCATCCAATTTTGTTGCTCTCAGTTATAAATGTAAGAGGATATATAGCTCAATAGAAATGGATGATAGTAGAAAAATGTGAGGTAAATTAGTGGCAAAACAGTAATAATGACAACAAGTAACAACAACAATAATTTTGCCATAAATTCTAACCACTGACTCCAAGGACTGACACCAAGGGCAGCCTTATAAACAGAGTAAAGATCACAAAAAATAACTTGGTGAATGTACATATATTTAATATCTAAACATTTTTAATTAAAGTAATAACTATTCCAAAATGCATTATTAATATTTTATCTTAAAAATATCAATACATATGAACTATCTAAAAGTAGACAATGTATCTTGTATGAACAATGTGAAACAGAAAAATTTCTTTTAGGTAGAATTTAATGTGGTATTAACCTAGAAAGCATAAAGCACAATTCAAGCCACATCCAAAACCATGGGGCTGTACATTCAGTCACTGGGGATGAATGTAGTATGCTTGTGAACCTCGGAATAGAAATCCTTTAGAGTTCCATTAAGGGCTACTATAAAATTCATATAAAGGCTCCTAAGATGGAGCAAAATATTTTCCCCTTTTTAGGTCTTCACTTTGCTTTTTCTCTTTATGTTTATTTTTTAATTTTTAATTTTCTGATTAGAATCCATTGAAAATTTGATATAGTTTTTCATTTCCATGTTTTTCTCCCTATGTCATCTTATCTTTTAAAATTTCTCACTGTTTAGTTAGCAGCCATGATATATTTACATTTTCACATCTCAGGTTTTAATTTTTAATTTTTATTTTTGAGATTTATTTTACAGCACTCAAATTCCAAATAAATAACCTGCTACTTTGGTCTTCGGGGAAAAAAAATCATGTTATTTTAAAGTATTTTGAAAGTTTTCACAAGACTTTAGAGGTTTCATCATTATCATTTGCACAAAAACGTTTCCTTTCATCTAGCAAAAAAAAGCATTTGCATTTTATAATATTATTTAATATATAATTTTTTAGAACTAATTTCTTTTTTACTGAGTTTATCAAAGTAGTAGTTAAATATACTCTTTAAAATATGTATCTATATGTTTTGGGAAAAGAAGGACAAAAGTAAGGGTACTTCTCTTCCCCCTCAACTTATGCCAAACAAAGCTACCCATTTTGGCAATCTCTGAGAAATAAAAATCTGACGAATAAACATCAGACTTTCCTCCTGCTTCTTCACTTCGTTGATACCATTCCCCAGGTCAGTTCTTACTAAATCACCCCTTATCCAGCAACACAAATCCTCTAATATAAAGATAGTGATAATAATGATAAAAGGTACTGACTTGACATCTATCCAATATAAGCACCATACATTTTGAAAACCTAGTAGATAGCCCCTGGAATTAAGTTCTTTATACACAAGGAGTAGGTATTATTTTTTTGGTCCCCTGTCTAGCTATTAGCTTTAGCCTGCTTTAATCTAAGCTACCTTGTCGTGGTCCACAAATAGCTATATAAAACAATAAAAGATAAGAGCTTTTCAACTTCTCAACTAACCAGAAGGCAGCCTGCAATTATCTAAAAATAAAATATGATTTGATACTTACAGTGCACATGTCATCTACCTGGAAAGTTGTCATTTTATAACTTAGAACATGCATTTTGTGTTTCATTATATAAATTTGAAGTGTTTTACTTCCACTTGTACTTTTTGACACAAATTGCACTAATGCTCTGCCTTGTAATCATATAACATTCTTTTGATTTTCTTTTTTCTTTATTTTCTACTTAAAACTAACTGATTGCCAAAGCAAAAAAAAAATAATAATAAATCAGATTTTTTATGTCATCTTGTTGCATGTGATCATTTTAGTATAAATTTAATTTAAATTCAAATGTTTGCAACATATTGAAAATTTTATTATAGAAAATTTACAATGAAATAAATCACAAGTATCCATAAAGTTTTCACAGAGTCCTCTGGCCTCCTCAGGCAACAGATACTGGATTCATGAAGATTCAGTAACTCACTCAAGTTCAAACTGTGTCCATGTTGGTACTGTTACACAACAAGCTATAATAATATGTCTACTTTTTTGGTGTTATTTTCATATAATTGTGAATCCACAAGCATTTGTTAATAAATAATACAGAGAAATCCCATGTATCCTTTCCCCAATTTCTCGCTAATGGTAATATCTTGCAAAGGGATAGTATAATATATTACTTTATTGACACATACAGTCAAGATACAAAACATTTTCACCAGCCCAAGGATTCTTCATGCTGCTCTTACATAGCCACCCCCACTTCCCTCACACCCTAACCTTTCTTAACCTCTGACAACTCCCTCCTCTTCTCAATTTCTGTAATTTTATTGTTTTGAGAATTTTATGTAGATGGAATCAAACAGTATTTAAATTGGGGGATTTTTAAATTAACATTATTCTATGGAAAGTCATAGAGGTTGTTGTGTGTATTTGTCCCATTTGATAGCTAGCATTCTATGGTATAGACGTGCCAATATTTGTTTAACTACCTGTTGAATGACATTTGAATTGTTTCCAGTTTTTTGTTCAGGTGAATTAGGTTAATTATAAAATTTCGTGCATGATTTCTGTGTATAGTTAAGTTTTCTTTTCTCCAGGATAAATTCCTAGAAGTTCAATTGCTACAATCGCTAGATTGTGTGGTAGTTACATGTTTAGTTTATTATGAAACTACCAATCTGTTTTGCAGAATGTCTACAATTTTCCATTTCAATCAGCAACATATGAGTGATTCAGTTTCTCTATGTCTTCACCAGCATTAAATGATGTCATCATTTTTGTTTTAGGCATTCTAAAAGGTATGTAGTGATAGTGCATTGTGATTTTAATTTCCATTTACCTAATAGCTAATATACTGAATATCTCCTCATGTGCTCATTTAACATACTTATATTTTCTACAGTGATATCTTTCATGTCTTTTGCCAATTTTCTAATTAGATTTTTTTGCTGTTGCTATCTGAGAGCTCTTTATATATTCTAGATATTAGTCTTTTGTTGATTATGTGATTTACAATATTTCTTCCAGTTGGAACCTTATATTTTCATATCCTTAATAGGCTCATTTACAAAGGAAAAGTTTTTAATTTTGATGAAGTCCAATTTATCCATTTTCCTTTTTATGGGTCGTGCTTTTGGTGTCAAGTCTAAGAATTCTTTACCTGAAGATTTTCCTATGTATATTTTTAGAAGTTTTATAGTTTTTCAATTTACATTTAAGCATTTTATTAACTTTGAGGGGTTTTTTTGTATAAAGCATAAGGTTTACTATTTTCTAGATTTTACACATGTTGTTTCATCAGCCTGTGTAATTCCCTTGACTTTATTTTTGCCTAATTTCTACTTGTCTTTCGGGAATCCATTTAGGTAGCTATCTCTCCAGAAAGTCTTCCCTGAATCTCTAAATCAGGGTTAGATACTACTTATATGTGTTTTACATCCTCCAGTATTCTTCCATTAAGCTTATATTATAGAATATTAAATTATTTTCCTGTTTATCTGACTTTTTGTATTGTGTTTTAAGACTTTCAAGGAAAGGGTTTACCCTTATTCACAAATCCCAAGTGCTTAACACAGAGCACCACTAAGCAAATCTTTGTCAAATGAATAGGTGAATAAAGCTTTCTGATCCTTATACAAATCAAAAAGTACAAATAGATTATTGCTGGTTTTCTGCTAGTTCCAACCTTTATCAAGTACACTCAAAATCTTGCTCAATCTACTACTATAATCATTTCAAAATGCTTCAGGGATGTGCATAAATGGTCAAGAGTCAGCAATAATAGTACAATATATTTCCAACATCTACCACTAAGTTAAACTCTTAAGTACTATTAGGTTACTGTTTTGCCCCTTTAAAACTTTATCCAGGTAGCAGCAAAGTGTAAAATGAATTTCACAGCCATTGTACTCCTTCTCTCCTCTTATCTTTTTCTTTTCTTCAAAAGCTAAAGTTCTGTAGTAGAGTTTGATGTCCAGTATTGTGATCCCTCCTACTTTGTGTTTCTTTCTCAAAATTGCTGCTGCTATTCGGGGTGATTTATGGTTCCATATAAATTTTTGAAATGTCTGTCCTATTTCTGTGAAATACGTCATTGGTATCTTAATAGGGATTGTATTGAATCTATAAATTGCTTTGGGTAGTATGGACATTTTGATGATATTAATTCTTCCAATCCATGAGCACGGTATGTGCTTCCATTTATTTGTGTCTTCCTTAATTTCTTTCTTCAAGTTGTATAGTTTTCTGCATACAGATCTTTTACTTCCTTGGTTAAATTTATTCCTAGGTACTTTATTTTTCTTCTTGCTATATCAAATGGTCTTTTTTTCTGAATTCTTCTTCTATTTCATTGCTGGTGTACAAAAATGCCTTTGATTTCTGAATACTGACTTTGCAGATCAAAACCACAATGAGGTACTATCTCACACCGGTCAGAATGGCCATCATAAACAGATCAACAAACAACAGGTGCTGGCGAGGCTGTGGAGAAAAGGGACCACTAGTACACTGTTGGTGAGAATGCAGACTGGGGCAGCCATTGTGGAAAGCAGTGTGGAATTTCCTCAAAAAGCTGAAAATGGAACTGCCTATTGATCCAGTGATCCCTCTGCTGGGACTATACACTAAGAATCCCAAAACACCAATTCCAAAGAACCTATGCACCCCAATGTTCATAGCAGCACAATTTACAATAGCCAAGTGTTGGAAGCAACCTAAATGCCCATCAGTAGAAGATTGGATCAAAAAATTATGGTGCATTTACTCAATGGAATACTACGCAGCAGAAAGAAAAAAAGAACTACTAAACTTTGCAACAGCATGGATGGAACTGGAGAGCATTATGCTAAGCGAAATAAGCCAGGGGGTGAAAGACAAATACCATATGATCTCACCTGTAAGAGGACCCTAACCAACAATACAAAGATGCAAGGAAAATAAGACCAACAACACTGAAAGGAAAAGAAATGAACAGAGACAAGAGGGATGGAGGGAGGCAGGGACAGGGGAAAAGGAAAGGAATGGGAGGGTCGGGGAACATGTAGCAAGGTCTCATGGACAAAACCAAAGGGGAAGGATTGAGGGAGGGGGGGAGGGGGCTGGGGAAGGTTGGGAGGTAGGCAGAGACAAATGTATTTGAAAAAAAAAGAAAATAAAATGCAGAAAAGCAAAAGTCCTTTAGTATTAAAAGTCAAAGTAATTTTGAAATTTTGACTGCAACTCCCTTGAATCTATCTCAAATGAACTTGGGAAAATTTAGTTCCACTGTTGACCAGCTTCAATAAACCACTTATATCCATCAGAAAATCATGATTTTCCTGCTTTAGGGCCATCCAGCCACCCCCACAAAATTTTTTTTTTTTTTAAACCCCCACAACAAACCCAAAGAAAAAAAAAAATAAAAAAAAAAAAAAAAAAAAAAAAAAAAACTCCCCCTAATCACTTTCCAACCCAAAATCTCCTATCCGCCAAAGAAAAAATCCCCCCCCCTCCCCCCCCCCAAACCCCCCCCCCCATTAAATTTCCCCCCCCCCCCCACCCCCCCCCCCCCCCCAAAAAAACACCTTTTCTTCCCCACCCCTATAGAAAATTGCATAAAAGTTTTCTTACATATTGTCCATATTGTTTGATATTGTTAAATGTTTCATTATCAATCAGTATGGAGTCTCAAGTTTTCCTCATTATCCAAGATAGGTATTATACCAGATAGAGGTAATTATTTCACTAGACTTACATAAATATTGGGGGAAATTTCTCAACATATAAATAGGTCCTGGGACAGAAGAAGGAAATGAACCTAACACAGTATCTTCTCTCATCAAGTGTATATTTCAGAAAATTTGAACAATATTTTTATATTTAAATAATGGATACATCCCACTTCCTAAGTCAGTGTACATGTCTAAGCTCTAAATTAAAAGTAATCATCAGCTGAAAAACATTTGAACAGATGCATATAGAGACTGATATTAAAGAAAATTTTGAGAATTGCATGTATATACACAGCAATTTATCTTTAAATGGCATATTATATCACAAATTTGTTATTATTTTAGTAATAACAACTATTGACAGAACATAATAAACAAAAATTAGGTTTTAGCTTTCAAAATGTTTCATTAAGTCATAATTTTAGACTAGAAATTAAATAAATAGACCTATCAGTCTATTTTATTCTACTGTTCATTTAATTACAAAGATTGTCATCTCTATCATTGCACATGGAAATGCGAATACACATTATCCCATTTATCTATATGAATATCACAACCTACATAGAATTCCCATTTACAATACCTCAGATATTGATTAATTTATTTAATATGTATTTTTCATCAGTTCCGTATGGGCTCTCAAAATGATGAAGACCCAATCAAAATACATGATGAATTAAATGGTTCCAATAATTTAGGAAGGCAAACTAAATGTATTTAGTATTTTCAAAATGTTTTTGAATCTAGTCAACATATTTTTGTCAATGCTATACCACACTGAACACTGATGGGCCTTGCTTTCAATTCACTCCCTCCATTAAGTCAATCAGTTGGACAATGCAATATCATTAACAGTGAGAGACCTCAAATCCAAGCTATAAACGTAGGAAAAGCCTCAGCTGCTGACAGATTTTCCATCAAGTCTTATAAAACCTGATTGCAGCAATTATCTCTAACATCAGAAAGTCTTTTCAGAATTTTTTAAGACCATAATTATGCCTCAAGACATGAAAACTTCCCTGATCTCATAATCCTTAAAAAGATGACAAGGTAAGAGACAATTGGAGGATTTTCATCCTCTTTTACTCTCCTGAATAGAGAGTACCAGATTGTTTCCAAGGCTTTAGCTACGCATCTCAATGATATCGTTCCTGCCCTCATACTCTAAGATTAGGAAGGATTCACTCTGGGTAGCTCTAAGAGGGTAATACCTGAAAAATATTTCCATTTAATCAATCCATCAGTCACATCTCCCAAAAATCATCATACTGATGCATCAGCAAATGTTTTACAAAGGAAATAAATACACTTAATAAAAAGCCTTTGGGTGATCTTGTCCACCCCATTAGGTTGATCTGCTCATAGAAAAGATTTAACTCTCTAATTTGCTCATTATGCTTCAATGCTCATCTTACTTCCAGCCAAATTACCACAGCTCTCCTGCCATCTGGTCATCATTCAACTGTTGTTTTTCTGGTGTCAGGGAAATTTTAAACAGATAGAAAAAAAACTTAAGGGATTTTGGAATGATTCACGTTCACGCTAAATTCAGATTTTTTTTAGCTTAAGAAAAAAAGTGGGATAAGTAGATTAGGAATGCTGACCATTACAATCTTTCAGATCACAAAGATCTATGATATCATTTTAACCTGCAGTTTGGGTCAGGATAATTTACATGCTAAAACCTATGTTAAGAATGGAATTTATTGATTAAAACCACCAATCAAATACCCAGTCTTCACTCATTTAATCATTCTTTTATTTAATAACCAATTATATACTGCTTACCATGTCATAGCATATGGCGCTGGAGGTATAAAGATAAATGGAGCACAGTTCTGCTTATGAACTACAATAGTGAGGAAGATAAACACAGATTTATTCCATTAAAGCTGAGGTATAGTAGGTGACAATTAAGGTCATAATTTCATGAGGAGAATACTTTTCATGCCTGCTATCACATGAGTTAATGTCCTAAACTGCAGTCATCCAACTGCTTCATTAATGTTGAGGAAAAAAAACTGCATATACAAACAATACTGAGAAAAACTCACTTAGAACTCACTCACCTGTAATCAGTAGAGCTGATAGAGCTCAGACTTTGTATCCTGAAAATAGATCCCATTACCTCAACATGTTTTTGGTTTACATGTAAAAGGAACATACCTTTCTCTGAGCTGATCCATGAGGTATCTCTAACACTGGCTTACCTACATGAATTACAAAACTTTATCTAATTGGAAATGCATGTATTAATTAGGTTTTATAACCATTCCTTTCCTATCCCATGCTTCCTCTACAACAGTGAACTTCAACCAAGAATCTTAGGGAAGGTCAGGTTTCCAAAAAAGGCAAAAAACTATATGAAATACTCAGAGAACTTTTAGTCTGGGCTGGAAGGCTGTAGAGGTCATTATGCAGATGCTACTAGAAAAGTCAGCTGACTATTAAATATAGGAATGTAAACATGGTTAGTCCCATTCATGTATATCAGGGCAGGTATTTGGCTAAATAGTCCAATTATGATTGGAAGATTTGATTCAATGAGTTCCCTATGCTGTGGTTGATCAGCACAAGTCTCAATGCTCAGGATTCAGTATACTATAGGTGTCTTTTTGAAAGAAATTATTGTTCCTCAAATCTATAGCCTATACCTAATGGCCTAGTGAACAACCATGTGTTTACTGTCTGGTTATTTTTCTTCTAAAACACCCTCTTCTGAGATGAAGGTGGTAAACATGAATTTTTATAGGGTATATATTTAGATGTAGATTGGAACACTGGAAGGTGGTTTTAATCTTTTCTCTTTCAAATAGTAAGTTAACACTATTGCTAAGTAAGATAGATGGTGTGTCAAAAAAGTTTGGAAGAAAATTATAGGGGATTAAAGAGACAAATAGACAAAAAAAGAAAAAAATATAATTACTCAATTTTTAATATCAGCTGTCAGGACAATTTTCATTGCACTGCAATCAGTATTACTTTGCTAGTGTTTCCATAACAAAGTATGACAAACTAGGTAGTTTCAACAGTATAAATTTATTATGTCACAGTTCTGGAGCTAGAAGTTTAAGATGAAGGTGTTGGCTAGGTTGGTTCCTTCTACAAACTGTGAGGAAGAATCATTTCTATGCCTTTTTCCTAACTTCTGGTGATTTTCTGGCAATCTTTGATGTTCCTTGATTTATAGAAGCATCACCCTGTTCTCTGGCTTCATCTTTTCATGGAATTGTCCCTATATGCATGTACATTCCCAAATTTCTCCCATTTTTAAGGACAATAGTCACATTGGCTTAGGGTCCCACCCTACGCCAAATAGGACCTTATCTTAACTAATACATCTGAAATGATCTTCTTTACAAATAAGATCACATTCTAGTGTTGGGGAGGGGGGGGTCAGTTCTTTAACATACGGATAGAGGGGCACAATTCAATAACAGAATAACAGAATCCCACCATGGTGTGTTGTGTTGGCAGCCATTGAAGAAAGCATTCTTTTGCGATCTAATAAAACAAAAACATTTTATATTAACATTAATCACATGAGATATGAAAATTGTGTTATCAAAACACAATGGCTCTCATGCCAAGAATCCCCTACTGTCAAAAGCTAAGGCCTTTTTTAAGTTTTCATGATACTCAATTTCTCTGTGCCAGCTGACATTTCTACTCTTTGAAACCCTATTTTTCCCACTTGCATATGATAACATTTTTTCCTTCATTGTTCTCTCTCATTTTTTTGCTCAGGCCTCATGGAGAAATACTTCTTTCTTTTATATATCTGAAACATGCCCAAGGAGTCTGTTGAAACCCATACCTTCATTATTTTCTTTATTTTTTTGACTGCAATATCTTTCCATCTAGGCAAACTTAATTTCTAAGTTCCAAATTGTCATTCTTCTTTCTTCTCATAAAAAATTTATGTACAAACCTGAACTCATAATTACTAATGTCCTCTTCACTAATGTCCTCTTCTCTCACCTTCCTCCAAAAACGTCTACTTTACCATGTAATTTCCTGTTGGTTTTAGCAACATTGCCATTCTCTAAGTCTCCCACATCTAAAATGTCAGATATTTTTATTTCTTATTCTCCATATCTAATTAATGGTCAAGAAAAGCAAATTCTTCCGCTGTAATATATTTCACATTTTTGCATCTTCACTCTTTACTAGTCACATTGTCATCATTCTATCGAGCCTCTCATTATTTCTTATACAACTTGCTAATTCTTACTAAGTCTACTTATTTTCTAATATTATCTTTTTTTCTTAAATTGAGGCCAATTCATGTCACTAAAAGATAAACTAAATCATACTTTTGCTCAAAAGTAGCCAATAACTTCCCCTAGAGTATAAACTTAGATTATTATTCTATTAATACATTTTATTAGATATATTACATTGCTTTTTATTGTATATATCATATTTACATAATTTCACCGCAATTCTGTGAAGTAGAACATGTGTGTGTGTGTGTATGTTTATAAATGGCTTAGAGAAGATGATTAATTTCCTCAAGGTTATATATTTATTTGTGCTTTCAAAATGTTTATTGAGCAACTTACTTGGTGCTGGGTCCTATGTATAACACTGTGATTTCAACAACCAAAGGGCAAATGTTCTTCCTGTTTTCGTGGAGCTTTCATTTTACTGGGGGCGGGGAGAAAGGAAATTAGTACACCAAAATTAAGCAAAATGATTATATATTTGTGTAATATCTATGAAGAAAAATGTGATGAGATAAAGCATAATGTAGGTAGTAATGTGGAAAATGATATATTACAGGGGGTGGGCAGAAAATCACTGTAAAGAGATAAATATAGCCTAAAAATGTGTTGGTATCTCTCAATTTTTGACTTCTACCAATGTTTCTCCTGTCCTTTTAGATTCTATCATTCTTATTACTTAAATATTTTCTGAGAGTAGTAGAGAGGTTTGATGAAGACATGTAACACATTTTTGTTCAGTCTACCATTTTAAATATGACTTACTCATGAATTAGTTTTATGTTAAGCAAATAATGGGAGAGAACTGGAAGAAAAAAAGTTTGAATATATGAATATATTCATATTGAATATATCATATTCATCCTGAATTCCATTATAAAAAATATGAGACTCAATAGTTATAGAAGAGGAGAACATGAAAAAGAGGAATAGGGGGTTGACTGTCAAAATAAGGTAACAAGTAGAGTCTAAGTAGGAACATAGTCAAACCTGGTATAGGGATGTTTAAAATATATAGAATGTCTAATATTTAAGTTTTAGTTATCTCCTTCTGCCATTTCTCTAAGCCATGCAGTGATATCATCTCATGGTATTTTAGTGACTGAAAAAGAAAATGTAGGTCTGTAATATAAGTGGAATGAACTGGAGCATAGTTGTACACGGTAAGTTGCTATACAAAGAATTAAATAAGGAGCAGAAATTGTGAGGCAGTAAGGCATTCATGCTTACCCCTCTGCAATTCTTTATAACTTCAGGAAACTAAGAAATTCTGCACGTGGGACTGTATTTCCCTGACTACATGGGATGATTTAAGCCAGTAGTGTATTTTCGAAATTACCAGTGAAGCTTACAATGTCAACACCAGTATCCTTCACTGAAATGATAAATTTAATTCTGACATAGATTTCTATATCTGAGAAGTAGAATGAAAGCTCATTTCACCAAGCAATCTTTTCTTTTTATTTTTTTCAGGAAGATGTGTGTATCAACCACCCAAAATTTTGTAGATTTTTATTCTTAACAAGTGGACATATAACAACCTCCCGTGAGAGATCAAGTTCTTTGTCATTTTGACAGTCAAGAAGTCTACTTTAATTTGGAATATATAATATATACCAAATATATATGTTGGTATGGAAAAACAGTGTTGTATAGTGAAAAAGGCTGTGAGCTTTGAACTCAACAAATCTGGTTTCAGATCTCATCTGCTTAGTGCACGAGACCACCTGAAAAATTTGCTGAACTTCTCTTAGTCTTACCACATATCAATAAATTAGCAATACTATCACATATTTTGCATTTATGTTGTCAGAAATATTTTATGTACATATATATTTCAGAGCGTGATATATGGCAGATTCAATCAATGGTTTTTATTACTCACTGAAAATATTGTTGAAGTGAATCACTTGGTGAAAAAGACTGTGATCATAATATGTCCATACCTAAAAAGTGAATTAAGGAGTGAAAGATGTCTAGAGAAGGGAATTCTGTATAATTTAGAAGTACCCTGAATTTAAAATGAAAAGATGTGCTCTTTAAGCCTCAGTTTTTCACAGTAGAAGCAACTTTTTGCTCTTTTGCAAAAAGTTACCTCTCTGGGTAGCAGCTCTCCAGTCTGAGTAACAAAGAAACACAAGCATAAAAAAGAGACAGGATTTGTTTTACAAAGTCATTAAGGTGCATCCTTGCTCCAAGACACTAATTTTATTTACTTAACTTTTTAAAAGGGTGACATCATATATAAAAAAGCAAAACTTTAGAGACAGCAGCCTAAGATTCTGAGACCTCTTTCTTTACCATGAATAGCAGTCAGGAATATTTTTTCTAAGAGTAAAGATGACTCTAGGAACATAAATGCCTGAGTAAGTGTATTGAATTTTCTTTCACTCTGCTTTCAAATTACAGTGATCCCAGTTTAACAGTTGTATTGGTGTTTTTAAACAATTTGTCTCTATCTCACTTTAATTAAGCATGCGCTTTCTCCTGTCCCCACACTTGTAAAAATGTAGTTTGCAATTTGACAGAATGATATTATAGTATTGAGCAATATGTGAATTGGTTTAAAAGTAACCAGAGTTGAAGCATACATCAATCACCACAAGTGCAAATGCAGGTCACTAAAGCTGTCAATTTCAATCAGCTCTGTAATTAAATACATCACCAATATAGATTTTGTGTAAGAATGTCACTTGTTCTTCAGATGTCTGCCATGAGGACAAATCACAATTCAGAGACTCTGCACAGGCATGCTAAATAGACTATTTTTAAAAGCATAACATCTTCATCCATCTTTCTAGATTTGTTAAGTAGAAATCCACTTACTAATGTGTAGTCTAAAAGCTGTGTTTTTAAATATATATTTGAACTGCTTTCTATTTAATTAAAATGTTGCAGTATCTCAGTTGGCATTTTAAACTCTCTTTTA
The DNA here is from genome assembly GCF_021234165.1 of Pteronotus mesoamericanus. Taxonomy (NCBI): domain Eukaryota; kingdom Metazoa; phylum Chordata; class Mammalia; order Chiroptera; family Mormoopidae; genus Pteronotus; species Pteronotus mesoamericanus. The sequence continues at coordinate 24,920,302 of NW_026555310.1, forward strand.
CACCTTTAGTGGCATGCGTTATGAAATAAATAGATAATGAATAATAATCATCTTTTAAGAGGCTGAACAATTTGTAATTATGGATAATTTGTAATTAGAGATTCTTTATTATGTGTTCAAAAAGCAGAAGATGCTTTTGGATATGAAGAAATAAATTATTCATCTTGATTTCAGCATGAAAACAAAACTATTTCACATTTAGAAAAATCCTTTATTTTTTTTTAAACAGCTATAAAGTGTCATCTCTTTCTATTACACTCACCACTTCGTGGGAAAATGACTGCAACAAAGCCGTATTACCAAATATATATTGCCTGCCATTTGATTTAATCTTCAAATAAGCTCCAGGAAGCGGGTCCCTGGACAGTTAATCTTTAGTTTTGTAGCCCATGCACATTTTCAATAAGGTTACTGGGGAATTAGGCCCAGTAGGGAGAGGAAAATCACATTGTCTTATTCCACAGGCAGCCGTTGTGAGCCCTGTTAGCAAATTATAACTTCCTTAATTATGAGATACTTTATTAGTAGAATCTCTATCATCATGTCTGTGCTCGTCAAAGAAAGTCGTTGTAAATCTTGTGTATGAGTTCCAAACATTTTTTGAAAATTCTCTTGGATAGAGCATATCCCATATAATTTTTCCCATCACATGTATCATCAGAATACAAAGCCCAATTATAGAACTTGAAATAATAAAGAACAGAAACAATAGTTGGGGCCTCAGTAAAGACAAGAACCAAAAGAAAACACTCAAGGACAGGTGTTACCTAAATTTTAAAACGTGATAGTAATGGTTATTTTAGGTTGTGCAGTCCTCGTTAACAATATACGCACATCCTTTTCCCGAGTATCTTTTAAATTGCTCCTATTTAAATGGTAGCATCAAAAAACAACAAATGGGTAAACAGAATACATGAATCTGGAAAAACATCACAAAAGCTGACTATCACTCTGTGTGCCATACAGAAAAAGAAATTAAATAGTTAGAGGAACATAAAACAAGGGGACATTAACCACAACTTGCTGACTTCAGGTTTTTTGGGAGTTTTTGTTTTTCTTTGTGGTCAGCAGTGGCATGCAATAACTCAGGAGCAATTTTCAGTGAATTATTGCACCTACTCAATTTATTTTGGAGCGATCTTTGTAAGTTAAAACCCCACTTACATAAACCTACATGTTGGCTTCAGATGGATCTTAAACGGCATAAGAATACTCTTTTATTACTGCCCTTCCATCTTCATGTTCATCCATTGTTCTTGAAATACATGAGTAGCATGAAATCATCTTTTTCAGACCAAACACTAAATATATAGAATAAAATGTAAAAGTAAGTTAAAAAAATATGAAACCAATTAAATTTGCATTGATTTTTTTGGAAATACGTGGCCTTCAGGTTCTGAGACAGAGTTTTCACTTCTGCTGAAACTGACAAGCAACCACGCCCCTGATTCTGTTGTGAACTTTTTCAAGTCCCCAGATAAGCACTCCTCAGATTCCCAGCAGCTATTTCAATTATTTTATTAGTTTCCTGAGTCCTCTCTTCCATATCTTTCAACCTCCCACACAGCAGTGCTTGTCTCCCACTTCACAGAAAAACTAAAGTAAATAACAAAGGTCAACAGGCAGAAAATATCACTCCAAACTATCAACACCCACCATTCTTCTATATTTTCATAGACAGATCAGCTTTCTTAGGTGAAAATTAACCTTTCTACCATTGCTTAGGATTATTCTGTTATTCACCACCACTTCTTTCCATTAATTATCTCACTTTCTTGACTTATCTGTGTCCCTTCTTAACCGATTCTTTCTCTTCTACGTAGGAACAATTTTAAGTTTCTTCCATGTTTAAAGTCACAGTGCCCTCTCATCCTTATATTAATCTCTAACTGGTGAAGTTCTCTCTTCCTAATGAATAAAATATTCCTAATAGTGTCCACATACTCTACATATTTCTTCAGCTCTCATTCTGCCACTACCCCTGTCTTGTCAGGCACTAATAAACTTCTTGTGGTTAAAGTCAGTGGTATTTTTAGGCAATATATTACTTCCTGTCTTTATCATTTGACATGATTGACTTTTCTTTAATTCCTGCAAAGCAACATTTTCTCCCTTATAGTGAGACTTTTCTAGGTACTTATCTGTTAAAAGGCTTTGTTCTTTTTTCCTCATACTCATGGGTAGCTGGATCACTACAAACTCTACTCAGTGACACTATACAAACTTTATTCCTGAGTTCTAAATATATAACAGGCTCATGTTGGATGCCCAATGTCATTTCTATACTCTCTTCCCAATTGGCCCCTCTCTATTCTTATTTTTCCCTGTTTTGATGAAAGATCCTCTCTTCCCTGAGTAAGAAAGGTATGAGCAGATAACAAGTAATGCCTATGTGAAAGAAAACTAGGTTGTTTTTTTGTTAGGTTTTGTTTCTTTGCTTGTGTGTGTGTGTGTGCGTGTGTGTGCGTGTGTGTGTGTGTGTGTGTTTTAAGTTCTGTGTTCCCAAGAAAATTACAGGCTGATTAGCTTTGTATTAAAATGGTTAAAAATTAAATTACAACTGTATTTTCTTAATAATGGTCTTTTAAAAGTAATAGTATTTATTGCTGCTACTATCAACGAAGATAACTAATGATATTGTAAGGGAGGAAAACAATTTTTCTCCATCCCTCTATTAACTGAGACCCTGGTGATAAGAAAAAGGGGTAAGAGAAAAGCAAACACGTTGGTTTTTCAAACATGAAGAGCTCATGCATACATGGAGATACCCATGGAAAAAGAGTAACTTTATGGCGGTGGCTTAGAATCCAGCTTTAATATCATCTCAAGAGGGAATGAAAGGAAGGATATAGACTTCTTTGGGGAAAGTGAATATATTTAGGAAAGATGAATGGGCTCTTACAAGAGTAGATGGGAAGTGTGATAGCTGTAACAAACTTTGTTGGCTTTTAGTCTCCTCTCCCATGATGAGTCAATCTTCCCTGATTGATGAAACTCAAGGAGAGGGGATCTATGACAATTGAATTTTTTTTTGAAGATCTGTCTCTAGGTAAATAAGAGGAGTTTAGAGAAAGCTTCTCCTTTCATTTGCTTTTATTCAAGTGCTTATTGCTCAAAAGAATCAATATCCCAAAGTAGAATAATATGAGTTGGCATATTTCTGCTACCCTTCAATGTCCAAATCTGCTTCATTCTCTTCAAAGTATATACAAATTTTAAGTTAACATTGAAACTCTAGTATAAGAATAAACTTTATAGTTAATATCTTTTAAAAGACAGATATGACAGGACTATTTTATGTTAAAGTTATCCATTTATTTTAGCTTTTTACAATAGCAGTGCTTTGTGGAATAGAATCAAATAGTTTCCTTTGTAATTAGTTTCATTCATTAGTAAAATACCACTGGACAACTGTAACTACTTGTCACTGAAAGAAGATATTATATAGGAAAACTAAAATTAAATTGTACATTATATAATGGAAACCTATATTAAATAGATTCAACATATTGAAAGTACCCTGTTCATAAATTGCTTCACAGATAACATGGAACCCACATGGAAACAAAAGTTTCCATAGATAACATGGAAACTCAGAATAATATACGGAGTTTCTAGAATCTTTAAAATGAAGATAAATTTATTTTTTTCAAAGTAAATCCATATTTGTGACCCCAAATGCCAAGAGTAAGTGAAGTTATTGTATTATTAGTCCTCTAACAGATCTAAACAGGTTAGGAATAATGATAGTGGTATTACTGGAAAAAATTAAGACAGAAAAATTTTACAATAATAGAAACTAAGTAACTTATTTTTAAAATTCATAAGAAAACTGGCTTTGAAAACTTTACAAATACTTAGAAAACTAAAAAGTTAAACCATACCAAAATAAATTAGAGATTTCAGAGACATTATTATATTCTACCTATTGCAAACTTCAGATAAACCACATTAAAATATTATGTATGCTTGCAAAGAAGTAATTTTTTGCTTCTAAAGGCCTAGGCTCCCTTGCAAGTTGCTGGCTGGCTAGCTGTGGATTAAAATGATCACGATGATCAAGTGGTCTACAGGGACAAAAAGAAGGCCTTGGGCAACCACTCACCTTACAATGTAAAACCATTTCTTACCAAATTAAACACAGAATGAGTTACATTGAACTCTGCTCACTTTTGCTTTGTTTCTTTTATCTTTTCTATTTCAAACTCAAGAAGCAATGCTGTATGAAAGCATTAAGGTTGATTTCATTTGTGATTTGAAGAATATCCATATTACAGATTATTAAATTAATGGCAATCTAACCTTGAAAGCACCTCTATCTGCTGAAAGAGCAACACTTCATCACCTGTTTTGATTCATTAATGTATCATTTAACTTGGTATGACACATGTTCAGCAGTTATAATTACATTATGGTCTTCCTATTACATCAGCTCTGCTCCAAGTTTCTGTCACCACAAGTCCAATTTTCAACATAGAGCAATCCACTGCACTCTTTCCTTATTAGTGTCATCTTTAATGTAGCAGAGAGGCTGAACCATTACTTGGCACTGAGAGTTTAACAGCAATTAACCCCTGCTCTATCCCCAGGGAGAAGTACATCAGCAACTTGCCAAAACACTGTAAACAAGCTGGCCAAGATCAATGTGCAACCACGCTGGCTGCAGAGCACCTAGTGTATTAATTTAGGATTGATATATGAGAAAAAAAGGAGGATATAGTCTGCATGAAATTAACCTCACTCCCGTACCCTAAACTGGATGTATTTCTTCCCAAAGATAGATATAGGACTAAAAATATAAGAGAGTTATGCTCATAGTTAGCAAATATGAATATACTACATGTTTATTCAGCTTTATTGCCATAAGAAAAAAATTATTGAATTGATTATTGCCCTGGATGGTTTTTTGAAGATGGAAATGAAATGCTTAAACAATGTATTTCATATAATTTAAAGGTCAAAATCAAAGAGCAAATGACAAAGCAAACTCAATTTTGAGATAATCCTTAGTTGTCCTAGTACACAACTAAGTGGCAAAGGGAGCCGTACATTGTTATCTGTAAATTTCAACTTGAAAAGTTCTTAGTATGACAAAGTAATGCTGAGACAAAGTAAGTTTTGAGAGTTGATGGTATAAACTCTAGTGTCCTGGGCACTCTCAGGACACAAAGTGTTTTCTTATATTTTCTAGACTCACTCTGCTGTACTTCGAAACTACAGAAAGCCTCGGTACAAGGGATACTTTACCACTACAGCCCCTTGAGAGTGGGAGGAACAGTACGTTGAGGGGACGTGTGTCTGCTATAGAAATAAGGAACATTAAAATATTTGGAGGGCATATCTAGATAAAGACCCAAGATTCAGCCAGTTATCTCAATTCATTGCATAAAAAAGAAGATGCCAACTCCAAACTTCCCAATGATTTTCCCGTTGCCGCTTGAGTCACATTTACGTGCTTGTACTATGTATTTTAACATTACTATCCCAAGACTGGCACCACGCATGCCTTCTTTCAAAACAGAAGCAACTGATGCTCATGCTGAGGGCTAGCCTGAGCTTCACTTTGGTGTGAAACAATAAGTCTTGCAGGTTCAAAATTTCTTTTGTATGCAAATACTAATTTACTTATTTGCCTGTGTTGCTTTCCTCATATTTTTTAAAGAGATGGCATGTTTTTCTGTAATTGTCTTATTGCTGTTATTTGTTTACTAAAATAATCAGGCTTCTCTAGGCCTTGGGAAGTCCTAGAATCTGAAAATATTGGAGAGACAGATAACAGTGTGTATGGTTTTATTGGGGAATATTTTTTATTACTAATTTAACACATCAAGACCCCGATATCCTTCAGAACACAACATGGACCTAAGAGACAAGATGACTGATGGAAATTAGTTCACAGCATGGGAACAATGGGTTTTATGTTACTGGATAATATTTATATTTTTATTCTAAATAACTATCAAGTGATTGTATAGAAATGAAATATAGGAAGTCTCCTTTCTAAACTGATTAAATCATTGCTTATATATGTGCTAGTTTTATGACGTACATTCAACTCTGTCTCCTTTATTTAATTTCTCAACTACATTTAGTATAAATGGTGACTCTTTCCTTGAAGTCTTTCTTCACTTGACCTCTAAGATTATGACACTTTTAAATCTCCTTTTATGTCACTGCGTCCTCCTTTTAGTTTCCTTTTCTGGATTCTTCTCCTCTTCCCTTTCCTCAGTTTTGAGTGTTCCTAAGGCTCAGCTCTGGAACTCGTTCCACACTTTCTTCTTTTTCTTTTTAAGATTTTATTTATTTATTTTTGGAGAGCAGAAGGGAGGGAGACAGAGAGGGAGAGAAACAGCAATGTGTGCTTGCATCTCGCACGCCCCCTGCTGGGGACGTGGCCTGAACCCCAGGTATGTGCCCTACACTTGGGAATCGAACTGGGGACCCTCTGGTTCATAGGCCAGTGCTCAATCCACTGAGCCACGCCAGCGATGGCTCCACATTCTCTTCTCACTGATTTCACTTAATACATCCTCCTGAATGCCACATGCAAGACTGATAACTCAAAATTCTTTATCCAGTTCCATATCCATACTTGAGATCCGTGTTTGCATATCCAGCCCTCTACTGGACTTCACCAAGGGATTTATGTATAATATGCATTTCAAGGTTAATAGGACCAAAACAGAACTCATGAGTCTTCTGTAAACCCAAAACTTGAACATCATTATATTATCCTTCTCACCCTTAAATCTCACCAAAAATGTGTCTTAAATGAAAAAGCAACACAATAGGGGGGAATATTAAATTAAAAAAAAAAAACTTGTAGAGAAATGCAAACATATATATTAAAAAAGATAAGGGTCCATGGCTGAACTTATCTTTAATTCTAGTGTCACTCAATAGCTATTTTTAATAGAGCTTGAAAATACCTTTAAGGATTTAAAAGTTACACAACTATTACAAAAGTCTATTTTAAAGTAATTATCATTTGAGAAATTATCTGCTGTCAAATTAGGTTTTCAGCACATAACAATATCATTCTCTCCCTTTCCAGAGATGTAGCATTCTGGTCTTATGATAGGACAATTGCCTTAAAGCATATCTCCTGTTCTGAGTTGACCTCGATTCACTAGCTTAAGATACTAGACCACTGCAGTGTACCTCACAAAGTCAATTCTAACTGGTACAGACTCTCGGAGACTGTCTTAATCAATCTCCATATGTTTTAAATCAATTCAGATCCTAGCAAACCTGCCAGGACAGTGGGTAAAAGGCCTTGAAGACTCATTTATCTTATATTCTAAGTAAAGTTAGGAGCTATAAATGGGCTTAGGCGTGGGAAAAGGGTAACCAAAGTCAGATTTTTCCAATGATCAGGAGGCAGCGAACGAAACATTTTTACTTCTGCACACTGCTTTTCTCTCCTGCCCCTTCTAGACAAGTCACTTAACAATTTTTTTCTTGAGCACTTAGTATACACCAAGTACAGTTCTAGAAATTGAGGATACACAGTGTCTAAAAATGAAAACTACAGGTCTGAAAAATGCTATGTTTAAATGAGAAGTTGATAATTTTTTAAAAATGCATAAAATATGTAGTACATTGGATGAGGATTAAGTGCTAGTGGAGAAAAACAAGACAAGGGGATAAAATAGGAAATTCTGGGAGGGAATAATAAGTTTAAATTCATTGGTGAGTGAAAGCTACATTATAAAGGGACATTTGAACAAGGACTTGAGCCATTCAGGAAACAAGCATCAAAAACTCAGCTACAGCTAAAGTGGAGAGAACTTAACTATCAGGTGTTATAACAGTTGATTAAAGTAACAAGCCAAAAATGAAAGTAACAATCAAGCTTTTAATTATTTACATCAATAGCAGAAGCAAGAAGTTAAAACCAGAGAAAGTTCCAACTCCTCCACCCACCTGTTATCCCATTCCCCTCAAGGAATGGTACACTGGTGGAAGATTAGGTGGCTCAGTAGAGATGTGGGACTCCTCTTCCTGCCTCTCTGTCGATAAACTCCCTTCCCTAATAAAAAAAAAAAAAAAAAAAAAAAAAGAGGCAGTCTCCTGCAGTTCTATGGACTTGAGAGTTAGGACAAGGGGGATGAAGGTGTAAGAGTTGAAAAGTAATGAGTACTGAGTTAGAGTTGGAAAAGGTGCCATCAGGGTTTTCCTTTCCCTGAATAAGGAGTTACTTGATAGATGCCCCTAAAACTGTTGACCCGAAGCTGTCCTATAAAGACAGGTACAAATAAAGGTGTCTGGGCTAGGCTTGTTAATAGATGGAAGACCCTGGGCAGCCAGAGGGCCTGAGTCCTTGACTACAATCCTTTTGGAGACTGGAGGGCACCAGCAGGGCCCCAAATCTGATGTGGGAGGACAGCCTTCCTCCGTGAGGCATGCCAGGGAAAGTGAAACCCAGGATCTTTAGGACTTTGATTAAATTTAGTTTTCAATACTAACTCTAGAAATCACCTCTCTCTTTCAATATATACATATACCCCTCAGAGACCTAGCCTTTTCCCTGGAAAATCAGTAGCCCTCAAGGCAGCAGAAGACAGTAGCCTAGACCTGGCTAATGGTCAACAGGTCTACACCTCTGGCAGAGTAAAGACAACATCTTGACCCAAGTTATGTTTCAGTTCCTGAGCTCTAAGGTAAAACAGCCTCCTGGTTACTTTCCCATGAGGACAGACGAAGCACACTGGAAAAGACCTCAGAGCTGTCGTCAAGACCTAAATAAATGATTCACTACCCTTAACTCACCTCCAACCAATTAGTTCCCAGCATGACCCTAAACACCTAACCCATAATGTCTTCTGATTCTGCCCTGTATAATCTGTAACCTGCGCACCATCAGGGGGTTTGGCTTTTGAGAACTAGATTTCCATTCTCCTGGATGGCACCATTCATAATAATACTTTTTTAAAAAGCCAATTATTTCTCCATTGCAACTCTCAGTGTCTAGTGCTTGGCTCCACTTGTGCCAAGTGGACAAACTCTTTTTGTTCTGTAACAAAGGCTTTTGTAATTGCTTATGGTCTGACACATAGGTTTCCTGGTCAGGAGCCCAACTCTTTAGTAGGAATGGTGAGGAAACAGCAGGTGAGAAATGCCTGAGAGGGACACATGGCTGGGCCATTAAAAAAACATCGAGGAGGAAGTAAGAAGAGCTGTTAAAAAGTGAACTGTGGAGGGAGAATGTTAGGTGATTAAGTCAGGAAAGTGCCAAATTGAATAGAGCTTTGGAAATGCCTGGGAGAACTCCAGCTTTTACAGTGAGGGAGGTGGGAAACTATTGGATAAGTCTGGTAAAAGGAATGCCATGCTCTACTTATGTTTTTTAAATAATTATTCTGACTTCTGAATTTAGTATGAAGGACTATAGAGGGAAGGGTAGAAACAGAAATACCAGTTAAAAGGCTAATGAAATGATCCAGGAAAATATATGATGGTGGTTTGGATTGGGGCAACATAGTAGAGGCAGTAAAAAGTGATATATTTTGCAGATAGAATTAGAAAATTTACTGCTAGATTAGATATGGGGTGTGAGAAACAAAATAAAGTCAAGACCCGTGCCAAGATATTTTAGCCTGAACAACCAGAAGATTGGATTTTTAGTTATTAAAATAAGAAAGATGACTGGAGAACACGTATATGTTGAGGGGTGTAGTTTGGGGAAATCTGAAGTTGGATTTTATTGTCTATTAGAAATTTCACTGATTGTCTTGTGGGTTAATGACTTCATTACTATGTAAGATCTTGGAATGCAAGGAAATGGTTCAAGGCCAAAGATGTAAACTTAGAACTTTTCATCATATAACTGGGATTCAGTGCAAAAGGATGAATGAGATCACAGAGTTTGTGAGTGTAGAGAAAGAATAGGTGCCAAGGGGAGGCCCCTAGGCGATCGTGTTGGTGTCATTGCTGTCCATGTGAAGCAGTCCTGGAGATGAGCTGGCACAAGCAAAGGAGGCTGAGAAGGAACAAAACGATAAGTAAGGTAGGAAGAAATCCAGGAGGCTGGTGTGGATTAAATGCCAGTGAAGACAGCATTTCAAAAAAGTAAAGATCAATTGTATCACAGGCTGCTGCTAAGAGGTCAGTATCAACTGTCCCAGAGAGAGCAGTTCATGTTGGGAAGAAAGTCCTTTGGGAGTGTGCTCATTCGTGTATTGGAGGAGAGAACTAGAGCTTCGACCACTCATTCAAGGAGGTTTGCTATTAAGACAAGGAAACAAAAGTGTGGTATCATAGAAAGGACTGGATCTTTTACCCTGTATTTCTTGTAATAGGGAAAATTACAGACCATTTGTGTATCAATGGGGATGATTATGTAAATAATAAAAAAACTGATGATTCAAGGAAATGAAGAATTTATAGAGCAATGCCCTTGAATAGGTGAAAGAGATGTATGTAGAACACAAGTGGGGGGTATCTTTAGACTAAAGCACAAATAGTTTATCCAAATTGATCAGAGAGAAGTCAAATATGAGGGCAGAGATAAAAGTGAGTAGGTACATGTGTTGGTGGGTAGTTGTGGAAATCATCTTCTGATTCCTGTTGCTTCTATTTTCTGAATGACGTAGAAGTCATTTGCAAAAGTCATTTCTGACTTTCAATTAGACAAACAAAAAGTAAAATAAATGCCAATTAATACTAGAGGCCTGCCAAAATGTAATGGTAATGAATGCTAAGTTAATTAAGCCAGAATGGTTATGTTTTTTCCCTCGATGTGATCCGCTTGGTGGCAACAAAGAATATATCAAGAGTTGCATTTAATCAGGGTTAAAGTTTTTGCTACATAATGATAACAAACTACAAATATTTTTTGGTGATCTACTCTCTTCTTCTGCTTTCCTCTTTTTTTCTCTCTCACTCTCAAAATTCTCTAGAGATCTGAGAGTTTAATATCTTTCACATAATTTGGCTTAGAAAATATAGATCAATGTTTTAATGTATGAATCCAGATTATCCAGTTTATTTAAAGCAACACCAGGGGCAAAAACCCTTCTTTGAAATTATTATTATATCTAATGTAAAACATAATAATAAATATTAAGAAGCTTTCCTTTACAGTTTATGCTGAAATACTAAGCCTCCTCCTAACTCCCCACCTGGCCCTGCATGGGATTCAAATATCTATCCTTGTAATTACCACTAGTCAAATAAAATAATCTGAAGAGAAAAAAACACATTGTTAAATTTTGGGTTCACATGCACACATATAATTTAGTTGGCAATGAACTAAATCTCTGCCTAGCCTTTTAGCTAACTATCTCCAAGTCAAAGGCCAGAGCTGCCAAGGGCTGCTGCGATGCCAAGTTAATTACCTGACAATGAGAACCTGAAGTTAGACCAAATAGAGCTTCATTAGCACAGAGCATCAGTGACTCAGAAGGAAGCCAAAACCAGGGCAGGAGAAATGACAGAAGAAAAAAAAATGTTTTTTTCTTAATGGAAAATCATGTAAATATTAATTCTACAGAATTTGGCCAATCACCCTGAGAAAAACAATAATGTTTTTATATAAGGAAACAGAAAGCACCCATTGTATTCAGTACTTCCTTGGGCATGATATTCAGGCCCTAGCATATCTTTCTAGTACCTTAGCTTTGTTATAAGCCAAAATCAGGGCCATATTCCCACTAGGCTATTGAGTCCCTCCTAAACTTCCTCCAATGCCATCTTCTGGTTACTAAGAGAAGTGGCACATATGTCCAGGTTAGGTAAATCCATCTATATTATTATTAAAAATATAGGCAAAGAAAAAGTTAAATTACTATCAAATTAACTTGAATTAACACCAGTACCTACTTCCTTCAGCTTTGATTTTAAAACTTAAGCACAGAGTATATATGCTTATGTACATGTTTTTGTATTCACAATGGTTCTTTTCAGACATAAAGCAAAAATAGGAAAATGTGTTTTTAGGTAAAATGTCCTCAAAGCACTTAGGAGACAGAGGGGAAAGGGTTTTATTTCAGCCTAATGAATGATGAACAAACAAAAGCTAAACAAACACAGAATGCTATGCCATTGGCAAAGGGCTCAGCCTTTAATAATTACTGGGTTAGACCCGTTACCAGAAAAGGTATTTTTAAAAAAAGAATGTTAAAAATGAATTATTGACATAATATAACACATTATACTTTTTAAATAAAAATCTTATTTCTAATTGATAGTTGGCACTTTGCCAATAACTAAACAACTTCAAAAGCAACAGCTGGGAAAGCGTCTTTTTAGTTCTTAATTACTGCAATACTTAAACCAATTCTTTTTTCCTTTTCATGAGACACTTGTCTAGCTGAGGATGAGATCAAAGTGTAAGATGTAGGAAAAGAAATTACGTCCTAAATGATAAATATGAAACCTAATAAAGCACCATGAGGTGCCTCAAAAATAAACTTACATCAGACTTTTTTCATTATATAAAGTTAGATCCTGGAGAATCAGGCTGAGCAATTAGAATGAGGCTGGGGACACCATTTTCTCAAGGGTATCTTTTCTTCTAAAAGGCTATTTCGAAATTAGAAAAAAGGAGACGGTGTTATCTGAGCTCAATTCTGTGACTACTAGGATCCGTTAAAGACTAAGGAGAGCAGAGAAGGAAGACTCCATCTTATGTCTCTAGTGTTTGGCCTTAGACTACCTCTTTCTCTTCTTAATCTGTTATATTTGTAAATTATCTATAAATTAGAAATATGTAGTATTTCCCTTTACAATCCTAAGGGACCTTATAGAAATAACACAAGGCAAAATTAGTACCTTATTACTCTGTTCTAAGATGAAATAACTGAGATTCATTTCTTTTCTGATAATGGAAGTGGGGTTGCTAACCAAGAAAGAGAAAAGGAATACTGTTCGTCCCATATAAAGTTAAATATGGCTATTCTTTGAAGCTTTATATGTTTACCATAGCTTAATATTCACAAGGAAACTGGAAAATCAGATACACATATATACTTTTTTTCTATTTCCTCTGACCCAGCCTCAGGTACTTTTGTCAGATGGCTGCATTCTTATTAATTAATTAACTGACACATTAATAAGTAATTCTCTTACTTTAAATAAAATCATATTTGAAAATCATCAAAGAATGACTTCTTAGATGATAGCACTTTTTCTCCTTTATTAATAACCTAGACACTGGTTGTAATACAAAGAAAGAAAAACCACTCTGAAATATTTTAATATGGAGCACACGTAAATGAAATCATTTGCAATACAGATCCCTAGCATACTGATAGTGTTTTGGAAGCGCCCTAGTAAATGGTTGTGCGGGAGGCTGGAATTGACTCTGCAGAGTAGGGAAGAAATGGAACATTATGTTGTGAGAAAGAGGAAAAAAGGCCTCCATTTTTCTTTTGAAACAAAGTACCAAAGCAGGCTGGCACGACCAAACTAGTACCCAGTAACTATTCTCACGCACCTACAAAACCTAGCACTGTGCAAAGTACTTTCCTGTAGGGAAGGTATGCTGTATCATTGAGGACTCTCTAATAATTCAGCCAAATTAAATTAGGTCAGTTATAAAGATAGCAAGTATTTGGAAATATAAGTGAAGGGAAATGTTATAGTTTTCTGTAACAAACAGAACGTTGAAGATACTAATATTGCTGTGGTTTTAGCTCACAGAAAACATAAAACAAAATCATATCATATACTAAATCATAATACTAAATCATATAAACAATTGACCCTTGCACAATGCAGGGTTAAGTGTCAAACTGAGAAGTTGAAAATCTATGTACACCTTTGAATGCCCCCACCACCACAAAAAAAATACATAAACAAACAAACAACTGCAGTCGGTACTTCACACTTGCAGATTCAGCTAACTTGCAGATGGGACGCAGATTTCCACAGAGCGTGGGAATCTGTGGCTGGGAAACTGCAGTTGGGAATGCAAGAATAGTTTTTCATCTGCAGTTGGTTAAATATACGGATCCAAAACTGCACATAGAAAGGGCCAACTATGTTTATTGAGAAAATCCGGGGATGGGTGAACCGCAGACTTTAAACCTGTGTTGTTCAAGCATCAACTGTAAATGTACGGGCAAGTCTTGGATGAGGAAAGTAAAATAATTCAAACTAACATTCATCCATATAAAAAAATGTGAAGGCATCCAATGTATTATGTTTGCCATAATTCCTGTATAGCCTTGCCAAGTTGCACTATGTTTCAGTGATATCTTTACAACTGGGAATTGGATTGATAGTTATAGACACTTTCAGTTCAGTTCTTACACATGTACTTCTTCATTTAGACAATGTGAAATTGAGTGGACCCCAAGGAACAAACATTTTTCAGATGATATTGATAAAACATGTAGAAAGACATATTTTTACTGTTAATTTTTATAGACTCCAATGTTCCCTTGAATCACTTAGTTAGAAGTAATTTAACCAGTGATATATAATTTTGTAATTTTTTCAAAACTTGACATTTGGTATCTATTGATCTCATAAAGGATTTATTTAAAAGGGGTTTGGTAAAGTATGAGGAGAAAAATAAAACTTTGACTCTGGGTCCAGGGAGAATTCTATTTGAACTGGAAAATTCTATGTAATTTAGAATGTCTCTGCTGCCTCTTACTCGCCAAATGGCTTCCAATAAATAACTTCATCTGTGTATTTCTCAAGGTTTTCATCTTAAAATTAGAATTAATATTGATATCAGAGTTACTGAGATGTTAAATTAGATACATGGAAATGACTTAGCACATATATTTAATAAGTTCATTCTATGCTATTTCTTTTTTTTTCAACCTTTGTAAAGGTATATAAAGTCGTATATGTTCTCAATAAATATTAGGAGCAATCCATGATGTTTATGGAAAATAAGTGTACCTTAGGATTAAATATATTTCATATTTTAAATTCTTCCTCTCAGTTCTCTCTACTCTCCTGGGGCAAGCAAATTAACAAGTCATTCAGTTATAGGTAGTAATAGATCATTGCCTACAATGTTCCTTCAAGAAAATTAATTGGTATGAGTGCAGAAAATGAGAAATACAAACAAAAAACAACAAAAAACTTCATGAGATGTTCAAATATCAGATCATTTAAATGTGGGATTTTTTTTCCTTATCTGAATGCCAGAACTAGTTAATTCTAGAGAATTCTGCTAAATAATCCTTCAAATGTTGTTAATCCAAATGGGGATGACCCAGGAGTTTATGTGTTAAATTGGCATCATAAAGCAAGAAGATATTCTGGATAAGAGCCTCTTAAAGGAATTGCTGCATACTAACTATCAGTACCTGTTATAAGTGTTTCTGCAAAGCAGTGCTTAAATATTAGCACTTTTTTTTAAAAAAAACTTGAGGGAAAATGAACACACGGAGGGGGAGAAACATTCTGGTGTTTGTTTTTCAAATTGTTTACCTCCTGAATAACTGGATGGAGATGCTTTCTGATTGTTGTGCAAATATATAACCAACACCCTCCTTCAAGTAAGTCAGACGAGAAGGTAAATATGTAATACTGTGATGTGGAAACTGTTGTATCCCTAACACATTCTTCCTCCAGGTTAACTTGCTAGGTTAATTCATCCCTAGGCACTCATTCTTAAACATCCTTTAATTGGCAATTGAGAGGTATTTCAGCAGACCAGCCGGCTGCAGATACCCTAAAGACAACAAAAGGGGAAAAGTTAACAAGGGGTTCTGAGGCACTGCGACAAGGGTGACAAGGTTTGTTAAGCACGAATAAAGGGGATGAGCATTGCAGGAGGTATTATGGATTGGCAGCCTTTTCAGAAAGGTCAGCAGCTTCCTTTTATAATTGCTTCCATTCATTTCAATACTGTGTGCTAGAACACTAAAGCCAGAAGCAGTGGAAAGGCAGGCGCGCTGGTAACTTCCCTCTTCCTTTGCAGTATCTCTTTCATCAAAATAACTTTTCCTTTAATATGCTTAAAAAGTCACATGTGAGGAAAGCATATTTTTAAAACTTGGGTTACAAGTCTCTTCTGTCTCTCTGGTAAATTTTGCATGAGCCACGGGAGAAAAACAGGAAGTGACTAGACCACAGTGAAAATCCACTTTATTTTAAAAACATTATTAAGCATGTAAAACATTTTTGGTGTAGCAGCTAAAGTATCTCTGCTTTTGGAATATAAAAGAGACCAAATATTACTGGAAAACTTCAAAAGCATTTGTAATTCCCTGGTGCTTTTCCTTTTCAAATTCTGCTTGATCTTTCTGTTTTTGTTTTTGTTTTCTTATTTAGCAGATGTGATCCATCTTAAGTTAACCTCGGTTTAAACTATTGAGAGCAATATCTAATGCATAGGGTCTGAAATTTTTAAACTAGGGTGTTTCTTTAAAATGTGCATTTTTAGTCTCATCATCCAAAATTAAAGTTCAGTGGTTCTAGGATGTGGCCCAAGGATCTACATTTATACCAGCATGGCATCTCCCAGGTGATTTTGATTCAGAAGTTTCCTAGACAATTATAGAAACATAAAACCACAGATGTTGATGGGGAACTCAAGGGTTGGAAATTTTTAGTTTTATGTACTAGTTAGTAAGCTTAGCAATTAATATATGTAGAAACCTATTATTGCAGGCACTGGGATGAGACCCACCCTGAGTCCTGGAGACCTACAAGGAATTGGACCTTTGTGTTCAAGAGGACTGCCAGCTTTCAAGATGGTTATTTGAGCCATTGTGTTCCAGGGGGAGATACGCAGCCCAGGACAAAAGATAAAGAATCCTCAGTCAACAGATGAAAGGATGATAGGAAAATTGCTGGACTTTTTCCCTAAATTCCAAACCTCTTATCTACGTTTTTCCTGAATTCCAAACCCTTACCTACACTTTTCTTCTGCTTATAAAAAGGATCAGTTCGAGATGAGATGTAAGGTGGTCATTTAGGGCACATAGCGGCCATCTTCTCGGACTGCCAGGCATCTGAATAAAGCGCCCATACATATTCAATCCTTATCTCAACTTAGTAGTTCTGGTAGTGACAGGCAGGCAGCATGAATGCTGACTCCTTCAGTTTCAACACCAGAAGAAAAATCAGTTTGAAACTAACAACATTATTTATTAGATTTTTGTAAATCCCTGAAGCTGGTGACATTTTGGCATAAGTATTCTTTTATTTTGTTTTTGGTTAATTTCGTCTAATTCATTACGGTACAGATTGGATGATTCTACTAACCTTGGACTGTCTACTCTGGCAACTAAAATATGTCATGGATGCTCAAGAAATAAAAACAAATAAGTGTATACGGTTTTATACAAAATAAATTTTAAAACAAAAACTAACATCTTGAATATAAAATATTTTCTTCATAGTTTTTTAAAATAGAAAAAGTAATATTAATAGATAACATTTTTATAATCATGTTTATGAGTACTTCTGAGTAGTTTATGCTTCCTTTTGTTTCTTTTCATTTTTGGTCCTATATCTTACCCCACTTCTTCCTATTGAAACTGCTATACCTATATCTCTTTTGCAGAAATTTTATAATTTGTATAAACATATTTCAATGCATATCACTGAGGCTCACCTTCTTGCAGCAAGCTTTCACAAGCTGCTCATTCTGTTGGAGGACATAAGGCGTAGTCTTCCTTTGTCCACTCACAGATAGAGCCAAGAGTTGGACACAGGGCTTAAGCTTGGTCACCCTGAAAAGTTGAGTCTTGTGCTCGTGGCAGAGGGAACACTTGGAGGTGAGATTTCACCTCCTAGAGCAGCCACCGAGACGTGTGCACACCATTTGGTCTGATGCATGCCCTTTATTGGGTTCCTGCTTCCCACCTTCCAGACCTTCTTTGACTTCTGACAATTTTCAGCATTGGTTTGTCAGCTTTCTGCTGCTTTTCGAAGTCCAAATTTCAATTGCAATGATTCTCTTATTGTTTAAAAATACTGAATTCTTCCCCAGTTGCTTTAACCACGAAGCCTGAATGAAACACTTTTATGTTATTGATATTTTTCATTGACAAAAGCATGTCTGTGGTAAATACAAATAAATTTGTGTACAGTTCAGGGATTATCCATGATTATACCATCAATCATACACTATGAAGGAATTAGGAATTAAATTTAATATGACACAGGAAGTTTGAAGGAAAGTAGTTAAAAACGTATAAAAATAATTCAGTATGAAATTAAGAACATATAACTGCATCAGGGAAACATCCTCACTGATTTTGGCTCACATGAGTTTCTGGTCTATCATATTTTTAACAAGTGGTTGAAAACTAAGTAAAGTAAGAATATACAAATTATTTGGAGCTCAATTGTACAAATATGTTAGTGTGTCAAACTGGAGAATGACTTGCTAAAACCAAATTTTAAGGTATGCAAAAACAAGAATTGAGAAAAGTTAGAGACATGTTCATGTATATATCATTATTTTTTTTTAAATATGGCCTGTTATATACTAAGCATTAGAAAGAAAAACTACAATGTAAATGCACATGAGAAACAAAGATTTCAACTACAGATAATGTGTCCCCATTTATTTAACACATTTATAAAGGTGATCCAGTGCATTTTGAATTGATGGGGTAACTAGTTAAAATAGCTAAGCTGTTATTTATTTATAATTAAATAAGTAAAGAGATCCTCTATTTTAAAATATTCATTCAATCATGATTAATCTTATGTCATAGGAAATTTTGAATTTACGGCACACCTTGTTTGTAATTGACTCAACAGTGACAGTTATTTTATAGTGATAAGTAATGAACAATGATAATACTGGCAGTAAAAAGGGACTATATCACATTGAATTGAGGACATTTTAAGAGATATGGAAAGGAAAGGTAACTAAACACAAAAGTGCTGAATTTAATTTGAATCTTGTTTACATTATAAACAAGAAACAAACAAAAAAATTCTGCTGCACATACTCTTTTGTGTCTCTTGTCCTGCCTCTTTGATTACTCTGTTGAGAATGAGAGTTTGTAAATGAATATACCCAATACAATAGGTTGAATATGTGCATGAATAAATAAATGAATCTGTGAAATAGAAGAGAAATAATTACCTCCTTGAGTGTAATACTTATCAGTGCATTAATGAAATATTTCTAAGTATTCCCTTGTCCAGGCAGTTGGTAAGGTTTCATTCCTCTACCCGCTTTGTGGTTGGATGTGACCATGAGAATCATTTTGGCCAATGAATTGTGAAATCAAAAGGATGCATCCCTTCTGGATGGAAACTTTTAAAGCCAGTGTACAATATAGTGTTTTTAAATTGTCACTATTGCTGTGGAGATTTCAGATTAACATACTGAGATGAAACCTCAGTTATGCTAAATTCTTCTTGCTATAACACAAAGCAAAACATACATATATGTGAATAAAATTATTCATGGTAAATATGGTAGTAAGCAAGAAATAAACAATTCTAGATATTGTTACTGTAGCATAATCTAGCTATTTTCACTGGTACATTGGATACCTGTGAGGGTTAAATAAATAAAACAATCCAAGTGAGAATGCATTATCAATCACAAAATTTTATATATACACTTTTTAAATTTAATTTCCTCAATGACTTTCTCAGCATTTATGAACAAAAAGACATTTAATAATTAAAGAGACTCCTATATTTGACAAAAGCTATTCTGAAAGAAATGAAGAGACTGGTTAAAAAATGAGTAAATATATGACATAAGCTTTCCCAAGTAAAAGGTTATTTATAAACACAAATTCAAGTGCTGATGAAAATTAGTTTTGTTATTATCTAATGGTCAAATCTTCTTTGTGAGAATCATGACAGAAATAAATCTGTATTTTCTGATACGTTGGATCCAGGGCTACCCCAGGAAAAACTGCAGCAGGCAAGACAATGGTGTTTTTCTCATTCTCTACTTCAAAAATAAAATTTCCTGCTCCCCTCGAGCTTCCATGAAGGTTCTTCCTTCCCTTATCACGGAAACGTAGTCTCAAGAATGAATGGAACTAAATTTTTTCAAGAGTTTGGTAACAACTGGATATTATTGTTACTATTGAGTTAGTAGAAAAGCTTGTTTGGTTTTTTTCTGTAACATGGCTCTTGCAGTGCTTAGTTGTCTTTAACTTCATTCAAATCAGCTTTGTTAGATTGTATTGTGACAGTTGTTATATCAGTGCATTTTTAAAAAAACACCAAAAAAGGGTGAATTTTTGTGTAGTCATTTCAGTTTTAAAGGTAGAAGAAAATACACATTTTTGGCATATCATGCTTTATTATTTCAAGAAAGGTACAAACACAACCTAAATGCAAAAAAAAAAAAATGCATGCAGTGTATTGAGAAGATGCTGTGACTGATCGAATGTGTCAAAAGTGGATTGTGAAGTTTTGTGCTCGAGATTTCTTGCTGGATGATGCTCCATGATCAGTAGACAGTTGAAATTGATAGCAATCAACTCGAGACATTAATTGAGAACAATCAATTATACCATGTGGGAGATAGCCAACATATTCAAAATATCCAAATCAATGAAGTTATTGGCGAAAATGAGAAATCTGTCTTTTTTTATGAGAAAAAAAAACACACAGACTTATTGGTCAACCTAATACATTATACCAGTCATCAAAATTTGAAGCTGAAAGATTAAAATTTTTATCTTGGATCATAGTAAGCAACAAATGGTGGGATGAAGGAGCTATTTGAGAGTAAATGAACTTTCCACAGAATATCTGAAGTCACAGAGTGGGACTACATGTTCTCATTTTGCATTAGTTGCACATAGTAGAAAGGGAGCAAAAAAAAGTATAACTTTCTACACTTGTAGTTTTATAGAACATATTTATTCAAATAAAATATATCAATTTAACTTTCTACACGTGTAATTTTCAACACTTTCATATACTTTCTACACTTTATTTTATAGAGTAGATTTATTCCAATAAAATATGTCAATTAAAACATCAAAACTGAAATGTGCTTCAATAGGTCTTTCCACTGTCTATTACCTATTTCTCCCCAATCATGTCAAAAGAAATTGTATATAACCATTCCTATTCATGAGAGAAGGTAGGGGGATGGCTGAAAAATGTGAAAAAATTAATAAAAAACAAAAACCTCCTTGGGGGTGGGAGGAGGCAGGAGTGTTGATGGAAAGAGACTTGACTTGGGTTGGTGAAAATTATAATTCAATATAAGTCAATGATGTATTATAGAATTGTATACCTTAAAGTTACATAATTTTATTAACCAATGTCACCCCAATAAATTCAATAATAAATAAATAAGTAGAATTATTTTGCCCAGACCAGATAACTCAGTTGGTTAAGGAATCACTCCAATATGCCATGGTTGGGGGTTTGAGTGCTGGTCAGGGCATAAACAGGGATCAACCAGTGTATGTATAATTAAGTGGAACAACAAATTCATGTCTCTCTGTCTCTTTCTCCCCCTTCCTGTCTCTTTCAAATTAATTAATAAAATCAATTTTAAAAAATGCATTGTGAGAAAACAGATAAATCTGCATCAAGGAACTTCTACAAAATAACAAGCTATAATCTTTAATACTGTCAAGGTCATGAAAGTTAAGGAAAGCCTGAGGAAATGTTCCAGAATGAGGGTAAGGAAATATGAGTAAGGCGATACATAGTCAATTAACATATGTCAGAGGATGCAAAAACACACGGTGGTATAAAGGCAATTAGTTCAACAAATGCTGTTGGGAAAATTGAACAGATATGTGCAAAAATATGAATCTAGACCACATTCTTACACCATACACAAGAATAAACTCAAAATGGATTAAAGGCTTAAGTGTAAGACTCAAAACCATAAAACTCTGAGAAAAAAAGCATAGGCAGTAAAATCTCTGACACCTCTCTTAGTAATATTTTTTCTGATATATCTCCTCTGGCAAAGGAAAAAAAGAAGACTACATCAAACTAAAAAGGTTTTGTACAACAAAGGAAAGTAACAAAACAGAAAGAAAATCTACTGAATGAAAGAAGATATTCACCAATGAGAAATCTGATAAAAGATTAATATCCAAAATTTATAAAGAACTTATACAAGATATAAGCTGCCTTATGACCAAATAAACAATCTAATAAAATGGGCAGAGGACCTGAATAGACACTTTCCAAAGAGGACATACAGGTGGCCAAGAGATATATGAAAAGATCAAGAAATATAATCATCAGAGAAAGGCACGTTAAAATGACAATGAGATAGCACCTCATGTCTATCAGAATGGCTATCATTAATAAATCAATAAACATCAAGTGCTGGTGAAGACATGGAGAAGAGAGAACCCTTATATACTTTTGGTAGGAATGCAGATTGGTGCAACCACTATTGAAAATAATATGGAGCTTCCTCAAAAATTTAGAAATAGAGCTGCCTTATGACCCAGCAAATCCACTTCTGAGTATATATCTGAAGAAACCTGAAATACTAATTTGAAAGAATATATGCACTCCTATGTTCATTGCAGATTTACTTACAATAGCTAATACATGGAAGCAACCCAAATGCCCCAAAATACATGAGTGGATAAGAAAGTGGTGGTATATATATAAAATGGAATAATACTCAGCCATAAAAATTATTGAAATCTTACCATTTACAACAACATGGATGGACCTAGAGTGTATTATGCTAAATGAAATGTCAGCCAAAGACAAATACCATATACTTTCACTCTTATGCGGAATTTAATGAACTAAGTAAACAAACAAATTAGAAACAGACTCAGATACATAGATCCAGAGAACTCCCCTTTTCCTCTGATGGTTGCCAGAGGAAAGGGGGATTGGGAAGCTGGGTGAAAAACAATGAAAGGATTAAAAGACACAAATTTTTAGTTACAAAGTAATGGTGGGAATGTAAAGTACTGCATAGGGAATATAGTCAGTATTTTAACAACTATGTGTTGTGCCATGTGGGTATGGGAAATATTGGGGGGACACCTTGTAAAGTACGTGACTGTATAACCACTGTGCTGTACATCTGAAACTAATATAAAATGATGTTGAATGGAAACTGGAATTGAAAAATAAATTTAAAAAAAGAAGTTACATAAAACCATGCCTAATCATGTTTTCCTATCATGTTGGATTTGTTGTATAGAGATAGAAGTAACTGAGCCAAAAGGAAGACCACAGCAAAAACGGAAAAAAAAAATCCCAAAATCTCTGTAAAATAGTATTCTCTCTGTGCATGTACTCCCTTAATGCTATGAATATTTGAGAAAGAAAATATCTAAGATGGGTTTTACTTCAGTTCTAATTTTATTTTATATTGTCAACAATACTTCTAAAATCAACCCCTCTGCTAATTTTAAAATGCTAATTTAAGCTACTTTTTGTTCAGTCAATATCTGAATGTGTGCAAAAAACAGAACTTACGGCACTCACCAGTTTTGATGTTAGAAGTTCTCTATGTCCACTAAATTAAAACATCCTAATCATCGGCTGTCAAGCCTTGGAGAATCGGCACGGCCTCATGTTTCTATTTATGACGGCTCACAGAGGGCATGCTGTGAGCTGCTTCTTTCCTGCCTAGGCCCCAATTAGGAGTGACAAATGCAGGAGTTTTAATATCCCCAAAACAAATATGTGATACTAAGCGTATATCTAGAGGTGAGGTCACTAACTTACCTGCCAATGTTCAACATTCTGAAACAAGAGAGTTAAGGTTTGCTTTGCCAACGTTACAACTCTCGATCTAGACGTCAGAATACTGTTTAGCGAAGCACAAAGGAGTCCTGGAAAGTGAAATTGCCGGCAAGTGGTGAGAATGTGATTGACTCCTAGGAAGAAAAAAATAAACGCAGAGACTTAATTTCTTTGAGAACATTGAAGAAATTTAATGGCCCAGGAAAGTAAAATTTGAAAAAGGGGAAGCATTTTATTTGATTGTTATTAAAGGCATTGCTAGCAGGTATATGTCTAAAATGCTTATAGAAAACAGATTGAAAATGGTAGTGGGAAAATGGAGACAACTGTACTTGAACAACAATAACAAAAATTAAAGAAAGAAAAAATGTGATAAAGGACTTTACTTGGACAATTGGAGAAATTTAAATAAAAGCTAAATTACAAATATATATATTTGAATATACATATGTATTTGTAATTTAGTCTTTTATATACATAAAAGAAAATCGACTGAATGATATCTGGAGAAAGATAGAGCTAGTGCTTCTGTTTCCTGCCATTGAGCAACCAACTCTTCCTTATTGTGTGTATTATAGAATTTTGTGATAGAGTTAAAAAGAGAACTAAATACACAATCCTTGATTAGGAGTGATGTTAAAAATAACTGTGACAAACTGTGTACCCAAGCAGGATGACGATAGACAGATGGGCTTCTTTATCAGGCCATAGTGCCATCTTTGAACCCAACTATCCATCTTCTCACAAGGCTTCCCTGTATCTCCAAGGAAATAATCTGTAACTTGAGGCAGTTAAAAAAATAATTTGGAGAAGAGCAGAACAATCTACATTGTGACATATTGTGTATCTTGAATTTTGTGATTGGTGAATTTTGTAAGAAGCGATAACATCATGATGATATACGTGCCCCTTAAGCCGTTGTAAAGTTGGAGGCTTTATGTAACATAAGCAAAGACATTTTTGAGATGATCTAAACCCTCTAGTTCAAATACCACAGATTTTTTTGGATTGAATACTGATAACTCTTTTGCCCTATAAATTCTGCAAAAATCATGGACTTCTCTGTAGCTCTACAAAGAGTAGTTCTCTTTCCTGCCACTGAGAATACTGATTACTGAGTTTATTACAGTACTTACTTAAGTGTTATCTTTTCAGTCAACTCCTTGTTATTCATGAGCTGATTATCTAGATGGTGAATTACCTCTGTTCCTCTTCTCTTCCCCTTTTCCTCTACTGCCCACTGGGTATTTCCATGCTTGTTAGCATTTCCACTAGTTTGTAAGCAACAGAAGGAAGGCAGAATGAAATGCCAATCAGTCAATTTTATTACTTGTTAGCAACTCTTATAAAGATTTTGGTACAAGAAGAAAATTTAAAATAGCTGTTAAAATTAGGTTTGGAGGATTATCTATGGCTTTTATTTATTCATGTTCTTTCTCCCATCTATTAGCATAATCTATGACTATTACAGTTAACAATTATATTGAATAAAAATATGCTTTTAGTGGAGATAGCCACATTTTATTAATAAAGTTATGTAGTCTGTAAAACTCATTGGGAGCTTTCATTATGATGGTATAAATATACATGTAAAATATTATGATTAAAAGTGACTACTTAAATAATACTGGTAGTACTTAAAAACTGATATTTGCAACATGGAGAAAGAATCATCTGATGAAATATACAGTATTTAAAGTTTCCATCTGCAGGTTTTCATATTCTCTAGATTCTAGTGCTTCATAAAGCAGTCAGATCACTAAGACTTCCAGTTTATAATACACCAAGAAGGTTTAAAATAAAGATACGAGTGATATCCCATCTCTTTTCCATAGAAAATTTAACGTAGTGATTAATTACAGAAGGTATAATTCTAATGCCAATATCATTCTTTGCATCATTATTTGCCCCGTGGCCCACAGTTGGTAAATTATATCCACTGAGATGATTTAAAAAGTGCCATCACATAATGTAGTGAGATATTCTATTAGAGTAAAAAATAAACAACCTTACCTAGAAATTTCTAAAGCTTGACAAGTGCCTGTTTTTCTTGTCTAAGAATATAAACTTCTGGATTTATTACCTTGACAATCTCTCATCCCACATCTAGCAATGCAGTACAATAATCAATAGTATAATCTTGCTACAGGAGCAAAAAAAATGACCTACTATTTACAGATAGCCTGAACTACTAATTCATATTAAAGGTTTAAGGACTCTTAAGTATTTCTTAAGGAAATCAGTACACAGTCTCCCTTTAGGGCAGAGAGAAGCTTTGACCTCTTGAATAGGTATGATTGGAGTACAAGCTATTTACTTCAATTGGAATTATTTTCATGGCCTCTACACTGTTATTTTCTCAATAATAATTATCCCAGGACAAACACTAGTGATTAATGATTTGCCTGAGCCTTTTCAAATTTTTTTTCCAACTTGGCTGAAAGTACAGATTAAAATAAGGAAATTTTACCTAAGGCAGTGCAAGAACGACCCCCACCCTCCCACGCACACAGCAGACCTGCAAACTCCACAGAGAAATTAATGGAATAAATAAATGAAAAATAAATAAACAAATGAATACGATCATAGGTGTGTTTTTGCATTAATCACAATGTCAATAGAAGTTCAGACTTCAGTCATGATGTAAATGCATTCCTAAATTATTCCTGAGAGGAAGATAGAGTCAAAAGTATTTGTAGGCCAGGCATACGAAGGAAAGAGAAAAGATAAAGTGTGTTCTCATGGATGAAGGAAAAGTTGTGAAGCCATAAGATTAGTAAGTTTTTCTTTTATTGAAAGATTTCACGTTATCATTTCCCCCCAATTTTTGCAAAGACAGTTCATGTATATATTGGGAAGAAAGCTGTGCAATATTTATCTCTGAGATATCCACAAAATCAAAACCACCTCTGAAGCCCTATCCAAACTGATACCTATATTTTTCAGCTTCAGTCAGGGAAAATATTTGGCCCATACTTAGCCCAATATGGTGTATTTTGCAAACTATTGTGTATCTTTTCCAAGCACTAACATACTGCTACGGGAAGTGATGGTTATAGCAAACTATGGAATCTGAGGATATTGAGTAAAACATAGTCTAGAAATTTTTGTATCAAATTCTTCAATGCCAAGATTGAAGAACTGTTCCAGTTATGTGATTGAAGTACTCTTCCAGGACCCCATGGTTAGATCTGGCCTTTTTTTTTCCCTTCAGATATATATTTGATAGATCATCATCTAGGTATATGGATACTTCATTCAGAAAGTAACATAATCAGAGAAAGAATGAAGATCATTCAGTTCCTGAATGCTAAAATGGAACCTTCACATGAACTGACTAATAATGTCTGGAATGAACGGCATGGGGGATTAGGTGTACAATCCTTCTTGGCAAGAGTGCACATCGCCACTAAGGAGGTACCATAGGGTTAGGGATAGAAAGATCCGAGATTATAATCACCATGATTATGTCCAAGGAAACTTCAAAAGCAAATGTGGAGAGACCAATATATGAAGACTCTTAAAAATTGCCCTGGCTGGTGTGGCTCAGTGGATCGAGTGCTGGCCTGCAAATCAGTGTCACCAGTTTGATTTCCAGTGTAGAGCACATGCCTGGGTTGCAGCCCAGGTCCCCAGCAGGGGGGTGCGCAAAATGCAATCCCACGTTGATGTTTCTCTCCCTCTCTTTCTCCCTCTCTTCTCTTCTCTAAAAATAAATAAATAAAATCTTTAAAGAAAATGTTTCATCTCAATAAGTATCATTTGTGTTAAAATACTTTAGGACATCTTGCCAAATGCTGTCACTGTAGACCACATGACTCCAAGGGATGGCATCTTGGAAGAAGAATTTGAATGCGATGCCTTCCCCTAACTGCATTCCCAAAACCAAGGAGCATTCTAAGAATTCTGGAAGATTATATTTTATTGTTCTTGAATGCACTGCTTAGAGAATCTAGATCTTAGCTAGGCAATATTACATTGCTTTTCTTTTTTGATTGCTTAGGAAGTAAAGAGAAGGCTAAATGGCTACTAAGTTCGCAGGTTGAAGATCTACAGAGTAAGGGTGGCCCTTGCTACCCTTTACTATAATACTTTCAGTGACAAGTTAACTGTTCTGCCATTTTGGCTGTTCCAGCTTGTGTGGTAAGAGACAGAAAGTGTGACTGAATAAAAGTGATTGAAGAAAGTGATTGAATAAAAATGTCTTCCTTATTTAGTGCATGTTAAACTGCTAAATTTCCTACTATAATGAAAAATTCCTGAAAGCTATGGCATACCTTGTCTCTTTTACTTCTGTATTCCCAGAGACAACACTGTTTGGTAAAAGTCTCTTCCAAAAAAGAATTACAGCCATGTTGAGAAAGGGGCATCAACGGGTTGCACTCCTCAAAGTGCAACTCTACATCTCAAAGGCACACTTTGTGCTCCCCCAAACATATCATAAATAATTTTTACCAAAACATGTTTCTTTGCAAAATTAGCCATCATGTGCTTACAAAGTTCTTTTTGTGCTGAACATTTGTGTGCATGTTTTATGTTTTTTTTGGTATGTTCAAGTTTTGTCAGAGTAAGGCAAAATCATATTAGAAATTAATGAAATGATTTCTATATACCTGAAGTAACTACCTTTTCCTGAAAAGATTGTTTGCTGTTGTTGTTGTAGCTATCTAGAATAGAAAAGTGAAGGTTAAGTAAGAGTTGTATCAAGACCTTAAGTTATCCTTGACTGTTACAAGATTTCGTGACTTTGCTAGTAAAAATGTGTCCAAATAACCTCTGCTTTATTTTCTCAAAGTGAGTTGCTTAAGACTGACTGAGTAGTAGATTTGATAGTCAGCCAAGGTCTGTCTAGAACAATGCATGACTATCCTTTGGTAACAGTGACAAACTGGAACTGCTGCTAAATCTTCACAGGTATATTATTTTCCTCTGTTAACTCCCCCTATTTTGATGAGAATTGGCAAAGAAGAAATATCCTATTATTATTAATGATATTTTTAAGTTCTGTTACATTTAAGAAAACATGCTAACATCTTCTCAGTCTGGCTGTGGAAATAAACATGTGCATAGATGTCTACAATATAAATCTTATTGTTAAAAACACTTAGCATATGCTGATCACAATGGGAATAGAGAAGTAGCAATTAATTTTGGGATAAGTACTCATGAGAGGTTCCAAGAGAAAAACTTTTCCCTTAGAAATGCTCATGGGAGACTCTTAAGATTTTGTAAAGAAAACATAATTCAATTAGATAAACACTTATGAATGACCATTATGTCTAAGACACTTAGAAAGTACTGAGATGGAAAAAAAAAACCCCACTGATATCAAATTGTTTGGGCTGTAACAGAGGAAAAAAGCATTTACAAATCCCATTTTAACAGTAATGCTTAGAAGCAATGTGACAACAACAAAAGAAAAAGAAAATTTAATTCTAACAGGGATATTATGAAAACTTTCTTATAGACTCTTCATCTTTTTATTTATTCAGTCATTCATTCATTCATTTATACAACAAAGTATTAGTTAGACAATGTTCTAGATACTGAGGATACATTGTAGATGAAATAAGACAAAATGGACCTCACATTGTAGTCTTAAACATAATACAATAAACACTAGATAAACAATTAAATAAGTGACTGTCCAATGGTAAAATGTGCTATTCTGACAAATTTTGGCCTCAAGGATACATTAAGTTGGCCAGATAAAACTTCTCAGAGGACATTAACACTTTAGCTGCGTTCTGATTGACAAGAAGGAGCCAAACTCTTAAAGATCAGAGGGAAAAGTTTTCTGAACAAAAGATGCAACTTATCCAAAGACTTTAAGAGAAAAAGAAGAGGCCAATTTGGCTAGAGCAGAATGAGACAGACAGGGAGTAGTCCAAGTGATATGAAAGGTAAGAAAATGCCAGGTTGCTTAACGCTTTGCAATCTAGAATTAAAATTTATATTAAGTGCTACAGAAAGACATTGGAGAATTTTTGGTGAGTGTATACAGGATGCCTTTTGCATGTGTGAGGTACATGGCATAATGGAGGGACAAGGTTTCCCAGTTGTATGGCTACTTCAGAGGTCCAGGATGAATGTGACTTTTTTTTTTTTTTTTGATTAGAAATGTCATAGTGAAGGAGGAAAAATGTGAATTACATCAGAATATTCTGTGGTTAGGTAATGTGAGAGCGAGGTATTTAATCTGATTCTTAAGGACTTCAACCAGGTAGACAAAAAAATGTTATTGAATGTTATTGTAAGAGGAAAATAGGAGAAATAGTGTGACTAGACAATATGACCAAAATGGGATGGAGGCCTGACAGACATAGCCTCCAGGAACACAGGTGGCTGGAGCCAAGTGGCCCATGTTTGTTAATAGCTGTATGTTCCAAAGCAATAAACAACTTAGTGGGCCTACTTGTCTCTGTAAAAACATTGCTTTCAGGTCAAACAGGTCCACCCCTCTCAGGGTGAACTATTGGTCACAGA
The DNA here is from genome assembly GCF_021234165.1 of Pteronotus mesoamericanus. Classification (NCBI taxonomy): domain Eukaryota; kingdom Metazoa; phylum Chordata; class Mammalia; order Chiroptera; family Mormoopidae; genus Pteronotus; species Pteronotus mesoamericanus. Next base: position 24,950,389 of record NW_026555310.1, read on the forward strand.
ACAACTTACTTCTTAAAATGGTGTTGATCATATCAAGCCCTAGAAACTACTTTGCCTAACAATGACATCGCTTGTTTATGCAATCTTTAAAGAGCCAGACTCCTAGAAAGAGAAAGTAGAATGACGATAACCCGAGGCCTGAGGAAGGAGGCAATGGGGTGGTGTTAGTCAAAGGATAAAAACTTTCATTAGAAGATTAAGTTCTGGAGCTCTAATGCACAGCATAGTGATTATAGACAACAATGTTATAATATAGACTTCAAAGTTGCTAAAAGACTAAATCTTGAATGTTGTCACCACAAAAAAAAAAGTAATTATGTGACATGATGGAGGTGTTAGCTAACATGTTAGTAATCATATTACAAAATATAAATATATCAATTCAACCCATTGTACACCCTAAACTTTTACACTGTTATATGTCAGTTATATCTCAATGAAAAGGAAAAGTGAGATTATATGTATAAAACACCTAAGAAAAGAGAGTTGGATCATGTCATGATTGAAATGTAATGGTATGCCTTTTTTTTTAATGTGTCTGTTTATAAGTATTCTTGTTCTTATAGTTATCATCGTATCAATGTTTTTCAAAAAGGTGAGAATTCACAGAACACTTGATGATATATTTGCAGAGCTTCATGATTACGAAACACTATTAAAATGTAATGGCTATTATTTTGAGTCTAAACCCAACATAAAGTTTTGTTAAAAATTGTTATATAAATAGGTTATAATTTGAGCATATTGATGATTCATAGTATGTTAATTTCTCATAAACACATATCCATGTAGGATCTAGGTTGATATAGCTCCAGGAAAATACTTCTTAGAAACTTAAATAGGTAATCAGGTCTCCAGCTATAAATAAGAACAGTAGTATCTAATGTGGTCTAATAATTATGATTTTATTGTTATTGTCATTGTGTGAGTGATTTTCCACATTAATATTTTCATATGTAATGCCCAGAATTTTCTAGAGTTACCTGCACTGGAACATTCCCACTGTGAACTATTGAAGATGTTTAAATTTAATAATTTATCTTTATGCAATTGTCTCCAAATTTACCTATTTATAGCATTCTACCATTAAAGTCCAAGATTCAGCAAATAAAACTTGCTAAACTAAAAACTCTGAAAACAAAAATTATTTTAATTAAACTGGAAAGTTCGATGGATGTATAACCTTGGCCTGTGCTTAAGAATGGTGTTCAAATCACCAGATGCATCATCTTGAGGGCTGACTGCCAAGTGAGTAAATGCTGGGAAAATGTTTGACTATAATTCTAGTCTGCTTATAATTTATATTTCACAATTTTAGACAGATATTTGAAATTCCTTCATTTCTATTTTAGTTCCTTTCCTGACCTAACTCAGCGCACATGACTTAATGAATTTATGATAGCTTCGTATTTTAGAAGATACAATTTTGGCATTTTGATTTAGAATTTAAGATAAAATTTAAAGTAAACAATCTTTTATTTAGGTATCACTGTTCCCTTGACAAACATAAATGCAAGTTCCTCAAGTTTAAGTCCCAAATCTTAGTCTCATAAGCATTTTATATTTTTAAATATGTTTGAATGTTTCAAAGTCCTCTTTTTGCATTGTGGAAATAGTAAAACTCTTCCAATATATTTAAAGAATTTAAGTTGTATGAGAAAAAGGGAGGTTGTACTTTTGTTAAAATAGTCTACACTGCAGGCTGTTTTTCTTAACCTGCAGCCTGATGTTTTTAATGATCTTTGTTGGTCCTGCACTTGATATTTGCCATCCCATCCCAGCCACCACTTTATCTCGTTTTTAATATTCCAAAGCACCTTTAATATCGGTCAGCTTGTGTGTTCATCTTTTATTAAAGATTTAGGGCACAGTATAGAAAATGAAAGGGCTAAAGATTAAAAGTTGACTATCATTGTTCCTAGAAAAATTCATTGTGCAATTTTTAATTTGTCACTCTGGCTCCTCTTTAGCTTTAGATATTCGTCAGATTTTAGAGCCCCGCCCTAGAAAGCTATCCAAGGACACTCAGGATTGTTTAAAAATTTATTCTGCAAAAAGATTCAGCTCTAACTTTACTCTCTTTCTGGCTTTGCCTTGAGGCTAAGGTAGTAGGAGTGGAGTTCTCATTGCCCCATCCCCCAAGGTCCTGATGTGCTTTGCTAAAGGAACAACCATCTTCTCAAAGATAAGTTATGACCAACCTAATATATGAAAGTGGCTGCCCCAGTTATTTTCTTAAGTGTAAATTAAAGAGATGTTCTCCCTTTCCCATTGTATATGCAGGTAGTCTGAAAGTTTTAAACTATTTTCTTCATTTATAGTTAGATAACCCTTGAGGAAAAATGATACACATCTTTCTAAAAGGAGATTTTGTTTTTGTCTTACAATTTTTGTTTAAAATATCCTCACTGAGCTATAATAGTCCCTAACCTCGGAGTTAAGAAATTTTTTGATTTTTTTTTATTTTTTGTTGCTGTTCTATTACAGCTGCCCCAATTTTCTGCCCCCGCTCGTCCTGCCCCCAGTCATTCCCCCACAGCCAATCCCCGCCCTGCTGCCCACCACGTCCAAGGGTCATTTATAGCTGTTCCTTGACTGGAACTTTTTCCTCTTATCCCCTTTAAAAAAAAATTAAAACCTTGTATATGTCATTGGGAGAAGAAAACAATGGGCATTGAGAAATAAATTGCTCTAATACTGATGTCTAGTGTCTTTATCTTCCTTCCCAAGGACAATCATTATTACCAAGTACATGTATATTTCTATATGTTATGGTTATTTATACACACACACACACACACACACACACACATATGTATACCATCATTTTAAAAGCAGTAGTAAACTTTTGTGAACTGATTTCCTCCTCACTTTTTGTTTAGCTTTATACATTGGGTACATTTCATATCAGCAAAATAGTTCTAATTTTTATATGGCCCAGAGTATTGTGATGTATTTATTCAATATGCTACTGATTGACTTTGCCAATGTCTGAGCTTTATTTCTAGTACATGCTGTAAAGCAATGTATGCTCTTCTACCTATATTTTGAACACAGGAAACATTAGAGATCCAAGGTAACCCTAGAAACAGAATTGCTGGTTCAAATATAAGTCAATTTTACATTTTGATAGATAATGCCAAAATATCTTTTAATGAGTGTCCATCAGTTTGCATTCAATCACTGTGATGACTGTGGAGGATACAATATTGGTAACATCAATCACGGTGCTGCTCCTAAGAGGCAACAAATGAACTAAGTAAGAGAGAGTACCCTGAACGTAATGCCTGATTGAATACTGTTCCTACTATTTTGTGACCTTGCAAAATGTACTTTAATTTTCCTACTTTAGATCTTTTTGTTTGCAAAGTATTATTTATAATAGAATTCACTCATTAGGTTGCTACCAGAATTTTAATTAATGTACATAAAGCACATTAAAAAATGTATAATACCAAGGGAATACAAATTTGCTATTATTAATCCAATCTAGAGGACAGACAGACAATAATCAAATAAACACAAATATATATAAAGGTGAAACTATTATGATCATTTGAAGGAGCGAGGCACTCAATTACAGAATCTACATTATGGATCTTGCTATATCAAGAAGCCTTTTTTTATAACAAAGGATTGATGATTCAGTTGAAACCTGAAGGATGAGTCAGAGTTAACCAAGTGAAGTTTAAGAAGAGCATTTGAGAAGGAGAGAATGATGTGCAAAGCCTTGTGTCAGGGGACCAATTGCCAATATAAGAGACTGAATAAAGAGAGAGAACACAAGTGAGAGCCATCTCAGGTAAGCCTTAGAGGTGGGCAGAGTATGAGCTACATAAATCCTTATCCTAAGACTACAGGAATCCTTTGAAAGTTTATGAGTGATAAAAATCAGATGGTGACATTATCAGATTTGTTCTTTAAAAAAGATATTTTTATGCACATTAAGAAAAAATTAGAGGGTGGCAATGGATGAAAGATTAAGTATTGTACTAAAAGTAAGAGATGATGGTAATGTGAACTAAGTGATGGTAGGGATGTGGAGAAATGATGGAGTTTGAAAATGAATTGACAAGACCTGGATATGGGTAACATGTGGAATTAGGAAAAAGTGAGAAGAAAGTGACACATATAAGCACTTAATAGCTTTGTATTTTCCTTTCCTTCTTTTCTCCTTTACTGCCGCTTTTATATAGTATTTGTAAAATCAACCCCATTTTTGAACACATAAACTTGCTTTATTTTGATATTTTATATTTCAATATTATTTTTATTTAGATTTTGTATGTATTATTGAAGTCAGAAATGGATTTCTAGATAAATATTTCTTAATTAGGTATTATTAAGGCAGGAATCTCCTAATTTCTGACATACAAGAAATCACACCTTCTAAAAGTATAGTAACATGATAAACACCAAGTTATTTATTATATCCCTATAGCATATTCAATGCAACAATTATAATTAAAAATAGTTGCCAAAGGGAAATAAATCAATCATCAGACAATAATGATAAAATAATAACAATTTCAATAGTAATAAAACATTGAATTATGTGTGTAACAGTCTTTTAAGAGCATCACATGTATTCTTCTAATTCTCATTGGACACTATGGAACAGATTATTATTAGATCCTATTATTGGTGTCCCCATTACACAGATTTAAAAAAAAAACTGTGGCATGATCAGTTCAAGTAAGCTGAAGTTTCATTGCTTATAAGCAATAACACAAGGATTTGAACCAAGGTCTTTCATATTCCAGAACTCCTAGTACTTGCACTCCTATGATAAATTTCAAAACTTCATTTCAAAAACCATTCTATTTAATTCTGGTTTCCTCATTTACTAGCTTTATGGTCTTATACCGTTAGCCCACATCATGTTTCACATAGAAGCTATAGATGAGAAAATTCTTAAGAGGCACTAAGAAAATGTCTTATATGGTACATGCTATCTATAAATAAAATAAAAAAGGTTTTGAAAATTGCATTATTATTACTTTTGTTGTCATTATTAAAGTTTGTTTATTCAATGAAGACAAAATTATTTTGGTTTTTAACTCCCAATATTTTGTGTTAACTTATATTTCCCTGGTAGTTGGACATTTGAAATCAGGTATTATTGAAAAATAAGTAATTGCTAAAAATTTCATAGTCTGTGAAACTAGGTTTGCAAATGTTAAGTCCACAAAATTCTGCATTGCAATAAGCAACTGAATGGCAACTCTAAGTTTGCTAAAGAAATAAATGTTAGCATATTTCTAAAAATTTTTGGTGCATGTTTAGTTCATATTCAACAAAAGAATTTGGATGCCTGATAGAAAGGTGATTTAGACTACATTTGCATGCAAATCTAGTTCGATTATTATGAGGGTCAAGTCATTCAAAACCCAGTTTTGACAGAACCTAGATTGCTAAAGTAGTCATCTTTAAGATGAGTATGGTTTGAGACCTTAAATATTCATCATTAATAAAAATTCCATGACATTTTTCAAAAGAACATTTGCCCAGGTCATTTGAACAGATGCCAAGTTAAATCATTAAAGCATGGCCAACTGCCATTTCATTTTTCTTTTTTACCTTAATATCATAGATTTTTTTAAATTTAAAGAAACCTGAAATATTATTTTTCTTGAGTACAGAATTTTCAAGTGAATATCATAATCTCAGAAAGTGCCTTTTCCAAACCTAGAACTTCACAGGTCTTTGAAAAATCTCTCCTTAGGATGGGAATATGATTGATATGAAAGAGTTTTTCTGAGTTATTAATAATTAAATTCTGGATAAAGCTTCTCATTTGCAAGTTTTCTAACAAATAAGCCAGAAGCTGCTTTACTTGTTTGTTTGTTGTTGTGTTAGTGCTCTTATTCTTATTTTTTGATAACTAAGGATTAAACCACAATCCATTTGATAGTTACTCTGTTCATGATTTTCTCTTGTAATCACAATTTCACAGAAACAAGTGAATTATAATTTTGTTTCTTATCCACACATTTTAGAGTCCTTTACCATTTCTCATTAGTTGGAGGTAGGGTGAGTCTTTTTCAATCTGCTTCCGGATATAATAAGCCTATGCTTTGTTTTACATCCCACATAGTGCACATGCCTGCTTTGCTGTCATAGAAATTTATTATGTTACCTCAACAGATTTGATTGTTTGCATGTTGAATAATATTAATGATACTATATTTGAATGGTACCTTGATAAGATTTTTAAAGGGCTACCAAAGTTAAGGAAAGACTCAAGTAACAGAATGAAAATGAAGACTGATCTTGAAAGTAAGCTATTAACTAGATTGTTTTCCTAACTCATAGTTTATGTATGTTTAATTAATATATCATTCTTACTACATTAGAAAGCATATTTATCATTCAGAGGTGAAATGTCTCCAAGTTAGTTTCATCCTATCTATGATTTATTACTTTTAATACTTTGAGTATTTAATTGTACAGATAGATGCCGACTAAGTGTCATTTACAAATTTATTTTTAAAAATGTGATGTTGATATCCAGCTACATGCAAACCCGTACTCACATTTAATGGCTCATATTATGATAACACTTTTGTGATTCTTACCTAATTCACAAATGTAATCTTTTCTGCATGAGTTTCCCTTGGAACTTTATGAATATTTATTTATCAGAAATCATTTTATAATAATAATATAGCTAAGATTTATTAAGTGCTTACTATACCAAGCATGGTTCTAATATTTTATTTTATTTAATAGTTTTATTGCTCTAGGGGAAGGTTTAATTTCCATAGTTGCCAAATAATTATTATTACTTATCCATTCAACAAGAACAGCACATGTTCACTTGTGTGTCTGTGTGTGTGTGTGTGTGTGTGTGTGTGTGTTACTAGGCATTTATGTTGCGCCTAAACTTAGGGAATTCAAAGATTTTTAAGACAGTCTACTTGGTTACAAATAATATCAAAGGCATGAAATAGCATTGATTGTACTAGAAATAACCAGAGAATAACAAACCTGAGTCACTTGAGGGTTTCATTTTGGTAATTATAAAACAAAACAGAAAACACCTCTAATGGAATTAATAAAAAAATAAACAAAATATACATATTAAACAAGATAAAAATGTTAACTTCCATTCATTCAGTCTCTCAAAAAGTATTTATTGAGCCCTAAATATGACTAATATTTTTATTAATAGCATTAATAACTAGCATTAATTAAGTAGCTACAATGTGGTAAAAAAATAGTTGTAGAAACTAGTAATATGATAAGGTAAAAAAAAAAACAGACAAAATCTCCAATGAAAGCCAGAACTAAGTTTTTACCCCATGTGTAATTTTTTCCTTGTTATTAGAATTCTTTAGGAATTAGTGTTTTGATTAATTAACATTTACAGATTAATTAACAGAGAATATTTTCACTGGTAAAAAATTTTAATGAAATACTTTGTCTTCTCTCCTCCTTCTCAATGTGTTTAGGATGAGAAATGAAAAATTTCCTAGACAGTTGATCCTGTAGTGTCTCATGAAAATTTTCTAAATATTAATTTTAAGTAGCTGGATGATTAAAATAATAAATTTGTATTCATGTTCCATAAATCTATAAAAAAATTTGTTTTACCAGGATAAGAAGCTTTGACTCAGTTGGCTTTCTATTGTGTTGTAGTTTTCTTTTTAGTGTAGATTTTATGAAATAATCTTATTGATTAGATAATTATATAGTATCATACATCTACTTATTTGAACTCTGGGTAAACAGTGAGGTGATTTTTATGAAGGGCAATATTTTTATATTTTCACATTTTACATACAAGTGTGAGGATCACACAAATTATTTTTTGTATTCCGGCTCATTACATGATTCTTCGTCTTATCATGGAAAATACGGGAAGATCCTTTAAGTGCATTCTTTTCTCATTTATTTCTAGTTGTCGATCAATTTGTAATTAACATATCACTATAGTCTAAGAACTGTATTACAAAGTACAATTTCATATTAATCTAGTGATGTCTGGAGGGTCTTCAAACTCAAAGGCTAACTCCTTTCCCCATTTTGGGGTGAAATACTAAATTTATTTTGGGAATTCTTTGTGCAAGCTCCAAATCACCATGCTGTATTTGCTCTGTAAGAGCTGTCTCTAGAATTTAGACCTTCTCAAATTGTGTTGAAGCCCCTACATGATTTGCCAAATCTAGACACAAGAAATTCCTCCCAAACTCTTTTTCTTGCAATTCTCTCTTCGAAGGTGATGTTTTCCTCACTACTACAGCATTCTGATTTCTTTGCTAAGTATGGAAGAATTTAAATTAAGTTTTCAATTAATAATTTTAATACACCACATTCTAGATTAGTAAATTACTCTATGAAAAATGTGTTACTTGGAAACTTCAAATAGCTTTCAGTAACATAATTATAATGACTCGTGCTGAAGCTATATGCGTTTTTATTGTGTATAATTGAATAAGTATGTGATTACTATCTAATTATTTTCTACAGTTCACAAAGTACTAGTTCACAACAATATTTCCTACTTAGATATTTTATCAGCCCTTGAAACCAGAAATGCATGGAGGATGGTCATCCTCAGGACTTTGGAATTAGAGATTTTATTATTGACAAAGTGATATCTCCATACACTAGATATTTCTGAAACCACTGCATTTTCCCACCAAGCTAACTGCCTCTTCATTTCCTGATTTCACCTCCCTCTTTGGAGGATCTGGCAACACAAGATTTTAGTGGAAGTAAAGCTACAAGCAAAAAAATAAAAATAAAAATTATCCTATCTGTAAGAGTCCAGTCTTTGTAATTTTTAGCTTTGAGTTTGAGTTAAATGAATTTATTATTTCTTTAAGAAGGCTGCCTACTTTATTCAAATGAAGACTGATTCTTCCTCAATGAACACCTTAGAAAATGTAATTGAAATTAAAGAAATAGCTCTTTTTTATAAAGGATAATTCTGTAACCTCTGCAGTTCCCTATATTTGTAACTAAGCAAAGTCCATTGGCCAATTTAAAAAATCTGAATAGGGGACTCATGGGCATGGACAAGGGGGGGAGGGATTGACTGTGGGAGTGGGGAGGGACAAGGCAGGGGGAGCAATGGGGAAAGAGGCGGGGCAACTACAACCGAACAATAAAAAAATTGCAAAAAATAATAATATAGTTCTATGGAAGAAAATATCAAAACCTATTCATTGTTTTGCTTATTGCCCTCTAACCAACACAAATTAAACCTGTCACTTATAAGCTTATGGGTATCCATTAGTATCAAAGAGAATGACAAAACGGTCTACTCTAGTGAGTAATGGCTAAGGCCAATTGCTACTTAATTCACAGATGACACAGCACCCTTTTATTAATGTTGTCTGTGTATTTCAATCTGGAAGTTATCACATACCTATTTTTAGAATGTAAAAGTACAAGTAAACCTGAAGCCTTTTACCAAACAGTAACAACAAAAATGACTGGGAAAGAAACACTTTACTAAGTGTCAAGCATATAACCTTTACCCTAGCAAGACAGGGAAGAATAAAACAAATCAAAATTCTTCTAGCACACAACTGTTATACATCTTTTTCTTTGTGTTTTCCAGGAATGTGCTAATAGAAATTCACACTTCCAAAGATGTAAACCAAGTTATAGAATTGAATCATTGAAGAGCATCACTATTATATATTGTACAAGGAAAAATAAACAGCATAGGGAATGATTCTTTTGAAAATGTTTCAGTTCTATAACTATTGTTCTAATAGTGAAGTCAAAGTTTACATGCTATAATTAAAACAAATAAAACTTTAAACTTATTACTGTTTATTATGACATTATTTTCAAGTGTCTGTCACTGAAAGTAGACAATAGGAACATATTTGCCAATTAAAGATGTCTAACTCATATTCAATTAAAATTTGTTTTCACAAAAAATTTCAATTCCTTTTGAATAGTCACTCAGGTCCAATTCAACTGCCGCTCTATCCACTCCCTGAAATGGCACTGTTTTCAAGGGAAAACTTGATAACCTCAAGATGTTGGGGGAAAGACCTATCTCTGAGTTTTCACCCATTCCACATGTGTCCTCCATGTTTTGGCTTCATTAACATTTACTTTGATACCTAGAGCAAATTAGATATTAGTATTTTCATTTTGCTGATAAGATAATGAAGTGTCAAACAGCTTAATTGTTCAGTCATACAATAAAAGCTAACCTTATATGAAGTGTTATCTGACAGACATTCAAAGTGCTATAATACACTAATGTGTGTTAATTTAATTCATAATAATCTATTATGTAGATACTCATATTATCTCCACTTTGCAAATGAAAAAAAAGAAAAAGACGCAGAGAGATTAAGTAACTTGTCTAATATTACAGTAACATGTTTTAGTGGGGCCAGTATTCAAACTCAGGCCATCTGGCTCCAAAGGCCACACACCACTTCCTCTGTAAAATGCACAAGAACCTCACAAATTCAGATGGTCTAAAAGTGAAATGAAATAGGAATAGTGGGTTTGTACCTTTGAAGTACTAAAGGGACAACACATTACCTTGTGCATTGTTCAGCAACACAGCATAGTATATTCCACTGTGGCTGATGAGTTAGCATTTCAGTTGCCCTTGCTTGCCAATGAATGACTAGCACCCCTACTCTCGCTGTCTGCTTGTAACAAGGCATCAGTATAGCCTGAAACAGTGGGAATGTTTTCTATTTACCTGTCTGCATTCATTTACTTAACCATGAATTCCTACAACCTTGGTGTACCAGTGTGAACGTACTGGTAGAGTTCAGAGGGAAACTAAAATGTAGTAATGTAAATGAGTTGCAGCCTGCCTCAAATTCAGCATCCAGGTTGCATTCTCTTATATAGGTGGTAAGTACCATGACCAATGCAGGAACTTTAAGTCTGTGAGTCTCAGACGTGATGAGCAGTGAATTTGTTAGAAGCCCACGGTTGAGAGGGGTGGAAAATAATTTAGAGTTGCAGAGAGCTCATGCAAATGTATTAGAAGAAGGTGGATGTCCATTAAAAGAGCCGAAAATAGACACTTTCATTTTTGTGACTAATTCTCAGAGTCATTCTTCATCTTCCAGAGCCATCATTTTTGGAGTATTGGTGCTTCTTTTATAGAATCTAATAATAAACACTATAATTACTTAAATTCATTTCAAATAAAGTTTTTAAACTGTGGGAAATATCAACAAATATTTTTCACAAGAAATTTATAATGAAAAGTAAAATTAAACATATACACATCTATTTAATACTTAACAAAATTTAGCTTATAAGTATTACTATATTCCTTTTCTTAAAATGAACAAAGGATGAAAATAATGATAATAAGGAAATTAGCTCTGATTTCATACTTAATGTTTCTAACTTAATAAAGAAAATCTAATTTAAAAGAATAATTATAGAGCATAATTGTAGAAGTGATCTAACTTTTGAAACATGATCATAAAAAAAATTGTGATTGTCAAATTTCACTAAAGTCTGTTTTATTTTTAGATTGTCAAACCAAGCTTTTTGAAGAGCCCATCTTCCAATCCTTGTTGATTTTATTTTCATTTTTTTCTACCTCTAAAAAATGCAGCAGTACCTCTTATCATTAATTAAAAACTATGTTAATTATATGTATATTGTAAAGATTTTATGTATTTATTTTTAGAGAGGGGAAGGAAGGGAGAAAAAGAGGGAGAGAAGCATCAATGTGTGGTTGCCTCACACGTGTCCCCCACCAGGGACCTGGCCTGCAACCCAGCCATGTACCATGACTGGGAATTGAACTGGTGACCCTTTGGTTCAAAGGCTAGCACTCAATCCACTGAGCCACACCAGCCAAGGCATATGTTAATTATATTTAACTGTATTAATTAATAGTTAGCAGTTTTAATGCAGCTAATCATTACTAGTGATTACTGTAGTTCTCCACCATTACTTACAGGAACTTCATGAAATCTTACAGTTTTTAGAAGATTTGTAGTTTCACTTTGCAATCACATGTCATTGTGCTTGCATTGTGTTTCAAAGTTTACAACAGCTAGCAACCCATGAAAGACTAACCAACAAAAAATGAAGACTTTGATACAAACGGGAAGATATTTGGCATTAGAAGCAAGGCTGATTTTCAACCAGTAAACATGGTTGTGGCCATATAAATTGTTAAATTATTAAGATACATCCACACCTTGAAATAAAACCACTACTTTGAAGTCCAAAATATGCCAGGTGCTGCCACCCGCACTAGGTAAACCCTACTCAGGAACTCTTAAACTTCTCATCATGTAATAACTGGAATGAAATGCTTAGCATGGTCCAGGGTCCCCTTGCCCCTGTCCCAGTGCTTTAGGAGCCATCCTTTCTGATTGGTTAGAGACCGTGCCATCCCTGGATAGAAGACAGGTGGAACAGGATATCTGAGTTAAGATCGTTTTTTAAAAATAGTCAGAATATTCCCAGTGTGAGATGACTGTCAATGGTGGCAGCAAAGCTACAAATTCCCTGGCCAGTTGACATGCCCCTCAAGAGAAAATGATGCCTTCTCCTCCTTGAGGCAACAGCCTGTGCTTAGATGATGGCCTGGCAAAGGAAGAGCGAGTTGGACTTTTAGTCTGCGCTCATCAAATATTTATTACAAAATTGGATTTCTCCACGGTCAGATCCAGCTGTAATACCCTGAAACAAAAATTAAGATATTAAATAGCTAATCGCCCTTTAAATAAATAGGAAGTCCATTAACTCATTTAAATACTTTATAGGACCTGTTCATCCAATAGCAAATTGTTTTTAACAGATATAATGTATACAATTATATCTCAAAACAATTTTATAAAGGTTTTCTGATAAATTTAAAATGTAGTGAGAAACATCCATCTCATAATGTTACAATTATGCATTGTTTGGCAAAATTATTACCCACCTTGGTTAAACACTGCTTTTACAGGTTTAGGTAGGAATGACATTTGATTTCTGGAAATCAAGCCATTGTCAAGGCATAGAGATTTTGTATGTTGTTTATGCTAAAAATATATGGTAAACTTAAGAAATAATTCCTAAGCTCAAAATGATGTTTGAAGTCTTAGCTAGGTTATTGTAATAACTTCAAATAATAAGCCCTAAGTCTACTTTTCATACATTCCTCAGTAAGTTTTGAAGAGGACATTACTCATTTGGATGTATAATTTTGGGTATCTGTGTTGATAATTGAATTATACTACTTTTTCATTTTACTATGAAATGGCTTTTTTCCTGATTTTATAGAGCAATTGCTTCCTTTATATACAATTAAATAGAACAAAAACTAGAAAACAGTATAAATACTGCAATCTCTGATGTTTAAAAGAACATTTGGAAATGATGTGTTCTGCTCAATATAATTTAACAGAAAATTAGTAAACATTATATTCCAATTATCAATTTTACACTTTATTAAAAATGTAAATTAATCTATCTTTTTTATTTTTTATTTTTATGTTTTACAGTTGTCCCAATTATTTCCCATTTCTCCCCTCCACTTCCACAGTCAATCCCCACCCCGTTGTCCATGTCCATGGGTTCTTCACTGTTCCTTGACTAATCCCTTCACCTTCTTTCAAACAGTCCCCTCCTCCCTCCTCACTTCTAACCCCATCAGTATAGTCCGTGATTCTATGCCTTTGGTTCTATTATGCTGATTTTGTTTATTTTGTTCATTAGATTCCTCTATAAGTGAGATCATAGGGTATTTGTCTTACACCAACTGGCTTATTTCACTTAGCATGAGAGTCTCTAGTTCCCTGGATCAAAAACCCCCAAAAGGCCTCCAAAAACTGTGGTATATTTACACAATGAAACACTACACTGCAGAAAGAAAGAAAGAGCTCCTAACTTTTACAACAGCATAGATAGAACTGGAGACTATCACCTATTATTTTTGTTGTTCTGAACAAACTAAAGTTTTCTGTCTATCAAGGCTATTCCCACGTACATTTTCATTGTCCTGTTGTAGCTGGTAAGTAAAGAGATATTTTCAGTTGATACAACATGGGGTGAAGAAATGTTATACTCATTTTAAATTAAGACTACTTTGGAATTATCAGTAGGGTTGGAAATTACGCATAGAAAGATTACAAAGAATTTTCCAGCTATTACATTTGTGTTACAGTTATTTCTTAAATACATATATAATTTATCTTTTCAACTTATTTTATATGCTGTATTTCTTAGTAAAATGTATGTTGATGCATTTGAATCAAAGCCTTATTTTTTTCTACATCCTTATTTGACTTTATTGAAACTTTGAAAATTTGTTTTAGAATTGAAACATTTTCACCAGTGTTTATCTCCTAAATATCATCATTCCAGCCAACCCTCATTCTTTTCTGGCTTTTTTGAATAAGCAAAACTTTCCTTCCTTGTCTTCTTTTTTCCTTCTTATCACTGTATCCCTGAGCTTCCTCCTTCCACTATCCATAGCAAGGGCACATTTTCTTGCCTGAACACTTTTTAGAACATTCCATCTTGATGAATGGAACAAAACAATCTCAAAAACAAAAATCAAAACTAATTCTGTTTTTAAAATATTCATGACACAACTGCATTATTTTCTAATATAATTTTTCATGTCATTTTGTCTTTTTTTTATCTTTGATGTATGAACCTTGATTAGAAAATCCATTTCTTCTGAATAGATGCTCTCTTATTCCAATATTAATTATATAGAAATTCCTGCAAATTAAACAAAATTGACAATATTCTATTAAATTTTAGTTCTGAAAACTAACATAATAAATATATAATATAATATAATATATAATATATAATACACACACACACACTCAGTCCTGGCTGATGTAGCTCAGTGGATTGAGAGCCATCCTACGAACCAAAGGGTCGCTAGTTCAATTCCCAATCAGAACACGTCTGGGTTGCAGGTCAGGTCCCCATTTGGGGACACACAAGAGGCAACCACACATTGCTGTTTCTCTCCCTCTCTTTCTCCTTCCCTTCCCCTCTTCTTTAAAAATAAATTGAAAAATAAATCTTTTAAAAATATATGTATATATAAGCATACATTTAAATGCTAAGTGATCATGTTTTAGCTTATTTCTGGAGGATAATTTTTAAAAGATTAAGAATTAAATTTAAACTTTCAAGTTTCTAATTCTCTGAAAAATCTGATGTAGACTGCATTATGAAGTATTGGAGTGGCAGACAATAAAAATGTTTAAACAGTACGATCTCATAAGGAATAATAGAAGCAATCTGTATTGAATTGAAAGTTGATCTATAAGAATGCTTGTACTTTTAGAGAATGCTAGGTTTCTAGTTTTGGGACAGGATAGAGAAATTACAGAGAAGTCCTACTATGTTTGCTGTTCTCCCAATTGTTATGCAATTTACTTCTGAAATTTAATTTTAAGCTGGAGTGAAATATTTCTTAGGGTACGATATGCCCTTTATACTCTTGATCAGGCCAGAATTGATTTCTCAGTCTATCCTGGATCCAAAAACAGACAAAAGTCTTCTAAAGGTGCCCCTAGGGGGTTCTGATCAGTACTGTAATTATTTTGAAAATATTACAAAACTCCTTATCCAATGCTTTACAGTCTGTATATGTATTTAGCATATTAGCTGGAAAGAGAATCTTTAAAAATGTATATTTGTTCTTTAATATTTTGAATGAAGAACACTTAACTTTTTCTTTTACTGTAATCCACCATTTAGATTTCATGTTTTTTTCCTATAAACAACAGTCATGATATATGTTCTGCAATATCAATTTTTAAAACATAGAACAAGAATTTAAAGGGAATTATAAAACAAATTTCAGTATCTTTTTAGATTTTATGAATCCTCCATCTACTCTGTTTTAATACCTTTCCCACACCTGATTTTATAGCAGCCTCTTAGCCATTGAACTTTATGTAGACCTCTTCAAACATTCTACTTCATTATCATAAAAATAACTCACTTTTGTATTCATATTTTACTTATTTATGTACAAACTGTCTCTTGGCTTGCAACTAATTCAACGGTCAGAACCAAAATACATTGTGGTATTAAAGAATAGTGCCTTATATGGTAACATTTGGTGTGACGTGTGTATCACGCGGTAGATTTTAGAGAGGAAATGAAGAGCATCCAATAAAGTGACAAATGTTTTAAATGGAAGTGAGTTAGTAATCCATTTACTGTACTTGTTTTTCCCTAAAACGTCAAGTCCATAGTTAGATGTATCTCATGAGGATAACTGTGCATTTGCTTAGAAGGGGAAATGGGCAACCCTTGGGAGGTTGATCTCAAATTCAATGCATGAGTAAGAATCACCTGGGGCCCCTGTTAAAATTCAGATTTTTAACCCTAATCCAAAGACACTGGGTCTGAAAAGAAACAATATATATTTTTTAAAAAATAACATCCCAGATGACTAGTACAAGTAATCCGCAAACTATTTCGTGAACTAACAACCTATAATATCGAATTCTCAGAAAGAAGGAATACTTTGCTTCTTAACACTTAATATAATGTTATCATCATTTTAGTTTTATCCTGTTTATGGAGGTGAGGATGTCTTACGTGGAAAATTTAGAAAATATTAGGAAACAAAATAATGAAAACCATCCAGGATCTTATTATTCAGATATAATATTTTAAAAATATTTTGTGTATTTACATTGAATTTTATACAAACAAATACCTTTATAAATTATATGAGAGGTTATTTTTTAGGAAATATTGAAAAATATTTGGTCAAATTCTTGTAAAACAAAACAGAAACCATGCTATGAATTGCAAACAGAAAATTGGTTAGCTAAATGTTAGGAACAGGATGTGTAGAAAACTCAGATATTACTTACTGCAGAAAGCGGCTGCCTTCTTAACAGTGAGGGAAGAAACAAAAGGTTATAAGTGTGACCTAGAACGTAGGAGCTCAAAGAAGGGACCACAACACAACTGGAGCTTAAGCAGTCAAGGGGAGCCCACCATTTGTGGTGACTGGTCTGCCAAGGATGGTTGGTACTTGTGCCTCTGACAAGGTATAAAGTGTATAGTATTCCCTATGATCAGCTGGGAATGAAGGTATCTTTTGTTCCTAAAGCAGTGCTTATAGTTATTAGAAACAGAATAGGAGTATCTTTTAAGCCCTCTATGCTAATAACACTCCCTCTAGCACCTCCCACTAATAAAATATAGAAGGAACCCAGATGTCAAGAGAGTTTGTCTTCTCCACACCCAGTGTGAGAGGCAGAGGCTGGATGGGTAGTCTTGGAGCTGGTAGAAAAGGAGGCAGCACAGTCCGTCCTTTGGCTTACTCAGCATCAGTGCACCTCCTTCTAAGCATATTTCAGCATTCATAAAACACCAGTAGCAACTCAATGCTTCCTCCTAGTAAGGCACAATAGTTTTTCACTTATATGAAGGTGTTGTTATTATCTCTAAAAATATTAAATGCAAAGGCCAGCAGTCACTGTATACAGTGTATCCTCCCTGGAGTGTTGTTAACTTCATTTTCATTTGAACATAAATCTACCAGAATATTCAGTAACCTAAAGATTCAATTAAAAAGTTACCAAGAACAATCATATAATGTAATGGGGGCATGTGGAGGAAAGAAAAATTTTAGTCAGTGTTTTAAATATGTAGATTACAATCAAAGGATGAAATAACAGTTTGTCTATGTTTTTTTGCCCAACTTGTCACAAGGTCGTAGTGTAACTTATGACTTCATTGTTCCTTTGTCTATTCTATGCCCCTTTGTTGAGTTGCTATTTTTTCATTAACTTTTACTATTGGATGGAAGTTGAAGAGATTCACCAAATACCCTTGAATTTAAGAAAATCTTATCTGTTGCCCCAGTTATGTAGCATTACACAAATTTCTACTTGAAAAAATGAGATCAGTCACCCCAATCCAGTGATTCTAAAGCAGTATCTAAAATCATGAGAGTCCTATAGGTGGAACCTAACCAACGATACAAAGATGCAAGGAAAATAAGACCAGCAATACTGAAAGGAAAAGAAATCAACAGAGACAAGAGGGAAGGAGGGAGGGAGACGGGGAAAAGGAAGGGAAGGGGAAAGTCAAGGAACATATAGCAAGGACTCATGGACAAAACCAAAGGGGAAGAGCTGAGGGAGGGAAGGAGGGAGGCGGCAAGGGAAAGTGGTGGGGGGGAGGCAGAGACAAATGCATTTGAAAAAATAAATTAAAACAAAATTTAAAAAAATAAAATCAAATCATGAGAGTCCAAAGCTGAGATGATGGAAAGTAATAATTACAAGAATGGGTAATCAGTAGTATGGAAACTAGTAACTGCATTAGCCATTTCCAATGAAAAATATGTTATTGGCAATTGGTTACATAGTTAATTGAAGATATAAAAATTTTTAGTGGGATGTTGAGATAACCTAAGCATTAGTAATTATATGAATCTGCTAATGCCTAGAAGACCAAGTGAAACAAAGGAAAAGTACCCAATAGCTCAGGCTAAGAAGCTTCTGGATGGCTTTTCCTCAGTTCTCTAAAGCAAAATATAGCTGAGGCTGGAAGTCCCAAAAGAAGCTGAAAGATGGGATTTCCTTTGCTGCTGCCGCCACACTGGAAGGAAACAAAGGAAGAAGGAAGTCTTTTTTCCAGCCTCATGCTATCCAAGTCATTTCTAATTCTTACTGGAAGAACTCGACAAGAAGTTAACTAAGACAAGTGTATCTAATCTGGTTTATAGACATCAATTCCACTATCATAAGATCTTAGGACAATAGGCAAATAACTAGCATACATGTTATTTAACATATTTTGGAACAATATTTTAATGTCTACAACATGACCCAATGTAATACCACGGTCTATTAATTGAATTGTACCAAGCTAAGATCCCACTCCTATTCAAGCCATTCTCCATGTGGCAGTGAGGGTAAGGTTTTCAAATGGAAGCACAGAAATGTGGAAACCCTGAAATAGGTTGCCCTGGCCACTGGGCAAAGTTCAAACTCCTGAACATAGTGAATGAGTCTCTTTGTGATCTGGCCCCCCTGCAACCTCAGGTTCTGTCATTCTTCATTGACTCTCCTCTGCCACCCTGGTGTTTTTATATCATTTTTAAAGACATGTCATGCTCTGAGCTTGAAGCCTTTCAGATGCATATTTTTTCCTGGAAACTATTCTTGTCTCTTTCTTTGGGTTTTTTTCCTATTCATCCATTAGATTTTTTACTTTATTATCATTTTACTTGGAAGTCTTTCCTGAATTTTCATGCATATCTTTCATATAACACAAATATTTATTATACTTCATTATAATTGCTCCTTAATTTTCTGACCCACTGGTAAGAGCTCCTTGAGGGCGGGCCAGTCTTGCTCACCTGCATTTCCTGCCGTGGAGTCTTTGAACACACAGCCTTAGCATCTACTGGCAAATAAACACTTCACAGAAAAGAAACCACATGTTGCACCTACACATGCAAATAGTTGCTCATTATAATTTAATTGAAAGAAATTTAAAGTCAAATGACAGTGAAATATACTTTTTTAATCTG
Organism: Pteronotus mesoamericanus; assembly: GCF_021234165.1. Lineage (NCBI taxonomy): Eukaryota > Metazoa > Chordata > Mammalia > Chiroptera > Mormoopidae > Pteronotus > Pteronotus mesoamericanus. The sequence continues at coordinate 24,969,878 of NW_026555310.1, forward strand.
TTTGCTAAAGTATAAAATGTTCTGTAATATTCAAACAAAGCCTTCTATATTTTCCTAGTTGGGATATTAATCCAAAAATTACACTTCTAAGAAAAAGTCAGTAATATAAGATAAAACATTAGGTGTCATATCCCAAAATTTTAATTGCCTCAATATTCCTCAAAAGAGTTAATTAACTATTTTTATAAGTTATAATGTTATACAACTATTTTTAAGAATGAAGTTCATCCAGGAGTCTATAAGCAACATGGTAGAATAAGAGTTTTCTACAATCTTTTTACAAAGAACACTGATTTTGACAATCACATATGGTTAAGAATAACTTTGGAGAAGTCCATGAATTCACTGAAGTTCCTGTACACCATTGGAGCAAAAATCAGAGGTGGACAAATCCTTTCTCCCTAACGTGTCACATGTCTGTGCCAAAAGAGATCCTTTTGACCTGTAATTTCTCCCAAAACAAAGAGTAAGAGCCTGTGAGTGAGTACCTGGGTTCCCCAATCTTGGCTGCCAAGATGCTGCCAAAGATGGCCTCTTATTTCTTGCCCCATCCATAGCACTCAGATGAGCTGCGTGACTGAAAATATGGAGGGACTTAGAGAACATCAGCCAGAGTTTTGAACATATCAAAAGGACACAGATCCTACTAACCATTTGCAGACTGTGTTAGAAAACCCACCTGTTAGCCACTGGGAAAGCCTGCATGTGGATTCACCTAAGTGGACCACGGGCATCCCCCATGTTCTGTGTGCCTTATACACATACACCCCGGACCCATAGCTGTTTCCTTGTGCTTACCCTCAAAAGCCGCTCAGACAGATACTGAGCATTTGCAGAAAGCCAGCCCTTTTTGGGAGAGAGAGACACAAATGTGAACACTCAGCACCACTTTAGGGAAAGCACATGGGAAGTTATCAGCACCCAGCCAGGCTTTTCAGAATCAAAAGAAAGCATGCAATCTTAATCCTTCCTACCCGCCTCCAGAGGGAACAAGAATGTGGAGCTGCCGTAGCCACAGAAAAGTTGAGAGAAAGCCCCAGAATCCTGGATAGGTTCGACATACACAAATCAATGTGAAATACCACACTAACGGAGTGAAGGATGAAAATCATATGGCCACCTCAAGATATGCAGAAAAAGCATATGACAAAATACAACACATGATCAAACTCTCAACAAATTAGGTTTAGAAAGGCTGTACCTCAATATAGTAAAGGCCATATGCATAGGTTTACAGTTGTGAATACAAGAAACAGACTTAATTTTTCTATTGTTGTTTGTTTATATTGTATTATTTCCACACATACAATATAAACCTACTTTTGCCTCATCGTGTACAACAAGATGACAGCTGTCATCACTCGCAATGATGAATACATAAAACCTTTTCCTCTAGGATAAGGATTAAGCGCAGGCCCCACTTTGGTGTTTTTTATCAACAACCAGAGTAATTAAGCAGGATAAAAAATTTAAAAGCACCCAAATAGGTAAGAGAAAAGTAAAATTGTCTCAATTTTCAGAAGACATTATGCATAGAAAACCCTAAAGAAGCTACCCCAATACTCCGAGGCTACAAGCTTTAACTGCATGTTATCATACTGAATACTCTAGCTGGTTGTAATGTGTTATGTTATAGCGACTAATGTAAGATGCTGATAACAGTTTTTCAGCTCCATTACAATCTTATAGAATGGACCACTATCATGGATGCAGTCCTTCATTGACCTAAATACCTTTTGTGCTGCATGACTATATCATTATTTACTAAAATCAATACTTAGCTGAATTTCACTAGTTTGTCCCTAATGCCTGTTTTTCTGTTCCAGGATACCATCCAGAAGATCATGTGTACTCTGAAGAGTATGTACTTCTAACATACTCTTTTTTGGGGGGGAGGAATATCTTTAGCATCTAACATAGTTTCTGGTATTTTTAAAAGAGATTAGTATTTGTTGAAGTGAACCACATAAATAAACTAATGATTTTCATACATTTTCAGAAACTTTTCTTATCAGAATAACAAAATACATATGTCTCAAAATCAAATTGCCACACACAAAAAAAACACATTTGTTGGTGGCTATATTAAATATTTAAGTTCATTTGCTTCTATTTTTTTGTCTGTATAATCGTGAATAATAAAAGTAAACTACCTGGGAATGATTTCCGGAATTTTGTGGAATCATTAAATATGTGTATGTGGGCAAGTGTGCATGCATCTTGAGTTTTCCTGTTAGCTTGTCCTTGATTGGCTGTAATTAAGAAATGAATCTGGTAGAGGCATGCTGAATTTATTCTGGTTGCCTCAATATATTGTGTTAATTTTTGTTCTTTTAATTATATTTCTTCTGCTGGATTCCTACACTACTAGCTAGAAAGGTGAAGGTTTAATAAAAACTTAACTGTTCTGTTAAAATCTAATCTATAATTTTCAGCTATGTTGAGCTCACTCTTTGCTGATTAAAAAGGAAAAAAAAGAAAAGGAGGAGGAAGAGCAAATCAATTTTGCTTTCCAATGCTCTGAAGATAATTTTCAGTAGTACTTAAGAACTAAAGGGGAGAAAGTGATTGATAAGGTAATTAAATGATAAAAAAGTACCAGGCAAAGATGCAGAAAAAGTACAAATGAGAGAAATGATCAAGTATGCTTCTAAAAAAATTACAGTTACAAATCATATAAATTATAATTCTTAGAGTGGGAAAGAAATCTTTTTTTGCCTATCATTTAAAAAAATTTTAAAAAGCAATCACTGTGGTCATGCTTTCTTTTCCTCTAAACTTTTCCTCCCTTACATTAGTGTCATGATTTTTAAACAAAGCAATTACTTCATCATCCATGTCATTTTTCTTGTTAGTTTTATGTTAGTTTTGTTCAGGAATAAAAAAATTAATAATAATTAATTTTCCCTATTTTTCATAATATTTCTGAAAACAAACCACATTAACATGGGACAATATGTATTATCAAATGTACTAAACAAAAATTAATAATTGTTATACATCACAGGCATTATGATGGTACTTCATACCTAGGTGAATTCAAGGTTTCACAGTTGTAATATAATACTGTAGAGCTTGGTGTCTACATGTCTGATATCAAATTAATATTTCTGGGAATGTAAGTCTTTCAGGATATTAGAACATAATTTAGCAAGTTGCTCTTCTAGAAACAACAATGTGTACATTACCTAATAAAATTGAAAGTATTAATGTAATCACAAAACATAGAGCAAATCTCTAATAACATTATTAGTGGCATATGAATAACTTAAAACCTCTTCTATCTTTTTAGTTTCTTCCTGCCCTTATTTTGATCCTATCTATCCTTCACTTCCACCATATGGTTCCGGTTTTCTTAATAAAAGCTACTTCATAACCTGCTCAGCCCTCCGCACTGTGACATTCTATGCTTTGCTGGTAGGAAGGTTCGCTGACTCTCACCTGCAGGGATCCAGCCCTCACATGTGGTCACCACTAGCATTCGGCATGGGCCGCCTCTAGGCCTTACACAAAGGATGGGTTCGGGAACTTTTTGGATGCAAAGATAAACAAATGCTTCAAAATTTATGTATACTATCATATCAGAATGCAAAATACAGTGGCAGCCTTTAGCATCAACTTTATAAAAGTGATTGAATATATTTAGAGATGTTTTCATTATATTCATATTCCCTATATCTGAATTTCAAAACTGTCCCAAGATTAGGAGAAGATCTGAAAGACAGGCAAAAAAAACTTAGTTTGGTTATCATAGAAAACTATTCAATACTAAAGTGTGTTTAATATGCAGAGATATAAATAATTGTTATATATTTATTAACATTGAAAATAAACCTGATATTTTTTGAGATTTTCTTCAACAGACAAAGGAACTGATGGTTATTACAAATATCAAATGAATAATGAATAGTCACAAGACTTACAGTATTATCCTAAGTTCAAATACATTAATTTAAACTCAAGAAGAATTTTCTGAATTAATACTTAGGTAAAAGCATTATTTTGTGCATTTCAGAGAATATAAAATTAATTTAACTTATTCTTAAATTAACTAACTTCCCCTCCCTCCACTTTGTTATACTTTCATGAGTGAAAATTCGACTCTCTGCCTGCTCTATTACAGAACTCACACAGTTTAACATGACTGAAGAGGAACACAAAATAATACCATGTTCACATTGTATTCATGGCCAATCTCTAGTGGGTCCTTATCCAGTTATTTTATCTCCTCTCCCTCATGTAACTATTTATCAGCTATTTCTTTTCTTCATACCTTTAATATCTCCTGCCAAGGTTCAAGCTTAGTTGTTGACTTTGCTTCCTATTCTCTTAAGAGGAAAACATTAAAATCAAAGAGCAAATTAAAATATGTGGTAGAATGAACCCTAGTAAATCAAACTCTTGTATGAGCCCTTCTGCTTAAAGTGTGGGCGCAACCTGCCACTTATTTCCAAGCAATAAAATATAGGAAGGGGTTGGGATGTTACTCATATTATATAGCAAAGATGAAAGGATTTGGCAGAGGTAATAAATATCTCCAACCATTTGATTTTAGTTAATCAAAAGGGAAATTTTCCTAGGTGGGGCTGACTGAATCAAGATAACTTTTTAAAAGAAAACTTAGACCTTCTCTGAAGGGAGAGATTCAAAGCTTTGAATAAGCACACTGTCAAGAGTTCTACAGCTCTAAGGAAATTAATTCTGCCAATAACCATGTGAGCTGGGAAGCAGATGCCACAATTTTGACTGACACCTTGGACATAGCTAGGCCATGTGTGGACTTCTGACCCCTGAAAACTGAGACAGCAAACATGATTTGTGTTAAGCTGCTAAGTTTGTGGTAATTTCTTATACATTAGAAAATTAATACAGATGATTAATTTTGATTACATATATACACTTACTTGAAAATGAACCTATGTAGTTTGTTTATCCTCTTATAATGGTGGGTGAATTTTTTCTCAATGTATCTGAGAGCAGTACATTACATGCTGATACCTTTCAGCTCTTCAAAGACATTGTTCCTTGTATGTGTGTGTGTGTAACTCATATTCCTTCCTACTGAAGTGTATTTCGTTGTCTCACTGTACATATGTAAAAATATGTATTATATATACATATATGTAAAATATGTGTAGAATTATGTATATAAATATATGCATGCATTACATATAAGTTGCATATAAATATATACACATAAAATATATATAAAAATTTTAAGTAATACCTTCAAAACTTATGTTTTGAAACACATGCTATTAACACTTCATTCTCATCATTGCCTCTCTTACCATTCAGCAAAAGTTGCTCTTTGTCAAAGTCAACAACTCTCATGTTGCTGTATCTGATGATCAATGATCATTTTTATCATAAGGGATTTATCAATATTATATAACAGTGTTGACCGCCTCTTCCTTAAAATACTTTATTTAGCTTCTAATACACCACATACTGATGGTTTTTCTATCACCTTTTCTTTTCCTGTCAAGGTTCTTCATTGTTTCTTCCTCATCCCCTTGAACTCCTAGTATTAGCACATTCCCTTGATCAGCCCAGGAACTTGTTTTTCTCTATCTGTTACCACACTGGAAGCAAGTAATCCCATTGTTTCATGGCTTTAGCTACTACCATGTATTATCTGATAACTTCCAAAATAATTGTTTTAGCTTTGGCCTTTTCAATGCACTCAAATCTTAAAAATCTGACACCTGCCTGAAATGTCCACTTACGTGTTTAGTAGACATCTCAAATTCAGTATCCATAAATTTACTGAGGTTTACTTTCTAAAACTTTTAGCATCTGATTTTTACCACCTCTCACACATGATCAAATCCAATCTACATCATCTTCCCCCCTGGAATACTATACTTGTGTTCTCTCTGCTTCTGCACAACAACTAGAGTGATTCTTTTGAAACATAAAATGGCTCCTCTTCATTCTCTGCTTCAGCCCTTCCAGCAGTCCTTCATGTTGCTCAATGTAAAGACCAAAACCCCTTCAATGGCTTTCTAAGGCCCTTTACAAACACATCCTCTTTTCCTCTTTGATCTCATCCTCTCACATACTCTGCTGTAGTTCCACGGGTGTCCTTGGTTTTCTTCTCACATAGTTTAGGGCCATTTATTGGTTGTTCCTCTGCCTGAAATACTCATCCCTAGATCTCTACACCTCTTATAAATTTTGGTTACACTTCATTCTGTCAATGAAGCTGACCTGGCTATGCTCTTTGAAATTGCAGTCTGCTGTTACCTCAAGACTTCTATGAGCCCTTTTTCTGATCCTTATTTTTTCCAGTGAATTTATTACCTTATAGTATGCTATATAATTTTCTAGTTTGTTCATTAATGTATTTAATTATCTGATCAGATGACTAAAAAAATAGGTGATTGAAGAAATAACTAAAAAATGAATGTTAATGAACTAATCAATGAATAAATTCAGCTTAGAAACTTTCAGTAATGTTTCCAAAATAAAGTAGAAAAGCCAGTATTCAAATCTAGTCTAATCTTTTTCAACCTACTTAGCCACACTAGCCAGAGCTCAATTGTTTTTAAGGTAATTTTTTAAATATGATTTGTCCAGGAACACAGAAGAAATTGGTATTTACATTGAGTCTTTGTGTTCTGTTTTGTCTTGTTTTTATATTGAGTCTTTAAAGATTTGGAGTTTAGCCCTGGCTGGTGTAGCTCAGTAGATTGAATGCTGGCCTGCAAACCAAAAGCTGGCTGGTTTTATTCCCAGTAAGGGCACATACATGGTTTGTGGGCCAGGCCCCCAGTTAGGGCGTGCAAGAGGCAACCAATCAAAGTATCTCTTACACGAGGATGTTTCTCTCCCTCTCTTTCTTCCTCCCTTCCCCACTCTCTAAAAAATAAATAAAATCTTTTAAAAAAGATTTGGAGTTTACTTGTTGCTTACAGTATCTGTAAGAAAGGAAGTGGTATTTTCAAAGACATAGATGAAATAGAGTAAAAAAATTTAAGTTGTCAAAGAAAAGGGTAAGTGGAGGGAATGGGGAAGTGGCTTTAAGAATGAAAAGGCTAACAACAATGGACAGGATCCAAGACCTTCCCTTCAAATGTTAGTTCAGTTAGTATAGCAAGTAATGAATGACCTTTGCCTAGGGATAAAGAATTCTGAACCACAGAATTTTCTTTTGTCATTGCCACCCTTTTAGAGGTCTCTGAGAAAAATTACCATAGAGCACACACAATCAGCCAATTTTCAACTTTATTAGCATAAAAATATATTTCTCTGGCACCAACCTAACCTTCTTGTGCTGGTTTAAGCTGGTGGAAAAACTTATTTTGCTCAGTGTTAGACGTTGGTCTGAAAAACCTACAACAATAATTTCTGATGAAAAGTTCTCTTTGGTAGCTTCCAAGCTGACTTTTAACCTAACATTTCAATAACAGCATCTTTCCACTCTGATGATAAGAAATAGTGAGAAAGATAGATGATAGAATAGTTAGATGATATGCTAGATGATATATATATATATATATATATAAATAGACGATAGAGAGATAGATGATAGATCACACCAAGGGAAATAAAGAGAATAGGAATTCAGTTTCTTGAGAATGAATTTCAAGATAAAAGTGGCCTAATTTATCCCTTTCAAGACTATGTCACATGTGAGCCACCTTTGGCCCTCCTTTCACTGGCCAAGTGAATGGAGAGGTAATCCTCTCCAAGAGGTCAGATTTTACAGGAGGGGCAACACCTTAGACCCTGAAAATAATTCATCTTCATCTCAGTATTCCCCTACTCTTTGAATGAAGAAGGAAGAAAAGAAAATCCTAAATTTCTTTTTTTCAGTGGGTAGATGACCTAAAGCTATGGAAGTGTGTTGAAAAGGAGGGTGACATCTGATATTCATTTTATAAATATGGGAGAGGAAAAGGGGAAAGATGAAGTTATTCTCAAACTGGGAGAATAATTTGGGTGCTATTTACTTTGATGAAAATCTAAATATAGGCAAACTAAGAAGAAAGAGAAACTGATATGAGACATAGAAAGGAGAAACATTTAAAACAAAACAAAACAAGCTAAACACAGGAAAAAATTGGACTGTGCAAGCGAGAAAAATGTTTAGGATGATTCTCAGATTTTTGGCTTTGGTATCTGTAATTACTAGGAAAACAAGTTAGACTACATATTTCCAGGTAATATGGAAAGTTTGGCATGCTTAGATCCCTCTACACCAGCAACGGTTTATATCTTGCAGTAATTAGTATTTTGTCAGGGAAAAAAAAACCCAGCAACAACAAAACCCTAAAACCTGTTTTAATGCACTAACAAGCTTGAATGAGGATATCAACTGTCAGTTAAATAAGAAAATGATTAGGTTGTGAACATATTGGCCAATCTACTAATTTGCTGATCATCATCAGTCATTAGCTGGTTGCCAGACAACTACATGTTCCAACTGGGAAGATTCCCTCATGCTAACCAAGGATTAGATTATTTGACATCTTTGGGGAGCTTCTTACATTATCTAATGTTCTAGTAACAGGCTGCAGTAATTTTACCTGAAGATATTTTAAAAAGTAAATTAGATTAGATAATTAAATTATTGTTTAATTGCCACGATATTCTGGGATTAAAGGACAGTACACTCCAATTTGTTGTACAGTAAGATATAATATTTGTTATATTTTACATGGATAATTTTAGGATGTTTATGTTTATTTTATAATTTGAAAAGAAATTGTTTATATACATAGCTTTATATTTTACTTATTTATTTATTTATTTTGATTGATTGATTTGAGAGAAAGAGACTGTGTGAATTGTTTTTTGAGTTATTTATGCTTTCTTTCTTGATTCTTGTTATTGATATATGTGCCCTAACCTGGGATCAAACCTGGCCACTCTAACCAACTGGGCAACTCAGCCAGGGCTTATATAACTTTTATAAAACAATTAACTTTGGATATTACAGTGTAATCTTTTAAATTTCATATTTTCCAAAGTTAAGGAAAATACTGCTTAAATATGAATATTTCATCTATTCAAATAGCTTTGGATACTTCTTTAAGAATACCTTAAATTTTTAGGTTGAACTGTTTTATGCTTTATATCTTTATCTCTTGATGAGTCATAGTATATGGACAGTATAGCATAGTGATTAATAGTGAGGCACAAGAATAAAAAATACTTGGACTTAGATAACTGTATTTACTACTTACATCTGCGTGTAGCATACAAATAGTGTGTGTGGCACGCTTTTAGCTTCAAGTAACAAACTATTAACTCAAAAAGTTTTAATCCATGAAGAAATCCATAAATCCAGAGGTAGGTTAGTCTCCAGAGGTGCCCTTATTCTCTGGTTCCAACATTCTTCTAATTATCCCTCCATATCTTCAAATGCATCCCTGCATTATATGAAGCGGCTAAATGGTTTCCTTAACACCCAATCACCTGGGAACTCTCTTCTTCTGAGCATGAACAAAAATATTCATTTCTCCGTTTACTACCGGCAGTCATCTTAAAACTACAAGAGAAATTGTATGAATGAATTTTATTCTTTGAATGAAACCAATGTTGAAACATCTGTGGACCAGAAACAGAAAAACCTTAGATACTTAAGGGCATCATTTGAACTACTGATCAAATGTACCTAGAGAGTTTTCTTCTTCTAGACTTATAGTTATATACGATGGCAAAGTTCTTTATTGAGCAGGTCAAAACTCAAGTCTGTTTAATTCCTCTGCTTCACTTTTAACTATGTCATTCATATATATATATATAGGGTCAAATATATAATCATACATATATGATTATCAATGTATGAATAACATAGTTATGAGAGAAACAGATTGCAGAGAGAAACTTAACCCCACATCAAAAGATTTCTTCAGCCTGATAAAGTCATATTTGGACACAAGGCCACACTTGCACCAACATAAATCAGCAAAGAAATGCCATAAAGTGCTAGTTTTAGATTTAATCAGAACTACCTCCTAGAACTTCAGAATAGTGATCTTCTTTTGAAATATATGGCTAAGTGGAAAAGTGTTGTATTTTTTTAACATAAAAAATGTTCTGTTGAGAAGATTTAAGGGGAGTCGACAGGAGATACTGAGGAAGTGTACAATATTGTCCATTATAATATGTTATCTTGGACAAATTATATTACTTCAGTTGTCATTGTTCTCCTCCTTCTTTTCCTTCTACTTTTGCTCCTTCTCCTTCTCCTTTTTCTCCTTCTATTTCTTCATATATGTTGATATTTATATTTATATTATTTGCATAAAAAGGATATAATAACAGTACTTATTATTTAACTTCTTGTGATAATTGAGTGAAATGATACATACAGACTACTCATGCAGGTACATCCTGAAACTTAAATCAGCTTTAGTCATTATAGTATTTTTTCCTGTTCATTTTCCTCAATATTCTGAAAAAAAATTTCCACAGTGTGTAGTTGTGCTGAATTTCTCCAATTTCACTCTTCAACATTGATCAGCCTTCTTTACATTACATGTTTTTGGCCTGTACAAATTAAATCATTAAATTTTATTCCCTAAACAACACAGAGCTAATATCTTTAAATGAAAAATGTATTGTTTTAAATAATAATTGCATTTGTTAAAGAATATTATTACTGAAATGTGTATCCTCTTACTTTTTTGCTTATTTTTCTCACTTTTTCTTCTAGTTTTTCATCTTTATTTCTTTTTCCTTTCCTCACTACATTTCTTTCCATTTACTTATGCAGAAATTATGCATTCAATTGCATTTCCTTCATGTTCATAACTGCAATTTAAATGTACATATATAACTAAAAACTCATCTTGAAGAATGCCTGAACAGAATGTATATATTTATTTCAAATTTTTCAAATTATATGGTATTATTTTCATGCAAAACACTTCTATCACTATTAATTTTTAATTTTGCATATTAACATCTTATCATTTTTAAAAATAAAATTTAAAATATATGCAAATGATTATTTTTTACCAAGATTTCTTCTTGTATTTTGATTCTTTCTTCCAGGATGTTCTCTCCCTCCTTTGGTTTATATTTTAATCATCTTTTCTTTAGAGAATCTATTGATAACTTGTACTTGCCTAAAACTATGTTCACTTTGTTCTCTTTCTTCAAAGACATATTTTTCTGCATTTATTATTCCAGATGACAGTTATTTTTCAGCACTTTCAACATTATTAGAAAAATTACAAATATAATTCATTATGTTATCAAATTACAAAAACAATTTAATTTCAACAGTAACAGATAAGTACTTTCACAAAATTAAAAAAACTGTTCATGGTTAAAGTATCAAGTTAATTGAACTTAATTTTTAACCAGGTTGGAAAGAATAATCTTATTTGTTGACCATAGGTAAAGAGTTTATGTGTCTGTTAGTATATTTTGTACTATTTTTTTATATTTCTCTGTAAATTTTGAATTTTTTAAAACAAAAAGTTTGTCAGGGAAAATAAAATCTAGGAAATAGCAACAACCTGATTCTCCTGAGTCATGTTAAAGATGCTAACTTAATATTGAATAGTTATTTGAATGGTTAACACTACTACCTTTTTTAAACCAATGTATTATGCATTTTAAGGTATTGTTGGTAAATAAGGTTAGCATTTACTTAACCATTACAGATAAAAATTTTTTAATCTGATGTAGAGTATCATTAAAAATCATAAAGCAAATAGATTTACTAGTAAGAAAATGCAAGAAATATTTCCTTTGAGATCAGAAACTGTCAGAGAAGTTCATATCACCTTTTCTGTTAGGGAGCTCTAGTCAAAAAGAAAACTATATAACTAGGTTAATAATATAGGGGTGTGGAAAAAATAATTCTGTCATTATTTGCATATATTTGTCTATCTGAAAGGAATCTTAAATACAAGAAAATGATTAGACTTAGAGACTTAAGCAAGATAACTTTATATAACATCATTATAAAAAATCAAGTGTGTTGGTCTTCAAAATAGACAAAGGTTAGTAAATATAATTATTCCTGGTTAAACTATCCTGATATATCACCCCAAAAGGGATGAAAATCCACTCTTTTAAGTGAAAGAAAAACAACCTTAATTTTTGATTCTCAAACCCGTCTCAACTCTGTGACAAAAAACAAACAAACAGCAAACAAAACCATAAAAGCACATTGGCATTGGAGGGGAGAGGGCTATAAAGAAGAAAAGATGGTTGAGAAACACACATTAAAATATAGAGCAGTTATAAATGACTCCAAAACCTCAGTAGCTTAGAACACCAGGTATGATTTTTTGCCATGTTGTTACATTTTTGTCGGTCAGCTTTGGAAATGCCCCTCATTGTTCTCATACTGGAACGCACACATGGTTGAGTGGTATCTATCTGAAACACTGATATTGGAGAGAAAGAGAGTGAGTGGATCATACCATGCACAGGTTCTTAATATTGCTGCTAATAAGTAACATATATATATATATATATATATATATATATATGAACAAGCTTGATCTCAAAGATGTAGGGAAATGTAAACCCTCCCCAAGCAGAGTAATGAATATTTTCAAGTAATAATAGTCAACCAAAATAACAACAAATGATATCATTAAAAATATCAACTAAAAAATGAGAAGCATAGGTTTAAATAGTATGAAACGCAATCAAAACTTTTACAGAAAAAAATTAAAACATCATTAAAAGATATTAACAGTAAAAAAAAAAAAACTCTTAAAGTGGCAATTGTCTACAAATTTCTGTATAGACAATTCAGCTCCAATTAAAAAAAAACCCAACATGTTATCTTTAATACTTTGAAAAGATGACCCTAAAATGACTATATCAGGCCAAAACATCAAAAATAGCCAAGTTTCTTTTGAAGAATAATGAGGTGGGGAGATTTGCTCTATCAGGTATCAAAACTATTTTTAATAAAACCCACTGACTTAAATAATACACTATGGTCTTGGAAAAATGATAAAGAGAATTAGATCAGAACCTGGTCATCCTGTTCAAGGACACTTGTATTACAACAGAAGTGACTAAAAAAGAGCAACTACTCAATTATTGGTACTGGGATAACATCTATTTGAAGGAAAAAAAAATTGGTTTTTTGCCCAATATAAACAAATAAATCAATTTCGGTTAGATTAAGGAATGAAAGATGAGAAGAAGCATTTTATGACTATTAGAAGGAAATAATAGCTTCAAGACATCAAGCTAGGAAAATATTTTGTATTTAAAATTTCAAAACATATACTATGAAAGAAAATATTAATATATTTACTACATTAAAATTAAGTTTTGTTATACATGAAAAGACTTTATAACGTCACTTAAATGGCTAGGTGGAATCTGGGAGAAATGACTTGCAATTAGCACAACCATAAAATGACTAGTATGTACAGCATAAACATTGCTTCAAATCAAATCAATAAGATACACACCCCATCTAAAATAGGAAAAAACATTTGGACAAATTGGCAGTGAGCATTTCATGGAAGTGGAAATAAGAACAGCCAGTCATCAAGTGATAATCACATCAGGATTAGAGAATTGTTAATTAAGACTAAAGTAATATTTCTGCAAGACTGACAAAGATTTAGCAGTCTGTTGATTTTATTGTTGGTAAGGATATGAAGCAATAGTAACTTTTACATGCTGCCGGTAGAAATGACAGATAGTATTAACAAAACTAATTATAGAACTCTTTTTGTAATCCAGGTCAGACATGTTGAACTAGACAAATAAGAGGTATAGTGTCAAAAAATATTTGAGTCAAACACGTGTATTTAAATATATCAGCCAATGAAAAATCAATCTTAATTTTCTGTTTCTGTTATTTAAAATATATGATCTTTCATTTTTTAATTCCTTAAGTAGTTGCGTTCACTGTAAGAAGTATATTCATTTCTTAAATGTAAAATGTGTGGGCCTTGAAAACAAGGCTCAAAACTTGGAATTGGGTTCTGCTCCAGTTCTTTAGACTACATATGGAATAGAGACTTTGGGTGGTCTCACTGCATACCTTGTAATTAAAATACAAGTCTATGTGGTATTTAAAGCAGGTGTGAGCTCAAACTGTTAATTGCACTATAAATTCATGCTCTTGCACCTGAAGAGGATTCATTTGTATACACATTTTCAAACATATTACAAAAGAATTACCAACATATGGTGCATATTCTATGCCATTAAGTCACAGAACAGACAGCAGCAATTCACCGGTATAAGTGTGGTGCAGGTGTTAAGTGGCATCACAGATGTGATATGACTGAGGAAATACTGTAATTCAGTGCAGTGAGTAGAGTTATTTCCTAGAAAGTTTCTTCCAAACTGTTCCAAAGCATAAGATCATGCAATTGGAGATATAGTAAAGATTGCATTAAAGGGAGACAAATTAAAAGATAGTTATAGAACAGGAAATCCACCTCCATAAAGTTGGAAGTTACAATTTTCTTTTGAGGTCTTGAACTATACCGTGAACTTTGATAAAAGTTTGATAAACCTGTTTATCACCAGGAAAGCAATCATTTCTCTAGAGAATCTCGATATTAGATGTTTAGATGTTTATACTTATCTGTTACATCAAAGCTCTCCTGTAGTAAAGGATAATGAACCCAGGAAATTATTACATGAAAAATGTTAAATTCTCTCTAGTTACTTTCAATACAGTATTTATAGTAGGTTAAAATGTAGTGAAACTAGACTGAAAAAAAAGTTAAAAATTCAAGTAATATGAATCCTTTAAGATGTGTACATTTTAAAAACTAAGATTTTTTTTTTATGGAAGATTTAGCCCTTTTAAAATTTCATCAAGTCTTAGCCAATGACCCCAAACACTTTGTTTGAAAATTTTAGGGCAGACTCCTAGGAACTGGTGTTAATCTCTCTGATGTTACTTCAGGAATTATTTTGGGCAAGAGAAACAAATGTTGAATATGAAACTCAGAGTTTATTCAATGAGAGTGCTAGTGTAATATGACCTTTGCAATCGACTAAAGGAAGACAGTTTGTTGCATGGGATCAACAGCCAATTTAAGATTATCTAATAAATTTAAGTAGATTTTAAGAGTATGGAAGAGGAAGTCAAAGCTAATATGAAATAAGCTATGTTATATGAATTTTATGCTGCAGTTTTTATGGTCTTACTATAAAGTTTGTGATGGTTAATATTATGGTCAATTTGGTTGGGTCATAAAGCCAGATATTTGGCCAAATATTATTCTGAGTGAGTATTTTTTATGAGATTAACATTTAAATCAGTGGGCTTTGAATACAGTACATTATGCTCCATAATATGGGTGGGCCTTATCCAATCAACTGGTGTCTTAAATAGAACAAAGACTAACCTCCCCTCAGCAAGACAGAATTATGCCAATAGAAGGTCTTCATATTTGAAATGCAACTTTGGCTCTAGCTTGGGTCTCGAGCTTGCTGGCCAACACTATACATTTTGACTCACCAACCTCCTTAACTACGTAAGCCAAATTTTTTGATCAATCTCTTTTTATATAGTCAGGGTGGGGAAAAAGTAGGTTTATAGTTGTGAGTATGCAAAACAGCACTTGCTCTTTATTGTATTATTTTCCATATGAATTGACCTGAACTGGCAGTGAGTGAAATATAGTTTTGAATACAGTGTAATGCTCTAAATTCATAGATCGCCTCTCTCCTAAAAACCAAGTCACACTTTCCAACTGTAGAGTGAGCCTAGGCATTCCTACTTTGCATTAAAGTCACATCTCTATGTCTAGAGTTAAGATAAATTGATGATATAGTTATATAAAATGGAAATGTCTTTATATGCTTAGTAAGCATTTGAAGTTGTCAATAGTTTTTTTAAAAGTGGCCGGAACCAGAGCATATCAGCAATAAATATCTTGTAGTTTAGGACAGATAGAAAAAATCTAACAAGTACAATACTTGATCTATTTAGCTAACAGTTTTGTTTTTTGTTTTTTTTTTAAGAAAAGCAAAGCCACTAAAATATTGAGGAAAAAATACGAAGGCCATGAAACCAAAAAAATAAAAATATTAAAATTATTTAACTGTTTATATCTAGTAAACATGTTGCCATGTTAAGCAGTAGGAATATTTGGTATTTGAATTCTTTATAAGACAGAGATCACAGATTCAAATGATGAGAGAACCTGGTTTACTTCTATCTTTTGATTCAATTCTCGATGATTGTTTCTAAGACAGACATTTTCTTATTGCTGTAAATATTTTGGAATCAATTCACCTTGCATTCTCTCTACTTTAAAAGATTTTATTTATTTATTTATTTATTTATTTGTAGAGAGAAAAAGGGAAGGAGAAAGAGAGGGAGAGAAATCTTAATGCGTGGTTGCCCCTCACAAGTGTCCCCTACTGGGGACCTGGCCTGCAACCCAGGCATGTGCCCTGACTGGGAACTGAACTGATGACATTTTGGTTCACAGGTTAGTACTCAATCCACTGAACCACATCAGCCAGGGTGCATTCTCTCAACTTTAAATATCATAAAAGGAAAGTAGGAATACAGTTTTTAGACACATTTTGTTTCTTACTGGTTTTGAAAGTATGCTTGCTTAATGACTATCACTTAATTGATTACTATATAATAACCTCATTGCTTTGAGCCTGGGAACCATTCTGTCGGCATAGAGTGGACCAATGGAATATGGCAGAAATAATGCTGTATATATTCTTAGACTAGGTTACAAAACACAAGGCAACTTCTTTCAGGCTCTCTCTCACTCTGGTTTAAGTTAACTACCATGATGAAATGAGAACACTTAAGCAGGCCTGTGGAGAGATCCACATGGCAAGTCCACTGGGACCTCTCACCAACAGCTAGCAAGAAACTCAGGCCTCAGAAAACACCATTTCAGGGAGCCATCAAGTAAGCAGATCCTTTAGCCCCAGTCAACCTTAAAATGACTGAAGACCTAGCCAATGTATTGACTGGAATTTTGTGTGATACCTTAAACCAGAACCACTCAGCTAAGTCAAACTCAGAGTCCTAACATTTGAAAATTTTGTGAAATAATAAATATATGTACATTTTGTTGATAAGATGTGTCACCCAGCAATACGAGATAACTGTAAAATAATTAAATAACAATGATATTCATAATATTCAGAGTCAGAGAATGGATATGATTGGACTCCTAGAAGCATTAACCAAATAGCAGTTCTGTGTCAAATTATACTAAAGATGCTCTGCCAGATACAGGAACAATACAAGATTTGGTTCTGACTTCAAATTGATATTGGAGGATAGTCACATAGGAAAGTATTAAAAACAATTGATTTTGTTCTAGAGAGACAGATTTATGAAGAAGATAGAAGTGTGCAGAGGAAAATCCAGCTTGATGGAATGAATAAGGGAAGGCTTCAATGAAATAGATTGAACTTGAACTGGTTTTTGACAAATATGTAAGACTTGCATGAATGAAGGAAAAAGAGAAGATATTCTTCTATACTAGAAGATTATACTCAATTGTGGAAACAGTATACAAACAAACGTATATTATTTTTTCAGCAGTGGACTCTGACTTAGAGGATAGCCATAAATACAAATTGATAGAGCAGGGCCCTGCAGAGAGGGTCTGAATGCCAGGCAGAATATTCTGAGTTTAATAGCATTCAGGGGACCTACAAATGATTTTAAACTGTGAATATACCTTGACATTTCCTTTAGTAGAGAATGAGGCTTACTATGGAGAGAACATATCAGATCATTGTACAACCATAATTCTTAGCAACTTGTTATGTCTCTTGAGCTGAAATTTGTCTTCCCTTCAATTCCATGCTTGCTCTTACTTATACACCAAATGAAAGTTATCAGGGGACCATAGAACCTTTGCATTGAAAAGAATTTTGAATCTGATCCACTCTAGCCACCCAGTTGATTCTTATTAATTTACGTAACACATGACCATACATCCTGCATTTGAAGAGCTCTTGTGAAATGGTTTTTCAACCAGTTCTTCAAGCATCTGTATATATCTTTAGACAGTTTTGACAATTAAAAAGCTGCTTACATCCATGTTTATCTATAAACAAGTACTCCGATTTTAAACCTCTGTAGTCACACAATCAATATAGATCAGTCTAATTCCTTTGCCATAAGGACACCTTTTAAGTATTTGAAGATGGCATGCTCCTCTTGGAAAAAGGAAATAAAAAGATACAGTTCCTTCAGTTGTCCCTGTGTGTTATGGTGGAGAGAGCTTTGAATCCTGCGCCCATTCTCCTCCGCATGTGTCATAGAGTGTCTACAGCATTCCAAAAGGATGATTCGCAGATTGAGGCTGACACTAACATGGTCTTTAATATAGAGTAAGGCACTATTATTGTTTTATTGTGTGTATGTGTTTGGAATTTATATTTATTTTATTTCTCCCAAAAACTCTTTAAGCTTTTTGGGTAACACTGTGATAGTTGAGTTTATTGTTTGTAAAATTCTCCACATCTTTTTCAAGAGTGCCGTCCCCTGCCACACCTCACCATCCCTATTGGTGCACTGTGAGACCTCACTCGTCACCCATGTCCCTCTAGTGTATTTCAGGTTGCAATGACATCCTGGCAACTGGCATTTTAGGATCTGAGTTTATCTCCTGTGTTGAGCTGGTAGAAAATTTAGATATTATTACTCCATCTTCGTTCATTATTCCAATGAAAAAGTGAAGCTTCAGAAAAATTTTACTTGACTAAGCTAATATATTCAATGTCAACTTTCACAGAGCTAGAAGAGTAATTCCAATCTTACAATATTTTGTAGAATCATTTTTACTTTTTCTACTTAATGTGCAGTACCTATATGATAAATATGTGTTTTTTTTCCCCTTACCAAAACCAGTATCCTGTTGTTTAGAATTTTTTACTCCTTTCCCTTTCTATCACTACTTTGATTTCAGTTGTGAATTTATCAATTAAATCTCTTCTAAGTCATGGCAGCATTTTATGGTGGGGAAGATCCAATAAGACTGCATACACTCAACTTTACAAAGCATTTTCTTTTATAAGTGAAGCAAAATAAAGATTCAGAAGGAGAATAAGATTCCAAAATGCAACATAGGTCTCATTTTTTTATGTGTTATAAAAGTTCCCAATGACTGATTATAGTAATCCCTTTTTTATCCAGAACTTGCTAATCAATGGGGTTTTTTTCTTGTCTTTATAATTGTGTCTTTCCCAGACAGTTATATAAATGCAATTATGCAGTATAATGTCTTTTGTGCCTTATTTTTCTTACTTAACATAATGTAATTCAAATTTATCTGTATTTTTTGCATGTCAGTGATTTATTTTTTTAGTACTGAATAACATTCCATTTTATAAATGTATTACAGTAATTTTATATATTTATCAGATGGTGCCCTGATTGTTTCCAGTTTAGGGTTAAGCTGTGATGAAGATTCCCATATAGGTCATTGCATGAATATATCTTTTAAGTTTTCTTGGGTAAGCACCTTGAACAAGATTTTCAGTTTGTAAGGTAAGTATATATTTTTATAAGAAACTACCAAACTATGTTCCAAAGTGGTTACATTAGTTCACTTGTGTTGCTGTAACAAAGCATCGCAAACTAGGGGCCTTAAAAATCAGAACATTTATTGTTTCACCATCCTGGATCCTCGAAGTCTGAAATCAAGGTGTTGGCAGGGTTAGTTCCTTCCGATGGCTGTGAGGGAAAGACCTGTTCCAAGCTTCTCTCCTTGACTTGTAGATTGTCATTTTCTTCCCTTGTCTGTTCACATTATTTCCTTCTATGCTTGTCTTTTATACTAATCTCTATTTTATATAAGAGTCTTATGGGATTAGGTTTCACCCTAATGACATCATCTTAACTAACATCTGCGATGATCTTATTTCTAATTAAAATCACACAATTCAACCCGTAAAAGTGGTTGTACTGTTTAGCATTCTCTCGGCAATACAGAAGGTCCCTAGGTATTCTATATCAAACCAGCACTTGATATTGTCAGAATTTTACATTGCATTGCATCTTTTCTGGTAGGTGTGTAGTGGTTTTAATTGGTTTAATTAAAACAAATGGTTTTACATTGAATTTATCTAATACTAATAATTTTGAGCATATTTTTATGTGTAATTTTGCCATCTGTTTAACTTCTTTGGCAAATGGTTGTTCACATAATTTGCTGGTTTTTCATTGGGAGGCTTATTCCCTGAAATTGAACTATGAGAATTCTTTATATATTCTGGATCTGATTTTTTAATCAGATGTGTGTTTTGCAAATATTTTTGGCAAAAGTATTGTGGTTTGTTTGCTTTTTCATTTTCTTCAGGACATCTTTTGAAAAATAACAGTTTTTAATTTTGATAAATGACAATTAATCATGTTTTTTTTTTAATCTGTGATTATTTTTGTCCTTTCTAAGAACTGTTAAACCCAACTCATGAGATTTTTCTCTTACATTTTCTCCTAGAAGTTTCATAATTTTGAATATTCTAATTTTATAATTATTTTAAAAGCAGATTTTCATATAAATGCAGTGAAGTAAAATTTTTAGTTTTCTAGCATCTGGATGCCCAATTCTTCCAGCATCATTTACTGAAAGGACTTTCTATATTTATTCCTAGTTGCATTTCCTTGACATCTATATTGAACATAAAATGTCCATTTTTATGTGGGTCTATTTTTGGAAAATCTAGTATGTTTCATTGTCTACATGGGTATTTTTACATTAATACCTTACTCTCTTTATGTTGCAGATTTAGGGTAAGTCTTGAAATTAAGTAATATAAATTCTGCAACCATGTTCTTTTTTGAAAATTAGTTCAGCTATTCATAAGCCTTTGTAATTTCAAATATATTTCATGATGAGCTTGTCAAGTTTTCAAAAATGTCTACTGGGATTTTAATTTGGTTTATTTGGATTCTATATGTAAATTAGAAAATTACCTATTATCATGTTTTAGTCTTATGATCTATAAACATGCAATGTTTTTCCATACATTTAATTAATGCATTAATTAGTTAATGTTTTAGGCTTATTAATGTATTGGGTGATTAATATAATAAATTTAATTGATGTATCTCTATCATATTTCATAGTTTTAAGTTAAAAAATCTGGCAAATTTTTTGTTAAATTTATCTCTAAATGCTTTATGGTTTGGATATTATTTTAAATGATGCATTTTAAATATCAGAGTCCCGCTGTTGTTTTATTTTATATATATTTGAATTTTGTATACAGACCTTGAATTTTGCAGTAGTATTAAACTCATTAAGAAAAACAGTGAGGTTAGGATGGAGGAGTGTGGGGAAGAGGTGTGTGCAAAGTAGAGGATGGCACCAGAAAACTAGCCACAGGCAGAGTTGTGTAGGTTCCATAGACCATAGGTAGGACTTCGGATTTTATTCTAAGTAAAATGAAACCCATCGGTTTCTTTGCATAGAAAAGAACATGATCTGAATTATATTTTTAGATAATTCCTATGGCAACTGAGTCAGGTCAAAGGAAAAAGAACAAGAGCCAGGGAGGCATGCTGGTGAATAGGTAACAAGAAACAGCTAAGTGCTGGGTGTATCATGAAAACAGAGCACATAGAACTTGAGTAACTCAATGTGGAAACTGAGTAAAACAATGGAGCCAAGAATGATTTCAAGTATTTTGGCCTCAGTGTCTGGTAAAATGTAATTGCTATTATGTGAGACAGGTAAAACAGGAAAAGAAAAATGGTGATGTAAGAAATCAAGAATTCGTTTTTAGACCTGTGACAGTTCTGATGCTAATTAATTGTCCAAAGGTAAAAGTAAATAACTAAGACGGGACAAAGAAATGGTTGTTTGTGATGTGGATACTCTTAAGGGGTTAAAATGTGCTTATATTTTCCTATGCGGTTCCATGTCCTTATCTCTATTTGACCACTGCTAAGTAAACCTTTTGGGTTTACTTAGTGTCAGATTGTTTTCCCCCACTTTCTCTTTGTCCACTCATGTGTCCACTTCCTCCTGAGTGATACACTTTCATCCCTTCTCATTAGTTTGTTCTTCAACTGCAGACTTAGAGAGGGCTCCAACCACATATTAATTTAAAATAATAGAAAACTTTGATTCTCATATCTCAAAAGCATTCAAAGAGATCCATTTATATCTTATAGCAATGCCACTCAAAATTTTACTGCCCAATTCTCTGGCAACAGCAACCTACTCTAAGAACTATCACAAGCTATCACAAGTGGTTATTATTTCCTCTCTTCTCCATTTGTCAGCAATCTTTGTGATTTTTTAAAATATAGCTTTTTTAGTTAAATCATCAAACAAGTTGTGTAACGCTTACCAAAACTTAGTGGCTCTATAAATTCTTTTCCCCGGTGGGTAGTGAGAGAAAGGAAGAGGGGGGTCATGTGTTGATGGAAAGGCTTTAGGGTAAGAGAAAGAGAAAATTAAAAAGTGAAGTCTTCCTATAAATGTGACAGTGAAAATAAACAGTGGTTTTAATGAAACATATTGGACTAGCAGCACGTGTGATCAGGCCATTGGTCCGCGTGCCACATTTTATCTCACAGGGTCAAGAGGAAGCGATTTAGGTTAGTTTTATTTAGACTTCAACAGTAACTATCTGAAGGTAATATTTGTATATTACAGAAAGATTATATATAACTTCTACAATGTTTTTTAAAATGCAAAATAGTTGTATATCTTTATTTTTGTATCTCCAGAGTTTTCTTTATTTTTGATTTAATCTTTATTGTATCTTTTTCCATTCCCCTTATACCTTCCTCCCCTCAGCAATCACCCTACTGTTGTCCATGTCCTTTTTGCTCAGTCTCTCCACCTCCAATTATTTTCATGGGATTTGTGACATACAGAATACTTAAAATTTCCCCTTCCCTGCTGCGGGCCTGGATTCCCTGCAGTCTGCTGCGCGCACAGGCTTGCCGGGGCGCCTCCTTTGCCTGTGCCGGACCTCGCTGACGGGGTGGGAAGCTATTCTTGCGACTGGCCTCTTGAAAATGCGGTTGGTCGGCCTCATAGGAAGTGCAGACCTTTCACGATGTCTCCCCTTGGTCTCAAATAAAAGGAATTGTCTCTTCTCTAAAGTCTGGGACATCGTGTTTCTTTTGAGGTTTACCAGGAAAGGCTGGCTTAACATCTTTATTCTCAATTATTTTTCCGTCTCAGTTCTTCATTTGAATACCCTTCTCTTCTACTGAAGTACTTAAAATTAGTACTTCTAACTTATTCTACTTCTTTTCTGATAGTGTGTTGTATTAAAATGGAGGAAAAATTGCTACATGATGCAGTTCATACAAAATCAATGAGTTACATCCATAACAATTATTACCCAACTCAGAATATGAGCCTTTTATGTCAAAAATTTATTTTTCAAGGTTTCAGTGCACTATCATTCAATTAGATTAAGATTTAATGCTGTGTGATATCTTTGAACATAATCTTTTATTCCTATTTATATTTAGGTTTATTTCACAATCAGAAAGCCCCACTCTTCTGGTCTGTCACATGTGTACTATTATTTTAAGGTCATATGTGAGTTTTTCTCACTAAAGCATAAAGTGTATTACCTTATTCTTTTTAATAAACAGGATTTTTTGTCACTTGTCTTCATTTTCACAATCAGATTGATAAGCACATTTCTAATTCATTGGGCATAGCATTTTACCACATAAAACCTGCAGTTTAAAATAAGTAGTAGGTATAGGTTTTGTTATATTTGTGCAGAGTTGTAAACGTCTGAAGCATTTGTTACATTTTATAGCTGATATTGTTCAAAGTAGTCTATCTGGTTGGGGGTTTTGTGCCTAGGTATCACCAGCATTCATATCTGATTTTATACGGACATGCATATTAATTTCAAGGCAAAGACAGAACGGACCCCATTTCTCCATCTCTTTCTAAAATGATATAACTAATTTTACAATTATTTTAACTGCTTTTTTATAGATAGAGGGTTTTATATAAATATAAATTATAAATTTGATAAAACCTTAGATAATTCAGAAATTATCATAAATAAAACTGAGGCCCACAGGTTATAGCCACATGTAACTGCTCATGTATATTTCAGTTTAGTAAAATTATGTACTCTACTAATATCATATCCCTTTACAATACTAAGTATACTGTTCTCCATAAACTTGGGGATCAATAGAATTGGTTCATTTTTTCACTTCCTACTATAGAAAGAGTCCATAATAATCAGATGACCACATGAATTCTCTAATTTTTCCCCAATGAACTTGATTGCCTTTTTTTGTGATAAAAACTTTTAAGATTTATTCTCTCAGCAACTTCCATTCAATACAGTACTATTAACTATAATCACAATGCTGTACATTACATACCTGTGACATTTATTTTATGACTGAAAGGTTGTATCTTTTGATCTCTTCACCCATTGAGTGACTTTTTACATTGCTCACCCCATATTACTACATAGAAAAAGAGGTTCAAGCTAACCCTAATATTAACCTGTTTATTTTCCTTTTTTAATAATCAATAATTACTATTTATTAACATACCTTGATGAGTAATACAAGATTTGATGCTAAGAAATTAGAAAATTAAATTCAGTTTCCCAGTAATGATCAAAGAAATAAATGTCTGTAATTTCATATCATTTTCTAAATTTTTACTTCATTTAAAATAAAACAACTTTGTGAGGATTGTGAAATTTAATATTCATAATATTTATATGTTTAATTTATTTCATGTTTTAAAATTGCCTTTTTAGAAGCTTTGGTAAGACTTCTCCTTGTACATATTATGGAGTAGCTTGTGGGAAAAGACTGAATAAAAGACATTTGGAGAACAGCTGAAGCAACTAGGATTTTACGGGTTAGTATTACGGAATGGCGTGGAAGAGAATCCATAGCTGAGGTCAGTTAACTGTTCCCTGAGAATATTTGGCATTACTGGGTTTAGAGTAGGGGCCTAATACCTGAGATCTTTCCTTTGCAGAAAGCCACCTCTAGTAGGTTTACCAAAACAAAAAAACAAAAAGAAAAGAAAAAAAACCCAGGTTCATATGGCTGGAAAATCAGGCCTGAAATCTTAAGGTGAAAATATCTTTATGATAAAGGGAGGCTGGAGAACTGAATCTCATAAATTTGGCTATATACTTAAGACATTTACCAAATTTAGAAGATATTTGAGTTGAATCCTAAAATGCTTATCAGAAAGCACAGTTTATGGCAGTCTCTCCTTGATAAGGCAGTTAAGAGCGAGAGATTGGAGAAGACGCCACAGTGAACACACGAGGCTATGATGCTCTGAGAGCAAAAGTAAACCTAGCCATCTCGCAGATTTGTCTCTTACTCAAGTAAAGTGATAAACCCAACTTAATCTGTCCGGTAAAAGAAATGGTAAACTCTCACTGGAGAAACGTTGCTTCATCTTTTTATACAAAATGTTCTGCATTAAGTAAAATATATGAAATGAATTCATGAGATTGGACTATAAGACCAAAACATAAGAGGAAAAAAAAAGGCCAAACCAGATATTACAGTTGCCAAGCAAGAGTTCTCAAGTAACTATAAATAATATGTTAAAAGTACAGATTAAGAACATAGATAAAAAATGAAGGTATTCATCAGAGATTTAACATATAAAAAAACAAAATAAAATTTAAGACATGAAAATAATTGACAATTAATAAATGTGATAAATCAAAGATAAGATTAAAAAAACAGCATTAATGAGCTGAAAATAGAACAATAGAAAACATAAACTGAAATGCAGAGCAAGAACAGAAAATATACCAAACTGTAAAAAAGCATGTAAGGAAAATGAAAGTATCTAACATAATAATAATTGGAGTCACCAGAATGAATAAGGAGAGTAGGAAAAAAGCAATATTTGACAGGATAATGCCTGAAATTTCAAAATTTGGGAAAGACATTAATGCATAGATGGAGGAAACTCTAAGAACCATAATAATTATTTAAAAAACAATAGCTCAGCATATCTTAAACTGTTGAAAATGAAAGACAAAAAGAAAAATCTTAAAAGGAGATGAAGGAATATTATACATAATATTTCCAAATGAGCAACAAGAAGATAGACAGCTGATGTACAAGCTAACATGATGAGAGCTAGGAGATAGCAGAATGACATATTTTTTCCTCATTTATTTATTTTAAAAAATTTATTTTAAAAACGCTTATTCTATTAAAGTTGTCTCAATTTTTCCCTCTTTGCCCTCCTCCACTTATCCTACCCTGCCCCCCTCTCCCACAGTCAATTCCCACTCTGTTGTCCATGTCCATGGGTCATTCATACATGTTCTTTCTTTAGTCCCTTCTCCTTCTTTCCACCATCGTCCTCCTTCCCCATCCCCTCTGGTCACTTTCAATCTGCTCCATGTTTCCTTGCCTGTGATTTATTTTTTCATTAGTTTATTGTGTTGAATAGATTCCACTTATAGGTGAGATCATATGGTGTTTGTCTTCTATCAACTGGTTTATTTCACTTAGCATAATATTCTCCAGTTCCATCCATGATGTTGCAAAAGGTAGAAGATCTTTCCTTCTTTTTTGTAACTGCAGATGGATTTTATTTATTTTTTTAAGTGTCAAGATCCATTATAAAATATTAAAAAATTAAATCTATTATAATGTCTCAAAATTAAAACATGACACCAACACAGAGATAATCTAGTAGATCAATGAAATAAAATGAGCATTCTAGAAACAAATGTGTATATCTATATATAGCTATACATCTGTCTAGCAATGTCATATATGATTAAATTGATATTTCAAATCAATGGGGAAAATAAGGCTTATTCAACAAATAAGGTGCATGAGTCCATTTACTTGAAATAGAACAAATATAGAGCCCTATTTCACACATTATACAGAAATATTCAGGTGAGTTAAAAATCAATATGTAAAATCTAGAGAGTTTTCAGAGAAAATTAAAATTAATATTTTTCTTACCCTGAAGTAACATATTCAAACCCAGAAGCTATAAAGTAAAATATTGACAATATGATTATATTAAACATTTAAGTCTGTATACTAATATACCTATAAAAAAAGTTAAAGGACAAGTAATAGAATAGGAAAGTATTTGCAACACATCTAAAAAAGGGTTAATAGGTTTTTTTTAAGGAATAAATTCTACAAACCTTTAATCAAAAAAATGGATAAAGAATACCAAAAAGTCATTTAAAGCTTTTTAAAAAAAATAGAAAAAGGCAAGGAATATACAAAAACAGATTTATTTTCAACAAATAATGAAGTAACAATTAAAATAACACATCATTGTCACAATCAGATTACTAAGTATTAAAAAAATTGGTAATATCAGGTATTGGTGACTGTAAAAGGAACTGGGTATTCATAGACTCTTTTTCTTTATCTTCTTAAAGCAGTCCCTTTAGCATATTTTACAATGCTGGTTTGGTGGAGGAGCATTCTTTTAGCCTTCTTTGGTCTTGGAATGTTATTATTTTGCCTTTCATTTTAATTGAGAGCCTTGCTGGGTAGAGCAGTCTTGGTTGCAGGCCTTTGCTTTTCATGACTTGGAATATTTCTTGCCATTCCCTTCTGGCTTGCAGTGTTTCTGTTGAGGAGTCAGCTGCTAGCCATATTGGGGCTCCCTTATATGTTACAACCTCTTTCTCCTTTGCTGCCTTTAGGATTCTCTGTTTCTGTTTGATATTTGTCATTTTAAATATGTGTTTTGTAGTGGGCCTCATTGGGTTCCTTTTGAATGGGACTCTCTGTGCTTCCCGGACTTGTGTGACTTTTTCTCTTCTCAAATTAGGGAGTTTTCCATCATTACTATTTCAAACAGGTTTTCTATCCCTTGCTTCTCTTCTCCTTCTTGTATCCATATTATATGGATATTATTATGTTTCAGGTTGTCTTCCACTTCCCTCCACATCTCTTCATTCTTTTTGAGTCTTTTCATTTTCTTGCTCTTTCTGGGAGTTTTTTTCTACCTTATCCTCCAGCTTACTGATTCAATCGTCTGCTTTATCTAGCCTGCTTTTGATTTCTTCTACTGTGTTCTTCAATTCAGAAATTGCATTCTTCATTTCCTCTTGTGTCTTATTGACAGTTTCTATGTCCTTTTTTATGCTGATATAGTTTGCAGTAAGTTCCTTGTAGTTTCCCGGTAGTTTTTGGTAATTCTCTCTGAGGTCATTGAGCTCATTGAGCTTCCTTAGAACCACTGTTTGGAACTCAATATCTGATCGTTTACTTGCCTCTATTTCATTTAGTTCTCTTTCTGGGGGTTCCGCCTTTCCCTTCGAATGGGAGGTGTGTCTTTGTCTTCCCATTATTTGTGAGACTCTTCTCTTTTGTTTCTATTTCTTAAGCTGATCTGTCTTGATTTCCTGACTTTGTGATGTGAACTCCTATGGCAGGAGACTGCTGTTTTTTTGTTTTTTTGTTTTTTTTGTTTTTTTTTTCTGCCTCTGATGATGTAGTACTTGACCCTGTCTCCCCTTAGGCAATCTGTTTGAGACTTCCAGGAATCTACTGTCTGTGGCTGTCTCAGCTATTAATCTAGTCCCTCTGCACTCAGCAGGCTGATTTAGAGGCACCATGGGTGGGGGGACAGAGTCCCCCCTGGAGGTGGGGTTATTGGGTCTTCTCATGCTGCTGCTGCTCAGGGGAATGGTCTGCCTGAGCCAGATGGCTGCTTCCATATGGGGGAGAAGTCAGCACTGGTATCCCTCCGGCTACTCTCTTTTCTCTCACCAAAGCCCCTGTCTACAGTCTCTCCTCAAGTGTCTCTAGACCACTCTGCACCCCCTTTAGCCAGGGATCTACTATCTGTGGCTGCCACTCTGCACTCAGCAGGCTGGTTTAGAGACACCACAGGGAGGGTCCAAGACACTCCTGAGGGTGGGGATATTGAGTTCTCTCACACTGTTACTGCTCAAGGGAGTGGTCTGCCTGAGCAAGATGGCTGCTGGTGCATGAGGAATGAGTCAGCACTGAGATCTCACCAGCTACTCTCTCAGTTCTCTCCCCAAAGCCTCCTTTCCCGTCTCTCCTCAGGCGTCTCCAACCCACTCTGCCCTCACCTTTGCCAAAGCCCAGGGTAAGTGGCTGCAAATAAAAATTTATATGTTGGCCCTTTAAACGGCTCTTTGTGTCTCTAGCCTCCTGTCTCTGGCAGAGAGCAACCCTGCCGCTTTTCGCAGCTGGCTGTTTTCTGTGTACCATTTGGGCTCTGGTGCTGTAGGCTGGAGATCCCGGCTTATGGTTTAGACCCCACTCTTCTCAGGGGAATCCAACTGGCCCTTTCAATATCCTTCTGGTGCTGCCGCCCATGGGCGTCCTGCCCGCCATCTCAAGTTTCTACTGCACTCGTTACCAGTTAGGTTGTGCTAAAGCTGATTCTTCTGTCTGTCCAAGGTTTTAAGGCTCCTCTCTCGTTATTGTTCATTTGTTTGTTCCAGGTGATTTCCCCACAATTCAGTTGTAATTTCAGGTTGGTCCTGGGAGGAGGTCAGTGTGACTTCCACTTATGCCTCCTCCATCTTTGTTCCCAACGCATTCTCCTGGAATGACATATTGAAAGAGCCAAACAAAAACAGCCAAACTAGAATCCTATATCTAATGTGGGAAAAATCCTTTAATGCTGAAGGTAAAAATAAAGCAGTTTATATATCACAAAAACTGATATAAAACTGATAGTTCGTTACTAGGAAACATGATAAAATACCATGTTTATTTTAAAATATTGCAAAATAGGGTTTAACAAATGAAGGAAAATATCATCAGTAGGTTACAGTTGGATCACTCTAACTTATCAGTATTCTCCCTTAAAAGAAAATCAGTTTTTGGCCATTCAGTAAGAATTAAGAATATTATTTACATATGTGTGTGTACATATGTGAGTAATGGTTTTTGTGTCTATTCCTGTTTATGATTTTTAACATATTTGAAAGATAATATCTATTCATTACAAATATTCTATGCACATTCTCTTACCTTTGTTATTTCTAAAGTTTGCCTTCCTTCTCTACTTATGGAATTTATATCCAGTCTCCAAAAGCAAGCTCAACAATTATGTTTACTATTAAATTTTATTCAACAAAATATATCAACCATTATTTTCATTATTATCTCTTTTCTAATTCCTACCAAAATTTTTTTGAACTACAGACTCATTTTTAATTGTCTTTTGAAAATTTCTACTGAATGCCTGGAACATTGGAAATTTAGATGAATGAACAGCAACTACTTTAATCTCCATATAATCCAAACTAAATACTTTACCCAACCAAACTTTTTCTAGCCATCTTGAGCCGTGACTGTCAGCTCACCCAATTAATACAATAATAAACTTCAGTAATAGCTAATTCTTGTCTTTACTCACATTTATTGAGACATATGATATTGCCAATCTCACAATTAAAATATCTCCTAAAATACTTTGTTTTTTCTATTACTATTGCCTATTATGGCTGCCATGTTTACTGAATTAATTTATAGTAGTTGTAAGTGCTTATACTATTTTTCCTTTGCCATCATTAATTTGACTTCAAGTTCTGTGAGGATAGTGACTATGCTATGTCTTTTTATCTATTCCATGTTTATAGTAAATATTTTGTTGACTTTATTAGTGGGATCATTGAGTAAATGAATTATACTGTTTAAATATACAGTATTATCTATATTATGCATACAATCTACATCACAAATATTTTATTTTCAGTTGCAGATACTAAAATAAGCAGTAATAACTATAGATGTTACTGTTCTGTATTCAGTTGTTGCTATATCTTAAAACAACTTCCATGTCTGGAACATAAAATTTGTAAACATTGCATACAAATTTTTGACAGAAAATTGATTTAGTTTTGCAAACACTATTTTTTTCAAAAATGGCTCATAATATTATATCTTTAAATCTATATTACACACATAAATTCTTAGACCGCATTGTGTAATTTGAGCCATTGTCTTTTAACAAAGTTTAATTAAAGAATAGCCCATCCAAGACATTAGGCTACATTAAGTTGCTAAGTTAGTTATAAGAAGAAGTAATTCTTGCTATTACTTAGCTTAAATAAATTGTATAAGCCCATTAGCTACAGCATGGTTAAATATAAATGATATATGAGATCAACTGAATGCATATCTCTGTCTGTTTTCTGTTGTATAAATAAACATGGATTCCCAAAGAATAGTAAATGTTCTAATTACTTGTTTCTTTTCAATTCCAGGTCTTGAAATAATATTGTCAGTTTAAGTTTATTATGGAGTGGAAACTCAGCCTTAACAGAGGAAAGTGGCAGTACAAAGGTGACTCTATTGATGAGTACACTCTGCAGAAAATTACAGAAAACATTTAATCTTTGAAGTTTTTAAAAAAACCAACTGTGGTTACAACTTAGATAAGAGACTTGTCATTTTATTAATAATGAGTGACCAGTTGTCACCACACACTGAAAGAAATTAAATATTAGTGGTAAACGATCATGAAACAAAGCAAATGTCAATACTTAGAATTTACGTGCCAAAATGCATCAAAGTGTGTTGCCTCACCCTGGCAAATACCTAAGACTCTGCCTCTTACAACATAACAAATGTGCCGAGACATAGAAATATGGCCTAAGTGAAAGAACAGATCAAATCTCCAGAAAAAAAACTAAGGGACAAGGAGATAGCCAACCTATTAGATACAGAGTTCAAAACACTGGTAATCAGGATGTTCACAGAAATGATAGAGTATGGTCTCAAAATAAAGGAAAAAGTGAGGGCTATACATAGTGAAATAAATAAAACATATAGGGAACCAACAGCAAAGGGAAGGAAACCAGAACTCAAATCAACAATTTGGGACAAAAGGAAGAAATAAACATTCAGCCAGAACAGAATAAAGAAACAAGAATTCAGATAAATGAGGAACATCTGGGACAATTTTAAACATTCCGACTTCTGAATCATAGGGATGCCAGAAGGAGAAGAGGAAGAGCAAGAAATTGAAAACTTATTTGAAAAAATAATGAAGGAAAACTTACCTAATCTGGCAAAGGAAATTGACACAGAAGTCCAGGGAGCTCAGAGATTCCCAAAGAAGTCAGATTCAAGGAGGAATACATCAAGATATATTATAATTAAATTACCCAAGATTAAAATAAGGAGAGACTCTTAAGAGCAGCAAGAGAAAAGGAGACAGTTACCTACAAAGGAGTTCCCATAAGACTATCAGCTGATTCCTCAAAAGAAACATTATAGGCAAGAAATGGCTAGAAGGAAGTATTCAAAGTCATGAAAAGCAAGGACCTATATCCAAGATTATTCGATCCAGCCAAGTTACCATTTAGAATGGATGGGCAGATAAAGTGCTTCCCAGATAAGGTAAAGTTAAAGCAGTTCATCATCACCAAGCCCTTATTATATGATATGTTAAAGGCACTTATATGAGAAAAAGAAAATCAAAACTATGAACAGTAAAATGACATCAAACTCACAACTATCAACAACTGAACCTAGAAAAATAAAACAAAGAAAAAACTAAGCAAACAACTAGAACAGGAACAAAATCACAGAAATGGAGATCACATGGAGGGCTATCAGTGGGGAGGGAGTGGGGGGCAGATGAGGCAAAAAGGTACAGGGAATAAGAAACATAATAGTAGATACAAAACAAACAGGGGGAGGTTTAGAAGAGCATAGGAAATGGAGAAGCCAAAGAACTTATATGGACAGCCCATGGGCATGAACTAAGGTAGGAGGATGCTGGCGGGGACAGGGGGTGAGGGAGGAGGGGGATAAAGGGGAGGAAAAATGGAACAGCTGTAATATCATAATCAATGAAACGTACTTAAAAATTTAAGAGGTATTTAAACCTCTTGAAATAGCAATTATGAAAAGTGAGCATAGCAAGGTGAATGAATGTATGTTAACATTCATATTGATAAAGATGTGTATATTTATATTCATAAAGATATATATAAAATCTTCATTGTACATTATATATATGTATATCACTTTTTGGAGGTCACATGTATTTATGAACTGTGTATAAATGTTAGGCTTGTCTCATCTTGTTACTAGTAACGTATGGTTAATATTTTTAAGATAATATAAATTATTTTCAACTTGAGTACATTCTATGTAGAATTTTTTTTAGATTAAAATAAAAACCTTATGGGATATTTCTTCTTTTTAGCTTCAGCAAGACATCAGAAAGGTGTTAACATCTGGAGTACATAAGGGAGAGAAAGTTAACTAAAATAACATAAAAACTTTCTTAATTTTGCTTGTAAAATTTCCTGTTGATAAATAATGATTCAAACTTTAACTTTAGAAAATCAAAGATGGAAACAGTCAGAAATAGCTAAGTAACTGGAGTGAGCCACTTAGCAGCCTGGGTTATAAGAGTGACATTTAAGATGAATTTCTGAAGCATGACCTCAGCTAACCTTAGAGAAAAATAAAAACGTTATTTTGGTATCTACTTACATTCTGGCATTTCTAAAAGTTCTTATCTGTAGATGTTTTCTCTATGTCCTATTCTGACATACATATGATTTCCTGTCTATTGCTGCTCAGATTTTAATTCAAATACAAAGTAACAACTTATAAATAGAGTAAATGTAAAATAGTAGTGAAATGAAAAGAATTGAGGTTAGCAATTTAAAAAAAAAAGACATTGACCACTTGGGCAATTGCACAGTTATTGTTGTAAGCAGGAATTGTCCAACAGATACAGTAAAAAAAGTCACATATTAGTATGTTGGAGAAAATCAACTGTTTTTACTTGTTTTCCCTTAATGATTTATCTTTTCTGTTGCTTGGAGTAAGAGTACATTCCATTGTAGTATCCAGGTATTCTGAGTTTATTCTTACTGATAAGTAATGCCAGATAACTTTTCTCTCATTGATTTTTTCAG
Organism: Pteronotus mesoamericanus; assembly: GCF_021234165.1. NCBI lineage: Eukaryota > Metazoa > Chordata > Mammalia > Chiroptera > Mormoopidae > Pteronotus > Pteronotus mesoamericanus. The sequence goes on from NW_026555310.1 coordinate 25,003,691, forward strand.
GATGAGATCAGGAGTTATTACATAAAAAAAACATAATTACTTATAAATGGATGGATAGATAGACAATAGAGAATTCACTCATTTTTATATTTATTTTTTCATCTTACTATTCTGCTCTTTGGCTCTGTCCATCTCTCTCTGGAATATGCAGACACGCACAAACACACACACACCCCCCTCACATGTGCACATGGAAAGAATAAATATTGAAGACTAGAAGTTCATTGCAATTGCAAAACAACTGCACAACTTCTTAAAGATATATATCCCCATTCAGGCCTCACCCCACCAAAAAAAAATTAATATATCTCTGGGATAGGTCCTGGTTATCTTTGCTTATCTACTTTTCCTTTTTCTCTAACTTTAACTTTATTAGTATTGGTACTGTATATGGTTTGAGCATAAACTGCAATAAGATTGGTTGCAGGGACATAAAGAAGCCTGTACTTAACAAAATGCTGACCATGAAATTCCTTTACAGGGCATATCCTCAGGTGGATTCCAATTGATTGAATTGGGTAAAAAACTTGATTTGTAGAAAATATTTTTAGAAATCTGGGAAAGATACAATGATACCACTTTTGTATGATACGGCTTTCCATTGTGACTTCGTTCTGATGGGATACAAATTTTAATTTTTCAGATCATGTCACTTCTCTGCTCAAAACTTTGTAACTGCTTCATATTCTTTAAGTAAAAGCCTAAGTTAATTTATTGGCCAATAATATCTGACTTCTTTTTTTAAAAACCCCAAGTCCTATGCTCATATTACCCCCATCTGCTCCTGTTCATGGAATTTGCCATACATGTTTCTACCTTAGGATCTTTATTCTAGTTTTTATCTCTGCTTGTTTTGCCCCAGACATTTACTTAACTAGAACCTCACTCTTTTTCAGTTTTGCCTGATTTCATTTTTTCTTAGAATTACCCATTAACCTATTTAATATTTTAATCTGCCCACCCACTTCTAGCATTCCCCAAACCTTATACTCTTCTCTCTTTCATTTAGCCTATCAACCTCTCGTATCCTATATAATTTACTTATTTAACAATTTAATGTTCATCATCTCTACATACTAAAATGTAAATCCCACTAAGTAAGGATTCTTGGTTAGATTTGTGCAAAAAGCCTAAAGGAGTGCATGGCACACAGAATGAATTAATTTCTGACTTTAAAATTTATTTAATATACATGACCCTACTTTATTTCAATTCCTTACAAAGCAAACAGTTTACTTGGAAAAATATAAAGTACAGAGGTTTACAAAACTACTCTCTACTCCACTAAAATGCATTACACCCTTCCTACAAAACTTATCAGGAAGTTGTACAGTGCCATGCAAGCTATACCAAACTTGGAATTATTGAAGTCAATGATACCTTTCCTAAAACTATAAATAAACAATTGGTAAGTGTTTGTCTCCTTAAGTCACGTGCTCAAAGGATTATGACATTAATCACAAATCACCTTTAAAGTGAGAACTTGATAAAGAATACTTCCAGAAGTAGTCAAACTTTTTTTTAGAAAACTCTAAAATTAAACAGGAAGGAAATTGCAAGAACATAATTTTACAGTGAATTCTCTTTCCACAGTCACCAAAGATGACTCAAACACAAGTGATATGCAGTCCCTGATTTGTTTATAAAATTTGACAGAGAGAGAGAGAGAGAGAGAGAGAGAGAGAGAAATACAGCAGCCATGGAATAGAAAATAATAAATAATTATTGTTTTATTGCCGTGTGTCCCAGAGTAATTAAGGTTAAAAAAAGAAAGCAGAAACATACCATACCATGATTTGCCAGCTACCTTTCTGTCTTTAACCCTTCTTAACACAAAGAACTGCATCTGTAGGAGGTAAAGCATGCCTTCCAGGGAATAATTCAGGTATTATCTTACCCTATGGTTTAAAACATGACATTTAGAATAAGGCTGAGAACAGCGTAGAGAGTATACGAGTGCCCTGCTAAAACCCAAATATGGAAACAATAGAAGAGAAAAAGAAATTAAAGATTATGTATAAGAGGAGAGATCAAAGAGCAAAAAAGCCAGAGAAGAGAAATAAAGTCTTCCAGACTTGCTTTTCACTCTAAAAACTGGTAACCTCACCACTCTTTTTACGTATAGTCAGTTACAAAATCTAGTTTGCATTTTTCTGTTAACACCAAACCTAAGAAATGGCATTATTCCCCTATATTACTCCAAATGCAATCAATGAAACACTGACAGAGTTCCACACAACATATGTAATTAATTCAAATCAAAATGCATATGTTATAGGAAATAAAACTCAAGAATATGTTATGAAAAGAGGTTTTTCTACAAAGCTAATAGAACAGTCTCTACACAAATGGGCTGAAATTAATAAGAAATAATTGTAGAAAAACTATTATTAAAAATTAAAATTTAACTTAAAATATAGAAGAAAATATACAATACAGTGAATTATTATACATGAGGTCTTGAATTATTTACAGTTTATTTTTTGTCAAGAAATCAACTCTTTTTCTATAATTTTTCTAAACCTACACAAGTGTACAAAGGACAAGCTGTAACAAACTTATGCAGGAATAAAACATAGCAGAATTTTTTTAAGTGAGCATATAAAGCAAGGTCTTTAGAGGATATGTGTTATAAACAGTGCATTGTATAAATTAGCGTATTGTTCTTTACAGAACTGAAAATCTTTTACCACTTACTATGTCAATTTTGATACAGAATCATACTTTGCCTTGTTCTTTTGACTCAAAAATAATTATCCCCTGTGTTTGTTACAGTAATAAAGCTGATAATAATTTGTTCTTATAGTGTTCTTTTCTCTGAAGAGTTTAAGCACTTTAGAGCAAACTATTCTACTTGTCTTCATAAGAATGCTGCAAAGTAGGTATATATAGATAAATGGTCATAAAAGATAAATAAAGGAAAATAACCAGGAGAGTTGGATCTTATTCATCTTGGTTGTCTGAGCCAGAGAAATGGAGTCTGTATCATGAATATAGACTTAAAATTCTCCCAAGATTTCAAATATTTTTTTCCTGGATCTCTAAGGTAAATGGTGAATATTTTTATTGCTTGAATTTTTGGCTTGACTTAAATTTAGATATATTGCCAAATTTTCTATCTAGTGATATATTACTGAAAGAATAAAAATACATTTAGGGGATTTTCGGCACAGCTAGTAGCAGTGTCCAACCTTAAAAAAATACAGGCTCATTTCATATGTATATTTTTCCTAATTAGAGTACGTTTCATGTATTAACTAAGGACAAGAATCAATAGATATATTAAGCTAATGATTTTAGAAAAATTAATTTAAATATTTCCAAGGAACCCATATGTATCATAAGATCTTTATAGACAATGTCAATCAACTCTAGAACTAGCAAATGAAAAATGGTTAGTTTCTGTCCTTCTAAAAGAATAGTTAAGGATTAATTTCATTGACCCTAAAATATGAGTTTAATTAATGCATTCTGAAGCAGGAATAATTAAGTTAAACTTTCTAGAATTAGAAACACAGTTAAATTTAGTCACAACTTCAAAACTTTAGGGAACATGTTCAAATATCAGAAAAATCTAATATTTAGTTTTGTTTGTTAAATCATTTTATTTTGTTTTATTTTATGAGATATAGTAAGCTCTATTGTTTGCAACCTATAAATTAAAATAAAGGAGTGATTCAGTCATATAGCTAATTCATAGTAAAGAATATTGAAAATGAGTGTTGAAAAATATCACTTATAGCCAGCAAAGTTGACATTTTATTTATTTTTGCATAAACTAAGGTGTCAATAAGGTTATTTTCTCACTGGCAAAATGCAGTGTACTATTTTGTAAAATGCCATACACTGTTTTGCATATGTGACACTGTTATAGCTCTCTTACAAAAAGGACATTCATTATACCCATGCTGCCAACTCCATCGATAAATTCCATTTAATGGTCAAAACAAACCCAGGGCTTATTGTGATAATATGAACTTGGGTTGCAACTGTATTCTAAATTGCCAAATAGAAAGGAGTTGGAAAATATAGTAACAGCAAAAGAACTGTATTTATTCTTTTTTTTTGTACAATCAATTGACACTTTATTTAATATCTTAACCCCTTTGCCCATTCTTTCTGTTCTATTGTACTGTATTTCAGTTGTATTGTAGGTATTGACAACCAATATCCAATCCCACGTGGAACAGGTAAATAGACAGATGAATGGAAAAAGTGATAGATAGATAGATAGATAGATAGATAGATAGATAGATAGATGATTGATAGACAGTAGATAGGCTGCTAGATAAATAAAGGATGAATACCAATGGTGGCAGTGGGGAGCAGGAGGTAGGGGAGAGAGAGAATAGAGGGAGGTAGGGAGAGAAGAAAACAGTATAAAATTCAATCTGAGGAACCATAGTAGGAAAAAAAATGTACTCTTCTCCTTATTTTATAAATTAGGAAGCTGAAACTCACTGAAATTAAACACATTTCTCCACATCACGCCCTGGGATTTAATGGAATCAGTTCTGTGAGCTGATGTGGAGACCATGAAAACTGATGAATAGGTTGTTATTTAAATTGCTGCCCACTCTGAATATGCAGAGACCACTTAGCATGTTAGGACTGGAGATCAAAAGCTTGTTTCCCATACATTTGTAAGTCATGAAGAAAATAAAGCAATATTAGGAAAGGAATCTCTAAATGAATTTAATGAACAGAATGAGAAACATCATGTACCTTTCAAAAGCTGAAGATTAATAGTTTATTTTTTAAACACATTTATTTTAAAAGCTAATTTATTTATATGTTGTTTCATTTAAGTTGTAAAATTTTTCATTTGCTATCCAATCAAATTAACTAGAAGTAAATTATGTCTTTTCAGCAGTTATTTTCACTTCTAGCATCTGGAAATTATGTCTTAGACTTTAATTCTTTCTCTTTTTGTTGAGTCTAATTCACTGAGAACTTCTCACTGTGATCACATGAACTGTGAACTTCCTTGAAATTGAGTCCATCCACTGGCATCCATATAATTTCCATTTCAATTCCACCATCAGGGGCTAAAAGCAGTTAAAATGGGAAGCTTAAGACTCTCACTATTATAGAGGGTATGAGATTTCTAGATGAGATCATCAACTGAATAAAATATGATAGATATCCCCACTCTGTCCCATGAAATAAAAAACCTATCCAAGTAACAATGTCATATATAGACACACACACACATACATATATATTTATGCATATACATACATATACAAATACACAAAAGAAAAAGTAAGCAAATAGGACTTCATCAAATTAAAAAGCTTCTGCACTGCTAAAGAAGACAGCAAAATGAAAAGGGAACTGACTGTATGGGAGAACATATTTGCCAATGATATGTTGGACAAGGGTTTGATCTCCAAAATACATAAAGAACTCACACAACTCCACTCCAGGAAGACAAACAATCCAATTAAAAATGGGCAAAGGACCTGAACAGACACTTCTCCAAGGAGGACATACACAGGGCCCAGAGACAAATGAAAGGATGCTCATCATCACTAGCCATCAGAGAAATGCAGATCAAAACCACAATGAGGTATCACCTCACACCGGTCAGAGTGGCCATCATAAACAACTCAACAAAAAATAAGTGCTGGCCAGCTTGTGGAGAAAAGGAACTCTAGTACACTGTTAGTGGGAATGCAGACTGGCACAGCCACTGTGGAAAACATTTTGGAATTTCCTCAAAAAACTAAAAATGGAAATGCCTTTTGATCCAGAGATTCTGCTGCTGGGAATATACCCTAAGAATCCTAAATCCCAAGTTCAAAAGAATTTATGCACCTCTGTGTTCACAGCAGCACTATTTACAATAGCTAAATGCTGGAACAGCCTACGTACCCATCAGTAGATGAGTGGATCAAAAAGCTGTGGTACATTTACACAATGGAGTACTACACAGCATAAAGAAAGAAAGAGCTCCTAACTTTTGTGATAATATGGATGGAACTGGAAAATATGTTAAGTGAAATAAGCCAGTTGGTGAAAGACAATACCATATGATCTCACTTAGTAATCTTTTTTTTTAATTGTTCAAATACATTCATCTCCATTTTTCAGCCACCACTTTCCCCTGCCCCACCCATCCCCACCTCCCACCCTCAGTCATTCCCCACTTGGGCTTTACCCATGGGTCCTTTATACATGTTCCTTGACTTGACCCTTCTCTTTCTTTTCCCCATTACCCCCCTCCGTCCTTCCTTCTGATTATTCTGCATTTGTTTTTACTTTCAGTGTTGCTGGATATATTTTTCTTGCTTGTTTGTTTTGTTGATTAGGTTCCACTTATAGGTGAGATCATATGGTATTTGTCTTTTACCCCTTGGCTTATTTTGCATTTTTAGCCTTTTGAGGAAATTCCAAATGTTTTCCACAGTGGCTGCACCAGTCTGCATTCCCACCAAGAATGTACTAGGGTTCCCTTTTCTCCACAACCTTGCCAACACTTATTATTTTTTGTTAATTTGTTTATGATGGCCACTCTGACTGGTGTGAAGTGATATCTCACTGTGGTTTTAATTTGCATTTCTCTGATGGCTAGTGATGATGAGCATCCTTTCGTATGTCTCTGGGTCCTCTATATGTCCTTGGAGAAGTGTCTGTTCAGGTCCTTTGCCCATTTTTAATTGAATTGTTTGTCTTCCTGAAGTGGAGTCGTGTGAGTTCTTTACATATTTTGGAGATCAAGCCCTTGTCTGAGGTATCATCGGCAAATATATTTCCCCATATGGTTGGTTCCTTTTTCATTTTGCTGATGTTTTTCTTTATCTGTGAAGAAGCTTCTTATTTTGATGAAGTCCCATTTGTTTATTCTTTCCTTTATGTCCCTTGCTCTAGGGGACATATCGGTGAAAATATTGCTGTGTGGAATATCTGAGGGTCTCCTGCCTAGGTTCTCCTCTAGGACTTTTATGGTGTTGCGACTTATATTTAAGTATTTTATCCATCTTGAATTTATTTTTGTGTATGGTGTAAGTTGGTGGTCAAATTTAAATTTTTTACATGTGGTTCTCCAGCTCTCCAAACACCATTTGTTGAAGAGGCCATTTTTACTCCATTTTAAGCTTCTGTCCCTTTTGTCATATATTAATTGACCATAGAGACATGAAGGAGTCTAATGAACAAAGTAATGAATAAAAAAGAACCACAGGCATGGGAACATGGAACAGACTGAAAGTGACAAGAGGAGAGGATGGAGGGGGGTAATGATGGAAAGGGAATGGACGAGTCAAAGAATATGGATGATTGACCCATGGACATGAACAAGAGTGTGGGAATTGACTGTGTGGGTGGGAAGCAGGATGAGCAGAGGAGAACAAAGGGGGAAAAATTGGGACAACTGTAATAGAATAATAATAAAGAAATCTTTAAAAAATAAAATAAAAAGCAAATGCTAAAGCATGTTGAAATTGGCCTGTCATAGAAAGTGCAAAGGAAACTACTTCTTAGGTGACATTGTAGCTTTTATGTCCTTAAGCATTCATTTCTAACATCCATTATTATAAATGTTATGCCTTTATTTCCAAATCTTAAAAATTCCATCAATTTCTGACTATACATTAGAGTTGAGAACTAGATGCAATTTTTAGATTTTGAGATGATGTCTATAATGATAATAGATTGATGTTAATGGTTTTATGTAGTGCAGACAGACACAAGTTCCTATTTAATAATAAAATGTAAGGTTTCAATGATAATAGGTAAGTCTCATATGAGCTTATCTTTGATATAATCACTCTTTTTAGATGATAAACGTATTTCTATGTTACCAACAATTCATAAAATTGTTTATGCTACAAAGATACAATTAGGCTATCTAAAGTCTAGAGTGATCCTGTGAACTAACCATTAAGAAAAATAGACAATATTTTATTATAATGATTTCTGTATCATTTAATATATAGCATGAAGACAAAAAATTTATCAAAAAAAGGTTTGTTTCCATTTAAAAGATAAATTAGAATCTTAACTCGTAAAAAAAAAATTGGTTCCAAAGACTCAAGGTCCAATAAAATTTTGTGTTTAAAATTATGTAGGAAAGCAAAATAAAAATATATTAAAAATAAAATTACTGCTGCAAAGTCAAAGTTCTTATTTAACTCAAGGTTTTTACAAAATCTGGTGTGTGTTTACAGACAAAGCTTTATGGCAAAAGAGAGGAACACTAAATGGTAAATATGGTATTCTTTGTAGAAGGCCTTATTATCATTGAACAGCTATACAAAAAGCTTATTTGCTCATTACATCATGGCACAGATGAAAATCAACACTTCAAAGAGCCAGAACCATTGTTCTCTGACACTACCCTGTTCAGACCATCATTCAAGCAAGAGAAATGAAACAGATTAAGGGATTCAGCAATTTTCAACATCAGTCAATTCCAAAGATGGTGTCTGCTCTAACAAAGATCTGGATGTCGTTTTAGCCAGTGCATCAACTGTGCTGAAAGAGCCACAATGCTGCCCTCGGCTGTGGCTCTGCGATAAGAATTCTGGTGAATAAGAACAGTTCTAGGACAGGCACAAATGAGATTACAGGACAGAGGCCCAAGTTGTGCCAAAACTCAGGCTGACGTTTTTGTCTTCAGCTGTCACAGAGAGGATGGCTTAAAGCATGCATACCACATCATCCTTTCACAAAGAAAATTGTGAAGGCGAAAAATGGTTTTCAAGGACAAAATGTTATAAAATGACAGAGAATTTGGATTTAGAGTAAAAGACTAGAGAACTAAACCTATTACAAAACTGGCACATCACCGATCTTGGCAGGACATATTTATAACAGATTTCGCATAGGGGATAGAATCCAAAAACTGCTCCTCCCCTAATTGTGAACTGAATTCTCTCTTTTTGAAAAAAGAAATAGAGGAAGAAATAAAAATAACTTCATTTTTGGATTATATGGAAATTTGAAAGGAATCAGCCCAGCAGGATTGATTACCAACTGGAAAAGTTGGAAGGAAAGCAAGGTCTGGGATTTCAGGCCCCAAGCTGGTGGACACTGATTTGTCACAGAGGTTAGTTCTGTCTAGAAAGGGGAGCCAGCCATCCTGTACAAGAGTACCCCCTGCTGGCTGGTTGGCCAGAGAACATTGGCAGTGTCTGCTGTGGCAGCTGCTCATTTAAACTTCTGCCCTGAAATTTGTTGAAAGGAAAGCAAGAAATATTTGAGAGAAAAGACAGGGAGAAGGGAAACAGGATGGATACAGTGCAAAGAGGGAAGTTAGGGCATAGGATTTTCTTTAATTATTTTTTTAAGGTCAAAAAATAGTAACAGACAATGACAGAAAAAAGAGGATGACCCTGTGCCTAAATTTTATCCAAAGACATTAAATCATTGTTCATGCTAATGTGTTTGTAACCATGGCTTTTATTTTTTTTGACAATAATTGTATCTCTGAATTATTACAGTGCAAGGGAAATCCTCATCTTTCTCCAAAACTCTTTGTCCAGGTGATTCAGAGGTCATAGAATGCATATTTTTTTATTAAAAAAGAAGATGATGGTGATTTTATTTCTCTGAATGATCCAAATAGGGTCTGAAAACTTTCTTGTTTATCTCAATAGTCAATGCTGGGAGTAAACTGGAAATTAACAGAATTCTTTGATAAATGCAGCAATCATGAAAACATGACTGAAACTGAAGCTGTATCAGGTGCAAAAAGATGACCCGGAAGGAAAACAAAAACAACAAAGACTTCATTATGTGAGTTTACAGATGCCTTCTGCAAGCTATTTGTGTCATTTCGGTTTTTAGCAGTGACATAATTTTAACGAAAATAATTTTTTCATAAGAAATGTACACAGCCCTGTGCTGAGCTGGAGTATTAGCAAATGCTAGCAGAGTCTAAGTCAGATTTGTTGTAATCTTTACAGCAAGGATACACTGGGGTTCTAAAAGGTTAATGAACCACTTGTGGTAGACCTTTCCTTCACATTTTAACTCTGTTTTATTCCTGATAGAACCATTAACTTCTACACTAACCTTTCTACTTGTTACTATTACACACATTCTACCCACTAAAGCTTTCTATTGATTTTTGCCAGTGAGGTTTTATAAAATGTAGCTTTAAATACATGGTTTCTGCAATTGTGTTAGCATCAGCCAGTGTGTGTAAAGACAAAGATTAATTCTCTGGTTTTAATTTTTTTTATATTGTCATTCAAGTACTCTTTTGTTGTGATTGTTTTTCAGCAGGAAACTTTTCTAAAGCTTTTACATTGTGCTTTTTAAATTGTTTGGAAAATATAATTTTCTTTAATTTCTTAGTTTTAAATAATATGCTCATCCTAAATATGCTAGAAGGTACATAACTTTTATGTTTTGTATTTGTTCAGTAAGTTTCCCAACATTTTCAATTATTGTGCATGTATATATGTTAGAATGGGAGATTAAGAACAAGAGATGAAAAAAATGTATATAGACATACGAATAGTTACATCATGTGAATTTTTATTTTGAAGCTTACCAATGTTGCTAATATGTAAGACTAAATTTGGCTTTGTCAAAAGCAGAAATTTAGTTTGCCTTAAATAAGAATGCTACAAAGAAGTTAGCCCTGCCATTTTAATACAAGTTTTCTAGGTTGTTTTGAAGATTTTAAGTTGGTTCTATTATTTTTAAAAATTTAAATATCACCTTCTAAAATCAATATCCTTCTTTAACAATTCTTTCAGGACATTACTTGTTCAGTGTGAAGATTTTTTTTTCTAATTTAGAAGAGTAGATCAAATAGCAAGTCAGGAAAAAAATAATTATTGTTGGCCCTTGAACAACATGGTTTGAACTGCACAGATCCACTTATCTGGGGATTTTTTTCAATAAATACCTGTACAGTTTTCCATCATGGTTTGGGAATACAGGATGTGGAGAGCTGGCTCTATGCATTGGTCTTCTCCATCTGTGGTTTTTGGTATCCACAGGGGTCCTGAAACCAATTCCTTGCAGATACCCAGGGACAACTTACGTTTTATATGAGTCAAAAGTTATCCCTGGATTTTGGACTAGGAGGGTTGAAGCACCTAACGCCTACGTTGTTCAAACATCCACTGTATTAATTTACATATGTTAACTTTCCTCTGAATCGAAGAACAGAACATTTTTTCAGACATTTCACTAATTCTAAGTAATTTAAAGAATATTTCTCCTATAATAAAGCATTCAAAATGCAGGGCAGAGAAATAATTGATAAGTAGGTAATAGTGCAATAGCTATTTTAAAAGATTAAAAGTTTTATTTAAACATAGTAAATCATTTTTTAAAATATGGTGAACTAGATAAGAAAAATAAACCCTTAAATTAATTGAATGGCCTGGGAATAAGATATTTTTATTATTTGAAATAATATTAGTTTTAGAAAGTTTGTTTAAGCACTTACTATTGAAAACATTTCAGAATATTTTCAGAATACTTTCCTGGTTCTGTTAACTGGGGCCACGGTATCATTTAGCCAATTTATTTTATGATGATTAAGGATATTTCAGTTTTTCAAACTCATAATAATGTACATCAATTATCTTTTTATAAATTATCTAACCTTAATTTAATTTTTAAATTTATGAGTTTGGGTGCTTGAGATATTGAATTTAACAGAATATAGTCCATATGTTTCTTTTACTAAATACAGTAGATTATATTATTGTTATTTATATTCTAAAATTCTACTAACTGTAACAGGACTGTATCATATTTAACATATCTATTTAATACATAAATGTGTATGAAATTTTAGAAATAAAAAAGTGTGTATGAAATTATTAATAGTTAGATATGGTATGTACCCCAAGCTCTCTGGATATGGCACAATGATCATCATAGGAAATCTTCACTTTAACACATTTTCTAAGATACTTTCTCACACCCTCCTTCTATCCTTATGCACATATGTTTCTATTACAGTAAATACCTCCATCTGAATCCTCTCAAAGCACCTCAAATATAGCATATGCCAAAGTGGACACATTGGTTTTCCTTACAAGAATATTTCAACCTTGCATTCACAATGTCTGGTGAGAACACCAATAAAAATCAGTTTCTAAGACTTAAAACTACACCTATTTTAAATTGTTTTCTCCCTAATTGTTGGCCAAGTGTTATAATTCTACCTTTGAAGTATTTCTCTCTCCCTCTGCACCCTCATTTTCCTGCTCTCCTGGTGAGAGCGGGAGTGGTCACCCATTCCACGGATGGCTCTGAGTGCGCTGCCTGTGGCATCTAGGAATCAATCCCATGGTGCTAGAGGAGGAAGAAACAATATGAAGAATGGCTGAGGCAAAGTAAATTATTAAAAACATTTCAAAGGGAAAATTATGTATATAAGATCCTGATATATTACATATTATCATAGATAGATAACAGAAGAGATAGATGGAAGGATAGAAGGATAGATAGATAGATGATAGATAGATGATGATAGATAGATGTAGATAGATACATACATAGATACATAGATAGATAGATAGATGATAGATAATCGACAGATAAACAGACAGCTAGAGAGGGACCAGAGGAGAAAGGGAACAGAGGCAGAGAGAAAGACTCTCTCTGTATTATCAGAGTAAGATAATTTAGAATCTAAACACATAACAAAAAACAACCCTGTTCAAGTAAAAACAAATATGCAGTAAGTAGAACACTAACTACTTATCATAGTAATACTTTTGTATTTATTTTTATATATAACAATTAAAATCTGGTTAGATCATTAAATATCTCCTTTGTAGCTTATGTATCTTAAGGTTGAAAAATAGACTAAGTTCTTTTAAAATTGAATATTCTTGTTCAAAATTTTATTATTTTACTTTAGATTCCAAAGAGTAGAACAGCTGTATGATTATCTAAACTATATTAAATTAATCATTAAAATGAGTAGAAATGAACTAAAAATGCATTGTTTATTATTAGTAGCAATGCCTAGGTTTTTACGTAGTGTTTATCATGTGTTAAATAATTAAATACAAAAGGTATGTGCAACATTTATTTTGTAAGAAATGGGTTATTAAAAGCTAGTAATAATCATGTATTTTTCACTTAGCCATGCTATGGAGAAAGCCTAAATTTTTGAAGCAGGAAGAGATAATGCTTCTATTGTCAACAAAGTATCTTGAACTTAAGACCAAGTACACAAACTATTTTGGACTTTTAGAATTTGCTCTTTTAATCTAACTTTATAATGGGATGCAAACAGACACATTTCAGTTTGAGACACTAACACCATGGAAGTGCTCACTCATTCTCTTTAAGGGAATAAAAGAATACATTTTCACCATAAGATGTTGGATTCTAAGTGATCAGCAATTTTGTTTCAGTTCTGTGTGTGTGTTTGTTCAGTTTTGTTTTTGGTTTTGGTTTTTATTTTTTTGCTTTATTTGATAATATAAAAGAGCTGGACATAACTAATTATCAGATGTCATTTCTTTAAGATAGCTAAGTAGCAGTAAAATTTAATGGCTTTGAAATTTTAAATTATAGCTTTGATCGAGTTGTTTATATAAGGCCCAGTGATCATGGGCCTTATCTATGTATGGGCATGTGGGGATTATGTATGATCAGGAGATCAGAGTTGTCTGAGATGATACCAAAAGTCTCACAGTGAAGAAAAAAGCAGGATGCCACTTGACAATCGTAACTTTGAGTGGAGAGTCCAGGAAGTTAAGTGGCAATAGGAAGCAGGAGATATGCCAGAAGGCGTATGAATATCAAAGCTGTGTTTCGCTTGATTGTTTATTTTAAAAAGAAAGTCATATAAGAATGATCTAGAACCTGCACTGCTCTTGATAACATTCTCCTTTCAATTCTGATGTTTGAGGAAAGGAGCAACACCCCTAGAGAAGATCGTATAGAAATTATGTCCTCAGAAGGAAGCCAAGGGTTAGGTGAGACAAGGAGGAGGAAAATGTCAGAAGGGTGGTTGAGGTCTGTGGCCCTCTTGGTCACGAAGTGCGCTGAAAACACTGGGGCAAGAAGGCAGAGAAGGTCATGAGTTGAGGCAAGGACAGATTTCCAGAGCTTTGAGGGGCATGGTGTGCAGTAAGGCCTGATTGTTTCTAAGCCCTTGAGTTTACCTAAGGTACTTCAGATGCTACCTGGCTGGGGTGTGTTTGAAAAGATGTGTGGACCTAATTGCTTTCTTCATAAATCCACACGTCTTCAGCAACAGAGGAGATGCTGTGCGCGTCAGAATAGAGCTATTAGACATGGAGATATTGACCTCCATGTGAGGAGAGAAGGGGGAGGGCAGGCCTCCTAGGTACGGTATTTAGTTGGTGCTCTGCTTGGTGAGGGGCCCCAGCAAGCGATCATCGCGTGGTCACATGAGCTCTGTATCGATGTTTGCACAGGCAGCTGTGGTACTACAGAGTCCTTACAAAACGATGTTGACAGGTTCTTGGAAACTGTAACTTTCAGTGAAACAATATATAACAAAACAAGTTTTACCATTGGCTAATTGATGTAAAAAAAAGTTAACTTTCACATGACATATTTCTAGTCACAAAAACTCCCCCAAACTTCGAATAAATGTGTTATACATTTATTTAAGAAGGATTAATAATCACAAGTAAGATCATTATTTTCCAACCCAGTTATTCCAGTTCAGGGTAGAGGTGACTAGAGCCTGTCCCGCGAGCTCAGGGCACCAGGCAGAAGCCCACCCTGGACAGGACATCCTTCCATTGCAGGCGGCACTCACACACCCCACACTCACTCAGACTGGGACAACGTAGACACACCTATTCACATCGTGTGCATCTTTGGGATGTGTGAAGAAACCAGAGTACTGCAGACAAGCCACACAGACATGGGGAGAACATACACTCTCTACACAGACAGTTGCCCCAGCCAGGAATCAACTCTTCTTTCTCATCAATGTTGTAAGGAAACAACATTGAACAAAATTATGTTATTCAGAGATCTGCTGTCCTTGCACTGCTGCTAAATTGGCAAATCCTTTTCTTCAGGGATATACAGATCAGCTCCCACACTTTCAGGTATCCGTACTCTATACATATGGTCTGGTCATAGCTCTGGTCACCCTAACTAGAGACCCCAAGAGCTCATAGGACCCGTCCACGTGATTCATTCATTAGCACCATGACATACTGAAGGCCACTTAATGGATCATATTGTCTTGTTATATTTAACCTGTAATTGATACAAAAAAAGATGCAGCTGTCCTTGGAAATGGGAAAATATGTCCGTGAAGTTACTCAGTCCTTTATCCCAGGCTCTCTGGCAACACAAAGGGTGGGGGAAAGAGCAGAGAAAGTGTGTCCCTTCGAAGAGCTTTTTGTGAGTTGAGATGAAAGATAATTTTATTACAATATAATATGTTCTGTGATAGTGGTTAGTAACAAAGTACACAAAGAGCATATAAGGGGGCTTATTTCAGTCTTTGAAGTCAAGAAAGTCTTATTAGATAAACTTCTATTTGCTCTGAAACATGAAGGATGCTAGGAGTTAGTCCAGGAATAAGGGGTAGTTTAGTCCCTCAAGTTTAGGAAACAGCATTGGCAAGGGTCCCTCTGGAGACGACAGGATGCCTGAGACATTGGTAGAGTCTGTGGGGAAAGTACCAAGTGAATGGGATTCAACAATGTTACCTAATTTTTTATTACTTTTACTCATTTTCACTGCTACTACTGATAATTATAGATGCAAGTTTCTAGAATATAGATGGAGGAAGATAGGTAGTTTTGAACATAATGAAACTAAATAAAATAGGCAAAATATGCATCATTCCATATTATATACACATATATGCATCTAGGTAAAAAGACACTACTTCCAAAGCATGAAAATTAGAAAGCAACTACTTCAGAAAAGAAGACCATGAAAGGGTTCCAAATGTTATTATCGTTGGCTGGAATAATTTTTAGATATATATTACAGGTTTTCCTAAGCAGAAATACATGTTATAAGATTAAGGGTCTTCTTACCTCCATTTCCAAATAGTATTATGCTACTCCAGGGATTTTTGACCTTTTCCATCTCATGACACACATAAACTAATTACTAAAACTCTATAGCACACCAAAAAAATGTTATATTTTTGCCTATCTGGCAAAAAAAAAAAGAGGTATAATGTTGATTCATTCACTCCAAGCAGCTATTGTTGTGTTCTGTTGTCATTTTTTTTTATTTGACAATCTGAGGGAAAAAAATCAGTATCCCTGACTAAATAATGAGGTATATTGCATGTTTTAAAAATTCTTGCAGCACAGCAGTTGAAAATCACTGTGCTACTCCATAGATTCTCCCAGAACATAGATCAAACCGTGGAAAGGACAGGATACCATTGCCATAATGGAGATTGTTTCTACCATCTTCATAGGATGATTATAATCAACAAATGTTTTCAAAAAATAAAATGAAAAGTTCTTATTTCTGAGTTAATGAACATATAAAAGATTTAAAAAATCATTTTAGTAATTTATACCATTATTTTGTTCACTACACAAGTTGTCTCTCCTACTAGAATCTGTGTTCTTTGAGAGCAACTAAGTGTAGTTGTTTTCATTTTAATGTTCTTATCCCAAGTTAAGAACTTGGTCCATTTAATGTGTTCAATACAAGTTGCATAGAAAGATAGGTAGAGATAGACAGACAAACTTATAGAATCTCCAAAATTCTGAAAATAGTTGGCATATTATTTTAGAGTCTAATTTATCCCACAGATAAGATTAGATGTTTGGCACTGTGTAGGTAAAGAAAGGAATTGCGTAGTAGAATATGGTGCTGGGACTACTATGTCTATGTAATTCCAGAGAGCTGAAATTAAATTAGGCAAATTGGGTCTTAGTATTTAAGTGTATGCCATATAGGGGGAAAAAAAGCAGTTCAAAGAACAGGTTTCACAAACACAATGACTTCTAAAACAGGCCATAAACTATTCATCTCTGTTCCTTTGTTTTAACTATGTGAAGCCATGAAAGCAAATATGTTTCTTAAACTCACTTTCTCCTGAAGATAATTTGTCAAGTCTTTGCCCTTAACTTTTGACAACCCAATGAATCCATGGAAATAGAACTGGTCCATATGCCCAAGGCCTAAAAGAAATTATAGTTCCAATGGATATTAGGTACTGTATTAAAAAGGAACATCAATCCCTTTACTTGGTTTTCATGACAAGTTATGTCTATGACCAAAATCTGGGAATGTGCTAAAAGATCAGTTGTATTTGTCATTTCTTTAGTATAATGGATGATAGGAATAAATAAAATTGTTAAGGTGATTCCTGTGATTGTGCACAAATTAATTACAATTTTTATTATAGTTTATTGTAGAACAAATGAACTTGAAAATATTTAGCAAAGCAACTTGGAAAATTGCCCAGGACATATGTTATAATGACCCAAAGAATTATGTTCTTTGATGATAAAGAAATCATAGTAGCTACGTTCTTAAACATTATCCAGAGAAACAATAATTTATCACAGTAATCTCATAGTTTTTGTCCAGTATTCAAATTGTATTTAAGTAACATTTGAGGGGTGATTAACAGGAAGTGTAAATCAATAGAAATCTAGTTTCAATCATTTCATGGATAAAGATTATCCAAGCTATAATCTAAAATGATTTATATAAACAGTTATTAAGGACCTGCTATGTGCCAGGTACTGTGTTAGGTAATAAGGATATATACAATTTCTGTCTCAAAAACATTAACAGTCTTAATAAAATGTTGTAGCAACAAAACAGACACAAATACAAAACATAGCAGAAAACAGATATAAGTGAAATTATTAAAAAACATAATACAAAATGTCATTGAATTTCCATTTTTATGTAGAAAGAGATTGCAATAGCATGTAGGAAATAAAATTTAATTTTAGCTGAGTATAGAGTTGAGTATATTTGATGTGTATAGAATAAGAAAAAAAAGTTACAAAACATATATGAGACCTTTAGAATAATTGAGAATTATATCATTGTCCAAATCAATAAAGAATATGAAAAATAGAAGCAACAGAATGTAAGCTAAATAGAATTTTCTGAGTGCATTCTTCAAAGTTTTCCCATGAGGTGCTAGCAGTTTGGAAGTACTTTCAGTGTAGTTAAAGTATATTACCTTTTCATAAGGAATCATCTGTATGCTAGTAATTGTCAGTGAGAGTTATATTGTACAAGCCTTGTCATCTTGAATATATTTTAAGTAAAATATCTGAAAGAAACACTTATTGCCATTTCATGAAACTATCTTCTTTGGGTATATACAGGAAAATGATCAAATTGAGTATGTTTAGCATAGCTCTGACCCCAAAGTCCCATGACTGAAAACTATAGTCTTTTCCAGGCAGAATTGTGCTTGCTGGTGGTTCTTATTGATATGGTTGTACAATTTTTCTCTTCATTGCACTCAGATGGGTAGTCAAGAATATTCTAGTTATGTTTCCTTTGATAAGAGAATTTTCATGTAAGGTGCCACAAGGGAGGTATTGAATAGAGATATTTCATTGGTCATACTGGTACTAGATAAATATGCACTTGAGGAAAAGCAAGTCCAAGCTACTTTTGCCACACCCTTCCCCTCACACTCTGGCTATCTTGGAGACAGGGCTCTGCAGAATTGATTTTGACACCTTACATCAAAATCCATTTTGACTAGAATAGGGCAGTGTTAAGCCATAAGAACCCCATGTTTTATTTTGAATCATGAAGAATATGATTGAGGATTTCTTCTCTAATTAATACCAAGTAGTAACAAATATCTTTCAAATCAGTCTGACCTTGGGGGAAAAGAATCATTGGTACAGGGATAAATTCACTGTAAAAAGAAATGACCCTAACTGTCAGAACACGAAGGGAAGGCCGATATGGAAACAGTAGCTCATAGGTAACTGAGTTTATGTTCCAAATAGTTTCTTTTTCTGGACCAATGATAAATGTAAATTTTTTTACTTAAAAAAGAAAAAACAATTTCACAAGAGCAGTGTGTATGAGGACCTGGGTTAATAGAAATTTTTACGAAAGAGCACTTGTGGTTTAGTTTTCCACAGCCCAATATAAATGTACAGTAGTATGGGGATGCTTAAAAAAATCAAGTAAGAGTCTAAACTTATAACTGTAGAGGGACATAAGCTTTGAATAGTGGACTTCCAGCTAGGAGAAGCCATGCGTCTCAAATTGCTCCACCATATTTAGCTGCATTGGATGACAAGGACATAAACCCCTGCCTTCACCTGGGACTTCATCAGAAGAGTTCCTCCACATGAACTTAGCCTTAGGTCAGGTGGAAATCTGGTCCCAATGTGCTATGGCTTGATCCTCAAAGCCACCAATTATGCTCAGCATCTAATAGCTTCATTCTGAGAGTAGGACCCCACAGATGAGTTCTGTTAGGTACTATAGTGAGTTAGAGATTAAGGACCATTAGATTTTTCCATTGAGGTAAACCCTTTATCCAGTGCATATGAGTCATTAGTGAAAAACCTCAAAAAGATATAATCTTATCAGCAGCTTCTATCTAGAGCTAAGTCACCTTTTTAGAAAAGATAGAAATTTTAGGGACTCACATAAGTGTATCATGTAGGTTTCATTTGAAAACTTCTTGAAACAAAAATATTGATTTAGTCATTTCATTCTTATTCCTGTATTGGTCAATAACTCTGCCCTCTCTCATACTCTGAGTATAAAATTTATGTTTATCTAATGCTTAGTAGGGTCACAGGAACAGATCTTAATACTGTTAGAATGGATGGTCCAATAGTGTTTTATTAAAAATTCAACCCACTTAGGCAAAGGAAAGACATACACTCAGAAAGTCGGTGCACACTGGCCCCCTGCAAACTTATAGTTTGCCATACTACATCATTGTTGAAGACAAAAGAAGGGTCTCCAGCACTGGTAAATTTCTCCAGGTCAGCTACAATGATACCAATGGTTGGAATATCCTAATTCTGTATTGAATTAGATTCCCAGCTCCTGAGAGGAAATGTTTTGATGTAGGAATCCTCCAAAACTTTTTAACAGGAAAGCTTCTGTAAGGAGCCAGAGCATGAGATTAAGAAGACTGTCAATGGGCAATCAGTAGAGGTACACTCACCAGTTAAACATGAAAGCTTCTTCACTGCGCTTCAATTCACCATGATTTACCACAGATATGAGATCTCAGCACACCTAGGCCACTATTCTGTTCAGGCCTAAATACAGGGACAAAATGAACCCCTGGGATGTGAAGATCATAGAATAATCATTCAAAAATATCTCTGAGAAATCTAGGATGCCTCAGCTCAGATTTAGATTAGATTCCGTCATCCCTGTTGGAGCACATTTTGTATGAGGTTACTCTAAAACTGTGACAATGTGTGGAAAACTGTGGAGGAGGACCAAATATGATAGAAGTGAAGTTGAGCCCAAGGAGGGAAGAAACAGTACCAACAAAGCTTCCAATCCAATGGAGAGTCAGCCAAATAAATAAATAAATAAATAAATAATCTCTAAAGGAAGAGAAAGGTAGGCAGGGGAGAGAAAGAAGAACATCGATTAAACAGAGATGCAGAGATGTTTCTAGAAGTGCTAACAAATTGCATGGTAGAAAAGGACAAAGGGCAGGCTATTAGCTTATTGAAACTAACATCATATCAGTTACATTAATAACTACCATAATGTAAGATGCATGGAAAAAAATAAGAGGATTTATTAAAATTACAGAATAGCTTTGGCAATGTTGGAAAGCAAAGAAAGAAAAGTGGCTTCAGATATTCTAAGAGCTGACAAAGTATGATACATGTGATATGATTGCTTTAGAAATTAAAATTTGGCCTATTGGGTAGAAGATGAGAGAGTCTTCTCAGAGTCCTTCGACAAACAATCTGTTTCCCTCATATTGCAATGAATTGCCCACTCATAAAATTATTCAAAAGGAGCCAAGGAGGCCACCTCCCATTGACTATGTAGAAGACCTTTATTTTCTTTTTCAAATGTTAAATTTTATAAAATGAACTATATGTTCTATAAAGTTCTAAAAATTTTCAGTGTTACGAAAAATACCAAATTAATAGGGCAATTCATCTCTTCATTTTTAAGTTCTTAGAGCATAAGAATTTATACAGATCTCTTTGTAAAGTCCTAAATCTGGCACAGTGACTAGTAGATGCTTTGTAACTATTTTTCTGACAGAAATCACTCTTGGAACTTTTTAAAAAAATGCTGTGCTTTATTCATTAGTCCATTTTTACATGTAAAGAAGTCATGATGACATGACTGATCTGAGTTTAGCACTTCCCACAATAACCATCTTAGTTAATAGATAGAAAGCTCAATCAAAATCTGTTTCTCTAGTTAGTACACATAAGATATGTCAAATAGATTAGATATTTTCAAAATTCTCAAATGTAAGGGACATTAATAAAGGAAAGTCATTCTATATTTATGCTCATTATTATCAACATATTTCTGTAGTGATAAAGACAAGACTGTTTTAGAATGATTTGGGGAGTATTTTAAACTTAAGAATAGATTAGTAAATCAAGTTGTATCTTTTTAATACTTTTATATCAAATATCAAGGGTTTTACTTATTCAGATTCCATTTTCACTTGACTTGAATTTGAATACTTTAGTGATTTCAATCATATTTCCCCTCTTATTGCAATTATTGTTTAACCTGATTTACATACCTTTGAATTTTCAGTTCCATCTTATTTATCCACATATTGCACTAAATTTTAACTATGAAAAAATTACCCTTACACAAACATCATTGCTATAAAAGAGGTGAGGACAGGAGGTGTTAGTTATATTTTCTTAAGCATTGTGGGAAGTTATTTGCTGCTTTAGAGCAATACACATATACATGTGTGCACACACACACACATTCACACAGAGCTTTTCTATTATGTTGGGAAGCTCACAGGGAGATTGCAAAATAACCTTAAATTGGTAAATGAGTCAAGTGGGTGGCATTATCAGTGAGTGCACATTGTCAAATTGCAATGCATTGGACTCTTACAATTGCGCACTAATTCTGCTTAAAAGAATTGTGTGGTTTTTTTCTCCCAATTTGTAAACCCACGGTCTCCTTGAAAAATAACTCTGCACTTGACATTTTCAGATTCTCCTTATCCCATTTCCATTAAAGACAAGTCTGACTTTGGGAGCACTAAGAATTTCAGAGAATTGAATTCCAGAGAGAAACTCCTACTGGAATAAAGTCTGCCTATCCAAGAACAGGAGGACAGCTTTTTCTCACCCCTGCTAATGAAGAGCTAGACTAATGTCCCCTCTTGGGGGCTGCAGTAATACTCTCATGGAACATTCATTTGCAGAAGCTGCTGAGTTAACTCCAAAGTCCCCCTTTCCCATAGCAAGTTGTCTACAAAGACAGTAAATTTAAGGGGTCATGATTATGGTGTCTCCCAAGACACTGAGTAAAATGTTGTAAGTTCTCACACCCCATTTTAAATTCTCCTATGGATTGTAGATGGCAAGATGTGCATGTCTTGAAGAGGTCACCTCCAAGAAGTTTCTACAATGCAGCTAACGCACAGACTAGATAACTGTGGAAATAAAGGCACCTTTTTAAAACTCTTCTTTCTGGTGCAATTCAAGTAGTTGTTGTCAGTGAATAATGCAATAGAATTAAGGGTATAAGACCTCACCTTAAAGGTAAAGGCTAAGAAATGAAACTGTAAGTATAACTTCTTTAAGGAAGAGAAATTTAGCTTTTCCTAATGTACAGTTTAGAATAAGGTGTTTCACAAAGGAAGAAGAGAAGGAGGAAAGAAGAGAGGGAGAAAGGAAGGCAGGAAGGGGTAACGAAATAGTAAACAAAAAAATTTATACTACAGCTAATATGACAAAGAAGTTATAAAAGATGTTTTGTAATCACATGCATTTGGATTTTATTTTTTAGTTATTTGAATGTTCTTGAATTTTCTTCTAATAAATGTAGGATGGGACTAAAATATAAAGTAAGATCCTGTATATGAGAAGAAACTGAACTGAAGCAATCTCTATTGTTGGCTTTGAAGGGTTTCTTTGTTGTTTTTTGTTTCTTTCCCCTACTGAGTACTCTGTCATCAGCAGGGGGTCAATTTACAGTCTCTTTAAAATGAATAAATCCAACAGTTTTTCTTTCTTTTCTGTTATTTTTTAAACCTGCCTAAGAGTAGTGAGAACAAACTTAATACATGGACTTTAAGTTGATTTTCTCTAAAAAGGATGTTTTATGCCCAGAAGTGTATCTCTCACTGATACTCATTTTTCTGGGGACTGGTTTGTGACTCTGTGTAACACTAGCTCTTCTCGTAGCCACAGGAAGAATTAGTTAAAAATTGACTTTGAATGTAATTCATTTGCTACAAAGTGGTCTTTCACCCCCTGCTCTTCTCTCCTACTCACATCCACATTTTTGTTCCCAGTCCTTTGTTCCGAAGTGAACTACCCCACAAGAGCACTGAGGATAAGGATTCCTGAATACCTTCATGCTCATCATGGTGTTCTCAGCACTGAGCCATTAATGCATCACTGCTGTCCTGTCCTGGGTGAGGGAGGAGAGAGAGTTAAGAGCGAGCAGCTGGCTAAAAGGAGCCCTAGGGACAAGCTCACATAGACACTTACCTGGAAGCAGAAAACAAGAGCCTTCACAAGGTTAGTCTCCACTGGGTTCCCTGCACTCAACTCCTAGGGATCGGCTGGTTGCCCAACATGCCACTCACTTCTGCGACATGGCACACAACTCAACACAGAAAAAACTGAAAGGAAAATGTTTTCCTTTTCCTTATTTATCTGCTCAAAGTTAAATAGTCATAGTTTAGGACAGACACATTGCAGAGCTAATTCTAAGTGCACATTTTAATCGGGCAAGAGTTGTTTAGGCCCAGTTGCTACTCCTCACTTCCTTTGTAAATAGCCAAGGTCCATTTACTCTTTCCTTCTCCCTAAAATTCCATCATAAATACTAAGAAAGGAGATTGTGCTAGGGCTTAATGTACTTTTAAATCAGTTTTGAGGTTCTGGAACCTTCTCCTCAGGTTATAAATTAAAAGGTCCTTGCTACTGGTAAAAGGAATTGCAAGCATCACTAAAGAATGGCGGTGGGATCTTTGGGATCATTATAATAGTTTACTCATAAATTAGAAACGTTTTTCCCCTCTGCATCTCCCATAGCAAACTGTTTAGATACAGAATAAATTTGCCATTGGTCAAATAAGACATGTTTTCAACTCCTATCACACAGTCTTTCCAATGCTCATATAAAGGAAAAAAAATGGCACCCAAGATTAGTTTCCTGGTGCATGTAACTCAAGAATCCCCACTGATAGAGCAGGGTCTTTGTAACCTTTAACAAGGGCTCACCTTTGCCTTTTTCATCTGTATACTATTCTGGATCCTGCTTACTAAGTAAGATGAAAAGTGAAAACAATTCAATAGCCTTTGTAAGACAGAAAACTATTAATAAAAATAGGCAATGGAAAAGATACAGAGATAAATACTGCACCTAACAGTGATTTTTCCAATGGCTATTAATTAATTTGATTCATGAAGTAACTGGACATATTATTCCAAGAAAGTAAATATCTTTAAAAATTATTTTCTACTTGTGTCTTTCTTCTTTGAAGAATCTGAAATGGAAAAAATTCCTTTACTTCAGCTACTTGGAGTCCACATCTTTCAAGAAGAAAGTTAAATAGACACTTCTTTTTTCCTTCTATTCTATAGGGTATTTATAAAAAAATGTATATTTTGAGGTGAAATTAACAGTTTGTGCAGAGAAAAAATGTTCACTTGTAAAATCAGTTAACAAAGTTAAAGTTTACCCATGTTAACTCAATCATAAAGGATCTACATCCCTTAAGAATAATATCTAAAAACAGAAAAACATCAGTAACTTGAAGGTTGAGCCTCACAACTTAAATCTCCATGAAAAAGTTGTTACCGGACAAGTAAAGTTATAATGTTTTTGATATTTACTTAAATACAAATCAAGTAAACATGTATAAAGATTCAGATAGATACGTTTAAAACTCTAGCTGTGATCAACTGAAAATCATTATAATTATTTTATGTGATATCATTTTTAGATATCCAGAATCCAAAATTCTATTTATGGATAAAAGAGGTAGAATGAGTGATTAACATCATGTTAGGTACAAAATAATCGCAAATTTAACCCACCTCACCATTAAATATTTCTTATTTTAACATCTTTTAAACTGCCATGGGCATTGGGCTACAGTGCGGGGATTGCTGGGGGAGGAGGGTCTAAGGGCACTAAAGGGTGATGGGAAAAAAATACAATGAAGATCGAAGTTTTTTGTTTTGTTTTTGTTTTTAAGAGATGTGATGAAGCTGACAAAGTAGAGAAAATAAATAAATGTGGAGAGGTCAATGCTCTATTTCAAAATAGAATTTGGTTGAAATTTTTAAAAAACAAAATTGTTTACACATTGATGTTCTTCATTATAGCAATATCACAATCACAGGTAGGCATTCCTTCTAAAAAGCTCTTCTAGACAAGATTTACTTTGGAAATTTTACAAAATATGACGGAACAAAGTTTAAAAATAATGCTAATGAAAATGAGAAAGGCTATTTAGAAAGTGAATTCTTTTACTTTTGGTATTTTTCCTTCCTTCACATTTTTTTAATAGACACAGGTTATTTTTTAATAAAATAATAAAACAAAGTAGCCCTGGCTGGTGTGGCTCAGTGGATTGAGCGCCGGCCTGTGAACCAAAGGGTCTCTGGTTTGATTCCCAGTGTAGGGCACATGCCTGGGAATGCAAGATGCAACCACACATTGATGTTTCTCTCCCCCTTGTTCTCTCTCCCTTCCCTTCTCTAAAAAATAAATAAATAAAATCTTTAAAAAAACCCAAAACTATAAGTAAACGGCAACTGTTGTTATAAATGAGAACATAGCTAAAATACTAGAAGTGAAATAAATAAAGGCTTCAAAAATTCTTTTTTAGAAAGGGTTAACTGAAGTTATGTTGGAGTATAATGATGAACACAAATGGGTAAGTTCAGTACTTGGTTAATGCAATTAACAAATAAAATCCTCCAAAGCCAAAGAAGAGCAAAGACTGGGGGGGGGAACGGAAGAACCATAGCAAAAGGCTATGGGACAACTACAAAAGGTGTAACTTACACATAATAGAATACCTAAAAGAGGAGAAAGAAACAGAAGAAATATTTGAAACAATAATGACTGAGAATTTTCTCATTGTAATGCTATATACCAATCCAAAGATCCAGGAAGCTCAGAGAACGCCAAGCAAGATAAAGGCCAAAAAATAAATAAATAAAAACTAAAAAATATACCTAGGCATAGCATCTTCAATCTATAGAAAATCAAATATTAAAAAAATACTTGAACAAATACAGAGGGAAAATGTAGTGTAAAGGAAAATTTTTGCCTGGTGCCTACCTAATCTTCATGGGAAAACTTCAAGTTTCTCACCAATAAGTATGTAATTGATTATAAGTGTGTAAACATTCTTTATCAAGTTGAAAAAATTTCCACCTATTCTTAGTTTACTTATATTTTTTTTATCATGCATGAGTGTTGGATCCTGTGAAATTATTTTTTCTGCATCTATTGATATGATCAGGTAGCCTTTTTTTTTAACCTGTTGATGTGATGAATTACATTAATTGATTTTTAAATCTTTTATATCATACTGGAAGTTCTAGCTAATGGAATAAGAAAAGGAAGTAAAGTGTATACAGATTGGTAAGGAAGTTATAAAACTGTATTTGTTCACAAATGATATAATATTTCTATGTAGAAGGATCCCAAAATAATTAACAAAATCCTGGAACTAATAAGCTGTTTATATCATGGTTGTAGGGCAAAAGTTAATAGGTGAAGTTAATTGTTTTTCTATGCACCTGTAATGAACAAGTGAAATTTGATATTAAAAACACCATTAACATTAGCACCTCCCAAAACAAATACTCTAAGTATAAATCTAACAAAATATATACGATTTACCTGAAGAAAAAAACTAAAGTTCTGAGGAACATAGTCCAAAAGGAAGTGAGTAAGTAGAGATATATCCATGTTTATGGACAGAAAGACTCAGTATTCTCAGTGACATTTCCCAATTTGAAAAAAGTTTATAAGGCATACCAAAAGGCAAAAACACAATTTTAAGAGATAGAACAAGCATCAGAATGAGACATGCAGGAACATTAGAATTAGACTGCAAATGTAAAATGGTCATTGATAGCTGAACAAGGTGAATAGGCTTAAGTTAGTCAGGAGTTAAGGTGAGAAGGGTAGTGTTCTCCAGTCCTCTCACTAGGTCCTATCTTCTAGTGAGTTTAAGCCTCAAGACTGTGAACTACACAGTGTAGTCCCCGACCCCCACCCCGCCCAGGTTGGGAACTATGGCTACAGTGCGCCAGAGTTGGGTACTTCCAGAGCCCAGGCCAGTTAGGCACTGATAATACCCCAGCTGATTAAACCCTGGTTATGTATTATAGCCCCCTTAGGGCAGGCTTTGCTGAGAAGAACAGAGTGGTCTGCAGTACTGCAAAATGGCTCTCTTTCTCTCCCTCTGCCAGAAGCAGAAGCAGAAGCAGATTTTTCTCCTCCTATTTAATACTATAGGAACCTGGCTAAGCTCTTGGAAGTCAGTCTCACAATGAGCCTCTCCTGTGCCTGGGTCCCCTTGATGTTTGTAATTCTCAGACTTGTCTAACTGAGCTTCCAGCAATCTGTCAACTACAGTTCAGGTTTATACCCTGTTTAATACATTTTTAGATAACATGAAATCTGAACATGAAATCAAAGTTCTTAAGCCAGGAAGAGTTTGATGCAATAAACTAACAAATGACTTGAAATTTGAATCAAGATAAATTTAGTTCTAATTCTGTTATTCATTGACCTTAAGCAAATATTTGATATCTGCAAAATGGACATCATAGTAATTTTGCAAGGTATAATTAACAAAATATTGATTATTCTTAGTTCAACAAACAGTGTAGATATTTATGACCATTGAGGGTATCAGAAGGGGTGTTATCTTAAAATGCTCCTTAAATATTAATTAGTACTTCCTAGCATCAATTTTTCCAAAACTAAAAGAAAGGAAAAAATATCAGAATCTGTTAAAATATATATGAAAGAAAAAAAACTGTCTGGATTGGGGCTGAGTAGCTGTAAAATGTATATAATTTGCTTTTGGACTTGAAATGCTATTACACAAGTTCTATATTTTAAAACAAAATGTAAATTAAATTTAATGCAGAAAATCCATTTCCTCCCAGTGTTATTTTAATTGTATGGAGGTTATCTCAATCAGAAACTGTACATAGCTGAGAAACGTGCTTGTTCTTAAAAAGCCCTCTGGCATAAAGCTGCTTCATAACTTGTAAATTATTATCATTTATTTTTTGCTGTTTGGCTTGGGATTTTCCCATCATTTTTGAATTGTCTCTCTTGCTTCCCAAGATCTCTCAGCTTTTGACAATAAGAATGGGTTTTCCCCTGGGTAAAATTCAGACAGAGCACATAGCTTGACAATTTGAACTTACTCTTTGCCTTTCAACTTCTCCTTCCACCTTTCTCTTTTCATAAAATCCCCAGGGATGCACAAATTTCACCTTTACTATGTGAAGATGTGTCTGGAGGAAAAAAAGGAAAAAGTGCTTTTCACATATAGCTGGACATGTCCAAATTATACTGGTGGAACTTGATGAGAAATGTTAAAAAAAATGTTAAGAGATAAATCTTACTCTGCTTTATGTGGAAGAAAATTTGTATGGTTACTATATAAGACTTCTCACCATTTATTAATATTATTTTAGCAACCTTAGAAATTACTTTAGTTGTCACAGAAGCTGAGAAATCACTGTAAGAGAAAATATTTCTCATCATCACTTTACTAGTATTCATTCCCCTTTTCATTAGAAGCAAAACATAGTTGGTGTATCAAGCTCCATATTTCTTCCTTGCTCAAAATAACAGTTGGAGAGCATTTATTGCATGAAGTAAATAATGGACTAATTCTCTAAGTTCTGCTTTTAGTTTACAGTGTCCTATAAGCTAAAAAAAGATAAAATGGAAGCATGTTTATATTATTTATCATATTTTTATCATCATCATCAGCTCACCATTATTTTGTACTTTACATCAGGTGCTATTTCCTGTGCTTTGCATCTAGTAGTTCATTTAAACTTTTTAGCACAGGCTTGTGCTCACCTACAGCAGCATCCTTTGTCTTCTTCTAGCTTTACAGTATTACACAATCTCTGGGTGCCCTTATCTAGATCGATGGCTTATCTATACACTTAGTCACGGTACATTTTGAAATTTCAGCCTAGACAACATTTCTGAATTTGAAATCTTCTAACAAACTATCTTGCAAGCCTCTCCACTTGGGATGTCATACTGTCACTCCAACTAAAAACATCTTCCTTCTCACTATATTTATTTTCCTGGCACTTGGACAACACACATCAAGTCACCCAAACAAGAATTCTATCAGTCGTCTTACATGCCTCTTTTTAACTTTTGACGTTTATCATTTTTAAGTGCAATCAATTCAGATTAATACCATCTCTTCTGCTTATCATTGAGTTTCCATCCCCACTGCAAATGTTTTAAACACATACTTATCCTTTTACACCGTGGGGGCAATATCACCTAGTCATTAAGTGGAAAAACACAGAATTCAAATGTACATGGATCCAAACCCCATTTTCATGCTGCCTAGCTGAATAGACTTAGACAAGTTTCTTAGCCTCTGTAAGAAGAGTACAGAAATTTTTCATCAATATAACAAGACGTAGGAAAAGCAAAAACAAAATCAAGGAAACAAATTCATAGTAAACAAGACATATCAAATGAAATGTCAAGTGAGAAGCATGAGATAATAAGCATGAGATATCAAATGAGAAGTCCAAATATGTAAGTAAAAAACAAACATGGAAGATTAAATCTAGTTTTAAGAAGTCTTAAATTATGGGCCAGGGCTGGCGTGGCTCAGTGGATTGAGCGCTGGACTGCGAAACAAGGGGTCACCAGTTTGATTCCTAGCCCGGGCACATTCCTAAGTTGTGGGCCAGGTCTGCAGTGGGGGGCATGTGAGAGGCAACCACACATTGGTGTTTCTGTCCCTCTCTTTCTCCTTCCCTTCCACTCTCTCAAAAAAAATAAATAAATAAAATCTTTAAAAAAAGAAAAAGAGGCCATAAATCATGATACTGCATTTAAAAATATTCTTACATACATCCTGAACGTTTCGGCTCAGTTGGGCATTATTCCACAAAGTGAAGGACTGCTGGTTTGATTCCAGTCAGGGCACATGCCTGGGATGCAGGTTCAGTCCCGGCTGAGGCAGGTACAAAAGCAACCGATCGATATTCTTAACATTGATGTACTATCTCTCCCTTTCTTACTCTCTCCTCTCTCTC
Source organism: Pteronotus mesoamericanus (assembly GCF_021234165.1). Lineage (NCBI taxonomy): Eukaryota > Metazoa > Chordata > Mammalia > Chiroptera > Mormoopidae > Pteronotus > Pteronotus mesoamericanus. The sequence continues at coordinate 25,034,092 of NW_026555310.1, forward strand.
TCTAAAAAGCAGTAAATAAAGTCTTTTAGAAAGTTTAAAAAGTTATTACATTACAAAAGGCATGTTTAGAACACAATGCAACATAAAGTTTTGTGAAAAACATACCATAAAATATCGATGATAGAAATGCCGATATATCAACATGAATACCATAATAGAAGCCTAAATAATAAATGGAATTTAAAGTATCATCTCCTTTTATTTTCTATATCAATCAGTAATTTCTGTAGGAATTTATGCATACCCAATTGAAAACATCTTACATAAAACAGAGAAAGCATTGATTTATATAACTGGAAAGTTCAGTCATGGATTTGGCTTAGACATGGCTGCATTCAGAGGCTTAAATGATGGGGTCATTCTCTCCATCTTTTGGCTCCATTTTTCTCTTCATGTTGCTTTAATTCAGCAGATAGATTATCTCCACATGGCAGAAAAGATATCCACTGTCAGCCCTATTTACAACCTGCCAGCTGACCAGTTCTAGCAGGTAGAAAGGGAAAGAGACTTTTCTCTCCCCATGCCCATGTAACAACCCTGGAACGCATTCTGTTTGGCCTCGCCAGGGATATGTCTATGGATTATTCCTGATTGGGACATGAGCCCAACTGCTTGATCACAAGTGAGATGAGGCACTGTGATCGACAGAACCACATGAATCACGTGCATGTTGTAAGGTAGAACAGGACTTCAAAAGTAGTGAGTAGTGAGCAAGGAAAAAATGTACACACTATACACCTTTTTACTGACTATTTTCTATAATAAGGCAGTTAGTGCCAAGACCAGTGTGTATGCCTGTGAAAAGGATCCAAGAAGGTCTATTTTAACATAGGCCATAGGCCCATGGGACAAAAATAATACTCTTGTGGCTTAGGTAGCAGTATGAACACAATTCACAGTGACTTAATTAGCTATAAAATATTAATTTATTTAGATTATTAACTGTAAGACCTTTTTTAAGATCTTATAAAAACAGTAGGTAACTGACCTCAAGCATATGGCTGCCTTCTATTTAAGTTAAAACCTGAAGTATGTTTATTTGGAAATTAAAAGAAGTTGTAATTAATTGAATTTTAAATTGTACTTTCTAGCAATATCAAAATGTGAATCTTAGGACAGTATAATAAAAATTTTAAATTTCTTTTGAAGTCACTGGGCAGAGCTTTGCGCTTTGCTTTATTTCTTTTAGATGTTCCCCCATACTGCAGTGTTTCAGGCAAATAAAATTAGCCTTGATTTTGTTACATTCCAGTGACCAGATTACAAGGTATTTGCTGATGGTACATTTTATTGACTCAGATAAACCTTTAGGCAAAGGTCGCAAACCTCTAACTCTGAATATAACAAAAATAGCTAATAGATACTTACAGAATATCATAAAGGTCGTAGAATTAAAGAAAAGTCAACAAAAATATATAATTAAAGGAATATAGCATGGACCATAAAAGGATATATTATTTAACTATCCTAAATGAATAAAGCTCTTCTGGAAAATAAAAGTGTATTAAAAATCAATTACAAAAAGAAAACTGGAAAATTCACAAATATATAAAGATTAAACAGCATGCTATTAAACAATCAATGGATCAAAGAAGAAATCAAACAATATCTTGAGATTAATTTAAATTGAAATATAACAACCAAAAGTTATGACATGCAGCAAAAGCAGTTTTAAGACATTTATAGCAATAAATGCCTACATTAAGAAAAAGAAACATTTCAAATTAATAATCTAACTATATACCTCAAGGAAATAGGAAAAAAAAACTTAGCCCATAGTTTGGAAGAAGAATGAGAATGACAAAGATCACAGTGGAAATAAATAAAATAGACACTAAATATAAAATTTTAAAAATCAATAAATCTAGAGGTTTTTTTAAAAAAATATATAACAAAATAGACAAACTTCAGGCTAGAGTCACCAAGGGAAAAAAGAAGACTCAACTAAATAAAATAATAAATTAAAGAGGAGACATTACCGTTAAAAGTGTGGAAATAAAATGAATTACAAGAGACTAGTATGAACAATTACATGCCAACAAATGGAAAACTTTGAATTTATGGATAAATTCCTAGAAACATACAATCTGCCAAGACTGAATCATTAAGAAATAGAAAATTCAAAAAACAAATACTAGTAGGTTATTGAATCAGTAATCAAAAACCTCTCAACAAAGAACAGCTCAGGACCAAATGACTTTCCTGATGAATTCTAACAGGCATTTAAAAAATAATTAACTCTACAAAAAATATAAGAAGGAAAGGAAACACTTCTAATCATCTTATTTTATGAAGTCAGCATTAACCTGATACCAAAACCAAGCAAAGACACTACAAGAAAAAAAATTACAGGCTAATATCTCTAATGAACATAGGTGCAAAAATCTTTAACAAAATTCAACAGCATGTTGCAAGTATCGTACACCATTATCAGCTAGAATTTATTCTATGGATGCAAGGATACTTCAACATTTGTAAATCAAATATTGTGATATGCCACATTCACAGAATGAAGAAAAACAGTCATAGGATCATTTCAACAGCTACAAAAGAAAACACATGACAAAATTGATTATAAAAATTCTCAACAAACTGAGCATGGAGAGAATGAACCGCAACATAACAAAAGCCTTATTATTATGAAAATTTTTCCTAAAATCAGGAACAAGACAAGGGTACTCACTCTCACTGCATTTATTCAACACAGTACTAGATGTCTAGGAAAAATAATTAGGCAATAAATGAATATATAAGCAACAAAATAATAAAAGAAGAAGTAAAATTATCTGTTTGCAATGACAATATTATTTATAGAAAACTTAAAGATTGTACCAAAGAACTGTTAAAACTGATAGAAAAATTTAGGAAAGATACAAGATACAAACTCAATATATAAAATTTGCTGCATTTCTCTACACTAATAACTTTCAGAAGTAAAAGTTTAAAAAATCCCATTTACAAAAACATCAAAAAGAATAAAATATTTAGGAATAAATTTAACCAAGGAATTGAAAGATCTTGTACTGAAAACTATAAGACATTGATAAAACAAATTGCAGAAGTTACAAGTAAGTCAAAAGATATACCATGCTCATGGATTGGAGGGATTAAATTGTTAAAATGACCATAGTACCGAAAACAATCTACCAATTCAATGTAAGTCCTGTGAACATTCCAATAACATTTTTTTTTTTACAGAAATAGAAAAAGCAATTCTAAAACATGTATGAAGCCACAAAAGATTCCAAATAACCAAAGCAATCTTGAGAAGGAAGAATGAAATGTAGATGTCACACTTCCTGATTTTGAATATTGTACAAAGCAATAGTAATCAAAACAGTATAGTATTGGCTTAAAAGCAGACACATAGATTAATGGAACAGAATAGGAAGGCCAGAAATAAACCCACACATATATGGTAAACTGATTTAAGACAAAACTGCCACAAATATACAATGGCAAACAGACAGTTTCTTCAAAAATTGTGTTTGGAAAATGGGACAGCCACATGCAAAAGAATGAAACCAAACCTCTATCTTGCAACATACAGAAAAATTGACTAAAAATGAATTAAAAACTTTAGTAGCTGAAAGTGTAAAACTCTCAGAAGGAAACATAGGTAGAGAGCTCCTTAACATCAGTCTGGGAAGTTATGTTTTTAGATTTAACACTAACCCAAAGGCAACAAAAACAAAAATAAACAAGTGTGACTACAACCAACTAAAAATATTATGCATAACATAGGAATCCATCGACAAAATGAAAAAGCAGTCTTTGGAATGGAAGAAAATATTTGCAATCAAACACCTATAAGAAGTTAATATCCAAAATATACAAAGAAGTCACACAGCTCAATAGCAAACAAACAGACAATCCAATTAAAGAGTGAAGGAACTGAATAAACAGTTTTACAAGGAAGACATCCAAATGATGAACTGGTACATGAAAAGGTGTTCAACCTCATTGATTATTAAGGGAAAGCAAATCCAAACCTTAATGGGATATCTCCTTTACCAGTTAAAATGGCTGTCATCAAAACAACAAGATCACAAAACAAGTATTGTTCAGGATGTGGAGAAAAAGAAAATGTATGCACTATTAGCAGGAATGTAAATTAACATAGCCACTGTGGAAAACAGTATAGAGCTCCCTAAAAAATTAAAAATAAAACTAATGTATGATCCAGAAACCCCACTTCTGGATGCATATTCAAAAGAAATGAAAACAAGATGCGCCCCATATTCACTGTAGCATTATTCATAATAACCAAGATTTGGAAACTACCTAAGTGTCAGTCACTGAATGAATGGATAAAGAAGATATGGTATATAGGTACAGTGGAATTCTACTCAGTCAAGACAAAGAATGAAATTCTGCCATTTGCAACAACATAAGGGAACTTGAGAGCATTATTCTAAGCAAATTAAACCAGATAGAAGAAGACAGATACTGCATGGTATCACTAATAGGTGGAGTCTAAGAAAAAGCACACCAGTAACTCATGGAAACAGAGTGTAGAAAAGTGTTTGCCTGGGTGTGGGAGATGGAGGATATAAGGAGAAGCTGGTAAAAGGGCACAGACTTTCAGAATAAGGTGTGCAAATCAAATGTATACCATGGTGACTATACTTAATAACAGCGTACTGTAAAACTAAAATTTGCTAAGAAAATAGACTTCAAATATCCTCGTAAAAATAAGAACAAGATATTTATGTGTAGTGATGAATGCAGAAAAAAAGATAAGTGTAAATACTTTAAGAACATATTAATATCCTTAGTAGAACAAGATGTTTTTAATCCCTCTTTTAAAATCTTTATACAATTGTAATTCTATTTACTTACTATTTTATTATTTTTGTAAGGCAAGTGACATATATATTAGAAAATTCCTGGAAATTAAATGGTATTAACTTCTAAACGATTTTTAGTTTGATGCTTTCCACTTATTTTAGTGAATCTTAATACACATATTCTGATTATAATGACTTTTGCTATTGAATCACTGCGTTCCATTCTGTGCTATCAAGAACACTGGAATCTGGTGAGAGGTACCTAGGAATTCTGTCACACACAGTTTCCATGATAAAACATCTTTGGGGAGTGGCATAACATAAATAAACATTCTAACTAGGTAACAACCATAAGGATCCTCATCATAAGGAAAATTGGCCTCACATTAAAAAAAAAAAAAACAACAATAGATTGCTGTTTCTGGCCAAGATTGAATACTGGTACTGGACTAGACCTACTGATGTTAAAAATGAAACAACAAAGAATCCTAGAAAATTAGGCAAACAATATTTAAAAATCTCGCCATAGATATTGGACAAAATACAGCATGGATCTTGAATTCTGAGTAAAGGAAATAAATGAAGGACACCCTACAATTTCCAGGTTTCATTTCTGGAGGTACTTTTCAGACCAAAATTCAGAGAAAGGAAATCCAAGCACAGCAAGACAGTCTTGCTGATAGAGGAACATACATCCAGGAATTTGAAAAAGGGCTTAATCTTCAGGCTGAATATTAAACAGAGCATACAAAAGCTGATACTCCATGAAACCAGGTAAAGAAATTTATGAGTAAACACCTACAAGGGAACTTTAAATGAGCTAATGCCTGAGCTCACGAGCTCATACCCACTGAGACATGTTTCAGATCCCACAGTCTCAAAGACATTTCATTGCACATTCAGGGCAGTCAATGGACACCTCAGAAATACCATGACCTAGAACAAGATTAAACATGAGGAGATATGCACTAACAAACTATAAAATCAAGATTCAAAAAGATGAAGGTGACTGGCAAGTTAATTAACAGTTTTCCAGAACAAAACCAACTACTGAAGGAAGACAGTAGCATCAACAATATTCAAAATGCCACGAATAACTGCTAGTAGGCAAAATAAAACTGAAACATATGAAGTGTATTAAGGAGAAAAATCAGTCAGCAGAGATAACCAGATATTTACAGAAAAACTTAAAACAACTATTATAAATATTAGGTCTATCTGGAAAAAGTCCAGCCAATGTTACAATAATGAGAATGGTTTCAGGACATCAATGTACAGGGCAGTCAAGGAGAGTGGACTGGAATGAGCAGGGTGAACAATGATGACTTCACTGTACTAGTCAGTGGGGGTGGTAGATGCCGGAGCATGTGTGGCGACTGAGAGAACTGTGTGAGGTCCCAAGGCGCCTAGATTGAAGGGGACTGAGGCATCGTTGTCCTATATACAATGTTTCTTGTATGTTGTATTTTCTTCAATAAATATCTCTATTTTTTAAAAAAGTATGTGGCTGGATATTTTCTGGACAGGCCACTTATGTACGAGTATTTAAACCAAAGCATAACACAGTAATGAGAAAAAATGAGACTATAAAGCAGTGTGAAATTAGTACAAGTATTGGTTTTTGCCAAAGTAAAAAGTTTAGTTGATTTCATTGTTCATGGAAGCCATATACTTCAAGTAAGAGAAGAGCTATAAATGTGCTTAAAAAGTAACTGCTTAACTTCCAAAGTCTTCTGCCGTGAATAGTGCTTTTTAAATTCCAAATAAAATATCTTTTTCTTTAGACTCTTATCACAAGTAACAAAGTACCTAAGAATGAATTATTATATTTACACCAACCTATGTTACCTGATAGGAGAAGAGTTAAAATCTACAATCATGACTTAAAAGACGGCTAATATTTTTTCAGACAGAATCCGTTTTAAGACTTAGCAAGTAATGTAACAAAAGAGATAATCAACTTTTTGCAGGATATCTTAAATCTTATTATAATAACAAAAATTATAACAAGTGGAAAGGAAATAATATAACACTAAGGGATTAGGAAAGGATCTGGAGAAATCCACAATGAAGCCAAAGACTACTAAGAAATACAAGTAAGTATCAATTTTAAAATATAGTCAAAAGGTTAAAATATAATATGTTATTTAAAGTTCAGATTGAAATAGGAATAAAACCTGTACAGATTCTTAAAAGAAAATCCATAAGCCTGGCAAATATAAATAAAGATATGACAGAATTGTCTGAGTAGTTGGCATAGGGAAACAGGACCATAGTTTATAAATGCACTATCATAAACACATTTCAATTAGACTCAGTGATAACCTAAAGAACAATTTTTACATGACCTAGAGCTGAATTTGACAAACTATGTATACATGGACTCACACTTCTTTTTTTAATTAAAAAAAAATATTGACTTTATTGGGGTGACACAGGTTAATAAAGTTGTATCAGTTCAGTGTACAATTCTATAGTACATAATCTTCATATGTTTTGTGTGTTCACCAACATTTTTTATAAATATGATTTTTCTGGAAAACATACTTACCCAGTCATTTATGCATTGTCCATGGCTGCTTTCCTTCTACAACTGCAAAATTTGTGGAATTGTAACACAGATGATATGGCCTGCAAATCCTAAAATGTTTAAAGCCTCGCCCATTAAAGAAAAGCTTTACCTATGGTACAGAAAATAAAAATAAATCTGAGATAAAATATATTTCCAAGAGTTATACTATTAGATAGTTGCATTAAAGAGTTGTGGTTGCTCTTCTTGGTAGAGCCAGACTGGTATTTAGTCCTTATGTTGATGACAGAAACAATGAGCAAGGTTTTCAAGACGCTCTTTCTTGATGGTGGAAAGGTGTGGAGATAAGAGAGAGACAGAGATGGAGATAAAATTAGAGGGGGAAAGAAAGAGAGAGAGAGAGAGGGAGGCCAGGAGAGAGAGGGATTGAGGGAGAGAGAGATATATTAAGGAATTGACTCACATATTGAAGAAGTTGACAAGTCCATTATCTGTAGTGTAGGCTGGTAGACTAGAGACTAGGGGAAGAGTTGATATTTCAGTTAAGTCTGAAGGCAGTCAGCTAACAAAATTCTCTCTTCCTTGCTGGGAGGTCAGTCTTTTTTTATATTACAGTGTTCAGCTAATTGAATGAGAGCCTCCACTATGGCTTCTAAGATTAATACTAACCTCAGCTATGTGGAGCGGGAGCCCATAGACAGAGGTTGTTATTGATTCCTATAACCCATCCTTGGAAAATCATTTGTTTCTCTAGAGTGGCGTCCTGAGTATTTCTTCAGTACCCTAGGTGCTTCAGGCAGCCCGAGTCAAGAACTGAAGTGTTAAGCAAAGTTTTATGACCTTTAATTGTTACAATTCATTGTGATACAGATTCATGGTGGAGTATGGATCATTCACAGAGTTTATCAAATGTATTTCACCAGTGAACCTTTATTCTTACACAATATATTAACCAACGTTTCTTGAAAGAGGATGAGCTCTGCTGTTCTTAGTCCAACACTCATTTACCAAGAAGATGAAAAGTCAAGAAAGTTGTCATTGACTTAAGTTACACATTTTAATGATAGCAATAGCAAATCCAAGACTTAGGTCTCCTTTCTTGGTCTAATGATCTTTTCCTTCTTCTTTAAGAAATAACATCATTATTTTTCTTGACTCTCCATTTTCATTTCACCTGTGTCTAAATTGCTGCAATCAGAATCATTGTACATTTAGTTGGGGGTTTCTTTCATTGCTCTGGTGGGTACAGGGAATAGTCTGGTGGGTTGACTTTGAATGCACTCTGACAGGGAATAATTTTTCTCTCTCATAACCACTCCCTTTAAAGGAATTTTCATGTACCTGAAAGTCAGCTTCCTGGTCAATGTCGAGGCTCTGACAGAATGATGGTCCTGAATTGGTTAATCAGAGGACATAAACGATGTAAAGGTTATAGCCCCTATTCTATTAGAGTTCCTTCCATATGGAAGCTAAGAACCTCTACCCCCAATTCTTGGGGAAGTTATATAAGAACTAAGACAATCTTTATCAGATTTTAAAATCAAGCATTTTAAGAAGTGCAAATAATGATACTATATGACACAAACGGTCTCCTTCTTGCTGCTCAAAGATAACAATTCTCATCTGAGGTGCAATAACATGATGGTTTATGCGATTCATTATGGAGTATCCAGAATAAATGTCTAATAACACTCACATTACCTCAGCTTGCAGACAAATTACTTAAAATATAAATTATATGTAATACAAGTTTATCACTAAATTAACTATTCTTCTCACTTGTACTCAGTACAAGTATTCTTTCTTTTTTTCTTTCTTTTTTCCATCATCATTTATCTCACTATACCCTCTTCCACCTCCACCCACTCCTGTACCCCTGCAATCAGCGCACTGTTGTCCATGTCCATGACTTTCTCCTCTCTCTTTCTTCCTTCCTTCCTTCCTTCCTTCCTTCCTTCCTTCCTTCCTTCCTTCCTTCCTTCCTTCCTTCCTTCCTTCCTTCCTTCCTTCCTTCCTTCTTTTCCTTCCTTCCTTCCTTCCTTTCTTTATTGCTTCTTTCTTTCTTTTTATTTTTGCTCAATCCTCTTGAATGAAAGAGAAAAGGGTGGATTTTTTCCAGGTCAGTACATGAGAGTTTGTGAAAAATTATTGTCATTCTCTGTATGTCTAGCCGAGAGAGATGGAGAACTGCACAAAAGAGGTTAGGACAAGTTTTCTTTTGGGACACACTACTGTCAATCTATTTAATTGTGATACTTCACACACACACATATACCACCCCTTCCCCCACATACACATCACAGAATCTGAAATTATAAATTGCCACCATGTTCTCCCCATATCTGACATATTTTATTCTAGGTTTTAAATTCTACAAAAATAAATCTGTGTCTACCTTAAGGTATAGATTTTTGTAAATGCCAAATAAATCCATAAAGGAGTTGGGAACACCAAGAAACAAGCCAGGAAAAAATCAATGCAATCTCTTTTATAGAGTATAGCAGTCATAATATGGAGTCTAAGATATGTGTTCTGCAGTATTTACAGGGATATTAGAAGGTCCCTTGATGGCCTACAAACTTATTTTTCAGAGTACTTAAATCACAGGTGAATTCAGTAATAATGTTTCACTATATTTTCACTAAGTAGCAAAGAGTTCCAGAGCAACTCAAAAAGAAAGAGGACTGAAAGCTGATGTTCCAAATTCTGGTTTGGAACTAAGTTTGTTGTAATATAAAAGGTTCTTTTTCCATATTAGAAAACAAGTATTTTCTTAACACAAACAGTAAGTAATGGGAAATTAGCATACAAACAAGCCAGCCTGAACATTCTCTTCATCACATGGTTTTACAAGGTGGTAACTAAGCCTAACACACCCTATATGTGCGGATTTGTTGATTTTTGAGAGAGCATCATCCTTTTGTGTTGTTGAAGCCAGAAGCATTGTACCTGCAGTTTCAACATCCACATATGCCTGCATAGATATTGATCTAAATCAGTTTGGACGGGCAATACAATTTCTCTCATGATGTGGTTTAACTTTTTACCATAACATAGATGCACTCCAACTTGGAATGCATCCAGTGTTCAGATGGCTAAAGGGAAAAAATACTGAAGGAGCTACTTGCACCTACAGGCTACACCTACACATAAAACTCACTGCACAGTCAGCTTGGGTAAAATTAGAGAGAAAACTGCCCAAGCATGTCAAATGTTTAAGCTTTAAGGCCCTGGGTCAAATGAAACAAAAGAGGAAGGAATCCAGGGGTGCTTTAGCATAATCAAGCTGGCTCATGCCACTGAAGGCACAGCTGGGATGGAGAGCTCACTGCTGTGAGGATACTTGTAATTGTATTCCAGTCCCACAGTCACCAGTGGACGTGTGCGCGCACGCGCGTGCATGCATGTGTGTTAAGTTTCCCTGCTAAGAAAGCAGAGAGCAAATAAATATTACAAAAAGTATTGTTCTTCATTCCTTTTTAATAAATGTGTAATATCTTAAATATTTCTTTGTTCCTCACACTTTCGACTTCACTTTTGACATACTTACAAAGGCTACTTGGTGCCCATCACCTCAAGATCTGTGTATTATCTGAAAGTCTATTAGAACATTACCAGAAGCTAAGCAGGGTTACGCCTGGTTAGTACTTGGATGGGAGACCATCTGGGAATACTGCGTGCTGTAGGTGGGGGGAAAATGGAGGCAACTGCACTTGAACAACAATAAAAAAAAAAGAAAGAAAAAAAAGAGCATTATAAATATTCACCAGAGAGAAATAATGTTGAACTTGAACTGTCTTATTTTTTAAGCAATAGACACATTGAGAATGAAAAAAATTTTTGTTTATTTTAGCATCTTCAGTGCTGTGTAGAGCTACCCTTCAGCTATCCAAACTGTTGGGTTTAAGCCCAGATACTAAGGCAGCAACATTCCGCTTTGATTCTCTACACTCCCATTTTAATGGCTTTTCAGTCCATTTCATTTTGTGATTTAGCCATTTTTCTAAAACTGACAGCAAAGTAAGGTTCATGAGAGGAAATTTTGATGACATTTTTGAAAATATAAACCCATTTATAGACTATAACACTCACTAACACATCACATATCTACTTACCAGATACATTTAATGCTATTGTAGAGATAGGAGTTAGATCCAGGTAGATGGAAGGGGCAAAAAATCATATACTTCCATACAAGGGTGAAAAAATTATCTAATTTTTTTCCCGAAGTTAAAAAAAACAATATAAAACACGATACAAGTCTACAGGAACAAAAAAGTTTCCCATTAAATATTCCAACAGAATATCATCATGCTAGTTGGCCTAGTTTAACCCAATTTATACCAAAAAAGCAAGTCTTTCTAACACTGTGACAGATGGTTATCTAAACAATCAAAGTCAGTTATGTTATTCCTTATTTATGAAAAAAGAAACATTAATGAATGCTTTTCTATAATTTTTCAGTATTATTCACAGACATTTCACACTCTCATAGACATACTCATATTTTGATCCAAAGTCTGTGATCGGATCCTTAAAGGAATTAGTATAACTCATAGAGTGCTTCAAGTTATTCTTCTCCCTTTCAACTAGTAGAGCTAAACATTGCAGTGTATGAAAACTTTTGTACTAGAGAAGTAAATATGATACAGTTTGAAATATTTGGATAATGACTCTCCATCTCCAGAAGGGAATTTCATTTTAGCAGTTTTCTTATATCTAGGCAGATAAGAGTTAATGTCTGACTCTATATTAAGTAGTTGGGAGGAGTTGGGCATATTATTTAAGTTTTCAATGCCTCAGTTTGTGGATTACTAAATACTACATACTTCATGGAGTTATGAGTTTGAAAGATTACATGTCTACCATGAAAAGTTCAGTTGTTGACACACAGTGAGAACTTAATTAATATAAGCATTCTTTATTGATTGTTATCATGGCATTGTTATAATTATTCTGAGGTAGTTAAGTTAATTGGTTTATTTATCCCCTGCTGCATAATCTGTTTAATAGGTATAAAATGCTCAGGATATGTTAGTACATAATATATTATGTTCTAATAGAGTACTGCATGTAATTTCTCAAACTTTGGTCTCTTTAAAAAAATATAGCATTTCAGGAATTCTTCTTAGAAAGTCTGCAATAAGCTGACTGAAGTAACATCTGAGTTATTTCAAACCCTTATGCATATTTTAAGCCAACGAACCCATTCATTATTATAATGCAGCCAAATCTACTATTTTTCTTCAGATGACTGATTTAATATTTGAATTTCTGAAAATAAAAAAAAATAATTAGGAAAGACTTAGTTAAAATTAAAATACTTCATATGCATTCAGATGTGTAACACAGAACAGCATAGCCTATAGGAAGCCTAGATTAAACAACCGATTTTGATACTAGAAAGACCTGGTTCAAATCACAACTCCTCACCTGTAAATTGGTTGTTTTGGAAAACAAAATTTATTCTTTTTTTTTCTCTAAAGAAGAGATAACACTGGCAACAGCCTCATAGTGTTTCCTTGAAGATTTCTTAGCAGATCTTAGTTGATAATGCGTTCAATAAATATAATTGGTTGTTGTCATTATGTGTGTGATATATCAATCTACCTAGTTACAAAAAAAACAGAAAAACAACATTTAAAAGTGTGATTAATGAATTTTTAGGGATTCTATATAAAATCATGTTTAAATCAACTAAAATATTCTTATACATACACTCAAAAATTGTGATTATAATCTACTTTTAATTTTGATTTTACTTTTTTGCTATACTACTACATTAATTTTTTCCCCATAGACTTAACTGTGATCTTTGGACAGTTGGGCAGTTCTTATTTTCTTAATTTAACAAGTTAAGTGTCAATAAAATGTCTGATCAGGTTATTGCTTAAAAACCACTCCAGTGATTATAAAAAAATTTCTTTTGTTATTTATATCATTAATATTTATTAGATTTATTAGCATATAATGCAGGTCTGTTTTGCTCTGTTTTGTTTTAAATTCTCTGTCTCTTCCAACAGAATATAAGCTACATAGTGAAAAGGGAATACTTTGTTCACAGATATGTTCCCAGAACATATCACCTGAAATTTATCACATTCAATAATTATTTGTGAAATGAATAAATAAATGAATAAAATAATCCTTTATAATAGACTTCCAATTAATAAAAAACCTAAATAAGAAAGACTGAAAGAATTTTCATCTGTGTATATAATATCTTGGTTATGCTGCTATCTTTACCTTTGAGTAACAGATACATATTTTCTTTCAATAAAATTTTTAAAAGCTTGTGAAATTTTTATTTTAAAAATATCTCATAGTCACTTAAAAGGGAGAAAATTATTCATACTACCATCCCGCCATCTAAAGATAATAATAGCTAATCACGTGCACTGCACCCTCGCTTAGGGCCGCCCTGTGCTGAACACACGGCCTAATCTGCTCTGAACCCTATGAAACAGGAAGGTGCAGACTATTGCCCACTTTTTTAGACTAGAAGACTGGGATACAAATAGAGTAAGTAACTTTCCAAAGACATCTAGTTAAAATGATAAGGCTGGATTCCAAACCTATAATGTTTGCAGATCTTAGCTCTTAACCCTATACTACATTGCTAAAATATTTTTGTCTATTTTACACATATGTAGATTGTTCAAAGCAACTTATTTTATGTTTTGTGGTTTCTTTTACTGTTTTTATGATCCTAATTCTGAGCATTCCATTATGCATTTCATGTTCTTTAAAATTTCATTTTTAAATTGAGGAATACAATTTATTTAACTGGATAAATAAATTTTGTATCCGGTTTTGCTGGATACTTAGGTTACTTTGAATATGATTGAAGCAAGATTATTCAGTATGGTAGAAGGGTATAAACAGTTACTGCTAGCAAATTAGTTTTTTTTTATGTATACATTTTTACTCTTGGAAACATTGTTTAACACATTATTTGGATGCCCTTGATTGTCTTTTTGCATTAAAATTTTCTTTAAATTCCACTTGAAAGTGAACAATAATGTTTCAACATTTTAACTTTTATGTTTAACATGATTTTCATATCTTTAATTACTGTTTTTTCCCTGTAAATAGCATATTTATGTCTTTTCCACACAGTTTTCCTTTCACAGTGAGTTATTTGTTTTCAATGTTATATATAACCTTAACATTTCTCTATCACATAGATTAAAGAATTCAATTCTAACCTAATTTTGAGTTTTAATTTTGTTTATTATATTTGGTGATATATAGGATGTTTAGACTTTGTGCAGTTATTCTATCATTTTTTCTATGTCTTCTTACACTATTTCTCAATTTACAAATTCTTTCCTAGGATAAAATGAATTCTTCTTCTTTAACTTATGTTTAGTATATTTGACTATCCAAATAATATCAAAACTATATTAGTATAAATACAAAATTATTGTCACTAATTGGCACATCAACATGTATTGGTTTATATTTCTAATCCCTGATGAGCTTTGACAATTGCTTTATTTGCACAATTTTATATGCACGGTCTTATGTCTATTTTTTTTCTTTTGAACTTTATGTCAATTCTTTATGATTAGTACCTTCTTATTATTATAGTTTTGTATGATTATTATCTAGTAGGGAATGCCTTTTATTTTTACTACCTTTCCCCCTAAATGCTAATGGCTGGCCTCATTAAGTTAATTTTCAAGATGTACTCTATAATTATTTTTCCAAGATCCAAATAATCTCTATTAATATTTTAATCAAAATCTATTCAATATATAATCTAATGAAGAATTGACTCCTTTAAAATATTCAGAAGTCCTTTGTGCTTTTCATTAAGGTTATTACTTTGTCCATAGTACTTTTGATTACCTTTTGCAAGATTGGATCTCTGTATATTATGATGTCTATATATTTTTTTCTAATCATTTTTTATTGTTTCTCTATTAGAGTTGCCTCAATTTTTCCCCCTTTGCCCTCCTCTGCCCATCCCACCCCTGATCCCACAGTCGATTCCCACACCGTTCTCCATGTCAGTGAGTCATTCATACACGTTCTTTGTCTAACTCCCTCCCTCTCTTTCCACAATTGTCCCCCACCTGTCTCCCCTCTTGTCGCTTTCAGCCTGCTCCATGTTTCCATGCCTGTGGTTCTATTTTGATTTTTAGTTTATTTTGTTCATTAGATTCCACTTATAGGTGAGATCATACGGTACTTGTCTTTCACCTACTGGCTTATTGCACTTAGCATAATGTTCTCCAGTTCCATCCACGCTGTCACAAAAGGTAAGGAGTTCCTTCTTTCCTTCTGTTGTATAGCATTCCATTGTGTAAATGTACCATGGTTTTTTGATCCACTTATTTACTGATAGGCATATAGGTTGTTCCAGCATTTTGCTATTATAAATAGCACTGCTATGAACGTAGGGATGCATAAGATCTTTTTAAATTGGTGACATGGGATTCTTAGGGTATATTCCCAGCAGCAGAATTGCTGGGTCAAAAGGCATTTCCATTTTTAGTTTTTTAAGGAAGTCCACATTGTTTTATGCAGTGACTGCAAGCTGAAACAAACCTAAGCAGTGTTAAAATTCATGTTCTCATCACCATAGGTATCATAACTATGGAATTAGTGGCACACAAGTATCAATTAATATGGATTTATCTATATGGCAAATCACACATGAGCACCTCAGCCTCCCCACTTACCCACCTCACATAAACACACACACACTCATACCTATTCATTGCTTTGGGCCTAACTCTATAAAAACAGAAATCATTTTAGTTTCATTACATTTTCAAATCCGCATGGAAACAATCGGGGTATCAATTTTATTTTTTATTGATTTTTAAATTTTTAAGTATAGTTGACATACAATATTATACTAATTTCAAGTCTACATCATAGTGATTCAACATTTAAATACGTTATGATGTGATCACCACACTAAGTCTAGTAACCATATGTCATGGTACATAGTTATTATGATATCATTGCCTATATTACCTATTCTGTAAATTACATCCTTTTGACTTATGCTTGGACGTTTGTATTTTTTAATCTCCTTTCTATTTTCTGCCCATCTCCTCATCACCTCCCTCTGACATCTGTCAATTTTTTCTCTGTAGCTATGAGTTCATTTCTGTTTTGTATTGTTTGTTCGTTTTGTTTTATTAGATTTCACATAAAAGTGAAATCACCTGGTATTTATCTCTCTGTGTCAACTTATTTCACTGAACATAATACTCTCAAGGTCCAGCAATTTATCAATTTTAAATAATCATTCATTGTTTTGCCATGCAAAAGTGGAATGTAAGCTAGGGAGTGTGGTTTGAATTCTAGTCTTATTTTCACTGGGGTGCTCTTGAGCATTATTTTATTTTTAGACTCAATTTTACTTATCAGTAGAAGAGGTAAAATAATAAAACCTAACTTTTAGGACTGTGTTAAGAATTAAATGAAGTAATACATGGGAAAATATTTAGAACAGGGTCTGGAATCTAGTAAAAGTTTTATACAGGTAGGATAATATTATGCAAATGTTGACATTTAGGAAAGGAGAAAGGGACACAAAGTATAATGCCTTTCTTTTAAATCTCAATTCTAATGGCTAGAATAAGTAAACATACAGATAGGTCTCAAAAGAAAAAAAAGTAACCAGTATGAAGCATCCTTTTGCAAGTTCTTTTAAGACTTAACATAATGCTACCAACGTGAAAAAAGAACATGGAGAAGCTTTTGCAACTGAGTATTTCTTATGTCTAGTCCTATTTGATTAATTCTTACCTATTAAGTTTAAGTCAGGGAGAACCTCCAACTATGAAAGATCCTTAGGCACAGAAAAACTCATGGCAATGGGGTTATAATTCAAAGTAGCCACACAGTTTTTCCAGCTTTTGTGTAATTTTATAACTGAGCAATGCAATCATAGAATAAGATTATCTGAGCTTTCTGAATATGTATTTTATTTAGGAAAAATAGTTAAATTTAAAAGTTGAATTTACAAATGCCTATTTAAATATATGTACACATGTATTTGCAAGGACATATGTATAACTGCACTAATAACATACATACATTATAAAACATAAGTACAAATTAAGAGAAAAACAATGTTTCTAAATGACTCAGATCATCATACTTCATAGTCTTGTTAGTTAATAACTCACAGTAAAATATGCATTTAGAATAAGAGTCACTGTTAGTCACAATGTATTCAATGTAATTTTTATTTATTTTTTGATGTACTCTTTGTTTTTTCATTACCATTTAGTCCGCTTATACTTCCCTTCCCCCAGCAATTGTAAGTATTTTCTCTCTCTTTTTTAATAAAGGGACTAAATGGTAATGGAAAAAAATACAATAAAGATTAAATTTTTAAAAAGCAAATGTAAGTTTTTTAATGAGCTATTCTTCCTTATTTACTTAAAGATTTTATTTTTAGAGAGAGAGGGGAAAAGAGGAAGAGAGGGAGAGAAACATCAATGTGTGGTGCCTCTCGTGCACCCCCTACTGGGGACCTGGCTTACAACTCAGGTATGTGCCTTGACTGGGAATCAAACCAGCAACCTTTTGGTTGGCAGGCCGGCACTCAAGCCACTGAGCCACACCAGCCTGGGCTCACAGTATTACTTTTTATTTGGGGAAAAATGCTGAGAGTCTTCTTGGCTCTTACATGATGGGGATTTATGTTAACAAACAGTAAGAGATATCTGGGCTGCGACCACTGAAGGGAGGGTGCTGTCCTCATTATTAGGTCAAGTTCCAAAACTGGTTTAAGGTTTCAATGTTGTCTAAAATAATCTTACACTTACCAGCCTATCCTATCAATGTTAGCTAAAATTATATATGAAATCATTTATTTTCTCTATCTGGGCTTCTCGCTTCTCCTTTTTCTCTCACCAGCCAGGGCACAAATGTAAGCTTTAAGTATACTGTGATACTTATAAAAACTTCATTAAAGAATTTTGGGGTGGTTAGGTCATCACTTTTTTCATATTTGTGTTTTTAATCTTTTAATGTGGGTGATAGAAAACTCACATTCAGAACAGAAGAATGTCAGTTCTATTTTCTTGTTGTTCTCTTTTGCTTAAATATTTAGTATTATCTTCTGTGCTCTCTCGCTAAACATGATCCCCAAGCATGTTTGTAGTGTATGATTTTCTTTGTTAAAACTATGAATTATAACTTGCAAATTTAAATTGGGACAAGCAAGTTATTACCAGTTGAAATATGTTAACATGGAAGGAAAGAGTGAAAGTGTCCCTGATCACTGTTGCCGCCCCCACCCCCGCACCCCCGCCCCGCCACGAGTGGGACATCCACTCTTCCCTCCTGAGCTCTAGGCTGTGTCTGAAATTCTAGTAGATGAGGTTGCTAGCGCCAGTCCTTATATCAAAAATTTAGAATGCTCAATTTTTCTCCTTAATTAGTTACCAATAACTTTTAGCTAAAAATAGAAGTTTTCAAACGATGGGTGATTTACCTCCACTTGCAAGCCCTGTGTGTGTGAGCAGCACAGGGAAGGCGTGGCAGCTGGGAGCAGAGATGCCCCCGCCTTCCGCCTTTCTTCCTGAAGCTTTCCTCACCTCCAACTCTTCATCTCCATTAAAACATGTTCAACCATAATTAGTATAACATTAAAATGGAGGAAATTTTGTAATTGCCAGTTGTTCTGTAGCCATGGTTACATCAAAGATTCATAGCCAGTGACTCCAGGCTGGGCACGCACACACAGTTAGCAGGAACAGCAGTAAGAAAATGTTTGTGTGCATGTGCAGGTGTGCCGATGTGAATGTTTGCCAAAAAAGAAAAAAAAGAGAGAGAGAGAGAGAGAGAAGCAAGAAAGAGAATATTCGGTGACATTTAAGGTGCTAATATCTGGAAGTCAACCTTTAATTTGACAGCTTTTAGTGCTAGTTAATTTCATTCATCCAGGCGAGGTGTAGGAAATTTGCAGCACCTTTAAATTATCACGTTTTTCCACACTGCCTCAGGCCTATGTGGAATACCTGAACCATACATTTTTTTACCTTTTTTTTTTCAGGTCAGTTGAAGTAAAACTTTCATTCCCTTTCTCAGACAATTAATCTTTAGCTAATTGAAGCAGGGATGCTGCAGGATGGGTTTCACTGGGGCCTGTAAATCTCATTTAGCAAAGTGAATTCAAGGCACATGCTGCACCTAATGATGTGACAGGTGGACTGCACTGCAAGACAGCAGCCTCGCAAAAGTTGATTCTCATTAGACCCACAGAGTCCTGCAGTCAGTTTTCTGATGGCTAAAGAACACTAATCGCATCTGTTTGCTACTGGGGTGGGGTGGGGGGAAGCAGGGAAGTTAAAGGGGGGGGGGTTGTGAAGGGAGGAAAAGAGGAGGAAGGGGCAAAATTCTCTTCTATTCTTTCACGAGTTAATATCCTTGACTCCTGCCCAAAAACCCAGCAGGTCTACCCCCCACCAAGCGATCAGCCTTCGATCTGCTGACTCCAACAGGGTGCACCCTTTTTCTAATTAACTAAAATGGCTATGGAAAGCAAAGGAGGCCTTGTGTTGGGTGAACCAATTATTTTGAAGGGTATTAAGTCATCAGATTTACTTTTATCTTGATTGCATTGTGGAAATCGTGCATAATTAATGGTGGGAGCTTATTAGGAAAATGATTAGGCAAATTACACAGGTGTCGGATGCATTTTTTATGATAAATTTGCTAGAACAATCCTGCAATTCCATCTGTTCAGCTCACATCAGAATGTCACTCTGAAGAAATTAATGGTGCAGAGTTATACAAAGTTACTAGAGGCTTTGGTTGCAGATTTAGGTAAGATATGTATAAATATATAAATATAAATACATAATATCCAGCAAGTTACTAATAAGGATGTAATGTTACAGTTCAATAAATTTCTGATTTAATCTTGAAAGCAAATGGTAGTCAGATGGAAACAAAGAAATAGAGCATATGTAAACCTCATCTCATCAGTTTGATGTGTATGTAAATAAAAATTATCACAAGCTATAATAACACTTTGCTCTGCATGATGACTGCAGATGAGCCGCCATCTCACTAGTAGTATATAATCCTTGTGTTTTGTTCCAAAATATCCAATTTTACCTGCAGCCATTTCCATTTCCAGCTTTCTTAGTTTTAAATGGAATCACTTTAACAGTCACACTTTTTCAGCAGTCTGTGTAGGTAGTGTACCTAGTATATTCACATATACCAATTGCTACTACCTGAGGAGCCAACTTTCTCCCTTTTTTAACTTTATTTGTATTCCTGATACTATTACAGATGTCCCCATTTCTCCATCCCCCACTTTGTCCTCCTCCACCCAGCCCATCCCCCACCTCTCTTCCCTCTAGCCATCACCACAATGTTGTCTTTGTCTACATGTCATGCATGTATGGCAACTTCTTGAATTCCAGAAGGAAGCTACAAGGAGAATTCCTAGAAGCTCTCATTCTTCCTGATCATTTGTTGGCTGGGACCAAATGATGCTCATTCTTATCTATTTATAGATGATCAAGTAATGTCATGTATTAGTTTGGTTAAATTTTTTGATACCCTGAACTGGAGTAATCTCTGATCTGAAATAAGATGACTAGTAATATTTAGTGATAGTATTAAGTGTCAATAAGGGCAATACACTTCATAGTATCTTCTTCAAAAATGTCAGATTTAGTTTTATCTTATAAAAAAGTAGTTAATTCTTAATAAACAGATAAAATATATACATCATTTAAGACATCAGTAAATGCCTCTAGATTAAATTATTAGTAGTACTGATCTAAAATAGCTAATAACTCTTGCTGTTATATGACATCATGAAAAAACCATTGTAATTTTGCCTTTGGTCTCTTCAAATTTCAAAGCAAGTCAAAAGAAAAACTATCATAAATGAACAACCATAAATGTTGACGTTGTAGATTTTCCTGGTGTGTCATTCACCAAAGCAGCATTTTTGAGTTATAAAGAGAAGATACAAAATGATCCAGACTAATAGAAAGGACCAACTTCCATATTTCATACGTATTTTGTTTAAACTGGATATTACCAACTACCTGCTACACAGCTGTTTGATCCTCCTGCAAAATGCTCATACCCAATACAATAAAAACGAAAGACAATATAACTACTTTGATGACAGCTCCCATAGGTATATATAAAGAGAGAGAGAGAGAGAGAGAGAGAGAGAGAGAGAGAGAGAGTCCTTTGACAAATACTATTGTATTCCCCCTAATTAACCAGACTTGATATTTGAAACCCATCTGTTTTGTCAATCTTACTTCAGTGTCCAATTTACCACAAAGTGGACAAGGTCCTGTTCTTTCTATCTAGATCACCTTTAACTGTCCTCACTGGTATGACCTCAGTTCACAATCCATTGTTTCCTCACTTGTGTTGCTTTGATATTCTCCAAACTTGCTCTTTTTTTTTTAATTAAGCATTCCATATTGCTACTGAAATTATTTCCTAAAACTCTTACCACAGTATTTCCACAGCACCTATACAATAAAAGCCTCTCTCTCTTAAATGTCATTCATTAGTTGTTGTTTTTCCTACATTTCTAGTCTTACCTTTTGCCATCACCACCCCGCACCCAGTCATCCTGAACTTCCTGTGATTCCTTGAGCACATCATGCATTTCAATGTCTCTTTGACTTTGCAAGTGCTCTTATCTGTGAAAGGAATAGTTTTCCTTCATGATCTGCTGCCTGAATAGTCTTCCTCACTCATCAAGTCTAGACCAATGTCACATCCTCTGTGAAAACTTTCCTGAATCCTAAAGATGCCATTTCACTTTTTCCCTTGTGCTAATAATGAGTTTTGTGTTTCAGTCAATTTTACTATTTCCTTCACCATGTCTGTTTGAAGTCTTCACTTAGATATGAGTTCCTTGACTGAAGGGAGTAAGCCTCACTCACCACTTTATAGCTACCACTGCTCAAGATGTTTTCTGAAATATAGAGAGCAGGTCCTTTAAAAAATGTCATTTCATTATAAGCTAAGAGCTTAACTCTTATTTATATCAATTAGCCCATGATAAAACTGATTTTGTTAAATGTAATTTTGCTTAAAGTTACAGAAGCTACCCACTACATTAAGTGAGGGCACACTGTAGTATATAATATATTGTCAAGTAAATAAATGAATGAAAGTGTATGTGTAGCATGACATGGTTATATAGTAACAGTCCCAAATTGCTTTAGCCAAAGGAGTTCTTGGCTCATGGGTAAATGAATTATTGAATAATAAATAAGGCAAGATATTTTATACTAGAACGTACTGCCGAAGCCAAAAATCAAGGTAAGCTCTAACTTCTTCTTACTTGCACTCTCCTTATGCATACACATGTTCACTCAGTCACCACAGGAAGCACAAAGAAAAGGTAATCTCCAGTAGCACCAGCAAAGAGCTGTGTCCAGTGTGCATACTGACTTTGCTCCTCAGAATGTACACCAGGACCAACCGCACTGGCAACCCCCTGTTAGAAATGCCAACTCTAAGGACCAACCCTAGATCTAGTGAATCTCAGTCCATATTTAAGCAATATTACCAAGTGAATTGTAGCACATAATGTCAGAAACACAGCATTAGAAGACATATCTTCCACAAACTCCAGAGATTTGTGTAGAAATAAATAGCAATATTAAATTCCTACTATATATAATAGTTTAATAAAGATTGTAAAAACTTTAAAAACAAACTCTGTTCATAGCAAACAGATAATGAGAATTTATCATACAAGGAAGTGATCTCTCCCTCTCATTTGCCTATAAAGTGTGGGTCAGCATTAGGGATAATAGCATGTGCATGCACTGCAGAACGAAGGAGAACTGAAAACAAGGATCTGGACAGGACTGTGAGTAGTATCATGTACACCCACTTGAGCAAACTTATGCCATTTCCCTAAAGAGGAATAATGGGAATACCCTAATTATATGTGTCTCTGTATATGCGTATATATGTATGTGTGAGGTCAGGTATGGGTATATTATATTACACTCACACACACATCACTAATAATGCTCAAATAAATGTAAAGGTTTTGTTCCATACTATGCATTCAGAGATTTTCAAACAATCCTGTCATTTTCTTCTAAAAATTTCAAATAAAAAATAATTCTTTCTAATATTGCTGAGAGTACCTGAACCAGATAGTAGTAAACTGTGTAGGATACATTTACAAGTGGACAAGCACTCTTGAAAAAAATAGGGCTCAAATAAATTATATTTCAGTCTAGGTTCCAGTGCTATGGTCTCATGTCAGGTCTAGCAAGCAAAGGCAAACGGAAGAATTGGCAAGTATATCAATAATTCCAGCACCAAATACAATCTATTGCCAATTAACCAGATATGCAAGACAAATATTTTCTTTCATTCTCTCAGAGTGTATAGGACAGTGTGCCTAACTGGATTTGGATTAAAATTAATATTTTACTTCTTTAATTAATTTAGTGATTATGAAAAGACAGGAAAGATTTTTTTTATGATGACTTTTCTGGCAAAATGACCTGCTGTAACAAATGAAAAACATAATCAGAAGAGTTTACTAGACATTAACATTTTAAAATGTATCCACTGCCAGCAGAGTTAATCCCATAACATCAATCTGAGTCTTGGTTGTCCCTTGTAAGGTGATGTACAATACTCTCAGGACCTTCTCCCTCACTCACTTCCATATTATAGGGTATTCTCATTCTGTTTGACTTAGTTCTCACTAACCTAGACAGACATTAATGATGTATCTTTTAATATGCACTTAGAGACCCGAACACACAATATAGAATAGCATCAAGAAATTGGATATCTGAAATATTTATAGAGAATCCACATAAAAGGGGTAATTTTATTTGATAGTGGAGAACTGATTCTATGGAAGAAAATGAGATGCTCTTAGTTAACTTTAATGTCCTATACTCTTGAATGCATAGAAAACATGAGAAGAGACCTTTTTATAAGACCTTTTGTTGGGTGTGGATGGTGAATGCCTTTGGAGTGTCATCTCCCAGGATCAGTTGTTATCTCCACAGTGAATTCAGCTGCAATTCAATTTTTTTATTGGCTGTGGGACCTTGAAGGAGTTTTTTTGTTTCTTTTTCTTAGTCACAGCTGCTTATCTATAAAATGGGGGCATTATTCCTATCTATTTCTTAACATTGTCTTGAGCACTGAAAGACAATGCATATAAAATGCTTACTGCAATGCCATCATCACCAAAATGATGATTCATACATTATGTCAGGATTGAGAAGGAACGAGGACACAAATCTAGCAACCACACTTCATTGTTTTAAGTTGATCCTTATAATACCCTAAAGTTTGATTCTCTGGAAAAAAATTAATGTTGATTTTTTTCTTAATTTTTCTGTCCTCTTTATTTCTGTCTTGGTCTTCAGCATTAATACTAATGACATCAAGTGCTAAGAATTGAGATTTCCCCCCATAGTTCTGAAAATATAAATTACTTATGGGATTATTTTAGCATTTGGTGCCTATGTGATGATAGAGGTATGTGCCTTCTATCTTCGTGGTAGGAAAGGCCCATTGCTAGTCATGGAAACCAATGTTCATAGACAGCTCTTAGAGAATTGGATTAACTTCAAAGAAATCATAAAATGTTAAAAACAACAAAAAGCATTACATTTAGAAGGGAATGAAAGAGATAGCAACAATTTGTGAAACCTCCAGTAAGAGCTTCAGTTACCATTAAGATATGTTCCAAAAATAAAGGCCCCAGGGAACTTAGGTTAATATATCATTTAGTTACCTATGAGTTGGATCTGTAAATAACTTCATTGATCCACACAGCTGTGCTTGATATGCTACACAACAGTGGATCAGGCAGAAATAAGATTGTGTGGGCAAAGGGGCATTAATGGAAAAGGTTGAGCTGGAATTAGTTTCTCAGATCCTTTGCTAGTGTGCCCTGACAGCTTCCACCCGTTTAGTTTTAAACTTGAAGAAAATTTTTCTCGTGTGATTATTACCCTGGGATGTCTTTCAAGGATAGAATGATTCCTTTCATTTTTCATTGGTCAGGAAAAAGGAGATTCCTACAGACTTATACTATCAAATCATTTTCTAGTCATTAATCTGCAAGGTTTAAATGGTACAGTGGCTTCTTACAAGGGACTTGATAGCAACTGAACTCAAGAATAACAATTGAAATTGAGTAATTTTTTAAAAACGAGTCCTGGATGAGTAAATTCCAGGGAAGTCATAATTAACAGAGATTCATGTTCTATGGAATACAGACCACTTTCCAAATATCTAATCATTTCTTCAAGATTGGGAAAGGAAACATTGACCTTATGAACTGTTCATGGTGAAAAAATTATGTCTTAGAAAAGTAGTTTTGACAAAACACATTTGCTACAAATCCTTGACAATACTGTCATCTCACCATGTATGTGTTACTTCCAGAACAATCCTGCTGGTGTACATTTACAGATAACAGTGGAAAACATCACTGAAGCAAATTATGTCTATGCGGTTCAAAAATTAACTCAGTTTTGGTTCCATAATGGTAACACTAATAATCAGCCAGTAGAGAAACTTACTTAATTTCTTACATTATTTATTCAGGCCAAACTTTTACTGGAAATCATTCTCTTTTTCCCATGAATAATCTAGGAAGACAGAAAAAGATTTCCATTCTGTCACAAAGCTGAACATTCCCTCTTTCCCAACACAAGTTTACATATTAATCAATGGACTTCTCAATCACTGCCCTTGCTTATGAGAGAATTGCAGCATGACTCAAACATTGAGTAGACTTGCGCTTCTCTTACCACCATATGTGAATTGGGTTGCCAAGGGTGAAATTCCATGTGGGGATACTTGGGAAGAAATTGCATGCGTCCTTTATTAGTTAGCAGAAATCACCTTTCTCTCCTGAATCTCTTCATTTAAAATTTTTTTGTATGAAGAAAGAGAGAAAGGTATTGCAGAATGAATGAAAGGCTACATATTTATCATTTGAGCATCTTCTTAAAGTGTAACAAGACAGCAACAACCTTACTTCATTCATGAGTGGGGTTATTTGGGCAAACTGATAGTGATTTTGTAAAGGGGTACAGGGTGAGGGGTGCCCACGAAAATAGGAGAAAACCCGCATAGCCCTTAAGATACTTTCCATAACAAAGGCTAGTTTAATAGCTGTGATAGTAGCTGTGCTGTCACCTGGGGCAAGGGGGGCGTGACTTCGAGGGTGTACGCTGACTCCTGATGTAGCCAGGGGAGGTGGGTTCCCCCTAGATCACTGGGTCACTCTTGCCCTGACAGGGTATGTCAGCTGTGGGAATGTAAACTATACAGACAAACTGCAAAATGTAGCTCATTGTGTGGAAGAAGTCAAAGATAAGGTCATGCAGGAGGCTGCAGGTCAGGATTTAAATGAAGGGCGGGCAGCCATGAGGAATTCAGCCAGGTAGCTTGGAAGGGAGTAGAAGGGCCATGAGGGAGAAACGACATAGCAGCTCTGTGAGAGGAAGAAGTAAGCAATCAACTATGTAGTTTGTAGTCAGGATCTGGCCATGCTGTCTGGAATAGTAAGGAAGGGGACATGTGGCTGCTCTGATGGCAACTGCCCTAGCTGACTTGGAAGGCTTCCTTGTATGACACTGACCTGCTACCTTGTAGACACAGACTTTATCTGGACTCTTGTCCTCTCCTGGACTTGTCCTCTCCTGGATTCGCCATGATCCAGTGTAATATGGCACATGCTTTCCTGGACTATTGTATAGAGGCTGATGACAACATATGCCAGATCCTGAAGAAGAAAGCTGCTGCATGAGGATGGTGACTTTGGTACCTTCCAGTGACACTAGAGAATTATTTGTGCAACCACCTTAAGATAAGAATGTGGGGAACTATAGGGTTTGCTTTTAGCTTATAGCCTTTTGGGGAACAAGGAAAGTGCTGGGTCTCATGGGAGTGGAGGGCTCCGAACATAAGTGCTCTGAGCCCCCCCCCAAACAGGGTTGGAATATCGTAAATAAAGACCTGTTCCTTCCAATACGGACTGCTGGGGCATGCACTAAGGAGCCACATGAACGGGCCCCTGTCTGCTTGGTTACAGTTTTATTAAGGAAGGTGAAGCTTTAGGAACAGAGTTGAGAAGGGAGAAAGAAGAGAAAAGCAAACTACCCTGTAGACAAAATGAATAGGAATAAAGAAGGCAAAGAGGAAAGAAAAGATAAAAGAGTAAAAGAAAGGAAAGAGCAAGAGCAAAATGAGGTCAATAGGTAAGAAAGTTCCAACTATTTTGAAATGGTGGTCAGTGCTAATTTCCTGGCTGTAGAGCACACCACTCTGCACCTCCACACGATAACAAGCTTGCTATATAAATGTGCTTTGTGTAAGAGGTTAGAGGGAAATTAAAATAAAAAGCCTCAGTTACAAGTCTGAACAAGCTTCATAAACACTAGAAACAAAAAGTCATGTAGGTGAGATAAGGGAGACTAAAAAATTAACAGAAAGACTAGATACCTTGAGGACATAGGAGATAAAGAATTGGCAACATTCTTGGGGAAGCCATGACACTCTCTTCAGGTATTGAGTAGGGCATCCAGCTAATTAATTTAAATCTCAATGTATAAAAGGGCATCAGCTATATTTGGTTACATAATTTTTAAAAATAAATATATTTTCTGTAAAAAAATGAATCATGTAAATATGTGGTGAGCCATACCATATCTCTAATCTACCTTGCCAAAATGGGAATTAAAATAGCAGAAAGGTTTCTAGTCTTATTATTCCATTTTATCCAAAGAGTTGAAATATGAACTAAATATATATTATGTGCAAAAGTCAGGACAATTTAA
Organism: Pteronotus mesoamericanus; assembly: GCF_021234165.1. Classification (NCBI taxonomy): domain Eukaryota; kingdom Metazoa; phylum Chordata; class Mammalia; order Chiroptera; family Mormoopidae; genus Pteronotus; species Pteronotus mesoamericanus. Next base: position 25,062,228 of record NW_026555310.1, read on the forward strand.
GTGCAAATGACTAAAGCAAACAAATGAGGTCTGTCCAGAAAAAGTCAAGCCATTGTTAATATAACGAGAACGGTTTGTGCGACATTGATGTAACATGGCAGCCAAGGAGAGTGGGCTTGGAATGCGCATGTGTGAACAATGACCACTTCACTGTACTAGTCAGTAGGGATGGTAGATGCCATCAAGTGAGCATGTGTCCTGTGTGACCATCATATTCAAAATGAATGAGCAAGTAGAGCAACAAATCTGTATCAGATTTTGCATTAAGCTTGAATGTTCTGCTCGGAAACTATTTGGATGATTCAGAAGGCCGCAGCTATGGGCCACTGGTGATTGGCAACTTCATCACAAAACGAGGCTACTGATGCATGTCTCATGCAGAGTTTTTTGGCAAAACATCAAATCACTCAGGTGACTCAGCCCCCCTATAGCCCAGATTTGGTGCTTTATGACTTCTGGCTTTTCCCAAAACTAAAATCACCTTTGAAAGGGACGAGATTTCAAACTGTTGAAGAGATTCAGGAAAATATGACGGGGTCACTGATAGCGATTGAGACAACGGCGTGACGTCCCAGGGTGCCTAGTTTAAAAGGGCCTGAGGTATCATTGTCCTATGTACAATGTTTTGTGTATCTTGTATCTTCTTAAATAAACGTAATTTTTAATAGCACATGGCTGGATACTTTCTGGACATACCTCGATACTAGCAGACGTATGACAACAAATGTATCAGTCATCTTATCTGGGAAATTAAAAAGGGTTAAGATTCAATAGCTCAAATAATGTCATCATGTTATTTATTAATTTACCTGTCATCTTTAGGCGATACTTTTCAGTCTGTGCCTTCACTTAAAGGCAGTCTCTCCCCTATTGTGGTATTGAAGTCCACCTGCAGCTATCCCAATGAGAAAACACTTTTATTCTTGAAAATATCATCAAAAAGAACCATTGCCTCAGTTTGGGCCATACGTCCATTCTTAATCCAATCAGTGCAACAAAATAAGACTCCAAAAAGTATTTGGAAAAGCAGACAGAGTCAGGATTGCTAGTGTAAAGTCTTTTTAAATGAATAGAGTCTAGTTTATGTATTGATATGCAGATATGAGTACTACCTCTCCTCTAGTCTAAAATCCAGAAAGATGCCTAAACTCAAATATCAGGACAAATAGTTTGAACTTTATTTGTTTTGAAATTTGTTTCGTTCACAGGGATTCAGCCAGTTCCTCTTTTATTATTGACAGTTTTTCCAATGAATCTACATTTGGAAAAATATTAATAACGAATAAATAAAATCTTCTTCTTTATAATCTTTGCCTGAGGATATGTTTATTGATTTTAGAGGAAGGGAGGGAGAGAGAGAAGAGAGAGAGAGGGCAGAGGGAGGAGAGGAGAGAAGAGAAACATCGATGTGAGAAACATTGATGTAAAATTGATCTCCCATCACTGTGTACCATATACGCCCTGACGAGGGACATAACCTGCAACCTAAGTATGTGCCCAGACCAGAGATGGAACCCACAAACTTTTGTTGAATGGGACAACATTCCAACCTACTGAATCATCTGGTCAGAATTTTTGTTGTTGTTGTTATTGGTTTTTTAACTATGAATGAACATACATGTGGCTCTCTGTTTTTACATTTTTATTTGCAGCATATTTCTGTTATCTTTAGATGATCACCTTTTATAACACACATAAAATTTTTCATTGACACATTGTATAACATGTTATTACCAAACAAGTTTCCATGGTTTTTAATATTTTACAAAGATAATATTTTAAATGTAGTAAACTTATAATGTTGCTTATATACGCTTTATAGCTAATTATTTTTATAGTTAATTGTTTTACTCTGTTGTTATCATAAATCCACAATTAATGCTTAGGTCCTCTTAGTTAAAATTATTAAAACAAGTAAACAGCAAAGAGATGGTTTTGTTACTATAGGAATAGAATTTTAAAAGATATGTTTTCTTTCTTTTCCTCAATTTTAATGTCAGAATACTAATATTTGTAAAACATAAATGGGCAAATTAAAAATGTTAAAATACAGCAAATCAAAGTTTACAAAGTGTATATAGTGAATGCATATATATGTCCATGTAACAGGCCAGACTAGAGAAGAAAAATTGGGTGAATTATGTCCAGCTATCCGTAAGGAAGAGATGACTGCTTCAGTAATTTATATAGACTTATCTACAAACATAGAAACCTTAAATAACTTAATTTTATGCTAAATCTAGTTCAAAGAATTGCTTAATTTTGCAAATAATATGAAAATTTAGTAAAAGCAAAATATTAATACAATTATAAGGCTATACCATAATGTTTTTAATATTTATTCTCAAGGTGAGCTTGTTTCCCATTTAATCATAATCACAAGTTTAGACCAAAAATGCTTTGAAGGTCATTGTTCACTTTATTATATGACTTTTACTTTACAGATATATTACCACAGTAGTTAGCTAATTATTAATAAGAAAGAGGAGGAAAGGGGATTAGATACTGAACTTAATAGACTGGGGAGCAAGAGCCTATTTGCTTCACCAGGAAGTGACTGCCTCACACCACAGGGGATATTGCTTGGCTTTGCTAAAAGGATTATCACTCCTCTCTTCCCCTCTCTGGTACTGGATTTGGGAAAGGAGTGTAGGGGGAGGTGCTGGGCCATAGAGGAATGTCAGTCTAACTAAGGAGTATAAGCCTGCCAAAGCCTGGGAAAGCTTGGGAAGTTGATTGGTTCTTTTGAAAAAGCACCTAGTCCACCCCGAACGCAAACTAATATAATCCTGAGGGAACAAATATTCTCTCTCTCTCTCTCTCTCTCTCTCTCTTGCCCACTTGGTAACACACTCACCCTTATGTTCATGCATTCTCTCTCACCTGGGAGTTCTCTCTCACCTCAGAGCTAGAGATCATGCAGGTCTAGCAGCTACTGGGGCCTGCAGCAGACTGTGGACTCCAAAAGACTAAACTTTGATATGAAGCAGAAACTCTGGACATGGACTTTTGCTTTGGCCTTGCAGAGGACATGGTTTGACTTTCTCCATGGTGGGATGGAAGGAGATAGGAAATTGGAAACCCAGGGGGTAGCTTCTATTTCCACACAAAAACCCCCATCTTGCCACACCACGACCTCCAGTGGTCTTTGGAGTGCTTTCCTTACGATCCTGTGGAAGAGCCTGACTTTTACCTACAACAGATAAATAGAAAAAAAGTTTCCTTAAACTTACTTCCTGCATTTATTTCAGGGTTAATAGCAAAAGGAAAAGACAATGCTTAGGAGAAGAAAAGGACAAGGAGGAGTCAACATGTCTCTCTCCAAATATTTGAAGGATTCATTCATCAAACACATCAGCCTAATTTTTATGGCAAGAAATAGATATAAAAAGTGAGATTTTAGGTCAGACAAACAAGATTTGCTTCCAACAGTCAGAGCACTTTACAAACTGAAAATGGTGAATTCCTTGTCAATGGAATTGTGCCTGATGAAACTGAATGTTTCAGATAGCGTAGGGAGGATTCTCGGCTGTGAATTAGGGAATGGGTACACTAGATGAGATCGATGGATTTCAAACCTCTTGATTCCCAGATGCTATTAATTTTTTAATCAAGAATCTGAAGATAGATACTCCCCAATTGTTAGGAACTGATGCTTAGCAAAATCGTTTAAAGTAAATGATAAATGATTCGTGAAATTTAATGGGAAATCATATTTTTAAAATAAAATTCAAGTTTATATGCAGACTCCCAGGAACAATACTGATATCTTAATTGAGAAGTCTGGGTTTTTTGGTTTTTTTTTTAATTGTTGTTGTTGTTTTGAAAGAGTGGTAATGTTTTCATACATCATCCAGACAGTTAGCCAGTCAGGCAGCCATTTTTTCATTCATTCATAAATATATATTAAGTAGCAAATATGGGCCAGGATTTTTTGCTAAGAGCATGTGATACATCAGTGATCTTGACAGACATGGCCCCTGCCATCTCATTCTAGTGGGGAAGCCAGACCAAAAGCAAGTTACCAAATAAAGTAATTAAAATGGGTGGGGGTTAGATATTAAGCATAATCAAGAGAGGCTTTTCTAAGGGACCATCATTGATCTTGGAACTTGAAGCCTGTAGTGTTCTTTTGTGAAAAGGGCAAGGAACATTTCAGAGGAGCAAGCATTGGCAAATGTTTTGGAGGGAGCAAAGAGCTGGCCAAATTGAAGATATAAAGAACGTCTTTATGGTTGAAGTCAGAGAGCAGACTGGCATGAAGTATAAATGTAGAATGAGGCAGGTGCCAGATTATGCACATATGGAGTTTGGGTTTTATTTTAAATGCAATGAGAAAACAATATATAATTTTAAGTTGGAAGAAATATGATTCAAATGTTTTTAAAAAGACTTTAAGGGCAGGTGAGTAAGGGATGTACAGAAAGTAAGAAAAAGCAGAAGCAAGAAGCCCAGATAGAGAAAATAAATATTTTCATATATAATTTTAGGCAAAATTGACAGGATAGGCTGTTAAGTGTAAGATTGTTTTAAGCAATATTAAAACCTTAAACCAGTTTTGGAACTCAATGAGGACAGCACCCTCCCTTCAGTGGTCGCAGCCCAGATATCGCTTACTGTTTGTTAACATAAATCCCCATCATGTAAGAGCCAAGAAGACTCCCAGTATTTTTCTCAAATAAAAAGTAATACTGTGAGCCATGGCTGGTGTGGCTCAGTGGACTGAGTACCAGCCTGCAAACCAAAGGGTCACCAGTTCGATTCCCAGTCAGGGCACATGCCTGGTTTATAGGACAGGTCTCCAGTGGGTGTGGGGGGTGTGTGGTGAAAGTCAACCACACAATGATGTTTCTCTCCCTCTCTCCATCACTTCCTCTCTTTAAAAATAAATAAATAAAATCTTTAAATAAAAAGTAATATTGTGCTTACCAAGCCTTTATTTATAGATATGGTGATGTTTTGAACTGGATGAGAGGAATCCTTTCACAATGGATACATACATCACATCATAATAATGCACACTTTATTTTTTTTTTTAATTAATTTATTTACTTTTTAAATACATTTGTCTCTGCCTTCCCCCCCCTTTCCCTTGCCCCCTCCCACCTTCCCTCCCTCAGCTCTTCCCCTTTGGTTTTGTCCATGAGTCCTTGCTATATGTTCCTTGACTTTCCCCTTCCCTTCCCTTTCCCTGCCCCCCCCTTCCCTCTTGTCTCTGTTGATTTCTTTTCCTTTCAGTGTTGCTGGTCATATTTGCCTTGCTTCTTTGCATTGTTGGTTAGGTTCCGCTTATAGGTGAGATCATATGGTATTTGTCTTTCGCCCCCTGGCTTATTTCGCTTAGCATGATGCTCTCCAGTTCCATCCATGCTGTTGCGAAGTTTAGTACTTCTTTTTTTCTTTCTGCTGCGTAGTATTCCATTGTGTATATGTACCATAATTTTTTGATCCAATCATCTACTGATGGGCATTTAGGTTGCTTCCAACACTTGGCTATTGTAAATTGTGCTGCTATGAACATTGGGGTGAATAATGCACACTTTAAATATCTTACAGTTTTGTCAAGTATACCTCAATAAAGCTGAAAAAAGTAGTATGCTGCATTACATGAATTGGTACAGGTTTCACTAGTTTCCTTAAATATTCTTGTAACCACTACAGGTACTGGTTACCAAATTGTATAGCAAATCAGTTAATACAAAAGTTAAAAGTAAAATAATGACCAACATCTGAATAGCAGTTTAACTACAATGCTTTATTATTCATTTTCTTCAAGCTAGTACAACAGGTATCATGAACTGTATTTTACATTTGAGATAACTGAGGGTCACAAAGTTTAGTTGACTTACCTAAAGTTACAGTGCTAAAAAAGTAGTAGCCCTAGTGCTCTGACCTCGGTCCCTTAACTCTTACCCATGAGCTCATTCCAGCACGTAAGACTCTTCTCAGTGCAAATTGGATCTGTTTTGCTTCATCTCATGTTTAAATATGTATTTGTGCAAAGTGACTATATTCCAGATTTACCTCTAATAGACAGCTAGTAGGAATAGTCACAAGAAGGAAGGGAGTTTAGCCCCTTTAATCAAACCTTGGCCTTTCTGCTTATACTGCAAATTAGTACTGATTGTGATAGAGGTTTCCATGGTGTAGGCACTAGTCTTTCATGAACTGAACTTACAGCATCACCATTTAAAGCTGAAAGCCATGAGACATCAGTAACTTAGGTCACTGTTGTTATTAAGAATTGATGCGACATTTTATATTTGGAAAGAGGTCAATGAAATGTAGACAGATTCGAGTAGGACTTAAATGAGCAAATCTGTGCTGGCATCTCAGCATCACAGTAGCTTCATAATAGAGTTTTCATTGTTTTTGATGCATGACAGAATATAGGATTCATAACAAATACACATTTTAAAACATAGAGAGCCTTTACCCATAGTGACCAAGGAAAACATTATTTTCTTAAGCTAGCAGAGTTATCATTAACTATTGCAGGGCATCAGTACAGTTTTAAGAGGTCCAATTTATCCGTTGCTCCTCGGGTAATAAGAGGGAAAAAATCACTGACACGTAGCAAGCTTACTTCTTATTGAAACAATTTAGAATAGTTTGATGATTTTATGCTTTGAAGTGAAGGCACACATGAGTTTCAACTTGTAAGCATGCCCCATAATAATTCTGTTAATTTAGATATGTAACAACTTTTCACCTCTGTTTTATCAACATTCTTGGAGGAATTATTAAAGAAAAGATCTATGGGTATCACGCATTATTTTTGGCCACCCAGCTCCTGACCTATTGAAGCTGTTATTCCAGATAGTCTATGTACTTTTCTATCCTCCCTTGTGACTAAAATGCGGGCACCTTATCTGTATTTTGCCAATAACCACAGTCGTCTTAGATATTGATTGTGCAGCTTCTGATGCGACAAAGTGGTGAGTCCCATGGAAGTGGCAGGAGCCCCACCTCCTTTCCCGGGGGCAGAGGCTGACAGGGCTGGCGGAAGAGTCCCGGTGCTCACGGTGGCGGACAGGCACCTTTGGGCCCCTGCAGCAAGTGGCGTACTTGCTGAACAAGTTCTGCTGCAGGGTTTTGGGTTTTCCTCTGGGTCTTTGCCCTTTCTGACGATATTTTGGGTTTTCCAAAGCCCTTTAAAATAGATTTCTCCCCTACGTAAATCATCTTATGTTGTTTACACCAATGAAACTTGACTTATAATGAAAATAGTAAATTAGGCACCTGCCAGTTTTAGGTAACAGGTTTGAAGTTTATAAAGAATTCTCTCATATATTATTTACCTTAGCCAGTAGAATACTACAGTGACAATGAGCAGTTTACAGCTGAAGGGACCGGCGGTTTTGGAGGTCACATGATTTCCCAGGATAACAATTGAGAACCAGCATTAATCCTGTCATGTTCCTGATGCTAAACCCAGTATTTATTATAAAATCATTGCTTCTCAGACACGGCATTCATGTAGATTAACAATTCATCTTTAAGTCATAAGATGTTCCATATTAGAAAGCCGCATGTATGCAGAGCATCCAGCCACCCTAAAGTAATGCGCTAATTACGGTCACTGTAACAAAGCTGTGTGTAAAGTTGGTGCAAAGCAGAAGCCTTGACGAGTCTTCGTCAGTCTCCTTCGTCAATTTCTAATCCTGCATGAAAGAAACATAAATATATGATTTTCCAGTTTTACAATTGCGTAGAAACAATATTAGAATCCAAAAGTTCCATATTTAATCTAAAATATCCCGTTTAAAAATTCAATGATTCCTATGGCATACTTATGAGTATAAATATATATTTAGAAGTACCAGAATCTATGATTTCCTTGAAATTCCCAATTTCATTCAAGCTACATTGTACTACAATCACACTACTTAATTACTTCCTTAAGAACCTAAAAATATTTTAACTACCAGCAAACAACTCACTTATGAAAATTCATGTTGGATTGCTGGTAAGATTTTAAATTGGAACAACATTGGGTTCTGGAATCAAGTCCTAAAGTTGAGAACGTGTAACCCCTGTAATTCAGAGATGCCCCTTCTAAGTATGAACCCAGAGGGCCTTCTGCACCTGTGCAGTTATCCTAAGTCATGACTTTTGATGGGATATTCAGATGTGACCACAATATAATTTTTAATACATTGTCATATTCAATTTAATTCTTTGACGTCTTGCATCTTCATCCATATGTAAGATAGTTTATGATATCTTTCTTGAGCTTTTCTTTCCTGGCTTTGCTATCAAGTGTTTATCTCTCTCCAGTTTTTAAAACAGTTCAATGATCTCTAACTTGAAGACTGAGTAAAATTCACATGAAACTGCTTTTATGGATTGTTTATTTTAGATTCAGGAGGTTTTTTTTTATATATTTAATATTCTAAATTTTTTGTTGTATGTATATTTTCTGTTTCTTAATTTCTTATGTAACATGTGCATAAATTATCCATGTCATTCAAGTTCTCAGATGCATTGGCACACATTATTTATTCTATATTCTATAGTTTAAAAGTCTTGAATGTATCTATAATTATTTTTCTTATCTTTTAAAGTCTAATACATTTATTTATGCCCTCTCTCTTGCTTTCTTTTATAGTCTTGCTGGAGATTTATTATTATGATAAATATTGTATTTTTTTAAAATTAGGACTGGTTGAACCTCTATTTTTTATTTTATTCATTAATTTCTGCTCTTGTTTTATTATTTTTTTACTCTTGTTAACTCTTTTTTCTTTTAACTTGAATGTTTAAATAGTTTAATCTAAATGTTCCTTTTTATCTTTTAATTAAATTCATAAGGCTATAGATTCACCTCTAAGTACCACTTCAGCTTTATCAAGAATTTAGAATCATTATCACTTAATTGTAAAATATAGATTTTATAATATTCATTGTAATTTCCACTTTTGTCCATGAACTATTGAGAAGTGAAATTTAAATTTCTGGATATGTTTTGTTTTAAGCCATACTTTTGTTACTTAGTTTTATTCCATTTTGTTCATACACATGACTTGAATTATTAAAGATAATGAAAATTGAAAACACATTCTTTGTGACTTTCATGAGACTTACTTTTGCTAATGTACTTTAATGCTTAAAAACTGGAACATTTTCTTTTTGTTGCTCTCAAGAATGTAATTAAACATACTAGATCAAATTATAGTTCAAATATTCTTTACCTGAGGCAGTTTATCTTTTTTACCTAAAACTTCCATCAAATTTATATTATGTTTATACCATAATGAAATGTTCTTTTAATTCTGTTATTTGTTTGCTTATTTATTTATTTCAAAGGTGCACTATTGCGTGCCTATATGAACTATTTTCTTCATAACTTTTCTTTTACCTTTATGCTTTTTTTATCCATAATGATGGGTTTTTGTTGAAATTATATTTTGAAATATATTAATATTGTGACAATATTAATTTGTTTACTATTTACCTCATATATATTTCATATTTCATAATTTTTATTTTTGTGCCCTAACACTTTAGGTTTGTTTTTGTAAGCACATATGATGGTATTTAGTTTTAACTTTAAATCAATCTCATATACTTCAGATATTAATTAGTTCAACTTTTTTACCATGGCTATGATTGTTGGTATATCAAAATCTTATTTTTGTTTTCTGTTTATCATTAATTGCTTTTATTTTTCTCCTACTTGTCTCCTGTTAATTTCATATACTTTCTCGCCCTCTGTTTTTTTCATCTACTGCAGAGTATGTTAGAAGCTAGAAATTGCATTTTTATCTGTATAAATGGCTAAGCTAAATTTTTAACATACAGATTTTGTTACAGATTTTCAAAGTTTAAACATCTCTATTTCAAAAAATTTCCTAATTATTATTTATTAGCAGAGAAAACTTGTCTTTTTAAAAAAATATGTTAGTTCTTTCCATTGTTTTTATAAAATATACACACCCACTTGATTCTGGTAGCCCTGCTCCTCCCCCAAACTCTCCACGTGCATACTTCAGAGATTCAGGAGATGCCAAAATAGGCCTCTCAGGCAAGGCTTCCATTTCTCCCCCTCCTCTCATGGTCCACAGCCTCACCACCTTGAGTCTGTCAGGACTACCATACTTGTTATCTTTGTTTACTTCAGTTCTCAGAGAAAAAGATGACCTCTCTCATCACCCAGAATCTCATCCTTATAAGGTGTTGTGTACCCCTATTGTGACCCATCTCTTCCTCCTCCCCAACTTCTAAAACATTTTCCATAGTATGACCTGATCCTTAGGGATCTTAATTTCCTTTATTCTTAGCATCTTCTCTGAACATTTCCTTTACCTTCTGTTTAAACTGAAACCTGAAAATTTTCTAGGCACACTGGTTTCCTTATAGTTCTTTCCAGTGGTATGTTTTTCTTCCATACTTTTCAAGTTACTAACTGGAAGTGCACTAGGTGTTTCTGATTGTTACTTTCAGACCAGTTTTTCTCCCTATTAACAAATAAAAATGGATGGAAAAATCTTTAGTAGTCATGTAAATATTTTTGTCAACTTCTCTTTTTTTTGCAATTATCTACAGAACTTAATATTTCCTTTATTTTAGCTTTAGAAAAAAATTTCATTTTTTTCCTGCCAATATTCATGGTTACTTTAATAAACACAGGGACAGTCCAAATATGGCCTCTCAGTTTCTTAACCTCCAATACTCTGATAATCTTGATTTATCTCTACCTCAATTATACACTCTCAGAGTTAGATGTTAAATTCTTCTATTGCCAGCAACTGAAACTCCCTCGTGATCTCAGTGGCAACAGTTCCTATCTGACAACCTCTCCTTTTTCCTAGCTCATATTCTCTAGAACCCCAATCCAACAATTTATTTTCATAGCTGAGAACTATATTCCTTTTCTTTAATATATGTTCACTGTACCTTACCAATCATGTTTCATCAGTTGTGTTTTGATTGTAGTTCAAAGTCCATTATTCAAACTATTTTCAGGCTCATTTTCCAGTAATCTAGCCAAGTCTCATGGCTTTCATACTTTCTACTGATGAATCCAAAAGTCTAGCTTCAGCTCAGACAAAGATCATGAGCTCCAGATTTGTTTTTCCAACTATTTTATTGTCATTCCCACCTGAATTTTAAATAGCTTAACATATACCAATCTGAATTTCTGATTTTCTTCTTCAAATGTGATCCTCCTTTAATCTTCTGTAGCTCAGTGAACAGCAGTCGTCACCTTCAGTTCCTCAGTTAAAAATCTTGAATCATTCTTGACACCTCTTTCTCTCCCACTTCACATCACACTTATCAGAAAATCCTGTTGATTCTAAAATCAAATATATGAAGTATGCAATGCTATCTCTTAATTATCTCTACTTCATCATAACTAATGTTCTCAAGATAATTGCAGTAGCCTTCTACCATAAGAGTCAGCAAACTACTGCCTGCAGGCCAAATTATTTGTTCATGTCATTTGTACATTTCGATATGGGTTGTTGATCTTTCATTCATGGATATGTAGGCAATAGTCTAATATCTGAATATTAATCATTTGTTTACTGTATATTTTGCAACTGTTATCTCCTAAACTTTAGCTTACTTTTTAACATTATTTCTGGGTGTTATTGGTACATAATTTTTCAGATTTTTTAAAAATTACAGCTAACTAAATTTTAAGTTCCCTGAGGGTATAAGCCTTGCCTAATACAACTTTAATATCCTCCTCTACCTAACACGTCATGTGTGCTCAATGAACATTGTTTGATTGATTCAAAATACTGCATTTTACTTGAATTTCAATACACAATGCACAGCTAACAAAGCAGTGAGATTCAGTAGTCTACACTAGCACTGACCCGTACCCTATCAGCAGTCAGAAATGAGCATTGGAGGATACGCTGGTTTCCCATGTTCCACTGTGTCAGAACTCAGGTACACAGGGCGAAACGTAGGAAGCAGCATATAAATGCACAGAGGATTCCAGGCACAATCTTAAAGTAGTAAATGCACTTTCAAAAATGAAAAGGTTTACTTCAAGGTCCCAGTTTCTAACACTGTTAGAAATATTATTTGGGAGAAGTCTTTTAAAGAATCTTTGCTCACATAGTATGAAATTTTATACACACAGGGCAGTCAAGCTACTAGGGACTAGTTTTGTGTTCTATAATTCATTTGCCACCTTCAACTGTTAGCTTGTATATATGTTTATGTAAGACTATATTTTACATTTATTACCAGATCAAATAATATATATGCAGCACCAAGAGAAAGTATTCCTACTGCCCCTGCAATAATATCTTTCACCACAAATTTGAAGAATAAGAGAGATGACTGCCTAGTCAATGTATTTCTCTCCCTCTCTCTTTCTCTCTTTCAAAAGAAATAACTACCTTGAAAGTTCACAAAGTTCATAAGCCTGTAAATGAGTTCTACAGATATAAGGAGAGTCAGGAGAGACAACATCTGAGAAAAATAAATCTGAGGGAAGGGGAGAAAGAAAAATGTACAATGCTCCAAACTCTAAGTATTCAGCAACGTGAGACTCACACTTGTTCTTTTATATGTAAGCTTCAGAGACTATTACATCTGTGTGTCTGATTAGAAAAATTAATCAGACTGACTTTTGGACATTATTAAATACAGTGGAAAACTACCACCTTAAATAGAAAAAGTAAACGTAACAAGAAGTTGTTCTGAGAGTGGTAGGCACAAGAAGAATGGACAGAAATAGACATTAGGAAGAGAAGTACTTGAGGAGAGATGCAGAGTAAAAGAATCAGAGGTATATACAGAGAGAAATTAGAGATAGTCGGTTTTAAAGTGACACCTCGGATAAAGTAATAACCTGATACTAACTGATCTATGTACTCATGACATTATTGCCAGCTGCTTACTGCACTGTGAAATATGATCTGGCGTTCCTAAACATTTATGATTTTAAGAATCACCTGGAGAGCTTGTTATAAATTTGATTCCCCAGATCTATCCTGTATGTCTAAGCCTATATCCCACTTTATGCTTCAAGGTGGCATTTGAGCATCTTTTATTCATTCAATTATTTATTTATGAAAAAATTTTCTTGGGTATATGTGTAGATGGATGAGAGATAGCGAGATAGATAGATGATAGGTAGATGATCGATAGATGATGATAGATAGATAGATAGATAGATAGATAGATAGTTTAGATTCAGGAGGTGATCTCAATTTCCAAACAAGAACTAATACTAATTTTGTTGGGCAATTAAAACATGGGTGGAAAGAGGTCTCTGTCCTTCCCTTTGCTTCCTTAGTTTTTTCCTTCAAAACAGGAAAAAATACTAATCACGTTAAATGAGGTTTCAGGATGTGAAGCACTTTCAGTAGATATAGCCAACTTGCTGTTTTCTCTATTCCTTTCAACAGAGATTAGTTTGAGCCCTTCAATTATTTATTTCTTATAGCTAAATGGTGGTGAGGTTTGGAGTTAGAGACACGTTCCTAATAATTTCTCACAAGTAATTAACTTATCACTTTCTCAAGCTTCAACTCTGACTCCATCTGTAAAATAGAGATAATAAAACATATCTACCATGCAGTTTTGAAAGAGTACAGGTAAATAATGAAGATGTATGACTTGATTTGTAAACTAGTATAAAATATTATTTATATAGTTAGCTAAAGGTAGAATTGTTCTTTGACTGTCAGACTAGACACCTAGCATTGCCCGGTACTTTGATCTTCCTTGCTAGACAGATCACACTGCGGTGACATGTGGTCTCTGGATGCAATTCCATAATTTCAGACTCCTAACAAAGGCTCAGAGTTTTATTCAAGTGTTTTTCACGTTTTTCCAATTCTTTGTTCTCTGTTTATAAGGAGAAAGGCAATATCAGCCCAATCTTTATTGCTGAAAATTTCTGCAAGATGCAGCATCAGTTATCAGAATAATATGTAGTTGAAGACTTCAGTTTACCGGACCAAAGCAAAAAGAAAAAGGAAGACACTAACTACGTATTTTAAAAATAATTTCATAAGAGTTATCAAAGAAACCTCATCTCTCTTTTTTAGCTATGTAACTTTGGTAGAGTTATTTAAACTTACGAGGCCTCATTTCCTTCATACTTAAAGCAATTACAATAATTACTTCTACCAACTTTGATTATGATAACAATTAAATATTATCATTTACATAAAACAAATACTATAGTTTCTGGCATGTTTTCAGTGCTATGTAAAATTTAGGTATTTCGATTAACTATACAGTCCAAAAAATGGAATTCTTACTCTAATAGAAATTTTTTGGGTCTCCTAATCACTCCCAAGTTTGAAAGTTTTTCTCAAACTCATAATCCTTAAAATAAAACAGTATAGTAAAAAATATTCATACTTATAAAAAATAAATTAAATATGTAAGGAAACAGTATATTATTAAAATATATATTAAAACATATTAATCAATTCTTTATTGATTTCTCCATAAAATGGTGATACTGTTCACTGTTTAGGAAAAGTTTGACGTGGCATTAGAAGAAATTTTCACACCCAAGTCTAAGAATTAAAAACCAGTTCCAGGAATTTTAATTGATGGTGAAGTTCTACAAAAACACAAATATCCAGACTTAGTGTTATACTTTTCAAACACTTACTTACAATTGTTTATTTACTTATTTGCCTTTTTAAAATAATATCTTCTTGACAAAATAGATTTTGGAAAATTGCATTTTATAGAATATAAATGACAATATAAACACAAAACGACAATATAAACACACATTAGGTTTTCCTTTACTTCCACTGTAAAAGAAAAAAAATCCATAATTTTGCATAATATCAAAACCCAAGAAAGGAACTTTGCTTTTGGGAAAAAGTGAAATTAGTCAAATAGGCCAATTATTATGCTTCAACAACTAGAAGAGTTTGGATAACATTACTAAACTTATTTTTAAAGACACACAAGAGTCTTTGAAGCAACAAATAGAAAAAATTTTTGTAGGAGGGACTTTCTACAATAAGAGGATATGTTGAAGTTTTTACTTTTTTATTTAATAATTCTGGTCATGAATGAAAATCAGACTTGCATTAGTATAAAGAATCTATTGAGTGAAAAAAATACTAACAGAGTTTCACCTTTTATGAGGTGTTGGTGGATAAACTGGAAAGTTAGCAGGACTCAAATGTGTGGCTGGTTTTCCTGGTAGATATTTTCCAAATTTTGGTCTCCACCAGGGTTTAGGGTGCCAGGTGGAAAAATAACTTCTAAAAGACAAAGTAAAATACCCAAAGTCTCATAAAGCATAGACAACAAAGACATAGTTAAAATTCACTGTCAGTGTCCTTTTTCAAGAAAGTTAACATGTTTATGAGGCAGAAGTTTGGGAAAATGGGATGAAACATCTGAAGGACAAAGTTTGAAGTAACATTGTGTTTCAGGGCTATTGAGAATAGTGCTGCTGTGCACACGTGTGTGCTATGAACAATAGCGCTGCTGTGAACATATATCTTTGAGAACCTGCTTTCAGTTCTTCTGGACATGTATCCAGAAGTGGGATTCCTGGGTAGTTTTATTTTTACTTTGTGAGTAACTTCCATGCTGTTATGCATAGTGTTTGTATGATTTAACAACCCTACTGGCAGTGTGCAAGCATTTAATTTTTCCACACCATTGCTGATATTTTATTTTCTGAGATTTTCCCCCTTGTTTTTGTTTTTGGGTTATTTTTGTAGTAGTCACCCCAGTGGGGGCATCTCTTTCATTTTTAAATGTTATTTTACTCAGTACAGAATTCTAGGATAACATTTTTTTTTTAATACTTTATTTATTTTATTCTACTCTTGGTTTTTGGGGGTTTTGTTTTTTTTTTGGTTTTTGAAAAAATGTGTTCTGTAATGCTTACACTTGTTCTTTCATAAATAAGGTATTTTATCCCTCTGGATATTTTCAACATTTTCTCTTTGTTTTTGGACTTTTGTCACCTGCACATGATATTCCTAGGTGTATATTTTTAGCTTCCTGGATCTGTGCTTTGTGTCTTGTCACTATATTTGAAAATTGTCAGCAACTGCTACAAGTGTTTCTTATGCTCCTTTCTCTTGTTCTTATTCTAGTATTCCCAAACCATGCATACCTTTTGCCAATGTACCACTGTTTTTTTAATATTCTGCTCATTTTATTTATTCTTTTTTTCTCTTTTCACTCATTCAGGAACTTCCAATGACATATCTTCAAGCTCACTTATTCTTTCTTTGATTATGTCTAACCTACTAATGAGTACATCAATGGCAATCTCCGTTTGATCATACATATTTTAGCATTTTCTATTGTTATAGTTTTTAACTTTATGCTTACATCATCCATTTGCTCTTACATGTTGTCTACATTTTACATTAGTGCCTTAACATATCAGTCACAGTTATTTTAAGTTTTATGTCTGATAATTCCAAAATATGTCATATTTGAATCCGGTCTTGATGTTTGCATTGTCTCTTCTGATTATGCTTCTAGGATTCTCTGTAATTTTTCATTGCAAACTGGTGATGATCTGGTAATAGAAATATTTAAATATTCCTATCAGTTTCTGGCTCTAATACATCTCTTCCAATTAAGCGGAGTTTGGCTGTAATTCTCTGTTTTCCCGTATCTCTTTAGGTTTTCAGGTAGTAATTTGTCCTTGACCTCAGTTCTCTAATAGATTTAAGGCAAGTCATTGATTTTCAGCTTGTTCAATATTTTTCTTATTGTGAAATTAAAAATTACTACTTTCACAGTTTACATATTAGAACGGAAACTAGAAGTCTTAAGTGTTATTTTTAATACTGTGTTTTTATCCTTATGAAAAAGAACTAGTCTTTCCATACATGCTTTCACTTTATATTTTTTATTTTAAAATTTTGTAGAATATAAAAGTAATATTCAAGTATAATTTCATCACTATTTTATCTGAATTATATAAAACAAAATGGAGTGCTTCTACTTATTCAGACCATTAGTATTTCCACTTTACCCTACTCAGGGAAAATTATTATTTTCTATTTGATGTCTATTTTTTCTGACTTTTATGTAAAGGTGTACACATGCACACAGATACTTTTTAAACAAAACTTCTATCACATTTAATATGTTGGTCTCTTATCTTATTGGGTTGGTTAAAAAGTTTGTCTAGTTTTTTCCATAAAATAAGACACATTTTTTTCACCAATAACTTTATTGATTTGAATATTTTGAGTATGCCAGCTATCTCCTGCTATTGGCTTCTAGTGGGTGGGAGCCAGAGATACTGCTAAATATTTTCCAATGCCTAATAAAGCCCCACAGCAAAGAATTATTGGCAAAAATATCAATAGTGCCAAGAAACTTCGCAAACCATCTTTGGCATGTTTGACCAGTCACAGCGCCTTCTCTATACACTGCACAAATCTTTTGTATATGCATATTTCAGTTGTTTTTACTTTTCTTGAAATAATAAAGCATAATACACTGAAAATGTTGTGTATTTTCTTCCACTTTCAATATTAAAATGGCTGCACAAAAATTCACCAAAGTTGATAAGTATTTTTAATGCACACTGATATTACAGCTGTCGCAATACAATGTAATAAAACTGTTTCAAATCATGTTAAAGACAACTAAGCACCACTAGAGCCATTGTATGGAGAAAAACTAAACAAACTTTTTGGCCAACCCAATAAGACACTGAGCTTCACACAGAGGAAAGTAATAAGGCTAAAGGTATGTTTTATTATATAATAATTCTATTGCAGCTTTTCTTAGTTACTTTTATAATGGTTATTATCAAGAAAAATTATTTGTTGAGCATATACTTCATTCTAGACACTCTAGTAGGTATGATGATAATGATAGTGGCTTGGGAAAACAAAACTACACATTTTAACATTGTACTAACAATTAAAGGGAGCATAATATTAAAAATCAAATAAGTAGCAGAAATTTATAATTATTCCAAGTTCACAAGAGGATGAAATCACTATCTTATGCAACAGAAATGTTTTCACTTGGTTAGGATCTGGCATAGGATGATTTGGGAATAAGAGATATATGATGTAGGGAAGAAACTTTGAATGAAATAAATAATTTTTAAAAATGTTAAAATAGCCTACACTGAGCACTGTGCCTGTTCCGTTCTAGCAACTTCACAAGTATTAACACATTTAATACTTAACAATCCTATGAGATAAATACTCATTATCTCCATTATAGCTGTGAGGAGAATGAAGCTTAGAGAGAAAAATAACTTGCCCATATTTATGCAGACTTGGAAGTAAAATAGTCTCTAGAGCCAGTGTTTTTATCACTCTGCTAAATCCTGCAGGTGGGGATGCGCATCATTTAGGGAGGAAGGGGAAGTCGGAGCTACATTTTGCAGGCTTCCGAATGCCAACCTAAGTATTTTGAATATTTTTCTCTAAGCAATGAAGTGTCAATGAAGACTTGACCAGAGGAATAACTTGTACAAAAGAATGTTTTAAGGTAATTAACGTAATAGCAGTATATAAATGGACTGGATTTTGAAAAGATAAAAAAGAGAGTAATTATTGAGGAATCTGGTTCAATAGGTAAGTAGCAAAAGGGTGAATGCCTATTTCAGGGTAATAGGAGGAAATAGCATCGAAGGAAAGATATTGCAGTCATATTATTCTCTTAATTTTATCAGAGACACTTATCACTCTAAAAAAAAAAAAGTCCTTCTTCTGCTCATAGTCTTAGGTCTCTAACACAAAAGTTCTTACCTCTTAGACTAGCCAAGCAAAATAATTTTTCGTGTATATCATTGTTATGGGCAGATGGAGAAAATTCCAATTGCCATTCAGTGCAATCACCAATATTCAGTATTTCCTTATAAAGTGTTTTATAGTATAAAACTGTAAAACAGTATGTATTTGAAAGATTGAAAAAATAAAGATATTTATGAGGGTCAAAATAAATATGTTAATATACCATATATTATCTTTAGTGAAAGAATCATTTTCAAAGAGGTAAGCAGGAAAAAATCTTTTAACTGAGGCAGCACAAATAAGGACCTCAGAAAATGAAAGAATACAAAAATGAAAGCAAGATTTGAAAAACAGATATTTTCAGTCAGAGCAGAACATTCAATATAATAATAAGAAGGACATCATAATGGAAAAGGGAGAGCACATAAACACCTCTAGCGCACACAAAGATAATAATTGTTTTTAGAAACTAGGAGATGGGTTGCAATTTCCATAACTTAATAAAAAGACACTTTACATGCAAAAGAGCCCTAGAAAAGATTAGAGACTGAATGACCTAAAATAATGCTTTAAAATTGCCCTGCTTTTTTGTCAAAATCTTATATTATTCAATATAATCATATAACCAAAAAAGTAATCTAGCAACAAATTAATTTCTAGATGCCTGAATATAACAGAGAAGGACATGTGCAAATAAACTCAGCAGGTAGTTAATAGCTGCCTTCTCCAAAGAACTGATTGTCATCTTTATATCTGAAAAAAAAAATCAGGGTACTGCCTTTGGGAATATTTCTAAACATATTTATACTGGCGATTTACCCTACTAGTTAATGGACATCAATATCCTGGCACCAAAATAGAAGTACTGGAAAGAGATTGAAATGAGCTCAAAGGAAACATTTCACTTCAAGATAAATACCATGAAAATATAGTTGATTGCATTTTCCTGGGCATAAATTGTCATGTGTACACACTTCATTAAAAGTGAATTTAATATAAAAAAATATTCTCGGTACTCCGCTAATGTATTTATTCTCCCCACCTCCTCTAGCAGCACAGCTTAGCTGATGAGTTAAAAAAAAAAAGTGATAGTGCCATAGAAATGGGGCCAAGAGCTGTTGAGAGTGGTATAATCATGAAGATTACATGGGCTAAAATGCATCTTTAAATTTTTTTTAAAAACTTTATATTCAAAAGATATGTTAAAGTAAAAAATACATATTTTTTAACATTGCCTTTTTTTTTCAAGGGCTTACAATATGACCTCAGTTTAAAATATGAAATGTTATGATTCAGTCAATGAGTGGTTATTTAAGAATAAAATATCTTGCCTTACTGAGCCACTCTTTGATAAAGCCCCATAAGCTTTCTCTCCCACTGTGTTTAATTAACTCAGCTGGCTACCGAAATGCTGGATGTGATCGCCACTCATCACGTCACAGAAACAGCCTCGAACCCGTGATGAACATGGTTTCCAGTATTCTGAGAAGTGCAAGAACTCTACCGTCTTGGAGAAGTTGCTTTCTGGACTAAATTTGCCAAGTATTTTGATCATACTTGACAAATTTAAGGAGCTCTTAGCTTCTAAATTGTAATGCACTCCAAATACTGGAACCAGTATTTTCAGGTTCCAGACTTGACTTAGAATGTCAACTGTGATGAACTGGATGTTTTACAATATTCAAACAGTGAAATCCTATTAGGTACCACCAGTACAAAGTAATCCATAATCAAGTTATTCTCAGCATGTTGTCTATTTGTGTTCTAAAGTGCCTAGCAGCTTGTAGTATACATGGTAAAGATGCCTTCAAAGACTATGTTAAATTTTAATTCAAGGAAAGTTGATTGGACAGAATCTGTGTGCAAAGTACTATGCCAGGTCCTGACATTAAATTATCTATTTAACTTAATCTTTACAAAAATTTCTGAATGGATTGTCATTATCTTCATTTTATGGTTGCAAAAACTGATGCTTACAGATGCTTAAAAAAATGGAAGAATGAAATTTTAAGACCCAATCCTTGGTCCTTATACTTAAAGGGACACATGTGCGTGAGTGCATGCTCATGTGTGTAGTATTTATGTACCATTACTAAATACATATTCTTGACCATTGTGCTTTATGAGTTTGTGTATGTGTGTGTTTATGTAGGTGTTTATTGCAAAGTATTACTTAATAATTAAAACACAGAGATTTAATAATTGTACCAAAGTGAGGAATCTCTCAGATAGTAGAACCAAGATTCAAACTCAGAGAGGTTTGATTTTAGAGCCCACACTCCCAGTCCCTTCACCATACTGCCTGCAAACAGTGTGCCTATTTCTTTCTTCAATTTTTATTTCATTCCATCACTGCTGGACCATACCTCTGAACCACTATGAAGTCATTTGAAATCTATACAATGAAATGTGGGATAGTACTTGAATATTTCTTATTATTACCTTTTGAAGTCCTCTAGTTCCTGTCAGATTACCAAGCTGATAATTTGGAGAAAATATTTCTTCTTTGGCCTATGTTTTTGTTGTGTAAGTGAATTATTATATATTTGCATATGTAATAATGTGACTATTCTGTTTACAGTGAGGTAGGGACTGTTGATCTAAGCTCTGTAGTAGAAATTGTGAAGATCTTATGATTATTCTGCTCTTGGTTGTGATCCCTTTATATTTTCAAATGTAGAGGGTAGGGCAGGGGAGCATACCTAAAATGCCATCCTACAGCATACCTCATCTCTCAACCAACACCTAGAAGAAGTGGCTGGCAGAAATATCACTCTGTTTAACTGCAGATTCCTTTCAGCATAATCCCTTGGATGACCAGCCACACATACATGCGTGGTTTTGCTCTCACAGATATACTCAGTTTCAGCTGTAATCTACCTTTAAATACCACATTTTCATTTAGAAAAAAACATTTTCACTTTTGAAAACTTAGCTAATTCTCCAAAACAAAATTTATCAATCTCCCTCGTGTTTTTAGCAGCAACAATGAAAAGAGACAATTTCTTAAATGGAGAATTGACAAGTGACAGTGATTAATGACATTTTTGTTTATTGGTTTGGCTGTAGGCCAACTATAAGGCACTGCTTTCCTAGACCCCTTGTTGGTAAAACTGCAGCAAAAAACAGGTGCAAAAACATTACGCATAATGTAGTAGAAAAGGGATTACTTCCAAGAAAGTCTACCCACATAAGTTTATATATTTTGTACTCACTAAAAGAAGAAATGTGCATCAAATCTGTTCCAACACAGTTGGAAGTTCTATTTGCTTTTTTGGTCTACATATTGTTTGAAAGTCAGTCAAGATACATGAAAAATGCTTGTGCTAGGTTCTATTTTGTAATTATTTAAAAATTTTGATGGCTCTTCACTTTTTAATTCTTCCTTCAGGTTACTTTATGCTTAATAAGAAATAGACAAATAATAAAAAAAAAAGTATTTATCAAACAGCAATATTCCTTGCTTTATGTGCTTCAGGAAACAGTTTCTGTCCTTGAAAAACTTCCATTTTGATCAGAAAAACTAAACTTTGAGCATAAACTGCTGTCTTCACTAACTAGACAGCAGCTCCTGCAGTTCCATTAACATCCCGCTTGCCTCAATTACACTATTTATTTCTCTTTCCACCATCTCATCACTTAAATCCCAGTTTTGTAATATTTATGCATCAAATGTTCTCATTAAAGTTATTGACTGTGATGTCTCCATAGGAGAGAGTAAAGTCAGCCTAGGCACTCACAGTCTACAGACACAGATAAAAGAGGTACAAGACAAGGAAAACATAGTGACTCATTTTTACTGAGGGAGAAATAAAGTAAAAAATTTCAGTGAAAGGAAAACTCATAACATGCTAGTACTCAAACAGGTATATTGAATAAATAAAATTATTTTGGAAACTAAAATAGGCTTATAAAATAAAAGAAACTGCCATAATTTTTAAAATGCATATATATTTTATTTGATATTGGACATCTTGGGGCCTTGAATGTTCACAAACATTTTCTAAAAATCATTGAAGTGCTTTAAAATGTTATGTGAATTTCTCCTGGCATACTCTCTGGATTTGGGTATTATTAAAGTATTTATTTCTATCAATTAAATGAATATGTCTCCAATGGAACCAGTAGCTAGACTCAGGTTTGCAACCCCCTACTGTATACTGACATTGTGAGAAAGAAATAAAGTTATATTAGCAATAACTTTAATATGTTAAAATTTTGTTATGATTTTAAAGTCTTTTACCCTAAAGGCATCTGAGCAGCACAAAAATTGAACAGAGAATTTGAAGCACAACCATAATCCATCACCAACTGTTTAAAATGTAATTCAGTCAAAACATATCTACACCATCAATCCCCATTTCATTGTCAAAATTATCCCATAATCAAACTTTAGCTGAGTGGTTTCCAACCTCAGGAAATTCAGCCCATTAGGGACATTTAAAAGAGTGGGAGTAGGGGCATTAAAAATTCTCTACCAAAATTATGAATTGTCTCAACAAAAATCCCTGTGGCACCCTGCTGAAAATCACCACCTGAATCTAGCCCTTCTCCAAGAGGGAAAAAATAGAATGGAAATATCGTGCATGAGCCAATATCAACGCTAGCCTTGTGGGCATGCCAGGGTATCATCAATTATCTCTAGAGGACTAATGACATTTGTTTATAAATTTTCAAATTGGAGTTTTGGGCCCTTCTTTTAAACAGAAATGCTACATTGCATTTTATTTTGAGATGGTCTAGAGAACAAGCTAGATAAAGCGCCGAAACTTTAGTTAAAGAACCTATATTATGTACCCTGTCTAAATCTAGTATTTAGGGCAGACACTAGGAAATTGGAAATCATCCAAAGCTGATTCAAGTTTAAATGGGTGGGCTAAATAAACAGATAAATATTTTGTTCAATGCAAAGTGCCTACAGAGGATGTCAAAACAAATCAGCAATTTTCCTGTCCCTGTGTAGCTTTATATTGAATTTTGTGAAAAGAAGTGACTATTTCTCAAATGTTGATTTTTAAAAAGTATCTTTAGAAATACAGAAATGAGTGCAACTGGAGATTTTTATTGAGAATTCTGAGAACACCCTGATGGTAAAGTTTTGTTTTAGTATAACTGGCACCAAGAAAATGACTGGGTAAAGATGTGGATGAGTGATGGTTGTGACCTGCTGTTTAATTAGTTATTCAGTGTAGGACTTTGTAGTAAATTCATAACATCTTCTGTCTGCAAATCACAAAGACAGAAATACATACTGTGACCAAAGAAGTTATGGAAATTTGATCACTAGCTTTCTTTTTCTAAGATCTTAAATTGTATTGTTATTTATATTTTACCTTGGCAACTTATTGGGGGAATTATTGCCATTCATTTATTCATTCAATCATCCATCACTAAGTAAGTTTCTGCTATGCAGCTCCTATGGGCAAAACTACATGTTTGATAATTTGGGAGAAAATGAAGGTACGTAAGACAAAAAAATTGATCCTCTAAGAATTTACAACTTCCAGGTCCTCTTTGACAAAATAAATAATAAAACCTTCTGCGAAGATGTTGGTCTGACAGCACAGACATTCTTCATGATGTATTAAACTGGGTCACTGTTATAGGATAACATAATGCCATCTAAATAGAGCATAATAAATGTCCATTTTGCCATATCCCATACTGTCCTAAGAGCTATTATGAGACCACAAATTAGTCTAAAATAGACTGATCATCTCTCTCTTCACCAAAAAGAGTAGTGACACTAAGTTTGCATTGTCTCAGAAAAATGTTCATAATTTACCATTTTTATGCTGATCCTAGGTTTCAAATAGGCATTCCATGCTGAAGTAATGACAAAAAGTAACACTACGATATTAGAATGATTACACTTTTATGGTATTTTTAACAGTACATTCAGTAAAATTATTTTCTATAGGTCTGTCTTCTCGTACTTTTCTGCTATTTTTCTGCCAGTCATCAGTTGAATATAAACTGTAAAACATGGAGAGACTTATCAAAGTCCCTGTCCCTACTCCTGCTGTTTCTATACATATATCCATATATATGTACATTCCTGCACATACCACATAGGGTACGTTTGTATTTGGGTAGGTAGGTAAATAGATAAATAGGTTAGAGATATAATAGATATTGTGTCTTCCAATTCAGCATATTTATTTGTTGTGAACGTATTTATTATATTATTAAAAGCAAAAAAAGAAGGACAGGAGAAAAGAAAGAAGGGAAGAAGGAAGGAGGAAGGGAGGAGAAAAGGAATAAAAATATTATATTTATGTAGGCCCAACATCGTTAAGTTTATTGTAGGTAACTTCACTTCTAAGGAAAGATGGCCATGATCCCTTTTCAATGCTCTTAAACCACAGACACACTTTCAGGGACATAGTTCCAAATCGTGAACTACTTAGGTCTTTCGATTTTCCTCCTTCTTCCTACTGTTTGTCTATAGATAACTCAGAAGATCAACACATGCATCAAAAGACTTGAAAAAATATTAGAGACAAAGTTAAAAGCTCAAAATTCATCTCACACACAACTCTAGCGGGAACATTGGTAAGTGAAAATTCTAAGTAACTACATATTGTCTTATTTCATTTGGGTTTGCTTAATTTTAACACAAATAGCCCAAAAGAAACACACCAAAAAAAAAAAAAAAAAAAAAAAAAAAGGCTTCCCTTCAAATTACGAGCCACCTTCACTCCCTCCTTCTTTTTAAAAGCAGATTTCCTGAAAAACTGCCTCCTACCCACAGCCCCTCTCCCGGACTCTCTGACATTCTACTTCCACCTCTATCATCCTGTTGAAACGCCCTTTTCAGCTGCCCATCTGTAGGCTTTTCCCTGTCGAATCCAAAGGCCTCTGCTCAGTTTTGTCCTTGTTTTATCCTGTTGCATTTTCTATCCTAGACTATCGCCCTCTAGACATTCTAGGCTGCAAAAGGAAAAAAAAATAGCATGCTACCATTAAACAGAAAAACTCAACTAAATACAGGACTTTGGCTCTGAGGGTAGTAAGAAAAACAAATACTATACACTGGAAGACTACAGGCCTTATTACTTCATGGCCATATATTTAGACTCTCATTTGCAATAACTTGGAAAGCAGATTACATGTCTTCAATAGAATGCAATTCTGGGGTTTGGAGATAAAAGCACAATGTTGTAGTGTGTTGGATGTATTTTAATGCTTTTAGCAAGGTATTATAATAAACAGATGAGCCCGGTCAACATTTGGCAAATTTGCATGCAGAGATGGAATAGGCTAAAATTCTTTAAGGGAGATTTTATTTAACTATGGCCTCAGTTACACAATCCAGCAATATTAGTAAGCAGGATTAAAAAGTCACAACTTTGCAACTAGAAAAATGGAAGCTACTAAGAGGTAAAGATTAGATTAAGAATATCTTACCCCATTAGCTTTTTTTTTTTTAATTTTACCACTAAAATGAAAGAGAAAGGGATGATCCTGGAATAGAAGGCAGTATTTAATATAGGTTTAGAGAACTATCTTCAAAAATTAACTTTGATATGGTTGATGGTATCTAAAATATTGCAACTAAACTAAACTGAAACCAAAAAGTTTTTAAGAAAATTACATTGTCAAAGAAACATCCAATGAAACCTCCAAAACCCATCTGATTGTTCGAGTACTAAACTTATTTCTGAACTTTCAAACCTGCACCAGGAGGGAGTGAACTGCAAAAGCTGGGCAATTCAGTAACACCCTCTCTAATACATTCGCAGAAGTAATGAACAGGGAAGACCTATTTAATGGCCAAGGCGGGGGTTACAGGGAACAATTAATCAAGTTCTCTCTTTTCAAAAAAAATCATAGAATTTGTGTCATTTCTGTTCAGTATGATTTCATCATTGGCAAAAGCTAGTAACGGCCATGTCTCCTATTTTTCTCTTATCCAAATGATAAGTTGTTTTGCATTTATCATATACTATTCTTGCTCAGTGAGAGTGATCTCATGTGGGAATAGAAAAGTGACCATGGACACCCTTAAGGCCAAGGAGACAGGAGAGTGACAATTGTAAACCGTTCTCCATATTACATTTCTCCTACTTACCCTTTTAGTAATTACCCTTTCCTATTTATTTTCAGCTGAGCACATACAAAAGAGGAACTCCAAAAAACTGGTATTTATTTATAAAAAATTGTGTATTTATTCTTATATTTTTGAACTGCAGTCACCTTCAAAGTAATCTTCATTTGCTGCAATACACCTATCGATACTTTTTTCCACTGCTCAAAACAGATTTTGAACTTGTTGATTTTGATGCCTTTTAGTGCTTCTGCTGTTTTATGTTTCACCTCTTCCATATCTGCAAATGCTTTCCTTTGAGGACTTATTTCATCAGGGAAACAAAAAAAAAAAAGTTCACCTGGGGTAAGATCAGGTGAATAAGGAGGGTTGGGCCTGGGGGTCATGCCATATTTGGTCAAAAACTGCTGAACACTCAGCTGGTGTGCTCTAAATCACCCATCATGAAACAGGCAAATGTGTTAAAAGAGTCTTAAAAAAAAAATTAACTGAAGCTGCATGCAGCCTCTCACAACAACGCCAGCTAGTACACTGATACAGACGGGTTCCTAAAACAGTCATCTAAGCGGTAAGCCTGTACTCCAACAAGGGGCCTGCCCTCCAGAAGACAATCCCAGTTTTGGGGGGGTCACCTCTAGTCTATGCTCCACCTGAGACTATATTTCCCAGCATTCCTTGAAACTAAGTATAATCATATGACTAAGTACAGAAAAAGGGGATTTGAATAGAAGTTACACGTTCAATTTTCAGGTTATGTATGTCTAAGAGGAAGCTTTTTGTCATCAGTTTCTTTCTTCTCCCTTCCCTTCAGCTGAAACACGCGAAGGTGGTATTGGAGAGCTTCCTTTTAACATGCTAATGCATATAAGCAAATAAGATACTTCAAGGCCAATGAACACAGAAGCACATATATTCTTTTGAATTAGTGTTTCAGGTTTCTTCCGATGAATTTCCAAAAGTGGAATTGCTGGGTTATAAGGCAGTTCCATTTTTATTTTTTTATTTACTTTCATTGTATTTCTTTCCATTACCATTTATCTTCCTTATACCCTCTTCCAATTTCACCCACTCCACCCCACCTGCCACAGTCACCACACTGTTGTCCATGTCTGTGAGTCCTGTTGTTTTTTTTTTGCTTAATCCCTCCACCCTCTAACCTCCCACCCCAGAGCCGTCAGCCTGCTCTCTATGAGTCTGTCTCATTTTGCTTGTTAGTTCAGCATGTTCATTAGATTCCACATATGAGTGAGATCATATGGTATTTCTATTTCTCCATCTGGCTTATTTCACTTAGCATAATGTTCTCCAGGTCCATCCATGCTGCTTTGAAGGATAAAATTTTCTTCTTTTTTATGACTGAGTAGTATTCCATTGTATAAATACACCACAATTGCATTATCCACTAATCTACTGTTGGACACTTGGGCTGTTTGCAAATCTTAGTTTTTCTAAGTAATGCTCCAATGAACATAGAAGTCCTTATATTCTTTTGAATTAGTGTTTCAGGTTTTATACTTGTTTTATGATTTATTGATGTTAGCCATTTTGACAGGGGTGAAGTCATATCTCATTTAGGTTTCAATTTGCAATTTTCTGATGATTAGTGAAATTGAGTATCTTTTCATATATCTATTGGACATCTGTATGTCCTCTTTGGAGAAATGTCTATTCAGATCTTTTGCCTACTTTATAATCTGATTTTTTTTTGGTGTTGAGCTGTATAAACTCTTTATAAATTTTACACATTTGTTATGAGATACACCATTGACAAATATGTTCTCCCATTCACTGGGTTATGTTTTCATTTTCTTGATGGTTTTCTTTTCTGTGCAAAAACATGGTAGTTTGATGTAGTTTTGTTTGTTTGTTTGTTTGTTTATGTTGCTTTTGCTTGTGGAGACATATAAAAAATATCACTCCAAAAACTGTCCAAGATTTTACTGTCTATATTTTCTCCTAGAATTTTTATAGTTTTTAGTATAACATTTAACTCTTTAATCCATTTTGAGTTTATTCTTATATATGGTATAAGAAGATGGTCTAGTTTATTTTTTTATTTGCACATATCTGTCAAATATTCCAAGCACCATTTATTGAATAGACTGTCTTTACCTCATTGTATGTTATTGCAGACTGCTTTTACCCCATTGTTTGTTCTTGCCTCCTTTTTCAAATATTAATTGACCATAAAGGCATGAGTTTACCTCTGGACTCTCTATTCTGTTTCATTG
Source organism: Pteronotus mesoamericanus (assembly GCF_021234165.1). Lineage (NCBI taxonomy): Eukaryota > Metazoa > Chordata > Mammalia > Chiroptera > Mormoopidae > Pteronotus > Pteronotus mesoamericanus. Next base: position 25,091,192 of record NW_026555310.1, read on the forward strand.
CTCTATGTGCCTGTTTTTATGCCAGTACCATGCTGTTTTGACTACTGTGGCCTTGCAGTATAGTTTGGTGTTAGGTAGTGTGATCCTGCCAACATTTTCCTTCTCATGATTGTTGTGTCTGTATGGGGTCTTTTGTGGTTCCATATACATTTTTGGAACATTTGTTTTATTCTTGCAACATATGCCATTGGTATCTTGATAAAAATATTGTTGAATCTACAGATTGCTTTGAGTACTGTGGACATTTTAAAGACATGAATTTGTTCTATCCATGAAAACAGTATATGCTTCCATTTATTTGTTATCTTCTTCAATTTCTTTCTTCAGTGTCTTTTAATTTTCCAAGTACAGGTCTTTTCCATCCTTGGTTAAATTTATTCCAGTGTATTTTATTACTATTTTTGAAGTAATTATAAATGGGATTGTTTTCTTAGTTTCCCTTTATGATAGTCCATGATCGGTGTATAAAATTGTTACTGATTCTATAATATTTATTTTGTATCCTACTATATAACTAAATTAAGTTGTCAGTTTTAATGGTTTTTTGGTGCAATATTTAGGGTTCTCTATATACAGTATTATGTCATGTGCAAATAATGACAGTTTTACTTCTTTCCAATTTGCATGCTTTTTGTTTCTTCTTCTTGTTTGATTGCTGTGGCTAAGACCTCCGGTACTATGTTGAATAAGAGTGGTAAAAATGGACACCCCTGTCTTGTTCCTGATCTTAAGGGGAATAGTTGTAGTTTTTGCCCATTGAGTATGATGCTGGCTTTTGATTAGTAACATATGACCTTTATTGTGTTGCGGTATATTCCCTCTATTCCTGAGACTTATAACATTTTATTAACAGATGTCACTCTAAGAAATTCAATAAATATCTTTTAAAAATTGAAACCATAATATATGAGAAAGTAATTTATAAACAGACACACACACACACACACACACACACACACACAAAAGACTCAAATAAAACTGTATGTTTGCATATGTGCTGATTATCTAGAATTCCAAAGATAAAAAATAATAACACTGGAATCAATAGCTGGTTAGCAAAATCACATGGAAGCAAGATCAATACTAAAAATAAGTTCCAGTTCAACATAGTAGCAAGGGAAAAATAGAAATTTGAATGTGCATATAATTTACATTTGATTAGAAATCCTAAAGTTGGGGATAAATATATATGTTTAAAACCTGTATACTCAAAACTATAAAATATTGCTGGACAAATATAAAAGATCTAAATGAATGGAGAAAATGTACTGTGTTTAAGTATTACAAGACAGTATCATCCAGTTTTTAATTCTTCTCAAATTGATGTGCATATTTCAGGAAACCTTAGTCAAAATCTTAGTGGTATTATTGTTGTTTTTTATTGTGATTGTTAAAAAATGAGAAAATGTAAAGTCCTTACAGTAGAAAGGTAGAGGTTATGTTTAAATATAGCTTTAAATATACAAGGAAAATGTTATTAAGCTTTGAGAAAACTTACGTGGTAAAAAGTAAGTCAACTTTGGAAATCACATTATTAATAACAGTGTAGAAGAAACCTATTTTATAGTTAGAAAGAAAAATATATAATTTATAAGTAATAATCAAACAATAAAAGTAAATATATTCTATCAGATAAAAGTTCAAACTTAGAAAAAATATAATTAGGAAAAGTTGAGTTCAAATTAAATAAAATATTTATTTTTATTTATTTTTACTAGTTAAGATAATTAATACCATTTTTTAAAATAGAACACTTTATGTATATAATCAGCTATAGTTATATGCATTTACTGAAACAAAATACAAATGGTGTAAATTAAAATAAAAAAAATAAGGCAAACAAAAAATCAATAAAACAAAAGAATAACAGAACAACCAAAATTATAACTTAAATATGACTTCAGAACTCAAAGCAAACATTTTTTGTCAAATCAAAGAAAAATATTTAATAGAATATTTGTTCTATAAATTATGTTCCTACCATATAGTGAAATATATGTAGAATATATGTAGCTATTGAACAGAATGAGGCAGGTCAATAAATACTAATGAGAACAGTGTTCAAATAAACCTTACAAAATGAGGGAAGGTGAGTCAGTCAGTTCATGTGTTTTGAAGTCTTACATACACAGACACAGAATATCTGTGAAAATGTATAGAAGAAATAATTGAATATCGATTTCCTTTGATGGTAAAATTTGGGAGAGAGGAGAGATACTTTAAACAACATATACTTTTATATATTTTAAATTTTGTGCATGCACATACTTTATTTAACTATAAATAATATTTTTAGTAAGTAATTATTTCTTCTTTTCCATCTCTGTATTGTACTCACTCGTGTCAGAGAAGTTATAAAAAGTAGCATGAAAAAATACAATATATTTTTTAATATTTATTGTTTATGAGGCTTATGAAGTTATAGGTTTTATGTGAGCTGGCAAGCTTATGCTCCCCACTGTAGAGAACCTGGTCTACAAATGGCTCTAAATATGCATATTCTGAAAGAATGAATGAATATAATCAAGTAAATAAAGGGTAGGTTGAATTGAATTAACCAAGAGAGAAAGAGTCAAGTTGTTTTAAAACTTATTTGTAATTGTAAGCAACCATATACAAAATAAAACTAAAATGAAATATTATTGTGACTAATTTGTGAAACCCTTTATGATTATAATACCCAGCACTTGTGGTTATGTGTAAACAGACACTTTCAAACATTGCTATGTTAGAATGGATAATGGCCTTCAGACAAATTTTCATAAAATAGAAAAACAGGACTTATAAAATTCTAAGTAATTAAGGATTGGCTAAAATATTAGGTATAACCCTGCAAGTGAAATACAGCGCTGCAAAGGAACCCTATTGTATAATAACAACACCATGACAATTTTTCACATACTAACTGCCTAGCTGGTTGTGTTTCTGAACACATTTTCCAAAAGACGCAGCATGCAGAGACCCGTACATGGCAACCGCACTGCAAGTTCACAAGGCCAGAAGTTCAGAAAGGCTGTATCTTAATGTCAGGGCTATCCGTACACTTAAATTTTTTCCTGATTTTTCTATAGCAAAAATACATGATACGTTAAAAGTAAAATCTATAACAGAAACTTTAAAAGTTTGATCTAATCTAGCCAAAAAAATAGTAATAAAATATTATTTCTATTTTGAGCCCCATCCCTATCAAATATGTTTTCAAGCATTTCTTTTATATTTGGGGTGAGCTGAAGAGACCATTTCAGACTTGAGAGGTGTTGGCATCTTGTGTAAACTAAAGAATATATGCTTGGCTCTTGTATGACCTTGGATTTGAGTATAGCGCCACTTCTCACCAGAGCCCAGCCTGACCTCTAGGTACCAGAGAGTCTTTATGAGCATGAAGGGTGATGCTACATATATAATAGCTCTCTGCGAGGATAGATCACCTGTACTGTCCCTGAGTCTCGGTTTCCATATCGGAAGTGGTGCCAGACTCAAAAGTATTCAACAAAATAAGGCTCATGAAAATGGCTAGAACACATTTATCCTAATGGATGTGTATATAAAATATACATTTATAAATTATAATTAACATAAACTTTCTGCATGTAAATAGAAACATAGATTGTGTGCCCACAAAATGGAAACATAACATATACTGAGAAATGGAAGTGAATTATGGAAACTACAGTTTTATAAGGAGATTTGGTTCATTTGCAAATGGAACGTAAAAGGCCAGTATATTTTTTGTCTTACAGAAGCAATTTTAAGAATAAACAGAAGGGATTTACAGGATTTGATTTATTAATAACATATTTTATTTTTGGTTCTATACTAGGTTTATTCTTTTAAGATGGGGAGAAATATGCAAGAAAGAAAGAAAAGAAAGCCAAGATTTAAGACAACAACTCTGAAATAAAATATGCACACAGACTTGAAACAATCTGGTCGTAGGGTAACAAAGTAACAGGTTTTGCTCCACACATTCCCCCACCCCCAGAGCAGCACTGAAGCCCAGTATGCAAACAAAAGGGACATATTGTAGAGGTGATTCATACAGCTGGGGAGACAAAAGGCTGCACCAGGCGGAACCAACATTTAACAACCGCCTATCATGAAGAACTTGTTTTTCACTTTTAGAGAAAAAAGTGGCATGTTTGAATAAATGACATATTCTTTAAAGTTTCCAATTTTAAACATTAACAAATATACTTCAAAATAACAACAAACTTTCGCTTTTTTATAGAGACCCAGTTTCTCATAAATATCTGTCTGTGCCTTCATCTACATATGTGCTGCTATCTTTCCATAAACTCAATCACAGCGTCATTTAGCCTGTATTGGTAAATGCAGAAAGGCTCTCAGATGGCTTAGAAGAAATAGAACAAAATTAGTTTGGATTTTTTTCCAAGTGGATTGTCACAATCTGTGCATGTTATTTCCCTTATCGTTACATTTATGCAACATTCAGATTCCCTTTCCTCCTTTATCCATCTCCTATTAAACATAAACAGGGGAAAAATTAAGTGGATATAATCACCCCTCAATCCTTTATAAACTTTATACAATAGCTAAGAGACTGTAATGTTTGAATGGCTGTTACTGGTTCGAATTTGGCATGTGACATTGAAGCAATGTATCTTCTGCTGTGCCCAGGAAAATCTCAGTCAGAGTTCCAAGCACAGATAGGCAGGGGAGAAATTTTCTGGCGATGCTATGTTTCACATCCCTGAATCTGGTCTCTGTCATGATCATCTTTCAAAAGAATCTCTATTTTAACACGGCTACCAACAGACGCCAAAAAATAGGTATTAAAGCCACTTTTTTGGAGAAATGTGCTGTCTCATTCCTACGCAAGTTTATATTTGACATAATATATATTGTATTAAAATACGATTGCTTGCTATTAAAAAACATAAGCCAAATATAAATGTCAAAGTCATAATTGAAATAATTTCTTTCAAGTATCTCCAAGATCATCTCCAAATTGCCAGGCTCCTTAAACTTTCTTTTACTGAATATTTCTCTAATAAGAGGATGATACCTAGGATTTAGGCATCTTTTTCCTATCATTTGACAATGTTATCAGAAGTATTTGAAATAATCAGATTTAAAAGATGTTTTTAATTCTCCTAGATTCAATTGATTTCTCCCTATTGTGTGTGCCTGCTAAACCCTTTACTCACATTTTTATGATGAACACTTACTAAAATGAATGTCAATTACCCATTTATACTGTTTTCTCTCTTACTAGCACTCCCTATGGAGCAGAGTTCTTGTTTCCCTCGCTTCTGTACCCAAGTTTAAAACGCAGTGCTGAAACATTCTTATAATTCCATAAATTATCTATTGTATGGTAATCTAGTTTAAAGTCCATAGTCACAACTCTGATGTGCAGAAAATTTTTTCACTATACTGAATTTAATTCCATTAGAGACTTATCTTTCTGCTAAGAAGTGGATAAATAACACCAGCATTTCAGCTTCAATATAACCTAGTCACTTCCAGATGAATACAGTTTCCTTGGGGGAAATCCTCAGCTTTTCAGGATTTCTCCTTCATCTTTCATTAGATGACATCTGAATTTAGAAATGGTTTTTATAATGGCTAAGCATTGAAAATAATAGGTGAAAGAAACAGGGCAAGTAGGTTATGATACTCCATGAAGGCATCCATGAGTCAGATCCCTTAGGGTATTTTCTTAGTCTTCATAGGGTCAAAGCTAACTTACCAGTACTCCATCCATGTTCCAGACTTGTAAGAAAGGAGCATGAGAGGAACTAAAAAGTATGCTATTTCCTGTTTAAAAATATGACCTAGAAGTTGTGTATATTATTCTGTTTATATCCAGTTTATTGGAACTTAGTTTCATGGATCATACTAACAGAAGAGCTAGAGCATATATATTGATAACTACAGTACATGGAAGGAGGAAATAATTTTCAGAAAATGGATGAAAATAATGTTTAAAAATAGTTGAGCAGGAACAATTAACTCATCTTGAGCATTAAATAAAGCACTTTAGAACATGTCTCCCATACAATGAACTGATTGTGTTAGAATCAATTGCTTTATTTAATGAGTATTTATTGAATTCCATCCATGTAAGTAATGGGAAATTATCAGACATGAAGCAAAACAATTATAGTATCTTCCTCAATGAGAGTTACTAATTATTAATTTTGTTGTAATTTTATTACTTGGCCAAAATGGAATTATGAAGGTGAAACCTGGGATTTTTTTTTTAGATAGTTTTTAAAGAGTTCAGAGTTTACATGGATTATAAATTACAATGTCAGAAATTAGGGTGGTAGCAAAAAGGACCTTTTAGTCAAGTTTCTTCTTTTCAACAGTGAAGGAAAAACTTATGTAGACACTCCATAGAAGACCTAACTTTCGACTTTCTTGACCAGAACTGCAGGAAAATTTAGGAAAATCTGGAGAAGATATTCCTGTAAGGAACCCTAATCAATAATGGCTAGACTGACCCCCTCTGTGGAACTCATTGACACTATAATGAAGTCAAGGTTTGTACAATAAGTGAATAGAGGAAGAATATTTCTATGGATAAGCAAACAATGGGTTCTGTCATAGCTATAAGACCATCTAAATTGTGGCCTTTACCTTCATCCTTGTGCAATTTAGAAGTTATTCCTGTTTCCACTGCCTCCTAAGGCAACTCACTTCATACACAGTTCCAACTCTCTCTTTAGTCAACAATATTCCCTTCATTTACCTCTCCACTCAGAATTATATACATAATCTTGTATCTCCCATAATAAAAATCAGTAAATCTCCCTTTATCTCAATGACTGATCCTAACTACCTGACAGCTTTCTTCCTTTCCTCCACTGTGAAGAATTTCTAAAGTGTAATTCTTACTCATTGCCTCTGCTCATTCACTCCCCTTTGATATTTTAGCTGAAATTAGTCTGACCTTTGCTCCCACAACTACAACTCTAGCTAAAGTCAACAGTGCTCAATAGTCTTCATAATCCAAATGAAGGAAACAATATTATGCATTTATGAAATCTGAACTCTGTGTGGTATTTGACTCTTGTTTACTGCTACATCTTGCTAGGTTATAGCTCTCTTTGGCTCCTGAGAAAATACTCCTCACTGGGTTTTTGCATACCTTTCTGGCTACTTCTCATTCGTTTTAATGATTTATGTCTTCTATTTGTAAATCTACTTTGTCGATGTGGGATACAAATATGATAAAAATTCTCTCTGTTAAGGAACATATAAACATTCAAAGAAATGCCATATATTCTGTCACTATATTATAAATAAAACACGATTGACTTTATTAAACCATTAAATTACTCCATCAATGGTTGTAAATTTTAAGTGAACATGGGAATCCCCTGAAGATAAATTACCAGAAATATGAAATACCAAGCTGATAAAAAGATACCTTATTCCATCACATAGACAAATGTTGAAAAATGCAATTTAGAAAGTTGATAAATATGAGTCAAGCACAAAAATAAGCACAAAAAATAATCTTAAGATACCAGCAACAAAGGAAAAACTCAAAACCAGACCAATAACCTCAAAGAGGTTCAATTGTGTCTCATGTGGTTCATTAATTCTTGAGGACCAAAATCCAACACCATTGTATAGAAAGAGGTGCCCTACTGTCTCTAAAAGTGGAAAGCTTAAAGAAAGTCACCTGGGTAAAGCTCAGATCCTTGAAGTACTGCCTTAGCAATTAAAACAGAACAGACAAAAATGTGTATTTTCTCTTCAAGGGAGCAGCCTCTCCAGCAGAGATGCTGATCTTTGTGAAGATCCTGACTGACAGGGACCAGCACCCTTGAGGTCGAGCCAGGAGACACTACTGAAAATGTCTCAGCTAAAATCCAAGGAAGACATCACACTGGACCAGTTGAGTCTGACTTTTGAGAACAAACATCCAGAGGATGGCGACACTCTCTCAGATTACAATATTCAGAAAGTGTCGAACTTGCACTTGATGCCTTGTCTGCGTGGTAGCATCATGGAACCTCCCCTGCCAGCTCACCCAGGAGTACAGTTACACCAACAGACTGTACCCCACAAAAAAGGTTAAATAAGGCTCCTCCACAACCTCCTCAGCCAACTGTGTGGCCATTTGCCTGAACCCCACAGTCATGGAGTCCTGATAAAGTTCCCTTTTTATTGACTGGAGTGGTACAAAAAAAATTCTCTACAGTCTTGGAGAACTAAAAAAGAAAATTCTCATATATTTAAAAGAAAAGAAAAGAAAGACCACCATAAGAAATGGACTTTCTAAGTCTATTGCATGCTCAAGTATATGAGGTCTGTCCAGAAAAAGCTCAGCCATTGTTAACATAATGAGAAAGGTTTGCACAACATTGATGTAAACGGGTGGCTAAGGAGAATGGACTAGAATGCTCATGACTGAACAATGATGACGTCACTGTACTAGTCAGTGGGGGCAGTAGACACTATTGAGTGAGCAGCTGTGTTGTGTGGCTGTCATATTCAAAATGACTGAGCAAGAAGAGCAATGAATCTGCATCAAATTTTGCATTAAGCTTGAACATTCCTCAGTGGAAACTATTCAGATGACTCAAAAGGTTTTCAAGGATGATGCAATGAGTACAGTGCAAATAAAAGTGTGGCACAAATGCTTCAAAGATGATTGAGATACTGTTGAAAGTAATCTATATTCTGGAAGGCCTGCAACAAGCAGAACACCTAAGAATGCTGAACATGTATGGGCTGCAATCAACAAAGATCAGCAACTGATGGTGAGAGAGCTAGAAGCTGATCTGGGGATTCCAAAAACTACTGTGCCTGAGATTTTGATGCAAGATCTTGGCATGAAACATATGGCAAAATTCTGTCTGAAGCTTCTGTTACCAGAGCAGAAAGAACATCATGGTATGATTGATTGCTAATGACTTGATTCAAACAGCTACCAATGAACCAGATTTTCTCAAGAAGGTCAAAACTGGAGATGAATCATGGGTCTATGGCTATGATCCAGAAACAAAGGCCCAGTTGTCCCAATGGAAGTTGCCTGGGTCTCCACGCCTGAAGAAGTCATGGCGAAGTCATGGCAAAGTCACAGCAAGATCAAGACCATATTAACTGTGTTTTTTGATTGGGAAGGTGTTTTCCATCATGAGTAGACCCTTCCAGGCCAAACAATAAGGAGCACTATCTCAATGTTCTTCATTTGTTGAGATGCAATATGACAAAAATGGTCACAGCTACGGGCAACTGGTTACTGGCAGCTTCATCACAAGTACCTGCTCATTTATTACATTTTGTGCAGAGATTTTCGGCAATACATTAAATCACCCAGGTGACCCAGCCCCCCTACAGACCAAATCTTGTGCCCTGAAATTTCTGGCTTTTCCCGAAACTAAAATCACCCTTGAAAAGGAAGAGATTGCAGGCCATCAATAAGATTCAGGAAAATACAACAGAGTAGCTGATGGTGATTCTAACAAAGGATTTTGCAGACTGTTTTGAAAGTGGAAAAGGAGCTGGGAGAACTGTATGAGGTTTTAAGGTGCCCACTGAAGGGAACTGAGGTGTCATTGTCCTATGTACAATGTTTTTTGTATCTTATATCTTCTTCAATAAATGTCTCTTTAAAAAAAAAAATAGCACATGGCTGGATGCTTTCTGGACATACCTTAATACTATCTACATGATAATAGAGACACATTCTAGGAAGTTAACATAACACTGTGGGAGGATATTGAGAATCCCAGATCCCTGAAGGAAATTAATGTTTTCCCATCAGAATTTATACTTCACTTTCAAGAACTTCTGCAAACTCACAAGAAAAATGTACAAACATCAGAAGAAATAACCCCCTTTAAAATCAACATATTAAATATAATTTTAAACATGTATTCCTTCAGCTGTCCGTGCATGTAATAAATATATATCTGGCATTCACCTTAAGTCAAAAAGTCTTCAAGGTGCTATATACACACAAGTGAATAAACATTGATGGGATAAAGATATAAAAGAAGGAAAATAAACTACAAGGTGGGGCAAAAGTAGATTTAAGTAGATTTACAGTTTTTCTTGTGGGAAATACAGTAATTAATAAATAATAATACAAGAATAAACTGTTTTTCATGTACTCACAACTGTAAACCTACTTTTGCCACATCTTGTATAGTAAAAAAACAGGATTTAAAAAAAATAATCAAATTCACTTATTAGGTTGAGGAGTTTTTTTGGTAGAGTCTACAGGGTTTTCTATGTACACTATCATGTCATCTGCAAACAATGATAGCTTTACTTCCTCCTTTCCTATTTGGATGCCTTTTATTTCTTTTTCTTGTCTGACCACCGTGGCTAGGACTTCCAATACAATGTTGAAAAGAAGTGGTGAAAGTGGACATCCTTGGCGTGTTCCCGATCTTAGTGGGAAAGCTTTTAGTTTTTGCCCGTTGATTATGATGCTGGCTGTAGGTTTTTCATATATGGCCTTTGTTACATTGAGGAATGCCCCATTTATTCCCATTTTGCTGAGTGTTTTGATCATAAATGGGTGCTGTACCTTATCGAATGCTTTTTCTGCATCTATCGAGATGATCATGTGGTTTTTGTCTTTTCTTTTATTTATGTGATGTATTATGTTTATTGACTTACGTATATTGAACCATCCCTGCATCCCTGGATGAATCCCACTTGCTTGTGGTGGATAATCTTTTTAATGTATTGCGGGATGCAGTTTGCCAATATTTTGTTGAGGATTTTAGCATCTATGTTCATCAGTGAAATTGACTGGTAGTTTTCTTTCTTTGTAGGGTCTTTATCTGGTTTTGGGATTAGGGTGATACCTGCCTCTTAAAAAGAGTCTGGGAATCTTCCCTCCTCTTGGATTTTTTGGAATAGTCTGAGAAGGACAGGGGTTAGCTCTTCCTTAAATGTTTTGTAAAATTCTCCTGTGAAACCGTCCCACACCGGTCAGAATGGCCATCATAAACAGATCAACAAACAACAGGTGCTGGTGAGGCTGTGGAAAAAATGGAACACTAGTACACTGTTGGTGAGAATGCAGACTGGTGCAGCCATTGTGGAAAGCAGTATGGAATTTCCTCAAAAAGCTGAAAATGGAACTGCCTTTTGATCCACTGATTCCCCTGCTGGGACTATACTGTAAGAATCCCAAAATGCCAATGCAAAAGAACCTATGCACCCCAATGTTCACAGCAGCACAATTTACAATAGCCAAGTGTTGGAAGCAACCTAAATGAGCATCAGTAGATGATTGGATCAAAAAATTATGGTACATTTACACAATGGAATACTACGCAGCAGAAAGAAAAAAAGAACTACTAAACTTCGCGACAGCATGGATGGAACTGGAGAGCATCATGCTAAGCGAAATAAGCCAGGGGGTGAAAGACAAATACCATATGATCTTACCTATAAGCGGAACCTAACCAACAAAACAAAGATGCAAGGAAAATAAGACCAGCAACACAGAAAGGAAAAGAAACCAAAAGAGACAAGAAGGAAGAAGGAAGGGGGGACGGGGGAAAAGGAAGGGAAGGGGAAAGTCAAGGAACATATAACAAGGACTCATGGACAAAACAAAAGGGGAAGAGCTGAGGGAGGGAGGCAGGGGGCAAGGGAAAGTGGTGGGGGGAAGGCAGAGACAAATGTATTTGAAAAAATAAATAAATAAATAAAACTCCAATATAAACACAGAAAAAAATAATCAAAACCATAAAATAGCAAAATGGATATTTACTCCCTGAAATTAAAAACTTAGGAGACATATGTTCACTTCAGAAATATATATAATAAAATTGGAACAATATGGAAATGACTAGCCTGTCTTCTTTTCACAAATGATATGTAGATTTGTCAATATTTCTATATAAATGTTGATATCAATACCTAAAACTGAGTAAGACACCACAGACTTATTTTACTCATGAATATTGGTGAAATAATCTTCAATGTATATCATCAAACATAATTCAACAATAAGTAAAATTATTTTAATACAAAAATTTAGGAATGCAAGGATGGCTCAGGGTCTATTAGATATTTTATTAATATTACCATAAAATTTATCTAAGGAGAAAACTTGTAAGAATGTGTCTGGAATTGATGAGAATGCTTTATATAAAATTTTAAAGCCCATAGTTGTTAAAAGCCACATAGTAAATAGGAATATGTAGATATAATGAAATATCTACACCCACCAGAATGGCTAAAATAAAAAAGAAAGAAAATGCCAAATTTTGGTGATATGGAGTAATCAGTACTTTCCTTACTGTTGAAAAGAGTATAAAGTAGTACAACTTTGAAAAAATGTACAGCTTTCTCTGCTAAAGGTGAATATTTGTGTAAACTATGCCCCACCAATTTTAATCTTAGATACATTACTGACCAAGAGGACCTTAATATTTCCCTCAGTTTTTATCCCAATGTTAAACAGGCTTATTCCTTACCCTTTGACCCTGACCTTACTCCAGCTTCTGCTAACTCTTCACATTGCTGTTTCAGTGGAGATGAGCTTAGACTGCATTCTGGACTCTGTTGCAATAACCTTGAATAAGGTATTCCTTACATTTCTTTGTCTGGTGCAATTTTTACTTTGATGTTCTCAACAGAAATGCAAACATATGCACTGCAAAAAAATGCACTAGAACGTTTGTTGTGACATTATTTAAAATTACCTGAAACAGGTGGAAACTAGCCAACTGTCCATCAAAAGTTGAATGAATACATAAATCATGGTGTATTCACAATATAATTGTATTTAACCATGAGAAAAAAATGCACTAAAACTACAGGCAAAAATGTGGATCAGTTTTTACAAACATAATGTTAAGGTAAAGAAGTCAGTCACAAAAGAGTACATCCTGTTTGATTCAATTCATATCAATTACAAAAACAGGTGAAGCTTATATACTTTTAGAAGCCAAGGTAGTAATTTTCCTTAGTGGAGGCAGTGACAAGAAGCATTACTCAAGAAGTTTCTGGCTATAGTCAAGAGGTATCCTTTTCAGCATCAAAAAGTGCCGATCATATTCTGTAGTTTTGATCAAGGTGATGGTTATATGGGTGTGTGCAGAATGTGAAGATTCAGCACACTATACAGTTGTAAAATGTGTACTTTCCTTTTCAGAATTACACTTAATGTTTCTAAATGTCTTGGATCTTGTTAAACAGGATTCGATGTTAAAATTCTAGAGATTTTGATTTAGAAAATCTAAAAGGAGGCTAGAATGGGTATACTTTAACAAGCAGGAAGTTTTGACACACTTTGAAAATGCACAACTACTGACTGCTATAAGGTAGTGAAGATCTAATTACAGACTGTTAAAGAACCAATAAGGGAAAAAAATAGTAACATTTAAATGTCAAAAAGAGAAATAAATTATTGAAGAGAACTCTACCAACAATAGCGTTTTGGGTACTTCGTTAAACAGAGTTACAATTTAGTGAATAAACTGGAAAGTTCTTTCTACTTCACCCTAATTTAAAAAAATATATATATATCCTTTTCAACGAATATCCTCATCATTCATTACCTGGAGTGGTGGCATTCCCATGGCAGTGGAGCGACAATGATCATAACCTACTTTTAATGACTAAATGAAGGTTGAGCTGCATGTGGCCTAGATCTGACCTCAATGCCTGCCCTCCCTGTCTCTCCAGGACTGATTTAGCCATTCTGGAATCTCCTCTCTCCTCGTACCCATTCTTCCTGATGTTGCAGTGAGTAGGAACTTGGCCACGTAAGCTGTGAATTGATCCAAGCAAACCTCTTCAGACAGTAGCTACACTAAGCTGCTCAGGCCTTACTATCCTATTCATTCCTAGCTGAGCGCAGAGTCTCTAGGAAACAATAGGAGCAACATAGTCTTGCGCATTCTAGATCTCAGTGGGTGCATTATCTGGGCCTTACTGAGATATTCAGGAAAAGAAATGACTAAACAAGATCTTGTTTTATTTACATGACTCTCCAATGATAGGTAAATTATTGGAACAGTTTTACAAATACTCTAAAAATCACAAATAAATAAATTATACATTCCACTGACTATAAAACACCAAAACCATAGCTTATTGCTGCAGGTAAGAGGAAAATCTTTGTACTTACTCACTTGGCTGTAGATTCATAAAGCTCTTCTTATTCCAACTTCTTTTCTGACTCCTTTCCTCCTACATTCTCTCTTACACAGTGTCTTGTATTTTCCCTGTAATAGATGTTGAATTCAATGATTCACTAGTCTACAATTTTCTGGTTTGTCTTTTGACCCATTTTAAAATTAATGGATTTGTGTTTGCCACTTTTAAATCCTCAGATATCTTCCCTGAATCATGTGATTTTTCCCCCTTTTGCTGTCACTTTGGTTTTGAAAGAAGTAAATCAATACGGTGCCTTAAAAGCCCTGGCAACTATTGTCGGTAAATATATTGCATTCAGTTACTTTTGCTCACTAACTGTTGTTTGATATAATGCCAGAGCATCCTCTGCTGCAACAGAAAAAAAGATGCTATTTTGAGCTGCGAACCAAGGATTGATTTCTTTTAAGATGTAATATATATTTTATGTATTGCATCTAACCTTGTTATTTGTCAGATTTCATAGAAACCTCCATTCTCTCATTTGTGTGCGATCTAGGCTGCCTTCTGCAGAGGTGAGGAGTTGTCTTTGTCTCTTCAGTTTATATTCTGGTAAATTCCACCTTCAGTAATTTAATCAAACATAGTTAGAAAGCTTCACATGAGTGCTCCAAAGCACGGCCTTAATAGTCAGAAAGCCAATGTGGAATCTTTAACACATTTCAACCTCCCTGAGTATGTATTTTCTCAATCATCAAGTGGAAATCTTAATAATAAAGCCATTTTGTTGTATTAGCAATCAAATGATGTAATGCATATCAAAGTGTAAACTGTAATGTTGATACAGAGAGATCTGATCAGATCACTGGGGAGGACCAGGGAGGGGCTGTGTAGGAAGAGGTTGCCTGAGGCGATGGTAAACAGCCTAGGACAGGATTGGCTGAGAAGCTGAAAGCCTCCAGAGTGCACAGAATTATGGGCCAGAAGATTTAAAATAAAAGGAGGGCAAGAGACTAGCTCTCTGGATCCCTTCCCCAGGAATACCTGGATGATTGTGTTGCAGCTGCCTGCGTTTCCCAAAGGATGATAGAAGGAGCTCCAGGCACAGCCTAGGATCAGCCTGGTCTGGCAGAGGGTGGCAGGGTTATTCTTTTTTGGGTGTTCTAGAGGGGATGGGCTTTGAGGCAGAAGCCTACCGTTTTTCTAAAATTGAATAGCTTTTGTATCTTATGTTGTTTTACTTTGTAAACTAACCCTATAGAAATAAGATAACTAAAAACCAACGGGGAAAGAGAGGGGAACTCAGGAGTTAAAGATGTTGGCCTTAATTGATAAGCTTGAGTAAATAAAGAGTTTAGTCTTAATTGGTATAGACTTAAGTGATTAAAGCTGTAACTAAAGAGTTAAAGAATTTAGCTTTCATTGGTTGCGTCTAAGTGACTAACGCATGTGGAAAGCTGTTATTCCAAAATTGTGTAGTTTTTGAATAAAGACTCCTTTCCTTTATCACCAAACCTTTGCCTCTGGAATTTTGGGTGGAGGTGGGGGTGCAGACAGCACAACCCCGCTTGCTGTTCAGTAACAACACAATGTGGAAATGCCAGTCAATCCTGCATTATAAAAAGTTAAGCAAGGACTGTATCATAAGAAAGAGGGGTGACTGTCTTTCAGCAATTCCCATTGTCTGCTGCTGTATCAAAAGGTGAAAGGTGGAAGATGTCTCAAAGGGATTCTTTTGATTAGCCACATTCTCCAAAACGATATTCCACAATGTGGCAGCTTTGGGAGAAAGCAAACACTCCACTAGATCTCACCAAAATAAATCCCTGCTCTTCAATGCCAGGAGGCCAAACGTGTCCTGGTTTGTCAAGTTGATGTTCCTCTTAAACACCACAAAGGCTGTCTGAAGCTCCTCAGATCTACCTTATCCTCTCTTTCCCCACTTTCAGCTGACTTTTCCCCTCATGCTCTGTTTTTAAAAAAAATAAAAGAACTTGAATGGGAAATCTTACAGTCTTCCACCACTAAGCTTATTAACTGTGCCTTCATTCACAGTCTCTCCTATGATGGAAGAGCTAGTCTGGAACTCCAGCCTCTCATTTTTCACTACATCATTCCAGTGAATAGTTAACCATGTTGCAGTTGCCCCATCTTAGCTTTCCCCGATTAGCACATCCATCTCCAACTAGAAACGTAGCTTCATCCACCCCTTCACAGCCAAATTTCTTCACAGATTCAATCCTTGATATCTCCACTTAACATCCTAATCATGCTTCAACCCACTGCCATCTGGCTTCTTCCCACTGCACCACAAACAGCTCTCTTTAAAACACATGGGAACTTTTTAGTGTTTTTCAGTCTCGATCTCATAATAGCTTTTGTTTTTTGTAATTTACCTTCCTTTTTTCAAAAAAATATGGAGGTAAATTTATATAACACTCATTAACTACTTTGAAATGAATGGTTCGATGGTATTTAGTTTATTCACAGTGCTTGAAACCACCACCTCTGTCTAACTCCAAAGGATTTCCATCACTCCAAAGCAAAATTTCTTCATATTAGATAGTTTCTCCTGAGTCCTGCTTCCTTCCAGGCCCCAACAATGACCAATTTGTATGTTGTCTCTGTGGATTTACTTATTCTGGGTATTTCATATATCAAACAGAATCATATAATATTGTATTTATCTCTGGCTCCTTTCACTTCACATGTTTTGGAAGTTCATCCACATTGTAGTGTCGTTTGTTATTATGGCTGAGAAATACTTCATCGAATGTATATACCCAATTTGTTTATCCATTTTTTTTCCTTTCTTCTTGAAATACACTCTTTATATGATTTCTGGACCACAGCACTGAATTTTCCTCTTACTCTTTGCTAGTCAAACACTTAGCATAATATTTTAGAGGTTCATCCTCATTGTAGGATATGTCAGTACTTGATTCCTCTTTATCGATGAATAATATGTGGTCTGATACAAATCACACCCCTTTTTTATTACAAAATCTTTTATTACAAAATCATAAGCTTGTACTCCTGTAACATAACAATATCACACCCAAGCACTTCATATGACATTTTAGGTGAAATGTTCCAATTGCCATCCATCTTCTGCGTGGCATTCACGTATCCTATCAACCACACTCTCAAGCAAGCCTTACTTCTGCTGGACCCTGAATATTCCATAATATGCATATACTACATATATATATATATATATATATATATATATATATATATATATATTCCCATCCCCAATTTCAAGACCTATATCTCTATCCCAGGTATTTCTTCTGCACTCCAGACCCATATATTTAACTGCTATTGCATATTGTCATTTGGCAATCATACATATACCTCATAAATATTTCTCACACACAGCATGAAAGGACAAATCTTACCATGTTTTCTAAAATCACTTATCTCTTTCTATTCTACATTTCCCCTCTCATTAAATGTCAGTAACATTCTCTAATTTCAAAACCTAAGCATTATTCTTGCTCTGTTCCCCTCCCTTCTCCACCACTTTCAAAGACATTTTTATTATTATTTTTTTAATTAATTAATTTTTAATTTTTAATTACAGTTTACTTTCAGTATTATTTTATATTGATTTCAGGTGTACAGGATAATGATTAGACAATCATATCCTTTACAAAGTGTTCCCTTAGTATTTCCAGTACCTACCTGGCACCATACAGTGGTACCTCAGTATTATTGACTATACTGCCTATGCTGTACTTTACATCCCCATGACTGTTTTTTAACTACCAATTTGTACTTCTTAATGCCCTTACTTCTTTCATCCAGTTCCCGAGCTCTTCTTCCCTCTGGCAACCACCAGTCCACTCTCTGTGTCTGTGAGTCTGTTTCAATTTTGTTTGTTCATTTTGTTCTTTAAATTCCACATGTAAATGAAATTGTGTGGTATTTGTCTTTCTCTGATGGACTTATTTTACTGACCATAATACCCACTAGGTTGATCCATGCCATCACAAATGGTAAGATTTTATTTTTTATATGGCTGAATAATATTCCATTGTATACCTAGGAATAGGCAAAAGTAGGTTTATAGTTGTTCATATGGAAAAAAAATAAACAAATAATACAATAGTTAATAAATAAACAATACAAAAATAACTCATGTTTCACACACTCAGAACTGTAAACCTGCTTTTGCCTGCCCTTGTATGTACAATAACTATATATTTTGTCTACTTGCTTATTGTTGGGCACTTGGGTTGCTTCTATATTTTGGCTGTTGTAAATAATGCTGCAATGAACATAGGAGTACATAAATACATTTTAAAAATTTATCTCTTTAATATCTCCTGAATCTAATCACTTAGTAAAATCTCATAAACATTAAACTCTTCCAACCCAACCTTGCCCATCCTGTCTCCCATGGATTAAAACAAATGATTCTTAGTTGAAGTCCATGTCTCCAGGCACAGGCTATTTTCCACACTGCATCTAGAGTAATCTTTGTAATATGCAAGTCCTGTATCATTCCTATGATTAAAAAAATGTCTTCAATTGCTTCACATTGTCTTCAGAATAAGTATAAATTCCTTAAAAATGCATATTAGACCCTTCAAGAACTGAGTCTCCTCATCTGTGGCCACCTTCCCAGCATTCTGCATTGCATACATAAAAATTAAATTTAGTTCTTGACCAGGCCACACGCCCCCCTTTAAAAAAAAGTCTTTGTATAAACTAGTTTCTCTGTCTAGAACAGTCTTCTCACATAGATATCGCACTACTTTTATGTTGCCAGTTGTTACTCGGAGGTAAAAGGTCAAGTCTTTTCTTTCAGCTTTCAATATAAATTTTATTCTGATCTTGTTTTGGTGGTTTTACAATCTGAACTGTTCTATCTACTATATTAGCTTCTTTGTCTATGGCTCAGCCCTGTGGTTCCCTACTCCATGCTGAGACTTTGTGTTTTTCCATCTTTTTTAAGAATATTAAAGCACAGTTTTTTAAAACTACCATTGTATCTGAAAGAAATTTTTTTTCAGATTACATGCTTCCTTTAGTTTTCCCTTTGTGCATGTGAAGGTATATATTTAAAGACTACAGTTGGATATCAATGAAGTGACTCTCCTGTACTCTCACTAACCCTCACCTCTTCATATCACAAGGTCAGTTTATGCAGAAAGATGATACAGCAACATAGAAAGGTCTTTCAAAACACCATTGCAAAGCTTTGAGGTTTGGAAATTTATGGTTTGAGGACTGTAATTTAAAAAGGGATAGTGTTGAACACTCAGTTGATTAATCAAAATTTAAAAGAATAACAATTGAATACAAATAATAAATGTACCTTGTTACCAAAAGGAAGTCTTCTATAACATGATTTGTATGAAGATAATAATTTTACTCAACTCAAGACTTTGAGTGTTTTAAGTGTCCTTTTAAAAGATGATCAGTGAAAAAATGCAGAGAAAATAAAATTTTTTTCTGAAACATTTTGTAAAACTCCCCAAATGAAGCAACGTAAAAATACTGGTAATGAAAAATAAATCAAAAGCCTTCAGCAAATGTTAGTGTCAGGGTTAAAAACAGTGAATAGACTGAGAAATGATCACTCTGATTTTACTATTTAGTTAAGTGAAATAATAAAACAATTTCATCTCTTGATAGAAAAGAAGCTAGACTTTCCCTAAAGTGATCCACATGTCTGAATCACCCATGTGTAATTTTTAAAAAGTACAGTGTTTCTGGCATGTGAAACAAAGTTAACAGTGCTACTTTATCTTTTTAAAGTCCACAAAAACACATTAAAATATTCTATAATTTCACATCTGAAAATTGCCTTATATTATGTAAGTGCCATATAAAATGAATTCTATTAGGGTTGCACCAGGACATAACAGGGAGAATGTTATATCAATTATCAAGGACATAATTGTAGTTTTAGACTCATGATTCATGACTACGTAATCTTAGACAAGTTGTAGCTTCTGGTTTCTCTGTGCCACATTTCCTCTCTTATGATGTAATGAATGGGCCAGACTAAATGGTCCCTAAGACCACTTTCAGCTCAAATTCAAGAATAGAATAAAATTGAAAAGTAATTGTATTTTTCACTAAAATAATTACTTGCTACTTAGTATAATTGCTTCCTTTTGGTAAAAGGACATACTCATTTTTATGTGTATAATGTTTTCTATTTACACATATGCCTACAAAACTATCTGATTTTTTTAAGTAAGCATAAGGCACTTACTCTTGCAAAGGAGTCTAGTCTTATCTTAGGTGACTAGGTCCAGACATTGCAGAATATTCTTTTGAGGCTGAGATTTATCAGGTTAAAGCTCTTAAAAAGACCTTCTAAATTGAAAATATATATTTTTGAATTTACTTAATTTTTCATGCATTTATTCACTTATCAAGATATCTTGCCTAGAGATAAATCTTGATCTTCTGACTGTGTTTATTCATCATTTTCAGTAACAATAAAAATATAGCTAGAACTGTACATGAAGATAGAGTGATGACACTATATAACATAGCATTTGGTTTTTAAATTGTGTGACTTAATTATAACATGAAAAGACAAATTATCTCGTGTGACTGGTAAAATAGTATTTTTTTAAAATCTGAGGAATAAATCTAAATGCAATTTGAAAAACAGCAACATTATTTAGAATAAATATATGATTTCCCAGGGAAAATACTTTTAAGTTTAACATATCTCTGATTATATAAGTTCCACTATGGTTTCTTTAAAAACTCAGTTTCATTACTCTATAAACAGACATTTATATAAACATAAAAATAAAATTTATGTCCATATATTATACATTTATATGATGTAATTTGCTAGCTTTGGAACTCTAGTTTCTTCCATCACTCTTTGCCTTAAACCACCTTCATCTCCAATGTCCAGAATAAATAAATAATGATCAAAGGAAAAATTGAATTTTCCTTAGCAGTTATCTTTAAGCTCATATAATAGTAGATACTTAATGGAAAACTATTCCTATAGCCTGAATACTGGAGGACTCTTCATGTTTTTGTCAATACTGTGGCAAGTTCTTCACCAGATTGAATTAAACTGGTAATTAAAAGCAAACTTCATTTGGAAGATAGGCAAATATTATTATTTATCTTGATGTATTGTTTTATTACATATATTTCTTGTCACAGAACATATATTGAGAAACATCTCTATTAAGTCATAATTTGTGCTACACAGAGAAAACTATTTTTGTACAGATCCCTTTTTACAAGTCACATGAAAGATGACATCAAATCCTACAATTTCTAGAAGTCATGCACATTCGTTTGTTAAAACAAAGACAAAACAGGTTGTTATTAATATCTATAGATTCTTACTGTTAAGTTCTGAGAAATGTAAGAGAAAAATATTTGTAAAAATTAAAAATACAGATGATTAGTTCCATTCTAAAATTTTACTTCCCTTGTCATATGATTCTTTATATTTTGTCTTTTATTTATTCATTAATCTAGATTTATTTTTCATTGTACCGTATTTTTATTCTATCATATATTCATTTTTCCATACTAAACACAATTTTATATAAATAGACTCTCTTGTTTATTATCGTTTTTAAACAAATGTGTTATTTGTTAACACATTCCACTTAAAATCTGGTAAAGAGGAAAAAATATGGCAAAATTTTATTTTGGTTTTAATTTTATATTATTGTCATCCTGAGTTAACGACTTATTTTAATAATCAATCATTGACTTGCAATCACTTTCTGGAGGAAAATTTTGAAATGGATGCAGAGAAGTTGGTATTATGTGACATATATTGACTAAATTCAAATACGCACTTTCCACAAAAGGTAATGTTCTACAATGATAGCACTTAGCACATGAACTCCTTAACAAAGCTCCAAATATTTCATAGTATCCATTAATCTAAAGGAAACCTGCCTGAGCCATGTACAATTGTAGTTTGACAGAACAAATGATCAGTAACTCTCCAAGGTGAACTCTACGCCCTTTACTAAAAAAAAGTTTTTCCATGTATATTTAAAACAGGTTATAAGAGTTCATATATGTGCATGTGTCTATGTTTTTCTTATTCCAATTATGTAATACACAGCGACTAATGAGAAACAATACTCATTACCCATGAAAAAATAAGCTCATAGAAGGCATTTATTATTGTAAGGACTCACCAGCATTACATGACCCCACTCCCGCACCAATGTATGAAAATGAGACTCAAAATCCCAGAATCTCTTTCCATATTTGCTTTAGTCCCTCATAATGGATACTCCAAGCAAGCTAAACTGTGAGATTTCACATGGGCTCCATCTTAATTTTTCCATAATTCTAGATCAAATTTTCATGCAATTTTAAGGGCTATCTTGACGTTATTCACCTGAAAAACCTTCCTGGTCATCTGAGCCCAAGTGTAGTAATGCTCCTTGTGACCCCACAGCACCTTCTACTAATTTCCACTATAGCATTTAACAAATGAATTACAATTTCTGATTTCCAGGTATGAACAAGAACCACGTTTTATTCACTGCTGTATCCCCAATTCATTCGATAGTTGCTGCATACTTTGTACTTAATACTCTGTTGAATGAATTCTCACTAAAAAAAGTATGATGCCCACCACCTTTACATTGAGAATAGAATCTTTTCATCCATAGCTATCCAGCCTCATTTTGAGGCTTGAAGCCAGTTTCTCTGCCAGCAGGTCAGAAATAATCAGCAACACTGAAAACAAGTTCCTGAAATCTCAACCTTGTCCATGACCCTGCACTCTTCAGTGACCATTCCTTCCAGGTGACTGGAAGGTTACAGCACATGGCTTCTTGGCTCCCATGTAGTACTCTAGCTCTTGGGTACTGAGCTTGGCTCTTCTCAGCCTGGATTTGCCAAAATTTTGCCACAGACTTTTCCACTGTAAAGTGCTCTCAGAATCAACACAACATAACTCAGCTCTTGGTTCAGACCTTGTCTTTGGCGGGATTTTTCTTAGCTTTTATGCACAGTTATTTCACAATATAAACATTTTGTACAGCCCTGGCTGGTGTGGCTCAGTGGATTGAGTGCCAGCCTGTGAACCAAAGGGTTGCCTCTTTGATTCCCAGTCAAGAGCACATGGGTTGCAGGCCAGATTCCCATTGAGGGGGTGTGTGAAAGGCAATCACACATTGATGTTTCTGTCCCTCTCCTTCTCCATCCCTCCTCTCTGTTTAAAAATATATAAATAAAATCTTTATAAAAAATTAAAAAAACATTTTTGTACAGTTTTGTGTCTATGGTGTAATGTGACAACAATGCTATTCTAATTTTGTTTACTTTCTATTTCTGTCATACGCTAAGCTTTCTTCCCATCATAATACTTAGTACTCCAATAATATAAGGATTAAATAATTTAATAGGTTGAAGCTAAATATTTTACTTTAATCTTATTAAATTATTAATACTTTTAATAAGCAATTTTAATCACTATAAGTTTTGTGAACATATAATATGTATAATTTCTTAATTTAATATTTTTATTTTCTCATAAAATGAAATGGTCATCTATAAATTGTCCATACACTTGCAGTAATTAATGTCTTTGTTCATCATATCTGTCATTAAAGTGAAAGTCGTCACCCTTAGGTGACTGTGAATGGGTCATAGTAGGTCCCTCCCACTATTCCTCTCCAACTTAGTCCCTTGGTGAATGTAAAAGACAACTTACCTCATACCATTACACAGTAATAAATATTAAATACACTATTTCACTTTGTCTTTACCATGTCCCATTATTTCACCAGCAGTATCAAATGTAAAAGCTTACATTAAACCCAAGGAAATTAGGAGGATGTTATGTACAAACACAAAAGTCATCTAATAAAAATATGTTTAATACCTGTACTCTATAATTTCTGGGGATATAATATAATATAATACATATGTAGTTAATGTGCACATTCTATTGTTTAAACAAGATAATATAATTTGTTAACAATGAGTTTCAAGTACTATTATGACTTACCTATTTTTGAGGCAAAAATACATTATAGATACATTTTCCCATGGAAATCTCCAAGCTTGAGAGCAAAAGTGAATATAGAAAGAAGTTAAGTAAAAAAGGAAAATAAGTGCTCAATAGAAGATAAGAAGAAAGGCAGAATATCAAGGATTACCTGAGTTTAACTGAACTAACATCTATTTATAAAGTTATTCAAGTCTGCATTTTCTGAAAATATTAAAGACAGAGTATATGTAACCAAAATATGTTTTAAAATTTCTTTCAACTGATCTTTAAGTAGGATATCTGATCATCTCACATAGAATGATGTGTCTGATATAAAGAAACCTGGTAGGGATCATGAAAGCTTCTGTAAAAACATTTAAGTATGACTTCTGTTGGTGTTCAGACATATATGTCATGATTTGCAAACAGTGGGGCAGTCTGGTAGAAGCCTATTGGCAAAGGAAGCTGAACAGCAGTCTAGTCTCCCAGTGGAAAAAGCGTCTTTAGAAAAGAAGAAATCACCCTGCTGAATTTGAACAGGTAGATAAGAAAGCTTTAGCTGTTGGAAAGAACTGAAATGCTGAGAAAAATGTTGTTGCTATTTCATGGATCTTTCCTCAGACTGTAGATCTTGACTCAGTTTTAGGTTTGAGTAAATGCACATTTTGAACACAATTTTGGTACTCTGAAGCATCAGCTCCACTTCCAGTAGCATATTGTTTTGTTTGGTGAGGACTGTGGAGCAGCAGGAGAGAAAGACAGCTTCTCTTGGGCCTCAAAGGAATGGGGTGGTCATTGTCAGGCAGTACAGCATGAATAAAGTAGAAGAAAACTTACACAAAAGCATAAGGAGGTTCTCTGTGGCAATTCCAAGAAATGATTAAGGGAGCAGATGGGATCTGTATGAAGAGAGGTAACTCAATCTATGTTAACCTTAATAATAGTATTTTCTAAAATGTGAAGGAGTTTACAGCTCCACATCCATAAGATTTCCAGGCCCATTTTCTCTTAATAAGTCACCAATTTTAAAATACTATTGGAGTAATGTCAGCAAAATGGCAGAATAGAAATTTTCAGCTATCCTCAGCACCCTACTTGACCCAAAATTTTGAGAACAGATGTATTAAAGAGGATAAGAAGAACAGTATCACTTTTGTTGTGTCACCCTCTTCTAGGGCAGCACAGTTCTGTGCCAAGACAAAGTCGTCCCCCCACCCCCACAGCCCACAATTTCTCCACAGGGAAAAGTGAGAACATAGTGAGTGAGTGCCTGATTTCCCCAGCTGTGCGGGACACAGTCCAATAACCTCACTTTTTTCTCACCTACCCTGAATATTCAAGGGATTGGCACCCAGAATACTGAGGGAATTAACACAGCTAAGTGTTTGGGAGAATCTGAGAACAGGGCAGAGAAGTAGAGACCTGGATATCAGAGCTTAAAACTCAGCAACGAGTCACTGATTCTAATGCTCCCTTCATGGACTACATCAAGGAGCCCTTCAAATAAGCTGCTTGGGATGCCTTGCATGAAGACCCCTCTAACTGTCTCTGGGTACCCTCCATTCTCTATACACCTCACCCCCCGTTTAGCCAGTTTCCAAGAACATCCCTGTGAATGGCAAGTGTGAGGCTTTGCAGACAGCTTGCAACTGCACACAGACAGACAGCCTGGCAAGCAGGACTGAGGGAAGACACACAAACTAGCATATTTCAGTGTACCACCATAGGAAAAACAAATAAGAAGCTCTTTGTTCCAGGCCAGGTTTTGTGAGATTGAGAGAAAGTATATGATCTTAAGAATTCCCTTCTTAAGGGGGAAAAAAAGGTGTAGGGTCATTGCATACATAGAAAAATTCTGAGAGAGTTTCACAATCCCTAGTTGGGATTCAGATTAGTGAAGATGTTTATCGCCTGAAGCCACTTAGTAAATACTAGTGGAGATGTCTCCTTCTTCAAATACAAAGACAGCAAAACAAAACTTCAAGGCACTTAAAAAACCAAGGAACCATAACATCAAAAAGGAATAAGATAATTGTTCAGTAACTAATCATAAAGAAGTAGGTATCTACAAATTGCTTAAGAATTTAAAATAATTGTTTTAAGTTAATTGAGCAAGATACAAGAGAACACAGATAACACAAAACCAGGGGAATCATATGTGAACAAAAAAGAAAGTTCAGCAGACAGAAATCATAAGAAAAATTTCTAGAGCTGAAGAATACAATGAATGAAATGAAAATTCAGTAGACAGCATTGACAGTAGATTCGGCCAAGCAGAAGAACACATCTATGAACTCAAAGACATAATTTGATTTATCTAGTCAGAGAAGAATAATTAAAACATAAATAGAAGGAATGAAGAAAGCCTAGCGGATTTATGGGATATTATCAAGAGAATTAATATATGCATTATTGAAATCATAAAAGAAGAGAGAAAGGTACAGAGGTTATTTAAATAACTAATGGCTAGCCCAGGCCAGTGTGACTCAGTTGGTAGGAGCCTCATCCATAGACAAAG
Organism: Pteronotus mesoamericanus; assembly: GCF_021234165.1. NCBI lineage: Eukaryota > Metazoa > Chordata > Mammalia > Chiroptera > Mormoopidae > Pteronotus > Pteronotus mesoamericanus. The sequence goes on from NW_026555310.1 coordinate 25,117,729, forward strand.
GTTGCTGGTTTGATTCCCGGTCAGGGTACATACGTGGGTTGTGGGTTCAATCGCTGGTCCAGCTGCATACAGGAGGCAACGAATTGATTTTTTTTCTCTCACATTGATGTTTCTCTCTTCTCCTCTCTCTGAAAGCAATAAAAAAGTGTACTTGGGTAAGGTTTAAAAATAATAATAATGGCTGAAATCTTCCCAAATCTTGAAAGAAATATACACATTCATTCATATATGAAGCTCAAAATTCCCCTCAAACAGGTACAACAGAAAGAGGACTTCAACGAGGTGCATCACTCTTAAACAGTCAAAACTCAAAGACAAAGAAAGAGTGAGAAAACAGTCAAAGAAAAAATATTCATTACATCCAATGGTGTCTTCATAAGACTGTCAATGAATTTCTCAGCAGAAACCTGCAGGCAATCAGAGGATGATATACTCAAAGTGCTGAAGAATAAAACTACCTACCATGAATGTTTTCCTGTCAAATTATCCCTCAGAAACTAAGGAGAGATACTTTTCCAGGCAAACAAAAGCTAAAGGAGTTCATTACCACCAGACTTAAACTAAATACTAAACAGAGTTCTTTAAGCGGAAACCAAAAGATGCTAACTAGTAACATAAAAACATAGAAGGTATAAAGCTTATAGTTAAGGTAAATTAAAGCTTTTAGTCAAATTCAGAATATTCTAATACTGTAATGGTGGTTTGTAAATCACTTTTAATTCTAATATAAAGGTTGAAAGACAAAATAACTGAAGAAAACTACAGCTACAATATTTTTGTTAATGGGTACACAATATAAAAAATGTGAATTAGAACATAAAAATAAAATGTGAGGAAAAGGTAAAAGTGTTGAGTTTTGACATGTAATTTATTATTAACTTAAAATAGTTTGTATATAATGATATTTTCTAAAAGCATCACAGTACCTCCCCCCAAAAAGAAAACTACAGCAAATATTCAAAAGAAAAAGAAAAATTAATGAAAGTACCCATTTGAAAAATCATGATTCCTGACCGGTGTGGCTCAGTCAGTTGTGCATTGTTCTGCAAAGCAAAGGGCGAATGGTTTGATTTCTGATCAGGGCAAATGTCTGGGCTGCAAGTTTGGTCCCCATTAGGTGAATGTGCAAAATGAGGCATCTGATTGATGTTTCTCTGTCACATTGATGTTCTTCTCCCTTTCTTTCTCCCTCTTTTTCCCTCTCTTTAAAGATAAATAAAATCTTTAAAAATATTTTTAAAATCATCATATTATAAAGAAAGAAAGGAAGAAGGGACAAAAAAGATACAAAATAGCCAGAAAACAATTAAGAAAATGCCAATAGTTAGTCCTTACTTATCAATAATTATTTTAAATATAAATGATTATATTTTCCAATCAAAATACATAAAGTGGGAATGAATAACAAGCAAGACCCAACTATATGTCTGCAAGAGACTCACTTCAGCTTGAAGAAACTACAGAGATAAAAAGTGAAGGGATTTTAGAAGATATTCCACTCTAATGGAAAACTAAGAGAGCAGGAGTAGCTGTAATTAGGTCAGACAAAACAGACTTTAACTCAAATCTGTAGCAATAGACAAAAAGGTTATTATATAATGATGAAAGGGTCAGTTATCTAGAATATAAAACATTGAAACACCTAAATATATAAATCAAATATTAAAAGAACTAAAGGGGTAAATAGACAGAAATAGAATAATTAAAGACTTCAATATTCAGTTTCAATAATCCAGGCAGAAAATCAATGAGGTGAAATTGGACTTTAGATCAGATGGACAAAGCAGATATAGACAGCACAATCTGACCAATACCAGCAGAAGACACATTCTTCTCAAGCACATACATAACATTCTCCACTTATATGTGGAATCTAACAAAGTCAAACTCATGGAAACATACTAAAATGACACCAGCAGCTGATGGTGACAAAGAGGGTGACAGAAGGTGACATAGACACAGGGGAGTATGAGATGTTAGTCAAAGAGTATAAGCTTTCCATTATACGTTAAGTAAGTTCTGGAGACCAAATGTACAGCATGGTGACTATAGTAAATAATAATATATTGTGTATTTGAAATTTGTGATAGTAGATTATAAGTGTTCTTCATGCATACACACGCACAATAGTAACTATGTGAGGTGATGGATATATTTTTAGCTTGAGTGTGCTAATTATTTCACAATGTATACATAAATTAAAACATCATTTTGAACACCTTAAATGTATTTAATTTTTGTTAATCATACGTCAGTAAAGCTGGAAAAAATAAAAATAAAATATTATTAAATATCTCATGAAGAATGCTAATTCATTTCCCAGCCTTATTCAGGCTCTTTTTGAAACCCTAAGACAGAATTGAATAGGCCTTGATATCCTGTTCTGAGAATTTAAACTAGACTATCAGTACAGTTTCCTCCATTAAACATAAATAGGATGCAGGGAATTTAGCAAATGCTAGCCGTACGAGGGTTTAAAAACTTAAAGGCACAGCCCTAAGACACATTTCATAGATGGTCAGCTACAATGTAAGTAAACCATAATATTTGTTACTTCTACATCCACCATGTCCATGCATTGTTCCAAACATTTAGATGTATTGACTCATTTTATCCTAATCACTACAACTTGAGACAGGCTTTTTATAATTTACATGATACAGATGAGGAAACTGAGGCACAAGTGACATTAACTCACCCTTAGAAAATAGGAGATATGGAATTAGAATCCAGGCAGTCTAGTTCTAAGGGCCATACCCTCAACCTCTACTTTCTGGCTATATTTTAATCCTTTCCACAAATATTATGTCAGCTTCCCTATTCATTCGCAGGAAAGACTATTCAACTTGGGCTATTAACCAGCACCTTATTTAAGGAAGGTAATTTGAGGATATTCAAAGGCTCTGAGAATCTTGACAAGGCAGATAAGGGTATTGTTCCTGATGGGAATTCTCTCTTCAAATTTCACATAGGGTTTTGAACAACTTAATTGTTTTTATGGAGGAGTACACAGGGAGGTAAGGTTGCTTTTTCTGCCCTCTCTCATTTTAAGGAAAGGAGCTACATTTAATCTTCTCTTCAGAGAAAAAAAAACTACCTTGTATTATTGAAACAGAAATAGTTCCTATACTATTAATAATTTGTGAAGTACTTTAAGCCAAATGGTTTTATGTTAGGGGGAATCTCCCCTCCCGAAATCTATAAACTTTCAGAAACCAAACAGGAATTGTAATTTTTTCTAAAGACTCCATAAAGGTTATGTAAGTAACTTATAAGTTACAGACACATATTGCTGTTGAAGGAAAAGTAATTTGTTGTAATCATTTTTAATTATAGTTATTTTTAATTATCTTTGCTGTATGTGTAAACATTAAAAATACAAGCACTGCTCCTGTAGCACAGATGGTTGGTGCTTGTCACCCAGGCTGTCAAGCATCATTTGAACACCACTGCCTCCTTTTCTCTAATTGTAAGAAAAAAACAATAAAGTTGCTTCTTGGAAATGATTCTTATGTTTGAGAAAACGGGCTGTTCCCAAACATGGGTAAACCGATTTACGGACAATTTTGTCATCCTTCCCCTCTCCCTCCACAATGCTTGGAACCCCTCTCCATTTGGGACCCTGTTCACCCGTAGTGGTTCTGGTGTACCCAGTAGTCTACCTAGACATGCCCGTGTTTGGTTTTGCTGCAACTCAGTCAACTAATCAAGAACCTGGAATGATTAAAAAAAAAAAATGTTTCTTTTAAAAGTTGAATATGTGCACGGAAGTGGCAATATTAAGTGTGTAGTTGGCAACAATATTCTAACTATCTGGTTTTAGTCACATCCACACGCAAAAAGCAAAGCAAAACTAAATAACATTCAGAGATTTTAACACCAGGAGCTCTCTGGTGTCCACATATGATTAAAGGAAATAGCTCCAATTTTTTCAGTTATTAACAGAAGAACTTTAAAATCTGCCACCTGGTGGCCAGCACTGAAGTGGTAGAACTCCAGTTTGAATGCCCCTCAAATAGATGAATTTGCTCTGTGAACTTAGAGCCAAAAGTCAAAAGCTATATCATAATCCAAATGTTAAATCCCTCAGGTCAATGCAAAGAAAAAACTGATTTTGGCTGAGCTTGACATTGGTCAATATATTATATTCCTATTTATTTTTTTAAACTATTGTTCAATATTTAGTGTTGTCTATGCAGGCACATTGGGCTGTTGCCGTGGAGAAAAGAAAAGGGAGATTTTGATAATCAGCTTTACACAAAAAAGAATATTCTCTACATACATGGAATTATAACCAAAAGAATAATTCAGGTTTCTAGAAAAGGAATTTTACCTACAAAGATGAAAATGAGTATGAAATGTTTAAAATAATGTGGTCCTATGGCAGTCCACATCTGCTTGGGTGGTAATTAATGGGATAATAGCTATCTACACTGACCCGCCAGGTCACCAATCATTTTGATGACCTGGGAGGGCAGAAAGAACCTGCCTGGAAAATAACCATGGTATTTATTTCCTACCTGTTGTATTTGTATGTTTTAGGTCATTTAAGCACTAATCTATAGAAAGATGCACCCAGCACAGCATATACAAATTTAGGTATTCTCATGTACAGATATATGAGATAAATTAATGGGCTTGAAAATATTTACTCAAAAGTTAAGGAAGAAAACTCTAAATTTGAAAAACAAAAGTTACCTTCTTTTAGTCCAAAAATACTTGTTAATGATGAGTATTGAGATAATTAAAAATCAAATTTTAATTTATCACTGGAGGTGCCAGATGGACAGTCCCAGAGTGTATGTCTGTTTTTATCACAGAAACAAGTTACAAAGACTACTCTGCCATTTCATGTCAATTACATATTTAATGATGAAATTACCCTCATTAAAGCCATAGTACTTTGCTGAGAATATGTATCAGTTATAGTGCACTCTTCTCCCAACTTTGAGAATTTGACAAATAGTGCAGTCAAAATTAAACTCCAGTTATGTTGAGTATATCTTATAATGAAAAAGCTAGAAGTAATGAATAATGAATAAGCTAGAAGTAAACAATGTCAAAACCATTATTTAAGTTAGTGTCTATTACATGAGTCAGAATTTTTAAATCTGTACTATAAAAGCTTACTTTAATTATATGGATAAGTAATTTAATTATATGTCCAGTGATAATGAGTCTAGCAATATTCTTTAGAAAAAAATAAGGGCCTGAGAAGAAGTCTATGAGCTTGCTTCTGAATTAGTCTTTATTTTTAAAAAAAAACACACAAAACTCTACACATATTGCTTATTTAAAAAAATTTTAAAAAACAACATTTATCCAGTAACAAGGTACATACATAAGAAGACAAAATTAAATCTAAAGAAGGAATCCAGAGAGGTAACTCAGTACTGTAGCAAGTTTTGCCTTAAAGACAAAGGTCAAAAACCAGTGTCATGCAGCTTCTAAAGCAAAAACTAGATAGAGACTTCTCTTAACACTGGTATGATCTCAGAACACTGGGACTTCAAAAGGCATAATGGGAAATGAGACGGTGAGTTTTCCCTACGGAAGAATACAACAAGGAAACTCTTTTTCTGACTTTGGAGTCAGCTGGAGATAAGACACATCTCCCTTGAGAATGCATCACTACACATCAACCCTCATAGGTTCTAATATTATACTAATTCTTTCTTTTGTGGTTCCAAAAATCCCTTAAGCTTCATATTTATTGGTGTTGTTTTAGGTTTGGTAGCACTCCTTATACTTAACAGAAGTAAATCTATCTCTTCATGAGAGAAGCTTAGCTTTCACTCAGACCCCCCCAAAACAAACAAACAAACAAATAAATAAATGTCCAGAAGTCATAGCTCACATTCAAGAGTTATAACATAGACATCAGTTCAGACGGTATCTAGCCATGTATGATAAAAAATAGAGACATTTATTGAAGAAAATCCAAGACACAAAAAACATTGTGCATAAGACAATAATACCTCAGTTCCCTTCAAAGTAGGCCCCTTGGGACCTCACACAGTTCTCCTAATCACCACCAGCTGACTAGTTGTATTTTCCTGAATCTCATCAATGGTCTGAAGTCTTTTCCTTTTCAAAGATGACTTTAGTTTTAGAAAAAGCCAGAATTCATGGGGCACCTCCTCTGGGCTGTATGATGGCTGAGTCACCTGTGTGATTTGATGTTTCACCAAAAAACTTTGCACAAGACATGATGCATGAGTGGGCACGTTGTCATGATGAAGCTGCCAATCACCGTAGCTGTAGCCTTCTAAATCATCCAAATAGTTTCTGTGGATGAATGTTCAAGCTTAATGCAAAATTTGATTCAGGTTTGTTGCTCTACTCATTCAGCATTTTGAATGGGATTCTCACACAGTACACATGCTCACTCAATGGTGTCTACCACCCCCCCTGACTAGTACAGTTAAGTCATCATCATTCATGCATGCGCATTCCAATCCTCTCTCCTTGGCTGCCAGGTTACATCAGATGTTACACAAACTGCTTTTGTTTTATTAACAATGGCTGGATTTTTTCCAGACATATCTCATACATGACAACCATGAGTGAGAACCAGGAGAAATACAAACAATCAAACACATAAAAATTTCCAAATGATCAGAAACATAAAAGTAAATATGTTACTATATGTAAAAATATAATATCTCTGATAACGTTCTTTTTTTCAGTTTTTTTATTCATTTATCCTATTGCTCCTCTGAGATCTCAGAGTCCACTAACTAGTAGTACTAGTGCATTGGTCTCTCCTTGTTGTCCTTGAAGTCTACTGAATGCTGTTTTCCGACCTATTGCCCTCAGCCAGTCCTACTTCACACTTAACCCCAGTCACTTCCCTGATCCAGAAGAACCTGAATTTCAGATAAGAAATAACTCTCCATTTTCTTATGGCAGGAAACCTCTCATTTACAAATTTATGCACACGTCATCCCCGGGCCACCTTCCAGGCAAGAAGATTCTATGGCTTTATCATTAAATATTAGCCTTTGCTTTTTCAGATCTACTCACTGTAGACTCAGCTTTCACATTTTGGCTTAGATTTAACCAAAGCCTAATCCAGTTTCCACAATTTATTACCTCTGTTTGGTTACTCATGACTTTAACTACTATCTTTATTGACCCCTCTCATATTTATTTCTCTTGCCTAGAATTCTGTCCTATAGGTTATACCCATTGATTTTATTATCTACTTGATATCTCTATGTAGATGTATAATAAACATTCTAAATTAGACATGTTCAAATTTGAAGTCCTAATTCCCTTTCAAAACTGCTCCTCCTCATGCCTCCTCAGAATAGTTGATACTATATCCATCCTTCAGTGGCAGAGCTAAAAGCCTTGGAACATGCTTGATATTTGTCTTTCATACCTTACATCCAATTTTTTCAGAAATTCAGTAGACTTTATCTTCGGATTAAATGCAGAACGTGATTAGCTTGTGTCACCATATTTACTCCGTAGACTGATTGTATTAAAGCTGTTTGTCTCATCTTACTTTTAATCATCTATTTCTACCATAGGAGATTCTGCCCTGAATTCCAGCTTAAAGGGATTAGGTAAGAGTATGAATTTAAGAGTTCACCTAACTTTACTAATCTTCTCCTGTAATAGGAATTGCTAATGCACATGTATTTAGTTTTTCTTTTATGCAGTTCCAATCAGAAACACTGAACATTTCACCTGATTATGATGCAAAATTTTTATGACTTACCTGTCATGTGCAGCTCCTTTGGGCACCAATGACATCTCAGATTAAATCTGAGTGGACTAGGATACATTAAATACTACATATTCAACCCCTGGCTTAAACATCAAGTGTCAGCCCTGGAATTAGGTCAAGACTCTGGCCCTATACTGCTTGATCTAATTTTTCTACCCAATCTCACCTCACTTTCAACCATTGGAATTTTTGGCTAAGGCACTATCACAATTTAAACCTAAATCTTAAAGCCGGTGAAGTCCAGAGATAGGCAGCCCAGGACTCATGCAATGGTTCTACAATGGCCATAGAGACGTGGCCTTTTTATCTTTATCTTCCAATGTGTAGGTGGAAGCCTTCATCTTCATTCTTGTCTTAAAGCTGCCAAGTGATTGCTTCTCCCCTAGACATCAGGGTTATATTCTAGGCATAAGGAAGAGGTACACAAAGAACATTACTTATATTAGGAAGTGAAAGTTTCCCAGAAAGTTACCTCTCATTGGAACTAAGCCAGATATCATCCTAACTGCAAGGAAATCTAGATGGCAAGTATTTTTTAACTGTTACATTGGATCTCTGAACACAATCAGGATTCTCCTGGTAACAACAACAAAAAAGCTATGTATAATGTAGACAGTCAGTTTCAGCCATACTTAGCAAAGAACACTGGGCCTGTTTCATAATCTGAATGAAAGATCATATCAGTTGAATGAGTACTAACAGTAGGGCAAAAATAAATTCCACTTTCCTACAAGTCTCTCTTAGCTTTAAAATTACAAAGATAATTGTGCATTGGGTCATTTTTTCCTGAGAGCCAGCTCAGTGTTGGACTATTTTGTTCACTGATTATGAGCAATTGGTTAGCTGGTTTCCAGTGTGAATGCTTAGAAGGTTAGTGAGTTCTGTTTCAATATATTTTTCACTTTTTAAAATATTCTTTTGTCCCATTCAGCTCTTTTTCATGGTTCAGAAGTTGAATAGTAAAAATTGTCTAAATTTATTGGTCTAAGAATAGTTATCAACACAAGACTATGGCTGGTTATAAGAAATGCTAGTTAGATATGTTGGATTAGCTAAAAAGTCCATTTATTTTTGTTTCTATAAAATAAAAACATTTTTAATTTTCACCAATAACTTTATTGATCTGGATATTTTTAGTATGTTGGCTATCTCCTCTGTGCTCTAGCATAGATCGTTCTCAATTAATGTCTCAACTTGATTGTTATCAACTTCAACTGGTCTACCTGACCATGGAGCATTGTCCAGCAAGAAATCTCCAGCACAGAACTGCAAACCAATTTTGACACATTTTATCAGTCACAGAACCTTCTCCCTACAATGCACAAAACTTTTTTTTTTGCTTTCAGTTACGTTTTTACTTTTTTTGAAATAGTAAAACATAATATGCCAAAAACGTTGCATATTTTCTTCCATCTTCAATATTACAATGTCTACACAAAAATTTGCCAATTTTTATGTTATTTTAAATGCATGCTGATATGACAGTTGTCACAATACAATCTAACAGAATTGTTGTGTATGAAAGTAAAGACAACTAAACACTACTGGAGCCACCTAACAGGGAAAAAAAAAAAAGAACTTCTTGGCCAACTTAATACTACTCCTGAGAAAATAGTTTGCTCTGGAAGGATTCCTTCTACTTGTTGACCCCAAGAAGACCAGAAGCCAAATTTGGAACCTGCTCTAATCAAGTTTATTAGCACTTTAACAGTACATTATTTTTAGAATTTCTTTCTTGATTCTGTTTTTCCCAGGCATGTATAATTTATGTTCTCTTACCATAGTACATACATCTTCATAAGCTAAATTTTCTTCCAAAAAGGTGGATTGAAAATAAACTAAAATATTCCTATATAAATCTGTATCACATAGGCAAAATGTTTCTTTTTTTTTGCACATAGTACATTGTCTTATGAACTGTGAAGACACACAAGAAAATTGGAATTCATGTTACTCTTAACAATAATCATAAGCATATATATATATATATATATATTTCTTCCTCATGTGAAACAATGAGGCACAATTTGGAATTATGTAACCATTACTGAAATTTAAGTGTAAATTAAGGATAAACATCTGCTAGAAGGTGCCAAATGGAAAGAAAAGAAGTAGAAATGATGAATGTGTAATTACTCTTTGAATTAAAAGTAAGACATGGTTGAAAGACAAGGGGAGCTTTGTAGAAAGAACGAAAGAGTGGAAGGCACAGGTGGAAATGAACACGTCATATGAAGAACCATAAGATTGCATGGCTGTGTTAAGGGCCCATAAAGATACATTAAACTGAGGAGAGCAGGATTCAAAAGGAGAAAAGTGGAGAGCCTTATGTTTGATTCAGTAAGAAACTGGGAACCACATCATTCTGGAAGAGAAAAAAGATGTAATGAAACAGTGTTTCAGGAAGATTAATTTTGTAAGCACTATGAAAAATGGATTGGCATGAAACTGAATTGAGGGAGAACAGCTAGGAGTCTGTTGAAACAATCCATGTGTGAAGTTATGAGGGCCAAGATAAAAATGGTAACTGCTGAAACGGAAACAAGTAAAAAAAGTAGAGAGTCATCATATGAAGCATCAGCAGTCTGCAACTTTAAAAGGAATCCAGCTAAGAACTGGAGGCTACGCTGACTGTTTGGCAGCATTAACTATGCTTATCATAGTGCATATGTTGTCACCTATTTCTTCAGATCAAGGGGTTTACAAATAATGAACCTCATGTCTACAATTCCTACCAGTTCTAAAATGATCTCCCAGTTGCCATGATTTGTGCTCTGATGATTTCACGAAAACGGTATTTTTATTTATTCTGATTACATTGGTAGTTTCTTAAATAAATCACTGATTCTTTCAACTCTCTGAAATTTGTCTTTCATTTGGCCTCTTCTTTACAAAGTGTTTTGGCTTGTACCATAGAGGAAAGACAAGCCTAAAAAATCCAAGGTATTATGTCTCTCTGCCCAAAAGTTATAAATAGTTTTAAATGTTATCAGATATTTATATTTGAAATCTTCAATAGCATTAAACTTCCTAGGTCTGAGGAAGATGACCCATTTTACCAAAATCTATGCTTTCCTCTCTTTCTGAGAACCAAACCTGACTACATTTTTCTTCAGTGTAGCAACATGACTGACTTCTTGCTAATAGATGGTCAGTAGAATTAATGTTCAGCACTTCCAGGCCTTGTCCATACCCATTCTATGGAATTCTATGAATTTCAATTCCAAGTGACCTTGTAAACCACATGCCCATGTTGTTAGGTCCTCAATCAGTCAAGATCCCTGAAGAATTGCACAAACCACTCCCCAAGGCAAAACTGTTACAATCTTGGACTCTTATATGAATAAAATATAAACTTCTCCTTGTGCTTAAAACATAATACATTTTCGGGTCCATTAGTGAGAGTAGTTAGCCTACCCTAATAGAATAGGTTCAGGATTTTCCATGAAAATGCTATTTGACAAAGTTGCAGTTCACTGTTTTGCGATGATAGTAAATACCAATTTGAGCATTAGATTCTAGCCAAAATTGGAAATGTTTTTAAAAATACTTATCGAAGCTTTCATTTTTTGTGGCTCTTACCTGTGACTCTGGAGCCAGGAAACTTGTTGATAATGTATAGCATCAAAGGTTTTAGAAGAAAGATCTAGAAAGCTATTTGCAGGATTCCAAAACCACATACAAAATGTAAAACAAGTCTCAAGAAGCAAATCTAATAAAAGAAATGAAGACTAAGTTGCAAAGTTTATCAAACTGGGCATGCTTAAATAGGGGATGATAGATAGATAATGAAGGGTAGAAGAACAAATTAGAATATGTGGGTCCCAAAACCGTGTGTCAGAAAAAGAACATATTAGTTATTACTTGACACTTTCTCCCTTCCTTTTTATTGTTTTGTAAATATTTTTGATATATGGCCTAAATAAATTGTACACATTCTAAATTACAGTTTGATAAATTCTTGCAGTGTAAACACACCCTCTTGTACACTTTAGTCATATTCATCCTTAGAGCCAATTACTCTTCTGACTTTTATCGTTACAGATATATAAATAAAAGTATGCAGAATGTATTATACAGTGTATTTCTTTTTCTCAATATTTATGTAAGAATGCATACATAATATCAATAGGTCAATAGTATTGAAATATTTTTATTTTTCTATTCTATTCTCTGAATATATCAAAATTTATTTATTCATTTTAATATTGATGAATATTTGGGTTATTCCCAGTTTCCAGCTATTATAAATAATGCTACTAAGAAAATTGTGCATTTCTTTTGGTGCACATTTGCATGTATTGCTATTGAGTAGAAGTAGAATTGTTGGGTTATAAGATATTCCTATATTCAGCTTTAGAAGATATTGACAGTTTTCCAAATTTATTTGAGTAATTATAATGGCCACTGGCAGTATATGAGAATTCCAGTTGTTCCTTATTTTTTCCAGTGCATGATACTATAAGTTTTTTTTTTTTTAATTAGCTATTCTCGTAATTAGCTTTGAAGAAGGTGATGATTGGAAAGTGGCAAGAGAGAGACTTTTAGGGTTATATTTGTACCTAATCCTTTCTAAAATTGATAATGTAAGGTTTTTTAGTTTAGGCATTCTAGAGTGTGGTATGCTATATCATTGCGATTTTAATTTGTGTTTTCCTGAAGATTTGTGATGTTGACCTTTCTATGTGCTTATTTACCACCCATATGTCTTCATTAGTAAGTTCTTTAGTTAGGTTTTTGTCTCTTATTTTCCTTGGTGTTTTTGCCCTAATACTGTCTACTTGCCACAATTTAATATATTCTAGATATACATCTACTGAAATATAGATTAATACATGTGTTTTTTCCTAGGCTGTGGTTTGTCTACTTGTTGCCTTGAAAATGTTTTTAATAAATAGAAATTTTAAAATATGATGAATATTCAACACATCCTTTTTTTCTAACATGAGCAGTGTTCTTAAGAAATTTTTGGATACATGAGTATCATAAAAATATTGACCTAAGTTTTATTCTAGAAGGCTTATCTTGTAGCATTTACATTTATGTCTAGAGTCTAGGCCAAATAAATTTTTGTGTATAAAGGTAGATGTTTAAATTCATTATTTTTCCATGTGTTTATCTCATTGTTAATGCCCATATGTTATAAAAAACAACAACTTTTTTATCCTTAGTAAGTGACTTGATGCTTTTATTTAAAATCAATTGGGCATAGAAGTATGGGCCTACTTATGGGCCACTTATTCTCTTGCATATCTATGTTTATGCTAAACTAGACTGTCTTATATGTGATGGCTGAATATTAACCCTTGAATTAATATAGTGTTAGTTGGTCAATCTTTTTTTTTCCAAAGATTTATTTGCTAATCAAGATCTTTTGTTTTTTCATATAAATTTTAGAATCAGCTTATCAATTTCTACCAAAAAAAACGCTTGCTAGAATTTTTTTGTAACTGTACTAAATTGATATAAGGGCAAAATATTGTCAATCCATCAACACAGTATATCTCTGTATTTATTTAAACCCCCTTTACTTATTCTCAGCAATGTTTTTTATTTTTTAGAAAACAGATTTTTCTAAGCCTTTATATATTTATTTCCAAGTACTAATTTTTATGTCATTTTAAGTTAAAGTTGTTTAACTTTATATTTTAATATTAATACAATTTTATAGACATTGCTATATTGCCCTTGTAGACTGAAACCCTGCCCAATACAGGGGAAGAAATTAGGCTGAAGATTTGAAAGTAGTATAAAATAATTTTAAGTAAATATGTATGTATGTATAATAAATATATACATACATATATATTTAATAAATTGAAAATGTTTTCTTCTATTTCTAGTTTTCTGAATTTTATTTATACAGTATTTTGAATTTTTCAAATGCTTTTTCTTATCTATTTAAATGATTATTGATTTTTTTCTTTACTATTATGGTAAATTAGATTGATTTTTCAATGTAAATGATAGCTTTACTGGGTACAGCAATCTTGCCTGTAGGTCCCTGCTTTTCATGACTTTGAATATTTCTTGCCAATCTCTTTTAGTCTGCACAGTTTCTTTTGAGAAATCAGCTGACAGGTTTATGGGAACGCCCTTGTACGTAACTAACTGCTTTCCTCTTGCTGCTTTTAAGATTCTCTCTTTATCTTTAACCTTTGGCATTTTAATTATGATGTGTCTTGGAGTGGGCCTCTTTGCATCCATCTTGTTTAGGACTCTCTGTGTTTCTTGGACTTGCATGTCTATTTTCTTCACCAAATTAGGGAAGTTTTCTTTCATTATTGTTTTAATAGATTTCCAATTTCTTGTTCTTTCTCTTCTCCTTCTGGCACCCCTGTGATGCAAATGTGGGACCTCTTGGAGTTGACCCAGAGGCTGCTTATGCTATCCTCATTTTATTGGATAATTTTTCTTTTTTTGTTGCCCTGATTGGTCATTTTTTGATACCTTATGTTCCAAATTATTGATTTGATTTTCAGCTTCATCCACTCTCCTCTTGTTTTCCTGTAAATTGTTCTTTTTCTCAATTAGTGTATCCTCTACTTCTGACTGGATCTTTTTTATGCTTTTGAGGTTCTCACTAAATTTCTTGAGCATCCTTATAACCAGTGTTTTGAACTCTGCATCTGATAGATTATCTCTATTTTGTTTAGTTGTTTTTCTGGAGTTTTGATCTGTTATTGTCTTGGGCTATGTTTCTTTGTCTCCTTGTTTTGCCAGCTTCCCTGTTTCTATGTATTAGGTAGAGCTCTTTTGACTCCATGTCTTGGTAGTGTGGCCTAATGTAGTAGGTGTCCTATAGGGTCCAGTGGCACATCCTCCCTTATCATCCAAGCTGGATACTCGAGGTGCACCTTTCTTGCGGGCTGAGTACACCATCTTCTTGTAAGTGAGCTTTGGTTGCTGTTGGCAGATCAATGGGAGAGATTTACCCAGGCTAGTCAGCTGCAAGGACTAGCTGTGACCATTGACCACTAACCTCCATACTTTGTGGAGGATCAGCTATGCAGCGGCTGGGTGGTAATGCTCTCATGTGGCCTGTAGCTGTCCACTGGGTGTGCAGGCTCTGGGGTTTCTCAGGTGGTACAGGCCAGGGTCAGCCCCCACCAGTGTTTTCCCTGGGGTACCTTGCCTGAGCTATAAAGCAGTCTGAGATGGCTGCTACTTGTGCTGAGCGTATAGATTCCCAAGCAAAGCCAAGCTGTGAATCTAAGCTGGCTGCTGCTAGTGACAGGCCTGGGGTTCACTGAAATCAGCTATTGCTTGTTTGATAGGATTTAGAAAGTTGTGAAGTGTGAGCCAAGACCAGCCATTTATATGGAAAAGCAGCTTGGGTGGGTCCATCAGTTGGGTGGGGCAGAGTCTCTGGGGATCTCCAAGATGGATCAAACAGTGTTAGCTAGACTAATGGAGTCTCAGATATGGCACTGGCTTACCAGCTCTGTTATAATTTCTTCTAAGCTTCTGTGCTTTGAAGGTGAATCAACAAATGTCCAGAGAGGACAAAAGAAGGACAAATATAAGACAATCTTAATGCATTTTCTTCCTATTTGAATGCTGACCCTGAAAACCCCAAATGCTCTTACTTTTCTCCATTTAGGAGAGGAGGTTTCAGAGGTCTTAATGAGGCTAAATAGATTTTCATTTCTGGAGCTAGAGTTCCAGAATCTAGGTGGCAGCTGGGGTAACAAGAGCTTGTAATTAAGAAAAAATGATATATGAGAGTCTAAGATTTTAAATATGGTACAACTCCAGGTGATGTCAATATTCAATGTTTGAGTAGGTGACTGAATCGATAAAATTGAATGGAAGTAATGTTTATAATTGCAACCAAGGTCTGGTGTCTCTTTGACTAAGTTGTTTTGTGACATTAGTCAAATAATACTGCATAGTAAGTCACCCTTTAAAATTTAGTTAAAATTAGTTAAACAATAAATGTTTATTTTTCTTTCTCACATATCTGTAGATCATTGGCGAGGTTCTGCTTTGGGCTGCGCATTGACTGCACTTGGCTCAAGACTTTGGGTTTGAATCAGGAATGCTTCATATGTCTTTTTTCTTCTCTTTGGTCCAATGACTTCCCAGCACATATTTTTCTTATGGAGAATGGCATCAGCACAAGAGAGGGAGTGAAAAAAAACCTTGTGTTTCAGAAACCCTGTCCAAAATGAGCACATTGTCATTTCTGCCAACATTCCACTGGTCAAATCAAGTCACGCAAAAAAGTCCAATATTAATAGAATGTAGAAATATACTCTACTCTCAGTGGAAAGAATTGCAAAGGCAAAAGGAAATAAAAGAGACTTATTGGAATAAATTCCCATGAAAGAGGAGGAGAAGTATGCAGTGGTAAGCACAGAATATTTATATCAAATGCAGGCAGGAAAAGGGAAAGAAAGGAGAAATGAAATGGAAGAATCTCAGATTGCACTCTAGTTGTAACAAAGCCATGGACAGACCAATTGGAAGTTGGGTTAAAGTTGCCCAGATGAGTCTTACCTCTCAGAGTTGTAGGCCCTCATTAATACTTTTTTCCAGTTAAGTCTTTGCTTGTGATCATCCAGGAAAAAGCTTGCCTTTAGAATAAAGGTGGTGATGCATCCAAATGGGCAAGAGTTGGCCCTGTCAGTCAACTTAGCTTCCTCCTTCAGGAGAGCTACCTGACCATTTCCATGGCTGTGACTGTCATACAGTATATTGGAGTACAGAGGAAATCTCGAAAATCAAGAGTCAAAATTATCAATGAATTAGAGAGAGCTACCAACAAGACACAGGAGATGACAGTACTGAGAGTAATAAATGAGTAAGGGAATGTAACACTATTAGTCACAGAGCTCACAAAGGAGATTTGAAATAATTTGTTCTGATGAAACCTATGATGGACATAAGCATTCACTTCTCTCCTCAAGAGTTTATATATTATCAGTTTAATAACCTGTTGTACCACTTTTTTAAGAACTACTAAATTTTTGTCACTTTTACAAAAAAATCAACAATTCTCTTTATTTTATAATAATTTTATTGTAAAAAGACACATAACATAAAACTTTCTACCTTAACAATTTTAAGTGTACAAATCAGTGGTACGTTTCAATGGGGAAGTTCCTTGTAAGGTCACAGGGGAAATAATTAGAATCCAAGAATAATTTTAGGCAAAGATGTGTTTTAGTGTAATTTTCTCTACAGACTCTATGTATTCTGTTCCTTTGGACAGATTTATCTTTTTCTTCTAACTCTTTTCTATTTTCACTTCTTTGCTCTTTCTTTGTTTCTTCTATATAATTTAATGTAGGTTTTATGGGCCCAAATTTCTGTACTCCTCTCCCTGTTGTCTCTGGCCATTAGTTACATTTATTTGGTATCCCATGTTTGTTGCATGACAAATGAATTGCAAGATTTTCAAGAAACAAATTGATTCCATGTATATGAGTTATCAAAGTAACATAAAATAACTTTACAGAAAGTTAAAAATCAAACCAAAAGGACTGGGTGCTTATACAATTGGCTAGAAAACAGGAAGATTATGAATCGACATCTAGAAAAACATGTCATAGACAAAGGAAAGAAGAAAAAAATAGAGAATATTAGCTTTCAACTACCATGTTATGTACTTTGCAAATATTATTTAACAAGTCTTTCCTTCGCACTCTCTAGCAATCATTATGGAAGACAATGAATCTCAGAAAAGTCCGTAATTTATTACCCAATGTCATGCAGCTACTTTGCAGAGCTGAAAATAAAATTCAGGTCCTTCTGTCTTCAAAAATCCATGTTGTTTTTTGCTTATTGTACTTGTCATGGTGGCTCCTAATTATTTACACAAAGAGAAATCTAGTGCACTTGGTTATTTGGCTAATTATAATGCCTAAAACATTATCAATGAAAGTGAAGAGAGTAAAATCAATTCAGTCAAATCAAGTTGTTTATTATTTTCTTTTGATTTTGGTAAATTGGCTTGCTTCCTGGATGGCTAGTGGTTGAAACTGGCTGCTATAATATAACTCTTGTTAAAGAGGAAATTATTGCTATCTAATTATGGTGTCAAGATTAAGTATCTTTATATGTGTTCCAATTTACTCAGTTTCCAAGAGTGTAAGTTAACTTTGCATTTAAGAGTCCACTAAAAAATATCGCACCTGTTTCATGGTGGGATTTCTAATCTAACCTACGATATACTCTATATGAGCATTTATTCTAAGATATACAACAAATAATGCATTAATAATGAGAATTCTGAAGGTCACATGTGATTTTTTTAAAGTTACAAATTAGAGATCATTAAAGATTATGCCTATAACAGAACCTTTGCTTTCATTTGCATTAGTGGATTGTGACAGACAACTCTTTATTGGCCTCTTGTAGTTCTGCACATCTTATGAGCAGAGACACTGACTGCCTTTTGTTCTAAACTATATTTTCAAATATAATTGTGTAGTGAACAGCCAAGGAAGACTGCAATAGCATATCCTTCTAGAGCAAAGGAAAATTTGGCTTACAGCCTTGAGAAACAAGATTAGTGCTTCCCTCTGGAGTAATAGGCAAGCATGTTCACTGTCCAATGTGAAGGACTCAGGTTCCCTGAAAACAAAGTTCCTCTCTTGAATCTCATTTGTGAATATAAGTATTACTTGGACCTCTTCATGCTGTCCTGTGGGATTTATAGCTCAGGGACCAGTCTAAAATTATGGTAAGCTAACTATTGCTATTATGGTGAGTAGTAAGTTGTCCTCTGTCCCTGACCCAGGAGAATCACGTCTTTTGCCAACATCCATAAAACTGTGGCAGCTTAACACGTTAGCTGGCAAGTAGAGTGAACCCTTGCCACTTCACAGTTCTACACAGATGAAAGAAAACTTGGCCATAAAAATTATTTTAGAAAATAACAGCAGACATTTGACAGAGGAAGAATTTTTGGAGAAGGAATGAGCTTAAAATCTTTTCAACCTTAAAATAGTTTTGTGGAGGTTTTACATCTCTGTGACCTTGGACTAGTTATTTCAACTTACCTGGTCTGAAGGTTAATTTAAAAAGGATTCATCATTTAACATGCTGCTAATTGTATTTCAAATATTTTTTGTTTGTTTTCTATTTTAGAGCGAAATTTGGGGAAAAAGTCAAGTTTATTTACTTAAAGAGTTTCTTAATGTGTTTTATTTTAATAAATTTTAAATAGTTTAACCAATTTCCCAAAGACTACATCTCATGTCCAGTAGCAAAAACAATAAAAATTTACCTATAATCTAAGTCAGTATTATGAATAGATATTATAGTAAAATATTGTGTAATATTAAAAATATTATCTCCATTTTATATTTCACAATTCAGTTCAATTTCTATGTATTTGAATTCACTATTTTTCTGTGTTGATTTTAAATTAATTGACTTATAAAAATGTTTCATTACATATTTGATTTTCAATAGAAATAGCCTGGAAAATCAGATATATTCAATGGAATATAGTTGGCTGATAAAATAATTATAAAAGATTAAAATTTGCATTATTCACAACTAATTTTAACATGAAAAAGAATCAAATATTTAGTCTGATAATCTGAAATATCAAATTGAGGCACAACAAATATGTTTTCTCTGTTTAGATTATTAGCATATGATGCTAATTGATTTATAGTAAGCTGTCGTTGTGTATTCTCCTAATAAATTTAAGCTAGCAGTTCAGAGAAAATTTCACCCTTTTCTCACAGAAAAAAAAAAAAAGCTACTTAAAATGAGAAAATTAGAGATTTAAATATCCAATACAAAGAAGAGCAATATTTTCAACTCTAAATTATCTTTTCTCATGCTGCCATTTGAAATCCCAATGTGCACACATGGAGCATTTCATCATTTCCTTACCCCTAGCCTCTGCAGTATTTTTCTATAGAATGTTCTATGCTGCTCTCCATACAACGTAAGACATTAGTGAGTGTGAGAGAAACCTTAGAAAGTGTGAATGTCACTTGTGTATTTCTTCACAGTCTTTCATTGGTGCCTGCTACTAAACACACTTAATCAGCAGCCTGATAAATGGTGCATCCACATAATTGGAATAATTGCCAAGTAGAAGAAGCATTGTAGTTCATTTCAATGATTTCAAACAATGGATAAATTGCACACAGAGTCCATTTAAATAGCACCCCTGATGTTGTCCGTAGGCCTGAAACAGGTGTGAATTGGTATTTGCCAGCACGAGCTTCCCACTGCGTAACCTTTTTTTGGCGTCATGCTGCTTTCCCGTTCTACTACAGCTGCTAAATTAGGTTACCGCACTTTGGGTGAGAAAGTTACAGTCCTTGAAGCTCTAATTCCTCAGCAATGTCGTCATTTGATAAATACATCAATAATAAAAACAAAAAAAAAGTAGGTATTTTGGAAAAGAGTAATAGAATAATTAGGTCATGAAAGAGAAAAATGAAATTAAATCAACCTCTTTAAAGAAAAAGCTCAAAAAACTATAAATCAGAATAATTCTCAGGCTTTTAGTCAGAACACCAGAGCATTTACATCTCAATGTAAACATCTCTTTTAAATTATATTAGAAATTTGGAATAGTTTTATAGTTTTTCAGAAGTGGAGACTGGTGGCAAAATATCTCTTTCTAATATCTGGTATTTATATTGTTGCATATATGGATATGACATTTTGATAATCAAGATGAGTGATTAATTAACACATTTATCCTTTTTCATAATCTGTGTTAATTAAGCATATTCTACTGTATTTTTTCAGTTTCTTTTAAAACCAAATCCATATGTAAAGTGTCTGTCTTCCTATGTGTTTGCTTATTTATCTTGCAAACTTGTTTGCTGAAATCTGTTCATGAAAGACACAGAATGGAGATCTAAGAGTTGGAGTGAGAACAATTAGGATTAATTTCTCTTGGAGTACCTAATGTACTTTCTCACCACAAATTTTGGCACCCTTCAAAATGATACGGACTTCATGAACTCTAGAAGGGAAGGGAAGAGAAGGTGGCATCCACAATATCATTTTATGTGAAATCCTCATTTTATAGATGGGGATTTTAAATGCTAGACAGGCTAAGGTTTGTTTCGAGTTCTTTCAGGTAGTTAGTGGAAGAATCATCAGGCCTTTCTAGTTCTTTTCCAAGACTTTCACATTCTATTCTAGCTCCATAAGAAAGTAGCTTTTTATCATATGTGAAGTAAATAGCGTACAGTGAAGAGTAAACAATTGACATATTTTGATCTACTGCACTGTTTACACACGCCTTTGCATTCTAAGCTCTCATTCACCCAATTATTTTCTCATCTATTTATGCATTCTTTCAACAAAAGGTATCAGTCCTTATTGTATTTCAGACATGATGATAGGCTCCAGGGATTCTATGAATTGCTATGTCCCTGCTTTTAGGGATTTTACAGCAGAGTGATTGGTCCTAGTGCATGGGGACTGATACATTTAATTACCACCCTTCATGACTCTGCTCTATAATAGGCATCGCATCGCTCATTGGCTTTGTATAACATCTCATTTAACCATCACTGCAAACTTAGGAAACAGGTATTATCAACTACATTATACAGATGAAAAAAATGAGATTTCGACCTGCTCAACTAGGAAGTGGCAGAGGCAAGTTTTTCACCTATTAACTCATAATGCAAGTGTCTTTTCTTTTCCATGCCATCTCTGAAGCATGTAGAAACAGTACAATAGATCAATAAACATGCAATAGTTCATAGTCTACAGTGTCCATTAACAGTTTTAAAAAGTGGCTAAAATTTAATATCTACTTCCTAGATTTGTTTATTGTAGAGAAATTTTGGTTGTGGAAAATGTACATAGTTATCCTGTGAAAAGCTTAACCTTGCTTATTCAGAAGTGGCCGTAGTCCACCCTAACAGGACAGCTGTGGCCTAACTCAGGACACAGAGCTGAAAAGAAAGGAACGGAAGCCTTCTCCTCCACTTTAATTAATAAACTAAACTTGAATATGGCCTCCTTTCAAACCATTCCTTTCCAATTTGGAAAGAGCTAAAAAGACACCTCTGAAAATAGAGGTTTAAAGTCAAAGTTGTGTAGCTTTCATGTGGATGGCATGGCCATTTCTTGAAAGGGAAATTTTATGCAGGTGAAAAACAAAGGCAACGCTGCAAAAGAAAGGAACTAACCAAAGATCAATGTGTAGACTAGAGACAAAAATGTGGGAACTTTTAACTCCATGATCCAGTTACATATACATGAACATCAGCTATTTAGGACAGCAAATCAGAAAATCTCAAGAAGCCGCTGTATATCTCATTGAATACCGAGCAGGGTAGAAGTTTATGGGGTAAGAACCTGAGATCAGGGCCCCGTTAGCTACTTCCGATTAGCACTTTGAATGTAAACATGAAAATAATATTGCTATTTTTAATCTTACAATCTACTAAACAAATATTTAATGAGTATTGTATTGCACGTGGCACCCCAGGTCTCAATTTATGTTCATGGAACACATCCCAAGAGATTACATTTTAATTTCTGTACTTTAAATATTGACACAAAGGTACACTGCATTGCCCTACAACATTTTAATTCTGATCTTTTAATTTTATATTGCACTTTTATTGCACAAAAAATGTATCTATAGTCTAAAAATTGAAACAAAAATCAAAATGTTATTTGAATTAAAGCGAACTTTCTTGAAAAATATCTAATGTAACAGTATTATTTTTGAACAGATGGTAAATCTTAACTTTTATTTTTGCAATGCACATATTGTTAACACTTGACCTGGTATGTTCCCTTTGGATAATGATTGTAACATGATAAAGAGAAGGGAAAAAAAACCCAACTAGAACTGTTATCCTGTTAACAACTAAGATTAATTTGATATAGCAAAGCATTGCTAAATAATCTTGCAAAACATGAGGTATTTTGTATATCTATTTTAGGAACATAAACTAGTCATTACAAAGGACAGTGACAAGCAGGTATGTTGCAAATTTCAAATTAATTAAAATTCTGTTTAAAAAGCCCTATTAGAATGCAAACGTTTTTCATGATTGCTGTCACAAGCTGGGTTTCAGTTTTGTCTGCCAGGTTTCCTATCCATTTAAGTCTTTCTATTCCTCCATCCCCAGCCTCCATTCCTTTGCATTGAAGTGAACCCAAGCACAGTAACATTAGTCTAATGCATGAGAACAATAAGGTGAAGAAAAAAAGACTGAAGAAGTAAGTCTAATTACTCTAGTTTCATAGAATAAGCTTTTAAGGCTAAGTTCACACTAGGGCAATTACCCACCTAATTGCTCTAGTTTGAAGCTGGTTTGAAAAGATGTTTTCAGCAATGTGAAGGGAAAACATGCAAATTCAGTGAACTGGTTTGATCCCTATTGTCCTTTTTATTAAAGAAAAACCCCTTGAAGTATTGAGATGACATTTTTGAACATACTTATAACGCACCACAAAGCCTTTCCTGATAGTCTGCAAGTCAATGTGGAATCACATGTAAATCCATGTACTAACCATACTCTAATAACTGATCAGTGAGCAGAAAGAATGTCACTAAAAAATGCAGCCTACATTTGGAGAGACGAATGTGGCAATATAAAAATCTAAGAATTTTTTTAATTTGAAACCTCACTTTTATTCTTTTGTTTAAGAGTATTCTAAAAAAAAAAAAATTATGTCCTAATATAGCCAGTTAGTTTTATAACCCTAGCCCCTTAAACTGCAAGATCTATGTGTCTGAGTTAGAACTGAATGATAAAATATCCAATGGGATGCAGTTCTCAAATAATATCTGATTGAAAGAGTGTTTCAGAGAAAGGAAAGGAACGAGGAAGGGAGGGAGGGAGGGAGGGAAGAAGGAAGGAAGGAAGGAAGGAAAAGTGGAAGTTAGGCTGAAGGAAAAACTAAACTAAAATTGGTGGAAGAGATGAGTCCTGAGACATGAAGCACATACCTCTGGCCAAGCACACACTGCTATTGGTTGATGTCTCTGTTAGGAATTTCTTGGACATGAAGATAAAAAAAGAGATAAAAAGAGAATTATTCAAAGCAGGGGTAGATTTAGGGCTAAAGAAATCAAATTATCTAAAACAACCTCCTCATTGTGATAAGAAGGAAATTAAACTTGTGAGAACTGGCAGAGTCAACTGAAGAAGGAATGATATAGACTGTTCTCAAGTCCAAGTCTCCTGACTGCCTGAAAGGTTAGTTTACTGGATTAGAAAAAAGGAAGTGTCTTTTAACTGGAGACTACCTTTAGGGACCAGAAGGCAACCCTCACAGCTCTATATAAAATAGAGTACTTAGGTCTGAGAAGTCAACAGGTGAGACATACTGAAGGAGAGCTACAGAAACAATGGTATGAAGAATGAAGAACTTGAAAGATAGTATCAGGTCTTTAACAGAGGAATGAGGATCTGTGTTTTGATCTAATGCTGCTGGATATTTCGCACATTCTCAATCCCAGAATACCTGGTGTTCTAGGTGCTTTTAAGGAGGTAACGGCAGGAAATTTAAAATATATATTTGATCTCACTGTCTCATGTCACTTGTCACTTTTCTTCTAATGTATACCTCTGTGATAGAGACATAAAAAAGAAAGAGAGATTAAGATAGCAAACAGACACGATATGGAAAGAAGTGTTTTGGCTCTTTATCTTATAAAGCCATATCTTTATACAGAGTAACTTGAATGATGCTTTGTTTAATTTAAGAAAAGCAAGAAAGAAATTTTTATGGTTTATAATAATTCAGAAATCATGAAAAAGGCAACAAATTGACCTTATGGTTATGCTGGAAAATTGTGTTCTAATTGTACTGTTTTAAAATTTGTGACTATGCTTAACTCTTTCAAATATTAAGAAAAAAATAATTTATGCTCTGTGATTTCATTGGTTATTGCTAAAGTAAGGCTATCTTTTTTAGGCCAAGGGTGGCAAATATATGGTATAAATGTTTCTATTTCTTCACCCATCACAGACATTACTGACTAATCACTGATTCGAGATAGTCAATTGATTTTTTGTTAGCTTGTCATTCCTGTTTTAGACCAGTTCCCAACAAACCTTTTTTTTTCTGAAGAGTCAGATATTAGATAATTTAGGCTTTGTGGTCTATAAAATCTCTGATGCAACTACTCACACCCACTGTTCTCACTCTAAAGCAGCCACAGACAATACATAAAAGACTAGCTCCCCTTTACTGTAGTAAGATTTTGTTTACCAAAAAAAATGGCTTGTCCCACAGACCATAGTTTGCAAACACTGCCTCATTGGTTAGTGGTAGAAATGAAAAAACTCACCTATTACAATGTTTCATCTGTAACTAGGGCCACATTATAATTTCGGGACCCCAAGCACTTTTGTCTTTGGAAGCCTGTTCTCAACTACCATGTGGCAACTCAAACATTTCTCAAGAGTCAGAAAGAGAACTCTCAGAGAGTTAAAGGCAGGAGAAGAGATAAAGAATAATAATCAAAAAGCAAGTAATTTACAGAAGTCTGAATCACCACAGAAATAAATGAAATAACAATTTTTCCTTTTTCCTGAAATAACCCCCACCTGCAAATGAAATCAAAGCACATATCTTTAATCTTATTAATATAATAAAAGCATGTAATCTTTGTTTTTACCCAATATTATTTCAGGTAAATTACAAAAATTTATGGGCTGTTTCTACCATTCTGTAGATAATATCTCTGCATTATTTAAACATACTTGGTCCTACTTGAAATAAAGTAATTGAACATTAAGCTACACTATACTGAAAAAAAATAACAATTTTATTATATCACCATAATTTGTTAATAAATTTCATGTAGCGGTGGTGCACAAATCACTAACCAGGCTCAATTAAACCAATTGTTATATGCAACAAAATAAATAATTTAACCAAAGAGGTAGTTGCTATTTTCACTGATGCCTGGCTTAAATTGTAGATAGTAGAAAATACTGGCATTTCCTAATAGGTACCTTTGAAAGAGCAGCAAAACTTACTTAATTATCAGGCTGTGGATATTCAGATATATAAGATGTATGAAAGAAAGTCAGCCCCAACAGTGGGATTGCGGGTGTCCAACCAGCGGCCTGCAGGCCTCTCGCAGCCCTGGATGGCTGCGAATGCTGGCCAACGCAAAAATCGTAAATTTACTTAAAACATTATGAGATTTTTTTGGTGATTACATGTTGCAATGTATTTAATGTGTAGCCCAAGACAACTCTTCTTCCAGTGTGGTGCAGAGATGCCAAAAGGTTGGACACTCCTGGCCTAGGAAGAGTATAACAAAGAAATGAAAAGAATCCTTGTATCAGGAAAGTTAGAGTATTGTATAGGCAAGACGTGTATAAATAATTGACAATTTTTAACAATCCTATCTAATTGACTATAAATTAAATATACTAAAAGTTTTTCTTTGTAAGAAGCTTATGAAGAAAACATTTTTTCATTCCTGCTTGCTTTCAAAGCTGTATGGTTTACCATAGCCCTTGTACACTGAAAGAGCTAATTTTGTACTCAGTGATCTTTTTGAAAAATAAAATATATATATATGAAAAGATGAAAGCTATTACCTTTCTTTTCATATTTAATGAAAATCTAATGTTTTAAGACAACAAAATAAAATAAGGCATAGATTTGAAAAGCAACAAAAATAGTTATATCAAAGATAATAAAGTTGTTTTTATAGAAAATTAAAGAAAAGCTAAGGACATAATTAGAAGTAGTAGGAGAGTTTAGCAAGATTTTGAGACAAAATGGAAATGAACAAATCAATAACATTATTCTACAGAAAGTAATAATAGAGTAGTAAATGAAATAATTATAGAAAATGATTCCTTCCATAGAATTAAAATAATATTATCTAAGAATAAATCCGACAAGTGAAGTTTGAGAATTATGTGGAGAAAGTTATAAAATGTTATTTAATATTACAAAAAACAGATAAATAACTGGCAAGTTATACAATGGTATACTATCAAGAGCACTTGATATTAAGAAATATCAAATCCTACAAAATTAATGTGTAAATTCAAATAAAACTGTAGTCAAAACACTATCAGAGATTTCCATGAAACATGAAAACCTGACTGAAAAATTCACATAAGTGAATATTGGGCTAGGAATAGTAAAGAACATTTTGAAAAATGAGAAAAAGGAGAGAGAGATAAACTTAATAGGTATCAAATTAATTTGTTATAATTCTGAAGAAATAAAAAATAAATGATAATGGGGGAAGAGTAGACACTTATGTTAGGTAACAGAGAGTCCTGAAAAATCCTCAAATAGATAGAGAAACTGGTGTAATTTAGAAGATGGTATCAAAAAAGAGAGAGGTAGTTACAAATACAAATATAAAACTTTAAAACTCAGCAGGCATATTTTTAGATATGTTGTCTAAAAAAATCTTACTTTGTTCAAGAATATTTACTGATTTTCTTGAAAAGAAAATAATAGTGAAAATAATGAGGTTCACTTGTAGAATATAAAAGAATAACAGATTAATACAATTTAATACATACACTCAGCAAAAATGAATGAACTAGGTTTACATTAGTCAACAAAATAAATTTTGTAAACAAAATACTGAGTAAAAAGCAGATGCAGAACTATATGTTATGTTTATGTCATTTTAAAACACATCTATAGTAGAAATATAAAACAAAAATGGTGGCTTCTGCTCAAGGGAGAGGGAGAAAAATAAATTTTTCATTGGGAAATGGGATAGGGTAAGGGTAAATATGTGTTTTAATCTTGTCTGATTCATTTTGAAAGGCAGAAAATAGGGGGTGGAAGGAGAGAGGAAAGAGTAAAAGAAAATGATTTGTGTGGTAGATATGAGAGTGAACTTAGTGGTCTATATGTATTTGAAGTATATCATTATTTTTTAAATGTTATACATAGACCCAGTCTTCATAACATTCATATATTAAGAGTGTAGTCAAGATAGTGAATAGATACATGTGAAAGTAAATTCAATAACCTGCAAGTGTCCTAAGGATGAAATTTTATATTGGAGCACTGGAGAGTGATCTAAGCTCATTCAAGAAAAAGAACAAGGATATCATTGGCCTTTTTCTAGATTAAAAAAAAAATAAGAAGGCTTAAATTGGTGTAGAAAAAAATGATTGTCCTAAGAATATTCTGATAAAATTGTCTAACTTGGAAGAGTGATTATAAATGAACTGTAAAAACATCCATTATAATGATGGACTGAATATTTTTCTAATTTGTAGGTTTTTAAATAAATGTGTTAGAAAATATAAGTTGGATAAAATTTAGGTATTTTATTTTTCCTGTAAAATGTTAAAGAGTTCAAATCTTACTGTCAAGTAAAATAATATTTTAAAGTATTTGTTACTCTTTTTATTTATAGTCTGGAATAAGTTAAAACAATTGCATTTTATGTGATTGGCATATCTCAGCACAAAAATATGCTATATTTCAAAGGTATTATTATTCCTATTGACTTATTCATTTATAATTTATTTTGTTTGTGGCATTTTTTTCTTTACATTGTCAGATTTCTAATATTAGAAATCTGTGTTCTAAAAGAGAAAATAAACATCAATCCTATATTACCTATACATTTAATAAAAGTAGACTTTTTCGAGTAAAGATACATTTAATTTATCTTGGTGTGGGCACTGTATATCTTGCATCTAGGATTGTTCATGGTTAAGATGATGTTTTTCTCAATAAAAATTTTTAAGCATTTTTATTTATGTTTTATCTTATGTCTTAGTTTTAATGTATAAAGGAAAAGAATTTTCCCAAGAGTCCAGGGAAGATGGTTATTTTTAAGAATCATATAAAATGTTTTTGGTTACTTATATAATTATATAAACTGTATTTGGTTATTAAAATTATATATTTATACAAAGCTTTGTTGGTAAATGTTTAACAACCAGCTCTCAAAAATAATTCATACATCTATATCTGTGTCAATCTAAATATATTTCATATATGTATATGTGTTTATTATAAATTTTACTCATTAAGTAATTATAAATTGCAATGACATATGCAATATTTTTATCTTATATTTTCTATAGCCAATTGATTTTCATATTCTTTCATAGGTTTTTTTGAACCCTTGCATTCCTAACCGATCTGTAGTTGCAATTGATAAACGTTGGTTGATATTATTATTTACATTGATGAGTAAGGCAAAGTGAAATAATAAAGACATAAGTCAAAAGTTCATTTTTTGGTAAATAATGGGAGCAACTTCTTTGCTGAATTAAGTAATAATTCCAAGTTCTTGAAGACCATGTCCCAAAACTTGTATGTTAATTGACAATATGGGGGGGATCCAAAAATAAACAACTATCTTCTGGAGTGCAGTCCTTTTGTAGTACAGGCTTCCCCTGCTAGGTGGGTGCTCTAGGAACTTATCTGTATCAGAGTACCAGCTTGCATTGTTGTGAGAGGCTGCATTCAGCTTCAGTACATTTTTGTGAAGACTCTTAATGCATTTGCCCATTTCATAATGGCTGATTTATGCGTTCACCTACCCACACCAAGCTGAGTGTTCAGCAGTGTTTGATCAAAAATGGCATGACCCCTGTGCCCCACCCTCCCTATTCATCCAATCTTACCCTGAACAACTTTTTTTGTTTCCCCAGAAGAAAAAAAGTCCTCAAAGGGAAGTGTTTCACCAGTGTGGAATAGATGAAACAAAAAACAGCAGAAGCACTAAAAGGCATTCAAATCAATGAATTCAAAAACTGTTTTGAGCATTGAAAAAAATGTCTCAATAGGGGTATTGCATCAGATGAGGTGTACTTCGAAGGTGCCTGAAATTTAAACATGTGAGAATAAATACACAATTTTTTGGAAATAAATTCCATTTTAGGGTCCCACCTCATATAATGGCCATAGACACAAAACATTTTAAAGTTTAATCTATGTTTTTAACATTTCATGACACTGTCTTAAGTTTAGTCATTCAGTAAAACCCAAATGAGTCCTGATTTGTAACATTTGCCTAGGTACTTGCACCATGTCCAGTTTAAGCTACGGACTTGACATTCCTGAAAGCGCTGTTAAGAAGAGATGCACCATGCAATTGCGAAGCATTCCCACCATACAGACAAAATAAATATAAATAAGTTCAAGATCATAGAAAACAGTAAAATGTAGAAAAATAACTAGTAGGTAATGAGTTTTGAACATTTGTAATCACTTCAGCTTTAATATAATATATTCAATTATCTTTTATAATTTACTTTTTAATTATGATGGGGTTTAACAATCAGCTCACACAATTCCTGAAAACTTATCAATAGGTTCTTGCTATCTGGTATTAGTTGTCTCCTCTATATCTATAGAAAAACACATGCATGCAACATTGTGCTAATGTAACAAGTGATGAGTATTTATTGCTTCAATTTTTCTAGCATGTTATATGAAATATCACATTTCATTAGTATGTTAATAAATTTGCTAACTGGATTTGCAATGACGGGCAGATTAACACATGAGAAAAATATTAATTATAGTTCTATTCAGGTTGTTGTGGACAAGTTAGAGTATGTAAACTTTATTTTATTAGATTCCAGAAGTTCAGTCATCTTTAAGTTATTCTCAAACATTGCCTTTTCTGTTGCAATCTACTTAAACCTTAGGCATAAAGAAATTACCCCCTCTGGAAAGGTAAGTTTCCCTACAGAAATATGTCTTCTGTCTGAAATTTGAAATTGTGCTCAACCGAACTAAATATTCTACGAACTATTAAGTATACGTTATGATAAAAGAGCAATAGTCATTAAGGTCATTGCACTTGAGGCTTCCATTTTAACTTCCTTTGGGTTCAAGGCAGACAAAAGTCTTTTGTTTTACCTACTTTCTTCCTCAGCCCAGAGGCAATGTAAGGGAGAATAAGAAAGAAAACTTTTCCCTAGATTTTTGAAAACTTTAAAATCTAATGATAGAAAAGGGCTGCAGTTTGAAACATGAAAGGTCAAGGTAGCCTACTAGAGACACAGCGAATATATAACTTCTTATGGGAATCTCCGAGGCGTGAGATTATTCTGAGATTTCAATCTCATAGTTAAATAGTAATATATCAAAAAGGTGGAGAAAATAGTTGCTTTATAAAATGTTCAGGAGCCTGTCACTTAACTCTCACAAAATGTCAGTAGCTTTATTCGCAGGCCTTAAACTTAGGAAACTTGAAATATGAGAATTTAAGAAAATATCCTTCAAAAATAAACAAACTTCCTTTTAAGAGTAACTTGGAATGAAACATTAAGTGAATCATTTTCACAAAGCAATCATTTGCTTATTTCTAACCCCGGAATGAATCCACGCAGAAACAAATTGGTGGTTAGATTCATGCATCTGCCCCCAAAGAGCTACCTTTTGTAAAGTTCCTGGGGACATAAAAAATATTTACCGGAGGTTCTGAAAAGCTGTATCACAGCTCAACTCAAGTTTGCACCCTAGGCACCCATCACCAATATGGTGCTGCCGTCAAGTCTCTATCAGATGTAGCCATGGTGCTCTGGCCCACATCTTGGCCTCATCTCTGATTTCAGCCAAGTCAGGTCACTCCTGTGCAGGTTTTAAATCACTCTTTTTTTTTTCTTTTTTAATTAATGATGTCTTGCCTCAACTGTTGACATCTTAGCTTTCTATATCCAACTCTACCCACATGTGAGTAGCTTAGAAATGTAGGGAAAATTAATGATATGACTCTCAACAAATGATTAAATCAAATTGATAGTAATAATCTTTGCATCCTGTGTTGTGAATAATACTCTAACCTTATAAGTCTTTCCTATAAATCAGCCTCCAGCCTTTGTCACGGACTGGAAGCACACTGGGCCAACTATACAGCTCTACAGGCAACATCAGCACCAAAGAATAGCAGTAAGTCAACACAGTTGACTATGCCATTCACTTAGATTTTATTAAATCGGTTTCAATCTAAATCTATAATAACCCAATAAACAACAAAAATCACTCAGAAACAATCAGCAATAATATCACACAAGAGAATTGGGGGACAACAAACCCAAGTTCCAAGAGCCCAAATAAGGTCCAGGTCCAGGAGGCAGCCAGTCAGCATCTTGCAAGGCAGAGTCTAAGGCAGCTTCAGAGTCAGCTACAGCAGGGCAGATTGGAGCAGTGGAGCTTCTCTGAGCTGTCTCAGCTCTCTGTTCAAAGGACTTTGCTTTCATATTTTTATATGATACAATGTTGCATCAGCCTCTGATTAGACCATGTTATTTTGTGCCACCTTATTAAGCACATGTTGATTATATTGCTCTCTTGCACATGCTCTGAGAGGGTGATGTTACTCTTCAGATACGCATATGTTGTTTACCATTTTGTACTGCGCATGCTTAAGGGATTGCATCATCCCCCTGAGTTACTGCTCTACTGTGCTTGCTCTAAACATGGCTTCTTTTTTTTTTTTTTTTTAATTAATTTATTTACTTTTTAAATACATTTGTCTCTGCCTTCCCCCCCCTCTTTCCCTTGCCCCCTCCCACCTTCCCTCCCTCAGCTCTTCCCCTTTGGTTTTGTCCATGAGTCCTTGCTATATGTTCCTTGACTTTCCCCTTCCCTTCCCTTTCCCTGCCCCCCCCCCTTCCCTCTTGTCTCTGTTGATTTCTTTTCCTTTCAGTGTTGCTGGTCATATTTGCCTTGCTTCTTTGCATTGTTGGTTAGGTTCCGCTTATAGGTGAGATCATATGGTATTTGTCTTTCGCCCCCTGGCTTATTTCGCTTAGCATGATGCTCTCCAGTTCCATCCATGCTGTTGCGAAGTTTAGTACTTCTTTTTTCTTTCTGCTGCGTAGTATTCCATTGTGTATATGTACCATAATTTTTTGATCCAATCATCTACTGATGGGCATTTAGGTTGCTTCCAACACTTGGCTATTGTAAATTGTGCTGCTATGAACATTGGGGTGCATAGGTTCTTTTGTATTGGCGTTTTGGTGTTCTCAGGGTATAGTCCCAGCAGGGGAATCGCTGGATCAAAAGGCAGTTCCATTTTCAGCTTTCTGAGGAAATTCCACACTGCTTTCCATAGTGGCTGCACCAGTCTGCATTCCCACCAACAGTGGACTAGAGTTCCCTTTTCTCCACAGCCTCGCCAGCACCTGTTGTTTGTGGATCTGTTTATGATGGCCATTCTGACTGGTGTGAGGTGGTACCTCATGGTGGTTTTGATCTGCATTTCTCTGATGGCTAGTGATGCAGAGCATCCTTTCAAATGCCTCTGGGCCCTCTGTATCTCCTCCTTAGAAAAGCGTCTGCCCAGGTCCTTTGCCCATTTTTTGATTGGATCGTTTGTCTTCTTGGAGTCAAGTCGAGTGAGTTCTTTGTATATCTTGGAGATCAAACCTCTATCTGATGTATCATTAGCAAATATATTTTCCCAAATGGTTGGCTCCCTTTTCATTTTGCTGATGTTTTCTTTAGCCGTGCAGAAGCTTCTTATTTTGATGAGGTCCCACTTGTTTATTCTTTCCTTTATGTCCCTTGCTTTAGGAGACATATCAGTGAAAAAATTGCTGCGTGGGATATCTGAGAGTTTCCTGCCAATGTTCTCCTCTAGGACTTTGATGGTGTTGCGACTTATATTTAAGTCTTTTATCCATCTTGAGTTTCTTTTTGTGTATGGTGTCAGCTGATGATCCAATTTCAATTTTTTGCATGTAGCCATCCAGCTCATAAACATGGCTTCTTAGTTGACAGGACTGTTCTCCATATCCAGCCTTGGGTGGATAATTCTAAAAGATATTCTATATTCTTCTTAACATGATCTCAAGGCCCCTGTTGCCCACACTTGTCACCTTGATAAAGCTTTTCTTCCCTTTCTCTTCTGACATCCACCACAGCTCTTTGGAGTTACCTTCTAAATACCACCTGTAAATAAACCAGACTTCCTTTCAGGGGAACTTAAACTGAAACATAATCAAATCATCACACAGGTATGTGTTATAACAGGTTCATATAGAAGAAAATTTATTTTTTCCCACATCCCCCAGGGGAATCAAAAGACTCTTTATTTTACTACTATGCACAATTTTTGTTTACTCTGTAGAAGTTAGCTACCAGCATCCTGTCCTGAATCTGCCCATTCCTCCATATATGCAGCCATATATGTGGCATCCATATATGTAGACATCTTCATTTGTCTTATAAAGGATATACTTCATCCTTCAGAGCTTTTCTGACTGCTTTCTCCATCGAAGTTTTCCAAGTCTGTGTCCCTGGTCCTAGAAACCTTTATGTAGGATAGAATCTAGGTAAAGTGGTAGAATAACAGACAAGAGAACTGGACAACTCGTATAGTCATAAGACCATTTTTATAGTTACTTTCTTAGGACAATGCCTTTTCTTTATGTCAAACACAAAGAAACAATTTTAGTGGTAGCAATATAAATTTTGTAAAATTCAATCAATCATTTAGTCTGGAAACTAAAATAACCCCAAAGGCAATATTGAGATATAATATAAATATTGAAAACAAAAGATTATGTTTTATTTAGCAAATCATTTGCTTTTCTATAGAAACATTAGCAGAAAAATTTTTAGTGACCTAAAAGTACATTCGCTTTCACTGATGCTTTCTTATATTTATGTGTTTTCTTTGAGAAAATACTGTACATATTCCCACAATCTACTAAAACATTGCAGCTCTTTATAATTGTTTCCTATGTTTAAGGTATTGAGTCAACTCAGCATACATTGGGCTGCACTCAAAACCCAACAGAGTAGACAGAACTTTGCCTCTCCAATTATTTAACATATCTCTTTATGAAGAAAGATTGGGTTTCAACGGGAATTTCTGGAAAGGTCCTTATTAAATCCTTATGTACAAACATATGCAAAGACGTGTGAAGTTTAAATACTTTAAATTTTACATAAAAACCATTGTTTCCTTCTAAAATTTATAAGGGTAAACTATGAAATTTTTTTATTCCATAAGGAAGAAATCTAAAACATTGACAATGACACACAACATGTTCAAAGCTACAGGTTACCCACCATTTGTGTCAATAAGATAATAAAGTTGCAAAAGAAATACAGTTCATTGTTTCAGCAAGGAATCAATGGAAATAATGGTGATATATATTACCTTATATTTATTTTTGATATAGAGAAGTAAAATAAATACTTTCTAAACAGTTTTTTATTTATTCGATGTTTAGGTTTTAATGTTTGTATGTGCTTTGCTTGTTTGTCTAAGGCAGTATTTTCTTATATTGGACTGTGTTGAACATGTTTTGGTAAAGAAGGCATCAATTTTTTTCCGCTTGGACCTGACCAGTCAACTTTCCCCCAAAAAAGGAGCAACCCCAAATGTACACAACCATCTGGGCATATGGGGAACATGTTAACAACAAAAGAAGAGATGAGAAAAGACTGAGAGTGAGCAGGAACAAGTAAGAGTAAAATCAATATTTGGTGGTCAGTAAGTGTCTGAGAGTGTTAAAGATAATCAGCACCTTTCAAACAGTTCATAAGGACTCATAAAATTATAAATGTGGAGAAGTTGTAGACAGGTAATAAAAATTTACCTCATCTAAACAACCATCTTTCATACCAAAAGAGAATATTTAAAAGTAGAGATGGGGAGGGGTGTTTAGGGACGGGAGAGAGTGACAGAATAAGAGAGAAACTTGGACTGAACAAAAATAGAGAATTAATTTTGAAATTCATAATCGAACCCTTCTTGCTTTGTTTTCAGACTCACCTTTCTAGTCCCACCAGTTTCCCTTTCCAAAAATATTAGCTTCTACCTGGTCTTGCTGGTTTATCACTTGTCCTGCTATGGTCTTTTATTTTCATTATAGCCGGAGAAATCTATTTAAAACATACCCAATTTTTAAAAATCACTAACTAATAGTACAAATGAACACTTGTCTATAATGTTAAAACACACAATAATACAAGGTTTATAACTACTAATGTCACTGTTTAAACTGGTCTCATGTAAGGAGGTGCTCACCACATGGTCATTTAAGAACGCAAGATCTACATTTCATTTGCTGCGTTTCAGTCACAGGACCACATCAAAATCCAAGGGAGGCTGAATATCGGTCAGAATATTCTCTCAGATCTCCTGGGAAAATATATTTGGTTCTATGCACCCATTTCTACAGAGTCGGCACACTTGGTACCCACAACCTTTATCAGGAGATGGGCTGTTGAATCCACTTTGCCCAAAAGCACTGTGATGCAGAAGTGTCTGGGAGTTTAAGTCGGCCCGGGGCTGCCCCCAGCCAATGACTGATTACTGCAGAAGTGTGGAAGTCCAGAGCTCTTACCTCAAAGTGGTGCAAACCCTGCCAAGTAATTTATATTCCAGAACACCCAGAAGGGTCAACTGGAGGGTATGATTTTACCTGAAATTACATTCATGTTTTGCTTTTCTACTGTCCCCTCCTCCTTATCAGTTTTTCAGTAAATCACTTGCACATGAATCTGCAGCTCAGACAACCCAAACTAAGATCCTCCTCTTTGTTTACTCTGCTCTAGACACATTCATGCCCTTTCTCTTTCTTGAACCTGCCAACATGCCTCCGTGTCAGAGACATGTAGGTGCTTTTCTTTCTTGCCTGGAATGCTATTTTCTCACATGTCAGCGTGGTTTGCTCCTTTACTTCCTTCAGGTCTTTGCTCAAATATCAAGTAATCGAGGAAGTCTTCCATGATTACCCTCTATCCTCAGCCCTTCCCAGTATATACTCTTTTCTCCTTTATCATCCCATTCTTCACAGAATTCGTCTTCACATGCCATACTATACATTTATTTAGGCTTCCTAATTGATTGTATTGCACACTAGGACATAGGTTCTATGTGGGGTGCCAACTCTGTCTCTATTCCCTAGCTGCATTCCGGCACCCAGCATAGTGCCTAGGTTCATAGTAAGCATTAAGCATGTATTTTCAAATAAAGTGTACAAATGAATGAATGGCTATGAAAAACTAACTTCAAAATATATCATATACAATTTTCATTCTATAATTAAGTTTATGTTGCTTTTCTAATGTCCAAAAGTGTTTTAAATTGTATAAGAATATTATTGACAAATATCTGGACCAGCCGTGCCTCACTGCCTGTTACAGAAATAATTATCTTAATTGTAGGCAGACATGGTAAATGGCATGTGTTGTAGGATATTTCTTTAACCAAGCCTAGATGGGGCTTGTCTGGAATATACTGTATAACACATTATGAAATCAAAACTTCTGATAACATTAATGAAAAATATATGCATGCTCTGCCTGAAAGCTGCCAATAATGTCAACACACTTATTGAGAATGTAATATATGATTAGAGGCCTTCTCTTGGAGATTTGTGCTGTTAGTGAATAAAAAGCTAAGTGACATAAATAACCTTTAGAATTAAATTTGTATACAACAAATGAGAGACAGTAAAACTTTCCCAATAGTTTTATAAGAATGAGCAAGCTTGGAAGGGATAGAGCTGTAAAAATAATGCTGAGGTGGTAAACACATTAATAAATTAAAAGAGAAAGAGAATTAAACCATGAAATGAAGAGTGAATTTTAAAGGTAACTTGATCAGAACATCAGGAAAGGCAGTCGGCGACAGAAGGCTGCTGGAGGGAGGTCTGAAGCCAGCACAGGGTATATGTTATCCTTTTCTTCTTCTTCTTCTTCTTCTTTTTTTTTTTTTACCTGAAGAGACAGACGCCCTCTGTTGCCAGTTTGGCTGGCACTTAGGATCTTTGTTAAATGCATGGCAACTTGCAGTAAGTTGAGTCAAATCCTTTCAGGACTACACAGTGATATGGAGTCAGGCTGTCTGTCCATTATTATCCACAACGTGAGCACCTAAGTATTAATCAGAACAAGGGGCTTATGACTGAAAGTATATCACCGTATTGGCGTAGCATATTGACTTTCTGATAATGTTCTAAAGCAGTTGAGTAAGAGGGAGAAAATGCCACTGGGTACAAATTGTGGCATCAATTCTCTGCTACAGTGATCAATTGGATTTATATATTACCTCCAGCTACATTCTTAAAATCTATGGTTTTACTCTCTCGTCCGTGCACAGCTCACAGCTTAAATAATTGCAGATTCAAATGAATCTTAAAAGAATTGAACAGGCTTTATATTTAAAAATGTGTGAACATTGTTGTTTTAACCACTCTTAATTGTATACTAATTTAACTCAATATATTCCATCTCTCTCTCCATCTCTCTCTTCCTCTCTCATTCCCTTAAGGGTAATGATTCCACCAAGCTTGCATGTTCATCCTTCAAATGATTGGGAACTATTTTAATCAATAAAAAAGATAATATGTATATATAGATTTTTAGTTCCATTAAACTGGATCATCAAAAAAAAAAATCAGAAGTTCTGAGTTACAGACTGCCAGCCCTCAGTCTTAACTACCTTTCTCTTACAATCATAGGATTTTAAAATCCCTTCATTAGACATCAATGTTGTATAAAAAGAATTAAAAATATACCGACTCAAAATGTCTTCTGGAAGAATTCAAAAGACCGAAGCTTTTTATTTGTGAAATCTTTGGACAAAATTGCAAAGCTCTGACAGTAATCCCAAACATAATGCCACTTGCAGAAAATTCAATATATATTACAGAAATTTATGAAAATTATATAATAAAATTTTTTTAAATATATCTAATAATTTTGCTCTACCTTTTGTGTATTAAGAAAAATTACTTAACCCACTTTTCATTAGAAAAAATTTAAAAGTGAATAGTTTCAAATTGCTTTAATCAGTTTTGGTAACTTCTTATGTCATAATTTAATTGTACATTGTTTAGAATTATAATACTAATGAATTACATTTACTGAATATTTATGATTTACTAAGCATATGATAAGCCATTATATGCATTAATTTATTTTAACAAACACCCAGTAAGTTAGGAGTATTCTGTGTTTTTCAGATCTAGAAACATAAACCTAAAGAGGTTACATATGTGTATAGCTGATGTGGGAGATTAAGCTAACATGAAAGATTTTCCTCTCCAAAAAAACTTAGAAATAGGGAAAAAGATATTTAAATAAGCAAAGAACACAACAGAAGGTGAAATCCACAATTTCCAGAAACTAAAACAGAACTCAAATCTTAATATTCAGTGACTCAAAGGTGAAGTCAAAATGGTTCAGTAGAGTATCAGAGCCAGATACAGACCTTAGAGGTTTTATTCCAAATCTCTAACAGGGAAGAAACGTGTGCCATAACCTGTAGGAGCTTGAACTTGATCTATTTACATTAGACAGGTTGTTATAAAAGCTACCATATCTATGAAACAGAAACTAAGAAAATTAAAAGCAAAAATATCTTTCAGCTTCCTTTGTCCATGAGAATATTTATAAATAAGATGAGAAATAAAAGAGAACTCTCATGGATTGTCTAAACCCTATTGCTCTGGGACCCAAATTCACAATAAACATGTAATTCCTAGGCACAAGACAAACAAAAATGTAAAACGTCCCAGAACAGATGCTTTCTAACCAAGAGCATACAGTTTTTCCACACACATAAATAAAATTCTCAGAATAAACGTAGAAAAATAAATACATACGGAAATAAAACATCAGGAAAAAAGATGATAAAGAAATCATAATATTTCACACCAAGTATAGAACTAATGGAATAATCAAAATGGCTTTAACAGGAGTGTGATTGTTATGGACTGAATTCTTGTATTCCACAAAAATTCATGTATTGAAGCCCTAACTCTCAATGTGATAGTATTTGATCTTTGGGATGTTAGATTTAGGTGAAGTCATGAGGATGAGACTGCATGAAGAGATTAGTGTCCTTATAAGAAGAGAAGAGAAGAGCAGAGATTTTCTCTCTCTCTCTCTCTTTCTCTCCCCCTCACTCTCCCTCTCTCTGTCATATAAGGATATAGTAAGAAGGTGGTTATCTGCAAGCCAGGAAGTGGGCTTTCACCAGAAACTGAATTGACTGGAACTTTGATCTTGGATTTCCCAGCCTCGAAAACTGAAACATGAATATCTGTTATTTAAGCCACCAAGTTTATGGTATTTTGTTATAGCAGCCAAGCTAAAACAATGATTAATATGTTCCAATCAATACAAAAGTATTGGAAATCATAAGCAAAATAAAAGGCAATGTTAAATCAGAATATAATATCTTGAGGAAAAAAACAAAAGATAGTTCATTAGTCTACATAAGCTGTATAACAAAATATCATAAACTGAAATTTACTTTCCCACAGTACTAGATGCTGGAAGCACACGATCAAGTTGTCAGTAGGGCTGATTTCTTGTGAGGATTTTTTTTTGTTTTAATCCTCACCCGAGGATATGCTTATTGATTTTAGAGACAGATGAAGGGAGAGAGAGAGAAACATCGATGTGAGAAACATTGATCAGTTGTCTCTCATACGCACTCCATTGGTGATGGAACCCACAACCTACATATGTGCCCTGATAATAGATCAAGCCCACAACCATTTGGTGTATGGGACGATGCTCCAACCGAGCCACCCTGCCAGGGCTCCTGTGAGATTTTGCCTTTCAACTTGCTGGCAGAGCCTCTTGCTGTGTTCTCACGTGGCCTTTTCTCTGTGTGTGCACAAGGAGAGAGAGCACTCTGGTGTCTTTTGTAAGGATACCAGTACTATTGGATTACGGCCACACTCTTATGTCCTCATTTAACCTTAGTTACTTCCTTAAAGTCCAGATCTCCAAATATAACAATGATGGGTGTTAGGAATTCAACTTATGAATTTAGGATGAACATCGTTCAGCCCATAACAGTCCTCAAAATTAAAAACAAACACATTTAATGAATCTGCGAATTGAAAAATAGATTTCAATAAATCATCAACAGTGCAGTACAAAAGGATAAGAGGTGGGTGATATAAAAACAAGTTGTTAAAAAACATGAATTTACTTTTAAGATTTTGTGGGGTTTTTTTTTAATGTTGTACACTTCCATTGACATGTGAAATGATTTTTTTCAGAAAATCTTCACCTGAGGTCTCCAGTAATTCCTATGAAAATATATTGGTAAAATTATGCCAAATATCTTATCTACCAACCAAGTGAAGGGATGTCTTTGAATTCAGCAAATAAATTTATAGAGATCTATGAAGGTCCATGACTTAGTAGTAGAGCTAAACTAAAACTAGAGTAAATACTACTACAGACTTTTCCTAATAACACTTAACAACACATCTCTAAAGGAGTAAGTTAACCAAGAAGTCAATTACTTTCCAAAACAGTTTCAACACTCTTGAAAGTAAGGCAATAAAATCTAAACACAAAGTAATGTAACATTCATGATATACAATATGTAGTTGAAAATTAGGAGATACGAGACAGAATTCTGGGAATGTGATGAGTAGAAAGCATCAAAAATCTGTCCCTCCATCTAGAGGCAGCAGCTACACTGGTAGAATCTGTCAGAGGCTTTTGGAACTCTGCAGTCTATTAAAGCCTTCACCTTCTATGGGAAGGCTAAAATGATAAATCAAGATTAACTTTGGTAAATTTTAGCTTTTAGCTCAGCAGTGACCTCCCATTCCTCACTCCCAGGACTGTGAAATGTAACTGTGCACATGCTCTTAGAGATGATAGCACATAGTTTACGGGAGACAGGATATTTACATCTAGCTATATATAGATTTATGTCAATATCTATATAGGTTAACTTTACAAACAAACTTGACCAGGCCAAGGGGTGCCCAGATTGTTGGTCAAATATTATTTCTGTAAAGGTATTATTAGATGAGATAACTAGGGAAATCAGTGAGCTGAATAAAGCACATTGCCCTTCCTACCCTGGGTGGGTCTCATCAAATCAGAGGAGGACCTAAATAGAACGAAGTGTCTGACCTTCCTTCAGTAAGCGGGGATTCTCCTTGTTTGACTACCTTCAGTCTGAAACACAGGGGCTGGAGCCTGCTCACCTTCAAGTTAAAACTAAACCACTAGCTCTCCTGGATCTCTAGTTTGCTGGCTCAGTAGATCTTGAGACATTCCAGATTCCATGAGCGCATGAGCAAAACACTTATAATATGTACATCTGTATCTATATACACCTACATCTTTTTTTTTATCCTCGCCCAAGGACATATTTTTCATTGCTCTTAGAGATAAACATCAATTTTAAGAGAGAAACATCCATTGGTTACCTCCCTTATAAGCTCAGACAGGGAATCATGTCTCCAGACTGGAAATCGAACCTACAACATTTTGGTTATGAGACAAAGCCCCAAACAACTGAGCCATACCTATATCTATCTATATCTATATCTATAATTCATATCATCTATATCTATACTTTATCTATATCATCTATCTATATCTAGGCGTATATATACATCTGTGTCTATCTATGTATATCTTACTTGATCTGTTTCTCTGGAGATTCTTGACTAATATAAAACTAGCCATGCCCTCAAATACTAGGTATCTGTCCTCTGACTGCTGAGGGCTGCTTCTGATTGTAGAGCTACAGACACAGAGGTGAAGGCGACTGTTGCGCCCTTCCCCTGACTGTTGCAAATGCCTGCCCCTCAGCTGAAGCAACATCCCTTAGATTCGAAGGTCTGATGCCTCCACCCTTTACTTTTTAAAATTTTTTACTCTTTTAGGAACAGCTATTAGAGACTAGGGCATTCAAAAACAACCACATATAAATGGTCATCTAAGAAAAAAATAACCAATATAACACCATACTTTATGGTGAAATACTTAATGCTGTTCCCCTAAGATGAAGAATGATGAAAAATGTCCACTTCAAGCATTTGTATCCAACTTAATGTCAAGAACCCGTTAAAGGTCCCAGATTTTATCTTACTTGAAACTAACAATCTTCCACAATTTTATAAATGATAGTAGAAAACATGATCTACTGGGTCTGAGACAAAATCTTTATTTCTCAAAGCACAAAAAGCAGAATGGGC
Organism: Pteronotus mesoamericanus; assembly: GCF_021234165.1. Taxonomy (NCBI): domain Eukaryota; kingdom Metazoa; phylum Chordata; class Mammalia; order Chiroptera; family Mormoopidae; genus Pteronotus; species Pteronotus mesoamericanus. The sequence goes on from NW_026555310.1 coordinate 25,160,338, forward strand.
TTCACATCCACAGCAATCCCCCTTGACCTCCAAATCCCATGGGTCACATGAGAGTAATTTAGGTGATGATTCAGATGCAATAGCTTTGCATCCTAGTAAGGAACCCCAAGATTAGGAATTTCTAATGTTTTACAAGGAGATATAAGTAAACCTGACAAACACTTGCTGAAGAGAAAGATAATCTCCATTGTCCTGCACTGCTTGCTGGAATAAGAACACCTACTTCCTGCTCTGGAGAGAGACGTAGTCTTTATCTTCCAAGGCTATTCACACAAATACATCATTGAAAAGAACAAAGGGTATCAGTGCCTCTGCTCACAAAATGTGAAGAAACAAGACATATACGTGGAAAATTGCCTACCAATACGTCAGCCATCAATTCTACAACATCTTAACTTCTGAACAATTTCCCCAGACAGACAGATGATGGGCCACAGCTGCTTAATTAGTATATTTGTTTCATTTAATTAAGACTACTTCAAAGAGACTATAAGCAGCAGGATGAGGCCAACTTGGTGTACTAAAGTACAGTCATAGCTCCTAGGGTCCTGAACCTAACCCAAGCTCCATAAAATTTCAGTGTCTACTTTAGAAAGGCAGATGGCTTTCTACTGACGTTTCTTTATTGACCTTTCCACTTGGCTTAAGGCATTAATCCAGGCATAGCAGGATGTATTAGCAATTGCACAGACTGTCTTGGCCTGAAAGGAGGAACACTGGGCAAATTCAACCATCTATAACAACTCTTGCTGGTATGTTGAATCTGCTCTAAATGCCTTCCATGATTAAGGAAGTATCATCAATCACTCTTCAACTAAAATCAGAGACAAATTTTATACTATCTTTTCCAATTCTATGACTCTGATTGCAGAGGAAAAACTCCCCTGAGACTATTCATAAGTAAGGAATCTGTTATTCCTCTGAGAATCCCCCACCCACCACCACACCATAACCCACCCAGCTAAAGGAAACAATGCTAACCACAGTTTGGAGAAATCTACATCGTCATCTGAGACCTGCATGATCTATTGATGGTGCTTTCTTTAATACCTGAGGCTATTCTGCAAGCATTCTTAAGGTCCAGTTACTGTGTTTTCAAAAGGCCAGTTTAGGCTTGGATTATATGCAAGAAGTATAATCCCAGGAGTATAAGAGAGTATTGTTGAGGCCCCCAAGTGGTATTTATATATATCATTTAGGGGGCACAGATCAATTGTGCCTCTAATGTGGCTCCCAGGCTGGCTGGTAAATCTTAAATTCCACCTCATTTCAAATACTTGATTGAGTCTCTGTCATAGTATTTGAGAGGGGTCAGTCTAATCTATCATGTTTGTTACACCACCAGCCAGATGGCCTTCATCTGCCTCAACAAAAGAATTTGTGTAGGTAAGGAAAATATCCAGAAGTATCTGTTAGTGTTTTGCAAGGAAATTGTAGGAGTGGATCCATTGCTGTTGTTGCCAATAGACTCCTTAGTAAATTTAGGAGAAAGGTGATTTGATTTCAATCAGAATTTTCTGTTGATGAAGAACAAACACAGGAGTTAAATTTGATCTTGTAAACATTTGGAATGCTGCACAAAGTTCTTTTCCTTCGTAAGGAAGGCTTCAGGACGATTCTGTACGAGTAAGGTCAGTAATGCCACTCACCCCTTGCTTGGTGCCTTGTTCTTCTACCTCCACAAAACTGGTGTGTCCATCCCAATATTTTTAATGTCACCTTTTCTCCTAATCATCACCTACTCACTCCCAGAATTTTTATCCAAAAGATACAATGCCAGAGGGAAAAGAACATTTTTATAAAACTTACAGAGACCCTTTACCTCTCCCACTTTGGCCCACAAGAGACACTAGAGAAGGAGTCAGAGGGTAGCGTTCTCAACCACATGACCATTATCCTTGTTATCTAGGACCCGGTCTACCCAATAAGAGAGCCAAGGTGGCTAAGCCAGAATTAACTTTGAATCTCCTACACTCTCTTTCGGCTGGAATGCCACCCAGAGCATATTAACCATGTTGGCCTGGAGTTGATGTTAGGGAAAAAGAAAGCTGCATCGTTTCCAGGACAGATGAGGGTGGAATTCCTAATTCTGAAAATTATATAAACCTTTCTACCCCTTTTGTCCTGATGTTTGCACAGCAGCAACTGAAAGGAAATGGCTCTTTTTTTGGAAACATCCACATTCAGTAACCCAATTGCGTTAGCAAGTTTAAAGTGTTTTTCTTCTCTTCCTATATTCGTAGTTTGCTTTCTTCCTCCATTTCTTCCTATATTTAGCTATGAATGGGTAGATGATTTTGTTAAATACTTATTTGCATCTTTTAAAATACTATTATGGTTTTTCCCTTTTATTTTGTTATGATAAACACCTTTATTGACATTGCAAACTTAAAAGCAAATTTGCATTACCAGAAGAGATATTACCTATTACTTTGATATATCATTGACTTAAATTTTATAGTTTTTTCATCTATGGTTATGAGGGATTCTATATTTCTCTTTTCTTGTAAAATAGTCTTCTAATTTTGATGAGGATAATACTGGCCTCATGAACACAGTTCAAAGTGTTTCTTCCTCTTCAATTTTTCTGGAAGTGTTCACAATTAATTAGTAGTAATTGTTCTTTAAATGTTGAGGGAATTGACCAGTTAATCTATCTAGCATTTTCTTTGTAGGAATTTCTTTAACTGGAAAATAATTTTTCAAGCTCTTAAATGTTTTCTTGGTTTAGGTTTGATAATTGTGTCTCTAAAGGACTTTATTTCATATTAGTTGTTGAATTTTTTGACATAAAGTTGTTCTTAATATCTCCCTGTTTTGACTTCAATATTAGTAGAATCTGTAGTGATGGCCACTCTCTCTTTCCTGATATTGGAAATTTGACTTTTCCAATTGGAAAAAGACTTTTCTCCTTTACTCTGGAGCAATCTGCCTAGGTTTACGAATTTTATTCTTTTTTATCAAAAAACCTACTTTTGGATTTACTAATTTCCTCTATTTCTTTATCTAATAAAGTTAGAATCTACCTCTTATCTGCATTATTTCCTTTTTTCTACTTAATTTGGACTTAAATTACTCTTCTTTTCCTGATTTCTTAAGTAGAAATTGCAATAACTGATTTGAATTTTTTTTTTTAATTTAAGGCCATGACTTGTGCTTCTTTACTTATGTCTCCAAAAGTTTTTATATTGTAGTTTTATTATTACTCAGTTCACATAATTTTAAATTCTCATATTATTTCTTTTTAAACTATTGGATTTTTCAGAAGTGTGCTGTTTAATTTACAATCATGGTTATTGATTTCTAGTGTAATTTTAGTGTTTCTGGTAGTTGCCTTTAAATTATATCTTAATTTCATGGTTGTTCTCTGAAGTTTAGTCACCTGATAAGTTCTTTTGTCATTACTTTAAATGGAAATCAACAGAGAGATTTTTAAAGAAAATATTAGTGTTGATAATGACAACCAGTCAAATATAGAAAGTTCTTAATCTTAAAATATTAATGCAAAACTATTCATTTGTTTTTCACATTATAAACCTCAGACCACCAATCCAAACACTGACAGTAATACAAGTTACCTTGACCTTTGTATCATTTTTGAATATATTATACATTTTTATGGGAAGTTTTCTAGGAATTAATAGAAATGGTGGGAGGGATCAAAGTTGATGTATAATTAGACACTATCTCTTTCTTGTTCTATATCCCATGTCACTGCCTGCAAATTAAATACTGCTATCGTGTCATTTGAAACACATAGTAATAAACAGGAATAAGTTGTACTTTGTTACCATTAGCAGTGCATGCACACAGGCACAGAGCAGATCTAAGAAAAAACTTCTTTGATCATTGTTTCCAACTTCTGAAAACAAATAAAACTAGGTTGGAATCAAAAATCTGAAGAAGAAGAAAAAAGGCAGGATGATTATGTGTTTTCTTGATTATTCGATTTCCACTGTCCTCACTCCATCATTACTGATTTCACAATATATGCTTATACGGTTTAAATGACATTGCATCATTAAGATAAAAGAGCCAAGGGGCACAACAATTTAAATATTATCTGAATTCTGCATGAGCCGAAAAACAATGTCAATTTCTGCCAGTGTCAAATTGTTTTTTTTTAATTTTTTGTCTTAGTGTGATATGATAAATGTGATTTTTTAAAAATAATTTTGACTTAAGAAATCATGCTTAGAGTGTATTATAAATAAAAATTGTCATGTTACTTTCTGTTTCTAAAAATGGAAGATATGCCCCATTTTTCAATATATTAAAAAATTTTAAAAATTAAAGATTTTTTTACTATCATTGCTTTCTCTTTTTTAACATAAAACAAAAAATAATATACTTATCAATGGTGATCTTTAGGTCAATGGTCATAAACTAGGAAAGATTTTGCCCTCCAGGGCACATTTGGCAATGCCTAGAGATATTTTGGTCGTAACAACTGGGAAGTGCTACTGGCATCTAGTGGTTAGAGGCCAGGGATGCTGCTACACATCCTATAATGTTCAGAGCAGCTCCCTATAACAACGAATTACTGACCCAAAATATCAATAGTGCTGAGATTGAGAAACACTCTGTTAGATGGATTCTGGTTATTATTATTTCCAAAATAATATAATATGATGATTCAATATTATTTATTTGAAATATTCCTCCTGTTACATGTAGGTTAACAGGATTATAGAAAATTAAATTATTTTCCTGTTTTTATCAGAAATTGTTAAAGTATTGATACAATTAAATATATCAAAATAATTATGTATCACTTAAAAAATTGAATTTTTTCTTCATGAAAAAGATATACAAATATAGAATATATGAGAACTGCATAATCTGGTTTAGCTAATTTATGGAGATAATAAGAAAGGAACTGTCATAATATTACAAAAAGGAGGCGTTGTTTTATAAACTCAGAATTTTCTATAACTAATTCATGAATCTCTTTTTGCTCTTTTTTTCTTCTTACTGCAAAAAAAATCATTCAGTTATGGGAGGCTGTGCTATTTTAGTAACTTATTCTCTAAAATAATACTAAAAGAATGGGAAACTTAATGGCTAAAGGGTAGAAAATGTCAAAAAAGGTAAATGGTTCATAAAAGTCAAGGCACTTCCACTCTCATAACAGATTACTATACAATTATTAGAAGTTTATAAATTTCTCTTACTTGTTAATTTTGGTGTTCCTTATTTTCACATTCTTTTTTTAAACCTGTAAATTTCATATTTTGAATCCATCTATTCAAAGGATCTTTGTAACGCTAAGATTAACAAATTTTAATTTGCATTTCCTAGACTGGATATTTAGTAATAGTGGGCAATCATATGACAATTCAGAAACCTGATGACAGAATTTTGGTAAACATACGAGTTTTAACTACAGCTTCACATTTAGAGCTTTATTTTCTATAGCTTGGTGACCCACTTTAGATATGATAGTTGCCTGGCTTAATTGCTTTCCCTGTAGAAATTTTTTTTAATTATATTGATTTTCTACTAAACTTGAGTATAAAATGTGAATGATCTTGAAGACATTGACATCTCAATAATTATGTAGTGTAGCACATCTCTGAAAATGTACTTTATTTAATTGGAAGTTTTCAGATGCACTCAATAATAAGCCATATGACTACAAGAAGATCAAATATATTACTCAGTAAATACTAATTAAAATAATAGTTTGTTATAAATTTTTGAAAAGCATTAATCAGGATATTTTATATTAAAATGTATTATATTGAAATGTAATAGCAAGAATTAAGCCATGGAGTTGTACTCCCCATGTTGATTTTGCTGCACAATGATTTATAATGACCATAATTTTTATTTCAAAAAATAGAAAAAATTACTTATTTTAGTAACTGAAATGTTCTCCCAGATAAGTGAGTTCCAATAAATTATAATTATAAATGTTATCTTTATAACAATTTCAATATTTTTCTCCTCCACAGAAGATTAACTTTAATTTTAAATTATTGTGTTTTGAAGATGAACCCCCATATGCACATATTCTGTTTGATGTGATAAACATAGTATATATAACTTCTTTCTGTAGTATTCAATTTGAACCAGCTAGCCTAAAATCCACAGGATAAAAAAATGGATGAAATCATAAGATCGATGGTTTTATGTGCCCTTCAAACTGAAAGTGATAGTCCATTTGCAAAAATCTGCATGAACAAAAAGGGTTTGCTACTCCTCCTGAATTAAAAGTCCCTAATAACTATAAAAAATATGAGCACTGGAGTGAATCATTTTATAAAAAACAAAAGCAAGCAATTTAGCAATTTAAACCTTTCATAGTTAATCTATGTAGCAGGGAAGGTTCATGCTTAGGGAGGGCCCATCTGGCCTCTCTACAAATGGGAAGGTTTGTACATATGGCCTATAACATACACATAGCTAGCTGAACCAACCCCTGCAACTAAATAGTAATTAGCATGGGGCAGGTTTTTTATGGCTGCTAGCACACTAGCAAGTCCTTCCTGACCTACATCCAAATGGACATATGATTACATAAAATGGGTAGTTTCTTTCTCAAGCATTTATTTGTGTGCAAAAATGTAGGATTTGTTTAACTGCCGCCAACTAAAGAACAGAGACCCATATGTTACCCCATAAACTTACCGGTTAGCAATTTGTTATAAGCAAGATGCAAATATTATGGTAAGCATTCAGAACGTTTATTCAATGAACCTTATGTTGTAAATGGAAACAACAGTATGTCTGAAAATTTTGTAATCACAATTTCACCACTGGCCCCATTTTATGTGTAATTCAATGTTTCTAAAATCTACAATTTTCAATTAGAGACATCAAGATCAGCAGAGTTTTAAATATAAATAAAGCACTACATAATTCAAATTTAAAGGAAAAGAAATAGTTTAATCTTAAGCAGGTCACTGTAGAGTTATTAGGTATATCAGAGGGAATACATTCTTTTTTATTGAATTTATTGAAGTGACATTGGTTAATAAAAATATATAGCTTACAGGTGTACAATTCTATAATACATCATCTGTATATTCTATTGTGTATTATGAATCCTAAGTCGTCTCTTTTTATTTTTTAAATATATTTTATTGATTATGCTATTATAGTTGTCCCAATTTTTTCCCTTTACACCCCCTCACCCAGCACCCCCAACTCCCTCAGGCAATCCCCCCACCATTGTTCATGTCCATGTGTCATGCATATAAGTTCTTTGGCTACGCCATTTCCTATACTGTACTTTACATCCCCATGGCTATTCTGTACCTACCAATTTGTACTTCTTAATTCCCTCACCTCTTCACCCATTCCCCCACCTCTTCCTCCTATCTGGCAACCATCAAAATGCTCTCCATATCTATGACTCTGTCTCTGTTTTCCTTGTTTGCTTAGTTTTTTTTTTTTTTAGAGTCAATTGCTGATATATAGTATTGCCACTTTATTTGTTCATAGTTTTGATCTTCCTCTTCTTAAATGAGTCTCTTTAACATTTCATATAATAATGGTTTGGTGATGATGAACTCCTTTAGTTTTTTCTTGTCTGGGAAGCTCTTTATCAGCTCTTCGACTCTACATGAAATCTTTGCTGGGTAAAGCAATCTTGGCTGTAGGTCTCTGCTTTTCATGACTTCGAATATTTCTTGCCAGTACCTTCAAGACTGCAGTTTCTTTTGAGAAATCAGCTGTCAGTTTTATGGGAACTCCCCTGTAGGTAACTAACTGCTTTTCTCTTGCTGCTTTTAAGATTCTCTCTTTGTTTTTAACCTTTGGCATTTTAATTATGATGTGTCTTGGAGGGGCCTCTTTGCATCCATCTTGTTTGGGATTCTCTGAGCTTCTTGGACTTGCGTGTCTATTTTCTTCACCAAATTAGGGAAGTTTTTTTTATTTTTTCAAATAGATTTCCAATTCTTGCTCTTTCTCTTCTCCTCCTGGCACCCCTATGATCTGAATGTTGGAATGCTTGAAGTTATCTCAGGGGCTGCTTACACTATCCTTGTTTTTTTGGTTTGTTTGTTTCTCTTCTTCTTGTTCTGATTGGCTATTTGTCATCTTTTTATCTTCCAAATCATTGATTTGATTCTCAGCTTCATCAACTCTACTGTCATTTCCTTGTAAATTGTTTATTTCAAATAATGTATCCTCTGTTTCTGACTGGATCTTTTTTATGCTGTTGTGGTCCTCACTAAGTTGCTTGAGCATCTTTATAACCAGTGTTTTTAACTCTGCATCTGATAGATTCCTTATCTCCAGTTTGTTTATCTCTTTTTTTTTTTTTTGTAGTTTTGATCTGTTTTTTTTATTTGGCCATGTTTCTTTGTCTCCTCGTTTTGGCAGCCTCCCTGTGTTTTTTTCTATGTATTAGGTAGAGCTGCTATGACTCTGCATCTTGGTAGTATGACCTGATGTTGTGTGTGTGTGTGTTCTGTAGGATCCAGTAGCACAGCCTTCCTCACCACTCAAGCTGGGTATTCAAGGTACACCCTTCAATGTGAGCTGAATATACCCTTCTCTTGTTGAACAATCTAATTGAGCCTTGATTGCTGTTGGCAGGTCAATGGGAGGAATTTACCTAAGTTTAGTCAGCTGCAAGGACTGGCTGTGACCACTCACCACCAACCTCCACTCTTCGTGGAGGATCAGCTGTGCAGAGACAGAGTGGTGGTGCTCCAACATGATCTGTGGCTGTCCACTGTGTGTGCAGGCTCAGGGGTTTCTCAGGTGGTGCAAGCCAAAATCAGCCCCCACCTGTGTTCCATCCAGGGCCACCCTGCATCAGCTATAAAGCAATCTGTGATGGCTGCCACTTGTGCTGGGTTTGGAGATTCCCAGGCAAATCCAAGCTGTGAATCTAGGTTAACGGCTCCTAGTGCCAGTATCACTTAGCAAGAGGAATAGGGGCTGGAGGGTTGCTGTTACTTGCTTGATAGGATTTAGAAAGTTTTGAAGCATGAGCCAACCTCAGCCATTACTATGGAAAAGTCACAGGTAACCATTTGATGGATCTGTAATTTGGGTGTGACAGAATATCAGGAGATCTCCAGGGAGGAGCACATAGTGTTAGCCAGGTTGATGGAGTCTCAGATATGGTACCCTCTATTTAGCTCTATGGCTCTGTAGGGGGAGAGCTCAGCAAAGGGACAATGGCTTCTGCCCTCCTTTCTCTCAGAGAAAGCTGTCCCTCAGCTCTTGCCTTGATGCCACACACTTCAGTTCCTCCTCATATGCCACTAGTGCCTTTCAAGCTGCTACTCTGGTGCTGGAGCTCAGATGGAGTGAGTCTGAGTAAGTCTGTGTGTGGGTTCTTAAGGGGAACTGGTTCGGACTCCAAAAAGTTCTTCCACTGACTCAATCATGCTGATTTTCCAGCCAGAAATTATGTGGACTTATCTTCCTGGCACTGGAATCCTGAGCTGGGGCGCCTGGTGTGGAGCTGGAACTCCTCACTCCTGAGATATCCCTCCCAAATTTTTATCTACTATACATGGATATAGGAAGAGGCTATTCTGCCTCCCCACCCCTACCAGTCTGGATGGATGTGGTTTCTTTAATTCTGTAGTTGTCAGACTTCCATTCAATTTGCTTTCTGATGGTTCTGAGTGATGGTGGTTCTACATTTTAGTTGTAATTTTGATGTGGTTATGCAAGGAGGCAAGCCTTGTTTACCTATGCTGCCTTCTAGACCAGAATTCCCTCAAGTCTCTTTTTATAATCATTTATCACTGCTTTACCCTCCTTTATCTCCCTTCATCCCCCTTTTCTCTGGCCATCACCACACTGTTGTCTGTATCTATGGATTATACATATACCACGCCTGTATACTCTTTCACTAGTCCCTTCACTTTCTTTCACTCAATCCCTCTTCCCATCTGACACCTGTCAGTCTCTGCCATGCCTCTGTTTCCATTTTGTTCATCAGCTTATTTTTTTTTTAGATTCCACATATAAGTGAGATCATATGGTATTTGTCTTTCTCTGGCTTATTTCTCTTAGCATAATAATCTCCACGTCCATCTATGCTGTTGAAAAAGGTAAGATTTCCTTCTTTTTAATTGTTGCATAGTATTCCATTGTGTAAATGTACCAGTTTTTTTAATCCACTCATCTATAGATGGACACTTCGGCTGCTTCCAAATATTGGCTATTGTAAATAGAATTGCAGTGTACATAGGTGTGCATATATTCTTTCATATTAGTGTTTTGGATTTCTTTGGCTATATTCCTGGAACTGGATTTGTTGGGTCAAAAGGCAGATATATTTTTAACTTTTTGAGGTATCTCGATACTACTTTCCACAGTGGCTGCACCAATCTATATTTCCACTAATAATTCATGAAGGTTCCCTTTTCTCCACATCCTTGCCAATACTTGTCATTTGTTGATTTCTTGGTAACAGCCATTCTGACGGGTATAAGGTGATATCTCATTGTAGTTTTAATTTTGCATTTCTCTAATTATTAGTGACACTGAGCATCCATTCATATATCTATTGGCTATCTGCATGTCCTCTTTGGAGAACACTATGAATATTTGTTTAATTTAGTTTGGATCTGAAGAAGATTTGATGAAGCAAAAAGTATATGGAAACTTTAGACTGTAGACAAACCAAAGAATTCTAGAAATTAACATTAAATTAAGAGTTTGACAAATTTATGTTTATCTGAAAGTAGTTAATTTAGGCAACAGAATAATAGGTGTAATTTGACTGTAGCTCTATCCCAGGTGCAAAAATATAAAGAGATTGATGATTTTTAAAATTTTAAGTTATAAGTTTTACCAACAAAACCACATATTTATAATGAAAAAGCAGAAATTGTGTAATCCAATAAGAATTTAAGCACAGAAGTCTATTATAATTTTGAAGGGTTAAATTCTAGTTTTCATAATTGATCCTACTGCTTAAAATTGTTAAAAAGAATGGGTTTCAGTCAATTTTGCCATGTTAAAAACAGAAAGAAAATATAGTAGACTTTTGAATCATTGTTATTTGCATAACACATTTTAAAAATTTTTGTAGACAGTGTAAACAAGGTTAATGTAGACTAGTTATTTTCAGGAACTCTTACATATTAACAAGGAAATATTGACTAATATTTTCATCTTCTTAGGATTTTTAAAACTTTGGTCCAAAAATGCAGATTCTTTCAGTTGCAAGTGTTAGAGAAACTAATCTTTTATGGCCCAGAATAGAAATTCACATTACTTTAGGAATAGTTCTGATTCCAGGTATGCTTAATCCAGAATCCGAAAATGCTACAAGGTTGTATTTTATTTCATTTGTTTGTTTTCACCTGAATCTTTTAGTTCTGTCTTCTATGTTGGCTTTACTACTAATATGTTCCTTTATGGTGGTATAATGACTGCTAGAAATTTTATCTCCACACTTCCAAATTTAATGAAGGGTTTCTCTTACTCATAAGCCCTCCAAAACATCACTTTTCATCTTATTAAATTTTATCATTCATGGGAAAGAGGGATGGCATTTTTCATCTCATGTTTAATTCCATATTTTGTGATTCTAGACCAGTACCTGGCACATATAAGTCATTCAATTAATACATTTTCAATGAGTGAATAATAAACCCTTCCCAAAACTGCATGGCTCAGAATAGAGATACATGATTTCCCAAAAGCAAAACTTTTCCTTCCCTCCCTTCTTTCCTTTTTCTACCACCCCATCTTCCTTTTTTTCATTCTTTTCTTTTTCTTTTTTCTCTCTCTGCTTGCTTTTTCTCCTCCCTCATTCTCTTCTTTCCTTCCTTTTTTCTTTATTATGATCATTTCCATTATTGAAGTCTGTGCATTTCTTAGTATTTTTATAATATTTAAGATCCTTATACTGAGCTTATGAATATATGACCGTGATGATACCTATGATCCCATGGGCCACTTCATAGATGAGTAAAGGTTTTTTTCTAAAAACAGTGTACTAACAATAGTGAGGAGTATGATAGTAAAGCAATACTACAGCCATGATATTTTGTTATCATGAGAAAAACCATTATAATCCTGAATACTAAATGCAATTAATAAGTCCATACTTCACTCGGATTCCAGCATATTTAGTTTTTGTTTACTAACTTTCTCAGAGACCAGACTCCTCTTGTTGCCCTCCTCTCTGCTATTCCTTCTCAATCTTCTTTGCAATTCTCTTTACTCCCTTCTGACCACTAATATTAAGATTACTCAGGGATTTTTTATCCTGTTTTCTTTGTCATATGACTCACTCTCCCCAGACAATTTTATTCACTCCCAGGTTTCAATTCCTATTTTTATAGGACAACTGTGAAATTTGCCCAGATTTCACTCTTACTCTTTAGACTCACATATCCAACTGCTTACTGAATATTTTTAAATGGTGAATTACAAATTCTCCCAACTTAACCAATTTAAAACTTGATTTATGTCCTCACCTACATGTTTGGGTTTTGCCCAATATATTCCTTCTCTTATATTCCTTATAGTAGCCAATGAAATGACTACCCACTTGTTTAATCCATATAAAAATAGGAATTGCAAAATTCAGTTTGATGCATGTAGTAGACACACCCTCAAATTGCTTTTGTGATTCTGTTTTTTTAGTGTCCTTTTCCAGGTTCCCTGTACTTACACATCCAGTGATCCTCAACTCCAACTCATCTTAAAAGAAGTTTTGGGGGGCTACAAAATTCATTTTGCCCAATGTGCAGAAATCCACAGTTACATAAGAGTAACTGTGAGGTTTAGCCACTGATTAATGATCCAGAAATATGATATTTTGAGTAGACTTGTTTGGCCTGTTTTATGCTTCTATGATACCCCAAATTTCTCCTCTCTGCTAGACTCTGACTCCATGAAGGCAGGAGACTTGTGTGTTTTCCTTCTCCATTTTTTATTTCTGCAGGCTCAGCAATGGATATAATGCCTGAGGCATAATAGGTACTTCATAGATATTTGTTGGAAGAATGATTTAAGAATTCCTCTAATTTGAAAAATTTCCTGTGATACCTAATTTGAGTAGGCACAACCAAGATGTATAATCATATTCCTTGTTGGCAGGTGGGGCCTTGCACATACATGTAAACAAATATCTACATCCATATGATATACATTCTACTTTATACATATAAATGGAAGAGTTTTAGACAGATTGTTTATAAAATACCAAATGGCACTAAGTATTGTCTTGTATAATTTTAAAAAGATAACACTAAATTTGAAGCACTTTAAAGTATGTGATTACATATGTCACTTCTTCCCATGTGTCTTCTACAGTCTTTCCCCCAACTGAAAACAACAACAAAACCCCAATTCAGATCACACTTAGTTTTTGTTTTTCTCATAGTTTCTTATAACTTTACCAAGCCCATGAACACAAGAGTTATCTTACAGAATCCTTGTGAGGTATTGTGTATCCAGTATATCATATATAAGTAGGCAGCATATCTTAAGGAATACATATATTTGTTTGCATATGTGTGCATGCCCCCACCTGTACAGAATTACCTGATCCTGCTAATGAAGGAATCTGATTATCCATATTGGTTGTGCCACCCGACTTAGGCATTGCACAAATGTTATCTCATGGAATCCTTGTGGCGGTAGGCGCCATGCTCAAATGTTCATTGTTGCAAAGCTGGGGCTAGAAACCATCTGTCCAGACTCCATCTCCATAATATTTTCCTCTTCCCCATCACTCAGTCCCTGGTCCCATTCCACATCCTGCACAGGCGCGATGGGCTCGATTTCTCTATTCTCCACCTGCTGCCTACACCCCCAGCCCAATTTCACTAGACATTTTATTTTTAATTAGCTTATATACTCATTTATTTTGTCAATCAAGACATTTTAATTCTATTTAATTTTTCTTCTTGTCTTATACTCCCTTTTTTAGCCCAATTATGATGCCTTCTTCACATATGGGTGCCCAAAAGCCAAAATTCAGGTAAAGCAAGACTCCCATATGCGTTACATGTTACGAAATAGTTCATAATCCAATACCCAGTACCCTTTTTGGTCTTGGTTTTTATTTTTCTGATGTTTATTTATTATGGAAAGAAACCAGAAAGGAACAGAATAGGAAAAGATGAGGGGATTGGGTGAACAGAAAAGCAAAATAAAGATGTTTCCTACTATATTAGCATGTCATTATAAGGCTTCTGATTTTGTCATTCTTGGCACATCCTAACCCCCATATGCAACTGAGCAGTCTTCGCTGACTATTACTCTGAGGTAGCTCTCAAATCCACTCACTTCTTTCCATTTCAACCTAATTCAATCTTCCCCCAATTAGTTCCTGTCAACTTGCACCCACTAATGCCCATCCAGGGCATGTCCCAAACTGTAGACAAAAAGATTTAAAAAAGGACTTTTAAGCCTCATGCTAAACTCTCACTGCTAAGCTCTGTAAGGAATAATAATAACAACCATCATAACAGTTGTTAAAATTTGATAAGCATCCATGTCCCACTTTTTAAATTAGTTTTTAATCGAGGCCTTAAATGTAAGAAATCAAGTTTACTTATTTATTTATTTATTTATTTTTGCATGCCCTCACAGGCAAGTCAATTTTGTGAAGACAGCTCATACTGTTTTCGGTGTCTTGGTGGGAAAATGTGTGCATACACCTGCACACACACAAGTACACAGCAATGTATCCTAGGTGTGATACGTGGTTTAAGATGAATCATGATTGTGGGCTATATATTCTTGGCTCCTGGAAAAAAATGGTTTTCTAAGTTGAATTATAAAATCTGTTTGTTATAATATTACATTAGAGCCTATTACTCGGAAAATCCTGTACCATCTACGTGTCTCTAGTATGTTTCCTTTTTTTTTTTTTAATACCCAAAACACAAAGCACTAGCTCCTAATATCAATCTCAGGTTGGCTTCCTTTTTTTTTTTGAGGTATAATTTTTTTCTTTTTACCTTTTTACCCCTATGCTCATTTTTAATTTAGCTAAATGCACAACTTTTCACCGCATACTTCAAAAATCATAATATTAGTTTGTAAAAGAAAAACTATCATTCGTCAACTATATAAGATGCCATTTAAAGTTTTACCTCTGTAGTCACAAAATCTAAAACATAGTAATAATATTTTTTCTATAATTCTTCTTTTTAACAGATTTAACATCTCAGAAACTTTCCTGAAAATATATTCATTGTTTTTAACTTTTCTTTTTCAATTTCATACCAAACTTACGTTTATCACATGATTGCTCACCCAATTATAGAACAAAATACAAAGCATCATCAAATAGTTTAATAGGAATATAGAAAAATATAGTTTGTTTCATCAAATGATGCAGAAAATAATGTGACAAAAAATTCTGATTGCATGTAAGATATTATTTGTACTAGAATTTGTATGCCCACATTTGAGGAAAAAAAGGAAAGCACAGAGCTTTGAGAACATAAAAAAAAACAGAAGTGTATGGACACAGTAAGATCACCAAGTTTTAAGAATGATACAATGACAACACAGATTCTAAGTCCTGTGAGGGAAAGCCCACACCTTGTTCAAATTGGTATTAATGATTATCACCTTGTATAACCCAGGTGTTCATGGGATTTCCCACATTATTTTAAATAAATATTTAGCAGATAATGACAAGAAACAATTATTTTAAGGTAATTATCTTTCCTTAAAAAAGTAAGAAAAGTAAAAACAATAATACATCTCGGTGTGTGCGTCAGTGCATGTATATATATATTACAAAATTTCTGTCAACTTTCTCTTTCTAAGCTGCTTTTGTTTATTCAATTCTTTCATTTATTTTGTTACTATTTAACACTTAAACTGTACAGTCATAGTATGATTTTTAATAATCTCTATATCCATAGATATTAGATAGGCTGCTTCTTGATTAAATTAAAGCATGCACGTTGCAAAAATAGGATCAGTCATCTTTACTTTTTCTCTTGTATTTCTGGAGCCAAACAGGCCAGCAAAAAAGCCAGCCAGTAGCGTATTCCTCAGTCTAATTAGGTCTCTTTAAGCCAAGACAAAATGCGGGGAGGGAAGAATACCAAGGACTTGCCAGCCCCTCCAAGCAGCTGGAGTGGTCCAGGCCAACAGTGATAGGCCTCCAAGAAGCACAGCAAAGAAACTGACATTATGTCCACAGGTTATCATTATCATCTAAAAAAGAAAAAAAGAAAAATAAATAAAGAAAGAACACCTGATCGATCCCTCCCTACCGCAATGATGCTTCAGGGCATCTCTCGCACTGCTGGGGAGTGATTGACCATCACCATCGGGTATCATTAAAGAAGGTAGGTAGAGAGGAAGTGGGGCATGCAGGCCAGGTGTGGGGGAGGGCGGAGGGAGAGGAAAGGCAGGGTCAGAGGCAGCCACAAGCTCCAGCTCCAACTTGCGTCTTTTTCTCCCTCCTGAACTCCACTGACCTTTCACTCAGGAGCCAGCTGGAGCCGAGAGAGATTTAATTGAATGGATTCCTCAGATGTGTTTGGAGTATGGGTGATGAAGAAAGGAGGAGGAGGGAAAGACGGCTGGATACTGTGGTGAAAAGAGAGAAAAGGGGGAGGGAACTTTCCATGACCTTCAAAGGCTAATTGCCTGGCTCTTCCTAGGCCCTTACTGGAGCCTGACTTGCAGAGGGCTCCTGTTGTCTGGTCTAGCCAAAGCTCTCCAGCCGCTCCCAGAACCCCGGCCTCAGAAATGCAGCCCCGTCAGCCGCTCCCCGGTGACCTGCGGTCCAATCAATAGCAGGCCGGCCCAAGTGGCTGCAGCGCCACTGCCCTTCTTGGGCAGAGCTGCATTAACAGGCTCTGCTCATCCCGGCTTCCCAAACGCCCCTCATTAATCTGAGCCCAGGAAAAAAAAGGGGAGTACAGGACTGACCAGAAGCACTGATGAGTGTGTGTGTATTTCCGTCCTTTTCATTGTTAGTTTAATGGAATAAAATCGAAGTCAGTGGGAGAATCAAACCTCTCCTCTGGCACTTTTCGCTCTATCTTGTTTCCATTGTTTGTTTCTAAAATTATAAATCACAGGGAGGAACCAGATTAAGAGTTTATCCACGAACACTGCCTCTCCCTACTTTGCCCTCTCTCTAAATCCTGTCGTTATGGGGCTTTGAGTGTGCGTGTGTGTGTGTGTGTGTGTGTGTGTGTGATTTTTTTTTTTTGAACAAAAGTAAAAAGGAGTCAGTGAATGTCAGCTGAGTTAAATGGGTGACAAGGGAGATGGAAAGGAGAAAATTCATCCCTTCTTGTCTTTGAGAGCAATTTAATTAGGCCTTAGCCCCCTGTGAGTGGGTAAGAAAAAGGCTGGGGGTGTCTTGTCTAGGCTTCCTCTAGAGGCAAACGCGGCCTTGGACGCTGAATAAGTGCCTGTACACACACACAAAGGATTTTTAAAGGATCATGTAAGAAGATCAACCGATAAGCAGCTAATTTTGTGTACTTAGGGAGCGAACGAGTGAGCTCACTCCCTTTGGAATACCTAGGGTAATGGGATAAAATAAAAGGAGAAAGAAAAGATCTTAAGTATTTTACTCCTAATGCTGATCACTAAAATTAAAGATTTACGCTGCATGACAGGGTGGCTAGCTGTAGCTATTGGGAAGCCTGCATGTGTGAGGATGGGGGGCTGTGTGTGTGTCAGTGCTTCTATGGGTGCGCGTGAAGTATGAGTTGACACAGTCATATGCATACAAATATGAATTGTTTTATGTACCACTCAGTTATTTTGAAAATTTTCATCAGAAACCACTTTTAAACTAATTGGAGTATGCAGAGAGGAAACCTCATTTTTGATTCAAATTAATTTTCTGAAATGTCATTTGATTCTGGAAATATGACTGATCTGCCCGATGTTTTTGATAAGAAATGAAATGAGCCGTTGTCCTTCAGGATATCATAGACTTAAAATGGGGGATTGTATGGTTAATGCCATCAGATAGAAGTGTCCTACTTTGAAAGGAGAAGTCCATCAGCCTCAGGGGAAGTCTGAAGTCTGAATTCATCTTTAAATCTGCTGCTGCAGTTAAAGCTGGCATGAAGCAATGGTATATTTTTTTTCTAAACAATAATTGTGAAATAAATGACAATAAATAATGAGATGGTTGATACCAAAAAGTTAACGAGTTTTATGCCTTAAGATTTTGGATTCCACTTTACATTCCTAATGTCAGTGTTTGAAAAGGAAGTCAAGAATGAACACAGAAGCTAAATTAATATATTTAGACCACAGGATGGAATGTTAAATTTTTAGAAATATGATTAAAACTCTCATTCTTATACAACACAATGTCAAAATGGGAATGGAAAATCAATAAGGGAATAAAACTGATAACAACATAGAAGAAAAAGTACACATAGCCAGAAGCAAGAAGATTATTTGGGTCATTGACCTCAGGCACAGATGAATGAGAAAATATGTAACCATGTTAAGAAAAGGTAGGCAATGAAATGGACACAGCCATGCCATATGGAGGTGCACGCGCATATTTTACATGGATTGCAACAGGCAGGAGAAAATCATTGAAAGAGGGTTTTTTTCCAGAGGAAGAAAACTCACTGTGAATAAAGCTTTCATCTGCTGTCTCACTAAACTAGTGACCAATCCCTTCACTCTAAACAGCCCTACCCTGCACTCCTGGCCTGGGCTTTAATGTCTTCTCCTCTATATGTACTTATGCTGAGAGATTGTATATCATGGTCAGGCATATTTAGCGTTCTGCAACAAATAAAGATTTCCATTGAAAGTTACTCAAAATAAAACAGAATAGAGTTGTGAGAAAGAAAAAGATAAAAGGTAAAAAAAGGAAAAGATGTGTTTCAAAGTAGTGTTCTTCAAAGGCAGCCAATAGAGATGGGGAATGGAAGAATAAATAGGATGAAACAAGCAAAATGCATTTTATGAAAGAAGAGTGGGGATGGGGATAATGTACATAGTGTTATAAATAATCTATCCCCTTATTTTTTAGATACTTTCTAATTTCAGTTACCACCTAGGAATACGAGAACTTTATCCTGTGATTCACATATCCGTGAGTTAATACTAGTACTAACTTAAATGCAGAAAACAACATAATTGTAAAACATTGTACATTCTGTCAATAAAGTAGAAATACACATAGTTATGATATATGAAATTGTATGCATTGATTTATTATTTATTGATGTCACAGCTTTCTCATAGCTTTTTTAGAAATAAAATTTGCATTATTAAAGAAAAATTAGAAATTCAGAACTTCCTTAAAAACAGACAATCAGCACTCTCAAATATTTAGAGGAATAACTCATAGTTTAATCCTATATAAACCTGATATAAGAGTTTTCTGGTCAGTTTCCTGATTATGCAGCTAATCTGCAAAATGCCAATAGAGACAAAAGTTTGACACCTTCATAATTGCTAGATTGTTTTTTAAAAGTCACCCCTCTTTGCATGATCAATAGGTGTTTGTATACATTTGTATATGAGGTGGGACAACAGTAGGTTTACTGTAAATTTTATTGGAGAATAAGCTGCATATGTTTCTTTCAATATTTCTTCCTTGGCACTCCAGACATATTTAAAAAAGAATATAAAAAATGGTACGCAAGTGATGTGTAGATGACTTATTTTGGAAATTAGTTTTCTATTTTAAAATGCTTAGTGTTAATAATAAGAAGGCATTAACTTCAGAAATTTCAACTTCTTAAAATAAATCAGCTCTGTATATATAAAAATATAACAAAAGGGATCAGTCTATTTGCCTCACTTACATGTAAACCAACCAAAAATAAAAATTTTATTTAAGACATAAGATAAATGAGTTTAGACATAAAGATGCACTCTGTACATTTCCTTTTTTTAACTCTTGGTAAATACCTATGACATACAGTAGTCTTAGAGCATGACACACATTTGTTTTGTCCCACATTTTGTACAGCAACCGCTGAATAAGAAAGGCCCAGGAAGAATTACAATCGCATAGGCATTGATATAGCAAAGCTAAGAGGCGATGATATAACTCAGCCTTAGATTGCACCCTCAAGAAATCATGCTGAATTTCACAACAGGTAAGCATCTTGATAAATCCTTCTGAGTATGATGAAATCAGCTTGCAAAAATAGCTTAAGAGTACATACTGGATAACATCTCAGATACATCAATTTTGTTTCCGGGACCTTTACGCTATTATACTTAACTAGAGGTATAGCATGGTACTTTTTCAACCCCACTATTGATCTTACAAAGCCAGTGCCAATAACCTTCTTATAATACCAAATTTATCAGTTGCTTTAAGGTGCACTTTTTTAATTCTGAAATGTTATTAAACTTATGTTTATAAAAGCATTAACTTGAGAAAAGTACTCCTCTTCCCACAAACACCACACATCAGTTAATTCGTGGAGGCTCCTCCAAGAGTCATTATTTTCAAATTTGATATTCTATATGTTATCTTATGTATCTTATGTGGAGCAGAACAGAAACTAGGTTTTTCCACGGATACCAATTTTTCACAAATATCAGTCTTCTAAACTCTGCATTCATGTATTATTTTTCATTCAATACCTACTAAATGAACTTCTACGTGCCTAACGATATATAGTTTGTTCACCATTATATCCCCAGTACTGAGTACAATGCCTGACAAAAGTATTAACTATACAGATTAAAATTTGGGGTACTGTTAAGAAATAGCAGAACAAAACTTGTAATTTGAAAAACCTGAGATTTTATGTTTCTTTTTAAAATTCTAACAAAAAAATCAAGCCTCAAGCCATGATACCATTACAGACAAGAAGCATATACACTTGCCTTGGACTGAATAAAAATGGCTGCCATCCTGTGGCTGCCCTAGCGCCTCAAGTAAACGTAGTGGTATGTAGTTTAAAAGGAAAACAGGATCCGAGCTGAAACCCAGATCAGGAGATTTCTCTATGATCTTACAAAGAGCAGGGGAAAGGCGATGAAGGAGTCATAATTGGGAAGCATGTCAGAGACTAGATGAAGAGCTTCTGAGGACAGAGGCAGAATTTATTTCTGAGAAAAGATCCTCTTACAGATTAAAAATAACCTTGGAGAATCATGATGAGCTATAAAATATTAACTATAGGCAATTAGCAAATTAATCTCTACATGTTCCA
This sequence comes from Pteronotus mesoamericanus, assembly GCF_021234165.1. Lineage (NCBI taxonomy): Eukaryota > Metazoa > Chordata > Mammalia > Chiroptera > Mormoopidae > Pteronotus > Pteronotus mesoamericanus. Next base: position 25,181,421 of record NW_026555310.1, read on the forward strand.
CCCTTGGATTAAGCAATGAAGGTTGAAGAATTCAGTTGAGATGGCCCTTTCACCTACTTACTTTTGACCCTGGCTTCCTGGCAGAACCAGGCTCTCACACTTAATCAAGGGCCCTCGCCTCAAACACTGTCAGTGTTCCATTGTGAAGGGTCAGTCCACTGAGTGTCTAAAATAAATGCTGTTTGATTGCCTTTCTGCTGGCCTCAGCTAATCTTGGCACGACCTCTCGCCACTAGTTAAGTCCGCAGTTAGAAGTAGGAAAATTTAAAATAACTAATAAAATAAGATGACCATAAGACTCCAAAACTTTACAACATGCTGTTAAACTAATGAAGTCAGAAATCAGATTCAGCCATGTAGACAGGATAAGATTTAGACCTTCACAATCTTTTCATTATTTTCAAGTTTAAGGGAGATACCTAAATTGTCGATGCCAACAAATTTAAAATGGAAAAGGAAGCTGTGATATAATTTAAATTTTAGGAATTATATTATTCTTAGCTTTTCTCTAGGGATCTGTCCTCTATAGTAGGCAAACAAGAATAGTGATTGGAAAACAAATGAATATGCATATAAATAAATCTACCTAAGACAGACATTTTTGTGAAAAAACAAGTTATTATTGGGCTCTATAATTATCCCATTATATATGTATTAAAATATTTAATAATTAAAAATTCTGATATGACACGCCCTCCCTCTGGGCAGCCACCTATGCCATGCCTTTCCTCCTCTTTCCTCGCTTCTTCTCCCATAGGCACGCGTCTCCTAAACTCTAAGGCACTCCAGGACTTGCAGTCAGAGGAGCCATGGGCAGCGGCAGCTCATCCCAAGCTAATCTTCTGAGCCTGTCCCCAAGGCGCCCTTCTCTCTGACTTCCCAGTGAGCTAAGGCAGCCCAGCCTGGGCTTTTCTGTCACTTTTTCTATGCTAAGCCCTTCCTGGTTTTACTGCCCCAGCTTTAATCAATGTACCCTCATAGTCACCTGGACCCACGTTGTGAAATTTTTCTTACATGAAGTCAAGAACCTCTCCACCCCAAAAATAAAATAAAACATAATATCAAATAAATCCTGATATAATGATCCCTATACCTAGGTTATTTTTTTTTTAAATCAGAGTGATAATATTTACTAACCAAAGAATTTTTAAAACATTAAATTAAAAATTATTTTTTAAAAATTTTATTTATTTATTTTTAGAGAGAGGAGAAGGGAAGGAAAAAGAGAAGGAGAGAAGTATTGATGAAAGACAGAAACATCAGTTGGTTGCCTCTTGTATGTTCCCCATCCAAGGACCAAACCTACACCCAGGCATGTGCCCTGTCCAGACTCGAACCTGAGACCTTTTGCTTTGTGGAACGATGACAAACCCAACTGAGCCACACTGGCAGGACAAAATATTAAATTAAAATTTCAAGAGTCTAATTTATAGATTCCAAAAAATGATTTCATAAATCACTGCAACAATGGAATACACAAAACACTTCAAAGGACATTGTGAGTAAAATTTGGACTAACAAACATAATGTATAGTTATTTGAACAAATATTATGTTCTGAATAAATCTGTGACAATAAGACTTAACAATGTAACGTCTAAAATAAATACTACATTTATTTATGCTTACTATTGTGGGTAGTGCACAAGAAAAAATAACTGTAAAAATATAATTGTAATAAAATACATTCAAAATGACTTATGCCTCCAGCCATGATAAAGTAAGAGATTTTATTTACCTCCCCATCTCCAACAACAACAAAAATAAAACAAAATGTATCAAGTGATAATCTTCAAACATTAGAAATAAACAGCATGAGATGATCCCTGAGGGAAAGGAAACAAATGAGGTGAGCCTTTTGATTGTCCCAGCTTCTTGCCTTAAGGCAATTTCCAGCCAACAGTGTAAGGAAAGATATACAAAACAGATCCCAAGGGACTCTCTGAGTTGGAGAAACAGATTACAAATTGGGAAGGCCAAGATGACTATAATTTGTGAACAAAATACAGAAGAATATGTACCAGAGAGAGACAATGAAAGCTCTAAAAATAAGCAGAAGTACTCATTTTATTCTCTGGCTTAGTGATTCTTTGGGTATTTATGAGAAGTATCATGAATTTATGTTTTCCCATCAGCCAGAGAATAAGGAATTAATAATGCAAGAGGCATCAGAAGAAACCTTAAAAATGTAACTGAAGGGTTAAATTAGTCCTAGATTAAAGGCTACTTCATACTTGTCATAATAAACCAGAAGAGCAAGTCTCAAAAAAATGTAATAGATTCCTTATTCTAGAAAGAAGTCAAACATTGTTTAAAGGTATACAACAAAATCCAGCAACAACAGTATAAAATTTACAATGTCCCTTACCCATTAAAAATTTCTCAACTGTGCAAGAAGCAGAAAGCAGGAGAAAGTCAATTAATACAAAATGATTGAAAAATGACAGAGATGATGGAATTATCAAACAAGGCCACTAAAGCAGCTATTTCCCATATCTTTAGAAATTATAGAAAAATACACCATGATAACTAGACTAATGTAAAAAGAGCTACAAATAATTCTTCTAGGGATTAAAAAAACAAAATGTTTGAAAAAAATACATGAAATAAAATCAGTAACATGGTAGCATACTAATTCCTGCAGAATAAAAGATAAGGAAACTTAAGATAGAAAAAAAACCCCAAAACTATTCCAAATGATGGACAAGGGGAAAAGAAATTGAATATAAAGCAAAAGTATATCAGTGAACCCTGATAGTACAAAGCAATCTAACATTATGCAATAAAAGTCTGACAAGAGTGACAGAGAACATGTTTGAAGAAATATGACATTTCCTGCCCCCTGATTTTATAGAGAGTATAAAATCTACAGACCTGAAAAGCTCATTAGAACCAAAACAGAAAAAAGATGAAAACAACAAGGCACATTGCTAGTCATAAAGAGAAAAGTCTAAAAGCAGTCAGAAAAAGAGACACATTACATAGATAAAGATTATAGCAGACTTGTCAAAAGCTATATAAATAAGGTAAAAATAGAGCTACATCTTTTAAGTGCTGATTTTTCTAAACTAACAATCTAAATTTTATATTCACCAAAATAATAATTTTTCAAAATAATGAAATATAGGGGTTGTCAGGCAAGAAATCACTGAGATCATTTATTACCAATAGACATGCATAAAAAGAAGTGTTAAGAGATATGAAAATAACTTCAGATTTAATTTCCATCTATACAAAGCTATTTTTAAAAACTTTGAAATGGTAAATAGGTAGGGAAATGTACAAGGCTTTTTTTTCTCACTTTCAATTTCTTTGAAAGATAATCTACTGCTTTAAGTGAAATAGCAATGTATCATGAATATGGTAGATTGAATATTTGATCTCTAAAGATGTCTACTTTCTAATCTCAGAATTTATGAATACATTACATTCAAAAGTAATATTTAGATGTGAGTAAATAAAATTCTTGAGATGCGAAGATAACCCTGGGTCTTGGTAGGCCTAATTTAATCACAAACCTCCTTATGAAAAGGCAGACAGAACCCTGAACAGAACCCTGAAGATAGGTTTTTAACTTCGCATCTCCAGAACCATAAGAGAATGAATTTACATTGTTTTAAGCCACTAGATATGTAGTAATTTGATACAACAGCATTAATATACTAATTTTGTAATGTTAATAAAATATGTAAAAGTAAAATATCTCATAACAATAACATGAAAAACAGAAGTGGAGAAGAATGGAGGAATGCAGTTTTAAGTTTCTTACACTATTCATGGATTGCTATATTGTTATTTGAAAGTAGACTGTGTTAGGTTAAAGACGGATGCAGAGCTCTAGGGCAGCTGCTAAAAAATTTAAACAGGAGAATGTCATGCGGGTCTCCCCACCCTTAAGGCACACCCCCAACCTCCTGGCTACAGGGGGGTGGAGGAGGGGGATGGGTAGAGGTGAAAGGAAGTGTAAGGGGGATAAATGGTCTTGGAAAAAATACAATAAAAAATGAAATAAAATAAAAAGAACATCAAATAAGTGAAAGTGGAAATAGAATAGAATTATAAAAAATACTCAGTCTTTTCAAAGAAGGCAAGAAAAGAGACAAAACTACAAATAACAGAAGAGAAAAATAAAAAATGACTTGACATAGTTAAACCTGTTTTGAAAATTACATTAAATAAAAATATTTTAAACTCTCTAATTAAAAATTAGACATTGCCATCTTGGATAAAAAAGTGAGATATGATACATAATGTCAAACAACAACAAAAAGTAAAGCTACTTTATATATAAAGACACAAGTACATTAAATGTGAAGAAAGATGGAAAAAAGGATATATTTTAAGACTAATTATAAGACAGCTGGAATTGTGATATAAATATCAGAAAAAGTAGATTTCAGAGGAAGAGTAAAAGGGATAAAGAGAACCTTGTGATGATAAAAAATTCATTTATCAAGATGATGAAACTCTCCTAAATGTATATGTAACTGGTAACTTAGCTTAAAAACACATAAAGCAAAAACTTGTAAAACTGAAAGAAAAATAGACATATCCAAATTTATAGCTGGAGATTTTCAACACTTTTTTTCTGAGTAATTCAGAGAATTACACTTAGACAGAAAATCAATAATATATAATTGAATTCAATAAAACAACTGTCTTGACAAAATGAGTCATTATTTATAGAAGCTCCACCAAAGAGCAGAAGAATACACATTATTTTTCAGAAGCAAATAGAGCAGACATGTATTTGGAGCAATAAAAACAGTTGTAAGTTTAAAAGAAAAAAATCTGTGCAAAGTGCATCTTCTGACCTCAGAAAAATTAAACTCGAATCAGTAACAAATGTTATCTGGAAATCAAGTATTTAGAAATTAAACAATGCATTTTAAATAACCACTTGCCCAATGAGAAAAATCATTAGGGGTATTAAACAATATATTTAATTAAATAAAAATGAAAGTAAATCATTTTATATGTTATGAGATGAAGATAAAGCAATTTTGAAGAAAAATTTCATAACATTTAGAGCAAGAAATTTCTCAAATCATTGATCTATGATTTTGCTCTAAGTGACAATAAAATAAGAAAGGAAAAATTAATCCAAAAATAATAAAAAGGAAGGAACTATCAGGTAAGAATAAATTAAATTTGAAAAAAAAAACACCCAGAAAACCAGTGAAGTCAAAGAACCCCCAAATTAATCTTTAAGTTCAATAAAATTTAGAAACTTCTAGTAAACTAATGAGGAAAACAAAGGGAAACCATAAATGACCAATATTGGAATTTCAGAAAGTAACATTACTACAGATCCCACCACATTAAAATAATAATAAGGGAATATTTTGAATAATGTTATGCCATTTTAATAACTGAGATAAAATAAGCAAGTACCTCAAAATAACCTAAGTACCAAGCTCATTCATTTAAAATTAAATACATAATTAAATATCTTACATATTTAAAAGTAATTAAATTTGTAGTTAAAAAACCTATCCACAAAGAAACTCTAAGCCCATAGAACTTCACTGGTGAATTCTGACAATCACTTTATAAGTAATACAATTCTACAACCTCTTCTGGGAAATAAAAAGAGAGGATACATTTCCTAGCTCATTTTATGAAGGAGCATTAACCTGATAACAAAATTAGAAAGTGTTATTACAAAAAATACTGACAAATATTTCTGAACCCTGATAATAAAATACTTATTCCAAATTTAGTTAATTCAACTCAGGCATATATAAAAAGGGTCATACATCATAACCAAGTTAAGTTTATCCTGAGAATATAAGGGTGGTTACACATTCAAAAGTCAATCATTATAATTCTCTCTACTAATAGACTAAAAAGTGAAAAATATATAACTATCTCAATAGAGTCAGAATAGATGCAGAAAAAGCATTTATCAAAATTCAACAACCATTTAGGTTAATAAAAGAAACTCTTAGCAAACTAGGTTGATTAAAGACACCTATACATCTGTATCTCTGAATGACTAAATATTTTCCCATAAGATCGTAAACAAAAAAATAATATTCATTGCTATCACATGTAGAGAAAATTATAGTGGAGATTATCATCAGGACAACAAAAGGAAAAAACATAAGAATTGGAAATAAATAAGAAGCATTTATTAATAGATAACATGGGAATCTACTCAAAAATCCTAATAAATACATAGGGAAAGAAACAATGAAAAGTAAGTACATTTAGCAATATCACAGTAAGCAAAGTCTATATGCAAAATTATACAATATTTCATACAATTCCGATGAACAAATGAAAATGAAATAAAAATATACGATGCACAATAACATCAAGTATAATTAAAAATCTTAGGGATAAATTTGAATAACACATGTGCAAGACCAATATACTGAATATTACAATTCATGGCTTATAGACAGTAAAGAAAACTTAAAAGATATCGAGAAATTCTATATTGATGAATTGAAAGACAATATCTTAAGAGGTCAATTATCTTCAATTTGCTCTGCAGATTCAATGCAAATTCAATTAATTCCAAGAAAGTTTATTTTTAATTGGTAAGCTTCTTCTTTAATGTATATGGATATATTGATGACTTAGAGCAGTCACCAATTACTGATACATGGCATCATGGAAGAATCTAAAATATTATATTAATTAACAAAAACAATGCGTTGTATGGATCCCATTTATATAAAGCTCTAGTAAAGGAAAAATTACAGTGACAACCTATCAATGGTTGTAAACAACGAAGGTTGGGAGAACAGGATTGATTACAGAGAAGCATGAGCAGATAGTAATGCTATATATTATGATTTCAATGAGTAAACAACAATACATATTTGTCAGAATTTATTGACTTGTACTTGTAAAATAAGTAAATTTATATTATTTATACCTTAGTATGTTAATATACCTCAAATAAAACAGATTAAGCTAATTTCATTCAGAATTTGTTTGAGAAAATCAATATGATACATAATTTAAGAATTGTTGGCATGGTAGGACAAATGTACCTTAGTGTTTCTTAAGAATTCATAACCCTGAATAAATGAATAAGTAAAAGAATAATTAAATAAACGTTACAATAAATTATGAAGAGCATGTAAACAGAGTAGGAGCAACAGTGATGGCTTTATAATTAGAAGACAATAAATATTTGTAGTTTTGGTGTGGTCATATTTTGAAGTTATACAAATAAGGACACTTTTTACGAATGTATGTGCAATTGTTTGTATGAGAGAGTTGAGAAAGCAATTTTATTGATCAAACCAACGTATTTCATCATGTTTATTATCTATGTTCAGATGAAACTGGAGAAAGCAAATTTTGTTTCACTTAAGACCAAAAATTTTTAATACTAAAATGATATAGAAAACCAACATTTCATATAGGCAAAAACAATTTCCCAAAATACCAATTTAGCTGCATCTATTTTAAAAATGATAAAATGTCACCCACAAATGTAAGACTTCAAATATGAGCATAGTGGTCAAAACCTCCACATGGCAAGTAAAATAAAAAATAGTTTACATTACAATAGAAAAAATGTAATGCTTTAGCAGGAAGACTATTTAGACATGGTCCTTTCCAAACCACCTCCAGCCACCCTTTTTATAGATTATAAAATAAAAATTTAGAAATGTGTATTCACTTACCTAAACTCACAGTGTGGCAGAGCCTAGAGAGGAAGCCAAAACTGTTTTTATCAGTGTGTTCTTTTTATTGATACAATGCCGCACTACCTCTAACATTCATCAAAACATGACTCAATTGGGAATAGGCAAAGCTAACATTATAAAATATATCTCTAAGCACCTCCTGGGAAATCACTAACTTATTCCTCAATTTAGAGCAGTCCCTGGGGCAGATTTGTAGTTTTCTGTCAAATGCAACAAGTCTTTCACTAGTCGAATTATACCAACCTCACACATTTTCAAAGTTGAAAAATCATGGATCCCATCAACAACTGACATCAGGTAGCATGTAAAACATACCCAAGACCAACACTGAAACTAAATATTCAAGGATTAAAAAGCCAGGTTTGCAACGTATGCATAATAGATATACAGTAGGCTTTCAACGCAGATAGAAAATTTATATGGATAAATTACTCATTAATGTCTTTACAGGGATAACCAAATTGTTATGTAAATATCATTGACATGTTGTTACTGTAGAAATGTGGTATGTTGTACTGTTTTGAAAGAGAAGATATTTCAAGCAAATTCAGAACACATCACAAATTTAATCATTTCATAAAATATTTACTTAGCAATAAACTACAAAGAAGGGAGGATGCTTTGCAAAATAGTACAGTTTATATATTTGTCTTGGAAAAATACCTTTGCCTAGCCATTTTCTGTATTAGTTTGAATGCAAAGTAAGTTATTCTTAATAAATACTTTATGTCTTTCAGAATGTTTTACTGATAATTTCAGTGGTGTTGGAAGGAGTCTATGTGAAACAAATTTGCTTGGATGGATTATTTTGTTTTTGTTGTTCAGAACACTTTGGTAAGTTATGGTTGAATGTGAAGGCAGGAATGAGTTCAAAGATAATATTAGTGGCCCTGTCTGATGCAGCTCGATTGGTTGGTCATCTTCCCACAAAGCAGCAAAAGGTCACCAATTTGATGCCCGGTCAGGGGATGTGCCTTGGTTGCAGTTGAGCCCCAGTCCAGGCACTTACGAGAGGCAACCAATTGATGTTTCTCTTTAACACTGATGTCCTTCTTTCTTTTTCTCCCTCTCTTCCCCTTCTCTAAAAATAAATAAATAAAATATTTTTTAAACAAAAAGGTAGTATTAGTGGGTATTAAATATTTTTAAATGTCATGCATTATATATATATATAATCTCTATAGTATTTCTAAAAGGATATATTTTACACAATTTAAAGATAAAGAAACAGAAACAAAAAGATTGCCGAAATTATCACACAAAGTTGGGATTCTGAGTGAAACCTCTCCTAGTTCTGATATGCTAATATTCTAAAAGGGTATCTTTTTTTTTTTTTATGCAGACAACTGTAATACAACTTTTTTTTTTTAATGGGAAAGAGTTTTTGTGGTTGATTCTGTGTCAGCTGGGGTAGTCCATGGTACCCAGGTATTTGGCCAAACACTGATCTCAGTATTGCTGTAAGGGGATTTTTTAGATGAGAATAACGTTTGAATCAATATACTTTGAATAAAGTAGATTACCTTCCATAATTTGGATGGGCCCATCAGTTGATGGTTTTAAGAAAAACAAAACAAAATGAAATGAAAAAAGACTGATTCCCTCAAAAAAGGGAGAAGAATCTGCCTGTCCGTAACAGTAAGTCTTCCCTGAGTCTCCAGACTGATAGTTCTGCAGGTTTTAGACTTGCCAGCCTTCGCAATTCCTTAATTTCCTTAAAACCTCTTGCTCTCGCTCTCCCTCTTGAGATCTCCCTCATTCTCACCACACACACACACACACACACACACACACACACACACACACACACACACACACACCCTTATTGGATCTGTTTCTCCGGAGAATCCTGGCTAATACAGTTCTCCATACATTATCAAAACCCACTGAATGCCTTTTCCAACCACCTAACTGCTTATGTAAATTTAATTTATATGAGCTAATTCATGGTACAATTCATAGCCTGCCACATAGGATCAATATGTGATGTACACACAAAGGTGTTATGTCAGGAAATTTTCTAAGTGTTAATAGGTAATATAAACTAAGTTACTAAAAATCTCTTTGAAACTGATTTATGTAAAATAAGGTATGGAAAATCTGAAGATTCCTTAAAAATGTAAGAATTAATTTGTCAATATAAAATTTAAATTCCTAAGGCAGTTAACTTGGGTAAGACTCTTTGGCAAAATTTCAGGAATGCTTGAATAATTCTCTGAAAAATCTGTATTTAGATGAGCAAGTACTTTGGACTTTCAGCTCCAAAACACTCCCATGAGCTATATACCCATGATAAAACTTTCAAAGAGAATGAAGTTTCACTAAACTGAATGTCACTGTAAAAGTTGACCTATAATTAACATTATATTAACATCTATGTCTTATTTATTTGAGTGTAAAACTATGTGACTGTAAAGGAAAATAGAATAAAATTAAATGTACACATGAGACTAGAGACCTGGTTCAGTGATTAAAAAAATAAATAAATTGAAATATCCACACAGATTAGTTCTCACCTAGAGTTTAGTCTCAATGACATTGGCAGGGCCTGTCTGTGTGACCACTTTTCCAGCCCCGTTTACCCTCTGCCAACACCTCCACTCCTCCATCTGTAAACACAGTTCCTAGATTCAGTATTCTCTATTTAAGATCAACTCATCTTACACTGAAGATCTTCTACCTTATTACAAAGACTGATCCTTTTTTGCTCCCAGATCTTGTTCTAGATAATGAATATTTTAAATTGTTTTCCCTTCTTTTCTGAGAGCAAATGGATTTCATTTTAGAAGACGCTGTACCATTGGGTACTGTCCTGGTAGGTCAGTAAATTCAAATGTCATGTTCTTCTACTACAAAAGCAAATGATGCTCAGAGATTCTAACAAAATATTCCCTGAAGACCCCTCCTATGGTCAACAAGTAGATCTTAGACCTAACTTCAGCCAAATGGAAGGCACCCAGTACTTGAATCCTGTGCTGAATAACCCAGAAAGTAAGATATAATTGGAGACCCTTCATTTTTTGTGGTAGTGACCTGAGAGCTGGGGTGTTTTTGTTCAGTTTCCTATCCTAATTCCATATCAAATTCTCTAGCCTTCCCATTAGTTTAGTGTGTTACACAATAACTTTCTAATAGATTATTAATTAAGCATTTTATTGTTAAACTTAAGTGAAAAGTAAACATGAATGACTTTATTATTTAACAACTGCCACCCCTAGTTGCATTGTACTTCTTTCCCCCTGGCTAATAGTAGGTCCCTTAATAACACTGTGATCAGATTCTATAATATTAAGAAAATGTTTGTTACCAGACTGTTTATATTTTTCATTGAATATTTAATTCTATGCACTTTAAAAATTTTAATCTCAAACGTGGTTCCAAATTTTCTTTTTCCTTTCCCCCAGCACAGATTAGAGCTCTAGCCTTGGTTATTTAAAACAGGTAACATAAGGTGTATGGTGGCTTTGTGACAACTTCTCTTTCTACATTTTTTTTTTAAACAAGCTTTTCTCTTAGTGCAATGGAGGAGGAACATGGAGGTGGCAGTCTCCTAACTTTACTCCACTGCAGATGGTTTATTGAGTTCTTCATAAACTCATTTGTGTTTGGTCTGGTCTTGTCTGACATAGCTCCTCTGATATGGAGAGATTTGTGTATGTGGTGTTCTTGAGTTCCTTAATGTAATGTTCAGATTCTCCCTGGTGATCTCCAAAGCTGAGGACCCTGCAGAAAATAATTTATTCTTATCTGGACCTACCAATGATATTTTTCCCGAAAACTTTCTCTGGGTTGAGTGTCACGTTTTTTGGCCCAACAAAGACAGTTCAATGGCTTCTGACCCTCTGCTAACATCTAAGCTCATTAATGGTGTCCGTGGTAACTACCACACACAGTACTCTTCTGTATTTCTGAAAGATTGAAAAGATTGTGTGGACATTAACTCCATCCTCGTTCCATCTACATGGCATTGTGATTGTGATGGTTAATTTTATGTGTCAACTTACTGGGACATTGGGTTCCCAAGTTAAATATTATTTCTGGGTATGCCTGCAAGGATGTTTCAGATGAGAAGTCTCCCTTTTCTACATTTATAGTCTATCCCCCCAAATCCAACATCCTCAAGATACACCACCAGGAATACTCTCCTTACATGTGATAGTATATGTTAGCCAGCTGCTCTAACTCTTCTATCATATACTCATATTCCTTTAGCAGAGCCAGTACTTCTCCATTTAAATCATGTTAAAATTTGACCCTGATTATGAGTCTGGTGATCACAGCATAGTTTAAAACAGGTTTGGAGGAAAGAAGTATCATTTTTTAAGGCACCAGTCACATTTGGTGTTCCTGTGTAGTCTTCAAAGATTGGAGGGTCTCCATCTTCCAACAAAGGGGAACAGGTGACTTCTGCAGGTCCCAAGAGTTCAGGAAATATTGAGTTCAAGGTTTTCCAGAGTATTTATCCAGATATTTCCATTTGATATGCCAGAGTCCAACTTTTTTATATCAATAGCCTGAATTTGACATTGGAGATTTTCCAAAGCTAATAGTGTAGCCTTTTATGCTAACCTTACAATGAAATCCTGGGGTCAGGTTTCTATCCTGTCTGTGATTCACCTACAGGAGATTAATGGCTCTTTAAATGCTGCCAGGTATACTGTCTGACTTACATTTTGCTTTAATTTGTGATTAATCATCCTAAACCTGTGATTTATTTCTTCACATCATCAATTTGTCTCATACACATCAATTTAATTCATAGGCATTCTGATCATCCCCCCTCACCCCCAGACCTATTAATACCACAGAAGTTACACAAGTCAGTGTATCTCTTTCTACGGTATATAGTTCCACTTTCCACCAGTGATGGTGCCATACTTTTCAGCTACATGGGGGTGATCCAACTTCAGAATTCCAACATTAGTTTATAATTCTTAAGACCAATCCTGGTAAGCCATCTTAAGTTGGATTCTTTAGAAGCAAGCACGAGACATGTACTAATGTGCACATGATTTATTAAAGGAATGCTCTGCAGAAAAACATGTAAGGAAATAAAAGATTATTTTTTAAAAATATTTTTTGAAAAACAAGAATGAGGTCTTAGGTAGCATCTAGCCTTTTCTTAATTCACAAGGTACTCTAGAGCAAAAATATGCACTAGAGGGTTATTCATCTTTGAGGAAAGAGGAGACAAATCTTTAGTTATCCCCGCATCTGTCGATTATTATTTGGGAAGCACTAAAAGTGAAGGATCTCTTTTTGACTAACACCTATTTGTACAATTGTTTAGAGAGAGAGTGAATACTTCTTAGGAGTGAATACTTCTTAGCAGCAAATACTCACAGTATTTGGATGATGAGGGATCTAGCCTTACAAACAGAATCTGAACAGGGCACCAACATTTGGTCTATTGTACTGGCATATAGCAAATATTTGATGTTAATTAAAATAAAAATAATATATACAAAAAATCTATTAATTACAAAAGATTGATATCATCATATTATAATTTAACAGTCATTTGGAAGATGTTTGAAAATGTACATATCCTAAAACTATCTGAATTTGAAAATGAGGGAAAACAAGTTTATTTTGAAAATAATTCACAGTTGTTACTAATATTGACCGAATTTGACTCTTGACTATTTTAATTTTCATCCTTGACAATTCCTCCTTGTCATTTTATTTCTGTCAATAAATATATTTCTCTATATACAAAGCCATGTTGTACTTTTGTGCATTTGCCACACACACACACACACACACACACACACACACACACACACACACACCCCTTTCAGGCCTTTCTTGGTCTCCATAAAAATAACATATTTTCATGTGCTTACTATTTTTCTCTCTTACTTGTAGCCTGTCCATTTTTAATTGGGATTTTTGTCTTTCTAACATGAAGTTTTAAGATTTATTTTTATATTCTTGATAAATGTCCCTTATCACATATATGTTTTGTAAACATTCTCTCCTAGTCAGGGCATTGTTTTATCAATTTATGAATGGTATTCTCTAAAACACATAAGTTTTTCATTTAGAAGAAGTTCAGTGACTTTTTCTTTCTTCTTTCAACATTATTTATGTTTTTGTGGTTATAGCTAAGATTTTTCTTTTTGTCTTTGTTTTTCAGCATATTTGCTATGATGTGTCTGGGTATTGATTTTAGTATGTATCCTACTTGGCTTTTTTGAGCTTCTTGGATGTTTATATTAATATTTTTATTATATTGAAAAATTCTGAGCCATTATTCCTTCATTATATATTCTTTTTATCACTGCTTCTGGTACTTCTATTATGTGTATGTTTGTAAGGTTAGTTATGACTCACTTTCTTTAAGGTTTTGTTTTATTTTTCTCATTCTTTTTCCCTGATCTTAAGAAAGTTTAATCTCTACAAGTATATCTATAAGTTTACCAATTCTATTTTTTGGCAATTCACATCTGTGGTTGAGCACCTCTAGGAAATTTTTCACTTCGGTTATTCAAATTTTCAATACCTTACTTTTCATTACTTGTTTTTATAACTATTTATCTCTTTATCAATAAGTTACTGTTATCATACTTTATTTTTGTCTTTGAGTATGACTTCTTTAGTTCTGTGAACATACTATTTGCAATAGTTGTTTTGAAGTCTTTGTCTCGCTTCTCAACTGTCAATGCAGTTTTATTGCCTACATTTTTTTCCTTCTATAAGGATCACACTTTCTTATTTTTTGTATGGCTTGTACTTTTTTAAGGTAGATATTTTAGTTACTATATTTTAGTAGCCTCTGATACTAATCATTCCTGGCCCCTATCACCCAGGTCTGTATTGTTTGGTTTTGTTTAGTGACTTGAGAGACCATTGTAGTGATGTCTATTTACCCTACAGTGATAGCTGGATATGTGTATTTTTTTGTTCTGATATCCCACCTCAGAAGGCACAGCTTTGGTCATGTGCACAGTCTCCCTAGGAGGACAGTGCATTTATGAAGTCCATCTTTGACCATGTCTTTGTGTGATCGCTTCCTAAAGCTGTATGCTTCTGGTGGTATTATATTTACCAAGCCATTAGCTTCCACTATGGTCAGCTCATTGCTCTGTAGTTTTCAACCATATCCTGGGTTGCCCAGGATATGGTTTCTCCTGTCTGCTCCAATTTAATGCAGGCTCCTTTTCAAGGGTTGTCTTTGTGTGAAGTCCTTCAGGGTTATTCTGATTTCATAAGAGTTCTACTTAGCCCCCACACCCTGAATTTCCCTTTAAACAACTAGATGATTTATAGTTTTGCTTGTTGCTCTCATGAAGCTACTATATGCTCCTTAATTGCTTGACATCAAGACCTCTATTGTTTTCAAGAGCACCCTTAAGTTTGAACTTACTGGCACTCTTTTTTTCAGATAAATTCAGTTCCCTTGGGCAGATCTCTGGAACTCTCTTTTCTATGGTCTACTTCTCAGCACTGGGAGAAAACTCTGTGCCATTTCTTCAGAGCTGTTGGCATTAACATATGTGGCCAACTTCTCTCTGACAAGCATGCCTGATTTATGAGCTGGGTGTTGGAAGGACAGTGCCCTTTGGTCTTCTCATTCTGTTTTACAGATGCAGTACCTTCACCCCAAGGTCAAGCTGGAGTGAGAACAATTAGGAACCAGTATTTGAGGCTGACTTTGCCAAACATAGAGATGTTATGCTGTAAATAAAGCAAGGTGAAGGAAAGGGTTCTACAGCTCTCTGGTACTCTTGGCTGTAACAGATCTTCTGCAACATGGAGCTGGGTGGAATGAGGAACATTGCTAAGCTTCCCCTTTAAAAAATACTATAAGAGTACACTGAAAGTTGGGTGACTGGGAGCCCTGTGTTCTTTTTCTCCTAGATTAGAGTTTCTGTCACACTGAGTGGGGGATGGGGAAGGGTGTAGTTTGTGACTCAGATGCTGATATTCTCCCTGCTGTTACTGAGATTTAGTAGATTTTATTAAATAATTATTTCTTCATTTGCTATATTCCCTAAGGATAACTTCCAGAGACTTTACATAACTGGTAAAGTTATTTTTTCATTTTTAATTTTGACCAGTATGACTTCACTAAGAAGAGGGTCCAAGTAGCTCATCACACCACCATTACCTGCTCAGAAGTCTACACTCCAGAATTTCAATTCGGTTCTGTACTATAATTTTCAGTTCCCTGCCAAAATTAAAAATTATATCTTTTATTCTTTTGAACATGGTAAGGACATTTATTTTGAGTTATGTGTCTGAACTATATTAACGGGATGCTGTTCTGTTTTTGAATGTTTTCCTAGCTTTTTTTGTAATTTTAAGACTTTATTTTTTTTAGAACACTTTCAAGTTTACAACAAACTTGAGAGGGCATTACAAAGATTTCCCATATACCCCTGCATTCACACATACATAGCCTCTTCTATTATCAATATCACTCACCAAAATGGTACATTTTTTAATCAAGCTTAAATCTACATTGATATATCATAATCACTCAAAGTCCATAGCGTACCTTACAGTTCACTTGCTGTTGTATATTCTATACTATATGTTGAAAAAAGAAGTGCTCAATCATTTTCTCTCAATTATTACAATTACATTAATATTAAGCATGTCTTATTTGGACCATTGTTTATTTTAGAGGGATAGCAAACAAATTAACAATTGCCTCCATATTTCAACATGAATAGCTTTTTTGCACTTTTATCTATAGGTTTTGCTAGTGCAATATTAAGTGCTACTGAGATAAACATGTAAGATAAATATCACTCCCAGTTTCTAAGTGTGACATGTCCCTGCCCCTGTTCAGTTTTAGCTGCACAAAACCTGCCAAGAACATGTTCCACTTTATATACTATAAATCCAACAAAAAACATTGCTGGGAATATAATAAGACTTCTTTCTATTTATAAAATAAGAACAAAAATCATTCATTGTTTTATGCCAAATGTATATTACTGGGCTAATAGGCCCATAAATACCAGCTTTTCATCTTCCTTAATAACATATATATATATATATATATATATATATATATGTGTGTGTGTGTGTGTGTGTGTGTGTGTGTATATATATGTATATAGTTGAGGAATACACATACACACACACACATGGGGGGGGAGAGAGAGAGAGAGCCTGCCTCAATGGTCCCATACCCTATTTTCTATGAAATCCACAGTCCTTTGGGTACTGTGTTTAGTCCACTGTTCAGTTTCCTTTTCCTTTTTTTGTATTTCATTTATCTTCCTTAATTCAGATTTCTTACTTTTAACTGACCCTAAAACAAACTGATCTTCTGTGCTATAAGGAACTGGATATAGTTTTTGAGGTCTTCTCTTGAAAGAGTTTTTCATACTTCCTCATGTTGAGTGATGCACTTGACTATGCCTTCTTCCTTGGCAAGAGATCTCAACATACCTACTCCTTAACACAGTCATTCATCAATTTATTTGACAAACATATATTGACTGTATCTTATGTGCTAGGTACTAGGAATATAGAGATGAAAAAAATAAATATCAGTCCTTTCCCTCATGTAGGAAATGAAATGTAATAAAGAGACCTTCTATTGACATCAAATCTACATTTGAATGTAAATGGATCCTTGTATAAAACAATGAAATGCACTGATGGATGTCATCTCCTTCAATTTAAAAAAAAATATGTATTTTTTTCCATTACCATTTAGTCCCCTAATATTCTTCCCCCTGACAAGCACCACACTATTGTCTATGTACATGAGTCCTTTTACCTTTTTGCTTGACCCTCTCTATCCCCAAAACTGCCCCCACTGCTGCCCACGGCTGTCATCCTGCTATCTATGAGGCTATCTCTGTTTTGTTTGTTAGTTCAGTTTGTTCATTATATTCCACATACAAGTGAAATCATTTTGTGTTTGTCTTTCTATGACTGGCTTGCTTTACCTAACATAATGTTCTCCAGGCCCATCTATACTGTTACAATGGGTAATTTTTTTTCTTTTTTATGACTGAGTAGTATTCCATTGTATAAATGTCCCATAATTGTTTTATCCACTCATCTGCTGATGGACATATCTTGATGATTATAAATAACACTGCAATGAAACATAGGGGTGTTTATGTTCTTTAGAATTAGTTTTTGGGTTTCTTTGGATAAATTCCCAGGAGTGGGATCACTGGGTCAAAAGTTCGATCCACTTTTAATTTTTTTGAGGAATGTCCATACTACTTTCCACAGTGGTTGTACCAATCTACATTCCCACCAACAGTACAAAAGGGCTCTCCTTTCTCCACATCCTTGCCAACATTGTTATTTGTTGATTTTTTATAAACACCATTCTGACAGGTGTGAGGTGATATTTCATTGTGGTTTTAATTTGCATTCCTGTGATGATTAGTGATGTTGAGAATCTTTTCTAGTTCTGTGAAATAAGACATTAGAATCTGGGCAAGAATTACATTGAATCTCTAGATTGCCTTGGGTAGCATGGACATTTTAATGATGTTAATCCTTCATATCCATGATGAACACAGTATGTGCTTCCACTTATTTGCATCTTCTTCAATTTCTTTTTTCAGTGTCTTATAATTTTCTGAGTAGAAGTCTTTTATATCCTTGGTTAGATTTATTCCAATATATTTTATTATTTTTGAAGCAATTGGGAATGGGATTGTTTTTTAATTTCCCTTTATGTTAGTTTACTATTGGGATATAAAAATGCAACTGATTTCTGGATATTAATTTTTTATCCTGCAACTTTGCTAAATTCTTTTGTCAGTTCTAGTAGTTTCTTGGTGGGATCTTTGGGGTTTTCTATGTACAGTATTATATCATCTGCAAATAAAGACAGTTTTACTTCTTTTCCTTCCAGTTTGGATGTCTTTATTTCTTCTCCTTATCTGATTGTCATGGCTAAGACTTCCAATACTATGTTAAATAAGAGAAGTGAAAATGGAAATCCCTATTTTGTTCCCGATCTTGAAGGGAACACTTGTAGTTTTTGCCTGTTGAGTATGATGCTGGCAGTGGGTTTGTCATATATGCTCTTTTATTATGTTACGTATGTTCCCTCTATTCCCTCTTTGCTGACAGCTTTTAATCATAAATGGGTGCTGGAATTTATCAAAGGCTCTTCTGCATCTATGATCCTGTGGTTTTTATCCTTCTTTTTTTCTGTGGTGAATCACATTTATTTATTTGCGAATGTTGTAACAATCTCGCATTCCTGGAATGCATTCCACTTGATTGTGGTGTTTGGTCTCTTTGCTGTATTACTGTATTCAGAGTGTGCTAATATCTTGTTGAGGATTTTAGCATCTATGTTCATCAGAGATATTGGCCTATATTTTTCTTTCTTTGTAGTGTCTTTATCTGGTTTTGGAATTAGGATAATGCTGGCATCATAAAATGAGCTTGAAAACCTTCCCTCCTCTTGAATTGTTTGAAATAGTTTGAAAAAGAGAGGTGTTAATACTTCTCAGAATGTTTGGTAAAATTCACCTATGAAGCCAGCCAGTCCACGGCTTTTGTTTTTTGGGAGTTTTTTGATTACTGCTTCAGTCTCACTCACTGAAATCTGTCTATTCATATTCTCTGATTCTTCCTGTTCAGTTTTTGGAAGATTGTATGTTTCTAGGAAATTATCCACTTTGTTCAGGTTGTCCAATTTACTGGCATATAGTTGTTCATGATACTTTCTTACAATCCTTTGTATTTCTTTGGTGTCAGTTGTTGTTTCTCCTCTTTCATTTCTAATTTTATTTATTTGGGTCCTCTCTCTTTTTTTCTTGATGAGTCTGATCCCTCACTTTTAAACAGTGTCGACTCAATATATTAAAGAGGACCAGTTATGTATTGTTTGAACAACAGCCATTAGATCTTTCATAAACTGAAGAAAAATTCAAAGGATCAAAAACCCTACATCAATTCAGTGCATTATTTATTTACATCATAATGCTTGAGGTACACTCACTGAGCATGTCACATATTCTTTTGTGTATAGTTTATCACGTGTTTCAAAGCTAATTGCATTTCCTAATGCCTAACAGAAGTTCCAGAAACATTTCCAGCTCTGCATTGTTGTTGCCAGAAATCTTGCAGGTAGACTCAAAATCTGTACTCCTGGAATCTTTGTATGCCATGCCCACTGCCTCAAGCTCAACCATTGACACTCCTGTCTCTCATGCATTCCTTATGAAGCGCTGTAGTTGATATACACATGTAGGTGATGACAGGATGTATCAGAATGACTTACTTGCCTTTTCATATTAACTACTTTTATCAAAATCTTTGCTCTTATTTGAAGTTGTCATGAAAAACTGAATTCTTCATGACACGATACTGGGTTTATCTATAAAATCTCTGTATAATATTACAATATTATAATATTACTAAATACAAACCTTTTTTTACTTTCCAGTTTTACTCCTCTTATGTTTTACTCTCCTCCATCCTCATATGTAGGCAAGGTTCATTATCACTAACTGGTCACAAAAACCTACTGTGCTACCATCTTTGTTTGATTGGGAGAAGAATCTTTCAAGGTTCATACATGAACACTGACGTCCTGTAGGAACACTGGGTCCATTAAATAATGAGCTCAGGGAAAATATTACCTGAATGTAGATAAAAAACATATTTCAAATATGTGTCTAAGAATGTCAGAGCTCCATCTGCTTACTAAATTAATGTTATAGAACAATGACAATAATGTTACTTTATCTCAGTCTTATTAAGTGTCAGGCACTGTGCTAAGTGTTTTTACAAGCTTTTTGTAATTTACAGCTTACTAAAATTTTATCAAGCGGGTGCTATTACAGATGAAT
Source organism: Pteronotus mesoamericanus (assembly GCF_021234165.1). Lineage (NCBI taxonomy): Eukaryota > Metazoa > Chordata > Mammalia > Chiroptera > Mormoopidae > Pteronotus > Pteronotus mesoamericanus. Next base: position 25,201,890 of record NW_026555310.1, read on the forward strand.
AAACAGAAAACTACGTTTTACAATTGATAAGAAATTTACAGAATGTTATCTTATTGTTGATGGAATGTATTAATACATATGTATAAGATGAAAAATCTCAACCTCTACCTTAAACCTGGGGTCTGTGAACTTTATCAGTAAAGGTACAAATTGAAAATAGTTTGAACTTTGTGGGCCATACTACTTCTGCAACAGCAACTCAACTATTAATAATATACTGAAAAACAGCCAGAGAACAAATAGGTAAACAAATGAGTATGCTTGTGTTTCAATAAAACTGTACTTACAAAAAATGATGACTGACCACTTTTTTCAAGACTGACCAATCTTATCCAATAGGCTGTAATACACAAACTTTTGGTAACATGTTATACTATATGGCTTGATTATTTTAGTAGATGGCTAAATTCTGTTTCAGGGTAAAGAGAAATTAATTGCAAGATATTCCTTCTGAGGTATTCACACCAATATATAATACCACCAAAAAGGAATCAGTTCTACGGAGTTTTTTCTTCAAAATGGGGTTAAAGTGCACAATTGGTTTTATGCTCAGTCTTACATAGTTTATCATAACAAAAGCACTGATCTATATTTATCCTTTTTATGCCAAAGAGCTCAGTTGTTTTTAAAACATTATCTCATTAATCTTGCCTTTGCCCTCATGACAGAGGAAGATGACAAGTAGTAAAAAGTGTTAGGAGTCTTAGATGCAATTCAGAAGTTGAAATAAGCGAAGTGATAAGTGTGTGCTGCCCTCATAGTCTCCCAGTATCCTTAAAAAATGTACTTTGAGTGTTTTAGAGGCATGCTGTTCCTCAGCCGGTGCTTTGGGGAAAAGAGATCCAGCATCAGAAAACCCACTTTCCTAAAATGTCCTTATTGAGGACTATATCTCCCACAAGAATTCGGTTTCCATAGAGTTTTTCATCACTTCTTGTGTTATCAAGATATTCTGTTCTACAAACCAGCTGTTCTCTTTCTCCTGGTTGATGACGGTACTTTAGTAGTGGGAAAAGTAATCCAGAAAAGTAAAATATTTAGGATCTTTATGTTTTATATATATATGAGTTTATATATATGCATATTATATTTGTATATATTTGTTATACATATGAGATACATATAAGAATAATATATATTGCACATATATATTTACTTATGACAAGTAATAATATAGTGGGTGGTAGTAATTTAAACAGAAAATAAGGCAATAAATTTCCCTCTTAGGTCTTGGGTGATAATCATAATAAACAATATTAAAAGACATTCAAATTTAAAAATAATTTTCTTCAATTTCTACTTTTCATCAGGACATACCCTTGTTCACCACTTATAAAGAATCCATATTATTCTTATGAAACTTTGACCTATCCTTTGCCCCTTTCCGCAACTCAAACCTGTGTCACTGTCCACATTTCTCAGACTCCTTGAATTGTATCTCTATACAGTTTAAGCAAACTAGTCTAATAATGTCCACAGATTATGTATGTATTCAGGGAAATACATATCTGAGCTTGCAACTCCCACTGAGAATGCCTGGCTCATCTTTTTCCCACTATTTTATGTTTTTGTTGAGTTTTGTTTTTTGGGTTTGTTTTTTTTTTTTTTTTTTGGCCAAGAACCCTTCTTCAACTTCTTTTCTCTAGAAAGTTTTTCACAATTAAATCAACCTGAAGTAGGGAAGCATTTATTAAAAATATTTATGGAATGTCTATTATATACAGATATGGTGCCAGAGTCTTTGAGGCTTATTTGACAAATTAGTGCTACCTTAAAGGAATGTAAGATCTTAGTAGATAAAGGAGTATACTCTATATATATTAGAATAAATGAAACACACAGGTTTGCAAATACACACATGCTCAAATAAGAATAACACAAGGTAGAAAATTTATATTGCCAAAAATAATGTACTGTGGAAGGTTATATGAAGGAGAAATTTCTTTCAAGGTTAGATGAGGAAAAGATTTACCTAGAGAATGTTTGAGGGAATAATACTGTACTTACAGAATTTGTACATGTAGAAATAAGTTACTTGAGGACAGATGTTTGAACTCATATCACAAAATAATGAATGAATTAGCTTGGATAAAGCAGATAGCATGTGAAAGAAAGTAGGAAATAATACAGCTTGTTAATAGATTATAGAAGATTAAGATGGTTGGACGTTATTTTGAATATAAGAAGCAGTGAAGATTTTGTGCAAAAGAGTCATAGTAGCTCTGCTTTGGTAAGCTTAATCTAACAATGAAATATAAGATAGGTAATACAGATTGGAGGCAGGAAGATGCCAGTGGAGAAATAATAGCTCAAGTGTTTTAATTGTTCAGAAAATATCAAAAGGTCTTGGACTAAGATAATGGCAGCTGAAATGAAGTAATACATGAAAGCAAATAAAAGAGATTATATAGAAGTAGGATTGAGGCAACAGAAGAGAAAAGAGATATCAATCAGCCTCATATTTTTAGAATCACCTTCCAACTGCATGAGCTTGGACTGAATGGAACTATAGGCTAAGGTGTCCAACTAAGTTCCATGAATGTCCACTAGATACTTGGTAGTCATCTCATGCTGCACAAGACTGCCACCAAAGTAACTGTTCTGTCTGCAGTTACCTTCAGGAACTATTAAGTAGTTTCTTTAGTATTTGAGGGCTAAAATGAGGCACTTTAGACTTTACTGTTTCTCTCATGCTGTGTATTAGATATGATAAATCGTTTTGGCTCTGTATTTAATTAAAGTTCAAAAGATGGTCATTCAACCACTACTTCCCTCATTCAAGCTACCATCACATCCTTCCTGGATTATTATCACAGTGGCTGCTAAAGAACATCTAATTTTACCTTCCTGCTCTTTGCTTTCAATCCAGAAACTAGAACCATATTATCAAAACTCTGCTTCAAAGCCCTCAAATGGCCTCATGAATTGGTTCAATAGTGATGGAAAAGCTTGTGCCCCCAATATGCTTCATGGTACCAAGACTGACATCATTAAAGATTCACTGCTTTCATTTAGGAAGAAAAACAAACAAACAAACCAAAACAAAACAAAACCCTCTGATGTTTTCCCATCTTATTTAGAATGAAATACAAAATCCTCACAATGGCCTACAAAGACTTACATATCTTATTTCCCTTATACATCTCGAATTTCATCTTTTATTTCTTTCTCTTTCCACTCTGTCTCCTTACTAATTTTGAACATGTCACAAATGCATGTGTGGGAGGCTGGTGTTTGTTTTTGTTTTATTTGGTGGAGTGTCTTTATACTTGTCCTTCGCTCTGCCTAGACAACTTTCTCTAATGACCATATTCCACATGTTTCCTTCCCTTATACATTCAGATATCTGCTAATATATCACTTTATCCAAAAGATCTTCCCTGATTATCCCAAATAAATTGTCAATCTCCATGATCACTTCCTGTTCCTCTTATCTTGCTTAATTTTTATCCAATTCACTTCTCATTTATTATGGTTACTTATTTATATATCCTTTGCATGTCTCCCTCATTAACATATAAGCTCCACAAGGGCCAAGGCTTGCTTAGTTTACTGTTACATTTCTAGGACCAAGAACAGTACCTAGAACATAGAAAGTACTCAAGAAATGTTGGTTAGGTTAATGAATAATGTAAAATGCCTAAGAACCATAGGTATTTAAGAATGTTTTTGCCAATTATATTAATCCAGGGTACTTAACAGGAAGACACACTGGAGATATAGTAGTCATTTTGCTTTTGAACATTTTGAGTTAAGAGCTTATACTGTACCATAGATAAATGTGTAGCAGGTTGTGTGGGACTGAAATGTGTGAGGATAGTAAGAAGAGAATTATCATTTAAATCCAGAGTTTCATAAAATTTCCAAAGATATGTAGAAATCAAGACAAATAAATAAACCCAAAAGAATAAGGACGACTAGTTACAAAGAAGAGTGTGTGATCAGCAAGTTCGAAGAGCCAGAGGGCACGTTTTCATGAAAGCCATGAACAATTAGTTGGAAGAACGGTTTACTAAGCATTGTTGTATGCTGCATAACAATGGTTTTGAGAACTTAAAAGATTTTTGTGACTTTTAAAGAAAGGAATGTTTTGTAATAGTTTGTGAAGAAGACCAAGTTTCCAAAATCTCAATGTGCGTAGATACTGAGAGTATAATGTTAATTATTTTTTCTTTCAAAAATTCATTGAATATATATGAAATACACAAAAGAATAATAAGAATGATAGTGTATATAAAAACTAATCATAGATGAAACCTGACCTTGAGAAACCTAATTAAAACACATGAACACCCAATAATGTATTAGGGACTAAGCTAAGTACTGGGGATTCATTTGAAACATGGTTCTTTTCAATCATACACTCATTCATTCAATAACCATTACTGCGTGCTAGAAATTGGAAATTGGGAGAAAAATCACCCTTTTATGAATAAAGTTTACATTTTCATAATAAAGCAGGCAAGTGGATAAAAAAATAATTTAAAAAATCTTCACATGTTCTTGAATTGTAGCATATATAATGCAATGAGTTTACTACAGAAAATAATTTTATTTTTCAAAGTTTAGTAAGTGTCAAAAATTCTCTGTGGTGTTCACAAATGATGACAATGAGTATCTAAAGAATTACTGGAGTAGAATTGTGGAAGGACTTCATTTTTATGTATTTATTTATTTTTAGGATGAAATGACCCGAACACATTTGTGTAAACTCTGTCAGTTGGTCCAAGGAAAGGCAGACCAGAGATAAAAAGAATGAAGTTATTAGTGAAGCAAGTGATTTAATTTACATTATTTGAGACTGACATGTTCATTTTTGAATTTATATGTTCACAATTAAATTAATAAAACGGGATTCTAATTATATACTAGTGAACTTTAATATATTTCAGAATTCTGTATTGTGCTTTGGCAGCTCTTAAACCATAGTTTATACACCAGATTGAATGCTTAACATTTTTAATGCGTGGGCTTCCGAGCTATCACATGGGGGCACTGTCTCCCTGACAACAGTTTAGTGTCAATAGTGTCACCATTTTCATCTTTACAAGGATGATGTCATGATTTGAAAATGTATACATTTTATCTTTAGCCTTTTCTAAAGATGAGTTTACAGCAGAGTGAAAGTGACACAAGTGTAAAGATGACTAATTTTTACAAATTTAATACAGTTAATTTGTAGAGACAAATATCGACAGATAGAATGAAAGTGACAATTCTCCAAATTAGGTTCATTAGTTGGATATTTTGTTACGAGGAATAAGGACAATATTTAAAAATATATAAAAATATTAGGCATGTATTAAAAGACCAGTGTTTGGGAAACTGTTAAATAACTTTTTAACTTTCTGGGAAAAGATTATTTTCTTTACATGCAAAATTTCCCCATTGTATATTAAACATTTGTAAATGTGTTCAAAATGCATTATACATCCATTTAAGAGCTTTTTTTCTTTTATTGTACATTAATTGCTGTTTCTGAAACTAATATTCCAAGGAATGCTATTCCTTTAGGTGGCAAATAAGTGTACCGTAAAAGTGTTTTATATTCAATTAAGTTCAGAGAGTATTGGGTTATTCCAAGTTAAAAAAGATTTTTAAGGCAAGACTATTCAGAACTTTTGCAAGTGTGCAAAATAAAATGCAAATGTGCATTTTAATTCTCCAAGAAGAGGGTATGGTAAATAAAGTTTTCCATACTGATTTGACCAGAGCCTTTTGTTTGTTTGTTTCATAAAGCACCTTCATTAACACCCGCCAGAACCAGTGTTCTGCAGATATGGCTTGGAAAATTCTCCACGTTTTAGAAGAATTCTCTTGACTTGAATGATAGTCAACAGAAAGCAACTCAAGATTTATAGATTTAAGTGATCCTAGAAGTTACATCTATTACAACATTCATGCAGAAAATCACTGCAAACAATACCTCTGATAAACAGTCATACACATTTTGTTTTAATTTTCTATTTCATGATACTACATCCTATGTCAGGCCTGTCTGTTCTTAATCAGTTCTTTCATTTATTAAGCCCATATATGACTCATTGGTCCTTTTCCTATTTGCCTGCTCTCTACATGACAATTCCTTAAATATTTGAATAAAGCTTACACGTCCTCTACTAGATCGCTTCTTCTTCTAGATAAGCACTCCCTGTTTTCACAAATCTACTACATATAAAGGACTTATCAGACTCCTTATCACGTCAGCTGTCCCTTCCTGTGTGCTCTAGAGTCGGACAACTGAGCTTGATTGTTCAATTCTCCCTGCTGGAGTTTGTGCATTCATTAATGTTAATTCTTATATGGCTTGTGTTATATTTTTATAGAAGCATATTTTTAACTGCTATCAAACTTCCTTATGGTTAAGGAAAAATACGGCTGAAGGCAAATGAGATTTCTCCTTCTGTATTTACTTAGTTAACTAATCTTTTCTCAATGTAGTCAAGAGAATCCCATTCTATAGATTGCCTTAAAATACAACTTCTTATCCCTTTGCTGTGATCAAATTATTTGTGAGCTGCAAAGAGACAAGCAGATTATTTCTCTGTCTAAAATAGTTTATATTCAGGGCTAAATTGTTGTTTGCCATTTTATGCTTGTAAAACAAAATAAAAATATATTATATGTGCATATATAATTTATTTTGTGTACATATATACATGTATTTTAATTTAAAAAATAAGTGAAGAAATAAACATTTAAGCAATAATATTTCTATCGTTAGATATCTTCATCAAGTACTAAATTTCAATTTTGTTTTCTTCTTGTTCCCTTATAATTTAGTACTAGAAGAACAACAGAGTTTCTAATTGAAGCAATAGTTATTTATAAGACTGAATGGGTAAAGAAAAAACATTTACTTTGAGTGAGGGACATGTTTGCAAATGCTACAAAGATTTACTCAATATTATATCACTGAATAATTACTTCTTATATGTCCTTAGAAATCCTTCTTTGGGGCAGGGGGAAAGAAAGAAAAAAGTTAATGAGATTGTGGTGTTGCAAATGTAGTTTAAAAACAATGTAGGTAACCGTGCAGAGAAATGAGGTCTGAAGTGTGGAATAATTGTAGAGGCCCCGGGCAAAAAACAAAAACATAGATGTGCAGGAGTCATAGCACATCTTGTCTTCACTTGTCTTTGTTAGTGCAAGTGAAAAGGTTAATGCCGTTCAGTTCCATCAACACAGAGCAAGGAACTGTGGCACCTTTGAATTCTAACATTACCCACAGTGCAATGGATTTAATTCCTGTGAGAACGGTACTATTTACAAGTTTGCTCAGGAATATGAATGTCAATTAACCATGTGCTCCTACTCCTGTACAATCTTTCTCTCTCTCTCCCCCTCACTTTTCTGTTTTGTTCTAGAAGAATTGTTTTTAAAATTATTGTCACATGGAACAATTCACTGTTATTTAAAGCTTCCTTTGATTGAAAGAAAAATTCTCAGATGCACACTGACCTACAGCTTTCAGTCTTCTCTAGTCTTAAGATCGTCAAATATTACCTTCTCACATGTGTCCTTAAAATCTAAACACCTCAAGTAATCTTTGGTATTTTCTAGTTTTCTGCCCCAATGCATTGCAGCATTGCAGCTTGTGATTGTATTATTAGCTTTCTATATTCTGGTATAACCTGCCATTTTCAACTATCAAAATAATATGTATATGTGTATGTGCATGTGCAGTGTCTTTCCAGGCATCCAGCCATTAGGCAATAGCCTCATTCATCCTTCTTCCTTCAGCTTTGTGTCCCTATCCCTTCCCTCTTGCTGAATATCATTCAACTCCATTCTCAAAATGACTCTCCATATACCTTCATAGCCCCTCTTGCCATTCAGTTCCTGCTAGTGCCATCCTCCTTGTCCTCATTTTGCTCCCTTTCTCTCATTCACTCAAAGGCTGAGCTCTGACCTGGGCAGGAGAAATCCACTGAGGTAGGGAGATATCCCACCAGGAATGAGATGGAGGAAGGGGCCACCCTCCCTTTTCCAAGTTGATGGTTAACAGCCACCAACCTCTCCACCAAGTCTTCCATCCTTCTTGTTGGTCATTTATTCACCAATTAGTGCTTTGATTCTCCTTGTCCACCTCTTTGAATAGGTCATTCTGCTCTTCTCCACCAGTGCCCTGCAATCTTTAGCTGGAATATAAGCTTAAATTCAAAGGACTAAAAACCTGTATTACTCTCCTTGAAGTAATGTATTAATGCAGCTAATTTATTAGGTATTTTTCTTTGAGAGAGTGATGCCCAGAACATAGTTTTATTTCCTTAGTATATAAAGACACCTACAAGAAGCAATCTTTTTAAAAAAATATATTTTATTGATTATGCTATTATTATCCTATTTTCCCCCTTTGTCTCCCTCCATCCAGTACCCCCATTTCTTCCAGCAATTCCCTTTTTGGTTCATGTCCGTGGGTCATGCATATAAGTTCTTTGGCTTCTCCATTACCCATACTGTTCTTAAAGGTACAGTGATTATGAAACACAAATTGGTAGGTATAACAGATGAGTTATTGATAACAAATAATTCAAAAACCAGGGAGTGTTAAGAATAAGAAAGTTATCTTATTAATATTACTGGGTTTACAAGCATGTTTTCTCTACTTTTTAAATATTAAACATATAGTTTATGCCAGCAGAGACCATGGAAGTGAGTGGGCATATAGACCAGATTGTGCATCCAGCCAGGCTATCTACCTCCCCACTTCACACCTCACCTCAGACCCACATTAATGTCACTTATTCAGTGGAGTGATAGGAAAGTCAGGAGATGCATGTCTAAACCAGGAAACAACAAACATGGCAAAGGTTGTGGTTAAGGTAATGCAGATTATCTTTCTATCATCAGTAGCATAAATGAAGTGAGTGGACATTTATACGCTTAAATGTCCCCAGGAATTCTCAGTATCATTGACTCCTTACTTGCTTATTGCAAAGTGTATGTTATTTAGATATTTTCTGCTATTTAAATTTCTTTCTATAACATTGTAAGTATAGGAATTTGTTTCATGTCACAGATACTTCCTTGAACAACAGGAGAAAAAAATGTCCTGGAAATGCGGTATTCCAGATGACTGGGGTATTTACATGAGGATGCCAATATATGAGTAGTTTAGATGTACAGTAAGTCCTCACTTAGGGTCATGGATGGGTTCTTGGAAACTGCAACGTTCAACATAATGATGTACAACAAAACCAATTTTAGCATAGGCTAACTGATATAAAAGGCAGTTAAGTTCCAACAGCAAAATTCTGGTAACGAAAATATCACCAAACTTTTAAATAAAGACGCAAAAACACTTCTCATAATAAATCTTGAAATAAATGTGAGCTATGCATATATTTAAGAAAGATGAATAAAAACAAGATAGGTAATTCCTTACTAATCTGCTTATTTCGGTTTAGGCTTAATGGTGGCCCAAGCCTACCTTGGCAGCGCAGGACATGAGGTGCAGCCCAAGTCTGGAATGGAAGGCCCACCATTGCATGGTGCATCCTATACATTCACTCAGACTGGGACAATTAGACATCCAAATCACCCAACATGCACATATTTGAAACGTGGGGTGAAACTGAAGTCCCAGAGAAATCCCCCATTGACATGGGGAGAACTTGTAGAGGCCACGCAGGCCATAGTCCCAATGAGAATCGATCTTTTTTTGTCAGCAATGTTATGATGAAACGATGTTGAATAAAACAATGTTATTCAAAGAACTGCCATAGTCTCTTACAAAGCTATCATAAAACACAATTTTCTAATTGAATTAGTCATTTGTAGCTCTGAGATTGCAATCTAGAGGGAATCTCAACAGAACATATTGTAGTAAACATATGTGTGTATTGTTGTGGATGAGGAAGAGAAGCTTGGGAGAGACCTGAAATGTCATTAGTGCTTTATTTGCTTCTAGAAACAACAGACAGCAAGATGAAGACTAGCAGATGCACTTGTCAGGCTCTAGGGGAGGGAACAGCCCTGACCCATATGTCCGTTGATGGAGAGCTCACCAGAATCACCTTGGTACCGGGCTCCTCCTTCTTATTTCTTTAGCTCTGCTGGTTTGCGGCTCACTTATACCTCCTCACAGTCCTCCAGGTTGTAGATGACCCAATTAAAAATGTACGTATTTTATGGAAAAAGAAAGAATTGAAATGGATGGGAAGAAAAAGCCTCGAGAAGTGAGGATTGTGGTGGGGTCACATTTTCCACAATTCCTCTGTAGTTCACAAACAGAATCTATTCATTCTGAAGTTTGGGAAACCAGAAAATTCCCACTGGGGTTACAATGCCCTGGAGCATTATGTGTACTTTGTTACAAGAATTTTGATTCAAGTGTAATCGAAAAACCTTGAAAGCATCTTGCTACTTTAACAATGTGGTAAGGAATACTGACTAGGCCTTTAGCAACAGTGTTTTAGAGACCCAGGAGAATAGAAAAGAACAGCCTGGACTTTCATTACTATAAGGAATATTATGTTATTGGAAAAGAAATTGAAGAGTCACTTTTGATTCCTTTTCTCAAGCAAATTAATAATATACCAGTGGGAATTAACCCCTATTATTCACAGGTTAACACTTAACAATATCATTCTAGCTGTGAGGAGGTAAAGTTTCAGAGCTATCTTCCTTGGATTCAAGTCCTGGCTCCACTACTTATTTGCCACGTGACCTGGAGCCAATTATATACCTCTGTGGACCACAATTTCTTCATCATGATAATGATAGTAACTATCTTTTAGGTTTATTTTGAGGATTAAGTAAATTAGCATCTACTGAGTACTTAGAATGGGCTTTGCACTGATTAAGTACTCAGTAAATATTCACCACAATTTTTTGCATTCATTGATAACAAATAATTCAAAGATTATATATATTATTTTTCTACCCAATGAGCACAGAATATTTACCATCTCCAATGTAAACTTCTTTGAACTCTAATTCATATTTGGATAAGGTAGGATGGCAGGATGGTAGAATAATCATAAGTATATTTTGAATATTAAATATATAATCATTTTCTTCCAGATTATTTCAACATTTTGAAATGTTTTCACTGGATTCTAATACTTTTTTTAATATTGTTGTACATACAAGTTCACATTTACATTAATTATGCACATGTGGCCTAATTCTTAGGTAAGTACAACAGTCCTTTTACTAAGTACCAAAAGTTAAGACACTGGCATCCTAAATACAGCTCCAATAAACATCACCTTTAACTATATTCAAGCAAATACAGGAACAGAAGCAGATCAATCAGATTATGTCATGGAAAGAAGGAGTCGTGTCAATTATGGAAAAAAAGAGAAAAAAAGATTTTTTTTGAAAAATATCAGGGATGCTTAAAGAAAGGTTGACAGACACTGGGCCACCAGGAAAGAGGAATAAAGGCTATCAGTGAAAGGCTCTAACATACAATTCTTAACCTGTACTTTTAAAATTCCAAAACATTCAGCATGCTAGGTAACACAGATGTTAACTAAAGGTTTTAATACTAGCAACAATACATAATCATTAATATATACCCCATTCCTTGCTTAAATCTTTACAGATGGTCACATGCAAAACTGGGACAAAAACTTCCTTTCTCGAACTAGGTTGCGAATTTTTACTTGAGCCAGGCTTCTTGAAAGAGTAAGAGATTTTTGTTGGCTTCCCCTTTATATTTTCATGACACCTCTTTCTGCAAAATGAAAACTGTTATCAAACTCTATTAAAACTTTTCATTCTAAGGTCACTAATGATTTCTTTTTGCAAAATAAAGTCAGTTATCTTTTTTTATTGAATTTTTTTCTATTGCATTTTTTCTTTCTTTATTCATACTTGCTACAGCTCTTTATTGCATTTAACATAGTTAACCTTGAATATCCCATTACTTTATTTCCATAGTAATCCTCTTTGTTGTTTTCCAGCATTTCTGGCACCTCAAACCATTTTATGCTGGTTTCTTCATGGACTCTACTTTACCTCATCCAATGACAAACTAATTTTCTCCCTCTACATACTTTCCTTGAGTAATTTTATCCATTCTGATGACATTTATTCTCCTATGCACTGAGGACCTCAATTATCTAGATCAGGGGCCAACAAACTATGGCCTGCAGGCAGGATTTATCACAGCTTGCCACTTGTTTTTGTAAAAGAAAATTGTGTGAAACACAGCTATGCCTGTTTCTTTTGTTTATGGCTGCTTTTATGCTACAAAGACAAGGTTGAACAGTTGCAATCAAGAACATATGATCCTAAAAGATGAAAATACTGTCTGACCTTTCACACGTACAAAAGCCAACATCTGATCTAGTTTTTAAAATGAAACTTTTGGTCTAATATATCTAATTATCTAAAGAAATTATACACCTTGGTATACTGAAAGCAGTTAAATCCAGATGTTCAGATCTGTTCTTCTGCCTACATTCACTTGTTCTCTTATTGAGACTCTATATTTAGCAAAACGAGAAACCTAGGAATCATTCCAGACTTTGTTCTTTCCTTCACCTCACATCACACTGATCTCCAAGCTCTGATTAATATGTCCCATCTGTCCTCTCTTCATCAGTATGACCACAATCACAGTTCAGGATCTTAGCCATGTTTCTCATAGTCATAGGTAAAGTTTTCCATCGACAATTGCCTGTATGGCACTCATCATTTCTCTAGATAATGCCCCCACCATTATCTAAGACTTGAGTGAACTGAGCCCCAGTCAAATTATTTTGTGTAGATATACTTAGTGTTTCAATGATTCAGGACTTTCAGGGCTCCCAACCATGGAGGGTGACTTTGGTATGAAGATGTATCATTGTTATAAAAGGTAAAGTCCCATGTCTATACTGAAGAGACAAGGGGTTCTTGGCTGTGGTAGAACACACTCCCATGGCAAATGCAATAAGATTAATACCTGAATTTATATGTTAGCTACCTGGGAGATTCTGGAAAACCTTTGCAGGAGAGTGACATCTTAAATAAATCTTAAAAGCATAAGAAATTGTCAGTAAGTATGATGCTTTTTAGGCAAGCAAGTAGACTGTACAAAAAGAGGAGTGAAAGAAAGAAAAAAATGACAAGCATTCTGCCAGGTTGGAATAAGGATTGTGTGGAGTATTTGTAAAAATGTTGGCCAAGAAGAAAATGCAAGCCTGGATGTGAAAGTTTGTTTTTGTTTTTTAACAACATGCTTGAGTGCATAGAGTTTATAATAAAAATAATGAGAAGCCTAATTTTTAAATGAGGGAGAAACATACAATTGACATTTCTAAAAAGTGCTTACTGTGACATATTACAGTGTAAGCACTTCACAGAGAGAAAACAAAAACAAAACTTGTTATAGGCAAAATTTAGGAGTCCAGTGTAATAATCATTAAGAGAAGTTACTTGCTTAAACTAAGTCAATACTGGTAGAAGCAGATAAGAGTCAGATTCAAGAGACAATTCTGGGTTACGTCTGTAGGACTTCTGTCTATTGAGCTGAAATTGGGTGGGGCTGGAGGAGAGGAAGATGGGGAGAGAGCAAACCAAAGAGATCCCGCAGAGCAAACAGAGTAGGCGATGGTGCTATTAACCAAGAAATTAACCTTCCATAAAAGAGATAAAAGGTTTCGGGGAGCAACAGGATGACTTTATTTGGGACTGTGTTAAACTCAAAAAGCCTTTGACACAATCAAGATGACCAACAAACATGTCCAGGAGACAACTGGAAACACCAGAGCAGAATACATGGTAGAAACAAGAAAAAAGAAACCATATCTACAGATTGAGAAACATGACACAATGGACTTGAGGACAAATTTACCCAACCACTAGATCATCCTCGTTCCTGAAAGACTAGCTTAAGTATTTATTTTTCAAGATAAAGCACATATTCTTAACAGATCCACTGTCAAAATGTTAAGCTGTGGTAACAGTAATATTTTAAACATTGATTCACACCAATAAGTAATCCTGAATTATTTTCCTGATAGGTTTTAGTTATTTAAAGAAGGCTTTAAAAACACAATATTTAAGTCACAGAGTATTATTTAAAAAGTCAGAAAGAGGAGGTCTTATCAGGCAAGGTAAATATGGTAACACACCAACAAAAGAAGTGGGATGTAGTGAAGGGGAAGGGAAGAGGAGCAGAAAAATAGGGATGTCAAAGAAAAAGTGAAAGTGGGAAGCAAAGAAAGGTAATGCCTACTGATTTTCCAGTTTGGACCAGTTCTCTGAATGCATCAAGAGTTCTCCTGTTTTCTGCTTTGTGTTGTTTTGTTTTAATCCTTGCTCCCTTTAAAAAAAAATTCAGAATGAAAATGTGTGATAACACTTGAGTTCAATAACACATTCAGAACTTGAAAACCAACCTGCTCAATTCTCTTAATTATTCTTTCAGTTTTATGACTAATATTAAAAAATAAACTTCCAGGAAAAAACGTTCTTTGGTAGCTTTAAGTCATACAAAAGGCTCTCCAAACATTGCCTTATAAATGCTTTAAAATCCCATCTATCCTAGCTATTTGTCCTTAATATCTTTTTCTATATATGCATTTCCTTCAGCCCGTAAATGATTAGGGAAAAGTTTAGGTAGTAACTATTTGATTGTGTCAGTCAATGTTTCCTGAATCCCTGACTGATATTTTAATGCTCAAATTGTAAGGTAACACTCTATGTGACTGCATTAAAAAAATTTTTGCTACTCTCCAGGCCTTAAAGCACTTTCATCATTGGTATGACTAGAAATAGAATATTGATATAAATAAGTATACATTTGATGCCTATTTCAGGTTACTATTTTTTAAGGGGGAATACCAAAGGAAAGACATCTTATAAAGGAGAAAAACAGATGTATATTAATTAAAATAATTATTTCTTTCAATTTTATCTCCTCCTTGCTTTATATGCCAATTGCCATTCTTATTTCTGTAAGTTACTTATCAGTAGAGATTTACTAAAATCTGACAGATTCATTGCAATAATTTATGAAAAATCATATTTGTGTATATTCTTACATATTTTATTATATACATATATGTAATTAAGTATGTGTGTGCATGTATACTTATGTGTATTCGTTCAGTTGTTCAATGGCAATAAAGGAAAATATAACAAGGCTACAAACACAACTGACAATTGTATCAAGTTTTATTTTTATTGGTAAAGTATAACTCATAAAAATATATAAAAACAGTAAATTTTTAAACTCTATTTTACAATAATATATTTTAGTAATGATGGTGACTTTAATGCATTCCAGGATACTGAAATGCCTTTTAAATCAGTAAAGATTATATGTTATGTATATTACCTTATTTTAGTGAAGCTAAAAGGTTCATTTTTTTCAGATTCTAACATCTTTTATAGCAAGAAGTGTGATACAATTGACATGATTAACTAGCAGCTTTATTTCTTCAATGATACATTAAGTAATAGTGAATCTAAGAATAATGCTGTAAAAATCAATAGAATCCTGTGTTAGTGTATTTCATTTCTTTGAAAATAGGGAAAACAATGTGGTATAGTAACAGTTAACATAATATCCTTCTTGTATTATCAGTAAATAGGAGTTGACTGTAGATGATGTTTTCCATCTAAGTTTATATAAACCTTGCAAGAACTATTTAAGGAATGAATTTCAAAAGATATTTTCAAAGGCAGTAGTCATTTTATGTAACATTGGATAAAAATGTAGGGACAGGTCAGGTGAGTAATAGGTCATCTAAGGTCATGACCCATGTCACGGGCAAAGCCATTCAGCCAGTTTTGAATCATTCCTAACTACCACACATCCACACGATTTTGTGTTTTCCTTTTTTTTTTTTTTTTTCTTTCAGTTCTCTCAAGACACCATGTGGGCTTTATGGAGGGTTTTTTTTTTTTTTTTTGGTCCTTTGAGTTTTCTCTGCTTACCCCGCCAGTGGTAAATGTGATAAGAGAACTATAAGACCACAAGCCGTTGGTCCAATCTTATTAGAAATTAGGATGTCATCTAATTCTATCCATAAGTACATGCTGTAAATCAGTTTTCTAGGCTTTAGAGTAATGTGTTTTTTTTTTTCTCTGCTCTTAGGATTTTTTAATGTATTACAATTTACTTTTGGCAGAATCATTTTGATCTCTATTAGAAATTTGGTATAATCATTTTGATCTCTCCTATGGCATAATCTTGAGAACTGCTGAGGGAAGTAGAGAAGGCAACTTAAAAGAATATTTCTGGGACCAAGAAATTTGTCTGCTGTGTTATTCATTGAAGAATGTGTAACCTTAAAAGGAAAAATGGGGCATTGTGCTGTCTCCCATGTATTTTAAGTGAGGGACTATAAACTTATGATTATTCAGATTTCTCTCAGGTAAAACTTGTGAGTGGATTCAGCTCAAAAGTGCTTAACCTAAATAATTCCACAATGATAAATTTTTTAAATCAAGGTTTTATTTCTTGCTCTAGAAAATTTTATTCCACAAAGAACTTTATAAATATCTTTGTCTGAAAATAAACATTACTCTTCTTGCTCAGTTAATATATAATAAAGTATTATTAAATGGAAAGCAATAAAAACGAAAAGATGGCATATCAAGAATTAGGTATTCAGTAACTAATTTTTTTCTTTGCAAAATTAGAGTGCACTTTTCAAGGAAATATAGCACACCATGCATTATAAAAATAAATATTTTGCAATAAAATTGCATGTTAAGTCCTAGAAACTTATGTGTCAGTGCAGTTTCTCTTTAAGTGAAAATTAATTTGCCTTTGGCTTCACTCTCACCAGTGGAAAATGTGATATTATACCCACACAGACATCAACACTCATTCTGTGCCAACAGCAAAGTATGTGAAACTGGAATCAACAGGGCAGCAGTCTCTCTGTTACGTGATATTAAAAGTAACATTTCTTCTGGGTATATTTTAAAAATAAAATTTGGTGGATATTAGGGAAGCATTTAAGAGATTGAGTCCAAGAATAAGTGGCACAAAGGACTGAGGTGGCGAAGGAACTGAGGTAAACAGGGATGAGGGGCAGGGTCCTGGTAAGCACTGGGCCAGCCTGAGTTTCCAACACAGGGCCCGTGGATCAGCTTATCTTGAATAGTTGGCATGTATGGAACACGCGTATATGTTTGCCACATTTGCATTTGCAGGATGCCTTTAATTTTGTAATACATTTTATACACAGACAGGCTCTTGAAAACACTCAAAATCTATGTTAATCAAAGCCTAGGCGGTTGCTTCAGTTGGAATGAAGCACAACCCATTGAGAAGGGCTCCCTGTACTGTGCTCTGCTTTTCCTTTTAGCATCTTCCCCTCAACAAAGTGGTGAGAGTTCAGCTGACAACAGAGTAAACAGATTATTGTGTTATTGCTGGCTGATTGCCGGAGTTATTTTGGAGCTTCATAATTCATTTAAAGAGATTTTTGACATTTATGAAATGACTTCTATAATCAACTGACAGTGCAATATCCTATAATTGTTCAATTAAAAATGACTACTAGTGCAGTCATTTATTAGTAGAATCAGATAATTGTCTTGCCACTAAAGAGTACTTCTCACTTTGCACATCAAATGAAAATGTTTGAGTATAAATCTGTGACACAGCAGCCAAAGTCCTGGGGATTTTCAAGTGCATATGTAATTATTACAGACCTCTGAAGTAAATATGGTTTAATGTGATAATCTTAAATGGATGTGTGTGAGTCTTACAAAATACTTTTCTGTATAAACCAGAGAGCATCTGTCAGAACGGATAGGAATTCATTTCCTTCCCATATGAAGTTAATGATATTCTTTCAAACACGTGGTTTAACATGTGTACTTAGAACACAGGACAGCATGCATTTGCCTCAATTCTCATTTATCTTTTTTTCCCCCCTGAAGATGAAATTGATTACCAAAGTAAGCAACCAGGAATGGTTGCATTGATAAATCAGTTTCATATGGAATACTTCCCTATTGAGTTAGCATTCAGAAGCTCAGGCTTTCAGATTCATACGCAGATAGGAATGCGAATCCAAGAAAACAGAAAGATTTACACACACACACACACACACACACACACACACACACACACAATTTCAAATGCTGTGTTTCTCTGAAATCACTTTGACTTGCATTATCACAAACCATCTGTTAAACTAAATCATA